>NC_143583.1:161104594-163801232 GCF_048544385.1 Mastigoproctus giganteus | reverse complement strand
GAACATGGATGACCTTACACAAGTAAGTAGACCGCTATGAAAGTGAAATAGGCGAAGACAAAGGAACGGAGTAACCGAATGACAAGGACTTACCGCTACTGGTGGTGTTGACAGAAAAGACTGTGCCGGAGGCTAACCCATGTATATATGCGTAGATACGCTAGCGGCACCTAGTGTTAGACGAATTTTGGTGTCTGTATATTATGTAATGAATTTACGTAGGCGGTGGAGCTGCGCTAGGCTAAGATTAAGTACATGATGCTCAAACACCCAGGATAGCTAAGAAATATAATAGCTGACAAAGTAGCAGTAGAAGGCAGCTAAACTTTGTTAAGGCGAAAAAATAGATTGGGTATAGTAAGAAAAATAGTACTCTGGTATAGTGTTCGATAAACTAATGGCGCACAGAGCATAAAATGTAGAATCTAGTAAAGTAAAAAGATGATTAAATTAGAAATATGTAGTTGGGCTAGGGTAATTCGGGGTTGCAAACCCGTTCCTATAGTTAGGACCCTGAATGAATGTCCGAGAGTTAGGGCATCATGTATTTAAGTCAGTTGTGTTAAAAGTGTAATTGTGTACATTTAAGTTACAATCAAATCACAATTAACGATTAAATAAATCAAGATCAACTTAAAAATAATTACAAGATAAATACACTGTGTTAGGCCAATCGGTGGGTACGTGTTTTCCAGACTGTAAGACACCAAAGAGGCCTAGTGTATTGTATTTACACTATATACATACTTGATGCGTATGGGAATAATTATAAGTCAATAATGCTGTTTATATTAATATCTATTAGGTTCTTGTGCCTTAATATGTTAAGGGCTTTATTGATATGATGGTGCAGATATGCAATAGGAAAAATTTTTGGTAAGTTTACTGTATAATATTCTGATGTTATCAATAGCTGTTGTTTTGTCGCTGCATATGGTTGCTATTCTGATGCATTGTGCTAGGATAACATTAGCATGTACCTGTTTGGAAATATTGGAATTCCATTGTGTAAAGTTTACTATGCTAAAGTTGAATGCTTCACGTTTGTTGTACAAATTGATGGAGGTTATACCATTTTTTAACTTAATGTCTAGATCCAAAAAATGGGCTGCTGTATCAGAATTGTTTGTTCTTTCTAGTACAAGTTCGTTGGGGTATAAATGTCCATAATCCTGGATGAAATTCGGGCAGTTGATCACTATGAGGTCGTCTATATATCTGAATAGGATAAGGTCCTGTTGAAATGAGGTTTCTAAATTCAATCTAAAAAACAAAAGCTCTACAACATATGATAATGAATCAATCATTATCTTGAACTTCAACAACCATATCATGGACAACATAAATATCAATAATCTTATAAATCAGCATAATCATCTACTTCCTAATACTAGTCCTAGTTATATAAAAGTAAGATATAAATATAATAAACCCTTTGGATTATTACCTTGTAACTACAAATCTATAGCTACCAGTTTAATATCACATATTGCAGACACCAACAACTGCATTTGTCAACAAAATAACATGCAGCAATATATTGATCCAGACTATGGACACATCATTACAGGAAATCTAAACATAGTTATGGACCCAATGCTCAGATATGTACTATCACAAGGATTCAAATTCAGGCCACGTACCAGAATAAATGCAACTAACTTCAATAAGTAGCTATATCAAGACCTGTTAAACTACTGCTTCCAACTAGCCTACAAAAATAACACACCTATAGAAACATACCATATATGGATTAGCCATACATTCGCCTTATTTAAGCATAAATATGCATTACACAGTTCAAATGTATATTATCAGGGCAAATACTACAACCTGACTAAATTAAAACATAAACTGCTAGAAATACATAGACTTCGTAATCACACCGGTAGATAAAGCAGCCAATAATTTTGCATTCATTTGCAAATATTTTTATACACATACGTTAACTAAGGAACTTAACTCAAGCAATACTTACAAGATAATATCAAGTACATGTAATAACATTACAAAAAAACTAATAGCCTTCAATAAGAAGCTAAAGCTTAATTTAAGCAACTACAGCTTGCCTTATATTTACTTCATTCCTAAATTTCATAAAAAACCAATAGGCTTCAGATTCATAACCTCATGCAAAAATAGTTATATAGTATGAATCAGAGCTGAAATACTCAATATGTTCTACGTTGATAATAATATTAGTAAATTAATAAGAGGAGTTTACCTCAATATAGTACGTGGAACACTTCCGTATGATACCCTCCAGAAATTAAAACGGAAAAAACGAAAAAACCGACAACTTACCGGTACATTAAAGTAAAATATAAATAATTAAATAATCAATTTAACACAATTCAAAATCAATTCAAAACAATTAAAATTCAAATTAACGCAATTAAAAGAATCTAACGAAAATATTCAAAACGATTTTCCTTCCTGAAGCTGACAATGCTTTTCGACCGACTGTCGTGATCACAGGAATGAAAATTCCTGTGATCACGACATTTAATTGTTTTGAATTGATTTTGAATTGTGTTAAATTGATTATTTGATTATTTATATTTTACTTTAATTATTTATATTTTACTTTAATGTACCGGTAAGTTGTCGATTTTTTCGTTTTTTCCGTTTTAATTTCTGGAGGGTATCATACGGAAGTGTTCCACGTACTATATTGAGGTAAACTCCTCTTATTAATTTACTAAAAATAGTTATGTACACAAATCTGGAAAAGCCACTTGAACAACTACTGCAACCACTGATGCATAACATACATAACAGTAAAATCATAGGCAACAACCAACCTGTATTAAAATTTTTACAAAGTAATAAAGTCAATAATATTCAAACCTTTGATTTCCATAGCCTATTTACCAGTATCAATCAAACCAATCTAAAATCTGTACTCAAAGATATCTATGATAAACATAAGGATTCTATTTCCTGCAACACCTACTACTGGAACAACATACTGAACTTATGTATCTCCAATAACTTCATATATGATGGTAATACAGTATATCAACAAACCAATGGAACACCTATGGGCAGCCCAGCCTCATGCATAATAGCCAACCTATATCTATATTGGTCAGAAACCTCATTTCCACAGGACCTTATCCTATTCAGATATATAGACGACCTCATAGTGATCAACTGCCCGAATTTCATCCAGGATTATGGACATTTATACCCCAATGAACTTGTACTAGAAAGAACAAACAATTCTGATACAGCAGCCCATTTTTTGGATCTAGACATTAAGTTAAAAAATGGTATAACCTCCATCAATTTGTACAACAAATGTGAAGCATTCAACTTTAGCATAGTAAACTTTACACAATAGAATTCCAATATTTCCAAACAGGTACATGCTAATGTTATCCTAGCAGAATGCATCAGAATAGCAACCATATGCAGCGACAAAACAACAGCTATTGATAACATCAGAATATTATTCAGTAAACTGACCAAAAATCTTTTTCCTATTGCATATCTGCACCATCATATCAATAAAGCCCTTAACATATTAAGGCACAAGAACCTAATAGATATTAATATAAACAGCATTATTGACTTATAATTATTCCCATACGCATCAAGTATGTATATAGTGTAAATACAATACACTAGGCCTCTTTGGTGTCTTACAGTCTGGAAAACTCGTACCCACCGATTGGCCTAACACAGTGAATTTATCTTGTAATTATTTTTAAGTTGATCTTGATTTATTTATTTAATCGTTAATTGAGATTTGATTGTAACTTAAATGTACACAATTACACTTTTAACACAACTGACTTAAATACATGATGCCCTAACTATAGGAACGGGTTTGCAACCCCGAATTACCCTAGCCCAACTACATATTTCTAATTTAATCATCTTTTTACTTTACTAGATTCTACATTTTATGCTCTGTGCGCCATTAGTTTATCGAACACTATACCAGAGTACTATTTTTCTTACTATACCCAATCTATTTTTTCGCCTTAAAGTTTAGCTGCCTTCTACTGCTACTTTGTCAGCTATTATATTTCTTAGCTATCCTGGGTGTTTGAGCATCATGTACTTAATCTTAGCCTAGCACAGCTCCACCGCCTACGTAAATTCATTACATAATATACAGACACCAAAATTCGTCTAACGCTAGGCACCGCTAGCGTATCTACGCGGGTTAGCCTCCGGCACAGTCTTTTCTGTCAACACCACCAGTAGCGGTAAGTCCTTGTCATTCGGTTACTCCGTTCCTTTGTCTTCGCCTATTTCACTTTCATAGCGGTCTACTTACTTCTGTAAGGTCATCCATGTTCTGTATGTAATACTTTAGTAACACATAATAGTTTTGCATAACTTGACTTTAATTATTTATTCAAAATTTGTATTCAAAATTCCTTTTAGATTTTACCACGTGGTTTCTTACACGTGCTCTTTGACATACAGAACATGTCAGAAACAGAAGTAAGAGTATTGCTGTTCTTTTTCATAATTTTGGTGGATGACCTCTGAAGAAGACACAAAAATTATGAAAGATACTGCAATGCTCTTTCTACCTTGGTCGTTGTTTTTTCAAAATTTGCATTTTGGTTCTTTTCATTTTATTTTATTTCGTTACACTTATTTTCCTTTCCTTTCTTCCACCCTTTATTCAACACATGTATCGCTCCCAGGGTACACCGTATTTTCATTAGTAGCATTAGTTAAATTCGATACTTATATGTATACTTACTTACTTACTATATTCTACACATAAAAATAATTTTATGTATACATTATGGTTGTAGGGTACCTTTGCGCTTGCAGTGTCCCTGATCCATAATTCATATTATCGCAATTCTAATCCATCTGAATCTTAATTTTCTTTCCCCACACATACCATACAGCTTCTCTATTTATTTTTATTTTTATTATTCGTAATTATATATATATATATATATATATCTGAAGCAAGTGATGTAAAGTCTGAAGTGGGATCCCTCAGGGATCTGTTCTTGGACCGATTTTCATAAACAACATTGACAATGGGATAGAAGGATTGATGTCAATTTGAAGACAAAGTAAAAATTGGTGGATCAGTAACTAGCAGAACTCCTTCAGGATGACTTGAATCGAATAGTCAGAAAAGTGGCAGTTATGTTTTAATACAACAAAATGCAAGGTCTTTGCAAGTTCAAAATGCAAGAAACAGATCTGGGAGTTATACAGGTAGATATGAAATTTTCTGAGCAGTGTAAACAGGCATTGTTCTGAGTAGTTTTCCGAGCAGTGAAAAAAGCTCATGGTGTTATCAATGATTTATCGAACATTATCCTGTAGAGATAGGGAGGTTGTAGTCTCACTGTAATACTGTGTTCAGGTATGGAGACCATCTGAAAAAGTCAAGCTTCTTGAAAGGGTCCAAATATGGGCAGCTTGCATGGCTAGATTGGCAAAAGGACAATCACATGACAAAAAACTCTGAATATGTGGGCTACAGAGCTTGGCAACTAGGCACCTCAGAAGTGACCTGATTGAAGTTTATAAGGCTCTGAGAGGGGTTAATAAAATGAACAAAGGTGGAATTTTTAGTGTTACGGAGAATTCCAATACTGGTGGGCATAAATTCAAATTACAGGGGAAGAGGTTTGTTTAGACTAGATTGTAGGAAGTTTTCTTTTAGCCAGCAAATTGTTGATCACTGGGAACAGTTTGCCTTCACAGGTGGTTGACGCTGACAGTTTGAATGAATTCAAAGATGAACTGGATAGTTACTTATGTGCAGAGGGAGCAAATAATTTGTATTTTCTTACCTTAAGCATACCCACTTTGTCCCAACTAAAGGGGATAGACACTGACTTAAACCACCTGCACACATCCCAGTTAGTCAAGTTTCCATCTCTGCCACTGGGGGGTGTGGTTCCACTATCAAGCTACTCTTAAAAGAACCCTCCTTTGAAAAACTAATCAATAAATTCATTGATGTAGGTGAAAAAACATCTGTCTGCAAACACGACCGGATAAGCTTTGTTCTTCTAAAATACTAAATAATCTCTCTAAATTGAACTGTGGATCTATATAATTCTCACAACTAAGATGTTTCCTCAGAACCACATGTGCAAAACCCAGATTCAGTAAATCTAAAGGCCAACCTGTGACCAATCAATAAAAATCCAGCCCTTAGTTCAAATTGCAGCCACGGTTTCTTTTTCAAATCAATATCAATCCAGGGAAAAAATACAAATGTTTGTTTGCCCATATCACATCTCTCCCACCTTGACTGACAAACATCCATTCAATTCTTCTATCAGTTTCTTTTCCCTTTTTATATCTGCTCCAGAGCATTGCCTTTCATTGTCTGGGCATGAAGATAAACCATCAGTGGTAATTCTGATGTTGTTTCTGGTAAAATACAGCATATCATGCAGAATTATTAGTAAATCTGCAACAAATTTCCCTGCAAGGCCTCCATGGAGATTAGCATTAGTAGAGGCATTTCATGCAAGAAAGCAAGCTTATGCAGCATCAGCCAAAAAAAAAAAAATAATAATAATAATAAAAAAAATAATAATAAATAAATAAACAATAACCACTTCCACTTCACCCTTTTGTTCATTCGAAATACCTGTCCAGCTGAGCCATAAACTTATTTAGGCTATCAACTTCCACGACAAGGGATTCCACCAACCAACCACCCGCTGGCTAAAGGCAAATTTCCTCAGGTCTATCCTACATCTGTCTTTCCTCAATTTGAATTTATGCCCTCTCAGGTGATTATTCTGAGGAAGAATCCCATCAGCATTGAGCCTGCTCAAACCATTCAAGGCTTTATACACCTCTATCAGATCACCTCGCCGGTGCCTAGTCTCCAGACACTGTAATTTGCAAAACTTAAGCCTTTCTTCGTAAGAGCACCCCTTTGTTCCATTCACTAATCTTGTTGCCCTTCTCTGTATTCGTTCCAGCATCTCTACATCCTTCTTGAAATGAGGCCTCCAGACCTGTACACAGTACTCTAGGTGTGGTCTGACCATTGCCTTATACAAGGGAATAATCACCTCCTTATCCCTGCTAGAAATATTCCTATATATCATCGACAATACACCATGAGCTACTCTTGCAGCCCGTCTGCACTGCTCAGAAAACTTCATATCTGCCTGCACAACCACCCCTAGGTCCCTTTCATTCTCTACCACTGTCAGTGTAGTACCACAGTTGATACGTTGCTCTGGGGTTGCTGTTTCCCATATGTAGTACTTTACATTTGTCAATGTTAAACTTCATTTGCCACCTCGAAGCCCATCTGCTCAACCTTTCCAGATCCTGTTGCAGTAGCATAGTGTCAGGGTTGGCAGGGTTGTCAAGGACAACCCTGCCAACCTTCGTATCGTCAGCAAACTTGGACATTAAGCTTGATATACCATCATCAATATCATTTATAAATACAGATAACAATAATGGACCCAATACTGAACCCTGAGGGACTCCACTGATAACATTAGTCCACGATGAGCAGTGTCCATTGATTACCACTCTGTCTTCTCCCCCTCACCACCCCTTTATCCACAGCAGCAATTTGCCTCCAATGCCACACTGCTCCAATTTGTGCAGCAGTCTTCCATGTGCAACAGTATCAAAAGCCTTTCTAAGATCCAAGTATATAATATCAAAGTTATTCCCTGCATCCAGTTCTTTTGTGACTGCATCATAGTATCCAATCAAATTGGTCAGGCAAGACTTCCCCTTAACAAAACCATGCTGTGTCTGAGCTATGACTGAAGTCTTGTCTAGATGATCCTGCAGTGCTTCTTTAACCAGTGCCTCCATTAATTTTCCTGGAACAGAAGTTAAACTAACAGGTCTATAATTATTTGTGTCGCCCTTTGATCCTCCTTTGTGAATTGGTGTTACATTTTCACATCTTCAGTCCATGGGTACTTCCCCTGAATCCAAGGAAGCTCTCATAATTATGGATAAGGGTTTGCTTACTTCCTTTAATATAACTGGATAGATCCCATCCACCCTAAGTGCCTTTCTTGTATTTATCTTCAACAATTTCTCCTCCACTTTACTCTCAGTTATTAAAAGATTCTCTAGCTTACTGCCAGAGTTGAATACACCTCTGCATTCCCCTTGCTGAATAACTACTCATGTGTGAATGTTGATGCAAAATATTCATTCATTTTGTTAGTTACCTGAGCAGGATCATCAATAGTTGACTCATCGATATCAAGTGGACCAATCTGATTCATCCCCTTCCTTCTAGAGTTTACATAAGTAAAGAACTCTTTGCTGTTTTTCTTTGCATCCCTTGCCAAAGATTTCTCGTAATCTGTCTTCGCCTGCCTAACCTCCTTTGTAACTTGGTTACAGATGAACTTGTATCTATCATAGGCTTCTGTGTCACGTGTTAATTTGTATGTATCCCATGCATTTTTCTTCTCTACCATATGTCTCATTAGTTCATCTGACATCCACTTAGGCCTAAACCTTGAACAATATTTCTTAGTTGGTATGTATAGCCTAGTAGCTTCCAAGATAAGTTCTTTGAATGCTTCCCATTTTCAATTTGCTGTTGGTAACATCAAGTTGGTCCCACTGTATAGAATTTAAATACTGTCTCAGTCCATCGTAGTCACCTTTACGAAAGCAATAACCCTTCCCTTTACCCCTAATGGTAGTTACCTCTTTGAGTAAATCCCACTTCAGCACACTGTGATCACTGCCACCTAGTGGTTCATTTACCTGCAGATTCTTAATGCATGAAGAATCACTACTGATAATCAAATCAAGAGTATTACTCCCTCTAGTTGCCTCCCGAACATGCTGATGTAGAAAACAATCATCCAATAAATCCACAAAAGCCTTGCTAGTGTGTGTGACCAGCCCCCAAATTCCAGTCAATATTTGGGAAATTAAAATCCCCCATTATAAGACTCTCTGATTTACTGGCTCATTCTATTTCCCCGTACAGTTTCTTATTATACTCATCAGAGTCATTAGGCCTATAGCACACTCCTACTCAATTTTGATGTCCCAATGCTTATGCCACACCAAACTGACTCGACACTGCACTGTCCAGCAATGTCGACTGGCTTCACTTCCTTGGATTTTATGTATTTCTTAACTAATAGCATAACCCCTCCTCCCTTCCTACCCTGTCTATCCTTTCTGTAGACATTGTACTCCCCAAATTCCAGTTCTGCATTTCTAATATCTGTGTGACACCACGTCTCTGAAATCCCCACAATATCTGCCTTTTATGTTTTGAGCAATACCTCAAATTCATCAAATTTATTTACTAAACTCCTAGCATCGGTGTACACGCAAGTATACATGCACCTGTTCTTTTTCTTAGCTACCCTAACACAACCTATGTGTTTATTTGTACCCCAATGATTCCCAGCAGTCTCTGAACTATCCTGCATCTTATTTTCCAGGCTGTGGCTCATTCCAATAGAAGCAGTGCAAGAATCACTTTCACCTCTGCCAGTGGCTACTGTTAATCTATTAGTCCTTGTATCCCCCCCCAATCTAGCAGTTTTCTGACCCACGTCAGTTTTCTGACTGCCTCGATAGCATCAGCAAACATTCTTCCACCCTTTCTATTTAAGTGTATCCCATCCCTGTAGAATTCTGGGTTGTACACAGGAGAATGAATCGCTGAGCTTAATGATGGAATTAGAAATTGTGTATCCAATCAACAGAAGCATAGGCAACTGTGGGGACAAATACGCATTCATATAACATGGAAATGTCAGAGAAAATTAAGATGGTAATAGGTTATCTTCATCTTTGAATGAAGATGCAACACAAGTGCAGATAAGCCAAAGTTTCAGCTGTAGTAAGAGACAAGAAGGCTTGACTGCCATTTGGAAAAGGAACAAGCCTACTATCGTTAGCTTTTTTAAGTAAGATTTGGATTTATTAATAACATGTTTGATGTGAACTTAGATTAGGCAAAAAAAAAAAAAAAGTTAGCTGCAGGTTTAGATACAGAACAATTGCAATATGCTATATTCTTATCGTGAAGCTTTCACATATTGTTTGGATATCTGTGCTTTAGGTAAAGGGCAAAAGTTTAGGGGGGATGAGGATTAAAAATTCCATCCCCTACAAGAATCAGTAAAATAATCTGGGCAAATACTTGAGATTAGGGCATTTAAAGCAGGTCCAACAAAGAAAAGATAAATAGAAATCATGCAGATCATCCCATTTTGCATCCTTGTAATGCCAAATGATGTGAATCTCAGAATGGCCATAGGGCAGAAGCTTATGATGTTGTGCTCTGATATAACTGAATGATAATTAATATTAATTGTGCACTTTGAATAGTTGATGGTGAGAAAGAGATCCAAGAGAGAGAGATAGGATTGTCTGGTATTCTAATAAAATGAATAAGTTGTGTAAAGTCATTAGTAATATTGAAATCTTAAGGATTGCTACCAGCTGGAGTATGGATGGTAAAATAATTGAAGAAAAATTACCTCACTGTAAGTTGAGATGGAAAGAAAGTCAAAAGTTTTGAGAGGGTTTTTTTTTTTTTTTTTTTTTTTTGAGTTGAGAAAATGATAGAAATAGTAAAATGGATTTGACTGAATGTGATAAAGCGATTTTGTGGTAGAGGATATCAAAGGTTATTCCAAATTAAGAAGTTTCTATCAAGGAATATCAAAGCAGCTTTATATGTTGGTATTATGATATACTCAGTGATTACTGAATTATGACAACCCCATCTGTCATGGACTATGCTGCATAGCTCATAGTATAAAAATCCAAACAGCTTCCTACGAGAGAGCAGTGATAATTTGCATCTGGTCATTCAAAGCAAAGTGATAAACAAGTAGGTATGGGATGTAGTAAAGATAGCATGGAGTTTCAAAAGGACATGATTGTGGAAGCTTGTGTAGTGGGTACTTTTATACTGGAAATGGCATTTTTTGTTGGTTGTTGCTCAATGCCCATTGTTGTTAAAGTGTACAAAGAATGGTGTCAAAAGGGTCAAATGCCTACCACTGCCAGAACTAAAGAATTATGCAAGTTGGATGTTTTGTGGTGAGTGAAGAGTGCAGCATGTATGGGCTGAAATGTATAGGTCAATGTGCAACAACTGACACTGCAATACAATATGGGAACTTCAAGAACAATATACCAAATGGTGAAGTACCATACACACTGCTATATGGGGTTCCACAACAGATGACACAAAGAGATCCTCTCCTTACTGCTGATCTTTGTCAGTGGCAAACACTATGGTGTCAATAATATGCTGGTTGAACAGTGTGTTAATTGTCTGATGGCACCAGGGGTTTCCCTCATCTCCGCGATGCTGGTTGGACACTAGTGGACTGGAAACAAGTGTGCTGGTCAGAATACTTGGTGAAACATGAGTCCATGGACCAATCATCCAGGCAGGTGGCAGTGGCTGATTAATATGGGGCATGTTTTGCTGGCAAGAACAAGCTTGCTACATATGAACCATTATCTGTGGAATCACAGATAATGTGCACCCTGCCATTTTTCATTTTTTTCTGGAGAACAGAAGGGCCAGTTCTCCAATGAATCACAGCCTAAAAAAATGTGCAACTTCTGCAATGTTTGCAGACTTTCTGGAACAGGACATGATCTAGCCAAGGAGGATGTCTGTGTGCGCATGCACGCACGCTAGGTGCAGAGTCAAGAAATTAGGTGCCAACTTAGCATTCTGATGGTTGTCTATGAGAGTTTGAAGAGTAGTCAGATGCACTAGAAGCAATTAAAGGGGGGAGGGGAATCAAGCTCTCAGCTGCCCAACTCAATGCCAGAGCTCACCCTTGTGCATCAGGCAACCCAGTGGCCCCACAGGAGCTAGTTATTGTCGACTGCTATTGTCTAGGAGATGAGAAACATTGTGCAAAAAGGATAGGTGGAACAGAACCAGCATATATCTGCCAGAGGCAAAAGTTAATGACGTAGAGCATCTTTAACTTTAAACATTGACCTATACTGTTAAATAAGTCTGTGGACTTAGTTAACAAATACAGGTCAATGTTGGAAAAAAAAAAATCACCAGTTAGGATTAAAATTAGCACTAGTAGAGGTATATGATGCAAGAAAGCAAGCTTAGACACCATCAGCCAAAAAAAAAAAAAAAAAAAAAATGCTCCCATTTCACCCCTCTGTTCATTCCAAATACCTGTCCAGCTCAGCCTTAAATTTATTTAGGTATCAACTTTCACCACAACAAAGGATGGAAGTCTGTTCCACCAATCAACTACCCACTGGCTAAAGGAAAACTTCTGCACATCTATCCTACAACTGTCTTTCCTCAATTTGAATTTATACCCTCTCAGGTGATTATTTTGAGCAAGAGGCAGGATCCCATCAGCATTGAGCATG
The DNA here is from genome assembly GCF_048544385.1 of Mastigoproctus giganteus. NCBI lineage: Eukaryota > Metazoa > Arthropoda > Arachnida > Uropygi > Thelyphonidae > Mastigoproctus > Mastigoproctus giganteus. The sequence goes on along the minus strand of NC_143583.1, from coordinate 163,788,878 downwards.
CTCAAACCATTCGAGGCTTTATACACCTCAATCAAATCACCTCGCAGGTGCCTAGTCGCCAGACACTGTAATTTGCAAAACTTAAGCCTTTCTTCGTAAGTGCAACCCTTTGTTCCATTTACTAATCGTTGCCCTTTCTGTACTTGTTCCAACAGCTCTACATCCTTCTTAAAATGCAGCCTCCAGATCTGTATACAGTACTCAAGATGTGGCCTGACCATTGCCTTATAATAGGGGATAATCACCTCCTTATCCCTGCTAGAAAAAATTCTTGTATATCACTGACAAGACACCATGCAGACTGTCTGCACAATTACCCCCAGGTCCTTTTCGTTCTCTAATACTGCCAGTGTAGTACCACAGAGTTGATACGTTACTCTGGGGTTACTGCTTACTTTATATGTAGTACTTTACATTTGTCAATGTGAAAAAATTTCATTTACCACCTCTCAGCCCATCTGCTCAACTTTTCTAGATCCTGTTGCAGCAGCGTACTGTCATTAGTGTCATTAAAAACCCTACCAACTTTCGTATCGCCTGAAAACTTGAATATTAAGCCTGATATACCATCATCAATATCATTTATAAATACAGAAAACAACAATGGACCCTGAGGGACTCCACTAATAACATTATTCCACGATGAGCAGTGTCCATTGATTACCACTGTCTTTTCCCATTCAACCACTCTTTATCCATAGCAGCAATTCGCCTCCAAACACACTGCTCCCATTTGTTCAGCAGTCTTCCATGTGCAATCATGGAAAAGTAGCAACAGCCTTTCTAAATTTCAAATATATGATATCAAAGTTATTCCGTGCATCCAGTTGCTTTGTGACCACATAATAGTATCCAATCAAATTGGTCGGGCAAGTTTTTCCCTTAACAAAACCATGCTGTGTCCGAGCTAGAACTGAAGTGTTGTCTAGATAATCGTGCAGGGCTTCTTTAATCAGTGCCTCCATTAATTTTCCTGGAACAGAAGTTAAACTAACAGGTCTATAATTACTTGTCACCCTTTGATCCTCCTTTGTGAATTTGGGTAACATTTGCACATCTCCAGTCCATGGGTACCTCCCCTGAGTCCATAGAAGCTCTCATAATTATGGCTAAAGGTTGGCTTACTTCCTTTGCTGCCTCCTTTAATATAACTGGATAGATCCCATCCACCACAGGTGCCTTTTTTGTGTTTATCTTCAACAATTTCTCCTCCACTTTCTTCTCAGTTATTACAAAATCATCCAGCTCACTGCCAGAGTTTAACTCACCTCTGGCATTTCCCTCCCTGAATAACTCCTTATGTGTGAATGTAAATGCAGAATACTCATTTAGTTTGTTAGCCACCTGAGAAAGATCATCAACAGTTGAACCATCAATATCCAGTGGACCAATCTGATTCATCCCTTTCCTTCTAGAGTTTACATAGGTAAAGAACTTTTCTGTTTTTCTTTGCATCCTTTGCCAAGGATTTCTCATAATCTGCCTAATCTCCTTTGTGACTTGGTTACAGACCAGCTTATATCTATCGTAGGCTTCCATGTCGCCCATCAATTTATATGTATCCCATGCATTTTTCTTCTCTGCCATATGTCTCATTAGTTCATCTGACAACCATTTAGGCCTAAACCTTGAACAATATTTCATAGTTGGTATGTAAAGCCTAGTAGCTTCAAAGGTTCCTTGAATTTCCTTGAATGCCTCCCATTTTGAATTTGCTGTTGGTAACATCATCAGTTGGTCCCACCGTTTAGAATTTAAATACGGTCTCAGGCCACCGTAGTTGCCTTTGCAAAAGCAAAGGCGTCTACGGTGGTCCCGAACTTGAAACACGTTTTGTCAAGCAAGTTGAAGCTGACAGTTTGAAGGAATTTAAAAAGGTAAACTGGACAGTTACCTACATGAGAAGGGAACTGCATAACTTGCATTTCCTTATTTTTTTTTGGCCAGTGTAGCAAAAGCTTGTGGCATTTCCATCGAAACACACAATTTTGATATATACACTGGTGTTGAAAGAAAGTGCATCACCCCTTGTAATTGTCATAATAATGTAAGTATATGGCAATATGTCTTACAAATTGCATCAGATAAGATTGACACACTTAGGTAATGTAATATTGCATCAACCATTATTTTCAGCTGTATAAGCATGCTCTGTAAGAGTTGCAGTCATTCCTTGACTGTCAGGATGGTGAGTTATGTGCAGTTGACACCACGAAGAAAGACTGCTATTGTCGCTTTACGTGAGGAAGGATGTTCTTTCCATCATATTGCTTATAGAGTGTCTTGTAATCAGTTGACAATGAGTAGATTTCTTTCCAAACTCAATGCTGGTTCTGCTGATAGAATAAAGGGAACCGGATGGAAATGCGTCTCTATGCCAAAACATATTGAAGCAGCTATGCCTTAAAAACCGTAAAGCTTCTTCGTCTGAGCTGGGAAGAACATACAGCAGTGGCAGCAAGTGCAGTAGCAGTCAGAAGACTACCTCTTCAAAAATGGACTTGTAGCCCATCGTCATAAGAAACCCCTCACACAAAAAATTAGAAAGGCCCAATTAATTCGGTGCAAGGAGCATGTCAAATTGACCCCTGAGCAGTGTAAGTTGGTTTTTTTCTTGGATGAGAAGAAATTCAACCTGCATGGCTCTGATGGGAGACAAACGATTCCCTGTAGACATGAAGAATACCATCCAGACTATGGCGTCTACAGTGAAATTCCCTACCAGCCAAATGATAAGGGGGTGCATTTAGTATCCTGCAGTAGGTCACCTGCAGTTTATAAAAGGTTCCGTAAATGCCAATGGATACCTGGCTGTACTGGAAGGCAGACTGCTGCCAAATTGTAGATGTCGCCATTTCATTAGAAACCATTTCAACCTGCCAAGTAACTGGATTTTTCAGGACTACTGCTTCTTGTCATCGGCCAAAAAGTGGAAGTAGGCCCTTCTGTAGTTACTTTAGCTTTGTTTCTGCATTAGAGGTTCGACAGTAATGTGTTTACATGTGAAAAAATGGTTGGAAGAATGGTCCATTACAACTCTTAGCTGGCTAGGAAACAGCCCAGACCCGAATCCTATAGAAAACTGTTGGCATCGTGTGGAATCTGCAGTTGCCAGAAAGAAACCAAAGACCCTTTGTGAACTTTAGGAAGCCATAATTGGTGTTTGGAACCACGAATTATCAGTTGATTATCATCAGAAATTGATCTTGTCAATGCCTCGACGGTGTGTTGCTGTCATCAGGGCCAGAGGCGGTTCAACTAAATATTACTTTGCACCTGGTGAACTTTTCATTTTGTTTTCCATTTAAAATGATAAAATGAAGCAAATTGAGGGCTTCTGAAAACATTTCAGCCATAATTGTTGTGTTTACCACAATTGTTGTATAAAGGTTGGAAATGCTCAATTTGGAATATTTTGAGAGCACCTGTCAAATATTACTTAGCTGTGCCTTAACTATTAATAAATATCTTTTGTTTATATTTCTATTTGTGATGCTAGTCTATTTAACGTACGTTGCAAAAGGGGGTTAGAAATGTGAAATTCCTAGGTGATGCACTTTCTTTGAACACCAGTGTATATAAAACCAATATGTGGGTAGAATACATCACTTTGTAAATGGCTCTGTTGATAGTAAAAAAAAAAATTTAAAGACTACTGTGTGTGTAATCAAAGACCAAGAAACAGAGAACTATTTCCAGCATGACCCTGGCTACATTGAAAACAATATAAGTATATTTACACAATCATTTCATGATTTTGTAAATTTTGATTACTTTGCATTCTTCACCTAAAAATAACTTTACCATCATCTTTACGTGAATTTCATGCAAAACACTCATCTACAATTTTTTTTCTGACCATGAGATAGGTCAGATTTAAACCTCTTAGAAAACTGCTGACAGAAGAGTGCTACACAGAAGCTATCCAGAAAGGTGACACTGAAAGACCACCATTATTGTGTCTAATGCAATGATTGTACAAGAAGCTGATATGACTTTGCTAGCAACAAAGAATAAAGAACTTCCTTCTCCCCAGCATGTCACCTGAAAAGCATGCACTAAATGTTCCTTTACCATTTCATGGAAGTCATATCAGCAAATCGAGTGTTAGTGGCCTATTCACTTGCATACAGCCCATAGAAAACACCAGTGAAGATGAAGAAAAACTTCTAAAGATGAATAAACCTGTACTTCCGAACAGAACAACATCCATGCTCGCCTTCGGCCTTTTGGAGGAATAACATACAGCATTAGTGTCGCTGTGTTTGGGGGAAATCATAAGTTATTTGCCAAAGATGGCAGTGCAAACTTTGGTCTCTGTGTTAGATCTGGTTGTGGCCACAGATGAAATGTAACAGGAACAAGGATTTGAATATAACTATACGCAGCCGGAAATGTTGGCATGCACTGCGATTGCGTATGGTATCGCTTTTACCTGCTTCCTTGGCTAGTAGGTCAATGGTGTGAAAAGTTGTTTTCCTGCTATTTTCGTGCTTATAAAGAATGCAAATATCGTTCTTGCATGAAACTCACATTGTCATGACACTCTCCCCTTCCTTTTCATCTATCTTCATCCAATCTGGGATATTCCTGTGTGGATTTGGTTTGGAAAAAAAAAAAAAAAAATATATATATATATATATTATTTATTTTTATGAGACACACACCGGCCTTACCTTTACAGAGTCTATAAAAACTGAACAGAGCAACGAGGCGGAGATGAACTTCTAGGAGCCGCCCATACAAAAATAAAAAAAATAAAAAAATTGTCATGACACTGTTCAACAGGGGAAAAAAATAAGGAAGTGATAGCAGAAGTCAAGGCAGAGAACGAGTTGTGGGATAGGGCATGTGGCAAGGTGAACAGCAAACTGGGATGTACAAGATCTGCAGAGGCGTGGAGAGCATTGAAAAGTTTAAGGAAGCCTCATAAGCAAAATGGTAAACTGGAGGAATGGGTCAATTATTATGAATAGCTATTGAATGTAGGAAGAGAGGAATTTAGAGAAACTGAAACAGACAGTTGTAATGAAAAGAGGATTGAACATCTGAATTAAGGAAGTAGAACGAAATAAAAATGGCAACAAATGGAAAAGCACCAGGTCCAAACGGAATTAACATGGAGGGTTAAAAAGATAAATCTAACTTGACTGTTCAACAAATTATGTGATGGCGAGGAAATACCAGATGAGATGACAATCGGAGACATTACATCAATTTTTAATTAAGAAAGGTGACAGAAGACTAGCTCCAACTATAGAGGAATTTGTGTTATGAGCTCTGTTGCTAAACTATTTAGGAAAGTTATAAAATCAAAACTGGAACAAGAGATGATAATTTCTTAGAAACAGTGTGGCTTTTCGACTGAATGCTCAAGTATAGACCATTTATTCACTGTTTAGCAGATTCTGGAAAAATGTCATGCTATAAATCAAGATGTATGTATGCTGTTCATAGACTTAGAGAAAGGGTATGAAATGTGCCAAGAAATCTTATGTGGAAAGCTATGGAAAAAATGTCAATAAGCCGGCCATTAATTAATATAATTAGAAGAATCTACAAGAACAATACATGCTGTATTAAAATTGGTTCAAAATTATCAAGAAATTTTAAGACTTCAAAAGGACTACAAGGATGCTGTTTGTCATCTACTTTGGTTAAGCTATACCTGGAAGTTGTGCTAAGACCATGGTCACAGAAGTGCAGTTCAATGGATACCCCCCCCCCACCACGGTCAAAATAAGTACCTTTACAATCTGCTGTTTGCAGGCGATCAAGTAGTAGCAGCACAGGACGATGATGATGCAAACTGCACGGGCAGAAAGTTACTAGAATATAAAACATTGGGACTGATAGTAAATTTTAATAAGGCAGAGTACATGAATCGAAGTTGTTATTTGGTTTTTAGGAGCATTAGCAACTAAGGCCATATTGCTCCGAGAATATGCGATGGTCATTCCCTGACCTTTTGGCATCCTCCGTATTTGGTGGTGACGGGCTCGAACCCCGGTCTAATCAAGAAGCGTGTGCTATGCACTGCTGCTCCTTCCCACCTGGCTACGGAGGTGCCATGAATCGAAGTGAGGATATTCTGGATTTAGATGGAATGCAGGTGAAAACTGTACAGTAATTTAAATACTTGGGTGCAATTAGGCTGATGGATCATCTGCGCAGGAAATTGAGAGAAGACAGTGAAGGTAGAAAGACCATAGGAATGCTCAATTCTGCCCTATGGAATAAAAATATTAAAACTAAACATCAATATTACAAAGTTTTATTATATGGATGTGAGACTTGGACCTCACATGAAAGACAAAAATAATAAAATAAACTATTGGCTGTCGAGATCGATTTCATTGACAAAATAGAGGAGAAAAGATGGGAGTGGCGTGGCCATTTGAAGAGAATGGAGGACGACATTGCCCAGAGGATCCATGGAATGGATGCTATGGAGAAGGAAAAAGAGAAGACCAAGAAGGACATGGATAGAAGGTGTGAGCAGCTATGAATAGATGAGGACTGGTGGACAGAGATTGGTAAGATAGAAGAAAATGTAAAAAAAAAAAAAAAGAATAAAGGAATGACTTCGATGTTAGCTTGAGGAGAACCGTTGTAATAACGGAATAAATCCTAAGAAGAAGATTAAAAGTTTTTCAAAGTTAGCAACCCTACTTAAATGCATACATGCCGCAGACTGGTATGTACGACAGCTTCAAGTAACGCAAGTTCCCAAAAATGACAACAGAAGCTGGTCAACTTGCATCCTGTGTCAACTGCCAGTAACCGGGTTAACGCAGCTTCTGGGGGCAGATAATATGCGCTGGTCAACCTGCTTTCCAAGTGTACATACCCTAAAACATGCGCGAAAGATTACCAATAGAAGAAAGAAGGCTGCTTTACCAAACATTGTCTAGATATTGTCTATTATACCTGGAGAATAGCAAGAGCCAGATGCCGCGACTGGGTAGGAACAGGCCATGTTTTGGCACCCACTGCGAGAAGAAGCAACTCAAATGGTACTGTCGATGATGGAACAATCCGCTGGTGGCCATTCTGGTTATCTTGAAGATAATCTTGCTGGTAGTTGCAATGGCCATGTGTTACCATTATTCACCACAAAGGAGAACTAGTCCTTTGCTATTCTGAGAAATCAAACTGCACGAAGACAAGTTCCAAATGCCATCATCAGCATCTAGATGTAAAAACTAGTCGAGTTGCGCAGTAAAATAAAGTGACAACACGGGTGCCGCTTAGTCAAATTCACTAACTTCATTTCCATCGTATAATGCTGTTGGTCTGTTATTTGGCTTTTAGGAGCATTAGCAACTAAGGCCATATTGCTCCGGGGATATGCGGTGGTCATTCCCTGACCTTTCCGCATCCTCCGGTCTAATCAAGAAGCGTGTGCTGCGCACTGCCACTGCTCCTGCCCACCTGGCTACGGAGGCGCCTCGTATAATGCTGTGATATAGTTATCATGAAATGTGACACTCGAGCACCTCAGTCAGGGCCGGTTCTGGTAGGTGTGCAGTGCATGCATGCATGCACGCACGCAGGCGACTAAATCCCTAGGGCGGCCGATAGTGCACTTTGAAGAAAAAATTAAAATATAATTTAATATAGTGGTCTGCGTTGAAATAGCTCTAATGTGGCATTGTTAATAAATAATATTGTATTCTCTAAAGACCCAAGACCCATTCACAATGAAAATTGGACATAAAAATAACGTAACAAACGTTACCGTAAAATTAAGTCATACCAACATTCACAATGGGAACATAAACATGACCGTAAACATATTTGGTAACCATGGAAACACAACATGCTCTTCTTTCATACTTCAAAAAAATTGATGTTTGCATGATGAGAGATGATATAGCTGTGCAGTTTATGGGTATAAATAACGCCGAAGCAAAAAATGTTAGGTGTTTTGCATCAGAAAACTTAAAAGTTCAAGCACAGGTGATGGTGGATTCATTCGTTGAACCAGAGAAGGATTTAACAATTGGACTTCCATAACCTCTACGATTGTGTCTTGTTTTAACCCACGTAAACAAAAGCATAAAAGCTTGGAGTTTGCAAACTTTCGTGTTAACGTCTTGTGATTAAGTTTAAGTGAAACCTTCAGTCCTGGATTGAATCCGTGACTGAGCGGGCCACTGCAGCAAAGAAAATTCATGTTCCTAAACCATTCCATAGTGATTCGGGCTTTGTGCATCAGCGCATTATCCTGCTGGAAGTAACCATCTGACTGAGGATAAACTGTTAACATGAACGAATGCACTTGGTCAGCAACGATATGATATTCAGATGCGAATATATGGGTATCAATGGACCCAACGTGTGACAAGAAAACATTCCCTACTGCCCCCCACCACCTTGCACAGTAGTCAGACATGACGGGTCCATTGATTCATGTTGTTTTTGCCAAATTCTGCGCCTTCTATCAATATGATGCACCAGGAACTTTGACTCATCAGACCAAGCAACTGTTTTCCAATTCTCGACAGTCCAGTGCTGGTATTGCTGTGCCCACAGGAGGCATGCTCTCTTGTTCTTCATTGATAACAAAGTTATGCGATGTGGCCGTCGGCTGTTGTAGCCCATTCGCGACAAAGCGCGATAGTGGTCCGTTGCGATATTTTGTTCTGTGCACCAAGGTTGTATTCTGACGTGATGCGCGACATTGTGGCCCGTCTGTTTGCTTGCACAATTCTAGCCATCCTCTGACCTCTCATCAACAAGCGATTTTCTTCCACAGGAGTGCTGTTGAGAGGATGTTTTCTGTTCGTTGCACCCTTGAAACTGTGGTGCGTGAAAACTAACCTAAAAGTTTAAAACTGAAGTGAAATGATCTCAGCGTGAAGCAAACGACGTGATCGCGACCAGTTCAAATATAAGAATTATTTTTTTATTTACTTTACCGTCCTGTTATGTAATTAGTGTGATACACTGCCCGCGGTCCATTGCGATATGCGTTCAATGATATTAGCGTATTTTGTATTTCGCCGAGATTCGGTAATATTAAATTTCTAGTTTTTCAAATTTTCATTTAGCTCTTAAATAATATTTTTATTTCGTTGTATGTGATTAATTCATCACAATGAAAACATTTAGTAAATTTTCAAAAGGAAACAATTTAAAATTCTTTTCAAGTTTTGTCTTTTTTTTTTTTTTTTTCTTAGATTATTTATTATTTATTTCTTTGATTATTTAAAGTCAAATTATCTCATTTTTTTTTTTTTTTTTTTTTGGAATAAAAGAAAAAGAACATTCTCAAGAAACTAATCCGGATAATAAAAATGCAGAAATGTGTAGTACTTCAAGCAAACCAGTAGCAAAAAATGCAAAACAAGACAAAGAGTTATTTATAATTATCAAGAGAAATATATTAATCATGGTTTCACCTTCATAAAATGTTATCTGTGGAAATGTATTGGTCAACTCTTCATTCAAAATTAATAAACTATTAAGACATTTGGAAACAAATCATAGCCAATATAAACCTACGGATTTCTTTTTAAGAAAACGCGATGAATTAAAAACAACTAGATCCAATTTGACAAAATTTGTTTCTACCGACAAAAAATTCTTGAAATGTTCTTATTTGGCAGCCTTTCATATTGCTAAATGAAAGAAAGCGTATACCATTGGAGAAATGTTATTAAAGCCTTGCATGAAAGACATTTGTAGTGAATTATTTGGCAAAGAATATGAAGCAAAAATAAATTGCATTCCCATGTCAAACTACACTATAAGTCGACGGATAAGGGTTTTGTCTGATGACCTTGAATTACAGTTGGTAGAAAAAATACAAAAATTTCAGTATTATGCAATTCAATTGGTTTACACCAGATATATTGATTTTATATGTAAAGATATACAGGAAGAATTACTATGTTCTTTGAAATTAGTTTTCAGCAACGTCAGAAGAAATTTTTAAAAACATCAATTCGTATTTCCAAACAAAAAAAACATTTCTTGAAATAGTTTTATAGGGATTTGTACTGATGGGGGCTGCGGCAATGACAGGAAAGCATAGGGGTTTAGTATCACGCATAAAGAAAGCTGCACATCCAGATTTAATAACAACTCACTATTTCCTTCATCGGGAACAATAAGCTACGAAAGATATGAGTGAAGATTTACATGACATTTTAACTGAGTGTGTACAAATAGTTAACCAAATTCGAAAGAGTGCAGTAAACAGCCACATCTTTAATATAATGTGTGAAGAAATGGATTCAGCCCATAAACAGGTATTGTTACATTCTCATATAAGATGGCTTTCAAGAGGAAAAGTTCTGAAACGATTATTCGAACTTCGAGTAGAAGTTGACATATTTTTAAATGACCACAAGTCAACATTAAGTGAATATTTTAAAAGTAATTTGTGGCTTGCTCAAGTTGCCTATCTAGCTGACATATTTTCGTTAATGAACGATTTAAAATTTATCAATGCAAGGAAATCAGACCAATCTTTCTTTGTTATAATAAAATAGAAGCTTTTGTTAAAAAAAAACTTGACCTCTGGTTAAACAAAGTTAAAAAGCATTGTTTTGATATGTTTTCATCATTCTTACAAATGGTTGAGGACAACATAACTCAGAAGGAAATTTTGGATATACGTCAAGTTATACAAAATCATTTATTAGAATCAAAAGAAAAGCCCACCTACAAGAGATATTCGTTTGGGCAATATGTGGTTAATAAATCCTTTTTAACAATGTCAATCAAATAATTTATCTCTATCAAGGAAGAAGAAAATTTAATTGAATTATCAACGGACAAGAGTTTGGAAATAAAGTTTAAAGAAAACCAGAATAATTTACCTAAATTTTTGTTACAAAATGAAGAAGAATATCGGACTCTGAGTTAAAAAGGCAATAAAATTGTTACTTCCATTTGCAACAACTTATTTGGCTGAAAGTGGATTTTCAACAATGGTTGTTACGTAAAATAAGTGCAGAAACCGACTCGACATAAGTTCAACAATGAAAATAGCATTAACTAATTCTATTGAAGTAAGAATTAATAAATTAATTGAGGATAAACAACAACAACAGTCATTAAATATTATCTTGTATTATTTATGTAAGAGTTTTTAATAAATATAACTCAAACTATTTTAGGATTTTTATAAATTTGAAACAGCCTGTTTTATTTAAAATCGTTAGTCTTACATTTTTCCATAGTTGAATTTAAATAATAAAAAATGAAATTGAAGTATTCCTTATAAATCGAAATTCGCCTGAACCGCTCTCAGTAGTTGTCAAATATGCATAATTTTATTTATTTATGTAATGTACAGTGATTCCAATCTACCAGGTTTTTAAAAATTTTATATTATAAACATTTGGGTCGCGGTACAATTTCAAACAAATATGTTGGGTCATGTGGCAAAAAGGTTGAGAAACGCTGGTATAAAGCATTCAAATGTAACGAAAAAACTGAAATCAGGGAACAGATAATGTGATATGGATGTGGCTGTGACAAAATCACAAGTTGCTATTTCATGAACCATCCTGCTGTGCATCGTCGCTGATCAGATTAATTCGCTTACTGTTCCTCAATGGCAGTGGCTGATAAGTAGTGCGTTAAGGCGCCAACGAAACTAAGGCTATGAAGCATGTATCTTTGGTCGTTTTGTCTGTTCACCAAACAAAAACAAAGGTTTTGGGAGATAAAAGGATGCAATCGTCGCCCGAGAACTACTTAATGTGAAAATAACCGACAAAGGTTCATACCATCCAGAACTTTTATCAACTTTTTGGTTTAGGGATCATTCAGAAAGCTATGTAAGCTTCCACTGCCCTCTTATCTCTGTAGATAGATATCTATCCATTCAATTTTTAGGATATATCCATTAAACACTAGGAATGTCTCGAGTTTTAAAACTTCAATGAATTCTGAACTGGTTAAGTTATAATCATGTTCAACTCATTTTCTGAATATTTTACAGTTTAAATATGGAAGTATAAAAAAAAACTGTTTTTCCTGCATTTCTTTTCTTAACGACGAAAAGTTCATTTACAGTTGAAAACACAACTACCAGTGATGTAACTGTCTATTCTCTAAACACCATCTTCACACGATAATTACAGTAGAACCCGGATAAGAAATTCCCGCATAAGAAGTTTTACCCTGTACTAGGTTTGGTTTCTTAAGTCCCAATTTCAACTGTGTATGTTGTAATGTATTATTTTCCCGCTTAAGAAGTTTCCCGGGTAAAAAGTTTTCCCGCAGAAAAACTTTGTGATAAAGAATACACAGTGTATTATTATAATGGCGTTTTCCCACTTAATACTTTTTTTAAATATAGAAATTCTTTATTTTTAATATTAAACAATATAAGCATTTGGTAATTGAACAAGTTATTACCAAGCATCATTTTAGTTCGTAGTAAACCACTGAAATACGTGAAATGGCATCGTTTTTTTACATCTGATATTATGAATTCCTTCACAACGAGTTGCCCTGAGTTACCACTGAGAAGACTAACGTTACTTATTCTCTGCAGATACCACTACACAGGGGTGGTGGTATCCGCCGAGAATCCATTGGTTCAATATCAGGGAACCTCGTTGCGAAGGCATTCACAACATGAGATATAACAGAAACGATGCTATTTCATCTACTTCGGTGATTTACTACGAACTAAAATGATGGTAGACATTAACTTGTGCGATTAGTGAATTTTCCGTAGTCAAAGGCCTTCAGCGCTAAAAAAATTTTAGTATAAACATTTTGATATAACGGAAGTGACGTATTGCAACTGTTTTCATCGATATCCATAATTGGATAGCTTGGACTACGTGAAGCATTTTCTGAACAGTTCTGAATTACTTAGTGGATTGTTCTGTGTCTTATTGTAATTGTGTGTGACCTTTTAAGGTATGTTGAAACTCCAAAGGAACTCATCCTTCCCACTTGGTAATGAGTATTTAGTAATGAGTTTAATGAATATTAAACAATCAGAATATTAAGCAATTAGAAATCCTCAGTTTAAAAATGTTTCCCATAGACAGGGTAAAATATTTATAAATTCTGAAATAGTACTTAAAAATGACCTTTAACTTACGTATGTGTTATCTTTTCATTTGTGTAGTTATTATTTCATACCCTTAGGTCATTTTCCCTTCTAAGAAGTTTTCCCGCGTAAAAAGTTGTAAACCTCCGGTCTCTTGGAAAACTTCTTATCCGGGTTCTACTGTATATTGTGGATGTGGAAAGTATTATTTCCTTGAATTTTGTAAGTTAATTAAAAAGGTATATAGCAATTGAACTCTTCCAAGTGGACTTTGACGCTGAAGGACTCCTGAGCTCAGTGTCCAAATAAACAATTCTATGAATGAAATAGAAGCACTGAAATCTGCAACACTTGATAATCAAGATTCATTGCTTCTTGAAACTCTTAGGGAGATACGTAACTCTTCGACTGTTAGGTCATTGGAGCTTAGTGTCAGCCGAGGGTTATCGTTATTATTTACGTCGGACCAGACACTAACACGGCCATATATACAGTATATACACGACTCAGCTGTTCTCTATTCAGAATATAGAAATCTGTCTGTTGCTCAGGTGAAATGTATATACAGTAGAACCCGGATAAGAAGTTTTCCAAGGGGGTGGAGGTTTGGAGCTTCTTACGAGGGAAAACTTCTTAGGAGGGAAAATGACTTAAGGGTATGAAATATTAACTACACAAATAAAAAGATACACATACCTAAGTCAAAGATGATTTTTAAGTACTATTTCAAAATTTATAAATGCTTTACTCTCTGCCTATGAGAAACATTTTTTAAATGAGTATTTCTAATTGCTTAACATTCTGTTTATTAAACTCATTACCAAGGTGGAAGGATGAACTCCAAAGGAGTTCATCCTTTCAACTATAACACTTCAAATTAGAAAAATAAAGTAGTATAATCAGTTTAATTAATAATTATTCTACTCGTATAATATAATCAGTACAATTAACAATTGATATTTGTAGCGTTAAAATAAAACTGCCAAAGAGGGACGAATCATTAGGGGCAATACGCCCCTAATTATTAGATGGACAGAAATTAAGTATTATAAATTCAGCTTTCAACATACCTTAAAAGGTCACAATTGTGTTCGGACTGTTTTGAAAGAGAGAGCGGGAATAATAGAAGCCAATTCAGAAGAACAGTGCCCATGGAAGTATCTGTAGAAGAGGCATGCAGCAGGAACAGTACGTCTATGAGACAGCGAGTAGAGAGACTCTGTTAGAGATGAATCGTTAATTAACATAACTGCCCTCTTGTGAACGCAATCAAGAAGCCTGAGAGAGGTTTTGGGGACACCACCCCAGATGTGGGAACAATATTCCATGGTAGGGCGGATTTGCGATTTGTACAGAGTGAACAGCTGTTTGGAAGAAAAGTAACGCTGAGAGCGAAAGAGAAAACCAAGTTTTTTAGATGCAGAGGAAGCAATATTTGTAATGTGCTTGTGCCAAGAGAAATTAGAAGTCAGGGTAATCTCCAAAAGAGATATATCATTTTGCCTAGAAATCGGAGTGTCACTAAAGAGGAGCTTTTTGAGAGATATAAGACAAGACTGAGTTTTAGAAGGATTGAAATCAACTAAGCTGTCTTTGCCCCACTGGAGAATTACCTGGAGATCGACATTTAAAGAATTGGTAGCAGATTTTCGAGAAGTTGAAGCTGATTGAGCAGAACAAGGTTTCTTAAAATGGAAAGTGGAATGCAATGTGCTATTATCGGCAAAACTATGGATAGGATTTCCAGTCAATGGAAGAAGATCATTAATATGCAAGAGGAAACGAGTGGGGCAAAGAATTGAACCTTGGGTGACACCGGCATTAGTGGAGAAGTTAGAAGACAGAGAGACATCTACCATCACTCTCAGTGAACGATCAGAGAGAAAACTGGATAACCAATTACAAAAAACAGTTGGCAAACCATAAGATGGAAGCTTGTTTAGAAGACCTTTATGCCAAACACGATCGAAAGACTTTGAGATGTCAAGAGCAACTGCTTGTGTTTCACCGAACTTTTCCAATGAATTAGTCCATAAATGGGTAACATAAGACAGAATATCACCAGTGGATCGACACTGACGGAATCCATACTGGCGATCGTTGATCAGACTGAAGGTTTCTAGGTAGTTTAAGAGTTGGTTGTTAATTGATTTCTCCATTACTTTAGAAAGAGTAGAAGTAATTGCAACGGGACGGTAATTGGAAGGGAGGGATTTGTCACCCTATTTAGGAACTGGCTGGATATGAGCAAATTTCGAGCAGTTATTAGCTTTCTTATTCCAAACACCTTTGGAGTAAGAAAGTGAAAAAAGATGGCAAAGAGTAAGTTCAGGAGCACAGGTTTTGAGAACAATTGGAGAAATACCATCAGGACCTGGAGCTTTCTTAGCATCAAGATTCGTCATAATCCTTATGACATCCTTTTGATGGAAGACCACAGGAGGCATTGAATGGTGGGAGGTGTTTTACCAAGATCATTAATACATGAGTTGGAAGAAAAATGGGATGATAGCAGGTCAGTTTTATCCTTGGCCGAAGTGACAACAGAACCATCTGGTTTGGGCAGAGGTGGGAGCAGAGATGGGCGAAAGTTGCGGCCAATAGCTTTGGCAAGAGAACAGAATGCTCGGCTACCATTAGGGTAAGAAGCAAGTTTTCTACTCTTAGCCTGTTCAAACTCCAGTTTGGACGGATTAATAACTGCTTTACAATTGTTGCGAGCTTTGGTAGGCAGAAAATGAAACTGAAGAATTAGAAACAAGCCAATTACGGTATGCAACGCTCTTCTCTTGAACAGCTTTAGCACATTTATTGGAAAACCAAGGTTTAGATAAAGGACGAGATTTTAAAGTGGAGTGTGGGTTAAAGGACTCCATTCCTGCAAGAATAATTTCACTGACACGATCTGAGCAAATGTTGACATCAGAAGTTTTTAAACAGTAATCCGACCAAGGAAAAGAAGAAAAGAAATCTCGCAGGTCATCCCATTTTGCATTCTTGTAATGCCAAACAATACGAGGTTGGGAATAGCCATGAGATAAAGGCTCTATTGGAGAAGAGACAACCACCAAGTTGTGATCTGAGGTGCCTAAAGGACCTCTCACTTCGACCGTGTACTTAGTAGGGTTGTTTGTGAGAAAAAAGATCTAGCGTGTTGGCTGTATGGTTAGGATTGTCCGGTGTTCTTGTAAGTAAATGAACAATCTGTGCAAGGTCAATAGTAATTGCAAAAGCCTCAGTATCTCGACCAGCTGGGTCAGTGTGACTAGAAAACGGAAGTCAGCTGGAGTTCGGAACATTAAAATCACCAAGGAAAATTACTTAACTGTTAGGAAAGTTGGACTGGAGAAAGTCAAGTTGCAAAGAGAGGAAGTCAAAGAGCTCCAAGTGATTAGTGGAATTGGGAGTAGAGATTTTAAGCCAGAGGAGATTCCAAATTACCAAGTCTGTGACAGGGAATATCTGAACGGACATATGCACAAGTACCACCTTCGAGGCGAAAGGAATCATACAGTGAATAATTTGGGCATCTGATATGAGCAGTAGTTGAATCAACTGATAACTGAGATTCTGTCAGAAAAAGTACATGGGGTTTGGCAGACTGCAAGTGGAAATGGACATCGTTGAGATTAGAATTCAGACCACGTATATTTGTGAAATGAATTAGGAAGTGTTTTGGTGGTCTAGATCTTTTCGCAGATAAGCTTACTCTAGTTTGACAATTCATGGTAAAATTCAATGGTAAAAAAAAGTAATTTCAATTACTGTAAAAAAAAAGTGTATTCAATGGTAAAAAAAAAGTCCCTCTAGTCACTAATCTGGCAGAGTAGAGGTAGCAAGATTATACACTAGCTGATCCGGAAGCCTCCTAGAGAGTTACTAATAGGTTCGGTCTGGTGTACTAAATAGCGGCGGGCCGGCCGGCGAACACCGTTTTAGAGCTGTACCCTCGAAATGTAAGGATGATTGGATCTCACCACGATGTTCATCATAACCTCTTAAGTCATGAATGGATGGAGGAGATGGGGAAGGGTTGACCGGAACTTAGCTCTGGAGACTAAACATGGGTTCCACCACTTCAAGCCTCCAATAAGAAAAGTGGTGGTATTGCACCTGTTGATGAGAGTCATCTATCACCTAGTACTGCCTGGTAACATAGAGGGGCGGCATTCCTCCATGTGGTGCGGGCGCCACACCTCGACCCCTGCTTATGTTGGTTCACACCTGGGTGGGCACCCACCATGTACTTGTCATGAAGGTTATACCCAGGATTACTAAAAGTCCCACCATCGTGAAGGTGCAAGCAGAGGATTTGGCTGCCACAGACCGTCCGGACTTCGCCGAAATCGAGTCCACTTGACTTGAGTGTCACCCGAATATCAGTTCCATCAGCGTTTTAGACTCCCAATTAGCAAGTACAGCTTGTCTGACATATTTGAGAGAATGTCTGTAACAACCTCAGGGACCAACTGCAAAACGTCACTTCCGTTATATCAAAATGTTTATACTAAAAAGAATTTAGCGCTGAAAGCCTTCGACTACGGAAAATTCACTAATTGAACGTTAGTGCCTTCCATCATTTTAGTTTGTATTAAATCACCGAAGTACATGAAATGGCATTGTTTCTGTTATATCTCATATTGTGAATGCCTTCGCAACGAGTTGCCCTGATATTGCACTACCTCGAATAAGCAACACTTCGCCAGTGGAGAAGACTAATGTCACCGCCTGTGTGGTGGTGCAAAATCAGGGAGACTCGTGAATGCATTCACAATATGAGATGCAACAGAAACGATGTCATTTCACCTACTTCGGTGATTTACTAAGAACTAAAATGATGGTAGGCACTAACTTGTTCGATTACCAAAATGTTTATATTGTTTTATTTTTTGTAATATAAAAATAAAGAAATTTATATTTAAAAAAATGTATTAAGTGGGAAAACGTCATGATAATACATTGTGTATTCTTTATCACGTACTTTTTATTCGGAAAAGCTTTTTACTCGGTAAAATAATACATTACAATATATAGAGTTGATCATGGGAATTAAGAAACCAAACCTAGTATCGGGGGAAAACTTATGCGTGAATTTCTGATGCGGGTTCTACTGTGTACAGGGTGTCTCAAAAATACACGGCATAACTTCAGGAATGAGTTCCTCATATGTAGACAATAAAAAATTTATATCAACATAATTCCGGAAATGCTTGGTTTCCGAGTTGTGAAGGTGTGTCTATGACACTTAACTGTTAACATCACCTTATAGTAATTGTTCAAAATGTCCACCTTCTGCCTGAATACAGGCCTCACACATCGATGTCTCACGGACTCGCAAAGACGATGCTAAATTCCTGGCATGTTTCGTATTGTCACAATTTGATTGCGGAGAGTTTCCACATCAGTTACCGGAGTCGAATACACCAATGACTTTAAATGGCCCCGCAAGAAGAAATCTAGTGGGTTTAAATCAGTGAGCGTGGAGGCCAGGCAGTTTGTCCACCTCCACCTATCCACCGACCACGAAACCTTCCATTGAGGTAATTGGGGGCTAGGTGGCTGAAATGCGCGGGAGCGTCATCCTGCATGAAGTGTGCTTGTTGACAAATGATCAGTGGCGTGTCGTCCAAGAAATCAGGCATGCTGTTTTACAAAAAGTTTCTGTACGCCTGTCCTGTGAGTTTGTTTGGAAGTACATGGGCCCCCGCTTGCTCCTGATTTGAGTACATGGTCGGAATGGAAAACCACCAGATTCTGTTAGTACCTTGTGATGAAGGAAAGCACCTGCGGGAGATAAGACATTCCGGTTAATAACTCGGGAACCAAGCATTTCCGGAATTATGTTGATATAAAATATTTTTATTGTCTACATCTTCATAAGGCATAATTCAAAAGCAGCAGACTACTATAGAGAATTATAAAAGGAGCGAGAGAATGATGGGGAAGATGAATTAGTAACACGTATGACATACCCGATATTCTTCCTGATGAGGTAGAACATGTGTTAAAGAAAATGAAGAATCAGAAAGCCCTGGGGGAAGATGAAGTTACTGTAGAGTTGTTAAAATTGGGAGGAAGAGACATGACACAAAAATTGGCAAGACTTCACAAAACGCATTAGAAAAGGTGTGACGCCTAAGGAGTGGAATAATGCAATCATAGTTTGCTGCCTGCATAAGGGGATAAATCAAAAATTGGAAATTATAGACCAATTAGCTTGTTGTCCCACATCTACAAGTTGTTCACAAGGGTCATTACTAACAGATTAGAAAGAATACTTCATGAGAATCAACCGAAAGAGCAAGCTGGCTTTAGGACAGGATTCTCAACTAGGGATCACTTTCACGTAATATCACAGCTAAGGGAGAAAGAAAATGAATATAAAACACCATTATGCCTGGCATTTGTGGATTGTGGAAGGCATTTGACTCCATATAGCATAAGGAAATGTTTCGGGCACTGGAAAGACAAGGCATAGATACCCCATATATTATGATTTTGAAGAAAATATATGAGAGTGCTACCTCATTTATTAGACTAGACAAAGACAGTAGCAAATTTAAAATCGAGAAAGGAGTTCGACAAGGAGACAATATCTCCGAAGTTGTTTACTGCTGCCTTTCAGAAGATTAGACAGGTCGCAGAAAGGAGTCAATATGAATGGAGAGTGCCTAAACCATTTACGATTTTCAGGTGACATTGTGATCATAAGCCACGCTCCCAAAAGAATTAGAGGAAAATCTTAATCAGTTATGTAGAGTTAGTAAGGATTTTGGACTAAAGATGAATATGACTAAAACAAAAGTAATGATGAACAAGTATGCCACAAAAAAAGGATATAATGATTGAATGAGCAGTGATTTAAAAGGTGGAGTCATTACTTATCTGGGACAAGTCATTAGTTACAATAAAGATAAATGGCTGGAAGTCAAGAGAAGAATAAATTTTGCATGGATAGCATTCAGGAAATATAGTCACATACTGAGGAGCAATATCCCAATTTGTCTAGAACGTAAAATAATGAACCAACGTATACTCCCCTACCATGACTTATGAAAGTGAAACTTGGGCACTCACCAAAAGAATGGAAGAGAAGCTGAGAACTACACAGCGCAGAATGGAACGAATTATATTGGGAATCAGACTTAGATAAGAAAAAAAACACATAGATTAGGCAGCAAACTCAAGTAAAGGTAATTTTTATCAAAACTAAAGAACTAAAATGGTCTTAGTCAGGACGCACAGCTCGAAGACATGATGACAGATTGACTAAGAAAATAACAGAATGGTACCCAAGAGGAGCTAGAAGACAACGACGGAGAGATGAAATTCATGAGTTTGTGGGTAGTAAATGGATGGCGATTGCACAAAACAGAAGGAACTGGAGAGGCCTTCATCCTACAGTGGATTGAAAATGGCTGATGATGATGCTCCCAGTACATCTGAGTACCATTACTATATGCTTCTATCTTCTCTTTGCGTCTCTATGCTCATATTCTAAACAGGGCCGGGCCAAAAATTTGTGGAGCCCTGTTCAAGAATTACTTGAGGGCTCTGGCGTTCTGTGCAAAAATTTCATTTTTAAATAACGTTCGATATCAAACGAAACATACACATTTAGAATGAAGTATACGCTCTACTTTTAGCAGTTTTCAAGTCGACCCGCACAACCGCTCTTGGAGTGACGATAATTTGGCCAACAAGACATTAAGATGGCAGTAGGCTCGTTGATTTACTGAAAAGAAGCGGATGATATTATTATTTAGACCAGTGCTACTGAAAGTGTGGTTCGCGGACGGGTGCCGGTCCGCAACGGATTGGAAACTGGTCGCGGACGTTACCAGTCCCCGACGATTCGTCCGCTACCGGTCCGCGACAATTCGTATTTTACAAAAGTACCCGTCCGCGACGGATTAGAAATAAAAGAAACTGGTCCTTCACCACAGATAGTTTGAGAAGCACTGATTTAGGTCATTTGAGCGCGGCGACCTGTTCAACAGAACCGGTTGAACATGCTTGTGGCCGGCGCTGATTCTAAATTTATGGCCCCATGAATTATTACAGTATTCGAAAAGGATTGGGGTACTATTTCTTCCCTCACTTCGTCTTTTTAACCTTGGCTTATTTCTTACTCTCCGTTGTCTCCCTTGGGCTGTTATTCTGCCAGTATAATAATAAGTAAATTCTTACCTATTATTATATCTTTCTAACTCAGGTCTATTGGCATATTATTAGGTCCTACTATAGGTCTTACTATTATTGGAAGGTAGCAAATCAGAGACAGGTGGCTTTTGCTGATTGTTATTTGGATGTACTCAGTGGTGAGCTATAGTGCGCTCGCATGGGCTCTCGAGAGCCCATTGTTATTTGTTTTGAGAATTTGCAAGCCCATTGTTGAAGCGATTATTTTACAAATGAAATCCTGCATTTAATTATTGAGTATCTAGAGCCGGAACTACGGTGGGGCGAGCGAGGCCCCATCCCCAGCATTTTAATGGCACAATCGTTCAGTTATGTATTTTAAAATTGCTTCATTTTTGAGTTAAATACAGTCGGTTTAACGAACCTCTGTTTAACGAACTTCTTCATAGCGAATTTTTTTGAATTCCTCTTGGTTATTCTTGGTTATTCCTCTTAAATATTTCTAAGGAAATATTTAAGTTATTCCTCTTAAATATTTCTACGGAAATATTTAAGAGGAATAACCAAGAATAACCAATTATTTTAAATATTTCTACGGAAATATTTAAAATAATTTCCGCAGAACGGACAGATTACGATAGACAACTTTGTGCGCATTGTCTTTTAGGTAATTAGAAAGAGCGAATTAAGGGTGAAAGGGATTACCGTCCCGTTGTGGGTGAAAGGGATTGCCGTCCTTTTCACCCACAATGTTAATGGTGTCTGTAAAACCTATGCAGCCACATTCTGAGAAGTCGCGCTAGTTAATATGCTTTCCATAGCCAGTCGGAGGATTAAGAAGATTCCCGACACGGATAATAGCCTCTGGTCAATCTGTGTTGTGGTTCCCCTTTACTCCGACAAGAAGTCCTATGCTTTTCGGAGAAGTGAGTGAGCCACGCGTTTCAGTAAATTTCTCCTTCTATGTTTACATGGTCACAGTAGCTGAATATCGGAGTGATTCCGATATTTTTCCCAGTATTCAAAGAACTAGTGAGGGTAGCAACGTAGAAGGGGGAATTATTGAGGCAACTTAAGATATTAAGTAAACTTTCCGGAGATGAAATTTTTTTTGTTGGCAGGTTTGGAAACTGCGTCGAAGCTTTCACTGTGAAGAAAATGCTCCAAAATATAATGGCATACAGGCAATTGGAAGGCAATTTATTAAAAAAAAAAAGTATCACCAATCTCCAAAAAAACCAGCGCGAGTTAAGGATGATTGCTAAAGAACTTGATGTGCAATTATAAAGATCGGTCGTGTGTTCGGGCCACGATGGGCAGCTTGTAGCTTACGGACGGAAATGAAGGGTTGGAGGAATTCCCGCTTTGTGAAAACATAATTCTGTATATAATAAAGAGTTCTTCTTCTTCTAATCGTAATCGAATCAAAAAGTTAATTAAATATTCTGGATTATTAAACCGACTTTTCAATCTGGAATTTCTTAACGATTTAGCACTAATGATCGACATCCTACAGGAGCTCTCTTACCTTTCAGAAGCTTTACAGAATTACTATGGTAAAAACAGATAAAATAATTATTCTGACTATCAATGCTACCGCTAATTTGAAAAATTCTGAAGGAAATTATGAAGCTAAAATTGAGAGCATGTTGAAGTTGAAAGAATTTGAAGGAATCGAAAGTAAGAACACATTTAAAAAATTACCTCCTGACACGCTATTAAGGATAAGTTATAAATGCAACAGAGTAATTTTAAATTAAATAATGAAAATAAGAATACTATTGACGATGAGGAATTGTAAGAAATTTTAAACATGCTACCTGGAATATGAAAGAACTTTCGTTTCCGTGGCAAGACGGTGAAAAACGAATAAGAAATTTAAATTTCTGATAAAATATGAAATAAAACTTAATGATTTTAGCGATTTTGTCGATAACAGTTTATCTTTAAGATCGAGTGAAATTCCCTTTTCAATTAAGAAAGCCAGAAAATATCTTTGAAATCATTGTGATTAACAGTGTTTCCAGCGTAATGAATAATACTGTATAAATAAATGAATAATACTGACAATTAAACACATTGCAGATGTGTTTAATTGTCAAGATGGGCAGGATCAAATTGAAGCAATGGAAAACCATTGCTTCAATTTGATCTGGATCGTTACGTGAAATCATTCCTCTGTAATCATCGCTCAGCTATTGAGCAAAGCAGATCAAAAACAAATATTAATGGAGAAGTGAATTGTATATGGCAATTTTTAGAATAAATTTTTCTTGAATATTTGTATAATAATTTTTTTTATGTAATCTGTGATTATTGTGTACCTTTTCTAGAAGAGTTTGTTTTTTATGTAATCTTTGTTTTTATATTGTAGAATGTTTTGTGATATGGTAAATATTTCGTGTTAATTTTTGTTCACAATATTAAAATTTTATCATGAAAAAAAAAAAAAAAAAAAAACATCCATGATATTCCCCTAATTAAAAAAAAAAGGAAACTAATAAAAAAGTGGGGCATGTACCGAGCCTGCGCGGTAGATGGTTTTATGTGAATCCGCGTTTCTTTTAGGTATTTTGATTTGTATATTGATCACGAAATAAAAGAGCTTTTGTATTTTAAATATTTTATTAAACATTCGCAAATTTTTATAATTTCTGGAAGACAAGATACAATGGATTTATGATAACTAAAGTAACTGATGTGTATCTGCGATTGCAACGTATCTAAATGTCTCTAGAAAACAGCGTCAACTGAAGTACCGACCTTGTAGTTGAAACAACACACGCCGCAGTTCGGGGCACCTAACAATGGAATGTTACGAAAATGCGAGAGGAAAAAATAAATTGTTGACAAATATTTGTATTGTTGCAGTCATACTTACTTCAGGAAGTAAGATTTTGACGCCATAACATTAGCATTAGTAGAGGCATATGATGCAAGAAAGCAAGCTTATGCAGAATCAGCCAAAAAAAAAAAAAAAAAAAACGCTCCCATTTCACCCCTCCGTTCGTTCCAAGTATCTGTCCAGCTCAGCCTTAAATTTGTTTAGGCTATCAACTTCCACAACAGAGGATGGAAGTGTGTTCCACCAACCAACCACCCGCTTTCTTCGTAAGGGCAACCCATTGTTCCATTCACTAATCTTGTTGCCCTTCTCTGTACTCGTTCCAACAGCTCTACATCCTTCTTAAAATGAGGCCTCCAGACCTGTATACAGATCATGAGCTACTGTTGCAGACCGTCTGCACTGCTCAGAAAACTTCAATCTGCCTGCACAATTACCCCCAGGTCCTTTTCGTTCTCTACCACTGTCAGTGTGGTACCTCTATAGCTGGCGTCTCCACAGCCAGGTAGGCAGGAGCAGCAGTGCATAGCACACGCTTCTTGATTAGACCAGGGTTCGAGCCCGTGACCACCAAATACGGAAGATATGGGAAGGTCAGGGAATGGCCTTAATTGCTAATGCTCCTAAAAACCAAATAACAACAAAAATAAATAACCTCTATAGCGTCCTCACCCTTTCAAGTGCTAAACCAACTAAATAACCTCCCAACTTTTAGCAGTACAATGTGGGAGAGTGACATTGATGTTACTCTTGCCAACAATTCAATAGCTTATAAAATCACAGACTGGTGTGTCCAGCCAGCCTGGACCACATCAGATCGCATAGCCATTTCCTTCAAACTAAACAGGCAATTACAAACAACCCAACACTCCCTGTTGGATATCAAAAGGTATAACCTTAAAAAGGCAAACTGGCAGATTTTTGCAGAACATACAGCAGCTGAGCTGCAAAAACAGGAAAATGAGTGGTCTAGATCAGGCAACTGTAGCCGGACGAGCAAACACTGACTATGACAACCATTTTAACAAAAACAGCAACCCTGTCTTTCACGGAAAAAACCGAGGAAGCAGACAGTTCCCTTGTGGTGCCCCGAACTGACTATACTTAAAAATAGGGTACACCAGGCGAGGAGACTTTTTCAAAGAGCCAGAACATCTTGGCTACAAAATAAGATGGATGCACTGAGAGATTCTTATAGAACTCTCAGGAATCAGTATACAGCCCTCATAAGAGACAATAAAAAGGAATGCTGGAGGCACTTGGTGGGAACTACTGGAAACAATAACCCCTTGGCGAGTTGTCTACAGAACAGTGACCAACAAGCTGCCAAGAGGAGATGTCTTAGAAACTACTGTCAAACCAGATGGAATCTCAACCCTTTGTTGGGTGGATTCTATAAATAACATCCATAACATCCTAGACAGTATCATTCAGACTGAAACTGGGAATCATTCCCCCACCCAGCTAGACATTACAAAAGAAAACACTGAATATGACAATGCCAATATTGAACCTCTGTTCACTATACAAGACTTAGAAATAGCACTATCGAAAACCAAAAACAATAAATGCCCCGGTTTTGATCTCTTAGAGGTTGAGATTATCAAAAAATTAGCGGAAATAGCACCACATAAATTAATAGCACTATATAATAACTATGACAGAAGGTATATTCCCAAAAATATGGAAACAAGCTGTGTTAAGATTAATTCTCAAAAACCCTGAAAAACTGCCTACTGATCCCAAATCATATAGACCAATAGCCCTACTCCCTGTACTAGGGAAAATATATGAAAGACTAATATATAACAGATTAGCTCAATATTACACAGAAGCAGGTTTGCATTGCAACAATCAGTACGGTTTTAAGCAGGGCAATTCTATGGAGGATGCCATGCACCACCTACTGACACAGTTAAAAGCACAGAGGAGAAATATATGCTGGCCATCTCCATTGACTTTGCTGGGGCATTTGACTCACTCTGGTGGCCTAGTGTCCTTAGGAGACTTCGCCAGGCAAATGCCCTACAAAACCTCTATAATGTAATAAACAGCTTTGTTACAGACAGAAGTGTCTCAGTACGCACAAGGTTCCAGGAATTGACATGCCCTGTGAATAAAGGCTGCCCGCAGGGTTCACAATCCTTGGCCCTTTCTTTTGAAACATTGTTCTAGACGAATTTCTGGCCTTGGATCTGGGCCACGTGGAAAGCCTGGCCTTTGCAGATGACATGATTTTCCTTGTAAAAGGTAACTCACGAGTGGTTGGAGAGCAAAGATCAAATGCCGCCCTCTTGCAGCTGCATTAGTGGGCACAAATGCACATGCTCAAAATATCGCCTGTAAAAACCAAACAAATACTTCTAAAAGACAATTTGAACATAAGAAGACGTCCACTAATCAAAGTTAATTCAACCACTATAAAAATGGTAAAAGAACTAAAATATCTTGGAGTGGTCTTTGATTCAAAATTAACTTTTTACCCCATTTGATCTACTTGGCAAAGAAAGTGAGAAATTATGCAGGTATGATTGCCAGGATCAGTCGAGCAGACTGGGGACTCGAAAGAAAGACCCTGGCAATCATATACTGTGCTATGTTCCTACCTGTTATCACTTATGGAGCCGGTGCATGGTTCATCTGCTCAGCCATAGTAAGAAATGGGAATAAATTAGAATCGATACAAACAGTGGTGAGCTATAGTGGGCTCGCGAGAGCCCTTTGTTATATTTTTTAAGATTTCATTTATTTTACAAATGAAATCCTGAATGCAATTATTGAATATCCAGAACCGAAACTACGGTGGAGCGAGGGGAGGCCATTCCCAGCATTTTAAAATTGTTTCATTTTTTGATTTAATTAGTCGGACCTTTATAGCGAATTTTTTTTATTCCCCCCCATTGGTAATTACATTTAAAATAGTTTCTGTTGAACGAAGAAAATTTCCATGTAATGAACGGATTAGGAGAGACAACTTTGTATGCATTGTTCTCACCTCTGGCCTTTAGGCAATTTACATAATTAGAAAGTGCGAATTAGGGGTGAAAGGGATTACCGTTTCACAATGTTAGTGGTGTCCGTAAAACTGGGGCAGGCAAAAGCAGATTACGACAAATCTTTGGCAAAAGATGCTAAGAAAAACAGCAAGGATTTCTTTACTTATATAAACTCTAAAAGGAAGGGGATGAATCTGATTGGTCCACTTGATATCGATGGTTCGACTGTTGATGATCCTGCTCAAAAAGCAAACAAACTGAATGAGTATTTTGCATCTACATTCACACATGAGGAGTTATTAAGGTTTGAAAATGGCAGAAGGTTATCAAATTGTAGCAGGGTGCTTAATGATTTTGTAATAACTGAGAGCAAAGTGGGGGAGAAATTGTTGAAGTTAAACATAAGAAAAGCACCTGGGGTGGATGGGATCTATGCAGTTATATTAAAAGAGACGGCAAAGCAACTAAGAAAACCCTTAGCCATAATTATGAGAGCATCCTTGGACTCAGGGGAGGTCTCCACGGACTGGAGATGTGCAAATGTACCCCCAATTCACAAAGGGGGATCGAAGGGTGACACGAGTAATTACAAACCAGTTAGTTTAACTTCTGTCCCGGGTAAAATAATGGAGTCACTAGTTAAAGATGCATTGCAGGATCATCTAGACAAGACTGCAGCAATAATTCAGACAGCATGGGTTTATTAAGGGAAAGTCTTGTCTGACATATTTGATAGGATATTACGATGTGGTTACAAAGGAACTGGATGCAAAAAATTACTTTGATATCATATACTATTTGGATTTCAGGAAAGCTTTTGACACTGTTGAACATGGATGACTACTGTACAAATTGGAGCAGAAATTGGTATTAAGGGTAAGTTGCTACAATGGATAAAAAGATGGTTGAGTGGGAGAAGACAGAGGGTGGTGATTAATGGGTGCTGCTCTTCATAGACTAATGTTATTAGTGGAGTCCCACAGAATTCGGTGTTGGGTCCTCTGTTGTTTTGTATATTTATCAATGATATTGATGAAGGTATATCAGGCTTAATGTCGAAGTTTGCAGATGATACAAAGGTTGGCAGGGTTGTTAATGACAGTAATGGCAGTGTGCTACTGCAACAGGATCTACATAATTTGGGCAGATGGGCTAAGAAGTGGCAACAGAAGTTTAACCTTGACAAATGCAAAGTACTGCATATTGGTAGAAGTAACTCCTGAGAAACGTACCAACTGTGTGGTACTACACTTAAGGTGGTAGAAAATGAGAAAGACCTGGGAGTAATTGTGCAGTCAGATATGAAGTTTTCTGAGCAATGCAGACAGGCTGCCAGGGCAAGTCATGGGGTTTTGTCAATGATAGGGATTTTGCTAGCAGGGAAAAGGACGTGATTATACAGAGGGACAAGGCAATGGTCAGTCCACGCCTTGAGTACTGCGTACAGGTCTGGAGGCCTCATTTTAGGAAGGATGTAGATTTGCTTGAGCGTGTACAGAGAAGGACAACAAGATTGTTGAGGGGAATGAAGAGATCCTCTTACCAAGAGAGGCTTAAGTTCTGCAAATTGCAGTGGCTGGAGACTAGGCATCTGCGGGGTGATCTGATTGAGGTGTCAGCGTGTTCAATCCTTGAATGGATTGAGCACTCTGAATTCTGATGGGATCCTTCCACTTCTTCAGATTACGAACCTAAGGGGGCATAAATTCAAATTAAGAAAAGACAGATGTAGAATAGATGTGCGAAATTTGCCTTTAGCCAGCGGGTGGTTAATTGCTGGAACACACTTCCATCTGTCATTGTGGAAGTTGATAGGTTAAATAAATTTAAGGAGGAACTGGACAGGCATTTGCAGGGAATGGTGTGATTTTTTTTTTTTTTTTTTTTTTGGCTGATGCTGCATAAGCTTGCTTTCTTGCATCACATGCCACTACTACTACTACCACCTATGCAGTCACATACTGAGAAGTCGCGCCAGTCAATATGCTTTCCATAGTCAGTCAGCGGATTAAAAAGCTTCCGACACGGATAATAGCCCCTGGTCAACCTACGTTGTGGTTCTTCTTTACTCGGACAAACGGGAATATGTTTTTCGGAGAAGTGAGTGATCCACACCTTCCAGTTAATTTCTCCTGTCTATGTTTACATGGTCACAGTAACTGAATATGCGTGTGATTCCGACATTTTGCACTGTATTCAAATAATTAGTGACAGTAGTAATGTAGAGGGGGGGATTGAGGCAACTAAGATATATAAACTTGGCTAAGATTTAGTACTCGGTGCACCCTCTCTATACTCGCCGACACGGCAATGATTGACGGGTACTGACTCCGCCCAGTGTCACGTGATCTCCTGTACATACGGGAAAATTGACACGCGTGCCAGATGGTGCGTGTCAGATTTTCGGTATGTTCATGTTGCGAACTTGCGTATTTGTTGCTATGCCACCCGCGTGTCACCTAGTACAGTTTGCCCAGGAGAATAGTGGGAACGCAGTGAGTGGGCGGAGTCACAATCCGTCAACCACTGCTTTCCCCCTCTTCTCCTCGTCGCCATTTTGAAGGGCACCGAGTACTAAATATTTACCATAAACTTTACGAAGATGAAATGTTGGCAACACCAATCTCCAAAAAACTAGCGCAAATTAAGGATGATTGCTAAAGAACTTGATGTGGAAACTATAAAGATCGGTGGTGTGTTCGGGCCACGATGACCAGCTTTTAGCTTGCGGACGGCAATTGTGGGTTGGAGGAATTCCCGCTTTGTGGAAACATTTTGAATCAGAAGTTAAATATTCCGGATTATTAAATCGACCTTTAAATTTGGAATTTCTTAACAATTTAGCAGTAATGATTGACATCCTGCAGGAGCTCTGTTACCTTTCAGAAGCCTTACAGAATCATAATGGTAAAAGCATATAAATTAATTATTCTAACTATCAGTGCTATTGCTAATTTGAAAAATTCTGAAGCTAAAATTGAGAGCATGTTGAAGTGGAAACAATTTGAACGAATCAAAATCGAAAATAAAAAAAAATTACCTCGTGACAAGTTATTAAATGCATTGTGTTATCCTTAAATGATAAGTTATTAATGCAACAGGGCAATTTTAAAGTAAATAAAGAAAATAACGATACCATTGAAAGAAATTTTAAACATATGCTACCCGAAATCGTGGAATGTGAAAGAACTTTCGTCTCGGTGGCAAGAGGGTGAAAACCGAATAAGAAATTTGTTTTATGATAAAATATGAAATAAAAATTAATGATTGACTAGCGCGACTTCTCAGCATGGTATGATATCTTGAGTCAGTGGCAGATTTAAGGGGGTGGACAGATGGGACTTATTACTCCCTTAACCATGCGTATAAGTGAATGTTTAAAACGTTCCTAGGTCTATATAAAAAAAAAAAAAAAAAAAACAACCCTTAAAAACCTGGTCGTCATGCTTCACCTTACGATGATAACTGGATACGACAGTGTCTGGAGTTTTAACTTTTTAGAATTTTTGAATACTATGACGTCGCAATCATGCTTCCTGAAGTTACTACTGCAGTAAGTATGATTGCAACAAATATTTGTCAACAATTTCTTTTTTCGTCTCGCATTTTCGTTACATTCCATTGTTAGGTGCCCCTGACAGCTGCGTATGTCGCTTCAGCTACAAGATCGGTACATCAATCGGTGCTATTTTACAGAGCTATTTAGATACGTTGCACTCCCAAGTATACATCTCTTACTTTAATTATCATAAACCCATTGTATCTTGTCTTCCAGAAATTATGAAAATCTGTGAATGATCAATAAATTTAGCCTTTAATGTAATATTGTATTAGCCTCTGTAACCTTATATTAGACTTTGTAACCTTGTATTAGCCTTTACTGTAAACCCCTGGCTTTTAGCCGTGAAGGGTATTGTGTATGGCATGTGCGTTTGTATGCAATAAAGAGTTCTTCTTCTTCTTCTTCTAAAATACAGTAAACCCTCGCTATTCGCGGGGGTTACGTTCCTGAGAAATGTCGCGAATACCGAAAACGCGAATACTGGGTTATGGCTCCCATAGTAATAAAGGGGTTCCGTTCCAAAGTATGAAATATATAAGAAAAACTAGTCTAAAATTTTGTCTATGTATGTATTATATGTACCTTCATAATATGACTGTACATGACAGTACATAGTGAAATGCAAGCATATGGCATCGAAATGAAAATAAGAAACAATTTAATATTAAATGCAATATTTATTAGAAATTTCAAACAAATCTTTCAAATCAGCGCCTTTGCTAGCAAAAAAAAAACATCCCGCCAGTGCTATCACCAGTTTTGCTAAAGTGTTGATAAAGAAGTTTTGCCTTTTCACGAATGATGAGTGAACTTAACGGAATTTTATTTTGAATTCGGTCTTCTATCCACAGATTTAAAGGTTTTCCATTTTTTTAAATTTAACATCACGAGTTACAGAGCAAATTTTTGAAGCAATTAGCGCGGTTTCACGGACACTACGGCGGATTTTTTCTTCCGATTTCTTGTTTGATCGTACCGTTGACTCATTGATTTTATGTTTTGCCACTGAGGAGACACTTTCACCTTTAGAAATTTCGTCTAATAACTCAATTTTATTCGCTAGTGTCATCACCTTCTTTGATATTTTCACATTTCTCTTTTTATTCGTAGCCATATTTTTGTAGGGGTTAGAAAGAACTTGACCACAATAAAGTCACTTTCTTCCGTTAACGCACTCGAAAAAGTCTGTTTTACACTGCAAAACGGTAGAGTTATCATTTTTGTAAGCATATCAATTTATAAATTGATAAATTTATTCAATTTATAAACATATAAATTAAAATCAAACGACGAAACCTTCCATGACTAACACATACTGAACAAGGATTAGCGAGAAACATCCACGCTCGCGATTTTTTTCACCCCTCTACCCCCACCCACTGAGCGCTGTTTTGACCGGGAAAGATAATTTTAGCCACGCCCATGTTTTTTATGGCGGAAAATATTCACGGCGTTTTAAAATTCACATTTTTTTAGGTTTCATTTTATATTAAATCGGCGATCGCGAATACGCGAAACCGCGAATACAGATACCGCGAATAGCGGGGGTTTACTGTATTTACAATAAGAAAGCTCTTTTATTTCGTAATCGATATATACAAATCAAAATACCTAAAATAAACGTGAAGGACGTTTCGAATAAACCATCTACTGCGCGTGCTCGATACATGCGCAACTTTTTTATTCGTCTTTTCTTTCTTTTTTTTTTTTTTTTTTTTTTTAAACAACTAGGGAAATATAATGAATACCAGTAGAGTAGCTACCATTTTTCGGGCCCGGAGGCAAAGAGCATGTTCGGGCCCCTACTTAATTAATGAAAATTGCAAAAACAGGAGACAGCCAAAGACGCCGGGCCCGGAGGCAATTGCCCTTGCCTGCCTACATGGTAGCTACGCCACTGATGGATACATGTTTTTCATGATAAAATTTTAATATTGAGAATAAAAAATAACATGAAATATTTCCCATATCACAAATAACATAAAAACTATCACAAAACATTCCACAATATAAAAACAAATATTACATAAAAAACAAAAACTAGAAAAAGTACACAAAAATCACAGATTACAAGAAAAAAAATATTTCACAAATATTCAAGAAAAAATTATTCTAAAAATTGCCAATTTACTTCTTTATTAATATTTGTTGTCGATCTTCTGCTTTGCTCAATAGCTGAGCGATGATTACAGAGGAATGATTTGACGTAACGATCCAGATCAAATTGAAGCAATGGTTTTCTATTTATATGAATGGGCATCATAATCTGCAATGTGTTTAATTGTCACAATATTATTCATTTCGCTGAAAGCTCACTCAGCTTCAGCACTGCTAATCGCAATGGTTTCAAAGATATTTTCTGGCTTTCTTAATTGAAAAGGTAATTTCACTCGATTTTAAAGAAACTGTCTTCGACAAAATCCCCCCTCTACATTACTACTATCACTAGTTATTCGAATCTCCTAATTTTGTTGTTTTTATATTTATATGTATCTATGGAATATTAGGCTATACATACCAGGGCTAGATTTACATATAACTAGCGGGTTGGTTGGGGTCACTACAAACCTGATGCTCCCAAGTAGTACCAAAATTAATTATAAAAAGTAATAATATATAAATAAATTAAGTACATATGTATATATATATATATATTTTTTTTTTTTTTCATGATTTGTAAAATGTGGTTCCTCTTAAAGAATGGCACCCCGGGAAGTGCCCTGCTAGCCCGTGCCTTAATCCGGCACTGAAATTTGTGAGTGACTTGGGGTTAAGCTAACTTTGGTACAGTCAAGAACTACTTTCATTTCCTTCCTCACTTCTTAAATTTTATTCTACGTGACACTGTAAGAACCATTCTTACATATATATTAGGATATTAAAATTTACCATTTTAATTGAAAAATATCTAATGGTTGAAAACAGACAAGCACTGCAGATTTGCTTGGCTGTGTACATTTCAATAGGTACCGGACTAGCGTAGCAGCAGGAGGGGGGCTGGTCAAAGGATAGCACAATGGGAAGGACAGTTTGATGCAGTTCTTGTTTACAGAAAAAGGGCTGTGTCAAACTTAGAGTAGTAAGGGATAATAGAACGCCCACACCTCTATAGCGGTTTCGGACTCCATCCAAAGGGAAGACCCGAGATCAGAGAGCACACCGTATTCGAGTGATAAACCAAATACAAACTGGCCAACACGGAAGGCACTATCAACAATTTCAAGGGCGGTGTCTCAAAAGGAAGCGTGACTGAAGGGTAAGTTAGCGGACAGTCCCAGATAAAATTCTAGTGATGATGTAGTGCCCGGATGCTCTCATCATAAAGAAGGGAGCTCGACCTATCAGACGCGGGTCGGGACGACGTAGAAAAAAAAATGAGCGAATGAAATTAAGGAGAGATGGAGGACTATCAAATGATTGGACGAAAAATAAGGAAGGGAGTTTGAAACAAAAAAGGTGATGCAGGGAGCAGACGATAGCGAGGGCCAGAAAACAGTTCCGAAACCGGAAAGGAAAGGATCCGGAGGAGAGTCCCCGGGGACAGGCGCGAGAGAGTGGGGAAAGATATTTTGGGAGTGCGGGAAACGCGTACGGAAAGTCCGATCATGATAGTTTAATGGGTAAAGATAATAGCGAAAGGCAGAATGACCTGGAGAAAGTCCTGAGTGTGGGAAGATCGACGTGGAGGCAGAAAAGAGCCGTAAGCCTAGCGGATCAGAGAAGAAATCGGAGAAGAGGCACCCTTGAAAGACCGGAAATCAACTACTCTTCCAGGTAGAGTGGGAAGAAACCAAGTAAGTCCGTTTACAGAATTTTACTAACGAGAACGGTGTTATAAAGAAATCCATGGGAGAAAATTGGACAGGACAGTTTGAGAAGTATTGTAACATGATGACTTCTATATTGTAAGGATAGGTATAGGATATAATAGAAATATATAGAGAGAAAGAGAGTGAGTATGTTACTCATCTGTGTTTAGTGGTATTGGTAAGAAACTTAAATAAATGTGTTAAAAGTAAAAGAGTTGATATCATGAATTGTCTAATTGCTATTAACAGAATGAATTGTATTCGGTAGAAATTTCCTCCATAGAGTATGTAAGAGAGAGTGAAAAATTATTGGAGTTATTCTGTATATGTTGGAAAGGATATATATATATATACATATATATATATATAAATAAAAGTGTATAGGATAGAATATTTAAGATTTTGTATTGAGAACATAGTGGAAGTTTATGAATTGCTTAAGAAGTGTGATTAAGGGAGGACACCATTTCATGTATAATAATAATTACTGTGTTGTAAAATTTTGATATCATGAATAATTTAGAATGTGTAAATAATTGTTGTACAAATGGTAAATAAATACTTCTTATGTTAATTCCCCTTGTTTCGTCTTAATAGACTGACACCTCAGAGCTATAGTAATTAATGAGACCTATCTAAACAAGGGAAGCTAGTATAAAGAGAAAAAATAATAAAATAAAGTCCTCAGTACTTGGATCTTCTGATTAACAAACAAGATAAAATTAATGGAAATAATATATTATGCAGCAGGTAGCATGTGGGCCTTGGAAGAGAAGTGAGAACCCCCTGACTTTGTGGTTCCAAGGTAAAGGGGGAAAGAAAAAGCAGAGGGATAGATAAATAAAAATAAGAACAACAGAAAAATATATAAAGTCAAAGATCCTTTATTTCCGTTCCCACAACACTTCTACGATTTTTTTCATGCATTATATGTCAAAACAACTAAATCTATGAGGCGTCAGTATATTGTGTCAGAAAATGGGTGCACTCTTCAGTTGAACATTTTCAAAAAAAATGTTCAACTGCACAAAAAATCCCAGTTTTAGAGGGGGAGGAATTCAACCTTTCCCCTGAGATTGATTAATTCAGCCACGTTGTGAAAAAAAAAAAAAAAAAGCCCATAAAGATTCCGGGCGTCATTGACGGGATTTGAACTCGGGACAAATATTATAACCACTGTACTTGCCGCACGGGCGATATACCTTATCTCTGTTTCCAAGTAATTGTAGACATTTTATTAATGGATGGCGGTCATAAAAAAAAAAAAAAAAAAAAAAAAAAAGCTTAGAAAATCGGAAGGAAAGTCTCACACCTGTTACATTCGGTTTACCGATTTGGGCTTTCAAAAGAAATTCTCTTGATTTTTGATCTGGAAGATGATGAAATTGAAACAGTTAATAAAAAAATCTATGTAGAGAATATTACTGCATCAAAAAAGTAAAAATGAATCGGGTTTTTTTTTCAATAATAAAATTGATTTTTCGTAGTAATTTCACTGTAATATATGCAGTGAAAGAACAAATTATTGATATTTAAAATTATTTGAAACAGTCATCAAAATAGGAACAAATATAGTACTAATCATTAGGGATGCCCTTAGAGAGAAAGAAATCGTTAGTAAATGAGATTTTGACGAATTATATTTACTAGCTACTAACCGTAATCGAATATAACCTCTTGATCACGCCCATCGGCACTAATCACTCGAATGATATGAGTATAATATAATAAACTGATTATAGCTTCTCAGCATGACTATCACTGGTTGTAATGATGTCGTTTTTAAAAATTTGTATTAAACAGAACCAACCAACATATGTAAATGTAGTCAGGGCAATGTCCGACTTTAAGCGCCTGGATGCAAACAAGAAAATATCAACCCTTTCCCACAGATGCGAGGGTCTCAGTATTCACTTTGTCGTGCTGTACACAGAAAAGGTGCACAGCACGACATTTTTTCCATCTTGATTGTGGTTCTGAACAAAACTATACTTGGCCCAAATTTGTAATATAAGTGAATACAAGCATTACTTATCTCATATTTTAATGAAGTACACTGAGTGGACCAGGGCCGAGCACAGAACAAGCACATGAGGCGTTTGCCTCGGGCCTCACCACAGGGGGGGGGGTGCCTTGCATGGCCTCTGTAATATCAAATTTTTAAAGCGATCTTTGTATTGCAACGTTTGTGTTTAAACAGATCGGTAAAAATAATTGTTTTCTTTTCTGATTATGTTTATATATGCAAGTTTTTTCTTTTTTCACTCTGGCTCTCTAGTATCTTTAAAGGGGGCCCCGTAAAAGCTTAGCGGCTCGGGCCGAGAATTGTAAGTACAGTCCTGGAGTGGACAGAAATTGTGGGAAACCTACCTAATAACGGGTAGGCCCACCTTAAGCCCGGATAAGAGCTGTCACACGGCAAGGCATTGAGTCCACTAGTTCACGAAAGCGTTCCACAGGTATTTCCATCCATGCTTGCTGCACCTCTGTCCATAATTCCGTCGCATTCCTGGGTGGATGATCCAAAGCTCGAACGGACCTTTTCACAGCATCCCAGAGATGCTCCACAGGGTTTATGTTCGGTGAACGGAGAGGCCATTCCATGGTGGTGAAATTTGTAGAATGCTCTTCGAACCATGTTCTAGTCACGACGGCTCTGTGGGAAAGCGCATTGTCCTGCTGAAAGATTCCATTGCCTTGTGGGTGGGTGCACGATGATCATGAAGGATGCACATGGTCTGCACGTAACCCGGACCATTCGGAGATGCACCTAGACGTACCAGCGGTCACAAGTGTGGCAGCTGAACACACCTCAGACCATTACCGACAGTCCACCTGCCTGAACAGTTCCTTGTTAACATGACGGTTAACATACGCACCCTCCTGTCCTCTCCGCTCGAAATAACTGGAAACGGGACTCATCGGACCAGAAGGTCCAGTGCCGATGTTCTTTCGCCCGGTTGAGGCGTAGAGTCCTGTGTCGTGTTGACCCCCTTTATGTTTCATCCGTCGTAGCATAGTTCGTTACAGAATTTCTCCGTCTTTTCCTCTTCGCAAACAAAAAAGAAAAACTTTTTTCGAAATCTTTAAAATCGGATTTTTTTTAATTCTATGAATTCTTATTTTCGTTAATAAATGCTGTCATAATGAACATACGAGAATAGTTTTCTGTAAGTGTGCAGTTATCCGTAAAACACTATTCTGCAGGTTTTCATTTTCAACACAATAATACAGCCCAGGGATCTCTCTCTCTCTCTCTCTCTCTCTCTCTCTCTCTCTCTCTCTCTCTCTCTCTCTCTCTCTCTCTATTTATTTAGAAAGCAATAAAAATTAATATCATTAAAAAGAGTTATTTTCAAAGAAAATAAATGTACGCAATGACAACTTCTCTTACTGTCGTTACCGATAGTTTAGAAATGAGCCAAGACAACACCGCTTTCCCTTGTCAATCATAATTACAGAAGAGAACACTACTGAGAAACAACAGGGAAATAATACGTCATGAAGGTTTGGATGATGGATGGCAAACTGATCGGCAGTATGTCACAATGTTGTACTGTCGAAGATTTGTGTTGGTAACCTGTAAATAGTGTTACAATGAAATATTTAGCAAACTCATAGCAGAAGCTATATTACTTTATGAATAAATCTGGTGCCCAGATTGACTTTCTGTCGTGAATTCCTAAGACCAATGTCTACTTGCTCCAAACAGAATTCAATAGACAGCAAGTTGCCAACTGAGTTCGGAAAACTCAGTTGGCAACTTACTGTTAAGTAAAATATTATTTAACTTTAACTTAATAAATAAAATCGTATTTGAATAACAATTCGTCATCTAAGAGAACAAGTTTTTTGAGCTACACTGAAATAAATCGATTTCGAGGAAAAAAACCCGTTTCTCAGTACTTTTTAGTATCACTGAAAATAAGAAATTCTTTCGGTATCATTTCTGTCAGTTTTAGTGAACAACCTATCGGACACTTATGAAAGAAGAAAGAATTGATGTACAGTGCTTCTTAGTTGGGGAAATGACAAGTGAACAGGAGTCTACGTTTCAAGCTCACTTGAAACGTAGCCGAGTGGTCAAGGGAGAGGCTAGAGTGACAGTAGTAGAGCCCGAATGATTACTAAATACGGTGTTATTTCGTGTATTCGTTCAATCTTGTGAACTCCTCTGACTGTGTGGTCGTCAAGGTGTATAAACAGATAATTTATTTTTATTTATTTATTTTTTTTTTTATTTCAAGTCATGCTTGGCATTTTAACAGTTCTCCCCATAACAAAGCAGAGTGTGAGAGAAAATTCAGCCACGTGAAAAAAAAAAAAAAAGAAAAGTTCAGATCTTTCTGATAAAGCTTTGGAAATGAATTTGACAAAGTTTAAACAGCAGTGCTATTGTTATGAATGAAAGTTTAACGCAACGAGAGTGAAGAAGACAGTCTTCAAAATATCTTTTTTATACCGTTCTAAAGCAATCATATCAGTTGATGCCTAACAGATAATCCAAACAGAATCCACAGACATAAAAATCCTTGGTAAACTAATGTTTTAAATAATACTACACTGGTAAACAATTCTATAGCTGTATTTATATAAAATGTAGATATGTTGTCCGTGAAATATAATTTCTAGCTAAGTGTGAAAAATCGCCCGTTTTTACACTTACAGTTTATCCGATCTCCATCTTTTAGAAATTCAAAAGCTGGCAAATATGAAATTATTTTGTGTTAATTTGAATAATAAACAGTTCACGCGTCTGAAAATTCTGTGATTTGTCGTAGTTGCAGCAACTGAACCGCTATTCTTACCGTTAAGCTTCCTTATTGTGTTTCGGCATCCAGCTGTTAAGAGAGCAAACATCCCGCATGTGTTGATACAGTAGCACGTGGTTATTTGTTGCTTCCTAGTTCCTACTA
This sequence comes from Mastigoproctus giganteus, assembly GCF_048544385.1. NCBI lineage: Eukaryota > Metazoa > Arthropoda > Arachnida > Uropygi > Thelyphonidae > Mastigoproctus > Mastigoproctus giganteus. The sequence goes on along the minus strand of NC_143583.1, from coordinate 163,749,578 downwards.
TTCGATTAGCTACTGCGCACTAATCTACGTTCAGCTGTTGCGACATCATTACTGTCGGTATCAAAGGAGACACTCCGCCTCCGTGATGTTCATTGGAAGCTCGCCGGTAGCTGCGATCGAGTTTCTCAATAAGATCCAATAGTAAATTATCCCGGCAACTTGTCGTTCGTGTTTTTCGAAGAGGTACTTGGCGGTGGTATAAAACGCTCACGAGATCGGGATAGATCTTCTTAAGTGGCGGTGTAACATACGGTGGTGCTAGAAACAAAAGTAAGTGCAGAGGGTAACAACGGTGATTGTTTAAAGGGACGCCTACAAAGAAAGGTCAGTACTTTTTTTGCCAGTTATGTTAATTGAATGTTAATCGAGCTTAAACGGAATTGAGTAGGCTATCTGGTGATAGGAAGTATATGTTGGAGGGAGGGGGTTCTTAAATAATTTAAGTAGTGCAAATGTGCACTTAGCATGTTATAGTAAGAATTTAATTCGGTTAATGTGAAACAGAGAACTAATACAGTTTTAGTAATCAAATTGGTTAGTTGGTTTAGAATTTTTTAATATAAAATGCAAGTGAAAACTTGCATTTTTGAAGAACCGTTAAAAAATCATTGCCTGGCAGAGGAGAAAGCGTTTATATTGCTTGTGTTGCACTATTTGCCACTAGGTGACATCTCATTACGTTGCTAACAACCTGGGGAGAAACATCCATCCATTTTTCTAAATGGGGAAAGAGAGAGAGAAAACAAAAAAAAAAAAAAAAAAAACAGCACTGCAATGATGGTCGATGCACTGGCTTGGCTAGATGTAAAAGTCTGTAGACGGTCCTGTGACAGTTTCTCTGACAGGCTCCTGAAGTTTATCAATGCCCCTATCCAATGATCGGAATGACTTTTCTTCCTGTGATCGCAGGTCAATTTACAGTGTTGGTTTAAAATATAGGTTATATAATTTTGTTAAACTATATTAATTAAACATCATTGTCCAAAAAGTTTAAATATTAGCTAACAGCATCCACCATTTCAGTCGCGTAATAATAGGAAGGGATCATTTTATATATACACATATATATATATAAATAAATAAATAAATAAATAAATAATCTGTTAATACTGCGGGACGACCAAGAGATCAAAAAGTGGAGTTCGTATTCAGTAGTAGTCACGTGAACTTGAATTACTCAAAGGAGCAAATCTGTGCCATGCGCTTGAAAAGGCTGCTGCTGCACGTATATAATAAAATAAATTTTCTGTTTATACTCCGGGACGACCAAACGGTCAGAGGAGTTCACAAGACAGACAGAATACAGCACCGTATTCAGCAGTTTGGGGTTCAACGGGCTTGAATCCGGGTCACTCAAGGCACGTGTACTTATGCACCCGCGCACTGACCACTCGGCTACGGCGGTCTCCCCCCCCCCCCGAACATAACAGACGATTTTATTTCCTCAGCTTACGTATCACTTCTTTGCAGTCTACATTCAGTACTACTACTAATAATAGGGACAACGTCGGGCCTCAGTAGGGGTCTGGCGGCTAAATGACCAGATGAATAACGGTACAAGGCATCACACATATACAAGTCCATACACTTTTAAATCTCTGGCTTTTCCAGTCAACTGGTTCACCCACAATGTAAACTACGCGGAGATGGGGGAAACCCCTGGTGCCGCTTGACCCTAAACACACTTTACTACTACTACTACTAATAATAATAAAAACCCTGTTTATGGTCTAATAACTAGTTGTAAACTCTTGACCACACAGGTTCCTTGAGTTCTCAACTAGTTAGTTTAAAAGAATATTATCACTAGCAGTATTTAGCAGTCACGTGAAATCGAACCACGAACAACTTAGACGTATGTACTTTTGTATTGACCACTCGGTTACGTCAGTCATACAAACGATCTTGTATTATAGTCGAATAAATACTTTTCAGCCCTATCTGAAAACAAAAAGGCTGTTTTTTTTAATCAAATATTTAAACGCGAAAATTCGTTAAGATAAATTTTACAGAAAGTGCAGGTGTAACTGCTCCAGTAAATACAATAATAATGAACTATACCTGAAAATATGTCTTAGTATTACAAAAAAAAAAATTAAATATATATTATAAAATGAACAGATTTGAGAGGCATAGAGGCAGTCTCCCTATTTTTAAATGATATTGAGATTTCTCATGTATATAAAGCGGCTTTCACCCAACTTGTATTAAGTGGTGTAATCTTTCCCCCCCCCCCCCCCACTTCAATATCCTTCGATCTATTGAGCAAAAAATAAAAACGAAAATAAAAAAAAATAAGTGCATTTTCTGATTATCATTGTTTCCAATTATCATGTGCAGTGTACCTTTTCTGGAGGTTTCAATCCCCCCCCCCCGTTGGACATATTTGGCTATAAATCTAAAATGTTTTCAGTCAAGTGAGACACTACGAAAAAGCTGCTTAATCCGTTCATCCCTGTTGAAAGTTAGCTGAAAGTCGTTATATTTTTAATGCGCATCTGCAACTTTGACCATATTGTGCCATGTGTATTTCTGTCTGTACAAGTGTTCACGGGCCAATATGCATATTGTGCGGGCAGAAAAACTCGAAAAAAGAAAACTCACAGAGAGAGCGAATCCAACTTTCTCTGCTTGGCAAACTCAAATGAAGAATTCTGAAATTCTTCCAATCTACGTCGGGACTCCAGCCCAGACCGCTCCAAACGAGTGAAACGGACGTCACGGACGACTCGCACACAAATTATTATTATTAATATCAATTTATTTCCAAAGAAATGTCCCTTTACAGCTATCCAGCTAGAGGCCACGGGTTACATGATCATAATGAATAAATAAATATTGCCATACTATTTACAATCTATGTACAGAGTACTCAAATGAACTGATACAATACATGGCCTAAAACAGCATCTGATTACATAAATACAACAATATAGATAATATAGCATCCCAGGAGTTATATCACCTACAGTTGACCAAGACATACATATCTGCCAGAGAGGCGGATCTGTAGGTTTTGTCCTTGCAGAGCTTCTGACAGTCAATGGATAACCTCTTAATATTTCCATGGAATTAAATGGAAACATGTTATCCAGGGAGGTTATGCTGCGCAGCTTGGATCTGAATGGCAGTGCGCTGGTATGAGTTCTAATACGATCTGACGGTCTAGCAACGATGTCACAAATATCAGGTGAGCTTAATTTTCCGGAGAGAAGCTGAGCGAAGATCACGAGTTCCTGGAGATTATATGATAGATACTTCCAATGTAGCATATTTAGATTAGAGAACATGACAGATTTTGAGATTGTAGGCATGGACCTTATTTAGCCATTTTAAAATCCAGTATTCCAGGGATAGGAACCTGGTTTGGAAAGATGGAGGTTCCGAGGACCATATCGTTGAGGCATACAATGGAATTGGGGTTATGCAATGGAGAATATAGTTAGTGATAAGATGTGGGTTATGGAAGTTGGAGATCTCCTGTTTCACTGCCCATATAGCAGCATATGTTTTTTTTCCGAGTGGCATTAAAATGAGGCAAGAACGTAAGGTCTCTGTCCCAGATGAGGCCCAAATCGTTATTCTGGGTGACTTTTTTTAACCAGGGAGTTGCAAATCATGATGTTCACATCGTTTATATTTCTCTTTTTGGTTATAGTAAGTTGAGCAGTTTTTTCGTTGTTAATGGAGAGCCCAATCGCGTTAAGATAATTTAAGTTGTTGTTGTAACTGTAGGCTGGAGATCACTGTGGTAGAATGGAGACACTGGTAGCATTTTGTAACAACAAAGAACTTAATATTATCGGCATACGTGGTAAAGTTAGCATGATTTGCAAGGAATGGTTCTAACGATGAGGAGGACACTCCTTGGGGAGCCCTCTAGAGCAGATAATTTGATGATGGTGATTATGATCTCTTATCCATAGGGTCCTGGTCTGTAAGGGCTTCTTAAGGAGATCTAATAGACAACTAGAGATTTTGAAGTAATCGCCCAGTATGGCGCATAGTGCATGGATGGACAGATTGTCGAAAGCCGCCTTGATGTCGCGAAACACAATATCGAGTTCTCCTTTGTTGCTTAATGTATGTTGTACTCTGAAAAGTGTGTCCATGAGGTTGGTGATAGTGGATCGTCCAGGTAGAATACTGTACTATGGAGGGTTGTGGCCAAACATATGATGGGTGAGAACAGGAAGGATGGCTTTTTCCATGATTTTGAGAACGGTGCATCCTACAGCAATTGGTCTGTAATCGTTGGGCGTTTTTGGATTAGACTTCTTTGAGATGGGAGAAACATAATGTGTGTTCCAGATGGAAGAGTAAGCTCCTGTTGCGAGGGCGGAGTTGTATGCATCAAGCAGAAGGTCGATGATGTATGTGATGTATAATTTGATCATAAAAACAGGGAATCCATCAGGGCCAGTGGTGGGTTTGTTGGGAAGACTGTTGATGACTTCAATCAGGCGTTCCTTGGAGATGGCTATTTTATCCAGTGGTGTTGGTTTGATGGTGGATTAACCTGTATTAAGGGGATGGGGGCAGGTAAGGGTTTGGTTTCGAGTGACTTGATCCACTCGAGGAAGATGTCGGTCGTCATGGGGAACCGTTGGTTCTTGTTGGTGAAGATTCTTTTCCATAGTTTCATTCTAAAAGAGATCCAATCATTCTGTGCTTTTCTCCGTATGTGTAGGAAATGTGCTCGGTGTTTTTTTATAGAGCTGGTAGTGGGCTGGGTCTTGCGTCTTTTTTCATTTCCGGTATAGTTTGTTTCATGATGAAGGCGCATTTCGCATCAGTGGTGAACCAGATCTTGGTCCTGGAGGACAAGCGGACGGATTTGGAAGCCACTTCACTGGCGATGTCTTTTAACAAGTCAGCTAAATTGGTGAGCGTTCGATCAGGATGGCTAGCGACGATTTGGTTCCAGTCTGTAGATCTTAATCTTTGTATGATGATATGTGGTTTTATATCCTTTAGTGAGAAGATCCTCAGTTGAGTATCTTTATGGTTATATTGTCCTAGTTGTTGGGGACAGCAAAGGTTTTCGCAATCAAAGGCAATTGGAAGATGATCCAATGTGAACTTAAAAACCAACGTTGTGAGATTGTCCAGGTTATGGAACAGAAGGTCGAGGTTTTGATGTAGTCTTGTAGGTCGCCACATCATGCCTTGGGGAGGGCATGTTGAAGTCTCCTTAAACGAAGGTGTACATGTGAGACTTGAGGTGTGTTATAATCCAGGTAGTAAGTTCATCCCTTGTGTCGGGGTTATGATCTGGAGGTAAATAAACAGCCACAACCTGGGTCCTCACATCATGGACTGCAAACATGACAGAGATGGCTTCAAATACTGGCGAGTCTCTGAGTTGTGCACTCACAAGATGGTGGATGTCTTTGAACAAGATGCACACGCCACCTCCACGTCTGTGGTCCGTGCCATTGCAAATATTTCTGTAATGGTGGGGAGCGGCCATGTGAGTAAGTTGTCTTCCATAGTTAAGCCAAGTTTCCTGGATACAAATGATATCGTATTCATCGAGAAGGAGGGACTGCAGAGGAGCTAATTTGTTGACAATACCGTGCACATTTTGCGAGAAAACCCTGACTGTGGGACATAAATGGTGGGTTTTTGGACTCGGTGATTGCTATCGTAGAGGACAAGTAATTGGGGGGTTGCCAGCGAGATGGTCTTTTTTTTTTCTCTGAGAAAGGTCTGATAAATATGCCTAGGGGCCAGAAGTCAGGATCAAGAACTTTTTGGTAGGCAGAGGGTGAACATATATTACTAGGAATGAGGTGTAGCCCGTGTGCAGAGTTTTAAGCTGTTTCACTTCAACTGGGATATTGTGTTCCACATGGAACATTCTTTTAATGGATTCGGGACGTGTAGAAGGTCCAAACCGGGAGGCGAAAATCATGGTTCTAGTAAGAGCGACACAGATGTCATATTTCTCGGCAACCGCCTGCTTACTACGGTGATTAGTCTTTAATAGTTTCTTGTCAGTTAGAGTTGTTGGAATTTCTCGGTTGCCTTCCAGAGGAGGGAGAGATGGGACGGGGTCCTTGCTTCCTGATGTGCTTCTCTGGTCGATCATCAGTTCCTTAGCTTGGTCATGCCTGTTGTGATGGAGTAGATCGTCTTCGTTTCTTTCAAGATGGTGTTGCAACTTTTTATTAGGGATATTAACAGCACGGTTGGCTCCGATTGCGTCCTGCAGCCGTTTGTCAATTCGTTTCGTTTTCATCTTCTCATCTCGCTTCTCTGGAGATTTCAGAAACTGACAGTAGTCTGAATCTTTTAGGAGAGTTTCAAGGGCGCTTTCATTTTCCCTAGCCATCGTACTGGAGTTCTCGTGTTTCTTTCCGCTATGAATAGGCAGCTGACCACACTCCTGGGGTGTTGTTTGAGTGGCTGCATCTCGTTTTGTGACTGTGCTGAGGTCATGAGGGCAGCCACGTTCTGTACGTAATTCTTGTAGGGTTCTGGCAATTGTCCTGAGGGCTTCACATAATTTCCTAGTTGCTTGCCCGAGTGTTTTGGTTTTCTCTTCGAATCAGCCTCATGCACCTTCAGAATCTGTTTACCTTATATCTTCTTTCTTGAATCGCTGGATAGATGACTTTAATCTGCGTCGGAAGGTATCAAACTGAAGCCATTGTATAACTATGGCATTGAATATTACACATAATTGGAGGAGCTCGTTGCCGGGCGTCCGCACTCGACAAGCTGACAAAAAATTGTCTTTTTGACCGACATCAACCAGGTGTTAATCCAAGAATCGTACGAATCACTACTTCAATTTATAGCTCCATTCACAAAAGTTGCTACACAGTTCAGCAACCAAAGAAAGTTCATAAAAGTGCATTCTTCTAAGTGGAAACTTCAACAACTTCGATTCTTTGGGAGCACTAAATAATTAATATATATTTCATGCATAGTTCAATTAAGTTTCGAACGAATTTTTTTTTTTTGTTTGTTTGTTTAATATGCAAAATTTCGTTCGACCATCAAAAATCAAGACTATGCTAAGTTTCAAGTTGAATTACGTTTCAAGTTCGAAAAGACGCTGGTGTGAGAATGCTGCCAGATTGACTGTCGATAACTTCTTAAGCAAGCTAGTTTATCGCCATTTCTTTCATTATCAATAATCGCACATTTAAGGTCATTTCAAATTGATAAGCCATACAGCAAAGATAACTGCGAGGAACTAGACTATGAACACTGTGCATTACTGAATTCATATAAGGCAGCTTATGTTTCTATTATGTAACGTAGTAATTTGTGTGCAAATAGTCCTTTATTCTTTGTATTTGGGTTTTAATTTAAATGTTTTGATATTATCAAACTTCGTTGTTTAGAAAAAAAAAAAAAAAAAGAAAGAAAAGAATCAAAAACGACGAAAGAAAGAAAACAGGAATTACCACTTGAGCTAATTTCTTGTACTTAGTCAAGACCAGGAAAACAAATTAATGGGTGGCCAGCAGGCATATCCACTTTCCTAAGAGCAATTGTGAAAGACTTGAATGAAATGTTTTGGATGTAAGCTGTTTCGCAAGTTCTTAAGAAGGTTATTTTGAAACAGAAGAAAGTATTGCGAAATACCAATTCCTAAAGGAAAATAACGAAATTATAAAATGCACATTATACTACTCAGTTGTGCGTAGCTGCTGCTCAAAATGCAGAAGCAAAATAAAGAAACAAAAAAAAAAAAATATATATATATATATATATATATATATTCATAAAAAGGAACTATTTACATATTGTACGATCATTTAAAAATGATAGGATAGGAATTATGATTCTGTATACCAAAACGAAGCACATCAGGAAGAGAAACGTTTTATCCATTTTTAAATATCAAAACTGTTGCGGTATTATATGAAGTAGCTTATTTTAATGATTTCTTTGTGAAATTAATATTACAGCTATTCAAAATCGGCATGCTTTTAAAGCATATTGCAATGCTTTAAAAACGTGCTTTCTGAAAATCTGCTTACTGGAATGGCTGTATGCCAGAAAGGTGTTATTTCAAAGACACTAATTATATGTACAGGATAATGTACGTATGGAAGTGACAGCTGTGCAGGAACACAAAAATTCTTGGCTCATTTCCTTCACACCACGGTTCTTAATGTGGGTTGACAAATGATGATGTGGCAACACAGATAAGAGTAGTCTAGTTTTCTCTATTAAACTACGGCACGTTTTGAAAAAGAAACAGTTTTATTTAAATTCATCAAGAAATAAACTATTCAAACACTTTTTACAATAAATTTTCATAAACGAGCTTAAAATTATCTATCGTGGTGACTGAGTAGTTTTTCCCCTAGATGGATAACACCTAGGTTGAAAACGTCTCATTTAAGGACATGATTAAAATTTATTCAAATTATTTGCTTTTATTTTACTATTTTTGAATTATTAAAATGCAAAAAAGTAAGTTTTAAAAGGCATATTTTCTGTAAAAAACAAATCCATACATAAGCACTACTGAGTGGCCGTGATTTGAACTGTGACATTGCTTTAATTAATTACAGGTCAGTATTTGATATTTTAAACTTAATAGGTCATATGACACATTAAAGTTAACCATACCTTACCGATAAGAAATGAGCTACATATTTTATTCGCCAATTTTCGATATGAATGTTTGAAGGATTTTCAAAACCAGTGTGAAAAGACAGCGATCTAATACAAAGAACAGAAAGTTTGTACAGTAATCAAAAATCACTGAACAAGAAGTCAAATAAATGAATTCATCACAAGCATTGGGTTTACATGACAGTTGTTCAAGAAAAATTCATATTCAAATAGAAAGAAACGTGTTATTTTTTTCTTATTGTCAACTAGCGTTTGGACAGAATGGTAGCATGTATTCTGTCTAGCCCGTGCGCTGCCGCTAAAAGTGCATGGTCCGTTGTGAATTGTGGCGCCTAATACTTAATTCAATGTGTATGCAGTCACAACGAATATGTGAACTCTGGTTTGGCCGTATCGAGAATAAACGGATTTGGGGTAAGTGTAAGTGTGTGTTGTTGTCTTACGGCACCAGGGGTTTCCCCCATCTCCGCGTTGCTTTCATTGTGGTGAACCAGTTCACTGGGAAATGCCAGAGATTTAAAAGTGTGTGGGAATTGTTCATGTGTTGTGTTCTGTACCGTTGTTCATCTGGTCATTTAGCCGTTGGACCCCTATTGAGGCCCAACGTTGTCCCACTTACTCCCCGTGGAGGCAGACCAGGAACCCAGTAGCTGTAGATTCACTCTGGCAGGTCCTGCCGCTTAATTTCCTGGGATTTCGGAGGCTAGGACCTTAAAAAATAAAAAAAATAAATTGGGAGGGGGGAAGAGAAGGAAATAAGTCCCTTTGTCGAGACCGACCACGCCACGGTACGCACCGCGGCGTAGTTAGTCGCCACGGTACGCCAATAAACATTTCTGCCGTCTTGACGGGATTAGAACCTGGGCCATTTCATTCAGTGTGAAAGGACAGCGATTGTAACCACTATACTATCTATAAAGATGAATTGCCCTCTAACAATCTGCGAATTCGAGTAATTTTATTAGCTCCATGGAAAATTTTATACAAACCACTTGCACTAAGGTGATTCCCCCCCCAACTCCGCGAAAACGGGGTCAGAATTGCATAGTGTTACAATAACAAGAATGACATCTTTTCCTGAGTGATGACTATGAATAAGATCTAGCCATTTTCACCCTAGAAACCAAAGAATATTTCATCTACAGATGTAATTCTCACGGAAAACCTTCAAAAGAGCACTGCCCTCACCGTGACAAATTATTCTGATCTGTTCCGTTTGTCTGCAGCTAAGGAAAAACAATGCAATTAGGAAACGACGTTACGTGGTGATTTTCCATCAAATTTTATTCTCTAAATAACTACTCTTATACCACATGAGTTTTTTTAAAAGGTTAGTTAACCTTGCTGACTAAATGTACTACACAATTGGGTAACGTTTCGGGTACCTTGCCGGAACTCATCATCGGCCCATACTTGGTTGTACTGCCAAATGACTAAGTCTCCTTCATTCAGTGTAGTCCAGTGAATGATGACATCCAGCACACGACCTTGCTTGCTTTGAATTTTGCCCATTTAATTCCTCAGATTTTTTCCCCTCTTTTCATCCCTGAGGACTTAGTGTGGAAAATTTTCCTGACCATGATGCAGTGGTTTCTGAGTCCGCCTTTATTCTGTCTGTAGGCGCCTCCGTAGCCAGGTGGGAAGGAGCAGCAGTGCGTAGCACACGCTTCTTGATTAGACCGGGGTTCGAGCCCGTCACCACCAAATACGGAGGATGCGGAAAGGTCAGAGAATGACCACCGCATATCCCGGAGCAATATGGCCTTAGTTGCTAATGCTCCTAAAAACCAAATAACAAGCAACCTTTATTCTGTTTCCCCCTCTCCAAAATTTTCAAATTGGTCCGTAAAGACAATTTACAGGCATAACACACAACAGAAATCAAAATGAACCAGCATATTATAATAACCGCTGTCATACACGACAATTACGAGCGAGAAACCAAACTAATCGATGAATCAATATATCCTAAAACAATAAGATTCAGCCATGGTCTCAATAGCAACCTAAGGTGTCCACAGAAATAATCTCCGTAAGTGTAAGCAGAAATACACTAGCATACTGACTGATGGTTACGTAATAAAGAACTAATACATGTGCACGGTTTCAAACGTCTGTTAATAGGTGTTCTTGGTGAATATGAATCTTTACTGAATCTTCACACCTTTGAGTACTGATAAATTATTGTGTGCTAGACTGGTTATGAAAATTTATGCTGCATAATCGACTAGGCCATAAACCCAGATACTGTAGTTCCGCCTTCTTGTTCCTTAATTGAAATCAGTTCCTTAACTGAAATCCACTGATAGTGGATTTCAATTAAGGAACTGATGATGGCGGATATCAATGAGCAACTGGTCATTGATAACCGCCACCTCTTAAATAGGCATTTGTATAGTAATCCGATTGGATTACTAGAGAATAACGTTGCTTACCGTCTGAAAAGTAACTCTAGAGTGACAAAATAAAGCTGAAATACCATCTCTCTCTCTCTCTCTCTCTCTCTCTCTCTCTCTCTCTCTCTCTCTCTCTCTCTCTCTCCTATGAAATAAAGAAAGTAAATTCTGATTATGAGGTATTAGTTGAAGAGCATCTTACGTGTGGAGAGGGGGGGATACAATTTATTATTATAAGAGAACAATTTCCCTTAGAATGAAAGAAGTGCATATTGAATCCTTTAATAAAGGGATAGTTTTATTTTGAATCAATTATTTGGGAATGAGCTACCAAATCAATGATTAAAATGACTTCATTATAACAAGAACAAGCACAAGTTTGCCTAAGTTCAGAATTTATGGGAAACCCTAAACAGTGGGACCTGATATGGCATTTATAGATATTGGCAGTCATAGGCACTAAATTAAAAAAATAATAATAAAAAAAAAAAAAAAAAAATTCACTCTTTCAACTAGAATACGATTTCTCTGACCTATTATGACAGTACTGGATTATAAACAGATATAAGTTAATATAATATTGTTCTTTATGGCAATTTACGTTTCTGTCATTAGATTACACCATTTGTTACAAAAATCATGAGCTCGTAGACGGCACGGGAGGCAATCCTATAATTCCTATACGTAAATCTGGATCTACGGACGCTCAATGGAATATTAATCTATAAATATTCCATTGGGCGAATATTTAATTGAGGACTATTTATAGAATATTAATCTATAAATATTCCATTAAAACAGTAGAGCGTCAGTTATCCGGAATAATTGATGTCAGACCTCTTCCGCATAATCGAACCGGAAAATTTTCCGGATAATTTTTCCGGTAACATTAAAAAAATATTTTAATCTTACCTTATGATTAAATTATATACAGTAATTAAGATTAATTAAATAAAAAAATTATAAACTAATTTCGGAAAACAGAAATATCTATCCAGACGTATTTATACAAACAGGAAAATTAGAAACATTCTTAAAAGCTCTTGGTTTTTTCGACTTACCGATAACGAGCACGGACAATCTGTGCGTTCCAATGACATTTGCACACATAGTAATTGTAACTCGCTATTTTCTCATCTTAAAACCTGGTACAGGCATTTCTCTTTTAGTGGTTAGGATTTTTCTCGGTAATGCTTTCCATTATAAGCCCGTCTCATCACATTATACACATTTCTTTCTCTTAATTTTCTATAACTGAAGCAAATCTACTTTTAAAGGACACCGCTGCCGATTCGTCTTCAGAAAGTTTCTCGCCTTGAATATCTAAGTTCACGTATACCGTCTCAGTTTAAAAAGTTTTTCAGCCAACATGTGCTTGCCTCTCTTCATTACCTCTTAATTTTCGATTAAAATCCAAAGCTTTTTCACACAACATTGGGCCAGACACTGGTTCACCTAAATTGCTCTTCTGAAGGAAAAATAATAATAATAATAATAATAATAATAAAATAGTTCACTCTCTAAAGCAGAATTTTCAACCCCTGGCTTGTAGCTGTGAAGGGTATTGTGCACGGCGTGTGCGTAATGTATGCAATAAAGAGTTCTAATCGACACAAATTATCTTATAGCATTGGAATTTTTCTTTATGTCGTAAATTATTAGAAGTTTGGAGAGATTTCCTAAATTTTCACCTTTTCTAAATTCTATTAATAATTTCCGTTTTTTGTTGCAACGTTAAAACTACGCGTTTTTCTTTTCGTTCACATTTTACCGTAAAAAATTGAGAAAAATAATAAATCGCACAGTTTTGGGCCGATACTTTTCTTACCAGGAGCTAAACTAATCTGAAATTCACTCATGGTTTCCGAGAAAACCCAGTAGTTTGTGATATTTTTCTAAAGCACATGACTAGACTTAACAAAGTTCATCACTGAAAACAATGATTCACAAGAATATGTTGATGAAAAAATTGTTAGTAATGCTGCTGCCAGATTTTTTAAACAGACAAAAGTTTCGGGAATGGAATTCTAAACTTTTAATACCTCATTTTCTGCAGTTTTCTTTGCTAATCCCGACACTAACCGTTCCCTTTCAATATTTTCTAAATCTACTGTGAGATCGATAAATTTTTGCCTCCAAATTGAGCTGCTCTGAAAATCAATCAATTGCATCTCAAAATTATCCAGGTCGATCCATTTTCAGGTTCACTTCGGCTAGTTTTACACTGTGTGCAAACTTAAATGAATTTTGCAGTTTCTTCCAATTCCCTGAACTTGACAAATCTTGAAGAAAACTGTTCAATAGTTGACTCGATTTTTTGGGAAGCTCTGAATTCCACGTGCCCAAAAAATTTGTATGCGTGCCATAGGTTCGCCACCCCTGACCGGATTGCGATAGCTGCCAGACTTTTAGAAATGTTGAGCTGTTTTAGACGGGCACATTTCAATAAATATTAAGCACAAACAACTGAACTTATTTACATCTGTAAACATTTATAATGACTATCTTGTCCTTTCACCAGTTTATGCGGGCAGAGGATTTAACTGTATGGATAATCCAATAGTCTTAATTCTCACAGCAGAACATAATTGCCTTTGAAATAAGTGGCCCCTAGTACTGCACCAGTTTCAACAGACAGCTTTAGCTACATTACAACGTTCAAAATCTTTCACATTAAACAACTTCTATACAACTGTTTTGCATGCCTGTTGTCACTAAAGATCGCTTGCCATCTAATGACAGACCAGTTAGCCTGTTATAGCATCCTAATCTTTTAATCAGTTTTTGTGGCCAGCAGAATTTCAGCTGTATAGGGCATGCAATGATCGTACTTCTGAGAGCAGAACAAAACCTGCCTTTACAACGAGTTGCCCTGGTATGCCGCTACTTTCGAACAGATAGCCTCTCCAAAATGCCGTTTGTTTAAAGGACAAAAAAGCTCCTGCAAACATCTTATATATAAAAAAAAAAAAAAGAAATGTCACCCTATTTTGCAAGGATTCTTAGAGAAAAATGCGATCGTTAATACGAGTGCTGGACTGCTTTCTTAAATATTTCTGGATTGTAAAATGTTGATTTCTCCCCCCCCCCCCGCTTAAAATGTGCCGGATTTTACAGACTAACAAGATAGATAATTGTACACAGTGTGTTACATTTTAGACGTTTCAGCAAACAGTAATAATTCATGAGTAATACAACAACAAAAAAAAAAGAGTAACTACTTTTATGCGCGAACAGAGAAAATTTCGCGTCGGCGCATCCGCCACATTGCCTATTCATTCCCGCAATAAACACATGAGAAGAAAAAAAAACCAATATCCAGTGCTTCAGCTACAATATATAGATAGCCTATGTGATATGTATGAAAATAACAATAATTGCCGGATTTCTATTGGTTAGATTTTGATGACATTTGCGAAGCGACGTCGAATCATTCGAATGAGAGAAATTTCACGAAAATCCAACCAGTGGGAGTCGAGTTATTACATGCGGCCGGGCGGGCGGACAAAGAAATAATGGTCGGATTGGTCCGGGAGGATTCTACAAATCTTTCTGAAAGTTTCAAATATTCATGGAAATCCATCCACTGAGAGTCGAGTTATTACATGAAGACGGAAAATAAACGAATAATAGTTGCCGTATTTCTATTGGTTCGATTTTAAGGAAATTTGGAATAGTTAGACAAATCTTTTTAAAAGGCCCAAATATAAAAACTTCATGAAAATCATCTGTCTACTGGAAGTCGAGCTGTTACATGCGAGCGGAAGGACAAACAGATGGACGGCATAATGAAGACAACAGGCGCATAATGCATAAATGCTAGCTAGCGTGCATTAAAAACGGATATTACTTTGCCAGTTTTAAATTTACATAACACTTAGGTTCCCTATATGGGTTAGATTCACTAATGACTGAGGGCAATTTTTATACTTGCAACAAAATAAAACACCGGTGTGATGAATGGTCCTCCGTCTATGGTGTAATGTGTGCATTGCATACGGTTAACCGATAAAAAGGGATGCCTTTCTGCAAATGTACCGAGTTTCTGTATGTCGCAGACAAAAAAGTAACAAGTTAGGGCGTTACAATCTTTGTTAACGCCACAGAATGACATTGGTGAGGTTATATTTTACAAAAATTTGCACCAACAGCAAGAAATTCGGTACTGTGTGTTTCAATTGCAGCTTAATTTTAAATATAAAATTTTAAAATTTACAATGTTATTGTAATAAACCGCCCTTCTGACATATTCTTATTTAAAAAGGTAAGTACTTTTCTGACATCTGTCTTATAAAAGGGCATATGTGGTGCTGCTTCCATATCACGCTATTGTTCTTTCCTGCTAAGTGCGCTGTTGGATTGATGCTCAATGGCTCTCTGCGTACACAGTGATAAGCTGCCGAGTGCTCTCCTTTTATCAACTTAATCGCTACTCCTTGATGACCTTGTTGTAACCCATTTATCATGTTCTTTATGATGTCTATTGTTCCTTCTTTAATTGTATGATGGCCTTAGTTCATCTTATTTTTATTTATTATTTTTTTTGTTTCTCTTAACCCTGCGATATCACCATTGTCTTTCTCTGTATTTTGTTATATTAATCAGTTTACTGAGAACTCCACCACGACGCAGTCTAATGAACTAGAAGTGCTTAATCAATCAACACAACAATTTCTATTTGTGAGTTGCTCTGCAACTAGTGCCTCCAAATTTTTTTTCCTGCTGTGATTTGCATAAAAAAATGTAATGGTGTCAAATGAAAATTTACACTTTTGACTTCCAGTATCCTGCAAGTTTCAACACTGCGCGCCATGTGGCAGAGCTGTAGTGATTTGAAAATGGAGGGTGACATTAATATGCGTATAAAGCGGAGATGTATTTTATCGATAAAACAATGTTCTTTGCATTCAGGGCTCCATTGAGATTTATCGACATATAATTATGGGGGCATGATAGTTCACATGAGCACAGCTAGGTATATTAGTAATGTTATAGTTGTTGAGAGCAAGGAGTGTGAAACGTCTGCAAGGCACACGGCAGCCATATTCTCGGGAGTGGGGGGGGGGGAGAAGCCGTTACAGTACAGATAGTGGCGATTTATTTGGTCTCAATATGCTTATGTTGGATGGTGGGGGCGGACGATTATACGTATAGCTGTCGACATCCTGCTCGGTAGAGCAGGGCGCAAATGTGCAGTCGCCAACCAACCACAGTAGGATTAGTTCAAAACAAGATAGAGGTGAAGGGTTGTCCCTTCCGTTCTAATTTTAATAAGTGAACTAGAAGTACACTGAGTGAACAGAAATCATGGGATACCTACCTAGTAACGAGCAGGCCCACCTTTCACCCGGATAAGGGCTGTCACACGGCGAGGCATTGAGTCCACTAGTTCACGAAAGCGTCCCATAAGTATTTCCATCCATGCTTGCTGCACCGCTGTCCATAATTCCGTCGCATTCCTGGGTGGATGATCTAAAGCCCGAACGGACCTTTCCACAGCATCCCAAAAATTCTCCACAGGATTCATGTCCAGTAAATGGAGAGGCAAAATCTGCGGAATTCTCTTCGAACCATGTTTTAGTCATCACGGCTCTGTGAGAACGCGTATTGTCCTGCTGGGAGAGTCCTATTGCCCTGTGGGTGCACGATAACCATGAAGGGATGCAGATGGTCCGCAAAAATGGACACGTTACCTGGACCGTTCAGAGATGTGTCTAGACGCACCACAAGTACCAATATGTGCCAATTGAACAAGCCCCAGACCATTACCAACCGTCCACCTGCCTAACAGTTCCTTGTTGACATGACGGGTGCATAGCTTCGTGCAGTTTCCGCCATATACGCATCCTCCCATCCGCTCGAAATAATTGGAAATGAGACTTATCAGATCAGGAGACCCGTCTCCAATCACCCAAGGTTCAGTGCCAATGTTCTTTCGCCCAGTTGAGGCGTAGAGTCCTGTGTCGTGGTGTTAGCAATGGGACTCTGGTGGGTCGGCGGTAATGATCGCCTGATGGTCTTGGTGGTGACGTTTCTGGCAACTCCCTCGTTGAAGTTGGCGGAGATTTTGCCACTGTCGCTCTCTGGTTGACTGAAACAAGCGAGATAGACGTCGACGTTCATCCACGACCTTTCTCAGCCCAAAGCGCTGTCCACAATGAAATGTTATTCCGGAAATGACGTATTCCCGATACACCCTTGATACTATCGAACAGGGACAGTGCAATTTCTGTCCCACCTCCGCGATAGAGTGACCCATGCGTCGGGCATCCACTAGCATCCCTCTTTCAAAGTCAGTTAACTCACGTCGTTTATCTATACTAACATCGAATTACTGTCTACGTGAATACAATGTACCTATATACCTGCCAAGCGGTGGGTTCGTGCACTAGCTAGAGGGGTGACAGCGTCGCTTTGCCCAGGAACCAGGTATCCCATAAATTCTGTCCTTTCAGTGTACATATTAGTATTGTACTATTAGTGCTAATTTATATTAGCATTATTAGTGGTACTAGTAGAACCGTGCATAGGTTGACGGAGGAGGAGGGGAGGGATGCCGTAAATTTTGCTCTAGAGATTAAACATGGGTTTCACCTCTTCAAGCCTCCAAAATTGCAGCGGTTGATGAAAATCATCTGCCACCTAGTGTGAGTATTATATTATTAGTGTTATTTTATATTAGCAAGGGTCATTGCCTTTATATAAAATTTTCGAAACATGTAATTCTCGGAGTTGATGGTAACTGTTCCTTGCAGAAAAATTGGTAAAACTTAGAAATTTTCCCTTGGAATTATAAATACTGTATTTCATTTAATATTACGTATTTATATCTTTTACTGTTTAAGTTTTCAGGGTTTCACAGCTAATTTTCATACAGGAATGTTATCTTGTTAGAGTGTTCTAATATGTAGTCAAGAGCTTTCTTTAACAATAATACTTGAATATCATCCAACTGTGCAACCAGACTACACAAGTTGGCCGGCGGTGGTGGTATCGTGGCTTGGGGGATGTTTTCATGGACATCACTGCATCCCCTTATCTCCTAAGAACACACCCTCACCTCCAGATCCTACCTCAGCACTGTTTCGCATCAAATTCTGCCCTACGTGGTGATCGCGTATCGAGATGGCACTGGATGCTTTAAACAAGACAACGTATCACAAGACCCGCATTGTGCAGGAATGGTTCTAAGGTAATGTTCAAGAATTTTGTGTGCTCCTTAGCCGCCAAATTCTCCCAACATCAACCCCCATCGAACATTTGTGGGATACAGTGGAACGCAGCATTCGCCAGTGCCTCGCTCCGTTGCCGAACATCGGAACGTCCTTCTGTCCAGCTGGTCCAGGATAGCTGAGAACACCTGCCTTCTTGGAATCATGCCACACCGGGTACACACTTTTAGGCAGGTATTCAAAATATTTTGGCTTATGAGTAAGCTTGCTTGCTTCCTTCCTTGCACCATCTCGAAAAGGAAAATAATAACAAATATTTTTGTATTTTAGAAAATGTTTTGCATTAACGATTCATCCACTTTTCCGATTTTTAAACAAGGACATATTGGAAATACATCCCTTCTGCTCCATAAAAGGAGTGATGATGTTTAAACAGCTTGAAAAGTAATAATATTTTATTTTTAGTGTTTTTACTCCAATTACTTATCGTAATTAGTTTTAGGATTATTATCCCTCCCTTCCCGAAATATGTAAGAAAATATTTCAGCTGAACCTCTATACGGTATTTGAAATCCGGTGTGCAATCTTGCAGAAATCTGTGATAGTGCAATAATTTAATATAAAAGTACTAAGGACATTCATGAACAATCTGTTTGTCTCATTTTGATAATCATATGCAATTCGTACAAAACCACATATTTGGCAACACTGTACAAAGGGTACTAGGAAAGTTTTGCAATATGACGCAACAATGAATCACAGGAAGCTGCTTGTTGCTGCATGTTGAGACATGTTCATACGTGCATAGTAGCCGCCGCGCCAAGTCGATGGGCTCAGTTATTCATTAGTAGTGAGAGTGTAAAGTGCTTGCGATGGCATCGTGGTCACGAAATGAGATAAGGACAGTTTTGCGGTATAATTTCGTGCGTGGTTTAACCATAGACCAGTGCTTAGAAGAAATGACTCTTGCACTAGATGATGATTGTCCACATCATACAACGATATTCAGGTGGTATAGAGAATTCCAAAGGGGAAATTTCACTCTGGACGATTCTGAGAGGCCGGGAAGGCCACGAACGTCAGTTACGGAGGAAAACGTTACTGCTGTGAGGAAAACGCTTGACGAAAACAGGCGAGTGACCTACCAACAGATAGAGGATACTTTGGGCCTAAATGCACCAGCAATTCGTTCGATTCTGCAAGATCATTTGCACGCGAAGAAACTTTGTTCTCTCTGGGTGCCGCATCAACTGACTGAAGAGCAGATGACACGACGTGTGACTTGGTGCCGGGTGATGTTAAAAAAGTTTGATAAGGGACAATCTCGGTATGTGAACAACATCATGACAGGTGACAAGACTTGGCTTTACTATTACGATCTGCCGACCAAGGCTCAAAACAAAGTTTGGGTCTTTGATGATGACGACACACCCGTAATTGTCAGAAAATCCCGATCTGTAAAGAAGAAAATGATAGCTATATTTTTCAAATCGAGTGGAATTGTGGAACGTGTCGTTTTGGACACGCAGAAGACAGTCACAGCTAAGTGGTATACTGAACAATGCCTGCCTAAAGTCATTGGATCTATGAAGAACCTGCGGCCAAAGTCAAGAATGGACACCTGGTACCTCCATCACGATAATGCTCCAGCTGACCGCGCCAAAGCCTGCACCAAATATTTGACCACGACAGGACTGAAACTTCTCGAGCACCCTCCCTACAGTTCAGACCGTGCTCCCTGCGACTTTGCACTGTTCCCGCATGTGAAAATGAAGCTAAAAGGGAGGCGGTTTTCCAGTGATGAGGACCTTCTACGGGCTTGGGACAACGAGTGTGCTTTACTCCCTAGTGAAACTTGGCAGAACTGGTTTAAAGATTGGTTTCGGAGGATGGAGAGGTGTATTGAATGTAGAGGAAATTACTTTGAAAAAATTAAATAAACAAAGCTGTATTGCAAAACTTTCCTAGTACCCTTTGTACACCTCCGCATGCAGAGTGGTGCATGTAAGGTTACACTTAGACAAACCTCATTCAAAATCGCAAAAATAAAAATGCGAATATCAAACAAATTATCTTTCTTATGCTCAATAATACAAAAT
Source organism: Mastigoproctus giganteus (assembly GCF_048544385.1). Taxonomy (NCBI): domain Eukaryota; kingdom Metazoa; phylum Arthropoda; class Arachnida; order Uropygi; family Thelyphonidae; genus Mastigoproctus; species Mastigoproctus giganteus. The sequence continues at coordinate 163,729,307 of NC_143583.1, read as the reverse complement.
TTAATGAGCATTTATATATGTATTCCCTTTATACATTCTTTTAGACCTGAACATACTATCTTCACATACTCTGACGACTCTCCTCAAACAATGAACAATAATATTCTTGCATAATATAAGAGTTAAGTAAGCATGTACATATATACAGTATTTACATAAACCGATACTAAACCACATCAATACTAAACTAGAATATTCCTTTCTGTAAACACAGAATTTCAAAACTTTCATTCTAACAATGCTTTTGAATCATAGAAGGACAACTCTTTCTCTCATCACTCTTTCCTAATGATTAACAGTTTCTTCACTTTTTATTTTAGTTTTTTTCTACAATGCTACCTAACTCACTGCAATCTCTGATGCAGTTAAATCCGCCAGTCCTATTCGTGCTTCAGTTTTTAAACAATCAATACTAGGTGACTTACTTTTCTAGGTCTTTCTCTTTCCTCCTGGGCGATCCTTGACTTCTGGTCTTTTCTACGCGGCTGCCTTACAGGGTCTTTTGGCTTACTGGTCCACTAAGCGTACATCTCTGGAGTCACTCTTGGATCCTTCATTTAGGGAATTCGGGTAAGCTATGTTCTGCATTTTTTGCAGGTTCTCTCAATAAAACAAGGCTCTTGCTTCTGGAACATTCCTCCGGCCATCCCTTTAGACTTTCTTCTCTCTTTCCTGCGACTATCTTTCACTTCTCCGCACTTTAAACCTCAGCACTTGCACTTCTCATAACGTTTTCTTTCTTAATTAACCTTTCCTATACTTTTACCACTAATTATCCACTGACCTGCTCCAGCATTTCACTTCCTTCCAAAATCTTCTCCGTCACCCCTTCACTTCCATTCTTGCTCTCTCTCTCTCCTTTGCTCCGTCTTTTCGCCTTTTTGTCCCTCCTTTCCTTGAACAATCACTTTCATTTTCTCTTTCTGCATCTTTATTCTAATTCGCTCTTCACTTCTTCCTTAACGAATCCTGTATAGACAAGCCATCCTTCCCCAGAAGTACACGTGCTGTTTGCAGAACTGTTTCCGTCGGCTACTTTACTTATTGTCCACTCTCTTTACTCCATTTTGCTACGCTTTTTGCCAGCCCTAGCCGCCCTTCAGTTTTCAACCGCGTCGCAGGGTCGGTCACTTTCTGAGAAAGTGACCGACCCAAAGCTTAAATTATTTTCATTACCCTGAAGTACAGACAATTTCTGGCTCTGCTCTCTCTCTCTCTCTCTCTCTCTCTCTCTCTCTCTCTCTGGTCATTCTAAACTATCCACCCTCTTATGTTTACCATACCACGATTTATCCTAAGTCAACCACTTACTGGCTTTAAGGAGCAATTCGGGGACGTTGCCTTCTTTCCATCTCCAACTTATTCTTACGTCCATTACGCGAGTGCAGAATTATTATATTTACAAGTAAACAGACCAGTCTCCCACTGACACTTCAATTATTCCGTTCTTGGTCCGAACTTCCCTCATTGACAGCGCTAATCCGCGCTCTATCTCAAACATCTGTGGAAACGTCAGATACATCAGCCATTAGCCTAACCCTATCTGTTTAAAAAAAAAAAAAAAACTATTTCCAAAGACAGAAATTTATTATTTTTCTAGAGTTATAAGAATGGGATCTTACACTATAACGATCTTGGTATTACGGGAAAACTACAAAGCATATAACTTCACTTGTGTTCGCTGTTCGTGCGGTCCACGTTAACAGTTGTAGCGTGCTTATTCGCCGAGCGGATGGGCCTGGGTTCGAATGCAGCAGAAGGTATTCGAAAGTTTTCCTGCCTTCTTCCACTCGTTGCTAAGTTAGTTGATCTCAGGTCGTGGAGTGAGATTTTCCCCGGGGATTCGGTTTCCCCTCACAGACCTAAAATCGACCTTAGAACACACACAAGGTTACAGACAACTACACTTCGCCTTTCTTGAAATTTCAATGCCTCATTTTTGGAGTATTGAACTTTCAAGCTTCTCTTACTGAAGCTACCCCCGCCGGGGAGAGGGTAGTTCCTTTCTCACCCCCCCCCCCAAATGTTTAATGAGTTTATTCTTGTTTTGTAAAAACAAAAGTTTGAATCATCCAATATGATGGAAAGATGGTGGATATTTTTAACATTTAGGAGGGGGGGGGGTGATCATTTAATTCCTTGCATTTATGGAACTGTGGTATGGAGGAGTGGTTCTTTCCACGTCCATCGCCATGATACCTGTATATTTGATTTGCCATCTTGTAACTAGCATCTGCTTTGCACTGCTGAAATTCAGGTCCACTGGTGAAATGAAAAATTGCAGTATTAAGTGGTGTGGACATGAAAGATTTCTTCAAAACTATAAATCAGAACTCTCAGCACGCTGGAACAAATGTATTCTGAAGGCTGCTGAGTACCTCGAAAACTGTGTGTGTTAGTTTTATACGATTTAAAATAGATCAATAAAAAATATATTACAGGTTAATGCCGGTTTCACAGCGCGCCCTGTTGTAGTGAGTTATTTTTATTTATGTATTTATTTTTCCCGTAATACTCAAGTCACAGTTTCGTCCATTGTTTCTGTAGTATTCAATTTATTCTATTAATTGGTAGAACTACTTCAAGCTGTACCATACCATACATACAGTCTGACTGGAAAGGAAACTCTTATGTTCCCCCATTTTTTTTCACATAAAACGTCTTTCGTGCGGACAGGGTATACACGCTCTTTTTTTATTTTTATATAAATTTTGCAATATCAGTTAACGTATTTAAATAATAAGAATAATTAAAAACCGCTGACCGCATTGACTTTCAATGGTCGGCCTAAGAGGCTTCTGATACATGCGCTGAAGGATATGGAAACATGAGTATAAATCATTCGTAATAAGACACTTCGTTACGTGGGCAGTGAATGTAAAAACAAAATTTAATAGGACAAACAAGATAACTGCTCTGATGTACTTCCAGTAATACACGAGTTTAAACTGAAAGAACAGTAAAGCAAAATTAAATTTGAATACGTTGAAAATCGCATACGTTACAGTATGCGATTTTCTAGACTATTTTTAGTCTAAAGATAGTCTGTTTCTTCCTGTGTCTGCTTCACTTGATATTGAATCACGATATTGCTTCACTTGAATCATAAAATACACCAAATTAATTAATGATGGGCTGTTAGTAGGATTACAGGTAAGACAAGGAGCTATTCTGCTTCTATAAATCTAACCACTCCTATATCAAAACCAAAAATAAAAAAAAAAAAAAATGGCAACGACATGGTACTTCATAAACTCCGTTTACTGTTTCGCAAAGCGTTCCTCATGGGGTCCGCTCTTCTTTATTGTTTATATTAATGTGTCAACCTTATTTCAGTCCGTTAACGTCGAGTGGCAACTCTATGCAGATGATATTAAACTTTACAAAGTTATTTGTTCTTCAACTGACAGCTATGAACTCCAGTCCTGTCCCGATTCCCTCTCACTCTGGCTCAATAAAAATAACTTGTTTCTGAATCCGCTAAAACGTAAATTATGTCGCTTTCGCTGGGATCGTATAGTTAGATCCTCGTCATTACTGATTATTATATTGGAAAAGCTCTTTAATTGCAAGTACTGATACGTTCAAGGATTTAGGTGTCCCATTTCGATCTGACCTTCATCCCTCTTCCCACGTTGATCACGTAATATCTCACACTTCTAAACTTCTTGGATTAATCTGTATACTGTCTACTTCCCATTTTTGCTTATTGTGATATTATCTGGTCCCCACAACAGGAACATCTTTCTCACAGACTTGAGAGAATTCAAATTTAATTCATTAAATTCTTATGCTATCGAAATCACATTGCCTTTCACCGTCGAAATTATGGAGCTCTTTGTGGTCGATTCAGAATCATTCCTCTTCACCCTCGACGACAACTCCATGGGTCTCTTTTTGTTTACAATATCGTAAACTCTGTTATCGATTCTACATCTCTTCTTGAACAAATACCTTTCGCTATACCCCGTTTGAATTCTCGTTATATAAAGTTAATTTCTCACTGCCTGTTCCTCGTACTCACTACTTACTTGGTAGTCCTCTGTTTCGTTTCCTTCAGGTAATGAATAACTACAATATTGATTTTACTCTTAATCCATCTATCTATAAGAATTTGCTCCTTACTCTGTTTTCTTAATGTAAATTTTGTATATATTTTAATTCTAGTTTTGTATGATTATTACTGTTTTGTATTTTCTGAACTCCTAGGGTTCTCACCTTTATTTAGGGTCTGTGCCCTGTGTGTGTGAGAAACGTGTATATATAAATAAATAAGTTCGAATAGCAAAGCTTAACTTATCTAATTCTATAACTTATCTAATAAATAAATAAATAAATAAATAAATAGAGTTACAGGTAAGACACGGAGCTATTCTGCTCCTATAAACCTAACCACCCATATATTAAAAAAAAAAAAAAAAAAAAAACCAATAACAATAAATAAAGGTACTTGTCTATTATCATCCAGCCAGAGAACAGTAGTTAGCTATTTTCTTGATATGTATATTTATTTAAACAATGTATAATAATAGAAGAATATGCTATGTATTGCGAGAAAGAAAACAGGCTATGTGAGCAATTATTTAAATATTTTAATTAAAGAAATTTAATTCAATTTAATGTTAAAATAAAATAAGTGATACCAAGTGTTTCCTTCAATTTATTTTAATTTTAGTAACATCTATTATTAATATTTTTATTTTTTGAAAGAATGCTGCAATTCAAACAGTATTTTTCGTCATGGCGAATATGCCAAGACTGAACAAAGAATCCAATCACCGTACCTACCATCCTCAACTTGTTAGACTATCGGTATATCTGTCGACATGCTATGATTATTGAAGCAGTGCTCTGTACTTTAACAGTACTGTATAACAAAACATCCATACGGAAGGAAAAACCTTTCCTTGAAATACAAAAAAAGGATGGTTAAAGAAGCTAAGTCTGTTGTTATTTTTACCCCCTTAATTGGCCATGGCCCAAGGTAACTCGGCCTCAACCTTGACAGCTTTCGTTTTTTTTTTTTTTTTTTTTTTAATACATACTTCCATTCAACTGCCTCCTGGCAGCTCAGCTGCGGCAGTTAGGTAGTTTTGATGTCGGATTAAACATGGCATTGCTGTCGACTACTATTTCGGGAACAATGGAATGTTTGTTAGTTTAATTCTATTGGTGTATTCACGTGAAGGTAATAAACAAATAAATAATACAGAGTTCGGTAAATGTGCTCTCTGAATAACAACGTTCTTGATTATTGAGATAGTTTGCAACTCAGTAGGGTAAATGCGCTGTGGACGTGTGTTCGGTAATTAAAAAATACAGTAGCAGTTTTGATAAAGGACGTTGCGCCTTTCCCTCCTAAAATGAAATAATGTCATCCACCCACAATTTTATTTTGTTTGTTTCTGTCATGCCTTCTGTTTCGCAAGTCTCACTACAGAAAAGAAGTTTTAACAGGAATGTTTATGTGATGAATTCATTCCAAGAAAACGGCTCCTATTTTGAAATTCATGTACATGGGGGGTCCCCGGTATCCAAGTCCCCGCAGTTACGAGGATTTGAAAATTAAAGAATTTTCCCTTGAGAAAATTGACCAAGCAGTTGAATATTTTTTTTTTTTTTTTTTTTTGTGAGAACGATCTTCTTTTATAATAAAAAATGTCTAATAAAATAAATTTTCCCATTTTTCAGTTTCTTCATCCATTTTTTACTACGTAAAAGTACATAATAACCATTACTATTGTATATAATATCGGTGTAGGTACACCATATCTATTCATCCTTCACAAGGAGCTACCAATGTATTGCACTACATCGAATAAGAAACGCTTCACTTGCGATACCAGGGTATCTGCACCACCCACCGATGAAAAGCCAACTAGCTTTAAACGGTGCCGTCTGAATGGTGGCGCCCACCGAAAATAAGCAACAATAGTCTTCTCTATTAGTGAAGCATTACTTATTTGAGGTAGTGCAATACACGGGCAACTCGTTGTGAAGGATGAGTACAATATGAGATATAGATGGAATGATGCCTTTCATACTACTACCGTAGTTTTTCTGTAGGAGTTGTTTGTGCTGTACCTACACCGATATTATATAGAATCTTAAACTCTTAAAATATTATGCCTAGTTTCATTTAAATAATAAACATTACGAAATTGTTCCCCGTTTTAAGTGGAATATTCTGGAACCAATTATCCTAGGATAACGAGGATCCCCTGTATATGTTTGCTCCCCCCCCGCGCAACCTCGTGGTTTTCCGACAGAGAGAGAGAGAGAGACAGACTTGTATTTGACTGTGAAAAGCTGTGCCTGAACCCTTGGAAACTGCTCTTTTCATAAAGTACAATTTACAAAATGGTACACGATTGCTGAGAAATATAATAACTGTTTCACTTTGTCTTGTTCTGGGAATTTTTGGTGTATTGGTTGTCCAGGGAGCCAAAATTCGCCAGTTCTTATGGCATTTAGTTCACAATTTTGTTCTGTTATTATATTTGTACAAGAGCGCATATATTCACGTGCCGATTTACATGCTGTAAAGGCAGCTACACACGTTCAGGTAAACCTGTCAGTTATGCCTACGCAGGCACGCCTGTACAGGTCTACCGGACGCCCATAGTGCATCCACACGCTCTGGTAAACCTGCCGCCATTCATTCAGTCGGTTGACCGTGGCATCGACAGGCGTTTTAGCGATAGTTGGTTGGATTACTATTTGCAACGAAGTGTTTTTTTTTTTTTTTTTTTCATATAATTTATGTAATTATTAATGATAGTCGAATAGGGAAATCCCCCAATCTGGCAGTGCGCCTGCCACGTCGCTACACACTCTCCGGTTTGCCTGCACAGGTCACTCCGGTTCAGGCAAATCGAATGATTTTTCATATTTCCTCCGGTCGCCTGTGCAGATCAAAATAACTGTGCAGTTTTATCATCCACACGCTCCGGTAGACCTGTACAGGCGTGCCTGCGCAGGCATAACTGACAGTTTACCTGACAGTGTAGCGGCCTTAAGGCTGCTGCACTGACTGAACTAGATAAGAACATTCTTGACTAAAACAATAATTAAAACCAGTGAAAAAATGAATAAGTGTTAAGAGTGTTCCATTTCGACCACTGACATGAATACATTCAGTCGTAGGGCCAGTACGTAAGAAAAGGAGTAAACACATTATGAAAAGTCTACAACTACATTGTCCTTTATACTCCAGTCGTAAATAAATAAAAAAAAAATAATAATAATAAATTAATTAAAAAAAAAACAGAGTATACCGTATGTAAACGAAAAACAGTTACGTGGAAGGTGATTAATCAAAAGGGGAGGAGAATTATACACTTTTTCCTCGAAAAAAGCAGAGGGCATACGATTTTACAACCGTACCCTCCACTGTAGCAATGCCTTCGGAAGAATCTTTTCTGTTGATTGTTTTATGCAGTGTGATCCATAGGAAACTGTCCAAACCGAGGTTCATTCATTCGCTTTACATTGTGCGGCCTTACGGTCACGTAGCAGCCGAAAGTGGTTGTGTTCCGATTTCCTGAGTTTAAAACTAGTTTGTCACAAAATATAGTTTCACGCTGATTTTTAAAAATATTTGGTTTTATTAATATTAGATTTTTCTGTATTGATTTCTCACGGTGTTCTGTATTTTCCTCAGTATGTAACATGATTATTATAAACATATAATAAGAATGCTATTGTTATTTAATAATTATTCCATTTTCATATTATTGAATGTAAAAAAAAATTATAAATAATAAATAAACAAAAATTGAACTCTTTAGAAAAATGCGTAATCAGTGGCAAAGAACTGGTCTTGCTACCTGCTTCACGCTATAAACCACGAGGCTCGAGATAGTCTGCATTTTATGTTTCCGGCTTCTACTGAAAAAATGATTGGATACTCCTGTTGTACATTCGTGCACTTCACTCAACTTAACTGTATGGGTTGACCAACGCGTTACACCATATGTACTTGACGTGCCCCTGGTTGCGTAAAATCAATGTTGTCTACTAAAGGAGAGACCAATACAAAGAGAAAGCAAGCTTATCTGAAACCATTGTGTATCCTACCTTTCTGTATGCCTCTGAAATATGGGCATCCGCAGTACCTTCTCTCATGAAGCCCATCTTTGCCAGTGGATATTGAAGTGGGCAACCCACAAACATCGACTCCCCCCTCAGCAGAGGACCACCAGCATGGCCGACCAACTCCAAATCCCGCGGCTACCTCAAATAATCAGCATGAGGAGAACTGTGACCACAGCCAAAATGCTGGTTGGCAGAATCAACTCCCCTGACTTCTGGGATATATGTCAGTGGCATGTTCCACTTCCTTCCTTACGAGCCACCCCTCTTCTTCAGCTACAACGGAACAGGCTGAAGATCAGTGACAGATTCCTGCCTGGACAAGTACTTCCTACAGTACAAGCCCTGCTAATGATCGGAGTTGACCTCCAGAAATTCGCTTCTGATCGCAATTACAGGCGCTCGTTGGCCGAACTTGTTCCCCTTTTGTTTGGCCCCTGATGTCGACTCATATGATATCTCCATCTGCTATCTCCTATGAGGCGCATAACGGCACGTCGCAGGCAAATCGACGAACTGTCTCACAAGAAAATGCAATACCGAACATCAGTTTGGCACTGTGAAATATTCTGACTTTTGTGAATATGCTTAAATATGTGCTTTGTACATATGAACGTGCACATACCTTGGTGTACTGTCTGCCTCACAACTATGTACATACTCATATCTATTGAATGGCTAATGCTACGTTTTTAATTGTTATGTAATCTTTTATACTGCACAAATTTTTATACTGTACATATTTTTATATTACCCTATATCATTGTCAAGCCCCTGGCCTCCTGGCTGTGGCGGGCACATTATTGTATCTGTATCTTTACTGTACAATAAAGATTTTCTTCTTATTCACATTTATTGACAGCGAGCTATCTATATGTACTGATCATGTAGAATTAATACATAGGCGGCTGTACCCCTCTAAAAATAATAATTAAAAAAAAAAAAAAAAACAGTAGTGATTTTAGTCTTTAACCTCATCAATTCGATTTTCATTGTCTTACGCTCAAGGTCATTTGAGTGAGCTTTCATCCCAAGCGTCACCCGGGTTTTCACCCATATGCGACTTGGTTCTCATTCGTGTAACTCTTCTCTATCCATCTAGTAGGTTTATGTTAACAAAGACCAACTGGTCAACTCAGATACAAAAACAATAAATTAATCAAGAATTCCGACCATTAGGGACAGGCATATGTTAATCGCATTAGCAGTCACAGGCTTGAACCCCGGTCCACTCAAAGAGCGTGTACTACTGCACTCGCGCTCCTGACCACTGGGCTGGTATTTAAGGGAACCATCAGGGACAATGGAGGGGAAGAAAAAAAAAATTCTCCAGGCCAAATTAGCAAGAGAACCGATGGCCAAATTCATAAATCTGCTACATGAGATCGCCATACATCAGAGCAGTATTGCTATTCAGACACAGAGAAAGAGCCTCACATTAATGGTGGCAAATTTAGTATTGCGACCCAACGTGCTCAATCCAAAGCGTTTTTTTCATATGGCCCAGCTAATTAAATACCCCTACTAATGCCTTCCGTCCTGCGCTTAATAAGTTTTAATTTTTTTTTAATATCGTTCGAGTAAAGTTCTATCAGATGAGAAGCAAAAAAAAAAAAAAAAAAAAAAAATTCTTGGGACTATATCTTGGATACGAAGGATGCTAACCAACTATCAATTCTGTTGACGAAATCGTTGCCCTTCACTGCAAACGCAATGAAGTCGAATTTTTTTTTTTTTTGGAGGCAACGTTTTGCCGGACCTATTTGTTTGGTTTTTCTTTTCTTTCTTTTTTGAAAAAGTTATCCTTATTATTTACATGCAAGGAACAGAAAGTACACAATGCTAGAAACACTATTACTCATCAAGACAATACGGCCAAGAATATTACAGGGTATATTCATCATGAGTAATGATGAATATACCCTGTCCTGCTATTAATATCTGCAAACCCTCCGCTGATGTTGGTCAAGTCCTAACCAAGTAGCACGTTTTAGACAACCATAAATATGCTCGCAGGGATTCGAGGATAGCAGTACGATCATTGTGAATGCAAAAGTTCGTGATTAACGGAGTTCAGACTTCGGCGCGGAATGATAATAGGACACCACATAAGAAATGGGTTTGTAAGTGATATTTCAAAAGGCACTGAAGATTCCTAGATCGATTATTGGTGATGTGATCTGCAAATGGAAGCGGACCGGAGCTGAAACCGTCATGAAACAACCCAGAAAGTCTCCGAAGCTGAAGGAACATGAAAAGAAAGGCCTGCAAAGAAGAGTCCGCTTGAAACACAGGTCGACGTTGTCGCATCTCTCTCTCTCTCTCTCTCTCTCTCTCTCTCTCTCTCTCTCTCTCTCTCTCTCTCTCACACACACACACACACACACGAAGATGATCGGGAACACTTGTCAGCAGTAGTACAGTGCATGATATGGGTTACCATGGTCGCGCAGCCGTCCACAAGCCACTAATCACCCCTACTAATGCCAAACATCGTCTAGTTTGTTGGTTGTAAAGACCACATTCTTGGACATCCAAAGAACGTGACTGTTTTTCATCGTTTGGCTTGGGATCATTAGTTGTTTTGGATACGAGAGTCGAAAAGTTGGAATGGCCAGCCTTGAGTGCTGATCTCAATCATATAGAGAACCTATGGGATGAGTTGGTTCATCGCCTACATGTGAAGAGAGACCGCCCAAAAAAACAGGAGGAGAATGTTGCACATACAGGTTTTAGCACACGCTATAATTTTCCCTTAAAATAAGGGTTATTTGTAACTATTCAGCTGTTCGGATATTAATGGTATATCTAGTTCAAAAAATAAAACACAAATATAATATTTATATATTGTAACTGGATAATTGATTGTGATCCCCCCCGTGAATAACGCCATAAGAGTCCTAGAAAACAAACACTTTTCTGTCAGGTTTTTTTTCTTTATGTGTTTTATGGCGAAATTCCTTGGACTGCCTCTTGCTGACTGGATCACATTGGTGAATCCAAGATTCGTACCCAGTCATAACGTTTAAAAATGCATCTTTTAGCTTTAGAAATGGGACAAGAGTTGTGGCAAACTTCAATTAGTGCACGTTGTTTGATCTTCGAACCACATTGAAATGCGACGGAACATTTTTTTAGGAAGGCGAGCATGTGAATAACTTCATAACAATATGAGATCATATATAAAGAAAATACATAGATGCGATTACATAAATTATAGCTTTTCTTAAAAATACTAAAACTTAAAAAAACAAATAATGCATTTATTTTTAAAGAAAATTTAGATCAGTTGTAACTCGTATCCACACACTTTATAGACTAATTTCGTTATTTCCTTTTTTACAAATTTGAAAGATAATAATTGTCTTTATGACAGCACAGATGTTCAGTTTCTGCTGCGTGCCTTTTCTATAGATACTTCCACGACGGGCACTGTTCTGAATATGCATCTGTAATTTTACTACCCTTTATCATATCAGTCCAAACACGTGCTTCAACATCCAAATATTATCCCACTCAAAACTCCTCGAAATAATTTTTCATTCTTCTCATTTGACCCTTCTATTTACCTCCTCTGTAATACTAACAGATCCTCAATCGCTTCTCAGAATTTACAAGCTAGAGAAATTCGTGTGTATATATTTTGGGGAATAATTAAGCAGTATCATATCATATCAGAATAATATAACTGTAGCCAAAAGCTTCTAATTTATAAAAAGCTTTACACGTGAAATTTGTTAAATTCACATAACATAATGGTATTAATAGTTTTTTAAAAAGGTAGGTTGTTTCGTCCATCTGCCCAATGTACATTAGCAGTATGAGGTCGCATTCTGAACACATATTTTAATATGTTTAAACCGTTTTCCAAAAAAATAAATCTTCGAAGAAAATATAAATAATTTTAGTGTGATTTATAGATTATAAATTACGAAATATTTTAAGTGAATTGTAGACTTCTTAAATATAATTTGTGAACTTCATACTGGTGTGGCAAAGTTGAGATGTGGCCAATTTTGAATGGTTCATGAATTCCAAAAATAGTCTTTGAACATTTCCAGTATGAGCCAGAAGGGCAAATAAAAAAAGCTCTATTAGCCAGTGATAATTACTGTAATAAGTTACCACAGTGGATAACTGAGGCTGAAAGCTTGGGGAAATTTTGGACTACCTACATGAGGAGGTAAGCGCATCGGTATTTTATTTTCTTATTTATTTATTTCTAATTTTATATTTCGGCTAGTGCAATATAAGCCTGTGACTTCCTTGCATTACATGACCAATACAGTACTGTACTAATAAGTTACTAACTTGTTGTGCCACCTATCGCCGAGGTTAAGAACTGAGGCCCATTACTTTTCATCTGCTTCATACCCGATATATTTATAATATAGAGGTAACCCTCGTATAACACGGTAGTTAGGGTCCTAAAATGTCGTGTTGTGCGAAACTGTCATACGGGACTAAGAAAAAGGTACAAAAAGGGGGGTTACGTTCCAAAAGCTAACAAAAATACACCATTCTAGATTTCGTGTATCTTCTACTCTTTAAAAAATCAGTAATCTGGGTTTGTTTGCTTTTGCTTGATAATTGTGAATTTCATTCTTTGAAGCTCCCTTTTGAACTTTGGGCTCCTTTCATTCAAGAATCTGCATTCAAAAAATAAGATTCTAATTGCTCTGCTTACTTTATGCCGTCCCGTATGCTTTTTAGCGTAAAATTCGGAAGTTTAGAATTTATCTGCGCTTTCATCCTCTGAACTGACTTGGTTTTACCTCCGATGCCATTTCCACCAAATCCGCTTCGCCAGCCTCTTTTTCTACCAGTAATTCTTGAATGTCTTCAGTAGTCGTATTTTTAAAAATTTTTTTTGGAGCATAGGCGACTAAGGCCATGTTACTCTGTGTATAAATTGCGTGTCCTGAGATCGATCGATTTTCTGTTTTGCTGAACGAAAAAAAGTTTTCGTCCAGCAAAACAGAATTTCCGTTTTTCGACGAAAAAGGGAGAAAAAACTATTCTACCCTCGCCTGAGCCCGACTAACTCAGCCACGTTGTGAAAAATACACAAAAATTCCTCCCGCAAAAATAACTGTGCTACCCACGAGGGCTTCAGTAGTCATATCATCAAAACCTCCTACCGACATAGCAAGTTCTACCATCGCACCAATTCCCTTTTCCGCCGGTTCCACCAAATTTCCTGAATGAACTGACTCTGGCCATATATTTTTCCACACGCATTTAACGTTGACGGTTTTACTCCTTTCAATCCGCAATTGAGAAATGCCTCCATTACTTCAATAGATTCGGAATCAATTTTTTCCAAAAATCTATTGTAACGATTTTCTGATGCAATGAGTTTTAAAGGTGGTTTAATGCCATGGCTGAATGAAAGAAGTTCTATTAACCTAGTACAACTGTGGGGGTAGGAACAAAACTTCACGTTTGGATGACTTAAATATTTTGAATGGCCTAGTGTGCTATCCAATAATAATAAAACTTTGAAATCTAGATTTTTCCCCAAAGAGTGGAAATGTTAAAATATTACATCCAACATAATATCAGGGTTTCCCCAGCTCAAAAGCAAAAAATACCCTATTATGCGAGATTTACCGAAATTCTCTAACCGTGTTAGAGCGCAACAGTGTTGTAGAGGTATCGTGTTATACGGGGGTTGCCTGTATTTAAAATGTGAAATAGATATTTTATAGAGAGGGATACTACTACTACCTTCATTACATAGTAATGCAATCTCTATAAATTAATAATAAATATATGTAAATAAAATACAGTTTTTAGTTTACTCACCTACAAGGCTCGTCAACACCATTTCTTCATCTCATTTCCTGCAATTGTTTTATTGTCAATATTAATTTTTTTTATTTCAATTTGTTTATTCTCATTATGAATTTTTGTACAATTAATTATTCTGATCTCGTTAATCCAATTAATTTTATTATTAATGGTTATTTTGTTGGCATGCTATTTAGTCAATGTTTCGCTTTTGGTTTACAACACATCTTAATTTTAAATTCAACTTTGAATTGCAACAGTGGAGGTCATTTTTTCACGTTCTGACCAACTTAATTCTGTTTATAGAATTTTTACTTTCAATTATTCACTTTATTTCATGTTCCATGGTTCATTTCAACCATTATATACGGCAATGGTACTTTAACATAACGGTATAATTTAAAAGCTATAAAATTACACAGAATGATAAAATAAAATAAAAATGATTTCAAACTCCGGAGCTTTCTACTGCCTAAGCTTCAACGGACGAAAGTTTATTGGAACCAGGGACGGACTGACAATAATGAGCCTCAGCGACGCCCAACAATTCTATCTCCCCTTGGGAGTGGTGACAAGCTATAAACACTATTGGCCGCGGCGACAATCGCCACCTAGTTGCCTTAGCCAGTCTGCGCGGGTAGCACAGTGGTATCGTCATCGTTTTCCCCAAACCGGGTGGAAAAGACCCGAGTTCGAATCCCGTCGATGACGCGAGGAATTTTAATGGAATTTTTTCACTCAGTGACTGAGTTAGTCGGTCTCAGGCATAGATAGCAAGGTTTTTTCAGGGTTTTTCGTCCAGCAAAACAGACAAATCGACCAGAGAACACACGCAATTAACATACATAAGACACGCATAGTGTTTAGGGTAAGGCGCCACCTGTGGTTTGCCTGCGAGGTTGCACAGTGACATCGTCACCGTCTTCACCACGCCGGGTGAAAAAGGCCAGTGTTCGAATTTCGTTCATGACGCGAGGAACTTTTATGGGCATTTTTCACTCCGTGGCTGAGTTTGTCGGTCTCAGGCGTAAACAGCACAGTTTTCCCCCACATAACCTGGGGTTTTTCGCCCAGTAAAGCAAGCGAATCGTCCAGAGAACACAAGCAATTGCCAGACCCAATACACATGGGTAGATAAAATAACTTTCTGGCTGACCCTAATAAACAGGCTTTTTTTTTTTTTTTTTTTTTAAGTCGCCTTGGACGGTTATCACAGTGGTTATAATCACCGTTTTCCTCACTCCGGACTGAATACACCCGGGTTTAAATCTCGTCAGTGATGTGTGAATTTTTTTATGGGCCTTTTTCACAAGGTGGCTCAGCTAGTCGGTCTCAGGCTAGGGCAGAAAGGGTTTTTCGTCTAGACAATCAACCACAGAACACACACAATTACCTATACGACTACAAAATTATGAATTGTACATATACAAATTCAGATTAAATTAAGCTAGCCAATTTCTAACGTGATTGTTGTTGGGTTTTCAGGAGCATCAGCAACTAATGTTGCTCCATGTATATTGTCTGTAATTTGCGTGTGTTCTGAGGTCGATTTTCTGTTTGCTGGACGAAAAACCAGAGTTTCAGGAAGGAAAAACCATGCTACCCTCACCTGAGGCCAACTAACTCAACCAAGTCGTTAAAAAGGCCTATACAAATTTCTCCCGTCATCGACGGAATTCGAAGTCGGGTCTTTTCCACCCAGTGTGGGGAGAACGGCGATTCTACCAACTGTGCTTGCTACCCACGAGGGCTTTCTAACATTAAGTTAAACTAAGCATTTTATAACATGCTTCATCTATGAAAAGAAATTGACTGTTGATTGTTCTTTCTTGCTTAAGAGTGCGCATCTGAGTCTGCTGGTACACATTCCCAAAAAGTTTCCTTTCTGTGTATAGTTTATAGGGTAAAGATTCAAATTAATGAAAATCTTAACAGAATTTGCTGCGAAAAATCTCCCAGACTGTCGAACTGTATCATGCCAAACCTCGAGTTTTTGTTTTTCAATTTATTCTCTGTAGTGAGAGGTGCGACAAGAGCAGGAGAATTACTAATACTTCTCTCACTACATTATTCTAGAATAATTAGATAGTATGAATCAGAGCTATACTACTCAATATTATTCTAATATTATTCTAGAATAATGAACTACAGTAGAACTGCCTGAGGGAAGACACATTTGGTCTGACGCTACTTTATTAATTTGCATACACTTATCTCCCAAGGCACTACTGCAACCATGCTCAGAGAGTACTGTTCTTATGCATCAGGAATAATGCATAATTCATGAATTGGCTGGCAAATATCGGCTTTCTATAAACCACTATTTTAGTGAGCGAACCAGTTCTATCAAGAACATCCAGAAGAGGCAAGGTGCCATCCATTTCAATCTCAGAGATTAGGGCCATCTTTTGGAGTATTCGTAGATCCCAGGTATTTCTTCATTCCCAGGTCTCACTACATTATATAAAAATCCAGACGTTAAATATAATTTTTTTATTTTCAAAGAAATTCAAATGAATTCGATAAATTTAGCGTTGAGGTACATAGCAGTTATGGCAGTACTTACTTACTCGAATTACGCAATTTGATATTGTTGTTAAAAATTTTGCTAACAGAAAAAAGCCGAAGAAAGAATTTCTTATCTTAGAAATTTGTATTTAACAATTAGTTTGAAGAATTTTATTGTTGGAATAAAATCACAATTCTATTTGAATTATATATATATACTAAAAGGACAGAATTCATGGGATATCTGGTTTCTGGGCAACGCGATGCTGTCACCCCCCTCTCCCTAGTGGACTAACCTGGCTCTTGACAGATATATAGGTACACTGCATTCACGCAGACGGTAATTCCATGTAAGTATGGATAAACGTCGCGAGTTAACAGACTTTGAAAGAGGGATGCTAGTGGGTGCCCGACGAATGGGTCACTCTATCGCGGAGGTGGAACACAAATTGTACTGTCCCCGTTCGACAGTATCAAAAGTGTATTTGGAATACTCCATTTCCGGAATAGCATCTTATCGTTGGCAGCGCTGTGGGCTGAGAAAGGTAGTGGATGAACGTGGCCGTCGACGTCTGTCTCGCATTGTTTCAGTCAACCGAGAGCGACAGTGGCACAAATCACTATCGACTTCAACGAGGGAGATGCCAGAAACGTCTCCTCCACGACCATCACCTGATGGTCGTGGTGGAGACGTTTTTTAGCCACAATAGGTTATGGGAGCCGCCGACCCCACCAAAGTCCCCTTGCTAACACCACTACACAGGACTAAGCCTCAATTGGGCGAAAGAACATCGGCACTGAACCTTGGATAATTGGAGAAGGGTCTCCTGGTCCGATGAGTCCCGTTTCCAGTTATTTCGAGTGGATGGGAGGGTGCGTATCTGGCAGAAACCGCACGAAGCTATGCACTCGTCATGTCAACAAGGAACTGTTCAGGCAGGTGGACGGTCGGTAATGGTCGTCTGGGGCGTGTTCAGCTGGCACACGTTAGGACCTCTGGTACGTCTAGACGCATCACTAAACGGTCCAGGTTACGTGTCCATCCTTGCAAACCATCTGCATTCCTTCATAACCATCGTGCACCCACGGGGCAGTGGACTCTTTCAGCAGGACTGAAAGACAGTATTTTATACTGTCTTTACACTTTTTATATACTGTTTAGTTTATACTAAACAGTATACAAGAGCAGAAGGGTTTGTGTACGAATTGTACAGCAAATGGACGTAGAGGAAAAGGAAATAATAGTATCATTTGATACTAAAATTTCGCTTTATTCATAACTGTCTGTCTCGATCAGCAGAATGAGTAAAACAAATAATCAATAGGGACGCTACACTGAGTGTTAGATCCCTGTTAACTGTTCGAGTCATAGGCAATGCTGTAGGTTGTAAGGTTTTAGGCGCATCAGCGGCTTAGACCATACTGTAAATCTGTCTGTAAATTGCGCGTTTTATCGTCGATTTGCTGTTCTCTGGATGATAAGCCACAAATTTCCGGGAAGAAAAACCATGCTACCCTCGCATGGGACAGTAACTCAGCCAAGTTATGAAAAAAAAAAGAGCCCACAAAAATTTCCTCCCGTCATCGACGGGGTTCGAACGCAGGTCTCTTCCACCTGGTGTGGGGGTGGACGATGATTATATAAACTGTGCTACGCGCAAGGACACGGATCGAGGATGGCATGTGAATCCCGCATTTGAATCTGTAGTTCTCAGGCGGAATATTTTATGACAGCCATTTTCGGTGGTAGGATCACGGTAATAATCACATGTTGCCAATGTGGTAATAGTGTTATGTACTCTCGTGGAATATTTATTGTGTTGCAATACAGCGTTTGTCTTCTCAAGAAGAAAGTTAGGCTTAGAAACTCCGGATTTGGCCATTTACTTTTTATTTTATAGCTTTTACATTACACAAGTTATAATAAAGGATCGTTTTAATTTTATACTGTGTGGCCTCTTAATTATTTATTTACTCACAGTTCTATCGTGAGCAAATAAATAAAGTGATACTATGGTTATTCCCGATGCAAGAGACCTTTTAATAATATGAAGTATGCATGCTAAAACTGAGTTTTTTTCCTCCTATTGATATGGTTTAACCACAATATTGCTTGCTGATATTTACAGACTTGTGCTGTTAGATAAAACAGAGAAATCCAAATTTCTGATTGTGAAATTTCTGAAAAAACTCAAGACGGCAAAACTACACATGTCTAATTAGACCAGTAAAATACTAATAACAAATATTAGTTATATTTCTGCTATAATTAAAAAAGTTAATACTAATTATAAGAAATGGGTTGCATTCTACGATTTCCACCTCTCAATTCAAGAAATGGGCTAGACCCATTACCAACTCGCCCTGGTATGTCACCAATAAAATGATACATAGAGACCTGAACATGCCAACGGTAAAAGAAGAAATACGCAATTACAGTGAGAACTGCCAACAACGACTAGAAGTGCATCCAAATTACCTGGCGATGAACCTTTTGGATAACAGCGAAGTTCCTAGAAGACTAAGATGCCAACATCCGCTGGACTTAGTGTAGTGCTTAATGTTTTAATTAAACTAATCTATGGTGTGAATGCAGTCGTCAGTAATTAAGTAAACTCAGTATCGTCCCTGGATGTCTCCTTCATTCAAGACAATCCTATTGACATTTCTCATACATCAGATCGTTATCTCAAACGGATTGTAAATGAACATCATAGTGAAAAAAAAAAAAAAAAAAAAAAACAGCACTGTCCTGTTTAGCACCTTGGTGCCAAGGGGTTTAGTTGGATTTGGGAATCCAGCAAAATATCAATAGCGCAACCCACTCATTTGATACTGTCACACTTCCCCACCCCATCCCTCTTACAAAAAGAAATGAGCCATAAAGATAGGATTGTTTTTTTTTTAAAGTTGGACAGTAGCACTGATTTATCCCAGCGTTTTTCAAACTGTTCCACAGAAACCTTAGGGTACTTAAACGAAGTCTAAAGGGTTCGGCTTATAATATAACAGCAATGACGACGGTCAAACTAAATTTTGTTTTCATTTTATATACTTTTTTTTATAGGAATATTTTTGTCAATATTAACATAAAAATATCATAGGATCGGTTGAATCTGTCCATTCATTAACAAATCAGTAACTCGTGAGTAAATTTGTGCTGAAACAATGTTGATAACTTCGACAAGCAGTCCCAATATTTCGTTTTACTGTTTCTCGACTTAGCGTAGCTACATTTTGTTATTATTAACGCCTTTTTAAATCGATCGTTATTTGTTTTTGGTACAGGATACTGTGATGCCCGTTGGAAGCTGTGCACACCATTTAATATTAGTTACCACGCTGAGGTGTGACTGTATCTCATTTTCAGAAGAGTATAACGTGATCATATACAAATATCTATTATTCAGATTTTGTTTTCTGGTGAAACAAATACTGATGTTGAAAGATGCTATTATGACGTTGTTTTCAAATATTTATATTAAAAACAAAAGCGAGTTAAAAGTATCTCTAAGCCTTTGTTTACAATGTAAGTGATGCATTACTTAATATAATATTTACAAGATATTTCATCGCCTTATTATTACAAGACCAAATTCATCTATTAATTTAATGTTTTCTTTCCAATTTGCCAACTTTTAGATATCGAAAATTTTTTTTTAATACAGATTCGCGAAAAGAACATTTTTTAAACAATATACTTTTGTTGAAGTCGGCTTTATCATCAGGTTGTGCTAATTATATTGACAAAGAAAACTAAAAGTAAGACATATACATAATTTAATTCCAATTTTGAATTAAATCAAAATCGATATTTTTGAATGTGATCACTTCTGAATTTGAATATTAAAGAAATACAATTTCATGAGTTAAAATCATATGTAAGGCTGCACCCGAACGTCAGTTCAACTCCGCCTTGGTACACTGTGATGAATACAGAACTCTGTAAAATGCCAGAAATGTGTGTAATGTTAAGTTTGTGCAGTGCGTGTTGTGTTGTTTAGCTGTTTCTAGCCCCTTTGCCACCAGGAAGGCGATTACCTAGAAAGCCTGCTCAGTGGTCTCCAAACTTTTTTGGTCTCGCACCCTTATTTTAGTTAAAAGGGGTAGCGCGCACCCCGGAATAAAAATTAAATAAGTTTAATATATATTTTTTAATTTATAAATCATTTACATGGAAGGCATTATATTTAAAACCACATATAATTTTAAAAGATCACAAATAAAAAAATACAAAAAATTAAATTTAAATTCAAGTACAAAATGCATGTATTTGAACGTGCATGATTGATGGCACGATCAAATAAACACGCGTGATCAAACAAAGCCGCATATTGAAGTATTAAAACAACATTTATTTATAAATTTTTATTTTCAATTACATTTCGAAAACTAAAGTTTTCATAATTAATAATTATTGATTTATTGCAAATTATCTCGCACACCTCACTTTGGAGACCACAGGTCTACACTACGGGGAGGTGGGCCACGGATGTACCGTGGCCGACCTTGAAAACCTCTGTTCTACAGCTCTGATTGGCCTAACAATTGGGAAAATAAAAAATAAAAAAATAATTAAACAAATAAAATTAATAATCCCGTACCCACTGGAAGAAGTTCTAGACCAGTGGATACAAGCAAATAATCCCATATCCTGGGCAGCCCAAATCCAAGCGTTAAGGAAAACCGTCCCCTCGCGCTAAGAAACTTCGGCCCAGGGAGATTAGGGAAGGGGAGCGCCAATTGCATGGTTCGCTTAGGACAGCAGCTACTGGCAGCTGGTCTAGGGTCACTTTTGCGCATTTCGTGTACAAACCGACTGCTATTAAATATTATTAATATTAACTAAAAAAACAACTTTCGAAAACAAAGTACCATTACCTTCTGATAAGGCATCACTTAAGGAGCAAATTTATAGGCTATTATGTGGAGAACTTTAACTGAAAAATAAACAACTATTCCCCTTATAAAATGGAAGGATTTTTATTTCCCTCCAATGTAATGATGTTTGGAATTTTATACATGGGGGAGGGAACGAGTAACAATACGTACAGAAAGAAAGGTTTAGGGCAGATTCCTTCCAAAAATATTAATAAAGCAAATAATTAGAATTACCATTTAGAGTGAACAAATCGCACTAAACATACTGACATCACTACTGTCTAAGGCAGAGAAACTGAAGGCGTATGCCAAATAAACGATTGATATTCTCTGCGATAAACAAGAACAAGCTTTCTGAATTGATTATTTACGAATGTGGACTTTAAAGCCAGGCTCTGAAGTTCACATCGGAAAAACGAACTGATGGGACGTCACGTCGGCAGCTCTGAAGTAAACAAAAATATGAAAAAAAAAAAAAAAAAAAGGCACTCATGTATCTGAATGTATAAACGCTGCAGGAGACGAATTTGCATGAATGGGAGCCTCGGAGATATGAGACGTTCCGTTACCAAATCTAGTTTCGGCAAGTGCTGTGGCATCGGATGACATTTAAAACCATTTGACTTCGATAGAGCCAGAATCACTTTGTTCTTGAGAGAAGCCACGACAGCTGTTACAGGCTGACATTTGACTTTCATCCTCACTTGGATATATTGTTTGAAGAAGAGCGTGATCTCGAGCTGCTACAATCTTCACATCGTTCTTGAACCAAAGCAGATCACGCAGAACAGATTAAACGTACATTCCTGGATAATGATTTCGGATCAAACTGTGCGTGGATGCTTCGGTGTTTTTTTAAATCCTGTTGCTGCTCCTGTTATGTGTTACGCCCGCTACGTGGAACGATTTGATGGAGTACTTCTCGGTTTTGGCTTCTTCGCTTTTCGTTTACGACTGGGCTTCAAAGACTCATCGTTTTCATTTGCAACATCAACTTCCATGACTCCTTTTCAAATTCACTTCTAACATTTCTGGGGAGATGTAAGGCTCTGAAGATGTGGATGGACCTTCTCTGGGTTCTTTGCTCAACTCCATCCCACACTGTAATTCCTTCCGCTGTCGAAATAGCTTAGATCTCTCCTTTGTACTCAATGGAAGTACTATCGGTGGTCGCATCGCACGTATACGTGCTCTGTACGCCTTACTACGATCATTAGTCTTCAACATGTTGAATTAAATTTTTTTTTTTTTTTTTTTCGTATGGAGCATGACGAAAGAAATAGCATGACGCAGTCAGTAGGGGTACTGATTGAGTCATGCGTCGCTCGTGTCTGGTACGGAGTGGTACAATGGTGGGGATGAATCCTTTCGTGTCACATTTTCTTGGCGATTTTTGCCAATCTACGGACGCATTGCACGTGCGCTATACGCCTTATAACGCTCACTACGGCGAACCCCCACTTTACGATTGTTCGATGGACTCACTGTACGATGGGTTCATTGTACGATGGACACTCCATAACAAAAAATACTGTGCACTATACGATATGTAGCAAGCGCGCCGGTCATTGTGATTACGTTTACGAATTGAATTTTAATTCTATTAACGGGGATTCTAATAAGCGAAAGAGGAATATTATCCACAGCCTATAAAAGTAAACATATAAAGCACAGATTTACACCTTATTACCTTACCGATTAACAAAATTAAGCGATAAGTGAAAATTGGAATATTTTCCACAGGTTAACAAAAGAAAAAAGACAGGAAGGCAAAAGGTCAATTACATCGGGTGTTCCCAGGTTACCCTCCCAATTACTAACCGGGCCTAACGCTGCTTAATTAACTTTGGCGATCGCACGAGAAACGGGGAATTTAACCTAGTACGATATTTGACTGTTTAGAGTGCCTGTAATGCGTTTACTTATGGCAATGGTCGCATTTTCGTTGCGTTTTTTGACAAACCATGAACGCAAGTTACTCCCATCTGAAAACTGCCTGGAGCGCACCCAAAGAAGTTTCACTTCAAAATCTGGCGCAGAGATGGAATAAGTGCCTGAACTATGATGAAGAATTTTTTTTATTTTTGGGAAAAAAATAAAATAAAAATACCAGTTATTGGCAAAAAGGGGGTTAATCTCATTTTCATTTGACCTGTATATACTC
Organism: Mastigoproctus giganteus; assembly: GCF_048544385.1. Lineage (NCBI taxonomy): Eukaryota > Metazoa > Arthropoda > Arachnida > Uropygi > Thelyphonidae > Mastigoproctus > Mastigoproctus giganteus. Next base: position 163,705,867 of record NC_143583.1, on the reverse strand, counting down.
AAAAATGGTGTATGCATATTATAGGTGTAATTATTCTGGGGGTGGGGGTTTCATGCGCATTTACATTACATTGTAATAAGCAGAGAGAAATTGATGGTATATACATTTAAAAAAAAAAAAAATCTTGATATAGGCATGGATAAAACGTTAAAAGTGAGTTAAACATGCACTAAAGTTCCAAAATATGCTTTAATATCTTGGCATTTTTTGCAAATAAAATATTACATATTCTTACAAAAATGGAATGGGACGTTAGCATTACGATAGCACATTACAAGTTTTTATACGTTTATTGATAATAATAAATAAGCTGAAATAATAAATAGCAAAAAATGATAATAAATAAGCAGATAATAATAATAAATGCTATAAGCTAACTAACTAGTTTAAGTAGAGAAAGGTCGATTGGACACTATTTTTATTAAAACTCACAGAATGCTGGAACGAATGTATTGTGAAGAAGGGCATCCTGAAAAATGAGTAATTTTATTTTTATGTTATTAACTATACGACTTACATAAAGTAAAAGTCAAATTTTCATCCTCTTTCAGTATATTTATCAAGGAAGGGAAGCAAAATTTTTTGGCTCTATTTTTGGAATACTTATAAGAATTCGTCTTGAAATTAAGACCTATCGGAGCTCATGACGCCATAATTTTAAGAGGTTAAACTTGTGCATGGAAGATAAATAAATTTTCTGTTTATACTCCGGGACGACCACAGGAATTCACAAGATATGGAGAATATAAGGAAGAGTACGGTATTTAGCAGTCAAGGGCTTGAATTCCGTTCACTCAAAGCACAAGTACTTATGCATCCTGGCGATGACCACTCGGATACAGTAGCCATTTGCGTAATATTGATAAAAATAACTTACGTGACTAAACGCATACGAATATGAGATTTAACCTTAGAGGAAATAAGTTAAACTAAGCACAAGGAAACCAATCTATAAAGCAAGGGTTTTGAGTTCGATTGATAGTTAAAATGCTGCCGATAAGGCTAAATGGCAGCGAGCCTGAAACAGCATAACTATTACAGTTATTGTTTTGATATTCACTTCTAATCATTTGAGTTACCAAACGGCGGAGATGATAAAAAAAAAAAAAAAAAAAAAGGTGAGCAATAACAGGTCTCCAGAGAAAAACCAACAAGGAACAATAATTAACTAAAAAGCCTATTGGTAGCATTTAACTAGGCGTGATTCGCATCGCCTATTTCATTACAATAATCAAAAAAAAAAAAAAAAAAAAAGTATATGTGTGTGTGCGAGCGAAAGAGAGAATGCGGAAGAGAAATTTCTGCTCTACAGTTAGTTGATCTGTATACTACTAATGAGAAGAAACGAGGCCACAAACATGTAGAGATTTAATCAGCACATATTCTCATTCATTAAAATGCATTATCTTAAACAAAATTAGTATTTAAGAACACAATTAGATCGTATGTTAGGACAGATTATTTTAGCCCGGGGCTCAAATATGGTACCGTTATATTACGGCACAAAATTCTGTCACACAAGGCTTCCATGAAACTTTTCTTACAGCCTGCTATTGACTCTCAGCACACATTCTTACATCCTTAAAAAATCTTTATTATACTCTGTAAGCTTCTTTCCTGTTGTGCTTCAACTTTGTTCCCTTCAATTTACTTTTTTTTCTTGCACTTTAATGATCTGAATTAAGTTATTTTAAGGAGCCAAGTTTATTATTATTATTTTTTTTCTATTTTATGATAGTTTATCATTCATTAAAGATTTATTTTTTCAAATTTTCATTAGGCATTACTATTTTTCTCTGGGAAAAATTAAAAAAAAAAAAAAAGAAAAAAAAGTTATCATTCTTGGCTTCAGATCGCTATTAGACTCTTGTTCATCTCCGCAACTTCGGTAGCTGCAATAGCATAATTGCACCTCTTATTTCATATTGGGTGTAAATTGGAATTCCTGCTTCAAGAATTTTTGGAGACCTCTTAAGCGTGGATCGGTATGCACATCAAGACAATAGCTTATTCCGTGAAAGTAGAGTGCGAAAAACGATACATGCGATATCATGGATGAGATGCCATCTGGAGAGTGAAAATTGAACGCACCGTGTGATACAAATGTTAAAGCAATGAATGGCGTAGTTCCCTACCAAATAAACAAACCCAACGAACAATTTTAAACCATGCGCGGAAATTGTGAGGTTCTAACCGCCACACACACACACATATATATATATATAAGCAAATATTAAATAACATAAAACAAAATTAGGCAATACAAAATAAGGAAATTAACCAGCAAAAACTAATACTCACTCAAAGAGTACAACATAGAATTCTGCAATGGTAGGGTGCAATTGCAATCCACAATAACACGGAGAATGCTACACCCATGCAAAATTCCAAAAGCAAAATGTTGATACAAACTAAAAATGGGTAAAAACAAAAAAGAAAGTTTGTGGGAAGCAGCACAGTAATCGTTTCATCGGGAGGCATTACTACTGTGCATTCCCAAATGGTTGTGTTTCTGTCATGGTTTGTTGAAAGCTAACTGATCATGAATATCTTTATACGACCGTAAATGACAAATGAAATTAGGACACGAGCTTAACCATAAAAATAGTTAACACCCTCTAAAGCCCGACGCAACTCAAACAGCCTAAAATGCGAAATGTAAATTTCACTGTTGACTGCAACCATTCCGAGTCCTGGGTATTGACTAGCCTAGGCATAACGCAAACGTACAACTAAATTATTAACAACTCATACTAAAAGATACACAAATAAAAAAAAAAAAAAAAAAAACTGTTGCTGAAAAATTAATAAAACTAGCAAAATTAATGAAACTAGACCTCGTGATTAGAAAGGTGGTTCCCATCACCAGCAAATGGCTGGGCTCGAATCCCGTATCATCAGTAGGAACTTATCAGTTTTTTTCTTATTGTGGCCGAGTTAGTCTGTTCTAGGTGAGGACTGCAAGGATAAAAAAATTTTTCCATGGAAAAAAAAAAAAAAAAAAAAAAGCAGGCAAATCGACCGAAGAATAAATATCATTTACAATCACAATGTACTGGCATCTTTGTAGCTTTCGTTACTTTGGTGCTTAATACACACTCTGCTGATACAAGATACACGCTTCTTTTTCTGTGCAGATTTACACACACTGGCCAAAAAAAATGCGAACCTTTGTATTACGACAGTCGCAGACAGAAGAAATGCAAATAGATGCAAAGAAAACTGTGACGTGGGGGAAGACGTGTTACCTCGTTGAGTAAAGACTGCACAGGCTGTTCGACTCCAGTAATTTGAAGCCAGAATGGAAAAAACGCGTGATCTATCAGACTTTGAAAAAGATCTTATCGTGGGTGCACGTTTAGAAGGAGCCACGATTCAAGAAACGAAAGACATAACTGGTTTCCCAAAGCATCCATCCTCAATGACTGGAAAGCAAGCGATTATTCATCTCAAAGGTGTAAATGTGGCATAAAAACAATACCTGAAGGGCGAAGCCGTCGTACTCAATGAGGATCGTACGGACGGAAAAATAGGGCATCCATCCAGTGTGTAGCAAATAACATCTGAATGCAACCAAGCCCAGAACTGCCCTATTTCAAACCATACCATGCGCAGGGGATTGAATAAATTGGGTATTGGCAGTCTTCTGACTATTCGGAAAACACTTATTTCAGAGAAACACAGAAAAATCCGCTTGCAGCGGTGCTGAGAACGTCGTGATTGGGAATTGGAACAATAGAAAAAAGTCGTGTGGTCAGACGAATCAAGATACACTTTGTTTTGAAATGATGGTAGGCAGAGACGAGAGCGTGGTGAGGACATTATGATGGACCATGCTTGCCTTGTTAAGACAACCCAAGCATCTGCAGGTGGTATCATGGTATGTGGAACATTTGTTGGCACGGACTGGGTACGTTGTATCGGTGGAGGGTCGAATATTATCCATGAGTACCTGAATTTTGTATCAGATCTACTGCACCCTGCAATATTATACTTTTATCCCGAATGTATGTGATGGCCACTTTATGGATGACAATGAAACAGAGCATCGTACCAGAATCGCAGAAGAATGGTTCGGAGAACATGACACAGATTTCCACCATCTTCCCTGGCCCCTAAATTCATCTGATCTCAATTCTATTGAGAATGTGTGGGATATGCTGGGGAGAGAGAGAGAGCTATTCGGCAACGAAGTCCTCTTCCTTCAACTTTGTCGCACTACTCGATTTTTGCTGGAAGAATGACACAATTAGACCAAAACGCACTAAAACACCTTATAAAATCCATGCCGCGCAGCACACTTGCTGTTACTCGAAAGAAAGGTGGCTTGATTCGATACTGAATAAAGATTCGTATTGTTTTGGTCAGTGTGTATGATGACTGGCTGATGATCTGGTGAATCAAACCTATATGAAAGTAGTTTTTCTACAGTTAATACTGTATAAAGTAAAATTCCGTTGCGATAAATACTGTTTGACAAAAAAAAAATTTCACTATAATGAATATATTTCCAGATCCTAGACAACTTGGCTTGTCTCAATTTTTCGCAGAACTATTTCGTTCAAATGAACGAAATATTGTAGTTCTGACGAAAAATTCTGTAAAACTAACTGTTTTCAAAGACCCCCTTCAATGAGGCTGTAGTTAGCCAATCGCAGGTGGAAGGAATAGGGTTATGACCATGAGTCATTTCGGATTTTTCAGCCCATAACAACGTGTAAATCGATTTTCAAAGAAAAAAAAGTAAAAATCATAAATAGTGCAGGAACTAGTAATTACTCATTCGGTGTCGTCAATCGTTGTTCGCAATTCATAACTTGAAACATTTTGTCAAATGCACCCTTAAGTGAAATGGATTAGAAGGGGAGGGAATAAAGAAACGCAATGAAAAACAAATTAAAATTTGAAAAGATGGGGAAAAAGAATTCAGTATCACACCTACTATTTTCATATTCCTGAATGGGATTTGATCAAGCTCAAATTCTTTCCCCCTACCGGCGATTATATGCTGATTTACAGTATAAAATAAACATCTACAGATTATTTATAAATACGACGTTTGTAAAATAAGAAGAGAAGTTTACCTCAATAACATCTGAATGTGGAACATTTGTTGGCACGGACTGGGTACGTTGTATCGGTGGAGGGTCGAATATTATCCAGGGAGTACCTGAATTTTGTATCAGATCTACTGCACCCTGCAATATTATACTTTTATCCCGAATGTATGTGATGGCCACTTTATGGATGACAATGAAACAGCATATCATTACTTCCGAGAGTATATCATTACTTCCGTATGATATACTCTCGAGCAATTAAAACGAAAAAATCGAAAATCTTACATTACAGTAAAAAATAATTAAAAATCAATTGAACACAATTAAAAATCAAATTAATTAAAATAAATTTCTTTTAATTTAATTTAATTTTTAATTGCGTTAGATTGCTTTTTAATTGTGTTCAATTGATTTTTAATTATTTTTTTACTGTAATGTAAGATTTTCGATTTTTTCGTTTTAATTGCTGGAGAGTATCATACGGAAGTGTTCTACGTATTATATTGAGGTAAACTTATTATTTTACAAATATTGATATCAACGTAGAACATATTGAGCATTACAGCTCTGGCTCATACTATCAAATAAATACGATGTATAAACAGATGATGCGTAAATATTTACAGTTAGTTCTATTTGGCGTTAAATAAATTTGCAACTGGTACAGGTCTTTATGAATGTCTTTTATGTTTTGTTTGTGCATAATCTTTGCTTCTATCTTCAAATCACTGAAGATATTCATATTTTTAATTAACTGGGAAATAGTCGTTTTTTGGGTTATCGAGCCCAGTGGTAAGCGTACCTGGATACGCAAGGTCCTTTTAAAAGAATACGCTAGCAAACGAAATCGATCATAATGAAAAATTTTCTAATTTAAGATTATAGAAAAATTTTCTATAAATTTTTTAATGCTACAGAAAATTTTTCTATAATATGTATATTTATTTGTATTATTTAATAAATTTATTTTTGTTTATCGTGTTCATGTTAATTCGTCAGTCGCCATCGGTAATATACGGTAAATAGGTATTCTTTCTCGAAAATGTATTTAGGAAAAATATCGTGTTAAAAAATATATTATGGCGGTACAGCGTTCTTCGAAAAAGCTGTAAGGGGTACGTGAATAAATAAGCTTAATTTTAGCATATTCTACATCGTGTATGTAGAATATTTTCATTCTACATACACGATGAACTGTGCGTAATTGACCATCTCTATCTGCTCTGACTGAACTTGCTGCGATTATTTTTTAGTGGCTTACCTTACCACAATAAAAGTAAAAAAGTTCATCACTCTACTATAGTACAGGTCCTGAAACGTTTGGCGCATTACTTAAGGTTTCTTTTGCTTTCAAATACGTGGGTGATTGTGTTTTTCTTTTAAACAACGTAATGGTCCACATCTTTCCCAAAAAAAAAAAAAAAAAAAAAAAAAAAAAGCAGCTTTATTTTTTTTGCGTGGGTGCACCATTTCACTCCTAAATCATAACAGTCCAACACAGTGGGGTGTCGCAAAGGCTCCCTGTTACAGAAAAAATATTCAAAGCGACTGCAGCTAGCAAGACCACGTCCAGTGTCATTTTTTGGGATGCAGAAGGAATAACACAAATCAGTTTTCAAGCACAACCTTCCATGTTTAATGTGTAATATTATACACTGATTTTTGATATGCAATAAGCAATTCAAGAAAAAACGTCCCAGGAAATGTCAAAGCAGTTCATCTCACTCAATGCCAACGTACGACCGTAGATCGTAACTTTGAACATCGACACTAGCAATTATGAGTCCCTTTCCTTTATAGCCTTGTCCTCCAATGATTTATTTGTTCAGTCCAATGAAATAGCATCTGGAAGGGAAGAGCACACAATTCAAGCAACAAAAAATTTGCGAGCGCTTGCCTCCAGTGGGTTATCAATATGTCATCAATCTGCAGACTTTATTTATGAAGAATATTTTATTTTCAGACAATGGCTCATAACCCAACAGTTCTCGATAAGAAAACTTTACTGCGATTTCTCAGCCTTCCTCAGCCAGAAGACAAAGTTCAGTGCATGTATGTCTGGATTGATGGCACAGGAGAATACCTGAGATCGAAGACCAGGACACTCAACTTCATTCCTAAAGATCCAAAGGGTAAGTTTACTGTGAGTATGTGTCCAATCTTCCTATAAAAATCCTTAATACAATGGCACATCTTATTAGATAAACAACAACAATGGATTCAATAGATGTCCTTTACAACAGAGGTTGTATTGCAAATCTCCATCTCAATTTTCGATATTTCATGGTTCCTCAAAGCGCATAATGCAGATGAACTTCTGTATGATTATTGCACATTAGTTATTTTTCTCAGATCTGTTTGACAGCTGTCTCCAAATGGTGGTAGGTGAACTGACGACAGTAGCTGAATCTAAATATTTATTTGTAGTTTACATATAAAAATACACAATACCAGCTAATGCCAACTAAAATTTATATGAAATAACAAAGACGAATGAATAAACAGTTTCCGTAATTGCCATTTAATTTATCAAAGCAAAATGAGTTATTCAAATATTATAATGTACATTATTATTTAAATAATATTATTGGTGAAGAGTAATATTTAAATTCATTTCCAGAACTACCCATTTGGGATTTCGATGGTTCCAGTACGTATCAAGCAGAAGGATCGAATTCAGATGTTTACCTCCATCCTGTAGCTATTTACAGGGATCCATTCCGAGGAGGAAATAACAAGTTGGTCCTCTGTGACACTTATAAATATAATCACAAACCCACAGGTAAACTGACTTTGTTTACTCTTTCTAAATCATATAAGACTGCAACGAATGAGTGAACCTACGTATTACTAAACTGTATATTAAATAATTGTAGAAAAATATGGGTTTGAAATGGTTCACCACAGAAGAGTACAAAATAAGAATTTTTCCTTTATAAGGAAAAAAAGACTTTTTCTGCAGTTTTTTGTACACCACTATCATAAACTTATCTATCTAGTAAACGTACATCTCTCTCTCTCTCTCTCTCTCTCTCTCTCTCTCTCTCTCAGATCATAACTAATATTTTCATTTTGCTTTCAGAATCTAACAAACGTCATCTGATGGCGGAGGCTATGGAGCGAGCTAAATATCAAGAACCCTGGTTCGGGTTGGAGCAAGAATATACGTTGCTGGGCGCGGATGGCCACCCATTTGGATGGCCAAAGAATGGCTTCCCAGGACCACAAGGTTAGATATATAAAATTATATAAGAGATAAATCTGTTCAGAAAAATAACTACTTTTTTTTGTTTCTTTTCTTCATTCCTTCTTAGATAGAATTTAGTCTCTCTCTCTCTCTCTCTCTCTCGTTTCGCCAACCTAATCGCGTGAACCGTTTTTAGGAAACGACTCCAAATAATACATATGTTTAAGGCGAAAACTCCTGTTGTCACTTGATCAAAAAAAAAAAAAACCCTCAAACTATTATATTAGGGTCACCTATAATTTTTTATATATGCCCATATGTATTATGTCTGTAAATTGTGTGTGTTCTCTGTCGATTTGTCTGTTTTGTTGGACAAAAAAACTCCAGTTTCTGGGGAGGAAAACCGTAAGCTTAAGGCTTACTATATAAAAAAAAAAAAAAAAAAAAAAAAACACTTGGGGGACGAACGTAACTACAGTTATAAGACACCATGCAAATTTCGGGCGGAATTACGATGAACATTTCTATTAACGGGGGGGGGGGTCGGTAAAGGGTTCGAGGTATGCCGGGAAGTCGCGGATATATAAGGATAAATGTCAGAAAGGAAAGGGTTAGTTAGTGAGAAAAGGAGTTAGTGCGGAAGTGAGTTAGCAACGAAGTTGATGATAGAGGGAGTGGAAGTTAGTAACGGAGTTAATGATAGAGGGGATAATAAGTGCTAGTGAGGATGAGTTCTGGAGAAGTAGTCTGGTTTTACCAAGAATAGTCGTGGAATTATTGGAGATAGTCAGTTGGGAAGCGGTAAGCTTTTTGCTGGATTTCAGAAAGGAGAAATTTCCAGCCAAAGAAAAATGGGTTATTCAGTCAACTAGGTTCAAGGCAGCAAGGAAGAATCGTGGTGAGTCGAGAGGAAGATAGGAATTAAAAGCCGGGTATTAGATGAGGAAGTCGTCACAGAAGGTGTGGGAAGGTCAAGGTGCTGATCTAAAGCATTGAAAACTATAACTGATTGTAATATAAGTACTGTTTGGTATTATTATTTCTAATAATGCTATTTGGAAAGAAAAATGCATTCCGGAGTCTTAAAGTACTATTAGTTTGTTTAGCCTAGGGAATAGCTGAACTAACAAGTTTGAAATTGTAATGAAACCTTTAGTTAGATTGTCAATTAGATTAGAGAAGAGATATTCTCAATGGAATTGATGTAATTGTGTTTTTTTTTTTTTTTGGAAAACTTCCATAATAGGAAAAGTTGTGGATAAATTTTTGTATAAATTCGTTTGTTCTATAATTAAACATGTTAAGTTTATCAGGTGTTGTTCATTGCCTCACTCAATTTCTAGCAAAAGGTATAAGTAATCCTAAAATTTTCTGATGCAGTCAGTGGCCCAAAAGATAACAAGTGTTACCTAAAATTAAAGTAAGCATTCTCACTATAATTAAAATAAGAAAAGCAGGGGCTTACAAATTTGGCGCGCCTTATAAAAATAGTGGAAGCTTACAAAACATTGCTATCTACGCCTGAGACCGACTAATTCAGCCACTGAGTGAAAAAAGCCCATTAAAGTTCCTCGCGTCGTCGACAGGATTCGAACCCGGGCCTTTTCAGCCCGGTGACGAACGATACACTGTGCTAACCGCGCAGACCGTCACTTGATCTACTGTGCTCGGTGACAGTATATTGATTTCACTACAGGACCATATGTCATAAACCACAAGAATTTCTAAGTTGTAGGATGTAGTCAGCCGATCTCAGGCGGAGGGAGTATTATTCCGAATTTTTCAGCCCACGTAACATGCCAATGCACCTCCGAAGTGTATTTACGTTAGGGGTAATGAATCTTAAACCCTTTTTCTTCAGTTTGATAGCATTTTATGACGCATAACATGGGTCTTAGCATTTGCACACGATTCTTCTAAAATCATGCTATTCGTCAGTGCACGCCGACTTACAATACTCATGACTGAATGCCAGCAACGTCAGGTCTTTTTATCCATTATTTATTGTAGTGCAAAACTTGCTATCAGTTGATAGCCATTTCACTCACCTGAGGAATACAAATTTGAGAAGAAAAAAAAAAAATCTCCATTCGCGAAGAGTATTTTAACTCTTCATATCCTTGTTATCTGTGACCTCCCTTCTCATGGGTGTTCATTTCCCGACGAACGTAATTAAAACGTGATGAGAACTACTCTCACTTCCTTGTTAGATGTACTCTGATGAACTACGTATTAAAACAGTGCTGAAGATTAAGTTGAATTATCTGAAAATGGCTGCATAGCTCATTCTGATATCCGCTTTATTATTATAATTATTGAATTGAACGTTAAATAAAACTGGATGTTATAAATTCATGAACAGCATAAATTTTTTATACATATCTGATTCACAGATTGAAGGAGCGAAGTGAACAAGAAAAATAATTATAATCTAGAAAAGTAACTTTTTATAATATAAAAAAGTATACAGTTGTGCTGTATAGAAAGAAGCATATTCACAGCGAGAGGAGGCAGTAATTATTTCTGTATTTTGCTCCTGTTTACTTTTAAAAACTTCATTGTATAGTGAAGTAGGGAAAAAAAAAAAAGTGGCGAACCAAGGTCACTTGACTTCCCACTCCATACTAACGATATGGAAGAGAATGCTTAGTGAGTGACCCTGACAAGCCTGCTGTTTTTCTCCCTGCTATAGTTGCTTGTTTATAATATCTCATCTTGGATTCTTGTAAACATAAGAAATAATCCGCTTTATTTTTGGAAATAAAATTGTAAATATCTGACAAAAATTAGTTCATTATATTTATTCCTAAACTGATGGTAATAATTATTGTCTTTCGTCATAGGCAGTAACAAAATCAATCTGTTAGCTTATTCTGTCGTCCTTTACGCCGAGGACCACGTATCAACGAATTGTAACATCTGTATACCTTTCATCTATGGATGCTGCATTTCTCCATTCTTTTCATAAAATTTTCCGTTGAGTTACTATGGATAACTCAACATTTTAAAAATTACTGAAATTAGAATTCTTTTCGGGTAAAACAAAAGGTAAGCCACTGATTTCTTTAAGATCACACTTGTCATCGTTGAATGAGGTTCAAAATCTAGTCAAATAATATTTAAAATTTCTAAAATTGCAACTTTCTTTTTCATGCCAAAGAGATTAAGGGCAAGAGGCGTCCGCGTATTATGTTTGTAAATTGCATGCATTTTATATTTGTCTTTTGCTGGATAAAAAAAAAAAACAGAATTTCGGAGGTGGGAATGCAACCTCGCCCGGCACTGACTAGCTTGTCATGGTATGAAAAAGCTCATAAATTCCAATGGTCGTAAGATAACCGAATCGAGACCTTTTTTGCCCATATGGTGTGGGTCCACCATTCGTAACCATTGTGCTACATGTGACAGCACATTTTTTTTTTTTCAAATTACAGTTACTGAATTCAGCTTTTGTCTCATCGATGTATTTCTAACACGTAAAAATTGATTGTCTGTTATTTACAGCTGTGGGTCAAGTATACAATATGCTTACCAGATTAATATGGAAGAGAAGACAGAGTTGCTGATTTGTTCTTTTTTTTGGGGGGGGGGTTACAATTTCTGGGTTTCTCGAGAGCTCACGCAAAAACTGTGGGGGGAACTACTTAAATTAAAATCAGAAAATACTCGGAAATGCGCAAACCAGTGACGGTCAAGCTTTTCTGTAGTTCTTTTATTGCGAGTATTAGTAAGCCAGACGATGCAAGGCAGTGTGGACTTTGTTCCTAATATTTTACTAATGTGACTGCTGTAACTATTTCAAATTTAACGTCGAAGTTTATTAACCGATTTAACCAAGTACGAAGGTGGGCAGGGTGGTTAATGACGCAATCACGGTATGCTACTTCAACAAAACCTATATAAATTATTTTGATGGACCGAGAAATGGTGGCTGAGGTATAACGCTAAAAAAATATAAGATCATGCATCTTGGTAGATAACTGAAGCAGAGCTTTCAAAGTGGGTGTCGCAAAGTTTAGCACCATATCAGCATTGTTTTCACATTCATTTCTTTTCAGTGTGTGTGTTTATATATATTGACGCAAATGAAAATAATTTATTGAGTAATACATTGGCGACATTTATTTCTTCATGGGCTTCATCATACTCTGCGGTCAGTGAGCTCTGGGTACATTATTTCTCTTTGAAAGATTTGGGTAGCACTAAACTCATGACAATGGATAACGAAAAGGATTTTGGAACAGCAATGCAATTTGATATGAACTTCAAGAACAATGTGAACAGGCCTTTTTTGGCAGCTCATAAGGTTTTCTATCAGTTATATCCAAGAACTTTGCCGGTAGATACAAAAAAGGTCATCTGCAAGGTTAGGCATCTTGAATATTGCATACAGAATTGGAAATCTCATTTTAGGATAAATGTGTACCGGAGAAGGTACAGAGAAGAGCGACAGAACTATTTAAGGACATTCTTATCGAGAACTTTCTGTAAGGAGGCGCTTAATTAAGAGTTCGTTCTGTAAGTTAGTGTTTTGAAATCAGGCGTCTGCTGGGCAATCCGATTAAGGTATTCGAGGCTTTAAAAGGATTCAGTAAACTAAACGCAGATAGTAATTTTATAACACTTAATCATATGACATGTACAAAGAGCGCATACATTTAAATTGATTGGAGATCACTATAGTATAGATGTCAAAAATTTTCCTTTAATCAAAGACCGATTGACTACCAAAATAAACTGCCGCCTCTTGTGGATATTTATCTAAATTTAAAGGATTGGACAAATACTTGAAAGAAAAGGAATATGAAGTCACGGAAGTTAACATTGGTTATCCTTAAGTATTTATTTCAATAACAACAACAACAAGTACTGATATTTTTGTTGAATGTATTGGTTTTTTTTTTTTTTTTTGTAAAAATTAGAATTTTTACAAGAGAAGATGGATGGATCTGCTTCGAGTGAAGCAGATCCATCCAAAAGCAGATGGATTGCTTCACTTTCGAGACAAAAACATAATTGAGTACCACCAGATTTTTTTCCCGGTAGTACACTTGTGGCATTTCGGGCATAACAGATCGAAAGTGTGATTTACGCTTCTTTGCTTACAGCACTGAAATTACAGTACATGTAAGTTACATTAGGACGTGAGTTTCGTGTAAAATTTACGCAATTATATTAAAAATCAACATTCAGTTACTGGTGTGTGTGCTGTGTGTCAACTAAAAATGTTATTAATACCAACAAAAATCTGTTGTATGCAGAATCTATATTTTCTGTCTAGGTCCTTATTATTGTGGAGTCGGTGCTAATAAAGCATACGGCAGGGACATTGTGGAATCTCATTACAGAGCTTGCATGTATGCAGGACTGAATATCTGTGGTACTAATGCGGAAGTAATGCCTGCTCAGGTAAGATGAATTATAAAACTGATTATTATTTGATTTTTTTATGATTAAAGATGTTTGTTATTTGGTTTTTAGGAGCATTAGCAATTAAGGCCATATTGCTCCGGGGATATGCGGTGGTCATTCCCTGACCCATATCCTCCGTATTTGGTGGTCACGGGCTCGAACCCCGGTCTAATCAAGAAGCGTGTGCTATGAACTGCTGCTCATGCCCACCTGGCTACGGAGGCGCCTATTAAAGATGTATATCGGATCGGTTTTCTAATTTCATACATCATCAAAAGGGACATAAGAATTATAACGCGCAGTTCATTTGATAGAAATACTAAGAGCATTTCTACTTAATTCCTATTTTTAACTCCAGGTCCCTTGGTCTTGCTGAATAATAAAGGTAATGTTGCAAAGAAACAGTTATATAGCACCAGCTTTATTGAAAAGCTGCTTCATTGCACATAATAATAAGTCGTGTGCAGCTCAATCGTTTTCATTTACGTGACCGATCGGAAAACGAGGCAACTACTGTTCGATTTTCAGAAGTTAGTGACATACAGAGAAAAAAAAAAAAAAACTATGCATATAATCGAGAATCTCCATAGGCAGGTTAGTCATTCACTCTATAATTTCACCCTTGTTATCAACAAACTTTTGTCTTAAGAAACACACTGCTTACGTAAGCAGACGGTACCGCAAATTATGTGGGCGAGAGAGAGAGGCTAACAAATTACCTTCAATAGCCTATTGATTCTCTCAACACATAGATTAGAGAAGCTTACAATTAATCATTTCCGCAATGAATACAATCATTAACTGTATTTCACGGTCACGCGATCTTGAACCAAGCCGACTCAAAGATATGCACTCTCGCGCTTGACCACTCGGCTAGGTTTGGCCAATGAGAAGAGTCTGGGATATTGTCTCAGGGTTAAAAACGCCTGAATTCATGAAACACCAATCACTTTAACTAGATCTTTTTACTGCGAAGCACTATAAAATAAATAAAATAAATAAATAAATTTTTCTGTTTATACTCCGGGACGACCAAACGGTCAGAGGAGTTCACAAGATAGATAGAATACAAGAAACAGCACCGTATTCAGTAGTCACGGGCTTGAACCCCGGTCACTCAAGGCACGTGTACTTACGCACCCGCGCGCCTGACCACTAGGCTACGGCAGCCTGAAAGGGTTCCTGAAATAACCAGAAAGGGTTCTCCCAGCATCCGTGCCCTCGTGGGTAGCACAGTCCACACCGGGTGGAAAAGACCAGAGTTTGAGTCCCGTCGATGACGTGAAGGATTTTTATGGGTCCGTTTCACAACGTTTTTTTTTTTTTTTTTTTGATTTGGTAGTTGTTGGCGCATCGGCTTCTGTGGCCATATTGCACCTCCCAAGGTTTTTACAGTACTTTGATCCAAGCCCGAGGCGGGAATCGAACCCGCGACCTTTGGGTTGCCGGGCAGGTACTTTACCAACTCGGCTAGCCCGGTCGGCGTTTCACAACGTGGCTGAGTTAGTCGGTCTCAGGCGATGGGGGAAAAACTAAACTATTTTTAGGCCATCCGAATAATTAAATTCATCTGCCGTGCTGTGTACCTTGTCTGTTAATTGCGTGTGTTCTATGATCGATTTGTCTGTTTTGCTGGACGAAAACCCCCAGTTTCTGTGGAGAAACCTTGTTATCTACGCCTGAGACCGACTAACTCAGCCACGGAGTGAAAAAAGCCCATTAAAGTTCCTCGCGTCATCGATGGGATTCGAACTGGGACCTTTTCTACCCGGTATGAGGAGGGCGGTGACGATACCACTATGCTACTCACGCAGACCTCAGGTGAGGGTAGCATGGTAGCATCCAGCAAACAGAAAAAATCATATAATACATGCAATTTATAGACAGTATATAAGGAGCAATACGGCTTTAGTCGCTGATGCTTCTAAAACCCTATTTAAAACAACAATAACAACCACTGGTACCCGTCCTTGGCATGGAGAGCTGGGCCACCAGTACTCTGGCCAGAAAAGAACAAGGTGGTACAGGAAAGAAGTGGATTGTACAAAACAGTTAACAGGAAGGAAGGATGGAGGCATTACTCAAGGTCAGTGAGGAACAGAAACCTAAAGGAGGTGGAGGGCCCTACAGAAGGGGATGGAATGGGGATAGCATAAGTGGGCCGCAGTGACACAGATGAGAAGGCGCGAGTCAGAGACTGGCACAGAAGGCAGCAGCTACCAATACAGTGGTCATCGGTGAAATTCTGCCAGGGAGATAATTCTGGCCAGAGAAAAGGAGAAGCAAATTCCAGGAGTTACTGTTTCAGATAGCAAGGAAGGGCATTCACCTATTAAGAGTCCTGCGTACCAGTGGATCAAGTCTGCTGAATCGCGTAGCAAAACCCAAACGGGAATGCTGCTGCTGCTTGGAGAAGATTATCCAGTTTAGATGCGTTCAGGACTCATTAGTGTGAGTTGCAGACTGAGACTACTGTAGTAAAGGAGAAAATTTTGGACCATGGGGGCAGAGTAAGGGTCCATCTGAAGATAAAGATGCTTGGTTCAAGGTGTTATTAGTGCATGAAGACTTGGTGAGGTGTGGTGCCTACTGCAATAAACCAAAGGACTCCATCAGTGTTCCACTTCTGGGAGCAGTACTACACTGCAATGTTCCTACCTGTTATCACCTATGGAGCCGATGCGTGATTCACCCGCTCGGCCATAGTAAGAAATAGGAATAAATTAGAATCAATACTACGCATTATTACCAGAGCATGTCGCACAGTAAGCACACCTGAGCTACAGTTGCTGGCCGGAGTTCTTCCATTTTATCTGGAAGTAGCCAAAAGAGGCTTATATTATAGACTTAAAAAGGGCATACCCACAGAATTTCTGGGGACAGTCCTTGATACAGCCAACACATTCAAAGCCGAAAAAAAAAAAAAAAAAAAAAAAATAGCCACAAAGCTCCATGAGCTATGGCAAACAAAGTGGGAGCAAGAAACTAGAGGTCTGGTTACCAAAAGGTTTCTGTCACGAGTAGAAATGGTTAGCCCAAAGCCACCTAAGTGGTATACCCCTGGACTTTTTATATTGACAGGTCACGGCTCCCTAAAGGCGAAACTAACCTCCTTAGGGCTGACTGATGACCCAAACTGCACCTGTGGCGAGAGTGAAGACTGGGCACACATTCTATATGGCCCCCTTTCCAGGGAAGAAGAACATCTGTTCATCATAGAGGAAAATTATAAAGCCTTTACATCCTTCATACAGAAAGTATTTGAAATGCGCAGAACTATCCAAAGAATGGTAATTCGGTCCCCCCCCAGAAATTAAACAATAATGAATAGTTTAAATTGCCCACGTTTCCCACCATGTCCAGATGATGACTTAATGCCAGGATAACAGTATTTTTTTACCCTGACAGAAACCTGACATGACAAAACCGGATTGACCTGGGTACCTCCAGGTCTACTCTGCCATGTGTAGGAACCTGGGGCCCATACCAAATAAGTAACCATGTAGGGGAGGGAGATGTAGAGGCAGCCAGGGAAGCAGATTAGCTGAAAAATATCAGTAAGCTAGTAGCAAGAGGATGCAATGAAGAATGAAAGACAGAATGAATAGCCTGGCCACTGAGTGAATTATGGTCATCATCATCATCATCAGCCATTTTCAATCCACTGCAGGATGAAGGCCTCTCCAGCAACTTTCCAGTTCCTTCTGTTTTGAGCACTGGCCATAATTATGGTATATTTGAGCACTGGCCAGAATTATGGTAAAAGGGAATAAATGGCAGTTTTGGTGAAAGAAAGACTGACCTAGCATGAAGTTTGTTTGTTATTGTTATTTGGTTTTTAGGAGCATTAGCAACTAAGGCTATATTGCTCCGGGGATATGCGGTGGTCATTCCCTGACCTTTCCACAACCTCCGTATTTGGTGGTCACAGGCTCGAAACCCGGTGTAATCAAGAAGCGTGTGCTACGCACTGCTGCTCCTGCCCATCTGGCTATGGAGGCGCCCCCATACGGAAAAGAGAGAATAAATGGGAATGAGTGAAAGAGCAAATGTAAGAATACAAAGCAAATGTCAGAAAGAATACAACGTTAATAATAACTTAAATTACTTTATATATACTAACAAATATTTACTGACCACACAAACACTATCACTGCATTCTCTTCTGGCATGCAAAAACTTGCGGCTAGGCCTGCACCACAACTGAAGAATAACGGTAAGTTGAGGTGCCCAGAGAGTGCAGCGCAGAAAGAAAGAGTCGAACAAAAGAACTGAAAGCCAGAAGATTGAATGAGAGTGCAAGTGTGTGAGAAAAAGAACACAAACCATAAATGCTACAGTTAGGCACACACTAACCCTAGTATTTAAATTTACATTACACGTCGTTGCATCTAACCCTGGTGTGTGAGAAAAAGATGAACGAGTGAAAAAAAAAACAAAACATATATATATACACACACAGTAGAACCCGGATAAGAAATTCCCGCAGAAGTTTCTCCGATACTAGGTTTGGTTTCTTAAGTACCAATTTCAACTCTACATGTTGTAATGTATTATTTTCCCGGATAAAAAGTTCGGTTGTTATTGTTGTTTGGTTTTTAGGAGCATTAGCAACTAAGGCCATATTGCTCTGGGAATAAGCGGTGGTCATTCCCTGACCTTTCCGCATCCTCCATATTTGGTAAAAAGAATACACTATTATTATAACGATGTTTTCCCACTTAATGTTTTTTTTTAAATATAGAAATTCTTTATTTTTAATATTAAAAAATATATTAAACAATATAAACATTTTGGTAATCGAACAGGTTAGTGCAAAGCATCATTTTAGTTCTCGTAGTAAACCACCGAAGGAGGTGAAATGGCATCGTTTTTTTTTTTTACATCTCATGTTGTGAATGCCTTCACAACGAGTTGCAATATCACTACTTCTCCACAGAGCCTCCAGTTTTATCGATGCACTCGACGCACAGTTATACTTCATAACCGGGTTGTTACTATTGCAACAACAGGGTATCGGCCCACCCACCGATGAGAAGCCAATAAACTTTGAAACGGTGCTGTCTTGGGGAGGTTTGATGGGGTACTCGTTACCGCGAATAGGTAACAACAGTCTTCTATTAATGGGGAAGAGTTGCCTATTTGGGGTATTTATGAGTGGTTTAGTTCAGTGAGTGAGTGTGAGGAGTAACTGTCTCTTTCGACGGCATTTATCCTTCTTCCTCTCCTACTATCACTTTCCTAAGTCTAATAGGGACAGTAGGTAGATAATAGTTTTATTCCATACCATTTTTCAAACGGTGCCGTCTGGTGGTGATATCTGCCGAGAATAAGTAACATTAATCTTCTCCATAGGTGAAGCGTTACTTATTCGATGTAGTGCAATAACTATGGCAACTCATTGTGAAGGTATTCACAATATGAGATAATTAAAACGATGCATTCAAATTACCTTGGTAGTAGAAATGGTGTGTGCATTACCCATGCATTATTAAACTCCTTCATACTCTTAGGCATTTAGCAAAGAAATATCTTTTACTGTACATTTGATTGAGCTAATTGCTGGGCCGTTATATTTAGCTCATTCTGTGGTGAACAGAATGAGATTATAATTCGTGGGTTTAATGTCAAAAAACGTTAACTACAAAACTGCACTTGTTTTGAAACAACTTTAGTTTCACTTTATACAAATAACAATGCATATCATGTCACACAGTTGTAGCTCTCTAGTACTTGACTAGCTGTAAGCACATTTCCGGTAAACAAAAATGTCAAATGACTTTCTTGGTTAATTACAAAAACGTTTACTACAAAATGATTTTGTAGTTAACGTTGTTTGACACCAAACCTCAGAATTTACTCAGATGAATAGAATTTTCCATCTTCACAAACTAGAGGAACTCGCAAAACAGTGGTACTCTGTCATCAATGTCAGTGCTTTAAATTCGTCAATAAAAACAACTGAATTGGTTCCTTGGCAGATGAGATATTTAACATTAAGTTCAGTAAGTAAAAGTATGCCATCTGCTACATATATAACTAATTAACCAGTAATTAAGGGGATTAAGTATTACACAATACTAATTTCTTGCAAGAAGTTTGTGCGAGACAAATGTCCAATGGATGCTGTTAGAATATCATCCACTTGTCTGCCTTTATTTAGTGTTCGTTATAAGATAGACAAAGACTATTAGGTTGTAACCGATTTTGAGCAGATGGGGCAAGGCCTATTAGCTTTGAGTGAGCACACTAATAAGCCTTTTCGACTTCGTGTTTTAATAAACTGATTTATTTTTATATAATGTGTTGGCCACGTGACCCTAAGTGGATCAGAAGTTTAAAAGACAGAGACAAGGATGTTAACCGTATTTTGCGGGATTCAAACACACGGCGTGCGTAAATTTTTACTTGCATTAATGACCATCCGGCAATAGTGGGCTGTTTCAATAAATAAAGTTTCTGTTTATACTCCGGAACGACCACAAGAGGTCAGAGGAGTTCACGAGATAGTAGTCATGCGAGCTTGAACTATGGTCACTCAACAGCGTACACATCTGTACCCTCTCACCCTTCACCACTCGCCTACAGCTGGCTGTAGGCGAGTGGTGAAGGCTTTTTTTTCTGCTTTTTTTTTTTTTTTTTTTTTTTGCTTTACGTAAGGTGTCTTTTGAAGGTGCTGAATTTTGAGAAAAAATCTGTTAAATTAGTTTTTTTGTAAAACTATTTGATTAGGAATTTTGTGTAATTATAATACTGTACTTTGTTTGCGAATCTTATTTTAGGTATGAAAGCAAAGTTGTAAGCACTAAATTCGGTTGAGTGACTTTTGTAATACTTGCTCTGTGCTCTTCATTAATATTTTGCAATCCTTGTCAATTAGGCTTGCGGTTTATTATTATTATTTTTTAAAGTTAGGAATTCGAGGCCATAGGCAAGGAGAAACACGCGTAATTCTGATGAGCTTTTAATAGTTTACTGGAAGTTAAGGTATTGTGTAAGCAAATATGCCTTATGGCAGGTCGAGCGATGGAATGTCGTTTTCAGGACTAGTTTTGAAATTAATGTACGAGATTCAAGCAGCCATTATTTTATAATTGATGCTTTCAGCTTGGATAAGTATAGTCAAAACAGTAATTCATTCTTGGCCAATTCAAACTTCCATATTCAGTATTGCAAATGGGAGGAGACAACGCTCGTTTAACAAATATGTTAGTGGTAGGGATCAATCACCGGAATTGCTACACAGAGGTGGCATGGCTGTTTTTGTTTTGTGAAAGGGATTTGCGCATAGTTCTGGAATTTTTTTTTTTTTTTATGAAAACCCCAAACACGAAAAGGTATCAAAACCTATAGTAATGGGTTGAAGATGATAGGTAGCGAGGGACTGCCCGAACCTTTGCTCTGGTGACTAAACATGGGTTACACCACTTCAGGTC
Source organism: Mastigoproctus giganteus (assembly GCF_048544385.1). Classification (NCBI taxonomy): domain Eukaryota; kingdom Metazoa; phylum Arthropoda; class Arachnida; order Uropygi; family Thelyphonidae; genus Mastigoproctus; species Mastigoproctus giganteus. The sequence goes on along the minus strand of NC_143583.1, from coordinate 163,684,772 downwards.
TCCAATAAGCAAAGTGGTAGTATTTCACCGATCGATTAAAGTCATCTGCTATCTAGTGGCAGTACTAGAAGTATTATATTATTGTTATTTTATATTAGCAACAGTCACTGGATATATACTGTATAAAAATTTTCTAAACATGCAATTCAAAGAGTTGATAAACGCATCAACTGTTGTTGTTTGCAGAAAAACTGGTAAAACTTACTGAAGTTTTCTCTTGAATTATATTTCATTTAATATTATTTAAATCTTTCACTATTTACGTTTTCAGGATTTCACAGTTAATTTTCATACAGGAACGTTATCTTGCTAGGATGTTCTGAAATGTAGTCAATAACTTTCTTTAATAATAATACTTGAATATTATCTAACTGTGCAACCGGACTACACAGTTGGCCGGCGGTGATGGTATCTACGTCAGTCTACGTCAGCTTGAGGGATGTTTTTATGGACATCACTGAACTCCCTCATCTCCACTGAACACACCCTCACCTCCAGATGCTACCTCAGCATTGTTTCGGACCAAGTTTTTCCCTACGTGCTGATTGTATCGAGATGGTACTGGATGCTTTAAACAAAACAACGTATCACAAGGTCCGCATTGTGCAGGAATGATTCTAAGATCATGTTCAAGCATTTTGTGTGCTCCCTTGGCCACCAAATTCCTCCAACGTCAATCCCATCGACCATTTGTGCGATACGGTGGAACGAAGTATTCGCAGTCTACGTCAGTGCCTCGCTCCGTTTCCGAACATCCTTCTGTCCAGCTGGTCCAGGATAGCTGAGAACACATGCATTCTCGTGGAGTCATGCCACGCCGGGTGCAAGCGGTTATATCACGGCGAAAGGTAGTCTAACACTTTTAGAGAGTAGTTTTTTGGTCCCACCAGAAAATGTTTAACGAGTTTATTCTTGACCCAAACATTCGGTTTACAAATTCAACTAAATTTGTTTTACAATACATTGTTATCTAGTACACTTCTCTTTAAACTTGTGGATCTGGAAAGTTTGTATAAATAAAAGTACATACAAGTTAGTGCAATGCATCAGTTCTATACGCATTAAAGCACCGAGGTTGGTGAAATGGCGTCGTTTTCATTACATTTCGCATTGTGAATATTTTAATAAACAAAAGGATTAAAAAGATGGCTATTAAATAAATGGGAAGGCATAAGGTCTCCAATATTGTAATTTAACAGTAATGGGTTACATTAGCATGCAACAGTTAACACAAGGATGCGTAATAACGGTGTTATGACACATTCCTGCAACTGGATTTTAAAAAAAATTCAAACGACAGGATAAATGTTCATGGCGAAATAGACTAACATGTCTCTGCCTAACTAGTGATTGTAACTACTACACTGCTGGACATCATTAGCAAAACAAAATGTATTTCATGAGTATTTTATTATGAACAGTGTTGCCGAAGGGGAATATTTGATATAATAGGCATCCTCGAGTGCAAATTCGGAGTATCCAATAGAAATTGATCTACCGGCTTACAGAGCTGCACATTATGTAAGTTATTCATGCCTATAAAAAAACACGAGTTGCGACCACATCACTTTATTCCAATTTTTTGGCTTGCTGAGTGCGATAGCCACATCTGCAGTACTCAGGATGGCAAGTCAGCGTCGTTTAGATGATTCTTTGAGATGGCGGGCCGTTGGACGACTTGAAGCTGAGCAGTTGCAGGCAGAGGTGGCACGTTGGCTTAATGTGTCATGCAATGTCGTCTCGGCACTGTGCAAGAGCTGCTTAACCCTCCAGGGCAAAACACAACTGCTGAATATAAGAAACTTCAATAAGGAGGAACCTCGTGGACTCTTAGTACAACGACCTACCTGATAGAGACGGGGAAATATGACTGACGCGTGTGAGGATACCCGCTCGTGCATCGCCTGCGCAAAAATGGATATGCTAACTACTAGACAGGTCGGGACTGTCCCAGGAATGACGAACTTTCACGGCCTAGACACGTCAACTACTGTGACTACACGCAGCTTTGCTGCCGACTCCATAAGGCTCCTACACCTGTGCTCACTTGCACAGGGCTTTTACTCATCTTCCTGGGCGGGGGAGAGAGGGGACGACTTTGCCGTTCCCTCTCCCTCTCGCCCACCCCTCTTTTCCTCCTAGTGGGCATGGGCATGCCCCACTGACCTTCTCTGGGGTTGTCTTCCCTATTGACCCCATATTTCTGACTTTTCCCCAGCCTTCAGTCTCCTCCCCACTCTGACTAAACATCACAGCATATGCCCCCACACTACCAAAATTTTAATTGTTCAAGTCATGCATGCCCTTTGCCTCTAATAGTCTCTTTAGCGCCTTACCCAGAAAATCGCCGCGTGTTGCTTTTTTTCTTTTTTTTTTTTACATAGGCCCTAGCCGCTGAAATCTCAAGAAACTAGGTGGCAGGGCCTGCCAGAGTAAAGCTTCATACTACTGGTCTGCCTCCACGGGGCCAAGTGTGGGCAACATTGGGCCTCAGGAGTCCAGCGGCTAAATGGCCAGATGAACAACGATATTACACTTATACAAAATCCATACACTTTTAAATCTCTGGCCTTCCCAGTGAACTGGTACACTTACAATGAAAGCAACGTGGAGATGGGGGAACCCCCTGGTGCCGTTAGACATCAATACACTTTACACTTCACTTATGGAAGCAGTTCAGAGGATATCGTAGGGTTGTGTCTTGCTGTTAGACTCAGATAGCGGTCTGTTTTGGTTGACGTAGCCCTTCGGACGATCTTGACCAGCTCTTCTTGTAATGGTTCCTGTCTCCTGAAACTGCTTCCATAAAGTGTGAAGTATATTGTCGTCAAACGGCACCAGGCGTTTCTCCTATCTCCACGTAGCTTTCATTGTGGGTGTACCAGTTCACTGGGAACTGGTACACCCACAATATTTGCTTTTCAGACGCTATTGTGGCACACAGTGGAAACTCTGGAGACGGCCTCAAAAAACAAGAATATCTTAAATCCCATTAACTCCAAACCACCACAGAGCTCGCCGAAAGTGCCATGAACATGTGACTTGGAGCCCTGAAAAATGGGATACTGTTCTGTTCTGATGAGTTCCGTTTTTGCCTACAAATCGATTCAAGACTATTTCATCTGGAGACAACGAGAAATGCGGTACCATCCCTCCAACATTAGAGAAAGGAACACTTACGGTGGGGCGGTGTTCTCGTGTCGGGTGGAATCAACGGCTGCAGCCCTCTTCATGTTTTTGATAGGAGTACCGTAACTGTGCAGACGTACCGAGAACAGATCCTCGAACCCAATTTGCGACTTTTTAGGAGTGCGGTTGGCCCATTTTCTTTTCATGCACGACAACGCCACTGCACATAGAGCTCGAGTGGGAGAGGAATACCTTGAAACTGAAGGCAACTAACAACTGCCGTGGCTAGAACGATCTTAAATCCGATCGAACATATGTGGGAAGCCCTTGGGCATCGCACTGCATGCCGACAGCCAACTCCTCGGTCACTTGGTGAGCTAAGGTTTGCGCTGGTGGAAGAATGGGATTTGTTGCCACAGAATCTTATAGACACCCTTATATCGAGCATGGTTCACCGCTGTCAGGTCTGTTTAGCCGTTAGAGGGGCTCATACGCCGTATTGATGTCATGTGACCACATTTTCGAGCATCTTGTATCGACTTCTGTAACGTGACCTTTTCGGTAATTCTTGTACACCTGTAAATGTCCCTTACCTGCCCAAAGTTTGTCCCTGTCTTCTCATTTCATCGTTATTCTACGGTACGCCATCATACCAAATTGTTTCCCTTCATCGCAAACTGCACGAGTTACACTACGTGTTCTGTTAATTTTGTCGAGCAGTGTAGTCTTCTCTTTACTATGTGTATTTGTGAGCGCGGGGAACAGTTGTGTTTTTTTTTTTTTTTTTGTCGAGCAAATGTAAGTTGCTTCTAAAAGTTTTTAGCTACTTTTGCCCGAAAACGAGTTTCCATAATGTACATGAAATACTGACTGAAAGTTTAGTAACTGGGTATCTTGAAAAGAGCGCTACCTGAAATACTGTCTGTATAAAAGGCGTAGATACCACAGTGCAAGAATAGCGTTAAGGGCTATGAAGAGCCCATTGGTCTGTCCGATAATTTTTTATAAATATCACAAAGAATAGAGCCACAGACGTTATTTCTGTAATTTTCAATAACGGTATCTAGTATTGAATGGCCATTTAGTAAATTAAAAATCACAAGCAACAAAAAAAAAAAAAAAAAATTCTATAGATCAAACCAGATTAAACGAACTGAGTATACTAGCTACTGAGCACAAAAAGCTGCCAAAATGGACATCGTTTCATGTTAATAAAAATATTTCACGTACGCCTGTACGTGAAATACAGGAAAACGTTCAGTAACTTGGTGTCCCGGGAAGAGCGCTTTGTAAATTTCGTTAGGAAATTCAATAAACAATGTATTCATCATTTACCTTCCAATATGTTATTTAGTAATAATATAAATCACGGTATTTGCTTTTTAGGAATTTTATTTGTGTACAGTTTTACATAAATATCACTTAATGTAAACATTTTTTCTTCTACAGTGGGAATTTCAGGTTGGACCCGTCGAAGGATTGGATGTTGGAGATCAAGTATGGATGGCCCGTTACATTTTGCATCGCGTGGCAGAAGAATTTGGTATAATAGTTACATTTGACCCGAAGCCAATGCCTGGCAATTGGAACGGAGCAGGAGCTCATACAAACTTCAGTACTAAAGCTATGAGGGAACCGAATGGACTGAAGTAAGTAACTAGTTTACCATAATAATGTATCCCTGGTAGCACTATGGCTATTTAGCGAGTGTTATTCAAAAAGTAGTGGCAACCTGCCACATACAAGCGTAGAAATCAAGCTGCGTAAGTTATGTATAAAAGTTAAGAAAAAGTTTTATAATAGTAGCAATTTGTAAGTGTACGAGAATTGAAAAACTGTTTCTAAATGGAAACAGTGTGTGTGTGTGTGTGTGTGTGTGTGTGTGCGCGCGCGCGCGCACTTCAGGTGCGCTGAACCATGTTTACCAAGAAAGATCAGTGCACTTGAATAAATACTAGTCTAAGGAGGCGAAACGCATAGGAATAACTGTGGCTTGCATGAAGCACACAGGTATAATGCATTTTTCAACTTATTTGGGCCTGGTGCGCAAAGTGCGGCCTTTTCGGGCAAACTGTGCCACTCATGCATAACAATGTAAGGTGTAATGTAGCGAGTGCTGTAAAGGCATTAGCTTTTGCTGCAATAGTGGCATAGTATTTAGGGTAAGGCGCCACCTGTGGTCTCCCACAACTGCACCATCTGTACCCTTGTGAAATAGACAGGACTCTGTAAATGCCAGAAATATGTGTGGCATGTTGTATGTGTAAAGTATTGTGTTGGGTCGCTTGAGCTTCCTGACAGAGGCCACAAAAAAAAAAAAAAAAAAAAAAAAAAAAAAAGAGTTCCCAGGGGAATAAGAGAGGAGGAGGAGGAGGTCAGACTGTGGGGGGTGAAAGAAACTTCGACTAATAGTGAAGACAGTCCACCATGGATTTAGGCGAAGTAGGGGTAGGGAAGGGGATTAAAAGTCGCAGGAGGAGGTGTCCCTGTGTATTGATCTAGCACTCAGTTGAGTACCAGTAGTGATCCGATCCCCAAAATTGGGTGCCAGCATGAATCATAACCATAAAGAGTTTGGCGGTATTGTTTGTGTAGCATATTTATCCTACCCACGAAGGGGTTAGGAGGGAGTGGGGGGTATTCTGAACTGTCCTAGCAGCGGTGAGCTTGGCACGCCTTGTGGTGAAGACAGCCTGGGCAAATCGAATGAACGCAATATATTTATCTCTGTCGTTTAGTAGACCTTTCTCCTGATTGCAGGGAGTTCCTCGGATCACTGTAAACAGTTGTAACTGGTGGTTTTCATAGGACGGGCACTCATACATAAAGTGGGCCCAGGACTCCTCATCTCCACAATGGCAAAAGGGATGTGGTTCGATACCCACAGATTTGAGTTCTTGCTGGAATGATCTGTGTCCTGTTAATTAATAAAAAGGTTGCTTGCAATTCAGGCGAATACCAGGGAAGGAGGCTTGGTTGGCAACTTCAAGGTATAGGAGCATATACCCTGCGATGATTTGGAGCGCAGGGGTGCTGACAGTGCGGCACGCCCTGGTTACCGATAGAAGCATAAATCGCTGAATGGAGTCCAGCTTCCGTTTGTTTCGCTCCAGTGCAACTTTGGTGCACCAGACGGAAGCACCGTAACTGACAATCGGAACAAAAACTGATTTGTAAATTAGGGAGAGGGCTTTGTGTTTCAGGCCCCAATCTGCTCTACTGATTCTTCTAATCATAGCTGCATTTTTCTGTATTTTGATTGCTCGGTATTTCAAGTGAGGACAGGTTAGCTTGGTGTCAATGTAGAGGCCTAGGTATTTAACTTCCTCAGAGGCGAATTGGTGGCAATGGGTAAACCTTGAACACTCCATCCCCATTTTCGGAATATTAGTCATTTACTTAACTTTGACTTGTTCCTTAAGATGAAAGCGCCATTCAGAGGTAAATGCTTTTAGGATGTACAAGGCACAATGCATGCCTTCTATGACAGTACAGTGGTTCCACCACCTTTGGCTTGTATGACAAAGTCTGGGTTCGAATCCCATCGAAGGAATTTATGGACGAATTCTTAAAGATTTGTTCAATCAGAATGTAGTCAGCCGATTTCAGGCAGAGGAAGTAGGTTTTCCTCCGACTTATTTCGGCCCGCGCAACGTCCAAATTGGTTCGTGAATATGCACATTGTACAAACATAACACACAGAGCACAATATAGCCTTAGATGTTAACATGCTACACAAATAATAATATTAACAGCAACAATAACATACTGAGAGCAATAAATCGCTTCTCTTAGCTTCAACTAAGCTCATGGTATTAGATGCTTCCAGCATCATTGGGATCGAGTTGCACATTCAAAAATGCATTTGTGTTGAATTATAAAACTTAAATTAAAATTATTATTTTAACGGTACCCTAAGTTTATCGTTCATATCCGCGTAATGCATTTTGTCTGTAGAAGTATGTGTTCACGGGCCTATTTGCATATATTGCGGGCTCAAAAACTAGAAATAATAACTTTGGGAGGGGGGGGACAGCTATTGCTCTCGCCTGAGATCGACTGAAAAAGACTTCAGAAATTTCTCCAGTCGTTGAAGAATCGAACTCACATTTCTAAACGAGTGACAACGGCGAGTATCGTGCCTACTAATCTGTCACAAATAACATCGGTTTGATGTTTGAGGATTATGTTGGGAATGAGGTTAGCATAAAACTTTCATAATTTCTTGCTATCGTTAAAATTTATTCATTTTAAACAATGAAAGCCCGTTTTTTTTTTTTTTTTTTTTAATCTGGTTAAGCGCATACATCTCCACGTTCGAGTATTTAAAAGGTCAGGCTGTACGAGTAAAATAAACAAGTATTACCTTTCTATATGTAAAGAATATATATATATATATATATATAAAAAAAAAATGGTAAGGTATATGACATTTTAATCTATATATAATCCAACCTCCCAAATTCGGCAATCCATTATCTGGTACTGCTCACTTTCCGACTATACGTTTAGAAAAATAGACGACTCTGGCAAATCATACGAGATTCGAAAAATTTAGTTCTCAGATAGACCATTCGTCGTAGTAGCATAATAGAGCTAATTTTTTAGTGTTTTATCCTAGCAATATCGAGAAATTTGTTCAGTCATGGAATCAGGATCCGTCCATAGGGGGTGTAGTTATATTAACAGCCACATAGTGCAAGGAAGCCACAGGCTTCTGCTGCACGAACCGGAAAAAAAAAAAAAAAAAAAAACCGAGTAGGAAACTATCCAGTTGACCATTGAATTTATTCAAACTGTCAGCTTAACTACCTGCGAAGGCAACTTGTTCTAGCAATAAACGACTCGCTGGCTAAAAGAAAACTTCCCACAATGTAGTCTAAACTTCTTCCTCTGTAGTTTGGATTTATGACGAGTTCTGAAAATCCCATTTAAGTGAAAATTCCGCCTTTGTTCATTTTACTAACCCCTCTCAGAGCCTTATAAACATCAATCAGGTCACCTCTGCGGTGCCCGGTTGCCAAGCTCTGTAGCCCACATATACAGTTTTGCCTCATAGGGTCGACCTTCTGCAGATCTCACTATGCAAGTAGCCCATCTTTGGACCCTTTCAAGAAACTCAATGTCTTTCTTCAGATGAGGTCTCCATATTTGAACACAGTATTCCAAATGTGGTCTTACAACTGCCTTATACAGTGGGACCATGACCTCCATATCTCTATAGGATTTATGTTCGATAAATCATCGACAGGACACCATGGGCTATCCTGGCTGGCTCAGAAAACACACCGCTCAGAAAACTTCACATCTGCCCGGATTATAACTCCCAAATCCCTTTATTCCTCTGCAGTTTTTAATTCAACCTCACTAAGTGTATAATTAATTTTTGGGTTGCTACTCCTTAGAAGATATTTGTTGACATTAGACTTGAACATCTGGAAATCGTAGTTTTCAGGAAATACGTATGAAGAAAGGTTGTTCCAGAAAACAGAAGTTGAATAAATGAGGAAGAAGAAACGTTGAGTTTTAAATCGGACAGTAAAAGGATGTTGACTGATTGCAGCACGTGGTCGGACTGCTTTGGAAAGAGAGGGAGAAATTCTGGAAGCCAATTCAGAAGAACAGTGCCCATGAAGTATCTATAAAAAAGGCACGCAGCAGAAACTGAACGTTTATGAGATAGACAGCAGAGAGACTGTTTGAGATGAGTCATTAATTAATCTAACTGCCCTCTTTTGAATAGAATCTAGAACCCTGATTAGGATTTTAGGAGTACCGCCCCAGATATGAGAACAATATTCCAAGGTAGGGCGGATTTGTGATTTGTCCAGAGTGAACAGCTGTTTGGAAGAAAAGAACACCAAGAGCGAAAGAGCCTAGTTTTTTAGATGCAGAGGCAGCAATATTTGTAATGTGCTTATGCCAAACGAGATTAGAAGTTGAGGTAATCTTCAATAGAGATATGTGATCTTATCTAGAAATCAGAGTTCAAAGATAAGCATAGGAGCAGAAGAATTATTTTTTGAGCGATATAAAGACACGACTGAGTTTTAGAAGGATTAAAATTACCCAAGTTAATCAACTAAGTTATCTTTACCCCACTGAAGAATTACCTGGAGGTCAGCATTTAAGGAATTGGTAGTGGATATTCCAGAAGTTGAAGCAGTTTGTGCAGGGTAAGGTTTCTAAAATGGAAGGTGGAATGCAATGAGCTATCATCAGCAAAACTATGGATATGATTTCCGGTCAATGGAAAAAATATCATTAATATCCATGAAGAAAAGAGTGGAAAAAAGAACTGACCCTTGGGGAACACCAGCATTAGTGGAGAAGTTAGAAGACAGAGAGCCATCTACAAACACCCATAGCGAGCGGTCAGAGAAAACTGGATACCCAATTAACAAAAAAAAAAAAAAACCAGTTGGCAACCCATACGATGGAACCTTATTTAGAAGACCTTCATGCCACGATCAAAAGCCTTTGAAATGTCAAGAGCAACTGCTTGAGTTTCACCACACATTTCCATTAAATTTGACCAGATGGGTAACATAAGCTGGAATATCACTATTGGATCGACCCTGACGGAATTCATAGTGGAGATCGTTAATTTGATCGACAGTTGGCGATTAATTGATTTCCCCCATTACTTTAGTTAGAAAGAGTAGAAGTAATTGCAATGGGACGATAACTGGATGGAAGGGATTTATCATCCTTTTTTAGGAACTGGCTGGATGTGAGCAAATTTCCAAGCAGAAGGAAAAATACCTTTGGAACATGAAAGCGAAAACAGGCGACACAGAACAGGAGTAAGTTCAGGAGCGTAGGTTGAGAACAAGGGGAGAGATACCATCAGGACCTGGAGCTTTCTTAGTATCAAGATTCGTCAAAATTCTTCTGACATCCTCTTGACGGAAGACCACAAGAGGCATTGAATGGAGCGTACGAAGAATGGTGGGAGGTGGCTTACCAAGATCATTAATACACGAGTTGGAAAATAGAATGCTAGCAGGTCAGCTCAGTTTTATCCTTGGCTGAAGTGGCAAGAGAACCATCTGGTTTTAAAAGAGGTGGGAACAGAGATAGGAAAAAGGTTGCTTTTGCAGATAAGTTTGTACTATTATTTTGAGAGTTCATGGTGTATTCGTTCGTTGGTTTGGGTATTTATTAGGAGCATCGGCATCTATGGCCATAGTGCGCCAATGGTGTATTCAGAAGTAAGAAAAGGTGGCGAGGATATGCTGTATTCTCACCAGGCTGCCTGGTACGAAGAGGACTGACACTAACTAGTATAACACATACATAAACACTTCTTCAGGCCCGTTTCACAGAGGTTCTGCGCCGTCACAGGTGAACAATGTGGAGAGGGGCATATGCCTAGGAACTACCCCGAATCAAGGGAAAAAAAAAAAAAAAAAAAAAAAAGTCACTCTCTGGAAGAGTAGAGGCTGCGAGACTATACAGGCAGTTCTCGCGTTACGAGTTTTTTTTTTCATAGTATGAAGTATCAACAAAATCGAAAATTTAAACATTCATAAATACCGCATTTCAAACCATGCGCGTAGCTATACAATACAGTGTAACCAGTTTTACGATATTAATCCATTCCGGAGATACCATCGTATCGTGAAGATATCGTAATGTGAACCCAATAACGCATTGCTTTTTTGGTAATTCGTTCCACGACTTCGGAAGTTAATTTTCGCTATATAAAACTCTAAAAAAGGTCCTTTCTATAGTGTGAATTGTATTAGTTACCAATTCAAATCACTAAAATGCACTACACTTTCATCGTTATCATATGTTCTGTTATAAGAACCAATTTTGAACGCCTTTGTGATATTTTTCTAAAGCACATTTCTTGGAGGTCACGACCATAAAACAATTTTCACTATCCGGTTTATTGGGCTTTTCTGTTACTGCAAGCAATTATAAACGGTACTAAACTCTATCTTCTTGCATTTGCGAAAATACCTATAGCTGAGATTGTGGGTTTTTTTTTTGTTATCATGGTGAAATGTGTTTCCCCTTTACTGAAATCTTCAATCGTATAAAAAACAACTTTCTCTTCATTCCTTTTTTTAAGTTTCGTAAACTTGTTACTCCGCGCAAATTATGTTAGTTGCAATTTGTGCGTTCCGTTAAAAAAATGCTTATGCATGCAATCGTGAAATTTATAATTAAAAGATTATCTTGGAAACAAATGCCAAGGAGCAAGGATCACTCCTTGCTCCTTGCACAACAAACAAGTGTGCCGAGCCAATAATGAGTGATCGACGAGTGTGCATTTAGTTTATGATGAAAAATAAACATTCTTTAAAATTTGTAAGTCATAAATAATTTCTCTATTATAATTTTCTTGATTTTACAGGCTACGTTTTGCTTTCTTTAGATAAATCAATCATTGTTTAAACAAACTAATTAGCTAACTAATTTCATTGTTGAGAACGTAACCCCTATTTTTAACATTGTCTATGGAAAATAAAATTCCCGATTTACGAGTTTTCGCTTTACGAGCGCGCGCTAGGAACGGATTAACTCGTAAAGTCGAGAACTACCTGTACTCAACCGGTGGTTCGCGAAAGTGTTCCTGGGAGTTTGCATTACAAATTCTGTAATGCGAACTCATTACACACAGTAGTAAGTTCGCACTACACTGTGTAGTGAAATATAGTATTCAGGTTCAGGCGCCACCGGTGGTTTCCCACATCTGCACAGTAGTGAAATACAGTTAAATATTAAACTACAAAATAGTTTAATATTAATTTATGCGGGTCGGTTCAAAATTTATATAAATGTTTTTCATATATATATATATTTTTTTCCATTCTCAAAGACCACTGTATAATACATATGTATTATAATAATTTTATATTATTACGCAATATCGCTTATAAAAACGTAGTACATACTGGAAATATTTTATAATAAAAATTCAGAACTATTATACTATTTCAAAGAATACAGGCTTATTGTTTCGCGATAAAAATATTATGCTGAGAGGGGTTCGCGAGTCAAAAAAAGGTTGGGAACTACTTTACGGTGACAAGCAGATCAGGAAGCCTCTTGGAGAGTTACCAATAGGTTCGGTCCGGTGGACCATCTAGCGGCCGGCCTGCGAACACCGTTTTAGAGCTGTACCCTCGAAATGTAACGAATATTATTGCAATTGCACCTGGGGCAGAGATTGAAAACACGACCCAAAATCAAAACAAAGGAGCTCTCTGTTCTTACAAGGACTGGAATAGCCCCAACAATAATTTTTGCACACTGGTTCCCCTTAGCCAGTAGGATTGGCTCTGTATGTAATTATCAAAATGCTATTTAACAAAATTAGCAACTTATTTGATAATGTGATGTGACGAATTACTCAGTAATATAAAACTGTCACATATTACCATGAAAGCATTCTTCAGTATTTCAACAGTCCTTGCTGTCAAATGAGAGCTGAATCAACTCTACCTGCAAATCTTCAGGTACATCACCCAGGTGTGATGTACCTGAAGGCTGAAAAGCTAACCTCAGTGTGGTGTCATCTTCAACACCAGTCACTGTCATCATCAAGAACACCTATATAAACCCTCAATAATACCTATACATTTCATTCTCGTGGTAAATAAATTAAAGTGTTACATGAAACCCCAGAGAGTTAGACCCGTTCTACTAAACGTAAGCTTTAGTATGTTTCGGTATGAAAAAAGGCCGCAATGGGTATCACAAAAGGTCGCAGGTACCCCATCCCTACACTAGGGGAAAACTAATGGCACCATGAATTCAGAAAACAAATTACATATAAGAAATAGTGAAATATAAACATTTTGTTATAGAGTAATGATTGCTACTGTCATATTTTCCATATGCAGTCTCTACGATATTAGTCTGTTTTACTTTATAGGGCGATCGAGAAAGCTATCGAAAAACTCTCCAAGAACCACGAACGACACATCAAAGCATATGATCCAAAAGAAGGAAAAGATAACGAACGACGGCTAACAGGACTTCACGAAACCTCTCATATCAGCGATTTCAGTGCAGGAATTGCTAATCGAGGAGCTAGTATCCGTATTCCTCGGCAGGTAGCTGAACAGAAAATGGGATACCTAGAAGATCGTCGCCCATCATCCAACTGTGATCCATATTCAGTAGGAAATGCTCTAATTAGAACCTGTTGTTTAGATGAGTAAACTTGTTACATAACAATCCAAATGAAACTAATTGTTTTTACGAAATTTTGCGGGACATAAATATTTTATAAAGGAAAGGTTTTTTTGCCATCAAAATATTTTGACGTACTCGGTCAAAAAAAAAAAAAAAATATGGAGGGGGGGGTATTATGTAAAACATAATTATTTACAAAGATATTAAATTCTTTTAGCGAGTAAATACAAGCAATGTTATTAGTAAAGTTTCCCCCAATCTGTGTGTACACAATATATAGACATCCAACTCTTTTTTTCTAGATCACCAATTTAATTTATAGAAAGCAAAATTTATACTACATACATTTCTAGATATCTTTTATTTGTATAGGTCATCATTAGATCGAGCTCAAACAGACACTCGCACAACATTTTAGTAATTAAGTCATTAGTGGTAGCCTGCCATACAGGTAGAGCAGCAAATGCCAAAAGACGTTAACTTTTAGACGAAATTTTCGCGCATTAGTTGGTTTGAATGAATATTAGCCAAGGTTAATATTCATTCAAACCAATTAATTTCAGACTTTCTCAAAGAACAAATAATAAAATGCCACAAAGTGTGGTCAGTGATGTTTCTTCAACCTTGGAAATCACCTAGTGGCCAATTGGTGCTGAATTCTGCAGTGATTGCAAAGTAGAGAAAAAAAAAAAAATTAATAAATCGGTATATTATCACATATATACACACACACGTACACACAGGGTGTTTCAAAAATGATGGTCAATAATTTGAGGGTGAAAAGTACAAACTAAAATAAGCAAAAAAGTCCCAGTGAACATTGGGCCGCAAAAAACCATTTTCGAGATAATGCACATTTTCTGTTAAGATCTGCCACTGACTGTTGGAGGGTAGTCTGTATTGCCGAGACTTTGTACACGCTGGATATGGTTGGGGTACAGTAACTGGCGATGTAAAATTTGCCACAAACTGCTATGACTCAGTACACACTCTTGCAGAGCAACCCTCCTTGTCGAAATTCCTGGATTTTTTTTTATTCCTTCTAACACCTATTCCTCAACTTCAAGTGTTATGCTTCTGGGCCTACCTGCTCTTACTCCACATGCAAAGCGCCCATGTTCTGTAAGGCGTTGATGTACCCTGATGAATGTGCGCCTGTTGGGCTGCCTTCAGCGGGGATGTGCTTCTTTGGTACAAATGTGCAGCCTCGAGTGCACTGCCATTGGCTTTACCATATATGAAGTTCATGTCTGCATACTCTTTGTTGCTATAACCTCTTTCGAAAGAGGGAAAATGGAGAGAATGAGCATAACCTAACTTAAACAAACAAGTCAGTGGTGGATCCCAACTAGAAATGTGCAATATCTGGAAAACGATTCACTTAAGGACCCATGTTTACTAGGCATTTTTGCATATTGTAGTCTGTACAGTTCACCTTTAAATTATTGACCATCACTTTTGAAAGACTGTGTGTGTGTGTGTGTATATATATATATATATATATATAGCATACCTGTTGCCAATGTCACAAATACACATCGCTAGGGGGGTCTCTCAGAGTCCTCTGAAGGAGCCAAGAGTTCTTGACCGACCGACAAGGTCACTTAGATGCTTCACCCTAATTGGCACAATGCTAGAAGGGATGCACCCGTGTAGCGACCCTTAAAGTGACAGATTACAAATGCAGTAATTAACAATGCCATAATAAAATTTAATACTCCAAGGGGGCAGTCACAAGTATGGGGATTATTCATTGTACGGCAGCTGATAACAGTGGGCGGTGCAACTTTTAGTACGAAAGCACAACGTGAGCACACAAACTACACAAAAATCACAACAGCTTATACACAAATTAATACTGAAACAGAATGCTAGTGTTTTCAGCACAAGTTGCATTTACATTTCAATCAAGATGAAAACAAAATATATAGGTAAAAAAGCACTTACAAACATCAACCATTACTACATCACTAGCGTTTTGTGATATAATTGAATTTCTTTATTCAATTATCACAAAATTCTAGAATACAGTGTGTGGTGGGGGGAGATTGGAAGCTTACAAATAATGTGTATGTAAATAAATATATAACAAATGAAGTTTGAAACTGCCAAAGTAGCAAAATCTACTGAGATCATATTATATTATAAATCTTATGGTACTGGAAATTCAAGGTTCTACAAGAATACCTATTGTGCTTATTTCAAGGTGTGTTTCGCTTCCAAGATAGCTTTGAAATATCTGATTGTATATAGTGCTGCAGCTCAAGTGTTTCTAATTTCCAAGTGTTTCTAATTGTGCCACATAACAAAGTATATATTTTGCAAGAGTGTATTTAATCAAATGACATTTTACAATGAATGGATTCCATACATTTTGTAATACTGTAAATAAAATATTCAAAAACTTGTTTTAAATTATTGATTTTGTTTTTCCTATTTTTGTGGGGAGAAAGATTTTTTTTCCGTATTGAGTTAATTGGCACGTGCGAGAGACTGTCTGTAAGGGGAGAGAGGGTTGAATAGAGATTTGTAGGTGAGAGATAACTAATCTAGCAATCGTCTGAATGGCAGGAATTTAACACTGATTTTACCAGAAAATACATATTTTATTTTAATGTTTTCAAAGATATAATAAGAAATTGTTTATAAAAAATTATGCCTACCATATTAGCTCAACAAGAGCAGCGGACTGAACTGAGTACAGCTCAGTTCGCTGCTTATTGAGTATTAATGCTTGTTACATTTAATTCGGCGTGTTGCTGCTGCTGCTTGTAGGAAATATGGATACTGTTCCTAATGTCAGCACCCTCGCCAAATTATGGAAAGTTGGCGTTTTGTCAATAGAGTGCATCATATGTCAATACTGGCAGTGTTTGTGAACAGTTCCAGGTATTATTGGGCGGTATCACATTTCTAATATTATGGTTACTGAATATTTGTATATTTTAACAGGAAGATATGAATTAAATGTACACTATTAGATTAAAGGCATATGTATTAGATTAAAGGCAATTTAATATTTGTTTAGTGTACGGCACTAAATGTGATGTAAGTGTTTGAGATGTTTCCTTGTAGATTTCGATTAATGAAACTTAGGCTGTAAATTTGGAGCATCAGTTATGAGCACAGGAATGTCTACATTTAGCATACCTTTGAATACATTTTATTTTTGGGAACGTCTCCGATGAGAAAATGTGGCCGGTTTTTGGGCAACGGGAATTTGCCATTTAATCGAATGTAATTCCTGATGAGGCATTTGTTCCTGTTTTAACAGACAGCTCATAAGAAGTCGAAAGAATACCTCAATCCGACAACAGTGTTTTAAATCACAAGAGAAATCACTCAGCCCAGCATCAAACCTGAGTATCAAATGAAAATTGAGATACTAATGGTGAATGTAAGAATCTACAGAATACCAGTGATAATGAAACTTTCCATTAGAAACAGATGACAATAGCGCAATAGTACTAAAGTAAGCCATTTTAATAGTATTAAAATGGCATAATGATGCAAGCAAACGAAGAATTTATTTTCAGGCCATTAGAAAAGACTAGGCAAAAAAAAAAAAAAAAAAATTATAAATAATAATAACCTGAAAATTTTGACAGTCAACTGGTTACAGATGCAATGGATTCGGTATGAAAAAAAAAAAAAAAAAAAAAAAGTTGTCCTTTGAAATTCTGTACAAGGAGACGGATCCTTCATAATTTTCTGGATTTTAAAATTTTCAATTTAAAAGCAAAATTCGGTTAGCTTTTGCATTTGAAAGCCAATTAAAATTTTCAATTATTAAAAAAAGTGAAATTATACTCAACAAAACAGTTCAAAAAACAAATACGATGGAACTCTTTCCAATTTATTCCTCCTTCTGTGTGCCAACCTAACGAAGAAAGATATGAAGAGCCTTTAGATTTACATGAAGAAGAACAAGTTTAAAACTAGTTAGAAAGAATTATTTTTTTGTTTCTTTCTACTTTATTCAAAAATATTTATGTTTTATAATTTAAAATAGAACTTTCTATTTAAACTCCGGGACGACCAAACCGGTCAGAGGAGTTTACAAGATTGGTGAGAGAATACAAGAAACACCGTATTTAGCAATAACCTACTTTAAACCCGGTGATTCAAAGCACGTGTACGTATGTCCCCCCCGCCCCCCGGCGGCCTTTGTTTGCTTACCGTCTTATTTCGTGTGAAAATTAAGAAAACGTGTTACTCTTCATTCATTTATGAATGAAAATGTCACTAAACCATTTAAAGTCGTTCATGACTTATATCATTATCATATTTAAGGTTAATAAATAACCTTACATATGACAGTCATACGTCATTTTTGACAATCATAAATCACACCTTTTCAATGTTTTAAATTTTAATAATCTTGAAATATATTTCAATTCATTTACGATAACAGTGGCAGTTACTAAGAGATTTCGTCGTGTTTCTTGATTTTATTGTGATGAGGTAATAAAAACACAAAAATAATCAAAAGGGCGTCAGTTTAATTCTTCCCGCCACTCTGATTACCGGTTAAAATACTTGTTACTATTAATAAAAAGGCAGACAATCAAAAGTTCAAACCAGTAACGCAGATCCAAGTTAAGGAAACATGTGCAAGCTGACACACACGATACAGCAGAGACTCGAGGTAATGGAAAATCCTAGAAGGAATCATGGCTCTGTCATGAGGACAAAGTTGAGGAAGCGAGGCGTTCTACCTGCTCCGCTTGAATTCGTGAGCAATAATCTTAGGTCAAAAGACACCACCTTTCTTCCAGTGTACGTCACATATGTTTAATTCATGTCTTCAGAGATATGAAATAAACATACATTACCGTAAGTTTAGAAAAACTTTTAAGGTATCAATAATTAAATACCCTAATGATTATAAAACTCTCTCTCGCATATATATATATATATATATAATTATTATCGGTATGGTGCAAGGAAGCCTGAGGCTTATGCTGCACAAGCCAAAAAAAAAAAAAAAAAAAATTGAGTTAGAGAGAAGGAAATCACCAATAAAGAAAAGAATGATGATATCCAGCTCAAGACCCTGGGTGTGCCAAGCCCATACTCACCAGATGTGAGCCCCTGGGGTTTATATATATATCTGATAATTAAAATAAATATGATATTTAAAATAAAAATATATCAGCCAGTAGTACGGCATTAATGCAGAGCGAAACGAAACGCAAAATAATAAAATAAACAAACAGGGAAGGGAAAATAGAGATAATAGGACAAAAAGGTAGTCGATAATCCCCTGTATAATTTAGTCAATTAAGTCATTAAACCCAATTAATAAAAAAATGATGTAAATTTAAAATAATGCCAATTATAAATAATTTAACGGTACCCCCCTCGAAGGTACCAGTTCCAAAAGACGTGAAATATCACCATAAAAGGGTTAAAGAAACTACCAAAAAACTAAAATATCAAAATGATAGACTGACCATCATGCCCCATATCGACAGAGGACCACGAGGCCAATAATTCAGGCCAAAAAATATCATATTTATTTTAATTATCAGATATAATTTAGGCATCATGTGGAGGATGTGCATTTGCTGCCTCTGATGATAGCTACATAGCCATATTTATTTATTTTTATTACTTTTGCCTAACTTTTACCTCATATATATATATTAATAGTTATATTAGTGATAAAAGGAAAGCAAGAAATAAAGAAAAGCAAGAAAGTTAAAAGACAATAACTAATATTTATGGGTTAATGCAGTTGCAAGCAATCATGCAATACACCCACAATGTCTATAGAATATCATTAGAAAAAGTAAATCAATCCAATAATAAGAATACCATCAAGGACTTAAGAAAACGCAAAAAAAAAAAAAAAAAAAAAATTATTATTATCGCTTTTTACCGACAATCTAGATGACTTCAACTGGGGCCAACCACCCAGAATGAAGGCAAAAAACGACAAGAAGTTCTCTGTTTCTGTGATGATCAATATATGCTAAGTAATTTAAATCTAAACCAAATATAAACCAGTATAGGCCGAATATAAATCGAATATAAATAAAGATAATTAATTAAGAAAAATTTTGAAATATTAGAATCAAAGGTAAGAAATATAAGTAAAATATAAATGTAAGCATATATTAATCATCGTTGACCCGACAGAGAACGTAATTTAAGGATTAAAACAAGATTAAATATATAATACATACTACATTTGACCGTATCTAGGACATAATGTAATAGTCGTCAAAATAATATGTGGTGCCCCCTATGTGATGGATACGGTAAAAATAAATAAATAATTAAATAAAATTAACGCAAAGAGAAACATGCAGATAGTAAGAAGAAAAATTAAAGGAGTAGGAAAAATAGAACCTGAACTCCACAAAGGCGAAAAATAGTGGTATAGATAAGAAATAGTTTCTCCTACGTCCTCGGATTGCCCTAATAATTTCGGAGAAATAAAAATAAAGAGTGTAGGACAGCTTAAAGGCATTACAAGATATAAGTTGTGGCTCGGGTATGCCCGGGATCGCAAACCCGTTCCTATAGTAGGACCCTGAGCTGAATTTGCATGTTATCTCAGCGTGAATTTAAGTAAATTTAAATGAATTTAACTATATGTATTAAAAAAAAAAAAAAAAAAATGATACACTGTAATTTGCAAGCCGGTGGGTACAAGTTTTCTACGCCGTAAGACACCAAGAATGCAAAGTGTATCCTATTTACATATATACATGGCACTAAATATAACGATTTTATTGAAAATTATATTGAAACGATAGGTTCAGAAAACAAAATTTTTGAAATTAATTATGCTAATTGCTTTCCTGAAGTGATATTTCAGGTAAGCGATAGGGAAATTATTATTAATCAACTTGCCGTACAACGCTGTTAAGCCTGTTGAACAATTTTTATTACTATTGCAGATATAAGCAATCCTTAAACATTGCGATAAAATTATATTAGCATGCACTGATTTTGATACATTTGATACGACAAGAGGTTCTCTGTTTCTGTGATGATCAATATATGCTAAGTAATTTAAATCTAAACCAAATATAAACCAGAATAGGCCGAATGTAAATCGAATATATATATATATAGGATAATATAAAGAACCATTAGAATAAGCAAATCAATCCAATAATAATACCATCAGGGACCTAAGAAAACGCAAAAAAAAAAAATAAATAAATAAATAAATAATATCGCTTTTTACCGACAATCTAGATGACTTCAACTGGGGCCAACCACCCAGAATGAAGGCAAAAAACGACAAGAGGTTCTCTGTTTCTGTGATGATCAATATATGCTAAGTAATTTAAATCTAAACCAAATATAAACCAGAATAGGCCGAATGTAAATCGAATATAAATCGAAAGATGATAATAAAAGTTAAGAAAATTTAGAAATATTAGAATTAAAGGTAAGGAATATAAGTAAAATATAAATGTAAGCAGATATTAATCATCGTTGACCCGACAGAGAACGTAATTTAATGATTAAAATAAGATTAAATATATAATACATACTACATATTGACCGTATCTAGGACATAATGTAATAGTCGTCAAAATAATGTGGTGCCCCCTATGTGATGGATACGGTAAAAATAAATAATTAAATTAACGCATAGAGAAACATGCAGATAGTAAGAAGAATAATTAAATTAACGCATAGAGAAACATGCAGATAGTAAGAAGAAAAACTAAAGGAGTAGGAATAATAGAACCTGAACTCCACAAAGGCGAAAAATAGTGGTATAGATAAGAAATAGTTTCTCCTACGTCTTCGGATTGCCCTAATAATTTCGGAGAAATAAAAATAAAGAGTGTAGGACAGTTTAAAGACATTACAAGATATAAGTTGTGGCTCGGGTATGTCCTAGATACGGTCAATATGTAGTATGTATTATATATTTAATCTTATTTTAATCATTAAATTACGTTCTCTGTCGGGTCAACGATGATTAATATATGCTTACATTTATATTTTACTTATATTTCTTACCTTTGAGTCTAATATTTCTAAATTTTCTTAACTTTTATTATCATCTTTCGATTTATATTCGATTTACATTCGGCCTATTCTGGTTTATATTTGGTTTAGATTTAAATTACTTAGCATATATTGATAAAATATTATTTACATATTAGTTACAGTTATTGTCGTTTTAACTTTCTTTCTTTATTTTTTATCAATAATTACACACACACACACACACACACACAGGTAGTTCTCGACTTTACGAGTTAATTCGTTCCTAGCGCGAGCTCGTAAAGTGGGAATTTATTTCCCATAGACAATGTTAAAAATAGGGGTTACCTTCTCAACAATGAAATTAGTCAGCTAATTATGTTTAAACAATGACTGATTTATCGAAAGAAATGAAAACGCAGCAAATTATCTTAATAAATTAACGCAGCTTAATAAAATCAAGCAAATTATTTACGACTTACAAATGTTAAAGAAAGTTTATTCTTCATCATCATCGACTAAATGCACGCTCGTTGATCACTCACTGGCTTGGCACTCGTTGGTTTGTTGCACAAGGAGTAGTCTTCTTCAGAAATGTTTTAAGTGACGTTTGTTTCCAAGATACAGTAATCTTCTCTTTTAATTATAAATTTTACGATTGCATGCATAAGCATTTACACACACAAATTGCAACTAACAGGATTTGCGCGGAGTAACAAGTTTACGAAGCTTAAAAAAAAAAAAAGGAATGAAGAGAAGATTCTGAAAATTTATTTATATGTTTTTTATACGATTGAAGATTTCAGTAAAGGGGAAATACATTTCACCATAATAACGTAAAATCCACCCAATTCCAGCTATTGGTATTTTCGCAAATGCAAGATGATCCAGTTTATTACCCGGTTATAATTGCTTGCAGTAACAGAAAAGCCCAATAAACCGGAAAGTGCAAATTCTTTTATGGTCGTGACCTCCAGAAATGTGCTTTAGAAAAATATCACAAAGGTGTTTAAATTTGATTCTTATAATGGAACATATGATAACGATGAAAGTGTAGTGCATTTTAATGATTTGAATTGGTAGCTAATACAATTTACAAGCCACGCTCACGACCTTTTATATGGTCGCACGAGCTTAAGGTCATGCTCGTGACCTTAAAAATGACATTTTAGATAGCTTAGTTATACAGCGAAAATTAACTTCCAAGATCTTGAAACGAATTACCAAAATTTTAACGAAACTATGGTGTCTCCGGAACTGATTAATATCGTAAGGCGGGGTACACTGCATTGTATAGCTACGCACGTGGTTTAGAATGCGGTATTTATGAATGTTTAATATTCATTTTTTGCAATTAATGTTCATATTTTCGATTTTATTGATACTTGGGGGGGGGGACTCGTAAAGCCAGAACTGCCTGTATATATATATATATATCCGCCTCATATATAGACTCCTACTGGACGGATTTTCATATTTTATATTTGACTCTTTCAAAAAAGATTTATCGAGCCATCCTAAATTTCATTAAATCTGACCAATGGAAACTGCGCAAAAAAGTCGTTGCTTTCTGCGCTTTTTTTTTAAAAAATTTTTTTGCTATAAATCATGAAGTATTACTATTTGCTGACGCGCCTGAAATGCAACGCACCGCGTACATTACTAACTTGTTAACTTCTATTATTATCCTTCGTACATCTACAACATTTATTGAATTAAATACAAGTCCAAGTTCACTTTGAATTTGAGAATACTTTTTTGTACGGATTAAATAACTGTCCTTTTTTATTTTTCTGAAGATATTGCTAAAAATCAATACTCAATTAAAAAAAAAAATAGGAAACTATGAATTTTAGCGCTCAAATACATACCACATCCTTTATCTTTAATTCAAGAAAAGGGACAATCCTATCGCTATAAACATCAGAATGAAAAGAATCGCACAAATTTAATTAAATAAAATTACATCTCATAACGTCTTCATGTAAAAACGATTATTTCTTGAAAAATGCCCATATTAGGAGTCCTGTCCTAGATTCCTGATATGGCACCCCTCACCCTTTTGTTTTCTTCCCCTATTACGCTGGCTAGTTTCGGACAAATTACATTCACAACGTTCCATTTCTAATCATATCAAGAAAGTATATTCATGTTTAAACAACCGAAACAGGAAACATTGCCAAACAGGTACTTTATACAGGGTGATTTTTTTTTATTTATCATAATACAGGTAGTTCTCTACTTTACGAGTTAATTCGTTCCTAGCGTGCGCTCGTAAAGCGGGAATTAAATCCCATAGACAATGTTAATAATAGGGGTTAAGTTCTCAACAATGAA
Organism: Mastigoproctus giganteus; assembly: GCF_048544385.1. Taxonomy (NCBI): domain Eukaryota; kingdom Metazoa; phylum Arthropoda; class Arachnida; order Uropygi; family Thelyphonidae; genus Mastigoproctus; species Mastigoproctus giganteus. The sequence continues at coordinate 163,661,189 of NC_143583.1, read as the reverse complement.
ATTGTTTAGCTAATTAGTTTGCTTAAACAATGATTGATTTATCCAAATAAATTAAAACGCAGCCTGTAAAATCACTTATTATTGGCTCGCCACTCATTGGTTTGTTGCACAAGGAGTCGTCTTTTTCAGAAATGCTTCAAGAGGCGTTTGTTTCCAAGATAATCTTCTATTTTCTTCATAAATTTCAATAGATGCATAAGCATTTTTTAACGGAACGCACAAATTGCAACTAACACGATTTTCGGAGTAACAAGTTTACGAAGCTTAAAAAAAAGAATGAAGAAGAGTCTGAAAATTTATTTTTATATGATCGAAGGTTTCAGTAAAGGGGAAACATTTCACCATAATAACGCAAAAAAAACACACAATTCCAGCTATTAGTATTTTCGCCAATGCAATAACGTCGAGTTTACTACCCGTTATAATAATTGCTTGCAGTAACAGAAAAGCCTAATAAACTGCAAAAATATAAATTGTTTTTATTGTTTTATGGTCGTGACCTCTAGAAAAATATCACGAAGGCGTTAAAAATTGGTTCTTATAACATGATAATGATGAAAGTGTAGTGCATTTTAGTGATTTGAATTGGTAACTAATACAATTTGCACTATAAAAACGACCTCGGAAGTTGAAATTATAGCGAAAATTTCAACTTCCGAGGTCGTGGAACGAGTTACCAAAAAACAATGTTATTTGGTTCAACATTACGATATGATGGTGTCTCTGAAACGGATTAATATCGTAAAGCTGGGTACACTGTATTGTATAGCTACGCGAGTGGTTTGAAATGCGGTATTTATGAATGTTTAATATTCATTTTTTGCGATTAATGTTCATATTTCCGATTTTGTTGATACTTGGGGAAAAAAACTCGTAAACCCGGGAACTTGTAAGGGGAGAACTGCCTGTATTTCTTTTCTTCGCAAGCTTCAAATTTTTCTACCAACACCATAACTCCGAAAAGAAAGATTTGGAAATTTGGTTGGCAACAATGCCACACTGCGGGAATTTTTTTTGAGTACTTGGATGAAATTTTTAATAAAAGTGTGGTTTTAACAGCTACCATGAATAATCCTTTTTATACTTTCGCACGACTACGAGTCGGAGGAGTTTACAATAAATTACGAATAAAATCATTAGCTGTATTTAGCAGTCAAGCGAACTTGAACAACCGAGCCACGCCAGTCCTCAGGAGGAAGAGTGCAATAACAATAAGGACTGGCGTGGCTTCCAATTCACTGATTTAAACTCGCGTGATTTTTACCTCTGGATTCAACTCAGAGTTTCAGAAGAATCCGCCACCATTCCTACGCTGAAGATAATTTTTTCTGCGGCGTTCTTGGAAACTTCACACTGCAACATAATTAGCGTGAACGGGAAGGGCACACTGAATATATTTGGCATGAGAATATGGCATGAATTTCCCAAAACTGCGATATATATAGTTTAAGTGCCAATTTCTGTTTCTAAAATATTAATATTTTAGAAACAAATAATAATATTTTAGAAATAACATAAAATATTGTTTTCTAAACAATATTTTGGATACTTCGGATGAACAAAAAAAAAATAAATAAATAAAACGAAAAAAATCCCCTTGTATATGCTACTGTAAAAAGCCCGAAATCCAGCACATCCTACGATTTACCGGTTTCAAGTGGTAAAATCCCCAAATATCAGCACATTTCGAACTTCTATGTGATACGGTAAGATTACAGTTTGCGTTGCATATTCTCTTTCATTATCTGATCGGATATTACGTTATCCAGACAGCTCTGCGAAGATAAGAGATATTTCCTGCCTCTAATGCCTTTGTTTAAAAATTGGAAAAGTGATAAATGGATATAAGAAATCGCATTTGCCATTATCACAAGCTTCTGTTCGATTTTTAGGAGAGTTAGGCTATATGCGCAAAGCGCCTATTATTTTCACCATGTCTGTCTGTATGTAATAACTTCCCAAATTTTATTAAAATCGGATCAATAGAATGGCTATCCATGTACTGTACGTTATCGCTGAAATAAAAACATTTGTTGTCGCGTGCCGATTAGAGTAATAAATGGGCAAAATATGAAAAAAATAATAAATACATTTTCTATTTACACTTCGGATGATCACAAATCAAAGGAGTTAATTAAATGAAATCCAAGGAACAGCACCATATTTAGTAGTCACGCGCTTGAACCATCACTCAAAGCACGTGCGTAAAAACGAAATGTTCTCAGTTTGCACATAAAGGTCGTTGCTTGTTGCTCGTTTTTTTTTTTTTTTTTTTTTAATCAATTTGCTAAATGCATAAATCATGAATTATTTCAAAACCTTTATTAACAGGGAAACTAATAACATGTGCTGAAATGTTTTTTGGCCTTTATGACAGCCTCTAGTCTCCACCAGTTTTTTTGTAAAATGTACTCCAATATTTTCGGCCACTGTTTTTTGAGTAGTCTCTCCTCACAAGCACCCCAAAGGTTCTCTATACGACTGAGTTCAGGGATCTGGGCTGGCCTGCCCAATTTTTCGACGCTCACATCCTGAAGCCAATCCATCACAATGCGAACAGTATGATATGGAGCGTTGTTTACTTTTCGCTTCTATTAATCACAGAAAAAGAAAAAAAAAAAATCAGTTTATTTAAGAAATAATAATCGAATGCGTCTGAAAAGTAACGCACGGCGTACATTAAGTAGCTTGTTAAACAAGAGCGTGGGGAGGGGAGAATATTTCCCTAACCCTGGAAGCGATGATAATTTTAAAAATGTTCTGATGGTTCATTCACTTTTACGATTTTTAAAAACTGGTATAAGAGGAAGATATATCCCTATCCCCCGCAAGGCTTTATGGGTAATATATTTACAATATACTTTTACAGTAATATATACACTCACTGGCCAAAAAATTAGAAACCTTTATTCAATATCACGTAGAGCCAACTTTTGCCAGAATTATAGCCCGTACACGTCGTGGCACGGATTCCACTTGGTGTCTGAGGAAGTCTTACTCCAAGATTTGACCATTCTTCTATCAGCATTCTCATATCCATCAGCTGTTGTATTGTGTTCGTTGAGAACTGCGAAGCCTAATTGCACTTTCCAACTTATTCTACACATTCTCAACTGTATTCAGATCTAGAGAATTAGGCGGCAATGATAGATGATGGAAATTTTAGCACTGGCACATGATGCAAGAAAGCAAGATTATATAGCATCAGCCGAAAAAAAAAAAAAAAAAAAAACTTCCACACATCTATCCTACAACTATCTTTCCTCAATTTGAATTTATGCCTTCTCAGGTGATTATTCTGAGCAAGAGGAAGAATCTTATCAGCAGTGAACATGCTCAAACCATTCAAGGCTTTATACACCTCAATCAGATCACCTCGCAGGTGCCTAGTTTCCAGACACTGTAATTTGCAAAACCTAAGCCTTTCTTCGTAAGAGCAACCCTTTGTTCCATTCACTAATCTTGTTGCCCTTCTCTGTACTCGTTCCAACGGCTCTACATCCTTCTTAAAATGAGGCCTCCAGACCTGTATACAGTACTCAAGGTGTGGCTTGACCAATGCCTTATACAAGGGGATAATTATCTCCTTATCCCTACTAGAAAAATTCCTGTATATCATTGACAAGACGCCATGAGCTAATTTTGCTCTTTCTGCACTGCTCAGAAAACTTCATATCTGCCTGCACAATTATCCCCAGGTTCTTTTCACTCTTTACCACTGTCAGTGTAGTACCACACAGTTGATACGTTACTCTGGGGTTACTGCTTCCCATTTTGAACATGTTCCTCGAACCATTCAGATACAATTTTTGTACAGTGGATAGTTGAGTAGTAGTCTTTAAAGAATCCATCGCAATCCAGCTAAAATGAAGTACTGTAAGGTAAAGTTGGTCTTATACGACAGAAATATATTCATTAGGTAACACGACCTTCTAAAGGTATGCGCGGACAGAGGCTGTATTTACCAACAGAACATACTCCCATACCATGATGTGTCACCGCTAGCCATTTGAGTGGTGGAGATGAGCGAATTTCGACGCATTGGTTTCTTGTGTGTCAAGATTAAAAAAAAAAAAAAAAAAACCATCCCAAATTACTTTTATCAGATCTGGCAAGGGCATTGGGATTCCACTCCTGAAGATCTTTTCACAAAGAGATTCATTCCTCAAATAACCTTCACCAGCCCTAAGCCTACCCTCTAGTTTGCTCCTGGTTTCTTTATCTCCTTCCTTCTCACTTGCTATGGCTCCCTAAACGCCAAACTTGTTGAACTTGGCATCACTGAGGATCCTCACTGCTCCTGTGGGATCCTAGAAAGCTAGGAGCATATTTTGTACCACTGCCCAAATATGAAGGCTCCAGAGTGCGTGTTACTACATCCACGAAAGGGCTTCTGGACAAGAGCACTTTTCCTCACTAACCAGGGCTGTCACAGTTCGCCCAGGAAGTGTTCACCAAACGTAGGAACAACCTGAGAATCTAAGCCAACTTCATTCCATTTCAATCTGAAGATTAATATCAAAACTCGACAATCTGCACGGAGTTGACTATATAATCATCTAACCCACAGAGCAGAACTCCACCGTACACCTTGTTGTGGGATTATGAAACTGTCAATCTTTGGAGCCCGCCATTATGGCACTCACTTTGTCCGGCACCCTAGTCGTGCAATCCTTTGTCCTTTCCCTGGGCCTGGTGAGTTCCTCAATCCAGGGACATTCAAACTCTTCTCTCCTTCCTGCCTCATTCATCTGGAGGATGCCTTCTTTCTTCGTCCTCCCTTCTCATCTACTTTTACTCCCCACTCTCAAACTATCTCCCGCACTCACACTTTAATTTCTTTTTTTTTTCGGCACCCATAGAAAGCTCATGCGTAACCAGAGTTCTTTCTCTCTGTTGCACTGCCTGGCCTACCTCCACGGGGTTAGTGACGGGCAACATGGAATCCCACGGCTAAACGGCTAGAAGAACAACAACCCTACACTTACATATTCTGGCCTTTACAGAGAACTGTATGCATCAGAGTACTACGCAAAGTTGGGGGAGATCCCAAGTGCAGCCAGACAATAAACACTAAGCCCCACCACATAGTTGGTTGGAAATGGGTCTTTCTTGACTAAACCGAATTTTTCAGTCATTTTCTGCATGCTGGACACTATTCTGACGCATAATTAGCTCTAAATTTCAATCCCGAAGTCGCTTTTTGCCGCATTTTTCTTTTAGAGAGGTATTCTCCTTTCGTCTTCATTGTGTGCTTTTGAGATGGTTTCTTTCAACACACCAGCGATTTTGTTGCTTTCTCAATTGTGGCTCCTGCTAAACGTGCTTCAACAATAACACCTTTCCAAAAGATTTTCCTATGATCCAATTGACTAACAACCCTCAAGAAAGCGCACCGTATCTATCTGATAGCAAGGAACATACTGCGCGACAATTTACAAAACTTTATGAACGAGCTCAAGAATAAATCGATAATGCTAGGAAAGATCAGTGGAACAAGTGGTCGGCAAAGAACACGCTGGCTAGACACCATCAAGTGCAACACTGGAATGAGCATGAAAGAAGCTGTTGAAAACCGGACAGCATGGAGGCAGCTCGCCCATAAAGTCTCCGAAAGTTGGCTGTGACTGAACGGAGGAAAACAACAACAACCGTACGTTTAGTCATCTGCTGTAAAGCGTTTGTAATTTTTTGACCCTTAACCCGTGGGTGAATGTGTGTACACTTTTATTACTACTAATAATAACAACAATTTACTGCAAACTTTAAAAATGTAATTTAAAATGTATTTAAAATTTTTTTTAAAAATACACATTAATACAGCAGAGTTGTTTATAAAATTTCAAATGTATATAAAATAGAAGGTGCTCATCCTCTCAAAGATTCCAAACTCGCCCTTCAAAAGAATAAAGACAGATCTGGTGAAGGTGGGGGAAGTCTGGTTGTGTAAACAGTCTTTTCACTGCTAGGCGACAGACGAGTCCTCATCCTCCTCGAAAAGAACTGTCTGCATGATTTTTCGGAATTTCTTAACTGGTACGTTTAGTAAATGGGTAAAGCGTACATGTCTGCGCGGTAACACAGTAGTTACGTCACAGTCCTCCGCACAGCGTGGAGAATGTGAAAAAAAAAAAAAAAAAGGCTCGGGTTCGAATCCCGTCAATGACGTGAGGAACTATAATGGGCTTTTTTCATTTGGCTGAGTTGGTCAGTCTTAGGCATAGATAGCAAAAACACCAGAAACTGGGGTTTTTCCATCCACTAAAAACAGGTAAATCGACCAGAGAACACACGCAATACACATGAGTATATGTATGAAATTACCGGGGGACCCTAATATAATAGTTTTGTTGTTTTTTTTTGGTAAAGAGTACATTCGCTATCAATATTAACTAATTCATTAAAATGTATTTTAATCCTAATATATACAATAAACTTATTTGCTGGAATTATACATTATAAGTATTATATTTCGGGATCTCTGCTACTCACTCGTTGATGTTTTGTATAAGTTGTCAATAATATTCAGCAACGATATGAATTTTGGGAATACGGTAGCAAAATACAATTTGCAAAGCCAAAAAAATAAAATAAATACTATACAGAAATTGTCAAATCATTTTATACCCGAATAATGGTTGGACTACCTATACATGTTCAATAGCGCAATCACTGCTTAGCATTATCATTGCTGAAAGCATGCAAAAAAAAAAAAAAAAAAGGTGGCTGCACTTTAAATTTATCATAAAGGCAGTTGAGTATCTAAAAAAAATGTTTAGAAATACAGTATTAACAGCAGACATTGCACAGTCAAGAATATACAAACCCATTTTAATTTCTAATCAGAGCACACTGAAAATAAAATTTAAGAGAAATTAACAATTCAGTTGACTAATGGGTGAGAAGTAAGCCAGATAAACGTATGACCATTTAGGATTTACCAGCTATCGTGAAATTATCATTTCCGCAAAGACACCTTCAAATATATTAAAGTTGAATTTTCTTATACAGGGATATTTCCTTTTAAAATGTAACATAGTGAAAGGTAAGCAGCAGCCATTATCAATCCACTGCAGGATGAAAGCCTCCATCAAGTCAGGGGCTTCAACCCCGGTCTACTCAAAGCTCCCGCTCCTGACCACTCGGCTACGGAGTAACAAGGGCCAAAAGTTCAAAGTATTTTATTATTTTTTTGGCGGGCTCCAGGGTTTCCCCTATTCACCGAAGTAACAAGGGCCAACTAAACATAACTTACGAACCCTAAGGGTTGGGAAATCCCCGGTTCAAAAACACTATCATATAGATTACATTCACTAATAAGGGCGCCAAGCTTAGAAATAATCTAGAGCTGCACGAAGTAGGCTAGACCATTTCTGTCAGTAGCAACAGAAGGTGAGAAATGGAAGTATTCTGTTACCTTTCATTTCTACGGAGCAGTATTGTTATCTATTTCAGTCTGTCAAAAACAGCACGATCCCGATATGTTTTTATTATTTTTACTAAAATAATACGTTGCAACTAAAACGTTGCAAGGAAGCAAGCTCATTACAGCATCAGCGTGGAAAAACACACAGTTTTATGCATACTTATCCTGCAATCATCCTTTTCAATTTATATCCCTTTGTGTGCATCATCCGAGAAACAGTAGGGATGCCATCAGCATCCTCGCTGTTTAATCAACATTCTTACAATAAATCGCACGAGAATGTTAATTTACGAAAGAGAAAATCTAAATTTTGTTGAAGAGCAACATTCCAAGTCTTGTTTAATAAATAACGGTAAAAAACTATTTTAGTTTTATTTATTAAATAAAACACAAATTAATTTTACAAATTGTTACCAATATTTAGTTAAAACGCTTATGTTAATAAATATGCAACATTTTTATTCGCTCGTTTGGCCGTAGCTTTACGGGAAATCGAAAGCTTGGGATTAAATTCACAAATAAGCTGCGCCCCGAAAGTTTTTATTTCCATTTTTTTTCTTAGAGAAAAAAAAAAAAAAAAAATTGCAGGAGAATATTCACGATAATACGGCAACTATAATTTACCAAAGAAAGTTTCAAATGTCGCTTCAAGAGTAACGCAACGAAAGTTACCCGACGAGAAACATTTGGAACACAGTTATAACAAAAGCACAGAAAAGAAAAACTGACCATAAAATAGGAACTTAAATATGAAGACTGTAATGGTTACTAAAAGCAACATCAACGCCCACTTAACACAGAAAATAGACGGAAGCATAAGGTATAACGGCTTCAATAAATGTTTCATTTATTTATTTAATTCTTTTTCAGAAAAACTGAAGCTCCCAAAATTTGTCGCTCTAATATTTAGCTTACAGATAAATCCGCTTATAGAACAACATTAACATATCTTCTTTTAAATTTTTTTTTATTTCACTATCAACTTTCTCTGTTACGCTCAGTCCTTGGTCTCTTTATTCAGTTATCAGCAGTTATCAGACTTGCAGAATCTGGATTTGAGACAAACTTTCCAAGGTCAGTATTAAACTGACATTTAATCTAAACTTGGCTAAAGTTTCATCGGCAACTCAAGCTCACATGGTTTACGAACGTGCCCCGGGTGGCCGTAGTTATCTGCAGATTTTGAGATGCGAGCTTGCAAAAAATAAAAAATAAATAAAATTTGCCATTTTTATTGGGAAATTTTCTTATTCACAAGTTAACACCCCTCAACTCCTGCTTTTGACGAAACTTTTTTTTAAAACATTATATGCTGCCATAATAAGTTATAACTGTAAGTAAATCCCCATGAAGAGATGGCCAACTGTTTCTGAAATAGTTATACAGTACTCAAGTAGGCCTTTCAATTTCACACAGTAAACAAAGTTCCAGTTTGAGATATAGGGGAGGAGATCCTTGTACCCTATGTGATTCCCTATGTTACTGCCATACGGAAACTTTTGTTTTAATCGACGATATGTTCTTCCACGAGGATCTGATGCATGAGCAGAATGCATTCCCACATACAGTTTTTGTCTGCAGCTGAATGGAATAAAGCTTCACTGATTTTGCACATATTTCTTGATATTTACATAAGATTTCTCATCCATTAAAGGGGGTTAAGCGATGGAGGGTTGCAAAATCAGTGTTGTAGTGTAGGGAGAATGGCGTCTGCGATCTGCAGAAATTTATGAAACCCCCAGGCATACACGACAAGAGATGCCTTTGGAAATGTAAGTTACAATTCTTGCCAGACTCCTCCAGGGATCCTCTAGAAAGTCAGGAGTGGTCGTTATTGAATGCAGTTCTGATAGTGGTTTCTTGGAAATATTTAACCACCTCATAATTATGCTTCTTGTGCTTATAAATTTTATTTTCACTAAAACTGGAACAGGTCAAGAAAGCTGTACCGAACCTCGCGGAGCGTCGCACGGGCTCTAACAAGGGGGGGGGGGGTGAACGACAGGTCACTACCAATTTATTTTGAACAAAATTATTAAGTACAAAATTATTAAGCAGCATGACAACATATTCAGAAACCCTTACTTCATATTACTGCTGAAGTTCTATTGTCATCGGCTACTGGTTTCGGGTTTAAAAAAAAAAAAAAGAAAAAATTACGTTTCATTTTATACAGTGCCCGTTATTTTACAATTTACTTCATTTAAGATTTATTTATCCTTGGCCAGATTCTTCTCAGAAATAGAAGATAAGTCACTGTTAGTTGTGATAAAGCTTTTCTGGACCCCCATATTTCCCCATATCCTGACCACAAGTTTTTTTTTTTTTTTTTGCGAATGAATATCTCTGTATGATACCCAACTGAAATTTATAAAATTTCAGTTGGGTATCATACAGAGATATTCATTCGCAATACGATCACTGAAAGAGGGGAAAATTGTGGAATTTGCTATTTACTGACGTTTTATAATTTTGGTTATCGTATAAGCTTCGTTTGAATAAGATAAGCACAGCTTCCTGTTTTGGTTATTTAGGGTTACTATCTAGTTCACTATTTTATTTTATAAAGATAATATATCTGTCGTGTACTGCAATCCATCCCGGAAGAGTTGATCTTGGGTAGTTTGGATAACGGCAAAGTCACCATAAAGGTTAAAGATTAAAACAACCAAGAAATCAATGGTAAACAAAATCCGCATTTATTACTTTTACTTCTGATGACTGCCAGCAAGAGATAAGGATAAAGTACACCGAGGTCAAGTACAAGTACTCTTATTACATCAAACCAAACAGAAAGATACACAAACAATATACGTATATAATTTTACTAAACTGTATCAGATTCCCCCGGGAGATTAAAAGCAATTAAACCGACCCAATGAAAAAACGATTTAATCGGAAAAATCTGCAAACCTGTTTCAGATTAAATCAAATTGTTTCATACAAAAATCTGGTAAATAAAGCGATTGCAGTTGGCAGAGGTCACTGCCAAAGATTATGGTACACTTTCTACAAAGTGATTCATGAATTCCACGTGATTTTAATTAAAGAAGAATAGAAATCAATGTAAAAAGTTTTGAATAAGTTAAGAAAATTTATTCATCATTCAAAATTCCATCATCCCCATGAGTGGTGGGGGAGCCTAAGATAGGATTAAAGATTTCCTGAGAATTGCACATTTACACTATTTATTCCGAGGCTTCACTACATCACATCAAACATTAAAATGCACCAGCGTTAAACTTTTTTTAAAGAAATTAAAAAGCATTTCTGTAAATTTGGCATTGAAGTTTTTTTTTTATTCCACAAATTTTTTTATTCCAGCACTATCTTACTCGCAAATGAACTTTAATGACGTTGTTAGTGATCTTGCTAACAGAAAAGGCTGAAGAAGGAATTTATCTTAGAAATCTATTTAAAAATTGGTTTGTAGAATTTTATTCTACAAGCCAATTTTTAATTCTAAAATCATTGAATTCTATTTTAATTTATTTTTTCGGAGCCCTTGTTTTTTTCGTAGGCCTTGGGCACAGTGACTAATATTTGGAAAGGCGACCCTGCGAGGAAGTTATTCGGCCCAGTTTGTCTTAGATATATTCCTGTAAAAATGACTTACAAGAACTATAAATCATCACTACTCAGACTTATAGGTCAATTTTCTGAACGAACTTGCCCCGATTGGTCAATAATGACATCCACTTTGCGCTTATGGTGTTTATTTTTCTTCTTATTTTTTTTTTGGCCAAGGATTTAAACTGCTGTTAATACAACGGTCCTATACTCGCAGGCCACACACCGAACAAACTTCTCCCTCACAGCTAGTTGCCCTGGCATCGCGCTACGCTAGCAGTGCAATTCATCCTTTCAAACCCATTTATTTTAAAGTAGTGCAATTGGCAGATTTATCTTCTGGCGAGTCATACCACAATATATCCAGGCAATATAATGACCACAAAATTGTTCCCAGTCTTGGACCCCGAGATTGCTTAAATGGGCCCTGATAACTGATTTATCTGATCAAGAGAAAGACTTGAACAAGGACCGAATTATCTCTGAAGACTTGATCAAGGACTGACATTCTCTTTGCAGACTTTCACAAGAACTGCTATCTAGAAAGAATTGATTAATATATTGTATTTCAATATCTCATAAAAGCTTCAACTGCTACTTACTGCATTTTGTCTCACGAACTTGAGGTGATACATCGTAATGAAATTAAATCCTTATTGATTGGAGTGACGAACCTACTGTGTTAGAAATCGTAAATAGTGTATATAGGATGTAGTTTGACTAGTGCTTCAGCTGTGCCATGCCATTGGATACCTATCTAACAATGAAATTAAGGTTTGCTGAAACTACCGAACCTTCTCCTGGTCCGTTGTAGAGTTCTAAATTGCCTTTGCTCCAAGTTTGTTTGTTTGTTATTTGGTTTTTAGGAGCATTAGCAACTAAGGCCATATTGCTCTATTGATTATTTAATTATTTATATTTTACTCTAATGTACCGGTAAGTTGTCGATTTTTTCGTTTTTTCCGTTTTAATTTCTGGAGGGTATCATACGGAAGTGTTCTACGCACTATATTGGGGTAAACTCCTCTTATTATTTTACTAATAATCTGTAACAAATGTAAACACATTACTGTCGAACCTCTAATGCAGAAATGAAGCGAAATTAACTATAGAAGTGCCTACTTACACTTTTCGCCCGATGACAAGGAGCAGACTCGTCCTGAAAGATGCAGTTTCTTGGCAGGTTGAAATGGTCTCTAATGGCTGGCAGCAATTTGCCTTCCAATATAGCCAGGTATCCATTGGCATTTACGGAACCTTTTATAAACTGCAGGTGTTCTACTCCGCGATACGAAATGCACCCCATATCATTTGGCTGGTAGGGAATTCCACCACTGTAGACACCATACAGTCTGGATGGTATTCTTCACACCGTCTACGGCGAATCGTTTGTCTCCCATTAGAGACATGCAGGTTGAATTTCTTCTCATCCGAGAAAATAATTGACTTCCACTGCTCGGGGGTCCATTTGACATGCTCCTTACACCAAATTAATCGGGTCTTTTCATTTTTTGTGTGAGGAGGAGCTTCTTCTTAGGACTATGGGCAACAAGTCCATTTTTGAAGAGGACTCTTCTGACTGTTACTGCACTTGCTACCACTCCTGTATGTTCTTCCCACTCTCTTTTCGGCTCAGACAAAGAAGCTTTACGGTTTTTAAGGCATAAGCGCTTCAAAACGCGGTCCTGTTTTGGCATAGAGACTCGTTTGCGTCCGGTTCCTTTTTTCTTATCAGCAGAACCAGTATTCTTGAGTTTGGAAAGAAATCTACTCACTGTCGACTGATAACAAGATATATATAAAATAAAAGAATAATAGTATTAAGAAGTTAAGAAATCATAGAGGGTGGAAAGTAACAGTAGGAAAAGGAATATAACGTTGATTATGAATTAGGGACACTGCAATAGCAAAACGTACCCTACAGCCATAATGTGTATATACAAAGGGTACTAGGAAAGTTTTGCAATATGACGCAACAATGAATCACAGGAAGCTGCTTGTTGCTGCATGTTGAGACATGTTCATACGTGCATAGTAGCCGCCGCGCCAAGTCGATGGGCTCAGTTATTCATTAGTAGTGAGAGTGTAAAGTGCTTGCGATGGCATCGTGGTCACGAAATGAGATAAGGACAGTTTTGCGGTATAATTTCGTGCGTGGTTTAACCATAGACCAGTGCTTAGAACAAATGACTCTTGCACTAGATGATGATTGTCCACATCGTACAACGATATTCAGGTGGTATAGAGAATTCCAAAGGGGAAATTTCACTCTGGAGGATTCTGAGAGGCCGGGAAGGCCACGAACGTCAGTTACGGAGGAAAACGTTACTGCTGTGAGGAAAATGCTTGACGAAAACAGGCAAGTGACCTACCAACAGATAGAGGATACTTTGGGCCTAAATGCACCAGCAATTCGTTCGATTCTGCAAGATCATTTGCACGTGAAGAAACTTTGTTCTCTCTGGGTGCCGCATCAACTGACTGAAGAGCAGATGAGACGACGTGTGACTTGGTGCCGGGAGATGTTAAAAAAGTTTGATAAGGGACAATCTCGGTATGTGAACAACATCGTGACAGGTGACGAGACTTGGCTGTACTATTACGATCTGCCGACCAAGGCTCAAAACAAAGTTTGGGTCTTTGATGATGACGACACACCCGTAATTGTCAGAAAATCCCAATCTGTAAAGAAGAAAATGATAGCTGTATTTTTCAAATCGAGTGGAATTGTGGAACGTGTCGTTTTGGACACGCAGAAGACAGTCACAGCTAAGTGGTATACTGAACAATGCCTGCCTAAAGTCATTGGATCTATGAAGAACCTGTGGCCAAAGTCAAGAATGGACACCTGGTACCTCCATCACGATAATGCTGCAGCTCACAGCGCCAAAGCCTGCACCGAATATTTGACCACGACAGGACTGAAACTTCTCGAGCACCCTCCCTACAGCCCAGACCTTGCTCCCTGCGACTTTGCACTGTTCCCGCATGTGAAAATGAAGCTAAAAGGGAGGCGGTTTTCCAGTGATGAGGACCTTCTACGGGCTTGGGACAACGAGTGTGCTTTACTCCCTAGTGAAACTTGGCAGAACTGGTTTAAAGATTGGTTTCGGCGGATGGAGAGGTGTATTGAATGTAGAGGAAATTACTTTGAAAAAATTAAATAAACAAAGCTGTATTGCAAAACTTTCCTAGTACCCTTTGTATATAGTATGTAGAAAGTGTGGAGAAATTTTTGTTTAATCGTTTGAATCTACGGTATACACCAGAAGTGAATGGAACGAAATGGATAAGGAACGTAGCGATATATGGTTGGATGAGGTGACCAAGTAAGATATATGAGAGAGAGAGAGAAAAATAGTTGGCAAGAAATTAAAATAAGAAATGAAAAGGCGACCAAAATAACACTACATTGCAGTGTTTTTCACAATTTCGGTGTCCATCAAATTCAGAGGCCATCCACCGAATTATGAGAAAGACGGCAATGTTCTTGCTTCTGTTTCCGACATGTTCTGTATGCTATGGTGCATGTGTGCTGTAGACATGTGTTAAGAACGAAATTTGAAATTTTGTGGCAAGAATAAGGTCTAATAAATAAATTGTGGCAATAAATGTAATTGTATTGTGCAGGGCATAAAGATCATGGATGACCTTATAGAAGCAAGTAAAAAGAATTGAAAAACTGAAGTAATGATATCGGATATCATTACTTCAGTTTTTCAATTCAATTCAATTCCAGACTGGTATCCTATCCATAGTTTTGCTGATGACAGCACACTGCATTCCACTTTCCAGTTTGAGAAACTTTGTCCTGCTCAAAAGGCTTCAACTTCTTGAATGTCTATTATCAATTCCTTAAAAGCTGATCTCCAGTTAATTCTCCAGTGGAGCAAAAATAACTTAGTTTATTTCAATTCTTCTAAAACTCAGTCCTGTCTTATAACTCACAAATGGGAGTCTTCTGTTCCTGTGCTTATCTTCGATGATACTCTGATTTCTAGACAAGATTACATGTCTCTATTGGGGATTATCCTTGACTTCTAATCTCTCTCTTGGAATCAGCACATTACATAGTGCTTTATCTGCATCTAAAAAACTGAGTTTTCTCTTTCGCTCTCCGTGTTACTTTTCTTTCCAAACGCTGTTCGCTCTACGAAAATCGCAATTCTGTCCTGATATGGAATATTGTTCTCACAATTGGGACAATGCCCCCAAAATCTCTCAGGCTTCTATATTCATTCAAAAGAGGGTAGTTAGGTTAATTAATGACTCATTTCTGCAGTGCCAGATTAAGGCACGAGGCGATTAAGGTGCCAAATTTTACAAATCATTGAAGAAAAAAAAAAAAAAAAAAAAAATATATATATATATATATATATATATATATATATCCTTAGTAAAGGGGCGCCGAAAAATCTTTCTGTCTGGGGCGCGTAACACCATATTCGTATCTGGCCATTTCGCTGAGCTCTATCATCACAGTGTACCATGGCGGAGTTC
This sequence comes from Mastigoproctus giganteus, assembly GCF_048544385.1. Classification (NCBI taxonomy): domain Eukaryota; kingdom Metazoa; phylum Arthropoda; class Arachnida; order Uropygi; family Thelyphonidae; genus Mastigoproctus; species Mastigoproctus giganteus. The sequence goes on along the minus strand of NC_143583.1, from coordinate 163,645,693 downwards.
ATCTAAGGTTTAGGTGCCACCGTACATAAGGCAACACATGTCGGGGCGCGGAAATACCTTGTTGCGGGCCTACATCTCTAACAGTCTCCCCACCCTCTGTTTCTACTGGATGCCTTTTCTATAGATATTTCCATGGGCACTGTTCTACTGAGGACTTCTATAATTCCCGCTCTCTTCCAAACCAGCCCGAACACGTGCTGCAACCAGTCAGCATCCTTTTACAGTCCAACTTCAAACCCGTAGAACCAACTTTTCTTCTTCCTCATTTATTTCTTTTTCTTTGCCTCCAGTTTTCTGGAACAACTTCCCTTCATATGCAGTTCGTGAAAATTACAATTTAAAGAAATTCAAATCTAATGTCAACAAGTATTATCTTCTTTCATCTTCTCAATCTTCATCCTATGCACGGTATTAAGTACTATAGATTCTAATACCTTTCGTGCTTGGGATTTAAAAACAAAACAAAAAAAAAAAACAAAAAAAAAAAAAACAGAAGTATATTTTGGAGCGTTTTTGGGCGCGTTCCCATATGTATATTCATACGCGCCTAATGTCTTTACCATGTCAATCTGTCCATCCGCATGTAACAGAAGGCCTCCTATTTGACGCATTTTCATAAAATTTTATATTTGGATTTTTTAAACAAAATTGTCAATTAATTCTAAATTTCACTGAAATCTAACAAATACAAATCCGGCAATTTATTTTCCCTCCACACACACACAATTTGTAAACAAATTAGCTGATATACGCAGTGCGTTAGATATTTTTCCGAAATTACATGTTTTTTTATTGTCATTTTCTGTTAGTAATAGATATTAATAAGGAAATATAGTTATCTCCTTATCAATTAATTGCTAAGATTATAATTTTATAGAACACTTAATAAAACTCTATAGGTTTAAGACCCCTAAATTTGCGGTCAATTTAGTTGAAACCTGAACGTATAATATTTATTACTCTCCTCCGGTATTACTTTTTTTTTTTTTTTTTTAATCAAGTTTCTTTCCTCTGTCTGTCTTTGTTGGTAGAATCGCCGTTGGTGGAAAACCAACGGTGTTTTTACAACCTATGATCCCAAAGGGATCACAGATTGCAACACCGAGCTGGAGGAGATTATGAGATCGACAAGGATCAGGGCGTATCCAAGTATCATCGTAAGGGGGGGGGGAAGCATGGCGACAAGGTCTAGGTAACATCTTAAGGGGACCAGACTTTTGAGTTTTTTTTTAAACGTCTCCTACGTTGTTTCTTTAAATTTCAAATTTTTGGTTAAGGGGGAGGCATATTCGCGGAACACCAGACTCGACCGAGTCAAGGTGTGTTTGTTTTAACTGCGGTCTGCAGGGTTTCGCCTATATACCGCTGTAGCATCTGAAAAGGCAAAGGCCAGGCCGGCAGGTGTATATATGTATGTGCGAAAGTATGTATCTTGTTATGTTATGTTGAGTGCCAGCACCTGGAGACTTCGCAGCCAGGGAGCAGGGGACACCTGGTCCCACTTTCAGTGGAGACTCTTACTGGGCTATCAGGAAAGCTTGGGAGCCCCAAGGTATTCAAAGAAAGGAAAAGGGATATAGAAGGAGTAGTATGGAAAATGAAGGGAAAGGAAAGTGGACAGAAAGCAAGAGGACGAGAGAAATAGGCATCCCCAGAAAAGAAGCAAAGTAGGAAGAAAAGAGTAAAGTTATTAGTGGAAAAGAATAAAATTTTTAAACTAAGAAAATTAATCTTTTTGATTAATCTTGTAGAACAATAACTGTCTACCTGGCAGCAGTACCAAGAAAATTAACATGTCACAGCTGCAACAATCAGATACCAAGACATAATTTTCAAGTGACTTGGTTAAAACTATTAACATTAAGACTCTTGATATTATGATTAAAACTTTTGATATTAACACAAGACCATGCAGTGAAGAAAAGAGAAGAAGGTTAAGGAACTAGCTAATGAGGATTTCCCCAGCCAGTAAGAAAGCAATTTACACAATTGAAACATCCAACAACTACGTTAAACCAAAAATCACTGTCTTGTGATAATCGAATAACTTCTTTATCCCCATCACTACAGGTCAACTCTATTGCAATTTGATCAACCTAAGATATAAATTCGTCAGCAAATAGCTAAATATCTATCTAACAAAATTTCAGTGATTTAAATTTCAATTTAGCAAATCAGAAATCCTGATCTCACAACAAGAAAGTCAGTAAGCCAGATAATAGACTTACTGACAAGAAAGAAAACAGTAAGTCAGATAATAGACTATTCCCAAAATACTACAACCAATCTGAAATTTCAGCATTATGAAGCTGCAAGGCAAAATTTTCTTTCCAAGATCTGTCATCATCCCGTGTGGGAAGTCAGTTCAGTAATTATGTCCAGAGCCAGCCAGAACACAAGAACCATTTACAAAAGACCAACTGCCTGAGCACACAGGGCACACAAGGTATTTTAAAATTTTCATAAGTTCAATATATTTTTTATCACCAATCTTTAATTGACCAGATCCAGTCTAAGTCCAATTCTAAATTGCTGCAAATCTCAGCAATGAAAGCTTTATCATTAATTTCTAAATAAGACAGCTCAATTTTTTTTTCTTTATACACAATTTTTCTCAAGTCTTTTGAGGAATAAAAATACCAAGCACAAGCTCTGTGCTGAGTACAAACATAATGGAAAACATAGTGTTATTCTCAAGGGACAAGTGTTTTTGCTAACGATCAGTTCCATTCCGTCTTTTCCTTTGCCTAAAGATCTTATCTGCGAATTCCGCCTAAGCAAGGTAATTTTCTTCACTGTCAAGAAATCTAGGTAATTCTCTTCGTATATATTTGTCAATATTTGTAAGTCCCTTCTATAATCTAAGTAACAGTTACATTCAAAAATTAAATGCTGCACTGTTTCAGGCTCTCCGCAGTTAGATAGTGGAGAAGCAGCAAGGCCAAAAAAGTATGAAATTTAAAATTCAGACTTCCATGGTCTGAAATCACGAACTGAAACCGATCATCGACCATTATACCAAGGTATTTATACGTACGGACAATTTTAATAGATTGGTCGTTTAATCGTATGTTCGATGGTGTCTGTAAATTTAGATTACCTTTAAATAGCATTTGTTTGGTTTTCATTACGGAAATCTACAGTTTGTGGGTTACACACCAAGTATTTAAGTCAAGCAACACATCGTTTCCACATCCTTGCAATTCAAGTGTGGAATTATTATTATAATTAGCCATATGGTTCAAGGAAGCCCGAGGCTTTTGCAGCACCAGCCAAAAAAACAAATAAAATTTCTGAGTTACCCCAGAGAGAGAGACAGAGAATCGCCAAGAAAGAAATGAATAATGATATCCAGCTCAGGACTCTGGGTGTGCCAAGCCCATACTCACCAGATGTGAGCCCCTTGGGGGTATTACCATATATAAGAACAACAAGGTCGTCTGCATAAGCAAGTTTAGAAATACGCTCACGTTCTTTAACCAGCCACCCATCAAGGACCACGTTCCAGTAAACGGGGCCGAGAACGGATCCCTGAAAGCAGCCGCTAGTAACTGGTCTCGATACAGAGCAATGTCCAGATGAGACTACAAAGGATCTGTCCTGAAAGTAGTCAGTTATAATTCTGTAAATTGGGACAGAGACCGCAGCCTCCCGGAAACTCGCTAGAACACCCTGCCACCACAAGGTGTCAAAGGCCCTTTGAAGTCCACGAAGAGGCAGAGGTTGTATTTAGTACTTGAAGTAGACACCAAATCCATAGTTTAGTCAATTGTATCTACTGTAGATTTTCCTTTCCTTTAGTAAAACCGAACTGATTAGGTACGTGTAAATTTTTTCAACTGTAATAATTTAGAAATCTTGCAACAAGTCTTTCCAGTACCTTCCCAGGAAGAAGGGCAATAGGACGGTATGGTGATGCCTGGTTTACGGATTTGTTAACAATATTTTCAAATTCGCTTGCTTCCACGATTTGGGAAAAGAACCTTCTTTAAGACAGGCGTTAAGTAGATTTTCAATCAGTTTTGGACAAACTTTCCAAATTCTTTTCTAGACAGAAACTTCCATCAAATCTAAAGCCGGGCATTTTCCCCTCCTTCGTGGAGCAAATGGCCTCAATCTCCTCACGCTTGAAATTTTCTTCAAATGATCTTTCACAGGTTAAATGGTCTATTCTTATTCTGGTCTGTTCGGTATTTTCTGGAGATTGAACATCCTGATATATTATTTCACCCAGAATAGCATTCATGGTCTCTGACCATGTAAGTGTTTCAGTATTATTTGACTTTAATATGGATGAGAAGATCTCTTGCCGGAAGTATCTTTTCAAAAACTTTTTTTTTTTTGGCTGGTGCAACATAAGCCATAGGCTTTCTTGCACCATGCGGCCATTACTAATACTAACAACTAGTTTGTAAGGGAGACTCCATGGGTCTTCATCAAGGGTTGTTTTTACCAATCGTTCCCATGATAAAGGACCACGTTCCAGTAAACGGGGCCGAGAACGGATCCCTGAAAGCAGCCGCGAGTAACTGGTCTCGATACAGAGCAATGTCCAGATGAGACTACAAGGGATCTGTCCTGAAAGTAGTCAGTTATAATTCTTTCATAATTTCAAATTTATAATATACACGTAAGTTAGTTATAATCCAGTTTAATACAAACGCATTTCTTTATAAATAAGATTGATTGATTGATTGATTTGGTAGTTGTTGGCGCATCGGCTTCTGTGGCCATATTGCACCTCCTAAGGTTTTTGCAGTACTTTGATCCAAGCCCGAGGCGGAAATCGAACCCGCGACCTTTGGGTTGCCGGGCAGGTACTTTACCCACTCGGCTAGCCCGGTCGGCTTATAAATAAGATTAAAATATGTTCTTCTGGTCTCCTTATAAAAATTTCCTGCAAGCGCTCGATCTCCTCATTTGGTCTGTTATTACGTTTTGCGCATTGGTAATCTCGCCTGGCATTCATTAGGTTGCTTCGCAAAACAGAAAGATCCGGAGTCCATCACGGGACAGAATTCCTTGGTCGCTTTTTCTTTTGGAGAGTTCCTTCCATCACAAACCTCAGTAATAAGTTTCATTACCTCTAGCAACTGCCAGTTTAAATCCAGTTCTCCCAAACGTTCGACATTGTCATCAGTGAAAATTTCTCTTAACTTGGAATCAAAGAGCTTCCAATCTGCAATTTGTGTTTTGTAACGAGGAAAATCATAATTACAATTAAGATTTCTGGGATATGAAGATGATACAATGTTGAATGCAATAACATTGTGGTCACTGTCGGTCCAGGAGGTATAAACCCTCCAGTCCCTGACACAGTGACCAAACGTTCTGTTAGTCAATGTGACATCAATAAAGGACTGTCCGGAGGCAGAGACAAATGTTGCTGGGTGTTCTGGGGAATTCCAAATAGTTAAGTTCTTTGATTGAACAATTTCCTCTAATTGCTCTCCCTTTAGAGAAGAGACTAAAAGCGTACTGCTTTTAGTCTATTCTCTAATTTCAGTGTCGCTCATGGGGTAATCTCCGTCCTAAAGTCTCTTCCAGTAGTCAGCATTCCACTCGGTCGAGTTGTTGTTGTTTGGTTTTTAGGAGCATTAGCAACTAATGCCATATTGCTCCGGAATATGCGGTGGTCATTCGCTGACCTTTCCACATCCTCCGTATTTGGTGGTGACGGGCTCGAACCCCGGTTTAATCAAGAAGCGTGTGGTACGCACTGCTGCTCGTTCCCACCTGGCTACGGAGGCGCATACTCTCGGTCGAGTCTGGTGTCCCGTGAATATGCCTCCCCCCTTACATGTGGGTATTGGGATGGCAAGGGCATCAAATTGAAGAATTTCAAAATAAAGAATCGCCAATGGTTTGCCCCAATCGCAAGATTAGGAAGAAAAAGTCAGACCATTCATACCGTGACTTAAAATGTCCGGAGTATTTACGTGCCCAGGATCAAACAAAAGCTTGGACCAATTATGCATAGACCAAATAAAATTAATAATATTAGAAGAACGGTTAAAATAATTCAACTAAATTGTCAAAGATCGGCTTCTGTCTTACACAATCTGTCTAAAATTATAGTAGAGCCAAATATTGACTTTCTTGGTCTACAAGAATTATATGCCTACAAAGGTGTAGTCAAAGGTCGACCCAACGACTGCAAAATCGTACAGTCTGTCACCCAAACCACGTGGATTCGAGGTAATGCTGTGGCTAGGGTTTGGGCTTCCTTGGTGATAGCGGATTTAAACATCACGGTTACTAGGATTAATGGCTTGTGCACGGAGCACTCTGCGTGTGCATGTTTGGAGGGCATCTTTGGGGAAATTTACTGCATATCACTTTATATGCAATGTAGCCAAACTGGTCAATCAATAGAACCATTCTTGAACTATTTAGAAACGGCTTTAAACATATTAGCTGGGAAGAAAGTGTTAATTCTCTGACGGTGCAAATGCACCGTCAACACTATGAAACAGTTCCGTTTCGGACTCTCCTGGAGTACACACCAGGAGAGTCCGAAACGGAGCAATACCCATCCTGGAGTACACACCAGGACCGGGATTTGCCCCATGAGTGACACCGAAAACTGAGATGAGACTGAAAGCGGCATAACTGCCAACAGACTGACGGTGACCTGAAGAGGGCACACCCTAGCCCCCCTTCACCTATTAATCCCACATCCTTAACAGAGGGAACCTTCGTTCCCTCCCCCCAACTTATTCTACTCTGGTAGGGGATGGGCATGCCTCACTAAAAACTGGGCTACCTACCCTATTGGCCCATATTTCTCATCCCCCCCAGTATTCTGTCTCCCCACTTCCATCTTTTACACTAGAAAAAGCCCCACACAACAAAAACTTAATGTGCCAAAAATCCTTTGCGCAATTCGGCACAACCTTTGCGATCATACCCCCCACTCATATGTGTATATAACTGTATGTGTGTGTGTGTGTGTGTGTATATATATATATATGTGTGTTTGCTTGTTATTTGGTTTTTAGGAGCATTAGCAACTAAGGCCATATTACTCCAGGCATATGCGGTGGTCATTCCCTGACCTTTCCGCATCCCCCGTATTTGGTGGTCACGAGCTCGAACCCCGGTCTAATCAAGAAGCGTGTGCTACGCACTGCTGCTCCTTCCCACCTTCCAACGGAGGCGCCAAAAGGAAAAATCTGTACATCCTTCCAACCGGATGGTTGGAAGGATGTACAGATACATGGATGATATCAAATTCTACACAGCAACTGAGAAGCAACTACAGCAGCTATTCTGGATTATTGAAGAATTTAACAAAGATAACAGGAAAGAATTTGGACTACACAAGATTCACGGATTGCATCACGGAAATTAGTCTGCCTAAACCACCATCTGCAGACTGATAAAGAGATCGAAGAAATGACGGAGGAGAGGAGCCCTACAAATACAAATCTGAGTGTCTGATGGAGACCCAGCAGTAAGAACACAGGAAGGCCTGGCCGAAAAATACCATCAGACACTCAGAAATCTGCTCAAAGGAAAGCTAAATAGAGGGAACACAGTAAAAGACTTAAACATCTATGCAATCCCAGTGCTAACATACTCTTTCGGGATCACAGATTGGACTAAAACCGGGATGGTAGATATGAAAAAGATAAGGACAATGATGAACAAGTCAGCTGTGGAGAGACTGACCACAGTGTGGAAAGGAGGAAGGGGCTTGACAGACCTCATCGAGCAACATAAGAAAGCTATTCTATTTCTATTTTGGTAGTTGTTGGCGCATCGGCTTCTGTGGCCATAATGCACCTCCCAAGGTTTTTGCAGTACTTTGATCCAATCCCGAGGCGGGATTCGAACCCGCGACCTTTGGGTTGCTAGGCAGGTACTTTACCCACCCGGCTAGCCTGGTCGGCACAGAAGAAAACGATAGCTAACAAGGATTACTTCCAGAACTAAAACACAGTGTCACTCTACCAGGCCATAAGGAAGATAAACATGCATACCCAACTCAACCTAGGCAATGAGACCCCTCTTGCCCACACCGAGCAAACTAAGCTAGAAAGATAGGCAAAGAAGACACTTCAATGAGCTCCACGAAGACCACATAGATAAAATGGTTTCCAATTCATGGCTCATGAGTGGGATGCTCTTCCCATAGTTGCCAGTAATGAACACCAGGAACTATAGAAAATACATCGCCAAGGAGCCCTGAGTGACCAATGACATGTCGACGATGCCACCTGGCCTCATAAATGATCCAATATCACTGCTAGATGCGGGGTGATCACCCAGAGAGAGTACACTTGTAGACAAGACTGGGGGAGCAGGATGAAGCTAGCGAGGAAATGCCAGTTGATCAAAGAAAGTGTACTATATTACAAATACGAACCCCAGACTGTACTAGAGATCCTAAAACCACAAGCTGTACTGGAACCGTGCAATAACAGTGCAGATGATCCAGCACAACAGACTGGACATAACTCTTGTTGAAAAGAAGGAAAAGGCTACCTATCTGATCGACACAGAGGTGCCCAACACTGACAACTTTCAGAAAACTCACAAGGAAAATATCAAGAGGTGCACAGACCTTCCCTTGTGGGTAGCACAGTTGGTAGAATCGCTATCCTCTCCACACCGGTTGGAAAATATCCAAGTTGAGTCCCGCCGATGACGAGAAGAATTTTTACGGATATTTTTCACAACGTGGATGAGTTGGCCTCAGATGAGGCCAGAATGGTTTTTTTTTTTTCCTGGAAACTCGAGTTTTGTCCAGCAATCAGAAAATCAACCACAGAACACACTGACAGTATGCACAGAGCAATATGGCCTTAGTCGCTGATGCTCTTAAAACCCTACAACACAGACCTAAGACAGGAGATCAAAGAGATGTGGCATAAGCAACAAGTAATGCTCATCCTGATCATCGTGTCAACCACCGGTATGGTACCAAAGACCCTACATAAGGGCCCAGCAGCAATAGGTTCACAGAGAACACCAAAAAGGAAGTCCAGAAAGTCGCAACAGTAACATTGGATATAACAACCACCCTGCGCACTTGGTACCAGTGCCCGTCACAGGGTGTAACCCTCCATCAAAAACCAAACTATTATATTAGGATTACCCTATAAGTTATTACATATACCCATGTCTATAGTCTGTAAATTGCGTCTTTTCGGGCGATTTGGGGGAAAATCTTGCTATCTACAGCTGAGACTGTTAAATAAGCCAAGGAGTGAAAGAAGATCATAAAAGTTCCCCGCGTCATCGATGGGATTCGAACGCATGCTTTTTCCACCTGGTGTGGGGAGGATGTTGACGAAACCACTGTGCAGACTAATCCCCCATCATTTTTTCATTTATTTACACACACAATATATACAATCTCAAGATATATAGATCTTGTGTATATAAATATATATAGACAAGATATATTTACAAGATCAATATATACAAGATATATTTAAACATGTGTGTGTTCTTGAACCTTGATAACCTGTGATGGTGTAGAAACTATACAGCGGGTCTGAAAAAGTATATATAAAAAAAGTGGAAGTTTAAGTGTGTGCTATGTCAGAGCACTTCACCACCAGGGAGCAGCCAATATCTAGCGAACTGCTGCCCGTCACTAAGCGCAAGGCCCGGTATCACTGTATGTACAAATAGTACAAATCTCGTACCTACCGGAAGTAGTGCAATACCGGTGGGTGCCTGCAATACAGCTCTCAGATGGCCAAAATCTGAGAACTTGCAAAAAAAAGTGGTAAAACCTCTGTTAATTTAATCAATTTTAACCACTCAAACAAACTATTCAAGTGAAAAGCCTATGAGGTAAACAACTTAAAATAGAATTATTTTCATAATACTAAACGTGAAAAACCAAATTAACGGTAGTTAATATTATAAAAGAACGGTGCAACCAGGAAAATCTGGCTACACAAGATGTTAACCCTCCATCAAGGCGAATAATATACAGTAATAACAATATTAATTGAAACTTAGTTAATTTTCTTGAATTTAATAAACGGATTCTACACGGACGTGTAGCGAAGACAAAGTGATGTAATATAACTTTGTTTATAAGGGAAGGAAATGACCAATCACAGTATCACTGAAATCCAAGTATATGATATGAAAATTATTTTTTGCATCCAGTTCCTTTGTAACCAACCACATCATAATATTCAATCAAATATTGTCAGACAAGACTTTCCCTTAACAACCCAGGCTGTGTCTGAATTATTGCTGCAGTCTTGTCTAGATGATCCTGCAATGCATCTTTAACCAGTGACTCCATTATTTTACCCGGAACAGAAGTTAAACTAACTGGTCTGTAATTACTCGTGTCACCTTTTGATCCCCTTTGTGAATTGGGGATACATTTGCACATCTCCAGTCCGTGGGGACCTCCCCTGAGTCCAAGGATGCTCTCATAATTATGAGAGCATCCTTTGCCGCCTCCTTTAATATAACTGGATAGATCCCACCACCCCAGGTGCCTTTCTTATGTTTAACTTCAACCATTTCTCCTCCACTTTGCTTTCAGTTATTACAAAATCATTAAGCACCCTGCTACAAATTGATAACCTTCTGGCATTTTCAAACTTTAATAACTCATGTGTGAATGTAGATGCAAAATACTCAATTTAGTTTGTTTGCTATCTGAGCAGGATCATCAACAGTCGAACCATCGATATCAAGTGGACCAATCAGATTCATACCCTTCCTTTTAGAGTTTATATAAGTAAAGAAATCCTTGCTGTTTTTTTTAGCACCCTTTGCCAAAGATTTCTCGTAATCTGCCTAACCTCCTTTGTGACTTGATTACAGACTAGCTTATATCTGCCATAGGCTTCTGTGTCGCCTGATAATTTATATGCATCCCACGCATTTTTTTTCTGTCACGAGTCTCATTAGTTCATTTGATAACCATTTAGGCCTAAACCATGAACAATATTTCTTAATAGGTATGAAACTTAGTCGCTTCCACGATTAATTCTTTGAATGCCTCCCCATTTTCTAGCCACTCGTATACAGAATATGGATAACCTTGTGAGGGGGGGGGTAAAACCCATTCATAATAATTGCCACATTTCTCCATGTCCCATTACATTGAAATGGTGGAGGGCTCAAAAAAAAAAAAAAAAAAAAAACCTAAATGAGCCAAATTGTATGAAATGTGAAAGAAAATCTGTGCATTGGGTGCATCAAGTTTTTTCACGCTGACAGGCATGGTGAAAACAAGCAGTGCTTAATGCAAATTCACACGCGCGCTTCACCCTCGCGAGGCCAAGGGTTGTGATTTAATCTCGGTGGGTGAGGATTACATTTTCCGATTTTTTTCTTCTTTTATTTATCGTGATTTACAATTTTTTTTTACAAAGGCAACGTGCCAAAAAAAAAAAAAAAAGCCCATAAAAATTACTTTTTCATGGGATTCGAACTCAAGTCTTTTCCACACGAAAAACCAGTACAGTGCAATGGTATTTGGGGACCCATGACACGGTTGGTTTTGGATCCTTTTGTTTTGTTAAAGCTATTTAATAAAATGTTTTGGGGCACACCTTTGTATTGGGATCCGCAGTAGTGTAGGGTCAGAGGGTACATTGTACCCCCTGACGCCGAAATCTGGAATTGTAGCGCTTTTTAGCATTAGGCAATTGGAGCCTTTTTTTTTTTGTGAATGTAACTGCCGACAAAAAAATCCGGGCTACGCCACTGGGGGTTCGAGAACGTTCCATCCGGCGCACTTTCTCCCCCTCCCCTGTTGGCATCCCTCTGGTATAGCACTACTGCCAGAGGGTGCGGGATGGGATTTTGGGAGGTCGGCACAGTCAAATTAGTAGACCCCACATGAATTTTTTTGCTCATTTCATGCATTATGTATCATAAAAAACAGCGATACTAGGTAGAATTGCACAACAGTCCAGGGGTCATCAAAGACAATATATACATCTCCCCCCCCCATGTGCACGGTCCTGGTACGAATGGCTGCTATTCGCGCTGGCCTATTACTTAAAGCACAAAATAAAGCCCTTCTAATTTATTGCTTAAATGATTTATTTTGACACACAGGACAGTCAGTATTACCACCTCTTTGGATTTAATCATTCCATGTTCGCGTTTTCGTTGTCATTTCTACGGCTCACTGAATGGTAAAGAAAAAAAACTTATTCCATTTTGAAGCAAATATGATATTCAGTAGCGCTGCGTTTTTATGTGCCGCCAGTAGGCAAAATAAAATCTGCCGCCCTCAAATGTTGAATAAATAAATTCAGCAGTCACGGGCTTGAACCCGGATCACTCAAGGCATGTGTACTTATTCACCTGCGCGATTGACCACTCGGCTACGGCAGCTGATAAGCATTAACCAATCAGAAAACAATATAAAAAAAATTCGGCGCCCTCAACTGCCGCCGGTAAGTAACGCTTACCTCGCCTACCCACTTGCGGCGGCCCTGATGATATTATTATTAAGTATAATTAGCCTTATGGTGCAAGGATGCCTAAGGCTTTTGCTGCACCAGCCAAAAAAAAAAAAAAGTTATTTGTGAGAGAAAATCACTAAGAAAGAGAAGAATTATGATATCCAGCTCAGAACCCTGGGTGTGCCAAGCCGCTGTATTCCATACTATACATACACGATTTATTTTAGAATGAATACAACTTAAAAAGTATTTAATACTTATATTGCGTAGCATGCCATTAATAAGGCCCTAAAATGTAAATTATTGTTAAAATCAAAATAAGTGATACAACTAAACGCTTTTGCAAGTGAGTTTACCTTTAGTTACTCACTGGAGATAACTGTTAGTATTGCACCTGTCGATGAAATCATAGTTCAACAAGCAATCATATTTCGTATAATTTTATAGGCTCATATGCTGATTCAATAGCTGACGTTTCTTTTAATTACTAAAAGGCATCATTTACATTGAGCAAATATGAAAATTTGCGAATGGAACTGATTTTATCTGGCGTCAGAAATCATTCTCTTGTCGCATCTGCTACAGCGGTATTTCTCTCTTCTGTATGTTACAGATGCATTTCACGGCATTTTCTGGCAGCCCACGTCGGCTATAATAAAGTGATATAAATTTTTACCAACGGCATATACGTAGCTTTTAACATTTTTTTTCTAGAGATTTTTCATATGGACTTTTTCTTGTTATCGGTGCTGATTTCCCGTCGCACGTGTCACCGCTGTGTTTCTGGGTATTTCGTTTGGAAGCCTACACTGGCAATGCCAAAGTAATACGTATATGTATTACCAGTGGCATAAAGGTATACCTAGCTTTTAACGTTCATTTCTCCTTGAGGGTGTTCTTTAAAAAAATTCAAGACAATACATTATTTTCTTGCTTGCCTTCTTGGTGATTCCCTTCTACTTCTCTCTCCCTCTGGGTAACGTGAGAATTTTTTTTTTTTTTTTTTTTTTTGGCCGGTTCAGCATAAGCCTCAGGCTTCCTTGCACCATATGGCTAATAATAAAAACATTCAAATTTTTTTTTTTTTGATTGGTGCTTTTTGCTTGTGAAAGTAAAGCATTTTACCCCAGGGGCTCACATCTGGCTTGGCACACCCAGGGTCCTGAGCTGGATATCATCATTTTTCTCTTTCTTGGTGATTCCCTTCTACTTCTAACTCGTGTTTTTCTCTCTCTCTCTGGATAATTCAGAATTTTTTTTTTTTTTCCTTTTTTTGGCTGGTGCAGCATAAGCCTCAGGCTTCCTTGCACCTATGGCTAATGCTAATAATAATGATTGCAGCAGGTTTTCCCCTCCTCACGTGTTAGTTGTTTCACCAAAAATTTTTTATGCCCACTGCGCTTCACGGTAACAGCAAACCGAAGTGTCAAATAAATTCGCGAACAGTAAGGGGTTTGATTTCGATCGGAGCTCTTTTACGCAAAGAAAGTTGGGCTGGTTATGTTCTGTACGTTACTGCTGCATTTCGCGTAAAATTGTTGCAGCGCGCTGCATTTGTCAGCTATGGTAAAGTGATTAGGGTTAACAGTGCGAAATGCTTACCAACCACAGAGGAAACCTATCTTTTAGCTTTTGTTTCTCTGTGCGGGATATCCTCTCGGGCTGTTGGTAAAATAAAAACAAACAAGCAATCTAAGTATTCTATAACACTCTGGCATCACTTTCTCGTTATTACCTTCGAGGCAGTGGGCTGCAAAAATTTGCCAATAAACACGGTCGTAATACGCGCGGAGGGAAATCCAGCTCTAATATCAAGAATGACGCATGCCTGACTATCACACATAAAACAACTTCCATCGAAAATAAAACGTCATGTACTTTTGCCAAATTTTTAACAACCACATACAATAACAAATATTAAAAGTTAAGTATTCTTTTAAAAACTGCTCATTTTGCTAAAACGAAGTGAACACCGAAAACAAAACCCCGACCGATAAAACTGATGGGGTAGGTGGGAGTAACAACGAAAGTCAATGAGAAATAGGCGTAGCAACTTTGAAGACGTGTTTAGTGGCATCACTTATCTGGATTCTACCGAAATTATTGATAAATATAAAAATGTCCTTATAGTTTTGCTTAATAAATAACATAAATTAAATATTTAATTACAAAGCAAGATAAAATGTCAGTGATAGATAAACAACAGTGTTTAGCGTCAGCAAATTAGTTCAGGGTTATTCGGATTTTACAGAAATTATAAATCAGTAAAAGTAGTTACAATAAAAATGTCCTTAGAGTAAATTTTGCCTAATAAATAACATAATTAAAACAATCTAAAAATGTGCATTTTATGTGAAAACATGTCACGATTGCCTTTACTTAACCCCTACCTTCCAGTTAGAGATTTTGAAAGGTGGCAATTCGAACAGTACTCAGAGTAGTCAATGGATACAATTACTGAAAATATGCTATGGAAGACACGTCTAGCAATCATGACCATTTTTCGATATGTATATAAAGTAATTTAATCATATTATTCGATGCTGCTGCATAACGAATGCCAAACAAATTCTTATGCATATACACTGTATATAATAATAAGCCTAATAAAAAATAAAAAAAAAAAACATTGTACAACAAAAACTGAAATTCTGAAGAATTTCTGTTATAATGAACATAA
This sequence comes from Mastigoproctus giganteus, assembly GCF_048544385.1. Taxonomy (NCBI): domain Eukaryota; kingdom Metazoa; phylum Arthropoda; class Arachnida; order Uropygi; family Thelyphonidae; genus Mastigoproctus; species Mastigoproctus giganteus. The sequence goes on along the minus strand of NC_143583.1, from coordinate 163,630,606 downwards.
ACTATATGTCACACATAATTAAATTTACAGCTCACCTTTCTTCAGTAGAGAAAAATGGTGGTTAAATGTAGAAAAAATACACAGTATATATTTATGCAGTCTGCTTGTCGCCCTCTACTGGCATATAATATGCATTATACACTTGCAGAATTTTGACGGTGTGTGGGTATTAGGTGTGTTAAACGCCATAGAAATTAAGGCTATGGAGCGGTACTACATTATATCTGTAATTTCCAGTGTTTTTGGTGTGTCTGCTGTTTAAAGAACTCGTGTTTCCTGGAGAAAAAAAAAAAAAAAAAGACATGCAACCATCATTCGAGACCAACCTCACTTTATTAACTACATTGTGAAATATTTCCATACAAATTCCTCGCCATATTGATGGGATTCGAACTTAGTCCTTTTCCACCTGGTGTGAGAGACCAGGTGGAAAAAGTGAATATAGCCACTGTGCTTACACAAGGGCTACTGGAACGCTTCAAGAAATTAAAAAAAAAAAAAAAATAAATAAAATAAAATAATAATCTCTGTATCTTATATTTTCGAAATACAACATATATATAAAAATATATATATATTTCAAGCAAAAAAATTTGCAATAAACAGGAACTGTAATACAGTAATGCATTTATGGTCTATTTAATTTTTTTTTTTTTTGCTTTCATTTATGTATAGCTGCCCTTTAATTACTTGGAATACATATTTATGTTTATACTGTATACATAATAAGGTGCAACAAAATCAGTCATCCAATATTTGGTAAAAAAGGATTAATGACAAAGACAATTCATGAGCGTATGGTTACCATATTGGAGGCAGATGCCCTTCCTATTACATGGTTAAGTAGACCGCAGACCAAAAACACACTAGTAGATCAAAAACACAATTGTCAAGTGAACATTTGAATCATTTTCAAACAGATCCAGTAAATTTCTTTACAAGGTTTGTGACATTAGCATTAAGAAGCTTATACACCGATGAGCCAAAACATTATGACCACCTAGATAATAATATGTTGGTCCTCTACATACAGCCAAAACAGCTCGTACCCGACAAGGCATGGATGCTACAAGATTTCTAAATGTCTTGTGGTATCTGGTACCAACATGTAACCAGCAGATCCTTTACTCCTGTAAGGTCCATGGTTGAGATGCAGCAGATCGGAGTTGCTATTCCAACACAAACCACAGATGCTCGATGGGATTGATGTCTGCAGAATTTAGAGGCCAGGACAATATCTGGAAGTCTTCACGTTCTGCAAACCAGTCTCGAATAATCCGGCACGGCACATTATCCTGCTGAAAGACAGCACTGCCAGAGGGAAAGATCATTGCCATGAAAGGGTGTATCTGGTCAGCAATGTTTAGGTAGGTGGTAGACGTCAGAGTGCCTGGCACGTGGATGACTAGACCCAAGCACGACACATCCACCACCGGCTTGTTTTTATCTCACGGTGCATCCAGGCACCATCACTTCCCTAGGTAAACGACACACACGTACCCAGCCATCCACATGGTGCAAAAGGAAATGGGATTCATCGGACCAGACGACCTTCCAATCACTCAAGGTCCAGCTTCGATGCTCATATGCCCATTGTAAGTGCTGCTACCAGTGAACAGTGGTTAGCATGGCCACTAGGAGTGGCCCATGGCTACGGAGCTATATTTTCAGCAGGGTTCGATGTACTGTGTTGTGACACATTGCTCCCGTCACCAGCATTCCAATTACCAGCTAGTTGCGCCCAGCCGCCACGTATCATCCAGGAGAGCCTTTGCTCACCTCAAGCATCAATGAGACGTGGTCGTCCAACACCTTGCTGGCGGTTCGTGGGTTTTTCCTCCTTGGATCCTTTTGGTAGGTACTAACCACAGCTGACCATGCCATTTGGATATGCTCTGATCCAGTTGTCTGGCCATTACAATTTGGCCTCTGTCAAACTCGCTCAAGTCCACTCTGCCTTTCCCATCTACAGAACAAGAGTAACACTGATTAACGGTGCTCAGTATCGGGTGTTTTTTAATACCATTTCCTGACCTGTGCGTGTGCTATAGCTAACCTGCAGTTGCTTCTATTTGCATAACGATTCGCTGGTCATAAATATTTTGGCTCATCGGTTTATAGCATCAGCCAAAAAAAAAAAAAAAACACCCTTCCCATTTCACCCATCCATTGACTCCAAATGTTTGCCTAGTTCTGCTTTGAACTTAATTTGCTAACCTCCACTACAACATATGGATGTTTGTTCGAACTATCAACCACCAGCTGGCTAAAGACAAATTTCCAAGCATCTATTCTACAATTGTCTTTCCTCGATTTGAATTTGTCCCCTCAGGTGAGTAATCTGAGGAAGAGGAAGAATGCCATTAGCATTGAGCTTGCTCAATCCATTCAAGGCCTTATACACCTCAATTAGATCACCTCACAGGTGCCTAGTCTCCAGAAGCTGAAATTAGCAGACCTTAAGCCTTTCTTGGTAACACCAACCCTTTGTTTCACTCACCAATTTCGTTGCCCTTCTCTGTACTCGTTCCAGCAGCTGTACATCTTTCTTAAAATGAGGCCTCCATAACTGTACACAGTACTCAAGGTGTGGCCTGATCATTGCCTTATACAAGGGGACAATCATCCCCTTATCCCTACTAGTAAAATTCCTGTATATCATTGACAAGAGCCGATGAGCTATTCTTGCAGATGTTTTGTACTGTTCAGAAAACTTCATATCTGACTGCACAATTCGATTGCTTCTGCTGGTAAGGTTTTGACATCGGTTTTTTTGGGATGCTGGAGTGTTGTTAATGAACGGCAAGACAATCTAACTTTCTAGGAGGCTTTCTGGTCAGCTAGTGTATAATCTCGCTGCCTCTACTCTGCCAGATAGTGACTGGAGGGAGTTCAAGTAGTGTGTATGCAGAGGGGGGGGGGGGGCTTGGTGAGGTGATGTTATATCAAGGAGCCAGGTACATGTGTATGTGATACCATGACATACCATGTGTATGTCATATCCAAAAATTTCATTAATTCACACAGCATGTCTTTCAGTACTTCTGAATACACCATGAATTGTTAAAATAATAGTACAAACCTATCTGCAAAAATGTTAGGGTTCAGTTCTTTCTTCCACTCTTTTCCTCTTGTATATTGATCACCTTCTTCCATTGACCAGAAATCCTATCTGTAGTTTTGCTGATGATAGCACATTGCATTCCACCTTCCAGTTTGAGAAACCTTGCCCTGATCAAACAGCTTCAACTTTTTGAATATCCACTACCAATTCCTTAAATTCTGATCTCCAGGTAATTCTTCAGTGGCGCAAAGATAACTTAGTTGATTTCAAAATCCTAAAACTCAGTCCTGTCTTATATCTCGCAAAAATGATTCTAGGCAGAATTAGATGTCTCTATTGGGGATTATCTCTCTAATCTCTCTTGGCATAAGCACATTACAAATATTGCTTCTTCTGCATGTGAAAAACTAGGTTTTGTCTTTTGCTCTTGATGTTACTTTACTTCCAAACAGCTGTTCACTCTGTACAAATTGCAAATCTGCCCCACCATGGAATATTGTTCCAGTGCCCCCAAAACCTCTCTCAGACTTCTAGATTCCATTCAAAAGAGGGAAGTTATGTTAATTAATGACTCATCTCTAACAGAGGCTCTCCACTTTGTTTCTGCTGCATGCCTTTTCTATAGATATTTCTATGGGTGCTGTTTTACTGAGTTGGCTCATATAATTCTTGCTCTATTCCAAACCATTTCGAACACATGCTGCAATCAGTCAGCATGCTTTTACTGTCCAACTTCAAACACACAGAACTGACTTTTTCATTTATTCATTCAACTTCTGTTCTCTGAAACAACCTTCCTTCATATGTATTTCCTGAAAATTACAACCTACAAAAGTTCAAATCTAATGTCAACAAATATCTTCTTTCATCTTCTCAACCTTCAAACCATGCATGGTGCTAAGTACTGTAGGTTCTGATACCTCATGTTTGAGATTTTCATAATATATATATATATATATGTACTGTACAGTCCCTTTGTAAAAGTGCTGATTAACACTTTAACCAGAGGACACAAATTTACAAATTTATGGTGCACAAACCAATATATATAAAAAAAAAAGAGAGATTAGCATGATCTTGATATTCCAACTGAAACAATCCTGAAAATCTCTACTTGTCGCTTTTACAGGGGGGGGGGGAATTTCTCCTACTTCCTCATTAGCTCTTGTTGTACCCTTTCAAGGATTCTTTTGCTGATTCCTGGGGTTTCCACATGTGAAACCAACTGCAGACCCTTGCTGAACTTTGCTCCATCTGGGTGGGATGAACGAGTTTGACAGTATGCTACTGCAACAGGACCTACAAACGTTGGGTAGATGGGCTGAGAAGCTGAGGGACTCAAATTGTTCCAACAGTGCACCAAATTGTAATTTAAGATCGGTGCACTCCTTACATCGATCACAAAGAAAAGAATCCCCAGGTGAGCTATGATTAGTCACCAGGTCGACCTTGGAAAACATTCCACAGGTTCCGCAACGGATTAAATCACGACTCACCTGTAAATCGCCATCGGCTATTTCCGTGGGAGTCACGATACCCTGTGACGTGTTTAAGGCAGATCTCATAACTACCATTATAAAATTAGCTAAATATCAATGAAAATTAACTTTAAAAAATTATATCTAGAATATTATTAAAATCAAACCGTTACAGGAAAACCTATAACAAAATAATCCAACAATATCTAAATAAATCAAATATTTAAAAGCACTAATCAACAGTAATCCAATCCACTTAACTGAGGAGCCATGACGAAGCAGGTCCGTTCACCTCAAATGCCAACACTCGAATGCTCGAAGTTGCTGGAGAGGCCTTCATCCTGCAGTGGATTGAAAATGGCTGATGATGATAAGGAAATGGTGAGGATATGCCTTGAGTACTGTATACAGGTCTGGAGGCCTCATCTTAGGAAGGATACAGATTTGCTAGAACAAGTAAGAGAAGGGCAACCAGAATGGTAAGGGGAATGAAGGGTCCTCTTCCCAAAAAAGGATTAAGTTCTGCAAATTGCAGTGTCTGGAGAGTAGTTGCCTATGAGCCGATTTGATTGAGGTTTATAAGGCCTTAAATTGTTTGAGCAGGCTCAATGCTGATGGGATTCTTTCTCTTGCTTAGATTACAAAGCTGAAGGGGCATAAATTCAAACAGAGGAAAGACAGTTGTAGAATAGATGTGTGGAAATTTTCCTTTAGCCAGTGGGTAGTTGAATGCTGGAACAAACTTCCATCTGTTGTTGTGGAAGTTGATAGCTTAAATAAATTCAAGGAAGAACTGGACAAACTTTTAGAGTGAATGGATGGTGAAATGGGAATTTTTTTTTTTTTTTTTTCCTTTGGCTGATGCGGTGTATGCTTGCTTTCTTGCATCATATGCCTCTACTAATGCTAATGTGTTGATAGTAGGATTGACAATATCTGGAAATCACTTTTGTGCACATAAAGGAGCAAATTTACAGAGAACCACTTTTTTTTAGATCTATACAAGTGATATTCACACCTGGTAATATGAAGATTTTGAATAATGCTTATCAGCTAAAATATACAGTACATTTGCCACTACTTTCAGGAAGTTGGGAGTAACAAAAAATAGTTTTGGAACAGGGCAGTCATGTGTATTGCATGCTACAATGTGTTAGAAGGTACATGATTCAAATCTAGTATATTCCAACTGTTTCATTCTTTTGTTTTCTTTTTGAATTAAAACCATTAAAAGAATCATTCCAATCTTTTCAAATATGAATCAAAAAGAGATGATTTATGCATATTGGCAAATATATGTATATTTTTTAAATTCTCAGAAAATTTCCTAGTGCTTCAGAACCTTTTTACAGCCTATCTCTAACTTCATGGACAACTGACAGCTCCGATTAGCACGAAATCATTGATGGCAAAGCAATTGAATTAGTCCTCAAACTTGTGTCAATTTTCATCTTAGCCAGTTTTGAAAACCACTTTTCATACATCGCATCTTACCAGGAGTCATATTGTTTTTGAATTTAGTGATTAATTCAAAAGTTTGTGTTTTACCCACAGTAGCTCTCCAAATATTATCTTGAGCATTTTTTTGAATTTCAGAAGCTGATTTTCCTGAAATAGTTTGCATAGTTTTGTAATAAAACTTTATGAAAATTAGCTGTTTTTTAAAATCTATTGTACTAGTAAAGACAGTAATCATTAGAGGTGCTCAGAGGTGTGTAAAAGTATTCTTGAAGTGAGCTAAATGAGCAGGGATGACTTCAAAAGGTTCATAAAGGTATGCGCTCTGATCATCTAGTGATAGAACTCCTGCTATCGTACATGCTTTCACAAGGAAGCCCATAAATGTTTGGGTAGCATTTCATACATGCATATACTTTATGAAAATTACTGGGCATCACAGGATAACCAGAATATCTAAAATACTGACATGATAATGACGAGGTGTGCATTATAGCAGTATCAACATCCTTCCTACAACGAGGCCTAACCATTGCATTATACAATGGCATAATCACCTCTATCTCTGCTGGAAAAATTCCTGTATACAGTTAACAAAACAAAACACACATCCCCATGAGCTGTCATGGCAGCCTGTCTGCACTGCTCAGAGAACTTCACATCTGACTGCACAAATGCCCCAAGGTCTTTTTCATTCTCCACTGAGTGGTAACAAAAGTTGGTATATTAATCTAGAATTACTGCTCCCCATATGAAGTAACTTGCATTTGTCAACATTAAACATCAATTGCCACTTCTTAGCTCATCTTCTGAATGTCTACCTAACTGTTTAGATGTGCCTAATTTATTTAGATCTTGTTGGAGTAATATACACCAATTACTGTGATTGACTATTCTGCCAACTTTCATATCATCTACAAACTTAAACATTAAGCCCAATATGCCTGCATCAAAATTGTTAATAAATGCAGAAAACAACAACGGACTCGGGTCGGAACACTAAAGCTCTTGCTAATAACATTAGTCTAAGAATAAAGTGTCTATTGATAACAACTGTGTTTTTTCCTTCTAAACCAACCCTTTATCCATAGCAGCAACTTGACCTTAATGTTACACTGGTCCAATTTTCATAGCAGTCTTTTATGTGCAACAGTATCTAAAGCTTTTCTGAAATCTATATACAATGTCAAAATTACTTTTTGTATCGAGTTCCTTTGTTGTGTCATAGTATATAATCAGATTGGTCAGACAAGGTCATCCCTTAACAAATCAATGCTGTGACTGCAGTATAACCGCATTACTTCTTTAACCAGTGACTATTATTTTCCCTGGAACAGAAGTCAAGCTAACAAGTCTTTAATTACTTGTCTCCCTTTATTGATCCCTCTTTGTGAATTGCAAACACATTTGCACATCTCCACTTCATAGGGACAATAAGGAATGCAGAATTGGAATTTGAGGAGTAAAATGTGTACAGAAAGGATAGAAAGGGAGGAGGGGTCATGCTGTTAGTTAAAAAAAAAAACACATAAAATCTAAGGAAGTGCATCCAGCTGTTAAATGTTGAGTCAGTTTGGTGTGACATAAGCACTGGGAAAGCAAAATTGAGAGTAGAAGTGTGTTATAGGCCTAATGACTCTGATAATTACAATGAACAACTATACAGAGAAATAGAGTGGGCCAGTAAATAAGATTGTCTTATAATGGGGGATTTTAACTTCCCAGATATTGATGGGAACTTGTAGGTTGGTCACTTGTACGCTAGCAAGACTTTTGTGGATTTGTTGGAGGATTGTTTTCTACAGCAACATGTTCGAGGGGCAACCAGAGGGACTAATATTCTTGATCTGATTATCAGCAGTGATTATTCTTGCATTAAGAATTTGCAGATAAAGGAACCACTAAGTGACAGTGATCACAGTGTACTGATGAGGGATTTACTTAAAGATTTAACTACTATCAAGAGTAAAGGGAAGGGTTTTCGTTTTCATAAAGGTGACTACAGTGGTCTCAGACAGTTTTTAAATTCTATACAGTAGGATCAACTGATGATGTTAAAAACAGCGAATTCTAAATAAGAAGTCTTCAAGGAATTAATCTTGGAAGCTACTAGGCTTTTTTCATACCAACTAAGAAATACTGTTCAAGATTTATACCTAAATGGATGTCAGATGAACTAATGAGGCTTGTGACAGAAAAGCAAAATGTGTGGGATGCATATAAATTATCAGGTGACACAGAAGCCTATGGCAGATAGAAGCAAGTCTGTAATCAAGTCACAAAGGAGGTTAGGCAAGCAAAGGCTGATTATGAGAAATCCTTGGCAAAGAAAAACAACAAAGACTTCTTTACTTATGTAAACTCTAGAAGGAAGTGGATGAATCAGGTTGGTCCACTTGATGTTGGTGGTACGACTATTGATGATCCCGCTCAGATAGCTGACAAACTGAATGAATATTTTGCATCTACATACAAACATGAGGAATTCTATAAGGAAGTGGAGTGTAGAAGTTGACTAAACTCTAAGAGACAGCTAAATGATTTTGTAATAACGGAGAGTGAAGTGGAGGAGAAATTAGTAGTAGTAGTGGCATGTGATGCAAGAAAGCATGTGTATGAGGTTATGCAGCATCAGCCAAAAAAAAAAAAAAATCACACCATTCCCTCCAAATGCCTGTCCAGTTCCTCCTTAAATTTATTCAATCTATCAACTTCCACAACGACAGATGGAAGTTTGTTCCAGCAATTAACCACCCGCTGGCTAAAGGCAAATTTCCGCACATCTATTCTACATCTGTCTTTTCTTAATTTGAATTTATGCCCCCTTAGGTTCGTAATCTGAACAAGTGGAAGGATCCCATCAGAATTCAGCATGCTCAACCCATTCAAGGCCTTATATACCTCAATCAGATCACCGCACAGGTGCCTAGTCTCCAGCCACTGCAATTTACAGAACATAAGCCTCTCTTGGTAAGAGGATCCCTTCATTCCCCTCACCAATCTTGTTGCCCTTCTCTGTACACGCTCAAGTAAATCTACATCCTTCCTAAAATGAGGCCTCCAGACCTGTATGCAGTACTCAAGGCGTGGCCTGACCATTGCCTTATACAGAGGGATAATCACCTCCTTTTCCCTGCTAGCAAAATTCCTATATATCATTGACAAAACCCCATGAGCTGCCCTGGCAGCCTGTCTGCATTGCTCAGAAAACTTCATATCTGCCTGCACAATTACTCCCAAGTCTTTTTCATTTTCTACCACCTTAAGTGTAGTACCACACAGATGGTACGTTTCTCTGGGGTTACTTCTACCCATATGCAGTACTTTGCATTTGTCAAGGTTAAACTTCAGTTGCCGAAATTATCTAGATCCTGTTGCAGTAGCACACTGCCATTACTGTCATTAACAACCCTGCCAACTTTTGTATCATCTGCAAACTTCGACATTAAGCCTGATATACCTTCATCAATATCATTGATAAATATACAAAATAACAGTGGACCCAACACCGAACCCTGTGGGACTCCACTAATAACATTAGTCCACGAAGAGCAGCACCCATTGATTACCACCCTCTGTCTTCTCCCACTTAACCATCCTTTTATCCATTGTAGCAACTTACCCTTAATACCATTCTGCTCCAATTTGTACAATAGTCTTTCATGCGCAACAGTGTCAAAAGCTTTCCTGAAATCCAAATAGATGATATCAAAATTATTTTTTGCATCCAGTTCCTTTGTAACCACATCATAATATCCTATAAAATTCGTCAGACAAGACTTTCCCTTAACAAACCCATGCTGTGTCTGAATTATTGCTGCAGTCTTGTCTAGATGATCCTGCAATGCATCTTTAACCAGTGACTCCATTATTTTACCCGGAACAGAAGTTAAACTAACTGGTCTGTAATTACTCATGTCACCCTTCGATCCCCCTTTGTGAATTGGGAATACATTTGCACATCTCCAATCCGTGGGAACCTCCCCTGAGTCCAAGGATGTTCTCATAATTATGGCCAAGGGTTTGCTTAGTTGCTTTGCCGCCTCCTTTAATATAACTGGATAGATCCCATCCACCCCAGGTGCTTTTCTTATGTTTAACTTCAACAATTTCTCCTCCACTTTGCTCTGAGTTATTACAAAATCATTAAGTATCCTGCTACAATTTGATAACCTTCTGCCATTTCCAAACCTTAATAACTCCTCGTGTGCGAATGTAGATGCAAAATACTCATTCAGTTTGTTTGCTATCTGGGCAGGATCATCAACAGTTGATCCATCGATATCAAGTGGGCCAATCAGATTCATCCCTTTCCTTTTAGAGTTTATATAAGTAAAGAAATCCTTGCTGTTTTTCTTAGCATGTTTTGCCAAGGATTTCTCGTAATCTGCCTTCGCCTGCCTAACCTCCTTTGTGACCTGATTACAGACTAGCTTATATCTGCCATAGGCATCTGAGTCGCTTGATAATTTATATGCATCCCATGCCTTTTTCTTCTCTGTTACAAGTCTCATTAGTTCATTAGATAACCATTTTGGCCTAAACCTTGAACAATATTTCTTAATAGGTATGAAACTTTTAGTAGCTTCCACGATTAATTCCTTGAATGCTTCCCAGTTAGAATTTACTGTTGGTAACATCTTCAGTTGGTCCCACTGTGCAGAATTTAAAAACTTTCTGAGACCACTGTACTCACCTTTACGGAAGCAGAAACCCTTTCCTTTACCCCTGGTGATAATTATATCTTTAAGTAAATCCCACATCAGTACACTGTGATCACTGCCACCTAGTGGTTCCTTCTGCAAATTCTTACTACACGAGTGATCACTGCTGATAACCAGATCAAGAGTATTACTCTCTCTGGTTGCCTCTCGAACATGCTGCTGCAGCAGAAAACAATCATCCAATAAATCCACAAAAGTCTGACTAGTGTGTGAGTGACCAATCCACAAGTTCCAGTCAATATCTGGGAAGTTAAAATCCCCCATTATAAGACATTCTGATTTACTGGCCCACTCTATTTCTCTGTATAATTGTTCATTGTACTCATTCGAGTCATTAGGCCTATAGCACACTCCTACTCTCAATTTTGATCTCCCAATGCTTATGTCACACCAAACTGACTCAACAATGCACTGTTCATCTATATCAACTGGATGCACTTCTTTTGATTTTATGTTTTTCTTAATTAACAGCATAACACCTCCTCCCTTTCTATCTTGTCTATCCTTTTTGTACACATTGTACTCCCCAAATTCCAGTTCAGCATTCCTTATATCTGTGTGACACCACGTCTCTGCTACCCCAACAATATCCGCCTTTGATGTCTTGACCAACACTTCAAATTCATCAAATTTATTTACTATACTTCTAGCATTGGTATACATGCAAGCATACATGCTCCTATTCCTAGTTACCCTAACACATCCCATATACCCACCTATTTCAGGAAGTACTCTGACACAACTTCCCAAAGTGGCTAGAAGAGTTTATATCCTCATTTTAACCACCTTTTGGCAGCCAAAGTACATAGCTAATGGGCTGCACATTTTTTGCAGTAGCATATGGACTCAATTTCACAGCCACCATAGTCAGTCATATTTAGTTTAATGACTACAAAAACCACTATTAATTAAGGGGTTCCTGAAGTGAAAATGGCTGGGAATCATTAGTATAAAAGATGCCAAGTGATAGACAAGATAAATATTAGTTAGAAGCTTTTAAATTTTTGGATTTCTTGAAATTAAATATTCATATTAATATTAAACAGACTTACATCAACATAACCTAAAACAAATATAACACATTTACTAAAGTAGCCTATTGGGACTACAGACCGGCGATGCCCACATACACATTCTGAACTTCAATATATATGTTGCTGTTTCTATCAGAATAGTACTTAATAAGTAAATAAAAACTGCTTTCTGCTTTAGAGGCTGATATTAACTATTAATGAAAAAAAAAAAAGCCCTCAAAGACAATATAGTGATTTCACTTCTCATTCATTTGAAAAAGTGATGGTGATGATTAACAAATCCTATTGGTAACTGCAGCAGTTTGTAACAGCCTCTTCAGTCAGGATAGCTGTTTCTAGTTAGTCATTTTAAGTGCAAAAAGTACAGCTTTCTTTCTTTCCCCTATGATTACCATTTTTCCAACCGGCATAACACGAAAATCATCCTCTGAACACATTACAATTTGCGTATGTGACTGTGGTACCAAAATTGCATGATTTCCTCAAATATGTAATATATATATAATGATAGATAAATAGTCTAAGAAAGTCAAGTTGTATCTTTTAAATACAGCCAGTTATCCTATTTTTGCACAAACTCTACTTTATTAAGAATAAAAAAAAAAAAAAAAAAAACTAAGTATACAAATAGTATAAACTTGACTGATTTTAAATACATAATGGTTGCTGATTGGCTAAGTAATTCTTTGAAGACACAGTAGAAGATATCTTTCAAAAGCTCTTTTACTGACAATGCGAGAAGAAAAAAAAAAGGCACATGGAATCAGCTCTGAGACACATTATCAATAATATGTTGTGACCACACTAGCAGTGTAGGAATGTATTATAATAAAAATATTAAATGTATTAAATATTAAAAAGTTATTAAATTAAATAAAAAATATTAAATGTATTATAATGAATTCTTGAATGGATTAAGTAAGCTGAATGTTAATGGCATTCTTCCTCTTGCTGAGACTACACACGAGGTAACATGGTTGCAGGAGAGATGTACGGAAGTTTGCCTTCAGCCAGTGGGTGGCTGATTGTTGGAACAGGCTTTCACCTGTTGTTGTGGAAGTGGATGGTTTAAATAAATTCAAGGAAGGACTAGACAAATCCTTGGAGGGTATAGATGGGTGGAGTGTGTAGTTTTTTTTTTTGGTTGATGCTATATAAGCTTCTTGCACCATTTTTCACTCCTACTAATAACAAAAACATTGCGGAGAATATAGAAATATAACAGCTGTTTTCAGAATGTGATTAATTTCATCACCTTTTGTTATATAATATGGTTATTCCTAGCCTTTTCAGTTAGAGAGAGAGAGAGAGAGAGAGACGAATTCCATTAATTTTTAGCTAGGTGACATACTACACTTTTTATCTTGGTCATATGGAAATATCATTTGTAGGGAACACATGAAAATAAAACTGAGAGATGCCGTCTACATCAAATCAAATTGATATAATCACATCCTCAGCTATCTTCAATCAATACCTTTTCTTATTATGGGCCTTCAAGAGTATGCACATGTAAAGTCACTTGCAAAGCAATGTCATTCACTTCCTGAGTAAGCCATGGCATTAGATCCTACAACAGAGATGCTTCTTTAACGTGGAGTGATATTTCAAACTCCTTTTCTTTTGAAGAAGTTGGTAAGATCACCAACCTAATCTCTCCTGATGTTTTTTGGTAGGGAATCTTCAACAGTAGGCATTTGTGAATAAATGCCCACTTACACTCAGTTGCAGAACAAAAGATATTATTACTGAGTTAATTGTTAATGTTCCACAAGAACATACTTCGCTGTACATCTGTGAACATGTGTTGCTGGGTTCAAGTATGTTTATCACAGAACGACAGGTACTTTAAACATCTCTTATAATGCATTGTAATCATATCTACTCATCAATTAAATTATATGTTATTCCCACAAGTCTTACCAGAGATATATGCAACTGAATGGGTTCAATGACTTTAAAAATAACTTGGTTAAGTTGTTCCAAAATGTGAGAATATTTTCAAAATTTTTTAAAGTAATGTAAATGGAAAAGCATGGTACAGAGATCGCAAAATATATTTTGGACCATGCTGTAATAAATAGTACAGCATATCATAAATTTGGGATGAGGCGATGGGAGAGAATTCTGACCAGACCTGCATATATCTACATTAAAACGTACAAATAATCTCATATACTTTTTTTTTTTTTTTTTTTTTGTTAGTTGTTGGCGCATCAGCTTCTGTGGCCATAATGCACCTCCCAAAGTTTTTGCATTTTACTCTGATCCAAGCCTGAGGCGGGATTCAAACCCACGACCTTTGGGTTGCCAGGCAGGCACTTTACCCACCCGGCTAGCCAGGTTGGCATCTCATATACTATTTTCTTATTATTATTGTTACAATGCCATTCTTCCCTCAAGTCTCTCCTAAGCAAGCTGGGAAACAGCAACCCTATGGCTTGTGATAATATTCCAATTACACCAAATGCCATTGCAACACATTGTATCCACCTCTAGAACTCCAAACGACCAAGAAAACACAATCAAAGTGAAACAGGAACTCAAGACCCTTAAACATGTAAGTGCTCCAAAAACTGAGTACTCCAGACTGTTTTCTAATGATGAGATCACAGCTGCACTGGGATATGAGACAGGCAAAGCCCCAGGTCTTGATGGCATCCATCCAGAACTTCTAATTCACTGTGGAAAATACACAAGAATATGGTTAGCACGCTTCCTCTCTAGCATGCTACAAACAGGTGATATTCCAAAACCTCTCAAACATGTGAAAATTATTGCCATCCTGAAGCCAGGAAAACCAGCACACCTCCCTCAAAGATACCATCCTATTGCTTTACTAAGTGTAATTTATAAACTACTTGAAAGGCTATTCTACAACAAGATCAGCTCCAAAATACCTGAAAAAATTCCCATTGAGCAAGCAGGATTCTGCCCAAACCAAACCCAAAGCTGTCCTCGCCTTAACAACACACATGAAGGCAGGGTTTCAAAAACAAGTGAAAACCTCAGTGGTCTTCATTGATCTAGCTGCAGCTTATGACACTGTTTGGAGACAGCTTAATATATAAAATACTCTGTACAATACCCTGCAAAACAACTGCCAGACTTATTCATAACATGCTCACAAATAAAACTTTCCAGGTGATAATGGGACACACAATGAGTAATAAAAAGAATGGCCTACCCCAAGGCTCTATCCTTGCTCCATTACTTTTCAGTCTTTACATTGCAGACATGCCTGAGACTTGCTCCAGAAAGTTTGGCTACGTGGATGATTGGGTAATAGCAATGAGACACAAATCAGTCGAAAAACAGAAGGGATTTTAACAACTGACCTATCCACCTTGGGAAAATTCTTTTGCAAGTGAAGGCTCTAACCTAGCACAGCCAAGACTGAGGCATCTTGCTTCCATCTCAGTAATCAGATGGCGACTAGAGAGCTGAACATACACTTCGAGAAAACCCGTCTTAACCACAACAAATATCCGAAATACTTGGGTGTCACACTAGACAGAACATTATTTTTCAGCGAACATTTGACAAGGACTGCAGCAAAACTGAAAACAAGGAATAATATTCTGCAAAAGCTATGTGGTACCACATGGGGCTCCTCTGCCTCAACCTTACGTTTGTCAGCTCTTGGCCTTCTCTATCCAGCTACAGAGTACTGTGCTCCAGTTTGGTTTAACAGTAACCACATAAAAAAGGTGGATGTGCAGCTAAATAACATCATGTGCATCATAACCAGAACAGTCAGAACACCCCTACCTTTTGGCTACCCGTCTTGAGCCACATCCTGCCAATAGACCTCCGAAGAAAATGTGCCCTCACCAAAGAATACAGAAAAATAATAGACAATCCTGAAATACCAACAAACTCTGACATTCGAGATCTAGGAATAAATAGGCTGTGTTCCCGACATCCACCAATCTTGATGGCTAAAACATTGTAACAAACCAATTTCAACCTTCTGGATACCTGGATGCAAGAGTGGCTACAAAACTCCCCTCCTTGATGTCACACCATGCCTTGTATCTTTGAAACACCACCTGGTTTTAACCAGCCTCGTAGGATATGGCTAACATTAAACAGGGCACAAACATGCCACGGTAAATGTGCAGACGTTCTCTATAAGTGGGGGCAAAATTTCTTCCCTGAAGTGTGACTGGAGTCGATAGACAGACCATTCAACACATAATAGAGGACTGTGCCTTGCGAGCCTATGAAGGAAACCCTGGAGACTGCCTGATGGCAACCGATGCGGCAATTGACTATTGAAATAAGTTGAATGTTCAACTGTGATTCTTGTTCTATTTAATTTAATTTAATTTAATTTAATATCTATCATTCTTGAGTCATGTAATTTAATTTGTGTGTATTGTACAAGCCATATGATAAATAAATAAATTCCCTCAGGTTTACAATTTTAAACAGCACTTGCTCAACTAATATCAAATAAAGGAACTGGGTTTAATACAGACTGTGTGTTTGTGTCTCTTACATACAGCTATAAATAACATTATACATTATATTCCAGAACGTGTGTGGACAAATGTCAGTTTCACATTAAGGTAAAAGCCACTCACTTCAATAGCATGTCAGTGCCATTTCTGGTTACTATGAAACTCCATCCTCCTGGGTAAGCTTTTCACCAATGAACAATAAACTGCACTGGGTACAGTCCTCTATTACTCCTGAAGAACAGACTAGTCAGGCTACCAATGTGAAGTACGAGTTGTGCGCTTGTACAAGTTGATGTATGTCGTGGCCGTTTACGCTCTTCATAGATAACAAGTTTTAGTTACTTCTCCTTAACCGTACAGCATGATTCAAGTACCAATAGATTGCTATTCTTCCACCCAACACGGATGAGCCATCAGCTCCATCATCAAACAAACAGGTATTTCATGTTTTATATTTCTGCTAATGGTTCCATTATATTTGCTCTAACCCGTATACAGCTAGCAAATACTAGTGCCCTAAAGGTGTATGGTGACATCGTGGTCAACCTTGAGAAGTCACAAAGCCCCGCACTGCTGAACCCCCCAGGGTACATCAAACTCTCCTATTCTTTAGGAGAGTACATCAAACAAATTCAACAGCTTTAAAAATTCCCCTCTCAGCAGAAAATACAATGGTTATATCAATACTAATCCTCAGAAGTGCACACAAAGGTACTGTATAACTCGTCTTATTCTGTTTAAAATATCCCACAGGTAAACCATCATCAAAAGAACACCTAAAATACAAGCGGTTTTAATTCTTTGCAGAAAAGTAATTAGTCGGAAAAATTTCAACCTAAAGGCAAAGAATGGCAGAATCAGAAATTTCGACAAGTCCTCCCACGTGCTTCTGTTGTAAAGTAGATCAGGAAGCAGTAATCCAATGTACGTCATGTTGCAATTTTACTGTGCGGCGTGTACCAAATTCGATAAAAAGTGATTCAATAAGCAGCAATGTCAAAAGTACATTTGCCCATTCTGCAAAGAAAGTAAAGAACAAATGACAAACTCAGCGGAATGTGTGGATATCCAGGATGACTTGGAGGTCGAAAATAAACAAACAAACGTCCAAACATCAAACTTTAGTCAGACTCACGCTGCAAGTCAAACTGACTCAATAGCGGATAACCTGGAGTGCAAAATGGGCCCAGAGGTCTGCAGTCAACAACCAATCATCAGGACACATAAAAACCCTGTGGAATACAGGAAAGAAAGCCAAGCGGAAAGTGCCTTCCTTAATGATGAGCAAAACAGATTCCTGAAAAACACTGATGGCATCTATGCGGAACACATGAAATTTTTCTCCATGCAAACTGCAGAATTTCTGGAAAACATAATGCAGAAATTCACATCAATCTCTGACAGTCTGGAGAATTTATCTGAAGAGAACCGGCAGCTTCGTGTACAAAACAATGATATGAAACAAGAAATAAGTCTCCTAACCAATGAAGTGCATCAACTAGCAACCTTATTTATGCCCAATGAAAACAGTATATCCAACAACGCCACACTCAATGTGGCTCAGGGAACCTCGCAAAACAAGCCACAAGAAGTATAATTGATACATGACTCCAACGCTCAAAGGAATCATATTCCCCAATTTATGTATAATGCAATGCCTCATATGCCTGTCACCCTTAACCCAATGACAGCCGTAACACAATGAGATAAGAATCAGCTCAACAGCAGAGATGCAGGGCTCAATGACGGTAACTCTCCCAAACCTTCATCTAACAACATTGGGGTTAGCCACTCAAAGACCTCTCAGGTGTCCCTCTCCACAATACCAACCCAAAATAATACTAAACCTAAAAGGTTAAAGGAAACAATTCATACTAGAAAGGGTGCATCAAAACCCACATTTGCAGAAGTAGTCACCGGCCAAAAAGATGCTGAGAATAACCAAAAGATCCCACCAGTAGGGCTTATAGGTAGCCTCTACTCCCTGCCCAAGGCATCTCTCACCAATCAACATGTTCACTCAAAAGAAACCCAGATGATATATTCAACATATAAGAAAATGGAACATGGAAGACAACAGGGCAATAGAGAAGCCACAGAACTTTCCTCGAAGGGGCTCATTCTAATTTGTACTGTTACAAATTTTATCAGCCAAATTTGTCATCAGGCTGATACCCAATGAATCCATACTGCTAATGAGTTTCCTACTAAGTTGTGTGAGAGTAGGTGGAAGATTGAAATCTCCACAAGTAATGTGCTTAGAAGAGGCATGGAGGTGATTTACCAGCCAGTGGATCACATCTTCAATGATGTCACTGTTTGGGCCTGGTGGAATGTATGCAGTTGCTATGTCTATCAGGTAGGCGTTGAGCTTGAGGGATACCATAGCAGCTTCAAATGCAAGGGATTGGGTTACCACAGAATGTGCCAGTGAGAAGATAGTGGTATTATAGAATATTTCAACTCCGCCCCCCTCTACGATCCTCTCTGGAAGAACAGAGCATCTGGTACCCAGCCTGAGAGTGAAGGCAAGGCAGTTAAAAATACTCTGACAGAGACTGTCAGAGTATTTTTAACTGCCACCCCACGAGAGGATCTAATCTTTTGGATCTGATATTCTCTTCAGCACCATGCAACCTCGAAGACAGCCCTCACAATCTATTTCAATCTGATCATGAACCTATTGCCATACTCCTGCACTTAGCTGCACCTAATTTTGATATCCAAGGCCCAAAAAAGAAAAAAGATATCACAGTAACCAAATTCACTGATTCACCACGATGTCTCGAAGTTGCATCCTCGATACTTTGGGAGGCTCTCAATAATTGTGATCTCGAGCTAATTGTGGACCTCATGACCAGATGGATTCGAACCATTGCAAGTTATGCTGCTACAAAAACTGTCTGCATTACTCCCCGTTCAAGAGCTTGGTGGACACCAGCATTGAACAACAGCTTTCAAGAAAAACAAAATCTGCATAAGAATCAAGCGCTATACAAGATCGTATTGCCTTCTCCAGAGCCCGGGCAGTGTTCAACTGCCAGAAATCATTTGCAATTAAAAAGCATTTAAATGCAACCCTATGAAAAGGCAAATAATTTTATGACTCTCAGCACACAGGAATTCCTAAAACACTGGATGTTGAACTGTGGATGGACCATACTGCACGGTTCTCAAACACTGTGACCCCGATATACCTAGGCAACTTGCCCATCAACAATGTTCCTACTGATATGCTAGCCACCGCTCGCATCAACAAGAAGCAGCTTATAACTGCTATAAATGGATTGCCACCCACTGCAGGCCCTCATTTTGTGCCACAAGTCATGATTAAATGTCTTAGCTCGTTTATCATTGATCCTCTACTATCAATTTTTAACTGTGTCTTAACGCAACACTACTCCCCCCCACCTCTCTGGAACAGATATGCTGTGAGGCTACACCCTAAATGCCAATCTGCAACCTTCATTAAATAGTTCAGGCCAATCTCTCATTCTTTCAGCCTCTTGAAACTCATGGAGAAGACATTACTTTCAACCATCACCAATCAAATCATGCCTCACAACCCCCCCCACAGATTCACTATGCCATTCCAGGAAGATCCACAGTCACCAATTTAAGATCCATAACCAACACCATTCGCAGTGCACTAGAAGCTAAAGCAGAGCTTGCCATCACGTACATCGACCTGGAAGCTGCCTTCGACTCCATCAGTATCCCCTCACTAGTTCACCTCCCTGAAAACTACTTCCACATAAAAGGTGACATGTGGTTTATCACAACCCTGCTCTCTGACAGAACCATTCTTCTTAAAGCGGATCAACACACAATCTGAAGAAAGATCACTGCAGGAGTTCCCCAAGGCAGAGTCTTCTCCGGAGCATTATTCACTGCAGTTATTATTCCGTTTGTGCAACAGAGAGAAGACATACTTTGCTATGCTGATGATATTAAGATATATACTCAGATTAACCCCGGCAAACATCTCTCAAACATCAATAAAAATATCAGTGAAAAGTTACATGACTTAGGATCCTATCTCCATCAATTTGGCCTCCTGATTAACCCTGCCAAATCAGCTCAAATTGTCTTTTCTCTGAAGCGCCAACCCACTGAAATCCAAGCTTCTCTAGACGGCATTCCATTCCCAGTGGTCAAGATGCATATGGACTTGGGCGTCGTCTTCGACTATAAATTGAGCTTCAACTCCCACATGACAAGCTCATAAGCAAAATTCTGTCAAGTGCACTGGACCACAAAACAACTGCTCCACATAAGGGATCTGGATGTGACTTGTCGGTACGTATACACCTCTGTATACTCGGTCGTATTATATGCCTAGGAAATTTGGGGGTCCGCGGCCCCTACCAACATCAAGTGTGTGTACTCCGCCAAATACTGGCTCCTTCAGTGGATCACACAGAAACATCGCCATCCACCCCAGCAAAGAACAACTGCGATGGCAATCTCACCTAATCTTGCCCGAGTTCCAGATCTTGTATTGGAAAAATGTCTTGTTCTCAGTGCCAAAATGACAACCAGAATGGTCTTGGAGCCAAGCATCTGGGAACTGTGCGGCTGAAGAATCCCTCTACCCGGACTGAGGTCCGCTCCCATGCTCAAAGCCCACTATAACAGACTAGCGCTTAGTGACTGCTTTCTCCCCAGGGAGATGCTCCCCACAATCCAATCAATTGACAACGACCTCTGTAGGTTTTTGAAGGATCGGAGGTACCGAAGACAGATCCTTAAGAGCCTGACCTTGGCCAGGAAATCTGCACATTGATATGGGCAGCATAATAATGCCCAATATATTGTAAATAATGTTCAAAGCACAATGTCTTTTATGGATGTGTTGTGAATAAAGTCAAGAATATCTTTATGAATATAAATATAAAATAAATGTAAATATGAATGTATTTATGAATATATTTATTAATACATTGTAAACAGTCTCAAAAGCAGAAAGTATTCTGTAAATAATGTGACATTTATTCTATTGTTGGCTTGGGGGGAGGGGAGATGAGCCGAAACTTCGATGTGGGCCCCATCCCCCCAAGGCTAATGCCCACCAGCCAATGTAAAATCCCTGGTATTACTGCTGTGAAGGGTGTATTGTATATACCATGTTTGTATACAATAAAGATTATATATATATATATACACATGTTGGTCTGGCCTTCATCCAGCATTTTAGTTCATCCCATAGGTGTTCCATAGGATTCAAATCAACATTCTGTTATGGCCAGTCCAACTTTTATATATTCATATCCATGAAACATTCTTGAACAGCACTGGTGGTATGGCATGAGGTTATCTTGTTAAAACAACAAGCTTTCAAAGAATTGCTACATTGTGAGGAACATGAAACTGTACAAAATGTTAAGGTAGGCACTGGCATTCATGGTTTCTCACCCAACCATCACAGGTCCCATGCCATACCATGAAAAATAGCTGCACGCCATAACCTCCTCCAAACTTCATCACTGGCATAATGCATTCTGGTAGCAGCAGCAGTTCTCCTCACCCACAAGCGTAGTGCAATTCATCTCTCCACATAATCAATTTCGACTGCTCTGCTGATTAACTATGGTGTTCGTTGCACCATGCAAGGCTAAACTCTGAGCACAGTCGGTGATGTTCGGCTTATGTGCCCCCATTCTCCCATGAAAACTTAGGCTGTGAAGTTCTGTATATAGAGCGTGTTTACACAATCTCCAACCCCAGGAGTACTCAGAGGCTAATATTGTAATATTAGCCTCTGAGTACTCCTGGTCCTGTGAATTGAGCTACTGTGGTCTCCCTCTGCATTGCTAGACAGTAGTGCTACTATCATCCTTTCATTTCATGATAGCATCACTGAGGGGCAAATTCTGATGAAGTAGGCAGTCAGAAACTTGCACAAATTAACAAGCTAGCGATGTGAAATCCGACAATAATATCCCTTTTGAAATTAGTCAGCTCAGCTCTATGCACCATAACAAGAACAATAACTAGTGTGGCTCATATGTTTTGCTTACGGCACCTCCGTAGCCAGGTGGGCAGGAGCAGCAGTGCGTAGCACACGCTCCTTGATCAGACCGGGGTTCAAGCCCATGACCACCAAATACGGAGGATGCAGAAAGGTCAGGAAATGACCACCGCATATCCCCGGAGCAACATGGCCTTAGTTGCTAATGCTCCTAAAAACCAAATAACAACAACATGTCTTACTTATATTCCTGTTCTGTTTATATGGTGGCATGACCACTGAGTCAGAAAGGCTTACAACAAACTTTTTTGACAAAATTGTAAACAATATTTAGCAATCAGTACTTACTCCTGCAATTGATCACTCGGCTATGTTGGACCATACATACTGCTCCAAGTCACTTGTTTATCCAAGAAGGTGCAATGCACTATGAAAACTAGGGTGTCTGGATACTTTTTGGAGGGCAATGTAAGTGCTTCCATTAAAGATCAACTGTTTTCAATACAAGTGATGAAAAGTATTTTTGTTGTATTATTCAAATCTTCATATTTCCTATCATGTAAGATATTACATCTAGAGTCAAAATGTAAGTAGATAATCAAGGAGTATAATATTCCTTGAGTTTTATACTCTATACTGGTTTTTACTCTGTTCCAGAGGTTCCCAAACTTCCATACCTTGTATCCCCTTAAAATGTTTCATTAATTTCAGGTCTCCCCCCCCCATCTTCCAGATTTGGTATAAAATTTAACTATAGGTATACAAATTGTACTTTTAAAAATTAATATATACCTTAATACATTTAATCTCAAAGAATGAAATAAATACATTTCACACACCTGGATTAGTGGGTTGATTTGTACACATTTTGTTAAAAAAAGTGCTTCATAAAAACAATGCTCCCAAACCAAGCATACTTTGGTTTGGGGACCTCTTTTCTATTCTATACTAAGGCTGCCATAGCAATGATTATTGCCGAAACCTCTGCTTACTACGTATGGCTGCCCCAGAGTATGAACAGTTTATTATTATTATTAATTTTTTTTTAAATTCTACAGTGTGTACCTAAGTAACATCAGTACTATTAGAACCTGAACAAGGCCCTAGGGTCATTCTGTCAAATGACAACTGGTATAAGTGTAATATATAAGGGGGAAAAAATCTGTTTATACTCTGGAACAGCCATACAAGGCAAGCAGAAGTTCCAGCTATAGTCACTGTTATTGTATCCATAACAAAGTGTACAGTTATCAAATAATCTCATTTTGTAGCAACACACAGATCAGAAAATGCAAGATATAAATCTTTAGATCTTTATAACTGCAAGGTTGATACACAACTACAGTTGCTCAAGGTTTTTTATATTGTAGGCTATGGAAAAACGTTCTTCAGGCTACTTAACTTCACAACATAAGCAGGGTCTTCACTAAAAGATGCAACAGTTACAACCTCACAGTTTTCCGCAGGGAACTATTAACCCTTTTTAGAGGTGACCAGTTGAAAATTGGTCATTTCCAAGAAGATTGGCTACCAGCCAGCTATTTCTACCTCACTGAATTAGGAGTATCCAGAATGTCATAGGTGTTTATAAAGTCTTGTCATACCTGATACATATGCTCCTTACTTTAATGTCAGCATTTTTTACATATTCAAAGACCTATAATAATTAATTACATATTTAAACTTTTACTGTGAGAGAGAGAGAGAGAGAGAGAGAGAGAGAGAGAGAGAGAGAATATTCCTGGAATTCTGTAAGTTCTATATTTATTTATTTTTTTTCCTTTACATAAGAAATCAGAATGCTTGAGGAGCCACTCCAGGAGTTAGATGACATGGACCTCTTCAACAATTCAGGA
The DNA here is from genome assembly GCF_048544385.1 of Mastigoproctus giganteus. Classification (NCBI taxonomy): domain Eukaryota; kingdom Metazoa; phylum Arthropoda; class Arachnida; order Uropygi; family Thelyphonidae; genus Mastigoproctus; species Mastigoproctus giganteus. The sequence goes on along the minus strand of NC_143583.1, from coordinate 163,606,555 downwards.
AGGTTTCACTCAATGTTCCATCAGTGTAATAGAGCAATGGATTGGAAATCTGCAATTGCTCTATTGAAAAGAAGGTAAAAACTGCATGGACTATAATAAAGATTACAACTTGATTTCATCATGTCTTGAACAGTCTTAACAATGAATTTTTTTTTTTTTTTTTTTTTTTACCTTTTAAAACCTTTAAAGGTTTTAAAATGTAAAAAGGTTTATCCAGAGCTTCCTTAAAGCCACCTGAAGTGTAAACTTTAAATATCCAATGAAATTTTCTTCCCATCTGTGAATTTTTGCCTAAGTAGTTTCCAACTGTATGTTAGAAGAATAAGTGGCCAAATCTAACTTATAGATTTGAATGTAACCATCAGTATGCAATATATTTTTCCATTTTTATTGTAGAAAACCAAAATAAATCAATAAACTTAATAACAGATCTCAGTGTAGAAAAGTTTAACTGAATAACTGAAATATACATCAACAATTTCTTAACTTTGTGTCAATACCAAAACCACTTCTAATCAACAGCAAAATGCAAATTGGCAATGCATTGCATGTACATAAGTTGTGTGTGTATATATGCACATGTGGTCATAGTAGCTTTACAAAACTAGGTAGGTAGATTTTTGAAATTCAGTTTCTCTATACAGAAATACGTAGAAGATAGTGTTTGAATTGAACACTTCATCCTTTCATTTTTGAGGACTAACTTTGTTTGTTCAATAAATAAAAATATGATATTTTATAATTATATTTAATCTTGTTTTACTATAGAGTTTTTAAAGTTGCTATTGCTTGTATCAATTTGTCCAATTCACCTTCTGCCTGGGCAATCTATAGAAAATAAAAACAGAATTTAGAAAAATTAGAATGGAAAATATCAATATGAACACTTTACAAAATGATGATAATGCATGTTATCAAATGAATTTATATCTTCACTAATCAATGGAAAAGAATAAGCAATAGTTATTTGTTATTCTGTTAAACAGTTTCAGTATAAAGATTCAGTAAATTAAATAATGAAACAATGGGATTTTTTTTCCCTTTACTGGTTGTACAAACATGCCCTTAAATTAAAGAAGGATAGTTGTTAATAGCATAACATTAATAATTATTTGGCTAAAAGAGAATTTTCTTATAACCAGCCAGATATAAGAACATTCTTCAAATGGTTACTAACTACTGAAATAAATTATCACCTCATCTTACAGAGCTAGAGAACTAATGTATATTTAAGAAAGGATTGGACAGGACAGATATCTTGATGGAACCAGGTTATTTTTTTTTTGGATGATCCTGAATCAGCTGTACTGATTTGTCCTGAATCCTTGTACTGATTTGTCCTTCTTAATAAAATACTAATTTCCCATAGAAAACGTGGAATTGCCCAAACTCAACTTCTCTAACAGTAATGTCTGTTAGAATTTCAACTTTTATTGCCTATTTGTTCTACAGTGATTATTAGTTGAATTTTCAATAGTGAAACCAAAGACCAGACCTTTCCCAAAGGGTCCTGTGAGTTACAGATGGCGGGGCAACATGGTTTGAGAGATGTAAAGAGGGTACCTACCTACAGGTTAATCCTCATAGGGCACATGGGGACTGAGTCAATCCACAGGGGTTTGCAGTGCTTTTGAAAACAAAGAGGAAATCTCAGGGGCTCACATCTGGTGAATATGGGCTTGGCACACTCAGGGTCCTGAGCTGGATATCATTATTCTTCTCTTTCTTGGTGATTCCCTTCTACTTCTCTCTTTCTCTCACAGGGTAACTCAGGAATTTTTTTTTTTTTTTTTTTTTTTGGCTGGTGCAGCATAAGCCTCAGGCTTCCTTGCAACATGTGGCTAAGTAGTAGTAATAGAAATAGAAATAGTCCTAACCTGCTGAGAGCCGAGTATCTTGAAGTACACTTGTTGTGGAGGTAGATAGTTTGAATAAATTCAAGGGAAAGTAGACAAATTATTGGAGGGGATGGACAAGTAATCTGTAAATGTGCTTTTTTTTTAAACTGATGTTTGCAATTACTAATACTACAATGATAAGATTATAACTGACAAAATGGTTTTTGCAGTAGTACCTACAGTGTCTTGGATGACAGCTGGAAAGATACTGTCACATGGGCTCAGTCTGTCCACCAAGTATTGTCTGAGTTATTTCCAAAAGGTTATGTTTCATGTGTCAGCAAATTGACTTTCTCTCAAGTTGAATTAAATCAGGCAGTACATCTTGTAAAGGATGGAAAGTCTCCAGATATTGACTTCCTTGGGATGCATATCATAAAGCACTTTCCCTCTTGGTATCCTGCAGTGTTGCTGGACCTGTATAACTCATGTCTGGATGAGGGAATTTTTCCCAAGGACTGCAGTTTTGAGGTATATCCTGAAGAATCTGGAGAAGCTCTTGAATAAGCCAACTTCATACCACCCTACTGCTTTGTTGTCTTTTATTAGGTAAGATATATGAGAGATTAATTATAACTAGATTTCATGAAAGATATATTGCCTTAAATTTAACATCTTCTAGGCAATGTGTCTTTAAAAAAGGGTCATCAACTGAAGATGCTATAAGAAATCTAATAGCTACTGTTGAAAATTATTCTGAGCGGTACATGGTTAGCTTGTTTGTTGACTTTAGAGGTGCATCCGATGCCTTGTAGTGGAGTAGCATCCAATACAGGGCTAGAACTGCTCTCTGTATCATCTACATAACAATTTGAGGGATTACTCTTCAGACTGTAGAGTGGTGGTACAGTCCTGTTGGAGGAGAGCACCTATGATGTGGAATGTGGTTGCCTTCAGGAGTTGATATTTGGTCTTTTTATGTAGAATATGGTATTAGACAAATTTTTGGAGTGACATGGGAGATGCCATTGCCTATGTTAATGATCTGGTTTTAGTTGTTTTTGGAAACTCCAGAAAAGAATTTGAGGACAAAGTGCGTAGCATATTTGAGAACTTATCTTAGAGTAAAATCCATAAGTTGCAAATATCGTAGCAAAAAACAGTAAGAATGCTACTAAAGGGCAAATTGTTAGATGTGGGGATGTCTCTTTGAGGTACATGAGAAGCATCAAATACTTGGGTTTGTGCTTAGAAGAGCAATTTTTTTTTACAGAACACATTAAATACCTGAAGCAGAAAGCAGAGTTTTTTATGTCAAGTTTTAACGAGTAGTACTAGTGAAATGGGGCATTAATTGAAGATGTTATATGAATGCATTTTTGTGCCCATAATCATGCATGCTGCCAGAGCTTGGTATACTGGTGGTACAAATTCTGCCATTAAAAAACATTTGTTATCCACACAAAAGTTTGCTCTTTTGAACATAATCCATGCTTGTTGCACAATTTCTATGGATGTTGTGCAGGTTCTGTCTGCAAAGCTATCAGCAGCAGATTTGTTAGTAATCCATGCTGGCTTAGTGTACTGTTCAAGAAGAGGCATTCCTACTGAGATATTGGGTATTCAGTCATGTCCAGAAGAAGGAGTGGCACTCGACTGGCAGCAATTTGCTGTTGAGGAGGAGAATAAATGATGAACTTATAAGAACATGGCAAACTAGATGGGAAAGTTCTGACAAAGGAAGAGAGACATATGCCTTCTTGCCCTCTTCTCAATGGTGTATTACAAGTTAAGACCACAGCTGCAGTTTGGTCTGTGTGCTTGCTTTCTGCTGATGGGGCATGCCTTAATGTATAAGTTTAAGTTCCAAAAGGGTGTGTGTGTGTGTGTGTGTGTGTGTGTGTGTGTGTGTGTGTGTGTGTGTGAGAGAGAGAGAGAGAGAGAGAGAGAGAGAGAGAGAGATTTGCTTTGGATTTGAACACTTTAGATATGCTATTTCTAAGCCAAGCTAATTATGGGGCTTTTTCTATTTGCATTGATCAAAAGTTTTTAAAATAAAATCTAAAGAGCGCAGATAGATAGCAGAGACCTAACTCCATACAATAGGGATGATAACCCAAGGCACTGGATAGCACTAAGTGCTATTCATTTCCGAGGGTCTAACTGGCCAGATCTCTTATATTTTGTTCTGTGTTATGTTCATGCTTTAAACTTACTTTACTAACAAACTTATTTCGTTAAAGTCTGCCTCATAAAATTAAAAGCATAGTTCAAAATTCTAAATTTGAATTAGTGCATATGGGCTTCGGCCCAATTGGCACACAAAAGTTTAAATTTATAACTCCCTCAGGTCAAGAATACGGATGTCATCAACATTTGGCTTGTTCAATCTATTCAAAGCATTAAACACCTCAATCAGATCTGCTCTCCAAGTGCCTAATTTCCAGATGCTGCAATTTAACTGAAATCTTTCTTGGGAAGAGTACTCCTTTTTCTTATCTTCATTAATCTTGTTGCTCTTTTCTGCGCCTGTTCCATTAGTGACGTTAAGAGTAAGAGATCTGCAGATTTACTCAGAAATTATGCCCAGACATGATAGGAGGAAGTATATGATGAGAGCCTTGTCAATCAATTCGGCCCTAGAGAGACTGTGTAAGGCTCATGGGGTAAATTTTTTTCAGCCTAGTATGTGCTCCTTAACAGGAGAGATTGTTTCTACAGGGATTGTTATTTGTTATTTTGGTTTTTAGGAGCATTATCAACTAAAGCCATATTGCTCCGGGGATAGGCGGTGGTCATTCCCTGACCTTTCTGCATCCTCCGTATTTGGTGGTCATGGGCTCGAACCCCGGTTTAATCAAGAAGCATGTGCTACGCACTGTCGCTCCTGCTCACCTGGCTACGGAGGCACTGTTTCTACAGGGATGGGATACACTTAAATGGAAGGGGTGCAAGAATATTTGCTGATGCTATTGAGGCAGCACAGGAAGTAAGTACTCTTAACCATAATTATGAAATCTTGGGGGGGGGGATATCCACAGACTAATAGATTAACAGTAGTTCCAGGCAGAGACAAAAGTGATTCTTGCCCTGCTAATATTGGAATGAGCAGCAGCCTGCAAAGCAAGGTGCTAGGGATTTCCAGGATTGGGGGTTATCATGGAACAAGTAAATACACGGGCTGTGTTAGGATAACTAAGTGTAAGAATAGGCGCATCTATACTTGCATGAACACCAATGCTAGGGGTACAGAAAATAAATTTGATGAATTTTAGGTGCTGGTGAAGACATCAAAGAAAGATATTGTTGGGATATCAAAGATGGGTCTGCAATAGTAAAACCATTATACTCCAGATAACAAATGCAGAATTGGAATTTGGGGAGTACAATGTGCATTTTTTTCGGCGCAGTCTATGCTTGCTAACAGGGGAGACTGCTTCTACAGGGATGGAATACACTTAAATACAAAGGGTGCAAGAATATTGGTTGATGCTATTGAGGCAGTGTTAGGTGGCTCAGAAAACTGCTACCTTGGTGGGAGTCACAGACTAAAAGATTAACAGTAGCCACAGGCAGAGGCAAAACCGATTCTTGCACTGCTTCTATTGTAATGAGCAGCAGCCTACAGTGCAAGTTGCAGGAGACTTCAAGAACTGCTGGGAGTCATCATGGAACACGTAAATACAAGGGCTGTGTTAGGGTAACCAAGAGTAAGGACAGGTGCATGTGTACTTGAATGCACACCAATGCTAAAAGTATAGTAAATAAATTTGATGAATTTGAAGTGCTGATCAAGGCATCAAAGGCAGAAATTGTTGGGATATCAGAGATGTGGTGTCACACAAAGATAAGGAATGTAGAATTGGAATTTGGGGAGTAAAATGTGTACAGAAAAGATAGAAAGGGAGGAGGGGTCATGCTGTTAGTTAAGAAACACATAAAATCTAAGGAAGTGCATCCAGCTGACATGTGTGAACAGTACAATGCTGAATCAGTTTGGTGTAACAGAATCACTGGGAAAGCAAAATTGGGAGTAGGAGTGTGTTATAGGCCTAATGACTCTGATTAATAAAATGAATAACTAAACAGAGAAATAGAGTGGGCCAGTAAATCAGATTGTCTTATAATGGGGGATTTTAACTTCCCAAATATTGACTGGAACTTGTGGTTGGTCACTCGCACACTATCAAGGCTTTTGTGGATTTATTGGATGATTGTTTTCTAAAGCGGAGGCCTCCATAGCCGCGTGGTCAGAGCAGGAGTGCAGTAGCACATGCTCTTTGAGTAGAGCGGAGTTTGAGCCCCTGACCACTAAACACGGTCGATTTGCAAACCCACACTGGACCAGCATGGCAGACTATGGTCCAATTCCCTGAACATGAATTGTTGGAGGCTTCCATCCTGCAGTTTACCTTTTTTAATTTTTTTTCTAAAACAGCACGTTCGAGAGGCATGCAACTAGAGGGAGTAATACTCTTGATTTGATTATCAGCAGTGATTCTTCATGCGTTAAGAATCTGATGATGATCAACTGACGATTTTACCAACAGCAAATTCTGAATGGGGAGCATTCAAGGGAGTAATCTTGGAAGCTACTATTCTTTTTGTCCCAACTAAGAAATACTGTTCAAGGTTTAGGCCAAATGGAGGGCAGATGAACTAATGAGGCTCGTGGCAGAGAAGAAAAATATATGGGATACATATAAATTATCAGGTGATACAGAAGATTATGGTAGATATAAACTAGTCTGTAATTGTAACAAAGAAGGTTAGGCAAGCAAAGGGAGATTATGAGAAATATTTGGCAAAGGATGCAAAGAAAAACAGCAAAGAGTTCTTTAATTATGTAAACTCTATAAGGAAGGGGATGAATCAGATTTGTCCACTTGATATCGACAGTTCGATTGTTGATGAAACTGCTGAGGTAGCTGACAAACTAATGAGTATTTTGCATCTACATTCACACATGAGGAATGTCTGTAGGTAAGTGGAGGCCAGAAGCTTATCAAACTCCAGCAGGGAGCTAAATGATTTTGTAATAACTTTGTAATAATTTTGCTTTTGTAAAAAGCAAAGTGGAGAAGAAATTGTTGCAATTGAACATAAAAAAGGCACCTTGGGCGGATGTGATCTAGCCAGTTATATTAAAGGAGGCAGCAAAGGAATTAAGCAGACCCTTAGCCATAATTATGAAAGCTTCCTTGGACTCATGGGAGGTCCCCACGGAATGGAGATGTGCAAATGTATCCCCAATTCATAAAGGGGAATCGAAGGGTGACACGAGTAATTACAGACCATTTAGTTTAACTTCTGTTCCGGGTAAAATAATGGAGTCACTGGTTAAAGATGCATTGCAGGATCATCTAGACAAGACTGCAGCAATAATTCAGACACAGCATGCATTTGTCAAGGTGAAGTCTTGTCTGACAAATTTGATTGGATACTATAATGTGGACACACAGGAACTGGATGCAAAAAAATAATTTATATATATTATATACTTTGATTTTAGGAAAGCTTTGATACTGTTGCACATGGAAGAAGACTACTGCACAAATTGGTGCAGTATGGCATTAAGGGCAAGCTGCTACAATTGATAAAAGGATGGTTGAGTGGGAGAAGACAAAGTGTTAATCAATGGAGACTGCTCTTCGTGGACTAATGTTATTAGTGGAATTCCCCCAGAGTTTGGTGTTGAGCCCACTGTTGTTTTCTGTATTTATCTTTGATAAATACAGAAAACAACAGTTATCAAATAAAAGTATATCAGGGTTAATGTCTAAGTTTGCAGACATTACGAAGGTTGGCAGGGTTGTTAATGACAGTAATGATAGTATACTACAGCAACAGGTTCTAAAAAAGTTGAGCAGATGGGCTGAGAGGTGGCAACTGAAGTTTAACATTGACAAATTTACAGTACTGCATATGGGTAGCAGTAACCCCAGAGTAATGTACCAACTGTGTGGTACATTAATCTGGTACATTCAGTGTAGTAGAGAATGAAAAGGACATGGGGGGGGGGGTGCAATAGTGCAGTCAGATATGAAGTTTTTTGAACAGTGCAGACAGGCTGCAAGAATAGCTCAGGGTGTCGTGTCAATGATATACAGAAATTTTGCTAACAAGGATAAAGTGATTGTCCCCTTGTATAAGGCAATGGCCACACCTTGAGTACTGCATACAGATCTGGAGGCCTGATTTTAGGAAGGATGTAGAGCTGCTGGAATGAGTATAGAGAAGGGCAATGACACTGGTAGGTGAAACAAAAGGTTGCTCTTACCAAGAAAGACTTAAATTCTGCGAATTGCAGCATCTGGAGACTAGGAACTTGCAAGGTGATCTAACTGAGGTGTATAAAGCCTTGAATAGTTTGAGCAAGCTCAATGCTGATGGGTTTCTTCTTCTTACTCAGATTACTCACCTGAGAGGACATAAATTCAAATTGAGGAAAAACAATTGTAGAATAGATGTACGGAAATTTGTCTTTAGCCAGCAGGTGGTTGAGAGTTGGTTTTTTTTTTTTTTTTTTGTAGTTGTTGGCACATCGGCTTCTGTGGCCATAATGCACCTCCCAAGGTTTTTTGCAGTACTTTGATCCAAGCCCGAGGAAGGATTCGAACCTGCGACCTTTGGGTTGCTAGGCAGGTACTTTACCCACCCGGGTAGCCCGGTCGGCTTGAGAGTTGGAACAAACTTCCATCTGTCATAGTGGAAGTCGAAAACTTAAATAAGTTCAAGGCAGAACTAGACAATCATTTGGAGCAAACGGATGGGTGAAATTGGAAGTTTTTATTTTTTTGGCTGATGCCATATAAGCTTGCTTTCTTGAATTATGTGCCTCTATTAATGCTAATGTGTATTCCCTGTGAACTCTCTTCAACAAAAAGTGTTTTTTTTTTTTATTGGGCCTCTGCCAGAAAGCTCAGGTGACCCTGGCACAGGCCTGCCAGACTATGACGGTTAGCTTGGCTCACCCCCCATTGGTGGTGGCAAGCAATGTAGGCTCACTGTCGCCAAGAAGTCAGAGAAACAACAAAACCCAACACAATACTATACAACATGCCACACACATTTCTGGCATTTACAGAGTCCTGTATATGTCACAAGAGTACAGATGGCACAGTTGTGGGAGACCACAGGTGGCACCTTACCCTAAACACCATGCTGTGTATTCTGAATTCCATCATGGTTTGGGAAATGGTGGAAACCTGGTTGATGTTTTTGGAATTGCAATTGCAGCTGCATGGACAATACTTTCTGTGATGTACGTGTTTGCATCATTGATAGGATGCAAACACGTACATCAATGATGCAAACACGTACATCAATGATGCAAACACGTACATCACAGAAAGTATTTGCATCATTGATAGGATCCTGACTGTAGTGATGTCAAAATTTGGCAGGTATTAAAAGGCATTCTAGTCAGCCTGATCAATCTTCCATCGTGGTAAACTAAAGTGAAGACAAGGTCTCCCATAATGTAAGCAGGTTATCATGAAGAAGTGGTTATTTCCATATGGGTTTTTCTCCATCTCCCAGGTAAGTTAAGGGAGGAGAAAAGGGAAGTATAAATTCTGTCTTCAGTTCCAAGACTGTTTTACCTTGACATCCATTTTTGTAGAGAACTGGGAGTTGCTTCAGGTTTATTCTTTTCTCTAGAAATTTCATTTTTACTGGCAGAGCATTGGGGATACAGATATAGGAATGGCAGTTGATTGATCCTCCTGTGTGGGGTTTTCTTGAACTTAATAGTAGTGTGTAATGGAAGTGAATGACTGTTGGTGGTGATTAGGTCAATGAAGCATCTCCCTGCTACCTTCTGAGTACAGGTAGGTTTGTTTGTATTTATAGGTTTCACTGCTTTCCTTGTCTCCAGATATGATATGTTCAGCTCTGGCATGCTAATGAGTAAGCAGTGTTCTTCCCTTGGCAGTTAAGGCAGGTGGGTTTTGTAGCTGAACGTAATGTCGTTTCATGGTTCTTTGCAGCACATTTTGGTATATTTACATGCACCAAATGGGCTCCACGACATGCCATTTATTTATAGGTTTCACTGCTTTCCTTGTCTCCAGATATGATATGTTCAGCTCTGGCATGCTAATGAGTAAGCAGTGTTCTTCCCTTGGCAGTTAAGGCAGGTGGGTTTTGTAGCTGAACGTAATGTCGTTTCGTGGTTCTTTGCAGCACATTTTGGTATATTTACATGCACCAAATGGGCTCCACGACATGCCATTTATTTATAGGTTTCACTGCTTTCCTTGTCTCCAGATATGATATGTTCAGCTCTGGCATGCTAATGAGTAAGCAGTGTTCTTCCCTTGGCAGTTAAGGCAGGTGGGTTTTGTAGCTGAACGTAATGTCGTTTCGTGGTTCTTTGCAGCACATTTTGGTATATTTACATGCACCAAATGGGCTCCACGACATGCCATTTATTTATAGGTTTCACTGCTTTCCTTGTCTCCAGATATAATATGTTCAGCTCTGGCATGCTAATGAGTAAGCAGTGTTCTTCCCTTGGCAGTTAAGGCAGGTGGGTTTTGTAGCTGAACGTAATGTCATTTCGTGGTTCTTTGCAGCACATTTTGGTATATTTACATGCACCAAATGGGCTCCATGACATGCCATTTGTGAGTGTCCATATTTTTGGCACTGAAAGCACCTTAGAGGATTTGGGACATATGGACCACCGGACAGTTGATATAGCTAGCTAGCTTTGATTTCATTATGAGAAAACAGTGAATTGAATGCTAGGATGATGTTTCTAGTAGGAACAAGTTTCCTATCCCTATGCATGAATATTCATTTCACAGGCATCAGTCCTTGGGGTTTTAATTCAGAAGAGATTTCCTCTTCAGACACTTCCATGAGATCCCATTCGGCAATGACACCATGGGGTGAGATGAGGATCTTGTAGGAATAACTGTGATAGCATTCCCCGAATAGATGTGGCTCAGAGGATCTGTTCTGAATGTCTGTCACTTCTGGTCATTACAAGTATGTCACCTGAACAAAGCTGTTTACAGATTTAGGAGAGACTGCTAACCCTTCCAAACCCTACTGGATTTTTCCTAAGGGCTTCTCATTAGTGGAGTGAATTATGAGGAATCAAGGTGTTGGATCAGATATTTCTTCAGTTCTTTGCCAAAGTTCCTATATCTGGGTTATTGACTAAGTTTTCTGATAGGAAAACTTAGTCAATTACTGCCCAGCAAGCAATTAATGCACTTGGGAGTGGGACAGCATGACTACCCACACTGCCGCCAGCCTGAACCCTGTCCCTTGGACCATGAGGGTAGGGGCATGGCATTGAAATGGCTGATCCTTACAAGCAATCCCAGTAGCTGGCTTATCCTGGCTGTGCTATCCAGGGCCATCCGTCTTGTTGAAGCAGGAGCTAAAGTGGTATACTGAAGAAGAGCCTATGAACCACAGGCTCAGCTTCAGTTTCCAAGGGTCAATGCGAATGCATATGCTGGATTCATATAATGTTAGCATGGAACCTAGGCTGTGAGCATTGGATCCCAGTGATCTGGAGAGTCAGCAGTGTCAATGGGAGATCCCCTCATCACGTACAGGTGCCAATGTCATATGGTGTTGCAGAAGTGGGTAGGTTGAATAAATTTAAGGAAGGATTACACAAATTTTACAGGGATGGGATACACTTAAATAGAAAGGGTGCAAGAATATTTGCTGATGCTATCGAGGCAGTGTTAGGTGGGTCGGAAAACTGCTAGCTTGGGGGGAGACAAAGACCAATAGATTGACAGTAGCCACTGGCAGAGGTGAAAGAGATTCTTGCACTGCTTCTATTAGAATGAGCAGAAGCCTGAAAAACAAGATGCATGGTATTTCCGAGACTGCTGGGAGCCATTGCGGTACAAGTAAACACATGGGTTGTGTTAGGGTAGCTAAGAATAGAAACAGGTGCAGGTATACTTGCGTGTACACCAATGCTAGGAGTTTAGTAAATAAATTTGATGAATTTGAGGTATTGCTCAAAACATCGAAGGCAGATATTGTTGGGATATCAGAGACGTGGTGTCACACAGATATAAGGGATGCAGAACTACAATTTGGGGAGTACAACGTCTACAGAAAGGATAGACAGGATAGGAAGGGGGGAGGGGTTATGCTATTAGTTAAGAAACACATAAAAACCAAGGAAGTGAAGCCAGTCGACATCGCTGGACAGTGCAGTGTGGAGTCAGTTTGGTGTGACATAAACATTGGGAGATCAAAATTGAGAGTAGGAGTGTGCTATAGGCCTAATGACTCTGATGAGTATAATAAGGAACTGTACAGGGAAATAGAGTGGGCCAGTAAATCAGAGTGTCTTATAATGGGAGATTTTAATTTCCCAGATATTGACTGGAATTTGGGGGCTGGTTACTCACACACTAGCAGGGCTTTTGTGGATTTATTGGATGATTGTTTTCTACATCAGCATGTTCGGGAGGCAACTAGAGGGAGTAATACTCTTGATTTGATTATAAGCAGTGATTCTTCATGCATTAAGAATCTGCAGATAAATGAACCACTAGGTGGCAGTGATCACAGTGTGCTGAAGTGGGATTTACTCAAAGAGGTAACTACCATTGGGGTAAAGGGAAGGGTTATTGCTTCCGTAAAGGCGACTACGATGGACTGAGACAGTATTTAAATTCTATACAGTGGGACCAACTGATGATGTTACCAACAGCAAATTCAAAATGGGAAGCATTCAAAGAACTTATCTTGGAAGCTACTAGGCTTTACATACCAACTAAGAAATATTGTTCAAGGTTTAGGCCAAAATGGATGTCAGATGAACTAATGAGGCATATGGCAGAGAAGAAAAATGCATGGGATACATACAAATTAACACATGACACAGAAGCCTATGATAGATACAAGTTGATATGCAACCAAGTTACAAAGGAGGTTAGGCAGGCGAAGGCAGATTACGAGAAATCCTTGGCAAGGGATGCAAAGAAAAACAGCAAAGAGTTCTTTACTTATGTAAACTCTAGAAGGAAGGGGATGAATCAGATTGGTCCACTTGATATTGATGGGTCAAGTGTTGATGATCCTGCTCAGGTAGCTAACAAACTAAATGAATATTTTGCATCGACATTCACACATGAGGAGTTATTCAGCGAGGGGAATGCCAGAGGTGTATTCAACTCTAGCAGTAAGCTACAGAATCTTGAAATAACTGGGAGTAAAGTGGAGGAGAAACTGTTGAAGATAAACACAAGAAAGGCACCCGGGGTGGATGGGATCTATCCAGTTATATTAAAGGAGGCAGCAAAGGAAGTAAGCAAACCCTTAGCCATAATTATGAGAGCTTCCTTGGACTCAGGGGAGGTACCCATAGACTGGAAATGTGCAAATGTCACCCCAATTCACAAAGGAGGATCAAAGGCTGACACAAGTAATTATAGACCTGTGAGCTTAACTTCTGTTCCAGGAAAATTAATGGAGGCACTGGTTAAAGAAGCACTGCAGGATCATTTAGACAAGACTTCAGTTATAGCTCAGACACAGCATGGTTTTGTTAAGGGGAAGTCTTGCCTGACCAACTTGATTGGATACTATGATGCAGTCACAAAAGAACTGGATGCAGGGAATAACTTTGATATTATATACTTGGATCTTAGAAAGGCTTTTGATACTGTTGCACATGGAAGACTGCTACACAAATTGGAGCAGTGTGACATTGGAGGCAAATTGCTGCTATGGATAAAGGGGTGGTTGAGGGGGAGAAGACAGAGAGTGGTAATCAATGGACACTGCTCATCGTGGACTGATGTTATTAGTGGAGTCCCTCAGGGCTCAGTGTTGGGTCCACTATTGTTTTCTGTATTTATAAATGATATTGATGATGGTATATCGGGCTTAATGTCCAAGTTTGCAAACGATACAAAGATTGGCAGGGTTGTCAAGGACACTACTGACACTATGCTGCTGCAACAGGATCTGGAAAGGTTGAGCAGATGGGCTGAGAGGTGGCAAATGAAGTTTAACATTGACAAATGTAAAGTACTACACATGGCAAACAGCAACCCCAGAGCAACGTATCAACTCTGTGGTACTACACTGACAGTAGTAGAGAATGAAAGGGACTTGGGGGTGGTTGTGCAGGCAGATATGAAGTTCTCTGAGTAGTGCAGACGGGCTGCAAGAGTAGCTCATGGAGTATTGTCAATGATATACAGGAATTTTTCCAGCAGGGATAAGGAGGTGATTATTCCATTATATAAGGTGATGGTCAGGCCACACCTAGAGTACTGTATACAGGTCTGGAGGCCTCATTTCAAGAAGGATGTAGAGCTGCTGGAACGAGTACAGAGAAGGGCAACAAGATTAGTGAATGGAACAAAGGGGTGCTCTTACGAAGAAAGGCTTAAGTTTTGCAAATTACAGTGTCTGGAGACTAGGCACCAGCGAGGTGATCTGATAGAGGTGTATAAAGCCTTGAATGGTTTAAGCATGCTCAATGCTGATGGGATTCTTCCTCTAGCCCAGAAAAATCACCTGAGAGGGCATAAATTCAAATTGAGGAAAGACAGATGTAGGATAGACGTGCGGAAATTTGCCTTTAGCCAGCGGGTGGTTGGTTGGTGGAACAGACTTCCATCCCTTGTGGTGGAGGTTGATAGCCTAAATAAGTTTAAGGCTCAGCTGGACAGGTATTTTGAACGAACAGAGGGGTGAAGTGGAAGTGGGTTTTTTTTTGGCTGATGCTGCATAAGCTTGCTTTCTTGCATCAAATGCCTCTACTAATGCTAATGCTAATTATTAGAGAAGATGAATAGGGATGGATGGATATGATATATATATACATACGCAGTGGTGGACAAAAAAACTGCATCACCTTAAAAAAAAAGTAATATTTGTAGTGAAACATATAAGATATTGTTTGATTACAGTCATTTTGTTTATCGCAAAGCAAGGATATTGCGTCAGATAATGCTTCTAATGCATCAGGATGTAATTGCAAAGTATTGCATCAGCCATTTCTATAAATACGGTGTTGGAAGGGTATACATGCTCATTAGTATCCTGTTGTGCGGAAGTGTAAGCATGTCTCCATATGTTCAGTTGACACCAAGAAAAAAAAAAAGGGGTAACTGTTGCTCTGTCCCAGGAAGGGCTTTCTATGCATGCTATTGCTGATAAAATAGGCTGCCACCAGTCAACAGTATCATGAGTGCTGAAAGTAAAGTGTGACCGGTGATGTGAAGAGAAGACCTCGATCAGGCTGTAAGAGAGTGACTACGCCTTCCCAAGATCGATATTTGAAGCCTTCGTAATTGCCATGCTAGTGCTCCTGATCTAAAACTGGACTTTGAGCTGGCCTCTGTTGTTGAAACAAGCACACGAACTATCCAAAGACAGCTTTCAGAATGCGGTCTGCATGCCTACCGGCCCAAGAAGAAGCCTTTGTTGATCAAATAAATGAGGAAATAGAGACTTGCTTGAGCTAAACTGCATGTTTCACGGACAAAAGAGCAGTGGCGCACCATCATCTTTTCTGATGAATCAAAATTCAACCTGCATGGCTCAGATGGGAAGCAATACGTCAGAAGACAAAAATCGGAGGTATACCATCCTATAACACCAACTGTAAAGTTCCTCGCCGGTCAGATGGTCTGGGAATGCATAACAAGTAAAGGGGTGGGGCGAATTAAGTTTATTAATGGAATGGTAAATGCAGAAACCTACACTCCTATCTTGGAGGAGTGCCCGAAACCCGTTATTAGGGATCACCACACAGACGTCCAAAACTGCATTTTTCAACAGGACTCAGCACCCTGCCACACAGCAAAATTGGTAAGTTTTATGCTATTTAGATTTAATGATGAGTTTGTCTTCTTGTCTCACAAGACTTAAAACATACTCACACCAATGTTTTCTCTCGTTTTTCTCCCTTAAGATGAAGTCATACCTCAGAAATGCTGGCATTACAGTGTTGGACTGGTCTGGCAATAGTCCACATTTGAACCCTATTGAAAATTGCTGGTACATAATGTCATCTAAAATTGCTCAGAAGACGCCAACAAGTAAGATTCAGCTGCAGTAGAGCATTATAAGGGTGTGGTACCACGAAATTGGGCAATTGTATATCCAGAAGTTGATTAACTCTATGCCAAATCATTGCAAGGCTGTAATTGTAGCTCGAGGAGGAACACCAAAATATTGAGGACTTATTTTGCTGATTTACAGTACATAATACTATTATGTTAACTTGTCATTTTAGTTTGTACATGTAAATGCAATAATAAAATGTACGTTTGGTTGTCATGATTGCCATTTGCATGATTTCTCATATTTCCATTAATTACGCATTTTACCCTTTGGGAAAATATTTATGGCAATTAGGGAAATCAGGTGGAGTCTTTTTATTGGATTTCATTCACAGAGATATAGATCTCATCTAACAAATACATTTTGAACATTTCTGCAACCCATAATGCAGTCCAAAACACATTATTTGCAAAATTCACGTGATGTGCAATTTTTTTGTCTGCCACTGTGTGTGTGTGTGTGTGTGTGTGTGTGTGTGTGTGTGTGTGTGTGTGTGTGTGTGTGTGTGTGTGTGTGTGTGTGTGTATTTTGCTGATGCTGTAAAAGCATACTTGCATGCAACATTTGTTAAGCTTTCCTCTTATGGCCTTTCTCTGTGATCACTTAATGTGATGGTAGATGACTCTTAACATCACAGAAAACAGAAGTTCCACAATGTTCTTTTCATCCATTATTTTGCACCTGTATATAAAAAAATTTCCTACTGGCTGGAAATGTTATCCACAGTTTTGCTGATGATACAACAGCACATTCCACTTTCGAGTTCAACAAACCCTTGCTCTTCTAAACAACTCCTCGAAAATCCAACACCAGTTCCTTATTTGCTCATCTCTATGTAATTCTCAAATGAGAAGAAAAATTTTTAATTTCAATCTTTCTAAAACTCTGTCCTGTCTTATTTCTCATGAAAAAGATTCTAAAACGTTTATGCTTATGTTGAAAGGATATGTATTACCTAAAGAGATATGTATTACTGGAAGACATATCTTTGCACAAACATATCACAAATATCAGTTTCTCCACACCAATAAAAAAAAAAAAAAAAAAATTCTATTTAGTCCTTAGTATTATGTTTCTAAAGAACTACTAACTCTGCAAAAATCAAAAATCCACCTTACCATGAAATACTGTTCCCACATCTAGGATGGGGGTGATCACATAATATGTCTAAAATTTCTAGACTCCAAAATCCAAAAGAGCAGCCAAGCTAATTAATGATTTTCCTTCTACAAACTCACTCCTCTTCCTATTGGAAAGTTGTTTAGTTTCTACTGCATACTTTATTTTACAGATATTTCTGTTGTTCATATCTGATTTAGTTACTGCAATTCTACCTTTCTTCCAAGCTGGTTCAAAAACATGTCAACTAGTCAATACAAGAGCTGTGTTTTGGAACAAAGAACAAAATCTTTTGTATTTTCTAAAAGTTCTATAGAAATTGATTTTCAAAGTTAGCAAGTATCTTCTAAATATGTAGGTAGTACCTAATAGCAATTTGTATAAAAAAAAAAAAAAAAATTTTTTTTTTCATTAAATCAACATTTTATTTTTATCAAATTACATATATTTCCTTATGTGTAAAATTCAGTACAAAAGTACAGATTAAAAAAGTTATAATACATACATCAGTGAGATAAAACTCACTGATGTATGTACGGGAAAAACACTTTTCACTTGAACCTAAAATTATTTGTAAATTTTAGTTTGAGTCATTAAAGAAGCACACAATATAAGGAGTGACAAAAAGAAATTTGGGAATGAAGCTTACCGGCTATTTAATAGTTCCACTTTGAAGTACTTTCCTAGATACTGTACACACGAATTCCAGTATTTCTGGAATTATTCCTGATATGCTTCTTTTGGAATTGTTAATAATTCCTGTGCTGCATTCTGAGTACTTGCAAATCTGTGACCTTTCAAGGTGCTTCAAGCTTGGGGGGCAACCAACAAACAAATGGAGCTAAATCCAGGCGTCTCCATAGTCAAGTGGGCAGGAGCAGCGGAGCGTAGCACACGCTTCTTGATTAGACCGAGGTTCAAGCCTGTGACCAACAAATATGGAGGATGCGGAAAGGTCAGGGAATGACCACCGCATATCCATGGAGCAATATGGCCTTGCTTCTTGCTATATTTCCTTTGGCTTTGGTGCTGATCCTTGATGACATTGTTAAAATCATTGGATCTATAGCATTAAGTTCTATATATATTTTTTACTCAATTTTATTTTAATTTACTTTTATTTTACAGGTACTTATTTAATTTTTTCCAATGTTACTACATCTAATATGGTCAGCTTTCCTCCATTTATACTCTAATCTACTTATCTATATTCCATTATGGTCATTGGGTATTTTTGCTATTATGTACTTGCAGTGCCCATTGTCTATAAACCATCCATTTTTTAATTATCATTCTTTTCAAGCCGTTACTATTCACTACAACCACTTGTTATTAATACATACATATATATATATAGAATATCAATAGAAAAAGTAAATCAATCCAATAATAAGAATACCATCAAGGACTTAAGAAAACGCAAAAAAAAAAAAAAAAAAAAAAATTATTATTATTATTATCGCTTTTTACCGACAATCTAGATGACTTCAACTGGGGCCAACCACCCAGAATGAAGGCAAAAAACGACAAGAAGTTCTCTGTTTCTGTGATGATCAATATATGCTAAGTAATTTAAATCTAAACCAAATATAAACCAGTATAGGCCGAACATAAATCGAATATAAATAAATCGAATGAAGATAATTAATTAAGAAAAATTTTGAAATATTAGAATCAAAGGTAAGAAATATAAGTAAAAAAAGCTTAAATATATAATACATACTACATTTGACCGTATCTAGGACATAATGTAATAGTCGTCAAAATAATATGTGGTGCCCCCTATGTGATGGATACGGTAAAAATAAATAATTAAATTAAATTAACGCAAAGAGAAACATGCAGATAGTAAGAAGAAAAACTAAAGGAGTAGGAAAAATAGAACCTGAACTCCACAAAGGCGAAAAATAGTGGTATAGATAAGAAATAGTTTCTCCTACGTCCTCGGATTGCCCTAATAATTTCGGAGAAATAAAAATAAAGAGTGTAGGACAGCTTAAAGGCATTACAAGATATAAGTTGTGGCTCGGGTATGCCCGGGATCGCAAACCCGTTCCTATAGTAGGACCCTGAGCTGAATTTGCATGTTATCTCAGCGTGAATTTAAGTAAATTAAAAGAATTTAACTATATGTATTAAAAAAAAAAAAAAAAAAAAAATGATACACTGTAATTTGCAAGCCGGTGGGTACAAGTTTTCTACGCCATAAGACACCAAGAATGCAAAGTGTATCCTATTTGGATGGTTTATAGACAATGGGCACTGCAAGTACATAATAGCAAAAATACCCAATGACCATAATGGAATATGGAATATTTTTAATCCTTAAATTACGTTCTCTGTCGGGTCAACGATGATTAATATATGCTTACATTTATATTTTACTTATATTTCTTACCTTTGATTCTAATATTTCAAAATTTTTCTTAATTAATTATCTTCATTCGATTTATTTATATTCGATTTATGTTCGGCCTATACTGGTTTATATTTGGTTTAGATTTAAATTACTTAGCATATATTGATCATCACAGAAACAGAGAACTTCTTGTCGTTTTTTGCCTTCATTCTGGGTGGTTGGCCCCAGTTGAAGTCATCTAGATTGTCGGTAAAAAGCGATAATAATAATAATAATTTTTTTTTTTTTTTTTTTTTTTTTGCGTTTTCTTAAGTCCTTGATGGTATTCTTATTATTGGATTGATTTACTTTTTGTATTGATATTCTGTAGACATTGTGGGTGTATTGCATGATTGCTTGCAACTGCATTAACCCATAAATATTAGTTATTGTCTTTTAACTTTCTTGCTTTCCTTTTATCACTAATATAACTATTAACATATATATATATATATATATATATATATGTGTGTGTGTGTGTGTGCGCACGCACGCACACACACACACACACACACACAGGGGGGGGGGTTAGAAAGTTTTTAGCCCAATATAGATCGCAAAAGTTTTCACAAAAGATAATATTGCCAATCTGTGCTGTGACTCTTCTTGTGTGTTCACAGAAAATTTTAGGTTTGTAACTATAGTTGAAGCTCTTTATACAGACCCTCTTTTTAATGTCCCACACATTATAACATCCAGGCCAATTTCTCATTAACCTAATGCTATTTTATGAACAATCGATATAACATCTGTTTTTATCATTCTCCTGGGGGGGGGGTCATTATATACAGCTTCGACTGTATGTTCTCCTTTACAGAGGATGTTGAAATGAAAAGATGGTGATTCCTGAGAGAATCAAACACTGTATAGTCATTGAGTACCTTCATATAAAGGGAATGTCATCGAAAGAAATTCACAAAGACACATTCAGGGAATCTTGTCCTTCATGTGTGATGGTCAAAAGCTGGATTGCCGAATTTAAGCGTGGACGAGACAGTGTTGAAGATGCATCCCACAGTGAGAGGTCTGTTACCACATTGGCAGACACCTGCAAATGTGGATATCATTCATGACCTGATCATGCAAGACTGCAGAATAACACTGAAGCACATTGAGGAAACATTCAACATCTCCCAAGAGTGAGCTCACGATATTGTGGTGAATGTTAGGAATGAAGGTTTCTTCAAGGTGGGTCCCTAAGGCACTGAATGCAGATCAGAAATGGAAAGAATGGGGTGTTGTCATGAGATTGTGCAGCATTTTGAAGCTAATGAAGCTCAGTTTTGGAGGCAGTATGTCACTATGGATGGAATGTGGGCACACCACTTCGACCCTGAAACAAAATAATCAAAACAATGGAAGCATCCCTCTTCTCCCCCTTGTAAAAAGTTTCGAGTGCACAAGTCATGTTATCCATCTTTTGGGATGCAGGAGTGATCATAGTTGGTTTCCTGGAATGGGGTACCACTATTAATGCTTAAGATTATTCAAACCTACTGAGATGTTTCCACAAGGAATTGAAGCTCAAGAGGCATGAGAAATTGGCCAAAGGAGGCATCTTGCATCAAGAAAATGTACCAATACGCACAGAATTTGTGACTCAGGCAACACTGTGTGATTGTGGGTTTATTACAGCATCCACCATACTCATTGGATTTGGCTCCACTGGACTATTTTCTATTTCTAAATCTCAAAAAATGACTTGAAAGGTTAGAAATTTGACAGTGACAATGCTGGGATGCAGACAACAACTGGTTTGAGTCAAAATCTGAATTTTATTTGAACAGGTTATGAAGGCTAATGGATTATGCCAGAGTGTGTGTTAACTTAAGGGGACCACATGGGGTTTCACAACTTTCCAGCATTCCTTCTATGAGAGGCTAAAATCTTTTCACACTCCCCTTGTATGTATGTGAATGTGTGTAGAAATCACAGAAAAATCTTCCAATGATGTAAAAAGTTGTTTTTAACAATTTATTCAAAGGCTTTTCAGTGGTTTTCAAAGTTTAAAGAGAGCTGCTAGTCAACATAAACATGGGTTTATGTTGCACTTTTCCTTTTTTTAAACTAATTTCGACTCATATTCTCTGTTAAGTAATACCACTCATTTTAAAATGCAATGAAAGACATAAAAAATCTTCTATTCAACATGTTCTGATTCAGCCTGACTATAGATAAATATGTGATCATGCATTATTACTATGTTAGATGAAATAATTGATCTATGCATTTGTGCACACACCTCATGTGCAAAAGACCCATAAATTTTTCTATAATTTTCTTGGGGGCATCTGCATTACCTTTCACCAATTACTACAATTTTAATAAATGTTTTCCTATTTCAGAAGAGGATGGTCACAGCGTGCATTATCATTCTTCTATCTATTCCTGATTGGCAAGAACCACTACTCTTTAATCATGCACAAATTTCATCCAAGTTCTGAGCCGTGATTGAAATATATTCCTGAAAACTAGTGGAAAAAGCTTAGTATGTCCAGGTTGTTCCTGGATATACTAATTGTTCTTCCAAATTGTTCTTCTTTAAAATAGAAAAATGTCCCGTTGCTCTATCCAATTTTACTCACTATTAAAAATACTCACCTTTTCAGCATTTGCTAACTGTACATCTTCAGGAACTTTTATTCCATAATCAGGAGCATTACATGCAATCTTTAACTTATTAATTTGAGCTTCTAATTTTTCCTGTTTCTGCTCCAACCTAGCAACCTCTTTTTCTGCATCAATAACACCCTAGATTTGAAAGTGAGATCAAATAAAAATTGCATTATAATAATGTAAAATTGGAACAAAAATTTCTGTTAATTTTTAATATACTATGAAATGATATTATGCACAACAATCTGATTTAAATTAATTAAAATTTGAAATCTATAAAATATGTAAAATGCATCTTAAATGTATATGAAGACTAATATTCCTTTTTATAAGAATTACAATAATCTGTATCTAAAACTGTACCAAAATGTAATTTATAAAAATGCATTTTATATTTCTTCTCATTTAAGTGCATAATATCACTTGTTAAATAAATTCCATATAAAAAGAAACTGCACTCTCTCTCTCTCTCTCTCTCTCTCTCTCTCTCTCTGCTGCTTATAATTTTCTCTTTAAATTAATATACACTCTCTTAGATATTGATTAAATTTCTCCTTTACTGAAGTTATTTATTCAGAAATAAACAGTTACAAAATAAATTTTTATCAGGTAGGAAACAAGTTTACATATGCACATATAAAATCTCTCTATACATTAAAAAAGGTTTTCCTCCTAGTGATATTTATTTGAGTCAATGGAAGAAGAGGGTGGGGCAATCACGTCACTTATTCGAGCCTCCATAACATTCACCAACCTTGTGCACGTGGTTCACTGCCTGATACATGACACGCTAGGCATCATTTGATGTCGATTGTAAGGTCAGCTTATGAAGGTACCCGATATAGTTTATATATGGTATTTGTAAATAGTTTAGTATTTTGTAAATATTTAAATATTTGTATAGTTTATAAATATTTTAGTTCTGCTCTATCGGATGCAACATTATTGCTCATACATTACATAGGTCATTTCCTGATTAGATATCGATCAGTGCATTTCGACAGGTGTGTTATACACGTCTTCATATGGGATGAACCTTCCATGATCAGACGGCAAGCAATGGAGACGATCGACCGCATCACAAGAGACATTTTCGATACTGACACCGTTCGCAAGCAAGCAAGCTTTTTGTACTGGGTGGAGATTTCAGGCAGGTGTTACCTGTGGTAAAAAAGGGAGGAGACAAATATATGAAACCTGTTTAAAGAAGAGTTATTTATGGCCGTGTTTAGAAACACAAACTGATGAGAAACATGAGAGGCAGATTAGGAGAAGGTTTCACAAGATGTCTGCTGGACAAAGGCGAGAACAGGATCAAGGAATTGGAGATCACTGATGATCTGATTTGTGAAGACGTGATACAGACTTTATATCTGTGCAGTTTCACTACAGAAGAGATCGGTAAATGGGCCATCCTTGCCTCTAGGAATGAAGACTCAACGATAAAGTGATTACGAGTCTTTCAATTGATGCCATACAATGTCTTTCAATTGATGAGGCACTCTGTCTCGGTGGAGACGAATCCGGTGACAACGAAAATGTTTCTCTGCAATATCCTCCGGAATACATCAATGGTCTGAGCCCTTCTGGACTTCCACCTCACGATATACAGTTGAAAGAGGGTTGTTTGGTGATGCTCATCTGGAATCTCTGCATATCAGACGGGTTGTGTAACGGAACCCACTTGATCGTAAGGCGGGTACAACGAATAGTTCTCCATTGCGAGATCCTCACTGGCAACAAGAAAGGAGACATAGTTCATATTCCTAGGATCACCTTAGACACGAGAGGGGACACAGATACGTCTTTTGTTCTGAAGAGACTCCAGTTACCTGTCAGAGTAGCACTTGTAATGACGATAAATAAGTCACAGGGACAGACTTTTGATTACGTTGGATTGTTCATGGTCAATTTCAGAGACTTCGTATTCAGTCACGGGCAACTATATGTAGCTCTTTTGAGATCCACAAGAAAGACTGGTATACGCATACAATGGGTCGACAAAGGACCTAAATGTATAAAGAACATTCTATTTGAAGATGGATTATGAACTGAGATGAGATCTGTTTAGTAATAATAAAAACTTTATCTCTTAGCTCTAAAGTTTTCTTCCTTATATCCCTCGATTCCAACTTCCTTGAACCAAAGTGATGTTTACAGAGTAAAAAACCTCAGCCTAAGGCCGTGCAAAAGAAGCGAGCAGGGAGCAGAGACCCCTAGTATATATATTATATTAATTTGTGAACAAAGAATAACATATTAACTTACTTTTAAATGTAATGCGTGGTTAGCAGATGCATCTGCAACATAAAAAGAAACTTTAATTTTCTATGCATTTTTCTCTTGGCCATTATCACACTAAGCATTTCTTTATGAAGATTCATTAAAACCTTGGCATCCTGAATCTTTTTCTTCCTGGTGTGCCACAGTCTTGCAGGTTTTGGCAGCTAATTATTAATAACGCCATATTTTTCTCTCTTTAACTTTATGGTAATCCATGTTTCACCAATGATGAGTATGTCTGGATGCTGATTGAGGACTGCAATATACATTATCTGGTCAATTTATTATGAACATGAGCTAACAGTGTGTTGGTTCATGCTGGCTAAAATCACTGCTTTGACACAACATAGCATTGAGCCAAGAGAATGTTAAAAAACATCATGAGGTTTGTTGTTTGTTATTTGGTTTTTAGGAGCATTAGCAACTAAGGCCATATTGCTCCAGGATATGCGGTGGTCATTCCTTGACCTTTCCACATCCTCCGTATTTGGTGGTGACGGGCTCGAACCCCGGTCTAATCAAGAAGCGTGTGCTATGCACTGCTGCTCCTTCACACCTGGCTACGGAGGCGCCAACATCATGAGGAATATCAAACTGTTCATGTAATAAAAATGTCCCATAATACAGGAATTGAAGGGCAATCTTCTACATGCATGTGAGAAGTATAAATATTACAGAGTATGAATTTAGAAATAAAAATAATTTACTGAACGGCACATCTGCTCTTAGAAATATATGTCACATAAAACAATTGTATACATTAGTAAAATACCGAAATAGAAAACCAATTAAAAATAAGGAAGCAAGTGGGAGGAAGGGAGGATTACTGTATGTTAAGTGTTGCATCCTTGAACAGCTGATTCTCATGGCTATAGTCTAAGTAAAAATTACTCAGGAGGATACATTTACCTTTAGAGTATGATATTATGGCAACAACAAACAAAGAAGGAGAAGGAAGACTATGACTGGTCCATGCTGGATACCTGTGATAGCTGAATACTCACAAATTACTGTTCCTCCAAGTCAGACAGACTGTGGTAACCACTGTGGCCCTGAGAAAAAAAGCCACATTATGCTGATTGGCTCTGGCTTGTTTGTTTTGAATATGTACTGATCTTTGTAGGATGATCGGGATTGAATGTTAAGGGATGCAGCTTGGGTCAGTCGGTTGGCCTCTACCTGTCTGAAAAGTCTGTTGGAATCTTTGGGATCTCCAGGTGCTGCTAAAAGTAACTTGGGACATGGGAGGAAAAGGAGAAGATAGGGGTGTGGGGTATCTGCAGAGTACAAGTCTGAGATACCTAATGGGACTGCATCTGAAGCTGTGGAAGAGGGCAATGTAGGAGGGGGGCAGTGAAACTGCCAACGTTTTTGGTGATGCTGAGACTTAGGCGGGATGGATCAGTTTTCTAGAAACTCTCTCTGAGAAT
This sequence comes from Mastigoproctus giganteus, assembly GCF_048544385.1. Lineage (NCBI taxonomy): Eukaryota > Metazoa > Arthropoda > Arachnida > Uropygi > Thelyphonidae > Mastigoproctus > Mastigoproctus giganteus. The sequence continues at coordinate 163,580,798 of NC_143583.1, read as the reverse complement.
AACTGTCTAAGATTTGAAGGAGCTTAAGGCTCTTAAGGTTAAAGGTTTGACTCCCATAAATGCAGTGAAATGTAACACCCACGCTAGCTATGCAGATGCCCAGCCAGCAGTATGACTGTCCAATGTAGTATTTATCGCACTGGAAGTCCAATCTGAGTCACAGATTTAATTAGTATTTAAATTTACACTACACATCAATGCATCCCCTCTCCTGGTGTGTGAGAAAAAGATGAATGAGTTGAGTGGGAAAAAAAAAAAAAAAAAAAAAAAAAAAATATATATATAATAAAAAATTAAAAAAAAAAATGCAAGTAGAGTGAGAATGCAGATTATGAATGAAATAAATGTGTCTCTCCCACCCCCTCGCCTGGTGGGTTTCCCACTGCCAGCTAACATATCCCACCCCCGGAGCGGGATGGGCAGCTTGACCTTCATGCCGGATTCGACACTGCTTGGACATGACACTGATGAAGACATTCTGCGGCTTTTCTGCCAACACGCCATTGGCGATCTGAACTGGGTACTCTAACCCGGTTCCCTTTAAAACCCCATCTCTAGGCGGGGGGGGGGGGACGGATCTCTTTTCTCCTCTCCTCCCTGCCTATCCCCCATACTTCGCCTGGTGGGGCTCGTCTCCACTGACCTCTTTGGGGATGCCTACTCTATCATCCCTATTCTTCTATCTGTTTTCCCCCCAGTCTTCAGTCTCTCCCCCTCTCTCACTAAATCGACTAAGGTACACCCTTAACAATGCCGCCAAATTCCACCAGTTTCATCTAAATCTCTAAGACAACAAACACTATTAGCTTTTATCTAGCGTATAGTCTCACGTCTAAATTTAATAACATCAAAATTTTGCCCAATCCCATTAACAGCAATCCTATTAAGCACTAATGTCAAATGCGTAATTTTTTTTTTTTTTTTTTTTTTTTAAGGTCCTAGCCACTGAAATCCCAGGAAACTAGGTGGCAGGACCTGCCAGACCAATTTGTTGTGATACTGGATACACCTGGCTAGCCTCCACGTGGCAGGGTATGGGCAACGTCAGGCCCACTAGGGGCCTGGCGGCCAATAAGCCGATCAAACAATGGGCACAACATATCACACTGCACAGACACGGCCCACACACTTTCAAGTCTCTGGCTTGACAGTGTACTGTCCTCGATACAGCGAAACACACACGGAGTTGGGAGAAATCCCAGGTGCCGTTTGACATGAACATACCTTATACCTTGCCAGTGTAGTACCAGAGTTGATACGTTGCTCTGTGGTTGCTGTTTCCCATATGCTATTCTTAATAGTACTTTGTCCTATTAAGATTTTAACCTATAATTTATCCAATTTAGTGGGCTTAGTACTACCTTGGTAGCTAATGCTTGTTCATTTAGTGGTCATATGGTTAGTTGCTCCCTAACCATTTTTACCATCTTGTAGCACTGTGGGAAGATAAGTGGACAATGGATTGTCTAAGCAACCAATCAGTTCCCACAAGCCTAGTTTAGGAGACTGGAGGGAGGGGGAGATCTCCTTCTTCTCCTAGTTAAACAGCTTTAGATCACCTCAGTCATGCACCTCTATATAAATTTCAAATAAATCAGGGAGACCATCAAATATCATTGTAAAAATAAAAAAGGCAATATTATTTTTACAAAAGCATAAATTAATGGTACTTAATTTCATTGTAGTATTGGAGTCAGAGAGAAATTTTCTATCAGCAATTTATTAAGCTTTTCTTTATACATTTTATTTAATTAACTGATTTAATTTTTAAAGCAAAAAGACAAGGTTAGCATAAGCAATCAAAGTCACTACCATGTTCATTTACACTAGTCCTAACCTATATCAGGCAATTAAAAAATTAATGTCCACTGATAAAAGTTTGGTGGCGGCAATTTTTGCTTGTTAAAGACTGTTGTAACTAATTAAAAAAATTATTAACATATTTTCTCACCTTTAGTAACAAATGTACTTCACAGCAATCTGAAATGGGAATAATGGCACAACCAATGGGGACCCCATGTCCATCTATTAATTCTATCTTCGAAGAAATTGTTAATGTTTGAATAACAGGAATGAATTTTGTGACCAGGAAATGAACATCTTTGCCATCGCACTTTATATATACTGTAAATAGACATAATAAATAAACAAGGAGGAACACTATTTTAATCCTATAGTGGATACATAGCACTATATAATATATATATATATACTATCATTAAATATTGACAAAAGTTAAATTATAATAAAATAAATAAATAAATAATTGAGCATTTATTAGAGGCAGCGACTTGCAATTCCTCCATATGAAGCTGAAATATATTTTAAATTAAATAAAATAAAACATAAGCCAGTAGTATGGCAAAAACTGTAGAACGAAAATTAACATAAAAATAACCAAATAAACAAACAAACGGAAAAGAAGAATAAAAGTTAGACATAAATAATAGCCCAGAAACCCCTATATAATTTCGAACTTTAAATCCAATTAACATGACGTATAAAAATTTAGAATAATGCCAATTACATGTTAATTTAGCGGTACCCCCCCCCCCGAGAGGTACCAGTTCCAAAAGACGTGAAATATCACCAAAAAAGGGGGTTGAAGGAACTACTGAAAGATAACAAAATCAGAATAAATTAAAATAAAATAGACTGACCATTATGCCCCATATTGACAGAGGACCACGAGGCCAATAATGGTCATGGAATCGCTGCATTTCAATCGCTATACAAATCGTCGCAATGGTGAAAAGATCGAAGTACCAAATCACCCTTCCTCCCCTGATCGATCCCAATGCAGTGGTCCTTATGCAGCAAAAAATAAATTATAGAACAGACAGCACTCTAAAGCAGAGCCACACCACTGACATACTGTAGGCTGAATCAGCTTATATAGAAGAAAGGAAAATAGATGGCGGCACAGGCGCTGCTAAATTAGCATTTAAACCCATACTACCATCGAATTATATTAAATATTGATAAAAGTTAAATTATAATAAATTAAATAAATAAATAATTGAGCATTCATTAGAGGCAGCGACATGCAATTCCTCCATATGAAGCCGAAATATATACTATCATTAAATATTGACAAAAGTTAAATTATAATAAAATAAATAAATAAATAATTGAGCATTCATTAGAAAAAAAAAAAAAAAAATATATATATATATATATATATATATATATATATATTAGAATTACATCAGAGTTGATTTTAGTATCCTACATCATGGTCTTCAGTATTTCAATCTATACCATTTGATATTTTTTTTAATTGGAAAAGTATACTTATAAAAACTTCTTTATGATTCCATGTTTGTGTGCAAAATGCACTGCATACCCACTCTTCATTTTCCACAAAGCTCAAGATTTGCTTCAGTTGCTCTCACTCCATACCACTGTGTTGGAAATAAGGTAGTTCAGAAATAATTTTTTTTTGGATAACAAAGACTTATTCTTTATTCTAAGTGTCAAAATAAAGAATAAAATTGTATATACATCATTTGAAAAAATTTGTCTTTTATTCCAAAAATACAGAATAGTGACCAAAGTACACCAAGTGAACCTGAGGTATGACATTTTCGACCTACCTGTTAGGCAGTTAATAATACCACTAATGTGGTCAATCATAACACTAAATCATAGCATACCTTAAAACAACAAAAAAATCTATCAACTAAAATATAACAAATGAAACCGAAAACAGTAATACTAATCGTGGCATGTGATGCAAGCGTATAAGCTTATGTAGCATCAGCCAAAAAAAAAAAAAAAAAACCACAACCATTCTCTCTAAATGTTCATTCAGTTCCTCCTTAAATTTATTTAACCTATCAACTTCCACAACAATAGATGAAAGTTTCTTTCAGAAATTAACCACACACTGGCTAAAGGCAAATTTCTGCACATCTATTCTACAGCTGTCTTTCCTCAATTTGAATTTATGCCCCCTTAGGTTCGTAATCTGAACAAGTGGAAGAATCCCACCAGAATTCAGCACCCTCAACCCATTCAAGGCCTTATACACCTCAATCAGATCACCTCACAGGTGCCTAGTCTCCAGCCGCTGCAATTTGCAGAATTAAGTCTCTCTTGGTAACATGATCCCTTCATTCCCCTCACCAATTTTGTTACCCTTCTCTGTACATGCTCAAGCAAATCTACATCCTTCCTAAAATGAGGCCTCCAGACCTGTACACAGTACTCAAGGCGTGGCCTGACTATTGCCTTATAAAGAGGGACAATCATCTCCTTTTCCCTACTAGCAAAATTCCTGTATATCATTGACAAAACCCCATGACCTGCCCTGGCAGACTGTCTGCATTACTCAGAAAACTTCATACTGACTGCACAATTACTCCCAAATCTTTTTCATTTTATACCACCCTAAGTGTAGTGACACACAGTTGGCACATTCCTCTGGGGATATTTCTACCCATGTGCAGTACTTTGCATTTGTCAATGTTAACTTCAGTTGTCACTTCTCAGCCCATCTGCCCAAATTTTCTAGATCCTATTGCAGTAACACACTGCCATCACCGTCATTAACAACCCTGCCAACCTTTGTATCATCTGCAAACTTCGACACTAAGCCAAATTGATAAAGGTATATCAATACCTTCATCAATATCATTGATAAATATAGAAAACAACAGTGGACCCAACACCAAACCCTGTGGGACTCCACTAATAACATTAGTCCATGAAGAGCAGCGCCCATTGATTACCACCCTCTGTCTTCTCCCACTCAACCATCCTTTTATCCATTGTAGCAACTTACCCTTAATACCATTCTGCTCCAATTTGTACAGTAGTCTTATTCGCGTGACAGTGTCAAAAGCTTTCCTGAAATCCAAGTATATGATATCAAAATTATTTTTTGCATCCAGTTCCTTTGTAACCACATCATAATATCCAATCAAATTTGTGATACAAGACTTTCCCTTAAAAAACCCATGCTATGTCTGAATTATTGCTGCAGTCTTGTCTAGATGATCCTGCAATGCATCTTTAACCAGTGACTCCATTATTTTACCCGGAACAGAAGTTAAACTAACTGGTCTGTAATTACTCGTCACCCTTCAATCCCATCCCCCTTGTGAATTGGGAATACATTTGCACATCTCCAGTCTGTGGGGAGATGTGTCCTCCCCTGAGTCCAAGGATATTTTCATAATTATGGCTAAGGGTTTGCTTACTTCCTTTGCTGCCTCCTTTAATATAACTGGATAGATCCCATCCACCCCAGGTGCTTTTCTTATGTTTAACTTCAACAATTTCTCCTCCACTTTGCTTTCAGTTATTACAAAATCATTGAGCACCCTGCTACAATTTTATAACCTTCTCACATTTTCAATTCTTAATAACTCCTCATGTGTGAATGTAGATGCAAAATACTCATTCAGTTTGTTTGCAATCTGAGCAGGATCATCAACGGCCGAACCATCGATATCAAGTGGACCAATCTGATTCATCCCCTTTGTTCTGAAACATTATGCAAATACTAATTTATAAATTTTGATAATACAAATATTGAAAATGAAAGCTGGAATGTTTTAGGTTCTGTTAGTTTCATTTTTGGCTATAGCATTCTAGCTCATAGAACACAATTACAACTCAATTTATATTATGAGATATTATGCAGCAAAAGCTGCTATGCTAAAGGGATTCATTACATTTCAATTTTTTTGAATAGTGCTGCTTTTTACTACAACACCAATAAGATGTTTGTTTTCATTGTCTGAGTTATAAGTCAGTAGTATTTAGAAATACACTAAAATAGAAGTGCATCGTTGATGTCTATTTTAACTGATTGTTTGACTGTCAATGTATCAATATCAAAATCAGAGATCACATGAGCCAATTCTAGAGGTGAAGTTGTGAAACTGAGTTGTAGGGGAAGGCTGATTGATTTAGTAATTCATGGTGTTAGAAAGCAAGCATTTGGCTGTTTTTGAAGCATCCCTTTCAAGTTTCTTTAGATGTGCTTTAAAGGTGTTTGGTATTAATTGTCTTTAGGAAGGTAAAAGCAAAATTGATATATTCTCTGTTAGTCAAAATTTATTTAAATGAATTGGGGGGGGGGATCCTGTTCTGCAGCAAGATGCAAATGTGAATCAATTGCAGTTTTTGATTGCTTATTTACCTTCAGACTTGTGAAAGTAATTGCCCTGTCAAACTGAGGCAAGATTTTATTCATGCTTCTATATAGTTCAATTTGCTTCATACACTTCTTCAGATCAAGACGGCATTGTACGCTTCAGTGGGAATAAACCATATCAGTAACATGTTTCATGCTGTCAGCTGCATATCTGTGGTAGAGGAACCAGTGCAAGCTACAAAATAAAGATCAGCTTTTATTATCCTTCTTAGGCTTTACCAGCTTTCTCCTGTGTCTGAGAGTGCTTCTGATCATGGTATCACCTATGTACACAGCTTTCAGCCTTTTATAAATTCTTGGTCTGATTATTAGCAGCGATTCCTCATGTATTAAGAATCTTCAAATAAAGAGCTGCTAAATGGGAATGACTGTAGTATACTAAAGAAATAACTACTGCAAGGGTAAGGGATTTCATTTTATGTTATTGACAACATCATACATAACAGCAAAGCCAATAACAGTGTATGACAGAGTTCAGGATAACAGAACATAAAAAATTAAATGAATATAATAAATTAGTATAGAATATTAAACAGGTATAAATTTTATTTAAAAGGGGGGGGGGGGAGTGTGCAATAATGTAACTTTAAGAGTCGTAGAAGGCAAGGGCAACATTCCTGAGTTGAGACAAGTCATTCCTTCAGAAACCAATTTCTGAGCTGTTGCAACTCCTGAAGGAAGCTGGCTCTCACCTCTGAAACATATCTAATTCAGCTGTATTGTTTTACAATATTAATCAGTCTGTTAATGGTGCTGTGGTTTCCAAGATTGATTTGGAAAGCATGATTCTTGAAGATATCCCATTTTAAGAACTGCTGCCAGTGAACAATTAAGGTGTACCATCTCTAGAAATTCAAATGAAGTGAGGCATCTTGTCAGTATTTAGTAAGGCAGTTTAATATCAGCCTTGTTTCTGTGAATATTCAGAGGCTGAAGCTTACTCTAGCAGCGAGAAGCAGCACTTACCCCTATAAAACACTAGATTTCTGTTGGGGAGAGAGATATAGCATACAAATGTTTCTGCACACCCTCGATCTGCTTATTTGTCAGGCTGCCTCATAGGTTCCAAATGGGAACCATCATCTTAAAAAGCATGATGGTAAATTTTGGACCACTGTACAATATATATGTTTCTTTTTGTAAACATAATCTGCACACTGGATTTTCCAAATAGTGAGTTGTTATATTGATTAATTGCATAGACTGTGTTAAATGTTACTCCCATATCTTTTATAGTCTGAGATCTGCTTATTATGGAGGTAGTTATTGGATAATCATATCTCAATGTTTTCTGTGTTCTGGTAAGTCATAGTTGTACATTTCACTGAATTGATAAGTCCATTGGCAACTCTCCAGCTTGAAAATTTATTTACAGATAACTGAAAATTAACAGCATCTTGTTTTGTTATTAGACTGAATAGTTTCACATCACATCATATCCATAAATAAGATGTTTGGTGTCTGTGTGAGTGATGCCAAAAGGTAGATAATTCATGAATATTATGAAGAGGAAGGGCTCCTAGAGCAGATCTATGTGGAATTCTTTGTCTTTTCTTTGCTATGTCTTTTTGTTTTGCAAAGTTTATTTAAAATATTTTCAGGTGATGTTAAAAAATGCAAAAGTCACATGGGAAGTAATCACAGAAGCTACCAAGATTTTAAAAATTTTTTTTTTTTAAATACCAAGAGCACTGTACAAGGTGACCTGGCATATCAAACTGGCAGCTTGCAGGTCACCTAAACATTGTCAACTTTCACAGTTTAATGGTGTTAAACCTATTGAAAATAATGGTAAATGATAATACTTAGAGGAGATACACTAATATATAACTTAAATAAAATTAATACTTATATGAAACTTCATAAATTTTGATGGCAATGGGTTCATGCATTTTTACATAAAGAAAATATGTAAAAATGGGCTTCTGGTGGACTTATACAAGAACTTGAAGGAATTGAAATTGGTGACCCATGTTGCACTGAGCTACCCAACTCAATGCTAGAGCCCATGCTCGAACATCGACAATACAATGACATCCATAACAGAACAGACTGATATTACCCATTTCCCTGACAATAGGGTCACCTCTATTGTTAAATGGGAAACATATTGTGTAAAAAGGGTAGCATTAACATTAGTAGAGGCATTTGATGCAAGAAAGCAAGCTTATGCAGCATCAGCCAAAAAAAAAAAAAAATAAATAAATAACTAAATAAAAAATAACCTCTTCCACTTCACCCCTCTGTTCGTTCGAAATACATGTCCAGCTGAGCCTTAAACTTATTTAGGCTATCAACTTCCACGACAAGGGATGGAAGTCTGTTCCACCAACTAACCACCCGCTGGCTGGCTAAAGGCAAATTTCCGCACGTCTATCCTACATCTGTCTTTCCTCAATTTGAATTTATGCCCTCTCAGGTGGAATAAGACCGAAAATGTCTGTCAGCGACAAATTTTAATGATGTTGTAGGGCGGCGTTCATCTTTTAAGGAAACAAAAGGTGATGCTGAGTAAACATTTATAATACATTGCAGTATAAAAATAGATTTCACGCTGAAATCTCTTATAAAATATGTCTTCAATCACTCAGAAACACAGACAGCAGAACATACTGAGTGAGTTTAACATACTCTGACCATGAAAAATCTGTGCGTGTGTGCGTGCGTGCGCACACACACTGAGTTGGCTTTGCATTAGCAACACCCTCTTATCTAGGAATGGACTGGTCTGTGACACTGGCGAAGGAACAAAGTTGGGAACGGATGACGTAAGATTATAGTTTGTGCATGTGGTGATCAGTTTCTGAATCAGTTTCTCACACAGGCTATGGCACTTGCGAATGCTGTTACAGGTGCCCATGCCTGCTGAAGAATGGGTAGTCAGCATCAAGATCTTTCTGACTTTGAACGTGGAATGACCATGGAGCAAGATGTGCAGGTACCAGTATCTTGAAAACAGCCAACACAGTTAAGTGTTGAAAACACACAACACAGTTAAGTGCTCCCATTCTGTGGTGTCACAAATACCATGAATGACTCAATAGCAGTTGAACAACCAGGCAAAGGTTGCTCATGGGACAACCAAGCATGTGACCTTTGGCTGGTGGTAAGCACTGTGCCTAATCTTGTAATATAGCAGTGATGCAGCACAGTGGCCCAGCTAACTAGCCAGTACAAGGTAGGAACAACAAGACCAATATCCACATGAACCATGTGCCAGATATTAGCTCACACAGGCTATGGCACTTGCGAATGCTGTTACAGGTACCCATGCCTGCTGTAAGGTACAAGAAACTATGCTTTGCATGGGCACGTTAGCACCAATACCGGTTCACCAGCATGTGGAAATCTGTCACTTTGGCTGATGAATCCCGTTTCCTGTTCTATCAAGCTGATGGACATATCTGATTTGGAGAAATTCAACCTGAGACCATGGACCTAGAAGCACTGCTGGTGTTCAGCAGGCTGTAGGCAGTGGTGTTATGATTTTGGAACTGTTTTCATAGCATGCCCTTGGTTCATTTGACACTGTTAATCAATGGTTCGATGGAAATGCCTACCTTTCTGTTGTCACTGGCCATGTACACGCTTTCACAACGATCCAGACAACTCTGGTGTCTAACAAGACAATGTGCCATTCCGCAAGGCCCAGCAAGTTGCTAATTGTTTCAGGAACATGACAATGAATTCTCCATCCTCCCATGGCCACCCCACTTGCTGATCTCAATTTAACTGGGCATGTTTGGGATCTACTCGAACAGGGCAATTGATGTTACAACCAAGCTGTCAACGTGCAGGAATTACTAGACACTGAATACCACAAGTAGCACTACCAGAGGACATCATGTAACATCTTCTGGCATCCGTGACAAGAAGATGTGTATGGGCTGCATTACAGGCAAAAGGTGGTCACATGATGTATTAAGCAGGTGTTACTAATGCAAAGCCCACTCTGTGTGTATACTCCCCAGGTACCACACAAGAAAAACGTATACAGTGAAACTTCCCTTTAACGGACAGCCATGGGGAACGAAAATGTGTCCGTTAGAGAGAAGTGTCCGCTAACAAGAAGTCTGAGGGAGAAAAAAAAAAGAAAGAAAGAAAGAAAAATCGTTAAAGTTTAATGTAAAATTAAATTAAAATATATACAGATTTTGAACAATATTTTTGAAAATAATATAGAATTACATACACAAGAGATAAAGAAAAATCGTTAAACGTTTAATGTAAAATTAAATTACATTATATACAGATTTTGCACAATATTTTTGTAAATAATATACATACAATTGTGCTATGCATATTATGACTTTATCTTAAGAAAAATACATACAGTAATCACTTATTTTCTTGCGTTTGAGAAGCCAGACTTTACAAAACAGTTCATGACAGTTTGTTTTCTAATTGCGTTTACTGAAGAGGAAATCCACTGAATCGCAACTAGGATGCTGATTTTCTTTACAAGGTCACTCGCACATGTTACATCGTTCATGTTTGCAATGAGATGTCTTAAAACACGTTTTCTGTAGTGAAGTTTAAAATTTTTTATTATCCCTTGATCTAAGGGCTGACACTCTGCAGATGTGTTTGGTGGCAGAAAAACGATTTTAATGATACAATTCAATGTGCGGGTGAGATGCAGCATTATCCACGAAAAGAATAATTTTTCTATTTTGAAGAATCATGTTTTGGTTAAAGTGACTTATCCATTCGCTCATGATATCTCTTATCATCCACGCTTTTTTATTAGACTTCCAGTCAACATTCAAAAGATTCAACATTTTTGTCCTTGAAACAATGAGGATTTTGTGGTTTTCCTATAACAAGAGGTTGTTCAAAGTCTCCCAGCATATTTGTACACAATAGTACAGTCAAGCGTTCCTTAGAAATGTTTCCGCCCTGGCACTTTTTGTTTTTTAGACTCATTGTGTTTTCAGGAAGAGCTTTAAAAAAACAACCCTGTTTCGTCACAGTTGTAAATATCCTTAGCTTCAAAATCACGACATAAATCTTCCAATTTGACGGTCCACTCTGTTACAACCCCAGTATCAACAGGTCCACCTTTACCACTTACGGTTTTCCAAGAAATTTTATGCCGAGTTTTGAACTTGTCTAGCCATCCCACAGAAGCTTTGAACTCATTTACTCCCATAGATTTCGCAATCCCCAAAGCCTTTTCCCTAATAATAGGCCCATTAATGGGAATTTTTTTAGCACATTCGCGACAAAACCACTCATGCGTAACATTGTCAATTTGAAGTCCAACAGTTTTCGGGAATGATTTTTGAACCTGATTATTTCCGTGTTGGCAAAATTGTTTGAGCATTTCATTTTTTTTTTCTTTAGGATGTTGCTTACCTGCGTCTTCCCGATTTTGAATTTTGCAGCGAGATTGCGAACACAATTTTTTTGCCGATCATACGCATTAATGAGTTCGACTTTATCTTTTAAAGTTAAATGTTTACAAGAAGACATTGTGCACTTCACATGACACTAAACAAAACTGGAAACTGAAAAGACGAAAGGCCGACCAAATTCCCCCCCCCCCCCATGCACACACCGAATTCATCAGAAGTTTTACATGTGCCTTAAAATTCTCGAAAAAGGGTTTAGAACCGCGACGTAAACCTTGATAAAATTCAGAAAATCGGAAACAGAAAATAAACACACGATTGAGACAATACGTGGAAGAAAGGTTCCTAGAAAAAGGGCTGTCAGCTCTCCCGCAGTCTGTTATGGGGAGATCAAATTAAGTGCTAATCTAAACGAAACAGTGCAGATTGCCTGTCTGCGTCCGTTACAGAGAATGTCCGCTAGATAGAAGCTGAAAATACGTTAAAATAAATGGAGGTGAGTTGGGGAATTTGAAAATGTCCGTTAACGAGAGGTGTCCGTTAGGAGAAGTTTCACTGTATACAGTATATCCATGTACTCTGGAAAGGGTTAAAAGATGTAACAGATGAGATAATGAAACCTTTAGCTAGAATAATTAGAGCATCTGTGGATTCATAAGGAAATCGGTATAAGATGGAGGTGTGCAAATGTAACTCTTATTCATAATTCAAAGAATGAACATATCTTTAAGTTTGACTTCATTGCCAAGGAAAATAAAGGAGCCAGCAGAAAAAGAAATAATACAAGATCGATTCGATAGGAATGGAGCCATAAGGCAATCACAACATGGCTTTGTTAAAGGTCGACCATCCCTAACCAATCGAATTAGCTACTGAGAGGCTGTCTGCAGGAAATGGAGGCAAAGAATAATTTTGGCATTGTACACTTACATTTCAGTAAAGTTCTGATACTGTTCCACATGCATAATTGTTCCATAAACAAACAGTGTGGAATCATGAGCAAGTTACTACAATGGATAAAGTGCTGGCTGAGTGACAGGAGACAAGAATAGTTATACTTGGTTACTGTGTAATGACAGTACACAGAGTAGTACCGGTAGCATAGTGGTAAAGTATAGCCTGTAAAGTTTAATTCTGAGAGTCGTCCTGTATCTAGTGTGCACACCTAGAGGCGTGTAGTTGAAGAAATTTAAATTTGGTTCGAGGTTGGCATTCGAGGTGAGCGGACGCGCTTAGACAGGGCTCCTCAGTTAAGTGGTTTACTTTTGGATAGTGCTTTTAAATATTTGATTTATTTAGATATTGTTGGATTATTTTGTTATAGGTTTTCCTGTAACTGTTTGATTTTAATAATATTATAGATATAATTTTTTAAAGTTACTTTCATTGATATTTACTTAACTTTATAATGGTAGTTACGAGATCTGCCTTAAACACGTCACAGGATATCGTGACTCACACGGAAATAGTAGATGGCGATTTACAGGTGAGTCATGATTTAATCCGTTGTGGAACCTGTGGAATGTTTTCCAAGGTCGACCTGGTGACTAATCCTACCTCACCTGGGGATTCTTTTCTTTGTGATCGATGTAAGGAGTGCACCGATCTCAAATTACAATTTGGTGCACTGATGGAACAATTTGAGTCCCTGAAAAAACAAGTGCTTGCCCTCAAAAATAATGCATCTGGGAGCTCGTCAGGGACTCAAAACTCCAGCAATCTACCAAGTGATGCACACCCGATTCGAGCCTCAAAACAGAAAAACCAAGTGCAAACTACTCTGGTTAAAAAGGACATTGTTTTATTAGGAGACTCCATTGTCAGGGAAACGGGGAATATTTTTTGTAATAAAGATAGGTGGAGCAGAACCAGGGTATGTCTGCCGGGAGCAACTATTGATGATGTCACCAACAGATTGTCAGATTTTAAAGATTTCAAAACAGAAAAACCAAGTGCAAACTACTCTGGTTAAAAAGGACATTGTTTTATTAGGAGACTCCATTGTCAGGGAAACGGGGAATATTTTTTGTAATAAAGATAGGTGGAGCAGAACCAGGGTATGTCTGCCGGGAGCAACTATTGATGATGTCACCAACAGATTGTCAGATTTTAAAGGGGGTAAAGAAAATATTATTCATGTGGGGACAAATGATATTAAACGTACACGATCTGACGACTTGTTGGAAAAATACAGGACCATGCCGGGGAAATGTCGCGAGCTAGGCCATAATGTCTATGTGTCTGCAATTCTGCCCAGACACGATAGGAGGGATTATATGTTAAGAGCCTTGTGGATTAACTCAAGACTTGAAGGAATCTGCAAGGCTTTAGGGGGTAAATTTCTATCAGCATGGCCCACACTTGTAGGTAGAAGGAATTTGTTTTGTAGAGACGGGATACACTTAAACAAAGGTGGTGCAAAAGTTTTTGCCAGTATTATTGAGGATACCTTAAAGGTTCAGGGAAACTGCTAGTTAGGGGGGGATGTGGGTAATACTGACACACGTTTATCTGATAATATTGGTCAATGTAACTCTTGCACATACCTTAAGAGTTCTTATCTGTTACCCCAACTGGATGTATTATCTAGATGTTCTGGGGGCAAAGACTTTTCACGTGCGCGGGTAGCTAATATCAGGGAAGAGAGCCTAAAAAACTTCAAGGGTTGTGTTAGGGTTGTTAAATATACAAGAACAGTAAATCTTAATTGTTTATACAGTAACGTTAGAAGTGTCATCAATAAAATGAGCGAATTCGAACTGCTGGTTAAAACAAGTAATGCGGACATAATAGGGCTTACAGAGACGTGGTGCCACCCGGAAATTGGGGATGATGAGTTTCAATATGGCTTGTATAATGTATTTAGGAAGGATAGGTTAGATAGAAGGGGTGGTGGGGTAATGCTTCTTATCAGAAGCAGCCTGAGTGCGACGATAGCTTTCCCGGATTCAGACGTTTCACCTGCTAGTATAGAGTCTGTATGGTGTGAGATAGTTGGAAACAAAGGTATAATGCGAGTAGGAGTAATCTACAGACCAGGTGATTGTGAAGATTATGACAAAAGCCTCTACATGCAAATGGAATGGGCAAGTAAGCGTCAATGCCTTATTATGGGTGATTTCAATTTGCCTCTAATTGATTGGAGTAAATGGGAAGGAAACTCGACATGGGTAACAAAATTTTTAAATCAACTAGATGACTGTTATTTGTATCAACATGTCAGGGAAAGTACTAGAGAAAAGAATATCCTAGACCTCATCATCACACATGAATCAGGTGACATAACAGGGCTGACAGTAGAGGAACCAGTAGCAGGAAGTGATCACGGAGTTCTACAGTGGATGATGACGAGAGAGGTAGCAGAAGTAAAAGGCAAAGGAATGGGTTTCAATTTCAGAAAAGGAAATTACGATGCCTTAAAGTACTACACGGCCTCTATTAACTGGGTAGATATCGTGCAGAGAACGAATACAATTGAACCGTGGTACGCTTTTAAAACATTAATCCCAGATGCCTTGAATGCGTATATACCATTGAAAAAATACTCCACGAGAAGGGTTCCAAGTTGGATGAATAGTGAAGTTGCCGCATTACTTGAGCAGAAAAAGGTGGCATGGAAAGGTTACAGAGCAATAAAAAGTACTGAAGCCTATAACAGATACAAGGTGATGTGTAATAGAGCCACAGAAAAGGTTCAACAGGCAAAGGCAGTTTATGAGAAATCACTAGCAAACAGAGCAAAGAGGGGGGATAAAGAATTCTTCACATATATAAATGCCAAGAAGAGCAGGACAAACCAGATCGGACCTTTACGTAAGGGAAAGGGGATAGTAATAAGTACACCAGCTGCCGTTGCAGATGAACTCAACAGTTATTTTGCATCGATATTTACAAATGAAAAGCCTTTTGTGGCAAAGGGAAATTGTGGGAGCGAAGTTAAAAAATATGTAATTAATGATATTGAAATTTCGCAAGATTATTTAATGAAAAAACTTTCGAGCCTACAGACCAGTAAAGCTCCTGGAGTTGATGGAATATACCCTATAATCTTAAGAGAAGCGGCGAGCGAGTGCATTGAACCATTGAGGCTAATTATGCGAGCATCATAGACTCTGGGGAGATTCCCTTGGATTGGAAAAGTGCAAATGTATCTCCCATACATAAGGGTGGCTCTAAAAGTGAAGTTGGAAATTATCGACCTGTCAGTCTGACTTCAGTAGTAGGGAAAATCATGGAGGCAATGATCAAGGGTGGAATTCAGGATCATTTGGATCGAATTGAAATTCTCAAGGATACTCAGCATGGTTTCGTAAAGGGAAAATCATGTTTAACAAATCTGGTTCGCTATTTCAAAAGGGTCACTCACGAGCTGGATTTAGGGAATAATTTCGACATTGTTTATTTAGATTTCAGCAAAGCTTTTGACTCAGTCCCACATGAGCGGTTGCTTTATAAGCTGGAACAGGTTGGAATCACTGGGAAAATCCTTAGATGGATAGAAGGATGGCTTCAGGGCAGGAGGCAGAGATAAATGGCTATTCCTCAGATTGGGTTGATGTAAGAAGTGGGGTTCCCCAAGGATCAGTATTAGGACCACTGTTGTTTTTAATTTTCATAAACGACATTGATGAAGGGATAGAGGGCGTGATGTCTAAATTTGCAGATGATGTTAAAATTGGTAGAGTAGTTAATGATCACTGTCAAGCTGAGCTTCTTCAGAGAGACCTAGATAGACTTCAGGAATGGTCAGAAAAATGGCAGCTGTGCTTTAATCCAACAAAGTGTAAGGTATTACACCTGGGAAACAGTAATACCAAAAAAACTTATTCACTTGGTGGAGTTCAACTAAATCCAGTACTGGAGGAAAGGGACTTGGGTGTTACGATACGGTCAGACACGAAATTCTCTGAGCATTGTAAACAGGTTGCAAGGAAGGCCCATGGTGTCCTATCGATGATCTATCGAACTTTTGCAAGTAGAGATAGGGACGTGATAATCCTATTATATAAGGCTTATGTTAGACCACACCTGGAATACTGTGTTCAGGTATGGAGACCGCACCTACAGAAAGACATCGAGCTTCTTGAAAGGGTGCAAAGAAGGGTAACTCGCCTGGTGAGATCAGCAAAAGGGCGTCCTTATGAAGAAAGACTTCGAATATGTGGGTTGCAGAGTTTGGAAACTAGACACCTTAGAGGAGATTTGATTGAGGTGTTTAAGGCTCTGAGAGGCATCAGTAAAATGAATGAGGACAAAAATTTCAAGATTATAAATGATGCTAGAACTAGGGGGACATAAATTCAAGTTACGGGGGGAAATGTTTAGATTGGACTGCAGGAAGTTCTATTTTAGCCAGCAAGTTATAAATTACTGGAATAAGTTGCCTTCATGGGTGGTAGAGGCCGACAGTTTGGGGAAATTCAAAGGTCATCTGGATAGTACTTTCGGGCGCATAGGATGATAGGTTTAATTTCCTTTTTATTTATTTTTTATTTTATTTTTTTTTTATTTATTAATTATTATTATTTATTTTTTTTTTTTTGTTTTTATCATTGTTTTGTTTGGATTTTTTTTTTGGCTGGTGCAGCATAAGCCATAGGCTTTCTTGCACCATGTGGCCATTACTAATACTAATACTAATAAATTCAAGGAGGAAATGGACAAACTTTTAGAGGGAATGGTTGTGCGAAATTGGTTTTTTTTTTTTTTTTTTTTTTTGCTGATGCTACATAAGTTTATCTTCAAATACACTTGCTTTCTTGATCACATGCCTCTATTACTACTGCTGCTGCTGCTGCTGCTCTTCATGTTCTAATATTAAGAATGGAGTAATACAAAGTTCAGGGTTAGCTTCAACTATTTTTAATATTTATTAATGATACTGATGTAGGCGTTTCAACTTCAATGTCTAACTTTTCTGATGACATAAAGGTGGGCAGAGTGGTTAATTACATTAATATTAATCATGGTATCCTATTTCAAGGTATGCTGAAACTAACTAGTTTGGATGAATATTGGCAAGTGGAGTTTAACATTGACAAATGCACAGTGCTGCTTTTGTCAATGTTAAACTCTGGACTATACAATAACTTCTAGTGGTAATCGTATAGTCTTATATAAAGTCCTTTGAGGAGTACATATGGGCTGCTGGAACAGCTCACACGGTTCTAACAATAATATAGAGGAACATGAGCAGCAGAGACAAACACTTGATTATTGCACTATATAACAATGGTATGCCACATCTTGAATACAGCAAAAAGGTTTTGAAACCTCATTTTAGGAAGGATGTGGATCTGAAGAAATGCAGAGAAGAGCAGCAAGATTTAGTCAGGGGCAAGAAAGGGTACTCTTATCAAAAATTCAGATTCTGTTAGGGCTAGCTTAAAGGGTGAGCCAATATGACATTGGTTCAGAGTGCTGATATTTTGGGGTGCCAAAATTTGAAAGTGCAACAGGAAAAATATCACTCTCACAACCAGCAAGAAACAAGTGAACAGTTTAAGAAAAAAAATAAATTCTATATAGGTAATTAGGGTCTGAAATTTTGACTGCTGAAAAAAAACTATTAAAGCTTATTATTTGCTGTTTAATTGTTTAGTATGACATTTTGAGACAAATAAACATTAGAAGCAAGGCCTTCTGAGAGATAAATTTAGATGTCACAAGCTGTCTTACTGCTTTTCATAAAATTGCATAATGGATGATAAATTTACTGCACAGACCAAATACACATTAGAAGCAACGGCCTTTAAGATGCCACAAGCTGTCTCCTTGCTTTTAGAATCAATCCAATACCATAAAATTGCAGATGATAAATTTGCAGCACAGACCAGTTTTCCTCAATCTGTGGTCAGTGTAACTTATGAAAGTGATCCATGAGATTTAACAGTGAAATGGAGCTTTTTTTTTTTTAAGTATGCAATAATCTTATTAACCTGATGGGAAATACAGATATACCTATAAGCATTGCAAGTACTGCTTCTTTTGCATAAAAGCATTGTGTTTTTCTCTTTTGCTGTTCGCATTATTTTTTTTTTTTCCTAAAGTACTCTACAAATCTCAAATCTACCCTACCATAGAATATTATTCCCACATCTGGGGGATGTGGCCCAAAAATTCTTCTCAAGCTTCTAGACTCCATTCAAAATAAGGAAGTCAGGTTAATTAATGACCTAGCTCTTACAAAATCTCTTCAGACTGTCTCACAGATGTTCAGTTTTTGTTCTATGTCTTTTCTATAGATACTTTCATGGGCACTGTTCTTCTGAATTCACAATTGTAATTCCTATAATCTCTCTTCCAAACCACTTAGTATTCATTTACTATCATCTCCCTTCCTTCACGCATATTTCCCAAAACCTACAAAAATTCAAATCTAATGTCAACAAGTATCTTCTGTCCTTTCAGCTTTCAACACATAGATGGTACTAAGTAATCACAGATTCTAATACCTTTTGTATTTTGGGTTTTTATTAAAAAAAAATATTTAATGGTGAATTTATAGACTATTCTTTTACAGTGAAATTTTTATGCATATCATTTGTTGGTATTGTATAAGTGATATGAGAGAAATTTACTCTTCACTACTTCATTCATAATGCTGTATATATATATATATATATATATATAAGTGGAATCATGAATTTATTATATTTATATATGATAGTTTTGTTTCTTGAGTTAAATATTACATGTGTAATTTTTTTTCAGTGAAATTGTGGGAAAAAATAAAAGTTAAAAGATCTGTAGTTAACTGAAACTCCACATAACTGAAATTTTACTGTATATTATAAACTAAAATTTGTTAAAAGAAATTCTTAGATGTTTTTTGAGCAGCATCTAAGAATAGCACCATGCATTATCTGTGCATGGTGTAATTCTTAGCTGAGCATAGGTAATGTAAATAAATGAAAAGAAGGAATAAAGCATTTTAAGTGATAAGTGAATACCTCTATATAATTTCCAATAGGAAATTATACAGGGTGTTTCAGTTAAATGTTTCAGAACTTCTAAGAGGGGTAGGGTACATCCTGACAACTCGAAATCATATAGCAATGTGGGGTCGGAAATGCTTTCCTGAAGCGGTGTTGTACACAGAAGCACCATAAAGAAAAGAGACCGTAAGTGAGAAATCGTTTTAATAATACATGAAAAGAAGCAAAAGGTACATGGATTAAAGTAAGTGTTCGAAGTTTCTTCCACGGGCTACAATGCACGCCTCACATCTCCGACGCATGGACATCCGAACATTCTGGAATACTCCAGGCAAATTTCGAATTTCTTCAGCAGCTACTGCGATTCTTGCAACCAGCTCCTCAGCATTGTCAACAGGGGTGTCATAAACTAGCGATTTCATATGACCCCAGAAATAAAAATCAAGACATGATAGGTCGGGTGACCGAGCAGGCCAACGCACGGGACCACCACGTCCGATCCACTGTTGACCAAATGTGACATCCAGGTAGTTACGAACATCTCCGCTATAATGGGCAGGGGGTCCATCGTGTTGGAACCACATTGTCTGTTGCGTCGATGCAGAAATCTGTTCATCTCTCAAAAGTTGTGGCAATACTTGCTGCAGAAAGATCAAGTAGATAGGTCTGGTTAGACTTATCTACTTGATAATCCATGTACCTACGGTAATCCATGTACCTTTTGCTTCTTTTCATGTATTATTAAAACGATTTCTCACTTACGGTCTCTTTTCTTTATGGTGCTTCTGTGTACAACACCGCTTCAGGAAAGCATTTCCGACCCCACATTGCTATATGATTTCGAGTTGTCAGGATGTACCCTACCCCTCTTAGAAGTTCTGAAACGTTTAACTGAAACACCCTGTATAAAGGTCACAACCAGAAGTTTTATGATACAGTTTTACACTGCTCTAGCAGCTGGTCACTGCTAAGTGAAGTAGATATTTACTTCAATAAATTCAATAGATATTTTGAGCAAAATTTATTTATTTTCAGTAATTCAAAACATTAAAATTATAATAAAATGTGACATTGTATATCACATTCAATAAAATATACAGGCTGTTCACAAATCTCCTTTACAAAACCAAAATGTTACTGCATGAATAGGGTATATGATACAAACCTGAAACCATTTCCAGGTGAGGGCAGATATTGTCAGGTTTTTATTCATCTACGGGAAAATGTGCACACTGCAGCAGATGGCAGCATAACTGCAATCATGATGGAATTTACGAACCCTAAGAAGATGCAGTGTGTACTTTGGTTCAATGAGCTGTAATCTGTTACCAATGTTATGCACAAATTTATAAAAGTTACAGAATTTCCTTATGCCCCAACTTCAGGATGATGGTAATGGTGACTGGATTTTACAACAAGACAGACCACCTTACCACAAAGAAGTTTATGCATACCTGAACGCAGTGTTCCTTGGGAATAGGAAGGCTGATTTTTTGGTTCCCGAATCCCCTGGTCTGATTCCTTTAGAATTTTATTCTCTGGGGATTCTTATAATGCCAGGTGTATGTTCCACCTATTCAGGAACCATTCTGGAACTTAAATGATGCACTTGTAAAGCAATTGGCTGCATCAACAAAGATATGCTGCACCAAATATGGGAAGAATTGGATTGTGGGACATCTGCAGAGTAACTTGGTGCCTACATCTAAGACCTTTAATTAAAACTTGAAAATATCTCTCATCACTTGGACACAGTTTCAGGTTTGTATCATGTATTCTATTCATGCAATAATGTTTTAGTTTTGCAAAGAACATCTGAGGGTATCCTATGTGTATTTTTTTATTTTTTTTTTCTTCATTCATTTATTGTAATGTAATTGTATTGTAATTTATTATTTTTCTTTTTAATTAAAAATTTAGTAGTTTTTAACTAAGTGGTATTATTTCTTAATAAAGCAGAACAAATAAGATTACATGCAAAGTTCAAATATATCATCACTAAGATTTTTCTTGCACCAAAATATGTAACATTTCGGTATACAAAGCACTGCCCTGCCCACTGTTACTGAGGGTAAATTAATTTCACCTTCATATTCACTGTCATCTAAAATTAGTATCTATTTTTTTATTTCTTTTGATAATCTAAGTATCAGTCAAGAGTTCAGTTTCTATTTCACCACAATTGTTCTGAGGGAAACAACCAAGAAAAAAGATCAACAGCTGAGAATTTAAAAATTCAACTGAGATGATTCAAACCTTTTGGAGTCGGACAAATTTTAGTGGCATGTGAATTAAATTTTATCAATTCTGAATGAGAACAGCATAGGTGCATGATCTGAGTCAAAGGATAACAAATTATCAATTTAACAATAATCCATCAGCTTAAACAGCAGATCTGAGGTTTGCTTTTGTCTAATATGGAAAATTTTGATGTATACAAAAATCAATTGCAATAAACTGATTTATTATAGTGTGGTTTTAATTATTGTGCATTGCTTCCTCAGGCTGTAGGTGAAAACCATTATAGAATGAAGGATAACAAATTATCAATTTAACAATAATCCATCAGCTTAAACAGCAGATCTGAGGTTTGCTTTTGTCTAATATGGAAAATTTTGATGTATACAAAAATCAATTGCAATAAACTGATTTATTATAGTGTGGTTTTAATTATTGTGCATTGCTTCCTCAGGCTGTAGGTGAAAACCATTATTGGTAGAAATTTATGTTCCTTACCTTTTGTGGGTATCTTATTCTTGCAGCTCATTCATTCATCTATTTTCACAGCTAAAGGAGTTGAACTTTAGCAGTAATGCAGGAATATGTTTGATCACTAACTGTTGTAGTACAGGGCTACAAGTTCAACCCTGCCCATTTGCTGGAATGAAGGTTTATCAAAATGTAACATTCTTTCTTCATCCACTATTGTGTTTTGTAGCTCTTCCCCTGAGGAGACAGGGCATCAGCAGTTCAATCCCCCACTTTATTTCTTCCCAGGAATGCTAGTTATTTAGTTTTTCTTTATATGCAGTGAAAAATTTCCATAATCATTTGTCCTTTATATTTTTCCTTTCTCTAAATTTAGCATTGTAGCTTATGACAAATCTTTAAGCTGGTAAAGGATTCAGATTGTCTCAATAACCATCCTTGGAGTTTTTCACTCCCGTTATCCTTTATTACATTTTTACCTCTACAGATGTGTTACTGGTGCTCTTGATGAGCTCTGAGTTTGTACAGAGACAGATCACCTCAAAACATATTTTCATAATTTTAATGTTTCTTACTTTCTTCTGGCATTACTCCATCTTTCTGATGTTGTTCAGTGACCAAAATACATTGTTATATTATTAATTATATACAAGAACAATCAAAACCTATCACAGTTAACAAAAATAAAAACAAGTAACACCAATAATTTCAACAGCAACTAACTAAAAAAAAAAAAAAAAAAGGTAAATTTATGCCCATACATACATATTTATATTTATAAAAGTATACCAGTGTAAGAAGGTAAAATTTTAATACAAACATTATAATTTCCTGAAAAAGGAAAACAAGAATTTTTCCCTTGGTATGCCTTCCTGTGAAAGATAGCATGCAAATTTTTTGTAGCATCATCTTGTCCATGAGAGTGCTGTCTCCTTTTTCAATGCACATTTGAATAAGAACTCCTTAAAGTTAACACTTTAGTACCTTTTTCATGTTTGTTGATGAGATAAAATTTTTATTCCATAGAAAGAACAACCCTTTTCCATTTTAAAATGGACATAAATAAATAAATAAAATAAACAAATAAATAAAGGAACTTTGAGAGAATTTTCACATTAGAATACATGACTGCACATGACCATAACGAGCTAGTAGCTAAAAAGCAAATGTAGGGATGCAGTTTCTGAGAAATTCAAGGGTCTTATCTATAGGAACACTACAAAATGTAAACAATACCGGCAAAAGAACCCATGTATTTCTTTTTGTTATCTAATTCAGACTAACCTTGTCTTCCACGGGCTGTAGAGAAACCTCAGTTATCAGTCCCTAATCGAGAGTTTAATGCAATTTAAATAAAAATAAACAGGTAATCAAGAGTTTAATGCAATTTAAATAAAAAAATACCAAAGTAATGAGTAAAGTTTAATACTTACACTCAACTTTGTTTTTGGCAAGCTGATAGTCAGATCTTAATGAACGTACTTTATGTATAATGGTCTGCACAAATTCAACCTCTTTCTCTAATTCTTCATCTCTCCAACAATACTGTTAAAAATTCAAAAATTACTATTACGTTATTTGTATAGTCTTCTTAATTATTAATCATTTAAAATATTAAACTGTGAGTTATCATATCTAAATTCTAACTGTTTACATTCCAATGAAAAAACTTTTTTCCCTCCAAAATTTTCACAAAAGTAGGAACTGCTGATCCCAAAAGAAACTGTTAGTTATTTTATTTATTAACCTCTATGTCACTATGTGGGGTAACTGTGTACTTTACTGGTAGTAAAACAATCAATAGTAAAAATCATTGGGCAGTTAGTGAAAGGTACTTGGAAGAGTAATCAGCATCCTGTGCAACAGCAAAAAAGAAAATTTCTGTTTTCACTGATTTTAGCCTGAAAAAATGCTTTATGCAATTTTTTTAAAAGTTATTTCATTTCTTGAGAGGAACTGAAGTTCTTAAATAATTTTATTCTTGTTCTATAGAGTGAAAAGACTGTCTTATAGACACACATTATACATACACTGTAAACATGTGCCAAAAATTGCTATTTTTTTGTGATTTTTTTTAAATAATAAAATAAATATAAAATATTGCCACATTGAATAAATACTGTGTACTCTTTAAGTACTTAAAAATGCAGTGGCCAGAAGAGTACATGACTATAACATAGTTAAATGCCTGATTAGTGACTGTTTCATAAAACACTACAAAAATTTGCCTAAGTGATGTATTATAAACATAGATTGCTCTCATTTCTTCATCACAGAAACATCTAATGAGTTGGCTGGAATTTTTTCCCCAGAAATTTTCTGTTATTTAAACTCCATTATATTTTCTCTTGATAATATAAGAAAGATGTTTCAACATGTCCATTGGGAAGGCTGAGAAGTAAGTAAAAAGACGAATGAAGAATATACTCATCATAACTAATTAAACTTGCTAGCAGTCATGTGAAATCACACAACATATAGCCACTTTAATTTTGATCATATTTAATAGTTTTCAAATTTGTAATAGAAACATTGCAGTAAAAAATTACCTTGCACAGTGCTGTTCACTTAAGTACAGCACTATGCTCTGTACTTAAGTAAACAGAATGATTTTTAGGATAAAAAAAAACAAAAAAACATGAATGACAATATGGCTTCCACATAACAAACAATGGGTTAATGATGTCATAATGCCAAGTACTGCAAATCGAATTTCAGGGATTATACTCAAATGCAAAATCACAATCACTCTCTCTTTTAGGTCAATAAAATATTGCCTTCAGGATAAGAGATCTTAAAACCATATTTAATGAAGTCATTATAATTACATAAAAACAGCAAGGTGTTTTTTGCAACTGTTATAGAATTAGGAGAAATATCCCTAAGATATTGTGATAGACTGTAGGGGCTTACTCTCCGGAAGACTAAACAATGAAGAAAAAAAATGTCCTATAGAGATTAGATAACTTTACAGCAAACAGCCAAACATAACAAAAGGAGGAAACAACAATAAACACTAAGGCTAAATAATTAGTTAAATTTTAAAATAAGACAGATTTTAATAAATAAAGAGACAGTATGTAATACGAGGGGGGGGGTATCAAAAAGTTCGTACCCTTACCTAGAAATAATAGCCCTAGAAAGGTGAAACTTCACAGGAACTTTAATCCTTTTCTATGTACTCTCCATGAACAGTACTACATTTCTCCCATCTATGGATCAGTTGTTTAATGCCTTGATCATAGAAGTCTGCACTTTTTGCCTGAAATCACGATTCCACTTCACTGATGACTTCCTGAGACGAATCAAAGCGGTGTCCACACGTCTTTAACTCTCCGGATCATACTGGTATACCCAGCATTCATCATTTGTCACCAACTGATCAAAAGAGTTCTCAACATCCACATTAGGCGAGAACATTACATTCGACATTGCTTCTGCAAAGGCATCAGCAATCTTGGAATCCACTGTGCAGAGACCTTAGACATGTGCAGATGGTCACGTAAAATGCTGTGGGCAGACCCATAACTAATTCCCACTGCATTTGCGATGAAATGAATTGTCACACATCTGTTACTCAGCACCAGCTGCTCAACTTTTGCAACTGTCTCACTGTCTGTGGATGTTGATGGCCTTCCTTCTCTTAGCTCGTCAAAGACACTTGTATGACCGCACTAGAACTCCTGTTTCCACTTTTTTACAGTGCCATAAAATGGACAATTCTGCCCCCACACACAGCTTTAATTTTTTCATAAATTTACTGAGTTTTCTTGGCCTGCAAATGCAGAAACTTGATCACTGCTCGATACTCCACTTTGTGAACCATAGTGTCCTTCCTCAGATTCCGGGCTCCACCTCTGGTGTACAATCACCTACAGCAATGAAATTTCACACGTTCGTTATTGAATACGTACACAACTTATATTAAAAACAGTATCTTCCTACTGACGTTTTATCTAGGTCAGGGTATGAACTTTCTGATACACCCTCGTATATACATTTTTTTTTGTACATTAATGCAAAAATTCAGCTTATTGCAATTGAAAATAGGTGTAGTTCAGATGGTACTAAACTGAATAGATTAATTCTCCAGTCCCACCCCTAAATGGGAACTACTTATGGGAATGTTTCTAGAGCAAAAAAACTTGAAAACATGAATCCTCTTTTGTTGTATGGTCTTGTGCCTGTTTTTCTTATGGGTTATTTTATTTAAGCTTCTCCCCTTCATTGTTTACCTCTGGAAAAAAATACTGACATTTGTCATCTGACTGACATGGATTTAATCTTCCAAAACTAAGGATTATAAATTCAAATTGCAGGGGTTGCAGTTTAGATTAGATTGTAGGAAATTTTCTTTTAGTCAGTGAGTCATTGATTACTGAAACTAGTTGCCCTTGCAGGTAGTTGAGGCTGCCAGTTTGAATAAATTCAAAGGTCAACTGGATAGTTATCTGTGTGAAGAGGGAAGCATATAATTTGCATTTTCTTATCTACTTGTTTTTTTTTTTTGTTTTTTTTTACCAGTGCAGCAAAAGCCTGTGGCATCCTTGCACTATATGGCGAATACTATTTACTATTATTAAAAGAACAAACTATAAAAAAATATATATATATAATAATAATAATAATAATAAATAAAAATACTTCCCCAGACAGCTTAACTAGAAAAAGGAACAAAATACTTATTCAAACTAGCAATAAACTATTTGGTATTTACAAAAGCAATTTAATGTAAGGTAGAGTTTTTCATTTAGCTATTCTTTATCATCTTTATATGCAGTTAAGTTCAGCTTCATTTCTTGTAAAAATCCTCGAAACTATTATATCAAAATCTAAACTGCAATGGACTGATACTGCTATCAAAAAAGACAATCAACTGATATGGTACTGCACAAAAAAAATATAAATAAAATCTGTTTTATACTGGAAGCCAGTACATGGAAACACCTAATTACATAAAGGTGAAAGTTCCATTCAACTAGTTTGCTATTTTCTTGCTATAGAACAATTTATTCAGATCAAAATAAGACCTCAAGGCCGCAATTCACCAAAAATCACTGGATCCATGATATCCTACTTGGCATCCTGTTACTGAACAATTAATTAGAAACCCTGTGTAGAAATAAACTGTTGACAGCACCTCTTGCCAGAAAATGCAGTTGGAATTGAGACATTTGGAAAGAAGAGGGCAACAGGTAAAAAATTCTTATTAACTTTAAATTCGATTTATTTTACTTATCATGGTATTCATACTACTCAAATTGAATAGTGCGGATAAAAACTAAAAATATATAATGCAATATGCATAAATTTTATATAGTAATTATCCATTAGAAGTTCTGTATATGTTATATTCATTTTAACATAATAGTAATTTGGTTTATCTTTTTTTCCTTTCTGCCCTTAAAAAACAGCCTGTGTATGGTCTGAGAATTGGTTTCAGTAAGGTTCCTGAAATGTTACCGTTATTTAGCTATTAACTAAATCACTATAAACTATCTAAATATTCATGTGGTATAGGGTGGCCACTGAAAGACTGAAGGGTTTGAAAAAGTCATAACTTGTTCATTTTTAATCTTTTTTATTTTCTTTTTTTACAGGTCATAGAGCATCCCTTGGAGATTAAAATGTGGCCACTGAAAGACTGACCACCCTTTCAGAATCTTCTGAAGCGAAGTTCTGGCAATGCCTAGTTGAGCAGAGCGACGACAGGTAGAGGCAGATGGATTCTCAGGGACACTCTGCTGTGCAGCTTCCACCGCTGCGTCAGTGCGCACAGTGCGCTTAGGACCTCTTCCCGGAAGATCGCCGACTGATCCAATTCTTTCAAACCAGGCGATTAGGTTCCGAATCATGTTATCGCTAGGAGGACTTTAAAATGTTGCCGGTATTTTCTCTGAGTTTCAATAATTGATCTTTCACTGGAATAGAAAAACCCAAAGAGTTTTACTCATTGCTGGACATCATATGTAGCCATTTTAATCTCCAAGAGATGCTCTATAACCTGTAAAAAAAGAAAATAAAAAAGATTAAAAATGAACAAGTTATGACTTTTTCAAACCCTTCAAGTCTTTCAGTGGCCACCCTGTATAAGAGTGGTTATTAGAGAAACCTAGATTCCTTAGCTGCCATGAGAAATTGAATTTCTCCATAGCATGTTATTAAATTAAAATGTTACATACACTGATAAAGAATGCAATTCCTCACTATAATTATTTCTTAGGAAGAACAGGTTTTTTTCTTTATCTTCCAATGGCAGTTTTTTTTAATTTGAAACATATTTACTGAGTTTGAGACATTGGAGTCAATAAATTATAGAATTTCTGGATAACATATTTCCAGAGGTAGATGGATTGAATGAGGACAACCATTTCTTTGCCCTCCCCAATATAAACTGAAAGGACAGAATTCATGGGATACCTGGTTCCTGGGCAACACGATTCTGTCACCCCTCTCACTAGCAGATGAACCCACCGCTCAGCAGGTATACAGGTACACTGAATCACTGCATTCACATAGACAGTAATTTGATGTCAGTATGGATAAATGTCATGAGTTAACCCACTCTGAAAGAGGGATGATAGTGGATGCTCGACGCATGGGTCACTCTATTGCGGAGATGGTACAGAAATTGTACTATCCCCATTTGACAGTATCAAGAGTATATTGGGAATACACCATTTCGGAATAACATCTCATCATGGGCAGAGAAAGGTCGTGGATGAACGTGGCAGATGACACCTGTCTCGCATTGTTTCAGTCAACTGGAGAGAGACAGTGGCACAAATCACTGCCAACTTCAACAAGGGAGGTGACAAAAATGTCCCCATCAAGACCATCAGGCGATCATTAGCTGCAATAGGTTATGGGAGCTGCCAAACTACCAGAGTCCCAAAGCTATGCACCCATCACATCAACAAGGAACTGTTCAGGCAGGTGAATGGTCAGTAATGATCTGGGGCGTGTTCAGCTGGCACACGTTGGGAGCTCTGGCACGTCTAGCCGCATCTCTGAATGGTCCAGGTTACGTATCCATCCTTCTAGACCATCTGCATCCCTTTGTGGTCATTGTGCACCCACAGGGCAATGGACTCTTCCAGCAGGACAATGCACCTCCCCAGAGAGCCACGGTGACTAGAACATGGTTCAAAGAGCATTGTGTAGATTTTACTACCATGGAATGGGCTCCCCGTTCACCAGACCTGAACCCTGTGGAGAATCTTTGGGATGCTGTGGAAAGGTCCATTCGAGCTTTGGAACCTCCACCCACAAATGCGACGGAATTATGGATAGTGGTGCAGCAAGCAAGGATGGAAATACCTGTGGAACGCTTTTGTGAACTAGTGGGACTCGATGCTCTGCCACGTGACTGCCCTCATCCAGCAGGTGGGCCAACTGTTACTAGGTAGGTATCCTGCGATTTCTGTCCACTCAGTGTAAATGTTATAAATATTATGAATATTTAACTAGATGGAACAGAAGATCCTTTCAAGGATGACATATTTTGGGCCACAAATTGAGTGCATGCAAAAACCTATTAATGTATGGAAACTTCGGGTTGATGTTTCAAATAAAATAAATTTTTTTGCTTTATGTGGCTTACTTTTTGTTTTTACAACAGTTTGTAATATGGCGAGTATTAAATGAGTACCCTGTTTTTTCCTTCTCCATTTATAGTTATCTTAATCCCTGAACAAAATCTAATTTCTCTATTTAGAATAGCATTAATATCTGGGGGGGGGGTTCACTCAATATCTAAAAAATTTTGTTTCCTGCTTTGTTTTTGGACTTCTGAACAACTGTCCTTCAACTAACCTTCAACAAATCTGACACCTACCTTTGAATTATGTTCTCATATTTAGAATGGTGTTTCTAGATAAGAGAACAAGATTCTTATATCTGGGAACCTAAAATATCTCTAACAATCAAAGGTTTACCTTAAATCTCTGACAAAAGTAAGTATTAGGTTAATCAGAAGAAATGCCAAATTAGTTGTGTGAACCTTTGTATTATGGAGATAATTCTTCATTCTATCGAATTATTCTGTAATCAGTGAATGTATCACAGATAAAGTCAATTTATATGAGAACCAAAATACCCACCTCGCTGGTCTCAGGATAAGCAGTAACACAGATGCTTGGTGGAGAACACGAGGACCTCCTCTTCAACCTTTGGAATAATTCCTCTGTTACAAAAGGCATAAATGGACTGAGCAATCGCAATCCAGTGTCAATAGCAGTGTAGAGAATTTGCTTGGATGTTTCAATGGCCTGTTTGTCATCACTCTGGAACAGTGACTTCAGAGCTTCCTTAAAAAAAAAATTAAAGCTATAAATAATCAGTATGGTCATCAAAGTGATATTAAAAATCACTGTCACTTGAAACTAACTTTATGGTCAAAAAAGAATGTTTCTGATTATCAAGTTATAGTTTCAAAGGGAGGTGGCTGTTAAAAAAAGAATGATTATAAAATAAAATCCTCCAATTATTTCTATAATTCAATGACACTTAGAACTATTTTTTGCGTAAGCACATGCAATACACAGTCACATGCCTATGGCAGTAGTTTAAAGATGCTTATAGTCATTTTTGCCTAGGTAATTAGGGCTGACATATAAGCTCTTAAATGATTCAGGTGTTTATGTATCTGCAGTAATCAGTCAAAACCTCAAAACTATTACTCAATGTATGACTTTGAGGATGGTATTCATACTTATATGAGCTGTGTCTGTGCGTGTTGGGTCCCAAGATTGTTGATATCAGAATAAAAAAAACTGAGTGTGTTGATACATATTAGTTGATAACAAGTTGATATATAAAGTCGATTCTGGTTAACCGGTTAATCAAGACAGATCAATTTGGCTCAATTAAGCGGCTGCCCCAATTAAGCAAAATTTTAATGAGCTGAAAAGCACATTCTAAACGAGGCAAAAAGGTATGAATAAAATAAAGGGAATGTGGTATTTAAAGAAAGCACACTATATTTAAGTTATATTGGTACAAACATTTATTTAAAAATAACTAAAGCTAAAAGCAAACAAAATGTACGTATGTACAATGTAGATACAGTATAGAATAATGTCCGTGTCAAGCAAAGGTCACACATTACTTAAGGGTTCTTACTTTGAAAAAAATTATGAAGTGTACCCTGACGTGTTCTTTTTACGGACTGCAATTGAACAAAGTCGGCGCAGGTATCTAATGCTGACAAAGGACTGCCTTCATTGCCTTCCTGCATGAAATAACATCTCAATTCAGCGATACATTTCCTGGTATCCTGGTTAGTCACTGACTTAAGTATATCATTGTCATCATTTTCTTGGTCTTTTGGTGTCTTTGAGTGTTTTGCCGCAATTTGTTCAATAATCGTTTCCTCATAATCTTCATTTTCATCATGGCATTGAAGGTTATTGTCAACTGTTAAAAATTCTTCACAATTTTGGCCCTATTGCAGTTCCAAAGCCATTTCATTTTCTGTACAGCTTATCACGTCTGAATCACAATTAGTCGTGAGTGAAACCACATTTAGCAAAACAATTCCGAATTGTTTTGCTGCTTATTCCTCGCCAGCTATCGGCGATAAATTGTACAGCTTTTAACATTGAAACTTTTGCACTAACCTCTATTGATTTCGAAGATGATGTCAGCAGATTTTCCTCAATTGCTTCAAGGATGTGATTAACCAGCTTTCCGCGATAATAGGTCTTCAAATTTTTTACAATTCCCGCATCCATAGGCTGTATCAGGGAGTTTTAGGGGATAAAAATTCCAGTTCAATATTTTTTAAACCAGCTACATTAGAGTGTGCAGTGCAGTTGTCCAATATCAACAGAATTTTTCTGGACTTCCGTTGCAGTTCCAAGTCCCAGTTCATTAGCCATTGCGTAAAAATATATGTGATCATCCACGCCTTCTTATTGGCATAATACGAAACTGGCAAACTGCCTATTGTAAGCCCATTGAAACAACGAGGTTTGGCACATTTACCAATAACCAAAAGTTTGAGTTTATCATTTCCTGACATGTTTGAGCAGCACAACACTGTTACATGATCCACTGCTTTCTTTGAACTGGACAGTGTTATGCGTTGATAGCTGAGGGAACCATCCAGCGTAGCATGATAATACAGACCTGTTTCATCGGCATTGTATATATCATCTCCACTAAATTTTTTAAGCAACTGGCAGTTTTTCAGATTTCCATTGCTCGGCACTCGTAGCATCAGCACTGTCCTTCTCGCCATGTGCTTTTTTGTAACTAATGTCATGTCTACACTTCCATCGAGACAATCAACCATCCGTCGCTTTGAAATTTACGTGACCTAGCTTTTTGGCTAACTCTTATGACTTGGTTTTTAGAATAGGGCCGCTTACACGCACCCCCTCGTTTAGATACAGTGGAAAACCATTGATTCCAAGCATCTTCGACGTCTGGATCTTTGCCTTCCCTCTTTCGCTTATGAGATGTTTTCTTTAAATCCACGCGCAATGTTCACTTCTCTCTAAGTTTTTCTTGTTGCTGTAACAGTCGTGAAATTGTAGATTTTGGCACCTTTATTATCTCCGCTAGCTGACGATGACTAATGTTGGGAGGTTGACTTTTTATCTTGTCAAGAATAGCGATTTTTTCTGAAAGCGACAAATCTTTACGTGGCATCTTGACAGGGGTCTTAAATGTACTGAAAAAAAAGGGGGGGGGGAACCAAAATCAGTGCACAGTTTTTAATCTATTCTAACCCACAAGATGTATACATATGTACCTAGTGTGAATGTAAACAAGTGTATATTTGTTTACGATCAAAATTTCTTCAGAATCCAATTACCACAACACAGAACAAATGTAAAACAACCACTGTACAGCACGACTTCGCAATAACTGATTCAGCTGCTGCCCGCATGATCTCTTTGTTAGGAACCATCTAAATTAGTTTATTGTTCAATAAACTATATATAGATGTTTGTGTGCACCATCTAAATATAGTTTATTGTTCAATCAAGACCTTATTGCCCCAATTAAGCGGCAAATTGGCCCAAATAAGTGGAACAAATTCAGGCCAAATATTTGTTTTGCTTCTGTTCTTCCTAATTTGCCCCAAATAAGCGGCTGCCCCGATTAAGCGGTGCCCCAATTAACCAGAATGCACTGTACTTGTTAACGACAGAGATTGTTTCTACAGGGATGGGATACGCTTAAATAGAAAGGGTACAAGAATATTTGCTGATGCTATCGAGGCAGTGTTAGGTGGGTCAGAAAATTGCTAGCTTGTGGGGATTCAAAGGCTAATAGATTAATGGTAGCCACAGACAGAGGTAAAAGCGATTCTTGCACTGATTCTGTTGGAATGAGCAGCAGCCTGCAAAGCGAGGTACTAGGGTTTTCAAGGGCTGCTGGGAGTCATCATGGAACGAGTAAATACATGGGTTGTGTTAGCGTAACTAAGAGTAAAAGAATACTAGAAGAATAGTAAATAAATTAGATGAATTTGAAGTGCTGGTCAAGACATCAAAGGCAGATCTTGTTGGGATATCAGAGATGTGGTGTCACATGGATAAAAGCAGTGCAGAATTGGAATTTGGGGAGTACAATGTGTACAGAAAGGATAGACAGGACAGGAAGGGAGGAGGGTTATGCTGTTAGTTATGAAACACACAAAAGCTAAGGAGGTGCATCCAATTGACACTGGTAGACAATGCAATGTTGAGTCAGTGTGGTGTGACATAAGCACTGGAAAAGGGAAAATGAGAGTAGGTGTGCGTTATAGGCCTAATGAATATGATGAGTATAATGAGCAATTGTGCAGAGAAATAGAGTGAGCCAGTAAATCAGATTGTGTTATAATGGAGGATTTTAACTTCCTAGATATTGACTGGAACTTGCGGATTGGTCACTTGCACACTAGCAAGACTTTTATGGATTTATTGGATGACTGTTTTCTTCAGCAACATGTCCGAGAAGCAACCAGAGGGAGTAATACTCTTGATCTAATTATCAGCAGTGATTCTTCATGAGTTAAGAATCTGCAGATAAAGGAACCACTAGGTGGCAGTGATCACAGTGTACAGATGTGGAATTTACTTAAAGATATAACTACCATCAGAGGTAAGGGGTACGGTTTTTGCTTTCATAATGGTGACTACAGTGGTCTCAGACAGTTTTTAAATTCTATATGGTGGGATCAACTGATGATGTTACCAATGGTGAATTCTCTTGGGAGGTACTAGGCTTTTCATACCAATTAAGATATACTGTTCGAGGTTTAGGCCTAAATGGATATCACATAAATTAATGCGGCTCGTGGCAGAAAAGAAAAATGCATCGGATGCATATCAATTATCAGGCGACACAGAAGCCTATGGCAGATAAAAGCTAAGTCTGTAATCAAGTCACTAAGGAGATTAGGCAAGCAAAGGCAGATTACAAGAAATTTTTGGCAAAGGATGCAAAGAAAAACAGCAAAGACTTATTTACTTATAACTGAGAGCAAAGTGGAGATGTTAAAGTTAAACTTAAGGAAGGTGCCTGGGGTGGATGGGATCTATCCAGTTATATTAAAGGAGGCACCAAAGGAAGTAAGCAAATCCTTAGCCGTAATTATAAGAGCTTCCTTGGACTCAGTGGAGGTCCCCATGGAATGGAGATGTGCAAATGTGTTCCTAATTCACAAAGGAAAATAAAAGGGTGACACGGGTAATTACGGACCTGTTAGTCTAACTTCTGTTGCAGAGAAAATAATGGAGTCACTGGTTAAAGAAGCATTGCAGGATCATCTAGGCCAGACTGTAGTAATAATTCAGACACAGCATGGGTTTGTTAAGGGGAAGTCTGGTCTAACAAATTTGATTGGATACTATGATGTGGTGACAAAGGAATCGGATGCAAAAAATAATTTTGATATTATATACTTGGATTTTAGGAAAGCTTTTGATACTATGGCACATGGAAGACTACTGCACAAATTGGAGCAGCTTGTTGTTGTTTGGTTTTTTAAGGAGCATTAGCAACTAAGGCCATATTGCTCCGGGTTATGCGGTGGTCATTCCCTGACCTTTCCGCATCCTCCGTATTTGGTGGTGACAGGCTCGAACCCTGGTTTAATCAAGAAGCGTGTGCTACGCACTGCTGCTCCTTCCCACCTGGCTACGGAGGCGCCAATTGGAGCAGCATGGTATTAAGGGCAAGTTGCTACAATGGATAAAAGGATGGTTGAGTGGGAGAAGACAGAGAGTGGTTATCAATGGACACTGCTCTGCATGGACTAAAGTTATTAGTGGAGTCCCCCAGGGTTCGGTATTGGGCCCATTGTTGTTTTCGGTATTTATCAATGATATTGATGAAGGTATATAAAGGTTAATGTCTAAGTTGGCAGATTATATGAAGGCTGGCAGGTTTGTTAATAACAGTAATGATAGTCCGTTACTGCCACAGGATCTGGAAAAGTTGAGCAGATAGGCTGAGAGGTGGGAACTGAAGTTTAACATTGACAAATGTAAAGTACTCCAGATAGCAGTAACCCCAGAGTGCCATATCAACTGGGCAGTACTACACTCAGGGTAGTGGAGAATGAAAACGAGCTGGGGGTAATTGTTCAGTCATATATGAAATTTTCTGAACAATGCAAAAAGGCTGCAAGAGTAGCTCACGGTGTCTATTTTGCTAGCAGGGATAAGGAAGTGATTGTCCTCTTGTATAAGGCAATGGTCAGGCCACACCTCGAGTAACATATATAGGTTTGAAGGCCTCATTTTAGAAAGGATGTAGAGCTGCTGGAACGAGTACAGAGAAAGGCAACAAGATTGGTGAGTGGAACAAAAGGTTGGTGTTACCAAGAAAGGCTTAAGTTCTGCAAATTGCAGCTTCTGGAGACTAGGCACCTGCAACGTTGTTGTTGTTGTTTGGTTTTTAGGAGCATTAGCAACTAAGGCCATATTGCTCCGGGATATGCGGTGGTCATTCCCTGACCTTTCCGCATCCTCCGTATTTGGTGGTGACGGGCTCGAACCCCGGTCTAATCAAGAAGCGCGTGCTACACACTGCTGCTCCTTCCTACCTGGTTACGGAGGCACCACCTGCAACATGATCTAACTGAAGTGTATAAGACCTTGAATGGATTGAGCAAGCTCAATGCTAATGGGATTCTTCCTCTTGCCCAGATTACTCACCTGAGGGGGCATAAATTTAAATTGAGGAAAGATAATTGTGGAATAGATGTGCAGAAATTCGCCTTTAGCCAGTGGGTGGCTGATAGTTGGAACAAACATCCATCTGTTGTAGTGGAGGTCAGCAACTTAAATAAGTTCAAGGGAGAACTAGACAAACATTTGGAGTGACTAGATGGGTGAAATGGGAAGGTTTTTTTTTTTTTTTTTTTTTTTTTTTTGGCTGATGCTATATATAAGCTTTATTTCTTGCATCATATGCCCTACTAATGCTAATTTTGGTTTTAAAATAAGGAAAATGGTTGCTAAAGGTAATGGCAACTTCCTGGAAAAGATTATTAAGCAGAGCCTCACATAAAAACTTCCAACTTTTACAAAGCCAAAAAAAGCAAATGCAGATCTGCTGTTATGAATTTTTTTTTTTTTTTTTTTAATATTATTGGAACAATGTACACCATACACATGTTATGCAATTCCGTACAACAATTACTGCCTAGTATTATGTTTCTGTACTTAAGACATTATAAGAAGAGCCACTGGAAGCATCCTCATCTCAAAGTGGTGTTGGATACTTCAACATGAGATCACATGTCCTCACACTGCTATAAATGTCACAGAGTTCCTGGCTTCTACCAATGCCAAATACTATCACATCCTTCATTTAGTCCAAACCTGGCACCTTGTGACTTTTACACATTCCCTACATTAAATACATACATAAATTTTAAAATAAAATTTGTGAAAAGTGCATGACATCAAAAACGACTACTTTAGAAAAAAACTACCATCAAAAATTTGGATGCACATTAAAGTAAACAATTTTTTAATTATTTACAATTATTCTCTTTAGAAGTCCATATAAGTAAAAATTAAGAGAAAAACCTTGAGAGAAAAATTCCACCAATACTAGGTGATAGATACAGAAGGTCAATAAGTGGTGAATAGAGAATAAATCAGTACATAATGACAGCAACAAATAGAAAAAAAAGGTGGGGGAGAGGAATAAATCAAGATAAAGGGTATTGCAGAAGGAATGGCACCTAAAATAAGGAAAATGCCAATTAATTCAAATTTAGTGGCACCCTCTTGATGGTACCATATACAAGTTATGTGAAATATTACTATAAGCAGAGACAAAAACAACCAACCAAAACAATGTGACTGCTTTGTAAGGGCTCTTATTTATTATATTATAATTTGTTGCTATGTAAAGTAACACAACTGATTTGCTTAATGTTTGAAATGCAGCAATTCCAAGGCTCTTGGTAACCTTGCAGTGCCCTTCCAATGCAATGGGGCTCAACGATCAGTCTGTTTTAATTTATTTTGACTTCACTGTAGTAGTTATGTTGTAGTGGTTGGTTTTCAGTTTTCTTTTATAAAGTTATTTCACATACAATTCGATCTTGGTGCCATCAACAGAAAGCCAATAAATTTCTGTTAACTGTCTTTTATTCTAAATAATTTTAAGATTATATATTTTTTGCTTTTTTTCAGACTCCTTCCCACCCACTTTTTGTAGTTAAAGTTAGTACAAATTTTTTGTATTTGCTTCCTTCCTGGCTAACCACTCTACTGAATAAATAAATATCCATTGATTTGTTGTGCCAGGCAAAATAACAATTAGCTAGAGACAACAGAGCCGATAAGCCAAGGCCAGAAGGGTTTACATCAGATCCCAATGATATATAAATAACAACAAACATGTCTTATCTTATTTACATCTATTCATATAATAATAATAAAAAACAGGAATGTGTTAGAGTGGCTGCGAGAGTACATGAGAACAGGCAAAGTTTTTACGGCTCCAGCAAATAGAGAAGTTTTTGCTTTTTTATTAACTTAAATTGGCATATTAATTTATTTTTTAGAGTTGCTTTATATTCCTAGTAATAATACTTTAGTTTAAATTGAATTGACACAGAGATTTTGTAGGTTATTACTTAGTATCGGTAAGGGTATCAAATCCATGTGTGGACAGGTTTTGCAGCTCCTGTGAATGAAAAGTTTTTAATTATACTTAGCCACTTTATTGACTTAATTGTTAGATTAAATTATTTTCTATAAGTAGCTTATAGACCTAGTCAAGCTCAATGGTTTATTTTGAATTTAGATAGCGCGATTTGGAAAGTAAATAATACCTTGTGTCCGTACATTAACCGTTCATAACTTGCCGCCATTGTTAGACAATACAACATGTGCTAGCGTAAGGTTTAACAGAAAACTAGATAACGAGTATAGTAGTATCAATTAATCAGTAAAATTTATTAATCTTATTAAATTTCATTGTCAATTGAATTGTACTTTTTTAACTAAATAAATATAGCGACCTAGTTATTACAAATGTAATATCATAAATTAATACATATAAGTTGACAGGGGATAGGAAAGCCATATAACATAACTCGGAGATAATATTTGATACCGAAATACATATATATAGTGTTATAACTGAATTGGGATATAGGTTTAGGGTTATATTTTGTATTGGAATTTTATTTAACTTGAATAGAAATCATGACTCAGACCAGAGGAGGGGGGGGCGGTTGTCTTCTGAATCACAGTATATTGAAATGCACTGCTTATTTGATGTTTGTGGAGTAATCAGGAAAGGGACTGATATTGCCAAGAGGAATGTCTTTGTGTGTGTGTGTGTGTGCGTGATGTAAGGGGTGCGAGGAAATCGGGCGGCAATTCGGCATTGTTATGGGCTTATATGAGAGCTTGAAGGACAGGGTGGATGCTTAGAAGGATTTAAATTGAGGGGCCCATCAGGCTCTCAGCTGCCCACATTAATGCCAGAGCTGACACTTGAACATCATGCAACACAGTGGCAACCCCCCCAGGCAGAATGCGTTGGTCCCAAATGAACTAGTTGTTGTAGGTGACTCTATTGTGAGGGAAAAAGGGAACACATTGTGCAAAAAGGATAGATGGAACAGGACCAGGGTATGTCTGCCAGGGGCAAAGGTTGATGACGTTGTAGAGCAGATATAATCCTTTAAGGGCACAAAGGGTGATACTGTTGTACACGTTGGCATTAATGATATTAAGAGTAGGAGACCGGCAGAATTACTTAACAAGTAGAAGACAATGATGAAAAAAAGCTGCGAGTTAGGGTTGAATTTGAAAGTGTCTGCAATTCTGCCCAGATACGATAGGAGGGAGTATATGATGAGAGCCTTGTCGATCAATTCTGCCCTGGAGAGATTGTGCAGGGCTCAAGGGGTAGAATTTTTCTCAGCCTGGTCTGTGCTTGTTAATAGGAGAGAGTGCTTCTACAGGGATGGGATACACTTAAATAGAAAGGATGCAAGAATATTTGCTGATGCTATCGAGGCAGAGTTAGGTGGGTCAGAAAACTGCTAGCTTGGGGGGGGGATACACGGACTAATAGATTAACAGTAGCCACTGGCAGAGGTAAAAGTGATTCTTGCACTACTTCTATCTAAAGGCAATTGAGCAGCAGCCTGGAAAGCAAGGCAATGGGAATTTCCAGGACTTCCGGGAGTCATAGTTGAACAAGTAAATACATGGGCTGTGTTAGGGTAACTAAGAGTAGAAACAGGTGCATATATACTTGCATATACACCAATGCTAGGAGTGTAGTTAATAAATTCGATGAGCTTGAAGTGCTAGTCAAGACATCAAAAGCAGATATTGTTGGGATATCAGAGATGTGGTGCCACATGGATAAAAGCAGTGCAGAATTGGAATTTGGGGAGTACAATGTGTACAGAAAGGACAGGAAGGGAGGAGGGGTTAAGTTGTTAGTTAAGAAACACATAAAATCTAAGGAAGTGCATCCAACTGATGTGGGTGGACAATGCAATGTTGAGTCTGTTTGGTGTGACATAAGCACTGGGAAAGGAAAAATGAGAGTAGGTGTGTGTTATAGGTCTAATGAATCTGATGAGTATAATGAGCAATTGAGCAGAGAAATAGAGTGGGCCAATAAATTAGAGTGTCTTATAATGGGGGATTTTAATTTCCCAGATCTTGACTGGAATTTGTGGGTTGGTCACTCACACACTAACAAGACTTTTGTGGATTTATTGGATGATTGTTTTCTACAGCAGCATGTTTGTGAGTCAACTAGAGGGAGTAATACTCTTGATCTGATTATCAGTAGAAATTCTTCATGCATCAAGAATCTTCGGATAAAGGAATCACTAGGTGGCAGTGATCACAGTGTGGTAAAGTGGGATTTATTCAAAGATGTAACTACCATCAAGGGTCAAGGGAAGGGTTTTTGCTTTTGTAAAGGTGACTACGGTGGAACCAACTGATGATGTTACCAACAGCAAATTCGAAATGGGAAGCATCCAAAGAATTAATCTTGGAATTTACTAGGCTTTTCATACCAACAAAGAAATATTGTTCAAGATTTAGGCCTAAATGGATGTCAGATGAACTAATTAGAGATGTGACAAAGAATAAAAATGCATGGGATACATATAAATTAACAGGTGACACAGTAGCCTATGATAGATATAAGCTGGTCTGTAACCAAGTTACAAAGAAGGTTAGGCAGGCAAAGGCAAATTACGAGAAATCTTTGGCAAAGGATGCAAAGCAAAACAGCAAAGAGTTCTTTACTTATGTAAACTCTAGAATGAAGGGGATGAATCAGATTGGTCCACTTGATATCGATGGTTCAACTGTTGATGATCCTGCTCAGGTAGCTAACAAACTAAATGAATATTCTGCATCGACATTCACACATGAGGAGTTATTCAGGGAGGGGAATGCCAGAGGTGTATTCAACTCTGGCAGTAAGCTAGATAATCTTGTAATAACTGAGAGTAAAGTGGAGGAGAAATTGTTGAAGATAAACACAAGGAAAGCACCTGGGGTGGATGGAATCTATCCAGTTATATTGAAGGAGGCGGCAAAGGAAGTAAGCAAACCCTTAGCCATAATTATGAGAGTTTCCCTGGACTCAGGGGAGGTATCCATGGACTGGAGATGTGCAAATGTGACCCCAATCCACAAAGGAGGATCAAAGGGTGACACAGGTAATTACAGACCTGTTAGTTTAACTTCTGATCTAGGGAAATTAATGGAGGTACCGGTTAAAGAAGCATTGCAGGATCATCTAGACAAGACTTCAGTTATAGCTTTGACACAGCATGGATTTGTTAAGGGGAAGTCTTGTCTGACTAATTTGATTGGATACTATGATGTAATCACAAAGGAACTGGATGCAAAGAATAACTTTGATATCATATATTTGGATCTTAGAAAAGCCTTTGATACTGTTGCACATGGAAGACTGCTGCAAAAATTGGAGCAGTGTAGCATTGGAGGCAAATTGCTGCTTTAGATAAAGGGATGGTTGAGTGGGAGAAGAAGACAGAGTGGTAATCAATGGACACTGCTCTTTGTAGGCTAATGTTATTAGTGGAGTCCCTCAGGGTTCAGTGTTGGATCCATTGTTGTTTTCTGTATTTATAAATGATATTGATGATGGTATATCAGACTTAATGTCCATGTTTGCAGACAATATGAAGGTTTTGCAGGGTTGTTAATGACACTAATGACAGTTTACTGCTGCAACAGAATCTAGAAAAGTTGAGCAGATGGGCTGAGAAGTGGCATATGAA
Organism: Mastigoproctus giganteus; assembly: GCF_048544385.1. Lineage (NCBI taxonomy): Eukaryota > Metazoa > Arthropoda > Arachnida > Uropygi > Thelyphonidae > Mastigoproctus > Mastigoproctus giganteus. The sequence goes on along the minus strand of NC_143583.1, from coordinate 163,538,870 downwards.
GTTTAACATTGACAAATGTAAGGTACTACATATGGGAAGCAGTAATCCCAGAGTAACGTATCAACTCTGTGGTACCACACTGACAGTGGTAGAGAATGAAAAGGACTTTGGGGTAATTGTGCAGGCAGATATAAAGTTTTCTGAGCAGTGCAGATGGTCTGCAAGAGTAGCTCATGGTGTCTTGTCAATTTGTACAGGAATTTTTCTAGCAGGGATAAGGAGGTGATTATCCCCTTGTATAAGACAATGATCAGGCCACGCCTTGAGTACTGTATACAGGTCTGGAGGCCTCATTTTAAGAAGGATGTAGAGCTGTTGGAACGAGTACAGAGAAGGGCAACAAGATTAGTGAATGGAATAAAGGGTTGCTCTTATGAAAAAGGCTGAAGTTTTGTAAATTACAGTGTCTGGAGACTAGGCACCTGCGAGGTGATCAGATTGAGGTGTATAAAGCCTTGAATGGTTTGAGCATGCTCAATGCGGATGGGATTCTTCCTCTTGCTCAGAATAATTGCCTGAGATAGCATAAATTCAAATTGAGGAAAGACGGTTGTAGGATAGATGTGCGGAAGTTTGCCTTTAGCCAGCGGGTGTTGATTGTTGGAACAAACTTCCATCTGTTGTTGTAGAAGCTGATAGCTTAAATAGATTCAAGGCAGAACTTGACAAACATTTGGAGCGAGTGGATGGGTGAAATAAGGGTTTTTTTTGGCTGATGCTATATAAGCTTGCTTTCTTGCATCACGTGCCTATGCTAATGTGCATGCACAAAGAAATAGGCCTACAGGTTAGAAGATAGGATGGCATCAACAATATCCTTGCATTATTACTGGTCTAGGGAATAAGAATATATGAACATTGAGCTGCTGAGTAAGCCTGAGCAATGGATATGGAAAGAACCTTTGAAAAGAAACAATTCGATTGGAAAAAGGAATTAATGATGGCTTCTACCCAGTATCTGGGTAGAAGCTAGCCAATCTTATCCTAAATAGAAAGGGCCTGCCAAGCATTTGGGAAGAGCTTGGAAACTACACGTAAAGATTTAATGGGAAGAAACTTCTTGAGTGGAACCCTGTCAAGAAACTTCTTGAGCTGACCATGTTTCGGCGACACATAAGACTGAAAAAAAAAAAAAAAAAAAAAAAAAAAAAAAAAAAGGTTTTTATATAGGGAAGAATGGTAACTGGACTGAAGACATGGAGATGTTATCTCAAAAGAAATAGGCCTGCAGGTTAGAGAAGCTTAAAGCTGTAATCTTACAGAGGATTACAGCTTTAAGGAAGTTGGTGTGAGAATGAAAAATAAGTTTAGTATTGAAGACTACATTGAAAGGACTAAATTTGTGGGGTTCCTGGGCAATGCAATGCCGTCACCCCTCTAGCTAGTGGACGAACCCACCGCTTGGCAGGTATATAGGTACACTGCATCATTGCATTCACATAGACGGTAATTCAATGTCAATATGGATAAATGTTGTGAGTTAACCGACTTTGAAAGAGGGATGATAGTGGGTGCCCGATGCATAGATCATTCTATCGCAGAGGTGGTACAGAAATTGCACTATCCCTGTTTGATAGTATCAAGAGTGTATTGGGAATACGCCATTTCCGGAATAATATCTCACCGTGGATAGCGCTGTGGGCAGAGAAAGGTTGTGGATGAACATGACCGCCGACATCTGCCTCACATTGTTTCAGCACACCAGAGTGGCAGTGGCACAAATCACTGCAGATTTCAAAGAGGGAGGTGCCAGAAAAGTTTACACCAAAACCATCAGGCGATTAGCCACAATAGGTTATGGGAGCAGCAGACCTGGCAGAGTCCCATTGCTAACACCATGACACAGGACTCTACGCCTCAACTGGGCGAAAGAACATTGGCATTGGACCTTGGATGAATGAAGACAAGTCTCCTGGTTCAATGAGTCCCATTTCCAGCAAATGGAAGGCTGCATATCTGGTGCAAAATGCACCCGTCATGTCAACAAGGAACTGTTCGGGAAGGTGGAGGTCGGTAATGGTCTGGGATGTTTTCAGTGGCACATGTTGGGATCTCTGAACGGTCTAGGTTACATATCCATCCCTTCGTGGTCATCGTGCACCCACAGGACAATGCACCTCTCCAGAGAGCTGTGGTGACTAGAACATGGTTCAAAGAGCATTCTGTAGATTTTACTACCGTGGAATCGGCTTCCTGTTCACTGGACATGAACCCTGTAGAACTTCATTGGGATGCTGTGGAAAGGTCCATTCAAGCTTTGGATCCTCCACCCAGGAATGCGATGGAATTATGGACAGCAGTGCAGCAAGCATGGATGGAAATACCTGTGGAATGCTTTCATGAACTAGTGGATTCAATGCCTCACCATGTGACTGCCCTTATCAAGGCGAAAGGTGGGCCTACCCTTTACTAGGTAGGCATCCCATGATTTCTGTACACTCAGTATACACCACGACCTTCATAACAGAGAAGTGATTTAACTGGCTGAGAATCAGTAAGAAGGGCATGGTTAAATGGAGAGGTTTTCTTAGAGAAAGAGATGTGGGCACACTTATCAGGGTTAGTATGGACAAGCAAGCTAAAATAATTGGTAACCATGGCAATAGCATTATTAATAAGAGTTGTTTTGCCGTGCCTCCTGAATTGAAGTGGAAATACTCTAGATTTTAATATTATTAGCATAAGCAATGAGGGATACTTGCTTAAACAGTAGAGGTAGTATTAAGGAAGAGAAGAGAAGGGGCAGAAAGGGTACCACCCTGTGGAATTCCAGCAGACAAGTTTTAATTAGCAAGGAATCGTTAAACTTTTATGGAGGAGTAATTCTTGAGTCAAAAAGAGCAAATTCCCTTGTATGCCATAAAATTGCTCCAATAGCTACAGAAGCACCAATGAGCAAACAGCATCAAATGCAGAAGATAAATCAAAGTAAACCAGGACAAGTTCATTCCAAAAGATTAGTGATGGTGGACATACCTTTCTTTCCTAGTGAATGTGGGAGAAAGGAGGAGACAGAATTTGTGAAGTTATAAGATGCAGAATGAATCTTTGAAATAACTTAACCAGCAAGGAGGATGGGACAAAAAAACTACCATTCTTTTAATAGTTTAGGATTACTTTGGGAATCGGAAAGACAAAATACTCATGCCAGAATGGAGGGAAAAATTATTCAGTAAGACATCTAAATAGAGAGATTAATAATTCTAAAATGTAAGTGCTGGCAAGTTTAATAATAGAGTCGGGGATGTTATCAGGCCCAGTGGAATTAGAAAGGGGAATGGTTATTTTGAGATCAGAAGCATTAAAGGAGAATTCAGATAAAAGATTCTCAAAGAATGGGTTAGAGAGGAAACTGAAAGATTGGGAAGAGAGGAAAAGTCACCAATCCTACATGGGGAACATGCTTTGTAAAAAAGATAGGTGGAACAGGACCAGGGTATGTCTGCCAGGGGCAAAGGTTGATGACGTTGTAGAGCAAATATCATCTTTTAAGGGCACAAAAGGTGATATAGTTGTACACGTTGGCACTAATAATATTAAGAGTAGGAGACCGGCAGAATTACTTAACAAGTACAGGTCACTGTTGAACAAAAGCCGAGAATTAGGGTTGAATTTGAAAGTGTCTGCAATTCTGCCCAGACACGATAGGAGGGAGTATATGATGAGAGCCTTGTCGATCAATTCGGCCCTGGAAAGATTGTGCAAGGCTCAAGGGGTAGAATTTTTTTCAGCCTGGACTGTACTTGTTAACAGGAGAGATTGCTTCTACAGGGATGGGATACACTTAAATAGAAAGGGTGCAAGAATATTTGCTGATGCTATCGAGGCAGTGTTAGGTGGGTCGGAAAACTGCTAGCTTGGTGGGAGACAAAGACCAATAGATTGACAGTAGCCACTGGCAGAGGTGAAAGAGATTCTTGCACTGCTTCTATTAGAATGAGCAGAAGCCTGAAAAACAAGATGCATGGTATTTCAGATACTGCTGGGAGCCATTACGGTACAAGTAAACACATGGGTTGTGTTAGGGTAGCTAAGAATAGAAACAGGTGCAGGTATACTTGCGTGTACACCAATGCTAGGAGTTTAGTAAATAAATTTGATGAATTTGAGGTATTGCTCAAAACATCGAAGGCAGATATTGTTGGGATATCAGAGACGTGGTGTCACACAGATATAAGGGATGCAGAACTGCAATTTGGGGAGTACGTCTACAGAAAGGATAGACAGGATAGGAAGGGGGAGGGGTTATGCTATTAGTTAAGAAACACATAAAAACCAAGGAAGTGAAGCCAGTCGACATCGCTAGATAGTGCAGTGTGGAGTCAGTTTGGTGTGACATAAACATTGGGAGATCAAAATTGAGAGTAGGAGTGTGCTATAGGCCAAATGACTCTGATGAGTATAATAAGGAACTGTACAGGGAAATAGAGTGGGCCAGTAAATCAGAGAGTCTTATAATGGGAGATTTTAATTTCCCAGATATTGATTGGAATTTGGGGGCTGGTCACTCACACACTAGCAAGGCTTTTGTGGATTTATTGGATGATTGTTTTCTACATCAGCATGTTCGGGAGGCAACTAGAGGGAGTAATACTCTTGATTTGATTATCAGCAGTGATTCTTCATGCATTAAGAATCTGCAGATAAATGAACCACTAGGTGGCAGTGATCACAGTGTGCTGAAGTGGGATTTACTCAAAGAGGTAACTACCATTAGGGGTAAAGGGAAGGGTTATTGCTTCCGTAAAGGCGACTACGATGGACTGAGACAGTATTTAAATTCTATACAGTGGGACCAACTGATGATGTTACCAACAGCAAATTCAAAATGGGAAGCATTCAAAGAACTTATCTTGGAAGCTACTAGGCTTTACATACCAACTAAGAAATATTGTTCAAGGTTTAGGCCAAAATGGATGTCAGATGAACTAATGAGGCATATGGCAGAGAAGAAAAATGCATGGGATACATACAAATTAACACATGACACAGAAGCCTATGATAGATACAAGTTGATATGCAACCAAGTTACAAAGGAGGTTAGGCAGGCGAAGGCAGATTACGAGAAATCCTTGGCAAGTGATGCAAAGAAAAACAGCAAAGAGTTCTTTACTTATGTAAACTCTAGAAGGAAGGGGATGAATCAGATTGGTCCACTTGATATTGATGGGTCAAGTGTTGATGATCCTGCTCAGGTAGCTAACAAACTAAATGAATATTTTGCATCGACATTCACACATGAGGAGTTATTCAGCGAGGGGAATGCCAGAGGTGTATTCAACTCTAGCAGTAAGCTACAGAATCTTGAAATAACTGGGAGTAAAGTGGAGGAGAAACTGTTGAAGATAAACACAAGAAAGGCACCCGGTGTGGATGGGATCTATCCAGTTATATTAAAGGAGGCAGCAAAGGAAGTAAGCAAACCCTTAGCCATAATTATGAGAGCTTCCTTGGACTCAGGGGAGGTACCCATAGACTGGAAATGTGCAAATGTCACCCCAATTCACAAAGGAGGATCAAAGGCTGACACAAGTAATTATAGACCTGTGAGCTTAACTTCTGTTCCAGGAAAATTAATGGAGGCACTGGTTAAAGAAGCACTGCAGGATCATTTAGACAAGACTTCAGTTATAGCTCAGACACAGCATGGTTTTGTTAAGGGGAAGTCTTGCCTGACCAACTTGATTGGATACTATGATGCAGTCACAAAAGAACTGGATGCAGGGAATAACTTTGATATTATATACTTGGATCTTAGAAAGGCTTTTGATACTGTTGCACATGGAAGACTGCTACACAAATTGGAGCAGTGTGACATTGGAGGCAAATTGCTGCTATGGATAAAGGGGTGGTTGAGGGGGAGAAGACAGAGAGTGGTAATCAATGGACACTGCTCATCATGGACTGATGTTATTAGTGGAGTCCCTCAGGGCTCAGTGTTGGGTCCATTATTGTTTTCTGTATTTATAAATGATATTGATGATGGTATATCGGGCTTAATGTCCAAGTTTGCAGACGATACAAAGGTTGGCAGGGTTGTCAAGGACACTACTGACACTATGCTGCTGCAACAGGATCTGGAAAGGTTGAGCAGATGGGCTGAGAGGTGGCAAATGAAGTTTAACATTGACAAATGTAAAGTACTACACATGGGAAACAGCAACCCCAGAGCAACGTATCAACTCTGTGGTACTACACTGACAGTGGTAGAGAATGAAAGGGACTTGGGGGTGGTTGTGCAGGCAGATATGAAGTTCTCTGAGCAGTGCAGACGGGCTGCAAGAGTAGCTCATGGAGTATTGTCAATGATATACAGGAATTTTTCCAGCAGGGATAAGGAGGTGATTATTCCATTGTATAAGGCGATGGTCAGGCCACACCTAGAGTACTGTATACAGGTCTGGAGGCCTCATTTCAAGAAGGATGTAGAGCTGCTGGAACGAGTACAGAGAAGGGCAACAAGATTAGTGAATGGAACAAAGGGGTGCTCTTACAAAGAAAGGCTTAAGTTTTGCAAATTACAGTGTCTGGAGACTAGGCACCAGCGAGGTGATCTGATAGAGGTGTATAAAGCCTTGAATGGTTTAAGCATGCTCAATGCTGATGGGATTCTTCCTCTAGCTCAGAAAAATCACCTGAGAGGGCATAAATTCAAATTGAGGAAAGACAGATGTAGGATAGACGTGCGGAAATTTGCCTTTAGCCAGCGGGTGGTTGGTTGGTGGAACAGACTTCCATCCCTTGTGGTGGAGGTTGATAGCCTAAATAAGTTTAAGGCTCAGCTGGACAGGTATTTTGAACGAACAGAGGGGTGAAGTGGAAGTGGGGTTTTTTTTTTTTTTTTTTTGGCTGATGCTGCATAAGCTTGCTTTCTTGCATCAAATGCCTCTACTAATGCTAATGCTAATGTTCAAGCCACGAAAAGAGATCAGGGGGAAAGAATTAATCAGTCCTGAAGACAATTTTTTTTTACCAGATGGGTGGTGGGATTCCAAGAATTTGGAAATTTTTATTTTATTTTTTGAGACACAAAAGTTATGGTCAACTTTATATGGGGGCTTTCTGTTTTGCCCTAAAGTACTTCTGCTTAAAAGAAAAGGCAACAGTAGCCAGCTTCCTATCCCACAAGCATTTGAAAATTGATGTGATATAGGTCACCTTGGATGCAGCATAATTAGCAATGCAAGCCAACCATTTTGAGAGCAGAGCAAATGCAAGGTCGAAAGGGCAAGAAGAAAGCCTATCCCAAAGGAAAACATTAAGAGCAAGAGCTGCTGGAATATTGAGGAATTTAGGAGAAAAGAAAAGTTTTTTACAGAAGAATAGATCAAACATCTGGTCAAGTCTGGTAGTAAAGTTAACAATTTGAATAAATTAAACAAATGAAATATTGAAGCATTTGTGAAAGTAATTCATCATAGAAAGGCAAAGGAAGATTAAAGTCATGAAAATAATTCTAATTTTAAAATTAAGATGTTGGATAAGGCAGGCAATCAATTCTATAAAGACCTGTTATTCTGAGCTGGGGTGGGGAGACACACATATACTTATAATATTTAAGCTAAAAATGCCAGGTGCCATTCCATTAGCAAGACTTTAAAAATGGGGAAATGAGAATATAAAAATTTAGATACAACAAGCTCTCTTTTATTAATACCATAACTCTACCCCTTTCTAACTGTTCTGTTATTCACATAAAATTTATAACACATTACTAGAAAAAATAATGTCCAAATAAGGCAATGCATATGGAATTTAGAAGTGTTTTAAGGTCACGCTGTTTATTCTCAAACTACAGATATTCTGACCAAAGAAGCGCAGGTTAAGAAAGCCACTGCAATCAGTTGTAAAATTGGAGGCAGGAGCGGGCCTACAATATCCAGATGGTCCCAACTGACACAATGTATTGAGAAAATACATTGTGTTGATTGGGACCATCTGCCTAATATGTATCGAGAAAGAACCAAAGTTGGGAATTGACATGGGGAGAGTCCTTATAGTACCTATACGGGAAGACAGGGGTGATTCCTCCTCCTTCTGAAGTCTGCTGTTGCATCTCTGTAATTTATAGGCTTTTTCTTCACAGGAATGTTAACAAGGCGAGCAATAGAAATGGCAGCTCATGAGGACAGCCTTTGTTGGTGGGCCTACAACTGAGCAGAAATTGTCTTGTATAGGATAACATTGTGAAAGGGCAGAGAAAACAAATCACATAGATAAAATGTAACCAACCAACCAACCCAAACAACTGTAACACTTTTAGGATGAGAATAGGACAAAACATTACACATAAAAGCAAAAAAAAAAAAAAAAAAAAAAAAAAAAAATATATATATATATATATAAGAAAAAAATAAATAAATAATGAAGGCAGAAGTGGAAATAGAAGGTATATGGAAGGAATATGTCTCAAAAATTTTTTTATAAAAATATTAGATAAAGGACAAAAATAGCCAAATTATAAGCCAATAAATAATAAATTTAGACTCAAGCTAATTGGACATAATGCTGAGGCCAAAAATGTGAAATATCACTAAAATGACACAAGAAACCAATCACAAAAGAAAATAGATATAAGATAAACACAGCAAGGAACATGCACAGATGACTGTTGCATCCAATCTCTTCAGAGGTCCCCTGGATATAATGGCTGCGAAACTTACTGCATTTCGAACATAAGGAAAATTACTACAATAGTTAAAGACAGACGTTAACTAAAACACCAGCCGGCTGAAGCAATAAAAACACATCACAGAGGCTCTGATGCAGCAACAGTAAGAACAGAAAAGCTTAAGCATTCATCGCTAGACCAGACTATCACCAAAAAGAAGGAGTGAAGTTGATAACAGAAAGAGGGCAGTATGAGCAGCACAAAGCAACTAGCACACACTAGAAACACGCGCATTAGAAATAAAAATAATAATAATTAGGAAAAATAAAAAGAAGGAAAGAAAAAGAGTAGGTGACCACGAACCTAAGTGGCTGTGTAAAGCAATATCCAACATGTTACTATAGAAGCAATATTGCTTCTATATATACAGGAGAGCAGAAAAGCCAGTCTGTAGACAGATAGCCAGCACCACCACCTACATGTTGGTGGTGCAGCTGTAACATTATGTAGTATTTTGCAACTACCAATATTTGTCTTATTATTCTTTTGTTTCATACTTTCTTCTTTCACTCTTCTTTTTACTTTACTATTTATTTAATTAAAATTTATTTTCCTGTACATACACAGGATTGTTTCATAATGTGGGTAGTTGATGATATTCTGGATGACATTCTCCTAATTCTGGCCCCAGAAAAGGATTAAGTGGTACAGAATACCTTGGTTCTGCAAGAGGTAGTCTTAACTGGTGATTCAACTGTAAGGGTATGAAGGAACATATTCTGCAAGAAAGGCAGATGGCACAGAACCAGAGTATATCTACTTGGTGCAAAAATCTAACAATTTATCAGCTTGTAATAATACTAATTGATGCATGGTAATTCATGTGGGGACTATTGACTTGAAGTTTAAACAAAACCGATTCGTTATGAAATATAGTCATGATTAAAAAATGTCAAGAGATAGGACAGAATGTTCTGTCTGTAATTCTGGCTTGGCATCACAGGGAGATTTTATGACAAAAGCCTTGAGGATTAACACTGAGACTTATGGGGTGAAGTTTTTCTCAGTATGTTCAGCCTTAGTTGGGGAAAAAAATTATCTTGCAAAGACAGTATTCCTTTAAACAGAGGAAGTGCAAAATTTTTTTAAATAATGCTATTGTGGAAGGCATTAAAGGTTCAGGGTAAATGCTAGTTCAGGAAGGGGGGGGGGGGAGTTGGCACACAATCAACTGAGGTCAGTGGCATAGAACAAAATTACTTACATCCTTGCTGAGATCATTTCTGTGTAATATTTAATTACCATAAACACTGAAAGGGTAACTATAATAGGTTAAAAATCCACCAGCAGCCTCAATTCCACATAGAAAAACATTTTTTTTAAATAAATATAGGTGATGCATAGTGGGCACATACATGTGGGGACTATTGTCTTGAAGCTTAAACAAAACTGGCTGGTTTTGTGATGAGTGAGAGTTTATAAAAAGCAATCAAGTACAAAACTTGATTTGTCTATATGGAAATTCCAGTAATGCCAGGAGTATTATAGAGAATTTGAACTTTTGATCAGGTCAAACCAATGCTGAAAATTCAAAAAAAGTTTTAGACACATTACAAACATTAATTTCATTTTTTAGTTTAAAAGACCATTAAGTGCACAAAATTGCAAACATGCACATGCACATATATTTCTGCTTATTAACATTGTGCTTTCTGAGACATGCTACCACTTAGAGATACAAGATAAAAAATTTCATTTCAGTGAATACTGTATGCTCAGGAGGAATATGGAGTGGGGAAAATGTGTGTGATGAGAGAGAGAGAGAGAGAGAGAGAGAGAGAGAGAGAGAGAGAGAGAGAGAGAGAGAGAGAGAGAGAGAGAGAGAGAGAGAGAGAGAGAGAGAGAGAGAGAGACACATGCTTCTGATCAAAAACTGCCTGAAAGTGACAATGTTTCCTGAATAAGATCAAGATGATGATGCAGATGTTGTGTGATGAATATGTGACCAGGACATGACAAAATCTCTTTTGAAAACTGATTTTCTCATTATGGTTGATTTCAGCCTATCTCTTATAGACTAAAATATAGGCACCAGAAACAAACTGAATGATTGCTCTTTATCCCAGCATGCTAGAGAGAGTATAAGGAACTCTGATATTCTGGATCTAGTTCTGACTAAAGTGCTTAGATGTAACTAAAACTTAGCAGTGGAAGGGAACTAATAGCAGACAGTGACCACAATACCATAATGGGTTGCATCTAAAGAAACCTACATGGTCAAAGGTATATATATAAAAAAGTGTCATATTAGTACTAAGAACAATTTCATCTACTCATATGTATAATATCGATGAATTGCATGTGTTCCATGTTCTATTTGCCTGTTTTGTTGGATGAAAAACTAGAGTTTCTCCCATTCTGGTATCAGGGTTCTGGCACTAGAATGGGAGGTTGAAGGATTCACTGGCTTTGCACAAGGAATAGAAAAAGCAGAGTCACTGGTCTTAGAACAGCTTCAACACAACATTTTGCTCTCAATGTGCCATCACTGATGGCTCCACCATGATTCTGCGAATTGGCCCAGTATGCCACTCTCTGATGAAGGCTGGATTACCTGCCTCTGGCATGTCTCCAAATGTACATACAGCCATCACTAGATCCAAATGGAAACAAATTATCACTAAAGACAACACAACACCATTCTTGTCCCTAAACAGTCTCTCTCTCTCTCTCTCTCTCTCTCTCTCTCTCTCTCTCTCTCTCTCTCTCACCCTCTCTCTCTCTCTCTCTCCCTCCCTCTCTCTCTCTCCCCCCCCCAAACTACTGCAGATGCTGACAGGCAATGGACAGAGAATGCAAGATATCCGCTAATCATGCTCTCCAATGAGGCACCAACAGGCATTATGCTGTTGGAAATATGGCAGATTGTGACAGATCTGTTTCCTTCACTAGTCAACAGAGATCTGTCAATCCTCCCATCTTTCTGATGCCACAAGAGGAGTTCTGATAACATGTTTAAGTATCTTCCTGTATCTGATGTTGCCAGCAATGTCCAACTGTTTGCACATAACCCGAAAAAACAGCAATAGGCACTGCTCTTGGACAGTCATTCACTCCGTTTTGTTCATGTGCATCCTCAGATTCCAACATCGGGGTAGTAATAACAGACATTATTATTGGATATTCTGCTCTTTTAATCAACTTGACATTTACCAACTGTTTACATTTGTGTATATCGCAGTTATGTGTGCACATTTTCAGATAAATCACCTGATTCTAGATGAGACAATTTCACTGATGGGCAGTGTAGTTGTTATCAGTGCACAAAGAATATTAATAAATAAAAAAATAAATAAATAAAAAAAGACTATGAAGACATATATAAAAAAGATATTACACAGTTGAAAGAGAGAAAAAGTTTAGGGGTATGCACCAGATTGTATTAGAACACACAGAATGCAATTAGAATATAAACAAAACAAAAGTCTTAATAAAACATTCAGTCATCACCATCACACAGAATAATTGGTGCATATTTATACCTCACACCAAATACCATACTGGCACAAGTAAATGTCTCATTTTTTATGGCATTTTTGCAGTCTGAAAACAGGTGTAACAATTATGCATGAAATATTCAAAATGCTTTAATATAGTGTATGACAAGCCAGTAAAGAGATAAGCACTGGTAACTACTGCACAATTTGTTACTTACCAAATACACATCACAAAGGTCATAGAGCCAAAAGCTGTAACAAGCTGTTGTGGCTGTTGGAAATTCATACTGCTCAAATCCCCTATTACAAGCTTCTACAGCTGCACTTAACCTACTCAGTATCCATTTGTCCAATGGTTGTTCCAATCCTGTAAGCTATGAAGAGAAAAAATAAATTGTATATATATATATGATATATTTTTTTTTAATATTTATGTACATAATAAGCATAATAAATTTTGTGCACTTAATGGTCTTTTAAACTAAAAAATGAAATTAATGTTTGTAATGGCTTTTAAATATGCTATGTTTTACACCTTTTATTTTCAAAAAAAATTTTCAATTCTGCTAAAACTTGCAAAAAAAGTTTTAGCAGAATTGAAATTTTTTTTTGAAAATAAAAGGTGTCCTCCTAGTGATATTTATTCGAGCCAATGGGAGAGGAGAGCGAGGCAATTACGTCACTACAAATGCAATTAATTATTGACAACTGTGAACATAATGTTCACCAACCTCATGCACGTGCTTTGCTGTCTAGCATTTGATGTTCCATTGTAACATTTTTTGTATATTAATGAATATTGTATATTTGTACAAATAGTTTAGTAATTTGTAAATATTTTAAATACTTGTATAGTTTGTAGTTTAGTTAAATGTTTTGGTCCTGTTCTTTCGGATGCAACAATATTCCTCATCCATTATGGGAACCCGAAGCAAAAGGCCTTTTCCTAAGTGACCTATGTGAATGCAGGTAAATAATTACATAGTGATATTTATTCAACCTTGAAAATGTCATGCACTACAAATGAACAGGAAAATAATTACATAGGTCATTTCCTGATTAGATGTCGATCCCAGTGACATAGTGTTTTTTTGTCTGGTGGCACTGGGGGGGGAGGGGGTCTCCCCCAACTCTGCATTTTTACTTTGTGCAGAATACAATGCTCTGCATAAGGCCAGGGTGTGTTTTGTGAAGTACAGTAGTAATGTCGTTGTGAAGTAACGTCGGTTATCCGGAATAATTTGAATGGCTGATCTTCCTTTTTTTTTTTTTTTTACGATAGTACAGTAAGCACCGGTTATAGTGATCAGTTTACAAATTGAATTTTAATTATAATAATCGAAAATCGACAAATATTATCCACATGCTATAAAAATTAAAAAATTTAAAGCATAAATTTACACTTTATTACCAAAAGTTTATTACCAGTTAAACGATATGTGAAAAGCTGAAGAATATTATCCACAGGTTAGAATATTAGCAAAATAAAAATAAATTTATTCTTACGTATGTGTAATTACATAGCATAATTAATATACATATTAATTAAATAAAACACTTTGTAATATGATTATAATTTGAAATTGTCACATATTTTAGATTGCTTTAAATTATCACTACAAAGTCTATATATAGATATCTCAATATTGTATAACAGTCTATATTCACGATTACTTGCACCAGTTTCTTCAAACGCTCTCCACAGGACAGCTATAGCTTCACGAGTTTGCCGTTTGGTAACTGGAATTTGTTTGGGTTCACCTTCATTTTCCTCTTCCTTGGTGAAATTATCAATAACAGACTGGGCAATTTCTTCATCTGTTAAAGCTGTAGTAACTTGTAGATCACCATCTAAGTCCACCCAGTCATTAAACTCCTGTTCACTTATGTCTTCACGCTTTCAACGCGTTCAGCATCGTGACTTAGTTGACCATCATGAATACTTAATCCACATTTTTTTTAAACAGTTACTAATGCAGGTTTCGGAGACTTCATTCCAGGCACTCATTGTCATATGAAGTGAATCTAGAACAGTTATCTGCTTTATGATTTTGGATGATGTTCCCAAACCATCATCTATAGACTGGATGATTCTTCGCCTCATATCCGATCTACAAAAGGTCTTAAAGGTTTTTATTATTCCCTGGTTGAGAGGATGAATCAGTGATGTGGTATTCGAAGGTAGAAAAACTAATTCCACGTTTCTGAAAGTCAACTTTGGATGAGCTGGGCAGTTGTCTAAAACCAATGCAATTTTTTTTATTTTTCTTATCCAATTGCAGATCCCATTTACAAAGACAATCTTCAAATAAAGAAGCTGTCATCCAAGTGTTGGCATTGTTGGCATATTCAACAGGCAGCTGTTTTAGTCCTTTAAAACATCTAGGCGATTTTTCAATATGTTAGTAACAGCTCTCTGGATGGAAGAGCTGCACTGCGTCCCCAGTCTGGGTCATTATCACAGAGTTTCACAGCCTGTTTGTATTTGTGCCAAAGCTGATTGAAGTCTCTTTGTGGTGAGGGTCCTAACTGGCACAATTTTCTGCTCTTCCTCTTCCTCCCCAGAATCCTGTTTGGCCAGTTGTGCAGCCAGCTCCTCTAAGTCCTCCTTTGAAAGAGGATCACCATGGCTTTGCAGCAACTCAATGATATCATCAATGTCAACCTGGTTAAGGCCAACATAATCAGCCAGCTGAGTAATATCTTCAGCCACTGCTGAAACTGGTTCAAACTCAAGAAAGCAAGACACTCCATCAGGCTACAATTTCCTTCACATGCCATTCATGTATGATTGCAACACTTCTTTTCAGGCTGCAGCAATGTTATTTATGGCCTTAAGGATGTTGTAGGACCTCCAGTAGCTCCTCACAGTCACTGAGTTATATGCCTGCACTGCCTCAACAATCCCTTTGAAGGTCGCAATAATACTCTGATCCACTGGCTGCAACAGTGAGGTGGTGTTAGGCAGCAAATAAATGACCTTCACATTCAAAATGTTGTTAGGGATATCTTCGAGGATGGCTGGATGTTCTGGAGCATTGCCAAGGACAAACATTTTTGGGAAACTTGTTTGCTGCACAAAATTGGGACACTTCTGGACAAAAGTATGAAGTGTATCATTCACTAAAAAGGGTCTGGGTCACCCACACCTTCTTATAAGAGCACCAGAAAACAGGAAGTCGAGTCTTCAGAATGCCCTTCATAACATGTGAATTCTCTGAATGGTACACCAACATCAGCTTTAACTTAAAAGTGCCTGATGCATTACCACCCAGAAGTAACGTAACCCAATCTTTTTAGCCTTAAAACCAGGAGCAGACCTCTCTTCACAGGCTATATACGTTCTACCATGCATCTTCTTCCAGTACAGTCCCGCTTCATCAATATTACAACCAAGTCTGGGGTGTAGCAGCCTTCATCCATTAATGTTTGGAATATGGGAGAATATTCCTCAGCACCTGCAGTGTCAGCACTAGCCACCTCACCAGTAATTTTTACATTGTGAATTCTGGTCAAGTTTTTGAACCAGTAAAACCAGCTCCTACTAGCCAAAAATGATTCAGTCCCTACCAATTCCTCATTAATTTCACTGAACAAGATCCTAGCCTTGTCCATAGCCACTGCCCGTGTTACAGGAATGTTATTTTGGTTCTTATAGTCTATCAACAGCACTAATAACTTCTCCATTATCTCACTACTTGAATAAGTTGTTCTAGAAATGCTTACATTAATAATCATGTATGTGATTGCTTGATCTTTTCAGCATTATTCATAATGGTCGTAACCAGTGTTGCCATTTTAGCGGTTTTCCCGCTAGATTTAGCGGAATTGCTTCAGGTTTAGCGGAAAAAAATATGAAATAGCGGATAGCGGATTTTTTAGCGGGAAGAGTATAAATGTTTAGCATTTTATATAATTTGGCAATCCAAATTACAATTTTATGTAATTTGGCAATGTAACATTTAAATTAAGAAATATTCATTTAAGAAATATTAAATTAATTGTTCAATTGATTATTTAATTAATAATAAAAATAATTCATAATTGAAATAGTAGGGATATCATATTTCATAGTTTTTTTTTTTATAAAGCGAAGAATCGGTTTTATATTATTCTGGACTTCCCTGAGGAGAACCCCAACAATTTTACGTAGTTACGCTCGCGGTCAAACGACCTGATCATTGGGTCATAGCTTTAAATTGTTGGATCAAATCTAAAAATGTGGAAAAAATTCTAATGACGCCTTTTTTTGAAACCGCGAAGGAATGGCATTGGATAATTTTTCTTCGTCGTATTTGTTTGGCTTCCAAGAAATGCGATCCGAATTACCGACATCTCTTTCAACGTTTCTAATAACCACAGAGCAATAAGTAATAAGAGTAATAAGTAATAATTATTTCTAATAACCACAGTGTAATAATATCTTAGTATAGTCAGTCCTCGTATAGCACGATAGTTGTATTCCTAGAAACCCTCGTGCAATATAAACAACAGCCCCTATGGGAAAAATTGGGTTAGGTGCCGACCACCCAAGATTGAACACACATTTGTAACCAAAACATTACCAAACACAATAAATAATCGTAATAAAATACTTACGTATTTTATTACGATTATTACGTATTTTTTTATTACGTAAAGGTCGTAATAAAATACTGCTAATGCTTTTGCTTCTATCGTAAGCAAACTTGTTTTTTGTTTGATTTTCTATCCAAACAGATGACAGCCGTTCCATCTCTTCCAATTCTTTGTGTCTTAATCTAATAGATTTTAATTACACTTTTAGTTGTTCCTGCTATCAAAGTTGTTTTTATTTTCTCCGCATTCTTTGTAATTCTCGGCGTTGCCTCATTTAGGTCTGTAGCACGTGCAATATCACATGGTCTTTCATTTCGCTCAAAGCGTTTCACGATTTCATATTTTTTTCTCTATCGATAGAGGCGGACTGGCCATAAACCTTACCTTACGGGATGGCGGACAAAAACAAAACGAAATATACCCAAAATTTTCGGAAGGAATGGTTAGCTTTTCCACAATTCAAAGACTGGTTAATAGAGATTCCAGGACATCCAACTAGAGCAAGATGTAAATATTGCAAGTCTGATTTTACTACTAAAATTTCAGACATTAAAAGTCATTTAAAAATTTTCAAACCTATTAAGTCAGCAGAACCATTTTCACCTAATAGATCAGGCAACCAATCTAAATTAAATTTTCCACCAAGAATTTACAAACAGCGGAAGCTGAAGCAAAGTTAAGTTTGTTTGTTTGTGCTCACTCGTCAATACTGGCAATAGACCACCTTGGTGAATTATGTAAGAATGCATTCCAAGATCAAACAGCCAAAACTTTAAAAATTCATCGAACAAAATGCAGCGGCATTATAAAATATATCCTACACCCCCACTTTCAGAAAGATTTATTGAAGTCAGTGCTCAATATATACAAACTATAGTTTGAAAAGCCATTGAGCTTTTCAAACTATAGTTTGTTACTAGATGAATCAAACGATATTAGTGTAACAAAACTATTAGGTATTGCAATTGTGTATTATGATGAGCAATTCGATAAAAGAGTTTCTACATTCTTAGCTCTTGTAGAATTAGATAAGTGTAACGCTGAAAATATTTCAAATTCAATTAAAATAACGCTGGGAAATTTTAAACTTACTTTAAATAATCTTGTGGGCATTGGGACAGATAATGCTAGCGTTATGAGTGGAGTTAATAACAGCGTTTATACACATTTGAAGTCCGATGTACCGAACTTGATATTAATTAAATGCGTATGTCATTCTTTGCAATTAGCAGTATCTCATGCAACCCGCGAAACATTCCCTAGAAGTCTAGAATTCATGATAGCTGAAACTTATAATTGGTTTAGTAAATCCACCAGCCGACAAAATCAATTCAAATATTTATACAGTGCCATAAACGATGGTGCAGATCCGAAAAAAGATAGTTCATTCGTGTCAAACAAGGTGGTTATCCATTGAAGTTGCTATAACAAGAATTTTAGAACAGTATATTGAATTAAAAGCCCATTTTGAAATAACTCGTTTGACTGACAAATGTTATACTGCAGAACTTCTTTATTCAATGTTTAAAGATGAAAGTAATTTAGCGTATCTTTTATTTTTAAAACCTATCTTATCTGAAGTACAAAGAGTAAACAAATCTTTTGAATCAAATACTGCCGATCCTACATTATTACTACATGATTTAAACACGCTATTGTCGATGATTGCCATTTTTACCAAATACACATATTGAAAGGATAGAAGAGGACATTAATAATTATTTAGACCCTAAGCCATACCAATTTGAAAGAAAAATAAATGAATTAATAATGAATAAACTTATCACAACAACAGATGAAATGGCAATAAGAGAGAGATGCCGTAATTTCTTGATTGGTTTGTATCAACAATTAAAACAACGCCTTCTAGACAACATAAAAGAATTAGAAAAAATATCATTAATCTCAGTTAACAATATATTAAAGAAAAAGTTTCTGTTAAATTTATTACAAAAACTTAAAATTGTCTGAAGTAGAAATTGAAAAAATGGAGCAACAGTATATAAACATTACTCTCGTTAAATGGGAAAACTTCAACAATACAATGAAGTTTTGAAATATCGATATGCAAGCGGTGAAAATCCATTTAAAGAAATTAGCGAATTTGCATTGGGTATTTTAATTTTGCCATTATCCAATGCAGATGTGGAAAGAATATTCAGCAACTTAAATCTAGTAAAAAACAAAACACGCAACAGAATGAGTGTTGGCATGGTTAATGCAATCTTATCAGTACGATACGGGCTCAAAAGAGTTGAAAAGTGTTGTAAAAATTATGTTTTACCTGAAGAAGTGCTTCGCAAAATAGGTACACAAGAAGCATATGATGAGGCGGTATTGAATTTCGAAATTAATTTAGATTTTTAGATATTGATTTTATATTAAAAACAGAAAAATAAATAACTATTTATATGTACTATTTGTTTGTTTGTTTTTATTCACTACAAAGTACAAACAAATGAAAATTTAAAAAATTTGGCGGGTCAAGTGCTAAAAATAGCGGATTTTGAGTTATGCGGCTAGCGGGAAATATTATTAAGAGTTGGCAACACTGGTCGTAACAATAGAAGGTGCTAAGTTTAAGGTTTTATGCACCTCTGGATGCCACTTACCAGATTCCATATGACAAATAATGCCCATTTTCATTTGAATCATTAGAGATCTGCGGCTTTTTTTAATATGTTCAGGCACAGCTACACCACTATGCTTAGAAGACATGGTTGCACAATTTATTTAAAATAATAAGGCACTAACAAACACAGGAAGTTATTAAAATTTAAGGCACAGCTCACAATACATGCACACTGGAAGACGAAGCAACTGAAGTCGACACTAGTGCCATCTAGGTACCCACTTCCTGTGATGTGTTTTAAACATTTTTTTTTATATATTTTTTAAAAATTATTTTAAAAGAGTGTTAATGTGAAATGACGTAAAATGAAGTGTCATAAAGCAGGGCCTACTTGTAGTATTCGCCATATAGTGCAAGGAAACCACAGGCTTTTGCTGCACTGGCAAAAATAAAGTAGATAAAACAAGTTAGCCCAATCTGGAAAATAACCATTAATCACAACTCTCTTGCTCCTGAATGCAGCCATGCATGTTCAGTCTAAGGATTTTTCTTGTGATTCCACCGCAATCCAACTTATAAAATAACCTCTCATGTGGGACTGAGTGAGATGCTTTGCTGAAATCTAAGTAAAGAATGTCAAAATTATTTCCTATGCCCAGTTCACAAGTGCCTCTGTCATTTGTGAACTGGGCGTAGGAAATAACACGGATAACCAGACAAGTTAAACATGATTTTCCCTTTACAAACCTATGCTGTGTTTCCCTTAGAATTCCATTTCTATCTAAGTGATTCTGTAATGCACTCTTCCTTGGTGCCTCCATGGTTTGCTCTACTACTAAAGTCAGTCTGACCAGTCAGTAGTTACCCACTTCACTCTTATGTATTCAGTAATACATTGGCACTTCTCCAATCCAAAGGAATAGCTTTTAAATCTAGTGAGTGACAACCTCATAATTAACCTCAATGGCCCAATGCACCCTCCTGTCATGTTCAAAATTACTGGGTATATGCCATCAACTCAAGAAGGCTTACTGTCTTCAGGCATGAAAGTTTTTCTAATAACTAATCTTCAGAAATTTCAATATAGTTAATTTCATGCTTTCCAGCTTCACATGCACAGTTTTTTCTCACTATGAAGAGTCTTTATTATGTAAATATTGATGCAAAGTATCTGTTCAATTCATCTGCAACATTAGAAGGGTTATCTACAACTTTTCTGCATCCATTATGTTAAGGTCCAATCTGATTTTTCCTTCTTGGTGTTTACATATGAGAAAAAACTCCTTGTTCCTGATTTTTGTTCTGTTAGCCAGTGATTTCTCATAATCTGCCTTTAGTGCAACCTTTTCTATGATATTGTTGCAGATCAATTTTTTTCAAAGCCATCTTTTGCTTTCCTATTTAAACTGGCTGGTTCATTATTCATCCATCTTGGAATCCTCCTTGTGTTATAATTTCTTAATATTTCAGGCCATGCAACACTTCAAGTTATCATAACCTCCTTTCCTGAAACTGGAACCCCATTCCTTTGTCTTTAAAAACTACTACCTCTCACCTCATCATCCAACTTAGAACTCTGTGATCACCCCTGGCTAATGGTCCATCCCTATACTGTCTGCCATATGATGTCATCTGGTTTTTGGGATACAATCAGGGTGCCTCCATAGCCAGGTGGGAAGGAGCAGCAGTACATAGCACACGCTTCTTGATTAGACCGGGGTTCGAGCCCGTCACCACGAAATACGGAGGATGCGAAAAGGTCAAGGAATGACCACCGCCTATCCCTGAGCAATATGGCCTTATTTGCTAATGCTCCAAATAACAAACAACAGAAAACAAACAACAGATACAATCAGATCTAGAATATTTTCTCCCAAATACTTTCCCTAATATGCTGATACAAATAACAATCATCTATTTGATTTAAAAATTTTGTTCACCAAGGTGAGTTTTCCTCCCACTGTCTCCAGTCAATTAGGGACAAATTGAAATCACCTGTAATAAGACATTCACACTTGCTCGCCCATTCCATTTGCATGTAGAGGCTCTCATTTTAATCTTCACAATCTTCTGATCTGTAGATTACTCCTACTCTTGTTATGCCTTTGCTTCTGGCTAACCCATATCACACAGAGTCTGTATTAGCACACGTGATTTCTGAATCTGCAAAAGCATTTGTTGTGCTTAGGCTACTTTTGATAAGTACGACCCACCATCCCCTTCTATTTTCCCTATCCTTTCTAAAATACACTGTAAATACTATAGTGAAGCTCATCCCCTATTACTGGGTGGCACCATGTTTCTGTTAGCCCTATTATGTCGACATTAGTTGTCCTAAACAGGAGTTCAAATTCATTCATTTCATTGATGATATTCCTGACATTACTGTACAGCAGGCCCCCGTTATAACGCAGTTCGCTTTATACTGATTCGCTATAACGCTGTTCTTATATTATAACCCGTATCTGACTATAATGCTGTAACAGATCACTATAACGCCCTTTTACAGATTGCATTTTTGGCATATTTAACGAAATTGTTTCATTTGATGGAGTCGATAGCTTGAAAATGAATAGCAAAACAGCATTAAAACATTTCCCACGCAGACTTGAGAAATTTTCCCACGCTCAGAGATATTTCTCGCACACTAATTTAATTGCAGTACAGTGACTTGTTACGTAGTTACGGGATAAACAT
Source organism: Mastigoproctus giganteus (assembly GCF_048544385.1). Taxonomy (NCBI): domain Eukaryota; kingdom Metazoa; phylum Arthropoda; class Arachnida; order Uropygi; family Thelyphonidae; genus Mastigoproctus; species Mastigoproctus giganteus. Next base: position 163,516,915 of record NC_143583.1, on the reverse strand, counting down.
TTTAAAAAATGATCAAGTATATTGCTTGTAATATTTGTGTTATATGCATTTAATAATTATGCATGTAATAATTAATTGATATGACTTAAAAAAATAATAAATGTTGATGCTGATGTTGAAAGATAAATCTTTATTAAAAGAAATTAAACATATACATACCTGTGAAAAACATAAGCAAAATATATACCATCAAAAATTAGGCAGGCCGTCTAGTTAATCAGGATGTTTGGCTCTAAAATGTGGTGTCTAGTATCTTTTTCCCTTTCTATCTCTCTTTTTTTTGTAATTAACTTAATTGTTAATGCCAAATTTGTTTCTTGCATCTAACTGTTTTATGACTTCACAGTGATTTAGCAATGATTAGGATACTCCCCTAAAAACCTCACCCATAGTAATTTACCAATGATTAGGATAGACCCTCCCCAACTTCGCCCCTTCATGAATCCATCTGATTTCTATTAACCTGTTCATAAGTATACAGATCTGCATTTATCATGGGCTCCCAAACAGATCTAAGTTTCTTCAAGGTCATTTTGAGTATGCTTCAAATAATGTATCCATCTTTGCAAGAATTGTCATGGAATTTGACCAGTATGTGCTGTGGGAGGTGTTTTTCTCTCTTCATTGTTTGTTGTCTGTCTCCCTCTTGTGTTTAGTGGTGCTTTCTGTTTTCTCCCCTTTTCTTTCGGTCGCTTACTTTTCCTATGGTAATTGTATTGAATGAGCTGATCATCCAGCTAGGACAAAAAATCCATGCCCTTGGCAACCAAGGACCATATAACATCTGGTCACTGCAGCATTGGGTTGCGTTGTGATCTTTTTTAGATTGAGCGATCCTGGGTGTCGCTCAACCACCGCATTAACCCCTTCCTTGCTTCTACTTATTTCCTCTGGTGTATATTAGAATATTTACAGAGAGAAACACAATATAACACATAACATTTATTAACATAAAAGGAAACATTTTTTTTTTTTGGTAGTTGTTGGCGCATAGGCTTCTGTGGCCATAATGCACCTCTCAAGGTTTTTGCAGTACTTTGATCCAAGCCCGAGGCGGGAATCGAACCCGCGACCTTTGGGTTGCCAGGCAGGCACTTTACCCACCCGGCTAGCCCGGTCGGCAAGGAAACATATATACAGAACTTGTATTCCATCTAGTTATTTGTGTAAAAGTAAAACATACATTGATTCCTAATCAAAGCTCAAAATAATAGTATTAATAATATCAAGGATTTGATTAAAGTTATAAAATCATACAGTTAACTCTTCACAGAGTTCTGAAACTATTCATTAACTTTATTAATTTTACTATATTGCTCTAGGCTGAATAACCATAATGTTCATAAGCACCTTTGCATCTCTTCATTAAAAAGGAAAATATAGGGTGGTCATATTATTAGGAGTCCAGTCATCTCTCATCACCTATTCTCATCATAATTAAAGGATTGATTCGTGTTTGATTATTTTGGCTCCTTTTGATGTTCAATTTACTAGGGAAGTCTCTCAGGTGCTTTAAGAGCATTATAGCCATTCCACACATTATCAAATTAACAAGAAGTTCAAATAAATAGGACGGAAGCAATGAGTTGTATCTATTAATGTTATTTCTGACGTTTTCATTCACACGAATGGAACAGTTTTGCTTACCTTAAATCACTTGCTCCAAAGCAGGTTATGGGTTTTAACCTGCTTTGGAGGTTATGAAAATGTTAAAAAATTACCTCCAACATAACAGCAGGGTTTCCCTGCACAAAAGCTCAAAAAATACTGTGTTACATGAGGTTTGTCACAATTCTCTAACCATGTGCCATGTTGTGCAAGGATTCCCACAATTTATCAATCATGTTAGAGCAAAACTGTATTATACAGGGGTTGCCTGTATATAGAGTTTGCATACATTTGGGAAACCTTCTCACGAAAGGGTTAAGGATATCATTTTTATTGAGATGGTCCAGTATCATACCCTTAGCTACAGATCCCATAACCTTGCCAACTACAGAATTCAAACTCACTTGTATGCAGTTGTCCTTCACCTCTTTCACACCATTGTAGATTGCAAAAACATCAGTGCTTCTACCAAGGGGATTGGCTCTGAATCTAATGGTAATCTCATTAACATTCCAGTGGTTTGATACAGCATATACAGCCTTTATTTTAGCATAACATGATATATACCATCTGACCCTGAAGCCTTGGTTCCTCAACCTCAGTGGTGCAGTATAACCTTAGTCTTTTTTGTGTCAAAAAAAAAAAAAAAAAAAAAAACCAACCAACCTCAGTAGCTTTTCTGATGGACTATTTTCTTTGATAATTATATCACTTATTATTCTGTTGCATCTCATTCCTTGTCATTGGTGCCCTATGGATCAAATGTATTTTCAACCGTAAACATCATTATAAAGTACCTATTAACCCATTTGTCACTTTTGCTGGATTTCTATGATTCTTCCAATATCAGTTAATGGATTCATTTGATTCATTCTTTTGTTTTGTATTCATATACAAGCAGAACTCCTTGTCCCAATTCTCAGTTCTCTCTGCTTGGCACTGCCCTCTCTTGACCTATTCTTACTTGTTTTGTTAATATGCACTGTCCAGTCAAAACATTATGACAAGCCCTCGTGTTTTAGTAATCAAACATTTCTCCTCACCTGGTGGCACCTGTGTCACTGTGAGAATTAGTATAATGTGATACTGCAGGTTCCTGGGATGTAGTCCATATGAAATACAGTGGGGCCTCGACTTATGATGACATCGACATCTGATATTCTCAGGAACCAATATACTTTCCATACAATCGTTTTTTTAAGGATCGATGATATTTGAAAATACTGATAGCTTTCCGATATAGCTGGAACAATACATGGGTGGAAATTTTCAGACACGTGAGGCACGAAACATCACTCATACGATTATTCTCAACCAATTAGCATCTTTTTTATTGTTCAGCAACGTTATTGTTCAATGCGAGGCGTGCAGAACATCACTCATATGATTATTTCAGATCTACGACGATCTTAAACTTAAAGCTCCATCAACCAATGGCAGTGCTGTGTGCTTTGAAAACTTTAAAGCCAGCAGAGGCTGGTTTGAGAACTTCGAAAAAGAGGGCAAATGTCAAAAGTGTTAAAAGGCATCCAGTACTGATGATAAAAAAAAAAAAAAAAAAAAAAGCAGCTGAGACCTTTAAAACTGAATTCCAAGTGTTTGTTGATCAGGAGGATTATCTTATCCACCAGGTTTTTAATGTTGACAAAATCGGCCTCTTCTGGAAGTGAATGCCCAGGAGAATGCACATCACTGAGGACGAGGCTAGTTTACTTAGGAATAAGCCTATGAAAGATAGGCTCACTCTCCTGTTGGGTGCCAATACCTCTTGGATTTTATGCTGAAGCCTTTGCTTGTGCATCACTCTAATACTCCCAGAGTACTGTATTTAAACAACAAAAGGTCGACAAAGGCATGTTGGGAGCGTTTTGGTGCAGTAGGAGGCCTAGGTTATGGGATATGTCTTCAGTGAATGGGAGCATGAAGTTTTCTATCCTTCAGAGAAAAATAAGCTTCCTGCTGGATAATGCACCAAGCTATGATCCCAACCTTGTTCAATCTCTTGAGGCACAATTTGACTTTGTTCAGGTCAAATTTTTGCCACCCAACACCACTCTTCTTCTTCAACAAATGGACCAGCAAGTGATTGCAACCTTCAAGAAAACCTGCACCATGAAAATGTTCATGGTGCAGGTTGCTTTGCACAGACCTCTGATGAAAATGCTCTCACCCTCAAATATTTTGGAAGTCGAAGTTAAACATACTGGATTGTGTGAGGTTGATTGTAAGTTCTTGCAATGATGTTTCCACCAGGTGCTTAAATTCAGCCTTGAAAAACATCTGGCCTTTAATTATCCATTACCCCAGGGGTTCACATCTGGTGAGTATGGGCTTGGCACACTCAGGGTCCTGAGCTGGATATCATCATTCTTCTCTTTCTTGGTGATTCCCTTCTACTTCTGTTTCTCTCTCTCTCTCTCTCTCAGGGTAATTCAGAAAATTTTTTTTGACTGGTGAAGCATAAGCCTCAGGCTTCCTTGCACCATATAGCTAATAATAATAGTAATAATAACGTTGATAGATTTGAAGATGATGGTGCTTTAACAAATAATATTCTCAATCTTGAAAAATCAATGGGTCTGGAAGTTGGTGAAGAGGATGTGGAGGACGTTATTGATGCTTGTTTTGTTTGTTATTTGGATTTTAGGAGCATTAGCAACTAAGGCCATATTGCTCCGGGATATGCGGTGGTCATTCCCTGATCTTTCCGCATCCTCCGTATTTGGTGGTGACGGGCTCGAACCCCGGTCTAATCAAGAAGCGTGTGCTACGCACTGCTGCTCCTTCCCACCTGGCTACGGAGGCGCCTCGTTATTGATGCTCATGCTAACAACAGAGGAGCTACAAGAGTTGGAAAAAATTACAGAGAGTGACACTAAGAGGAAGAGAAAGAAAAAGACAACCAAAAGTGTCAGCTGAATAGTTGAAGACTGTCATTTCTTGTTGTAAGTGTTGTTTACAAGAAGTGATAAAAACACCCCGACATTGAAAGCACTGAACTCATGATGTGCAAAATGGAGGATGAAGTAATTTCCGACTTCAGAAAGCTACAAAAAAGTCGTAAAAACTCCACTTTGGACAGTTTCTTTATCAGTAGCAACAAAAGACACCTAACGCTTGATATAGAGTCCCGCCACCACTACGCCGCCATTGATTTCATCAGCTCTGCACTTGAAGTCGAAGGTAAATGCTAATTTATTGTTTATTTTAAGATGTTTTATGACTATTTTTATCACTAATTTTTAACATGTAAGAAATACCTATTTTATGTGTTGTTGGGAAATGAATTACAGGAAATCAATGTATTATTGGTTTCAACTTACAATATTTTCAACCTACAATGGGTTTTGTGGAACGAATTACCATCAGATGTTGGGGCCCCACTGTACTTGACTGACCTGAGCAAGGGATGTGATCTGGCAGACTTTGAAAAAGGGATGATTGTTGGTTACTAGTTGAAGCTGGCAGTGTTACAGAACTCTCAATCTTGTGGGCTATATGCAGAGTGCTGTTGTTAATATTTCCTGAGAGTGGATGGATAGCAGAGAAAGCAGCAATATACAGAGGCAATGGTGGGTGTCCCACCTCATTGATGATCACAGTGAATGCAGGCTGTTCTCCCTTGTGCAAGCTGATAGATGGAAAAGAATGGAATGGCTGACCATGGACTTTAACCAAGGAAACAACCAGTAGTGCTCACAAGACCAAAAAGGCCTCCATGTGGGCCTGTGGAGTATGTGCCCAGTCAAGTATCCATGCTTATTAGTATTATTATTAGTAATGGCAAATGATGCAAGAGAGCAAACTTATAAAGCATCAGGGAAAAAAAAAAAAAAAGTACACACTTCACCCATCCATACCCTCCAAGAATTTGTCTAGTTCTTCCTTGAATTTATTCAAACCACCCACTTCCACAACAAAAGATGGAAGTTTGTTCCAACAATCAACCACCCACTACCATAGGCAAACTTCTTTACATCTATCCTGCAATCATCCTTCAATTTGAATTTATGGTTTATTTTATTTTATTTTATTTTATTTTTTTTTGTTGATACAGCAAAAGCTTAATTTTCTTGGATATGGTCTATACTGATGTTTTCATATACAGCCACTCCCCAATTAACGAAAGGGTTGCGTTCCACAGAAATCTATGTAAGTTGTAATTCTGCCCATGCTTGAGCAGAACTCACAACTGTGCTCGCTGAATTGATTGAATCAAAAAAGAAATGTTCGAAAAACATGTAAATAGAATTATTTATTGTATTTATTCAATTTTTTATCTCATGCACAGGAAAAATTACAAAAGCGTGCAAGTTAAAAAATTTCAAAATTATAAAATTACAAAAAAAAAGAGGAGACAGGCATAACGTCAGTAAGTGTTACCTTTCGAGCATCATTGCCAGAATCGATGTCTTCAGCTGATAAGTAAGCCACTGCAGAGGTTGAGGGCTGTGGAGATTTAGAAGGGGTCTGCCGCCCAACCTTACGAAAGAACATATTAATGGATGACTGGACAGTGGCTTTTTTCTTTTCACCATAGATTTCTTTGTAGCAAACAAGCATATCATTCACCCCCCCCTCTTAACTTGTAAGCATCATTCACTGTCATGATCCATCTTCTCAAACCTCGCCATTGCCATCTCTCTCTATGGTGATGAAGTGTCTCGGCTCCTCATTTGGTTCATCTTGAGCTTTGTCAGCATTTTCTTCTTTCACTATTGCTGCCTGCAAGTTAATAAGTTCTTCGTTAGATAATTCCTTCTCTTCTTCCTCTATTACCTTCACGTCTTTGGCAACAACCTCCACTTGAAGTACCTCTGCAACCATTACAATTTTATATGTAACCTCTTCATATGATTGGTCTTTTTCAAACCCTTCAAAGCCTTTTATGTGCCGTGGGCATATTTTCTTCCATGCGCCATTTAAGCATTTAGTAATTTCCACCCAGGCCTTCTTAATGTTTAATGCGTGGTAAATATTGTAAGATTTCCAAAAGTTTCTTATGTAAAATTTTTCTCACCAACTACTGCAGACAATGCCTGAGCAAATGTTGTGCATAAACAGTATGCTTTTAAATTCGAAATAACACCCTGATCCACAGGTTGGATGAGTGAAGTCATGTTTGGCAGTAAAAATATGACTCTCACTTTCAAATTGAAATCATCTAGATGTGTAGGATGTCCAGGAGCATTACCTAATAGAAGCAAAATTTTGAAAAGAATGTCGTTGTTTTTACAATATATTTCAACCCTGGGAATGAAGCAGTATTTAAACAAATCCTCAAAGAGAGATACTGTTATCCATGCTCTCTGGTTTGATCGGAAATGCACGGGTATGGTGGTTTATTGATGCACTTAACGCACAAGGATTTCCAGAATGGTACACAACCAGTGGTATTAATCTGCAATCTCCTGCTGCATTAGCCCCAAGCAAGAGTGTGACCCAATCTTTCGAAGCCTTAAAACCTGGCATTGTTTTTTCCTCTTTGGCAGCGTATGCTCGATCCAGTATTTTTTTTCCAATACAGAGCAGTCTCATCAACGTTAAAAATTTGCTGTGTCGAATAGCCGCCTTCATCAATAATTTTTTCCACCACATCACAAAATTTCTCAGCAGCTGCAGAATCGGCACTCACGACTTCACATACTTTAACGCTGTGGAAACCAGCGTGATGCTTGAACCTATTAAACCACCCATTGCTTGCCACGAACTTGGCTTGGGGTTTGCCGTACTTATCCTTAATATCTTCATAAATACTTCTTGCATTTGCTTGAATGGCCAGTGAACTCAGCGGCACTTGCTTCTGAATCTGATTTTCCATCCATATTATTAGTAGCTGTTCCATCTTCAATATAGCACTTGAACACTGTTGATCTTAAGTGCATTGATCATTTGACATGTTCTTTTATATGCACACTGTCCTTTAAAATAGTATTCACTGTTGAAGCAGCGAGACCTAAATTCCCTTGCAATAGATGACAAACTTTGTCTTGCTTTGTACTTAATCATTTTCATCTTCATTTCTAAATCAAGGCGCCCCCGTAGCCAGGTGGGAAGGAGCAGCAGTGTGTAGCACACGCTTCTTGATTAGACCGGGGTTCGAGCCCATCACCACCAAATACGGACGATGCGGAAAGGTCAGGGAATGACCACCGCATATTCCCGGAGCAATATGGCCTTAGTTGCTAATGCTCCTAAAAACCAAACAACAACAACAACATTTCAAAATCAATTTTGTTTTGTTTCCGGACACTGCCAGCAATTGCACTTTCCGTTGCTCGCTTTCCCTTCATCATTGTAATTCGTAAGTAGGAATGAAGAGAAGTTTCTGAAAATTTGTTTTTTATATGATTGAAGATTTCAGTGAAGGGGAACTCATTTCATCGAAATACCGTAACGTAAAAACCCACAGAATTGCAGTTATCGGGATTATTTCAGATGCAATAAGATCAAGTTTACTGCCCGTTTATAATAGATTATGCTAACAGAAAAGCCCAATAAACCGGAAAGTGTAAATTGTTTTTATTGTTTTTTGGTTGTGACTTTCAGAAATGTGCTTTAGAAAAATATCACAATGGCATTCAAAATTGATTCTTATAATGGGAACATATGATAATGATAAAAGTGTAGGGCAATTTCCATTATAAATATGATCTTTTAGAGAGATAAATAGCTTAGTAATATAGCGAAATTTTCAACTTCCAAGAACTTTGAAGGAATTACAAAAAAAAAAAAAAAAAAAAAAAAACAACAACGTGTTATTGGATTCACATTATGATATTTTCACAATACCTCCATTTATCCATAAAGATGCAAAATACATTTCCATATTTTTTTCAGTTTGCACCGGCCGGCAAAAACTTTTGTAAAGTCGAATTTGCATAAGTTGAGTATTACCTAAGTCGGGGAGTTTCTGTACTATGGTAAAAAGGACAATTTAATTTTATCACATTTCACATTAGAAGATCTGCCCTAAATATTAGCATTAGTAGAGGCAAATGATGCAAGAAGCAAGCTTATGCAGCACCAGCAAGGGTGAAAAAAAAAAAAAAAAAAAAAAAAAAAAAAAACTGCTCCCATTTCATCCCTCCGTTCGTTCCAAATACCTGTCCAGCCCAGCCTTAAATTTATTTAGGCTATCAACTTCCCCTACAAAAGATGGAAGTCTGTTCCATCAATCAATTAACTACCTGCTGGCTAAAGGCAAACTTCCGCACATCTATCCTACAACTGTATTTCCTCAATTTGAATTTATGCCCTCCCAGGCGATTATTCTCAGCAAGAGAAAGAATCCCATCAGCATTGAGCATGTTTAAACCATTCAAGGCTTTATACACCTCAATCAGATCAACTCGCAGGTGCCTAGTCTCCAGACACTGTAATCTGCAAAAGCCTTTCTTTGTAAGAGCAACCCTTCGTTCCATTCACTAATCTTGTTGCCCTTCTCTGTACTCGTTCCAACAGCTCTACATCCTTCTTTAAATCAGGCCTCCAGACCTGTATACAGTACTCAAGGTGTGGCCTGACCATTGCCTCATACAAGGGAATAATCGCCTCCTTATCCCTGCTAGAAAAATTCCTGTATATCATTGACAAGACACCATGAGCTACTCTTGCAGACCATCTGCATTGCTCAGAAAACTTCATATCTGCCTGCAAAATTACCCCCCGGTCCTTTTCATTCTCTACCACTGTCAGTGTAGTACCACAGAGTTGATACATTACTCTGGGGCTACTGCTTCCCATATGTAGTACTTTACATTTGTCAATGTAAAGTTGTTGAGTTGTATCAGTGAGTTTAACAATGATAAGGTAACCAATTTGCCAAATAACAGTGGCTAACAACAAATCAAAGGTATAAACACACTTTTCTAAACCAGTTTTGCACACTGATTTCAAATACATTCTTGGTTTTCCCTAGCATGGTTAGTTTTCACAATAAAACTGATGATAATTCTACTGTAGACAATGGTCTACACTAGAATGGCTATCCCATAGGCATAAGAAACAATATTTTGTGAACCCTGTTTGCATGCACATTAACATCATACCAGTGACTTAACTTCCGATTATGCAAGAGAACAGCTTGTATAATCGGAAGTTAAGGTCATAAACCTTGCTCCAAAAAGTCAGCGAGGATCGTTCATATATGGGTTAGTGCAAAAGCATCATTTTAACGTAGCCATCTACCAAAGTAGTTAAATTAATTAATTAAATTGGCATCATTTTAGTTATATCTCATATTGTGAATGCCTTCACAACGAGTTGCCATGGTATTGTATTACCTCGAATAAGTAACACTTCACCAGTGGAGCAGACTACTGTTACTTATTCTCAGCAGATACCACAACCCAGATGGCACCATTTCACAACTGTGTTGTCACTATTGCAACACCGGAGTACCTGCCCACCCACCGAGGAGAAGCCAACAAACTTTGAAACGGTGCTGTCTGGGTGGTGGTATCTGAGAATAAGTAACAGTAATCTTCTCCACTGGTGAAGTGTTACTTATTCGAGGTAGTACGATACCATGGCAACTCATTGTGAAGGCATTTACAATATGAGATATAACTAAAACGATGCCAATTTAATTAATTAATTTAACTACTTTGGTAGATGGTAATGTTAAAATGATGCTTTTGCACTAACATATAAGTTAACACCCAACACCCTTAAATATTTTATAGGATCATTCAAATGTAATGTGCACAGTCAGTTCTGCTATAACAAGGTACATGTGCTCCTAAAACTCTCCGGGTTATGGTATTTCACAAATTAAAAACAACAGGGCTTATGGAAAAAATAGTGATGGGGTAGAGCACTCAAAAAAAAAAAAAAAAAATGTTCAGTCTGGTAAGAAAAACGCTAAAAAAAAAAAAAAAAAAGATAGAAACCCAATAAAATTGCTAACACAGGTTTAAACAACTTAAATTCCTAATAAATAAATAAATAATTACTGTAAATATAGCATTTTACCTTGAAAAGATATGGTGTGGTGAAGGGCTGTAGCTGGTGAGTTATAGCGAAAAGGTAGAAGGAGGGTTAACATTCTTAGAACGAAATGTTGTTATACCCGATGTGATTCACTGTCCTGATTTTCTTTCTTCTGCTCTGGTTTAAAATAGCTATCTAGCTTTTGTTGCTTGTTCTGCCTCCTCCTTTCATACAGGAGCTGCCTGAATGGTGCCAAATGGGTCCGAATGCCACCAAGCACTATCCTACTACGTTCAGCATTACAATCATTATCTTCAATCCATTACAGGTGCTTTTCAATTCCACTTAAAGCAGCTGATAACTCTGCTGTTTTAAGTTCTCGTGGGACAGTCTGCTGGACTTCATCATCATCATCCTCATCTCGACTTCCCACTTGACAGGCTGCAACAAGTTGTTGCAAGTCTTCAGTACACAGATCCTCATTACGTGACTCTAGCTCTTCTACATCTTCATTTTCTACTTCCTCAAAACCAACTTCTTTTGCAAGAGCAACACAACCTGCTTTGATCTGTTTTAGTTGCTCTGAAGGTTCAAAGCCTTCAAAATCACGAATTAAATGAGGGATAAGTTTCCGCCACACACGATTCAAGCAGTCTTTTGTAACATCATTCCAGGCTTATACAATCACATCGATGGCAATTTTTATGTTAAATCTCTTCCAAAATTCCTTACTACTGCATGCCAAACTTCAGATGTGTGAGAGCTATATTTCCCATTAGCATTAGCATTAGTAGAGGCATTTGATGCAAGAAAGCAAGCTTATGCAGCATCAGCCAAAAAAAAAAAAAAAAAAAAACCACACTTCCACTTCACCCCTCTGTTCGTTCAAAATACCTGTCCAGCTGAGCCTTAAACTTATTTAGGCTATAAACCTCCACCACAAGGGATGGAAGTCTGTTCCACCAACCAACCACCCGTTGGCTAAAGGCAAATTTCCGCACGTCTATCCTACATCTGTCTTTCCTCAATTTGAATTTATGCCCTCTCAGGTGATTTTTCTGAGCTAGAGGAAGAATCCCATCAGCATTGAGCATGCTTAAACCATTCAAGGCTTTATACACCTCTATCAGATCACCTCGCTGGTGCCTAGTCTCCAGACACTGTAATTTGCAAAACTTAAGCCTTTCTTCGTAAGAGCACCCCTTTGTTCCATTCACTAATCTTGTTACCCTTCTCTGTACTCGTTCCAGCAGCTCTACATCCTTCTTGAAATGAGGCCTCCAGACCTGTATACAGTACTCTAGGTGTGGCCTGACCATCGCCTTATACAATGGAATAATCACCTCCTTATCCCTGCTGGAAAAATTCCTGTATATCATTGACAATACTCCATGAGCTACTCTTGCAGCCCGTCTGCACTGCTCAGAGAACTTCATATCTGCCTGCACAACCACCCCCAAGTCCCTTTCATTCTCTACCACTGTCAGTGTAGTACCACAGAGTTGATACGTTGCTCTGGGGTTGCTGTTTCCCATGTGTAGTACTTTACATTTGTCAATGTTAAACTTCATTTGCCACCTCTCAGCCCATCTGCTCAACCTTTCCAGATCCTGTTGCAGCAGCATAGTGTCAGTAGTGTCCTTGACAACCCTACCAACCTTTGTATCGTCTGCAAACTTGGACATTAAGCCCGATATACCATCATCAATATCATTTATAAATACAGAAAACAATAATGGACCCAACACTGAGCCCTGAGGGACTCCACTAATAACATCAGTCCACGATGAGCAGTGTCCATTGATTACCACTCTCTGTCTTCTCCCCCTCAACCACCCCTTTATCCATAGCAGCAATTTGCCTCCAATGTCACACTGCTCCAATTTGTGTAGCAGTCTTCCATGTGCAACAGTATCAAAAGCCTTTCTAAGATCCAAGTATATAATATCAAAGTTATTCCCTGCATCCAGTTCTTTTGTGACTGCATCATAGTATCCAATCAAGTTGGTCAGGCAAGACTTCCCCTTAACAAAACCATGCTGTGTCTGAGCTATAACTGAAGTCTTGTCTAAATGATCCTGCAGTGCTTCTTTAACCAGTGCCTCCATTAATTTTCCTGGAACAGAAGTTAAGCTCACAGGTCTATAATTACTTGTGTCAGCCTTTGATCCTCCTTTGTGAATTGGGGTGACATTTGCACATTTCCAGTCTATGGGTACCTCCCCTGAGTCCAAGGAAGCTCTCATAATTATGGCTAAGGGTTTGCTTACTTCCTTTGCTGCCTCCTTTAATATAACTGGATAGATCCCATCCACCCCGGGTGCCTTTCTTGTGTTTATCTTCAACAGTTTCTCCTCCACTTTACTCCCAGTTATTTCAAGATTCTGTAGCTTACTGCTAGAGTTGAATACACCTCTGGCATTCCCCTCGCTGAATAACTCCTCATGTGTGAATGTCGATGCAAAATATTCATTTAGTTTGTTAGCTACCTGAGCAGGATCATCAACACTTGACCCATCAATATCAAGTGGACCAATCTGATTCATCCCCTTCCTTCTAGAGTTTACATAAGTAAAGAACTCTTTGCTGTTTTTCTTTGCATCCCTTGCCAAGGATTTCTCGTAATCTGCCTTCGCCTGCCTAACCTCCTTTGTAACTTGGTTGCATATCAACTTGTATCTATCATAGGCTTCTGTGTCATGTGTTAATTTGTATGTATCCCATGCATTTTTCTTCTCTGCCATATGCCTCATTAGTTCATCTGACATCCATTTTGGCCTAAACCTTGAACAATATTTCTTAGTTGGTATGTAAAGCCTAGTAGCTTCCAAGAAAAGTTCTTTGAATGCTTCCCATTTTGAATTTGCTGTTGGTAACATCATCAGTTGGTCCCACTGTATAGAATTTAAATACTGTCTCAGTCCATCGTAGTCGCCTTTACGGAAGCAATAACCCTTCCCTTTACCCCTAATGGTAGTTACCTTTTTGAGTAAATCCCACTTCAGCACACTGTGATCACTGCCACCTAGTGGTTCATTTATCTGCAGATTCTTAATGCATGAAGAATCACTGCTGATAATCAAATCAAGAGTATTACTCCCTCTAGTTGCCTCCCGAACATGCTGATGCAGAAAACAATCATCCAATAAATCCACAAAAGCCCTGCTAGTGTGTGAGTAACCAGCCCCCAAATTCCAGTCAATATCTGGGAAATTAAAATCTCCCATTATAAGACACTCTGATTTACTGGCCCACTCTATTTCCCTGTACAGTTCCTTATTATACTCATCAGAGTCATTAGGCCTATAGCACACTCCTACTCTCAATTTTGATCTCCCAATGTTTATGTCACACCAAACTGACTCCACACTGCACTATCTAGCGATGTCGACTGGCTTCACTTCCTTGGTTTTTATGTGTTTCTTAACTAATAGCATAACCCCTCCCCCTTCCTATCCTGTCTATCCTTTCTGTAGACGTACTCCCCAAATTGCAGTTCTGCATCCCTTATATCTGTGTGACACCACGTCTCTGATATCCCAACAATATCTGCCTTCGATGTTTTGAGCAATACCTCAAATTCATCAAATTTATTTACTAAACTCCTAGCATTGGTGTACACGCAAGTATACCTGCACCTGTTTCTATTCTTAGCTACCCTAACACAACCCATGTGTTTACTTGTACCGTAATGGCTCCCAGCAGTATCTGAAATACCATGCATCTTGTTTTTCAGGCTTCTGCTCATTCTAATAGAAGCAGTGCAAGAATCTCTTTCACCTCTGCCAGTGGCTACTGTCAATCTATTGGTCTTTGTCTCCCACCAAGCTAGCAGTTTTCCGACCCACCTAACACTGCCTCGATAGCATCAGCAAATATTCTTGCACCCTTTCTATTTAAGTGTATCCCATCCCTGTAGAAGCAATCTCTCCTGTTAACAAGTACAGTCCAGGCTGAAAAAAATTCTACCCCTTGAGCCTTGCACAATCTTTCCAGGGCCGAATTGATCGACAAGGCTCTCATCATATACTCCCTCCTATCGTGTCTGGGCAGAATTGCAGACACTTTCAAATTCAACCCTAATTCTCGGCTTTTGTTCAACAGTGACCTGTACTTGTTAAGTAATTCTGCCGGTCTCCTACTCTTAATATTAATTGTGCCAACGTGTACAACTATATCACCTTTTGTGCCCTTAAAAGATGATATTCGCTCTACAACGTCATCAACCTTTGCCCCTGGCAGACATACCCTGGTCCTGTTCCACCTATCTTTTTTACAAAGCATGTTCCCCGTTTCCCTGACAATAGAGTCACCAACAACTACTAGTTCCTTCGGGACCAGCGCATTCTGCCTTAGGGGTTGTCTCTGTGTCACGCTATGCCCAAGTGCAAGCTCTGGCGTTGATGTGGGCAGCTGAGAGCTTGATGGGCCCCTCAATTTAGTTTCTTCGAGGGCATCCACCCTGCCCTTCAAGCTCTCATATAGGCCCACAAGAACGCCGAGTTGTTGCCTGATATCGATACACTCCTTGCATCGCGCACACACAAAGACATCCCCCATGGCAGTATCATGTCCCGTACCCGATTGCTCTGCAAACATCAAGCAAACAGTGCATTTTATAAGGCTGTGAGTCAGAGGACAACTGCCCCCCTCAGTTCTGCTCTGAGCCACAGCACTTCCATTAGCTTGAGCCTTTTGCTTTGCTGCTCTGGTCTGAGTCATGATTCTATTAATTTATTAATTATGTTATGTTATTAATTATATTACGTTTGTAATCTAAGTCGTTATATGTATTTATTTAAACGTACAATTTAACTGCTAACGAAGTTCAACTAACGCTATCTAGTACGGTATATAACCTACAGTATATCTAGTACGGTATCACAATGGCGGGAAAGTTACTAACGGTAGTGGTAGTTACGAACACGTGGAAACCCTTACCGATACTTTTACAAGGCCGAGTAAAGAATAAATACACCAAATTAATCAAAAAATCACAAAATAATGTTATACTACTAAATTTAAATCAAAAGTTTTAGAAAAACAATAATTTCAAATCAATAAATAAGAAAAATCCACTTAGCGGCTTTGAACACGACCGTCACTAGTTTTAGTTGCTCTGAAGGTTCAAAGCCTTCAAAATCACGAATTAAATGAGGGATAAGTTTCCGCCACACACGATTCAAGCAGTCTTTTGTAACATCATTCCAGGCTTCTACAATCACATTGATGGCAATTTTTATGTTAAATCTCTTCCAAAATTCCTTACTACTGCATGCCAAACTTCAGATGTGTGAGAGCTATATTTCCCATTTATGTAGCTATATTGGTTGGAGACTATGTACGCTTATGTACATAGCTTAATTATTACTGTAATAGATACATACTAATTGATATTTCTGTTCATGGACTTTTTTTCTTTTTTTTTTGGATTGTGAAATTTAAAACAGTAAAAAAGATAAATCAATAACAACGAACATGGCATGCACAAAAGAGAAGATTATGAAAAATTATTTATGTTTTTTATATGATTGAAGAGGAAGGGGAAACACATCTCACCATAATGTGAAAATCCACAAAATTCCAACTATCACTATTATTGCAAATGCAGTAAGATCGAGTTTACTACCCGTTTATAATGAGACTGTGCTAACAGAACAGCCCAATAAACCGGGAACTGTAAATTGTTTTTATTGTTTCATGGTAGTGACCTCCAGAAATGTGCTCCTCTGCCCACACTATCCCATCTCATGAAATTTCTGTTCGAACAAAAAAATCTTGTGAATAAAGCAAATGAAAACATGTCTCCGACCAATACAGTTACAGTAAACGGGAAATATAGCTCTCGCACATTTGACGTTTGACATTTTTTAAGCTTTGTAAACTTGTATGTATTGCTGCACAGGTCACCATGTTCAGCTTGGAGCCGGGTTTTGCGTTCACCTGGTGTTACTCACAGACGAAATCACGCATGGTCAACGTGAAAATCGCGTTATAGTTGCATTTTTCCCCAATATATCAATCGCATTTGAGCAAATTTGCATTATAGCAGAACTGACTGTAGTTGTCACAATTCTCTGAAAACTCCAATATCATGACAGTAACAGAGCAGACTGTTTACTGTGAAGAATATCACAAAAACTTGGTTTCTTTTTGCATAATGAGACACTTTGACATTCTTCTTGACCAAGTGTTTCTACTTTAGTTTTAAGGTAAGAAGTTCAGCTTTTCAGCTTTACTTTTGAAGAGGACTAGATCTCTGGCTCCAATGGCTCTTAGTTGGATGCATACTCAGGAGTTAGAAAATCACACTTTCATCACATCCCATTTTATCTTCTAACGAATCAAGTTCATACTGTGGAGGGATCAGAACTGGCACACTGTTGTGAGGGATTGGTCTCATTGCCGAATCCAGTTTCAGATAAATAATCTTATGCTTATTCTTCCCTGAGAATCTAGTCACATTCATATTAAAAAAGTAACAATCGCAATTATGGTCTTTTGGCTCCTTCCATATTATGGGTATGGCAAATGGCATCAACATTTTCCTCTTGTTCAACCAGTCATGCTATCCATTAGAACAATAAGTACAAATAACTTATGGTGCTCACACCTTATTATTATTATTATTAGCCATATTGAGCAAGGAAGCCTGAGGCTTATGCTGCACCAGCCAAAAAAAAAATTCCCAAGTTACCCTGAGAGAGAGAGAGAGAGAGAGAGAGAGAGAGAGAGAGAGAGAGAGAGAGAGAGAGAGAGAGAGAGAGAGAGAGAGAGAGAGAGAGAGAGAGAGAGAGAAAAGCAGAAAGGAATCAATCACCAAGAAAGAGAAGAATGATGATATCCAGCTCAGGGCCCTGGGTTTTCCAAGCACATACTCTCCAGATGTGAGCCCCTTGGGTTAATTCTGGTAACCTACAGAACAGACAAAGTGTAACAGTAAATTTTCCTAATATCTGTTGTGATTTAATTTGGAAAGAACTGCATACATAGCAGAATTTGATGGGTGTTTTTTTTTTTTTTTTTTTCACTTTCAAGACATAACAATGGATGTTTCAGTTTTTCACTGGATCTTACCTGAAACGATTTATAATCAAATAAATTATGAAATAATTGGGATATAGATATATTCCAAAAATTACACAAATATGAATATATAAACAATAATAATAAATAAATAATAATTACATTCATGTAGGAGGTTGGCTGAATGAGTGGTATAATCAATATTATCACAAAAATTAAACATTATAGAGGAAAACTGAAAAAAGATTTGGAATCGGCATTCAAAGAATTTCAATGAAAAATACTTGTTGATCTGAGTAATCAGGAAGTCAATCTTAGCCATTAACAACTGGAAAAGTCTCCCCCCACCATCTTTATCATGTAGAAATCCAATAAGCTGCCTTATTGAATTGCTCATTGAGGAATTCCAGGAGGAGATGAATTAGATTTCCACCTTCCAATTAATATAATATTAGAATTTAGTACTGTTGTTGTTATTTGGTTTTTAGGAGCATCAGCAACTAAGGCCATATTGCTCCGTGAATATGTGGTCGTCATTCCTGACCTTTCCGCATCCTCCGTATTTGGTGGTGACGGGCTCGAACCCCGGTCTAATCAAGAAGCGTGTGCTACGCACTGTTGCTGCTCCTTCCAACCTGGCTACGGAGGCGCCAGAATTTAGTACTGTGTTTTATCCAATTTGTAACTACAACCTCAGACCACATAACCGCCCTATAAGCCTTCTTGATAAATAAATTTTACTACCATATTACAAAATTTCTTCATTCCGAGAACATTTCCATAATGTTCTCAGAATGAAGAAAAATATAAATATTTTAAGGCCAAAGAAAAATATCAATATTTTTTTACTTAGGTATGAAAAGAGAGAAATATATTTTATAACAAAAAGGGCCCTTTGACATACTGAGGATCAAATGATGCATTAAAAAAAAAAAAAAAATTGATATGAAAATAATTACAAAAAAAATAATAAGAAAAAATTTATTTACACTTAATTCTATAATAAGTGATATAAATATTAAAATTTAAATCAAAGTGGAGTCTGTTTATATTCAGTCACTACAATCACTACCATAAAATCCTGTAAAAGCATTTTGGATATTTCAATATAAATCACAAAATGCAATATATCTGACTTACTGTTGCTGAACTGTTTGGGCAGAAATCAGTTCCTAGTGAGTGAAGTGCAAACTTTGTTGCATTCCAAAGTTTATTACAAAAATGGCGGTACCCTTCAACACGATTGATATCCAGATTAATATCACGGCCTGCGGGAAACAGAAAAGGGTATTGTCGTACATACACAAACATATATATTATTTGAGAGAAAAGAATAAAAGAAAACTGAATATATCTTTACACATTTAAATGTGCTGTTTTGTAATATTATTATTATTATATTAATAATAATAATATAAAAAACAACAGCACATTTAAATGTGTAAAGAATTACATTAAGCCTACTTCAAGACTTGCATGGCAATAACTGTTCAATGGAAGTTTATTCACAGTATTCACGTGAATAAACGTGAAAACTGATACCATAAAAATGTTAAATGAAAAGAAGTTGTGTACCACAAAGAGGCTACAGTTACCATTAACATTAATGTTAATGAAGTTTGTAAAGAAAACAAACTTCATTAACTTCATTATATTTCAAGAAAATAATAATGGTTATTAAGTGCAATTGCTCTATGAAATGTAAGGGTTTTAAATCACAAGGAACTCTCCTATAGAAGCAATGAATTCAATTGCCTCTATTATTAAAAGGCTCAAGGTAGTGGGTATGGCTTAGGGGAAAACAGAGGGGGGTTGTCCTCTGAATCATGGCCTTTTGAAATGTACTGAATATTGCCAAGGGGAATGTCTGTGTGTGTGTGCTTGATGTAAGAAGTGTGAGGAAATGAGGCACCAACTCAGCATTGGCTTTTATGAGAGCTTGAAGAACAGGGTAGATGCCCTTGAAGGACTTAAATTGAGGGGTACATCAAGCTCTCAGCTGCCCACATCAACAACAGAACTTGCACTTGAACATCAGGCAACAGAGTGGCAAACCCCAAAGCAGAATGCGCTGGTTCCACAGGAACTAGTTGTTGAAGACTCTATTGTCAGGGAAATAGTAAATATATTGTGCAAAAAGGTATGTCTGCGAGGGACAAAACTTGATGATGTTGTAGAACAGATACCATCTTTTAAGGGCACAAAAGGTAATATTGTTGTATACATTGGCACCAATGATGTTAAGAGTACGAGAACGGCGGAATTACTCAACAAGTACAGGTCAATGTTGAAAAAAAAAAAAAAAAAAAAAGGCCACGAGTTAGGGTTGAATTTAAAGGTGTCTGCAATTCTGACTAAATACGAATGGAGGGAGTATATGACAAGAGCCTTGTCAATCAATTCGGCCCTAGAGAGATTATACAAGGCTCAAGGGGTAGAATTTTTTTCAGCCTGGTCTGTGCTTGTTAACAGGAGAGACTGCTTCTACAGGGATGGGATACACTTAAATAGAAAGGGTACAAGAATATTTGCTGAGAGGTAAAAGTGATTCTTGTACTGCTTCTATTGGAATGAGCAGCAGCCTGGAAAACAAGGTGCTGGCGATTTTAGAGACTGCTGGGAGTCACTGTGGAACAAGTAAATACATGGGCTGTGTTAGGTTAGCAAAGAATAAGAACAAGTGCACGTATACTTGCGTGTACACCAATGCTACGAGTGTAGTAAATAAATTTGATGAATTTGAGGTGCTGGTCCAAACATCAAAGGCAGATACTGTTGGGATATCTGAATTGCGGTGTCACACAGATATAAGGAATGCAGAATTGGAATTTGGGGAGTACAATGTGTACAGGAAGAATAGACAGGATAAGAAGAGAGGAGGGGGTTATGCTACTAGTTAAGGAAGTGCATCCAGTTGACACGGCTGGGAAGTGCATCCAGTTGACACGGCTGGAAAGTGCAGTGTTGAGTCAGTTTTGTGTGACATTAGCACTGCGAAAGCAAAGAGAGTAGGAGTGTGCTATAGGCCGAATGACCTAGATGAGTATAATGAATGGCTGTACAGAGAAACAGAGTGGACCAGTAAATCAGATTGTCTTATAATGGGGGATTTTAATTTTCCAGATATTGATTGGAACTTGTGGGTCAGTCCTTGGCACACGAGCAAGGCTTTTGTGGATTTATTGGATAATTGTTTTCTACAGCAGCAGCATGTTCAGGATGCAATTAGAGGGAGAAATACTCTGGATTTGATTATCAGTAGTGATTCTTCATGCATTAAGGCACTGCACATAAAGGAGACACTAGGTGGCAGTGATCACAGTGTGCTGATGTGGGATTTACTCAAAGAGTTAACTACTATCAGGGGTGAAGGGAAGGGTTTTGCTTTTGTAAAGGTGTCTGTGGAAGTCTGAGACAGTTTTTAAAGTCTATACAGTGGGACCAACTGATGATGTTACCAACAGCAAATTCTAAATGGGAAGCATTCAAAGAATGAATTTTGGAAGCTACTAGGCTTTTCATACCAAATAAGAAATATTGTTCAAGGTTTAGGCCTCAATGGATATCAGATGAACTAATGAGATGTGGCAGAGAAGAAAAATGTATGGGATACATATAAATTATCAGGCAACACAGAAGCCTATGGATGATATAAGCTGGTCTGTAATCAACTCACAAAAGAGTTTAGGCAGGCAAAGGCAGATTACAAGAAATCTTTGGCAAAAGATGCAAAGAAAAACAGTAAAGACTTCTTCACTTATGTGAACTGCAGAAGGAAGGGGATGAATCAGATTGATCCACTTGATGTTGATGATCCTGCTCAGGTAGCTAACAAAATGAATGAGTATTTTGCATCTATATTTACACTTGAGGAGTTATTCAGGGAGGGAAATACCAGAGGTATATTAAACTATGGTAGTGAGTTAAATTATTTTTTAATAACTGAGAGCAATGTGGAGGAGAAATTGTTGAAGATAAACATAAAAAACGCACTGGGGTGGAAGGCATCCAGTCATATTAAAGGAGGAGGCAAAGGAAGTAAGCAAACCGTTAGCCACAATTATGAGAGCTTTCTTGGACTCAGGGGAGGTATCCATGGATTGGAGATATGCAAATGTGTCCCCAATTCACAAAGGTGGATCGAAAGGTGACAAGTAATTACAGACCTGTTAGTTTAACTTCTGTTCCATAGAAATTAATGGAGGCACTGGTTAAAGAAGCATTGTGGGATCATGTAGACAACACTTCATTTATAGTTCAAACACAGCATGGGTTTGTTAACAGGAAGCCTTGTCTGACCAATTTTATTGGATACTAAGATGTGGTCACAAAGGAACTGGATGCAAAAACTAATTTTGATATCATATACTTGGATCTCAGGAATTGATACTGTTGCACATGGAAGACTACTCTACAAATTGGAGCAGTGTGGCATTAAGAGCAAAATGCCGCTATGGATAAAGGGATGGATGAGTGGGAGAAGACAGAGAGTGATAATCAATGGACACTGCTCTTCATGGACTAATGTTATTAATGGAGTCCCCCAGATTTCAGTGTTGGGTCCATTGTTGTTTTCTGTATTTATTAATGATATTGATGAAGGTATATCAGACTTAATGTCTAAGTTTGCAGATTATACGAAGGTTGGAAATGTTGTTAATGACACTAATGACAGCATGCTACTGAAAAGGATCTAGAAACATTGAGCAGATGGGCTGAGAGGTGGCAACTGAAGTTTAACATTGACAAATGCAAAGTACTGCATATGGGCAGCAGTAACCCAAGAGAAATATACCAACTGTGCGGTACTACACTCAGGAAGGTGAAGAAGAAAAAAGACCTGGAGATAATTGTGTAGCCATATATAAAGTTCACTGAGCAGTGGAGACAGGTTGCCAGAGCAGGTCATATAGTTTTCTCAATGATATATAGGAATTTTACTAAAATCTTCAAATAGGCCTCTGGGGTTGGGAAAATTCATATTCACAAAAATTACACATGTACACCAACCGTTGCTGAAATAATGTGCATGGTCGACAACAAAGCTTTTATCGTCGACCATGCACATAGGTTTTGGGATCGCAAGTGGCTTGAGAGCTTAAGGATTTGTTCTTCTGAGAACAATACCATTTACAGAGACAGGGGAATCCATATTCATCCCCTCTTTGAGGCGGTGATTCTTGGACGGGATGATCGGTTCCGCCTGGCATGCTCCCCGAGCCATTTCTGGTTCCAGTGTGCATGAAGGGAATACTGCCCATGCTCCTGTGGAACCATATGCTGAGAGCCGTGAGCCTGCTGTTATTTAAGGATGTGTTGTACCATAAAAATCTTACTGTTGAGAAAGGAGGATGCCTCTGAAAGCTTCGGGATTTTAGCAGTTTCAGTCTCATTGTTTTATCAGTATTTTAGTGGTTTTAGTTTCATTATTTTATCGCTTTTATTTTCTCATTAATTCTTATATATTTTATGTATTTTTATATTTATTGTAAATAGATTTTATTTTAATTCTACATTAATTTAAAGAAAAGTTTTGTTATTTTATTAGTTCTATGTATATTTTACAGTATTAAAGGAAAATTATTTCAGCAATGGTTGGTGTACGTGTGTAATTTTTGTGAATAGGAATTTTACTAGCAGAGACAAGGAGGTGATAATCCCTTTGTATAAGGCAATGATCAGGCCACACCTTGAGTACTGCGTACAGTTCTGGAGGCCTCATTTTAGGAAGGATGTAGAGCTGCTGGAACAAGTACAGAAAAGGGTAACAAGATTATTGAATGGATTAAAGGGTTGCTCTTACAAAGAAAGGCTTAAGATTTTCAAATTACAATGTCTGGTGACTAGACACCTGCAAGGTAATCTGCAAGGTGTATAAGGCCTTGTAGGGTTTGAACAAGCACAATGCTGATGGGATTCTGCCTCTTGTTCAGATTAATCACCTGAGGGGGCATAAATTCAAATTGAGGAAAGAGTTGTAGAATAGATGTGTGGAAGTCTACTTTTAGCCAGCATGTGTTTGATTGTTGGAACAAACTTCCATCTGTTGTTGTAGAAGTAAACAGCTTAAATAAATTCAAGGCAGAATTAGACAAACATTTGGAGTGAATGGATGGGTTAAATGGGAAGGTTTATTTTTATTTATTTATTTTTTTTTTTGGCTGATGCTGTATAAGCTTGCTTTCTTGCATCATATGCCTCTACTAATGTTAATGCTATTCATCTTTCAATATTTTTGTAAGAAAGGAAAAACAATTTCCTTTCTTACAAAAATATTGAAAGAAAGGAATAACAATTTCCTTTTTATTACAGAAGCATCATTGATTATATAAAATAAAAATATTAGTAAAAGTGGTTCTGCTAGCAAACAGTGTAAAGTTACAGCATTACAGAAAGGAAAATTATATCAAATAAATTAAAATGGAAACAGTGCTTCATTCAACTATTTGTTTAAAAAAAGCCTAGGATAAAATTAGTTGCTACAGCTAAGTTCACTTAAACATTTAATCTGCTATAAAAATTACCTAAAACCAACTAAATTGTTCAAGGTTTAGGCCTAAATGGTTATCAAATGAACTAATGAGACTCGTGACAGAGACAAAAAATGCATGGGTTGCATATAAATTATCAAGTGACTCAGAAGCCTATGGCAGATATAAGCTAGTCTGTAATCAGGTCACAAAGAAGGTTAGGCAGGCGAAGGCAGATTACGAGAAATCTTTGGCAAAGGATGCTAAGAAAAACAGCAAGGATTTCTTTACTTATATAAACTCTAAAAGGAAGGGAATGAATCTGATTGGTCCACTTGATACCGATGGTTCGACTGTTGATGATCCTGCTCAGATAGCAAACAAACTGAATGAGTATTTTGCATCTACATTCACACAAGGAGTTATTAAGGTTTGAAAATGGCAGGTTATCAAATTGTAGCAGGGTGCTTAATGATTTTGTAATAACTCAGAGCAAAGTGGAGGAGAAATTGTTGAAGTTAAACATAAGAAAGGCACCTGGGGTGGATGGGATCAATCCAGTTATATTAAAGGAGGCAGCAAAGCAACTAAGCAAACCCTTAGCCATAATTATGAGAGCATCCTTATTATAGATTATGAGACTCAGGGGAGGTCCCCACAGACTGGAGATGTGCAAATGTATCCCCAATTCACAAAGGGGGATTGAAGGGTGACACAAGTAATTACAGACCAGTTAGTTTAACTTCTGTTCCGGGGAAAATAATGGAGTCACTGGTTAAAGATGCATTGCAGGATCATCTAGACAAGACTGCAGCAATAACTCACACACAGCATGGGTTTGTTAAGGTAAAGTCTTGTCTGACAAATTTGATAGGATAATATGATGTGGTTACAAAGGAACTGGATGCAAAAAATAATTTTGATATCATATATTTGGATTTCAGGAAAGCTTTTGACACTGTTGTGCATG
The DNA here is from genome assembly GCF_048544385.1 of Mastigoproctus giganteus. Classification (NCBI taxonomy): domain Eukaryota; kingdom Metazoa; phylum Arthropoda; class Arachnida; order Uropygi; family Thelyphonidae; genus Mastigoproctus; species Mastigoproctus giganteus. Next base: position 163,491,907 of record NC_143583.1, on the reverse strand, counting down.
GAAGACTATTGTACAAATTGGAGTAGAATGGTATTAAGGGTAAGTTGCTACAATGGATAAAATGATGGTTGAGTGGGAGAAGACAGAGGGTAGTAATCAATGGGTGCTGCTCTTCGTGGACTAATGTTATTAGTGGAGTCCCACAGGGTTCGGTGTTGGGTCCACTGTTGTTTTGTATATTTATCAATGATACTGATGAAGGTATATCAGTCTTGGTGTCGAAGTTTGCAGATGATACAAAGGTTGGCAGGATTGTTAATGACAGTAATGGCAGTGTGCTACTGCAACAAGATCTAGAAAATTTGGACAGATGGGCTAAGAAGTGGCAACTGAAGTTTAACCTTGACAAATGCAAAGTACTGCATATGGGTAGAAGTAACCCCAGAGAAACGCACCAACTGTGTGGTACTACACTTAAGGTGGTAGAAAATGAAAAAGACCTGGGAGTAATTGTGGAGTCATATATGAAGTTTTCTGAGCAATGCAGACAGGCTGCCAGGGCAGGTCAAGGGGTTTTGTCAATGATAAATAGGAATTTTGCTAGCAGGGAAAAGGAGGTGGTTGTCCCACTGTATAAGGCAATGGTTAGACCACGCCTTGAGTACTGCGTACAGGTCTGGAGGCCTAATTTTAGGAAGGATGTAGAGTTGCTTGAGCGTGTACAGACAAGGACAAAAAGATGGTGAGGGGAATGAAGGCATCCTCTTACCAAGAAAGGCTTAAGTTTTGCAAATTGCAGTGGCTGGAGACTAGGCACCTGCGTGGTGATCTGATTGAGGTGTATAAGGCCTGGAATGGGTTGAGCACGCTGAATTCTGATAGGATCCTTCCACTTTTTCAGATTACGGACCTAAGGGGGCATAAATTCAAATTAAGAAAAGACAGATGTAGAATAGATGTGCGGAAATTTGCCTTTAGCCAGCAGGTGGTTAATTGCAGGAACAAACTTCCATCTGTCGTTGTGGAAGTTGATAGGTTAAATAAATTTAAGGAGGAACTGGACAGGCATTTGGAGGGAATGGTGTGATTTTTTTTTTGGCTGATGCTGCATAAGCTCATACACTTGCTTTCTTGCATCACATGCCACTATTACTACTACTACTACTAAACAAACGTAAAAATAAAAATGTATATTTATATTTACACAAAACTTATAGAACTACATTAGGTAAGAGAAGATTACTGCTTGCTCAATGTCCTATTATGCCATCTGCTATCCTTCTGCATAATAACTTGCTCGAAAAAGATTGATTCTATTGCTTCAAGTTATGATTTAAAGCAAATTAAGGTGGTGGTGATGGTATAGTATTAGTATTAATCAGGCCTAATGGTGGAAGTAATTGAACTGATTTTGAATCAGATAAAAAAAAAAAAAGTAAAAAAAAACTTGAATCAATAATCATCACTTGTCTATTTATACGAAAAAAAAAATTCAGTTCTGCCTTGAACTTTTTCAGACTCTCAACATCAATTACTTTGGTATAACTTATTCCAATGAGCAACAACACTGCCAGAAGGTGAGTTTTAATCTTTTATTTTTTGCCAAAATATTATGTGTCCTCCCTCATTCCTTTACATAAAGCAATTCCAACCAACAGTGATGACATGACTAATAGGCATCACACATTCAGTATTAAAGAAACTCTTAGCCAAAGGAAAATTCTGAACATTCCCTTTTAAACAGAAGTCAAATGTTATCCATGCAGTCTTGTAAGCACCTTTCTGTTGCTTTGAAGTAACTTTACTAAACATAATCAAGGGGCAGTCTATAGGATAAACTACCCTGTCCTGTGTAATATAGATAAGGGCGATTACGGCTGCAAGACCCGGATAGAATGGAATGTAATGAATGTCACAGTTGGTGGATAAGGATGTTTTTGCTTGTTTGGGAATTTTTTTAGGTGCATCGGCATCTATGGCCATAGTGCGCCAAGATGGGGATGTTGGCAACACAAGTCAGGTAATGGGAAAGGGAAACAACCTGTCTGGCACATTCTTTGGGAAATCCACATTTGTGGAGTTAGTGCTTAGCTCAAATGATATCTTTTCATCTATACATGGATGCACTATAGTAGAGACTTACATGCATAGCCTGTGGGCAAAGCATGAGAACTAACTGACACACATTGGTTTCTTATACATGGAAGTTTCAATGTGGGACCAATGCACCTAATTGAAATGTACAAGAAACTACAGTGGTCTCAGACAATTTTTAAATTCTGTACAATGGAATCAACTGATGATACCAATGTTGAATTCTAAATGGGAAGCCTTCAGGGAATTAATTTTGGAGGCTACTAGGCTTTTCATTCCAACTAAAAAATACTGTTCAAGGTTTAGGCCTAAATGGCTGTCAGATGAATTAATGAGGCTCGTGGCAGAGAAGAAAATATATGGATGCATAGAGAGTATTAGATGACACAGAAGCCTGTGACAGATATAAACTAGTCGGTAATCAAGTCACAAAGGAGGTTAGACAGGCAAAGGTAGATTACGAGAAATCTTTGGCAAAGGATGCAAAGAAAAACGTAAAGAGTTCTTTACTTAAGTAAACTCTAGAAGGAAAGGGATGAATCAGATTGGACCACTTAACATAGATGGGTTGACTATTGATGATTATGCTCAGGTAGCTGATAAACTGAATGAGTATTTTGTATCTACATTCACACATGAGGAGCTATTCAATGAGGGAAGTGCCAGAAGTTTATCAAACTCTAACAGGGAGCTAAGTGATTTGTAATAACTGAGAGCAAAGTGGAAGAGAATTTGTTGAAGTTAAACATAAAAAAGGGACCTGGGGTGGATGGGATCTATCCAGTTATATTAAAGGAGGCAGCAAAGGAAGTAAGCAAACACTTAGCCAGAATTATGAGAGCTTCCTTGGATTCAGGGTAGGTCCCCATGGACTGGAGGTGTGCAAGTCTATCACCAATTCACAAAGGAGGTTCAAAAGGTGACACAAATAACTATAGACCTGGTAGTTTAACTTGTGTTCCAGGGAAAATAATGGAATCACTGGTTAAAGAAGCATTGCAGTATCATCTAGACAAGACTGCAGTAATAGTTAAGACACAGCATGGGTTTGTTAAAGGGAGGTCTTGTCTGATCAGTTTGATTGGATATTATGATGTGGTCACAAAGGAACTGAATGTCAAAAATAATTTTGATATCATATGCTTGGGTTTCAGGAAAGTTTTTGATACTGTTGCACATGGAAGACCGCTGTACAAATTGGAGAGGTATGGCATTAAGGGTAAGTTGCTACAATGGATAAAGGTATGGACACTGCTCTTCATGAACAAATGCTATTAGTGGAGTTCCCCAGGGTTCGGTGTTGGGCTCATTGTTGTTTTCTATATTTATCAATGATATTGATGAAGGTATATCAGGTTTAATGTCCAAGTTTGCAGATGATACAAAAGTTGGCAGGGTTGTTAATGACAGTAAAGACAGTATGCTACTCCAATTGGATCTAGATAAGTTGGGCAAATGGACTGAGAAGTGGTAACTGAAGTTTAACATTGACAAATGCAAAGTACTGCATATAGGTAGCAATAACCGAAGAGAAAAGTACCAACTGGGTGGTACTACACTTATGGAAGTGGAAAGTGAAAAAGACCTGCGAGTAACTGTGCAGTCAAATATGAAGTTCGCTAAACAGTGTAGACGGGCTGCCAGGGCAGGTCATGGAGTCTTGTCAATGATATATAGGAATTTTGCTAGCAGGGACAGGGAGGTGATTATCCCATTATACAAGGCAATGGCAGGCCATACCTAGAGTACTGTGTACAGGTCTGGAGGCCTCATTTTAGGAAGGATGTAGAGTTGCTAGAACAAGTACAAAGAAGGCAAACAAGATTGTTGAGTGGAACAAAGGGGTGCTCTTACGGAGAAAGGCTTAAGTTCTGCAAATTGGAGCACCTGGAGAGTAGGCACCTGTGAGGTGATCTGATTGAGGTGTATAAGGCCTTAAATGCTGATGGGATTCTCCCTCTTGCTCAGACTAAGAACCTGAGGGGACACAGATTCAAATTGAAGAAAGACAGTTGTAGAATAGATGTGCGGAAATTTGCCTTTAGCCAGTGGGTAATTGATTGGTGGAACAGACTTCTATCTTTTGTTGATAGCCTAAATAAATTTAAGGCTGAGCTGGACAGGCATTTGGAACGATTGGAGGGGTGAAATGGGAGTTTTTTTTTTTTTTTTTGGCTGATGCTGCATAAGCTTGCTTCCTTGCATTGTATGCCTCTACTAATGCTAATAACATGAGCTTAACCTTTCCATTATCTCTAAAGACCTTAAGTTTTTTCAGCTATGGATGATTGATATCTCCACTACATGATATATCATTTGTGCTCTAGTTCAAAATGCCTGCCATGTCTCTCTTATGCACAATCACTATCAGATCCAAGAAGTTATTACTTTCCTTTACATACTGCATTAAATGCTACAGACACAATCCTATTCACTAGCATTCCTGTATTGCAACCTGTCATGGATGGCAGTGAAAGCAGATCGACAAATGACATCCAGCTCTAGGGCCAATTATCAACTGGTAAACCCTGATGTGAGACAGCATCTCTGTCACACAAACCTCTTGGCATCACCAATCTGTATCTGCCTGTGTATAATACAGAGCCAAAAACAAAAAGGGGAGTATAATGAATAAAACAATAGTAAACTCAAAATGAAAGTACTTACTCAGAATAAGCAATTTTTGAAGCATATTTCTACTTTTACAGATTTGGTCTCTGGTGAAGTGTTCATTAAAAAAAAAGAAGGCCATCCACTTAAGAATTATATTTTTAATTCATGTTCTATTTTCAAAGATATAACTGCTGTGTTATCAAAAGTATTGAAATGATAAGAGAAAATATGCAAACAATTTACAGATCAGACTTTAATAGAGTATAGGAATTCCTCTAGCCTGTAATACTGCACATTCTTCTTGGCATATTTTATGACATGTTAAGAAAATATTTTCCATCCTTCAAGCAGAAGAATATTTAATTTGGCAAGTGATGTTACTGCATGGATAAGCTTTCACACATCTTTCCAATTTGTCCAACAGTAGCACTACTGAGCTCAGATAACCTGAACAAGCCAATACACCAATGTCACATTATTCTCCCCAAACAAGATTTGTAGCAGGAACATTGCTCTGTTGAAAAACAGAGGAATGTTCCTGGGGGTCATTATGTTGTAAGAATGACAATGACACAGCCTATTTCAAAATGCTATCAAGGATGGTGACGTCCACCAAAATTCCTCCATGTGATGAAAACAGCACACATTGAGATTTATTACTTCAGAGAATCCTTTACCACAACTCCAAATCTGATATCATTGCACTATCATGTTATGAAACCCTGCTAGTACAATGCACTACGACAGTATATACATCAATGACCACTCCTGTACTGATCCTCTTCAGTGATTGTTTGGCTACTTGCAACATGGTTTCCTCTGGACCATATGACCAAATGTTTGAAGGCCGCTAATCAAATATGCAGTTTTCCTAACTGATGTTTAACTTTCCCAAGGCCAAATGCCTTCCACTTATGCACTGTATTTCAGAAGAAAGTATTCAGAACGTTGAGAGAGAGAGCAGTTCTACTGCATTACATCCTACCCTATGCCACATTCAAATTCAAGGTACTTGTTGTATGGTACATGTAGTCAATTTGAAGTGTGTATTAGAACAAACTTGTTTGAATAGTTAATTTTGTGAAATTAAGACCTTTATAGCTAGGGCTTCACAAAATGAACGTATAATTTTACACAAAGAATATTCACATTTTAGAATACTCTGAAATTGTAAAAAAAAATTTCGTAGTTTTGATGTGGGCTCTCTTCATTCTACAAATGTGAGTTGGGTATCCATTCTGTTTTACAATAATGCTATTGATGTGTAAACATCTTTGATGGCACCTACTAAATTTCGAACAGTAGTAAAATTAATTTGTCATAATTTTGTGATGCAAAAATGATGTCATTTCCATTTCATAACAAAGATAAATGGAGTCAGGAGAGGAGATTGTGCAAAGAATCATGGGAGGTGATCTTGGATGTGCTCAGAGCTGGCATAAACCAGCTGGTTGTGGAAAAACATTTATGATTCAGGGAATACCACATGGGTGGCTTTGGGCTAACCATTACCACCTGTGGTAGAAACCTTTTGGTAACCAGAGAAATGAATATCTTGCAAAATTTAAAGTACAGGCACTTCCTGGCTTAGGTAATATTCGACTTACGGAAATTCGACTTTACGTAAGTTTTTGCTGGCCAGTGCAAACTAAAAAAAAAAAAAAAAAATCATGGAAACATATTTTGTATCCCGTAAGAATGAATGAAGTTATTGCATTTTTTTTTTTTTTTTTTTGGTAATTTGTTTCAAGACCTCAGAAGTTGAAATTTTCACTATATAACTAAGCTATTTATCTCTCTAAAAGGTCATTGTTATAATGGAAATTGCACTACACTTTCATTGTTATCATATGTTCCATTATAAGAATCAATTCTGAATGCCTTTTCGATATTTTTCTAAAACACATTACTAGAGGTCACAACCACAAAACAAATTACCCCAGGAGCTCACATCTGATGAGTATGGGCTTGGCACTCCCAAGGTCCTGAGCTGGATATCATCATTCTTCGCTTTCTTGGTGATTTCTCTCTCTCTCTCTCTCTCTCTCTCTCTCTCTCTCTCTCTCTCTCTCTCTCTCTCTCACACACACACACACACACACACACACACACACACACACACACACACACACACACACACAGAGAGCAACTCGGGAATTTTTTTGGCTGGTGCAGCATAAGCCTCAGGCTTCCTTGCACCATGTGGCTAATAATAATAATAAAAACAATTTGCACTTTTGAGTTTATTGGGCTTTTCTGTTAGCATAATCTATTATAAATGGGTAGCAAACTTAAGCTTATTGCATTTGCAATAATACCGATAGCTGGAATTGTTTGGGTTTTTATGCTATTATGGTGAAATGTGTTCCCCTTCACTGAAATCTTCAATCATATAAAAAACATAAATAAATTTGCAGATTATTCTCTTCATTCCTATTTACTTATTACAATAGTGAAGAGAAAGCAACCAACAGAAAGTGCAAGTGGTGGCAGGGCTAGGAAACGAAACAAAATTGATTCAGGAACGAAGATGATTAAGAAGTACGAAGCAGAACAAAGTTTGTCATCTATTGCACGGGAATTAGGTCTCGTTGCTTCAACAGTGAATACTATTTTAAAGGAGTGCATGTATAAAATAACATGTTAAAAGATCGTCACATTTAAGATCAACAGTGTTCGATACTATATCGAAGATGGAAAAGCTATTAATAATATGGATGGAAAATCAGATTCAGAAGAGAGTGTCCCTGAGTCTAATGGCCATTCAAGCAAAAGCAAGAAGTATTTATGAAGACATAAAGGATAACTACAGCGAACCTCAAGCCAAGTTCATGGCAAGCAATGGGTGGTTTAATAGATTCAAGCATCGTGCTGGTTTCCAAAACAAAGTATGTGGTGAAATTGCCAGTGTCGATTCTGCAGGTGCAGAGAAATTTTGTGATGTGTTGGGAAAAAACCCCTTCTAAACCTCCACAGCCTTCAACTTCTACAGCAGCGTACTTATCAGCTGGAGAGTTAATTCTGGCAATGATGCTTGAAAGGTAAAACTTGCTGACATTATGCCTGTCTCCTCTCTCTTTTTGTAATTTTATAATTTTGAAATTTTTGTAATTTTGAACACTTTTGTAATTTTTCCTGTGCATGAAATAAAAAAATTGAATAAATAATTCTATCTACATGTTTGTCGAACATTACTTTTTTGCTTCAACCAAATTCAGCTCGCATAGCTGCAAGTGCTGCATAAGCATTTAGGGAAATTCCAACTTATGTAAAATTTGACTTATGTAGAGTTCTGCAGAACACAACTCTTACGTAAGTCAGGGAGTGGCTGTAAAGTAAAGCATTTAAAGCAAAGGATCATGAGAGGTGATCTTGGATGTGCTCAGGGGTGGCATAAATCAGCTGGTTCTGGAAAAACATTTGTTTCGGGAAATACCACTTAGGTGGCTTTGATCTAACCACTGCCACCCGTGGAAGATACCTTTTGGTAACCAGAGATGCTCATTCCTCATTCATCTCGCTGTTTGGATGATTGTAAAAGTTTCGAAAGGGATGTCCTTCTTGCAGTCGTGTTACAAGGCAATGCAGGTCATTACCACATGCTTCGTCAGAGTCACGTCGTTGTCTTGACACATCATCTTACATATTTCAATCGTTTTGCAAATGTCCAAGTGCGATTCATACAATTTACAAACTAGCAGGAGCTCTTCGTTGTTGTCGTAGATCCCGAGCCAAGTCATAGTTTCAACTGTGTATTATGTGTGGATACTGTCTTTTCTTTCAGATCTTGTTAGCACTGCATGTGTAATTGCGACAAAGCATGACAGAGTAACAGGATAAATAACAGAGTATCAATATAAATACTTGTATTGTTGCAATCATACTGGTGCCTCCGTAGCCAGGTGGGCAGGAGCAGCAGTGCATAGCACATGCTTCTTGATTAGACAGGGGTTCGAGCCCGTGCCCACCAAATACAGAGGATGCGGAAAGGTCAGGGAATGACCACCGTATATCCCCGGAGCAATATGGCCTTAGTTGCTAATGCTCCTAAAAACCAAATAACAAACAACAAACAAACAGCAATCATACTATTCAACAAATGGCTACAATCAAATGAATAATTAGGCTATTGGCCTAACCTCTTTCAAACATTGATTCGGTAGAGTAAGCAGTGGGTGTATATCCTATTTATCACTAACATTGATTCGGTAGATTAAGTAGCGGGTGTGAGCATAAATTACATTGTTCATGATTTTAATTCTAGCTGTTCGAAATTCAGTAGGTGTCATCAGAAATGTTTACATATAAAATATCTTTCGTGCGTACAGGGTACACACAATTTTTTTTTATACAATAAGCAACATCATTAAAAACCAAGTATGCTTTTATTCAAAATTTTAGTTCTTTATTCTAATTCTAGTAACACATAGAAAAAGGAATATCCCAAGTGTATAACAAGCACTAAAATGTTGAGAATCACTGCCTTTACATACATTTTAACTTTATCAAACTACTTTATATTTTCAAACCTGATAATTTTTTGAAGGAACATACCTTGAAAAATATAGGCACATAATGCAAACCTTAAGGCATCTGTACCACATTCTGGAATGCCATTTGGAAAGTCTGCTTTCTGGCATTGTTTGGCTTTCTCTAATTCACTTGGATCAAGATTGGAGTCCAATAGCATCTTGCTTAAGTCCTGTAACAGAACATACAATTATGAAGAATATTAATTTATATAATGTGCAGAACATCAGTGGAAGGTCATGAAAGAGAGTATTAATATTAGTAGTACACAAGCATACAGCACCATAAAAAAAAAAAAAGAAGCAAACCATATCACCTGTCATCTAACAGTTTGTCCAGTTCTTCCTTGAATTTATTCAAACTACCCACACATCTACACGTGGTGGTCAGAAAAGGCAAAATTCTGCACAAACCACCCTTCCACTTACCCAATCCATTCAAAGCCTTAAAACACCCCCAACCAGATCTCCTCACAGCTGCCTAGTTGTTGTTGTTATTTGGTTTTTAGGAGCATTAGCAACTAAGGCCATATTGCTCCGGGATGTGCGGTGGTCATTCCCTGACCTTTCCGCATCCTCCGTATTTGGTGGTGACAGGCTCGAACCCCGGTCTAATCAAGAAGCGTGCGCTACGCACTGCTGCTCCTTCCCACCTGGCTACGGAGGCGCCTAGCTGCCTAGTCTCCGGACAATGTAGTTTACTGAACTGAAGCCTTTCCAGGTACCCTTCTGTTCCTCTCACCCATTTCAACAGATCCACATCCTTCCCAAAATGGGACCATCAGACCTGTATGCAATAATCAAGATGTGGCCTGATTACAGCCTTATAAAATGGGATAATCACCTTCTTATTGCTGCTGGCAAAAGTTCTATATATCACTGACAAAACCTTTCCAAGTACCCTTCTGTTCCGCTCATCCATTCCAACAGTCCTTTCTGGTGCCGCTGTAGCCAGATGGGCAGGAGCAGCAGTGCATAGCACATGCTTCTTGATTAGACCGGGGTTCGAGCCCATGACCACCAAGTACGGAGGACGAGGGAAGGTTAGGGAATGACCACCGCATATCCCTAGAGCAATATGGCCTTAGTTGCTAATGCTCCTAAAAAAAAAAAATAAAAAATAACGTCATTCCCAAAATGAGACCATCAGACCTGTATGCAGTATTCAAGGTGTGGTTTGATCACAGCCTTATACAATGGGATAATCACCTTCTTATTGCTGATGGAAAAATTTCTATATAACACTGACAAAACCCCATGAACTGTTCCAGCAGCCTATCTGCACTGTTCAAAGAATTTCATATCTGACTATACAGTTAACCCGAGGTTTTTTTCTATTCTCCACTACAACTGTGTGGTACCACACTATTGAGTGTGATATCACACAGTTTGTATGTTAATCTGGGATCACTAGTCACCAAATTGCATTTGTCAATATTAAACTTCAATTCCTACTTCTCAGTCCATCTACCTAATTTGTTTAGATCTTGCTGCTGGACCATAGCCTGATTACTGTGATTAATCATCAACTTCCAACCTTCATATCATCTGCAAACTTAGACAATAAGCCTAATATGACTTCATCAATATCAATAATATTTAAAAAAAAAAAAAAAAAAAAAATGGGCCCAGCACTGAACCCTGTGGGACACCACTAATAATATTAGTCCAAAAAGAGTAGTACCCATTGATAACCACTCTCTATCTTTCATCACTCAACCACCTGTTTATCCATAGCAGTAACTTGCTGTTAATGTCACACTTCTTCAATTTGTGTAACAGTCTTTTTATGGTTAACAGTAAAATTTTTCTGAAATCTAAGAATATGATGTCAAAATTCTTTTTTGCATCCAGTTCCATTGTTGCTGTGCCATAATATCCAATCAGATTGGTCAGACAAGGTGGCCCTCTTAACAAATCCATGCTGTGACTGCAGTATAATAGCATTCCTGTCTATATGGTCCTGCATTATTTCTTGAACCAATGACTAGAGTGAGTGGGATATGCAGGGAGGTTTGTGAAGATAGACAATTCTGAACACCATGATGGATCCAAGAATTCAAAGACATACACATAAAATAAAAATTATTATATGAATTTTTTGATGAAAAAATTAATAAATCCTTATTGGAATATAAAGAAAGGTACAGGAGGACTAAGATGTGTGTGAAAGATATCTTGGAATCAGGAGGACAGAAAAATTATTGGACGTGGTTACAATTCATGTAATCAAAAATGATAAGGGCAAATGATACTTCACACTCAAATATAGATACTCAAAGTAATAGACAGTGATAGATTCATGACAGCACATTTGTAAAAATTAAAAGTGTGCAGAAATTAAGATGCCTAGATACTGTATATAAAAAATCTAATACAGTAAACTAAAATTCTGAGAGTAAACTGGGGGAGAAATTGTTGAAGGAAAACATAAGAAAGGCAACTGGGGTGGATCGAATCTATCCAGTTATATTAAAGGAGGCAGCAAAGGAAGTAAGCAAACCATTAGCCATATATGAGAGCTTCCTTGGACTCAGGGGAGGTACCCGTGAACTGGAGATATGCAAATGTGACCCCAATCCACAAAGGAGGATCAAGGGGAGACACTGTTAGTTTAACTTCAGTTCCAGGGAAATTAATGGAGGCACTGGTTAAAGAAGCATTGCAGGATCATCTAGACAAGACTTCAGTTATAGCTCAGACACAGCATGGGTTTGTTAAGGGGAAGTCCTGTCTGACCAATCTGAGTGGATACTATGATGTAGTCACAAAGGAACTGGATGCAAAGAATAATTTTGATATCATATATTTCGATCTTAGCAAGACTTTGATACTGTTGCACATGGAAAACTGCTGCACAAATTTGAGAAGTGTGGCATTGGAGGCAAATTGCTGCTATGGATAAAGGGAGGATTGAGTGGGAGAAGACAGAGTACTAATCAATGGACACTGATCTTCTTGGACTAATGTTATTAGTGGAGTCCGCCAGGGTTCAGCGTTGGGTCCATTGTTGTTTTCTGTATTCATCAATGATATTGATGATGGTATATCAGGTTTAATGTCCAAGTTTGCAGACGATACAAAGGTCGGCAGGGTTGTTAATGACACTAATAACAGTATGCTGCTGCAACTGGATCTAGAAAAGTTGAGCAGATGGGCCGAGAGGTGGCAACTGAAGTTTAACATTGACAAATGTTAAACTTCAGTTGCATATGGGAAGCAGTAACTTCAGAGTAACATATCAACTGTGGTACTACACTGACAAGGTATAAGGTAAGGTATGTTCGTGTCAGACGGTATGTGGGATTTCTCCCAACTCAGCGTGTGTTCGCTGTATCGAGGACAGTACACTGTCAGGCCAGAGACTTGAAAGTGTGTGGGCCATGTCTGTGCAGTGTGATGTGTTGTGCCCATTGTTTGTCCGGCTTATTGGCCGCCAGGCCCCTAGTGGGGTCCAACGTTGCCCATACCTCACCACGTGGAGGCTAGCCGGGTGTGTCCAGTATCACAACAAGTTACTCTGGCAGGTCCTGCCACCTAGTTTCCTGGGATTGCAGTGGCTAGGACCTAAAAAAAAAATCACGCATTTGACATTAATGCTTAATGAGATTGCTGTTAGGAAATTGCTGGTTGGGGTTGAACGCTAGAGAGATGTGTTAAAAGGCCTAATAGGTCGGGCAAAATTTTGATGTTATTACATTTAAACGTGAGAGGCTATACGCTAGATGAAAGATAATAGTGTTAGTTGTCCCCTATTGGGACCCACCGTTGCCCACACTTTGCCAGAAGGAGGCAGGTCAGGCACCCAGTAGATTATTTAAGTACTCCGGCAGGCTTCACCACCTAAACTCCAAGGATTTCAGTGCCAAGCCTAATAATAAAAAAAAAAAAAAAAAAAAAGGGGGGGGGGGACACTAGAATTTGGCCAGAAGATTTACATGAAAGTGGTAGAATTTAGACATTGATTAGAATTTGGTGGCATTGTTAAGGGGTGTACTCGGTCAGTTTAGAGACAGGGGTGGGGGGGGACAGATAGAAGAACAGTGATGATAGAGTAGGCATCCCCAAAGAGGTCAGTGGAGACGAGCTCCACCAGGCGAAGAATGGGAGGAGGGAGGTCTCTGTCTCCTCCCCTCCCAGCCTGGGGATGGGGTTTTAATGGGAACCAGGTTAGAGTACCCAGTTCAGATTACCAAATGGCATGCTGGCAGCAAAGCCACAGTACGTCTTTTGTCAGTGATAGTTGTCATGACCATGTAGTGTTGAATCTGGTAAGAAGGTCAGGCTGCCAATCCCGCACTGGGGGTGGGATATGTTAGCTGGCAGCAGGAACACACCAGACAAAAGGGATAGGAGAGATACATTTACTTTATTCATAATCTGCATTCTCACTCTACTTGCATTCATTTTTTTTAAATACTTTTTTCTTATATTTTATAATTTTTTCTTCCTATTTTTATTTATATATATATATATATTTTTTTTATTTTTCTTTCACTCACACTCATTATCTTTTTCTCACACACCAGGGTGGGGATGCAATGACGTGTAGTGTAAATTTAAATACTAATTAAAACTAGGGTTAGTGTGTACTTAACTGTAGCATTTTATGGTTTATGTTCTTTTTCTCACACACACTTTCATTCATTCTTCTAGCTTTCATTTCATTTATTCGACTCTTGCTTTCTGCACTGCACTCTCTGGGCACCTCAACTTACTGTTATTCTTCTATTGTGTGCAGGCCTAGCCGCAAGTTTTTTGCAGGCCAGGGGAGAATGCAGCGATAGTGTTTGTGTGGTTAGTAAATGTTTGTTAGTATATACAAAGTACCGTATTTCCCCATGTATAAGAGGCACCTTAATTTTTGGGCCCGAAATTTAAAAAAAAAAATGTATTACGTAAAGTTATTGAACTCAAGTTTTATTCATCATAAAATTCATACAACTCCTCATCACTGTCAAAACTCCAATCCATTAGCTTGTCCTCATCTGTCTGATGACGAATTACTGTCTTCATATATTGCCTCGTCCTCAGTTCCATCTATGGCATTTGAAATGCCACACTTCTTAAATGACTTGACAACGATCTCAATCTTGATATTATCCCAGGATCTTTTCACCCAAACTTCTCCTCTTTCCAGTTTCTTCACTCTTCCTGCTGGTGTCAAACTGTTCCCAGAAGACTTCATCCATTGGTTCCATTCGTCTCTCATGGCAGCTTTGAAGGGTTTGTTAATGCTGACATCAAGTGGTTGGAGCTGGGATGTCAAGCCTCCAGGTATGACGGCAAGTTTTGTTTTTTGCTCTGCAGCAATCTTCTTTGTGTTTTTTGTTATGTGTGCCCTGAACTGATGAAGCACCAATAGGGCAGGTTTGCGTAAGAGCCCACATGGTTTCCTGCTCCAAACGTTCTCAAACCAGATCTTCATCCAACCCTTGTCATGAACGTGGACAATCACTCCTCAAGGAATGTCTTCTTTTGGCATTGTTTTGCGTTTTAAAATCAGCATAGGAGGCAGCTTGGTTCCGTCGGCATAACAAGCTAGAACAACTGTATAATGGCTCTTTTCATGTCCACTTGTCTTCACAGTTACAGTTTTCACCCCCTTCTTATCAACAGTTCTGTTACTAGGGACATCAAATTGAAGGGGAACTTTGTCCATATTTGCAATCTCTCCCAACTCAAACTGATGTGTCTTCTGACATTGAATGACAAAACGATGAAATTCAAGGACCTTCAGCTCATAGCTTTCAGGCATCTTTTGGGCAAGTCTGGTGCGTGTACGCATGCTTAGTCCATTCCGTTTCATGAACCTGAAGCCCCAATTGTGTCCTCCTTTGAAATCAGTAACTTCTTTTTCATCGGCAATTCTTCTTCTTCTTCTTCTTGCCTCATGCTGAACCATCTTCGCGGAGACAGGAATTCCAATTGCCCTTTGCTCTTCAATCCATATCTTCAATTCCCTCTCTAAATCAGGCCATTTTGCTGATTTGCCTCTCATGGCCTTCTGCCGTGGCGTTTTCAGTAGGGTTTCTTCTTCCCGTAGCCAGTCTAGGATTGTTTTCTCAGTTGGAGGAGGACCAAACTTACGTTCAGCAGCACGATTTTCATTCACTTTTGCAAACTGGATCACTTTTAACTTGAATTCAGCACTGTACGAAAATCTTTTCTGAGCCATTTCTGGGCAGAACGTGGCAAAATGTAACCTAATATACCAGTAACAAGTGCAAAACAATGATTGCAAAGACAACAAGCGCGGAAAAGCGGGAAATGTAAGTAAAAAAATCTACAACCACTGTATAACACCAACCCAGGTTTTATACCCTAAATTTTTTGAAAAAAGGTGCATCTTATACATGGGGAAATACGGTAATGTTATTTTTAACTTTGTATTCTTTCGGCCAATTACATTTGCTCTTCCACTCATTCCCATTCACTCTTCCTTTCCCTCATGCTAGGTCACTCTTTCTTTCACCAAAACTGCCATTTAATCCCTTTTACCATAATTTCTAGATCATTCAGTGCCCAACCTATTCATTCTGTCTTTCATTCTCATTCATTCATTCTACATTGTATCCCTTTGCTACACTGACAGTGGTAGAGAGTGAAAAGGACCTGGGGGTAATTGTGCAAGCAGATATGAAGTTTTCTGAGCAGTGGAGACAGTCTGCAAGAGTAGCTCATGGTGTCTTGTCAATGATATACAGGAACTATTCTAGCAGGGATAAGGAGGTGATTATCCCCTTGTATAAGGCAATGGTCAGGTCACACCTTGAGTACTGTATACAGGTCTGGAGGCCTCATTTTAAGAAGGATGTAGAGCTGTTGGATTAGTGAATGGAACAAGGGGTTGCTCTTATAA
Organism: Mastigoproctus giganteus; assembly: GCF_048544385.1. Taxonomy (NCBI): domain Eukaryota; kingdom Metazoa; phylum Arthropoda; class Arachnida; order Uropygi; family Thelyphonidae; genus Mastigoproctus; species Mastigoproctus giganteus. The sequence continues at coordinate 163,475,869 of NC_143583.1, read as the reverse complement.
AGAAAGGCTTAAGTTTTGCAAATTACAGTGTCTGGAGACTAGGCACCTGCAAGGTGATCTGATTGAGGTGTATAAAGCCTTGAATGGTTTGAGCATGCTCAATGCTGATGGGATTCTTCCTCTTGCTCAGAATAATCGCCGGAGAGAGGTCATAAATTTAAATCAAGGAAAGACAATTGTAGAATAGATGTGCAGAAGTTTGCCTTTAGCCAGCGGGTGGTTGATTGCTGGAACAAACTTCTATCTGTCGTTGTAGAAGTTGATAACTTAAACAGATTCAAGGCAGAACTAGATAAACATTTGGAGTGAGTGGATGGGTGAAATGAGAAGGGTCTGTGTGTGTGTGTGTGTGTGTGTGTGTGTGTGTGTGTGTGTGTGTGTGTGTGTGTGTGTGTGTGTGTGTGTGTGTGCGTCTTTGGATGATGTTGTATAAGTTTGCTTTCTTGCATCATGTGCCCTTGTTAATGCTAAAATCTGGCATTTTACAGTACCGCACATTTTACAATCCAAAACAGTTAAGAAAGCAGCAAACAGGAATTTCCATCAATGATTACTAAGAATTATGGATCTTTAAGAATCCATACAAATAAAAGTGACATTTCTTTAATAAATGTTTTAAATCCCAACGGTGCCAAATTTTAGAGTTCATCGTATATACATTTATTTGAAATTACTGTGGAGTACAGATAATCATAATAAACAATATAATGAAATATACAAATACACAATTATTAAAATTTTTTAGTCCAAAGTAAGAACTCCAAAATATCCACTCTCAGGAGAAGCATTAGCATTAGGCATGTGATGCAAGACAGCAAGCTTATACAGCATCAGCCTAAAAAAAAAAAAAAAAAAAAAAAATCCTATTTCACATCTCCATTTGCTTTAAAAATTTGTCCAGTTCTTCCCCGAATTTATTTAACCTATCAACTTCGCGCTGGCTAAAGGCAAATTTCCGCACATCTATTCTAGAACTGTTTTTCCTTGATTTGAATTTATGACCCCTCAGGTTTGTAATCTGAACAAGAAGAAGAATCCCACCACCATTGAGCCTGCTCAAACCATGCAATACTCAAAGCCTGACCATTGCATACCCAGGGATAATTACTTCCTTATCCCTACTACCAAAATTCCTGTATATCACTGACAAGACTCCATGACCTGCTCTGGCAACCTGTCTGCGCAGCTCAGAAAACTTCATATCTGACTGCACAATTACAATCAAGGTCTTTTTCATTCTCTAGCATCATGAGTGTAGTACTGCACAGTTGGTACGTTTCTCTGGGGTTACTTCTACCCATATGTAGTATTTTGCATTTGTCAATATTAAACTTCAATTGCCATTTCTCAGCCCATCTGTCCAGCTTTTCTAGATCCTATTGCAGTAGCATATTGTCATTACTGTTATTAACAACACTGCCAACTTTGTATCATCTGCAAACATGGACATTAAGCCTGATATACCTTCATCAATATCATTGATAAAAATATAAAACAACAATGGGCCGAACACCGAACCCGGGGGAATCCCCTAATAACATTGGTCCATGAAGAGCAGTGTCCATTGATTACCACTCTCTGTCGTCCCCACTCAACCACCCTTTCATCCATTGTAGCAACTTGCTCTTAATGCCATACTGCTCCAATTTGTATAGCAGTCTCCCATGTGCAACAGTATCAAAAGCTTTCCTGAAATCCAAGTATATGATATCAATATTATTTTTTGCATCCAGTTCCTTTGTGATCACATCTTAGTATCCAATCAAATTGGTCAAATTAATAACAAGCAGAAAACATTACTCACTTGAAGTGAAATTCCACCTATCACATCAACAGGGTCAATCACATTTCCTAATGACTTGCTCATTTTACGACCATGGGCATCTCTGACAATGGAATGAAGAAAAATCTAAACAAATTAATTAAATTTGTATTAATCTGGAATATTTCAAATATGCCAATTGTGCTACTGTTATTATAAAAGAAACTATGAAATAATATTCACAGCTTTATTCTTCACAAATACAATTGAAATATGAGCAGTAGAGGTTAATTATACAAGTGTTAATTTAATTTTTTTAAAATCATTCTCTTTTTTGATTTGGTAGTCAATCTTCCTTAGCTTACATAAATAAAAGGAAGTAGAGAGTTTTTTTTGTTTTTTTTCTGTCTTCTACAGTGAAACATTTGCAAATCCATTTCTTGTAAAGTACTATATTATCATATCAGTGAAATCATGTTAATAAATTATTCGAAAAATTATTCTGTGCACTATTCTATAAAAAAAAAAGATGAATTAATGAGAATCTAAAAGAGCATTTAATCTATTTGTGCTGAGGATTCATTTCTACACCATCTTCCCTTTTCACATTTTAATGAAACATTTTCAAAATAGTATAACCTGATATTTTTAATATTTCATTGCATCACATATACAGCATAAAGTTCATTAGTATTGGTATTAATAAAGACGAAATGATGTTAAAATCCAGAATTATTTAGCAACAACTTTAAGAAAACAAAAATCAGATGATTTCATCAAAGTTTCTATTTTTCCAATGTTACTTTTTAACTAAATAAGCTCTCTAAATTTAGATTAGGGAGTAAATTGTTACAACAGCAGAAGTATAAACAAGAAAAACATCTTAGGCTCAATACATCTTCTGTGTGGTGAAATGAGAGGGGGGCATTAGCATGCATGTTTGATGGCCAGTGGTTCAAGCCTGCATGACTGCTAAATACAGTTAATGGCTGTGTCCATTGTCAAAATGATTCATTTTAAACTTGATTGAAATAAAATACAGGTCGACCATCACTAATCCGGCCACCGGTAATCCAGTTTCACCGCTAACTCGGACATAATTTCCACGAACGTAATTTCAAATTTCCCGTGTCAGCGCACCGACCTGCTGCTACTGTTTTCGTGGCATCAGTTGCAGCATCAGCTGTTGGTACGAACTAGTAAACAATGGCAAGCCATTCCCACTTGTTTTTCTGCATTTATTATTATAACCTGCTCACATTTAGCCCCTGCCATGGTTTCAATGAATAAAGGAAGTGCTTCTCGTGGTGTAAAGCACAAACACCGTACATTGTCCATAACAGATAAAGTTGAACTTCTGAAAAAACTCGACAGAAGTGTGTCTGTCAGAAGTTTAACTCTGCTTAATTATAAATTCCACCAATTTCTCTCAGTTCCTCTTATTGTAGTAATTTTCTTTTAGCCATTCCTTTTTAGATTTTTTTTTTTTTTTTTTACAACACACTTGTACAAACTTGCAGAAAAACACAACACAATATGATGGATAATACAGCGTGCTAACAAACTTGTTTTCAGAAAATCTCTAACAACACTGACAAACTTATTGCGACGTTTGAGAGTTTATTTTATTGCAATTAGTTTTATTGCAGCGCTCACGGCATGTGCAATAAACTAATCACAAACGACCTTCATATGTATTCCGTAATAGCGTCACACATATGGGGCCACACATACGTGTGATGGCTTGTCACACGGCTCTCAAGAAATAAAGTAACCTAGTGGGCCACATATATGCGACATAAAAAAGACCCCCCCCCACTTTTTGATATTTTAAGCGAAAAAAACAACAACACTGATATTACAATATTTATTTTAGAATTACTAATCAAATTATTTGCTAAATATTTTTTGGTCCCTGGGGATTGTTTTTCTTAAACTAGCTTAAGAAAACTAGCTTAAACTAGCTTAAGGATGAGGTGGTTAGCTGTTGGGTAAACTGTATGTGCTAAAATAACCACCAGTGATCTGGCAAACTCACTAAACTGGCACCCCACAGGTCCCAATGCTGTTGGATTAGTGACGGTCGACCTGTAATGCTATACACAGTCTATACAGCAAGCTATTAAAATCAACCAATCTGGAGACATGACACAGCTGGAACTTAGAAATTTTCTGGATTTCTGATGAGCATGTTATAACCATGAGAAAAAAAGAGGGGGGGGTGAAAATGCTATATTTTTATACTGTGATTTATTGCACATAGTACTGTAGATTCTCAGTTTGACATCCATCAGGGAATTGAGGAATACATAAAGGCTCTTAAATTAGGAGTGCAATTAGCTGATCTCAGGCATAGGGAGTAGGGCGTTTCCCATGAGTAATTCCAGGTTGTCAGCCCACAGAACATGCAAATCAGCCCATAATCACACATTCCTTCAGACACACTGCAGGTGAAGATGGCTTAAAATGCTGCTATACCATAAAAAAAAAAAAAATAAAATAAAAATAAAATAAAATTGTCAAAATAAATAATTGTAAACTGCTCTGACACAACGATCATGCTGGAGTATAAAAAAATAAAAACATTTTAGGCCCAATACATCTGGTGGTGAAGTCAGAAGGGAATTAGCATGCATGTTTGATGGACACTGGTTCAAGCTGCTAAATACAGTTAATGATCCTATTCATTGTTGAAAGGATTATTTATAAACTCCTTTAAAATCCAGCAACCTTGGGACCTTATCCTCCTGCTGGAACTTAGAATATTCTGGATTTCTGGTGGTCATGTTATAACCATTAGAAAAAAAGGGGGGGGGGAAAGAGGTGAAAAATACTGCATTTCTATACTGTGACTTACTGCACATAGTACTGTAGATTCTCAATCTAAAAACTTGATGGGTTTCAAACAGATTCTCAATTCCCTGAAATTCATCAAGGAAATGAGAAATGCTTAAAAGGCACTTCAAATTAGGAGTGCAATTAAATGATCTCAGAGGGAGTAGAGCTTTCCCGATGATTTATTCCAGGTTGTCAGACCACAAAGCATGGAAATCAGTCCATGATCACATATTCCTCCAGAGACACTACTGGTGCAGATGGCTTAAGATGCTCCATGGTTCAAGCCAGTGTGACTATGAAACATGATTAATGAGTGTATTCATTGTAAAAATAAATAACTGGAAACTGCTCTGACACAGCGGTCATTCTGGTGTAGAAAAAATAAAAACATCTTAGGCCCAATACATCTGATGGTGAAATGAGAGGGGCATTAGCCTACATGACTGCTAAATACAGTTAACAATTGTATCATTATTGAAATGATTAATTTTAAACTCCTCTGAACTAGGTCATGCTAGAGTATAAACATAATCTGTTTTATACAGGTTCTGTAAAATTATAAATTATTATTTTTGCTTCTGAAATGTACCATATACAATTGACGAATTAACGGCACATTTTTTTGAGTTTCTTTAACAAGGAAATCTTTTCCACAATACAATAGATAATAATCATACCACAATCCTTTTCACTGTATTTTCTTTTAGACAGCATATCAAGAAATATTTGTTGATGTGTATGTTGCTTACAAAACAGAACAATCTTAAGTTTCCTGCATTCACCGGATGAGCTACATTATCTTAGTAAATTCATGTATGAATATCGACACAAATCATTTAAATAATCTATTGCTAATATTGTTCACAGACAGCAATAGATAATCACATGATGTAACAAAATTTCCCACAGGAATGGAACATAGTAAAAACTTTTACAATCTTAGGTGAAATTTCCACTCTGCATGATAGCTCCGATGCTGTGAATGACCAATTAGAAACTAAATTTTGTTAATTTTTGGGTGGTGTCAAATTTGTGAGGTTCAATTGTTTATCATTCTTCCTTAATTAAGTACATGTTCTCTAGTTTATTACAGGCATAAAATAAAAAGCTATCTGCATTATTTAGTTTACTGAAAACCTCTCAATGCCTTAAATATCTAAATCAGGTTACCACAGAAGCATCCAGTCTTGTGTCTGCACCTGCAAAACTGAATTCAAGAACTGATTTCAAGAAGCCAGATGCTTCTTAAAACAAGTCCCCAAATTTGTATATATAACTAAAGTCTGGCCACATTGCTTTACATAACAATTAGAACCTCTCTGGTCTATTTGCAAACAAACTGTTGATAATGTTCTTTATCCTGACAATAAAGAATTAAATGAAGTGGAACAGGGGTCACTACTTAAACATACCATGTCTACTAAAATTATAGTAAATAATATTTTGAATGAACCTTAAATTAACAGATTCTGGATATAATGGACAGTGTCCACAAAACCAAGCTTTGCATCTGTACAGGATTGGGTACAGCAACTGCCCTCAATCTAAAAGTAATTACCATCAATTAAAGTATTTTCACAGCCATGGAAACAAGATTTTCCTTTCATCACTTTTACTAGCCTGTTGAGCAGATCAGACATTACTAGGGCATCATCTGGACTTCCAATATACAGTTGCAAAATTTCAAGCTCTTTTACTATACACAACTGATAATGATAAAATACAGTATTACATTTAACGTTTTTAATTCATTGGTACAGTAATTTTTCTTAACATTCTAGTAATTTAGGCGACTATAAATGTATATTTGTTTAAAGTTTAATGGTTAATCAGGTTTAGTGGATGGGACTTATCCCTCCTATCCCATATAGCCATTAAAGCAAAGTTTTACTATAATAAGTGGCTCCTCTTATTACAATGGAAAGCATATGTAAAATCTTATCTTGCTGTGGTCTCCTAAAAAAATCAATGTGTTTTTTGCATGGGCAATAAAATCATCTCTACTCAGCTGCCCCCCCCCCCAAAATAAATAAATAAAAAAAGTAAAATAAAAGAACTTTCAAAATAAAATCAGATCAACTGCTGAAGCTGAATATTCGCTACTGTTTTTTTGTGTTTTACTATAATCTACTACAAACAAATATCTATTCGGATTACTTTTCAGTATTTTGATGTTGCCATTTGTGTAACTACAGTATAAAATTTCCAACTTAGTTTAGATAACAATTATAACTTTATTTTCACTTAAGAAACTGCAAAACCACAATACAGATGATATCTTTATGTTTAAACTCTACACAACAATTTCCAATTATGTTATGGCCCAGTTAAGTTAACATTCTTCTTTCATCCAATGTTTATACTGCAGCCAACGTTTATACTGCAGAATTTTGCAAAACATCATATCTATCTAGTATACAGCAGACTCTAATCAACAGTGCAAACAGCTATGAAAGGAGAATTAGATTAAGCAATTAACATTATGGATTATCTCTAAACTTCAGTTTATGAATAACTCAAAAATTGATAAACTTTACAAAGTGCAAAACATTTTTGATGTAATGCATTGCATTATTCAATTTTAATACCCATCCCCTTTCAATTAAATAAAAACCAAGGGAAACCAGTTTATAGATAAAATGCTAATATAGTCCTAAATCTTTCAATAAACAGTTAAACAGAACAAACAAATGTATACTAACAATTAACCATAAAAAATAAAAGATATCCAACTTACAGAACACTTACAGAATAAAGGTCGCGGGTTCAAATGTTGCATGCATTATGATTTCAGCAAGTGAATCACCAGAAAAATTAAATATATACTACTGTACTATAAAGTACCATACCATGAACTAGTAATAAATGCCTAGCAAACTGAATGCTTTTATACACTGTAAATACACAGTTACAATAACATTAGTAAATTAATAAGAGGAATTTACCTCAATATAGTACGTGGAACACTTCCGTATGATACCCTCCAGAAATTAAAACGGAAAAAACGAAAAAATCGACAACTTACCGGTACATTAAAGTAAATTATAAATATAATTAAAGTAAAATATAAATAATTAAATAATCAATTTAACACAATTCAAAACAATTAAAATTCAAATTAACGCAATTAAAAGAATCTAACGAAAATATTCAAAACGATTTTCCTTCCTTAAGGAAGGAAAATATTCAAAACGATTTTCCTTCCTTAAGGAAGGAAAATCGTTTTGAATATTTTCGTTAGATTCTTTTAATTGCGTTAATTTGAATTTTAATTGTTTTGAATTGTGTTAAATTGATTATTTAATTATTTATATTTTACTTTAATTATATTTATAATTTACTTTAATGTACCGGTAAGTTGTCGATTTTTTCGTTTTTTCCGTTTTAATTTCTGGAGGGTATCATACGGAAGTGTTCCACGTACTATATTGAGGTAAACTCCTCTTATTAATTTACTAATATTATTATCAACGTAGAACATATTGAGTATTACAGCTCTGATTCATACTATATACAGTTACAATAACATACAGTCTATAAAATATGACAAATAGAAAGAAACTGGTTTAGAATCATTAATGGAACATAAATCTGGAACATGGTCTTTTTTTTTTTTAAAGCCCAGTCAGCCTATTTTCCCCTCTGCTCTTGTAGTCAAAACTCTTGGAGAAATATTCAAAAAGATATCTGAGGTACTGTACATATGAAAGAAGGCTGCTCCAAATAATAGATGTAAAAGGAATAAATGTGGAACAGTTAGTTCTGTGAGTGATGGGCATTAGATGGATGTTGAGGCGTGTTTAGGCACATTCATGCATTTGAAAGAGAGAAGTGAAATTACAGATGTCAATTCAGTGCCCATGGAAATACCTACATAAAAGGCACAGAGCAGAAATTGAGTGTCTATGTGACAGCTGTTCTTGTTATTTTTTAGGTGCATCAGAAAGTTTGGACAATACTGCATTATGTGCATTACGTGTGTGTTCATGGTGAAAGTTGAACAGATTGAAAAACACCCAGAATAATTTAGAGATAAATCCTATTCTCTCCACCTAAGATCAGCTAACTACAGTCCTGAAAGAAAAGGCCATTAGAAATTCTTGCAGTCTCCAGTCTATGACAGAACTCAAACTTAGACCTTTCCAAAAGAGTGATAAGTGGCAAAACCACTTGTTTAGGTTGTCACAGCAACCTATTTTTTGCCTGCAAAAACTATTTTCATCATCCCTAATAGTGGATCTTACCATGATGCCTTTTAAAACCTCAAAATACATGATTCATTCTGCAAAACAGAAGAATCAACATCAGCCATTTTCAATCATGAAATATTAGTTTATCAGGATGAAGGCCTCGCCAGCAACTTTTCAGTTCCTTCTTTTTTGTGCAATGGCCATCCATTTACTACCCACAAACTCATGAATTTCATCTATCCATCTCCGCCGTTGTCTTCCAGGTTTTCTTCTAGCTCCTCTTGGGTACCATTCTGTTATTTTCTTAGTCCATCTGTCATCATGTCTTCGAGCTATGTGTCCTGCCCAAGACCATTTTAGTTCTTTAGTTTTGATAAGAATGTCCTTTACTTGAGTTTGCTGCCTAATCCATGTGTTTCTCTTCTTATCTAACAGTCTGATTCCCAATATAATTCTTTCCATTCTTCGCTGTGTAGTTCTCAGCTTCTCTTCCATTCTTTTGGTGAGTACCCAACTTTCACTTCCATAAGTCATGGTGGGGAGTATACATTGGTTCATTATTTTATGTTTCAGACAAACTGGGCTATTGCTCTTCAGCAGGGGTGGGCAACCCATGGCCTTCTAAGATCTTATGTGCGGCCTTTGTCACACAAAGATGAAATAAAATCATTAAATAATCCTACTACTTTTAAACTAATATTTTTTAAAATTAAATATTCAAAACATTTTAATAATAAAAAGCTTTATATATTTTTTTCACAATATAGAAACATTATTCAGATAATTAAAAAAGGAAAATACAAATTTTTTGATCTAAAAAGTAAAATATATCATGTTTAACCTTTTCTATTTATTTAAAAATCATTTTTATGTACCACAAATGATAAAAAACGAAAGCTATTTAATAAAAGAAAAATTCTAATCCTCTGTTAAGTTTGTTAAAATAAAAAAAATATTTTAACAGAGTTAATAATTTGACAAAAATAGTTTTTTATTTTAAAATTTAAATTGTGACATCGTGATTTTTTATCTGTTGCTTTTATGTACATATTTGTAACTGTGAATATTTTGACAAAAAAAATATTCTTGTCTTGAATTTTGTAATCCTGTAATTTATGTTTGATTTCACAATTGCTTAATTTTTAGATTGCCCATCATGTCCAAAAAAGTTAAAAGGAAGTTGAATGATGAAAACAGAACATTTAAAGATTGGGAGATGCAGTATTTTCTTATTTCTGTGAAAAACAAAATGGTTTGTTTGATATATAATACAATACTAACAACATTAAAAAAATACAAGGCAAATCAACATTATCTATTTCACAAGGACCATATATATATGTAAAATTAGAAGGAGAAGCTCATAAATCTACACTTCAAAAAATGAAGAAAGAAAAACAGCACCAGGAAAAGGCTTTTGGTGCTTTTATTAAGCAAGGAACTTCTGCAACTGATGTTACATACAAAATAGCGCATGTACTTGGAAAAAAAGGCAAACCATTTAATGACATCGAAATGATAAAAGAATGTATTGTTGAAGCAGTAGGATGTTTAGATCCGGAAAAAGTTGACAAATACAAACAATTACCTCTCTCAAGAAAAACTATAACTAATAGACAACATGAATTAGCTCAGAATGTAGGAGAACAACTTCAGGTAATAATTCACTCTAAAGATGTATATTTTTCAATAGCGTTAGATGAAACCACTGATAGAAATGACTCTGCTCAAATATTATATTTTATTCGTGCTATAGCTGAAGATTTTCATTGTTACGAGGAACTACTGGCTTTGGGTACGCTCAATGGAAGGATTCGTGGAATTGATATTTTTAACAACTTTTAAAGAAATGTGTCTTGAGAGAGGACTAAACCTTGGTAACCTGGTGAGTGTATGCACGGACGGTGCACCTTCTATGAGAGGAAAGCGAGAAGGATTTGTTTCATTGTTATAAAAAGAAAAGCCCAATTTAGAAAAGTTAATTTCGTTCCACTGTATATTACACCAACAAAACCTTTGTGCTAAATCCTCCACATTGAGCAATACTTTGGACAAAATTATTCCAATCATTAACTTTATTCGAGTAAATGCTTTAAGACATCGCCAATTTCGAAGCATGCTTATATTGGATGAAGAGACATACAATGTCGACTTGCCATATTATCGTAAAGTGCGCTGGTTATCAAAAGGACAAATTTTAGTAAAAGTTTTGGCTTTGCGAGAACAAATTAAAAAATTTTATGAGGAACAACAACAAGAATGTGATTTATTAGATGAAGAATTTTGTAGAAATACTGCGTTTTTGTGTGATATTATGAAAAAGCAAAATGAATTAAATGTTTATTTGCAGGGAAAAACAAGACATATATATGACATGTGGCAAAAAATTCAGGTATTTTGAAAAAAATTAATTTTTTACAAAACTCTTTTCTTTAAATCAGAAATATCTGGGGAACATTTCCCTCATTTAAAAAATATGTTAAAGGAGCAGAAATATGTTGTATGTGACACTTTCAAAGACTACATAACCGTATTGGACATGCTAATTGAAGAATACAATGATAGATTTTCTGATTTCGAAGAACATACTTTAGAAATGAAATTGGCGTATGAGCCACATTTAGTTGATATCCTGACGGCACCCATGGAAATACAGATGGAATTAATTGAATTAGGAGAAGATAATACGATAAAGACTTTTTTTGATACAAAAAAGATCCTATTGAAATATGGAAAAATGCAGTTGAATACCCACGTTTACCTCAACATGCTCGTCGACTGCTGTCTTGCTTTGCAACTACATATTATTGCAAATCAACTTTTTCATACCTTACACAAATTAAAAGTCATTTAAGGACTCAGATATCTGATATTCATTTAGAAGACCAAAACAAGTTGCGTACAACTAAGATGGAGCCTAATATCCAGTTGTTAGCTAATAAAAAACAAACCCAAAAATCTCATTAGTTAATTATCAAAAAAGATGTTTCGGCTGAAACCAATGCATTCTGATGAGTTTAGCTCATTAAAAATGTGCAATCGAAGTGGTTTCAGCCGAAACATCTTTTTTGGTAAACAACTCAACCACCAAAGCATTAAATCTTCAACTCATTAGTTAACTCATATTAAATTATTTTTTACAATAGTACAGTTTTTTCTAATTATTCTTGTATAATACACAGAGAGAATGTTAAATAATTGCTATAAATTTTTATTTGAATAACAGTTTATTACCTTTATAATTATATTTTTTTAAATTTTGTGTTCATATAAAATGTAGGTGGATGTATTATGATGAGAATATTGTAAATATGTATGTTTTATTGAAATTTATTTGCCTTTTCTATAGTTATATGTAATAAAATTTAACACTGATAATTAAGTATGTTTTACTTCGTAAGTAGTGGTTCGAAGGATCGGTGCGGCCTTTCCACCATTTCCGAAAATGAATATGGCCTTTTATTCAAAAAAAAGGTTGCCCACCCCTGCTCTTCAGTGACTATATTTCCTGAATGCTATCCATCCAAAATTTATCCTTCTCTTGACTTCCAGCCATTTATCATTATTACAGTTAATAACTAGTCCCAGATAAGTATATGACTCCACCTTTTCAATTACTGCTCCTTCAATCATTATGTCCCTTTCTGTGGCATACTTGTTCATCATTACTTTTGTTTTAGCCATATTCACCTTTAGTCCAAAATCCTTACTAACTCTGCATAACTGATTAAGATTTTCCTCTAATTCTTTGGGATTGTGGCTTATGTATTTATGACCACAATGTCACCTGCAAATTGTAAATGGTTTAGGTACTCTCCATTCACATTGACTCCTTTCTGCGACCAGTCTAATCTTCTAAAAGCTTTCTCAAGGGCAGCAGTAAACAGCTTCGGAACTCCTTTCTCGATTTTAAATTTCCTACTGTCTTTGTCTAGTCTAATAAAGGAGGTAGCATTCTCATATATTTTCTTCAAAATCATAATATATGGTGTATCTATGCCTTGTCTTTCCAGTGCCCGAAACATTGCCTTATGCTGTATGGAGTCAAATGCCTTTTCATAATCCACAAATGCCAGGCATAACGGTGTTTTATATTCATTTGCTTTCTCCATTAGCTATGATAATATGTGAAGGTGATCCTGTCCTAAAGCCAGCTTGCTCTTTCGGTTGATTCTCATCAAGTATTCTTTCTAATCTGTTAGTAATGACCCTTGTGAACAACTTGTAGATGTGGGATAACAAGCTAATTGGTCTATAATTTCCAATTTCTGATTTATCTCCTTTCTTATGCAGCAAAACAATAATTGCACTATTCCACTCCTTAGGCGTCACACCTTTTCTAATGCACTTTGTGAAGAGCCTTGCCAGTTTTTGTGTTATGTCTCTTCCTCCCAATTTTAACAACTCTACAGTAACTTCATCTTCCCCTGGGGCTTTCTGATTCTTCATTTTCTTCAATGCATGTTCTACCTCATCAGGAAGAATATCGGGTATGTCGTATGCGTTGCTAATTTGCGATCCATCTTCCCCACTGCTGGCATCATTCCCTCGCTCCTTGTATAATTCTCTATAGTAGTCTTCTGCTATTTGAATTATGCCTTCTCTGCTGCTTATAAGTACATCATCGCTATTCTTCAGTTTCAGTATCATTTGTCTTTCTGTATTACTGCTCATGGATGCTGATTTAAGTCCTTTGTTTTCCCTTAATGCTTGTCCTACTTTTCTTGTGTTAAATCTTCTTATGTCCTCTCTGAGTCTCTTTCTAATGGCTCTGCATAACTCAGTATACTCAATTTTCTCCTTGTCAGTGTTTATCTTGCTCTTCATTTGTCGCCTTCAGTTCATCATAACAAGTGTTTTTTGACTAATTTTTTCTTCTTTGGATTTCTTTTTCCCTATAGGATTCTTGGGTTTTATCACTTTAAGAAAGTTTAATATTCCTCGTCAATATCTTGGTCCTGAGCAGTCTGCAGAAGCTCAAACTTGTTCTTAAGTTTTTAGAAAAGTACATACTGCCTTTTCTCCTCTTCTGTTATCTCAAAGACCTTTGTATTATTTACTCAAGTCAGTTTTTTCCTTTCCTTTCCTACATCTATATCAAGTGTACATCTTACCATTCTGTGATCACTTCCAACATTAACCTTATTCAGGACGGTAACATCATTCACAATATATCTTCTGTTAGTGTTGATTTCATTAGTTGTTAATCCATTTGGACTCTTCAATGTCAACTTTCTGTTCACCCTTTTCTTGAAAAAAGTGTTCATTACTGACAATTCTTGAGATTCTGCAAATTCCAAAAGTCTTTCACCTCTTCCATTTCTTTCACCAATTCCAAAATTTCCTCTAGTTCCCCTTTCTGCTCTGTTTTGTCTTTTTCCAACATTAGCATTGAAGTCCCCCATAATAATAGTGTATGGGTTTTCTGCTCATCTAGAAGCCTCTCAATTTCGATGTACATTTCTTCAACCTCTTCATCATCATGGCTCGATGTTGGTGCATAAATCATTATAACCTTTAGCTTGTACCTCTTAGAAATCCCAGTAGCAGTCTTGACACCCTTGGTGATGTACTTTTGAATTCCAAAATGTTGTTTTTTAAATCTTTATGGACCAGAAACCCAACTCCACCTTCACTCCTTTCACTGTTTCCATTGGTGTACAGCGCATTTCCACTTGATAAACTTATAAGTGATTCATTTCTTTTTCTTGTTTCAGCCAAACCGATGATATTCCAATTCACATTTTCTAATTCCTTTTCCATCTCTAATATCCTGTTTCACTGATGAGCGATCTTACGTTGTAACAGGCCAAGTTCAGTTTCCATGCATGGCAACCTGGTCGTACCCAGAGATTCTTAGCACCCTCTGCTTCCACTCTGATGCTCTCGCTGCTGTAAGAGGGGGGGGAGTGAAAGCCGCTGGGGACTGAGGGCCATTTGTTTCGTTGTGCTGTTATATGCTGGAGGGTTTGGTCTTTTCCTCTTCACACTGACCAGGTATCTTGAAGAGAACCGCTCTACACGTTCATTGCTACCTAAGTGACGTAACAGGGCTTACCATCGAGAAGGTGTGCATGAGCGGATTTTAGGAAGGCAGGCCAACCAGACTTCTCCTAAATCTTCTGTAATAGAAAGATATTGGATCCATCAGTGTTTTAGACTGAGTGTCTGATAACACACAGAATACCTGTTTCCCTCTAAACAGAACAATAAGGGAGACCAAATGTGGCTTTCTCCATGTAAAGCCTCCAAATAAGAAAAGTGGTGGTATTGCACTGTGTGATTAGAATCACCTACCACCCAGTATTGTCTGATGATATTAGCATTAGCAGAGGCATATGATGCAAGAAAGCAAGCTTATCAGCATCAGCCAAAAAAAAAAAAAAACCTTCCCATTTCGGCCATCCAGTAACTCCGAATGTTTGCTTAGTTCAGCCTTAAATTTATTTAAGCTATCAACTTCCACAACAACAGATGGAAGTCTGTTTCAGCAATCAACTAACTGCTGGCTAAAGTCAAACTTCCGCACATTTATTCAACAACTATCTTTCCTTAATTTGAATCTATACTCCCTCAGGTTCTTAATCTGAGCAAGCGGAAGAATTCCTCCAGCATTGAACCTGCTTAAACCATTCAAGGCCTTATACACCTGGATCGGATCACCTCGCAGGTGCCTAGTCTCCAGATGCTGCAACTTGCAGAATTTAAGCCTTTCTTCGTAAGCGCACCCCTTTGTTCCTCTCACCGATCTTGTTGCCTTTCTCTGTACTCATTCTAGCAACTCTACATCCTTCCGAAAATGAGACCTCCAGACCTCAAGGTGTGGCTTGACCATTGCCTTATACAAAGGGATAATCACCTCCTTGTCTCTGCTAGAAAAATTCCTATATATCATTGAAAAAAACTCCATGACCTGCTCTGGCAGCCCATCTGCACTGCTCAGAGAACTTCATTGCTGACTGCACAATTACCCCCAGGTCTTTTTCATTCTCTACCTCCCTGATTCTAGCACCACACAGTTGGTACATTTCACTTGGGTTACTGTTACCCATATGAAGTACTTTGCATTTGTCAATGTTAAACTTCAGTTGCCACTTCTCAACCCATCTGCCTAACTTTTCTAGATCTGTTGCAGTAGCATACTATCATTAACAACACTGCCAACCTATGTATCATCTGGATAAACTTGGATATTAAGCCTGACATACCTTAATCGATATCACTGATAAAGACACAAAACAACAATGGGACCAGCACTGAACCCTGGGGAATTCCGCTAATAACATTAGTCCACATAGAGCAGTGTCCCTTTATTATCACTCTCTGCCATCTCCCACTCATCTATCCCTTTATCCATTGCAGCAACTTGCCCTTAATGCCATACTGCTCCAATTTGTACAGCAGTCTTCCATGTGCAACAGTATCAAAAGCTTTCCTGAAATCCAAGTATATGATATCAAAATTATTTTTTGCATCCAGTTCCTTTGTGACCGCATTGTAGTATCCAATCAATTTGGTCAGATAAGACTTCCCCCTTTACAAACCATGATGTGTCTGAACTATTACTGCTGTCTTGTCTAGGTGATCCTGTATCACCTCCTTAACCAGTGACTCCATTATTTTCCCCTGGAACAGAAGTTAAACTAACAGGTCTATAATTATTATGTCACCTTTGAACCCTCTTTGTGAATTAGAGATATCCCCAATTCACAAAGAAAACGCACATCTCCAGTCCATGGGAATCTCCCCTGACTCCAAGGATGATCTCATAATTATGGCTAAGGGTTTGCTTACTTCCCTTGCTGCCTCCTTCATTATAACTAGATAGATTCCATCTGCCCCAGGTGCCTTTTTTATGTTTAACTTCAACAATTTCTCCTCCACTTTGCTCTCAGTTATTACAAAATCATGTGATTTATCTCCCTGTTAGAGATGGACAAACTTCTGGTATTCCCCTCCTTGAATAACTCCTCATATGTGAATGTAGATGCAAAATACTCATTCAATTTATCAGCTTCTTGATCAGGATCATCAATAGTCAAACAATCTGTGTTAAGTGAACCAATCTGATTCATCCCCTTTCTTCTAGAGTTTACATAAGTAAAGAACTCTTTGCTGTTTTAATTTTTGCATCCTTTGCCAAAGATTTCTCGTAATCTACCTTCGCCTGCCTAACTTCCTTTGTGACTTGATTACAGACTAAGCTTATATCTGCCATAGGCTTCTGTGTTGCCTGATAATTTATATGCATCCCATGCATTTTTCCTTTCTGCCACGAGCCTCATTAATTCATCTTACATCCATTTAGGCCTGAGCCTTGAACAGAATTTCTTAGCTGGTATGAAAAGCCTAGTAGCCTCCAAGATTAAGTCCCTGAAGGCTTCTCATTTAGAATTCATCATTGGTAACATCATCAGTTGATCGCACTGTACAGAATTTAAAAACAGTCTGAGACAGATGTAGTCACCTTTACGAAAACAAAAATCCTTCTCTTTACACTTCATGATAGTTATCTTTAAGTAAATCCCACATCAGTACACTGTGATCACTGTCACCTAGTAGTTCCTGTATCTGCAAATTCTTAAAAGATGAATAATCACTACTGATAATCAGATCAAGGGTATTACCCTCTCTCTGGTTGGTTGCCTCTCGAACATTTTGCTGTAGAAAACAATCCTCCAAAAAATTCACAAATATCCTGGTAGCATGCTAGTGACCAACCCACAAGTTCCAGTCAATATTTGGAAAGTTAAAATCCCCATTACAAGACATTCTGATTTACTGGCCCATTCTATTTCTCTGCACAATCATTGTACTCATCATAGTCATTAGGCCTATAAAAACTAATGAGTCTGATGAGTACAATAAGAGTCATTAGGCCTTATAGGCAAAGGAATAAATGCTAACCATATAGATGGTTAACAGCTATTTCTCTTTGTGGTGGAGATGCCATGCCTCAACCACAGTTCATGCTGGTTCAAACCTGAATGGTCACTTTCAACATATCAAGTGCAGTGAAGTTTTTGGCCATAAACATGGGGATACATTGTTGCTCACAGTTCCACCATAATGAAGGTGCAAGCAGAGGATATAGTTATCTAGATTTTTCTGAAATTCAAACACATCTGAATTGCAAATAGGATCTAAATATCAGGTCTACCAGCATTTTATACTCCCAAGTAGTGTCTCAAGCTGTCACCACTGACAGAATGTTCACAACAATCCTCAGGTCTACAATCCTACAGAGAAATGAAAGGTGTTGGGAATAACTTATTCCCAAAATATTCTCAACCTTCAGTTTCTAGCATTACAGCTTATCTTCTATTTCTTGACCAATTCATATAATTTATCTAGGTCTTGTTCAGTAGCACATTCTGATTACCACACTATCCACCTTTGCATTATCAGCGAATACAAACATTAAACTTGGAATACTAACACCAACATCATTAATATTAGAAAAAGTAAGAGGTTCAACATGAGTGAGTTTCCACTTTGTGGAATCTCACTCATGACATTATTCAATGGAGAGTAGTGGAAATTTAAAATTATTCTAAAGTACTTAACCATCCCTTTATCTGCAGTAGTAACATAGCAGTACTGGTAATCTGTTTTGAAAGTAGCTATGAGCAAACTAAGTTCGCTATAAAATTCAGCTGTATTTGCAAAGTTGCACAAGCTGTCATGAGTTATTTCAGTGTTGCAATCACTCTTTAAATAAAAAGCACTGCTCTGTGGGAGAAACATATTGCTATTTATTTTAAATGCAGCCAGTACCCATGTGACTCATTCTGGCTCTCACTGGCACTTCACTGGTGGATAAGTAGACATGGTCAGTTCAACAAGCTGAAAACCTAGTGACGAAGCATCCAAAATATGTGAGATGCTCTATGAACAGCACATTTAAAATTCGGAAAATTTACATTGTTCTAATATTAGATCACTCGTTATTTGCTTACTTGGAAAACAGTCTGGAGGGATTCAATTTAATGAGTAAGTAAAGACAACTGAAGCACAGACTAAACTAGTCTGTGCCAACTTTCGGGACCACAGAGCTCACGTAAGAAGGAGTAAGGATAGGCATTAAAATGATGTTGGTGATCAACAAGAGTTTAACTTCTGCTGAACAGATCTCACATGGATAGGGTGCCTTTTAATTCATTTTGAATTAGAATGCTTGATGTGTAAATTTGTATTGATCTGGTGAGTAGCCATAATAATGCTTCTATAAGATGTGGGATGCTCCACAACGTAACAGTGATGACAATGAGTCATTTAGTCATTAATGAGCACCAAATGACAGTGAATTCTCAAGTATAAAGCTGGGGACACTGTTCAGTTCTGTAGTGATAACTGGGATTTTCAACTGGTCTATTTGAGCAGCTAGAACTCAATAGCAAATACAGACTTAACTGAAGGGGTGGACAGATTATGAGTACGATACTAATTACCGTGGGGTTTTTGACATATATGCAGGTGGTGTTGCATGGCAATCCAGCTAAAACTCAGTGCATGCAATATGAGGTCATCTAAACAAAACAAACATAACATTGTCTACAGTCAGATTAAGAAATGACAGGGATGACCTAACAGAAATCATAACATATGCTTCATCAGACTGATACAAAGGCCAAATTTTCTGAGGCAAGAAACAATTTGTATGTGAGGTCTTGGTTGTTCCAAATTAGTGACGAAACGACTGCCATGAATCCAAAGTAATCCAAAAAAAATTACTGCCCGAAAGATCCCTGTGCGAATGACTCTAGTAAACTAAATGATCCAACTAATATTCCAGCTAAATGCAAAGGCCTCATAATGCCATTTGCATTTAGTTGGATTATTTAATTGTGAAGGAGAAAAGAGAAAAACTTGGTAACCCAAAACGTTATAATAAGGTAGCTTTCCTCTGTCACAGTTCCCTCAAATAGAAAAAGGTCCAAGAACATCTTCTGTCTAAACTCGAAGTCCAGAATATCAAGCCAGGAGCATTTAAATCCTTTTTATAGAATAAATGGGAGGATGGGGGGGGGGGGTTGTTAAGAGAGTAAACACAATTATGATGATAACAGTTCCAATTAGTTTAAATGAGGATTTATTAGTCCAAAAAACATTGTCAATGATATTTGGGTTAGAAACACTTATGGCCAAAAATGATCAGGCAATTCTACCTGGGTCATCCTTGTTTCAAATTTTGTAGCAACATCAGATGATAAATTTGTATCTAAGTTCCAAACTTTGCTTTCTTAGATTTTTTCAGACCTCTTTTGATATTTTCTACAAGTTCCAAATTGGCAGATGTCTTTGAGATACAAGGTCTACTAGGTTTTGGTAGATTGTGATCTTTTCTCACTTCATCAAACTTCTTGCTTGTGAGTGGTTTATGTCGAAAACAATTTTTGAACTGGCATACAACTTCTACTGCATTTTCATATTTTGCATGCACTCTACAATTTCAATCCTCTCCTTCACTGTAAGGCTCATGGTACTTTTCCTATGTTCAAATTATTAAAATAATTAAAAAATATATTATAAATTATTTTTTAAATAACTTAAACATATTTATATGAGAATTATTCAAAATAGTTTCTGTACTTATGGACTATCCTGTATTTTTATTTATATATAAAGAAATAAAGCTGAATGAGGAAACTACATAGAAATTTCACTCAATATTGTGACAGGTACTTAATCCTGTTAATGTTCACTGTTCTGGTGGTGGCGTTGTTATTTGTTATTTGGTTTTTAGGAGCATTAGCAACTAAGGCCATATTGCTCAGGGGATATGCGGTGGTCATTCCATGACCTTTCCGCATCCTCTATATTTGGTGGTCACGGGCTCGAACCCCAGTCTAATCAAGAAGCATGTGCTACGCACTCCTGCTTCTGCCCACCTGGCTACGGAGGTGCTGTTCTGGTGGCTGAAAGTCAGAATGCAAAAACTATATTATATAAATTTAATGTATGTTTAACATTTTTAGAGCACATATTACCTAAAAGTGAGCGAGTGAGTGAGTGAGTGTGAGTTAGTTAGTTGACTGCGACTATCAGCATCTGGTTACCCTAATCAAGGATAATCTTTTAACAGGAATAAAACATTCATATAAAAATGGCAAATCTGCAGTCAGGATTAAAGGAAGCTCTGGAAAATGGTTTAAAATAAAACTTATTGCTGATTCTTCTAATTATAAAGGACAAAAATAATAAAAGAACAAGTTATCAAGAATGTTTTGGGAGAAGTAAAAATTGGATCATTATGACATGTAGATGATATCAGACAGTTAAACCCTTCTTAATGAAGACAGAATACTACATATGGAGAAAAACAATTGAATAAGTAGAACAAGGACAGGAAACAAACAAATTCATATCTTTGCTTCCTACCTTTCCTGCTCTATCCTTGTCTACTTATTCCCTGTTTCCTGCAAAAGAGGAATTAGCCAAAATTCAAAATCAGCTAACCATAACAGATTTTCAGGCTGTTTTAATACAAGAAACTCAGAGGTAAATAAGAATGAAAGAAACTGATCAAAAATTAGAATTTTTTCAAGAAATGAAAATTTTAAGTAAATAAATAGAACTAATAACAAGGCATTTTACAAATGAGGAAATAAGAAAAAAAAAAAGTGTTGGGGTAACATATATCCAAACTTATGACGGTAAGGGCATGTAAAAATGATAGGAAAAGGGAAATTAGATAGAGGTATTTGAAGCAAATGTAATAAGCCACAAGGAAGGTGAATCAATGGTGTTGAGCAAACATTAGAATAAAAAGAGCTTACTTTTATAAAAAGTAAGCTCTTTAGGATATATAAAAATTTAACAGGAAATAGGATAGCATAGAAAGTCTGAGTCATACTGCTACAGTGAAATGTAAACCCATCTAAATATGTTATATCCATTGCATATAATATTTGGATGATTATTATTCAAATATGATGAATTAATGCTACAGTTAAAATATTTTGTAGCTGAAGACAGAAATTATGTATAATTTTGGTGCAAGAGATACAAACCTAAAAAATTTGTGAAGATGAATGTTGGTTGACTGTAACTGTTTGATAAGCAGTAATTTATAGTGTACACAGCATATGAAAATACCAATTGTTAATGTAATATACATGACACACAAACTGTCACACTAAGAACTTCAGGCATATCTGGCAGGTATTTTTAAAAATATTATGCATGTTACAATAAATAAATAAAAATAAATAAAAATTAGCCTGGATCAAATACTGAAGTTACATAAATTCAAGCAACAAATTTTTTATAACATACATTGATACTACATATTTCAATTGAGGAAATTTATATTACTTACCTCTCTGAAAGGTAATTTTCCTGTCAGAGTAATACCTAACATTACCATTCTTGCAACCCAAAAAAACAAAATATCATAGCCAGTCTCTAGGTGAGTTCCTGGGTAAAAAGTCTTAAAATCTTCTGTCTAAATGAAATTTTAGAGTTCAACTTCAACATTACAGTTCATGTAAAACCAATATCAATCTTAAATAATAATAATAAGCTAATTCCTGTCACAATAATATTATTAATTAATAATATGATAAACTGAGAAAAATGTTTTAAATAAGTACATTCATTTTTAAAATGTTTTTTTTTTTCTACATTCACTATATTAAATTACTGATAATTGCAATGTATTGCAATATCAAGAGATATTGCAATAATTGCAATATCTCTTCTATAATGCAGTATGATTGATGTCTTTTGAGGTAATGATGGTGTGTGTTATGCAATGTTTAATGGTGCATTATTTTATATGCACTGGAGGATTCTTTCTGTAATTACTGGTAAGGGAATCAAAGTTGTTAGTGGGGAGGAAGGCAGGGAGTTCAAAAAATTTCAAAAATAATGTTATGAAATATATGAATGGACATCCATAAATTCAATAAAATATTTTTATTATTAATAAATTTAAAAATAGTAAAACAGAATAATTTTTTCTGTCATTTTAGGATGAGTTATATACTTAGGTATGTAGAGTTGCTACTCAACCTACAACGAAGTTCTGTTCCAATGACCACGTTGTAAGTCGATTTGGTCATAAGCCCTTTCTTTTTATGTACATGACATTTATTATTTCTTTTTTTATTTAATCGTTTGCTTATTAATTTATTATTAAACTATTTTTATTTTAGCTTTATGTTTTATTAGTTTAGTTTTTACAAATCTCTAAAGCCTGCTTCTTTATAGCACCTATAATTTTCAAACACTCATCATCTAGGAGTGTCATTTGATCAGATATTTCATGTTATATGTATTAAATAAGTTTCTAGAAATCTCCTTGATAAGAATTAATACATTTGGAATTTGCATTTTGTCTCAGTCTGTTGCTAGGCTTCAAAGCAGCATTTCCAACATTTTTTTTTTTTTTTTTGTATTTCTACATATATAGATGGATTTTTGATGCGGATATATATAGAATTAACTGTTATAAAAAATACATCTAACTCAAAATTGATGATTTTGGACAATTTCATGGATTATGTGTCATATGACACTGCCACAGCTGTGTAAAATATTTTAAATTTTTTTTGGAAACAGCTATCATAAGTCTGTACAGTTGTAAGTCACTTATGTTGTACTCAGAAGTTGAGGAGAGAATGTATACTAATATACATTGAAAAATTTAAATGAACAGTAAAGAAAAAAGAAGAGAATAAAGGAATATAAAAGAACAATAAGATTAACGTTGATGTTGCAAAAGCATATTCAACTGCATGTTGTGTAATATAACACAAATTAAAACATATAAATGAAGAGTATTAGTGAAAGAGCCAGATAAGATGCAAATTCAAAGTAAGTTAGTAGAATAACCACCTCATAGTAGTTAGTAACAATAACTTCAAGTTAGTAGCATAACTTCCTTGTTGCTATAGCAATAAGGAAATTATACTAACTTGTTATAGCAACAAGGAAGGGGAAAGAAACTAAGTCAAAAACTAAAACAATAAATCCAAAAAATTACTTAGAATCGTTGTTGAAAAGTGGGAAGATAGAATATATCTGTTGACATTACACTTGATTGTACAGACTGTAATTTTCAGAAAATACATCTGAAAGAAAACTGTTCCAAAAAAAGAGAAGTAGAAGGGATAAATAACAGATTTGCCAAGATATGCAAATCAAGTGGACCTAATTTCAACAAAGTCCTATCAGTCTGTGACAGCCAAATCCTCTGCTTGCACCTTCATGGTGGTGGGACTGTTAGTAATCCTGGGTATACTCCCATATGCAAGTCCTAAAATACAGCACCTAGAACACTGTGGGTGCCAACCCTTTATGTGAATCAATGTAATCAGGGGATTGAGGTGTGGCACCCACACCACATGGAGGAATGCTGTCCCTCTGTATTACCAGGCAATACTTGGTGGTAGTGTCTCTCATCAACCGGTGCAATACCACTACTTTGCATACTGGAGGCTTGAAGTGGTGGAACACATGTTTAGTCTCTAGAGCAAAGCTGGAATCCAAAAAAAGTTCACTAATTGTTGACACTGTTCAATTTTCAAGTGCAACCTCCTGATTTGGTTTAAAACAGGGCGATTCATATAGGAGGGATTTTGCATTGCTCTAATTGAGCTGAGAGAGTCTGTGTAAAATAAATATTTTGCAGATGAGTAAAGATTCAAATTTTCTAGAGCTAATTTTCTTCCATGTAGTTCTGCAGAAAAGTTGCTATACTCAGGTGGAAGGGAAGCTGAAATGATAGCAGAGGGAAACACTGCTGTTGCTCCAACGGCTGATTGAGATTTGGACCCATTAGTATATATTGGCAGGAAATCAACATGGCTCTGAATATGACTTGCATGGAGATGTTTCACATTGAGGGTCGGTAGAAGATTCTTACCCTATTGAAGAAAATAAGTATCAAAGTTCAGTTGAGGAGGGGGAGTCCAAGGTGGATGAAAGTAATTCATTACCTGTTGACTATTGTGAAGAGGAACTTTACAAATCTGTGATATTTCAAAAAGCCATAGGCCCGCTGGACTTATTTTATTAAGTTTAATTCTGTAGAGATTAGGTAGTTGTGGATTGAAGAGGTGAATTGGATACAAACAGCAACTTTTAATTTTTGCTGCATACTTTAGTAGTAACATTTTTCTGTGGATGTGCAAAAGGGGTTTGTGAGCTTCAATATATAGACTATGAGTTGGAGATGTCCTGAAGGCTCCAAGTGCAATTCGTAATGCACTATGTTGTAAAGGATCCAGCCAGCATAGTACACTCTTTCAGGCAGAATTGTAGACTGGAGCACCATAATCCAAATGGGTTCTAATCAATGCTCTATATAATCGAAGCAACAAGGTATGATCTGCTCCCCAAAGACAGGGTGGATAAAGCTCTTAGTATGTTGAGCTTTTTGAGACAGGTATTATGTACAAATTTAATATGTTCAAGGAAGTTTAATTTCTTGTCAAGGGTTAATCCCAAAAATCCGATGTTGTTGGCAATCGGAATGGTAAAGCCAGACATGTGAAGTTCGGGATCTGTATGCAATTTGCGTTGATTGCAAAAGTGTATAGCAACAGTTCAATGTTGTGAAAGACGATAGCAATTGAGCACTGCCCACTTTTGTATTTTATTTAGTGATATTTGTAACTGACGTTCAATAGATCTCATATTCTGCGAATGGCAAGAAAGAGAAAGATCATCAGCATAAAGGTAAGCCTCGACAGTATTTGGAAGCTCTTTTGTAATAGAGTCAATTCTAAGGGCAAAAAGGGTTGCACTCAGTACAGACCCTTGCAGAACTCCTTCTTCTTGCAAAAATGTTGTAGAAAGGGAGTCAAAGTATCGGACTCGAAAAGAACGACTTCATAAAATGTTCTTAATAAATATAGGTAGGTTGCCTCGTAGACCAAGAGTGCGCAGGTCTCTGAGAATGCCGTGATGCCAGGTAGTATCAAATGCCTTCTCTATATCTGTGGAGACCATAACAAGGTGTTCATTTCTCACAAAGGCATCGCGAATTGCAGACGCGGCCTTAATCATGAGATTTAAGGCAGACCTGTTTTGGCAAAAGCCATGCTGACTGTTACTTGTTAGATGTTGGTCTTCAATGATCCAAACAAGTCGTCTGTGGATCATTTTCTCAAGGATTTTACCAAGGCAACTGGAGAAGGAAATTGGCTGGTAATTATAAGGACTGCAAGGATCTTTTCCAGGCCAGAACGGTGGTGTGGTGCCAAGGTGTAGGATAGATGTTTTCCAGGAATATTCGATTATAAAATAAAAGCAGCAGTTGTAAATGTTTGTCATCAAGGTGCTGTAACATGATGTAATGTATTCCATTGGGCCATGCTGCACTGTTGCGTGCTGTTCTAACAGCTTGTAGAAGTTACAAATATTGAAGAGGCTGGTTATATGGTAAGATTAGAGAGGTGCGAAAGTTTATGGGCCGCTCTTCAGTGATGTTCTTGATTTTCTGGAATTCCAGGGAATAGCTTGATTCCGCTGAGACTTGAACAAAGGTTTTGTCCAAGGCATTTGCTATAGTTAGAGGAGCAGAGAGTTCTTGCCCATTCCAGGAAAGGATTGTAGAAGGGATGGTCGGAAACTTTCCAGAAAGCTGTCTAATTTTCTTCCACATTAATTTGGAGTCAGTATTTCTATTTACAGTGGACGCAAACAGAGTCCAAGAATCCTTCTTGGCTTGTTTTTGAATGAGACACGCTCTTGCCCTTAGCTTTTTATAATTAATGAGATTAATTGTTGTTGGTGATTGTCGAAATAAATTCCACGCTTTATTTTTTTCCCTCTTTGCTTTCGTGCATTCTTCATTCCATCAGTAGTTAAAATGGTGCCGGGCCGTAGGATTCATTAATGAATAGAGTTTTTAGTTGCTGATAACAAGTGGGATGTGATATATTCCATTACTTCATCAATGGGCTGTAATCGTATAATTTCGTCATTCACGGTAATAGCTGACTGAAATTTGACCCAGGTGGCACGAGAGAATTTCCATTTCTGGCAGGGTTCGGCTAATGGTGGTTGTGCAGTGAGAATATTACAAATAATTGGGAAATGATCACTGCCCGTGGGATCATTCATAACAGACAATTCCATGACCGAAAACAGTACCGGGGAGCATACTGAGAGGTCAATTGCAGAAGTTTATCCAGTTGGCAATTGTATGTGCGTAGGTTCACCTGTATTAAGAATGGTAAGATTTTGATATCCAGAAAGGTTTCAATCAGTCAGCCATGTATATCTAATTTAGAAGATCTCCCATAACGGGTGGCGACCATTGAAATCCCCTAACAGACAGGGGAAGGTAACTGCAGTAGAAGGTTTTCCAGATCTTGGTAATAGAATGATTTGGTAGAAGACATTGAAACTAGTGTTATCGCAATCTGAGTAATGAAACATACAGCAACAGCTTCAATTTCTGTTTAAGAACAATTTGCTTCACTGGGATCTGTGAGTTCATCAAGATAGCCACACCACCATGGGCAGCATTTGATGTATTGCAATCTTTTCGATATATAGAGTAGTTTGTAAGATTTTACATCTTACAAATATAATATTTTGTGGAAGAGGGAGATTTATTTAAAGTAAAACTTATAATAAAGCAATATGGGGGAGCGGAACATTACAAGTTAAGAATATTACTAAGATCACTGGCAAGGATTAAATTAGACAACGTTTATGAAGGTCAGTGTTATTAGTAGAAGGTGTTAACTCTGGAAAACAATGCCGCGAAGGACCATGCTACTGTCGGGACATTTTCTTTAATCGGTGACACCTGAAGAAGATAATAAGGTGGTAAAAACGGAACAAATGCTGGGAATTAGATGGAGGTCTGGCTCTGGCTGTCGGTGATGGCAAGTTTTTAGATCGTGGGAAATTAGTCTGCTACAGTATAACTATAAGTGGCTGACTTCAAAGGTACTGACAGCCTGAGAAAGTTCACAAACTTCTTAAAATAAGAAGTTAGATCGGGCAATAAGGAAACAGCGTGAGAAAGATTAAAATTAGCGAATAAGAAGAGAGAGAAAGTTGATAAAATGAGTAAGATTGGTTAAATGGAAAACTAGGGCAGATTTGACATATGTAGGCGGTACAGAAAAGGAGAGGAACAAAAAGTGAGTGGACGGGCAGAAAAAGAGGCACAGAGTTGAGAATTTGGAAGTGTTTTGCGAAGATGAGTTAGTGACAGATCCCCGAGTTGAGTTATGTGGGTGTTTAGGAAAATGGATTAGTGGGAAACGAAAGATGAGCTTTGTTGGTGATAGGGAAAATGAAATAGTTAACAGTGGAGTGTTTGGACGTAGTGGGAAAAGAGAAGGGTAGCGCCCTGCGAAATTTTCTTCTTGAAAAAAAGTTCTTAATAGGTGGAGTGGAAAAACAAGGGTAGCACCCTATGAGTTTTTCCTTGTGATAAGTTTTAATAAAGTGGAGAGGAGGAGTTAGTGTGATATTGCCCTATGAGTTTTCCTTGTGATAGGTTTTAATAAGGTGGAGAAAGAACGCCAGTCCCAGTGCAGCAAAGAGTTCCTAAAAATCATCTGTAGCAAATTCAGGTGTAGCTGATGAAAGAGATCCCCAGAAGGTACCCTGAGAGCCAGGAAAGCTTGGAACATCCCCGGAAAGGAAAGAAAAAAGATAGAAGTAGGTGAGATATTATTAAGTACTGTAAGTTAAGAAGAATACTGTTAGTGAAACAGTATAGTGATTAATTAATGAAAAACAGAGATAGCACTAGAAGTAAATAGATAGATAAATTATCTCTTAAGTAAATTATATATATACTAGCAGAGTTTAATTAATTAAAAAAAAGGTTATTGTAAAATGCAAGAGAAACGAAAGATAAGTAATAGATTAAATTGTTGTTCAAACGATTATAATATGTTAGAAGGATAATAAAGTTTATAGTGAGAATCTTGGAATGTTCTAAAGATAGATAATTGAATATAGTAAATTTTATATGAGAATATTTGAATATTCTATGGATAGGTAATTTAATATAGTGTTTGTATTAATGAAGAATTGTTGGTCCAACTGAAAGACTAATAACAAATAGAGACTTTAGGAATGTTAAGATTGGTCTTCAGTGTATTGTAAACGAATGGTGAGAACACAGATTATAATGATGAAACACAGATTATAATGGTTAATATAAGAATAATATATGCAAGGTATCCTTGACTTAACCTTGTATGCATATTACATGTTTTTTATTCAATTGTATATTATGTTGTATATATCTATCTAAATAAACCATTGTTGTTATATAAAAAAAAAAAAAAAAAAAAATTGTTGTTTGTTAAAATGTGAGTTTGTTATTCATGAACCTCAATTTTCCGAAGGGATTATATACTAATTTGTAGTTCCCCCCATCATCCTCATTGTTTTCCACCCCCCACAATTGGCGAAATGCCAGCCAGGATAACTCCCCTAATCGGAAGGCTGTGTTCAGGATGACAAAGCAATTTTAGAACAGTTGCTGAAACTGAAAAAAAAAAAAAAAAAATCAGCTGGCGAGCCAGAACAGTAGTAAAAGATAAACAGGAGGTTGATGAATGTAGAGCAAGGAATGGTAGTAGAAATGTGTTAAATAATAAATAAAAGTGTAGCAACATATAAATGTGGATTATTCAAATGTGGATTTGAATTCATATATAGATGTGAATTCATATAGATGTGGATTATTCAAATGTGGATTTGAATTCATATATAGATGTGAATTGATATAGATGTGGATTATTCAAATGTGGATTTGAATTCATATATAGATGTGAATTCATATAGATGTGGATTATTCAAATGTGGATTTGAATTCATATATAGATGTGAATTCATATAGATGTGGATTATTCAAAAGTGATTATGGATTGATTGTATGGTAAATTGACTATTGATAGATTAACAGGAGATTGATAAAGATAGAGCAAGGAATGGTAGTAGAAATGGGTTAAATTTTAAATAATAAATAAAAGTGTAAACAACTTATAGATGTTGATTATTCAAATGTGGATTTGAATGCATATATAGATGTGAATTCATATAGATGTGGATTATTCAAAAGTGATTATGGATTAATCGTATAGTAAATTGAATATTGATAGCATATTATTGTTAATTGAAAGTCAGTTAATAAGTTATAGATTGATTAATAGAGGTTGATTATCATTTTGTTATTAGCTATTAGAATAATCTAAATAGAGAAAGTATAAACAATGCTATTTAGATCACAGATGGCTACAAGTGAGAATAGAAGCGAAAGATAGGAATCCCTAAGGGCAAACTCCAGTAGGAAATAGTTTAAATGGGTCCATAAAGCTAAGTAAATATTTAAGAAACTTAATAGGGATTTGTAAATAGATGTACAGTGGTTAAATTTTGGAAAGGGTAGGAGAATAGAAAAAAAAATTTACACAAGTATAAATTTTTTCTTGGAGGGCTGGTCGTATGTAAGATGTAAAATCTTACAAATATAATATTTTGTGGAAGAGGGAGATTTATTTAAAGTAAAACTTATAATAAAGCAATATGGGGGAGCGGAACATTACAAGTTAAGAATATTACTAAGATCACTGGCAAGGATTAAATTAGACAACGTTTATGAAGGTCAGTGTTAAACTTGACAAAGGCTAATGGCAAGGAAGGGGTGTACTTCGGTTCCCAGCGCACAGGAGCATCCAAAACAATGGAAACTGGTTGAAACTGTTATTAGTAGAAGGTGTTAACTCTGAAAAACAATGCCGCGAAGGACCATGCTACTGTCGGGACATTTTCTTTAATCGGTGACACCCGAAGAAGATAATAAGGTGGTAAAAACGGAACAAATGCTGGGAATTAGATGGAAGTCTGGCTCTGGCTGTCGGTGATGGCAAGTTTTTAGATCGTGGGAAATTAGTCTGCTACAGTATAACTATAAGTGGCTGACTTCAAAGGTACTGACAGCCTGAGAAAGTTCACAAACTTCTTAAAATAAGAAGTTAGATCGGGCAATAAGGAAACAGCGTGAGAAAGATTAAAATTAGCGAATAAGAAGAGAGAGAAAGATTGGTTAAATAATTTTGTTAAATAAGTTAAAAATGAGTAAGATTGGTTAAACGGAAAACTAGGGCAGATTTGACATATGTAGGCAGTACAGAAAAGGAGAGGAACAAAAAGTGAGTGGACGGGCAGAAAAAGAGACACAGAGTTGAGTTTTATGTGTGTGTTTATGGAAATGAGTTAGAAACTCAGAGTTGAGAATTTGGGAGTGTTTTGCGAAGATGAGTTAGTGACAGATCCCCGAGTTGAGTTATGTGGGTGTTTAGGAAAATGGGTTAGTGGGATTCTAAGTAGAGTTTTTGTTGGTGCTAGGGAAAATGAAATAGTCAGCGGACACAGCAGTCGAGATTTTCGTCGAGATAAGTAAAATGAGTTCGTAACACGGACAGTTGAGGGTTTTGTTGTGGTAGGAATATGTGTCAGTTAACAGTGGAGTGTTTGGTCGTGGTGGGAAAGAGAAGGGTAGCGCCCTGTAAGTTTTCTTCTCGAAAAAGTTCTTAATAGGTGGAGCGGAAAGGCGAGGGTAGCACCCTATGAGTTTTTCCTTGTGATAAGTTTTAATAAAGTGGAGAGGAGTAGGAGTTAGTGTGAGATGCCCTATGAGTTTTCCTTGTGATAGGTTTTAAGAAGGTGGAGAGAAAGGGAGCGAAATCCGCAGAATCAGTAGCTCGAGAGAAAGGAGCGAAAATGCGAAATTAGTAGCTCTATGAGTAGGAAGGAAGCAGCGAATGGATGGTCGCCCGAATAAGGTGGAGAAAGAACGCCAGTCCCGTGCAGCAAAGAGTTCCTAAAAACTACCTGTAGCAAATTCAGGTGTAGCAGATGAAGGAGATCCTCAGAGAGCCAAAAATGGAAGTTTGAAACCGCCCCGGAAAGCAAAGGAAAGAAAAAAGATAATAGTAAGTACTGTAAGTTAACAAGGACTGTTAGTAAAACAGTATAGTGATTAATTAATGAAAAACAGAGATAGCACTAGAAGTAACTTGATAGATAAATTATCTCTTAAGTAAATTATATATATACTAACAGAGTTTAATTAATAAAAAAAAAAAAGGTTATTGTAAAATGCAAGAGAAACGAAAGATAAGTAATAGATTAAATTGTTGTTCAAATGATTATAATATGTTTTAAGGATAGATAATTGAATATAGTGAGAATCTTTGAATGTTCTAAGGATAGATAATTGAATATAGTGTTTGTATTAAAGAAGAATTGTTGGTCCAACTGAAAGACTAATAACAAATAGAGACTTTAGGAAAGTTAAGATTAGTCTTCAGTGTATTGTAACAGAATGGCGAGAACACAGATTATAATGATGAAAATAGCATATTGATTGTTAATATAAGAATAATATATGCAAGGTATCCTTGACTTAACCTTGTATGCATATTACATGTTTTTTTATTCAATTGTATATTATGTTGTATATATATATATGTAAATAAACATTGTTGTTTATTAATGTGTGTGTTGTTTGTCATACTGAACACACAGCCTTTCCGAAGGGAATTATAAATAATAGAGAAGTTCCCTTGAATCTGGAATTCTCCTAGGAAGT
The DNA here is from genome assembly GCF_048544385.1 of Mastigoproctus giganteus. Classification (NCBI taxonomy): domain Eukaryota; kingdom Metazoa; phylum Arthropoda; class Arachnida; order Uropygi; family Thelyphonidae; genus Mastigoproctus; species Mastigoproctus giganteus. Next base: position 163,443,495 of record NC_143583.1, on the reverse strand, counting down.
AAAGTCAGATGCGTAAGTGGGTGAAATAAGAATAAAGTGGACAAACACATAATAGGGAACAAAACAAAATAAAACAATAAAAAAATATATAAACAATCATCATCTTTGTTTTCCACCCCCCACAAGTTCTTTATGGAGGTGGAAATTTGGGAAGTTAATAAGGTTTCTTGCAAGCAGTAGTGATGAATAAGGCCATGGATATTGCTCTGAAGTCCTCTAAAATTCCACTGTAAAATATATGGCATTACTTGAGATGAGTAATGCCATATATTTTACAGTGGAGCTGTATCTGACTGCTTTTTCATGGAGCTGTATCTGACTGCTTTTTCAGTATGGCAGTTTTATGTCCATCAGACTTCGGTTTATTTTTTTTTTTTTGGAAAAACTCGAGTCTTCCTAGTTGGATGAGTAATTAGTATCCATGGAGGTATCTTAGATATTTTTTTTTGAATTGGAACTTTTACTATGTGGTGTAGTAGCAATCACTGGTGGGGAAGGAGATTTCACTGGTACTGTAAGAGGAGTGTTACATGTCTGTTCTGAGTGTTTATGGATATTAGATTGTTGCTGAGAGAGGTCAGCTCGAGTCCAGTCAGAGATTGATATGATTGAGGGGGCAGTAACATAAGTTTGGGTGGACACTGTTTGTTGTTTTTGTGTAATACTGGCGTAGGTACGTTTGGATATAGGAGCAATTATTTTCCTGGCTTCTTGATAACTTACCTTGTTCTCAACCTTTTATTTAACAATTTTTTTCTCAATTTTCCATCTCTCACACATTTTGGAGTAAGCAGGATGGGTGCCTTTGCAGTTGGGACATACTGGGTTTTCTCAGTTTTTTTCCATCCTGGTTTAATGTTAATTAATAAAAAATAAATTAATCAAAATAATAATTAAATCCTATATTATTTTTTCTTATATCCACTACACCATCAAGATAATATTTGTATTAAGAGGTGCCTGATTTAAAATCATTTATTGCCTTTATCTAAACATTCCCATGGTATCACTGGAGAACTCATGTGCGGCAGGTGCCGTGACTTCAGGCATATACCAGCTACAGGGTGTTAATATCAAAGAGGAAAACGAGTGTGAGAAAGAAAATCTTGGGAAACACCAGAATTAGTGGAGAAGTTAGAAGACAGAGAGCCATCTACCAACACATGCAATGATTGTTCAGTGAGAAACTTGGACACACATTGCAAAAAACAGTTGACAGTCCATAAATGGAAGTTTAAGCGTTTATACCAAACACAATGAAAAGCTTTAGAAATGACAAAAGCAACTCTTAATATTACCAAACTTTTCCATGAATCAGTTCAAAGATGATAAACATAACCCAACATATCAATCACTAGGAAACTGGAACTGAATCACATAGTAGATTTCAAGCCAGTTTAAGAGTTTGTGGTTGAGGGATTCCTCCATTACTTTGGGAGTAGAAGAGATAAGAATTCCATTACTTTGGAAGTAGAAGAGATAAGGGTTTTCACTAGATGGAGGGATTTCTTACCCCCATTTTTAGTAACTGGCTGGATACGAGTAACTTTCCAAGCAGAAGGAAACACACCAATAGAATAAGAAAGTGTAAAAAGGCAAACTCAGGAGCAGAGCTTTTGAGAACAAGTGGAGAAATGCCATCAGGAGTTAGTTTTCTTTGCATGAAGAGTGTTCAGAATTCTAATATCCTTCTGTTGTAAAACAACAGAAGGCATTGGGTGGATTGTACTGGGTATGGTAGCAGGTGGTTTACAAGGATTAGGGGGTTCTCAACAGGGGAGGGAGGGATCATGGATACTAGAATGGTTTGTGGCCCTCCAAAGTTCAACCCTACTCGATGAAATCTTATTCCTTAATATTTAATTTCTTTCATAGGGTTTTCTTTTCCCCTGAGACAACTGATTTTTAACATATAGGTACAGTAATACCCCGAAGTTACGCGATAGGTGGGTCCGACGAAAATCACGTAAGTCGAATTCGCGTAAGTCGGGGTACAACTTTGCATATAAATACATATAAATTTTGCTTAATTGGGACCAAGGACTAACAAAAACACTAGTTTAGAAGAAAAATATTAATAAAATTGCAGTTCTTTATACATATTAATACAAAATATGTATTAAAAAAACAAATGCCTTACGTTAAAAAGTTATTTCGATGTCGATGGCTTCATAAAATCTAACAAATTCGTCTGACGACACAGCGCGTTCTTTTTTTCACGCAGAATTTCTTAGTAGCAAGCTAATAATTTTTTTATTCCTTGCTTTGTAGCTATAACGCGTTCTTCGTTGGAGTCTATGTTTTCTAAAATTTTTAAGCCCTTTACAATTGAGCCCTTTTCAATTTTCAACCTGTCAAGTTTGCAATTGTCATGTGCTTTTCGCCGTTGCTTCATTTAGGCCTGTAGCACGTGCAATATCACAGGGTCTTTCATTTCGCTCAAAGCGTTTCACAATTTCATATTTTTTCTCTATCGACAGAGGCGGACTGGCCATAAGCCTTACCGGGGAAACCCCGGTGGGCCAGTGTGATTTTGGCCATAAACCATAGTGTGAGGCCACTATAAATTTTCCCGGGTAAGAATTTTTGATCCAGTCCGCCTCTGTTTATCGATAATTGCTTTTCTTTTTCTCTCTGAATCTGCAGTGTCTTCACCAGGACGCTTCCTTTTCACACCTTTTAATTAAGTATTTTACTCATTTTTAGGGAATAAAGCACAATTACAAAACGAGGAGGCACGCTTGATATGCATAAACAAAGCTGCGCGCATGTAGCAACTGAATAAACAACACCATAAAGGCAGAGATACACTATTAACACCTCACATTTCTAGGGGTTACTACCATAAAACAATAAAAATCCAGTTGCGTTTCTGCTAGTGGAATCTGTTATAAACTGGTAGTAAACTCGATCTAATTGCATTTGCGATTATACCGATAGCTGGAATTGTGTTGGTTTTTACGTTATTATGGTGAAATGTGTTTCCCCTTCACTGATATAAAAAACATAAAAGCAGCAAAGTTGAATTTTGTTCATCTTTCGCTCTCAATCTCCGCCGTTGAACCGTATATCGATAACATATGAAAAACGACCTTGAAGATAGTGGGCGGCAGCGTTGCCAAACAAAAAAACAAGAACCGCGTAACTCCGAGTTCGCGTAAGTCGGGGTAGCGTAAGTCGGGGTATTACTGTATATTATATTAGTAGTGAGTGAGAAACTTTGATAAAAGGAAGATAGTGAGCGTGATTTAATTCAATCACGTTGCTTTTCATAGGCATTAAATACCTATATGCTTTCAGAGGTAATGCCTCCACAATCCTTGGCATTTGTGCCATTTCAAGAGCTGCAACCTTGGTGGTGGCGTGGTTTTTTAAATTTATTCTTTTGTTTCATTGGTCAATATATTAGACATGGATAGGATGAGAAAACGTTTCAGTCTATTGTTTTTACTTTCTAAGCAACAATTAGTATTGATTTATTATTTCCTTGTGGAAGTTGTTTATTTTTGATACACAGTGCTTTTGTGAGTGACACGGGCTATGAGAGTTAAATTAAAATAGTTTATATTTTATTATTTAATTCAGGCCTGGGCAAACTTTTTGGCCGAAGGGCCACATCAGTAATTCAAAAAGAAGGCGGGCTGCACGTAAAATACTATTTTTAGATATATATTATTTGTTATCATGAAGAAGAAATATAACATTAAAAAAAAATTATTCTCTAACAACCAAGAATTTAATTAGATGAATGGAACTGTTTTACATCTTTTAACATTTTTTTAATTTCAGGTGTTAATTTTGTAGATGAGATTCTTAAAACTGCTTGTAAATGTTCATTGGTGATGCTTGATCGCAAAGAATTTTTATTTAGATTCATGATGGAAAATGTTTGTTCACATATGTAGGTTGATCCAAAAATAACCAACATTTTTTGGGCAAAATCTTTAAGTTCGTCGAATTTGTCTGAATTAAAAGTATTGTAAAATTTACAGATTTCCTAACGATGGTGCAATTCTCTTAAATCGGTATCACACTGCAGATCTATAATCTGAAGTTGTTGGTTGGTTGATATGTTGTTTAATGGCACAAGGGCTGCTAAGGCCATATTGTGCCTATCTGAAGTTGTAGTTCACTCAGTGCACTATCTATTTCTATTGAAAATGGGTGGCACACTATTGCCAAACTTGTCTCAATTTTTCGGAAGTCGCCAAATCTTCGTGAAAAACGTTGATAATTTCACAATATTTTTCAAATTTATTTTCTGGGATCTTCAGCAACTTCATGGTTGGAAAGTGGTTTACCTTGTTAATCAATAAATGTTGAAGGAACAACTGGAGTTTTAATTGAAATCCATTCAAACTTTTTACCATATCAGGGGCATATAAATTTTTCCCTTGTAACACGGTGTTGAAAGTATTTAAGTGTGTCACGATGTCCAGGGTAAACGCAAAATCACAAATCCAGTTATTATCAGTTAATTCGGGAAAGTCCATAATATTTTTCAGTTTTAAAAATAGAATGATATCATCTTTAAGATACCATACTCGCCGAAGAACTTTTCCTAAGCTAAGCCATCGAATTTGGCTATGATAAGGAATATCTGTGTACTCGGATTCAATATCTTGAAGAAAATTAACGAATTGTCTGTGTTTCAGGCCCCTCGATCGTATTAAATTTACTAGTTTAATAACACAAGATGTGACATGTTCAACTTTTAACACATTTTTACTTAATACTTGTTGATGTATAATACAATGAATTGTAATTAAATTATAATCAGGATAATTTTCACAAATTTTATCCTGAATTTTCTTTAACGCTCCAACATTTTTACCTGTCAAACTTGGTGCTCCGTCAGTTATTAAGCTTACCATTTTGTTCCATTGTAAATTATATCTTGTTAAGCATTTTTCAACTTTTTCAAATATATCAGCTCCCATTGTTTGGTCTTTAAGAGATTCCATTGAAAGAAGCTCTTCAATAATTTCAAAATTAGAGGTACATCCACGTATGAAAATTAATAACTGTGCAGTTTTTTTTCGGTCGTTACTTTCGTCGAGAGCTATCGAGTACCATGTTATGGATTCTAATACTGATAATAATTCCTCATTCAAATTTGTATCAATACATTCAATTCTTACTACAGTTCACCGAGATAAATTTATATTCTCAAATTTGTGTTTAATGTCAGGACATATAATTCCACAAGCTTCAGTCATACATTCTTTAATATAGTCTCCATCAGAAAAAGGCTTGTTGCTTTTTGCAATTATATGAGAAATAACAAAACTTGTCTCTACAGTAGCTTCTTGTTCCTTAGTTAGCCGCTTAAAACACATTTTATTGGCTAGATAAATTTTGAATCAATCCAGCAGTTTTCTTTCTCGCTTCCGGAGTTAAATTGGCACCATATTCGGAATGTTTAGTAGTGAAATGTCTTAATATTGTACTCTTTCAACACTGAGACATTCTCCTGGCAGATGAGACAAATAGTCTCGTTATTTATGTTAGCAAAAAAATATTTTGTGTTCCACTCTTCATTGAAGACACGATGCTCTTGTTGAATTTTTCATTTTTTATTCATTTTTAAAAGGGCGTTTAATATTATTTTTATCGCTACTGGCACCAAGATGATAATGCAAAAAAACTAACTGCAGGATGATCGTCAGAGAAAACAGACTGGAACTGCAGCTGGTCAGCAGTCCTATTCTATTACTCCGCCACCGCAGCAAAGCCATTGTCATCATCACCGGTTGTCTGTTACTGTAGTTTTGCGCGGTTAGTTTATAATTGCAAATTATACCGTTATAAAAGCACCTGCTGGCTCGCTCCGGTTCGTGCACAATTTCAAATTCTATCTCAATTTGAACAATACAGAGATGATAAAACAATTTACAAGTCGACAAATTCTATAATGAATTACATATACAAATTTATTTTTCAAAAATACGTCGCAAAAGGCATAAAATAAGTAAACTTTTTTCAAAAATATAATTAAAGCTCGCAGGCTGCACAAAAATGTGTGGCGGGCCACATGCCATAGTTTGCCTGGGCCTAATTTAATTCATTGTAGTTATTCAACCCATCATCAATCATGTCAAGTGCCAAAAAAAAAAGTGTTGACAATATCTGAATAAATATCTAGCTCATAGTTTTATTGAAAGTCCAATCGACTTGAGACAGTTCATGTGTCTTATGTGTAATAGTTCTTTTTCAAATGAGGCTACAAAACTGTCAAGACTTTTAGATCACTTAAAAGGAAGCATCCTGTTATACATATGTAAACATATTGAATATTTTAAAAATTTAAAACAGAATTTTAAAACAAAGTAACACTGTTACTTCCTTATTTAAGAAGAACACAAAGAAATGACAATGGAATGACTACATCTTATAAAATTGCAGAAATCATCGCAAAAACTGGTAGTGCTCATACAGTTACTGAGACTGTTACCTGCATTAGAGACTGTAATTTCAACACTGTTGCAGCAAAATCCTTCGAGTATTTTAAAAGTATTGCCATTGAGCAATGATTCAATTCGAAGACAAATCGATGAGGTCAGTAACATTGAAGAGCAGCTAACTGACAAACTAAAAATGAGAAAATTTTCTATTCAGATTGATGAATTTGCAGTTACTGACAATAAGGCCCTTCTAATGGCATATGTTTGTTATTTCGATGATGATTGTAAAGTGCAAGAAGAGATGTCGTTTGTAAAATCCACAGAAACTGGCTATACTGGAGCATCCATTTTTGCTGCTGTAAAAACATGGTTTGATGAAAAATAAGTACCATTGGAAAATTTGGTATCCTGTGCCACTGATGGTGCTTCCTCCATGGTTGGAAGATATAGAGGATTTATAGCCCACCTAAAGGAAGTATGTCCCAAAGTTCTTGAAATAGACTGCATTGTGCACCAAAATCATCTGGTTGCAAAAAATATTAGTCCTTTATCAATCTCTCAGGATAGTTATTAAAACCATCAATAACATGAAGTCATAGAGCAAATATGATCGCCTTTTCAGAAAATTTTGTGTTGATAATGAAGAACAGTATGTGAGGCTTCTTTTATATACAGAAGTCAGATGGCTTTCTAAAGGGAACTGTCTAACAAGATTTCTAAAGCTTTTTGATACGATAATTAGTTTTTTTAGAAAGCGAAGTACACAGATTTAGCAAAGGAGATCGGCATACACAAAAACAACATACAGCTTGGATTTTTCGAAAACTTAATGAAGTATCATTTCAACTTCAAGGGAAATTAATTACGGTGATAGACTGCAAACATGTATTAAAAGCTTTACTGATTTAATGAGAAAACAATTTCATGGTATGCAAGAGTTGGCTGAAATCAATGAATCTCTCACTGAGAATGAGCTTAAGAATTATTCAGATAATTTGTGTAATTTAAAAGGTGAAATGAAAATCAAATTTTCAGATTTATTTTCTTTTGAAGGAAGCCATGGAGGTTGGATCCAATTGGATATGATATCGGGTCTGCTAGTGAAGAAATTCAAGAACTAAACTGAATTAAAAAGTAACGAAGAATGCAAATATAAATTCGAAAAAGGTGGAATGGCTGAGTTGTGTGGATCAAAAACAACTAAACTTCTTTATCCAACATCTTATATGGTTGAAAATGGTTGTAGTTCAGTAAATAAAATATTAACAAAGGAAAGAAACAGAATTGATGTGTTCATGAGGAGACATTAGAATTAAACTTACTAGCATCATATCAAACATTGAACTTTTAGTTAAGAATCATCAGGCTCAGGGATCCATTGAATAAAGAGTAAGTATAAAGTATTTTCTTGTTTTAAATTTCATTGGGGGGGGGGGGATTAGGAAAAAAAATTGTCTAAAAAGTCCTTGGGGGGTGGGATTATTAAAAAAAAGGTTGAGAAACAGCGACCTAAATCATCAATACAAGAGTTAGAAGAAAAATAAGATGCTAATAAGTCAGCTTTGTCTTTAGCTAAGGATGCAACAGAACCATTGGGTAGTAATGTAAATTCCTGATTTTATTTTCTGTTAATCTGTACAGCATAAATGCTGTATAGATTCACAGAAGCTGCAACCAACAGATTTGACAAAAGGCAAGGTTCCTACTTGATGTCCTTGAGGCTGTCACAGACATTCTCTCGGGTATGCCAAGCTCAGCTTGCTACCTGGTAGTCTAAAACACTGATGGAACTGATATTCGGGTGACACTCAAGTCAATCAGACCTAATTTTGGCAAAGTCTGATCAATCTGTGACAGCCAACTCCTGTGTTGCACCTTCACGGTGGTGGGACTATTAGTAACCATAGGTATAACCCCATGTGCAAACCAATATAAGCAGGGGTCGAGGTATGGTGCTCACACCAAATGGAAGAATGCCACCATTCTGTGTTACCAGGCAGTACTAGGTGGTAGATGACGCTCATCCACCGGTGCAGTACTAGCACCTTGCTTATTGGAGGCTTGAAGTGGTGGAACCCATGTTTAATCTCCAGAGCAAAGTTCGGACCCCACCCCACTCTTCCATCTGCAGTTATGCCATACAATGTAAATTGTATTCTTATCAGTTCCTCTACTTCCTGCTGTTGGCTTGAAAGAAACATGATACTATGTCTAAGATCCTGAGTACAATGAAATACCACGACTGTGTAGAAATGTTCTACAAACGTGTAAATAGAATTATTTATTCAATTTTTTTATTTCATGAGCAGGAAAAATTACAAAAGTGTAAAAAATTAAAAAAAGAGAAAGGAAACAGGCATAATGTCAGCAAGTTTTATCTTTCGAGCATCATTGCCAGAATCAACATCTCCAGCTGATAAGCATGCCGCTGCGGAAGTTGAGGGCTGTGGAGATTTAGAAGGTGTTTTTTCCAGCACATCGCAAAAATTCTATGCAGCTGCAGAATCGGCACCGGCGACGTCGCCACATACTTTAATGTTTTGGAAACCAGCATGATGCTTGAACCTATAAAATCACTCATTGCAGGCCACAAACTTGGCTTGGGGTTTACCGTATTTTCCCTTAATATCTTGCTTTTGCTTGAATGGTCATTGGACTCAGGGGCACTTGCTTCTGAATCCGATTTTCCATCCATATTATTAATAGCTTTCCTATCTTTGATATAGCGCCTAAATGCTGTTTTATGATCACTGCTGATCATAAATGTGTTGATCCTTTAACATGTTCTTTTATATGTGCACTGTCCTTCAAAACAGTATTCATTGTTGTAGCAGCGAGACCTAATTCTGTGCAATGGATGACAAACTTTGTCCTGCTTCATACTTCTTAATCATCTTCATTTCTAAATCAATTTTGTTTCGTTTCCTAGCACTGCCAGCACTTGCACTTTCCATTGGTCCCTCTCCCCTTCACCATTGTAATAAGTAAAGAGGAATGAAGAGAAGATTCTGAAAATTTATGTTTTTTATACGATTAAAGATTTCAGTGAAGGGGAACTCGTTTCACCATAATAGATTAACAATGGCCACTGGCAGAGGTGGAAGTGATTCTTGCACTGCTTCTATTGAAATGAGCAGAAGCCTGAAAAACAAGATGCAGGATATTTCAGAGACTGCTGGGAGTCATTGTGGTACAAGTAAACACATGGGTTGTGTTAGGGTAGCCAAGAATAGAAACAGGTGCATGTATACCTGCGTGTACACCAATGCTAGGAGTTTGGTAAATAAATTTGATGAATTTGAGGTATTGCTCAAAACATCAAAGGCAGATATTGTTGGGATATCAGAGACGTGGTGTCACACAGATATAAGGAATGCGGAACTGGAATTTAGGGAATACAATGTGTATAGAAAGGATAGACAGAACAGGAGGGGAGGAGGGGTTATGCTATTAGTTAAGAAACACAAAGTCCAAGGAAGTGAAGCCAGTCGACATCGATGGACAAGGCAGTGTCGAGTCAGTTTGGTGTGACATAAGCATGGGGAAATCAAAATTGAGAGTAGGAGTGTGCTATAGGCCTAATGACTCTGATGAGTATAATAAGATATTGTACAGGGAAATAGAGTGGGCCAGTAAATCAGAGAGTCTTATAATGGGGGGATTTTAATTTCCCAGATATTGACTGGAATTTGTGGGTTGGTCACTCCCACACTAGCAAGGCTTTTGTGGATTTATGTGTGATTGTTTTCTACATCAGCATGTTCAGGAGGCAACTAGAGGGAGTAATACTCTTGATTTTGATTTGATTATCAGTAGTGATTCTTCATGCATTAATAATCTGCAGATAAAGAAACCACTAGGTGGCAGTGATCACAGTGTGTTGAAATGGGATTTACTCAAGGAGGTAACTACCATCAGAGATAAAGGGAAGGGTTTTTGTTTTCGTAAAGGCGACTATGATGGTCTGAGACAGTATTTAAATTCTATACAGTGGGACCAACTGATGATGTTACCAACAGCAAACTCAAAATGGGAAGCATTCAAGGAACTAATCTTGGAGGCTACCAGGCTTTACATACTAACTAAGCAATATTGTTCAAGGTTTAGGCCTAAATGGTTGTCAGATGGACTAATGAGACATGTGGCAGAGAAGAAAAATGCATGGGATACATACAAATTAATGAGTGACATGGAAGCCTATGATAGATATAAGTTGGTCTGTAACCAAGTCACAAAGGAGATTAGGCAGGCAAAGGCAGACTACGAAAAATCCTTGGCAAAGGATGCAAAGAAAAACAGAAAAGAGTTCTTTACCTATTTAAACTCAAGAAGGAAAGGGATGAATCAGATTGGTCCACTGGATATTGATGGTTCAACAGTTGAGGATCCTGCTCAGGTGGCTAACAATCTAAACGAGTATTTTGCATCTACATTCATGCATGAGGAGTTATTCAGGAAGGAGAATGATGTAGGTAAAGTAAACATTGGCAGTGAGCTGGATGATTTTGTAATAACTGAGAGGAAAGTGGAGGAGAGATTGTTGAGGATAAACATAAAAAAGGCACCTGGGGTGGATGGGATCTATCCAGTTATATTAAAGGAGGCAGCAAAGGCAGTAAGCAAACCCCTAGCCATAATTATGAGAGCTTCTTTGGACTCAGGAGAGGTACCATGGACTGGAGATGTGCAAATGTAACCCCAATTCACAAAGGAGAATCAAAGGCTGACACAAGTAATTATAGACCTGTTAGTTTAACTTCTGTTCCAGGTAAATTAATGGAGGCACTGGTTAAAGAAGCACTGTAGGATCATCTAGACAAGAATTCAGTTATAGCTCAGACGCAGCATGGTTTTGTTAAGGGCAGGTCTTGCCTGACCAATTTGATTGGATACTATGATGTAGTCACAAAAGATCTGGATGCAGGGAATAACTTTGATATTATATATTTGGATCTTAGAAAGGCTTTTGATACTGTTGCACATGGAAGACTGCTGCACAAATTGGAGCAGTGTGGCATTGGAGGCAAATTGCTGCTATGGATAAGGGGATGGTTGAGTGGCAGAAGACAGAGAGTGGTAATCAATGGACACTGCTCAACGTGGACTAATGTTATTAGTGGAGTTCCTCAGGGTTCAGTGTTGGGTCCGTTGTTGTTTTCTGTATTTATAAATGATATTGATGATGGTATATCAGGCTTAATGTCCAAGTTTGCAGATGATACAAAGGTTGGCAGGGTTGTTAAGGACACCACTGACACTATGCTGCTGCAACAGGATCTGGAAAGGTTGAACAGATGGGCTGAGAGGTGGCAAATGAAGTTTAACATTGACAAATGTAAAGTACTACATATGGGAAACAGTAACCCCAGAGCAACGTATCAACTCTGCGGTACTACACTGACAGTGGTGGAGAATGAAAAGGACCTGGGGGTAATTGTGCAGGCAGATATGAAGTTCTCTGAGCAGTGCAGACGAGCTGCAAGAGTAGCTCATGGTGTCTTGTCAATGATATACAGGAATTTTTCTAGCAGGGATAAGGAGGTGATTATTCCCTTGTATAAGGCAATGGTTAGGCCACATCTTGAGTACTGTATACAGGTCTGGAGGCCTCATTTCGAGAAGGATGTAGAGCTGCTGGAACGGGTACAGAGAAGGGAAACAAGATTAGTGAATGGAACAAAGGGTTGCTCTTACGAAGAAAGGCTTAAGTTTTGCAAATTACAGAGTCTGGAGACTAGGCACCGGCGAGGTGATCTGATAGAGGTGTATAAGGCTTTGAATGGTTTGAGCATGCTCAATGCCAATGGGATTCTTCATCTTGCTCAGAATAATCAGCTCAGAGGGCATAAATTCAAATTGAGGAAGGACGGATGTCGGATAGATGTGCGGAAATTTGCCTTTGGCCAGCGGGTGGTTGGTTGGTGGAACCGACTTCCATCACTTGTTGTTGAAGTTGATAGCCTAAACAAATTTAAGGCTCAACTGGACAGGTATTTCGAGCGAACGGAGGGGTGAAATGGGAGTGGTGTGTTTTTTTTTTCTTCCGAGGTCTTGGAGTGAATTACCAAAAAATATATTTATTTTTTTGTAATATTTTTATTAATATATTTAAATAAATAAATAAATAAAATATATTTATTATTGTATAATGTTTGAAATTGATCGTTCATTAAGTTATTAAAATATCAGTATCCTTTCAATAGAGATGAGTTATTTTCAATTTAGATGAGTTATAAAACTATTTACATTGTTGAATTTTGGTAATCTACTGTTGTTTACAATAATCCAGTGACATAACTTATTTTAGTGCCGACACACACACACTTTTTCATGCTATTCACTGCCTGAATATTCACATTTCTTGTATTTGCAAGCTTTCAACGCTAATTCTTTGTGTTTAGCAAACTGACTGCTACCCGCTGCCAACAACCGTGTTCATAGTGATGACAGCCGTTGTTGTTGTTATTTGGTTTTTAGGAGCATTAGCAACTAAGGCCATATTGCTCCGGTCATTCCCTGACCTTTCCGCATCCCCCGTATTTGGTGGTGACGGGCTCGAAACCCGGTCTGATCAAGAAGCATGTGCTACGCACTGCTGCTCCTTCCCACGTGGCTACGGAGGTGCCAGTGATGACAGCATATGGAGAGATATGAAATTGAGATTAAGTGTTAACCTGTCATAACAAATGGAAATGTAAGTAGTAATATTATTTTGTAATGATCTTATCTGTTCAAAGGTTGTACAATGATTTTATCTGTTTAAGTTAAGGGAGATTAAAAATGCATGAAGCATTTTCCTGTGATTTTAAGTAACCCACTGTAAAGTATAGAGGCAGTTAACTTCATTCAGAGGAATCAAATGGAATAACATCTGCTCTGAATTAAAAGGGAAGAGTAAGACCATCTACTGCTAAAGTTATTTGAAATAAAAATAAAAGCTTTCCAAGGTATCCTCTTGATGGTTAGAGATGGTAAGAGAGATTTGCTTATTTTTTTCTCATGAGATATCATTAAAATGGAAGCAGATTTTAATTAAAACAGTCTTTAGCAGCTTAATGGCTGAACTTATAGAAGAAAGGCAAACATTCCTACAAAATAAGGTACTGGACTTAGTGTACGCATTTAAAGGGAGATTTAATATTTGAACACTACTCTTACAAACCATACTGAAATGGAAAAGATTATTGTAAATTTTAGGCTGTTCAGTTTAAATTGCAGTGGCCACCATAGTTATAAGTAATATTCTGAAGAACAGCTGTGAATTAAGAAAAAGTATAAGTTTTTAAATTAAAAACTCTCCTTGCACGAGACAAAATCTAATTATGAATTTAAACTATGTTGTCATTTCAATTATTTCTTATCTCATTGCTATTTGATAATAACTTAACATAAGCCATATATGTGGGGTATAGATATCCAAAACTTGTGATGCACTGGAAAACCCATGGTGACACAGAACAGTTTGTACACTAGTTAAAAGAGAAAGAAATATTCTCTCATCATTTTATTGATCTGGGGGAACACAGTCAACTAATAAAAACCTAGTGTAGTTATTTTTCCTACTATTAAACTGTTCTTTCTGATACACAGCAAATTGTCTGATTATTGAACTGAATATGCTATGTGTTTAATGAAGTGTTCGTTTCAGGACCTTGAGGTGGGTATTTACTAAATACACCTGTTGAACACTTGTGGCAATTTGACTTTGTCGATCGCTAAGTAGGAGTCAACAAAATCACTCTTTATGGTTTGTAAATCACCAAAATGACATCCTTTCAGGATTTTTTCAGTCTAGGAAACAAAGAAAAAATAAGATAGAATTTTATCTGGTGGTGATGATGGGGGTTGCTGGATTTGAATGATTCTGTTTGCCCAAAAAACTAAGTACAAAAGTAGGAATTAGTATATAATCAAGGTGAAACAAGCAGTCTTTGGAGTTCCACTTTCCCCATCTTTTTCTTTGAACTGCATTACAAGTGCATCTCACAATTTCAATATAGAATTCTTTATTAACTGTGTGCCCCTGGAGAATATCTGTAATGGATATATTTTTTTTTTTTATGAAAACCCCAAACACGAGTGGTATTAGAACCTACAGTACTTAGTACCGTGAATGGGTTGGAGGTTCAGAAGATGAAAGAAGATATTTGTTGACATTACACTTGAACACTTCTGTAGACTGTAATTTTCAGGAAATACGTATGAAGGAAGGCTGTTCCAGAAAACGGCAGTTGAATGAATAAACGAGGAAGATGAAAAGTTGGTTCTGTGAGTTTGAAGTCAGACAGGAAATGGATGTTGGCACAAGTTTGGACTATTTTGAAAGAGAGAGTGAGAATTATAGAAACCAATTCAGAAGGACAGTGCCCATGGAAGTTTCTGTAGAAAGGGCATGCAGCAGAAACAGTAAGTCTAAGAGACAGAGTGGAGAGACTCTGTCAGAGATGAGTCAATAATTTGTACAGAGTGAACAGCTGTAGAGAAGAAAAGCAACAAAGAGAGCAAAAGAGAAAACCAAGATACAGAGGAAGCAATATTTGTAATGTGCTTGTGCCAAGAGAGATTAGAAGTCAGGGTAATCCCCAAAGGAGATATATCATCTTCCCTAGAAATCGGAGTGTCACCAAAGATAAGTATAGGAGCAGAAGAATACTTTTTTCAAGATATAAGACAAGAATGAGTTTTAGAAGGATTGAAATCAACTCAGTTGTCTTTGCCCCACTGGAAAATTACCTGGAGATCAGCATTTAAGGAATTGTTGAAGCTGATTGAGCAGGGCGAGGTTTCTCAAACTCGAAAGTGGAATGCAATGCGCTATCATCAGCAAAGATATGGATAGGATTTCCAGTCAATGGAAGGTCATTAATATAGAAGAGGAAAAGTGTGGGGGAAAGAATTGAACCAAGGGGGACACTAGCATTAGTGGAGAAGTTAGAAGACAGAGAGCCATCTACCATCACACTCAGTGAGCAATCAGAGAGAAAACTGGATAACCAATTACAAAAAACAGTTGGCAAACTATAAGATGGAAGCTTGTTTAGAAGAGCTTTAGGCCAAACATGATCGAATGCCTTTGAGATGTCAACAGCAACTGCTTGTATTTCACCGAACTTTTCCCTTGAATTTGTCCATAAATGGGTAACATAAGCCAGAATATCACCAGTGGATCAGCACTGACGGAATCCATACTGGCAATCATTGATCAGATGGATGGTTTCTAGATAGTTTAAGAGTTGGTGGTTAATTAATTTCTCCATTACCTTAGAAAGAGTAGAAGTAATTGCAATGCGACGATAATTGGATGGGAGGGATTTGTCACCCTTTTTAGGAACTGGCTGGATATGAGCAGATTTCCAAGCAGAAGAAAAAACATCTTTGGAATAAGAAAGTGAAAAAAAAAAAAAGGCAGGAAAGAACAGGAGTAAGTTCAGGAGCACAGGTTTTGAGAACAAGCAGAGAAATACCATCAGGACCTGGGGCTTTCTTAGCATCAAGATTTGCCAAAATCCTTCTGGCATCCTTTTGATGGATGACCACAGGAGGCATTGAATGGAGTGTGTTGGGAATGGGGGGAGTTGATTTACCAAGATCATTAATACATGAGTTGGAAGAAAAATGGGATGCTAGCAAGTCAGCTCTATCCTTGGCAGAAGTGACAATAGAACCATCTGGTTTTGACAGAGGTGGGAGCAGAGATGGGCAAAATTTGTGGCCACATAACTTTGGCAAGAGACCCGAATGCTCGGCTACCATTAGGGCAAGAAGCAAGTTTTCTACTCTTAGCCTGTTCAAACTCTAGTTTAGACTGATTAATAACTGCTTTACAATTGTTGCGAGCTTTGGTGTAGGCAGAAAATGAAACTGAAGAATTGAAAACAAGCCAATTACGATATGCAACATTCTTCTCTTGAACAGCCTTAGAACATTTATTGGAAAACCAAGGTCCAGATAAAGGACGAGATTTTAAAGTGGAGTGTGGAATAAAGGATTCCATTCCTACAAGAATAATTTCACTGACATCATCTGAGAAAAGGTTGAAATCAGAAGTTTTGAAACAGTGATCCGATCAAGGAAAAGAAATCATGCAGGTCATCCCATTTTGCATTCTTGTAATACCAACCAATACGAGGTTCGGAACAGCCATGAGATAAAGGCTCCATTGGAGAAGAGACAATCACTAAGTTACGATCTGAGGTGCCTAAAGGACCACTCACTTCAACTGTGTACTTATCTCGACCAGCTGTTGGTCGAGATAAGCGCAGTCATTGTGAACATTAAAATCGCCAAGAAAAATTACCTCACTGTTAGGAAAGTTGGACTGGAGAAAGTCAAGTTGCAAAGAGAGGAAGTCAAAGAGCTCCAAGTGATTAGCGGAGTTGGGAGAATGGTAGAGACAACAGATGAATTTGACACAACGAGGGAGAGAGATTTTAAGCCAGAGAAGATCAAAGAGAGGAGATTCCAAATTACCAAGTCTCTGACAGGGAATATCTGAATGAACATATGCACAAGTACTACCTTTGAGTCAAAAGGAATCATACAGCGAATAATTTGGGCAACTGAGATGAGCATTGGTTGAATCAACTAATAACTGAGATTTCGTCAGAAAAAGTACATGGGGTTTGGCATACTGTAAGTGTAAATGGACATCAGTGAGTTTAGAATTGAGACCATGTATATTTGTGAAATGAACTAGGAAGTGTTTGGGAGGTTTAGATCTTTTCACAGATAAGTTTGTTCTATTTGTTTGACAATTCATGGTGTATTCAATAGTAAGAAAAAGTGTGGGGGAGGACATGATGTGTGAAGTAATGGAATTTTTTGGATATGCCATACGTATGTTTGTACTGCCAGATATTAAGGAAACCCTGACTGTGAAGTATTAACAAATATTATCAAGTAGGCTGTTTTTACCAGTGAGGACATTCAAAGCATCATATATGTTTTGATACCGAATAATGTGGAGGAATTTGTTGCAAGATGTGCCAATCTTAATCTTACCATCATGCAGAGATGTGATACGATACATCCAAATCAATATTAATAGATGCATCTTTGCCTGTCACATCAAAAATGGAAGGTATTCACTTTTGGTACGTGTGGAGATGTAGCAACAATTGCCTAACCTTTTTATTTGTAATGAAACGACAGGTTTGAAGATAGTATTCAGCTTCTTTGTTAAAGCTAAACCAACATTTTCACCAGGTAGAAAAACAAAACACATACAGTCATTTTGAAATCACAATTGTTATGAATAT
Source organism: Mastigoproctus giganteus (assembly GCF_048544385.1). NCBI lineage: Eukaryota > Metazoa > Arthropoda > Arachnida > Uropygi > Thelyphonidae > Mastigoproctus > Mastigoproctus giganteus. The sequence goes on along the minus strand of NC_143583.1, from coordinate 163,425,833 downwards.
GTATGTACATGGAAATATCCCAGATTTTGATTGAATAAATGTTATAGGGTAGATATCGATGTCCTATTTCTGATTAAACATTATTCTTGTTGATAGAGTGTTACAGTCAAAAGCAGGAAATAAATCTTAAATATTACAGTGATTACAGTATTATTAATCAGAAAAAATAAAATGTTCCACACAGCTATGCACATAAACTTTTAAAAGTTTATGTGCATAGCTGTGTGGAACACATCTATGCACATAAACTTTTATAGTATTTCATGCACATCCAACATGAAATACTATGTAGGTTACAAAAATAAAATAAATAACAAAAAACTGCCATTATGAATAAGAAAAATGCCCAAATCATAATCATTTAAAGGATGGGTTAGTTACCATTCCCAGGTTAAAAAAACAATAAACCACACAATGTATATATGTGTGTGTGTGTGTGTGTGTGTGTGTGTGTGTGTGTGTGTGTGTGTGTGTGTGTGTGTGTGTGTGGTTTATTGTTTTTATAATCTCTTTAATCATAATTAAGTTAACTGCTGTATCACTAATACTTGCCTTTGTCAGAATATTCAAAATTCATTTGATTCACTGTGATAAAAATTCATTTGTTATTAAATTTAACCTACAATAAATTCTAAACTTTATGAAGGACAAATTCTTATGGTTGCTTGCAAATCATCACAGTTTTTTGAGAGAAACACTGATTCCCAGAGTTAGGGCACATAAAAGCAAACAATAAAAGAACACTTATTCTCATCAAAAATAATTATACTGCTTTGTATAAAAAAAAAAAAAAAAAAAAAAAAAAAAAAGCCTTAAAGAAACCCAACAGGGAAATAATTAAACATCATATAAATGTTACTTACGATTTCTGGCCATCCAAATATTGCAAATGGGAATAACCCTGATGAAAACCATGTATCCAGAACATCATCATCTTAAAGAAATAAAATGTTAAACTAGATGTAATTTGTTTAGGTTAAAATACTGTATACTATAAAATAAATTTTAAGAAATAATATACCCTATTCCAGTGTTTCTCAACTTTTTCATTGTCGCAGCACACTTTTAAAGATGCTAAAGTTTTGCAGCACTCTTTGAAAGATATTAAAATTTTGTGGCACACTACAATCGCCATTATACTCATAATATATATATGCAGGCAGGCATATACAGGGTGTCTCAAAAATATTGGTACAAACGTTTAGGGGAGGTAGGTAACATCTAATGGAATGTGAATCACACAGGAACCCATAACCGGAAACGTCACCATAAGTCGGTACATGGCACTGTTCATCAGTTCGCGAGAGGGAAAATTTCTGGTTTACTCATTCAAGCAGTAGTCGCCGCATGAAGAGCATGCATCGATATACGAACTATGAGCTGGCAAACATGCACCTAGTGTATGGATTAGCAGAGGGCAATGGACGAGATGCTCAACGAATTTATGGAGAACGCTTCCCAGACAGACCTGTACCGGACCACGGTTTGTTTGCGCGTGTGCATCAAAATTTGTGCGATTATGGGTCATTTAGAGGTAACAGGAGTAGTGCGGGCAGACCACGTTTGACCCAAACTCCCACCATGGAAGAAAGTGTGCTGAATGCCGTCCAGAATAATCATACTACCAGCACACGTGCCGTTGCCTAAGGAGTGTCTCGTTGCAGTGTACGGAGTGTTTGGCATGGTGATTCCTTACACCCCTTTCATCTCCAAAGGGTTCCATTACTGGTCCCCCAAGATCATCCTGCACGTGTGGCTTTTGCACAGTGGTTCCTCCAAGAAAGTGTTCAAGACTTGAATTTTCCAGCCTATGTTTTGGTCATGGATGAGGCTTATTTCACTCGGTAAGGCTTATTCAATCAGCACAATGCTCATGTATGGGCTCACAACAACCCACACAGTGTGTGCCCCCACGTGGCACAACATCGCTTCACAATAAATGTGTGGACAGGTATGGTCGGTGACTGCTTAGTTGGCCCATACCTGTTACCATCCAACATGAACTCTGCTAAATATTGGATCTTGAACAAGTTCTACCAGGGTTACTTGACGATGTTCCAGCAAATGTGAGATGCAACATTTGGTTTCAACATGATGGGGCACCTGCCCATTATGGAAGGTGTGTTTGTGACCATTTGAACAGGTGTTTTGGGCGTCGATGGATTGGCCGTGGTGGACCCGTTGCCTGGCCCCCACACTCACCTGATTTATCGAGCCTTGATTTCTTTCTGTGGGTGGCCCTGTGGAGATGGATCTTGTGACAAGATTCGTCTGCGCTGCTGCTACTGTCAAAGAAACTCCAGGTGAGTTCGACCGTGTCCGCTAATCCATGCTGCGTCGGTGTCACGCATGCATCGCGTCTCATTGTGGAACCTTCGAGCATCTGTTGTAACATCGTGAAATGCATCCATCTCGTACTCCATTGTTAATATTATGTCAAATAAATGTTTGCCACTAATTACTGTCTTGTGTCATTTCTGCTTCTTGTGCCTCTGCTACTACTTTCCCGTGACGGTTCCGGTTATGGGTTCCTATGCAATTCACATTCCTTTAGATGTTACCTACCTCTCCTAAACATTTGTACCAATATTTTTGAGACACCCTGTATACAGCCAGGCCTTGTATAATGCGAGTTCGATTAATGCATTTTTCAGTTACCGCTATTTGAAAAAAATATATACCACTTTTCACTTGACGCGATGCAAATTTTCAGTTAACATGATTTTTTTTTTTATGTGATAGTTGAAAAAGATTTGAATTGCACATTAAGTTTACTGCGCGGCGGATGGGCAATAAACAAATGTTTGCCTGCTGCCCGCCTCTGTGTTCCATCTACCATCGGAAGAAGACGTGTCACTTTTCGTCTCCTGCTAATAAAGTCAATGCAAACTGGCATTTAAAAATTCAAATTTTTAAATGAGCCAGATGAAAATATTATCGCAAAGGAGATAACGGTAAAAGAACTAGATGAAATCCTTTGTATCGCAGAGAACCTCAAATAAAAGGTTTGCAGTTCTCTGTGATATTTATTTCACCGGGGCCCAGAGAAGATTGTTGTCGGCCATCAGAAATTGATTGATGAAAAGAGAGTCAATACTGTTCAAATATTTCTGTAACAAATCGTTTCTTCATTGTGTATTTTATGTCAGAGATTCCCAAACTTACCCAGACCAAAAGAAATACCTAACAGTTCCGTTTATTAAGTAGTTAGGTCCAAACAACTTAATAAGAAATGTTGAAACTGTGCACTATCTCGAGCTAGTATTTCGCACGGTGTCTGACAGATGTCGAGTATCGCTGTGTTTCCCTCGAAAATTTAAAATATTCCACGGCACAGTTTGGGAACCGCTGTTTTATGCAATAAACATTTAATTCCATAGTTATTTTCATTATCTTTTACATTGTATACAGTTAAAAAGTTATTTAAAAGGTATTTTTAAAATTCTTTATGGACATTCCAGAAGGTCAAGGACCAATTATAATTTTTCCTATTGATTATAATATTCGATTAATGCGTTTCCGTTTTGCGCGATGCGCTTGCGGGACGAATTAATTGTGTTAATTGAGGTCAGCCTGTGTATATATTTGTAATATACATATTACAAATATCTATAAATATTATATATAAATAAAATTTATAAATAAAAATAAACAAAAATTATAAATAATATATATACAGTGAAACTTCCCTTTAACGGACAGCCATGGGGAACGAAAATGTGTCCGTTACAGAGAAGTGTCCGCTAACAAGAAGTCTGAGGGAGAAAAAAAAAAAAAAAAAAAAAGAAAAAAAGAAAAATCGTTAAATGTTTAATGTAAAATTAAATTAAAATATATACAGATTTTGCACAATATTTTTGTAAATAATATACATACAATTGTGCTATGCATATTATGACTTTATCTTAAGAAAAATACATACAGTAATCACTTATTTTCTTCTGTACCTTCTTCCGGCTGATAATTTTGTTTTCAACATTTGTTTGGAGTGAAGAAACCATCGAAAGTCCTTCAGTATCTTCTTCAGCGGCGAAAAACATTTTTAAATGATTGATCTGTATGAGTGCTTCTTCTATTTTCATCGGTGGTTCGTCGTTAATATGTTCTTCGACAGAATGACCTCCTTCCATTTCTTCATCCTCATGAGGAACTTCTTGAAAAATATCGATGATAATGTCGTTGATATCTAGAGCACCATCTTCTGTAGTGAGGTTTGAGTCTATATCTTTGTAGCCAGGGTCACTTGTAGCAGAAGTATCGTACATTATCAATAGATGTTGAAGTTCTTGTTCTTCTTGGTGCTCCACATTGCTGTTCACAACTTCAATTTTTGCGTTTGAGAAGCCAGACTTTACAAAACAGTTCACGACAGTTTGTTTTCTAATTGCGTTTACTGAAGAGGAAATCCATTGAATCGCATCTAGGATGCTGATTTTCTTTGCAAGGTCACTCGCACATGTTACATCGTTCGTGTTTGCAATGAGATGTCTTAAAACATGTTTTCTGTAGTGAAGTTTAAATTTTTTTATTATCCCTTGATCCAAGGGCTGACACTCTGCAGATGTGTTTGGTGGCAGAAAAATGATTTGAATGTTGGACACAATTCAATGTGCGGGTGAGATGCAGCATTATCCATGAAAAGAATAATTTTTCTGTTTTGACAAATCATGTTTTGGTTAAAGTGACTTATCCATTCGCTCATGATATCTCGTGTCATCCACGCTTTTTTATTAGACTTCCAGTCAACATCCAAAAGATTCAACTTTATGCCCTTGAAACAACAAGGATTTTGTGGGTTTCCTATAACAAGAGGTTGTTCAAAGTCTCCCAGCATATTTGTACACAATAGTACAGTCAAGCGTACCTTAGAAATTTTTCCGCCCTGGCACTTTTCGTTTTTTAGACTCATTGTGTTTTCAGGAAGAGCTTTAAAAAAACAACCCTGTTTCGTCACAGTTGTAAATATCCTTAGCTTCAAAATCATGACATAAATCTTCCAATTTGACGGTCCACTCTGTTACAACCCCAGTATCAACAGATCCACCTTCACCACTTACAGTTTTCCAAGAAATTTTATGCCGGGTTTTGAACTTGTCTAGCCATCCCACGGAAGCTTTGAACTCATTTACTCCCATAGATTTTGCAACCTCCAAAGCCTTTTCCCTAATAATAGGCCCATTAATGGGAATTTTTTTAGCATGTGCGCGACAAATTTGAAGTCCAACAGTTTTCGGGAATGATTTTTGAACCTGATCATTTACGTGTTGCCAAAATTGTTTGAGCAGTTCATTTTTTTTCTTTGGGATGTCGTTTACCTGCGTCTTCCCGATTTTGAATTTTACAGCGAGATTGCGAACACTATTTTTTTGCCGATCATACGCATTAATGAGTTCGACTATCTTTTAAAGTTAAATGTTTACGAGAAGACATTGTGCACTTCACACGACACTGAACAAAACTGAAACTGAAAAGATGAAAGGCTGACCATATTACCCCCCCCCCCCCTTGGCGCCTCCGTAGCCAGGTGGGAAGGAGCAGCAGTGCATAGTACACGCTTCTTGATTAGACCGGGGTTCGAGCCCGTCACCACCAAATATGGAGGATGCGGAAAGGTCAGGGAATGACCACCGCATATCCCGGAGCAATATGGCCTTAGTTGCTAATGCTCCTAAAAAAAAAACCAAACAACAACAAAAAAAACAAGCCCCCCCCCTGCACACACACCGAATTCGTCGGAAGTTTTACACGTGCCTTAAAATTCTTGAAAAAGGGTTTAGAACCGCGACGTAAACCTTGATAAAATTCAGAGAATTGGAAATAGAAAATAAACACATGATTGAGGCAATCCGTGGAAGAAACGTTCCTAGAAAAAGGGCCGTGAGCTTGCCCGCTGTCCGTTATGGGGAGATCAAATTAAGTGCTAATCTAAACGAAACAGTGCAGATTGCCTGTACGCGTCCGTTACAGAGAATGTCCGCTAGACAGAAGCTGCAAACACGTTAAAACCAATGGAGGTGAGTTGGGGAATTTGAAAATGTCCGTTGTAGAGAGATGTCCGTTAGGAGAAGCTTCACTGTATATATATTCACAAACAGGAAGTTATTTCTGTTGGGTATATTTAATAATACATTTAATATTTGTTTTAAATGCTTTAATGTTCTTTTTTGAACATGCAGTAAGTTTAAAAGAAAATATTAAAAAATTATTTAAACATAATTTAAACATTATTATTTAAAAACAAACAAATACACAATTATAAGATTTTAATCAGTGAGACGGTTGGGTTTGATGGGAAACAGTTTTTTTAATACGAGGATTTATTGTGAATCGGCTTACTCTCAGCTCATTTCTACCAACTTCAGTCTCGCTCTCTCTCTCTCTCTCTCTCTCTCTCTGTTTTTTTTTTTTTTTTCGTTTAATCTCATTTAAAGCAGAAAACGGAAAATGGCGATAAAATTCTAATTGCCTTTTTCAGAAGTTCATGGATATTCATTTTGAATTTTGATTCAAAATTTGCTATTATTAGTGTTATTAAAGTTTGTTTTGTTTGTTATTTGGTTTTTAGGAGCATTAGCAACTAAGGCCATATTGCTCCAGGATATGTGGTGGTCATTCCCTGACCTTTCCGCATCCTCCGTATTTGGTGGTGACGGGCTCGAACCCCGGTCTAATCAAGAAGCGTGTGCTACGCACTGCTGCTCCTTCCCACCTGGCTACGGAGGCGCTGTTATTAAAGTGAATTTCCAGCAACTGGTCACTACGGATCTCAGCCAATTCTTCTTCCTCTTGCAGATTCCAAAGTTCTAAGATCGGAAGGTTTCTTGTTGCAAATGGGTCCTTACCCACAAATAATTTTTGGTATGAAGGGATGGGAAGTAATGCTCAATTTTTGTCTTATTACATTAATTATTTTAGTATAATTCATTTTGGTAGTCAAGGGGAAATATTTCTAAATTTTTTCATTTACATATTTTTTCCATATACTCAACTTTTCTTTAAAGGAAAACAACCTGTCAGTAGAAGTGAGTAAATTTTCCTACGGGCCTTGCATACTGATATTTAATTTATTAAGCTGCACGAATAAATCTGCTAGAAAAGCTAATTTACAGCACAAAATTTCATCACTTAAATAATCACAAAATTCTGATTGCTCCAGTGAAAAAAATAAGCATTTCCTCAGGTAACTTGTCCATAGGCATAAGTACATTTCCTTTTGATAGCCACCAAATCTCAGTATGTATCATTAAAGAGAAATGATCAGACTCCAGTTCCTCGCATAATTTCCTGAAAATATGTATTTTTTGTGGTCTAGTTTTGATATAACTGACCATTTTAACCGCTTGATCAAGCATAAGTTTTAAATCAGGCATCAGGCATGGCTGTCTTTGCTACTAGTACTTCTCTGTGTCTAAAACGGTGTGTTGTAATAATATTTGAATTGTGTCGTTTTACTAAGTTTACAAATCTTTTTTAGTGCTCCTGTCATCACGGGAGCACCGTCAGTACAAATGCGTCAGTAAATAATTATTCATTACTTCAAAAATATTTTATACGCCTGCTAATTGTGCTGTTCGAAAGTGGTACTGTCATTATTTATTATTTTTTTTCAGCTTCCTCTTCCAAAATACTTTTCACGATTGACCGACATGCTGGTAAAATCACACTTTCTGCAATCAGGTGAGATTTCTTTTTTTTTTTTTTTTTTTTTGCAACCAGTTCGGCTACTAAATAGGTGGCTTCTTGAGCTATATCAGATATTTTAGACATGCTATAAAATTCTGTACCTTGTTTTCTAGTAGAGGCCTGCAGTCTTTTAAAATATTCTATATTTCTGGACGATAAATTCTCGTGTTTCGTAGAAAAATGATGCTGTAATTTACTCAGCACCATTGATTCATTCGACAATTTTAAACTACATACCACATATAAAGGTAGAGGACAATCTTGGGTACCAGTATACGAAAATCTTATCGCCAAATAATCGTGATATATTTACGACAACATATTTTCTTCTTTTTTGATGTTGATGGTTGTTCATTTTTGTTTTTGTCATTTTCTCCAAGCTCATTGTTATCAATTTGCTTCTGATTTCCTTTCATTAAAAATTTATCCATCGCTAATAATTTCTAAAAAAATTAAAAGTTACTTCTACAATGTATTAATACAGTTAATTGAAAATACCTGTTCTATATGAATTAACTGAATATGCAGTTTTAGAGATATAAAAACACAAAGGAAATTTCTTACTATGCTGCTTACAAGTTGCACTTGTACAACTGCAGGGTGACTGGGAGTTTCTCAAATGATAAGAATGGCTGAATAAAGGTGAACAGATCTACTACTAGGAATCAAAAGGTGAATAAAGGATTAAAGGTGAACAGATCTAGTACTAAGAATCAAAACATGATGTCATACTGATCGCTGAAAGGGGCTGGGATCGGTACAGCGTAAATAAACAAATTTTTTATTTGAATTAATTTTGATTATAAAACTTGGATTTATTAATTTTTTTTATTTGCATTTTCCACGGCACACCTGAAGCATACTCGGGTCGAGCTTTTGATTTTTTTTTTTCACCAACACATTTTCCCCCCTTTGAATTTAAATGTATTGTCAGGTGTCAAATTATAAAAAAGTCCTGTTTCGTTGGCATTGTAGATGTCTTCGTCATTAAAATCTTTCCTGATTTCTGCCCAAACATGGTTAATCTATTCCTTTGCCATTATTGGATCTGCAGATTGAGATTTTCCACTAATTTTTGAATAAACAATGTTATTTCAGATTTTAAATCAATCCAGCCTACCGTTGTTACATACAAAATCATCACATCCATATTGTTTAGCAAATTTCTCCGCTTGAGCCTTTAAGATCGGACTATCGATTGAAAATCGAGCACTTCTTTGCGTGGTGCTCGATTTGTAACCTCGCACTTTATAAATTTTTTTTTTTCCAGTTCCATTGCTGATATGTAAACATCTTTATTCTTCCACAATGTCGATACACTTGAAGAGGACAAAGAAAACTTTTTGCACACTTCAATTTTTTGCACCACATTCTAACTGGTGCAAAAATAATTTCGACTTTTTCGCGAATCGAGAGACACTTTCTTTTGTTAATAGACATGTTTCCAAAGGAAGGGTTCATTTCTAATTGATTTTATTTTAAAATGATAAAGTGATCTGCATACAAAGTTCTTAAAAAGCCCGAAATGCATACAACTTTCTTAGAAGTCCCATTTCCAAAATTCTTAGTAGTCCCGAAATAAATTTATGGTTCAATGAATACAAGACAATCTGTAAATAGGGTAATGCGACAAGTAGAACGCCAATTTCATTTTTCTCTATTCCAAGAATTGGGTTTTTTCGACCCTGAGCAATGAAGAATGTTTGCATAGTTACCAAAATTTGTTTAGTATATCCGTGTAGTATGCGCGTTATAACAGTAAGTAATTGTATGGGAATAAACGTAAATTAAAATCATTATGGCTTTTTGCTAGTTACAGCCATGATCTCGTTATTTTCGTGCTCATTATAACCAAGTTCAACTGTATTACTTTTCCTCTTCCGTAGCATTATTATTATTATTAGCCATATAGTGCAAGGAAGCCTGAGGCTTATGCTGCACCAGCCAAAAAAAAAAACATGGCTTCAATAGATATTTTGCATGGATATTTTTGTGATAGTAGAAAATGTATGCAGCCTCTTTGAATATCTTAGGGTAAATGCACAATATGTTAGGATAAATGATTAATATTACACTCTTGTGTAATATTAATATCCAATAGTGCTAAATTATATTAGCACAATATCCTCCACCCTGAAAGGGACTTTATGCTGTGAAGGTCAATACAAATTATCTATTCGGTTTGCCAGTGACATCCGGATTGGATTATTTTTAATTCTGCTATTTCCACTGAGCAAAGGTCCTAAGAGTTCACTCTTTTCCTCTATGCACTTACGTATGAATGAAACTCCATGTTCCCACTTTTAGCTTTCCAGGCTTTTGACTTTTGACTCAGACTTTAGCTACCTAACCCCACCCCTCCCCATAGTCTTTTTATAACTATTATTTGAATCTGAATCTTAATGGACAATCTTAATTATCCACGTTGCCTATCAATCTCACTAAATCTAAATCCTTTTTTATCCATATTCACATCCTTTTTGTGTGGTATACCCACTTAATGCACTAGAGGGAAAGTACATTTGAACTACCTCCATAGTTCAAATGTACTTTCCCTCATATCTTTCATCCCAAATAAACAAGTCTAAAAATCTCCTCAGACCCCCAAGAATTTCCTTTGTCAATGTTCACTTTAGGACACTATGGTCACTTGCTGCTAAAAGTTTCTGTGCCATCATATTTGTGTTTTATTTGGGTGAATGGTGATGACCAGACCAAGATCCCTGTCTGTTGTATTCTCTATAACATATCAACAGAGGTAAAATTCATTGAGCTGATTCGGAAAATTCATCCTACAGGTCAAACTGCCAGTTCAGCATACAACTGATCTTCTGGCATTCAAATCCCCCCCCCCTCGTGTTTCTCTGTCCTTCCTATATACACACACACACTATACATTACAAAATTAAACTCATCATTCCTTTTATCAGAGTAACCAAACCTCAGTTAATCAATATTTATACACCCAAACAGTATCCCAAATTCATCCATTTTATGACAATGCTGCCCTAAAATTGCTGTATAAATAGTTTATGCTTTGTATTTTTTTATTAATCACTTCCCTAATATATATCTTTATGCTTTGTATTTTCTTATTAATCACTTCCCTAATATATTTGTTGTAATTATTGAAACATGTGAATCACTAGACTGTTGTACAATGCTTCTATCACATATTTCCACATATTTAACTGATGAATAATCATCTGCAGTACTCCTTTGAGACTAGTTCACCTTGGAGAATAAATAAGAAATGAGCTCAAATAAGTGACTCTAGCAGTCTCTCATATGAACCCTCAAGGTGAATGCAAGATTGATCCATACTATTAACCTAATGTCAAAAGTCTATATTCTCTTCTCTCTCTCTCTCTCTCTCTCTCTCTCTCTCTCTCTCTCTCTACCTTTAATGATATTGACAAGGACACTTGAATACCTTCTGTTTAAACATATTCATCAAAATTCATCATGAAAAATAAATTCCTCCTACCAACTAGTGCAGACCGCACCGATATATTTCCTACGACCCAAAACTTTCCCCAAAAGTCTTTCAATGTTCCTCCAAGCCTAGAGTTAACTGACAAGGCACATATCATAAAATCCTTATTATCATTTCTGGGAAGGGTTGAAGGACACAATTACATTTTTTTTATCATGGTCCTATCCAAGTCCTCAGCTTCTTTTGAGTTTAATATCATTAGTTCCCAAATGTATAACTAAAATCCCATTACACCCATGAGAATCAACAACTGGTCAGTTACATCATGACCTGCTGTGCAAGGCACACATTTTCTGGTTGTATTCCACATATCTTTATTACAAATTATGTTTGCTGTTTCCGTCACAACTGAGTCCCTTAATAAAACTACTTACTTTTGACCCAAAACAGTTTGCTCTTGGTTCATATCTGGGGCTTGAATCAAGAGTGCATTTCCTGGAATATCACTAGACTCAAGAGTGGCTCCCAACTCTCCAGTTTTAATCTGATTTTCTATTCATCTTCAGCTTTTATGAAATTTGTATCCCAATATCTGTATAATAAAAAGAAAACAAAAAAAAAAATGAATACTTACCTTGCTTCAGAGAAATTTTATCTTTAGAAACCCCAAATTTTTTAGAAGCTTTGGCTAATGCTTCTTCTTCAGATCTGCCACTGATCCAGTACTCATCTGTTTCCTAGAAGAGAATAATATCATATTTTGACTGTTTCTGCCATTAATTAATTTATATAAAAAAATCAATAATGAATAATACCATATATCATTTATATTTAACCAAGAATGTTGCAGCATTTGAGACTTCCAGAACTTATCTTTCAGAAAGGATGTATACTGCAGATATTTTCTTTTTGAATTGAAAAAACTACTACTTTCTTATTAATATTTCAAATAATTCATCAATTTATCAATTTCACTGATAGGTTCATAACAACTCTTCCACCCCTCCTCCCCTCTTCCTCCCTCTGGTTCCTTCATAAATATAAAAACTTTCTTTCTGGAAGGAAACCATAACTGCACAAACCTTGAGATATAAGCGATAAATCAAACACAAATTGCTATCCTGTCACCTTACTGCACATGCCATGTGTATGCTGGTGTTGGTAAACATATTAATTTCAGTGGATAAAAGTTAAAGTATAAATGACAAAAGTGCAATAGTTTTCAAAATAAATGGTGTGTCAATGAAATTTAGGATGGAAATACTTTATATTATGATAAATTTAAAATTCTAAAATTAAAATTCAATGCAGTTTCAAAGAATTTGAGTTGCCAAAGAAATAGGTGCATGACCTAGAAACAAACGTAACTGGGAGCTCATAGAGCTCAAGTATCTTGTGAGCTGCCAAGTGATGCACACCCAATTTGGGTCCCAGAACAAAACAGTCAAGTGCATATTGCTCTGGTTCAAAAAGATTTAGTTTTATTGGAAGAATCTATTGTCAAGAAAACAGGTGACATTTTTTGAAAGACAGGTAGACTACAACCAGGGTGTGTTTGCTAAGCGCAACAATTGATAATGCTAACAACAGATTGCCAGAGTTTAAGAGGAGTTTAGAGAGCATTATTATTCATGTGCAGACTAATGATTTTAAATAAACACTACCTCTACAAGTTAGGTCAGAACATGTACATGCCTGCAATTCTGCCAGACAGAATATAATCCCTCCTGATAGGAGGGATTATATTCTAAGAGCCTTGTGGATTAACTCAAGACTTGAGAGATTTTGGAGAGAAATTAGCAGCATATCCAACACTTATAGGTAGAAGGAATCAATTTTGTAGAGACAGTATTCATTAGAACAAAGGTGGGGCAAAGGTTTTTGCCAATATCATTAATCATACCTTAATGGCTTGTGGGGGGAAGGGTAATACAGACATATGTTTATCTGACAATATGGGTAAAAGTAATTCTCGCCGCACATATTTCAATAATTCTTGTTTGTTGCTGCAACAGCTGATGTTAGCAAGATTTGGGGGGGGGGTATCATTGTGAGGTATCATATGAGTGGGAAGATTAAGCTAAGGCAGTGGTTCTCAAACTTTTTGGTATCATGACCCCTTTATGTTCTTAAAAATTATGGAGGACCCCAAAGTCATAGCCTTAGTATAACATCGTAGTATTATTATGAAAATAGTTTTGATCTTACGGACTCCCAGGAGTGCGCAGACCACACTTTGACAACCCTGAGTTAAGGAAACAAGCCATATCATTCACTATCTTCAGAGGGGTGGGTGTCAGGGTAGTAAACTATAGAGGAATAGTTAGTCTTAACTGTGTCTATAGTAATGTCAGGATTGTTGTCAATAAACCAAGTAAATTCAAACTCCTGGTTAAGACAACTAATGCTGACAGCTACAAATGGAATTTCTATAAACAAGGTTTATTGCTAAACAGAGGTAACTATTAACTGGAAGATATGCTCTGAACCTATTTCAAATACAGAAAACTGTGAACAATAAGAATAACTTTTCTCATAGCTATAGTGCAAAGTGTTTAAGGTTATCAATAAAGCTAGCCAATGCAAGAAATAAAATACAGCAGCAAAACTTTCTGTAGAGTTGGTTGTAGCTATGGTACTCATGGAATTGGAAGAATCAAATTGCCCTGAAATTATAGTTTAAATTAGAGAGAGAGAGAGAGAGAGAGAGAGAGAGAGAGAGAGAGAGAGGAAAGTAGGAATTCTCAAAACAAACACTAAAAATTAATAGTGTTACCTACATCCAGAAATAACTAAAATTAACCAATAAAGAATATTTTTAATGAGTGCTAACAAAACAGGAGAAATTAGATATTATCATATTGATTTGAACTGTACATTAAATCTCAATCTCTCTCTCTCTCTCAATGCAATACTACTATTGCATGTAGCAAAACTTGTCTTTTTAATATTATGATAACTTGAAGGGGGAATTGTTGGACACTAGATATCTTAATGTATTTTTCACAGGTTTTGGCAACTGACTGTAGTTCATCACAAGGTACAAGTCAGACATTCTTCTAACTGGATGTAGACATCATGAAATGCCATATTACACTAGTGCTGAAAGGCTAGTGTGATATGGTGTTTTTCATATACAGTGGACTCCCGCTAATCCGAACCCCGCTAATCCGAACACGTTTCGGTCGGCGGAGAGGAAATTTTTTAGTTCGCAAAATATAAGTTTTTTTGTATTTTCCAGTTAAATTTAAATGGCATTAATGGTACAAAAACATTTAGAATTCCACAAAACAATTGTATTTTATTGTAGTACTGTACTAATACAAAATTAATAAATCAGTGTTTGACATGGCCTATTAAAATTACAGATCTATACTTACACACCAAAACAGGAACAAAAGCCATTTTTCAGAAGTAACAAATTCTGTTAGTTTCTTTTGACGTAACGATGAAAATCGGCTAGATGATGCTATGTTTCGCCACCGCTTCATAAACATGTAGTCTCTGCCGGTGTAGCACTGGGGTGTTGTTCTAAGTAGCGTAAAGCGAGGTCAAGGGCCGCTGTCGTGTCTGTGTGGGACACAAGTTGTTCCGCAGAAACACCGGGCTCGTCATCACTCCCGTCATCATTCTGCTTGGAGTCTTCTTGGGTGACAGCTGCCATGATGTCCTCATACGACAGGTTTTCATGACCTATTCCATCCGCTGCAATCCACTCGTTAACGTCAGATTCTATTGTTTCCTCGCACCCGGGAATTTCCAGTACGAGCTGAATTAATTGTTCTATGTCATTGTTTTCGTCAGAGCTATCGACAAAGCTGAGAGAGGGCCATAATTTCTTCCATGATCTTTGTATGGACTGCTCGGTTACACCCTCCCACGACTCAGCAACCCAATATACAACATCTTTTAAGTTCACCTGTTTCATTTTCTCATGTAAAGGAAGTGAATTGGTGTTATCTTCTAACAAGGACCTAAGATATTTCTTTCTGTATGCAAGCTTGATAGACTGTAACACCCCCTGGTCCATGGGCTGTAATAACGGTGTTACATTAGGCGGTAAAAAAGCTGCCTTTATATCCCCTGATGTCAACTCGGAAACGTCTGGGTGGGACGGCGCATTGTCTATGAGGAGAATGGCATGAGGTGGCAAATCATTTTCATTGCTGAAACGTTTCACTGCTGGGACAAATTGATTATGAATCCACTCAATGAAAAGCTGTCTGTTCATCCAAGCTTTTTTTTTTTGACTTTTATAATGAACTGGAAGATTGTTAATGTTCATATTTTTAAAAGCTCTCGGCTTCGCTGATTTACCAATCATCATCAAGGTAGCTTGTGATTTCCTGAAGCATTACTACAAGCTATCAACATCACTCGCTCCTTATTCATTTTAAAACCTGGGGCACGCATTTCTTGTTGAGATGCTAGACTTTTTGTGGGCAAAGCCTTAAAATTTAAACTTGTCTCATCAGCGTTATATATCTGCTGAGGTGAATAATGTGATACCAAATCAGCGAACTCACCCAAATATTTCTCTGTTGCAGCATGATCAGCTGATAATTGCTCCCCGGTGATCGTTAGCTGGCGAATCCCATGGTGCTTCTTCCAGCGATCAAACCAACCGGTACTCGCACTAAATGATTCATCACCTTTCATTAGTTTGTTGAGATGAATGGCCTTTTCTCTAACAAGAGGTTCACTTAGGGGTGTTCCCCTTCCTCTTTCCTGAGTGAACCATGTGAATAAGGCTTCATCAAGCTTGTCAAATGTTGAGGGCCTTACTGTTTGTTGATTTTCAACTGATTTTTCTGAAGTAGAGGTACAAAACTCTACTATCAGAGATGCGGTGTCACACAGATATAAGGAATGCAGAACTGGAATTTGGGGAGTACAATGTGTACAGAAAGGACAAGAAGGGAGGAGGGATTATGTTAGTAGTTAAGAAACACACAAAATCCAAGGAAGTGAAGCCAGTCGACATCGCTGGACACTGCAGTGTCGAGTCAGTTTAGTGTGACATAAGCAATGGGAGATCAAAATAGAGAGTAGTAGTGTGCTATAGGCCTAATGACTCTGATGAGTATAATAAGAAACTGTACAGGGAAATAGAGTGGGCCAGTAAATCAGAGAGTCTTATAATGGGGGATTTTAATTTCCCAGATACTGACTGGAATTTGTCGGTTGGTCACTCCCACACTAGCAAGGCTTTTGTGGATTTATTGTATGACTGTTTTCTACATCAGCATGTTCAGGAGGCAACTAGAGGGAGTAATACTCTTGATTTTGATTTGATTATCAGTAGTGATTCTTCATGCATTAATAATCTGCAGATAAAGAAACCACTAGGTGGCAGTGATCACAGTGTGCTGAATTGGGATTTACACAAAGAGGTAACTACCATCAGAGGTAAAGGGAAGGGTTTTTCCTTTCGTAAAGGCGACTACGATGGCCTGAGACAGTATTTTAATTCTATACAGTGGGACCAACTGATGATGTTACCAAGAGCAAATTCAAAATGGGAAGCATTCAAAGAACTTATCTAAATGGATGTCAGATGAACTAATGAGACATATGGCAGAGAAGAAAAATGCATGGAATACATATAAATTAACATGTGACACAGAAGCCTATGATAGATATAAGTTAATCTATAACCAAGTTACAAAGGAGGTTAGGCAGGCGAAGGCAGATTACGAGAAATCCTTGGCAAAGGATGCAAAGAAAAACAGCGAAGAGTTCTTTATTTATGTAAACTCTAGAAGGAAGGGGATGAATCAGATTGGTCCACTTTATATCGATGGTTCAACTGCTGATGATCCTGCTCAGATAGCTAACAAACTAAATGAATATTTTGCATCGACATTCACACATGAGGAGTTATTCAGGGAGGGGAATGCCATAGGTGTATTCAACTCTGGCAGTAAGCTAGATAATCTTGTAATAACTGAGAGTAAAGTGGAGGAGAAATTGTTGAAGATAAACACAAGAAAGGCACTTGGAGTGGATGGGATCTATCCAGTTTTATTAAAGGAGGCAGCAAAGGAAGTAAGCAAATCCTTAGCCATAATTACGAGAGCTTCCTTGGACTCAGGGGAGGTACCCATATACTGGAGATGTGAAAACATTACCGCAATTCACAAGGGAAGATCAAAGGCTGACACAAGTAATTATAGACCTGTGAGTTTAACTTCTGTTCCAGGAAAATTAATGGAGGCACTGCAGAGTTAAAGAAGCACAGTTAAAGTTAAAGAAGCACTGCAGGATCATCCAGACAAGACTTCAGTTATAGCTTTGACACAGCATGGTTTTGTTAAGGGAAAGTCTTGCCTGACCAATTTGATTGGATACTATGATGCAGTCACAAAAGAACTGGATGCAGGGAATAACATTGATATTATATACTTGGATCTTAGAAAGGCATTTGATACTGTTGCACATGGAAGACTGCTGCACAAATTGGAGAAGTTTAACATTGGAAGCAAATTTCTGCTATGGATAAAGGGGTGGTTGAGGGGGAGAAGACAGAGAGTGGTAATCAATGGACACTGCTCATCGTGGACTAATGTTATTAGTGGAGTCCCTAGGGGTTCAGTGTTGGGTCCATTATTGTTTTCTGTATTTATAAATAATATTGATGATGGTATATCAAGCTTAATGTCCAAGTTTGCAGGCGATACAAAGGTTGGCAGGATTATTAAGGACACTACTGATGCTATGCTGCTGCAACAGGATCTGGAAAGGTTGAGCAGATGGGCTGAGAAGTGGCAAATGAAGTTTAACATTGACAAATGTAAAGTACTACATATGGGAAACAGCAACACCAGAGCAATGTATCAACTCTGTGGTACTACACTGACAGTGGTAGAGAATGAAAAGGACCTGGGGGTAATTGTGCAGGCAGATATGAAGTTCTCTGAGCAGTGCAAACCGGCTACAAGAGTAGTTCATGGTGTGTTGTCAATGATATACAGGAATTTTTCTAGCAGGGATAAGGAGGTGATTATTCCCTTGTATAAGGCAATGGTCAGTCCACACCTTGAGTACTGTATACAGGTCTGGAGGCCTCATTTCAAGAAGGATGTACAGCTGCTGGAACGAGTACAAAGAAGGGCAAGATTAGTGAATGGAACGAAGGGTTGCTCTTACGAAGAAAGGCTTAAGTTTTGCAAATTACAGTGTCTGGAGACTAGGCACCGGCAAGGTGTGTAAAGTCTTGAATGGTTTGAGCATACTCAATGCTGATGGGATTCTTCCTCTTGCTCAGAATAATCACCTGAGAGGGCATAAATTCAAATTGAGGAAAGACAGATGTAGGATAGATGTGCGGAAATTTGCCTTTAGCCAGCAGGTAGTTGGTTGGTTGAACAGACTTCCATCCCTTGTTGTGGAAGTTGATAGCCTAAATAAATTTAAGGCTCAGCTGGACAGGTATTTCAAACGAACGGAGGTGACGTGGAAGTTTTTTTTTTTTTTTTTTTTTTTTTGGCTGATGCTGCATATGCTTGCTTTCTTGCATCATATGCCTCTACTAATGCTAATGTAATATAATTGTAGACAAGTTATAAGGAAGTCTGCCTTTATTCATAGATTAATTAACTATTAATTGCCACAAAGCCTTGCAGATGCAGAGAACTGATATAGATATAAAGAGGGATTAAAGAAATATTTGTAACAGGTAAATAAAACAGAAAAATAGAAGAAATTATCTCATTTTTATTTATTTAATTTTGTATTGTTTAAAGCAGATGATACATAAGTTTTGTTTCCTTGTATTATTATGACATTTTAATACTATCTCATATTCCTGTAATGCTTGTCTACTATACCTGTTCTAATGAAAAGATATTGATTTTTTTTGTACAACTTATTTAATGCTTTAAGCCTTGTACAACATGCATTTAATTAACAAAAAAAAAGGGAAAGCAATTAAAACAGAAGCAACACAAACAATTATCTAAACAGTGGCATAAATAGAAAAAAAGAAGAATCACAAAAAGCTACAATGATAATGCATAATACTATTAAATTCAGTGAATCTTACTAAATCAGGAATTTCTGACCCTTCTACAGACACATAATATGCAGGAATACGATGTCCCCACCACAGCTGTCGAGAAATACACCAGTCTCTATACAAAAGTAATAAATCTATATTGGTACAACTTATTAAAAAAAAAAAACTAGCACAGTAAAAAAGAACCCATTACAACAAACTTCTATGGGATCTTGAATCACTGTACTGGATTTCACTCTAATGAAGGGCACTTAAAATTATTTTAAAAGACCCATTATTTATTCAAAATTACTCAATTATAAAATACAGATATAGTAATATCTACCTTAACATATTTCACTGTCAACTTCAGAATTAATAACAAAATACATACTATAAAAATAAATAATTTTGAACAAAAATTATCATTCAGTGGCAAACAAAAATAAAGTATAAACTTTTCTGAGAGAGAGAAGTTTATTCGTATAGAACTATTTTTAAATACCATTATTCATTAAAATAAGTTCTGCTGCACCTTATAACATACAGATGTAGTTTATACTTTTAAAGAGTCTGTAATATATATTATTCATGCCTAAACAAATGTTTGATGGTGCAGAGACATTGCACGAATGATTTATTCCTGGAGGAGGGAGGGGCAGGGTTCTGAATGACCATCCAAATGTGATATTTCAGTTATGGAGGTAGAACTATCCCAAAGAGCTATACAAGGCCAATCCAAAGTCCCAACAGAGGATGACCCATATTTGACCCTAAATACTGTGAATGTGTGCAAGAGAGAGAGAGAGAGAGAGAGAGGGAGATGATGTTAACTCCACTGTCATCTCTCTTCAGTCTACAGCTACCTCAGTACAAGTCCTACTCGTGTGGAATCTAGGAGAGAGAGAGAGAGAGAGAGAGAGGTGTGTGTGCACGCGCGGAAGGCAACCAATGGTTACTGTTCCTTTCATCTTATCACAGAAAGTGCCCATTCCATTGTTATTATTAGCATTAGCAGAGGCGGCTAAGGTAAAGAAAGCCTGCACGAGAAGGAAGCAAAAGTTCAATGAAATTTACCGGTAAAAATACTTTGCCGAAACGGCATTTGTATTGTTGCTCGCTGGGTAAACAGATGGTGGGTGTTATCGGTCTGGAGTAGAAGTTGAATCCGACGGGAGTTTGAAACCCTCCCGAAGTGGAGGGGGGAAACCTGACCTTTTTTCTTTAGAATCACTAATTGAATCATGAACAGAGTCATATCGGAAGTTCTGGCGTCATAAAAAATGTTCGTAACGTAGTTTCACCGGTAAAAAAATTTTTTTGAAGTTTGTAGTGCTTCTCGTGTGGGCTTCCTTTGACTTTTTTTTTTTTTTTTTTTTTTATAAACAATTTATCCGCTAATCCACCAATGATTCTAAAGAAAAAAGGTTAGGTTACCCCCTCCACTTCGGGAGGTTCAATCTCACATGGAATTCAATTTCTACTCCTGACCAATAACACCGACCATCTGTTTACCAAGCGGGCAAGAATACAAATGCCGTTACGGCAAAGTACTTTTACCGGTAAATTTCATCGAACTTTTGCGTGCTTCTTGTGCAGGCATTCTTTACCTTAGTCGCCTCTGCTAATGCTAATAATAACAACGGAATGGGCTCTTTCTGTGATAAGATGAAAGGAAGAGTAACCATTGGTTGCCTTGTGCGCGCGCGCGCACACACACACACCTCAATTTCTCTCTCTCTCAGGCTTTCTTTACCTTCGCCGCAGAGGCATATGATGTAGGAAAGCAAGCATATACAGCATAAAAAAAAAAACACATCCATTTGCTCCTAAAACTTTGTCTAGTTCTTCCTTCAATTTAAGCTATCAACTTCCACAATAACAGATGGAAGTCTGTTCCAGCAATCAACTACCTACTGGCTAAAGGCAAATTTCTGCACATCTATTCTACAACTGTTTTTCTCAATTTGAATATATGTCTCCTCAGGTTCATAATCTCAGCAAGAGGAAGAATCCCATCAGCATTGAGCCTGCTCAAGCCCTTATACACCTTAATCAGATCACTTTGAACGTGCCTAGTCTCCAGATGTTGCAATTTGCAGAACTTAAGACTTTCTTGGTAATAGGACCCCCTTCGTTACCATTAACCAATCTTGTTGCCCTTCTCTGTACTCGTTCTAGCAACTCTGCATCCTTCCTAAAATGTGGCCGCCTGACCTGTACACAGTACACAAGATGTGGCCTGACCATTGCCTTATACAAAGGGACAATCACCTCCTTTTCCCTACTGGCAAAATTCCTGTATATCATTGACAAAACCCCCATGACCTGCTCTGGCAGCCTGTCTGCACTGCTCAGAAAACTTCATATCTGACTGCACAATTATCCCCAGGTCTTTTTCATTCTCTACCATCCTGAGTGTAGTACCACACAATTGGTACATTTCTGTGGGGTTGCTGCTAGCCATATGCAGTAACTTTGAATTTGTCAATGTTAAACTTCAGTTGCGACTCTTCATGTGCGAAAGTAGACACAAAATACTCATTCAGTTTGTCAGCTATCTGAGAAGGATCATCAACAGTAGAACCATTGATATCAAGTGGATCAACCCGATTCATCCCATTCCTTCTAGAGTTTATTTCTGTAAAGAAGTCTTTGCATCCTTTGCCAAATATTTCTCATAATCTGAATTCGCTTGCCTAACCTCCTTTGTGACTTGATTACAAACTAGCTTATATCTTATAACGTAGGCTATTGTGTAGCCTGATAATTTATATGCATCCCATGCGCTTTTCTTCTCTGCCATGAGTCTCACTAGTTCATCTGACATCCATTTAGGCTAAAACCTTGAACAGTATTTCTAATTGGTATGAAAAGCCTAGTAGCTTACAAGATTAATTCCTTGAATGTTTACCCATTTAGAATTTGCTGTTGGTAACATTATCAGTTGATCCCATTGTATAGAATTTAAAAACTGTCTGAGACCACTCTAGTCACCTTTATGAAACCAAAATCCCTTCCCTTTATCCCTGATGGTAGTTATATCTTTAAGTAAATCCCACATCAGTACACTGTTATCACTGCCACCCAGTGGTTCCTTTTTCTGCAAATTCTTAATGCACGAATAAACACTGCTGATAATCAGATCAAGAGTATTACTCCCTCTGGTTGCCTCTTGAAAATACTGCTGTAGAAAAACAATCATCCAATAAATCCGCAAATGTCTTGCTAGTATGCGAGTGACCAACTCCCAAGTTCCAGTCGATATTTGGGAAGCAAAAATCACCCATCACAAGACATTTTGATTTACTGGCTCACCCTATTTCTATGTACAGACGTTGGTTGTACTATCAGGATTCATTAGGCCTATAACACACTCCTACCCTCATACAGCAGACTCTCGATTTTCCGGGATAGATGGTAAAAAATAAATCCCAGATAATTGATTTCCCAGTTAATCCAAAAATACAAAAGTCCCCGACTTACGTAAGAGATACGCTCTAGGACTTCTTACTTCATTGAATTTTATGTAACTCGGGAATGACTAATAACATATTGCTACTATATTATTATTGACAAATCTGAATTCTGCACGATACTGTTAATGTTTGGCCATTTTCATAAGTCCTTATTAGTTTAATTTTCTGATCCAAATCGATGGCTTTCCTTTTGTTGGTAGATTTACTAGTAGTGTTGTCACATTCTCTTAGTCGGCACCATGATAACGGTCAAAACGAAATTTCTGAAAAGAACTTCACAGGATTAAGGGGAAAACACACTATTATCACCTCACGCAAACTCACATTTTACTAAAGCACATTTCTGGAGGTCACTGCCATTAAACAATTTGCACCTTCCGGGTTACTGGGCTTTTCTGTTCATGCATCTAATTATAAACGGGTAGTAAACTCGATGTTATTGCATTTGCCATAATACTGATAGCTGGAATTGTGTGGGTTTTTCGTCATTATGGTAAAATAAGTCCCCTTCACTGAAATCTTCAGTCATAAAAAAAAAAAACACCATAAATAAATTGTAAGAATCTTCTCTTTTTTCCTATTTTTTTTGCTTGTTACTCCGTATCTCCCTTAGTATTAGTATTATTAGCTATATGGCACAAGGAAGCCTTAGGCTCCCTTGTGCCATATAGTTAATAATAAAAAATTCCCAAGTTACCCTGAGAGAGAGAGAGAAATCACCAAGAAAAAGAAGAATGATGATATCCAGCTCAGGACCCTGGGTTTGCCAAGCCCATACTCACCAGATGTGAGCCCCTGGGGTTTTTTGCAATTTGTGCGTGCTGTGATCGTCGTTATTGATTGCTTATTTTATTTATTATTTTTGTTTGTTTTAAATTTTACAATCCTAAAAAAAAAAAAAAAAAATTCGAGTGAAAAAAAAATTTACGTAAATTCGTAGTTGCATAAGTCGAGGACTTACTGTATCAAAAAATGTTCAG
Organism: Mastigoproctus giganteus; assembly: GCF_048544385.1. Lineage (NCBI taxonomy): Eukaryota > Metazoa > Arthropoda > Arachnida > Uropygi > Thelyphonidae > Mastigoproctus > Mastigoproctus giganteus. The sequence continues at coordinate 163,402,259 of NC_143583.1, read as the reverse complement.
CAACCTACGTAAAAAATATGCGATAGATAAAAAAACTTACCACGCACTACCCGCATGTCCAATACGATGCTTCCCTTTATTTTTTGCTATGTTGGTTTTAAGTCTAATAGCTTTCCTATATTTTTTTACGATGTTGATTTTAAATCTAATTGCTTCCCTTTATTTTTTACAATGTTGTGTATGATTTGATCACCAACATTATAATGGTTCCTTACAGATTTAATAGATGCACCGTTTTCAAACTTTTGAATAATTTCAATTTTTGTTTAACTGAAAACGCAACTCTTTTGTGTTTACCATCATTTTCACGATTTCTAAACAAAAAAAAAAAAAACAATTTACTATAAAAAAAAATCTGACATCACTGACATAAATAACGAAACAAAATTTGTCCTTTTGCGATGCAACGGAACACAACAATCAATGCAACACACTAAAACAAACTAAACATTTAGTTGGGTGTGAAGACAGTGGGGATTGCAAGATAATAGGTACACTTATCTCCCTGGCGTCTCTGCAGCCAGGTGGGCAGGAGCAGTAATGTGTAGCACATGCTTCTTGATCAGACCGGGTTCAAGCCTGTCACCCAAATATGGAGGATGCAGAAAGGTCAGGGAATGACCACCGCATATCCCCGCAGCAATATGGCCTTAGTTGCTAATGCTCCTAAAAATCCAAATAACAACAACATACCAACTAATCTCCCAATGACGACTTATAATGCTGCTTGTCGCTTATTTACGACTTACAAAATATCTGTTTATACCTATTTTAGGTATTATTTGAATTTTTTGATTTCTGGTCGATTTTTTTTTTTTTTTTTTTAAATTTGGAGTATGTTGATTAACCCATTGAACTTAGTTACCCATTGAAGTGTCTCGGTTAATCGGGAGTCTGCTGTATTTGCTTTTCCAGTGCTTGTCACACCAACCTGACTCAACATTGCACTGTCCATTTATAACAACTGGATGCACTTCCTTAGATTTTGTGTTTCTTAACTAACAGCATAACACCTCCCTTACCATCTTTTCTGTACACATTGTACTTCACAAATTCTAATTCTGCATTGCTTATATCTGTGTGACACCATGTCTCTGATATCCCAACATTATCTGCCTTTGGTGTCTTGACCAGCACTTCAAATTCGTTAAATTTATTTATTATACCCCTTTCATGCAAATATACACAAAGCTGTTCTTACTCTTAGTTACCCTAACACAGCACAGGTATTTACGTCAGTGGTTCTCAAAGTGGGTGCCGCTTACTCTTTATAGGGGTGTGGCAACATCAAATTTAGCATCGGCTTACATCGTGGCCATCGCTACAAAAGTTTGTCATCACCAGAAGAACAGATTTGGCATTATTTTCCTGATATATCCATCGACAGTTTTGACTGGATATGAAATCCATTTGTTGAATTGACATCTAATAAAATGGAGTTTAATCTTAAAGAAGAAGAGGAATTAATACAAATTCGCAATGACCGTACGTTGCGATTAAAATACTCTGAAATTTCATTTGAATCCTTTTGGATATTAATTAAGAAGGAATATCCCAACATAGGAGCCAGAGCACTTCAAGATTTGGTACAATTTTCTACCTTGTACTTGTGCGAAATCGAGTTTTCTATGCTCATTAATAACAAAACTAAAAAGAGGGAAAAACTGAAGTTGGATGAAAATGAAATGCAAGTATGTTTGTCTCAAGTGGTAAATGACTTTCATCAATTGGTGAAATACCACCACTTTGCTTATTGGAGGCTTGAAGTGGTGAAACCCATGTTTAGTCTCTAGAGCAAAGTTTCCGGCACCCCCCTCCCCCCATACTTCTCCTTCAACCCATGCACGGTACTAAGTACTATAGGTTTTGATGCCTTTCGTGTTTGGGGTTTTCATAAAAAAAAAAAAAAAAAAAAAAAAATACACCCATTATAAATGAACTATGTAAATCGCATCAAGCATATGGTTCACGTTAATTGTTTTGTTTTGTTATCTTTTTAAGAATATATTTTTATTGTAATAAGCATTTTTTCCTAAAATTAATAAAATTTCAATATAATTTTGAACCTTTTTTGTTTTTTTTTTTTAATTTTGAATTATTTTAGTTTCTGGATATAAATTAGAAAATGTACTTATTGTTCTAAAAACATTAAAATAAGTATGAAAAAACAATAAATATTATTTCTTTAATTTAGATTTTTTCATACAATTTATTATTCTGAGAGATATAGATATTGTGCATAAAATGTGGTATGAGGCCAATTTTTAAATAAAAAATTTTTTGTTTAAAAATCCTGTACCAAAAGTCCAACATTTTTTTCATGCATTTTTCAAAAAAAAAAAAAATTCCCTCATTGTCCTTCCACATGCACCACCTTACAAAATATTCTGCCAGCACCCATGCACCTGGTTCTGGGGGTGCCAGAATTTTTCATAATGGATTTAGGGTGTATTCACATTAAAAAGTTTGAGAACCACTGATTTACATGTTCCACAATGACCTCCACAATGAAATCCTCAGCACCTTGTTTTCCAGGCTGCTGCTTATTCTAACAGAAGCAGTGCAAGAATCACTTTCGCCTCTACCTGTGGCTATTGTTAATCTTTTAGTCTGTGAATCGCCCAAGGCTAGCAGTTTTCCAACCCACCTAACACTGTCTTGATAGCATCAGCAAATACCCATTCTATTTAAATGTATCCCATTCCTGTAGAAGCAGTCTCTCCTGTTAATAAGCACAGACCAAGCTGAAAAAAATTCTACCCCCATGAGCCTTGCACAATCTCTCCGGGGTCAAATTGATTGACAAGTCTCTCAACATATACTCCCTCCTATCGTGTCTGGGCAAAATTGCAGACACTTTCAAATTTAACCCTAACTCGTGACTTTTTTTCAACATTTACCTGTACTTTTTAAGTAAATCTGCAGATCTCCTACTCTTGATGTCATTAGTGCAACATGTTCAACAATATCACCTTTTGTGCCCTTAAAATATGACATCTGCTCTACAACATCATCTACTTTTGCCCCCTTGTAGACATACCCTGGTCATGTTCCACCTCTTCTTTTTGCAGAATATTTTACCTGTCTCCCTGACAATACAGTCACAGACAATAATTAGTTCTTGTGGGACCAACACATTCTACCTTAAAGATTGCTACTGTGTTGCCTGATGCACAAGAGCAAGCTCTGTCGTTGAGTTGGGCAGCTGAGTTTATGCCTAAATTCACAAAGACATCCTCCTTGGCTAAATCTTGCCTTGTTCCAGAAAGATCTGCAAACATTTCACAAGTTGCACATTTTTTTTAGGCTGCGATGCATTGGAGAGTAGCCCCTTCAGTTATCGCACGACCAACGGCACTCCCACTGCTTTGTGCCAGTTGCATTGCTTTGTTGTTCTAGTCTGGAACATGATTTCCATTTGAATACAATTGATTAACAATGAAAATTAATAAGGTTTATAAATTTAATTAATTAATTGTAAACATTACACTAGATTCCTAAATGCAGTGATATGTATTACTCTATCTAGTTTTACGTCATACCTTGTGCTAATAAGTTTACAATATATGTTATGTTATACCGTAACAATCACAATGTTATATGTCCAACAAGTGAATTGGATTAAGTTAATTATAATATATAACAAAATTATCCACTAATGCCAACATAATTGATTCAAACTTTAGAGCTACCTATTTACCACAACATTAGCATTAGCACATGATGCAAGAAAGCAAGCTTATGTAACATTAGCCAAAAAAAAAACTTCTAATTTCACTCGCTCCAAATGTTTGTCTAGTTCTGCCTTGAATCCATTTAAGCTATCAACTTCTACAACGATAGATGGAAGTTTGTTCCAGCAATCAACCACCCATTGGCTAAAGGCAAACCTCCTCACATCTATCCTACAACTGTAGGATAGATGTATTTATTCTGAGCAAAAGGAAGAATCCCATCAGCATTGAGCATGCTCAAACCATTCGAGCCTTTATACACCTCAATCAGATCACCTCGCAGGTGCCTAGTCTCCAGACATTGTAATTTGCAAAACTTAAGCCTTTCTTCGTAAGAGCAACCTTTTATTCCATTCACTAATCTAGTTGCCCTTCTCTGTACTTGTTCCAACAACTCTACATCCTTCTTAAAATGAGACCTCCAGACCTGTACACAGTACTTAAGGAGTGGCCTTATACAAGGGGATAATCATCTCCTTATCCCTGCTAGAAAAATTCCTATATAGCATTGACAAGACACCATGAGCTACTCTTGCAGAGTCTCCACTGCTCAGAAAACTTCATATCTGCCTGCACAATTACCCCCAGGTCCTTTTCACTCTCTACAACTATCAGTGTAGTACCACTGAGCTGATACATCATTCTGGGGTTACTGCTTCCCATATGTAGTACTTTACATTTGTCAATGTTAAACTTCATTTGCCACCTCTCAGCCCATCTGCTCAACTTTTCTATATTCTGTTGCAGCAGCGTACTGTCATTAGTGCCATTAACAATCCTGTCGACCTTCCCCATGCCATTGAACAATGGCATGGGGAAGGTCGACAGGATTGTTAATTGATTGGCCCATCAATGAGCATTATGAAAATTGATTCAGAATGCTCATTGATTGGCCCATCAATGAGCATTATGAAAACTGACTACACCATCTCTAGTGGCCCCGGGTGTCAAGCGTATTTCGAGGCCAAGCGATATTCTTGTGATATATAGAGCGCTCTTGTAAAGTGATTAAAGTTATTTCCTTTTAAGTTCCTACATTTCTATCAACAGCCTTTCTTTAAAACTAGTTCTATACTTGAAAACCACAAGTTAGAACACAGAAAGGAAACACACCTTTCTTTTTCCTATATTTCTTGTTCTATTAATCAACTAACACTTCAACCGCTTGGCCTCTGAGCGGCACAGCTCCTGCCTCCCCGTGGCGGGGGCCGGTAATCTGGGGGAAAAGTTATCCCCCAGGGCTAAAAGGAGCAACGATGGATAAAAATGACTATCCACCTCTAGAGCCTTCAAACTCAAGGCTAGATAAACCAAATGATGAAGACCTGAACCAACCAAAAAGGCTCCGAAGAGAAGTGCAGTGCAATGAAATGCCAAACTTTCTGGTGGTGATACACTCTCTCTCTCTCTCTCTCTCTCTCTCTCTCTCTCTCTCTCTCTCTCTCTCTCTCTCTCTCTCTCTCTCTCTCCAACCAACCTGTCGGCAAATTATCACCATTCGTCATCCAAAGATTTCTGGAATCGATTGCTGGAACACCAAAAATGGTTAAACGACTGCAATCCGGAGACCTATTAATTGAAACAGCCAACTCCAAACATTCCAAGTGGCTGCTCAAAACAACGACATTTGGTGGCCTGCCAGTATCTATTACTCCACACAACACCTTAAATTCCTCGAAAGGTGTTATAACCGAATGGGACCTACTTACAATATCAGAAGAGGAATTAGTTCAAGAACTGAGTAATCAAAAAGTAACCAACGCCAAACGCATAATGACTAAAAAAGATGGAAATCTCGTCCCAACTAGGTCAATCATTTTAACTTTCAGTACCCCAGATTTGCCATCCTCAGTAAAAGCTGGTTATTTAAACTGCCGAATTCGGGCTTATATTCCTAATCCCATTTGTTGTTTTAAATGCCAAAAATATGGACATTCCCAACAAGCATGCAAAGGAGAAGCTATTTGTCCGATTTGTGATTCCAAGGAACATGCACAAGCAGACTGTTCAGCATCAAGTCCCATTTGCCCCAACTGCAAAGAAAGTCACCCAGCATTTTCAAAATCCTGTGAAATGTGGAAAACAGGGAAGAAAATTCAAAAATATAAAATTGAACACAAAGTCACATACCCCGAGGCAAGCAGACAGGTTATGTCGACCATGTCCAGTCGTTCATTTGCATCCCACACTCGAAGCTTTATTTCAACATCAGCACAAACAGATGTATCAATACCCCCCAGCACATCTATGGCTAATTGGGTTAAAAATACATTATCTAATTCAGGAAAAGACACACATCAAACTAAAACCAGTGAATCGATCAACACTCCAATCAGCATCCCAACTGATACTTGGACAGTCTCGCATGATAAAGAAAAATTAAAAACTACCAAAGACAACAAGAAACCTGAATCATCCACCAATAGTATGGAAGTAGATGTACACTCAGATGTTGAAGAACCCATACTAGAACTTCATGCAAATGACACTATGGATACTGGGTGCCCCAGCTTCCCAAAAAAAGACCGGAAAAAGTGCTCAAACAAAAAACAGTCTGATGAATCATCCTCAACTAAACCTAAATGAACCACAATATCTTACAATGGAATTGCAGAGGTTTTCGTTGCAACACTGACGATATTCAATACCTAATTAACGATATTCTCCAGTTGCCTTCTGTCTACAGGAAACTTACCTGACCTCACAAATTTCTCCTTCAATAAAGAACTATTGCCTTTATCGAAGAGATCGAAATACCGCTAATGCTGCCCATGGTGGTGTAGCAATCCTAGTAAACTCGAAGATCCCAACTAGACATATCCCACTCCAAACTGAAATAGAAGCTGTTGCTGTTCGCATAACTCTCCATAGTGCAATAACACTTGTCTCAATCTACCTACCACCAAACCGTACTTACTCTTTAAAAGATCTTGAAGACCTCTTTATACAGATACCTCCACCTCTCTGTATATTAGGGGACTTTAACGGGAACCACCCATTATGGGGCTCTCCTAAATTGGATAGACGGGGCCGACTAATTGAAAGCTTTTTAGAGGCACTAAATTTCAGTATACTCAATACTGGTGCACCGACACACGTACAGCTCCCATCAGGACACACTTCAGCAATAGATCTCTCAATTTGTTCACCAGTACTAGTCCCAACCATAGAGTGATTATGTAATAAATGATCCCATGGGCAGTGACCACTTCCCAATAGTGCAAATTTCTGAAAGCAAAGACTCCTTCAATTCAATCCTGCAGAAAGTGGAAATTTGTCCGAGCAGACTGGGCAAAATTTCAATCATCAATCGACCTTGATGAGGAAAAAATCCGCCTCCAACATATTGATGATGTGACAGATTACATCACGTCGCATCTTCTAAATGTGGCTAAAAACACAATACCACTATCAAATCCCCCGGGCCGAAAGCATTATAATTACTGGTGGAATGACAAATGCACCACAGCAAAGAGAGCAAAAAATAAAGCCTGGAATTTGTTGCAGCAATGTCCGAGCACAGTCAATCTCATTAATTATAAGAAATTAAGGGCAAAAGCACGCTTCGTACAAAAGCAAGCAAAGAAAGAATCCTGGACCCGTTTTGCCTCCAGTTTTCACAGAAATACTGATTCCAAAATAATATGGAAAAAAAATTAGACAGCTGTCTGGTAAGTTTCCTACCATACCTTCTCCAATCCTCTTAGAATGGGAAAGATCTCTCTAATCCAGTAGATATAGCTAATGCTTTGGGCAATACTTTTGCCGAAATCTCAGCAGCAACAGCCTATCCTAACCTCATTCCAAAGAATTAAAAACACTGAAAAAAAGCATGCTATTCATTTTCAAACTGCCCGTCTTCTCCCATATAACAAACCTCTGCAATATTCTGAACTTTTATATGTCATTAAAACCGCCCGCAATGGTACTGCTGGGCCAGATGGGATTTATTATGTCATGCTACAACATCTTGATGACAAAGCTTTGCGCTGCCTCCTGGTCTTTTACAATCGCATATTTTTAGAAAATGTTTTTCCAGCTTCTTGGCATCGCTCTACAGTTTTGGCATTCCTGAAACCTGGAAAAGATCCATCCAACCCCAATAGCTATAGACCCATATCTCTCTCAAGCTGCCTCAGCAAAATTCTTGAGAAAATTATCCACAGAAGACTCGTCTGGATCATTGAGTCGGAACAGCTAATGAGCCATAGTCAATATGGCTTTCGTCAAAACAAGTCATGCTTAGATCTAATGGTAAAGGCTGAATTTGCCATCCGTAATGCTTTTGTCAAACATGAACATCTAGTAATGGTTTCAATAGACATAGAGAAGGCTTTTGATACCACCTGGCGGTATGGTATACTTAGTGATCTTTACCTTCTCGGACTATGAGGCAACCTTCCTATATTTGTTCAGAACTTCTTACATACTAGATCATTTCAAGTTCGATATCAACATGCCCTTTCCACAACTTTCATCCAGGAAGAAGGTGTTCCACAGGGATCAGTACTGAGTGCCACTCTTTTTACTCTGAGAATAGATTCTATCACTAAGCAGCTTTCAAATACAGTTGAGACTTACCTTTATGCAGATGACCTTTCCATCTCCTGTCATTCTCAAAACATGAGGTCTATTGAAAGACATGAGGTCTATTGAAAGACAGCTTCAGATATCACTTAATAAAATTCAACAATGGGTGAGCCTCAACGGCTTATCGGCTCTCCCAGCAGAAAACAGTTGCCATCCACTTCTGTAGACAACGCAAACTTCATCCAGATCCTGAACTTCAAATTTCTAACATCTTTGTCCCGGTCACCAGCAACATCAGATTTCTTGGATTAATCCTTGACAAGTTAAATTTCCTAGATCATATTAAAAATGTACGGACTTCATGTCTAAAAAAGTTAAACATACTCAGAGCTTTATCTGCCCAAACGTGGGGTGCAGATTGTACCTCGCTTCTTCGTTTATACAGGGCATTAATCAGATCCTGTCTCGATTAAGGTGCTCCAATCTATGATTCTGCCAGAAAGAGTGCATTACGCTGGCTTGATCCAATTCAGCACAGTGCTTTGAAAATTGCAATTGGTGCATTCAGAACGTTGCCAGCACATAGTCTCTACATTGATGCTCACGAGCCCCCACTAACTTTACGCAGGAAAACACTGTTACTCAAATATGCTGTCAAGATACAAAGTTGTGCCTCTCATCCCATTCAGTCATACCTTTTCAACCCACCGTTAGAAATCCTATACAGAAACAAACCTAGCATAGTAAAGCCAGTTGAGCCTTCTTGAATTGGTGCAAGTTTGGAATATTTCCGTCCATTCCGTAAAGCAGGTAGCAACCTATACTCAGCCACCGTGGGCTCCTTCTCCTCCTCTTCCAACCTGTGACACTTACCTCTGTCAATGGAGAAAGAATACTTTGCAAGCATCAAATGTCAACCAAATTCATGCAGTTCACACCCAAAGATATACTGATTTCTCCCCAATTTATACAGATTACTCTAAATCTAATTCAAATGTTGGAGCAGCTGCAGTGTTTCCGAATACAACTGTATCAGTTTCCCTTCCATCAAAATTTAGTATATTTTCTGCTGAATTATATGCAATTAAACTAGCTTTAGAAAATCTCTATTCTGACAGTTCCTTAAAATCAGTTATTTACACTGATTCCCTCAGCTCAATCATGTCGTTATGTAATTCCTCAGATAAAGTTCACCCTGTTCTAGATTAAATCAGAAGCTTATTACTGCAAATTAAAGAATGCAACCAATTGGTCACTTTTTGCTGGATTCCAGCCCATTCCAGTATTTTAGGCAATGAACTGGCCGATAAAGCTGCAAAAAATCCAACTACCTTAGATTTAACCAATATCCCTGTTCCAGCATCAGATTATGCACTAACCGGTCATGCTCCTTGCCTACCACAATGGACAGCACTCTGGCACTCCCAGACTAATAATAAACTCTTTCAGTTTAAACATGATCCGAACATTTGGTGCTCCAGTATCCGTACATCAAGACGAGAAGAAATAGTCCTTTCAAGGGCAAGAATAGGACATACCCATCTGACCCACCTTCATTTACTCACAGGAGATGATCCACCACAATGTACACATTGTTTTAATAATTTGACTGTAAAACATATTCTTATTAGCTGCCCCTATTATAAACAAGCCAGAAAGAACTTCATCCTTGATCTCACTGGTTAATCTTCATAAGCCAATAACTCTTGAAAATCTCATTGGTGATAAGGGAAATATTTCTGAATTTTTTGACTTTCTCAGGCAAACTGGGCTTTTTAATTATTTCTGATTTCAGATTTTCTTCTGATTTATGGAAAACTCATGTTTTAATATAATAAGTGAATAGGCACATTATAGCCTTAGCAGCTTATGTGCCATTAAGCCTCCAGAACAACAACAACAATCTCTAGTAAATTCAGCTTCATCAGTAAACAATACAGTGGATAGGAAATGCTGATCACAAGCACACATTTGCAGAAACTAAGTATAAAAAGCTTCTTGTGGCAGGAAGTCAGCTTCAGTAAGGCCTTGTACTCTCTGAAGATGATATGGATAAAGCTGTTGGTCCATTAAAATTCTCCACAGTCACATATCCCACACTCTCCACCGTCGCTATCCTTTGGGTGCTTTCACCATCATTTTCTTCAATGTAATTGAGGATCTGTTCTTTGAAATCAACTGTCCTGGTGCTGATGTATCTATCACCATCTCATTTTCTAAAAGAACCAGCTTTTTGCAAGGCATTCGTGTATTCTCTGAAAGGTCTTCCTATTTGGCACATGACAATTAGGGAACTTTTCTACATACAAACGTCTTGCCTCGGCTGCATTGCATCTAGCAAGTCCATACATGAGATGCATGTCTGTTGTCTCTCAATTTGAATAAGCCTCCATTATCACAGCAAATGCACAGTATCAAAATGTTAAGCTTCAAATGCAGTGTCCTTGTCAGGAGAACTAACCGAAATAACTCAAAGTACACTACGGGACCTTGTTTACATAACTCTGAAATGTTGAGTATTGTTTGTAAACAGATGAATGGAGCCACCTATGCTAACTCAGTTTGCGAAACAAATTGCTTCAACACAAAAATGGTTGTAACTCGGAAACAAGGTCAAATCAAGCCTATGTTTACATGAACTTTTTTTTTATTGTTTTTAGGTCTTAAATTCATCCCTGAAATTCATCCCATTTCCATATGTTACGATACTCTGTGCATGTGCATATATATATATATATTAAGTCAATCAGACAGAAAAGTAGATTATCATCCCACTGTTTATAGAAACTTAAAATTTTATCGACAAGTTAAAAAAATTCTGAATACGCACTCTCATTTTCCCATAACACACCTGATCAATACCTGATTTAAGATCAGGTATATTTCAACATCCCTACATCAATAATATTGATTGCTGCAATAAGTAATTCAAATCACTGACATCTGTCACTAGAGCTCACTAAATCGTATCCCTGAAGGAGTCCACAAAAAGATGTCTTGAAAATGATAGTGAGAAGATCCCTTCCAATCTAGTTTTTCCAACCTGAATAGTATAGAAGCATATAAATAAAAATCCAATCACTGGAGTTTGATAACCGATACCTTTGATACTCCCTACAAATAAAAAAATAATAAAAAAAGAAGAAAAAAAAAACTTTTAATGCCATAATTTCCAGTGATTGTGATGACTAAGGGTTTCATTTTTTTTTTTTTTTCATTTTTCATATTTGTGAGCCAACACATTCAATTCACTGACCTGGAAAGTGGCCAAGTAAACTAACCTAAACTAAACTAAACTTAAAACCCCACTGTGGTTGTGCACTGTCTTGTTGGAAAAACAACACTGAACTGTAATTCTTCAAGTTTCAAGTTGTGAATACAGGAATCCTAGACCAAATTCCTGTAATTATTGCAATTAAGTCTTTGCTAAAAAGAATGGGCCAATCGCTCAGAAATGAAACAAACCACACCAAACATTTTCTTTAGGACAAACCTTTGTGTCCCTTCTAGTGTTGGGGATATTTTTGTGTCCCTTCTAATAATTTTGTTGGGGATATTTTTATCCCCAAATCTTTACATTTTGTCCTTCTAGTTGCATGGAGGGAGAAGTTGATTTAAATTTGAAGACGGGACTGAAATAGGTAAACAAGTAGGTGAATATGATAGGAAATAAAGTTAGTATTTTTTTTTTATTGGTGCTTATTTATGATGCAACATAAGCTTGCATCCTTACATCATTTTATCAAGACTACTAGTAATACTGTATGCAGTCAGAGAGAAAACATGTTGCAATTTGGCACCTGAAGGGGATTACCATCAAGTGTTTGGTAGTCAAAATTTTTGTTCAAAAGTTGATCGCATTTAATTTCTGTAATTTTTAAATAAAATTTTAAAATTATAGAAAATCTTGTATATTTTATTTCAGTAATTCAGTGAAATTAATTTCTACAATATTTTGTAATTTGAATCCTTAACTTTTCTAAAGTATTTCTGCTAAGTTAAATTCTTTCAGTAACTTCGGTAGCTTAATTTTAACTTCACTAGTGGATAAAGTTTTGTTAACAATTTAATTTCTGTGATGCTTTGTTAATTTAAATTCTGTGATGCTTTGTTAACTTAAATTCTGTAATACTTTGTTAATTTAAATTCTGTAATATATTGTAAGTTTAAATTTTATAATTCACTTAAATTCAAATTTTACCTAAGTAATGGTTGCTACAGGATCCACTTACAGTACAAAGTCCAAGGATTTCATGACCCAGACAGAAATGCCTGTAGAATGTATTCAAAAAGTCAGTCTAGTACACAAATAAAGCTCAACTGATGATTTGTTTCTTTGCACCTGATTTCAAATACCATTTAGGAACTGATCTGTCCATGTTATTTTATGTTCACAAAAGTATCATAAATTCCCTATTCACCACCTGAATAACATTGCAATAATTTATTTCCCTTTTGGTCCATTGAGCGATCATTAAACTGCTGAAAAATTCCTGGTATTATTTTATTTCCTATTTAGGAATTTAAGTCTCTTGCTATTACTAATTCATTCTTATTGTCTGTCTTTTTAGTTGAATCTTGTAGTTGACTATACAATTTATCAACTCCTTTAGGTTCTCTCTCTTCTGGGCCATATAAATTAAATTTGTTTAATGTTTTCTTTTCCAATTTCATTTTTATATGCAATATTCTTTCTGATTATAGATTATATAATCAGAAAGAATATTGCATAGAATAGTGTATAGAAAGGATAGACAGGACAGGAGGGAAGGAGGGGTTATGCTATTAGTTAAGAAACACATAAAGTCCAAGGAAGTGAAGCCAGACGACATCGATGGACAGGGCAGTGTCGAGTCAGTTTGGTGTGACATAAGCATAGGGAAATCAAAATTGAGAGTAGGAGTGTGCTATAGGCCTAATGACTCTGATGAGTATAATAAGATATTGTACAGGGAAATAGAGTGGGCCAGTAAATCAGAGAGTCTTATAATGGGGGATTTTAATTTCCCAGACATTGACTGGAATTTGTGGGTTGGTCACTCGCACACTAGCAAGGCTTTTGTGGATTTATTGGATGATTGTTTTCTACATCAGCATGTTCGTGAGGCAACAAGAGGGAGCAATACTCTTGATCTGATTATCAGTAGTGATTCTTCATGCATTAAGAATCTGCAGATAAATGAACCACTAGGTGGCAGTGATCACAGTGTGTTGAAGTGGGATTTACTCAAGGAGGTAACTACCATCAGAGGTAAAGGGAAGGGTTTTTGTTTTCGTAAAGGCGACTATGATGGTCTGAGACAGTATTTAAATTCTATACAGTGGGACCAACTGATGATATTACCAACAGCAAACTCAAAATGGGAAGCATTCAAGGAACTAATCTTGGAGGCTACCAGGTTTTACATACCAACTAAGAATTATTGTTCAAGGTTTAGGCCTAAATGGTTGTCAGATGAACTAATGAGACATGTGGCAGAGAAGAAAAATGCATGGGATACATACAAATTAGTGGGTGACATGGAAGCCTATGATAGATATAAGTTGGTCTGTAACCAAGTCACAAAGGAGATTAGGCAGGCAAAGGCAGACTACGAAAAATCCTTGGCAAAGGATGCAAAGAAAAACAGAAAAGAGTTCTTTACCTATTTAAACTCAAGAAGGAAAGGGATGAATCAGATTGGTCCACTGGATATTGATGGTTCAACAGTTGAGGATCCTGCTCAGGTGGCTAACAATCTAAACGAGTATTTTGCATCTACATTCACGCATGAGGAGTTATTCAGGAAGGAGAATGATGTAGGTAAAGTAAACATTGGCAGTGAGCTGGATGATTTTGTAATAACTGAGAGGAAAGTGGAGGAGAGATTGTTGAGGATAAACATAAAAAAGGCACCTGGGGTGGATGGGATCTATCCAGTTATATTAAAGGAGGCAGCAAAGGCAGTAAGCAAACCCCTAGCCATAATTATGAGAGCTTCTTTGGACTCAGGGGAGGTACCCATAGACTGGAGATGTGCAAATGTAACCCCAATTCACAAAGGAGGATCAAAGGCTGACACAAGTAATTATAGACCTGTTAGTTTAACTTCTGTTCCAGGTAAATTAATGGAGGCACTGGTTAAAGAAGCACTGCAGGATCATCTAGACAAGAATTCAGTTATAGTTCAGACGCAGCATAGTTTTGTTAAGGGCAGGTCTTGCCTGACCAATTTGATTGGATACTATGATGTAGTCACAAAAGAACTGGATGCAGGGAATAACTTTGATATTATATATTTGGATCTTAGAAAGGCTTTTGATACTGCACATGGAAGACTGCTGCACAAATTGGAGCAGTGTGGCATTGGAGGCAAATTGCTGCTATGGATAAGGGGATGGTTGAGTGGCAGAAGACAGAGAGTGGTAATCAATGGACACTGCTCAACGTGGACTAATGTTATTAGTGGAGTTCCTCAGGGTTCAGTGTTGGGTCCGTTGTTGTTTTCGGTGTTTATGAATGATATTGATGATGGGATATCAAGTTTAATGTCCAAGTTTGCAGATGATACAAAGGTTGGCAGGGTTGTTAAGGACACCACTGACGCTATGCTGCTGCAACAGGATCTGGAAAGGTTGAACAGATGGGCTGAGAGGTGGCAAATAAAGTTTAACATTGACAAATGTAAAGTACTACATATGGGAAACAGTAACCCCAGAGCAATGTATCAACTCTGCGGTACTACACTGACAGTGGTGGAGAATGAAAAGGACCTGGGGGTAATTGTGCAGGCAGATATGAAGTTCTCTGAGCAGTGCAGACGAGCTGCAAGAGTAGCTCATGGTGTCTTGTCAATGATATACAGGAATTTTTCTAGCAGGGATAAGGAGGTGATTATTCCCTTGTATAAGGCAATGGTTAGGCCACATCTTGAGTACTGTATACAGGTCTGGAGGCCTCATTTCAAGAAGGATGTAGAGCTGCTGGAACGGGTACAGAGAAGGGCAACAAGATTAGTGAATGGAACAAAGGGTTGCTCTTACGAAGAAAGGCTTAAGTTTTGCAAATTACAGAGTCTGGAGACTAGGCACCGGCGAGGTGATCTGATAGAGGTGTATAAGGCTTTGAATGGTTTGAGCATGCTCAATGCCAATGGGATTCTTCATCTTGCTCAGAATAATCAGCTCAGAGGGCATAAATTCAAATTGAGGAAGGACGGATGTCGGATAGATGTGCGGAAATTTGCCTTTGGCCAGCGGGTGGTTGGTTGGTGGAACCGACTTCCATCACTTGTTGTTGAAGTTGATAGCCTAAACAAATTTAAGGCTCAACTGAACAGGTATTTCGAGCGAACGGAGGGGTGAAATGGGAGTGGTGTGTTTTTTTTTTGTTTTTTTTTGGCTGATGCTGAATAAACTTGCTTTCTTGCATCATATGCCTCTACTAATGCTATATTGTTCTATGTTTTGTTTCAATGATTCATATATTAAAATACCTACACCTTTAGCAGCTCTTTCAATTTTCTGCACCCTACCATATATTAATATATAATTTCCCACATTTATTATACCTTACCTTTTTCTTTTTAGTTTCTGTTAATGACAAATCTTAATTTTTCTATTTTCTGATTCCTCGACTATTTCTTTTTTCCCATCAAGAGATCTTACATTCCTTTATTCTTATAGTTCCCTGATTCCATTCTTATTCGATTCCCTAAATTTTCTTTGAACATTTTAATTTTAATCTAGAGAGTGGGTTGTTAACCTTTCTCTTTAATGGCATGCTACATTTCATCTCAGTACTATTCTTTGACCAGCCTGGCTGGGGTGGCCCTACTAGAAGCTTATGCTCCTGGCAGCATAGCTTTTGAGGGTACTTACCTCCTCACCACAATAAGGTGGTAGTCCATGAGAAGATCTTCAAGTGTTTTCCTTTCAATATAATCATTTACAGCTTGGTATGACTCACTGATCCATAGCCAGTATCAGGGCTGTAGTACTGGGGTGGGGTGGGGGGAAGAAAAAGGCACTTGATACTGCCATCAAGTGCCTTCTTCCCCCCATAAAAGATAAAAGTTTCTTCCCCTTCTGATAAACGTTTATTTCATCATAAACTTCTATCGGGACATGAAGGGCTATTATCTGACAACAAAATGTCTTAATGTATTCATTTGGCATTCAATTTTTCCTTTTGAATAATTTTACTAAAGATACAAGTGATTCTTAAAATTTTGGAATTATATAATTCTTATTTAGAAAAATTCTGTTCTGCATAAATACATACAAATATATACATACAAAAGAAGGCAGTCTAACTACAGAGGGGCTGAATTAGTGAGGTTTTAATGTAGTATTATACTGTATTACTTGAAAACAAAGCTTATGTGCAAGCCAATGTAAATTTGGTAATATTTTCTGTATTCTTAACTGACAGTTAGCATTCCTTCTGGAGTTCTGTGGACTACAGTAAAAGTAGTCCACAGTAAAAGTAGCCCATTCAAGGCCTTACATAAGGCCTTGAATGGGTTGAGCACACTGAGTTCTGATGGGGTCCTTCCACTTGTTCAGATTACAAACCTAAGGGGGCATAAATTCAAATTAAGAAAGGACAGATGTAGAATAGATATGCATAAATTTGCCTTTAGCCAGCGGGTGGTTAATTGCTGGAACAAACTTCCATCTGTCATTGTGGAAGTTGATAGGTTGAATAAATTTAAGGAGGAACTGGACAGGCATTTGGAGGGAATGGTGTGATTTTTTTTTTTTTTTTTTGGCTGATGCTGCATAAGCTCATACAATTGCTTTCTTGCATCACATGCCACTACTACTACTACCATATGCAAATATTTGTAATACAATAGATGGCAGCTTTATGATTGGTTCACTGTACGATGAACTCTCCATAATAAAACACCATTCACTATACAATATGTGATAAGCACCAATCATTGTGATCACATTTGCAAACTGAATTTTAATTCTATTAAATGGCAGTTTTAATAAGCAAAATAGGAGGAATATTATCCACAAGCTATAAAAGTAAATATCACAAATTTACACTTTATTAGATTAGCAATTAACAAAAAATTGGAAGAATATTTTCCACAGGTTAGCAAAATAAAAATAAATTATGCTTACATATATAGCTTAATTAATACTGTAATATGTACATACTAACTACTTGATATTCCTGTTCACTGACATTTTGGACAAGGGGTTTGTTTGTATGTTTGTTATTTGGTTTTTAGGAGCATTAGCAACTAAGACCCAGGGATATGCGGTGGTCATTCCCTGACCTTTCCGCATCCTCCGTATTTGGTGGTCATGGGCTCAAACCCCGGTCTAATCAAGAAGCGTGTGCTATGCACTGCTGCTCCTGCCCACCTGGCTACGGAGGCGCCTTCGACAAGGGGTTGTAAAATTTCAAACTGTAAAAAATATAAGCAATCATTAAAAGAACATGGCACACACAAATTGCAAATAATAAGATATGCGCACAAGTGAGATACAGAGTAACAAGTTTACGAAGTTTAAAAAAATAGGAATCAGAGGATTCTAAAAATTTATTATGTTTTTAAATGATTGAAGATTTCATAGAAGGGAAAACACATTTCGCCATAATAACATAAAAACCCACAGAATTCCAGCTATCAGTATTATTGCAAATGCAATAAGATCGAGTTCACTACCTGTTTATAATAGAAAAGCCCAATAAACCAGAAACTGCAATTTGTTTTATGGTAGTGACCTCCAGAAATGTGCTTTAGAAAATATCACAAAGGCATTCAAAACTGATTCTTATAATCGAATATATGATAATAATGAAAGTGCAATGCATTTTAATGATTTGAATTGGTTTTTTGAAATTAAAGCGGCTGATTCCACTAACTAGTGATTATGTTAACTGGTGCCTACTTATTTCACTTTATGATAGGATGAGCTTACGATTGTCTCAGACCAGACCAAGTGGTCCTTGCTCTCAGTCAATAGCAGCGTTTGTAAGCATGTTAGCCATGTGTTTTGTTTTTGCATCCTTTAGTTGAAGTGATTTTTTGTGTTGTGCATTAATTAATATATTAGTTTTAATAAATTTTTTAAAATCAATATGTACAATTTCCATTACAAAAATTACCTTTTAGAGAAATAAATAGCTTAGTTATAGAGTGAAAATTTAAACTTCCAATGTTTTGGAATGAATTAACAAAAAAAAAAAAAAAAATGTGTTATTGAGTTCACATTACAATATTTTCATGATACGATGGTGTCTCTGGAACAGTGTCTCTGGAACATATTAATATCGTAAAGCGCAGGGGGGGGATATTGTATCCGCTTAATTAATAGCACCTTTCTTAACAACACTTTTTTTGCACTTGAATATTTGATTTGGCCTTAATAAACCATTCAACATGCTGGAGCTTTTCTTATAGCAATACTATTTTCACTATGATTAAAGAGGCCTGTGCGCTCTGGATTCATTATTAATATCGAATTACTGTTGACACAGAGCAAAACGGAGACAGAATAAATTATGACAAGTTTAATAATAGGAAAAACACATACATATATTAGATTAGATACATACAAAAGCTTTCGGTTATTTTTTGTTAACCTTCCTCAGTCAAACTGACAGTTAAGAGTGGAACATGAGGGCATGTACTGCCAATCATGTACATGGACTGCATGATTAATTGTTATATGTTGAAGCCTGTGGCTGTGATGCACGTGGAAGTTGCCAACATTTGTCATTAATCAAAATGGTTGCTTCGATGATAGGGTAGACACAACATCCACTGCTCCTGTTGACCGAGGTATTAGAGCATGTGATGTTCAACGACTCCAACCAGGAGCGACATTGCGCTGTGGGTCAATGTCGTGGTGGGTTGCCCAAATGTGTTTGTCAATGGCTGAGTTTTCTACATCCGCTAAGCGGATTGTTCTTTCGTGTTCAGAAAGACGTTTTCAAAGCCGTCTCCCAGTTTCCCCCAGTGTAGCAGCTAGTGCAGTCACGGCAAGAGATGCGGTAGACCAGACCACTTTGTGGTAAGGTGGGAACTAGTGTTTTCACTCTCATTTTATCCCATGTGATTTTAGGACCCTAGAAACCTGTTGTGATGGGTTTGAGTAGTATGGGATAAAGACACTCACGGTTGAATCATTACCTTGGATGTTTCTGTTGGGCGCTACATGGCCATGTGTCTGTAAGTCACACCTGTCAAGGGCATTGGTGGGATAGCCACACCTCACAAGGTCCGCCTTGACTTTAGCAATTTCAGCGTGCCTTTCATCTACAGAACTAGAGTGGGTCCAGGCATGAGTTAGCAAGGTTCGTGCAGTGGCAAGAAGATGGCTACGCGCGTGTGCTGACAGGAAGTTGGTAAATTGGCCTGCACATGTGGGTTTACGATAGACAGTTGTCTTCAAGCGCATGCCCTCACGTTGGACAAGGGTGTCTAAGTAAAGTATGGTGTTGTCCGATTCTAGCTCGATGGTGAATTTTATGAAAGGCGACAGTGAATTGAGGTGGTCTAAGAGTTGGTCACCCGAATTTCTGGGGATAACCACAAACATGTCATCCATGTAGCGACACCAAAAGGCAATGGGATACAGTACATTCATAAATGCACAACCCTCTAATTCTTCCATCACAATATTTGCCATGACTGAACTAACTGGGAAACCCATGGCTGTGCCATGTACCTGTTGGTAAATGGAGTTGTTGAACATAATTGCACCACCTGTTAAGCACAGTCTGAGGGTGGTGGAGATATTGTTTGGTGTCAGTTCGGTCCTGCTGCCAAGGGTTTGATCGTTATCCAAGAGTTGCTTTGCACATGTGATGGCAAGTTCTACTAGGATGAAGGTGAAAAGTGACACTACATCAAATGATGCCATGATTTGATCTTCTGAGATGGATAGGGCTCGGATCCATTCTAAATTCACTACTGTTGGAGACGATGTTGGTGGTCTTGCTTACTAGAGGAGAAAGGAGCCCCGAGACAAACTTCGCTAATTCATAAATCGGTGAGCCACAACAGGAGACAATGGGTCTTAATGGTATACCTTCTTTGTGAACCTTCGGTAGTCCGTATAATTGTGGAATCTGGCAGCCGGAAGCATGGAAGCAATTACGTGTGGTTTCTGTTATTTTCTTCTGTTTAAACCAACTGTTGACGAGGATGTTCACTTTCGATTCCCATCGTTCCAAGGTTTTGATGGGAAGAACGGTTAAGGGTTGGTAAACAGAAGTGTCCTGCAAGAGCAGCAAAGCTTTTGTCTCGTAATCTGTGCAATTCATTACAATTGTTCGACGTCCTTTATCTGCCGGTAGGATGACAATGGATGAGTCTTGTTTCAATGCCTTAAGGGCAGAAATTTGTTTGCGGTTGAGGTTGGAAGAAGCAGGGTGCAAAATTGCTGCAGTTTTTTGTCGAATTGTGTTTGCGACTTCTTCAGGGAAATGCGTTAGACACACTTCTACGCCTAAGGCAATATCAGTGATTGGTGGGTTTCTTGGGAGAACAGCAAATTTCATACCCAGAGTCAACAGGTCTACTTGTTCTGGAGATAACTGTTTGTTGCTTAAGTTCAATTCAAATTGTGTGCAACTTGTGGAAGGGCTATTATGCTGACGATGAAATTCACGGGACTCACCAATTAAAACAGCGAACTTACGTTTTTGACATGTACAGTAGTGTTCAAGTTATCTGACGGCTTGGTAGCACAAGGTATGGGTTATATCGGTGTAAACAGGATCAGGAATTAAACTTCTAAGTTCGACTAGCAGGGCTGCTTTACTTGTTGAAGCCAATCCAAATGTTCAGGGTCTTGTAGCTGAAGTTTCGACAGGAACGTCGCATACATTCGTTAGAAAATGGTGGTTAGTTAGTTCAGTCATGGAAAATATCGCAATGGAAGAATTAGAGGGTCATGCATTTACGGATGTACTGTACCAGATCCCATTGCCTTTTGGCGCCGCTACGTGGATGATGTGTTTGTGGTTATCACCAGAAATTCGGGTGACCGACTCTTAGACCAGCTCAATTCACTGTCACCTTTCATAAAATTCATCATCGAGCTAGAATTTGACAACACCATACGATACTTAAACACCCTTGTCTGATGCGAGGGCATGCGCTTGAAGACAACTGTCTATCGTAAACCCATATGTGCAGGCCAATTTACCAACTTCCTGTCAGCACGCGCGCGTAGCCGTCTTCTTGCCACTGCACGAACCTTGCTAACTCGTGCCTGGACCCACTCTAGTTCTGTAGATGAAAGGCACGCCGACATTGCTAAAGTCAAGGTGGATCCTGCGAGGTGTGACTATCCCACCAATGCCCTTGACAGGTGTGACCTACAGACACATGGCCATGTAGCACCCAACAGAAACATGCAAGGTAATGACTCAACTGCGAGCGCCTTTATCCCATACTGCCCAACAAGTTTCTAGGGTCCTAAAATCACATGGGATAAAATGCGTACGACTCCCAGGCAGAAAGTTACAATCCCTCATCTCTAAAGTGAAAACACTGGTTCCCACCTTACTACAAAGTGGTCTAGTCTACCGCATCTCTTCTCGTGACTGCACTAGCTGCTACATTGGGGAAACTGGGAGATGGCTTGGAAAACGTCTTTCGGAACACGAAAGAGCAATCCGCTTAGCGGATGTAGAAAACTTAGCCATTGCCGAACACATTTGGGCAACCCACCACGACATTGACCCACACTGCGATGTTGTAATTGTGGATAGGTCCTGCCACTACCAACGCCGCACCTGGTTGGAGTCGTTGAACATCACATGCTCTAATATCTCGGTCAACAGGAGCAGTGCATGTCGTGTCCACCCTATGATCGAAGCAACCATTTTGATTAATGACAAACGTTGCCAACGTCCACATGCATCACAGCCACAGGCTTCAACATCCAACAACAGTCCACATGCATGACTGGCAGTACACGCCCTCACGTTCCACTCTTAACTGTCAGTTTGACTGAGGAAGGTTAACAAATTAACCGAAAGCTTTTGTATGTATCTAATCTAATATATGTATGTGTTTTTCCTATTATTAAATCTGTCATAATTTATTCTGTCTCCATTTTGCTCTGTGTCAACAGTAATTTGATATTAATACTATTTTCACTAATTGTTTCATCATACTTCAGTGGTGCTATCTACTGACTGTTCAACAAGTTGATAAAAATTCTTGACTTTCTTTAAACAATGGAACAAGTTTGTTCCTATATGTACAGCAGTATTTTCTAGGTAAATGAAATTTATATACTTTTATTTCTTTCTCCACTATGTCTGCTCCATGATTACAGGCATTACAAAAGAATGAGTTATTTTCTTCCTTATCAATTTTAATATAATATATAAAACTAATACAGCACATACAAAAATAAAACAATAGGAAATGAATAATTTCTCTAGACTTAATTTTAAAAAAAATAATAATAAAAAATAGACATACCTTATATTATCTAACCAGTGATACCATGTTTTTATGTGCAGGTCTGGAATGATATTCAACTCTCCATTTCTTACAGCCTCAAAAAAAAAAAAATAAAATAAATAAATAAATAAAGGGTTATTTCAACATTTTTAAATTTGCATTTAAATTCCTTAATCACATATTAATCCCTTTGCATTTAATGTAAGCTTGTTTTTTTTCAAATAATGTGATATTAAAATCATTCTATAAATACTAAAATTAACAACTAGTAAATACTAATAAAGTATTTATTAGTTGTAGATGTAATTTTCATTACTATAGCAATTGATAATTTGACTGGCACTTGGTACTATTTAAACTATTTAACCCATTCATGAACAAGTTCTTAGGCTACCTACCTACCTAGAATGAGTTTTTTCTGAAAAATATTTTTTAAAGTTTTGTAAAAATCAAAAACTATGTGCATAATTTTTTTTAAATATATACTTTTTCCTATTCTAACTTTGCAGCTTGAACATTAGAGTGAGATTACTGTCAAAAGTAAAATCAAGGTAAAATTTTTGTTAAAAAAATATAAAAACTAGTCATTACTTCTTCTTAATGAAATATCTTCTATATTTATACATGATCACTTGATTCAGTTCCATTAACTGGATGTGATTTTCATCGATTCCAGCTTGTTGTAAATCTACAAGATCTTGAACCTTATGGAAAAGTTGTACCCACTTATAGATTTTCAATACTGTTGAAAATATTTAAAAACAGCTACTGTTACTTAATAAATAGTTTAAAAAGGCACAATGTTGCTATACAGTTTAAGATAATCTGTACATATACAAACATAATTTGTTGACAATGTTAAAACAGTGTGTATACATCTGTGATGTAGTTAGAAGCCAGAACCTATAATGTGGTTCTGGCACATCCTTTACACATCGCTGTAAAGCTAGGCAGTCTCATCACAGCTGCTTTATGTTAGAGACAATTAGCAAAAGAATGGTAAAAATGATTATCCAACTGCTGCTTCTGTGGAACAGATAGAATTACAAATACAAAATTACACTAACTTTAATTTGGAATTAGAACACAGAAGTATTAATGTTATCAAAATCAATGCAATGAACTGGAATTTTACAATTAACACTGACCTGGGCTGCTTTACGAGCCATTTCATCACACCTGACGTACCACTGGATCTTCAAGAGTGGTTCTACAATATCCTTGGATCGACTGGAAAAGTTATTCATATGTAATACAATTCTAATTTATATATGCAAACACATCATAAAATCATTGCACTGTATGTATGTAATTTTTGGCAAATCCATCAATATCTACTCAAATCTCCTATAACAGTAAATGTAAGTAACAAAATGTAAATGCATACCAGTAATTCTCTTGTTACCACTTCTGTCACTTTAACACAGAAAAAAAAACATGATTGACAAACAGGTAAATAAGTGATCTTTACTTAATATATCATAACAGTTTACAGTAACAAATATAGGATACATAGTCCACCACGAACAGCAGCAAGTAGTAAGTTTATAGTAAAGTTATAAAAAAAAAAGTGATTCATAAGAAAGAAAGGAGAAACATAAGATAAGAAATGAGACACACCAGCAAACTTTACATGCTGAGTAGAGAAATATTTCTATATATTTGTTCACAAATGAAATCTCTCATTAACTCAATATGTAACATATAATGTATAAAACACTGGCCTAATAATTTTACAATTATTTATATTTAACAAATGTATATAAATAATAATTTATTACAGCCTTAATTTGTCACTTGAAATTCTTTTTCTAGGAAACAAATGACAGATTTAATTAATTTTATTCTAAAAGTCTTAATTTCATCAAAACATTATTTCATATAAATTACACTGTATAACAAATAATTTCTGTTGATTTTTTTGATGTTTCTTTTATAACAATGGCAACAAATTTTAAGCTTTTGATTTTTTCCTCCTAAAATATGGTACAGTTCATGGATTTTGATGAGCTGAATCCCAATTTATACTTGAAATTATTATATTTATTTATTATACTTGAAGAATTTTGGAGGATTCTGTTACCTGTACACATTAGTTCCTTAATGTGCCCATATCTCTTTTCTGGAATCATTGCTGAGTTGTTGTCTGATTCAACTCAGCAATTTTACTTTTAACGTCATCATCCAGTTCTTGGTATGATAAGATACAGCATTTGTTAAAACTTACAATTGATCCTAGACCTTTCTGAGACCCTCCCCCCCTATCTCTCTCTCTCTCTATGGTTTCCTGAGTGATGCAAAATTAGCATTCATTTTTTCATATTCCTTAGCCTTTCACACAGCAGTAACAATATCTTTGACTTCAGCACTTACTAATTCACTCTTAATATCATCATTAACACCTTCCTAAAGTTTGGTGTGCTGTTAAGAAATAATCTAGCCCTACCTTATACTCCGGCATTAACTACAGTCAGCATATACTTTGTGGCCAATTAGTAGCCTGCTGTAATCCTAAATCTTCTATGAATGACTTTACAGGGTATTGGTCATTGTCACAAGTATAATTAATAATTAAGGAAGCTGGGTTTAATACCCGAGGCATGTCTCAACAGAACTGTTTATATCACGAAACCCCCGATTCAGTAAGTTATATGTATCAATCTTAGTTTGTACATGTGTTGAAAAAATTATCACTCTAAATATTTGAACTTATATAAAAGATAGTTTCAAAATACTAATTTTATTTAGTACTAGTACTTTATTTTTAGCTACCAAATTCTATATACAGTACAGTGGAACCTCTATATTCGTCATTAATCCATTCCTAAGGGATGGAAGAATACTGAATCGGACGAATATAGAATCAATTTTTTCCACAGGAATTAACTAAAATTGGAATAATCCGTTCCCAGCCCCGAATCTGATATATAAATAAATAAAAATTTAACCAGAGCTATACCTTTACTGAGGAGCAAAGATGACAGAATCTGAAGAGGAGGAAAGGAATTACTGTTTAGAAGGGGGAGTCACCTTCCATTAAAACATCAGGTACTCCAATTCTTGTGATCAATGTCTTTTTTATCCCTTTCCCAACGATTCACTAGCACTCAATTTAGCAAAGATGTCTGTTTCTGTCTGTTTTCTAAAATTTTCTGAAAGTAGCCAATCACATTATCATTGAATGAATTTATATTTTGATTAACTATGGCAATGTTCGGGTGCCACTTCTCAAACATACTCTGCATTTTGGCCCAACTGGACAGCATTTCCTTAATGTCAGCAGTTGGGATGCTGCTTTTACTTGACCCTTCCTCCTCTGATGAAATTTCCTCCACTGCTTCAGCTTCCTGTTCTTTATATGAAGGTCCAACAGTTCTTCTGTGGTGAGCTCCCTTCCATGGTCCTCTACCAATTCCTCTACATCCTCACTATCAACCTCCAATCTCATGGACCTGCCCAGAGACAATTTCATCAACAACAGGCTCTGACCCAAAACCATCAAAGTCTCTTTCTGACAAACTCTGGCCACAATTTCCTCCAGGCCGAGTTTACTGTCCTGGAAGACACTTCCCCTCATGTCTTATCAATTATCCTCAAACAATGGAGGATAGTGAAGTGATTTTTCCAAAATTCTCTCAATGTAAGTTCTGTCTCCGACGTCACTTCAAAACACCTTTGAAACAGGGCTTTTGAATAAAGTTAAAAAAAAAAAAAAAAAAAAGGCAATGACCTGCTGATCCACGGGTTGGATTAGGGGAGTTGTGTTTGGTGGTAGATATTTAATGTGAATAAAGCTGTATTCCCCTGCCAAATTGTCTTCCAAGCTAGGAGGATGAGCAGAAGCATTGTCCACAACCAAGAAGGCCTTGACAGATAAATTATAACTTTCTAGATAAGCTTTCCCACTTGGGGCAATCATTCATGAATCCACTCCAGGAAAAACTGTCTTGTTACGGAGGACTTAACAGTAAGGCTTGGGTAACAAGACAGTTACCCAAGACAGTTACCCAACTAGTGGTGCACTCCCCACTAGTGATACCACACAGCAAGAGTGTTAATCTGCCTTTCATTGGTTTGTGTCCAGGCAATGCTTTTTCCTAGGCATTTTTTCCAGAATAGGCCTGTCTCATCACAATTAAAAACTTGTTGAGGGATAAATCCCTGTGTCTACATAGTTTTCGAAACCTTCAACAAACTTTTTAGCATCTTCTGCATTCGAGCTTGAAGTCTCTCCATTCCTAAGTACACTATGAATGTCCATTCGCCTTTTAAATTTTTCGAACCAGCCCCTACTTGCCATGAAATCACCACTGGTTCCTGGGTTCTTTTGCTGCAGGTCATCATATAACTGCCTTGCTTTTTCACAGATGATAGATTCTGAAATCACCAGCCATTTGCTTTTCAGTAATCCATACTAATAAAAGATTTTCCATTTCTTCATAAGTTTGTGATCTTTTAGCAGCAAGAATTTTTACGCCTTTTGCCACATCAGCTGCTTTAATTGCTTCTTTATTTTTAATTATGCTGCTTACCGTAGTTCTCGGCATGTTAAATTCTAACCCTAAGTTGGAAACATGTGTTCCACTTTCAAACTTAGCAATGATTTCTTTTTTCAACTCAATTGTGGTTCTCACAGCTTTCCTTTTTGGTTGTTTTTCTTCACTACACTTTTTTGGGGCCATGGCCACTTCTTTTTTACAAAGATAACTGCAAAAAATTGCAAAATTAAAAAAAATTTCAAAGAGAAAATAACAGGTGATGTGCACTGAACGATCGCACAAGGCAGACTGCTGGGCTATCGCACAGGGCTGGCTGACTGCATGGACAACTGCGCAAGGCTAGCTGACTGCGTGGGCGATTGCACGAGGCTAGGATGACCATGTGGTGGGTGACTTTTCGTGACGAATATTGGATTTGACGAATATAGGGGCTGATGAATATAGAGGTTCCACTGTACACTCTTTAAAATCCAATACCCTTGAGGATTGAGAGGTAATGGATTTTAAAATTTTCCAGAGGTATACCTGCTGGCTGAGAAGTTTTAGGGAAGCACATTTCAATGAATATTAAACATGAAAAAACCAAACTTTTTTACATTTGAAAATATTTATGACATAGTAAGTGATTAAAATGAAACAACACTTCGATTTGTTAAATGTAAACAAATGGAAATAAACTAAGTCATAACAAATGTTGTCATGTAGTGCAATGTCAATTTTAAATATATGCCTAGTACAATATCAGAGAGAATATTAATCAATGTGCTTCAGAGAAAAAATACTTTTGCATTGGAATAAGAAAGAAAGAAAAACTATCCTTCTTAAAGGATCATTATAACGAGATATGGGCAATCTATCAATTTACATGACTCGAATTTAATTATATTAATGTGCTCGTGTAAAGAAAGTACATTAATAAAATTAATGTACTTTGCTCCACAGTACATTAATATAATAATATTAATGTAATAGTTATAATGGTGCAAAGGTATAAAATTAAGTTTATAACTTTGCACCATTATAACTATGGCAGAGAGAGAGAGAGAGAGAGAGAGAGAGAGAGAACACAGGTAGTGAAGATGACTAATTGCACCTTCTCTTCCACAGTGTTAGTGCAGAATGGAAGCGAGTAACCTTCAGCTGCCTGTTGCTTTTCTCCTGACTTTAGTTATACAGCTGATGAGCTGCATGATTAAGTGTAATGGTAGCAAAAGCATTGTGGTACAGAATCAAATCCATTGTTCGCCTGCATCAGTAAGTCACTGTTTATGGAAGAGATTAACCCTAGATATACCTGCACTAGATATTTCTTACCACTTTTTTGCTCTCGGCTGTTCTAAAGTAACATCAAATTGATTGCTGGTCATGTAAGTGCTGTATGGCAAGGTATATGTGCAATCTTTATGGCCAGCCACACAGCTGTAATTTGAAAGAGCAGTCCATGCTAAGCAGTGAAGTTTATTGAATACCATTAAGAGAGAAATACAAAGTTAAATTTTATCCAAAAACAAAAAATTTACATAGGTTCATTTACATGGTTAAGTGCTGAACATCCGGTTCTGATCAGATGTTCTGTACTTAACCACTCAAAAAGAAACCCACCAACAAACAACAGACAAGGTACATCATAATGGAATATACTACGAATATTATACTATAAAGCAGCATATACAGGACAAATCAAAATCAACAACCCAAATATTGGTAAATAAAATTTACTAATTTTTTTATTATCAGATTTTGCAATCAAGAAATTATAAGAACTATAATGATAATAAGAAATTTCAAAAATTAAACATTGAAATTGTTCACCTTTTTCTTGAATAGATGCATGGACACATCATATTCAATGGCACTTTTTTCAATGTATATAAGTATGCAGAAGAAACTTCGTGTTGCTCTGATACTGCACAACTCTTAAATAAACAATACTTTTGACAGTTTAATTATGCTATTTAACACATTCCTGCTGGGGCGTTTATTTACTATGAGATAGAGAGACTCGCGACTTTTATTTCCCAAATGACGACTGTTTTTTTTCATAATTCGATTCATTTAAGTGACAAATAACACAGTATGTGCAAGAAGAACGGGTTGTCATATGTTTTTCGTGAAAATCTGATAGCGACCCACCAGCGGTTAACAGCGCCCCGTGGCACTAAGTATTGTCAACGAATGGGAATAAGCGCCAGTGAGTACCAATGCGCATGCTCGAATTACTTCCTGGTACCACTACAAGCATTGTTTTCTAATTTGTTCATACTCTGTGAGACTGACAATAGTTACTGCCTCCATACTGACTTCATTTCAAATACGTGCACATGTGGAGAACATTTTCATTTATCACTATAATCTAGAGGTCCTAAAGTCTCGAAACTTTATTAGACAGACAACTTGAGTAGTCAAGACCCGCTAATTTTTGTAAAATCGGACAAATGCTAATAATTTATTGTAATTTTTCCTTGAAGAGGATCTGCGATCTCATTATGGATTTAAAATAAACTTTGTGGATTTTTTGAAAAGGGTAGTATAGGCTATTTTTGGGAATTTTAAAGGAATATTAAATTTTAAGAATATTATATATTTAATTTTTTTTAAGGCAGGTGAATACTCTTACTTATCTGGGGTTTTCTTCAGGGACGGCTGCCTCTGGGAGAGGTATAATTCAGAAGGTGTTGAAATTGCAATTATATGGAAGGAGGACGAAGGAAAAAGCCAGCTTTTGTCCTAAATCTTTGCATGGGGGGTTGTAGGCAAAAAGGGAGATGACGTCCTGAAGCCTGATGGGGGCTTTTCATTATTACTATCTTCAAAGGAGGGTGAATTTTACACCCTCCTTTGAAGATAGGAGGGTGTAAAATCGTCCAGGGACATCGAGAACAGAGTTGGACTTGCAGACGAAATAGAAGCCACAATATTTCTTTAGTGATGAATCCAACGATGGGTCAGAATTAGATGATTTAGACATACATTCCAATTACAGCGATGGTGATGATAAGATCCAAACTTCAGAAGAATGAGATGAAAGTGATGAATATCATGAAATCAGTGATGAAAATAATGACCCAAATTCTCAAGTAATCTCCAATGCATATAAATCTGAAAATGTTATTTGGCAAGAGGTAAGAAAAACTAAAATTTCAAATAATGAATATAATAAAGATGCTGAAATCCTTGTTGACGTTGATTTGAACCAACATTACCACAAATACAATCTGTTTCTAATCGACAATATCCTTCAGAGGGTGGTGACTGAAACCAACAGATATGCACAGTACTGTTTGTCATCAGCAGCTAGTAATATACGAAAACCCAAAAAGAAGAAAGCTGATTGGAGACCAACCACTGAACCAGAAATGGAAAAATTTCTTGGAATATTATTGATAACGGGAATTGTTCATGTCCCAGATATAAGATTACACTAGTCAAAAAAAGATTTATACTCGAATAATCTCATTAGGGAATCTATAAGTAGAGATCATTTCCTAGATCTGCTGAAATATTTGGCATTTCTCTGGCAATGAAACTGCCAATGGACAAGACTGTCTCAAAAAATCAGAATTTTATTAGATAAAGCCAATAGGAATTTTTAAAGCATGTTAAAACCAGGAAAAAACTTGGTCACTGATGAAAGTTTGATCCCTTGGTGTGGAAGGCTTTTTTAGGCATATATCCCTAACAAATCTCATAAATGTGGGATCAAATTTTATAAATCATATGTTTGCCTGCCCGAGGGATATACTCATGAGATCTCTATTTATACCAGAAAGGGTGATTCAATGGAAGGTAAAGGACATTCCCATGCCGTCTCGATGAAATTGATGGCTAATCTGCTCAGTGAAGGACGTGTTCTTTATTCGGATAATTTTTACATTAGTTTCCCTCTGGCGCAAGAGTCATTAGAAAAGAAAACCTTTCTCTTTGGGACTCTAAGAAGAAATCGAAAAGGAATACCAAGGAATATTACAGGGGAAAAAATGAAACGGGGAGACATAATCGCTCTTAAGAATAACAAAGGAGTGAAAATCATGAAATAGATCGATAAAAGACCAGTAATGATGCTAACAACATGCAAAACTCATCAGTGTAAAATTACTGGGACAGGAAAGAACAATAGCAAGGGAGGAAAAAAAAAAAATCAAGAAACCCAATGTTATTATCAGCTACAATCAAGCAAAGAAAAGAGTGGATATATCTGAACAAATGGCATCATGTTATAGTAGCCTGCGTAAAATGGTATAAAAAAGCTGCAATGGAGATCATCTTTGGTACCATGCTAGTCAATGCATGGGTGGTACAGAGTAAATTTGGGACTAATAATCGTCTATCCATCCTTCAATTCCAAGAAAGTATAATATAAAGTTTATTGAATAGCGAGACTACTACAAAAGTAACAAAGGCAACTGGCAGAATTCATACTTTTTGTGAAATGGAAGGTCAAGCAAAGTAAGTTAGGAAATGTTTCAGGAAGTGTTACAAGAAAATTTCTGAAAAAGAAGGAAAGAAAGAAGCAGACCAGAAGGCAAAAAAAGTTAAAACATTTTGTCAAGATTGTGAAAACCAACCCACTTTGTGTCTAGAATGCTTCAACATAATTCACTGTAAACAAAAATAATTATATTTGAAATAAAAACTGTCAACTACTGGTTCCTTTTTCTATTCCAACTACTATGATTTTATATACCCCACAAAAACTTCAATAAATAAAAAATATTGATCCTGGACTGATACTTGGTAGATAAATATATATGGAGGGCTGGTGAATCTGATAAAATGCATAAACATCAGGCGCTTAATGCTAAAACTGAATATAAGACTCTTGGTACCCGTGGGTCGCAACGTCCGATTATAATTAGTCGCAGAGACCCATCGGTGAATCATTTGCCCAGTGCACATTAGAGCAGCGATCCACCGGTGGGTCGCCCCAGCGTGAACAGGCTAATTAACAGATGAGATAGATGGTATCAAATGTTTTATAATTCTTAAGTTGTGACTTCACATAATGAATACAGCTCACATCAAACAACATCATCACTGTTTTGTCAGAGAAGTTATTAACTGTCAAAATGCAAAATTTCATCAAAATGAACTGCAATTTTTGTGCATCAATGCAAATATGCGTCCATTGAATTGTGATCAATAAATGAGTGCTGTTAAACGAAAAGCACATGAAACGAGCAACTGAGCAATATCAGCACACTAATTAAATCATAAGTTATTACATTATGGCTGGGATTTTGCTTAGTGTCAATCGCACTGTCTAGAAAGCACTATAAAAATTGTATACTTGGTTCACAGTTTCGTATGTTCTTTGCTTATGTTGAAGTTATTTTATCTGGTTGGTATTTTCCAAAAGAAGAAAAGGTAAAATTTTTTGAAGATTATGATTGCTAAATTTTAATTCGTTAGTTTGTGAAAAACAAAACATCATTCTTAGTGTGTGTGTCTACTGACAAAACTTTATGTAAAAAGTGTTTATAAAATTTTACCCTAAAGGGTTGCTATATAATGGATCCACAGCCTGGGATATCAGGATTGAAAAGGAACAGGGATGGATAGTATGCTGAAGCTGATGATATCGAATCAGCTCTTTATAACATATCATCTGATACTGAAATAGAATATGGATTTTGAATCTTGTTCAAATGCATCTGTTGATATTAGAACACTACAAACAACAGATGCTGGCATTACCTGGAGTGATGATTCTTCATAGATAAAATACATTTATTATATAGCGCTACCTATTTGTTCCAGTGCCCCAAGACACAAATAAAGGAAACTCACAAATATAAGTGGCAGCAAACATGTTAAAGTGCTATCTGATGAGAGACCAGTAAATCCTATTACAAGCTCTCATAGCACTGTAAACAAAAATAATTATATTTTAAATAAAAACTGTCAACTACTGGTTCCTTTTTCTATTCCAACTACTATGGTTTTATATACCCCGCAAAAACCTCGATAAATAAAAAATATTGATCCTGGGCCGATACTTGGTAGATAAATATATATATATATATTCATCGTGGATCTTTTAAATAAATGGTAGGTTAACCTTGGTGTTCTCATCTTCACACACATTATTCGAATATATTCTTTAACACTTCCCATATCTCCACTTTCCTCATGGTCAGCCCTACTCCTCCAAGGCTTTCTTTTGCAACTCCTAGATAACTATCTTTTCAACTTCCCAAAACATTTCTTTCAACATCTCCACACTTTTCTCCCAAAACCTCCGAAGTCTAGCAGAACTTTTTCTCCACTCTCCCAGAATTCCTTCTCACTCCTCTATCTCCATTCTTTCATTTCCACCAATCCTCTTTTCTAAAAAAATTTTTTCTTCTCTCTTCGCTCCTGATTTTTTTTCTTTGTTAGGCCATACACTGTTTAGTCAAATCTCTTTTCCAGGGAGTATGAAAATATAGTTGTTTTTCACTATATTACCACCTGCTGGGATGCTTTTCTTGGCAGCACCCCTCCCCCCCCTTCGGTCATTTTCACACACATTCGCTCTAAACAAAATTTCCCATTCTCATTGTCTTGCTACTTCCTTGATTTTTCACAGTTCAACTATCAAGCAAAAGTTTCCACCTTTACATTTTATGATACAATGTAAGGTTGGTCTCTTTTCTCCTTTCCTTGATCCCTATACTATCAGCCACCATTTACCATTGCTGCAAAAGATTCATCTTCTGGCAATGCAGCCATCTATCCATGGTCATTCTTTAATTATCTTGTTGACTTTCAACCCTTCCTGTTTCAACGGACAAGTTTTCATTACCATTCTCTAACTGCGCTCTATTACAAACAACAACTCGCCGGAAATTCTTGACAAACAACTGATTCACCAAAACCTACTGTTCCATATCTCTAGTAAAAAAAAAAAAAAAAAATTAAAACTTGTAAGATTGATATCTTACAAACTGAAACTGTAGTTAGCTGATCTCAGATGGAGGAAGTACAGCTTCCCTTTTATAAGTTATTCTACATATTTCAGCCTACAACAACACTGGAAGAAGGTTTTATTTTAAATCTTTCTTCCAAGAAACTAAGTATTCATTATAACAAATTTGTACATAGCCACAAATTAATCAATGTTGTTGTTGTTGTTGTTATTTGGTTTTTAGGAGCATTAGCAACTAAGGCCATATTGCTCCGGGGATATGCGGTGGTCATTCCTCGACCTTTCTGCATCCTCCATATTTGGTGGTTGCGGGCTCGAACCCCGGTCTAATCAAGAAGCATGTACTACGCACTGCTGCTCCTGCCCACCTGGCTATGGAGGTGCCAATTAATCAATGCAATGAATAAATATTTAGTTGTTTCAAAGAAACCATCCACTTCTCAAACCTAGATTCTTGGTACTAATGGAAAGTGAAGGTATAGTGGCTTTGCAGCTTCAGCCTCTATGAAGACAAAGGTCTGTAAATTGCAGAAACTAGTGTTTTTCAATAAATCTATTTTATATAATAGGTATACTGTTTTTATCAATATAGAGAAAAAAATTTTGATGATTTTTTTTTTTTTTTTTTTTTTTTTTTTGATTTGGTAGTTGTTGGCGCATCGGCTTCTGTGGCCATATTGCACCTCCCAAGGTTTTTGCAGTACTTTGATCCAAGCCCGAGGCGGGAATCGAACCCGCGACCTTTGGGTTGCCGGGCAGGTACTTTACCCACTCGGCTAGCCCGGTCGGCTTAAATTTTGATGAGTGAAAAATCAATTTACAAGTATTTAAAAGGAAGAGTTACATATCCCTCCCCCAACCAAGGCAGCTACTGGCATTTCAAAAGAACACAAGTGCTGATAGTTAATGCAGGGCCAGTAACCATTAGCGACATGTGACCTAATTTAAAAATAGAAAAGGTCTTGAGATTGACTCAGTTTTTTACAAGTATATCACTATTTTAATAAAATATTCTGGTTGTTGAATTATTATACATATTTTTAATTGTTAAAACACACATAGGTATGTAAAATTTTGAAGTGAACTTAAAAACTAAATTATACAAAAAATTAATGAAATTTCTGATTCAGCAATCTCCAGAAAATTACACAGTATTTTTATTTCTATGCAACACAATCAACCAAAATACACTTTGCAATAAACCAGTCAATTATAATTATTTGGCAGTCCTTGGTTAATATGATTGCATAATTTAGAGTATACATACATATTATTTCAGTTAATTCATACTTTTTGTTACATGTTTTATTTAAGTGACTGAAGATCACTGACTATTATGTATTCTAAATGTCACAAATGAATGAATGAAAACTTCATTGAAGATGCCAAAAAATTAATATTAAGAATAAAAGCTTACCTGCATATAGGAACTACCATTGGATTATCTTTTGTTTCCTTAAAAAGTCCCTTTTCTTTTAATGCTTTCAGTATCGCTTTACGAGCATCAAACCTCTTCATACCCTATAGTTATCAATATATTATTATTAAAATATGATAGTACAAAGAAAAGTACTTAAAAAAACTTTCTTATTCTACCTCATTTGCCTCTAGGTTGAATGTGGGCTGGCTTTTCTACCACCATAACAGTTTAATGGGATATACTGCAGCCATCTAGCCACTCCTTTGTAACCCTTTCATCATGGTTGTGTAGCTAACTGTAAACTATTTACTATATTCAAGTAAGACTAATTCAGCATTATGTGAAGAACCTTATAAGCATTCCTATATCTGTCCACTTTTTTTGATTTTGACAGAATATTTCTGGTATATATGCTAAGCTCTGTTTTATTTATCAACTTAAACTTCAAAAGCTGCCATTAGGCAGTTCTGCTCATGTGTAGCTTTAGAGTACTTGTATGTTTCTGTGATTTGTTTACTTGAAAATGGAAAAATGTTTACTTAATTATCCTAATTACTTACTTTTTAAAAATATTTTTGGAAATACAATACTTGCCTAAGGATTTTCAGGTAAATGTTGTTTTATCTAAATGTATTGAATGTCAGACACTCAAAGTGCAAAGTGTATTAGTTGTCTGATGGCACCAGGGGTTCCCCCCCATCTCCACATTGTGTACAGTCGGTCCTCGTATAACACGTGTTTACATTACACGAATTCGATCATACACGATTTATAAATAGGGGAATGTTATCTTATATAGCACGAACCGAATTCGCTTATGCACGATTCGCCTTTGTATTTACAAGAAATGGCAGTCAAATGCGAAATCACCCCAACCGAACGCAACACGATAGGAATGAAGAAGATTCTGAAAATGTATTTATGTTTTATATCAGTGAAGGGGAAACACATTTCACCATAATAACATAAAAACTAACACAATTCCAGCTATCGGTATAATCGCAAATGCAATTAGATGGAGTTTACTACCAGTTTATAACAGATTCCACTAGCAGAAACGCAACTGGAAATTGTTTTTATTGTTTTATTGTAGTAATCCCCAGAAATGTGCTTTAGTAAAATGTGAGGTGTTAATAGCGTATCTCGGCCTTTACCGTGTTGTTTATTCAGTTGCTATACGCGCTCAGCTTTGTTTATGTGTATTAAGGGTGCCTCCTCGTTTTGTAATTGTGCTTTATTCCCTAAAAATGAGTAAAATGCTTAAAAGGTGTGAAAAGAAAGCGTCCTGGTGAAGACACTACAGATTCAGAGAGAAAAAGAAAAGCAATATCGATAAACAGAGGTGGACTGGATCAAAAATTCTTACCCGGGAAAATTTATAGTGGCCTCATACTACAGTTTATGGCCAAAATCACACCGGAATTTCCCGGGTAAGGCTTATGGCCAGTCCGCCTCTGTCGATAGAGAAAAAAAATATGAAATTGTGAAACGCTTTGAGCGAAATGAAAGACCATGTGATATTGCACATGCTACAGACCTAAATCAGGCAACGCCGAGAATTACAAAGAATGCGGAGAAAATAAAACAACTTTCATAGCGGGAACAACTCAAAGTGTAATTAAAATCCATTAGATTAAGACACAAGAATTGGAAGAGATGGAACGGCTGTCATCTGTTTGGATAGAAAATCAAACAAAAAACAAGTTTGCTTACGATAGAAGCAAAAGCAGTAGCAATATTTTATTACGTAATAAAATACGTAAGCATTTTATTACGACTTACGTATTATAATTTATACTTACGTATTATAAAATACGTAAGTATTTTATTACGACTATTTTATTTAATATAATAAATTTTTATGAATAAAATACATATTTTATTCGTAAAAAATACTTTTTTTATAATATAATAAAAATAAATATTTTTTATTATTTATTGTATAATAAAAATAAAAAATATTATATTATTTTTTATAACAATTAAAATTACCCGATTATTTATTGTATTTGGTAATGTTT
The DNA here is from genome assembly GCF_048544385.1 of Mastigoproctus giganteus. Classification (NCBI taxonomy): domain Eukaryota; kingdom Metazoa; phylum Arthropoda; class Arachnida; order Uropygi; family Thelyphonidae; genus Mastigoproctus; species Mastigoproctus giganteus. Next base: position 163,364,716 of record NC_143583.1, on the reverse strand, counting down.
TGGTTCCAAATGTGTGTTCAATCTTGGGTGGTCGGCACCTAACCCCACTTTTTCCATAGGGACTGTTATTTATATTGCACGATTTTGCATTGCACGAGAGTTTCTAGGAACACAACTATCGTGCTATACGAGGACAGACTGTACTCTGTGTAGGCCAGAGATTTCAAAAGTGTGTGGGAAGTAGAAGGATGTGTAGTGTTGCATACTGTTGTTCTTCTGACCATTTAGCTGTTGAGCCCACTGTTACCGCACTTGACCCTAGGGAGGCAGGTCAGGTATATCCAGTAGATTTTATTTTGTACTCTGGCAGGCCCTACCACCTAGTTCCCAAGGATTTCAGTGGCAAGGACCTATGTGAAAAAAAAAAAAAAAAAGGGGGGTTAACGCTAGAATATAAAAGGCCAAGAGAGGTTTATCTAAGTGCTGTTTAAATTTAGACATTATTAATTGATAAATTGTATGGGATGTACACTGGCGAGTTAGAGTAGGGGGCGATACTGAAGGCTGGGGGGGGAAATACAGAGGTATGGAGATGATAGAGAAGATGACCCCAGCAAGTCAGTGAGGCACGCGGAAGAAGAGCTATGCACCATCAAACCTCCATATCAACAATATAAGTGGAAGAAGAAGCGAAGGAGACAGGGACCCGTCCCGTCTCTTTTATAACTTGATGAAGGACTACCCCAAAGAAACTCAGATGGAATTTGTGGCATGCAGTAGTTAATCTTCTTCCAGTCACATAGCTCCCTGAGGAGCTGTTGTGGCCACCAACTGCATTGATCATGTGCTATATGAGTGGCATCACAAAATGTCGGGCCCAAATGTTCACTGATCCATCCTTCCACCTAGTTGCAGGTCTTCCTTTGCACCTCTTCCCCTTGATTTTTCCTTCCATTATATTCTTCAACAGAAAGTTTTCCCTCCTTACTATGTGTACAAAAATTTAAGTTTTCTTCTGTTGATGCTAAGAAGAAGAATTTTAGGCCTGCCAATTTTATTCGATACTCACTCATTTGTTCTCCGATCAGGGTAATAAATATGCAGTATTCTCCTGTAACACTGCATTTCAAATGCCTCAAATTTCTTCCTGTCAACTCTTCAGATTCCATCCTTCACATCCATAAGTGGCAACTGGAAAAATTAACGAATCAATGATACTCAATTTCGTCTTTAGGGGCAGATCTTGATCTCTCCATAATTTTGTCAAATCAGTGACCAATGTTTTAGCAATTGCCTGTCATCTCTTTACATTGTTTGAGCAGTCACCATTTTTATTTATTCTTGATCCTAAGTAATCAAATTCATCAACTTCCTTGAACTCTTGCCCATTAACCTTCAGTAGCTAATACAATTGCTTTAAAGCTTGCCAAAAACTTGCCAATGGCTGCAGAACATTTCCCAAAATGTTAAAAAAAAAAAAAAAAAAAAGACTGAAGAAGGAAGGGCAAGAGTTTAAAGTCAATAACAACAGACTGGTTACAGAAAAGTATGCCCACAAGAACAGACATCTCGGGTGATATTCATTGCATGAGTTGCCTGTTCTTGTTGAACATTTAAGGCAGCAAAGGACTATGTGGCAGTCATGCTAAGAGGAATGCAAATAGTAGCAAAAAGTTGAAACCTGTTGTGATTTGTCATACTACAGATTCAAGAGCAATGGAGGGATATGTCAAACATTCTTGATCACATGTACACATGATCAAGGACAATCTGAGCCAATCACAGATAATACAACATCAGTTTCGCAACCCACAGAGAAGGGGGTAATAGCCACCTTTAAAGCTTATTACCTATGGCAAAAGCTTTAGACATGTCCAACATTACTATTAGAGAATATTGGCAGTTGTTTGATGTCTTAAAGGGCATCAAACACATAACACAGGCCGGCAAGAAGTGACTGTCAATTGTATAAATAGAGTATTAGTTGTCTGATGGCACCTGGGGTTTCCACCATCTCCACTGTCTAAACGGACCGTAGAATAAGCTTCTCCCAAAATTCATGCATGACTTCAGAGGATTTGAGCTACAACAGAATGTTGCAGAAAACATCAGTAGGCTGGCACAAGAGGCAGGGTTAGAAGAAGTTACAGTTGAAGATGTAACCGAGCCCTTGAAAAGGCATGCAGACTCTTTCAAATGAAGACTTTGAAGAGTTAGCTGCAGAACTTAGCCAACAGCAGTAGGAAGAGAAAGAAGAAGACCCTCCTTTAAAAATTATGAAGCCCAGTGATCTTCAACGTATTCTTGCAAGTGTAGAGTCCCACTAATAAACTCTGTGACAGTGATCATGACTGGGAGAGGAGTGGCACAGTTAAAAGGGGTGTCGTATTAACCCTGAGCCCTTATTTTGAAATTCTTATTGAAAGGAGGAAGAAATCCAGGCAATCAACACTTGCTGCTTTCTTCAAAAAAAAAAAAAAAAAAAAAGGCAACTTTCTCAACCAGGGTCATTAACAGAAGATCATCAACTGGGACCTTCAAAAGACAACTAAAACTTTGGCATTACACCACTGTCAAAATGTTTTGTGTAATTTATTGTTTTATTTATTATATGCAACTGTATTTATGTAGGTTAAAAATAAAACACTTTTTTTTAATTAAAAAAGTTTATTTCTGAGCTTTAAATACCCCAGTATTGAAAAGGGTAGGTAAAATTTTTGGTGCCCAGAACCTAACCCTGTGATTTCCCATTGACTTCATTATATAAAGGGTTCCATTTGCACCTGGCCCCCCAGGAAACTAATCCAAGTGTAAATTGAGGGCTACCTGTACTTAGTTTTAATTTTTTATTTAATTCCAATAAATTTTCTTTATTTTCTTTTCTATGCTGGGTTGTATTTATCATGAATTTAATTAAACATTAACCACTCACCCACACGTTCTTTCTTATTTCTGTTTCTTCTAGAATTTACTGATTCCTCCAATTTTCTCTGCCTGAAGTCAATATAATCCTCTTTAGACACTGATAACCTCCCATGTTTTCAGATGTTGAAAACAGTACGTTCCTTTTTCATTATTCTCGTTAATTTTACATATTCTATGTGATCCTCAGTTGAATCAACCATAAATCACATGTTTGTTATTAATAGTATTTTCTTTTGTAAATATTTTTGGCCTTTACCTTCCTTATTTGCTAAATTCTAATTGCTATTTACTTAAGATGTTTACATTAATAATGTTTACATTAGAAACAGATGCCTACCATTTTCTTGAAGTTTTGGTAGCTTTCACTTGATAACAACACTGAGGTTGTGAATTATACAATATTTTTTGCTTTTTTTTAATGTTTATATACAGTATATTTGGTTGTTCATTACTAGCTTTATACAACCTTATTTTATACCCTTTTACACATACACATGCACAAACACACTTTACTAACCTACAGGTATGAAGTCAGCAAGCAAAATCATTTTCATTCAGTTTATTATAATAATTAAAACAAACTGATCTTAAAATTATTATTATTATTATTAGCCATATGATGCAAGGAAGCCTGAAGCCTTATGCTGCACCAGCCGAAAAAAATTTCTGAATTACCCTGAGAGAGAGAGAGAGAGAGAGAGAGAGAGAGAGAGAGAGAGAGAGAGAGAGAGAGACTTATTATTCATGTACAAATGATATTAAATGAACATGACCTAATAATTTGTTAGATAAAATATTCTGAAAAAAATGCCATGAGTTAGGTCAGAGTATCTCTGCAATTCTGCACAGACATGATAGGGGGGATTACAGGCTGAAAGCCTTGTGGATGAACTCAAGATGTGAGAGACTCTGCAAGACTCTTGGAGGGAAAATCAGCATGGCTCACACTTTTAGGTAGAAGAAATGTCTTTTTTAGAGATGGTATTCATTTGAACAAAGTGGTGCAAGGGTTCAGATAAACTGCTAGTTGGGGGGGGGGGGAGAAGGGCAATATAGACATGTTTATCTCAGGAATTCTTGTTTGTTGTCAACAACAGCCTATATTGGCAAAATATTCAGAGGATAGTAAGGTTTTGAATGGGCTAGAAGCTCATGCAAGGGAAACAAGCTTAAATAACTTCAAGGGGAGTATCAGGGTAGTAAGCTAAACAAGAATACTTATTCATAACTCTATATATAGTAATGTCAGGAGTGTTACAAATAAAATGAGTGAATTCAAACTTCTAATGCTGGAATACTAGTGCTAATGGAAGTGTAGTGCTACCCAGGAATTAGGAATGATGAGATTCACTGTAAGTACAATGTATAGAGAAGATGCTTCTTAACAAAACCGGCCTGAAGGTGAAAACAGCTTCTGCCAAGTCAGAAGTTATGGCTGCCAGCATAGAATCTGTGTGGTGCAAGTTAGTTGGAAACAAAGATATAATGAGAATGGGAGCACCTACAAGCCAGAAAACAATGTCTTCTTATGGGTGATTTCAATTTGTTCCTAACTGACTGGAATAAGTGGGAGGAAAACTCACCAAGAGGAATAATATTTTTAAAGACACCAGATGATTATTATTTGTAACAGCATGCTAGAAAAAATACTAGGGGTAAAAGCATAGGTCCCCCATCCAAATTGTAATTAGAAACATGCTAGACTATCATAACTAACACGAGAAAATGGAGCCTTAAACACCTCAATCAGATCACCCTGCAGGTGCCTAGTCTCCAGATGCTGCAACCTGTAAAACTGAAGCCTTTCTAGGTAACAGCACCCTTTCCTTCACCAATCTGATTGGCCTTATCTGAACCCATTCCAGTAGATCTACATCCTTTCTCAAGTGAAATCCAGACCTGTATACAGTACTTAAGATATGGCCTGACCATTGCCTTATACAATGGGATAGTCACCTCCTTACCCCTACTAGCAAAGTTTCTGTATACCATTGACAAAACCCCACAAGCTGTTCTGGCCACATGTCTACACTGCTCAGAGAATTTCATATCTGAATGCACAATTACCCCAAGTCTTTTTCATTTCCTACTACCCTGGGTGTAGTAACACACAGTTGTTACGTTTCTCTGGGGTTACTGCTGCATGTAGTACTTTCATTTGTCAATATTTAACTTCTATCAGTCACCACTTCTCAGCCCATCAACCTAATTTTTCTAAATCTTGAGGAAAGAGTGCCATCAGTGTTTAGATTACTCTGGTATGAGTACCTTTTCCACTTCACAAATCTCACTGCCTTCTCTGCATCCATTCCAAAAGATTATTATCTTCCTAAAATGAAGCTTCAAGACCTATAGGCTGTACTCATATGTAGCCTAACCATTGCCTTGTACAATGGGATAATAAACACCTTATTCCTGTATATCAGTGACAAAAAATCCCATGGGTTGTCCTGGCAGCTTGTCTGCACTATTCAGAAAACTTTGTCTAACTGCACAATTATTTATATATTTAGTAATTTGATAGCAAAAAAAAAACAAGCTCTTCAAAAAACAGTCACTTTAAATATGTGCATTGTTTAAACTGAAAATTTCTTTTCTGTGCTGTTGTTGTTTGGATTTTAGGAGCATTAGCAACTAAGGCTATATTTCTCCGGAGATATGCGGTGGTCATTCCCTGACCTTTCCGCATCCTCTGTATTTGGTGGTCACAGGCTCGAACACTGGTCTAATAAAGAAGCGTGTGCTACGCACTGCTGCTCCTGCCCACCTGGCTACGGAGGTGCCTCCTTTCTGTGCATCAGTCATTCTCTATTCTTTCCTTCAAAAATTAGTACTATGCCACAAACAACATTCAGTGCTTTAACTACAATATATGGATATGCTATAGGTATGAAAAAAAAACATATAGTAATAATAATAATAATAATTATTGATGGATTTCTATCCATCTAACTTTAATTAAATTTGGAAAAGTTTGAAAAATATTTCTAAGGGATCAAAATTTCACAAAAATTAATCCATTAGGAATTCAGATGTTTTGTGTGGATGAACAGAAGGGCTAACATGGTGAAGACAACAAGCACTTGTTCATTTGTGAATGCACCTAAAAGTGGTTTAACTGATAGCATTAACATAAACAAACACATAGAGAATGTTTTAAAACATTACAATAGTGTGGTTTAATCTTTAATACTTTATCTGATAAGTGCAAAATGCTGGCATAACTCACAGCTGGCAGGGGGTTTAAACCTATTACAGAATTTACAGGTATTTCTGAACCTAACTACATATGTCAGTAAGTGTAAATTAGATGTAAACTGAGATAATTAAATCATATAGTGACAACTGAATTTTACTTTTTTTTTTTGCATTTGTTAAAATTAAGTTACTTTATAACCTCTATACATAAATATGGCAGACAACTTACAGAAAACTGGCCACAGTTATCAGTAATATTCCCAGTGTCATCAATAATATTAATAAAAAGTAAGCTGTGCCTTTTGCCAACTTCATAGTCATTATGGTCATGGGCAGGAGTAATTTTCACAGCACCTGCATTTAAAAATTACATATAAAAATAATGAAGTATAGATGGCAATCAATACATTTTATATTCAAAATCATAATGGATTGGTTTCAAGAAATTATATTCAAATGAATCAATATAAAGCAGAACTAGCTATAATTAACCAACCAAATATGAAATATCTTTAAAGTCTTATTCAAAACTTATATGTGGGGAAACTACAACTGTCACATTCAAACTGCCTAATATGCATTTTTATAAACAATCATAAGGTATATTTTTGTATACAGACTGGAACAGTTAAACTTCAACAAAATAAATTAATATAAAAGAGAGGCATTAACCAGCTAATGAAACTTATTAGCATTATAACACATAAGAATTATTTGATGTAAAATTCAATGATTCCTTTGTGGCAAAAGTATTCAAGGTTGTGAGGTTATATATGCCAACCAGTGACTATATGAATCAGGTTCAAGTGACAAGTCAAGCGGTACATGAGAGAAAATTCTAATGAAATGCCTAGCAAAAATTGTGTACCTTTTAACTCCTAATACACGCCCACATTTGCCTTGCAAAGTAAATTGAGAAATGCTTGTATACATTGAGAAATAATTCAATGCAACACTGAAAACAAGCTGAAAATTTTATGCATTTCTGGATTTAATTTTTATCATGGGCATAGTTGATTCGAGAGAGAGAGAGAGAGAGACCATGCTCATATTAGAGACAACACAGTTGGAACAAGCTAACCTAAAATACTAATATCATTTTACTATAAATGCCATCCTCAAATAAAGTGAATCTTTTCTTCTTTTCTCTGTAGGACAAACAGAGCCCTACACAGAAAAAACAAGTTTTCAAAATATTCCATATTGGGGGAGGGGGGGGTTTAGAATACACAATTTTTTTTATATGCTTAATTCTTTTCTTATCCCACTTAGCTGCTCACTAAGACAATGAATTCACTGGTCAGCATAAATTTGCTAATAGAGGATACCCACTAACAGCAACCATTATCTAACTAGAGAACAGTAATTAAATCTTGAAGCAACTATCACAAGTGTCTTGCATTTTAAATAAACTGATGATTCACTTACTGGTGATGCTCTTTATATCAAAATAATATTGGCAATTTAGGTCAACTTGTGTGTATTATGGTGTCATCTTTAATGCAAGTATAAATCTAAATCTTAAAGACTGAAGGTTGATTTACATAAGTAGACTGAGACAAAAACTGAATGTAGAAATACATACAAGGCATAACACAAGCTGCCAAATGTACATGGGAATATATAGAGTGCAAGCTAAAAGTTCTGGACTGGAGAAATAAAATTAATTTAGACTTATGTTAGTTATATGTTGACATTGTTCCCTCCAGAGTTTTATACACTGATCCCAGTGCTTCTCCCACCCTTTAAATCATCTCTTAAACTCCTATCTCATGATTCTATCTAACAATATTTGTAATTCAGCTTGAATCTCTGTGATGTCTTTGAATTTTCATTTTAGGGAACAGGAGGATAGAATAAGGGAGGGTGTGGACCCATGACCATTTTGTTCTTGGCTAAAAATGGTCTGAACTGACAAAATAGCATAGTAAAAAAAAAAAAAAAAAAAAGTAAAGTGCAGCCATTATCAACCCACTGCAGGATGTAAGCCTCCTCAACAATTCATGCTGAGGGAAATGGACCATAATCTGCCACGCTGGTCCAGTGTGGGTTGGCAGATCGACCGTATTCAGCAGTCAGGGGCTTGAATCCCGGTCTACTCAAAGAGCGTGTGCTACTGCACTCCCAACCACTCGGCTACGGAAACACGTAGACTGGCACATTATTGCAGAGGCCAATCCTGAAGGCAGCATTTGTCTGGGTGTTTTCTCCTGATATCCTTCCTCAAATGCCTTTGGATCCCCATATAGAATGGATATTTATGATTTGGCCTGATCATTGACATTTGATCTGACCTGCCTTACCTTTTTTGGACATGGAGATGATAAACTGTTCACTGGGAAGACTACTTTGTTGCTGGGTCATAACCATAAACCTGGCTTTCATTCCCTGGAAATGATCTTGGAAAGAAACTTCCTTTCCAGGATCATTGTTATGACCCAGGAAAGGAAGTTTCTCTCCTTTCTAGCCTGTTTTTTCAGATTCCTGCATACAGGCAATTGGTTTGACACTCTGCACACAGGGCACAAATTTTGCAGAAATCTGTCTATGTTTCAATTTTCATTTAAAATGCATTGGCATGTACCATACAATAGGCTTAGAAGTCACAAATACTGTTAATCATAAACCGTCCGTCCTCAAGGATGACTTTATGCACTTTTTCAACATTTTCATCAGTCTAACTTCACAATGAATGACCTGAACACTCAAAATCCTCAAATGAAGTTTGGCCATGTTGGAAATGTGAATACCAATAAAAAGTCTTGTTAGACCTATAGCATCATCACAAATGCTTATTTAAGCATTTCATAAGTCTTCGAAGCTGTTTTCCTGAGTTAAGACAAATTTTATGTAAATTTGCTGTTCCTCACTGTCAGCCATTTTACTCAGCTTCAAAAATCACAAGACACACTCAACAGAAACACAAACACCAATTGTGCAAAATCCCAATGTCTAATTGTCATGAAACTCACTACACTACCTCATAATGAATCAATTCAGCAGTACCTAACAGCACACTGCTCTATGTGTGGTTAGTACTGCACACAGCACCAGTCCAGAAACCTTTGGCTTGCACTTTGTATATACTTCCAATTCTTGATTGTGGATATGTTTATTAGCACAGTTATTGCTATATAAAATGTAAGAGAACTGTATGCAATATAAATAAATGCGCAGGTGTTTCAAGTTCTTAAATACTTGAGATCATCATTAGTTCTGAAATTTCAACATCAAACAAAGAAATACAAATTCACATATGAGAACAGTGGAAGTTGCTGATGGTAGCATACGAGGTCACTGTTGAAGTCTTAAGAACATTTTTGGCTACTCTTTCCCCTCAAATTTTCAGATAAGCACTTTGTCTGAGCAGAAATGACATATCGTGTATATACATCACAAATTTAGGTACATTGCTCAGTGGTAGATGTTGTGGTAATAGACTGTATGGTTCCAACAAGGTAACAGAACAGGATGCAGTGTCTGAATGAATGGGATGCAAGTTTCCAAGGATGATTCAGCTGCTAAAAATACAGGGCTTTTCTGAATCATCAATTGCTCATTTTCTGTCGAACATGGTGTGACATGTCAGAAAATGATTTTGAACTCTTGAAATTTTCTACAAATATCAGTAGCAAGAAATTTAGTTATATGGAACAGGAACTGATGGCCCTCCAGTGGCAGGCAAACAGTCAACTCTAATTTTGAATGAATTGTAATTCCATCAAACCAGTTTGAACATTCATCACCCAACCAGCAGCCATTCACAGTTCAATTCCAAAGAATTAACTTTTCTTAAATTAAATCCTAACTTTTCATCTTCATTTATTCCCTTGACTTCTGCTTTCTGGAAAGTGAGGTCAGGAGAATAAATTATAATCTCCAGGAAGTATATATATATAGAAAGGAAATTTCCTCTGTTTAAGCAACAGTTCCCCCACTCCAAATCTGTAGAACAAATGTTAGAAAGAAGGATTCATTTTTATCATTATCCAAATATGATATACCCAATGGATATAAAGGCCACTATGACAGTACAAATCAAGACTATCCTAGACTATCAGCCTTGCCTTCCATTCGCTATTTTCTTCCATGCTTTCCTAATTTTTTTTTTTTTCATTTGTAATGCTGGTTATGCTACTGCTTCTATTTAGATCCAATTATGTTTTTATGAGAACTCTTATTATTAAGATGAAACATACACTGAAATTGTGATATCGATTGAACTTTTTCTTATTAAGCAATGTCTAAACATCTGATAACATACTTCCATTACAGATTAGGCAATGTATACAGAGCATTACAATCCATGCATATTCTTTTTTTAATTAACTGATTTTTTCCCCTTTTGCAATTAATAGAAGTGAAAAGTAAATATAATTATCTTTTTATCAATTAATAAGATTATAACTTTATAGAACTCTTAATAAAACCCTACAGTTTTATGTTCTCAAAAGTTAGCTGTTCAGTTTAATTACAGCTGTATAATATTTATTACAATCCTCCCATATATTAATTTTTTTTTTTTTTTGTTTTTTCCTATGTATATATCGCTTCGCAAGCAACACCATGTTCATGAGTCTTGTGTTCGTGCACTCTTCACTCAACACAGGTGAAGAGTGCACGAACTGGCTAAAGCTAACGAAACTGCATTAAAACAACATTTAATCTATGAATTTCTCCATTTTTTACATACAAACTGTATCAATAAAAGAAATAATAATTATCAGATTTCTATTTGTCCAATTTTAAGGAAATATGGGACAGCTTAACAAATCTTCCTATATGAACTAAATATAAAATTTTACGAAGATCCATCCACTGGGAGTCAAGCCATTACATGTGGATGGATGGACAGACACGGTGAAGACAATGGGCACTTATGCACCTATGTTAACATACCTAAAATTTGGTGGAGAGTGTTCCATAGAGACTAGAGGCTGTCATAAAGGCTAAAGATTTCAAACATATATTATTAGTTTTCCAGCAAACAAAGATTATTTGTATACATGCAGGTATCTGGATATTGGTAGTAGCATAACATAAGTCATATAAGACAAATATATGATTAAATACAAATTAAATATAGTCATGTTATGTGTCTTGTGTAGTGGTGTATTATAATAAAATCTGCATTAATCACCACTGTCTGCTTTTTAATTCTGTTATTTCTGCTCTTCTTTTAAAAGTTTACATGATGACATTTTATAAAACTGTATAGTATTCTTTATATAGGTCACAATTTTTTTTTTTTTTTTTTTGATTTGGTAGTTGTTGACGCATCGGCTTCTGTGGCCATATTGCACCTCCCAAGGTTTTTGCAGTACTTTGATCCAAGCCCGAGGCGGGAATCGAACCCAAGACCTTTGGGTTGCCGGGCAGGTACTTTACCCACTCGGCTATAGGTCACAAGACCAAAATTTAATGTATGGGTGACATGGGCTCTTGCTGTAAATAATGATGTGTGTGTGTGTATGTGGGGATGCTTTGATTATATAATTGAACCATTTCTTGTTGCTATTTAGTACTGTATTATTTATAGAGAGGCTAATTTGAAAATGCAAATTGGTTTTCTCTGTAAATAACGCCTAAAATGGAAGTGCTTTTGCAATAAGAAATTGGCAGTTTTAAAATTTTTCTTTTGAAAAACACAAAAATACAATTTTCATTGAATTCCATGGGTACTTTTGTCTGGTGAAGAAGACAAACAAAGTCTTGAATTTGAAAAGGTGAAAAACAATATGTAATAAATTGTAAATATATTGGTATTAATTTGTGTCTATCTACTCCTATGCATATCTTTAATTCAAGTTCAGAATTTTATATCCAGAGTATAAGTCGACCTTTAAATTTTATACATTTTTTTAGTGCTTCAAAGGCTCATTTATATTTCAGAATACACAGTATGTACAAAATTTTTATTTTTACCAATTTTAAAAATTCTTCAAAAAAGTTCACCTCAGAGCTGCCTGCTAGCAGGAATTTCACTACCCAAGCTCGCACAATATGGAAGTTGGTAGTGAAATTCACTGAACTCGCTTCTGAAAGGGTCTCATCAAAGGATTTTTTCTAGTTACTAACTCTAACTACAAAAAAAAATCTTTTAATAATTAAAGCAGGTAATTTATTGTCAAGTAAAGTTACATTTTCAATACTATTAACATTCTCTAAATGCTACTTCCTTTACACTATACCAGTGTTTCACAACCTTTTAGTTGCTGCAACACACTTTTAAAGATGCTAAAATTTTGCAGCACACTACACATTACAATCACTACTATACTCATATATTCACAAATGGGAAGTTATTTCTGTTGTGTATATTTAATAATACACTTATTATTTGTGTAGATCTAGTACTTCAAGATGTTGTTGTTTGTTTGTTATTTGGAGCATTAGCAACTAAGGCCATATTGCTCCGGGATATGCGGTGGTCATTCCCTGACCTTTCCGCATCCTCCGTATTTGGTGGTGACAGGCTCGAACCCTGGTCTAATCAAGAAGCGTGTGCTACGCACTGCTGCTCCTTCCCACCTGGCTACGGAGGTGCCACAGATCTAGTACTAGGGATCAAAACGTGATGTCACATTGACAGCCGGAAGGTGCTCGGATCGGTGCAGGGTAAATAAACGAAGCTTTTGTTTGAATTAATTTTCATTATAAAACTTGGGTTTATTATTTTTTCCTAATTTGCATTTTCCGCGGCACACTTGAAGCATACCTGCGGTACACAGGTTGAGAGACGCTGCTCTATACACACAGCATACAATTTTTAAAATTTTCTCAACCGTACTACTCAGAATAGCAGTGTTCTGAGTTCTATTGCTATTCTGAGTACTACTTATAAATACTGAGTTTATCATTTTACCTGTTCCAAAGTTCATGTCCACAAAATCATCACAAACGATGGGCATCCTTCTGCCACTGAAAGGATGAAGAACAAACTTCCCGTGCAGATGTTTATAGCGTAAATCATCAGGATGAACAGCAACAGCTGTATCCCCTAACATTGTTTCTATACGTGTGGTGGCCACAATAATTTCTTCTGCTGCAATAGAGAATAACAAACAATAGTATTAATACTGTTTACTGTATAAACTTATTAATCAGGCAATTAAATAACTTCAACCTTTCAATCATTCAGTAACTAAGTAAAGATAAAAAATAATACATGTACAATGTCACAAATCCAGGATACACTGATGTAGGACGCTGCGATTGCCATTATTTGTGCTGACCATGTTCACATTTGTGCTCTTCAAATATTGCAAATTTTACGTGGTTTAAGTGCAGTCTATTACTGAAGTTTGGTGTCAAATAGAACTCCAGAAGAGGATTCCTTAGGCAACGTTGTTTTGGTTTATCTTGGACTCTCTTGCAAGAACTGCTGTGTTATTTTAAACGGTGCTATTGTCAATGGCTATGTCACCAAGCCGCCATTGACATAGCATTGAAGAGAATAGCTCGTGGGCTGCCACATGCATTTCTTGCATATTTGACTGGTAACCTTAAGTGTGCCCCAACTGTTTAAATTTCCCCTGTGGAAACAAAGGTTTCTGTCTCTAACGACAGGTCACATGATCCAGAGGGTGAGTGGACATTGGTCAACATCACCATCCTGTTCCTTGCCCCTGAAAACCTCCAAAGATGCAAGTCCCTTTAAATTTGGAGTATTCTTTCACTATCTTTCCCACACACAATCAGAGGGGGATAGCCCAAAAACACACCCGTCAACTGTACAATGCCAAATTATCATATGAACTATTGCGAACCAACAAATGACTTCAATTTTGCTCCCCTTTGAGGAGAAACCAACTGTTCCCCGCTTATCCAAAAATATGTTATGATTTGTTAATTCTGGTTTATGGCAATGCAAGGTCCCAACTAGAGGCACGTGCCTCTCAAATAACGGAGAAATTGATAGAGTAGTCCAGATTGTATAAGTTACAGATCTCAAAAACAAAGACTGTACAGATGCTGCTTAAAGGACAACTGAGTATGAATAGAAATCCAGTTGTTAAAGCATTTGATATGTCAATTAGGTATGTGACTTCTGTAAAGTACCTTGGTGTGTGTGTAGGGGAGAGGATGGCATTTTTGGAGCACATGAAGTACTTAACAAATAAAGTTCGAGTGCCGTATGCCAAGCTGAGAAGAATGATTAGAACTGATTGGGGAATAAAAGGAAGAGCGCTGAATCTCCTTTATGACTGTGTATTTGTCCCCATAATCACATATTCTTCTGTGGCTTGGTTGCACCAAATAACTAATAGTGTTGAAAAGAAGTACTTGCTCCAAGCGCAGAGGTTCGCTCTCCTATGCACAACACGGACCTGCAGAACAGTGTCGACAGATGCTCTGCAGGTCTTGGCTGGGCGATTTCTGGCTGATTTGCAGACCATCTTGTCGGCGTTACTACACTGTACTAGAAAGAACATCAGGAAAACTGTGTTGGGAGTTTCCTCTTGCCCAGATTTAAATAGGATATACTCAAGATCTGATTATAAAGAAGAGAAGGCAAAAATTAAAAATGAACTGATGGCTGTATGACAACAGAGGTGGGACGCGAGTGAAAAAGGACATGTCACCCATATGTATTTACCGAGAGTTGACATATTAAATGTGCGGGCAAATCCTTGGCAGCAATTTGGACTACATGTCACTTTTCTTATTACTGGACATGGATTGGCAAAAAGACTCCATGAGTTGGGACTTGTGGAAATGATTTATGTTCTTGTGGGTTACAAGAAACTAGTGTCCATATTATGCTCCATTGTGATCAATATGTTGAACTAAGACATGAATTGGAGATAAGTCTAGGTAAACTTGAACAACAAGATCTTTGGATCATGTTCATGGATAGGGCTCTCCTATGGTATTTTAATAAGTTTGTGAGTCTAGTTTTTAAACAGAGAGCAAGGCTAGATAATAGTTCCTGCCTCTTTGTAGCTGGGGACAGTAACACAGCCAATTAGGATATGTAAGACGACGATAGCTAACACTATATCCTTCTTGGCTGCGGCTAAGAGGATTAGTGCTCTCCTAAGATGTGTTGTGATGTTGAATTTTAAATAGTATTTTTTATTATTATAATATATTTTTAAGAACAGCTTAAGATAATATCACTGAAGAAGCATAATCCACATATAAGCCTAGGCTTAGGAGGTGGACTTGCTGAAGGTGAGTTGAATGAATGAATGTACTTCAACTGATTTCAATGTCGTTAACGAGGGGCCAGCCGTCAAAATCAGTCAAAATGCAGCAAAAAGTTACCAGGGTTTTTAATTTATTGTTAATCGTAATGCTAACATATATATCATGGTTGACCCAACAGAGGCAGAGAAATTATAGATAATAAGCAATATAATAGGTAGTAAAAAATTAATAAAGATCATTGAAAGTTGAAATCACGAGATGGAGCAGACAGAATATAGTGAAAGTTGAAATAGTGAGATGGAGCAGACGGTCATGAATTGTACTCAAAGTACGATTCATGACTGTCTGCTCCATCTTGCAATTTCAACCCTCAATGATCTTTAGTAATTTTTTACTACCTATATATTGCTTATTATCTATCATTTCTCCGCCTCTGTCAGGTCAGCCATGATATATACGTTAGCATTACGATTAACCTGGCTTCTGAACATTAACAATAAACTAAAAACCTGATAACTTTTTACAACGTGCTACGTATATTTCATGTTGGAAGCAGAGGCCTTACTTTTTGCTGCATTTTGACGGCTGGCTCTCGTTAATGACATTTAAATCATTCGAAGTACAGCAGTAAGTATTTATAATATAATATTTTTTAATTTTCTGTGTTGCAGGTTTGAATTGTGTTATTTTATGACTGCCTTTCCATTTTAGCTAACCCATTGGTTGATTACACTACCTACTGTTCTCTCCCCATACTAAAGCATAACCTCCTATCGTTTATATATATATATATATATATATATTTTTTTTTTTTTTAATTTAATTTTTTTTTATAAAACCAATTCATTTCACTTTCAGCTTGAGGTAAAACTTATTCAATGAATAGCACTACAAAATGATGAATTGGTTCTCCAAATAAAATTAGATTTAGATTAAAAAATATTTAATTAACTTAAGATTTCTGAAAAGTCAGTTTGCAACTTTATATCTATGAATTCTGTTTAATTGCAGAAGACTTTCAATGCTGCAAGTAAACATGAACTCATGGCAGAAAGTCTACTGCCATGAGTTCAAATTTATCAAATTTATGTTTAAATGTTTATTGATATTAGTTTTTAATAAATCTTTACTGCTTCCTAAATTGAAAGATGTCATTCCTGAACAATATGTACACTGCACTGGAAATTAAAAACCTGCAGAACAAAATTTTGCTTGATAAACTAATCAAAGAATTGCAGTAAACTTTTCTCAGATGTTTATTGCCATCATATTCCTTACTTTTTGTGCTTTTTTTTTTTTTTAATTATGTGCTGTATACCTGCTTAATATTTTGATAAATCAAACATGCAAGCTATACACTACTGAATTCTCTGAACACAAATATGATAAAAATAAAATAATAATTGCCAGATTTCTAGTTGATTTTAGTGAAATTTGGAATGGCTTGACACATCTTTCTAAAAGACTCGAATAAAAAATTTCATGAAAATCCACCTATCGGGAGTCAAGTTGTTACATGCAGATAGACACGGTAAAGACAAAAGGAAGGGGTGCGTCTAACTAGGGTTCACATTAATACTTTTCTATTTGTAAAATAATAAGAGGAGTTTACCTCAATATAGTACGTAGAACACTTTCATATAATACTCTCCAGAAATTAAAACAAAAAAATCAAAAACTTACATTAGAGTAAAAAATAAATAATTAAAAACCAATTTAACACAAATTAAATCAATTTAACACAATTAAAAATCAATTTAATGCAATTAAAAATTAAAAAGAATCTAACGAAAATAATTTTTTCGTTAGATTCTTTTTAATTATTTATTTTTTACTCTAATGTAAGTTTTCAATTTTTCCGTTTTAATTTCTGGAGAGTATCATACGGAAGTGTTCTACGTACTATATTGAGGTAAACTCCTCTTATTATTTTACAAATATTAATATCAACGTAAAACGTATTGAGTATTACAGCTCTGATTCATGCTATTAATACTTTTCATATAAAAAATTTCCTTCTCCATTAATTCTAATAAAAGGTTAAACAACACTGCACGTCACATGAATTTTTTTCAAAGTAAAAAAAATGACTGAATTTATAGAAACAATATGGAAAGAAAACTTGACAAAAAAACATTTCAATAACCTTTCTATTTAGAGGCCAATTTGACAATGTTTTGAAATCCTTGTGGATATTATTGTCAAGTCTAGAGAAAGGAAAAATAAAGTGATTGAAAAAAAAAGGTCATATAAAACACTGGACTATTTTTAAATTAAAGAAATTGTGTGAAATGTAAGAAACTAATTATGACGATAATTCGTCCTCCCACAGGAACTAGTAGTTGTTGGTGACTCTATTGTCGGGGAAACGGGGAACATGCTATGTAAAAAGGATAGGTGGAACAGGACCAGGGTATGTCTGTCAGGGGGAAAGGTTGATAACGTTGTAGAGCAGATATCATCTTTTAAGGGCACAAAGGGTGATATTGTTGTACACATTGGCACTAATGATATTAAGAGTGGGAGACCGGCAGAATTATTTAACAAGTACAGGTCACTGTTGAAAAAAAGCCATGAATTAGAAAGTGTCTGCAATTCTGCCCAGACACGATAGGAGGGAGTATATGATGAGAGCCTTGTCGATCAATTCGGCCCTGGAAAGATTGTGCAAGGCTCAAGGGGTAGAATTTTTTTCAGTCTGGTCTGTACTTGTTAACAGGAGAGACTGCTTCTACAGGGATGGGATACACTTAAATAGAAAGGGTGCAAGAATATTTGCTGATGCTATCGAGGCAGTGTTAGGTGGGTCGGAAAACTGCTAGCTTGGGGGAATACAAGGACTAATAAATTAACAATAGCCACTGGCAGAGGTGAAAGTGATTCTGGCACTGTTTCTATTGGAATGAGCATCAGCCTGGAAAACAAGATGCAGGGTATTTCAGAGACTGCTGGGAGTCATTGCAGTACAAGTAAACACATGGGTTGTGTTAGAGTAGCTAAGAATAAGAACAGGTACATGTATACTTGCATGTACACCAATGCTAGGAGTTTGGTTGACGAATTTGAGGTATTGCTCAGAACATCAAAGGCAGATATTGTTGGGATATCAGAGACGGGGTGTCACACAGATATAAGGAATGCAGAACTGGAATTTGGGGAGTACAATGTGTACAGGAAGGATAGACAAGACAGGAAGGGAGAAGGGGTTATACTATTAGTTAGAAAAATCCAAGGAAGTGAAGCTAGTCGACATCGCTGGACAGTGCAGTGTTGAGTCAGTTTGATGTGACCTACGCATTGGGAGATCAAAATTGAGAGTAGGAGTGTGTTATAAGCCTAATGACTCTGATGAGTATAATAAGGAACTGTACAGGGAAATAGAAGTGGGCCAGTAAATCAGAGAGTCTTATAATGGAGATTATAATTTACCAGTTATTGACTGGAATTTGTGGGTTGGTCATTCACACACTAACAAGGTTTTGTGGATTTATTGGATGATTGTTTTCTACGTCAGCATGTTTGGGAGCCAACTAGAGGGAGTAATACTCTTGACCTGATTATCAGTAGTGATTCTTCATGCATTAAGAATCTGCAGATAAAGGAACCACCACTTGGCACTGATCACAGTGTACTGATGTGGGATTTACTTAAAGATATAATTACCATCAGGGGTAAAGGAAAGGGTTTATGCTTCCATAAAGGTGTCTACAGTGGTGTCAGACAGTTTTTAAATTCTGTACAGTGAGATAAACTGATGATGTTACCAACAGTAAATTCTAAGTGGGAAGCATTCAAGGAATTAATCGAGGAAGCTACTAAAAGTTTCATACCTATTAAGAAATATTGTTCAAAGTTTAGGCCTAAATGGTTATCAAATGAACTAATGAGATTCATGGCAGAGAAGAAAAATGCATGGGATGCATATAAATTATCAGGCAACACAGAAGCCTATGGTAGATATAAGCTAGTCTGTAAACAAGTCACAAAGGAGATTAGGCAGGCCAAGGCAGATAACAAGAAATCTTTGGCAAAGGATATTAAGAAAAACAGCAAGGATTTATTTACTTATATAAACTCTAAAAGGAAGGGGATGAATCTGATTGTTTCACTTGATATCGATGGTGCGACTGTTGATGATCCTGCGCAGATAGCAAACAAACTGAATGAGTATTTTGCATCTACAGTCACACGTGAAGAGTTATTAAGGTTTGAAAACACCAGAAGGTTATCAAATTGTAGCAGGGTGCTTAATGATTTTGTAATACCTGAGAACAAAGTGGAGGAGAAATTGTTGAAATTAAACATAAGAAAGGCACCTGGGGCGGATGAGATTTATCCAGTTATATTAAAGGAGGAGGCAAAGGAAGTGAGCAAACCCTTAACCATAATTATGAGAGCATCCTTAGAGTTAAGGGAGATCCCCATGGACTGGAGATGTGCAAATGTATCTCCAATTCACAAAGGGGGTCGAAGGATGACACGAGTAATTACAGACCAGTTGGTTTAACTTCTGTTCCGGGCAAAATAATGGAGTCACTGGTTAAAGATGCATTGCAGGATCATCTAGACAAGACTGCCGCAATAGTTCAGGCACAGCATGGTTTTGTTAAGGGAAAGTCTTGTCTGACAAATTTGATTGGATATTATGATGTGGTTACAAAGGAATTGGATGTAAAAAATAATTTTCATATCATATACTTGGATTTCAGGAAAGCTTTTGACACTGTTGCGCATGGAATAATACTGTACAAATTGGAGCAGAATGGAATTAAGGATAAGTTGCTACAATGAATAAAAGGATGGCTGAGTGGAAGACAGAGGATGGTAATCAATGGGTGCTGCTCTACGTGGACTAATGTTATTAGTGGAGTCTCACAGGGTTCAGTATTGGATCCACTGTTGTTTTTTATATTTATCAATGATATTGATGAAGGTATATCAAGCTTAGTGTCAAAGTTTGCAGATGATACAAAGGTTGGCAGGGTTGTTAATGACAATAATGGCAGTGTGCTACTGCAACAGGATCTAGAAAATCTGGGAAGATGGGCTGAGAAGTGGCAACTGAAGTTTAACCTTGACAAATGCAAAGTACTGCAAATGGGTAGAAGTAACCCCAGAGAAACGTACCAACTGTATGGTACCACACTTAAGGTGGTAGAAAATGAAAAAGACCAGGTAGTAATTGTGCAGTCAGATATGAAGTTTTCTGAGCAATGCAGACAGGCTGCCAGAGCAGGTCATGGGGTTTTGTCAATGATATACAGGAATTTTGCTAGCAGGGAAAAGGAGGTGATTGTCCCTCTGTATAAGGCAATGGTCAGGCCACGCCTTGAGTACTGTGTATAGGTCTGGAGGCCTCATTTTAGGAAGGATGTAGATTTGCTTGAGCGTGTACAGAGAAGGGCAACAAGATTGGTGAGGGGAATGAAGGGATACTCTTACCAAGAGAGGCTTAAGTTCTGCAAATTGCAGCGGGTGGAGACTAGGCACCTGCGAGGTGATCTGACAGGTGTATAAGGCCTCGAATGGTTTGAGCATGCTCAATACCGATAGGATTCTTCCTCTTGCTCAGAATAATCGCCTGAGAGGATATACATTCAAATTGAGGAAAGACAGATGTAGAATAGATGTGCGGAAATTTGCCTTTAGCCAGCGGGTGGTTATTTGCTGGAACAAACTTCCATCTGTCGTTGTGGAAGTTGATAGTTTAAATAAATTTAAGGAGGAACTGGACAAACATTTAGAGGGAATTGTTTTGTATATATTTATTTTTTGGCTGATGCTGCATAAGCTCATACACTTGCTTTCTTGCATCACATGCCACTACTACTACTTGATTGTGTAATGATCTTTTTCTTGAAGAGGTGGAGGTATTCTTGTCTGAGGTTGGAACCTTCTTGTTTGTTGATGGCTATGTCTCTGTGGCATCAGGACCCCCCCCCCCCCAGCCCCAACATTCCAAGTCATGCATGGCTGGTTCAGATTTATTCATTCTTCTGTATTGGATGTCTTTTTTTGGATTCATGCACTCTATTTTGGAGTCTCCTACAAGATTCTCTTATGTAGATCTGTGTCCAATTGTAGACTAATTTATAAATTGGGCCTCTCAGGTTGTATTCATCTTGACTGGAATTGCTAAAAATGGTTTTTAGTGAGGTTGTACCTGTACAGAATGCTAAGAGGTTGAAGGATTTGGCTACCCAAGCAATTCTATGCAAATCACTGAAATAAATGGAATGGTGAGGGTACCTGCACTTTGGACTTTTTCTGCTCTCTTGTTTAGAGATTTGGTGATGTCATTTATAATTTTGGTAACTAGAAATTTGGGGTACCCATTTTTCATATATTTTCATGTTTTCTGTATATATTTTATTTCTTCCTAGAACTCAGATCCTTTGCAAACTTTAAGGGTCTTGATTGGAGTTGCTAAATTTGGTCTTTAGTGAGGTTGTGCCTGTAGAGAATGCCAAGAGATTGAAGGATTTGGCTATCCTAGCAATCCTATTGCTACTCACTGAAATGAATGGAATGGTAAGTGTCATTTATAATTTTGGTAACTAGAGATTTGTTGTACACATTTTTCTCACTGTTTTCTTTTCTGTACATATTTTAGTTCTTCTTGCAAATCAAATCCTTTGCAAACTTTAAGAGCCCTGAGGATGAAGGACTTAATTACAATGAATTTGGTTGAGTAGGGGTGAGATGATTTGAAATTCAGAATGATGCCTAGTATTGGTAAGTTTTCTGTAAACAGTTTTGGAGATGATGATGCCTTCTCTTATAACTAAAATGTCTAAGATTGGAAGTCCCCTGTTAGTTTATTTTTTTCATCTTGAAATTTATTCAGGTACGTTGCTGGTTGAAGGTGTTGTAAAACGCTGTTTTGATCATTGTTCCAGACCACACTAAAACCAAGAAAAATCCACAACACTAAAGTCTGAGTTTTTTTTTTTAGAATGGTTTGCCAATGAAACTATTTGGGACACTTTAGAGGATCCCAAGAGTTTGTCAGCCATTATATGGGGTACCACACAACTCTATATCATAATTTCAGGTGATACCTGAGGTCATTCTGAGTGAAAAATGATATACCAATGTAGATCTGATTTACAATGGTTACTGAGATACAAGTATTGGAAAAATATATTTTTTTTTTAGGAAAAAACAATTACATTGTACAGTTTATGTATTTTAACCACACTGTGCTCTTTACCTACATCCCACTGTATCAGCCAACTGTGAATGACACACTCAGCAAACGAGTCACTTTCTCACAGAACTTGGTGATGTTAATAAGCGCTTGTCTATCAAAGATTCTTCATTGATAGAAATGTTGCAGATATTTCTCAATAGTAGCATTGGCATAGCAAAATCTGTGCATAAAGTGATTATACAAGAATTCTTCATAAAAAAGTAAAGTAAAGTGCAGCCATTATCAACCCACTGCAGGATGGAAGCCTCCTCAACAATTCATGCTGAGGGAAATGGACCATAATCTGCCACGCTGGTCCAGTACGGGTTGGCAGATCGACCGTATTCAGCAGTCAGGGGCTTGAACCCCGGTCTACTCAAAGAGCGTGTGCTACTGCACTCCCGCTCCTGCCCACTCGGCTACGGAGGCCTGTATTCTTCATAAGGAAAACATAAATGGCACATTCACAGTTACTTCTGTTAGAATAAGTAGCGACCTGGAGCGTGGGGTGTTGGGGGTTTCAGGGACGGATGGCAGTCATCCTGAAATAGGTGGGTATATGGGATGTGTTAGGGTAACTAAGAGTAGGAGTAGGGGCATGTATGCTTGCATGTATACCAATGCTAGAAGTATAGTAAATAAATTTGATGAATTTGAAGTGTTGGTCAAGACATCAAAGGCGGATATTGTTGGGATAGCAGAGACGTGGTGTCACACAGATATAAGGAATGCTGAACTGGAATTTGGGGAGTACAATGTGTACAGAAAGGGAGGAGGTGTTATGCTGTTAATTAAGAAAAACATAAAATCAAAAGAAGTGCATCCAGTTGATATAGATGGACAGTGCACTGTTGAGTCAGTCTGGTGTGACATAAACACTGCGAAAGCAAAAATAAGAGTAGGAGTGTGTTATAGGCCTAATGACTCGAATGAGTACAATGAACAATTGTACAGAGAAATAGAGTGGGCTAGTAAATCGGAATGTCTTATAATGGGGGATTTTAACTTCCCAGATATTGACTGGAACTTGTGGGTTGGTCACTCACACACTAGTCAGACTTTTGTGGATTTATTGGATGATTGTTTTCTGCAGCAGCATGTTCGAGAGGCAACCAGAGAAAGTAATACTCTTGATCTGGTTATCAGCAGTGATCATTCGTGTATTAAGAATTTGCAGATAAAGGAACCACTAGGTGGCAGTGATCACAGTGTACTGATATGGGATTTACTTAAAGATTTAATTACCATCAGGGGTAAAGGAAAGGGTTTTTGCTTCCGTAAAGGTGAGTACAGTGGTCTCCGACAGTTTTTAAATTCTGTACAGTGGGATCAACTGACGATGTTACCAACAGTAAATTCTAAGTGGGAAGCATTCAAGGAATTAATCGTGGAAGCTACTAAAAGTTTCATACCTATTAAGAAATATTGTTCAAGGTTTAGGCCAAAATGGTTATCTAATGAACTAATGAGACTCGTAATAGAGAAGAAAAATGCATGGAACGCATATAAATTATCAAGCGAATTAGAAGCCTATGGCAGATATAAGCTAGTCTGTAATCAGGTCACAAAGGAGGTTAGGCAGGCGAAGGCAGATTACTTGTACGTTGTCTAAATCTCTCGCAGCCTGAGGCTAAAGCCCTTAATGTATTTCAGTTTCACATTACTTGTTTTTCTTCTTCCACTGGTTCAATAAACATCTACATTCTTATCTTGAATGTTTTTGAAAAGATTTATTATTGTTTTCACAAAATAAAGATGATCATATGAAAACCGATATTCTCTCTCTCTCTCTCTCTCTCTAGGTGGCTGCCACACTGTGGCATGCAAGGTATGTAGTGGCAAATTTCATGCACTGCGAAGCTTGCCAAAATTGAAATATATTTAGAAATAAACCTGAAAAATGGAAGCAACTACTAGTATCAAAATATATAAAATGTTAATTTTTTAATAATATTTATATACATAATAAACAGAAATATATGCACGTTTTTGAATGTTTGTGCACTTAACATTCTTTTAAACTGGAATATGAAAAAGAATAAGAGAATAATGTTGCTATTTTATGTCCAAAACATTTTTTTTGCAAGTTTCAGCAAAATTAATATATTTTTTGTTTTTTTGAAAATAAAACATATAAAAAGCATGTTTTAAAAGTTTTAATTTTTTTTATTAAAACTTAATAAAGAACATACAATAAGTACTGTAAACCATTAAGAAAGGATGACATATTGGCATTGTTTACACAGAATTCAAACACCAAAAACATTTTTAAAAAATTAAAGGTTTGGCAAAAATTAAAGTTTGGCAACTGTCAGATGACCCACCATTTTTTCTATATTTTGGGTACTGTCAAGTTAATAAAATGATTCTATCTAAATCTAACATTTGCTTGGTGTAACTTTGGGATATAATGCAAAGTTCTAAGCAAAGAAAATAAGGTAAGAATGCAAAAATGTATAAGAAAATAAGGTAAGAATTTAAAAAGGCTAATCCATTTTAGAAGTCAATACTGAAGTGCTGAAATTATTTTTGATTTGGAAAACCCCACTGACTGGATTTCAGCAACATAACAGAACATAGGTAATTGCCAAAACATCATTATTTTAAGATTGTAAATGTGTACTAGATCAGTTATAAACAGAAAAATGTCCTTAAACTGAATATAGACACTTGTGTGGTTTGTAACATAATACTTAAAATTTAGTGGACTACTGTGGAAGAATAGGACAGTCAAAAATAATATGAAACAAATATACAGAATTTAACTTAGTAGGAAAGATTAAATACTCAGGTTTTGCTGGATAATAACAACAAACTGAAATAAGAACTGTAAGAAAATAATTCTTAATAACAAGTTTAACTGGTGGGAATTTGCTTGTAATGAAACATGAAACAAAAAAAAAAAAAAAAAAAAAAAATTACTTGCATACGATGCAAAAGTGCCTAATTGATTTAGGCATATCTGCACACCACAGCACTCCATATCTGTTGGCATTCTTGAGGAGAAACCCAACAGATGTGGTTTTAAAAGTAATCTGTTCATTAACAGTAAAGTACAGAGGTGTATATAAGAAATAGTTGAGAAAAAAAATTTTGCAATTTACCTTAAAATAACATTCAGAAAGAATGTTATTTTACATTCTCTACAGCAAGGTCTATTACACAAAGGGAACAAATCAAATCAATCAATCAATCAATAGCGTATACCCACAAGTTCTCAATCAATATCAATGTTCTATGAACAATCAATACCACTATTCAATCAATGAAGTAAAGAGTGTAGTACAATATTTTGTCAATTATATCATTAAGATAAATACAAATTAGCTATATTCTTTACATGACAATGAAGTCATTTATTACTCTATTTCTGCAAAGAGTTTTTTTCTTTAATTTTCTAATACAAAATGCTCCCTTTATTTTCCTTTTCATAAAATCTTTTTTTCCCTCCTAATATCTTAAAATAAATTTCATTATACACGAACTTGCACTCACATGTTCAGCATAGGTGAAAGTACAAAATATGAATTGAAAGGACACACACACACACACACACACACACACACACACACACACACACACACACACACACACACACACACACACACACACACACACACTGACAACATGCAGTTCAGCATAAACAACGTATAATGAAAATAATTTTAAGACATTAAAAGGGGACAAAGATTTTATGAAAAGAAAAATCAAAGCAGCATTTTTATTAAAAAAATTCAAGAAAAAAACTCTCAAATTAAATGACAATAAAGATATTTTGGATCTGTGAATGAATTATTCAATAACAAAATTAGATGTACAGGGCTGTTTGGGTAATTTTTAACCACTTAGAAGGCAGTTTAAAAATATTCTTATATGTCATCAGTGGGAATCATATCAGTGATTCCCAGGATTTAATTAATACAGCTTGCAAAATAACAAAATCAATAATGTACACGGGGATGTTTGGGTAATTTTTAATGACTTTCTGCAAGAAAAACTGCTGAAGGCAGTTAAAATTATTCTTATATGTCATTGGTAACATTTGGGAATTTCATCAATGATTACCAAGCTTTAATTAATCCAGCTTGCAAGCAATAAAGGTTCTGTAATATACCTGAATAATGAATGATTTCATTGTGATGTAAAGAGGGTTTTCTTTTTTTCCCCCAATATGTAGAGTTTATTTCCTGTAACAAAAAACACTCGTAAGTCTGAGTAGTAGTAGTGGCATGTGATGCAAGAAAGCAAATGTATGAGCTTATGCAGCATCAGCCAAAAAAAAAAAAAAAAAAATCACACCATTCCCTCCAAATGCCTGTCCAGTTCCTCCTTAAATTTATTCAACCTATCAACTTCCACAACGACAGATGGAAGTTTGTTCCAGCAATTAACCACCCGCTGGCTAAAGGCAAATTTCCGCACATCTATTCTACATCTGTCTTTTCTTAATTTGAATTTATGCCCCCTTAGGTTCGTAATCTGAACAAGTGGAAGGATCCCATCAGAATTCAGCGTGCTCAACCCATTCAAGGCCTTATATACCTCAATCAGATCACCGCGCAGGTGCGCAGTGCCTAGTACTCCAGCCACTGCAATTTGCAGAACTTAAGCCTCTCTTGGTAAGAGGATCCCTTCATTCCCCTGACCAATCTTGTTGCCCTTCTCTGTACACGCTCAAGTAAATCTACATCCTTCCTAAAATGAGACCTCCAGACCTGTATGCAGTACTCAAGGCGTGGCCTGACCATTGCCTTATACAGAGGGATAATCACCTCCTTTTCCCTGCTAGCAAAATTCCTATATATCATTGACAAAACCCCATGACCTACCCTGGCAGCCTGTCTACATTGCTCAGAGAACTTTATATCTGACTGCACAATTACTGCCAGGTCTTTTTCATTTTCTACCACCTTAAGTGTAGTACCACACAGTTGGTACGTTTCTCTGGGGTTATTTCTACCCATATGCAGTACTTTGCATTTGTCAAGGTTAAACTTCAGTTGCCACTTCTTAGCCCATCTGCCCAAATTATCTAGATCCTGTTGCAGTAGCACACTGCCATTACTGTCATTAACAACCCTGCCAACCTTTGTATCATCTGCAAACTTCGACATTAAGCCTGATATACCTTCATCAATATCATTGATAAATATACAAAACAACAGTGGACCTAACACCGAACCCTGTGGGACTCCACTAATAACATTAGTCCAAGAAGAGCAGCACCCATTGATTACCACCCTCTGTCTTCTCGCACTTAACCATCCTTTTATCCATTGTAGCAACTTACCCTTAATACCATTCTGCTCCAATTTGTACAATAGTCTTCCATGCGCAACAGTGTCAAAAGCTTTCCTGAAATCCAAATATATGATATCAAAATTATTTTTTGCATCCAGTTCCTTTGTAACCACATCATATCCTATCAAATTTGTCAGACAAGACTTTCCCTTAACAAACCCATGCTGTGTCTGAATTATTGCTGCAGTCTTGTCTAGATGATCCTGCAATTGATCTTTAACCAGCGACTCCATTATTTTACCCGGAACAGAAGTTAAACTAACTGGTCTGTAATTACTCGTGTCACCCTTCGATCCCCCTTTGTGAATTGGGGATACATTTGCACATCTCCAGTCCGTGGGAACCTCCCCTGAGTCCCCCAATATGTAGAGTTTATTTCCTGTAACAAAAAACACTCGTAAGCCTGAGTAAAGACAGATAATGGTTGATCATCTTTTTAGTGCAAGCATGTCAAGCTGGTAGCCCACATGGCTCCCAAGGCTCTATATGAAAATACTAGTAAATACTGACACTTAAAAAGAGATACACTAATATAAAATTTAAATAAAATACATAAATGTTGCCGGTCATGAGATTGCCTAATTTGCAAGCAGACATAGGCGAAAATATTTAATATATTTCAGTAATGCTACACCTGTATGCACATTAGTGTGTACCCAACAATTCTTAAGAATCACTGGTTCAGCCCACAACTATCCAAGAGACTTGTGGGTTGGTTAATTGCACAATGAGAATGTTTAGATATGCATGAAAAACTGCTGTAGTCAAATTGTGAAGGAAGGAAGGATTTTTTCAAACCACTTTAGACAAATGTTTTAATCAGATTTGACCACAGTCACTCACATACTGAGATGACTGGTTCTCCAATAGTTGTAAGGTGGTGTACATATTGAAAAAAAAATTAATTTAATGAGGAAAAAATATAATAATAAAGAAGCAATAACTTACCAGAATCCTCAACAGGATAGGAAAAGGATACAAGAACACCAAATTCTATCTTCTCCTTGTATCCTGGGACAGCTAAAAGGGTTCTTCCACTTAATTCAAGTTTGTCCACCTATAATTTACAAAAATGTACATCAATGCAAAGGGATATAATGGTAAAATAACAAGTATAAATGAAGAAAAAATGAAGTAACCTTATTTAAGCCATTAAAAAAAAAAAAAAAAAAAAAACTACATTTTAGGCACTTTTGTTCTGTCTAATAAATATGTTGCCTTTAACAAAGGCTATAAAAAAATCAATGTCTTATGTCTATAAATTGTGTATTCTATGGTTGGTTTTCCAGTTTTACTAGATGAAATCAAGTTTCCATGGCAGAGGGAATGGGGCTGTGCACGGATGAATACACCTGAAAGCACAAAGATATACTGACCAGAGAAATAATTAAACAACTGTACTTAAACATACATCTTGTTAGCTGTTAAATATACATTTCTTCCATGTTTACTTCTGTGCTTAGCAGAGTGAAAACAAAGTGGTTATAATATTAGTTTATTAAAAACTGGAGCATTTTTTTTTTAATGAAAATCTCAAATATAAAAGGTTTTAGGCCCTAGAGTACTTAGTACTGTGCTAAGAAGATTAAAGAAAAAACTTGCTGACATTAGACTTGAATTTTTGTAGAACTGCATTTTCTAGAAATTTGTGAAAGAGGTTCCAGAAAACAGAAATTTAAGGGACAAATGAGAAAGAAGAAAAGTTGGTTCTGTGAGTTTGAAGAGCTAGACAGTAAAAGGATATTAAATGGTTCCAGCATGAATTTCAGAATGTTTTGGAAGAGGGGGAAAAATTATAAAAGCCAATTCAGAAGAATGGTACCTATGGAAGTATCTATAGAAAATGCATGCAGAAACAGTGTCTTTAAGGCAGAGAGTGAGGAGACTTTGTATAAGATGGGTCATTAAATACCAGTGTTCTCCCCAGAATATTTTGCCAGCTGGGGGGAAGTGTAATACACTGCAATATTATAAAATTTTCTGTTATTTATAAATGGTGCGGGGGGGGGGGGGGGGGGCTCATTGGTAGGTACTTTAGAACTGCAGCACCCCCAGCTTTTTAAATCTAAATATACAGTCAACGGAGTTATATGAAATTTTGTGAAGAACAATGCAACGCAATGAATATTTTTATTAACAGGTCCCACATACAGTATACTCATCTTCTATTTCCAATAATAACAAAAATAAATAAATAAAATAATTGCTTTATTTAATACAATAGTTCCCAAACTATTGAGATCTACAGACCCTTTCAAAAGCAAAAAAGTTTACAGAACCCTTTAAATTCGAAAAACGTTTGTGTACCCCTATATATGTGTGCACGCACGTGTGTGTGTGTACATGGTTTTCTGAAAAGAAAATTTAAAGTTTAAAACAACTCAACTTTATTCTTATTTTTACATTAACATATAATAATAACTTTATTTATCATTAATTAACTATAGATAGAATGAATAATTTGAACAGTTCTAGAGAGTCCATTTCACGGACCCCAGTTGGGAAACGCTAATTTAATATAAGTATTAAACAGAGCCCAGGCCATTCAGATCCAACCATAGCCTTTGATTCATGGGAAAACAACTATTTCCAATAATCATTTCAATCATAAATTAATAAAATCATTTTCAACTTTAAAATTTAACTCTAGGCAGAAATATGCACTAGACAGTTTCACATTTTGCTCACAGTGGTTGAGTCAATGCTTAGTCAGTGGGCTGCCAATACGTATTCTTGATCTACACAATTATTGTAAATTAACACGTTGAATGCCGACTACAAGTTAACTCATATTTGGCGATCTGGCCCAGGATGCTGACTACAAGTTAACTCGGACTGGTATGACTTGCCTTTCAGGCGCAGCTATGAATATATATTCGTAGCAACTTTTGCATGCTTCTCGTGCAGGCTTTCTTTACCTTAGCCGTCAATTCTACTGGTTCTGCACTGCTGTTGTGACTAGGTGAGTCAGCATGTCCCATTCCCATTCAAAATTCTTCACCAAAATTATTCACTGGTGTGCATGCTGCTTGATACTAGTGGGTCAATGTGTTTGAATACCACAGCCTACTTAAATAACTTAAATATTTTTGCCCACCAGGTGCATCCCTTCATGCTTAGTTGTTCCGTGAGCAAAAGGGCAACTCTTACCATACTTTGTTGGCCTGCTCAATTACTGGATCTCATCCTGAATGAGCACTTGTGGGACAAGGTGGATGGAGCTGGCTACAGATATCCACCAACATCCAACCTGAGGCAAATGGGGAATACAATCTAGTTTAGGCCAGCATCCCTGTGGAACACTTTCAGCACCACATGAAATATATTCCCCAACAAATTGAGGTTGTGAGGACTGAAAAGAGATACTACTCACTATTAGTTCAAGACACTTAATAAACTGGCCACATAGTATATAATGCATAACATATAGCAATTATTTACAATAATTTCTTCTATTTTAATAGCTACTAATACTTATCAAAAATCTAACTCACCTCGATATCAGAAATGGCAGATCTCAAAGTGCATGACCAGTTCACTAATCTATTACTCCGATAGATCAGTCCTTGTTCATGAAGCCTAACAAATGCTTCAATTACAGCTCGTGACATTTTCTGCAAGCAAAAAAACAGACATTATATATATTTATACAGAAAACAACTAAAGAAATTTGGAAGGCTGAATGATTGAGTATGTAAGCAAATCAATAATTAAATGTCACAAATTTTTTTACATTAACACAAGCACAAGGTGAATTTGGACCCTAAAAATTAGTAACATATAGCATGAGTCATGAAAAATTAAATTAATGCACAAGAATTAAAATAAAATCAAAATTATGGATAAGCTGAAATTTCAAAATCATCAGGAAGTCTATGGAATAAATATTAATTGTACATATTAAAAGTAAGCAGCTCTGGTGTAAAGTATTAAACAGCCAAGTAGAGGCTATCATTGCAGGATGAATTCCCAATTGGCAACAAGTGATCTCAGAAATGAGTATTCATGAAATGGATTTTTGAAAGTCTTGATGATACTGGTATTTTGAAGACTTAGACAATTCCCTAACATTTGTGCTATGAAAATTCGTAGCACAACCTATAAATTTTTTTAATATTTAAGTAGTCTGAGGGAAAAGAACCTAAAAACTAATTTTTTTCAGTAAACAATTATGGGGATTATTGTTTTTCAGAATACTCTCTCTACTGTTGATTAGTCCAGAATGAGTATAACTGTTAGTTTGCTAAGGGTTGCAAATAGGACCAAATATTTCAACAACAATGAACGCATACAAGCATGGTTGGTTGATCTGTTGAGTTGGGATTTAACGGCAATCCTACTAAGACTATAGTATGCCAAGTCCTGTGGTGAGTACACAAAGTATTTCTAGGGCAGTGGTTCCCAACCGGTGGTTTGCGAAAGTGTTCCAGGGGGTTTGCACTAAAAATTCTGTAATGGCGTCTGCTTAGATTTACATAGGTATATTATTGTAAACTACAAAATATAACTAATAATAAAACAATAAAATAAAATTAAATTAAATAAAAAGTAAATAATTGCCAAAGAAAAAACCACATCTCCCATAATTCCTTATAATCACTTTACTATCTTACAGTATATCATGTTAAATAAATATCTAAAATTATTTCTTGACTAAATGTCTAAGAGTGTGAAAAAGGTTGTTTATGCATGGGTAATGCGAGATATAATTAAAAAAATGAATGCCTACTACCTGGGTAGTAGAAATGATGAAAGTGCATAAACCCATGCATAAACAACCTTTTTCATACTCTTAGATATTTAGTCAAGAAATATTTTTAGATTAAACCATGCAAATCATCAAGCATCTCTCATATTGTGGAGTTATACTTTGTAACCGGGTTGTGACTATTGTAACAACAGGGTATCTGCCCACCCGCCGATGAGTAAGCCAACAAGCTTCGAAACGGTGCCATCTGGGTGGAGGTATCCGCCGAGAATAAGTAACATTACTCTTGTCCACTGGTGAAGTTGCTTATTCAAAATAGTGCAATACCTCAGCAACTCATTGTGAAGGTATTCACATTATGAGATATAATCAAACAATGTATGCATACTACCTGGGTGCCTAAACAACCTTTTTTAAATAAATATGTTTTCTATGATAATTTTTTTTTCATTCTTAAGAATCATTGTTATGTATAGGTACTTTTTTTTTTTTAGAACTTATAGTACTAAGTACCGTGCATAGTTTGAAAAGATGAAAGAAGATACAGTGGATTTCGGTTATTTGGGCCACCAGTTAATCGGGGTAGCCATTTATTTGGGGCAAATCTTAAAAAACAGAAACCAATCGAGAAAATAGCCAGGGTTTATTTTGCTTAATTGGGACAGCATGCCATTTAATCGGGGCAGGAGACTGCAACACCGGAGATTACCCTACGATTGTCTCTGACAGTACCATGTGGTTCGGTCGAAATTCTGGAGGTCACAACCATAAAACAATAAAAACAATTAGCAGTCACCTGTTTATTGGGCTTTTCTGTTAGTGAAATCTATCATAAACGGACAGTAAACTCGATCTTACTGAATTTACGATAATACCAACAGCTGGAATTCTGTGGGTTATTATGGTGAAATGTGTTTACACTTCCATGAAATCTTCAATCATATAAAAAAATTAATTTTCAGATCTTCTCTTCATTCCTATTTTTAAAGCTTTGTAACTCGTTACTCCATTCTCACTTGCGCATATCGTGTTACTTGCAATTTGTGTGTGCCGTGTGTGCAATAAGTTAAGATAAAAGATAAGCAATCAATAACAATAACAAAGCAATCAATATCAAAAAAGATAAGCAATCAATAACAAAGAACACGGCACGTGTGTGCCGTGTTCTTTGTTATTGATTGCTTATCTTTGTACTGTTTTAAATTTTAACCCCCACCAGCCAATGTCAGTGAACAGAAATGTCAACTAGTTCGTATGTACATATTACAGTACTGTACATATTACAGTACGTATTAATTATTCCGATTATCACATATATTCTTCCGATTTTCACGTATCATTTAATTTTTTAATTGGTAAGGTAAGGTAATAAAGGGTAAATTTGTGCTTAATATATCTTTGCTTTTATAGCCTGTGGATAATATTCCTCCTATTTTCGCTAATTAGAATCGCTGTTTAATAGAATTAAAATTCAATTCACAAACGTGATCACAATGACCGATACTTACTGCACATCGTATAGTGAATGGTACTTTACTATGTTAAGTTCATCGTAACACGATTGATTGTACAATGAACAATTGTACAGGGGGGGGGGGGTACATTGTATCTTTAACTATTTACGTGAAACTTTGGATAATTGGGGCAGCCGCTTAATCAGGCCAAAATGCACTAGTCCCGATGTGTCCCAAATAACTTGAATGGACTGTACTTGTTGACATTAGACTTGAACTTTCGCAGATTGTAATTTGCAGAAAATACGTATGAAGGAAGGTTGTTCCAGAAAACATTAGTTGAATGAATAAATAAGGAAGAAGAAAAGTTGGTTCTGTGGAATTAAACTTGGACAGTAAAAGGATGTTGACTGATTGTGAAACGTGTTCGGACTGCTTTGAAAGAGAGAGCAGGAATTATACACACCAATTCAGAAGAACAGTGTCCATGCAAGTAACTATAGAAAAGGCATGCAACAGAAACAGAATGTCTATGAGACAGAGAGTGGAGAGACTCTGTTACAGATGAGACATTAATTAATCTAACGGCCCTCTTTTGAATATAATCTAGAGGCCTGCGAGAGGTTTTGGGGACACCGCCCCAGATGTCGGAACAATATTCCATGGTAGGCCAGATTTGCGATTTCAACAGAGTAAACAACTGTTTGGATGAAAGGTAACGCCGCGAGCGAGAGAGAGAGAAAACCCAGTTTTTTAGATGCAGAGGAAGCAATATTTGTAATGTTCTTTATGCCAAGAGGGATTAGGTCAGGGTAATCCCCAAGATCTTGCCTAGAAATCGAAGTGTCATCGAAGATAAGCATAGGAGCAGCAGAATCCTTTTTGCGAGATAAAAGACAGTGCTGACTTTCAGAAGAATTCAAATTAAGTTTTCTTTGCCCCACCGAAGAATTTCCTGGAGATCTGCATTTAAGGAATTGGTAGTGGATATTCGAGAAATTAAACTGTTTGAGCAGAGCAGGGTTTCTCAAACTGGAAGATTGAAAGCAATGTGCTATCATCAGCAAAACTATGGACAGGATTTCTGGTCAATGGAAGAAGGCCATTAATATACAAGAGGAAAAGAGTGGGGGAAAGAACTGAACCTTGGGGAACACCAGCATTGGTGGAAAAGTTAGAAGACAGAGAGCCGTCTACCATTACTAGCAGTGAGTGGTCAGAGAAAAAACTGGATACCCAATTACAAAGAACAGCTGGCAAACCACAGGACAGAAACTTATTTAGAAGACCTTTATGCCAAACACAATAAAAAGCCCATGAATTGTCAAGAGCAATGGCTTGAGTTTCACCAAACTTTTCCATTGAATTTGTCCATAGATGGGTAACATAAGCCAGAATATCACCAGTGGAATGACACTGATGGAATCCATACTGGCAATCGTTGATCATATGAAAGATTTCTAGATAGTTTTAAGAGTTGGCAGTTAATTGATTTCTCCATTACTTTGGAAAGAGTACAAGTAATTGCATAGGGACGATAATTGGATGGAAGGGATTTGTCACCCTTTTTAGGAACTGGCTGGATATGAGCAAATTTCCAAGCAGAAGGAAAAACACCTTTGGAATAAGAAAGTGAAACAAGACGACACAAAACAGGAGTAAGTTTAGAGGCACAGGTTTTGAGAACAAGTGGAGAAATACCATCAGGACCTGGAGCTTTCGTAGCATCAGATTCATCAAAACGACAACATGCTTTTGAATGAAAACCACAGGATTCGTTGAATGGAGTGTACTGGGAACGGTTTGAGGTGATTTACCAAGATTATCAATGCATGAGTTGGAAGAAAAATAGGATGCTAGCAGGTCAACTTTATTTTTGGCTAATATGGCAACAGAACTATCTGGTTTTTAAAGAAGTGGGAACAGAGATGGACAAAAATTGCCTTCAGTAGCTTTGGAAAGAGACCAGAATGCTCGGCTGCCATTTGGACAAGAAGCAAGTTTTCTACTCTTAACCTGTTTGAAATCTAGCTTGGACTGATTAATAACTGCCTTACAAAGTATAAATAATACTTAATAATAATTTTTATTATTCTGCAATGTCACTTATAAAAACGTAGTACTGGGTATATTTTATAATAAAAAAATCAGTACTATTATACAATTTCAGAGAATATAGGCTTAGCGGTTCACGACAAAAATATTATGTTAAAAGGTGTTAGCGAGTCAAAAAAGGTTGGGAACCGCTGTTCTAGAGGAATTATTCCTCATAATGTCTCACAACATAAACTTTGATGATGGAAGCTATATAAACAGAATGGACTAGATGCTATATAAATTAGTTCTTACAAGAATACAAAAACACACCTGACACAAAGTCTTTTTCAGTTAAATGTTGTATTATGACAGAGTAAAATAATATGTGGAGGTCCACATATTTTTTACTGTTGCTTTAAATGTTGCTTAAGAATATAAATTGCTTAAGAAAATTTACAATATATATATTTTTTGGTAATTCTTAGGAAATTCTTTTAAATTATTTTGACAGACTTCCTCCCTTCAAAAAATTCACCCTAGAAATATAATGTAACAAAGCCCTCCCATATCTGGATGTGTTGATGCATAGAGCTGGCCCACGTGTTTACTACAGTACAGAGAAAACTTAAATGTGAAAGAAAATAGTGCAGCACATGTTCTGATGACCAAGGTGCAAATGAATTTAAATGCTTGTAGGTTCCCCACGCTGGACCTACACAATCATTAAATTTTGGCAAGTCGGTGGGCTCCACAAGAAAGGAAAGTTCCCAGAGTGGCTTGAATTCCATTTTATGTAAATGCATATTTTGGTGAAACAGTGTGATTTTCAAATAAATTTCATTATGACATTAAGCTGTTATTTTGTGGTCCATTAAGCTAATGGTCTATTAAGTGTGTTATTTTTGATTTAATCTACAAGTTCTGCACACACTGCTGCTCAACGAGGAAAATCTTCTTCACGTAGATCATGCAACAGTTGGATGTGGTAGGGCTTTTTCATTAGTGTCGAATGCAAAATTCTGTGAACTGATGTCTTGGGTATGTTCAGTCTTCGAGATCCTTTGCTAACTGATAATTTTGAGTCCTCTTCAAACATTTCTCAACTTGATGCAATGCTTTCACATGCTGTCCTTGGGTGTCCACATCTTTCCTCGTCAAGCACAGACCCAGTTCTTTTAAACTTATTCACAAGTGCATGAATTGCATTGTCTGTAGGACCGGGACTATGAAATCTCCTTGAAAATCTTTCCTTAATTTCACAAAACTTCATTCCTTTGATGTGGGATGTTACAACAAAAATCTGCTCTTGAACATTCATCATGAATTATATGGGTCTGAAAAGAATACATTAAAAATTTTACAAAAATTATAATAACATCTCTAACACATTACAGGTACTTATGTTTTATGTAAAAAAGAATAAATATACTTGTCATAATGAAATTTATTTGAAAATCACATTGTTCCACCAAAATACGCAGTGACTTTTGGGACACCCTGTATACTGCTCTACTCCTCTGAATTTTTAGCTTTTTGACATTTAAAGAGTTTGAAATGGCATCAATTTCATGATAGTAACTAAGTGACAGAAGTGATTATATTCACTTCAGTAAACCTGGCGGGAAATGCAAAATAAGTTCTTGAAAGGAGCAAGAATGCTTGGGCAATTTAGAACTTTTGTACTGAAAGAATGAAAATTGTGTTGAAAAACTATTCAGCACAATTATTAAAAAATTTTTTTCCAATCTAATGTAACTTTAACAGACAAACTGCCATTATCTTTTCAATTATCCTTGTAAAACTATAGTATTATAAATTAATAAATTACGAATAAAAATATTAAAAATAAAGTACATTAAATATTCTATATTAATTAAATATATATAAATCTGTGGGCTCACTGGATCCATTGTGAAAGTTGCTCTATCCCAGTCTACTGAGCATCCCATAAGCTTCAATTGTTCATAGATACGATCTCCCTTTCTGAAAAAAGATGAAACAGAAAATAACTTCCCTTAAAACTACTTATATTCACTTCAGTAACTGACAATGAACAGATCTGGTTTTCATTCATGACATCTCAGAAAATAAAACACTACTGTTTCAGAAAATCAAAATAATATCTGAATTCAACTTATTTCATGCTTTATATCATTCTATTAGCTTATTATTATTATAAAAAACTTTTTCTCCTTTATGAGCTTTTTTTCTGCCCGATGATGGGTACTGGTACCAAGTGCATGGGGTGGTTGATTGTGCCCAGTTACTATTATTATTATGGTTACTGTTGGTCGAGGAACTCTCTTACTATCCTACAGGTATTCAGGATTGCGGCTTTCTGGAGTTCCATGTAAGTGTTCTCTGAGAGGCCTATCGTTGCTAGGTTCTTATGGAGCCTCTTTGGCATCATGCCAGTGGTTGACACAATGATCAGGATGGTCATTACTTTTTCTATATGCCACATATCTTTGGTTTCCCATCTTAGGTCTGAATACTTCCTGATCTTTTCCTCATATGTTTTCTGGGGGTTGCTGATGTTGGGCACTGCTATGTCGATCAGGTAGGTAGCATCTCCTTTGTGTGTCAATGAGGGCTATGTCTGGTCTGTTGTGCAGGATTGTCTTGTCTGTAATGATGGTAAGGCCCAAGTATAGCCTATGAGTAAAGGTCTCTAAGTACTGCCCGAGGCTCATACTTGTAATATGAAAAACTTTTTTTGATCAGCTGGTATTTTTGTGCTAGCTTTTGATGTATTATCCTGGCCACCTGGTCGTGTCTACGAGTGTACTCTGTCTGAGTGATTACACTGCATCCTGCGGTGAGCTGCTGGATTGTTTCTGAGACCAAATGGTATCATTAAAATGTGTCATCTGTTACTCCGGACCCTTTGGCAATGTATTTCCTATAGTTCCTGGTGTTGAAGGCGAGCGCGAATCCTTCGGTCCCGGGGAAGAGCCTTTTGCAAGAGCCATTATTATTATTTCTCCCTGGTGGGGGTTCCACCATGACAAGCACTGGTACAAAGTGCACAGGGTGGTATGTCTGGTGTTACCGTTGGTCGAGAAACTCTCTGGCTATCCTACAGGTGTTCAGGATTAAAACTTTCTGAAATTGCTTGTATGTGTTTTCTGGGAGACCTATTGCTGCTAGGCTGTTATGTAGGGTCTTTGGCACCATACCAGTGGTTAACACAATGAATGTTACTTGTTGCATATGCTGCATCTCTTTGATCTCCTGTCTTAGGTCCATGTACTTCCTGATCTTTTCCTCATGGGTTTTGTGGAGGTTGCCAGCATTGAACACCATTATGTCAATCAGATAGGTAACCTTTTCCTTCTTGTTGACAAGGGTTATGTCCAGTCTGTTATTATAGCACAGTCCCAGTACAGCTTGTGGATTGGGGTGGTATAGTATGGCATGAGAGCCATACTTGAAATACGGTACACTTTCTTTGATCAACTAGTAATTCATTGCTAGCTTCTGATGTATTATCCTGGCTACCGGGTCGTGTCTATCAGTATACCCAGACAGGGTACTCACAGACATGATCTGATACATTACCTTGCACCTGCAGTGATGAGGTGGATCATTTCTGAGGACAAGTGACATTGTCGACATGGGTCATCTGCCACTCCGGGTCCTTTCCGATGTATTTTCTATAGTTCCTGGGGTTGATTACATGGTCTTGGATGGCAAGATTGAATCCTTCAGTCTTAGGGAAG
This sequence comes from Mastigoproctus giganteus, assembly GCF_048544385.1. NCBI lineage: Eukaryota > Metazoa > Arthropoda > Arachnida > Uropygi > Thelyphonidae > Mastigoproctus > Mastigoproctus giganteus. The sequence continues at coordinate 163,325,086 of NC_143583.1, read as the reverse complement.
GGCATCCCACTCGGGACCCATTTTATCTATGTGGTCTTGATGGAGGTCACTGTACTGTCCACCGTGGAGTGTCTTTTTTGTCCATATTTTTAGCTTCGTTTGCTCCATCTGGGTGGGAGGGGACTCCTCACTTAGGTTGAGTGGGGTTTGCCACTTGTCTATTTTCCTTATGGCCTGGTAGAGTGCTGCTGTGTTTTTCTGAAAATAATTCTTCGGGTTAGCTATCATCGTCTTCTATTGCTCAATGAAGTCTATCAGGCTTCTTCCCCCTTCTTTCCGAGCTATTGTCAGTCCCTCCACTGCCAACTTTAGAGCTGCCAACACCGGGGCTGGGTGGTGTTGGCAGCTCTTAGTCATCATTGCCCCTGCCTCTCTCATGATATCCTCCAGCTCGATGTTAGTCCAATCTATGATCACGAAGGAGTGTGTTAGCACTGGGACTCCATAGGTGTTTATAGCTTTAATGTTCACTCTTCAGATTTGCTTTGAGCAGGTTTCTGAGTCTCTGATGGTACTTTTTTAGCCAGGAAGGTCTTAAACTCCTTGTGCTCTAACTACCAAGCTTGCATTATCCCCAAGTACAGCGGATTCTGGTTATTTGGGCCACTGGTTAATCGGGGCAGCCATTTATTTGGGGCAAATCTTAAAAAACAGAAACCAATCGAGAAAATAGCCAGGGCTTACTTCGCTTAATTGGGACAGCATGCCGTTTAATCGGGGCAGGAGACCGCATCACTGGAGATTACTCTATGATTGTCTCCGACGGTACCATGTGGTTCAGTCGAAATTCTGGAGGTCACAACCATAAAACTATAAAAACAATTAGCAGTCACCTGTTTATTGGGCTTTTCTGTTAGTGAAATCTATCATAAACGGACAGTAAACTCGATCTTACTGAATTTGCGATAATACCGACAGCTGGAATTCTGTGGGTTATTATGATGAAATGTGTTTACACTTCCACGAAATCTTCAATCATATAAAAAAATTAATTTTCAGATCTTCTCTTCATTCCTATTTTTAAAGCTTTGTAACTCGTTACTCCGTTCTCACTTGCACGTATCGTGTTACTTGCAATTTGTGTGTGCCGTATCCTTTGTTATTGATTTCTTATGTTTTTACTGTTTTAAATTTTAACCCCCCCCCACCCACAAATGTCAGTGAACAGAAATGTCAACTAGTTAGTATGTCCATATTACAGTGGCGCCTCCGTAGCCAGGTGCGAAGGAGCAGCAGTGCATAGCACACACTTCTTGATTAGACCGGGGTTTGAGCCCGTCACCACCAAATACGGAGGATGCGGAAAGGTCAGGGAATGACCACTGCATATTCCCGGAGCAATATGGCCTTAGTTGCTAATGCTCCTAAAAACCAAACATCAAAACATCAACATCCATATTACAGTACGTATTAATTATTCCAATTATCACTTATATTCTTCCGATTTTCACGTATCATTTAATTTTTTAATTGGTAAGGTAATAAAGGGTAAATTTGTGCTTAATATATCTTTACTTTTATAGCCTGTGGATAATATTCCTCCTATTTTCGCTAATTAGAATCGCTGTTTAATAGAATTAAAATTCAATTCACAAACGTGATCACAATGACCGGCGCTTACTGCACATCGTATAGTGGATGGTACTTTAATATGGTGAGTTCGTCGTAACGTGATTTGATTGTACAGAACCAATTGTAAAGGGGGGGATCCATTGTATTTTTAACTATTTACGTGAAACTTTGGATAATTGGGGCAGCCGCTTAATCGGGCCAAAATGCACTAGTCCCGATGCGTCCCAAATAACCAGAATGGACTGTATTTGTAGGTCTCTTCCCCTGTTTGTTTGTTTGTTATTTGGTTTTTAAGAGCATTAGCAACTAAGGCCATATTGCTACGGGGATATGCGGTGGTTATTCCCTGACCTTTCTGCATCCTCGGTATTTGGTGGGCACAGGCTGGAACCCTGGTCTAATCAAGAAGTGTGTGCTACGCACTACTGCTCCTGCCCACCTGGCTACTCTCTTCGCCTGATATGGCTCCAATCTCTTTACCAGTATGTAGCTGAACGTTTCGGCAGACTAATTTCCCCTGATGCAATCCGTGGATTTTGCATTTGTCTAGACCAAATTTTATCCTGAAATCATTGCTGAATTCTTTGGTGATCTGGAGTAGCTTCAGGAGTTGCTTCTCAGTTTCCATGTAGAGCTTGATGTCGTCCATGTACATCAGATGGTAGAGGGTGTACATGTTTTTCCTTCCTTCTTTGAGGTTACATCCATACTTGCTGTTGTTGAGCATGGTGGATAGTGGTTTGAGTGCTAGACAGAACCACAGTGGGCTCAGAGCATCTCCCTGAAAGATTCCTCTCCTGATGGGGATTGGTCTGGTTATGATATTCTCGACCTTGATGGTGGTACTCCATTTCTACATGGTTGCTTCTAGGAAGTTTCTCAATGTTGGATTGATTTTGTAAAGGATTTGTAAAAACTTCAGTATCTCCATTAGCAGCTAAGAGGCATGGAGTTGGAGGCCTGCAATAATCGATGTAGTAGTAGTAGTAGCAGTAGTGGCATGTGATACAAGAAAGCAAGTGTATGAGCTTATGCAGCATCAGCCAAAAAAAAAAAAAAAAAAACACACCATTCCCTCCAAATGCCTGTCCAGTTCGTCTTTAAATTTATTTAACCTATAAACTTCCAGAACGACAGATGGAAGCTTGTTACAGCAATTAACCACCCGCTGGCTAAAGGCAAATTTCCGCACATCTATTCTACATCTGTCTTTTCTTAATTTGAATTTATGCCCACTTAGGTTCGTAATCTGAACAAGTGGAAGGATCCCATCAGAATTCAGCGTGATCAACCCATTCAAGGCCATGTACAGGTTGCCCTGCTTCTTGTAGGCATGCTCTATAACTATGGCATCAATGGTTAATTGCTCCTTGAATCCTTTTCTCATCTGCTTGCATCCTTTCTACTGTTCGGCCATGATGTACTGGCACTTCAAGTGGTCTGACATCTTGGTTATTCAGCTGGTAAGGATCTTGAACATTGTTGGGAAACAGGTGATTGGTCTGTATTTCACCAGGTTTCTTGTATCTTGGTGTTTAGCCTTCAGATAAGTGATTTCTTGAGTAACTCTGTGATTGTCTTTGGGCAACTTATCATTTGGGTGAACTGCTCTGCTAGGTGCTTGTGTGTGCAAGTGAGCTTCGTGTATCAGTAGCTATGGATGTTATCAATTCCTGGGGTTCACCAGTTGTTGGACTTCCTGATCAACCATTATACTTCTTCCTCCTCCCGAATCACCCATTCTCTCATTTCTTTTACGTCCTTCGTTTTCTTCCATTCTACTTCTATCCAGGGGCTTTCACTGCTCCATATGTTGCCCCAGAGCTCCTCAATTGTCTTCTGCTCAAGTGGTCTATTTCCATCTTTCCTGTCTTGTCCAATACTCCTATAGAAGGCCCTATGGTTCTCATCAAAGATGTCATTGTTTATTTTCTTCTGGCAGCTCTCTTTGTATCAGCAGAGTCTCTTGCTAAGTGCAAGGAGGTTCTGCTTCAGTGTATCTAAGTAGTCTATTCTCTGATTTTTGGTCTTGTGTTTGCTGTGGACATTGTCTCTCTTGAGGATGCTCTTTACTTTTCCAATTAACTTCTTACTTCTACTGCCCCATTGTTACTGGGTCAACTGACCTAGTTTGACTCTTAATTCTTCTATCTTCTGCTGAAGTCTGTTTTCCCAAGCTGGAGGTTCCTTGTTTTTTGGTTCTTCTGCTGCTGGTCCCTCATTTCTCTTCCATTAATCCTAGTGGCTGCTATGGCAGCGCAGTACATGGCTGTGTGAATAGCCTCCAGAGTTGCACCATTATTGTCAAGGTAATGTGTTATTATTATTATTTTTTTTTTTTTTTTTTTTTTGGCTGGTGCTGCACCAACCAAAAAAAAAATTCCCAAGTTACCCTTAGAGAGAGAGAGAGAGAGAAGTAGAAAGGAATCATCAAGAAAGAGAAGAACGATGATATCCAGCTCAGGACCCTTTTACCAAGTCCATACTCGCCACACGTGAGCCCCTGGGGTTAAATTTACCAATTGAGGTGGACTGTGACTCTCCAGGATTCTATTGGGTCTCTGCTTCAGTATCACATGGGCCTTTGCAGAATTCATTATTTTAAATTCTATTAGGGCTTTTTTCCACTCATCTTCTATTATGGATATCATGACTTCGTCGCTTTCCACTTCAGCTGCTCTGAGTTGTATCTCTTGCTGTTCTTCCTCCTCTGGTTCCATGTTGTCCATGTTCTTTGCAGTTAGTCACTCATGTCCTGCTTGATTTTTTCCAAGATTGCAGGAGCTATCGGGTTCTTCATGATACAGAATTTCTCTGGTCTGCTATTTGCTTACCTGAATATCCAGGTCAGCACATAGCAAGCGTTGCAATCATTTGGTAGTCTTGACTTATACATTGTCATATCAGTCTCTAGCTTCATTACCTCAGAGTATTCTTGCATGATGAATGTATTCATTTCGATGCTCCACTTCATGCGTTGGCACTTTCATCCTGTGTGGTCACTGGTGCAGTTGCGCAGGAGCAATTGCAGCTGGTTGGGCTGGATGGTCTTGCCATTCCCTTGTGATGGCCATATGAGTGACAGCACCACTTGCTCCACTGTTTTTGAAAAGTCAGAGACTGTCACCGCCTTTTCGAACCAGCCCCTCTGCCTAAGGCCTGAACACAAGTGATTTTATCCTGTGCCACACTCAATGCAGTATGATTATTACTTCTCTTCGACATTATAATCCATCTATAGAGGTAGATCTGTTTAGCTTCACCAGATAGCACCACTATCTGCCTCAGCTGTCACTTCAACCTTGGAGGGGTAGGTCTGCTGAATCAACTTTCATGATAGCTTTTTTTTTTAATTATCATTATTATTCTTATTATTATTGTAATTAATAATCACTATTATTATTATACCAGTCTCCCAACTGATGGAGATGCATTCACTTCCGCCAAAGCAGGACTCGAACACAAGTCCATCAGTCTAGGAGTTCAGTGTGGTAACCACTGGGCTATTGGCCCCCTTTTATTATTATTATTTAATCAAACTTAATAAAAAAATAACTTATTTTGATTTTATTCTTGGACCTACCAGCCCTATGATCTGGTTCATTTAGTGATATTAAGTAACAAGTTATCCAAGAATTAGGCTAAGAGGATAACTAAGGGTCTGAATGTCTTTACAAGTTCCAGCTGTGAATTACAAGCTCCAAAAAATCATGTGTTTTGCCATTTTATTTACTTAATAGTCATATTATATTATACTTTATAAGTAGCTTTATAGTTCAAGTTACGCTCGTTTTCTTATTTTTAATTTAGATATGCAGAGTTTTTGTAGGTTACAACTTAATATATGTAAAACCGTTTTTCATTTGAATTTTGCAGCCATTGTTTTTGTATAGAGTGAGCGGTAGGGAATTCAAATTTTTAATTGTGGTAAATAGGAGCGCTAACAAAAAGCTAGATAGCACAATACGTATCATTGCATTTAGGAATCTATTAGATAGTGTAGTATTGATAATTAATTAATTAAATTTATTAATCTTATTAATTTTCATTGTTAACTTCAATATCATGCCCCAGACTAGAGCAACAAAGCAACGGGCACAAAGCAGGAGTGCTGTGACTCGGAGAAGAACTGGGTGGTGGTGATTCTCCAATGCATCACAGCCTAAAAAATGTGCTACTTGTCAAATGTTTGTGGAAGTCTCTGAAACAGGGCATGATCTAGCCAAAGAGGATGTCTTTGTGTGTGTGCGCTAGGTGCACAGAGTTTCAACAAATTAGGGGCCAACTCAGTGTAAAGTTGATGGGCACTTATGAGAGTTTGAAGAGTCGGATAGATGTCCTTTGAAGGTATTAAAATGGGGCACCCATCAAGCTCCACAACTCAATCTTGTGCATCAGGCAACGCAGCAGCAATCTTCAGGGCAGAATGCACTAGTCCCACAGGAACTAGTTATCATCAGAGATTCTTATTGTCAGGGAGATAGGTAATATATTGTGTAAAAATGATAGGAGGAATAGAAACAGGGTATGTCTACCAGGAGCAAAAGTTGATGTTGCAGAGCAGATATCATCTTTTAAGGGCACAAAGGATGATACTGTTGTACACGTTTGCACTAATGACATTAAGGGTACGAGATCTGCGGATTTGCTTAACAAGTACAGGTCAATTCTGAAAAATAGTCGTGATTTAAGGTAAAATTTGAAAGTATCTATAATTCTGCCCAGACACGATAGGAGAGAGTATATGATGAGAGCCTTCTCAAACAATTCGGCCATGGAGAGACTGTGCAAGGCGCATGGGATGGAATTTTTCTCAGCGTGGTCTGTGCTTGTTAACAGGAGAGATTGCTTCTACAGGGATGGGATACACTTAAACAGAAGGAGTGCAAGAGTGTTTGCTGATGCCACAGAGGCAGCGTTAGGTGGGTCAGGTGGGACAGAAAACAGCTAGCTTAGGGTGATTCACAGAAAAAAGATTAACTGTAGCAGCAGGCAGAGGTTAATATGATTCTTGCACTGCTTCTATTAGAATGAGCAGCAGCAGCAGCAGCAGCCAGGAAGGCAGGGTGCTGGAAGTTTCAGGGACTGGTGGGAGTCATGATGAAACAAATAAATCCATAGGCTGTGTTAGGGTAACTAAGAATAAGAATAGGTGCATGTATACTTGGTACACCAATTCTAGAAGTATAGTAAATAAATTTGATGAATTTGAAGTGTTGGACAAGACATCATACGCAGATATTGTTGGGATATCAGAAATGTGGTGTCACACAGATATAAGCAATGCAGAAATGGAATTTGGGAAGTACAAATTCCAATTCTGCATTGTGTACAGAAAGGATAGAAATGGAGGAAGGGTATGCTATTAATTAAGAAAAACATAAAATCCAAGGAAGTGCATCTAGTTGACATAGGTGGACAGTGCAATGCTGAGTCAATTTGGTGTGACTTAAGCACTGGGAAAGCAAAAATGAGAGTAGGAGTGTGTTATAGGCCTAATGCTTCTGATGAGTACAATGAACATTTTACAGAGAAATAGAAAAGCCAGCAAATCAGATTGTGTTATAATGGGAGATTTTAACTTCCCAGATATTGACTGGAACTTGTGGATTGGTCACTTGCACAGTAGCAAGACTTTTGTGGATTTATTGGATGATTGTTTTCTATAGAAGTATGTTTGAGAGGCAACCAGAGATGCTAATACTCTTTATCTGGTTATCAGCAGTGATTATTCGTGCATTAAGAATTTGCAGATAAAGGTCCACTGGGTGTCAGTGATCGCAGTATACTGATGTGAGATTTACTTAAAGATATAATTACCATCGTGGGTAAAGGGAAGGGTTTTTGCTTTCGTAAAGGTGACTACAGTGGTCTCACACAGTTTTTAAATTCTGTACAGTAGGACCAACTGATGATGTTACCAACAGCGAATTCTAAATGGGAGGCATTCAAGGAATTAATTGAGGAAGTTACTTGGCTTTTCATACCGATTAAGAAATACTGTTCAAGGTTTAGGCCTACATGGATGTCAGATGAAATAATGAGATTCGTGGCAGAGAAGAAAAATACATGGGTTGTATATAAATTATTAGGCAAAACAGATGCCTATGGTAAACATAAGCTAGTCTGTAATCAAGTCACAAAGGAGATTAGGCAAGTGAAGACAAATTACAAGAAATCTTTGGAAAAGATGCTAAGAAAAACAGCAAGGGCTTCTTTATTTTATAAATTATAGAAGGAAAGGGATGAACCAGACTGATCCACTTGATATCGATGGTTCGACTGTTGGTGATCCTGCTGAGATAGCTGATAATCATTGAATAAGTATTTTGCATCTACATTCACACATGAGTTATTAAGGGAGGAAAATGCCAGAAGTCTATCAAATTGTAATAGGGTGCTTAATGATTTTGTAATAACTGAGAGCAAAGTGGAGGAGAAATTGAAGTTAAACATAAGAAAGGTACGATCTAGAAAATTTGGGCAGATGGGCTGAGAACTGGCAACTAAAGTTTAACATTGACAAATACAAGGTACTGCATATGTGTAGAAGAAACCACAGAGAAACATACCAACTGTGTGGTACTACACTTAGGGGTGGAAGAAAATGAAAAAGACATGCCATTAATTGTACAGTCAGATATGAAGTTTTCTGAGAAATGCAGACAGACTGCCAGAGCAGGTCAATGATATACGGGAATTTTGCTATTAGGGAAAAGGAGGTGATTATCCCTTTGTATAAGACAATTGTCAGGCCACGCTTTGAGCACTGCGTAGAGGTCTGGAGGCCTCATTTTAGGAAGGATGTAGAATCAAATGAGTACAATGGACAATTGTACAGAGAAATAGAGTGGGCTAGTATTTCAGAATGTCTTATAATGAGGGATTTTAATTCCCAGATATTGACTGGAGCTTGTGGGTTAGTCACTCGCACACTAGTAAGACTTTTGTGGATTTATTGGATGATTGTTTTCTGCAGCAGCATGTTCGAGAGGCAACCAGAGAGGGCAATACTCTTGATCTGGTTATCAGCAGTGATCATTCGTGTATTAAGAATTTGCAGATAAAGGAATCACCAATTGGCACTGATCACAGTGTATTGATGTGGGATTTACTTAAAGATATAATTACCATCAGGGGTAAAGGAAAGGGTTTTTGCTTCCATAAAGGTGACTACAGTGGTCTCAGACAGTTTTTAAATTCTGTACAGTGGGATCAACTGATAATGTTACTAACGTCAAAATCTAAGTGGGAAGCATTCATGGAATTAATCCTGGAAGCTACTAAAAGTTTCATACCTATTAAGAAATATTGTTTAAGGTTTAGGCCTAAATGGTTGTCAAATGAACTAATGAGACTTGTGGCAGAGAAGAAAAATGCATGGGATGCACATAAATTATCAGGCAACACAGAAGCCTATGGCAGATATAAGCTAGTGTATAATCAAGTCACAAAGGAGATTAGGCAGGCCAAGGCAGATAACAAGAAATCTTTGGCAAAGGATGCTAAGAAAAACAGCAAGGATTTCTTTACTTATATAACTCTAAAAGGAAGGGGATGAATCTGATTGGTCCACTTGATATTGATGGTTCGACTGTTGATGATCCTGCTCAGAGGGCAAACAAACTGAATGAGTATTTTGCATCTACATTCACACGAGGAGTTATTAAGGTTTGAAAATGCCAGAAGGTTATCAAATTGTAGCTTAATGATTTTGTAATAAAATAACTGAGGGCAAAGTGGAAGAGAAATTGTTGAAGTTAAACATAAGAAAGGCACCTGGGGTGCATGGGATCTATCCAGTTATATTAAAGGAAGTAAGCAAACTCTTAGCCATAATTACGAGAGCATCCTTCGGCTCAGGGGAGGTCCCCACGGACTGGAGTTGTGCAAATGTATCCCCAATTCACAAAGGGGGATCGAAGGGTGACACGAGTAATTACAGACCAGTTAGTTTAACTTCTGTTCCGGGTAAAATAATGCAGTCACTGTTTAAAGATGCATTGCAGTATCATCTAGACAAGACTGCAGCAATAATTTAGACACAGCATGGGTTTGTTAAGGGAAAGTCTTGTCTGACAAATTTTATAGGATATTATGATGTGGTTACAAAGGAATCCGGATGCAAAAAATAATTTTGATATCATATATTTGGATTTCAGGAAAGCTTTTGACAATGTTGCGCATGAAAGATTACTGTATAAATTGGAGCAGAATGGTATTAAGGGTAAGTTGCTATAATGGATAAAAGGATGGTTGAGTGGGAGAAGACAGAGGGTGGTAATCAATGGGTGCTGCTCTTCGTGAGTAATGTTATTAGTGGAGTCCAACAGGGTTCAGAGTTGAGTCCACTGTTGTTTTGTATATTTATCAATGATATTGATGAATGTATATCAGGCTTGGTGTCGAAGTTTGCAGATGATACAAAGGCTGGCTGGGTTGTTCATGACAGTAATGGCAGTGTAATACTGCAACAGGATCTAAAAAATTTGGGCAGATGGGCGGAGAAGTGGCAACTGAAGTTTAACATTGACAAATGCAAAGTACTGCATATGGGTATTCTTCTTCTTCTTTGGTCCTTAGCTGGCAGCTGGGGGAGGCGGTTGGCCACGCAACCAGTATGCTGCTGTAGGTGCCGCAGGGTTTCGGACTTGCTCTGTGATGTTCTTCCATACCTTACGATCCATGGCTTCAGTCCTGGCCTGGTTAAGGTCGAGACATTGGCTCTTCAAGTCATCTTCCACTTGCTTGGCCCACGTTTTCCTAGGCACGGTCCGTTGGATGCTCCATTGGGTGGGTCGTTGTCTCCAAAGCAGTGTGGATGGTATTCTGTTCGTGCCCATTCTACATACGTGGCCAAACCATCTGAGCCTTCGCTTCTGGATTTTGGTCGGCAATGGTTGGTTGCTGTTGGCATCTGGCGCGGATGGTATCATTAGTGATGCGGTCGCGAAGAGAGATGCCCAAGATCTGCCGCAGGCATCGCATTTAGAATACCTCAAGTTTGTTCAAATCTAACTTGAGACAAATCCATGTTTCCGATCCGTAAAGAAGAATGGGCAGGATCAAAGTCCGGAAGAGTCGGATTTTAGTCTTTGTGGAAATGTTGGTCCTCTTCCACAGACACCATTTGAGCGAGGCGAACGCAGTGGCCGCCTGTCCAATTCTGCTGTGGATTTCCATGGTGGATGCAACTTTCTTCTCCTGGACCAGCGACCCAAGGTATTTAAAGTCCTGCACTTGCTCGATCTGGACGCCTTCGAGATAGATGGTGGCTTGCGACCCATCTGTTGTCAGGGCCTTTGTCTTACCAGCATTGATCTTCAAACCGTATGGCCGGGCAATGTCGTAGAGGATGTCCGTGGCTTCAGCGTCGTTACCGGCAAGGATAGCACTATCATCAGCAAACATCAGGTCAGTCACATAGTGATCCTTGTCATATTGTATGCCCTGTCTGTTTCTGAATGCTTGCCTCATAATGGCGTCGACCACGATGTTGAAAAGCAACGGGGAGGCTACATCCCCTTGGCAGACTCCAGTTTGGATGGTAAATTCCTCAGATAAATCATTCTGGATGCGCACCTGGCTGGTTAAACCGTTGTATGCAGTTTGGAGGAGTGTGATGACTTTTCGAGGTACATGTTCAACCTCTAGTAGTTTCCATAAGGCAGGCCGGTGGACACAGTCGAAAGCAGACTTACAACTGTGTGGTACTACACTTAAGGTGGTAGAAAATGAAAAAGACCTGGGAGTAATTGTGCAGTCAGATATGAAGTTTTCTGAGCAATGCAGACAGGCTGCCAGGGCAGGTCATGGGATGTTGTCAATGATATATAGGAATTTTGCTAGCAGGGAAAGAGAGGTGATTGTCCCTCTGTATAAGGCAATGGTCAGGCCAGACCTGTACGCCTTGAGTACTGCATACAGGTCTGGAGGCCTCATTTTAGGAAGGATGTAGATTTGCTTGAGCGTGTACAGAGAAGGGCAACAAGATTCGTGAAGGGATCCTCTTACCAAGAGAGGCTTATGTTCTACAGATTGAAGCAGCTGGAGACTAAGCACCTGCGAGGTGATCTGATTGAGGTGTATAAGGCCTTGAATGGGTTGAGCACGCTGAATTCTGATGGAATTCTTCCACTTGTTCAGACTACGAACCTAAGGTGAAAAAAATTCAAATTGATTCAAAGGCAGATGTAGAATATATGTGCAGAAATTTGCCTTTAGCCAGCGGGTGGTTTTTTTTTTTTTTTTTTTTTTTTTTATGAAAATACCAAACACAAAAGGTATCAAAACCTATAGTACTTAGTACCGTGCATGTTGCTGGCTAAAGGCAAATTGCTGGAACAAACTTCCATCTGTCATTGTGGAAGTTGATAGGTTAAATAAATTTAAGGAGGAACTGGACAAACATTTAGAGAGAATTGTTTTGTAAATTTCTTTTTTGGCTGATGCTGCATAAGCTCCTACGCTTGCTTTCTTGCATCACATGCCACTACTACTACTACCACCACCAAGACTGGCTTAAGTTCTGCAAATTGCAGCGGCTGGAATTTGCAGAACTTAAGCGAGTCTTGGTGGTGGGATTCTCCTGATTGCCTAGATTACGAACCTGAGGGGGTATAAATTCAAACTGATGAAAGACAGTTGTATAATATATGTGCGGAAATTGCCTTTAGCCGGCGAGTGGTTAATTGCTGAAAAATAAACTTCCATCTGTCATTGTGGAAGTTGATAGCTTAAATAAATTCAAGGAGGAACTGGACAAACTTTTAGAAGGAATGGATGTGTGATATATATATATTTTTTTTTGGCTGATGCTACATAAGCTCATACACTAGCTTTCTTTCATCACATGCCTCCATTACTATTACTAAATTTATTAATTAGTTATTTAAATAAGATAAAACTGGTGGTGAATACTGAAGGACCAAATGGAAGGAAACAGAAGATTAAAAGGAATGTGACTAAGTGGATCACAGTTAGGACCAGTAGTATTTAATATTTATTTAAATGACATCTCTGTAATAAAAATCTTTCATTAAAGTATATGCAGGTGATATAATTTTGTATCATTGGTAACCCAAAAATTTGTTTATATACTTTATTGCGAAACGTAATAAAATTAGCATCAATTAGCAATTTAATCAAATGAAAAATTTCTTTAATGGAAATTTTGGTATGATTGATAGGTATTATAGTGTTATTACTTAACACATCCCACACTACTTCTAAATTATATCCGATGTTTACGTTTGTGTACAGGGATGTAACGTCCAAGGAAAAAAGGTTATTGTTGTTGTGTAATTTACAATTCTTCAAGCTATTAAATAGAAAATCATAGTTCTTTATTGCCAAATTTAATAGACTGTCTAAAGAGTTTGAATAGCACAGAGAAAGGCACTTCATGAATAAATATAATAAAGGAAGAACAATGAAAAAAAAATTATGAAGAATTGTGGAAAGACCCAACATATCAAACAGAAGAGATACAGTTAGATCCAGTTAGTGACATAGATCCGATAACGAAGGAAGAAGTGGAAAAGGCATTGAAAGCTGCAAAAAATAGGAAAGCAGTAGGAATGGATGGTATAAATGCAGAACTGAAGTATGGAGGAAGTTTTTTAAAAGACAGGATACTAAATTTATTTAATAAATGTTGGGAACAATATACAATGCCAGAAGAATGGAAGAGAGCAAAAATTATTTCAATATTTAAAAAAGGAAATAGAAATGACACAAAGAATTATAGAGGGATTAGCATACTAAATACAGTATATAAAATGCATAGCAAAATAATAAATAATAGAATTAAAATTACCTCTGATGAAATATTAATAGAAGAACAGGCAGGATTCAGAAAAGGAAGATCATGTACAGATAATATATTTATATTAAAACAAATAATAGAAAAACGAAAAGAGTTTAATTTAGAAAATGCATTTAGCATTTATAGATTATGAAAAAGCATTTGATCGAATAAAGAGACAAAAACTATGGGACATATTGAGTAATAAAGGATACCTAAAGCTTCTTACAAAAATAATACAGAGTTTATATCAAGGAACAAAAATAGTAATAGATAACAGGTAATAAATTAACAGAAGAAAGTATAATAAATCAAGGAGTTAGACAGAGATGTAGCTTGTCACCAACGCTGTTTAACATATATATCGAGGATATGATATGTAAATGGAAAGAAGAAATTAATACAGGTATATATTTAAATACAAAGAATAGGATTAATACACTGTTATTTGCAGATGATCAAGTAATTATTCAAGATAGTGAAGATAATTTACAAACAGCAGTATTTAAATTAAGCCAAATAACAGAAGAATATAAAGTTAAAATATCAATGATGAAAACTAGAACAATGGCTTTTAAAGGGAAAAATACAGTGAGAACAAAAATAGCTATAGATAATAAACTATTAGAACAAGTAAAACATTTTAAATATCTAGGATGTGATATAACATATGATGTCGAAGAAGATATGAACCAGAAATTGGTGAAATTTCAAAATATATGTGGAACAACAAAAAGAACTCTGGCTAAGAAAACAAGGAAAGAAACACAACTGAAATTTACAAAGTAATGGCAATACCAACACGTCTTTATGGTTCTGAAACATGGATACTGAAACAAAGAGACACTAATAGAATACAAGAAATGAAAATTTTAAGATATGTTAAAGGATGTACAAAATTAGATAAAATACCAAACGTAAATATTATTAAGGAATTAAAGATTTACTCACTCAATTAACAGAAAAATTATAGAATATAGACAAAGATGGAAAGAACATGTAGAAAGAATGGAAGATAATAGATTCCCTAAATTAGCTTATACATATAGAGCAAAAGGAAAAAGAGACAGAGGAATACCAAAAAAAAAAAAAGATGGACAGACCTCTTCGAGATCGGAACAGGCAGATCGCCTAATACACGAAGGAAGATAAGATAAGTCTAAAGAGTTTGATGATATTGTATAAGTAGCTAGAGATGCAAACACAGAATTTCTGTATGAGACGATCGAGCGAATGGCAAATCCCGTTGTGTGAAGTTTTACACGACCGAAAAGAGTGGGAATGTTAAAAGTTCTGGCTTTCAGTTCTTTTAATTGGGCCATAGTAATGAAATTGTTTCTTCGATGAGTAGTTAATGTTCTGTTGTATTGATTGACTAAATTGGTAAACAAAGTATCATTAACCTCCCGATAAGTGGATGTGTCTGATATGATCGAATTCAGCTTGCTAATATAATCTAATTTATTGAGTATTACTACCATATTCCCCTTGTTGGCTTTTTGTATTACAATATCCTTGTTTTTTTGAAGGTCATGTAAGGACTTACCTGATACCTACTTAATCTGGGTAGCTTTTAATGTTATTGATTACCTGATTTATTTGCTGTACAATTAAATCTTTTTGTGTAAAATTTCGGATACCAAATATAATATTAATTACACACTGTTTCTTGGGTAAAAAAATGGGGTGGTAAATTGTATTGTAGTTCAATCCCTTCAAATAGAATTGAAACCTGATTCTGTGATAAAGTGTATGAAGACAAATTGGTTACTTGTTCATATGCTGTTGTACTATCTTTTTGCAGAGGGTTAGTGGATAAACTATTCTGATCTTGGCTAGAATCACGCAATAATACATCAAAATTACATGTTTCCATGTTGTAACTATGACCAGAGCATTTAGCGAATCTTTTTTTTTGGCTGATGCTGCATAAGCTCATACACTTGCTTTCTTGCATCACATGCCACTGCTACTATTTGTATGAACTTGGTTTCAACTGCTAATGCCTCACATTGTTGTTGTTGTTGTTGTTTGTTTGTTATTTAGTTTTTAGGAGCATTAGCAACTAAGGCCATATTGCTCCGGGATATGCGGTGGTCATTCCCTGACCTTTCCCCATCCTCCGTATTTGGTGGTGATGGGCTCGACCCCGGTCTAATCAAGAAGCATGTGCTACACACTGCTGCTCCTTCCCACCTGGCTATGGAGGCGCCACCTCACGTTGTACATTAATGGAGGTCTTCAATGATGACCAATCGTTAGGGTGTATATTTTTTTTAGCCTATTGAGAATTTGTTTAACCTGGAAAAGATATCTCTGTTTGATAGAACACCTAGAACTTAAAGCTAATTTAATAATATTACGTGATGTGGTAATTGCTAATTTTTTTATACCAGGAATTCTGTGATTAAAATTAACTTTAATGATAACCTTTTTTCCCAGGATGTTACATCTCTGTACACAAACGTAAACATTGAGTATAGTTTAGATGTAGTGTGGGACATGTTAAGTAATAACACTATACCTATCAATCATACCAAAATTCCCATTAAAGAAATTTTTCATTTGATTGAACTGCTAATTGATCATTTTATTACGTTTCGCAATAAAGTATATAAACAAATTTTTGGGTTACCAATGGGCTTAAACCTTAGCAGTCTCTTATCAGAAATTTACCTTTCCATGACTGAACATGTATATTTGAACCCTCTTTTACTCCAAGTTAGATATTATAGGCAGGGCTGTGCAAAAATATTTGGGGGCCTGGTTGCAAAAGGGGTTAAGGGTCCTTGTATATTTATGTTGAGACTTTGATGGCTCCCTGGGTTGGGGTCTCCTAGATCATGGGCTAGCTGCGGCATATCCAATGCATCCCCAATTTGCATAGCCCTGATTAGGGAGATACTTGGATGATGTTCTATGTAACACTAATGCTATTCAGGATATGCCCGCAGTGGTCATGATTTCTCTGAGTGCCCTCATAAGGAAGAGGCGGCTTACTGCACAAACTGCAAGCGACATAAACGGGAGTACAGCCATTCTGTAAAGGACAGTGAATGTCCTGAATATAAAAGAGCATTAGAAACCAAAAGAATAAGGACCGCTTATGAGTAATTTGATTCATCACTCTGTACATAATGTAAACAACACTACCTCTCTAAACGGTTCTATGCCAGTTTCGTCTGGGAGGGAGAAAGGCCGTCTGAGGATTATGCAGATAAACGGGCAGCGATCTCGGGCAGTAGCTGACAAGATTAGGCTTTCTGCCGAGACAAATTGTATTGACATTGTCGCTATACAAGAGCCTTATTTTGCACGCGTCCAGTCTGGACCACAGTCTAAAATCCTGGGTTACTCGTTAAAAATGAGAATAATACAACCCGTTGACCAGAATCCCAAATCTTGTATATTAATTCTTAATGACTCTTTAGACATCACGGTAATGAATTTTTACTTAATTTCTCTCTACTGCTTCCATTGGAGGACTTTAATCACTCTCTTGCTTACCTCGAGACTGTGATAAATACTTTGGGACCGAATAGCAATATATTGATCTCACTGGACGTCAACACAAAATCAAACGTTTGGCACAGCTCTTTTACGGATGCACGTGGCCTTCTCTTGGAGGAGTTCATAATTAATCATTGTGTTTTAATTCACAACAAGCCTAATCACCCTCATACTTTCTGAAGTTTAACATTGACAAATGTAAAGTACTACATATGGGAAACAGTAACCCCAGAGCAACGTATCAACTCTGCGGTACTACACTGACAGTGGTGGAGAATGAAAAGGACCTGGGGGTAATTGTGCAGGCAGATATGAAGTTCTCTGAGCAGTGCAGACGAGCTGCAAGAGTAGCTCATGGTGTCTTGTCAATGATATACAGGAATTTTTCTAGCAGGGATAAGGAGGTGATTATTCCCTTGTATAAGGCAATGGTTAGGCCACATCTTGAGTACTGTATACAGGTCTGGAGGCCTCATTTCAAGAAGGATGTAGAGCTGCTGGAACGGGTACAGAGAAGGGCAACAAGATTAGTGAATGGAACAAAGGGTTGCTCTTACGAAGAAAGGCTTAAGTTTTGCAAATTACAGAGTCTGGAGACTAGGCACCGGCGAGGTGATCTGATAGAGGTGTATAAGGCTTTGAATGGTTTGAGCATGCTCAATGCCAATGGGATTCTTCATCTTGCTCAGAATAATCAGCTCAGAGGGCATAAATTCAAATTGAGGAAGGACGGATGTCGGATAGATGTGCGGAAATTTGCCTTTGGCCAGCGGGTGGTTGGTTGGTGGAACCGACTTCCATCACTTGTTGTTGAAGTTGATAGCCTAAACAAATTTAAAGCTCAACTGGACAGGTATTTCGAACGAACGGAGGGGTGAAATGGGAGTGGGTTTTTTTTTTTTTTTTTTTTGGCTGATGCTGAATAAGCTTGCTTTCTTGCATCATATGCCTCTACTAATGCTAATGCTAATGCTAAAGTTATGCAGGAGAATCTAATATAGATATAACGATGACAAACTCTCACTTCGATTTGCGGCTTACTGACTGGACTGTGTATACAGACTGGTGCACCAGTGACCATAGAATCATCTTTTATATGCTTTCCCATGATTCTGCCGTTACATCTTCATGCACTTTCTCACAGCCAGAATTAATAAGATTTTCCGTCAGAAATATTGACTGGAATGCTTTTGACTCTTCCATTCTTCTGGACCTTGACGAACAGAAACTTGCTTCTTTTGAAACCTCACCTATTTCTCACCAAGTGAACTATATTCAAAATGCTATAATAAAAGCATCATATAAGTCTTCTAGGAAAAAGAGGGTTAATCAGAAGACGTGTTCATGGTGGACGCAGGAGTTATCCCAGTTAAGAAGGGAAGTTCATCGAGCCCGTAGGTACTACCAAAGGCATGGAGACTGGCCCCAAGCCTACATTAATCGTTTCTACCAGCAGTATTCTTAATTGAGGAAAAGCTACGTGAAGGCCATTGCCTCTCGAAAGCGTGAAATGTGGATGAATTTCGTTCACACCTCTGGAAATGCTAACCCTTGGGGTCTTCTATACAAGATTGTAAGAGGAAAAACCTCTGGTTCTAACATATTTGGCTCAATTGTGGTGGACTCCGTGGAAACACTAAACTGGCATGATTCTGCAAATGCAATCTTAGATGCTCTTTTTCCGTTGAATGATCCTACCTCAGACTTAGCTGTGCATTCTAAAATCCAATCAGACAATGAATTTTATGTCCTCAACAACCACCGAACCTTTTACGTTGGATGAACTGCAGGCTGTCTCGCATAAAGTTAATGTTCAGAAGTGCCCAGGACTAGATCTTGTAGAAAACATTTTTATTATCAGATTCTTGAAATTAAAACCTTATGTTCTTCTAAACTTATTCAACAGATGCCTTCAGGAAGAAACTTTTCCGGAAATTTGGAAGGTCACTCTAGTTAAGTTGATCAGAAAGCCGGATAAGCCTTCTGGAGCGGCTAGATCGTACAGGCCAATCGCTCTGCTGCCTAATTTGGGTAAATTGCTAGAGCGACTAATGGCCATTAGATTGAATACCCTACTGGTAGAACAGGATCTGCTTTCAAGGAGTCAATATGGGTTCTGTCCCGGACGTTCCTGAGAGGATGCTCTTGTGGACTTTGTCTCTTCAGTTCAAAACTCGGTACATAAATATACCCTGGTCGTTTTCATTGACTTCAAGGGCGCCTTCGACTCCCTTTGGTGGGAGAGCGTCCTGGAGCGTCTGCGATCGGCTAGGTGCTCCAACCACCTTTACCTTTTAATCTGTAATTACTTTGCCAATAGAACCATAATAGTCAAGGCTAAACATAGCCAGGTGTCAAGATCAGTATCTAGAGGACCCAATATAGAGCCACAGGGCTCTATATTGGGTTCTTTTACATGGAACATGGTGCTGCAGCCGTGGCTCTCCCGATCTTTCGATAACGTCAAAATAATAGCGTATGCAGACGATCTCACCATCTTGGTAAATGGTAACTCTTTTTTTTGTTCTCCGGGATCTCTAAGATTGGACTGTGGCAAATAAGCTTAAAATCAGCTTGTCAAAAAAAGATGATGATTCTTGGATCAAAGTTGGATATCTCTCGTCCCCCATTGGTCAAGATCAACAACATTCGTCTCCCCATAGTTAAAGAGTACAAGGTTCTAGGAGTGGTAATTGATTCCAATCTCAATTTTATTCCTCACTTGACAAACTTATCATCTAAAATACGTAGATTTACTGGTGCAATTGTTAGGGTGTCCCGTGTTGAATGGGGGCTCTCCAGAAAAACTTTAAGGATCTATTACAATGCAGTTTTCCTCCCTCTAATCACGTATGCTGCCGGTGCATGGTTTCACAGGGCACGGCTCAAACACTTCAGAGCAAAACTCGCCTCATTGCAGAGAACCATCTTGCGGTGTTTAGTTAAGGCATGCAGGACAGTCTCGACGCAAGCTCTGCAAGTACTAGCCGGAACATTACCTTTAGACTTGCAAGTTACTTATAAGAGGATTTTTATACAGACTGAAAAAGCAGATTGAGACCGAATTTCTTGGAATAACCATCAATCTTCAAGATGATGCTAAAAGAGAAAGAAGGAGACTGTGGAACGAGTTAGTTAACATCTGGCAGTCTCGATGGGATACAGCTCCCGTTGGTGCAACAACAAGAAAATTTATATCACAAGTTTCATTTCTCCTTGATAAACGTGTTCGATTGTGGTTCTGCATGGACATATTCACGTCCTACCTGTTGACAGGACATGGATCGATGAACCAGAGTCTTCTTAGGTTCAATTTATCACAAACAGACCTCTGTTCGTGTGGATCACCAGAGAGTTGGGATCACATCTTGTTTCATTGCTCCCTGTATGATGATCTCGGACTTCCTCTTCAAGCACTTAATAATTTTCAACCAGGACAGGAGTCATCTATGCTTCAAAGCTCGGAGTCATATCAGATTCTTCAGGCTTTCGCTCAAGGCGTATTTCTTCAAAGGCGTTCAGTGTTGACAGATCTCAAGAGAATACAGCACAATGGTCCTGCTGATGCATAGTTGGTTAGATCTCCTTTAATAATATATAAACTCAAATCCTCAAGAAGTGAAATTTTTCCTTGGCCTGCAGACAAAATTAAGTGCTTTCTTCCTTTTTTTTTTTTTTTTTTTGGTAGAATCACTTTCCTTATTTTATGTATTTATTTATTATAATTTTTTTTTTTTTTTTTAGTAGCATCACTTTCTTTCTTTTATGCATTTACATATTATCAAAATTATTTTTTATTATTTTTTTTCTGTTTACTAATTTATTTGGCTTTTTTTTTTTAGCAGCACCACTTTCCTTCTTTTATGTATTTATTTATTATTATAATTTCTTGTTTTTTTTTTTTTATTAGTAGCATCACTTTATTTATTTATGCATTTATATATTATCATACTTTTTTTTTGTTTACTACTTTGGCTTTTTTTTGGCTTTTTTTTTTTTTAGCAGCACCACTTTCCTTCTTTTATGTATTTATTTATTATTATAATTTCTTGTTTTTTTTTATTTATTAGTAGCATCACTTTATTTATTTATGCATTTATATATTATCATACTTTTTTTTTGTTTACTACTTTGGCTTTTTTTTGGCTTTTTTTTTTTAGCAGCACCACTACCTTCTTCCATTTTACTTATTTTTTTATTTATTATTATTATTATTTATTATTTTTTTAAATTTTTATTATTATTTATTATTTTTTATTTTTATTATTATTTATTATTATTATTATTTTTTTATTTTATTTTTATTATTTATTTTTATAAATATTTTATTTTAATAATTTTGGTTCCATATCCAACACCATGGATGATCATTTTTTTTCCCTCTGGAATGGGACCCCAGAGGATCCTGGCCTACCTTCTGACAACATTAGGTGGGTCAGAGTCTCTCTTGAGACAGTACGTGCTGTACATGGACTGGCCCACCTTCCCGTGGTGTGGACGAGTACCCAGAATGATCTGTCCAGGTGACTGATGCTTCTGGGTAGCCAAGCAGCCAGAATGCCACCCTTTACATATACACATGTCCACATCTCACACTCATCCAATAACATCAACCCTAGCCTGAATTTCACACTTGAAACCGAGAACTCTGAAAAAAAATCATTAAATTTCTTAAAATTTATACTCACTCATCACATTAATAGTATCCAATTTAATATTTATCGGAAACGGACAAATATGGACATGTTCCTTCATTAGAACAGCTACCATCCATTTGCATACAAACAATCTATTATTTTCAACCATTTTCTGAATGCATATAACATCAGATTTATCGTTAACCAATTATATTCAAACACTAACTGATAGATTTTTAAATAGAGGCTATCCTCTTTCTATCATTGACCAGATTAAAATAAAAGCTAAAAATAAGTTACAAGTGAGAGGGCACCTCCGTAGCCAGGTGGGAAGGAGCAGCGGTGCGTGGCACACGCTTCTTGATTAGACCAGGGTTCGAGTCAGTCACCACCAAATACGGAGGATGCGGAAAGGTCAGGGAATGACCACCGCATATCCTGGAGCAATATGGCCTTAGTTGCTAATGCTCCTGAAAACCAAACAACAGTAACAACAAGTGAGAGAACAAGTTACAAGTGAGAGAACTTTAGTCAATAAAAATAATACCAAGAAATACCTTATTTCAATTCCATATGTCAAACAATGGCATAAACAACTTAACAAACTTTTCAGAGATACAAAATTTAAAATTGTGTTTAGACCCATTCGAAAATTATATACTGAACTAAGTAATCGATCAATACTTTCATCATTTTCAACACAGATAAACGACATAATATACAACATTTCATGTAGGGAACGTGATTCATCTTATCAAGTGTCGAAACGGGGTACAAATTAATGTGAGAGTGAAACAATATTTAGCTTCAGTACATGCGTCTAGGGCAGGTGCATCAGAATTAGCTTTCCATGCCATCAACAAAAGTCACACCTTTTTATTTGACAAGCCCAAAATACTTAGTATACAGCAGAACTACACTAAATTATTAATAGCTGAAATCTGGAAATCAAATTACACGAGAATTCCATTAATGTACATCACCCCCATTTCTCATATCGGATTCGTAGTCATTTGAATGCATGTGCCAAGATATTAAATAATATCGAATTTTTTATAAAATTTCCCACTAACTTACTTCATGTTACTTCTATCCTGTGACCAAGACAGACTGTTGAACAGCTCCGGTCCATTTTAGTAAGGAAGTTGTTCAAAATTAGTTTAAATTATTTAACTAATTTAATGATTTTAACTTTTATACACTGTAATCATTTTAATGATTTTATTATTAGACATAATGTCTTCAGGCATTCAGAGTTGTGTTGGTGGGAGTCGGGTTGGGGTACCTTAGCTATTGATTGCGGATACGTCAGCCCATTCATATGACTTTGAAGGAAAGAAGCCATTAAGAAATAATTTTACGACCAATCAAATTCAGGAGTGTGTTGTGTTGTGTTGAGGTATTCTACAAAAAAGCATTGAGGCAAAGTCCTCTTTATTTCTATATATTAATGTACAAATAAATGTAGAACTCATTGAGCATCATAGCTCTGTTTTTAATTATCTTATATTCAATAAACAAATACTAAAAATTGAATGTTCCAAAAATTAAATAATGTGTTATGAGTTATGGTCACGAGTTACATGCAACAGAACAATAGAAATGTTGGAATTAAGCACTCAGAAAAATTTGTTCCCTTAAGTGCTTGCAGAATTTTAACTGATTACCATACTCAGGGCGAAGAAATAAAATTATTTAAAGAAGAAATATTTGATATGTAATAAATGTCTTGTAATTGACCTAATCTTAATGCACTTAAAGAATAATATTAATAATGAATTCTTTATATATGCAGTATATATTGCTTACTTACTGATTTTTCCATTTCCATACTTTATCAATGAACTTTTCTCTTCCTAAATCATGTCGTGACAATTTTTCCTCCCTCCACAATTTCTTTTCTACAACAACTTGGGTGGCAATTCCAGCATGATCACATCCAGGATTCCACAGAGTAGTTCTACCTTTCATTCTGTGCCTAGAATATAACATATATTTTAAATAAATTCACAGTATCAAGCAGTTTCTCAAATTTTAATGCTATAGCACAATACATATAGTCTGAAAACTTCATGATATACAAAAGAAAAATTACATTTCATAAAACTTACTTTCAGTAGTAAATATGGCTGAAAATGAATACAGGTGGTTCTCGACTTTACGAGTTAATTCATTCCTAGCGCGTGCTTGTAAAGCGAAAACTCATAAACCAGGAATTTATTTGCCATAGACATAATGTTAAAAATAGGAGTTACATTATCAACAATGAAATTAGTTAGCTAATTAGTTTATGTTTAAACAATGATTGATTTATCCCAAGAAATGAAAGCGTAGCCTGTAAAATCAAACCAAGAAGAGGCATTTATTTCCAAGATAATCTTCTCTTTTCTTTATCAATTTCGATAGCATGCATAAGCATTTTTTAATGGAATGCACAAATTGCAACTAACACGATTTGCACGGAGTAACAAGTTTACGAAGCTTAAAAAAAAAAAAAAAAAAAAAAAAAAAATGAAGAGAAGTTTCTGAAAATTTATTTATGTTTTTTATACAATTGAAGATTTCAGTAAAGGGAAAACACATTTCACTAAAATAACGTAAAAACCCACAATTCCAGCTATTAGTATTTTCACAAATGCAATAACATTGAGTTTACTACCCGTTTCTAATTGCTTGCGGTAACAGAAAAGCCCGATAAACCAAAAAGTGCAAATTGTTTTTATTGTTTTTATTGTTTTATGGTCATGACTTCGAGAAATGTGCTTTAGAAAAATATCACATAGCCTTTCAAAATTGGTTCTTATAACATATGATAATGATGAAAGTGCAGTGTGTTTAATGATTTGAATTGGTAACTAATACAATTTACACTATAAAAACAACCTTTTAGGGAGTTATATAGCAAAAATTTGAACTTCTGAGGTCATGGAATGAATTACCAAAAAACAATGTTGTTATTGTTGTTATTGTTATTTGGTTTTTAGGAGCATTGGCAACTAAGGCCATATTGCTCCGGGATATGCGGTGGTTATTCCCTGACCTTTCCACATCCTCCGTATTTGGTGGTGACGGGCTCGAACCCTGGTCTAATCAAGAAGTGTGTGCTACGCACTGCTGCTCCTTCCCACCTGGCTATGGAGGCACCCCAAAAAAACAATGTGTTATTGGGTTAACATTATGATATTTTCGCGATACGATGGTAACAGATTAATATCGTAAAGCGGGATACGCTGTATTGTATAGCTACGTGCGTGGTTTGAAATGCGGTATTTATGAATGTTTCACATTCATTTTTTGCAATTAATGTTCATATTTTCGATTCTGTTGATACTTGAAAAAAAAAAACACTTGTAAACCCGGGAACTCGTAAAGCAAGAACTGCCTGTATATATTTTCTATGGCTTTGCCATTGTGTTTAATTATTTAACTCCATGAGTGCCGTATTAATATCATAGTGAAAAATGCGAAAAAATAAAAAATGTGAAATCAGAATCTTCGTTAATGTTCAAAACAAACTGTACACAGAATTGAAATAAAAATAAAACAATAATGTATATTTATACTTAAAAAAATAAGATAAAGGATAAAAGAAAAAAACATAAGAAGAATAAAACACAGAGTAGATAGGATGTCTTTGTCAACCATTAAAATTATAATGCAATGCTATGAGACAAATAACTAACTAAATGAAGCAGTATACCAGGGCACAAAGGCTACCAAAATCCACTGTTTTATTTCTGTTTTTATCTTTTATCCTACTTTTTATCTTTCTTTTACCTTATTTCAAATCAATACATTTGTGTATAAATATACATTATTGTTTTATTTTTATCCCACGTCTTGGCATGGACTCCACAAGGTGTTGCAATGTGACCTGGTAGTGCTACCCACCATGCATTGCACAATGTGTCCGGTAATGCTGGCATATTATTGGGTGGATAGTAGTAGCTTAAAATGTCCTTTTCCAGTAGGTCCTAAATGTGCTCAATTGGGTTGAAATTGGGTGAGGTGGGTGGTCATAAGAGGATGAAGAATTCATTGCCATGTTGCTGAAACCAGGTAGCAAGGTCTTGCACAATGGCACACTGTTTTGTTGACAGATACCAGAGTAGTCTGGATACACTGTCATACAGACTTGGTCAGCAAAGATAGAAAGGCAGGTGTTCCCATTGAGCTGCTGATTAATGGTAATTGGAAGATCCAGAGCATGCCACGGAAGCAGTCCCCACAGACCTGTAATACCACAGAATGGGGGCACTTAACCATGTTGGCTGCTGACCAGATACTGGAATCTGCACATTTTGCTCCCATAATCATTCCACATTCAAAGTCAGAAAGATCTTGATGCTGACCCATATTACCTCACAGACTCTCAAAAACTGACTGCCTCATGTGCAAACTACAATCTTATATCAGCTGAACCTTCATTAGCATCACAGATCAGTCCATTCCTACACAAGGTGTAGGAATGGACTGGTCTGTGACGCTGCTTTGTCTTAGCAACAACACAAGTTGGTGTTGTTGCTAAGACAAAAACGATTTGCTCATTACAGCATTTTTATTTATATCAGTTAATGATAAAAAGTAGTACAACAAATTGATATGGTAAGCAGACATGGTCCTTTATGTACTGATAATGTAAAAGGATAGTGTACTGATAACTGCTGAGAAGAGTTTACTTTCAAAATTAAATTCTGAATTTTGACAAATATTTCCATATATTTTGGTCTACCGTTAAAATTTCAAACTGTGGTTGGATAGCATTAGCAAAGGCACATGATGCAAGAAAGCAAGCTTATATAGCATCAGGCAAAAAAAAAAAAAAAAAACCCCTTATTTCACCCATCCACTCGCTCCAAATGTTTGTCAAGTTCTGCCTTGAATCTATTTAAGCTATCAACTTTTACAATGACAGATGCAAATTTGTTCCTCCAATCAACCACCCGCTGGCTAAAGGCAAACTTCTGCACATCTATCCTACAATCGTCTTTCCTCAATTTGTATTTATGCCCCCTCAGGCGATTATTCTAAGCAAGAGGCAGAATCCCATCAGCATTGAGCATGCTCAAACCATTCAAGGCTTTATACACCTCAATCAGATCACCTCACAGGTGCCTAGTTTCCAGACACTGTAATTTGCAAAACTTAAGCCTTTCTTCATAAGAGCAACCCTTTGTTCCATTTGCTAATCTTGTTGCCCTTCTCTGTACTCATTCCAACAGCTCTACATCCTTCTTAAAATGAGGCCTCCAGGCCTGTATACAGTACTCAAGGTGTGGCCTAACCATTGCCTTATACAAGGGGATAATCACCTCCTTATCCCTGCTAGAACAATTCCTGTATATCAGTGACAAGACACCATGAGCTACTCTTGCAGACCGTCTGTTCAGAAAACTTCATATCTGCCTGCACAATTACCCCAGGTCCTTTTCATTCTCTACCACTGTCAGTGTGGTACCACAGAGTTGATACGTTACTCTGGGATTACTGCTTCCCATATGTAGTACGTTACATTTGTCAATGTTAAACTTCATTTGCCACCTCTCAGCCCATCTGCTCAACTTTTCTAGATCCTGTTGCAGCAGTGTACTGTCATTAGTGTCATTAACAACCCTACCAACCTTCGTATCGTCTGCAAACTTGGACATTAAGCCTGATATACCATCATCAATATCATTTATAAATACAGAAAACAACAATGGACCCAACACTGAACCCTGAGGGACCCCACTAATAACATTAGTCCACGAAGAGCAGTGCCCATTGATTACCACTCTCTGTCTTCTCCCACTCAACCATCCCTTTATCCATAGCAGCAATTTGCCTCCAATGCCACACTGCTCCAATTTGTGCAGTAGTCTTCCATGTGCAACAGTATCAAAAGCCTTTCTAAGATCCAAATATATGATATCAAAGTTATACTTTGCATCTAGTTCCTTTGTGACTACATCATAGTATTCAATCAAATTAGTCAGACAAGACTTCCCCTTAACAAACCCATGCTGTGTCAGAGCTATAACTGATGTCTTGTCTAGATGATCCTGCAATGCTTCTTTAACCAGTGCCTCCATTAATTTCCCTGGAACAGAAATTAAACTAACAGGTCTGTAATTACCTGTGCCTCCCTTTGATCCTCCTTTGTGGATTGGGGTCACATTTGCACATCTCCAGCCCATGATACCTCCCCTGAGTCTAGGGAAGCTCTCATAATTATGGCTAAGGGTTTGCTTACTTCCTTTGCTGCCTCCTTTAATATAACTGGATAGATTCCATCCATCCCAGGTGCCTTTCTTGTGTTTATCTTCAACAATTTCTCCTCCATTTTACTCTCAGTTATTACAAGATTATATAGCTTACAGCCAGAGTTGAATACACCTCTGGCATTCCCCTCCCTGGATAACTCCTCATGTGTGAATGTCAATGCAAAATATTCATTTAGTTTGTTAGCTACCTGAGCTTGTTGTTATTTGGTTTTTAGGAGCATTAGCAACTAAGGCCATATTGCTCCGGGATATGCGGTGGTCATTCCCTGACCTTTCCGCATCCTCCGTATTTGGTGGTGATGGGCTCGAATCCCGGTCTAATCAAAAAGCGTGTGCTACGCACTGCTGCTCCTTCCCACCTGGCTACAGAGGTGCCTAAAGCTACCTGAGCAGAATCATCAACAGTTGAACCATACTGCCAGAGTCCTTAAAAAACTTACAGAATAAAATTTAGCACTATTACTATTATACTATTACACTTAAAAGGACAGGCTGATGTATATGACAACTTAAATTCCTGCAAAATTATGAGTAAAATTTAAGAGATATTTAACAATAAAATATAAAAATCAGCATTAGCAGTAAATAAATCACTATAATATTGTGCCATTTCTTTATTAAAACCTCACTTATAGTGTATTATCATAGCTCTTAAGAAAACTGTGAAAAGAGAAAATGTGTGAATCTGAGTATTGTGCATAAAGTAAAAAATCTGTTAGAGAAATTAGACTCTGGTGTGTTTGTTACTCAAGTCTTGTGTTGTCTTGAGCAACAGACACACCAAGTCTGGTGTGTCTGTTACCCAAGGTTTTTTTTTTTTTTTTTTTTTTCCCCTTCATGCCAACTAATATGGCATGAAGAAAAAAAGAAAAAAAAACTGTGCCAGATATAAAAAGCATGGTTAAGCTTGAGTTTTTAAGGACTTTGACTTCAAAGATTTATCAGTATCTCAACTTTGGCTTCTCAGCTAGCTCAGACTGTGTAAAAAGTTTTTCTAGGCACTACTACTACTACATGGTCATGGTAAATTATCTCCGACTAATCATCTATTATGTATCAACCAATAAAGTCAAGGTAAGTAAAAGAGTATTTTTGATTGTTTAAGTTTATTTTGGTGTTTCTAATACATAAATATGCAGAGTAACTATTTAAATTTTCAATTATGTGAGGTACAAATTATCTTGAAAAAACTTTCGATTTAATTGCACCTCCCCCCTTCTCTCAATCAGTTCATAAAGTTGATTATTTCTTGTATGACTTTCCTCATCAATACATACAATGGAATAAAGCATAAAACCTAGCAATGAGAATAAAAATTAAAATATAAAAATCTCTTTTGGACTTTATTTTTTTATTTTTAACTTGAAGAAACTAGACAAGGAACTTATTTCCTTAATTGACAGCAGTTTCAAATTGTTAAGCTTTAATGTATACAACATAATTCAGCAGAAGTTCAGAAAACTAGCAGTTTGAAAAGTGACTATTCAAAAGTGCACCCATGCTACTTGCATTTCCAGTGTGATCTGTATGTCATTGGTATTAGGCCAACCCAGCAGCAACAGATGCGCTGTTGCACCGTGGACACCTCCCCCTTAAAATTAACATAAATTGTAAAATCATGTTGGCTGTCATAGACATTCTCTCAGATATCACAAGATGGGCCTGCTACCTAGGTGTATAAAATTCTAATGGAACTGATATTCGGGTGAACAATCAATTCAAGTGGACTGAATTTCAGTGAAGTTGGTTGTTCTGTGACCTTCTTGCACCTTCATGATGGTTGGATTGTTAGTAAGCCTGGGTGGTCACCTCTAGTATATTAGAGGTGCCACCCAGGTGCAAAACAATGTAAGCAGGGGTTGAGGTATGGTGTCCACGTCACATGGAAGAATGCCACCCCTCTGTGTTACAACGCAATACCAGGTGGTAGATTACTGTCACCAACAATTGTAATACCATGTCTTTGCTTACTGGAGGCTTGAAGTAGTGGAACCCATGTTTAGATTCCAGAGGAAAGCTCTAACAACTCCTCCATCTCTTCCATCATGCAGTATGACTGATGTCCTTTGAGGTTATGATGGGCATAATGGCCAGAACCAATTTTCCTTACATTTCGAGGGTACAGCACTAAAATCATGTTCATAGACCAGCAGATAGTCTGTAGGAGGCTTCCAGGTCAGCTAGTGTGCAATCTCACTGCCTCTATTCTGCCAGATAGTGCCTGACTGGAGGGAGTCCGAGCAGTACACATGTGGGGACATTATCGAGACCATGTTATGTCAAGGAGCTGGGTATATTCTTACAATGTGTATGCCATATCCAAAAATTGCATTACTTCATACATGTCCTCCTCACTTTTTTTTTTTTTAACTACTAATACATCATGAATATTCAAAAACAATAGAAAAAACCTGTCTGTAAAAGATCTAGATCTCCCGAACACTTGTTCATTTCACAAATATACATGATCTCAGTTACAATTTGAATGATGTCCATTTCCACTTATAGCCTACCAAACTCCACATACTTTTTATGACAAAATCCCGGTTATCGGCTGATTCAACTGCTGCCCATTACAGTTGCCCTAATTATTCGCTGTATGATTCCTTCTGCTTCAAAGGTGGTACTTGTGCATATGTCCACTCTAATATTCCCTTTCAGAGACTTAATAATTTGGAATCTCTTCTTTTTAGTCTTCTCTGGCTTAAAATCTCTCTACCACATTTTAGCAAATTCATCTGTTACCTCTATCTTTCTCCCAACTCAACTAATCACTTGGAACTCTTTGACTTCCTCTCTTTGAAACAACTTTCTCTAGTCCAACTTTCCTAACAGTAATTTTCCTTGATGAATATAATGTTCACAACTTCAGCTGGCTTCCGTTTTCTAGTCACACAAACACAGCTGTTTGAGATTCTGAGACTTTTGCAATTACTAATGACCTCGCACAGATTGTTCATTTAGCTACTGGAATACCAGACAATCCTAACCACAGACCAACATTCTTGATCTTTTTCTCACAAACAACCCTTCCAAGCACAATCTAGGTGAGTGGTTCTCTAGCAGCGCCACCTTAAGAACAAAGCCTGATTGCTGCATGCTTAATGTCATCATAAAAGTGGGCCATAAGAAATACATAAAGCTACATTGCTGCACAGAATTGGGAAAAGCAAAAGCAAGATTTGAATATAAAACTACTTTATTTTCTGTGCACAATGGAAAGCTAATTTACATTGCAAGGAACAATACAAAAAATATATAAATAAATAAATAAAAAATTACAGTTGATACTTAACTTTGTTTTTTCAGAAAAAACAAAGACAACATATTTTATAGTTAACTATTTTATTATATTTTGAATGTTTTACATGAATTTGTAATCCAACTATACATTTATTCATTAAATCTAATAATTTAATTAGATTTAATGACTAAATTGGCCTGTAACACATCCCCGCTGTCACCTTTCCTTTACCACTCACAATCTAATACTACTCACAGACTCAACATCCAGCTGGACTTGATCAGACCTGGAAATAGTCTTATTAACTTCAAGAAACTTTTGATATACAGAATAACCCACCCCTTCTCCTCTCTATCTTTCCCCTATACTGATTGTAGTGAAATTCATCTTCCCATATCTCAGGATAGCACCATGTTTCAGTTATTCCTACAACATTAACATTACTTGATTTTACCAGAAGCTCAAGTTCACTTATTTTATTTGAAATATCTCTCATTTGAAACTCTTTCCATTTATAAGAAATTATTATGAGGTACATCTCACAGGAATATACAGAAATGAACTGATATTTGTTCGCACACAAACATATTATTATGCTACAGTCAAATAACTTTTGCAAGTTTTTCTCACAGTGAAACAATGAACTAACTTGCTGGCTTACTAACCCTAGTTCTAGCATTCTCTTCTATTAACTCTTCAACAGCTGTTACATTTTTAATCATCTCTTCTCTTCATAATAATGACAGTCTTTGACAGCTCATTTCCTACTAATGCACCGAGTTCTGGAGTACTCTGTTCAGACAAAAAAAAATGTCCATTTTTTCAACCTAACGTAAACACTATGTTCATACTAGTGTGCCTAACTGAAACCAGCATATATCTCATGAAAAATTTATTTTCTTATAAGAACAGATATATGAACCATTTTATCTTATTTAGTTTTACAACAAGTGTCAATGCTAAAGGAATAGCTATCACTTTATGTTTCTTTACAAATATAAAGCTAACATAAGCCAACTACTATAAAAAGCACACATCGAAGCTAGAAGCTCCTCTTCTGCACTTTAATATTATAACTTGTATCTGGGTATACAAAGTATAAAAATCTTAAAAATTATTTTTAAATTTCAGTCGTTAGTTCCATAAGATTAGCCATTTGTTTCTTCCTTATTTAAATATATATGTAGAATTTAGTGTGCGCGTGCGCACACTATCCTCAAACATGTATTGAGATAATAAATGAAAACAATTGATTAGCAACAAAGTTTTCAAAATATTGCATTACAATCCACAAGAGCTTTGATGACACTATAAAGGGGATGGGAAAAAGGGGATAATTTCTAAAAGTTTCTAGCACATGGTTACTTAAATTTGCTCTACTTCTCCTGTGAGACTGCAGCTAATTCTCTGATTGAATTAATTGAACTAAGACTTTCAATTGTTCCAAAACATTTCAAACATTAAGATTTAGACTGTAAATGGAAGATTACCATTTCTGCTGCTTTCCTCAAACCACTGTAGTACTGAATATGCTTTGTGATGTGAACATTATCATGTACAAAGCACTCTCCAAAGAGCTGTTACAATTCAGATAAGACAGAATTGTTCAGAATGCCATGACAGCTATATCAATGGTTTTATAAAAGAAAACCACTGATGTTGTTTAGTTCTGTTCTCTGCACAAGAACAGGACTCAACATCATCTAGGTTCAATATTATCCATTACCCAAGTTCATCACATTCTCTGGCAAACAGTGATGTGCACTGCTGGGAGATGGCTGTGGTTTACAAATAGCTGTGCAACCATGGTAATCCTTCTATGAAAAGTTTTTTTGGTCCCTACACATATCCCATCTCTGTCAACTGTGTTTTC
Source organism: Mastigoproctus giganteus (assembly GCF_048544385.1). Classification (NCBI taxonomy): domain Eukaryota; kingdom Metazoa; phylum Arthropoda; class Arachnida; order Uropygi; family Thelyphonidae; genus Mastigoproctus; species Mastigoproctus giganteus. Next base: position 163,292,181 of record NC_143583.1, on the reverse strand, counting down.
GTAGTAATAATCATGTAACTCATAGCTTGTTTTCAAAGTGATAATTTTGTTTGTAAAATGATGTTACAGATAAAAATAAATATACAGTTCTGATTCAGGAAGTGATGGGCTACCTTCGGTGATGTTGAATTTGTTGTGTCTCTTTTGCGATTATAATAGAAAATACTTTTTAATGGTTAAAACATTCTTCAATTGTTGGAACGTTCTCCAACTGTTTTACTGGTAATGGCTGCCTCTGCTTTAGCATAGGGAGTCACAGTTGGATAGGATGGGTTTGGGTTTTTTGGTTTTATTGGCGCATCAGCTACAAGGCTATAATGCGCCAAGACCAGGTCATTTATAAACGAAAATTTTTAAACTTTCAGTGACCTAATTAGTTAGGTCACTATGTCAAAATATATAACAAATATATAAAAGAAAAATGTAAAAAGTTTTATATATGAGTAAAAATATTTATTAATTTTAAAAAGATAAAAACAGCAGACACGTTGTCATTGTCAGATAAAATCTGACTGAGTGTATAAGGCTCAGTCAGATGGTTAAAAGCGGTAGGACGGATATTGCTAAAATCTGAACATTCGACTAAAATGTGTCTGATTGATAAAACTGTGCCACAAGACTCACACATAGGAGGGTCATCCGCCCTCAGCAAAAAAGAATGTGTCAAATGACAATGTCCTATGCGGGTCCGGGCAAGAACAACTTCCTCCTTACGATTCCTGCGCAGACTAGACTGCCACGGTTCAATTACAGGCTTTATACGATGCAATTTATTTCCAGTCTGTCTATTCCACGAGTCCTGCCATTGGGAATGTAACTTTTGATGTACTATTTGCCTGTAGTCTGTATAGGGGACTAACAGGCAGCGGTTATTATGGGGAATTGCTGATTTGGCTGCGGCGTCAGCCAAATCATTTCCCCTAATCCCAATATGGCTGGGAATCCAGCAGAAGCGGATGTCATATTCGCGTTCATGGAGAACGTGAATCTTCTGCTGAATGCTAGACAGAACTGGATGAGGATTATATCTCACAGATATTAGAGCCTGTAACATGCTAAGAGAGTCAGAATATAAAATGAACCGTTGGTATTGGTATTTACTAATATGATCCAAGGCTAACTCTACAGCGCGCAGCTCTGCAGTAAATATGCTGCATTCAGAGGGGATCTGCTCTGATATAGTGCTGTCTGTAAAGACAGCAGCAGATCCCACATATGATTCCGACTTCGAACCGTCTGTGTAGACTGGCGCGAAGTCAGAATATTCAGTTCGGTGTGCTGAATGAAGCTGCAGGTAGACACATGATGGAGTGTCCGACTTTACCCAGTTTCTAAGCGACAAGTCGCATGCCGGGACACGAGCATGCCAGGGTGGAAAGGGTTGCTTTGATGTTCGGGCAACCTTGTCTACCTTGATATCAAGTTCTTTGAGTAGCTCTTGGATACGAATACCAAAAGGACGATTGGCAGTCTTTCGAGTATTGTATAAATTTTCCCATCGTGGCTCAAAAACGAATGGCCACGTAGGATGGTCTGGCAGGGATTTCAGTTTTAAGGCGTACTTTAGAGACAACTGCTTACGTCGAAGTGATAACGGTGGTTCGTTTGCTTCGACGTATAAGCTCTGGACAGGAGATGTTCGAAATGCTCCAGTAGCGATGCGTATAGCCTGATGATGGACGGGGTCCAGCCACCGCAGGACACTGTCTCGGGCTGAGGAATATACCTGGGACCCATAATCTAGTTTGGATCGCACTAGTGCACGGTAAAGCCGAAGAATGGTACATCGGTCTGCTCCCCAAGATGTAGAGGAGAGCGAGCGGAGAATATTAAGTCCACGTGTGCACTTGGTGCGGAGTTCACGAATGTGATCCAAAAAAGTTAGTTTTTTATCGAATATGAGTCCCAAGAATTTTGTGTTTGCTGCTACTGGAATAGCATTTTGTCCGAGCCTTAATTCGGGTTCAGGATGAAGATTACGCTTGCGACAAAAGTGTACGCAAACGGTCTTCTCCGGCGAGAACCTGAAGCCATTTGCAAGTGCCCAGCAATTCAGACTATCAATGGCTTTCTGCAGTTGTCTTTCAATTACCCTCATGTTGCACGACTGGCAAAAAATGCTAAAGTCATCAACATAGAGGGCACTGTTTACAGTCGGAGGAAGTTGTTCTGTGATGGAATTTATTTTTATGGCAAAAAGCGTGACACTTAATACTGATCCTTGTGGTACTCCCTCCTCTTGGCTAAAGGAGCGAGAGAGTGAGGATCCCACACGAACTTGGAACGATCGATTGGCTAAAAAGTTTTGAATAAAAAAAGGCAGATGCCCTCTTAGGCCTAGGCTATGTATGTCTTTTAAAATGCCAAATCTCCAAGTTGTGTCATACGCTTTTTCCATGTCAAAGAACACCGACACCAAGTGTTCCCGTTTTAGGAAAGCATCCTGGATGGATGCTTCCATTCTAATAAGATGGTCCAAAGTGGACCGGTTCCGTCGGAAGCCGCACTGGATGTTGGAGAGAAGGTCATTTGATTCTAAATACCATATTAAACGAGAATTGACCATTCTCTCCAGGATTTTGCACAAACAGCTAGTCAGAGCAATAGGACGATAATTGGTGGTGACTTTTGGATCCTTTCCTGGCTTAGGAAAGGCAAGAACGATTGCCTTTCGCCAGGAGTCCGGAAACTGCCCTTCAGTAAAGATTCTGTTATACAGAAGGAGCAGACAATCCATAGATGTTGGTAGAAGATTTTTAATCATTTCATAATGGATGCCATCTGGTCCAACGGCACTTGCTTTGGAAAGAGTGAGCGCTCTGTTCAGTTCCTCTATAGTGAATGCCCCGTTGTAGGGATAGAGGCCCTTGGTCTTAAAATTAAGTGCTTGCCTTTCCAGTTTGTGTTTAAGGACCAGGAACTCTGGGGAATACGAAGATGTTGCAGAGATCTTAAAGAATGTTTCCCCAAGAGCATTGGCTATTGCAGTTGGATCTGCAATAGCGCATCCATTATAATCTAGGATTGAAGAAGGGTGGGATGTATATTTTCCCTTCATTTTCCGGATTTTATCCCAGACTACCTTAGAGTTGGTAGACTGGTTAATAGATGATGTAAAACGGATCCACGATTCCTTTTGACTCTGACGACGGATGTAGCGTGCTTTGGCTCGTGCACGTTTGAAGGCTATAAGGTTGTTCGTGGTGGGATATCGGCGAAATATCCCCCACGCTTTGTTTTGAGCCTTTTTTGCTGCTGTGCATTGTGAATTCCACCAAGGTTTGGGAAATGGTGGAAACCGGGCTGATGTTTTTGGGACAGCTTTAGCAGCTGCTTGGACGATGATTTCTGTGATGTACTGTACTGCGTCATTGATCAGCTCTTGACTGACTGTGCTAAGATCGAAATTTGCCTGTTGTTGGAAGGCAGTCCAGTCAGCCTGATCAATCTTCCACCGTGGTAACCTAAAAGGAAGACATGGTCTCCCACTGTGTAACAAGGTTATCACAGGGAAGTGATCGCTTCCGTATGGATTCTCCTCCACTTCCCAGGTGAGTGAAGGGAGTAGAGAAGGGGAGCAGATAGAAAGATCAATGGCAGAAAAAGTACGGGTAGGCATATGGAAGAAGGTGTTTTTTCCAGTATTTAGAAGGGAAAGGTCATTGTCATTGAGCATACGCTCAATGACTCGTCCCCTTCCGTTGACGTTAGCACTACCCCACAGGGTGTTATGTCCATTAAAATCCCCGAGAAGTAAGAAAGGGGGAGGCAGCTGCGTGAGAAGATCATCAAGGTCTGCCTGGGAGATGTCAGTCCCAGGTGGCAAATAGATAGAGCACACAGTTAATAAAAATCCCACCGTAAGGCGAATTGCAACAGCCTCTATTCTAGTTGTAATTAGTAAGGGCTGCACTGGGGTCTGGTTACCCACAAGGATAGCCACTCCCCCATGTACAGAGCCGTCCGCAATTCTATCCTTTCGAAAAACTGTGATGTTATGCATGGTGGGATCATCATTTGCCTTTAGATATGTCTCCTGCAAGCAAAAGCAAACTGGCTCGTGCTTTTGCAGGAGAGCCTTGATGTCATCTATATTTCGCCGGAATCCACGACAATTCCATTGTAGGAATTTAGCCATTATTTTGGCTTGGTGGGTCCATCAGGCGGCTTCCGAGGTGCTGAGGGCTTAGTTTTATCAGTCTTGGATTTATCTTTTTTGGGGAAGAATGGACGCTGTCCCATGTCCATTTCCTCCTCCGCAAAGAGTTCCAAGACTGAATCATCGGGTACCTCCTTCTGCTCTACATCCATCTTTTCTTGGGAACTAGGGGGGACTTCCCCTTTCTTATTCTTTTCTTTCGTATCTACTTTTGTAATTTGTGGAGCATTAGGAGGTACCGATATAGGAGTGGCAGCTGACTGGTCCTTTTGTGCAGGTTTTTGTGAACTTAATAAATACCGCGCGATGGGAGTGAAAGACTCCTTTGGAGGAATGGTCATGTCCGTCTGAGTTCCGACGGAACATCTCCCTGCTACCTTCTGGGCGTAGGTAGGTCTGTTGATATTCAGGGGTTTGACCGATTTCCTTGCCTCCTGGTATGATATATTTAGCTCTGCCTTCAGCCGTTGAATTTCTTTTTCTTCTTTCCACCTCTGGCATGCTCGTGAATAGGCCGGGTGTTCGCCTTCACAGTTAATACAGGTGGGTTTTGCGGCTGAACATGCTGTTGTTTCGTGGTCCTTTGCACCGCATCGAGCGCATGCAAGGACTCCACGGCAGGCCATTTGAGAATGTCCATACTTCTGACATTTAAAACACCGTAAAGGGTTCGGAATGTATGGACGTACTGGACAGTTGATGTATCCAGCTTTGATCTCATCAGGAGGTTTGGGAGAGTTAAAAGTCAGGATAACACTCCTGGTTTTAACAATTTTCCCATCCCTTCGCGCAGTGATTCTCTTGACGGCAGTAACTCCCTGTGGTTTTAGTTCGGAGCAGATTTCCTCCTCGGTGACGTCGAGAAGGTCCCACTCCGAAATGACACCTCTCGATGAATTGAGTGTTCTGTGTGGTGTCACCGTTACAGGGATTCCTCCGATTGATGTTGTTCGGAGTAGATGTTCAGATTGCCGGTCATTTTTAGTTTCAATTAAAAGGTCTCCAGAACGAAGCCTCTTAACTGATTTGGGTGAACCTGCTACCCCGTCTAACCCTTTTTGTATGAAAAAGGGCGACATTTTACCAATTGGTGTCTCATTGGTAGAATGCATAATTAGGAACCTTGGGACTGGCCCTGATGGGACTTCGGTTCTCTGCCTCTTTGTAGCAATAATGCTATCTGCCTCTCCGTCATTATTTTCAGATAGGGACCGGGTTGGGGCCCCTGAAGGAATACGTTTATCAGGATTCATGGAGTTTATTAAAGTGTTCAGTGCCCGGGCTCCCCACCCACCACGGAGCCCAAAGGGACGCCCACTACCCGGCATGCAATAAATGCGCTCGGGAGTGGGACGCCAGGGCTACCCAGACACTATACCCGCACCGCCGCCAGCCTGAATCCTGTCCCTCGGACCATGAGGGTAGGGGCGTGGCATTGACACGGTTGACCCTCGCAGGCGAACCTACTAGCCGATTGATCCTAGCCGGGCCTTCCAGGACCACCCGTCTTGTCGAAGCAGGGGCCAAAGTGGTGTATTGAAGCTGGGCCCCTCAACCACCAGGATCCCCCTTTCCGAATTTCCACGGGTCGCAGCGCACGGCAAACACGCCGGATTCCATTGATGTAAGCCCGGAACCTAGGCTGTGGGCGTTGGATCCCAGTGATGCTAGTCTGGAAGTCCAGCAGCGTCACTGGGAGGTCCCCTCACCACGTACAGGTGCCCACGTCGAGGGGCAGTTGGATAGGATAGTTGTTTCATAATTTGAATTGGAATGACTCTTTCAAATGGTGATGCGGTGCCTCTTGTGATGCTGATGACTTATTGTGTTTACTGACTGCATACAAGTAGGAGTGGTCTGATTTTAATTCCTGAATGGATTTCAGTTACCTTACATAGAAGCTTGAAACCATACTAGTGCTTTAAATAACAACTGCTAGTATTTATTGTTCTAATGATATAGATATATTCATAACCCTTTTGAAGTGAACGATTCTATCTAGCAGTGTAACATTACGGTTTATGAAATGGTATTTTTTTTTTTTGAAGAAGGAGAACTTTCAGCACCAGTGATACTGTGAATTATATTTGAATTTTGTTAAATAAGCACATTAATGGATAAGATGAGTACTAATGAATATAATGTTTTTCAGCACCAGTGCGAATTATATTTGAATTTTGTTAAATGAGCACATTAATGGATAAGATGAGTACTAATGAATATAATATGTTAGGGGAAGGTAACATTATTTTGTTATAAGAACTCCACAGTTAAGATTCAAGAACTTCCTAAGATTGTGCCTTTTATAAGCCATGATGAGGTGAATACAGTGAATGGGTTATTTAACCAACCTCCAGAAGATAGTGATAGTTTTTTAAATTTTGATAACAAGGGTTTCCATAAGAAATTTAAGAAAGTTTTAAAGCAAAGTAATAAGCTAAAGATTAAAGATACTAAATTTGACAGTACTGAACAACATAACCCTCCTTCTGTTGAAGAAAGTAGTGCTGACGGCAGTGTTGCTTGGTCTATGGTTGTTTCTGGCAGAGCCTTGGAATGTGACTTAGATGGTGATAACTCTGCTTCCTCGAGAAGCAGAACCTCTGAGAATTATATTATGACAAGAAGTGGCAGATGTGTTTACCGTGAAGAAGAGGAGGGCGCTGTGGACACTCCTAATTCAGTTAAGAATAAATCTGTTTTGAGGAGTAATTGGACGAGAAATAAAAGTAAGAAAAATTTGACTAATCTATGAAATGATGTAGAGGTAATTAAGGATAATGATGAGGAACTGAGACACGTCAACAGGAATATTGAAATGGACTTGAATATTAAGAGTAACTATGTGAATCCTGTTAAGGATATTGAAAATTTTAATACTTCTGTTAACACTGGTGCTGTCAAACATCAGTATGCCTCACACACTTGCGAAAATCAGTCAGGATTTTTGTAGAAAATGAACTGAATTATGAACCAGATTTCATAGACTCGCAGTTGTTTGATGGGGACACACTAAATTACCAAAATAAGCAGAAACAAGTGCTTAACAAATTCCGTAATGAACCAATCAATGTTGTCATTACATGTATGAGAAGCAATTTAGAGGAATTTTTGTTTGCTATCGAACACAGAATCAATAATGATGCTATCTCTCATATATTGGCTAAATGGGGTATCTGAAAAGTTTGGCCTAGAAATTGGGAATAGATAATGAACGCTTGAAAGAGACAAATACTTGTTTAGAGGGATCACTAACTGAATGCACAGCAATAATTATGGGTTCGCAGTGTACTGACAAGCTTTACAGCGAGGTTGTTAAAAATGGTGTTAAGAAGAAAAATACTTCCTATTTTCCTTCTTAACACCATATGAAAGCTATGCAAAGCAGAGTAATGGGTTTAGAAATATTGTTAGTTCTAATAATATACTTCTGATATAGATGTAATGTATATGTCTAATAATATAGATGTAGAAAAGGTGGTCTCTAAAATCATGGCAAATTCGCTTAAAAGGGTATGAATTAGGAGAATACGAAGACTACTGACAAGGCTAGATCTTGTTTAGTGTCAAATGGCACCAGAGGTTTCCCCCATCTCTGTGTACTACTTTATGGGTGTGAAACAGAACACTGTCAATGCCAGAGGTTTAAAGGTGTATGGATTTTGTATACGTGTAGTGTTGTGTACCATTGTTCCTCTGGTTTAGCAGCTGTGCCCCTAATTGGGACCCAACGTTGTCCACACTCTGTCCTGTGGAGGCAGACCAGGTACACCAATATTATTGTTATTTACTCTGGCAGGTCCTGCCACCTAATTTCCTGAGATTTTAGTGGCTAGGACCTAAAAAAAAAAAAAAAAAAAAACCTGCCATAGACAGGGGTCAGCCAAAAGGAGTACTAGTTATGCAGATTGATGTAATTAAGCTTTTGGGTATAGGGTTCACGCAATTTAGAGATTATTTGGACACTAGTAGTTGTGGGGGGAGACTGAAGGTTGGGGGAAAGACAGAGATAAGGGGTCCACAGAGAAGGTGATCCACAAATCAGTGGAGCAGGCCCGTGCCCCACCAGAGGGAAAAAAGAAGCAGCAAGGAGACCAGGGGTCACCTCCCCCCTCCTGCTCAGGGACCACACAAGGGAGTGTGGTTAAGAAGGCCTAATGGCAGCTTCTGAGCTGTGCTGGTGGTTGTGTCACTCCTGGGACGAACCAAGGAAGGAGTTGTATGGCACTATTCCCATGGAGGTTTACGGTTGAAGTAAAGTTCATTGCCTGGCAAAAAGGTCTTGGGCCCTGACAAGGGTATTGTGATTGAGACCGAGTCTAACAAGGAGCTTGAGGATATTAAGGCAAATGATCTTATAAATAAATTGAGAGTGAATATCACTAAGCCTATGAAACTTGGTTTGAAAATAATATTATATGATGTAATGAAGGATATAACTAAAGAAGATCTGCTTAATGAGTTATGTGTAAGAAACCTAATACATGTCTGTCTATGCAGAGATGACATAAGGATGAAGTGAAAATATGTTTTTCTAATGAAAACAAAAACAAGAATGGAATTAACTAGATCTTGGAAATATCCTGTACAGTTAAAAAATTTCTTGATAAGCAAACAAGAATCTTTATTGGATTGATGTCCTATAGTAGTGGTTTTCAACCAGGGTGCCACGTAATTTGGGTTTAAGTAACTTAAATTTTTTTTTAAATTTATATATTCATTTCATTATAAAAAGGCGTACGGTATGTTTTTAATTTTGTAGTGTTGATCTATAATTGATGTTTATTTAGTACCTGTGTATATAATTTGTATTATAAATTGTAATTTTGTTTATAGCTATATTATCATAAACACATTTTTTTAATATTTTATATATATACAGTAATACCCCGACTTACGCTATCCCGACTTACGCGAACTCGGAGTTACGCGGTTCTTGATTTTTTTTGTTTGGCAACGCTGCCGCCCACTATCTTCAAGGTCGTTTTTCATATGTTATCGATATACGGTGCGACGGCGGAGAATGAGAGCGAAAGATGAACAAAATTCAACTTTGCTGCTTTTATGTTTTTTATATCAGTGAAGGGGAAACACATTTCACCATAATAACGTAAAAACCAACACAATTCCAGCTATCGGTATAATCGCAAATGCAATTAGATCGAGTTTACTACCAGTTTATAACAGATTTCACTAGCAGAAACGCAACTGGATTTTCACTGTTTTATGGTAGTAACCCCTAGAAATGTGAGGTGTTAATAGTGTATCTCTGCCTTTATGGTGTTGTTTATTCAGTTGCTACATGCGCGCAGCTTTGTTTATGCGTATCAAGCGTGCTCCTCGTTTTGTAATTGTGCTTTATTCCCTAAAATTGAGTAAAATACTTAATTAAAAGGTGTGAAAAGGAAGCGTCCTGGTGAAGACACTGCAGATTCAGAGAGAAAAAGAAAAGCAATTATCGATAAACAGAGGCGGACTGGGTCAAAAATTCTTACCCGGGAAAATTTATAGTGGCCTCATACTATGGTTTATGGCCAAAATCACACTGGCCCACCGGGGTTTCCCCGGTAAGGCTTATGGTCAGTCCACCTCTGTCGATAGAGAAAAAATATGAAATTGTGAAACGCTTTGAGAGAAATGAAAGACCATGTGATATTGCACGTGCTACAGGCCTAAATGAAGCAAAGGCGAAAAGCACATGACAATTGCAAACTTGACAGGTTGAAAATTGAAAAGGGCTCAATTGTAAAGGGCTTAAAAATTTTAGAAAACATAGACTCCAACGAAGAACGCGTTATAGCTACAAAGCAAGGAATAAAAAAATTATTAGCTTGCTATGAAGAAATTCTGCATGAAAAAAAGAACGCGTTGTGTCGTCAGACGAATTTGTTAGATTTTATGAAGCCATCAACATCGAAATAACTTTTTTACGTAAGTCATTTGTTTTTTTTAATACATATTTTGTATTAATATGTATAAAGAACTGCAATTTTATTAATATTTTTCTTCTAAACTAGTGTTTTTGTTAGTCCTTGGTCCCAATTAAGCAAAATTTATATGTATTTATATGCAAAGTTGTACCCCGACTTACGCGAATTCGACTTACGCGATTTTCGTCGGACCCACCTATCGCGTAACTTCGGGGTATTACTGTATATATGTTTTAAAGGAAGCAACAATTTAAGATATTATTAATATTAGAAATAAAAATAATAATAATGGATTATGGACCTGGGACACTGCTATATGCAGAAAGTACCCAACGACCATAATTTCTACATAAGTTAGTAGTCGAAGGGCAATGTGCTAAAGTTACATTACTAGTAACACAAGTTATGGAGAACAAAGGGCAAACGGAACTGTGATCGCTATCACGGTTAACAAAGAAGGGAGATAAGATAAAGGAGAAGTAATGAGGAATAATAAGAATAACTTAGTGCTGTTCGTCCTGTGATTTCAGTGCCTTTTTCGAGGGCCAGCCGCCGAAATCAAAGGAGGAAACGGCAATAAGTGGGTATAGCCTCTGTTTCTGACGTGAAATACATGCTCCACGTGAAAAGTAGGTAAGGACTGTTTAAGTCAGTTAAAATAATTTATTTAAATTTAATATTAATTTTGATGGTGCGGCGTGTATATTTCATGGCTGACCCGACAGAGGCTGGAAGTAAAGATTAAAAGAATAACTAGAATAAAAAGAAGAATAACAAGAATAAAAAGTAAGAAATGGGATAACTTACATGCAGTCTGTGTTGGCATTGAAGCTAGTTGGCCGCCCAGGCTAGCCGGGTGGGTAAAGCGCCTGCCTGGCGACCCAAAGGCCACGGGTTCGAATCCCACCTCGGGCTTGGATCAGAGTAGAAAATGCAAAAACCTTGGGAGGTGCAATATGGCCACAGAAGCCGATGCACCAACAACTAACAAAAAAAAAAAAAAAAAAAAGAAGCTAGTCGGGGGAAATTTTTCATTATATCTATGTATTATCAGCCTGATGCTGTCCTAAACTGCTCTCTTAGCTATTTAGAAGGGGCTTTATTCAGATTGACAGGAAGAAAAGTGATTATCTGCATGGATTCAAATGCTAAAAATCTTTTATGGTATTCTTGAATTACAGATGCGGAGGTAGGTTATTGGAAGAGCTGATATCCTAACCAAAACTTGAGATTATTAATAAGCCTGGTAATGAACCGTTCTTAACTGTAAATGGTGAGTCTAACATAGATGTAATGTTAGCCAATAGCACAGCCTTCATTTCAATTTCTAATTGGCACGTTAAACCAGATTGGATTAACAGCGATCACAGAGCGATTATTTTCAACTTAGGTTGTGACAGAGGTAGATTTATTGAGCCTCATTCCTTACAACTTTGAAGATTTGTGATCAAGCATCCTGACTGGGATAAGGTTAAAAAATTTTTAAGGACTGTTTTTGATGAAATGTCATTAAATGAGTTAGATACAATTAATGCATTTGATTTTACTCAGTTATTGCAGCAGAAGTTGTTTGATGCCTTGAAGGAGTCAATGAAATTAAAGCAAAATAAATACGCTCTGGTGAGTTGGTAGTCCTCTGATCTTACTGATCTCCAGAAAGAGGTCAACAAGGCATGTAAGAAGTTCTAACATCAGAAATTGTGGGATAATGAAGAATCTACTGATAGGTTGAAAACTGAATATCAGTTGGTCAATAGAAAATACACCCATTTAATAGCAAAGAGGAAACTGGATGCATGGAAACACAACTGGTAATGAGGATCCTTGGGGTATTGTTTATAAGTTGTGTTTCAACAAATTAAGGCCATCCGAGCATGTGATAAGTTCTATACGTTGTGGAGGCCCTGAAACTCTAAACTAGCTGGGCAGTATTAATGTTATACTTGATCACCTCCGTAGCCGAGTGGGCAGGAGCGGGAGTGCAGTAGGTCACGCTCTTTGAGCAGACCGGGGTTCAAGTCCCTGACTGCTGAATACGGTCGATCTGCCAACCCGCACTGGACCAGCGTGGCAGATTATGGTCCATTTCCCTCAGCATGAATTGTTGAGGAGGCTTCCATCCTGCAGTGGGTTGATAATGGCTGCACTTGACTTGACTTGATCACCTAGTTCAATGTTTCCCAAACTTTTTTAGTCAAGGGACAATTTTCATCTCACAACATATTCACGGAACACTTACAAAACACAAGTTTAGCAGGAGCCAAAGAACTGTTTGCTAATACAGGCAGTTCTCGCTTTACGAGTTCCCAGATTTATGAGTTTTTTCGTTTTTTTTTTTCAAGTATAAAGTATCAACAAAATCGAAAATATGAACATTAATTGCAAAAAATGTATGTGAAACATTCATAAATACTGCATTTCAAACTACGAGCATAGCTATACAATACAGTGTATCCTGCTTTACGATATTAATCTATTACCATCGTATCGCAAAAATATCGTAATGTGAACCCAATAACACATTGTTTTTTGGTAATTCATTCCACGACTTCAGAAGTTCAAATATTCACTATATAACTCCCTAAAAGGTCATTTTTATAGTGTAAATTGCATAAACACACTACACTTTCATCATCATCATATGTTCTGTTATAAGAATCAGTTTTGAAGGCCTTTGTGATATTTTTCTAAAGCACATTTCTGGAGGTCACAACCATAAAACAATAAAAACAATTTCCACTTTTCGGTTTATTGTGCTTTTCTGTTACTGCAAGCAATTATAAACGGGTAGTAAACTCCATGTTATTACATTATTAAGGTGAAATGTGTTTCCCCTTTACTGAAATCTTCAATCGTATAAAAAACATAAAAAATTTTCAGAATCTTCTCTTCATTCTTTTTTTTTAAAGTTTGTTAAACTTGTTACTCCACAGCAATCATATTAGTTGCAATTTGTGCATTCCGTTAAAAAAATTCTTATGCATGCTATTGAAATTTATAAAGAAAAGAGAAGATTATCTTGGAAACAAATGCCTTTTGAAGCAATTCTGAAGAAGACAACTCCTTGTGTAACAAACTAACGAGTGCCAAACCAATAATGAGTGATCAACGAGTGTGCATTTAGTCGATGATGATGATGATGAAGAATAAACATTCTTTAACATTTGTAAGTCATAAATAATTTCCCTTTTATTATAATTTGCTTGATTTTACAGGCTACGTTTTCATTTCTTTGGATAAATCATTCATTGTTTAAACAAACTAATTAGCTAACTAATTTCATAGTTGATAACGTAATCCCTATTTTTAACATTATGTCTATGGGAAATAAAATCCCGCTTTATGAGTGCACGCTATAAACGAGTTAACTTGTAAAGTCAAGAACTACCTGTATTTTATTACATATACACTGTAATGCACTGTGCATCAGATGCACTGCGCATCAGGAGCATCTTTATTTCCAACACACGTAAAGCCGAAATTCAAATAACTGTCATTATACTTTCGTTTTGGTCTTTTATTAGTTGGTTCCTGTTTTTTCACTTCAAATTTTTGGGGAACAAAAGGGTGCGATTGTTCATCACTTTGAAGTGTGACAATATTGTATTCATTTTCATTGACCACAGTTGCACTACTAAAAGTACTTTACTTCTCATTTTAAAGTTCCTTTTTTCAACTACAAATCCATGGTCATATATTTTAATAATAATATTTTGAAATACTGATAATTATCAAAAAAAATTTATACAAGTGAGTTTAGTTATGATATTGGTCCACTTCGCCCTCTCCCTCAACCCCTGTACTCCAGGCTAAATCGCATACGAATGGCATATTAGATCACTACATTGCTACTTTTCCTTAGATGTCATTATCTCTACACATACTTCTCTATGCAAAGCCCGCCAAAATAAAGTGTTCCGTGGCCTATTTGATTATTAGTCTATGCCAGTATATATTAATAACCGAAAAAAAAAAAAAAAAAGTTAAATATTATAGTGATACAAAAGTGGTGTGTGCTACAGATTTGCAAAATTTATTTATTTTATTTTATTATTATTATATTTTTTTAAATTATGAATTAAGATTTTTCACGGATTTTTCAACTGTGTTCTGCGGAACACTGCTGTTCCGCAGAACACAGTTTGGGAAACTGACCTGGTCAATGGACCTCGTTATCACATGAATGAGGCAGAATGTTCTGATCCTACTGATTGTTTAAATTGTGGCTGTCAGTGATATTCAGGAGGAACCTTTTTCAACGACAGATCTCAATTTAGCTTTTTTTTTTTTTTTTTTTTTTTCGGTAGTTGTTGGCGCATCGGCTTCTGTGGCCATAGTGCACCTCCCAAGGTTTTTGCAGTACTTTGATCCAAGCCCGAGGCGGGATTCGAACCTGCGACCTTTGGGTTGCTAGGCAGGTACTTTACCCGCCCAGCTAGCCCGGTCGGCTCAATTTAGCTGTTAGCAAAATTCATAACAACAGGTGTCCTGGTATGGACCTCATTGAAGGTGAAGTTAAGCATTTCTTCAAACCATTTCCTGAAACACCTAGTTTTCAACAAATGCCTGCACGAAAGAATTTTTCCCTCACCTTGGAAGGATGCTCTTCTTAAGATCATTCTGAAATCACCTGAGAAACCTAAAACTGAGCCCTCCTCTTATCGTCCAATTGCTCTTCTTCTGGGTATGGGCAAGATCTACGAATGCATGCTTTTGCAGCAAATATTGCAATATACACAAGAAAATTTGGGACTTCCAAACAAACAATATAGCTTTACTTCTGGTCATGCTATAGAGAATGCTTTAAAGTCTTTGGTAAAATTGGTTAGAGATTCAAATGCTAAATATGTTCTTAGCATTTTCCTTACGTTGATTTTGAAGGAGCTTTTGATAGTATCTCTTGGGATAGTGTGTTATTGATGCTTCGCCTTGCAAAATGCTCCCATCAGCTTTATCACATTATAGGGTATATTATTTTAAGGATAGATCTTTTATGGTTAAGTCTCCTAGGTGGAATTCGGTAGTTAGAGGTGCTATTAGATGATGTCTGCAGGGATCTGTTTTCAGGCCACTTATGTGGAAATCAGTTTTGGAGGACTGGTTATAGAAGGAATATAATCATGTTCACATGATTGCATATGCTGATGACTAGTTGAAGGCACTTCACGGCTATAAATCGAACAACGATCTAATGAAATAATAAAAGATTTGAGTGCTTGGTGTGACTTCCATAAATTAACAATATCTAAGTCAAAAACAAAAATATTGTTGCTAAAGGTTCCCCTTTAGCAACAATATTTTTGTTGCTAAAAAAGGTTCCCCTTTGTTGCTAAAGGAACAACGAATTAACACGTGAGGTTCCTGGTGAACCTCACATATTAATTGGTTGTTCTAGTTTAAAGTCAGTTAAGGATATTAAATATCTTGGGGTATTCACACACAAAGGTCTCAGATTTGACACCCATATAAACTTTCTATCTGAAAAGATTACAAAGTTTGATAACACGATAGCAAGGGTTACTACGAAGGATTGGGGTATTACAGGTAGGGCACTATCTCTTTATGACTGTTTTCCTTCCTGTTGTTCTTATGATATCTCAGCTTGGATAGACTGTTAATTTTAAAAAATATACAAAAAACTGTATTCCATTCAGAGGATGATGCTCCTGAAGATGGCTCTAATTTGTAGAACTGTCTCCACTGATGCACTACAAACTGTCACAAGGAAAATGCCAACTTACCACTTTCTGATTTACAGAGTAATGGCTTTCAACATTCAGTATGTAACTCCTTTTATTATTCGTGATCTTCAGTTGAATTTGGCTAATGATCCTAAGAATGAGGCCAAGTGAATCTTAGATATCTTAATGACTCTTTGGAATCATAGATGGGCTAATTCAAATAAAGGTGAAATAACTCATGGGGTCTTTCCCTCTGTTGTTGCTGTTCTGCTAGAAAAATGGTTTGTGCCTAATCTACAAACTGTTTTTATTAACTGGCCATGGTCATTTCTAGCTAAGGTGAATCAGCTGGGTGTTTTGGAAAGGTTGCATTGTCACTGTAAATCCCTGGAGACATGAAGTCATGTTTTATACTATTGTCATGAGTACTCGGATCTCAGAAGGGAATTTTTATGTGCTAATCCTAACGTTGCTTACCTAACTGAGGGCAACAAGTCTCAATTAATTAAGATCAGGCAAGGTTTTCAGGCTTTTCAAAAATTTCCAGGAAATTATTCCGGAGTAGATCTGTACTATTTGAACTTGAGAAAAAAAATATTTGAGGGCTAATTGACTGATTACATGAATTCTGCATGACAGTTTAAGATGCTGAAATAAACTGTGTAATTGTGTGTAATTTAATTTATTTCAGTCTTTTCTGGATCATCGTTATATATATATTGTTTCTTAAAGCTTAGCTGAAATTGAAGAAATCCTGGGGGTCTCCTGTTGTGGGTTATTTACACAGTGGATGCTTGGAGCTTGAATTACATTATAGCTTGTTCTTGAATTTGGTAACTGGTCTTGATGGGCTGGTATTAATCTGCACAATTTAACTATAGTCTGGAGATTTTCTTTTTTCCTCCCTCCACATCACATCTTTTATTTATAGAGTAGGTTGTTGTTGTTATTTGGTTTTTAGGAGCATTAGCAACTAAGGCCATATTGCTCCAGTGCGGTGGTCATTCCCTGACCTTTCCGCATGCTCCGTATTTGGTGGTGACGGGCTCGAACCCCCGGTCTAATCAAGAAGCGTGTGCTACGCACTGCTGCTCCTTCCCACCTGGCTACGGAGGCGCCCCTATAGAGTAGGCAAGATAAGAGTTACTGTCCTGAAGTATTGGCGGGATGTTTGTCACAACATGTGCAATATAGAATCATTTTTAGATTCTTGTGACTTCCTCAACTTATGATTGACTGTGCCTCCTTTTCAATGGAACAATGAAGAGGATTGCAGTATACGTTGCGATTAGTTATGATACTTTTATTGAAACAATATTAGCTCATTGTATCAACCAATTTGACTGACAAGTTGTAAATTTTCTGGACTTTTAAGACCATAGATTATTGAAGTTTTGTATTTGTCTTCATCTCATGTTGACTTCATAAGATCAGTAACTCCCTGTGTCACGTTTCTTCTTTCATGTTATATGGGTCATTGTACCATAAGCTTTGTCTAATGGTTCCTTGTGCCACAGATTGTCATGTGATATGTTGATTGAGAATGACTACTTGAATTCTCTCAGCTTGTAATTTATGACCGTTTGTATATAAAATGTGTGTAGCATGTATGTACTATGTATAGCAGAGTTGCCGGTTTCTGGCTAGAGGCCACTTTTTAATAAAAAATGAAAAAAAAAAAAAAAATGAAAATGTCCCTCCAGTTTGATTGAGTCAGCCTTTTCGGATTTCTGGATTCTTGCTACTTTGAAATTAATACATAAATCTGGGAAAGGTTATTCAGAACTTAAGGCATACAGGACAATTTCATTGCTAGCAAAATCTTGGCAAAATATATGAGCGACTTTTAGTAACAAGAATTAAGGAGAAGTTTTCAGAGTACAAGCACAATGAAACTAATCAATATGGATTTAGAAAAGGTAAATCAGCAGAGGATGCCATTGGGGATCTGATTGCTTACTGTACTTCTGTTCCTGATAAATATGTTTTGATGGTGTTCATTGACTTCGAGAGAGCTTTTGATTCTTTGTGGTAAATATTTTCATTAAAATGAATTGCACACAACAGTTACAAGGACCCTTTCAGCTAACTTACTAACAGGAAAGTATCTGTGAGGGCAATGTTGTTGTTGTTATTTGGTTTTTTAGGAGCATTAGCAACTAAGGCCATATTGCTCCGGGGATATGCGGTGGTCATTCCCTGACCTTTCCGCATCCTCTGTATTTGGTGGTCATTCCCTGACCTTTCCGCATCCTCTGTATTTGGTGGTCATGGGATCAAACCCCAGTCTAATCAAGACGAGTGTGCTACGCACTACTGCTCCTGCCCACCTGGCTACGGAGGCGCCCTGTGAGGGCAAACCATCTTAAATATGAAACAGAAATATATTGAGGGTGTCCACAGGGATCAGTATTAGGTCCCCTGTGTTGAAACATAGTATTGGATCAATGGCTCTCTTGGAGTCATGAACATTGTCATACAGTCATATGTTTTATGATTTGGCTATATGTATTCCTGGTTCTTCAAGGTTGATCTTGGAAACTAGAGTTAAACAAATTTTGGATAATTTGAGTATATGGGCTGCAACAAATAAAACAAATAAATTGAAAATTTCTATTTTAAGACTAAAATTATGGTTTTTGGAGGCTCTTTTAATATAGGGCACCCAACTAAGGTCCACATTTTAAACAAACAGACAGACAAAATATGTTAAAACTTATAAATACCTAGGTCTTTTGTTAGATGTTAAGTAAAGCTTTACTTCACATTTAGATAATATTGCTAATAAAGTACGAGCATTTAATTCTCCTCTCATTCGAGTTTCAAGATCTGAATGGGGATTAAATAAAAAGGTTCTAAAATTATATGTGACAACCTGCACCATAAGAAACAATTGTTTCTTATGGTGCAGGAATATGGTACAGCAGGATGATAAATGTTAGATTTAGAAATAAGTTGTGTTCAATACAAAGATCAATGTTATTAGCTATGAATCGAATATGCAGAATGGTCTCTACGAATGCACTGCAGGTGATTGCAGGTGTTTATGCCTCTGGATTTGTATATATTATATAGAGGTTGTATTTATAATTTAAAGAATGGTAGGTAGATTACTTTTATGGGGATAAGTACCAGTCTGAGTAATAATATCAAAAAGAAGAAGAAAAGAATTTTAAATGAGTTATACAGCATGTGGCAAGCTAGATCGGTGAATAGTGTAACTGGAGAAGTGACTAAGAAATTTATTCCAGAGGTTAGTTATATGCTAAAGAATAACAGATTGATGTGGTTTTTTCCAACCGTGACTAAATTATATATTAACCAAACACAGTTCCTTAAGATCAAATCTATTTCAATTAGGGTTAGAAGAAAATAATCGCTGCCTCTGTGGAATGGAGAAAGACTGGACTTGTTTTGATGGAACGTCATTTACATGATGACATTCCATCATATAAATTTGGTAAACAAAGATGATCAATTTACTGAATTTGTCGTGGACAGTGTAAAATTTAATGCATTTCAAAAATACTGCTCTAAAGCATTTCATAAGAGGAAGCAGATTGTATGGACACAGAAATTAGTATCAGACACTGTGCTCAATTTTTTTTTTTTTTTTTTTTTGCTGGTATCCTAGATTGGGCAACCTGGATACTGGATTGCTGGCATCCACTGATATGGCACTCCCACCAGTGGATGAAGGATTTAGTGCATACAGCACAGATTACTGGACCAGGCCTGGCTCCACATGCCAAGGAACACACGGCGCCTCTGTGGCCAGGAACAGCAGTGCACAGAACACGCTTCTTGATTAGACCGGGGTTCGAGCCCGTGACAACCAAATATAGAGGATGCGGGAAGGTCAGGGAATGACCACCGCATATCCCTGTAGCAATATGGCCTTAGTTGATAATGCTCATAAAAACCAAATAAATAACAATAACAAGCCAAGGGGCAGCACCAGGCAGCAGCTGCCCAGGTGTTGGCTGCTCCCTCGTGGCAGAGGTCTGTCATAAACAACACAGATTTACACTAACACCTACACTAATTATATGTCAGGCATGTTTTACAGAGTTTCCGTATGTCAGCACAAAGTCAATAGGTGGAGATAGATTTTTATCTAGGAGCAACCATAGACAGGGAATACATACACATATCCCTGTGGCGCCTCCGTAGCCAGGTGGGAAGGAGCAGTAGTGCATAGCACACACTTCTTGATCTAGACCGGGGTTCAAGGCCATCACCACCAAATACGGAGGATGCGAAAAGGTCAGGGAATGACCACTGCGTATCCCAGAGCAATATGGCCTTAGTTGCTAATGCTCCTAAAAACCAAATAACAAACAAACAACAACAAACATATCCCTGCAGTCAGCTCACATAGGATGTCTTTGTGATTTTTTTCTTGCTATCCTTTCATCTGTTGAGGTGTTCTGGGGATCATTAATGGTGGTCTACCTGGCTTGAGATGAATGGTCACAATACCTTCTGTCTTCCATAGAGCATGCAGTTTCTAATGATTGATTTTGGGCTTTCCACTCTTTGTGCTATCTAGCAGATAGACATCTCTACTATGTGACAACCAGTTATTAAACCTGTTGTTAAGCGATTTTTATCCTTTTCTCATTCCATTCTGTTTGATCTGACTATGAATTTTATGAGCTTTTAGCCAGTACTGCTATTTACCTGTCATGTAATCTCTGGAATTTACTACTTCCCAAGGGCGAGATATTCTAGTGTGTGCAAGTGCACGCACAACACACGAGTGTGAAAAAAAAATAAAAACTAAGTTTTCTTTTTTCTCCCCTCGTTTTTGGCTATTTTGCACAAAGCATTTCTGTTAACTCAGAAGTAACTCAGCATGCTTTCAAAGCAATTTTTTGACACAATTTATTCAAAATTCAAGAAATCTCAAATTAATAAGGGTCAAAATAATCTGAAAGTGGCTCAATAATAAACTCACCATCTTGTCATGGCATCTTCAATAGCATTCGTAAGAGCATGCCCAAGGTGAAGACTACCTGTTACATTGGGAGGTGGAATAACCATTATAAATTTTCCTTCTGACTTATTATGATTTCTCTGAAAAAGTATTTTATATATAATTTAGTTTCCAAATGTTATATATACAAGAATAACATCAAAACTACAACATTTAAAAGGAAAAGATTAATTGATATGACTGATTATATAAAGGCAGTACAAAATATCTAACATAAAAAAAAGAAACTCGCTGTTAAATTCAAACTGTTGAGGTACAACAAAGGGAAATGAAAAAAGCACAAGAATAAAAAAAAACTGAATTAGCATTTGGATTTTAAATCAAATTAATTTCCCATTTTCAAGCTAGTCAAGCAATGGGATATGATCTCTTTCTCTTATAAGAGATCATGCTACCTTATTAATATTGTACTACCATAGTCTCTCTCTTGAGTTTAATAAATAAAAATGAATAAATCGTAGGAGACATGAAATACATATACCATAAGCTCGATACTTATATATATATATATATTGTTATTACTGCATTGGGATATAATTTTAGCGTAATATTTTTAATTGTATTGAAATTGAATAGAAATCATGCTTCAGGACGAGAGCAGCAAAGCAAAAGGCTCAAGGTAGTGGGAGTGCTGTGGCTAGGGAAAGAACTGAGTGGGGGGGGGGTGGCCTCTGTAATTCAAAGAAAATGTACTGCTTGTTTGATGTTTGTGGACTATCAGGAACAGGACATGATATTGACAAGGGAGGTGTGTGTGTGTTATTTGGTTTTTAGGAGCATTAGCAACTAGGGCCATATTGCTCCAGGATATGTGGTGGTCATTCCCTGACCTTTCTGCATCCTCCGTATTTGGTGGTGGTGGTGGTGGTGGTGGTGGTGTGTGTGTGTGTGTGTGTGTGTGCGCGCGCGCACGCGCACTTGATGTAAGAAGTATGAGGAAGTTAGGCACCAACTCAGCATTGTTATGGGCCTTAATGAGAGCTTGAAGAACAGGGTGGATACCCTTAAAGGATTTAAATTTGGAGGGCCCATAAAGCTCTCAGCTTCCCACACGAATGCCAGAGCTTGCACTTGATCATCAGGCAACAGAGCAGCAGTCTCCAAGGCAGAATGCACTGGTACCACAGGAATTAGTTGTTGTCGGTGACTCTGTCAGGGAAACAGGAAATATATTGTGCAAAAAGGATAGGTGGAACAGGAAGGGGGTATGTCTACCAGGGCAAAAGTTGATGACTTTGTGCAGCAGATATCATCTTTTAAGGGCACAAAAGGTGATATTGTTGTACACTGGCCGTAACGACATTAAGAGTAGGAGACCTGCAGGGCATAAATTGAGGGCATAAATTCAAATTGAGGAAGGACGGATGTCGGATAGTCAACTGGACAGGTATTTCGAACAAACGGAGGGGTGACATGGGAGTGGTGTGTGTGTTTTTTTTTTTTTTTTTTTTTTTTGGCTGATGCTGAATAAGCTTGCTTTCTTGCATCATATGCCTCTACTAATGCTAATGCTAAGTACAAGTCAATGATGAAAAAAAAAAAAAAAAAGTCGTGAGTTAGGGTGAAATCTGAAAGTGTCTGCAATTCTACCCAGACCCGATAGGAGGGAGTATATGATGAGAGCCTTGTCAATAAATTCAGCCCTGGAGAGATTGTGCATGGTTCGTGGAGTAGAATTTTTTTCAGCATAGTCCATGCTTGTTAACAGGAGAGACTTGACTGCTTCTACAGGGATGGGATACACTTAAATAGAAAAATTGCAAAAATATTTGCTGATGCTATCGAGGCAGTTTTAGGTTGTTCAGAAAACTGCTAACTTGGTGGGGATAAACAGACTGATAGATTAACAGTAGCCTCCAGCAAAGGTGAGCGATTCTTGCACTGCTTCAATTGGAATGAGAACAGCCTGGAAGGCAAGTTGCTGGAGATCTCAAGAGCTGCTGGGAGTAATCATGAAACAAGTAAATACATGGGCTTTGTTAGGGTAACTAAGAGTAAGAACAAGTGCATGTATACTTGTATGTACACCAATGCTAGGAGTATAGTAAATAAATTTGATGGATTTGAAGTGCTCAAGACATCAAAGGCAGATATTGTTGGGATATCGGAGACACGGTATCACACAGATATGTGGAATTGGAATTTGAGGAGTACAATGTGTACAGAAAGGAAGGATAGACAGGTAAGGAAGGGAGGAGAGGTTATGCTATTATGTAAGAAACACAAAATCAGGCAGTGCATCCAGTTGACATTGGTGGACAGTGCAATGTTGAATCAGATTGGTGTGACATAAGCACATGGAAAACAAAAATAAGGGTAAGAGTGTGTTATAGGCCTAATGACTCTGATGAGTAGTTGACACTGGCAGACAGTGCAATGTTGAGTCAGTTTGGTGTGAAA
Source organism: Mastigoproctus giganteus (assembly GCF_048544385.1). Classification (NCBI taxonomy): domain Eukaryota; kingdom Metazoa; phylum Arthropoda; class Arachnida; order Uropygi; family Thelyphonidae; genus Mastigoproctus; species Mastigoproctus giganteus. The sequence continues at coordinate 163,269,012 of NC_143583.1, read as the reverse complement.
AAAGCATTAAAAGTCAAAATGATGATAGGAGTGTGTTATAGGCCTAATGACTGTGATGAGAACAACCAACTATACAGAGAAAGAGAGGGACCAGTAAATCAGAATGTCTTATGATGGGGGATTTTAACTTCCCAGATATTGACTGGAATTTGTGGGTTGGTCACTTGCACATTAGCAAGACTTTTGCAAATTTATTGGATGACTGTTTTCTACAGTAGCATGTAAATTGTGTTAGTTGTCTGATGGCACCAGGAGTTTCCCCCATCTCCGCATTGTATTCTTTGTACGTGTGACACAGAACTCTATGGAGGCCAGAGATTCAAAAAGTGTGTGGGGAGTGGTTTGTATGCAGTGTAATGTTCTGTTGCTTCTTTGACCATTTAGCCACTGGGTCCCTATTGGGACCCACCATTGTCCACACTTTGCCACGAGGAAGCAGGTCAGGCACCCAGCAGATTATTTAAGTACTCTGGCAGGCCTGGCCACTAACTGCCGAGGATTTCAGTGGCAAGGCCTATATAAAAAAAAAAAAGGGGGGTGAACACTAGAATTTGGAAAGGCCGAAAGAGATTTACGAGAAAGTGGTAGAATTTAGATGTTGATTAGAATTTGGCAGCATTGTTAGAGGTACTCGGTCGCTTTAGTTAGTGGGGGGAGACTGAAGACTGGGGGGAAACAGGTAGAAGGATGCGGACAATAGAGTAGGCATCCCCGAAGGGGTCATTGGGGACGAGTCCCACCAGGCAAAGTATGGGGAAGGCAGGGAGGGAGAGACAGATACCAGTCTCCTCCCCTCCCTGCCTGGGATTGGGGTTTTAAAGGGAACTGGGTTTGAGTACCCAGTTCAGATCAGCAAATGCAGTGTTGAGTCGATTCCAGTAGGATGGTCAAACTGACCATCCTGCTCCAGGGGTAGGATATGTTAGATGGCAGTGGGGGTGGGAGAGACAAACATTTACTTCATTCATAATCTGCAATCTCACTCTGCTTGCATTCTATTTTTATACTTTTTCTTATATTTTATAATATATATATATATATATATAGTTTTTTTTCTGTTAGGTTATATATATATATATATATCTATCTATCTATACATTAAAAAAGTTTTCCTCCTAGTGATATTTATTCGAGCCAATGGGAGAAGAGGGAGAGGCAATTACATCATTACAAATGCAATTAATTATTAACAACTTCCTCTATAACATTCACCAACCTCGTGAAGTGATTCACTGTCTAACGTCTGATTTCCATTTTGTATATTATTTTTTGTATATTAATGAATATTCTATATTTGTAAATACTGTAGTTTAGTATTTTGTAAATATTTGTAAATTAAGGCAGCCGTAGCCTAGTGGTCAGGCGCGCGGGTGCATAAGTATACGTGCCTTGAGTGACCGGGGTTCAAGCCCATGACTGCTGAATACAGTGCTGTTTCTTGTAATCTGTCTATCTTGTGAACTCTTCTGACCATTTAGTCATCTGGGAGTATAAACAGAAAATTTATTATTATTTATTTCAGTTAAATATTTTAGTCCTGCTGTTTCCGATGCAACAATATTCCTCATGTATTCTGGAACCCGAAGCAAAAGGCCTTTTCCTAAGTGACCTATGTAAATGCAGGTAAATAATTACATAGTGAATGTAATTATGTAATTAGTGATATTGGCTGAAGTCCAGTATAGTATACACTGGCAGGTACTTCAATGAAAGCGAGGAATACAGCGACAATTGACAGATGAAAGCACCTACCTCCCTTTTCTGATTGTTTTGTGTCATTGAGGAGGAGGGGCTTAGCTTAAGTAGGGTGTTTATCCCTCCATCCCGCTGTTTTAAAATGGGAAAACAAGTTCCCGATTAAAAACAGCGGCAAATGTGGGGAAAAACACCCTAAGCATATCAACCTAGGAGTATAGTGGGCAAGAAAAGCACTGACATTTGCCAATTACTGCTTTGTTCCTGTCCGTTTGTCGAAATATGGGAGTCACAACTTGTCAATCACTTCTTTTCCACTGTTTTGCTTGCCACCATGAAGGAGGGTGTACACCGTTCTGGATTTTATTGCGATATTTATTTGACCCTGAGAATGCTGCACACTACAAATGCACAGGTAAATAATTACATAGGTCATTTCCTGATTAGATATCGATCAGTGCATTTCGAGGTGTGTCTTTTATGTAGAAAAGATTTGACTTATTCCGTATGCCTCTACATTTTATGTAGAAAAGCATGTGCAGGGGCGGGCGAGCAAAGTGAGAAAGGGGCAAAGCCCCCCAATATATTACAGTTATTTATTATTTTTTTTTTTCATTGTCATTCATTTTTTTCGCACACACCAGGGAGGATGCAATAGTGTGTAATGCGAATTTAAATACTAATACATAACAGTTAAGCTAAATAAGCAAAAATATAAAAGATTAAAACTAGGGTTAGTGTGTACTTAACTGTAACATTTATGGTTTGTATTCTTTTTCTCACACACTTACTCTCTCATTCGTTCTTCTGGCTTTCATTTCATTTGCTTGACTCTTGCTTTCTGCACTACACTCTCTGGGCACACCAACTTACTGTTATTCTTCAGTTGTGGTCAGGCCTAGCTGCAAGTTTTTTGCAGGCTAGGGGAGAATGAAGTGATAATGTTTGTGTTGTTAGTATATAAAGTAAGTTAAGTTTTTATTAACCTTGTATTCTTTCAGCCAATTACATTTGCTTTTCCACTCATTCCCATTCACCATAACACTCGTTCACTCTCTCTTTCCCTTGTGCTGGGTCACACTTTCTCTCACCAAAACTGACATTTATTCCTTTTACCATAATTCCCAATTCACTCAGTGCCCAGCCTATTCATTCATTCATTCTACATTGCATCTGCTTGCTACTAGCTAACTGATATTTTTCAGCTAATCTGCTTCCCTGGCTGCCTGTACATCTCCCTCCCTCCCCTACATGGTTACTTATTTGGTGTGCGGCCCCCCAAGTTCCTAAAGGGTAGTGCTAGGAGGTAACCCAGGTCAATCTGGTTTTGTCATATCAGGGTGCAGAATACTGCTATCCTGACAGTTTTTAAGTCATTGTCTGGGCGTGGTGGGAAACGTGCAATTTTTACTATTGATTATTGTTTAATTGCAGGGGGGCTTAATTGCCGTTCTTTGGATAATTCTGCGCATTTCAAATGCTTTCCGTGTAAAGGTTGTAAAGGCTTTATAGTTTTCCTCTTCTATGATGAACAAATGTTCTTCTCCCCTGGAAAAGAGGCCAATCTGTGCTATCAGCTCTGTTCTGGGGATGTCATAAATTTTACATTCATATAGAATGTGTGCCCAGTCTTCACTCTCACCACAGGTGCAGTTTGGGTCATCAGTCAACCCTAAACTAGTTTCGGCTTTAAGGAGCCATGCCCTGTCAATATAAATGTTGTAAAAAGCGTCAATGGTTAGCCCAAAGCTAGCTTTGGGCTAACCATTGACACCTGTTTCTGTAGCAGAAACCTTTTGGTAACCAGAACTCTGGTTTCCTGCACCCACTTTGTTTGCCATAACTCGTGGAGTTTTGTGGTTATTCTTTTTCTTTCAACGTTTGAAGGTGTTGGCTGCATCAAGGGCTATCCCCAAAAATTCTGTGGTTATGCCCTTTTTAAGTCTATAATATAAGCCTCTTTTGGCTACTTCCAGATAACGTGGAAGAGCTCCGGCCAGCAACTGTAGTGCAGATGTGCTTACTGTGTGACATGCTCTGATAATACTGAGAAGTATCGCTTTTAATTTATTACAATTTCTTACTATGGCCGAGCGGGTGAACCACGCAGCAGCTCTATAGGTGATAACAAGTATCTAATATATCAAAGTATCAAATATATAATTGCCTGACCAATTTGATTGGATATTATGATGCAGTCACAAAAGAACTGGATGCAGGGAATAGCTTTGATATTATATACTTGGATCTTAGAAAGGCTTTTGATACTGTTGCACATGGAAGACTGCTACACAAATTGGAGCAGTGTGACACTGGAGGCAAATTGCTGCTATGGATAAAGGGGTGGTTGAGGGGGAGAAGACAGAGAGTGGTAATCAATGGACACTGCTCATCGTGGACTAATGTTATTAGTGGAGTCCCTCAGGGCTCAGTGTTGGGTCCATTATTGTTTTCTGTATTTATAAATGATATTGATGATGGTATATCAAGCTTAATGTCCAAGTTTGCAGACGATACAAAGGTTGGCAGGGTTGTCAAGGACACTACTGACACTATGCTGCTGCAACAGGATCTGGAAAGGTTGAGCAGTTGGGCTGAGAGGTGGCAAATGAAGTTTAACATTGACAAATGTAAAGTACTACACATGGGAAACAGCAACCCCAGAGCAACGTATCAACTCTGTGGTACTACACTGACAGTGGTAGAGAATGAAAGGGACTTGGGGGTGGTTGTGCAGGCAGATATGAAGTTCTCTGAGCAGTGCAGACGGGCTGCAAGAGTAGCTCATGGAGTATTGTCAATGATATACAGGAATTTTTCCAGCAGGGATAAGGAGTTGATTATTCCCTTGTATAAGGCAATGGTCAGGCCACACCTAGAGTACTGTATACAGGTCTGGAGGCCTCATTTCAAGAAGGATGTAGAGCTGCTGGAACGAGTACAGAGAAGGGCAACAAGATTAGTGAATGGAACAAAGGGGCGCTCTTACGAAGAAAGGCTTAAGTTTTGCAAATTACAGTGTCTGGAGACTAGGCACCAGCGAGGTGATCTGATAGAGGTGTATAAAGCCTTGAATGGTTTAAGCATGCTCAATGCTGATGGGATTCTTCCTCTAGCTCAGAATAATCACCTGAGAGGGCATAAATTCAAATTGAGGAAAGACAGATGTAGGATAGATGTGCGGAAATTTGCCTTTAGCCAGCGGGTGGTTGGTTGGTGGAACAGACTTCCATCCCTTGTAGTGGAGGTTGATAGCCTAAATAAGTTTAAGGCTCAGCTGGACAGGTATTTTGAACGAACAGAGGGGTGAAGTGGAAGTGGGTTTTTTTCTTTTTTTTTTTGGCTGATGCTGCATAAGCTTGCTTTCTTGCATCAAATGCCTCTACTAATACTAATGCTAAAAGTAGGTACACGGCTCGACTGATCCTGGCAATAATTTCTGATCCTGCATAATTTCTCACTTTCTTCACCAAGTAGGTCAAATGGGGATAAAAAGTTAATTTTGAATCAAAGACCACTCCAAGATATTTCAGTTCTGTTACCATTTTATAGTAATTTTGCTAATTTTGATTTGTGAACTTCTTATGTACAAATTGCCTTTTAGAAGTATTTGTTTGGTTTTTTCAGGCGATATTTTAAGCATGTGCATTTGTGCTCACTCCTGCAACTGCAAGAGGGCGGCATTTGATCTTTGCTCAACCACTCGTGTGTTACCTTTTACAAGGAAAATCATGTCATCTGCAAAGGCCAGGCTTTCCACGGGGCCCAGATCCAAGGCCACAAATTCGTCCAGAACAATGTTCCAAAAGAAAGGGCCAAGGATTGAATCCTGCGGGCAGCCTTTATTCACAGGGCGTGTCAATTCCTGGAACCTTGTGCGTACTGAGACACTTCTGTCTGTATGGTGGCTGTTTATTACCTTATAGAGGTTTTGTGGGGCATTTGCCTGGCGAAGTCCTAAAGACACTAGGCCACCAGAGTGAGTCAAATGCCCAGCAAAGTCGAAGGAGATTGCCAGCATATATTTCTCCTCTGTGTTTTTAAATGTTGTCAGTAGGTGGTGCATGGCATCCTCCGTAGAATTGCCCTGCTTAAAACCATACTGATTGTTGGAATGCAAACCTGCTTCTGTGTAATATTGAGCTAATCTGCTATATATCAGTCTTTCATATATTTTCCCTAGTACAGGGAGTAGGGCTATTGATCTATATGATTTGGGATCGGTAGGGGATTTCTCGGGGTTTTTGAGAATTAATCTTAACACAGCTTTTTTCCATGTTTTTGGGAATATACCTTCTGTCATACAGTTATTATATAGCGTTATTAACTTGTCTGGTGCTATTTCCCCTAAATGTTTGATAATCTCAACCTCTAAGAGGTTAGGCACATTATAGCCGTAGCCTCTTATGTGCCATTAAACCTCCATAAAAAGAACTCTAAGAAGTTAAAACCTGGGCATTTATTGCTTTTGGTTTTAGATAGTGCTATTTCTAAGTCTTGTATAGTAAACAGAGGTTCAATATTGGCACTGTCATATTCAGTGTTTTCTTTTATAATGTCCAGCTGGGTGGGGTCCAACTGATCCCCAGTTTCAGTCTGAATAATACTGTCTATGATGTTATTTACAGAATCGGCCCAACACAGGGCCGATTCTGTAAATAACATCCCATCTAGTTTGATAGTGGTTTCCAAGACATCCCCTCTTGGCAGCTTGTTAGTCACAATTCTGTAGACAACTCCAAGGGTTACTGTTTCCAGTAGTTCCCACCAACTGCTTCCAGCATTCCTTTTTCTTGTCTCTTATGAGGGCTGTATACTGATTCCTGAGAGTTCTATAAGAATATCTCAGTGCATCCACCTCATTTTGTGGCCAAGATGTTCTCGCTCTTTGAAAACGTCTCCTCACCTGGTGTACTCTTCTCCTGAGTATAGTCAGTTCAGGGCACCACCAGGGGACTGCCTACTTCCTCGGCTTTTTCCGTGGGATAGACAGGCTTGCTGTTTTTATTAAAATGTTTGTCATAATCAGTGCTTGCTCATCTGGGCTACATTTGCCAGATCTAGACCACTCATTTTCCTGTTTTTTCTGCTCAGCTGATGCATGTTCTGCAAAAATCTGCCAGTTTGCCTTTTTAAGGTTATACCTTTGATAACCAACAAGGAGTTGGGTTGTTTGTAACTGCCTGTTTAGTTTGAAGGTGATGGCTCTAGGATCTGACATAGTCAAGGCTGGCTGGACATACCAGTCTGTAATTTTATAGGCTATTGAACTGTGGCAAGAGTGACATAACTGTCACTCTCCCATATGGTACTGCTAAAAGTTGGTAAGTTATTAGGTTGATTTATCACTTGAAAGGGTGAGGTGGCTATAAATCTGATAATATCTGCCCATCGTTTGTGCCTACTCTGTCTTCTGTACAGCTATGCCATAAGGCTGACTGGCAATTGACATCAGCACACACAATGATATTTGCAGTTGATGACAAATTTATGACTGCTTGTCTCACTGCTAGGCTTTTCATACCAACTAAGAAATACTGTTAAAGGTTCAGGCCTAAATGGTTGTCAGATGAATTACCGTATTTCCCCATGTATAAGGTGCACCTTAATTTTGGGGCCTGAAATTTGAAAAAAAATGTATTACATAGAGTTATTGAACTCAAGTTTTATTCATCATAAAATTCATACAACTTATCACTGTCTTCATATATTGCCTCGTCCTCAATTCCATCTATGGCATTTGAAATGCCACACTTCTTAAATGACTTGACAACGATCTCAATCTTGATATTATCCCAGGATCTTTTCACCCAAACTTCTCCTATTTCCAGTTTCTTCACTCTTCCTGCTGGTGTCAATTGTCCCCAGAAGACTTCATCCATTGGTTATATTTTTTTCTCTCATGGCAGCTTTGAAGGGTTTGTTAATGTTGACATCAACTGGTTGGAGCTGGGATGTCAAGCCTCCAGGTATGATAGAAAGTTTTGTTTTTTGCTCTGCAGCAATCTTCTTTGTATTTTTTGTTATGTGTGCCCTGAACTGATCAAGCGCCAATAGAGCAGGTTTGTGTAAGAGCCCACCTGGTCTCCTACTCCAAACTTTCTCAAACCAGATCTTCATCCCATCCTGATCCATCCAATCCTTGTCATAAACGTGGACAATCACTCCTCGAGGAATGTCTTCTTTTGCATTTGAAAATCAGCATAGGAGGCAGCTTGGTTCCATCAGCACAAGAAGCTAGAACAACTGTATAATGGCTCTTTTCATGTCCACTTGTCTTCACAGTTACAGTTTTCACCCGCTTCTTATCAACAGTTCTGTTACTTGGGACATCAAACTGAAGGGGGACTTTGTCCATATTTGCAATCTGTCCCAACTCAAACTGATGTGTCTTCCGACATTGAATGACAAAACGATGAAATTCAAGGACCTTCTGCTCATAGCTTTCAGCCATCTTTTGGGCAAGTCTGGTGCGTGTACGCATGCTTAATCCATTCCGTTTCATGAACCTGAAGCCCCAATTGTGTCCTCCTTTGAAATCAGTAACTTCTTTTTTCATCAGCAATTCTTCTTGCCTCAGGCTGAACCATCTTTGTGGATACAGAAATTCCAATTGCCCTTTGCTCCTCAATCCATATCTTCAATTCCCTCTCTAAATCAGGCCATTTTGCTGGCTTGCCTCTAATGGCCTTCTTCTGCAGTGGCGTTTTCAGTAGGGTTTCTACTTCCCGTAGCCAGTCTCGGATTGTTTTCTCAGTTGGAGGAGGACCAAACTTACGTTCAGCAGCACGATTTCCATTCACTTTTGCAAACTGGATCACTTTTAACTTGAATTCAGCACTGTACGAAAATCTTTTCTGAGCCATTTCTGGGCAGAATGTGGCAAAACGTAACCTAATATACCGGGAACAAGTGCGAAACAATGAGCGCAAAGACAACAAGCGCAAAAAAGCGGGAAATGCAAGTAAAAAAATCTACAACCACTGTATAAGATGCACCCAGTTTTTAGACCCCAAATTTTTCGAAAAAAGGTGCATCTTATACATGGGAAAATATGGTAATAAGGCTCGTGGCAGAGAAGAAAAATGCATGGGGTGCATATAAATTATCAGGTGATACAGAAGCCTATGCTGATATAAGCTAGTCTATAATCAAGTCACAAAGGAAGTTAGACAGGCAAAGGCAGATTACAATAAATCTTTGGCAAGGGATTCAAAGAAAAACAACAAAGAGTTCTTTACTTATATAAACTCTAGAATGAAGGGGTTGAATCCGATTGGTCCACTGAACATAGATGGTTCGGCTAGCTACTAGCTATTGATGATCTTACTCAAGTAGCTGATAAACTGAATGAGTATTTTGCATCTACATTCACACATGAGGAGTTATTCAAGGACGGGAATGCCAGAAGTTTATCAAACTCTAACAGGGAGCTAAGTGATTTTGTAATAACTGAGAGAAAAGTGGAGGAGAAATTGTTGAAGTTAAAAATAAAAAAGGCACCTGGGGCAGATGGAATCTATCCAGTTATATTGAACAAAAGAAGTAAGCAAACCCTTAGCCATAATTATGGGAATATCCTTAGAGTTAGGGGAGGGTCCTCATGGACTGGAGATGTGCAAATGTATCCCCATTTCAACAAGGGAATGCAAAGGGTGACACAAGTAATTATAGACCTGCTAGTTTAACTTCTGTTCCAGGGAAAATAATAGAGTCACTGGTTAAAGAGGTGATACAGGATCACCAGACAAGACTGCAGTAACAGTTCAGACATAGCATGTTTTTGTTAAGGGGAAGTCTTGTCTGACCAATTTGATTGGATACTACGATGTGGTCACAAAGGAACTGGATGCAAAAAATTATTTTGATATCATATACTTGGATTTCAGGAAAACTTTTTGATACTGTTGCACGTGGAAAGCTGCTGTACAAATTGGAGCAGTATGGCATTAACAGCAAGTTGCTGCAATGGATAAAAGGGTGGTTATGTGGGAGATGGCAGAGAGTGGTAATAAATGGTTACTGTCTACGTGGATTAATGTTATAAGTGCAGTCCCCCAGGGTTTGCTGCTGGGCCCATTGTTATTTTGTGCAATGAAGGTATATCAGGCTTAATGTCCAAGTTTGCAGATGATACAAAGGTTGGCAGGGTTGCTAATGACAGTGAGCTACTGCAACAGGATCTAGAAAAGTTAAGCAGATGAACTAAGAAGTGGCAAGAACTAAGAACTAAGAAGTATTGAAGTTTAACATTAACAAATGCAAAGTACTGCATATGTGTAGCAGTAACCCAAGAGAAATGTACCAACTGTGTACTACTACACTCAGGTTGTGCAGTTAGATATGAAGGTCTCTGAGCAGTGCAGATGGGCTGCCATAGAAGGTCATGGAGTTTTGTCAATGATATATAGACAATTTTGCTAGAAGAGACAAGGAGGTGATTATCCCTTTGTATAAGGCACTGGTTAGTCACATGTTGAGTACTGCATAAGGGTCTGAAAGCCTGACTTTAGGGAGGATGTGGATCTGTTGGAACACAGAGAAGAGCAACAAGATTGGGGAGAGAGAGAGAGAGAGCAAAAGAATGCACTTACAAGGAATGGCTTCTGTTTTTAAAATTTCTGCATCTGGAAACTAGGCACCTATGAGGTGAAATGATTGAGGTGTTTAAGGCCTTGAATGTATTGAGTAAGCTCAGTGTTGATGAAATCCTTCCTCCTACTTAGACTACACTCATGAACTGGCATAAATTCAAATTGAGAAAGGATGTTTGCAGGTCTGTGCATAAATTTGTCTTCAACCAGAGTGTTGTTGATTGTTGGAACAAACTCTCATATAGTGTTGTGGAGGTGAGCAGTTTGAATAAATTCAAGGAAGAACTAGATTAACTGTTACAGTGAATTGACAGATGAAATGAGTAATGTTGGCTTTTTTTTTTTTTTTTTTTTTTTGGCTGATAATGTATAAGCTAACTTTCCTGCATCTTTTGCCACTATTTCTAATAATAAAAAATTTCCTAAGTAGGTAACCTTGACTCCACTGTGCAAATTAAAAAAATGAATTTCATTAAAATATTATTTATTTTTGCAGTACATAAAAGATTTGAAATAATAATTCTCAGAAATGTAGAGAAATGTATTTTCATATTCCCTCTTAATGACCCTTGTGAAACAAACTGGGTGTAATGTCCTAGATTTTTCATGATATTTTCTAATCTTTTATAGTTGTCTTGTTTGTCCACACCTAATTCAACAGCATTTTTTTTAGAGAACCACCTTTATTGAGTCTTTCCAGAGCATTCAATTTAATTTTATAATAACAACAACTCTTTCTTTACTTAAACATATTCATAATGGTCCACTGGATATTGATGGTTCAACAGTTGAGGATCCTGCTCAGGTGGCTAACAATCGAAACGAGTATTTTGCATCTACATTCACGCATGAGGAGTTATTCAGGAAGGAGAATGATGTAGGTAAAGTAAACATTGGCAGTGAGCTGGATGATTTTGTAATAACTGAGAGGAAAGTGGAGGAGAGATTGTTGAGGATAAACACAAAAAAGACACCTGGGGTGGATGGGATCTATCCAGTTATATTAAAGGAGGCAGCAAAGGAAGTAAGCAAACCCCTAGCTTTAGACTCAGGGGAGGTACCCATAGACTGGAGATGTGCAAATGTAACCCCAATTCACAAAGGAGGATCAAAGGCTGACACAAGTAATTATAGACCTGTTAGTTTAACTTCGGTTCCAGGTAAATTAATGGAGGCACTGGTTAAAGAAGCACTGCAGGATCATCTAGACAAGAATTCAGTTATAGCTCAGACGCAGCATGGTTTTGTTAAGGGCAGGTCTTGCCTGACCAATTTGATTGGATACTATGATGTAGTCACAAAAGAACTGGATGCAGGGAATAACTTTGATATTATATATTTGGATCTTAGAAAGGCTTTTGATACTGTTGCACATGGAAGACTGCTGCACAAATTGGAGCAGTGTGGCATTGGAGGCAAATGCTGCTATGGATAAGGGGATGGTTGAGTGGCAGAAGACAGAGAGTGGTAATCAATGGACACTGCTCAACGTGGACTAATGTTATTAGTGGAGTTCCTCAGGGTTCAGTGTTGGGTCCGTTGTTGTTTTCGGTGTTTATGAATGATATTGATGATGGGATATCAAGTTTAATGTCCAAGTTTGCAGATGATACAAAGGTTGGCAGGGTTGTTAAGGACACCACTGACGCTATGCTGCTGCAACAGGATCTGGAAAGGTTGAACAGATGGGCTGAGAGGTGGCAAATGAAGTTTAACATTGACAAATATAAAGTACTACATATGGGAAACAGTAACCCCAGAGCAACGTATCAACTCTGCGGTACTACACCGACAGTGGTGGAAAATGAAAAGGACCTGGAGTAATTGTGCAGGCAGATATGAAGTTCTCTGAGCAGTGCAGACGAGCTGCAAGAGTAGCTCATGGTGTCTTGTCAATGATATACAGGAATTTTTCTAGCAGGGATAAGGAGGTGATTATTCCCTTGTATAAGGCAATGGTTAGGCCACATCTTGAGTACTGTATACAGGTCTGGAGGCCTCATTTCAAGAAGGATGTAGAGCTGCTGGAACGGGTACAGAGAAGGGCATCAAGATCAGTGAATGGAACAAAGGGTTGCTCTTACGAAGAAAGGCTTAAGTTTTGCAAATTACAGAGTCTGGAGACTAGGCACCGGCGAGGTGATCTGATAGAGGTGTATAAGGCTTTGAATGGTTTGAGCATGCTCAATGCCAATGGGATTCTTCATCTTGCTCAGAATAATCAGCTCAGGGGGCATAAATTCAAATTGAGGAAGGACGGATGTCGGATAGATGTGCGGAAATTTGCCTTTGGCCAGCGGGTGGTTGGTTGGTGGAACCGACTTCCATCACTTGTTGTTGAAGTTGATAGCCTAAACAAATTTAAGGCTCAACTGGACAGGTATTTCGAGCGAACGGAGGGGTGAAATGGGAGTGGTGTGTTTTTTTTTGTTTTTTTTGGCTGATGCTGAATAAGCTTGCTTTCTTGCATCATATGCCTCTACTAATGCTAATGCTAATAAATTTACATAATATTTAACTAAATTATGTACTGTGATTGAAGTAAGAAATACTGATGCACATATATTTGGAACAAATATGTGTGCATCAGTATTTCTTACTGATACAAATAACTGACCTCTGGGGAAGCATACAACTTAAATTGGTGTCTGGTTGCAAGTATAATAGACCAATGACAATGGCACACTGCAGTGTGCACTGGACATTGGACAATAAGTTTTAAAGAGGGAGGTGGGGGTGGGCATAAATTAATCTGCAATTTGGTTAGGCAGAAGTGGGTTAAAAATACATCTACTGTATAAATTTTAATAAGTTTTAGCAATTTCAGATCCTGAGGCTTTCAAAGGGGAATGGAATAACAAAGATTTTTTAGAATAAAAAAGATGCAAAGTTATTAATCAGAAAAATATTGATACTCACATTATATTCGGGTTTGAAATATCCCATTTTCATCCACCAAGCATACCAAGCCGCTTCTACATATTTTGGACTATAGGCATCAGGCATCGAGCCTGAGATATCTATCAAAGAAATTATACTTCATCAGTCATTAACACTATGACTCAATCAATATTATTAAATGAATCAGTTGATGCTCAATGATATTACCTTCTATATAGAGAAAAAGCTCAATCAACAGTAATGTACTCTGCTAGCCCTAATAGCATGATGAGCTACCTTTTGCTTAGATTACAACTGTAAAATAGCTTTATTTTACCTCTTGGACTTATCTGAATAAGTAGTCTTAGAAACGCTAATTCTTTGCCACGGCCTGTATAAGTAAAGCTTCCTCCCTCCCCAACGGAGAAGGCTGCGTCGCTGCCCCCTGTGGTGTGCAGGTGACGCCGCGCGAGTGAAACAGTATCGCCCCCGTCATGTGCCGCCAGCTAGTGGAGAGTGGTCATCTTTCCCCAGGCAGTGGGCTGACGCATGTTTTCAAAACGAGAGATTGAGATGTGACACTCTGCAGATAGAAAAGTTGCCCCTGTAAGCCATACTACTGATGCCGACTGAATCACGTATCAGCGGAATGTTTGGTAGTGGGGAAACTAAAAAGGGGAGAGGTGAATGTCACATAAACTTCTCCAAAGCAGCCCTGCACGAATATGCCAGCCCCTTAATAAATATCGTCCCTGGGTGAGTCAGGTCCTAAAAGTGTCAAGCAAAAACCCTTTTTGCCTGACCGTCCAAATGAACACCTGCATCTGCGAGGGAAAAGCAGAAAGGGGACAAACTTATATATAGAGATTGAGAACAAAGGAGAGGAGTCGTCGTCGAGGGAGTGGTCCAGTTCGTTGATCAGAAAGTTGTCCAGTTGCCGTGGTCCAGTGGTCGCAGTCGAGTTGATTCGAGAGCAGTAAGGAGAAAAGAGGCAGAGAGCGGTATTACCCCGAGTAGAAGCGAGAAAAGATGATGCTGGAGGTAGTGAAGTCCTCGCTCCGACGTGGCTCGGAACTTTGCGGTAAGTTCACCCCATTTTAATCAATAGAATTGTATATGATAGTATGTCATATTATACCCACCTTTCTTCTCATTGAAGTAAGCTTCAAGATGTGTTTGATGTGATTGTAACAGTAAAGTAATATTATCCAATGATACCATATTGTGTTCTATTATTTACACAGCAATCACCTTTGCTACTCATTTAACACTAAGATAGGAGAATATCTATGTCATGATCTAAAGGAAAGGAATTGTTGTTTGCCTAACTACATGAAGATACACAGATTTAATGTACCAACCAAATATCCCTTAAACTAACTTAACAATTATCTGGATACTAGATACGGTTATATTGAGTTTATTGTACGTTTATATGTAATGTTGTTATGTAATGTTGTTGTTTAATAAACCATGTTTGTTTGCTAACTTTGCCTCATGACATTCTCTGGTTACACACGGACCACGGAATCCAAGTTAAGAAAGAACCTTTATTTGCGGCCACTCTAGAGGCTCTGTTAATTCAATAGAGAATCAGGGTGGAGAACACAGCGCCCTCCGATGTTGCCAATCTTATTCCACGAATAAGATTGAAGAAGACGTGAGGTTTATGTCCTAATTCAAACTGGTAGACGAACACATTAAAACCCGACTCTCTGGACATTCATTTTAGTGTTGAGCATGCTTGAAGGTTGTATGGATATTGGTGAAAGTTACACAGCATGCCCGCGCTATAACGGAGAGAAAAAGCGGCGTTACACTGGCGCTAATCGCGACCAGGATTGGATGTGTTATTTCGGGATGAAAAACTGTTTTATGAGTACTTATTGGTAACTAGGATTGATGTAGACTGAAGTGTGAAACAGCAGTAGAACGAACGAAAATAGAGAAGAAGAAATAGAAGAAAATTACTACTGTAGAAGGGAAGGCACTAGTACCGTGGATGTGTTTGCAGAGAATGGTAGAGGCATTTTGTTTTTCAGCGCATCAGCACAAGTAACACGGTCGTCTTCAGGAACACCCACATTGAACAACAGTTAGGAACTAGTAACTAGTACTATTTTTACATCTAAGCGAGAAGGGAAAACCAATAAAATAAATAGTTGCTATATGTTGTAACACTTTTGTTTAGGATTATTGATTACTAACGTTATATAATTCTGTTTTCAGCAACGTAAAGGTAGGTCACACTATTTTGGAAAACGGGATCCCACAGTACATAGATAGGCTTACCCCAACATTTTATCTGAAAACTAATAGGGTCATCTAATTTCACTTACACAGGAATAAGTTTAAAATGGAGGGACAGAGCCCACAAACCACACAGGTCGCAATAGATCCTTCAGCTCCATTATTCGTAACAGAACAGACTCAGTCTCCTCCCGATGCAGCTAGACCGCAGTTGGCTAATATTGCAGGTTACTTGGGTCTTGTTCCAGTTTTTTCAGGCAGCCCTGATGAAGGCCCATCTATTCAATATTTTTTCGAAATGCTCGAAAGCGTAGGGGAATTAGCTCTTTGGGGAAATTCTGAACTTTTGGCAGTCTGTAAAGCTAAGTTTCGCTCTCTTGCAGTGGAATTCTTAGCACAGTCATTAGAATTACGTAGAGAAAAAGACTATACCGTGTTCAAGAATGCTTTCTTAGCCCAGTTCGAAAAAACGGAACCAATAGTGACATGCTTGAGTCAATTCTCAAATGCTGTTCAGGGGCCCACCGAAAATGTGGCGAATTTTAGCGCCCGCGTCAGAAATTTGGGACTAGCGTTTAAAACCCAAAGTGAGTCGCCTGAGGCATTATCAATTTTAGACCAGGCAATGTTGGCTCAATTTCTCAGGGGGGTATCAAATAAAATCAGAAGGATGGTGCTCTCTCAGAATCCGTTAACTTTCTCACAAGCGATAAACATAGCGAAGCGTGAGGAAACAAATGACCTCATATCGGATTCAAAACATAGATCCGTTAACACTCTTTGTGGGCAAACTAATAGTGATGGAGAAATGCTCAATCAACAAGTAAGCTATTTTAAAGAATTTTTAAAGCCGTTACAAGAACAGATACGAGACCTACAACAATCGTTATATACTCTATCAGTAAATAATGTTATGCAAAATAAATTAGAAACGCAAGGCACTACAAACAATGGAAATAATTCATATCAAAAATGGAGCACTGGAGCTTATGCATCTTCCCCTTCGTGCGACCGCGAAGCGTTCCCTGTAAGGCACTTACAGTCGAACAGGGCGTTGCCAAGAGACGCTAGCGATACTCGTTATCACAGGCGCTACGGAGAGCCGAGTTATGCTGGGAAGCAAGCATACCGTAACCAAGCTAAGACTACAGAAGGCAGGGGCCGTGGTTCTGATCGATGCGGCTGTCGGTGCAACTATTACCCGACGCCAGATTGTTCTCCTCCTCGGTGCGCGAGGTATGCCGCGCGCGAGTACACTACCTTACCAAAAAATGGGACACCCCATGCTAATAGTCAGGGTTACAATTTTAACAGGAATAGAGACAAAATAGCAAATAGAACGTATTATAGTAATCGAAATAAGGGTAATATGAACTCATATAATAGGGAAAGAAGGGAAATAAATAAAAGTGGGCATATTTTTGAACAAACTCAACCTAAAGCTGTTTTGGGAAGGCAAATAAATCAAGATAATTACAAAACAGATAGGGAGAGATATATGTGACAAAGATCAGTTCCTGCACCAAATAGAAAGAGTTTTTCATGTTATAGAACTACCTCATTGCAACAAAATGTAAACGGAGTCGCTAAATCGTATGCCCGTAGTAAAAACGTACAACAAGGGGTATATATATTAGATGATGATTCCAAATTGCCATTGATTAGTGGGTTTATTCAAGGTGTTCCGGCTAAATTTCTAGTGGACACAGGAGCTAGCATAACGCTTATGAATACAAATTTATATAATAAAATTAAGCATGATAAGTCATTAAATTCGAGAACACCAGACCTAACTATAACCGGAGTTTCTGGCTATATTGTTCCAATTCATACTGAGGTTACAGCGAATTTTAAGTTAGGTGATGCTACTTTCCAAGAAAGTGTTTTAGTAGCTTCAGGGAATTTTAAGGGTCGTTATGATTTAATATTAGGACTAAATGTCTTAAGACGTTTTTCATTTACCATAGATCTAGGTAAGGGAATTATACACTCTGCCCCATTGAACATTTGCTTAAGGGAAGAGGGTAGCGAGGAGAAAGGCGTAAAAGACCAGTATGTGAATTTAAAACCGTCGGTAGCTAAATTAACGGGTAAACATTTGATCCCCGCCTCATCAGAAAAAGTAGTAACGGCTGTTTGTAACCAACTCGCTGCTTTTGCCGAACAGTTGGTTTTGACAGAGCCTAACTCCAACTTAGGTCGTGACGACCTGGCAGTTAAATGCTCAATAGACAGATTAGGTCCAGATGGCAAAGTGTCAGTTCTTGTTGCCAATCTGACAGACAAACCGCTCCATCTTCCAAAAGGGATGAATATTGCTAGTCTTGAGGGTGTTAGGGATAATACAGTTGTTTTTACAGGTGAGAAAGCTAATGAGAAAGCTACATCTCCCGTGACTTTGCAAGACTTTGACCTCGATCACTTGACAGATGATCAAAGGCATAAACTGTCCGATTTGTTATACGAATATAGAGATATCTTCGCCAAGTCCCCAGCTCAGCTAGGAAATTCGAAGGTGCTAAAACATAGGATTAGATTGACTGATGATATACCGGTGAAGCAGACAGCCTATAGAGTTCCATATTTGTTAAAAGATGAAGTTCAAAGGCAGGTAAATGAACTATTGGAGTCCAACATCATACAACCAAGCCATTCTCCATATGCAGCGCCTATAGTTCTAGTCAAAAAGCCTGATTCGACTTATAAGATGTATGTGGACTTTCGAAAATTAAAATTCTAAAATTCTTTCTGAAAATTATTCTCTCCCTAATGTTAGTGAGGTACTTCAGCATCTCAGACAAGCGCGTTATTTTACTTCACTCAATTTACGAAGTGCATTCCACCAAATTGAAGTGCACCAAGCTGATCGTCACAAAACCGCCTTCACTACTGGTGAATCCTTATATGAATTTTCTCGAATGCCGCATGGATTAAAGAATGGTTTTACGTCGCTTTTGAAAGCCTTATCATTAGTGCTTCATGGACTCGGAGAAGAATCAGTTTTCGCTTACCTTGAACATATAATTATTGCTTCACCCAACCTTGATTCACATCTCTTGAGGTTGCGAAAGGTTTTCCAGCGTCTGAGAGAATACGACCTTAAGCTAAAACCCAAGAAATGCGAGTTCCTAAAAGAACATTTAAAATACCTTGGGCATCTAATCAATTCTGAAGGTATTCGTCCTGATGCAGACCAAGTGGCTGCTGTTCGAGATGCGCGTCCTCCTCGGAACGCAAAACAAGTGCGATCTTTTCTAGGAATGGCAGGGTTTTACAGGAAGTTTATTCCTAATTTTTCGGAGATTGCGAGACCTCTAACAAATTTGACGAAGAAAGAAACACCATTTGTCTGGAACAGCTCAACGCAGCAGGCTTTCGATCAGTTAAAGGCTGTTTTGACTACACCACCTTTGCTAGTCTATCCTGACTTTTCCCGACCTTTCGTCCTATCTGCGGATGCATCTTCATATTGTGTCTCAGCATGCTTAGAAGTACAGATAGATGAGAATTCTAGACAGCCAGTAGCTTATGCGTCCAGATTGTTAAAAAAGTCAGAATTAAACTATAGTACTACAGAGAAAGAAGCCTTGGCTATAATCTTTGCAGTCATGCAATTTAGGCCTTATTTGGTGTCAAATCATTTTACGTTAATAACGGATCATCAACCATTGAGCTTTTTGCTTAATCTAAAGAACCCATCGCCCCGTTTAGCTCGCTGGAGTATGATGTTGCAAGAATACGATTTTCAAATTATCTACCGTCCTGGTAAAGTGCATTCAAATGCAGACTTTCTTTCTAGACCGGTTTTAGAGGAAGATGAGACACAAAAAAGGAATAGGAAACCAAGAAATACGAAGGTAGTCGCTCCATTATCAACAGAGGCAAATCAGGAATCAGTGATTTTTCCTCAAAATCAAACCAAAACTTTGATCAAAACTCTACAGAGAGAAGATCCGATTTTGCAGAAATTAATTTAAGCGCTAGAAGGAACACTCCAGGCATCAACAAGAGTGCCAGATTCCTTTTATATGAGTAATGATGGATTATTATACCACTATACTCTGTCGGGCTCTGGAAACACCCGGGAAGACCCAAATGAACAGTTAGTTGTTCCAGAAGGTCTGAAGGGGGAAATCTTAAAATCATGCCACGACGATTTACTTTCTGGAGGCCATTTTGGGTTACAGAAGACACTAGAAAAAGTTAAAAGACACTTTTTCTGGACAGGCATGTACGCAGACATCCGTAATTATATTGAATCATGCCCATCTTGTTTGGAACGTAGAGGTTTTAACCCTAAAGCGAAAGCGGCTCTGATGAGAGTCCCAGTCGAAAACGCCCCTTGGGTGAGGGTGTCTTTAGATATTTTGGGACCTCTCCCAATGACGCTGAAAGGAAACAAGTATTTGCTGTTGGCAGTTGACAACTTTACACGTTATGCCGAAGTGGTCCCACTGCAGACTCAAAAAGCGGATGAAGTTGCAACAGCTTTTATTAATAATGTGATTGCTAGGCATGGAATTCCTAAGTACATTCTTACAGACCAAGGCACAAATTTTATGTCTTCATTGTTACGACAAGTGTGTGAGAGGTTGAATATTCATCAAATTCATACGTCTCGATATCATCCGCAAACAAATGCCAAAGTGGAACGTCTAAATCGCACCTTAGCTAATATTTTGTCTCATGTCATAAATGAGGCTCAATCAGACTGGGACGAAATGACGCCATTGGCGATAGCTGTGTACCATGCAGCGACCCATAGTGCTACTCAGGAATCGCCTAACTTCTTAATTTATGGTAGAGACTTACTGTTGCCTTCTGATTTATGGCATGCAAAAGAAAAACAGTCTTATGCATCCTTGGAAAATTATTCTGAAAAGTTGTGTGCGCGTCTTAGAAGAACCTATGAGATTGTGTCCCAACATCTGGAAGAGGCAGTGCAAAAACAAGAAGAACGAAGAGCTACAGTAGCTGTAGACAAGAATATTCGTGTGGGAAATCTTGTCTATCTTTTTACTCCTAAGATAAAGGTAGGCACAACAAAGAAACTGGCTCGATTGAGTACAGGTTCTTACCGTGTAACCAACCAAACTTCGCCAGTAAATTTTGAGATTCAGAATCTGTCCAACCCAAGAGACAAGCAATTAGTGCATGTGGACCGATTGACAAAGGTAGTTGATCGAAAAGTTTTCCCTGAACTGAGAGTTGAAGAGACAGTAGAAGCTGAAGATAATGAACCGCTGGAATAAACTTGTGATTTAATCCCACCAATAGACCCTAGGCCGGCGATAACAAGACCAGTTCGGCCTACAACTGTGCCAGTATCCATTCCCTTAAGGAATCTCCCAAGTAGGAATAAAAATATTCTGGCTGATAAATCAGTGGAAGCTACCCAAGTGCCAACACAGACGCATGGTTACAACTTGCGTAGCCGAAATCGAGTGACTCACACTCCGCATGTAGTGACTATCACTCCCCCACCACAAAATGAAGTGTTAGTTCCCGAATTAGTTCCCAGCGAAAGAGAGGAAACAGGACAGAGTAATCCCATTCTCGAAGTAGAGATGCCGAGTGATGAAGTTCAAGAGCAGAATCTTGTAGACCTTAGTAGTCCTGAACAAAATGAACCACCAGGTGGTGCTGAAAGGACATTACAGTGGATGCTTGGACCACTTGCATCAAGGGTTGATTCACAGGACAGTGAAAAGAGTTTTAATTGGTCAAGCCTCCTCAGAGATGCTGGGAGGGATTAAAAAAAAAAAAAAAAATAATAATAATATAAATTAAATAATTAAAAATAATAAAATTATTTCAGTTTTTGACTAATGAGAAGAGTATGCTAGAATGTATATTTTTTGAGGCATTGACTAAGGAATCCTTGAGTTGGCCAGGGATTACAAATTGCATTGCAGGAGATAGTGGTTCGAATTGTTTCATTATCGATAGCCAGCCCTGTTTACACTATCGAGTTTGGCTAGTTCCCGACTTCACACGTGTGTATGAAGTCCGAAAGATTGAAGGAGTTACTTGTAGATATATAGTGGAAGTACAATCACACGCTAATGCAACTGTTGAGACGTTGTCATTAAAGAATTTCGCTATCACACGAAACAACATTGAAATTCAAGTTTTAGGAGCATTTGATCAACCCACCGACATTCTCGAACACCATTTAATTCTGAGAGTTGGTGATAGTACTGAAGCGTACCTAGACCAAGCAGCTTTGATATCTCGACCAAAATACGGAGAGATTGGTGACGTACAAGCGAATTATAGTGTGTCGAAACATTTTATATTTGATGACAAAATGATACAGTGTCAATACTATGAAGAGAAAGTCCGTTGTCAAAAAAGCGAGTCTTATTTAGAACAAATGGTAGCCAGCAAAATAAATAAGCTCCCTAAAACGCAAGTTTCTCATCAGCTAGAAGTTGAGCCTTCTGGTAGGCTCACATCAAAAATGCTGCAATCAGCTCCATTAACCTTAGACTTGTCGTTTCTCGGATTCGAATTTTACTTGGAAACACACACAGTATGTCCAAAGTTTGTTGACGAGGTTACCAAACCGATTGGATGTTTTACATGTGATACACTGGCTACACTTACTTTTCAAGCATTTTCGACATGTCTTTCTGGAACAGTTTCTGTAAACTTTCAAAACATATTAGTGGCCACAAGATCAGTTAAGTTAACTCAAGAAACTAGTACATACACTATTCAATTCAAGAGCGATGTTAAATGTCATAATGAGAACTTGTGCCTAGTCGCACGAACTATTACAGCTTGTAAGGACATAGAATTCTGTTTAGAAGACCCAGCATTACAAGTAAACCACCCAAACTTTTCACAAGTTTCACACATAGCAAGTTACGCATCGGGACTGTCGCCATGGACAGTGTGGTTCCACCAATTAATGGATGGAGGCCTCATTTCTTGGATTAAAATACCTATTATACTCCTTTCTATGGCCTTATTAGGATCATTTATTGTCTCGACATGCTTAGCTTGTTTTCGCAAATAATAATAAATAATAAGGACAATATTAGTTAAAAAATTAAAATTCTATGTGTGAAGAGGAATGAAAGAAGATTAAAAATGTGAACAGTAAATGGATAGTATGAATGTGAAGTGTAAATGACAGCAAATGTCCTCCTGCTTGATTCCAACATAAGAGGTGAACAGAAGTACAAATGAAGCAAATTTTTGTCTAAAAGGAAGGAGTGAGGAGAATAAATGAAAAAAAAAACAGAGATTAATTTTACACCTATTTCTCTTTGTTTCTTCCCACTCACAGTTTCAGCAATAACCAAATTATGGGGGTATGTGTTGAGTTGCCTGAGGATCTTCCTCGGCACTCATGTGAATTGGTTTTGGAGGGATGCAGCACCCTCTCCCCCCTCTCGGAGTACCTGCCAAGACCATACCAGGGCACAGCTGGTATTGACGCCGGAAAAACTTGCCAGGCACTGCCGAAGACATAAGGCGGCAAGAATGCGTGTGGTAAAAAGGAGACGTGAAGACGACAGCTCCTTTGAAGGTAGTCTTCCCCGTCACACCCCGGAGCAGCACGTTGAAGATGCTAGAGCGACGTTTATCAAGCTTACCCCATCCCGGATTGCCACTACGAGTCGCCCTTTCAAGACGCTCGAAGTGCCATTTAAAGATTGGGCATTTTTAGACGCTCGTTTTACGAGAGATATTCAAGAGTCAGGGCCAGTTGAAGAACTTGCCTTCATTACAGCAGATGGTCAGGATGGTGCTTTCCTTCTCCAACCAGGAACCCTCTTTTCCCCGGAGTTTGATTCTCAGCTGACCCAACTCCTAAGAAGCTATCCTGTGATTCTCACAGATGGTTCGGAAAAGGCACGGCTTCTCCGTGAGTCTCTTGTTTTCAAGACCGTCCTGAACATTAAAGACTTCTCCTGCCCTGCTCAAGACCGTCTCCCTGCGGTTCGAAACCACCAATTTAGATGTCCTTGGGGTCACCAAGAGAAGTTTTGCGCGGTCCACTCGGTCGGTGTCCTCACTCAGTGGGCAGAATCCGAGGGCCTGATCCAGCTGCGTAGTGAGACCAGCTCGACTGAATGGTGGGAGTGATCCTCTTTAGACTAATGAAAAGAAGTATCCCAGGAGGATCTTTTATTGATTGAGAAAAAAATGGGGAGAAAACCTCTCTCCAAACAGAGTGTATTGATTATAACCATATCCTATTGTAACTAACATGTATTTTTGGCTATTTTATAACTAATAACTTACTGCTAATACTGCTTAAATTTAATTATTGACCAGCTATATATGAAATGGTCTTATATGTAAATCAAAAAAAAAAAAAAGAAAAAAAAAATATAAATATATATTATAAAAAAAAAAAAAAAGAAATAATCATATGTATGCAGAAATTACTTTTTTTAGATAAATAAGTAGGTTTTAAGATAATTGTTTATGTTATTAATTGTATGGATAATTGGCAGCATTGTAGCACCTGTCATTATCAACTATGCACTTTCTAAAATCATTGCTTTATGAATGGGTCAAGTATGTTACCTATTTCGTTTATAATATATCCTTCATAAGCATTTATTGTGTGTTTTGCTATCAAACCTTGAGAATATATCTGAAGGTATTTTTTAATCAATATGATATTTAATCAATATGATAGTTAATCAATATATATAACTTTTCAAGTTATTAGATGGTAGTACATATATAATGGATTGTTCTTAGATATTGATGGTAATGTGTTGTGTCTTTAATGACAAATATGTATGTGTTTGACAAATTATATTAGAAATAAGGGCAGATACTAATGTTGTGTTCCTTTGTTTCATGTTGTATCACCACTTTGTATGACAACGAATGACAAGTGTCACAAACCAACTACGTCTTCAGCATACCAGGAGAAGAAACTTTCAAAGAACTTCCGTTCCAGTGTTAAACAGTTTCAACCAGACTATGCGTATCCTGAATCAACTGTCACTAACAGAAGAAGGTGATGCAGTGAACATGTTAATGTATAAATAGTAAATTCAAGAGACATTCATACATACATCTAAGAACATTGGGACTCCCAAAAACATGTGAACATTTATTGTGTTAATTATTTATGTGAAAACAATATAACGGTATTGCTTTGATACTAATTATTCTGAGATATCCATCTTAATACATAACAAGTTATTATAAATTGATTTTAGATATTACTTAGATTAGAATGAGTAACCCAATTATGTAAGAGAAGAAATGTGTGGTTTTTTTTTTTACCCTAGTCCAAGAACTCCATGCTCGATTCGACGAGTACGTACACCGCTTTAAAATTTTGGGCACGAGAAATTAACTTTTCACGTGCGCAAAATCTTCTGGTGGGGTAAAGGTGTGTAAAATAGCTTTATTTTACCTCTTGGACTTATCTGAATAAGTAGTCTTCGAAACGCTAATTCTTTGCCACGGCCTGTATAAGTAAAGCTTCCTCCCTCCCCAACGGAGAAGGCTGCGTCGCTGCCCCCTGTGGTGTGCAGGTGACGCCGCGCGAGTGAAACAGTATCGCCCCCGTCATGTGCCGCCAGCTAGTGGAGAGTGGTCATCTTTCCCCAGGCAGTGGGCTGACGCATGTTTTCAAAACGAGAGATTGAGATGTGACACTCTGCAGATAGAAAAGTTGCCCCTGTAAGCCATACTACTGATGCCGACTGAATCACGTATCAGCGGAATGTTTGGTAGTGGGGAGACTAAAAAGGGGAGAGGTGAATGTCACATAAACTTCTCCAAAGCAGCCCTGCACGAATATGCCAGCCCCTTAATAAATATCGTCCCTGGGTGAGTCAGGTCCTAAAAGTGTCAAGCAAAAACCCTTTTTGCCTGACCGTCCAAATGAACACCTGCATCTGCGAGGGAAAAGCAGAAAGGGGACAAACTTATATATAGAGATTGAGAACAAAGGAGAGGAGTCGTCGTCGAGGGAGTGGTCCAGTTCGTTGATCAGAAAGTTGTCCAGTTGCCGTGGTCCAGTGGTCGCAGTCGAGTTGATTCGAGAGCAGTAAGGAGAAAAGAGGCAGAGAGCGGTATTACCCCGAGTAGAAGCGAGAAAAGATGATGCTGGAGGTAGTGAAGTCCTCGCTCCGACGTGGCTCGGAACTTTGCGGTAAGTTCACCCCATTTTAATCAATAGAATTGTATATGATAGTATGTCATATTATACCCACCTTTCTTCTCATTGAAGTAAGCTTCAAGATGTGTTTGATGTGATTGTAACAGTAAAGTAATATTATCCAATGATACCATATTGTGTTCTATTATTTACCCAGCAATCACCTTTGCTACTCATTTAACACTAAGATAGGAGAATATCTATGTCATCATCTAAAGGAAAGGAATCGTTGTTTGCCTAACTACATGAAGATACACAGATTTAATGTACCAACCAAATATCCCTTAAACTAACTTAACAATTATCTGGATACTAGATACGGTTATATTGAGTTTATTGTACGTTTATATGTAATGTTGTTATGTAATGTTGTTGTTTAATAAACCATGTTTGTTTGCTAACTTTGCCTCATGACATTCTCTGGTTACACACGGACCACGGAATCCAAGTTAAGAAAGAACCTTTATTTGCGGCCACTCTAGAGGCTCTGTTAATTCAATAGAGAATCAGGGTGGAGAACACAGCGCCCTCCGATGTTGCCAATCTTATTCCCCGAATAAGATTGAAGAACACGTGAGGTTTATGTCCTAATTCAAACTGGTAGACGAACACATTAAAACCCGACTCTCTGGACATTCATTTTAGTGTTGAGCATGCTTGAAGGTTGTATGGATATTGGTGAAAGTTACACAGCATGCCCGCGCTATAACGGAGAGAAAAAGCGGCGTTACACAACTCTGACACATTTTGCTATCGCTGTTTATGAAGTTCTTAAAGATGTCAAGAGTAATAAGCTACCGTGTAGTCAGCAAAATACCTTAAAAGTGTTTCAGATGTAAATAGAGGGGACGTGCTCAATGACGTTCCATAAATGCTCAATTCAACTGAAATCTGAGGATCATGATGGCAAGGACAGATGTGTTTCTCAAACCTGTTCATAACATTGCACACAGTGACTAGTCATGTCCTCATCCTGGAAGTACCCCTTCACATCAAGGTAGGAATGTAATGTTGCTAGATGGATTTAATCCATGATGATGATGCTCAAGTGTTCTCTGTATTGTGGGACCAGTAGGATCAGGAGACAAAGGGTATGCTTGAAAACATGCCCTACATCATTATTCCTTTACCAGCACGTTCTACTTTTAGTATAAAACAAGTAAAGTCCATTGATTCATGTGATTTCCTCCACACATTAGCTCTTTCATCACTTTAGAATAATATAAAATGAGATTCATTGGGCCTCCTTAAGTCAAATCTTTTGTTTTTCCCTTGACTCCAGTGTAGACATTTTCCTGTTTACTTCCAAAGTCAGTGATTTGTAGAGTGGTCCCTGACTGCTAAAATCCATTTTTTACAACCTTCTCTGTTTGGTGCAAGTGGCAGTACATTGTACGGTTTCTGCATTGAAGGCATTTTTCAACTATGCTCTTGTCGATTATCCTTAACAATCCATTTCAAACGTTGCAAATTTCTTTCTATCACTCTAGACTGGCAAATGCATGTGTCTGGGTTTTTTTTCGACATTTTCCCATGCTTGTAATATTTGAACACCTAAAAAGGCCTTGGAATACCTAACAAGAGTAACTCGTACTGCAGCACCTAGACATACACAGACGATCATACCTCCTTTGAAGCTGGTGAGATCTCTTTTCTTTTCTCATTGTTAGTGCACAAAATTAAGTAGATATTCTACCCCTCCCCACCTTTGAACTATCTGTAAACTGACAAGAAGTAGGAATGTTCAGCTTGGTGTGCTGAATACAGCTGCAGGTAGACAGGTGATGGAATACCTGCTTTGGACATGAATATTGAAAGGATGACTGGCAGTCTGACAGGTGTTCTACAAATTTTCTCATCATGACTCAAAAACAGATGTCTATGTAGGATGGTTTGGAAGGGATTTCAGTTTAAAAGCATAGGTTAGAGACAACTGTTTATGTCAAAGCTATAATGCCGGTTCATTTGCTTCCATGTATAGGAGATATCCGTATTGCTCTAGTAGCAATACAGATAACCTGATGACGGATGGGGTCCAGCCATTGAAGTATGCTGTTTCTGGATTATGCATACACCTGGAACTGTAATCTAGCTGAGATCGCACACACAAGTGCATGGTAGATGTGTAGTGAGGTGCATCGGTCTGCATCCCAAGAAGTAGAGGAGATGGCGCAGAGAATATTCAGGCTTCTTGTGCACTATGTATGGAATTCACGGATATGTTCACGAAAGGTCAACTTTTTACCAAACACACATTCCAAGAATTATGAGTCTAACACAAATGGAATAGCATTTTGTCCAAGCCACAATTCAGGTTGAGAACAAAGATTATGCTTATGACAAAATGAATGCAAACGGTCTTTTATGGAAAGAACCTGAATCACCAAGTCAATAGTTGGTGGATCCTTTCCTGGCTTAGCAAAAACAAGAACAGCTGCCTTGCACCAGGCATCTGGAAACTGCTCTTCAATAAAGATTCTGTTTTACAAAAAGCGCAGGTAATACATAGATTTTGAGAAAGGTGCTTAATCATTTCATAATGAATGCCATCTAGTTCAACAACGCTTGCTTTAGAGAGCGTCGGAACTCTTTCTAGCTCCTGCATAGTGAACGGCCCATAAGTGCTTGTATTTCAGTTTTAAGTTTCAGGACCAGGAACTCTGGGGATTTAAAATATCACAGGTAGGTTAGAAAATGTTTCCCCAAGGACATTAGCTATTGCAGTTGGTTCTGCAATAGCCAGTGCTCCATTATACTCTAAGATCGATGAAGGGCAAAATGTATATTTTCCCTTAATTTTCCTGATTTTAAGCCAGACCACCTTAGTGCTCGTGGACTAAGGTGGTAATAGATGATGTGAAATAGATCGACAATTCCTTTTGACTCTGATGGTGAATGTAGTGTGCTTTGGGTCATGCATGTTTAAAGACTATTAGAATAGCTGTGGTAGGATATCACTGGATATCCCCCAAGCTTTGTTTTGAGCCTTTTACTTTGTACTGTACATTTTACATTCCACCATGGTTTAGGAAAAGGTGGAAAATGGATAGATGTTTTCAGAATGGCAGCTGCACGAACAATATTTTCTGTGATGTACATCACTGCATCATTGATAGGCTCCTGACTGATGTCAAACTCTGACAGATGTTAAAAGGTATTCCAGTCAGCTTGTGATCAACATTCCACCATGGGTAACCTGAAAGGAACACGTAATCTCCCACTAATTAGGGTAGTTATCACAGGGAAGTGATCACTTCTATACAGGTTCTCTTCCACCTCTCAAATAAGTGAAGTGAAAAGAGCAGGGCAGCAGATAGAAAGATCAATGGCAAGAAATGAACAGATAGGCATGTGGAAGAAGGCGTTACTTCCCACATTTGGAAGGGAAAGGTCACTGTCAGTAAGCATATGCTCTATGACACGTTCCCCTCCATTAATGTGGGGGGTGGTGTCACACAGATATAAGAAATGCAGAACTGGAATTTGGGGAGTACAATGTCTACAGAAAGGATAGACAGGATAGGAAGGGAGGAGGGGTTATGCTATTAGTTAAAAAACACATAAAATCCAAGGAAGTGAAGCCAGTCGACATCGCTGGACAGTGCAGTGTCGAGTCAGTTTGGTGTGACATAAGCATTGGGAGATCAAAATTGAGAGTAGGAGTGTGCTATAGGCCTAATGACTCTGATGAGTATAATAAGAAACTGTTCGGAGAAATAAGAGTGGGCCAGTAAATCAGAGAGTCTTATAATGGGGGATTTTAATTTCCCAGATATTGACTGGAATTTGGGGGCTGGTCACTCACACAGTAGCAAGGCTTTTGTGGATTTATTGGATGATTGTTTTCTACATCAGCATGTTCGGGAGGCAACTAGAGGGAGTAATACTCTTGATTTGATTATCAGTAGTGATTCTTCATGCATTAAGAATCTGCAGATAAATGAACCACTTGGTGGCAGTGATCACAGTGTGCTGAAGTGGGAGTTACTCAAAGAGGTAACTACCATTAGGGGTAAAGGGAAGGGGTATTGCTTTCGTAAAGGCGACTACAATGGACTGAGACAGTATTTAAATTCTATACAGTGGGATCAACTGATGATATTGCCAACAGCAAATTCAAAATGGGAAGCATTCAAAGAACTTATCGTGGAAGCTACTAGGCTTTACATACCAACTAAGAAATATTGTTCAAGGTTTAGGCCTAAATGGTTGTCAGATGAACTAATGAGGCATATGGCAGAGAAGAAAAATGCATGGGATACATACAAATTAACACGTGACACGGACGCCTATGATAGATACAAGTTGATCTGTAACCAAGTTACAAAGGAGGTTAGGCAGGCGAAGGCAGATTACGAGAGATCCTTGGCAAGGGATGCGAAGAAAAACAGCAAAGAGTTCTTTACTTATGTAAACTCTAGAAGGAAGGGGATGAATCAGATTGGTCCACTTGAGATCGATGGGTCAACTGTTGATGACCCTGCTCGAGTAGCTAACAAACTAAATGAATATTTTGCATCGACATTCACACATGAGGAGTTATTCAGCGAGGGGAATGCCAGAGGTGTATTCAACTCTAGCAGTAAGCTAGAGAATCTTGTAATAACTGAGAGCAAAGTGGAGGAGAAATTGTTGAAGATAAACACAAGAAAGGCACCTGGGGTGGATGGGATCTATCCAGTTATATTAAAGGAGGCAGCAAAGGAGGTAAGCAAACCCTTAGCCATAATTATGAGAGCTTCCTTGGACTCAGGGGAGGTACCCATTGACTGGAGATGTGCAAATGTGACCCCAATTCACAAAGGGGGATCAAAGGCTGACACAAGTAATTATAGACCTGTGAGTTTAACTTCTGTTCCCGGAAAATTAATGGAGGCACTGGTGAAAGAAGCACTGCAGGATCATCTAGACAAGACTTCTGTTATAGCTAGGACACAGCATGGTTTTGTTAAGGGGAAGTCTTGCCTGACCAATTTGATTGGATACTATGATGCAGTCACAAAAGAACTGGATGCAGGGAATAACTTTGATATTATATACTTGGATCTTAGAAAGGCTTTTGATACTGTTGCACATGGAAGACTGCTACACAAATTGGAGCAGTGTGACATTGGAGGCAAATTGCTGCTATGGATAAAGGGGTGGTTGAGGGGGAGAAGACAGAGAGTGGTAATCAATGGACACTGCTCATCATGGACTGATGTTATTAGTGGAGTCCCTCAGGGCTCAGTGTTGGGTCCATTATTGTTTTCTGTATTTATAAATGATATTGATGATGGTATATCAGGCTTAATGTCCAAGTTTGCAGACGATACGAAGGTTGGCAGGGTTGTCAAGGACACTACTGACACTATGCTGCTGCAACAGGATTTGGAAAGGTTGAGCAGATGGGCTTCGAGGTGGCAAATGAAGTTTAACATTGACAAATGTAAAGTACTACATCTGGGAAACAGCAACCCCAGAGCAACGTATCAACTCTGTGGTACTACACTGACAGTGGTAGAGAATGAAAGGGACCTGGGGGTGGTGGTGCAGGCAGATATGAAGTTCTCTGAGCAGTGCAGACGAGCTGCAAGAGTAGCTCATGGTGTATTGTCAATGATATATAGGAATTTTTCTAGCAGGGATAAGGAGGTGATTATTCCCTTGTATAAGGCAATGGTCAGGCCACACCTAGAGTACTGTATACAGGCCTGGAGGCCTCATTTTAGGAAGGATGTAGAGCTGCTGGAACGAGTACAGAGAAGGGCAACTAGATTGGTGAATGGGACAAAGGGGTTCTCTTACGAAGAAAGGCTTAAGTTTTGCAAATTACAGTGTCTGGAAACTAGGCACCAGCGGGGTGATCTGATAGAGGTGTACAAAGCCTTGAATGGTTTGAGCATGCTCAATGCTGATGGGATTCTTCCTCTAGCTCAGAAAAATCACCTGAGAGGGCATAAATTCAAATTGAGGAAAGACAGATGTAGGATAGATGTGCGGAAATTTGCCTTTAGCCAGCGGGTGGTTGGTGGGTGGAACAGACTTCCATCCCTTGTCGTGGAAGTTGATAGCCTAAATAAGTTTAAGGCTCAGCTGGACAGGTATTTCGAACGAACAGAGGGGTGAAGTGGAAGTGGTTATTTTTATTTATTTATGTTACTTTTTTTTTTTTTTTTTTTTTGGCTGATGCTGCATAAGCTTGCTTTCTTGCATCAAATGCCTCTACTAATGCTAATGCTAATGCTAATGTCAGCACTATTCCACAGGGTGTTATTTCCATTGATATCCCCAAGAAGTAGGACAGGGGAAGGCAGTTGCACAATGAGATCATCAAGGTCTGTCTGGGAAATGTCAACCTCGGGTGGCAAATAAATCGAACAGACTGTTAATAAAAATCCTACTATAAGGCAAATTGCTACGGTGATGGAAAGTGGCACAGGCTGAAATGGGGTCTGGTTGCCCAGATAGCAACTCCTCCACGGGTAGGTCTGTCCCCAGTTTTGTCTTTACATATGTGTCTTTATGTATAGTAGCATAATGATAGGAAGGGTTGTCATTTGCCTTCAAATATGACTCCAGCAAACAAAAGCAAACTGGCTCATTTTGCCACAATCCACAATTCCACAGTAGGAATTTAGCCATTGCTTGGGCTTGATGGATCCATCGATTAGCTTCCAAATTGCTGAGGGCTTGATTCTCTCAGCCTTGGATTTATGTTTTTGGGGAAATATGGATGCTGTCTTGTGTCATTTTCCTCCTCTGCAAAAAGTTCCAAGACCGAGTTTTCTGTAAACTTCTTCTCCTCAACATCCATTTTTCTTGTGGTTGAGATGGGGTGGTTTTAAATGATTTTTTCCTTGTCATTCTCTTTTGGAGGAGCTGGTGCAGCAGGACATATTGATATTGACATAAGGTGTGGCAACTTATTGGCTCGTTTGAGTTGGCTTTAATGAACTCAATAAATGGCAAGCAAGAGGAATTGCTGTTGTTGTAGTAGGGTTTTAGAGGCATCAGCAACTAAGGATATATTGCTCAGTGTATACTTTCTGTAAATTGAGTGTGTTCTGTGGTCGATTTTCTGTTAGCTGGACTAAAAACCAGAGTTTCTGTTATAAAAAAACCATGCTACCCTTACCTGAGATCAACTCAGCCACATTGTGAATAAGGTCCATAAAGATTCCTCACGTCATCGACGGGACTCAAACTCAGGTCTTTTCCACCTGGTGTGGAGGACGGTGATTCTACCAACTGTGCTACCCACAAGCATGCAAGAGGAATGAATGACTCTGACGGTAGTATGTGTGATGCAAACTGAGCTGCTGTCTCAGTTTGCACCCAGATGGTGCACTTTGCAAAAACTTTCTGGGCATATGAAGGCTTACCACTATTTACTGGTTGGATACATTTTCTGGCCTCTTGATAGGCAATGTTCAGCTGTTTATTAATTTTTAATTTTTTTTTTCTTCCCTGCACTACTGCCATGCTCGAGAGTATGCAGGGTGCTCTCCTTGGAAATTTGTACAAATTGCCTTAGACGCTGAACATTCCTTGCTCCCATGGTCTTTGGCACTAGATTGAGCACAGGCAGGGGAACCACAACAGGCTTTTTGTGAGTGTACATACTTTTGGCATTTAAAACATGTCAGTGGGTTTGGAATGTAAAATCTCACTGGGAAGTTTAAGTAGCCTGACTTGATGGAACTTGGAGGCTGTGGGGTGTTGAATGTTAGGATGACCACTTGCATAGATATGAGATTCCCATCCTTTTGCATCAATATTCGATTTACAGCTCTGACACCTTGATCTTTCAATTTAGAGCAGATCTCTTCCTCAGAGACACAATGAAGAAATCTCAGATTCCACTCTGATATGGCACCACTTGAAGAGTTGAGTTTTATGAGAGGGTTATGATAATGGGTATTCCCCTATCGATGTGGCTTTCAGAATTTGCTGGGCATGTTTTGCACTTGCAGCTTCAACTAAAAGTTCTCCAGAACATAGCCTTTTCATGTAATTTGGAGATCCTGCCAACCCTTCTAATCCTTTGTGCATGAAGAAGGATGACATTTTCCCAAATGCCTGCTCTCTGGTGGAATGAAGAATGAGGAAAACTGGTGTCTTTAATGGTGGTGTATCCTCAGTTCTGGCTCTTTTAACAGAACTGCTATAGTATCACATGTTTGATTAAAAAGGGGCCTTGCTGAGGCCACAGAAGAAAAAAAAGGATTTATAATAATCATATTAGTAAAATAAAAATTTCTGATGCCCTAAGTACTTTACCCATCACAAAGCCCTAAGAGGGGATACTAAACTAGCAGATACTGCATACGCAAATGGGATGCCAAGTTTGCTTAGAGCATCATATCCACATTTCCGACAGGACTTGACCCTATATCACAGGGGTGGCCAACTTAATTTGTGATGTGATCTACTTTTTTCCTTCAAAATGTGCCGCGACCTACCATCTCAAAAATTTCATTGCACATGGTTAAAAAAGTTAATCAACACATGTTGAAAAATGTTGTTTATAAATTTTA
Organism: Mastigoproctus giganteus; assembly: GCF_048544385.1. Taxonomy (NCBI): domain Eukaryota; kingdom Metazoa; phylum Arthropoda; class Arachnida; order Uropygi; family Thelyphonidae; genus Mastigoproctus; species Mastigoproctus giganteus. Next base: position 163,234,927 of record NC_143583.1, on the reverse strand, counting down.
AAATTCAATACAATTCAGAATTCCTATTTTAAATTCATTATTTAAAATTTTAATTTATGCAAAGTTTGTGTCTTCATTTCATCTGCCAAGCTTTCAAAATCGGGGATATACTGTGATAAGGCCAACCATAAGGTTGGTCTTATCACAGTATATCCCCGATTTTGAAAGGCCGATTTACATAGATATGTGGAACCAAAACATGAATTTAAAAGTTCACTGCATTTTTTTACATTTGGGTACTTTTCTCGGAAAACGTATTTCCAAAACTCTTTTTCTCATGATCTGGCTTTTAGGAAGATATTGTTTCCAATGTAATAATTTCATTTTCAAGAAATATTTTCTCCATGTGAAAAATCGCAGGAATTTTTTCTGCAATTTGTTTCGTATCTAAGTCGACATTAAACAGATAAGAAATACATTGAACAATGTCTTCAATTGTTTTAAAATCACTGAATCTGGTTTCAAAATCATCCACAACATTCTCAATTTCAGAAACATATTTCTCACTATTAAATTCAAAAACAGGATATTTTTGCAAATGATCTTGCATATTTGCAAAATGGTCGAATTTTTTTTTCTTTGAGATCCTTAGCCATTGCCAAAAATTGATATTTATATGCAGAAATACTACTAATCATGTCAACCACATTTTTATTTTTTCCTTGTAATTCCAAATTCAGATCACTTAATTTACTGGTAAAATCTGCAAAAAAAGCCAGATCACACAACCACTCCGTATCTTGTAGCTGCTGATAATCATCTCTCCTTTGATCAACAAATTTTTTAATTTCATTCTGCAAATTTCGAAATCTCTGTATAAACTTACTCTGACTCAGCCACCTCACATTTGTGTGTAATATCAGATTTGGTTCTTTTTCGTCGAGTTGCATTTTGAAAAGTCTCCTTTGAAGAGATTGTCCTCTGATGGAATTAACGATTTTGAAAGCGATGTCCATAACACTTTTAGCATTTAATCTTTTGCTGACTAACACTTGTTGGTGGATGATACATTGGTAACTCAAAAAATCTGTAAATCTGCGATGAATCCGTTAAGATGCCTCATCATTGCTTTAGCTCCAACTGTTGTTACTGATACGAGCTTAAATAGTGGTAATTTTTTCAATAAAATGTTTGATAGCAGTTCTTCTCATCGAAAACCATACGAATAAAAGCGAGCCAACTGAGCTGTATCACTGACATCTGTAGATTCATCCAGTTGTAAAGAAAAGGACATACAATTAGCAATAAGAGCATGCAATTGTTCGATCACATTTTTACTCATTTTTTCTATGCGTTGCATCACAATATTTCGAGATAATTGGGGATCTTGAAGAGCACTTTTAATTTCATTTCTGTTCTTAAAATTTTGAAAAAGAGAACCTGTTATTTCTAAAAATGCATCTGATGAATTGACCATCAGAAAATGATTTGCATTTTTTTGCAAGAAGATGACTCAATTTAAATGATGCTACAATTACTTCTTTAGATTGTAAATTAGGTGTCATGAAGAAATTTTGTTTCACGAATAATCTGGATTTAAGCTCTTCTAATTTATTTTTTCTAAGGTCACTATTCAGTGGAAAATCCGATTGGTATTTACCATGGAGTGTGTTGAAGTGCCTTTCTAAATTTCCTTTTTTGGGTATAGCCACAGAAGCATTGCAAATCAAACAGTAACATTTTTCTTTCACCATTACAAAAAAGTATTCTAGTTCCCACTCTTGATGAAAATGATACGTTTTACTCTTTTTAGTAGCATTCATTTTAAATCAAAAGGTATTAAATTAACATATAAGTACTGTCCAGTTATTAAATCAGCAAAAGAAATGCTTACCGATTAAAACACTTTAAGTTGTGCGAACCGGAAAAATATTCTGTCTGAACAGCTAACATAGGATAACTGATGAAGAAGATTCCCGAATGAGGAAATTTTTTCCAAAATAACTGGACAAACACACCACCGTTTATTGCTGTTTGGTTATATCCTTATAAGAATCAGTTTTGAATGTCTTTGTGATATTTCTCTAAAGCCATTCTGGAGGTCATGACCATAAAACAATAAAATCAATTTGCACTTTCCGGTTTATTGGGCTTTTCTGTTATTGCAATCTAATTATAAACAGGTAGTAAACTCAATCTTATTGCATTTTCAATAATACCGACACCTGGAATTCTGTGCTATTTTACGTTATTATGGTGAAACGTGTTTCTCCTTCAATGAAATCTTAATCATGCAACAAAAACAAAAATAAATTTTCAAAATCTGCTCTTCATTCCTATTTTTGAAGCTTCGTAAAAAAAAAAAAATAATGTAGCGAAATCCGCTGCGCAATATAAAATTTTGGTAGTATACCTGACCGCGCAAATAGAGGGATGACTGTATATTTAATATTCGTCGTGATCGACCGAAATTAAAACCGTGATCGACTTGTTGGCCACCCCTGCTATATCAGGACTAAAAGGAAGGAGAAAACCTACTGGAATGTATGCAGACGAATCAAGCAGTAAGAACCACACTAGACCGATCCTAGTCAGGCCAATCCAGAACTTTCATGTCTTGCCGAAGCAGGGGCCAAAGTGATGTATTAGGGCTGGGCCCCTCACCCACCATGATTCCCTTTCCAAGTTTCCACAAGTCATTACACACAGCTATAGATGCCAGATTCCAATGATGAAACCTTGGAATCAAGATATCTGCACTGGATCCAGTGATGCTAATCCAGAAGCCCCACAGCATCTTCTACAATAATCAGAACCTCTTTATAATAGGCCTACCTTGCCATATAAACATTCTAAATACATTCATTATAAATAATACTCTGAATGTTGATAAAACAACAATATTGTCTTTGCAATTAACTGAACATATCATGCTCACTTACTTCCCCCTGCCCTCCAAGACAGGATGGGTTTTGGCAAATTCTACTAGGATGACTGGAATAACATTTTGGGATCACAACTATATTTCATTATGAGTAATAATGCAATTAATGAAATTTTAAACTTTCGTTTCAGCTCCTCATATGGTTCTCAATGACAAACCTGGTCAGCATTCAACAATCTTGGAATAAATTTTGCTGACATGCAACACATGTCACAGTTTTCAATCAAAATTGACTGACATTATTCAAAAAATATTCTCAGTTCATGAGCAATTTCTTGGATGATTAATTGTCGATCAGAATGAATTTTTTTATACACTTTAGCAGCTATTTCATCCCTACTTGAAGTTGAAAGTTGACTTGAATGTTAGTCACAAACAGATTCTCAGCAAATTTGGATATGTTTCATTTACTCATAAACAATAACCTTACGAAAAACAAGCATTATCAAATGCGGTTCTTAAATTTGGAAAATGTCAATTCCATTTTTTTCCCTTTTCACACAAAAGTTGATGCATGCACATTGTTCTGCTCTTGTATTCTATTAAAATTTCAACAAAGGCATAAGACACATGAACTTCACATTTTTTGCTCATTACTGGTTTAGTGGAGCAGGCAAACAACTAGAGTCAGTAATGTGATGATCCCTCCCTTATGCTTACTCATCATCTTGGCCCTCAATCTCTACTATTGTAATAATTACGTCTTAGAAGGCGCCTCCGTAGCCAGGTGGGCAGGAGTGGCAGTGCATAGCACACGTTTTTTGATTAGACCGGGGTTCGAGCCCGTGACCACCAAATACGGAGGATGCGGAAAGGTCAGGGAATGACCACCGCACATCCCGGAGCAATATGGCCTTAGTTGCTAATGCTTCTAAAAACCAAATAACAAACACAAAACATGTCTTAGAATTTTTTGATTAGTCCTCATATTTTGAAAAATATTTCTTACAGTTTAATTTGTGTATAAGCAAAAATGTATATCACATGCCGAGGCACCTCCGTAGCCAGATGGGCAGGAGCAGCAGTGCGCAGCAAATGTTTCTTGATTAGACTGGGGTTCGAGCCCCTGACCACCAAATACGGAGGATGCAGAAAGGTCAGGGAATGACCACCGCACATCCCGGGCGCAATATGGCCTTAGTTGCTAATGCTCCTAAAAACCAAATAACAACAACATCACATGCCTTATGTAATTCAAGGGACTTGCCACAACTGAGGTAAACAGGTATTTCTCTGATATTATATGCGCATGTAGTACCTCATTATAATGTAATTCCACTTGCCACAGAATGGCTGTATCAGGAGGACTTTTTTTTTCTGTAATTTTTTTATTTCAAACTTGGCACCTGAGTTTGCAGGTGACCTAAATTTTTAAAAAATTGTCAGTACCTAAGGTAGCAGTATCAGACATTCTCTCAGATATGCCAGACAAGCTGCACTTGCTACCTGGGAGTCTAAAACGCTGATGGAACTGATATTCGGGTGACACTCAAGTTAAGTGGACCCAATTTCGGCGAAGTCCGGACGGTCTGTGGCAGCCAAATCCTCTGCTTGCACCTTCACGATGGTGGGACTGTTAGTAATCCTGGGTATAACCTTCATTCACAAGTTCATGGTGGGTGACTACCCAGGTGTGAACCAACGTAACCAGTGGTCGAGGTGTGGCGCCCACACCACATGGAGGAACGCCGCTCCTGTATGTTACCACGCAGTACTAGGTGGTAGATGACTCTCGTCAACCGGTGAAATACCACCACTTTGCTTATTGGAGACTTGAAGTGGTGGAATCCATGTTTAGTCTCTAGAGCTAAGTTCCGGTCAACCCTTCCCAATCTCTTCCATCATGCAGTATGATTGATGACTTTTGAGGTTATGATGAACAGTATTTATTTAAAGTATACCCAGTAAAATAAAATAAAATAAAATATTTCCAGAAGCTTTCGGAACTCGTGTCCCTTTCTCAACTGACAGAATTTTTGAATACATTACAAGCAAAGTGTGGCACGTTACTCATTCGTCATTGTTGTAGCACGGACGTGTGCTGCCTTGCGCCAGTGATCATCCATCAATAAAACGGTTGTCTCCAGGATTGGATGTATACGCATGCCTTTCTGGCGATTTAATGCCTTAGGGTTGTTCATTATGTTTAGTGACTCTAGCCATAGGCGGTGGCGAAAGTGTCGCGCGTGGTCCACTATCTCAAAGTCGCGCTTGGGGTCAAGATCGTGGTTGGTAGCCCAAAAATGTTCTGCAAGCGCGGACTGGTCAGTTTCGGCAAGCCGGATTGCTCTGTCGTGTTCCGTGAGGCGATCCTGGAGACGTCTCGATGTCTCACCTACGTAGCAACTGTTACAGGCCCTACAGGTGATACGGTACACTACATTGCTGCGTAAGACAGGTGTGACAGGGGTCTTCACACTGGAGACAAGTGAACGTAGGTTCCTACCTGGTAATTGTACACATTTTATGTTGTAACTTCTCAGGATCTTCGAGATACGTCCTGACACTCCTGGATAGTACGGAATGTAGGCGGATGATATGCCGACTTGCTTCGGAGGTCTTGGGTTGGAAGTAAGTTCTTGTGCCTGTAACAAGCATCTGTTTAGTACATGGGATGGATAACCGCATCTGGTTAAGTCCGCCTTCACACGGGAGATCGCGTTACGTCTAATTGTGTCGGTGCTGGAATGGCTCCAGGCCCTGGAGAACAGGGTGCGGGCAGTGCTATTGAGATGGCTTGGAGCGTGGCCGGACCCGTAGTTGGTGAATTGACCGCACCACATGGGTTTGCGGTATACTGAGGTCTCTAGATGTGGGCCTACGCGATGCACTAGCACGTCCAGAAACGGGAGCGAACCGTCCACCTCTGATTCTACGGTAAACTTGATGAAATTGGATAGAGAGTTGAGGTATTCTAGTAGTACCGTTTCAGAACCACGTGGTATTATGGTAAAAATATCGTCGACATATCTACACCACGTTGTAATAGGTGTAGGTGGGTTCTGGTGTATCTGCTTCTCCAGATCTTCCATGGCGATGTTAGCTACTACGGAACTGACAGGGGCACCCATAGCAGTGCCATGTACTTGTTTGTAGAGTGAGTCTTCAAAGGTGAAGATGCTGCTAGAGAGGCATAGGTTGAGGGCGGTACAGATGTCATCAGTGGATAGTGACGTCCTGGATTGGAGGCTTAAGTCGCTCTCAAGGAGCCTTCTGGCGCAGTGCACGGCCTGTTGGACGGGAATCGAGGTGAATAAAGAAACTACTAGAATACCTCAACTCTCTATCCAATTTCATCAAGTTTACCGTAGAATCAGAGGTGGACGGTTCGCTCCCGTTTCTGGACGTGCTAGTGCATCGCGTAGGCCCACATCTAGAGACCTCAGTATACCGCAAACCCATGTGGTGCGGTCAATTCACCAACTACGGGTCCGGCCACGCTCCAAGCCATCTCAATAGCACTGCCCGCACCCTGTTCTCCAGGGCCTGGAGCCATTCCAGCACCGACACAATTAGACGTAACGAGATCTCCCGTGTGAAGGCGGACTTAACCAGATGCGGTTATCCATCCCATGTACTAAACAGATGCTTGTTACAGGCACAAGAACTTACTTCCAACCCAAGACCTCCGAAGCAAGTCGGCATATCATCCGCCTACATTCCGTACTATCCAGGAGTGTCAGGACGTATCTCGAAGATCCTGAGAAGTTACAACATAAAATGTGTACAATTACCAGGTAGGAACCTACGTTCACTTGTCTCCAGTGTGAAGACCCCTGTCACACCTGTCTTACGCAGCAATGTAGTGTACCGTATCACCTGTAGGGCCTGTAACAGTTGCTACGTAGGTGAGACATCGAGACGTCTCCAGGATCGCCTCACGGAACACGACAGAGCAATCCAGCTTGCCGAAACTGACCAGTCCGCGCTTGCAGAACATTTTTGGGCTACCAACCACGATCTTGACCCCAAGCGCGACTTTGAGATAGTGGACCACGCGCGACACTTTCGCCACCGCCTATGGCTAGAGTCACTAAACATAATGAACAACCCTAAGGCATTAAATCGCCAGAAAGGCATGCGTATACATCCAATCCTGGAGACAACCGTTTTATTGATGGATGATCACTGGTGCAAGGCAGCACACGTCCGTGCTACAACAATGACGAATGAGTAACGTGCCACACTTTGCTTGTAATGTATTCAAAAATTCTGTCAGTTGAGAAAGGGACACGAGTTCCGAAAGCTTCTGGAAATATTTTATTTTATTTTATTTTACTGGGTATACTTTAAATAAATATCTGTTAAACTATGGACCCCAGTACTCCAGGCCCATTTGTCACTATTCGATCACTTTATGGCCATAATACCTACAACGATTGTGCACAGTTGCAAAAGTGCTTCCTCTCAATAGCTCGCTACAGGCAACATTTACGCTTCGCCCACAGATGCAAAAGCAATCGAATTATACCTAAAGGGTTCCGATACAAAGCCCCGTTCCACAACTCTCATATGGATCGTGCCTGCTTTAACTTCAGCCTGCGCACGTTAAATTTATGGATATCCCATCTCCACCGTGAAATCAGGAACGCTGACTACAACAAGTCCAGACTGTTACAACATATACAAGGTAAGGTCTCGCCTATTGTATTTACAAACCTTATACATACCATCTGCCATCGGGCTAGTCAGACCTCGGATACCTACCGTTTACGCCAACAGCGCAAGTTCATAAACTTGAGCATAGAAACTAACTCCTTAAAGACGAACACTCGTTCAGACGACACGACTTCTTTCGTCTTGAATCTAAGTAACAAACAACTGTCCAACGAGCAGCTGAGTGTTTTATCAAACGGTATGAAATTCGCCGTTATACCATCGAAACCTCCCATCACACAGCTCGCTATGGGCATAGAAGCCAGTATTACCAACCTTCCCGAAGAAACTGCCAACGAGATCCGATTCAAGACTGCCGCAGTCCTCCGCAACACTCGAAAAACGTGCTCAAACCTCAACCACCGCCAACGTGCCGCCCTGTCATCTATAAGAAAAGACAACTCCATCGTTGTACTTCCTGCGGATAAAGGGCGCCGGACTGTTGTGCTGGACCGATCAGCCTACCGAGAGAAAGCCTTGGCCCTATTACTCGATCCTAACGTATATGAACCTCTACCTGATCCTCCCGTTAAAGTCTTGAAACGTCTGGAAGCAAATGTTAATAAACTTGTCCACGCATGGCTTAAAGATAAGAAGATCCCGACCGCGACTCACCATCTTCTGCGTGCTACTGGCTGCCAACTACCACAATTCTACGGATTACCAAAGATCCATAAACCGGGTATTCCTCTCAGACCTATAGTGTCTTGCTGCAGTGCCCCAACGTATGAACTGTCCAAACACATCGCGAGCCTCCTCTCGCCTCTTATAGGTAATACATCTCACACCGTTAAAAACAGCAGTGAATTCATTAACACCATTAAGGACATTTCAATCCCTGATAACTCTGTCATGGCATCATTTGACGTGGTTTCTTTATTCACCTCGATTCCCGTCCAACAGGCCGTGCACTGCGCCAGAAGGCTCCTTGAGAGCGACTTAAGCCTCCAATCCAGGACGTCACTATCCACTGATGACATCTGTACCGCCCTCAACCTATGCCTCTCTAGCAGCATCTTCACCTTTGAAGACTCACTCTACAAACAAGTACATGGCACTGCTATGGGTGCCCCTGTCAGTTCCGTAGTAGCTAACATCGCCATGGAAGATCTGGAGAAGCAGATACACCAGAACCCACCTACACCTATTACAACGTGGTGTAGATATGTCGACGATATTTTTACCATAATACCACGTGGTTCTGAAACGGTACTACTAGAATACCTCAACTCTCTATCCAATTTCATCAAGTTTACCGTAGAATCAGAGGTGGACGGTTCGCTCCCGTTTCTGGACGTGCTAGTGCATCGCGTAGGCCCACATCTAGAGACCTCAGTATACCGCAAACCCATGTGGTGCGGTCAATTCACCAACTACGGGTCCGGCCACGCTCCAAGCCATCTCAATAGCACTGCCCGCACCCTGTTCTCCAGGGCCTGGAGCCATTCCAGCACCGACACAATTAGACGTAACGCGATCTCCCGTGTGAAGGCGGACTTAACCAGATGCGGTTATCCATCCCATGTACTAAACAGATGCTTGTTACAGGCACAAGAACTTACTTCCAACCCAAGACCTCCGAAGCAAGTCGGCATATCATCCGCCTACATTCCGTACTATCCAGGAGTGTCAGGACGTATCTCGAAGATCCTGAGAAGTTACAACATAAAATGTGTACAATTACCAGGTAGGAACCTACGTTCACTTGTCTCCAGTGTGAAGACCCCTGTCACACCTGTCTTACGCAGCAATGTAGTGTACCGTATCACCTGTAGGGCCTGTAACAGTTGCTACGTAGGTGAGACATCGAGACGTCTCCAGGATCGCCTCACGGAACACGACAGAGCAATCCGGCTTGCCGAAACTGACCAGTCCGCGCTTGCAGAACATTTTTGGGCTACCAACCACGATCTTGACCCCAAGCGCGACTTTGAGATAGTGGACCACGCGCGACACTTTCGCCACCGCCTATGGCTAGAGTCACTAAACATAATGAACAACCCTAAGGCATTAAATCGCCAGAAAGGCATGCGTATACATCCAATCCTGGAGACAACCGTTTTATTGATGGATGATCACTGGCACAAGGCAGCACACGTCCGTGCTACAACAATGACGAATGAGTAACGTGCCACACTTTGCTTGTAATGTATTCAAAAATTCTGTCAGTTGAGAAAGGGACACGAGTTCCGAAAGCTTCTGGAAATATTTTATTTTATTTTATTTTACTGGGTATACTTTAAATAAATATCTGTTAAACTATGGACCCCAGTACTCCAGGCCCATTTGTCACTGTTATGATGAACGTCGTGGCGAGATCCAATATTCCTTACATTTCGAGGGAACAGCTCCAAAACGGTGTTCGCAGGGGGGACCGCTAGTTAGTACACCGGACCGGACCGAACCTATTGGTAACTCTCTAGGAGGCTTCTGGATCAGCTAGTGTATAATCTTGCTACCTCTACTCTGACAGATAGTGACTGGAGGGAGCCCGAGTAGTGTGTATGAGGGGAGCATTGTCGAGGTCACGTTATGTCAAGGATCTGGGTATATTCTTAGCATGTGTACGCCATATCCAAAAATTTCATTACTTCATACAGCATGTCCCACCCACATTTTCTAACTATTGAATACACCATGAATTGTCAAAATAAAATAGAGCAAGCTTATCTGCGAAAAGATCTAAACCTCCCAAGCACTTCCTAATTCATTTCACAAATATACGTGGTTTGTCTCAATTCTAATCTCAACGATGTCCATTTCCACTTGCAGTCTGCCAAACCCCATGTACTTCTTCTGACAGAATCGCAGTTATCAGTTGATTCAACTACTGCTCATCTCAGAGGCCCAAATTATTCGCTGTATGATTCCTTTCGCCTCAAAGGTGGTATTTGTGCATATGTCCGTTCTGATATTCAAAGTCAGAGACTTGGCAATTTGGAATCTCCTCTCTTTGATCTTCTCTGGCTTAAAATCTCTCTACCTCATTGTGTCAAATTCATCTGTTGTCTCTACCGTTCTCCCAACTCCACTAACTAGCGCCCCCCCTGCGAACACCGTTTTAGAACTGTACCCTCGAAATGTAAGGAATATTGGATCTCGCCACGACGTTCATCATAACCTCAAAAGTCATCAATTCGGCCCTGGAAGGATTGTGCAAGGCTCAAGGGGTAGAATTTTTTTCAGCCTGGTCTGTACTTGTTAACAGGAGAGACTGCTTCTACAAGCATGGGATACACTTAAATAGAAAGGGTGCAAGAATGCTTGCTGATGCTATCGAGGCAGTGTCAGGTGGGTTGGAAAACTGCTAGATTGGGGGATACAAGGACTAAAAGATTAACAGTAGCCACTGGCAGAGGTGAAAGTGATTCTTGCACTGCTTCTATTGGTATGAGCCGCAGCCTGGAAAATAAGATGCAGGATAGTTCAGAGACTGCTGGGAATCATTGGGGTACAAATAAACACATAGGTTGTGTTAGGGTGGCTAAGAAAAAGAACAGGTGCATGTATACTTGCGTGTACACCAATGCTAGGAGTTTAGTAAATAAATTTGATGAATTTGAGGTATTGCTCAAAACATCAAAGGCAGATATTGTGGGGATTTCAGAGACGTGGTGTCACACAGATATAAGGAATGCAGAACTGGAATTTGGGCAGTACAATGTCTACAGAAAGGATAGACAGGGTAGGAAGGGAGAAGGGGTTATGCTATTAGTTAAGAAATACATAAAATCCAAGGAAGTGAAGCCAGTCGACATTGCTGTACAGTGCAGTGCAGTGTCGAGTCAGTTTGGCGAGTCTTATAATGGGGGATTTTAATTTCCCAGATATTGACTGGAATTTGGGGGCTGGTCACTCACACACTACCAAGGCTTTGGTGGATTTATTAGATGATTGTTTTCTACATCAGCATGATCGGGAGGCAACTAGAGGGAGTGATACTCTTGATTTGATTATCAGTAGTGATTCTTCATGCATTAAGAATCTGCAGGTAAATGAACCACTAGATGGCAGTGATCACAGTGTGCTGAAGTGGGATTTACTCAAAGAGGTAACTACCATTAGGGGTAAAGGGAAGGGTTATTGCTTTCGTAAAGGCGACTACGATGGACTGAGACAGTATTTAAATTCTATACAGTGGGACAACTGATGATGTTACCAACAGCAAATTCAAAATGGGAAGCATTCAAAGAACTTATCTTGGAAGCTACTAGGCTTTACATAGCAACTAAGAAATATTGTTCAAGGTTTAGGCCTAAGTGGATGTCAAATGAGCTACTAATGAGACATATGGCAGAGAAGAAAAATGCATGGGATACATACAAATTAACACGTGACACAGAATCCTATGATAGATACAAGTTGATCTGTAACCAAGTTACAAAGGAGGTTAGGCAGGCGAAGGCAGATTACGAGAAATCTTTGGCAAGGGATGCAAAGAAAAACAGCAAAGAGTTCTTTACTTATGTAAACTCTAGAAGGAAGGGGATGAATCAGATTGGTCCACTTGATATCGATGGGTCAACTGTTGATGATCCTGCTCAGGTAGCTAACAAACTGAATGAATATTTTTCATCGACATTCACACATGAGGAGTTATTCAGGGAGGGGAATGCCAGAGGTGTATTCAACTCTGGCAGTAAGCTAGAGAATCTTGCAATAAATGAGAGAAATGTGGAGGAGAAATTGTTGAAGATAAATACAAGAAAGGCACCTGGGGTGGATGGGATCTATCGAGTCATATTAAAGGAGGCAGCAAAGGAAGAAAGCAAGCCCTTACCCATAATTATGAAAGCTTCCTTGGACTCAGGGGAAGTACCCATGGACTGGAGATGTGCAAATGTGATCCCAATTCACAAAGGAGGATCAAAGGGCGACACAAATAATTATATACCTGTTAGTTTAACTTCTGTTCCAGGAAAATTAATGGAGGCACTGGTTAAAGAAGCACTGCAGGATCATCTAGACAAGACTTCAGTCATAGCTCAGACACAGCATGGTTTTGTTAGGGGAAGTCGTGCCTGACCAATTTGATTGGATACTATGATGCAGTCACAAAAGAACTGGATGCAGGGAATAACTTTGATATTATATACTTGAATCTTAGAAAGGCTTTTGATACTGTTGCACATGGAAGACTGCTGCACAAATTGGAGCGTGGTATTGGAGGCAAATTGCTGCTATGGGTAAAGGGGTGGTTGAGGGGGAGAAGACAGAGAGTGGTAATCAATGGACACTGCTCAACGTGGACTAATGTTATTAGTGGAGTCCCTCAAGGTTCAGTATTGGGTCCATTATTGTTTTCTGTATTTATAAATGATATTGATGATGGTATATCAAGCTTAATGTCCAAGTTTGCAGACGATACGAAAGTTGGCAGGGTTGTCAAGGACACTACTGACAATATGCTACTGCACCAGGATCTGGAAAGGTTGAGCAGATGGGCTGAGAGGTGGCAAATGAAGTTTAACACTGACAAATGTAAAGTACTACATATGGGAAACAGCAACCCCAGAGCAACGTATCAACTCTGTGGTAATACACTGACAGTGGTAGAGAATGAAAGGGACCTGGGGGTGGTTGTGCAGGCAGATATGAAGTTTTCTGAGCAGTGCAGACGGACTGCAAGAGTAGCTCATGGTGTATTGTCGATGATATATAGGAATTTTTCTAGCAGGGATAAGGAGGTGATTATTCCCTTGTATTAGGCAATGGTCAGGCCTCACCTAGAGTACTGTATACAGGTCTGGAGGCCTCATTTCAAGAAGGATGTAGAGATGCTAGAACGAGTACAGAGAAGGGCAACAAGATTAGTGAATGGAACAAAGGGGTGCTCTTATGAAGAAAGGCTTAAGTTTTGCAAATTACAAATTTGCAAAACTTAATGCAGTAATGCAGTACAAGCACATTGGAAACTAGGCACAGGCGAGGTGATCTGATAGAGGTGTATAAAGCCTTGAATGGTTCGAGCATGCTCAATGCTGATGGGATTCTTCCTCTTGCTCAGAATAATCACTTGAAGGGCATAAATTCAAGTTGAGAAAAGACAGATGTAGGATAGATGTGAGGAAATTTGCCTTTAGCCAGAGGGTGGTTGGTTGGTGGAATAGACTTCCATCCCTTGTCGTGGAAGTTGATAGCCTAAATAAGTTTAAGGCTCAGCTGGACAGGTATCTCGAACGAACAGAGGGGTGAAGTGGAAGTGGTTATTTTTTATTTATTTATTATTATTTTTTTATTTATTTATTTATTATTTTTTTTTGGCTGATGTTGCATAAGCTTGCTTTCTTGCATCGAATGCCTCTGCTAATGCTAATCATTTGGAGCTCTTTGACTTCCTATCTTTGCAACTTGACTTTCTCCAGTCCAACTTTCCTAATAGTGAGGTAATTTTCCTTGGTGATTTTAATGTTCACAACTCCAGCTGGCTTCCGTTTTCTAGTCACACCGACCCAGCAGGTCGAGATGCTGAGGCTTTTGCAATTACTAATGACCTAGCACAGATTGTTCATTTACCTACAAGAATACTGAACAATCCTAATCATACGGCCAATACGCTTGATCTTTTTCTCACAAACAACCTTTCTAAGTACACGGTCAAAGTGAGAGCTCCTTTAGGCACTTCAGATCACAACTTTGTGATTGTCTCTTCTCCAATGGAACCTTTATCTCATGGCTGTTCCCAACCTCGTGTTGTTTGGCATTACAAGAATGCAAAATGGGATGGCCTGCGAGACTTCTTTTCTTCTTTTCCTTGGTCGGATTATTGTTTCAAAACTTCTGATGTCAATGTTTGCTCAGATTGTGTCAGTGAAATTATTCTTGCAGGAATGGAATCCTTTATCCCACACTCCACTTTAAAATCTCTTCATTTATCTAAACCTTGGTTTTCCAATAAATGTGCTAAGGCTGTTCAAGAGAAGAATGTTGCATATTGTAATTGGCTTGTTTCTAATTCTTCAGTTTCATTTTCTGCCTACACCAAAGCTCGCAACAATTGTAAAGCAGTTATTAATCAGTCCAAACTAGAGTTTGAACAGGCTAAGAGTAGAAAACTTCCTTCTTGCCCTAATGGTAGCCGAGCATTCTGGTCTCTTGCCAAAGCTATTGGCCGCAAATTTTGCCCATCTCTGCTCCCACCTCTGTCCAAACTAGATGGTTCTGTTGTCACTTCAGCCAAGGATAAAGCTGACCTGCTAGCATCCCATTTTTCTTCCAGCTCATGTATTAATGATCTTGGAAAAACACCTCCTACCATTCCCAACACGCTCCATTCAATGCCTCCTGTGATCTTCCGTCAAAAGGATATCAGAAGGATTTTGATGAATCTTGATGCTAAGAAAGCTCCAGGTCCTGATGGTATTTCTTCACTTGTTCTCAAAACCTGTGCTCCTGAACTTATTCCTATTCTTTGCCGCCTTTTTTCACTTTCTTATTCCAAAGGTGAAATTTCCTTCTGCTTGGAAATTTGCTAATATCCCGCCAGTTCCTAAAAAAGGGTGACAAATCCCTCCCATCCAATTATCGTCCCATTGCAATTACTTCTACTCTTTCTAAAGTAATGAAGAAATCGATTAACCGCCAACTCTTAAACTACCTAGAAATCTTCCGTCTGATCAACGATCGCCAGTATGGATTCCGTCAGTGTCGATCCACTGGTGATATTCTGGCTTATGTTACCCATTTATGGACTAATTCAATGGAAAGGTTCGGTGAAACACAAGTAGTTGCTCTTGACATCTCAAAGGCTTTTGATCGTGTTTGGCATAAAGGTCTTCTAAACAAGCTTCCATCTTATGGTTTGCCAACTGTTTTCAGTAATTGGGTATCCAGTTTCCTCTCTGATCGCTCTCTGAGGGTGATGGTAGATGGCTTTCTGACTTCTCCACTAATGCCGGTGTCCCCCAAGGTTCAGTTCTGTCCCCCACTCTTTTCCTCTTGTATATTAATGACCTACTTCCATTGACTGGAAATCCTATCCATAGTATTGCCGATGATAGCACATTGCATTCCACGTTCCATTTTGAGAAACCTTGTCCTGCTCAATCAGCTTCAACTTCTTGAAAATCTGCTACCAATTCCTTAAATGCCGTTCTTCGGGTAATTCTCCAGTGGGGCAAAGACAACTTAGTTGATTTCAACCCTTCGAAAACTCAGTCTTGTCTTATATCTCGCAAAAAGGATTCTTCTGCTCCTATGCTTATGTTTAGTGACACTCCGACTTCTAGGCAAAATGATATGTCTCTTTTGGGGATTACCCTGACTTCTAATCTCTCTTGGCACAAGCACATTACAAATATTGCTTCCTATGCATCTTAAAAACTTGGTTTTCTCTTTCGCTCTCGGCGTTACTTTTCTTTATAAATCGCAAATCCGCCCTGCCATGGAATATTGTTCCCACATCTGGGGTGGTGCCCCCAAAACCTCTCTCAGGCTTCTTGATTCCATTCAGAAGAGGGCAGTTAGGTTAATTAATGATTCATCTGTAACAGAGTCTCTCCACTCGCTTTCTCATAGACGTACTGTTTCAGCTGCATGCCTCTTCTACAGATACTTCCATGGGCACTGTTCTTCTGAATTGGCTTCTATAATTCCTGCTCTCTCTTTCAAAATAGTCCGAACACGTGCCGCCACCAGCCAACATTCATTTACTGTCCAACTTCAAACCCACAGAACCAACTTTTCATCTTCCTCATTTATTCATTCAACAACCTTCCTTCATACGTATTTCCTGAAAATGACAATCTACAGAAGTTCAAGTCCAATGTCAACAAATATCTTCTTTCGTGTTCTCAACCTCCAACCCAAGCACGGTACTAAGTACTATAGGTTCTAATACCTCTCGTGTTTGGGGTTCACATAAAAAAAAAAAAAATCTGACACTTTTCTGAGTGGTTCAGAGAACTGGAATTCAAAATATGATTGGATAAATTAACATTCCAATGTATTTATAAAAATTAAAAGATGGATAAACAGAATTTCAGATTCTGGAATATAAAAGGATGTAGTATCATGGTGTAGTTCATGAAGTAGTATTATTTCTGTCACTCAAAGTAATGTTTGTAACGAGCCCAAATCATCCCGTGTGGGCTCATTTGGGCTCAATATGTTACCCTTACCTTATAAATCTTCCCCAAAAGTACATACTGAAGACACTTCTGAAATTGTTATAAATAATGAGGATGTGCAATTCTAAATTCTTAACTAGCTCTGAATGGACTTTCAATGCATCTTCACCCATTACATACCAATCTTCAAGAATTTCTTGTATTGTTGATAAAAAGTAACTATGTGAAGAAATGAATCACCCACTGAAATCAATTGTATTACAAAGGTCTACATTTTGGAACAATTGTTCATATATAATTTAGATAAACAGCACTATTAAAGGTTTAGGGTTAAGTGTACACATGATGGCTTTCTTCAACAGTGTACAAAACTTGAGAAACTGCATTATTCAGAACAAAAATTACCTTTTTTATCTCCTGGACATGTTGGCCTATCATATATTATAACTTCTTTTTCTTTTTTCTCTTTAGGCTTTTTCTAGAATAAAAGCAGTCAATTAAAACCAAAAGTGAGTGCTAATCATATTAATATTTTATTTAATTACTGTACTAATACTTTTCATTATAAGTAAAATCATGTTACAATAAATCTCTTGTTAATGAAAATTTCACTATAATGAAAATATAACCAGGTCCCAGCCAACTTCCCTTAGTATTAGGAATTTGCAAGCCTCATTTAAACAAAATAATCACTTGCAGAAAAAAATTTGGAAGTTTTAAATATGCAATAAAAGAATTCAGACCCTTTGCTACATTTTTTTTGCCTCTCTAAATGATTACACTTTTTTCTTTTTTACTCCTGCATTTAAATTACACAAATTCTGAATTTTCATATTAATGCAGGGAAATAAAGTTAAAACATTAAAAAAAAAATTGACCTTTTGAAAAACAAACCATTAGAAACAAATTTGATCTATTGAAAAACAAAAACATTAAAAATAAAATTGACCAATTGAACCCTTCCTTACACTTAATCATCTTGGCCCTCAATCTCCATTATTTCTTTTGTGACAAATAATGTCTTAGAGCTTTTTGATCAGACCTCGTAATTTGAAAAATGTTCCTAAAAAAATTTGATCTGTATATAAGCAAAAATGTCTATTTCATGGTTATGTAACTCAAGGAACATCTGCCACAACTAAAGTAAACAGATGTTTCTCTGGTATTACATGCTGCACGCCTTACCGCATTACAATTTAATGAGAATTTAACAATATGTGAAAAGTAAGAAAACTTTTTTGGAGAATTTACATTTCTAAAATTGGTATTTCATATAAATAAACCACACTTCCACATAGAACATTCTTTTAAAAAACATTTGTACATTTGTAGTACATGTATTTTGTCATTTTATTTATTAATTATTGATTTTAAAGTGCAAAATAAAGCAGAAATTATTACTTATATAAATTTGAAAAGTGCAACAATTTATTTATAGAAATACTGATTCTTTTGAAATAACTTTCAGTAACATTTGTTACAGTGAAATTTTATTACAACAAAATGATTCATACACCCTGAGAAGTTTGCTATAATGTAATTTATTGTAACATTATAATGATTTATTAGCATATTAGCAAAAGGGTTTGGGCTTAGGAGAACACTGTCACCTGATCACAGGGGAAATCTCAGCATACCCTTATTAGGAATGATGAAAGGTATGCTTCACAAATCCCTAACAGTGAAAATTTTTTTTCATGAATATGTATGATTGTACCTGTGGGGAGTTGGTGGTTGAATTTTGGAAATCTGCACTAATTTTTGATTTAATAGCATTAGTAAAGGCATATGATGCAAGAAAGCAAGATTACACAACATCAGCCAAAAAAAAAAAAAAAAAAAAAACCTTCCCATTTCACCCGGCCATTCACTGCAAAATTCCTCTGGTTCTGCCTTGAATTTATTTAACTTGGCAGCTTCTCCAATCACGGATGGAAGTTTGTTCCAGCAATCAACCGCCTGCTAGCTAAATGAAAATTTCCGCACATCTGTTCTACACTACCTTTCCTCAATTTGAATTTATGCCCCCTCAGGTGTGTAATCTGAGCTAGAGGAAGAATCCCATCAGCATTAAGCTTGCTCAAGCCATTCAAGGCCTTGTACACCTCAATTAGATCATCTCGCAGGTGCTAGTCTCCAGATGCTGCAATTTGCAGAACTTAAGCCTTTCTTGGAAAAAAACAACCATTTGCTACATTCCGCAATCTCGTTGCCCTTCTCTGTACTCATACCAGTGGCTCTACATCTATCCTAAAATGAGGCCTCCAGACCTGTATGCAGTACAAGGTGTGGTCTGACCATTGCCTTATACAAGGGGATAATCACCTCCTTATCCCTGCTAGCAAAATTCCTGTATATCATTGACAAGGCCCCATGAGCTACTCTTGCAGCCCATCTGCACTGCTCAGAAAACTTCATGTCTGACTGTACATTACCCCCAGGTCTTTTTCATTCTCCACAACCCTGAGTGTAGTACTGCACAGTTGGTACATTACTCTGGGGGTTACTGCTACTCATATGCAGTACTTTGCATTTGTCAATGTTAAACTTCCGTTGCCACCTCTCAGCCCATCTGCTCAACTTTTCTAGATCTTGTTGCAGTAGTACACTGTCATTAACAACCCTACCAACCTTCGTATCATCTGCAAACTTGGACAATAAGCCTGATATACCTTCATCATTATCATTGATAAATACAGAAAACAACAATCAGCCCAACACGGAACTTACCACTCTGTCTTCTCCCACTCAACCATCCCTTAATGCCACGCATGCACGGTGTGTGTGTGTGTGTGTGTGTGTGTGTGTGTGTGTGTGATAAAGAGAGGGTATTTTTCTTGCAACATAGACAAATGACATACAACAGACTGCTGTTGTAAATGCTCAGATGTCCACCATGGCACACTGAATAAAGGGTTAATGTTAGATAATGTATATAAATAAAACAAATGAAAATAAAAAAAAAACTAATAAAGGGAAAAAAAAAAATGTCAACAGTTGCAACTTGATGATAACCTATGGTGACTGTGGTTGCCTCAAATATCAATCATTAAGTATTCTTTTGACAGATACTGAATCAGTTATTTGTATGCATCCAACCAGAATTTAACAAGCCTATGACAACCATCCAGTCAAACTTGGATCCTTCTAATACCAAGTTTCTTGCACTGCACTACACTGAGACCAGTTAATCACGGACTTCCCAACAAACTGGTACGAATGGGTGATGACTGAATGCCTCAAGCAACAGTTATGAAGTATTCTTTTTTTGTTTACTTCATCCTGAACATCTTTAAATCAACATCCAGATCCCAGAGACACAATAGCATCTGCTGAGAGAGAAAATCGTTGAATAGGCAAAGGCATGCTTAAAGAGAGCAGCTAAGGAGTTGAGTGGAGATGAGTCACTGGGGTCCTCCAGGCAAAGTTATCCAAAAAACAAGGAAAAGTCAGGAGTTTAACTGTTAATTCAGAAGTGGTTATGCCTCAATTTGGTGCAGCAGGGGCCATGCTAACCCTGTCAGGTGACAACTTTGTTTTTATTTAGGGAAGAAAAATTTGGATTTTTTGAATTCTGCTTGCAGTATACAAATATATCGCCTTTTCTTAATTTCAGTACCATTTTATTGTATCTAAATTTTTATTTTTTAATAAGAATTAAATATTTAAAAATGATATATTTTTATAAGTTATTTTTATTAAAAAAAAAAGTACATTAATTCTACTGAAGGCAAAAACCATGAAATTAAGTCTTCAATTTTCCAGAAGAATGGTAAAGAGCAGTGGCATAGCTACCATGTAGGCAGGCAAGGCAATTGCCTCCAGGCCCGGGCCCTTTAGGGGACCAGCGTCTTTGGCTGTCTCCTCTTTTTGCAATTTTCATTAATTAAGTAGGGACCCCGAACATGTTCTTTGCCTCCGGGCCCGAAAAAGGGTAGCTACGCTACTGGTAAAGAGCACAAGGTTTCAATTTTGTGCATATGCATATATTACGTACGGATGCAGATATATGAATCAACTTTTATTAATTCTGCTTAAAATTAAGAAAAACATTAGTTATAAAATATAAGCTGAAACTAATAGATGCTTTGAATAGCAACCACAAGCAGGGATAAAAGTAATTCCTGTGCTGCTTCTACTGGAACATGCATTTAAATTAATGCCTCAAGTAGCAACTGAGGTTTAAATAAATGGGAACACTTAAATAGAAAGGGCACAAGAACATTTGCCGATGCTATTGAGGCAGAGTTAGGTAGTTTGTAAAACCGCAGGTGTGGTGGAACCAGCCTAATAATTTTATGACAGCCATAAGCAGAGGTGAAAATGATTCTCGAATTGCTTCTATTTTGACATTCAATAGCCTGACAAGTAGAAAGGAGGGCGTATTACAAGGCCTGCTGGAGTCAACATGGGACAATCTCACATGAGGGAGCATAAATTTAAGTTGAGGAAGGATGATTGCAGGATACATGCAATCACCCTTCTTCATCAATTCTTGGAGAGTATGGATGGGAGAAATGTGTAGGGGTTTTTTTTTTTTTTGGGCTGATGCTATATAAGCTTGCTTTGTTGCATCATTTGCCACTACTACTATTACATGGGCTGTGGGTCATTCCATGTCAAGTTGCTAGGGGTCCCTGCTTGACCATCTTCAATTTTGTTGAAACTTGGTGTGGATGTTTAAACAGGTTTCAAATGAAGCTGTGCAAAATTTCAGTTCAAAATATACCATAGTATGTTTGAGCCACCAGCAACTTTTTTGTGGAGGTTGCTTGTGTTATGCGGAATAAATCACAAAAAATTTTCAAAGTTTTAAGTGTTACTGTTCCACAACAGTGACAGGTAGTGCTCTGAAACTTGGTATACCTAATAACTTTTAACAGAGAATGTAAAACTTTTGGTGTCCAGGCTCAAAAACCTTCAGATTTTTCCCAATGCTGTCTAAAACTGGCACCAAAAATTTGTTGCAACAAATCCCTTTACCATTTTTTTTACATTTATTAATCATAGCAATTTATGTAATTCCAAGATTAATGTCTAACTTTGCTGATGAAACAATGGTGGGAAGGACGGTTACTATAATCAGGAAATGACATCACGCAGAATACACTACTTCAACACAATCTGTTTAAACTAGACAGGTGAGTTAAATTGACAACTGAAGCTTAATGACAGTAAATACAAATTACTGCATTAGGGAGGCACTAATCCTAAAATAGCATACCGATTGGGTAATACCATACTCAAGGTAGTGAACTCTAAAATTACCAAGGATAATTGTAGTCTGACATGACGTTCTCTCAAGTAGTGCAGAATGCTAGGACAGCACTTGGGTTCTGTTAATGAAAAACAAAAATTTGCTTTTTTTTCTGACTAATTATTATTATTAGCTGTATGGTGCAAGGAATCATGAGGCTTATGCTGTACCAGCCAAAAAAAAAAAAAAAAAAAATTCTGAATTACCCCGAGAGAGGGGAAAAGAGAGAGAGTAAGAAGTAGAAGGGTATCACCAAGAAAGAGAAGAATGATGATACCCAGCTCAGGACCCTGGGTGTGCCAAGCCCATACTCACCAGATGTGAGCCCCTGGGTTTGTGCTGAAGTGCATCATTTTGCCAAGATTAATTCAGAACTGATGCAAAATGTTTGCAATTATTAGGCACCGTAACAGTAAAAAAATATTACATTTAAGCTTTTTTTTTTTTTTTTTAAGTGATCAGAGTTAGCATTTCCCACTCAGAGTAATGAATGAATGTATATATGGTAACTACAATACCTGTAAACATGTTAATTCTCTTACTACTTACCTCTACTTTACTGTGCAATTGTATCTTTTCTTGCTTTTGTTTAAACTTTTCTAACTTTTCTTTTTTCTTCGCTTCCTTTTTTAATTGAGCTGCACTTTTCTGCACAAATGGCTGAGAAGTTTGAAAAATATCACCAGATGCTTGCTCTTCGAGTGAATTGGAATCTCTATTCGCCATTAAATTTGAGTTAATTTCGTCACTAGCCATAGCACAATTTATTGTCTTACTCTCACAGGATGCCTATTACTCTGCATTCAATGGCAAACGGTGAATAACATTTATAATCAACACCCTCAAAACCAACACATACTACCTACGTTCTCACGACAGACCATATAGGATCTATGTGTTCTTACCAGACGTTAGCACATGGTCAACCGGAAACAACCTATGAAAACTACCTAAGTTGATACTGATTTCATCAGCACAACTTAATAATACTGAACAGTAGCAATGCCACAGGTTTAGAGCAAACCCGCCAATTCAAATTTTAAGGACCATAGCCACAACATACATTTCAAATATATCTATATATCTATATATATATATATAAATATGTGAAATAAAATTGATACATACAAAAAAAGATTCCTAACACATAACGCATTTTTAATGCAACAAACACTTAGATTTTTCTTTATAAGTGCACTAATTATTCTATATAATATTGGTGTAAATACACCAAAGAAAACTCTTAAACGAAATAAACTACGTTTGTAGTTTGATGGGGCATCATTTTATCTGTATCTCATATTGTGCTCCTCCTTCACAACGAGTTGCCATATATTGCACTACCTCGAATAAGTAAAGCGACACTAAAATAGAAGCCTATTGTTACTTATTCTCGGTGTGCACCACCACCACCCAGACGGCACCGTTTCAAGGCTTGTTGGCCCTTCGTCGGTGGGCAGGCAGGCACCCTGGTATTGCAAACATGACAATCCAGTTGTGAAGATAATCCCACAATTGTCATGTCTGCAATACCAGAATGACTGCCCACCCACCAACGAAGGGCCAACAAGCCTTGAAACGGTGCCGTCTGGGTGGTGGTGCCCACCGAGAATAAGTAACAATAGTCGTCTCTTTTAGTGAAGCGTTACGTATTCGAGGTAGTGCAATGCATGGCAACTTGTTGTGAAGGAGGAGCACAATATGAGATACAGATAAAATGATGCCCCTTCAAACTACAAACGTAGTTTTTTTTCGTTTAAGAGTTTTCTATGGTGTATTTACACCAATATTATATAGAATACTTACACTCTTAAACATATGATGCTTTATTGCGTCAATCTTCATTTATACACTAATTATTATGTAAAAGTCTTAACAACGAAGCTTTGTTGAAAAGGTCAAGAGAGGAAATGGAGAGGAAGTGTGGCCTGGAAGATAAAATTAGAAGGAAACACATTATTCCTCCAGAAAAGTCCTTGCCAAAAAAAGAGGTTATGAATACCGCAATACACTCTGTGCAGAAAAACCACAGATGTGAATCCCATATCAATGATCAGTGCTGGATTAAGGCACGAGCTATCAGGGCAGTCGTTCAGGGCGCCATTGTTCCAGGGGCATCAGAAGCTGAAGAGCAAGGAAGGAATTTTTTACAAAATCTTATGCAGATTTCTAGGATATGCAAAGGGACGCCAGAATCTGCAGATAAGGGAACCACTGGGTGGCAGTGATCACAGTGTGCTGAAGTGGGATTTACTCAAGGAGGTAACTACCATCAGAGGTAAAGGGAAGGGTTTTTGCTTTCGTAAAGGCGACTATGATGGTCTGAGACAGTATTTAAATTCTATACAGTGGGACCAGCTGATGATGTTACCAACAGCAAATTCAAAATGGAAAGCATTCAAGGAACTAATCTTGGAAGCTACCAGGCTTTACATACCAACCAAGAAATATTGTTCAAGGTTCAGGCCTAAATGGTTGTCAGATGAACTAATGAGACATATGGCAGAGAAGAAAAATGCATGGGATACATACAAATTAACGGGTGACATGGAAGCCTATGATAGATATAAGTTGGTCTGTAACCAAGTCACAAAGGAGATTAGGCAGGCAAAGCCCGATTATGAGAAATCCTTGGCAAAGGATGCAAAGAAAAACAGAAAAGAGTTCTTTACCTATTTAAACTCAAGAAGGAAAGGGATGAATCAGATTGGTCCACTGGACGTTGATGGTTCAACAGTTGAGGATCCAGCTCAGGTGGCTAACAATCTAAACGAGTATTTTGCATCTACATTCACACATGAGGAGTTATTCAGGAAGGGGAATGTCGTAGGTGAAGTAAACATTGGCAGTGAGCTAGATGATTTTCTAATAACTGAGAGGAAAGTGGAGGAGAAATTGTTGAGGATAAACATAAAAAAGGCACCCGGGGTGGATGGGATCTATCCAGTTATATTAAAGGAGGCAGCAAAAGAAGTAAGCAAACCCTTAGCCATAATTATGAGAGCTTCTTTGGACTCAGGGGAGGTACCCATGGACTGGAGATGTGCAAATGTAACCCCAATTCACAAAGGAGGATCAAAGGCTGACACAAGTAATTATAGACCTATTAGTTTAACTTCGGTTTCAGGAAAATTAATGGAGGCACTGGCTAAAGAAGCACTGCAGGATCATCTGGACAAGAATTCAGTTATAGCTCAGACACAGCATGGTTTTGTTAAGGGCAGGTCTTGTCTGACCAATTTGATTGGATACTATGATGTAGTCACAAAAGAACTGGATGCAGGGAATAACTTTGATATTATATATTTGGATCTTAGAAAGGCTTTTGATACTGTTGCGCATGGAAGACTGCTGCACAAATTGGAGAAGTGTGGCATTGGAGGCAAATTTCTGCTATGGATAAAGGGATGGTTGAGTGGCAGAAGGCAGAGAGTGGTAATCAATGGACACTGCTCAACCTGGACTAATGTTATTAGTGGAGTTCCTCAGGGTTCAGTGTTGGGTCCATTGTTGTTTTCTGTATTTATAAATGATATTGATGATGGTGAATCAGGCTTAATGTCCAAGTTTGCAGACGACACCAAGGTTGGCAGGGTTGTTAAGGACACTACTGATACTATGCTGCTGCAACAGGATCTGGAAAGGTTGAGCAGATGGGCTGAGAGGTGGCAAATGAAGTTTAACATTGACAAATGTAAAGTAGTACATATGGGAAACAGTAACCCCAGATCAACGTATCAACTCTGTCGTATTACGCTGACAGTGGTAGAGAATGAAAAGGACCTGGGGGTAATTGTGCAGGCAGATATGAAGTTCTCTGAGCAGTGCAGACTAGCTGCAAGAGTAGCTCATTGTGCCTTGTCAATGATATACAGGAATTATTCTAGCAGGGACAGGGATGTGATTGTTCCCTTGTATAAGGCATTGGTCAGGCCACACCTTGAGAACTGTATACAGGTCTGGAGGCCTCATTTCAAGAAGGATGTAGAGCTGCTGGAACGAGTACAGAGAAGGGCAACAAAATTAGTGAATGGAACAAAGGGTTGCTCTTACGAAGAAAGGCTTAAGTTTTGCAAATTACAGAGCCTGGAGACTAGGCATCGCCGAGGTGATCTGATAGAGGTGTATAAGGCTTTGAATGGGTTGAGCATGCTCAATGCCGATGGGATTCTTCCTCTTGCTCAGAATAATCACCTGAGAGGGCAAAAATTCAAATTGAGGAAGGACGGATGTCGGATAGATGTGCGGGAATTTGCCTTTAGCCAGCGGGCAGTTGGTTTGTGGAATAGACTCCCATCGCTTGTTGTTGAAGTTGATAGCCTAAACAAATTTAAGGCTCAGCTGGACAGGTATTTCGAACGAACGGAGGGGTGAAATGGGAGTAGTGGTTGTTTTTTTTTTTTTGTTTTTTTTGGCTGATGCTGAATAAGCTTGCTTTCTTGCATCATATGCCTCTACTAATGCTAATGCTAATGCTAAAATAATATTTCTGACGAAGCGCTAGAATACCTTAGTCCGGCCCTCTCAATATGGAACCTTTAAGGTTTTGTTCGCACTGGGGTCGAATTAATCTGCTTCGTGCGAACGCAGCATAGTTTTTTCCCCTTTAAGTGATTTTTTTTTTTTTTTTTAGCAAGGCAGACAGATCAAAAAGACAACAAGCGAAATATTGAGGCAAAATGCACTTTGGTGCCTACCTGCCACTCTGCAAACTCATAAATTCAAAATATATATCACACGAAACTGAGAGCACTATCATGATCGTTGTGCGGCCGTGCACTTAACACGGTGACCATTTGCACTTCCATCGTAACGTCTACACTCCATCCAGAAGCCGACGAAGCTGGATCAGGAAAAACACCAACCCATTACAGAAGTTTTTTTTTTTTTTTTCAAGAAAACCCCAAACACGAAAGGTATGTTAAAAACTGTAGTACTTAGCATAGTGCATGGAGTGAAGATTGAAAAACCAGGAGTAGACACTTGCTTACACTTGAATTACAGTTGAATTTCTGTAATTTGCAATTGCAATTTTCAGAAAATAGATTTAAAGGAAGATTATTCTTCAAAGTTCCAAGAAGAAATGGAATAAGAGTAAACGGGCACATGCGATAGGAACAAGCTCACAAACAGGTTTTGAGAACAAGTGGAAAAATGAAATCAGCGCTTGGAGATTCATATGTATCATGAATGTTCAAAATTCTTCACAGATTGTTTTCGATGAACAGCACAGGAGACATTGATTGGAGGGGAAATAATAGGAGAGGGTTTACCAGGTTCATTAATACAAGAAGTAGAAGGTAGGATGGCAATTTTATCTTTAAGTTAAGAGGCAATAGAAACATTAGCTTTTAAAAGAGTTGGGACTATAGTTGGGCAGAGATTCTATCCAATACCTTTAGAAAGAGAACAGAGTGCTTCATTACCGTTTGGACAAGAAACAAATTTTCTACCCTTAGCCGATTCAAAATCTAGTTCAGATTGTGTAATAACTATCTTTAAAGGTTGCAAGCTTTCGTATAATCAGGAAACGCACCTAAAATATTTGGTTACAAGCCAACTGCGACATGTAATATTCTTAAATTGATTTACTGAAAGGTTAAGTCCGATATAGGATTTCAGTTAGGAGAAATAATTTCATGGCAATTGAAATTATTCTTAGGGAATTGATACGGCCAGGAGTTGAATTCAGAAGATGAAAAACAGTAATCCAACCAAGTAAAAAAGAAGAATAAAAATCTCGGAAACTATTCCCTTTGGCATTCCCTTAAGGCCAAACAACACGACGCGGAGAATGACTATGTGGAAAAGGCTCAATTGGAGAATAAAAAATAAATAAAATAAATTTTCTGTTTATACTCCGGGACGACCAAACTGTCAGAGGAGTTCCAAGCTAGCCAGAATACAAGAAACAGCACCGTATTCAGCAGTCACGGGCTAGAACCGCGGTCACTCAAGGCACGTGTACTTATGCACCCGCGCGCCTGACCACTAGGCTACGGCAAACCATCACCAACTGATTATCTGATGTGCCAAAAAGTTCACTCCCTGTGAACCTTTTGGCAAATCATATAAAATTTCGTTCACTTCCAAGGGCTGTTTAAAGGGAAAGAATCACAAGTGGTGGGTCAACGGTAGGCATTGTCTGAATTCAGGTAGATAAATGAACAATCTGCCTAAAAACATCAGTAATTGAAAAACCTGAGCAGCTCTACCAGGTGCAACTATATTTACTAGAAACCGAAAGCCTGCTAGATTAATGAATAATAAAAATTTCTAAGAAAATTTTCCCAATGGTTAGACAAGTTGGACTCCACATGGTCCAGTTCAAAGAAGAGAAATCAAAGAGATGGAACCAGTTGAGAGAAATGAAAGCAGCAGATGGAGTTGACAGAATGTATTCGAGAGATTTCGAGACAGAGAAGATCAAAAGAGGAGGTTCCTGATAAAATCATATGCACCATTTTCGCCATCGAAGAGGAGGAATAATAGTATTAACAATTAGGAAAACTGAGATGATCATTGGTTGAGGAAACTATTAAGTTACATTCTGTCACAGCCGACCGGGCTAGCCGAGTGGGTAAAGTACCTACCCGGCAACCCAAAGGTCGCGGGTTCGATTCCCGCCTCGGGCTTGGATCAAAGTACCGCAAAAACCTTGGGAGGTGCAATATGGCCACAGAAGCCGATGCGCCAACAACTACCAAATCAAAAAAAAAAAAAAAAAAAAAAAACATTCTGTCAGAAAATAATAACTGGCTTTTGTAGACTGTAAACGTAATTGGATATCTTCGTCATTAGAAATAAGACCAAGCATATTTTTGAAATGAATGAGGAAGTTGATGAGAGTATTAGATCTCTTGACAGATAAGTTTTTCGATTAGTTTAATAATTTATAATGAAATCAATAGATTAAATAAATGAAGAAAGCAGGCATCTTGTGGGAGTGAATTTTATTTTTGAATATGTTGCATACATACAGCAAGAATATTAGCATTAGCATAAGTTGAGGCATATGATACAAGAAAGTAAGCTTATACATCATCAGATAAAAAAAACCTTCCCACATTACCTATCCAGTAACTCTAAATGTTTGTCTAGTTCAACCTTAAATTTAATAAAGAGAACAGCTTCCACAATAACAGATGGAAATCTGTTCCAACAATCAATTACCCGCTGATTAGAGACAAATTTTCACACTTCTATTCTACTACTGTCTCTCCTCAATTTGAAATTTCTCCCCTCATGTTCGTAGGCTGAGAAAATTGAAGAATCACATCAGCATTAAGCCTGCTCAAACCAATCAAGGCCTTATACACCACAATCAGTTCACCCCGTAGATTCCTATTTACGGTACTTAAAGTTAAAATAACTTAGATAGAGATTTTGTAGGTATTACTTAGTATCGGAAAGGGTATCAAATCCACGTGTTTACCGTTCATAAACGGCTGCCATTGCTACGTGAAAATTAATCAGTAAAATCTATTAATCTTGTCGAACTTCATTGGCAATTAAATTGTAATTTTAACTATACATACAACCACTTAGGTTACGGAACATAAATAATTAGTAAAAATAAATAATTAATACATAACTTGATACAGAAGTTATATAAAGGGATTTCGTAGATAACACTCGTTACTGAAGCGCGATACAGCATATCCGGAATTCGATAGCATTAGCTTTGTATAGTATAGTGCATAATATAATATTGTCAATTAATCAGTACATCTATTAATCTTGTTAAACTTCATTGTCAATTAAATTGTACTTTTAACTATATATATATAACGACTTAGAGTACAAACGTAGCAAATAATTAATACATACTTGATACGGAAGTTATATAAAGGGAACTCGTAGATAACACTCGATACCGAAAAATAAATATAGCGTTATAACTGTGTTAAGATACAAGTTTAAGGTTTTAATTTTGTTCTGAAATTGTAATTTTATTGACATTTAAATCGAAATCATGACTCTGGCCAGAGCAGCAAAGCAAAAGGCTCAAGCTAATGGGAGTGCTGTGACTCAGGGGAGAAGTGAGGGGGGCAGTTGCCCTCTGAATCACAGCCTTTTAAGATGCACTGTTTGCTTGATGTTTGCGGAGCAATCGGGTACGGGACATGATACTGCCATGGGGGATGTCTTTGTGTGTGCACGATGCAAGGAGTGCAAGGAAATTAGGCGACAACTCGGCGTTGTTATGGGCCTATATGAGACCTTGAAGGACAGGGTGGATGCCCTCGAAGGAAATAAATTGAGGGGCCCATCAAGCTCTCAGCTGCCCACATCAACACCAGAGCTTGGACTTGGTCATCTTGCAACACAGAGGCAGCCCCCAAGGCAGAATGCGCTGGTCCAACAGGAACTAGTAGTTGTTGGTGACTCAATTGGCAGGGAAACGGGGAACATGCTTTGTAAAAAGGATAGGTGGAACAGGACAAGGGTATGTCTGCCAGGGGCAAAGGTTGATGACGTTGTAGAGCAGATATCATCTTTTAAGGGCACAAAAGGTGATATAGTTGTACACGTTGGCACTAATGATATTAAGAGTAGGAGACCAGCGGAATTACTTAACAAGTACAGGTCACTGTTGAAAAAAAGCCGTGAAGTAGGGTTGAATTTGAAAGTGTCTGCAATTCTGCCCAGACACGATAGGAGGGAGTATATGATGAGAGCCTTGTCGATCAATTCGGCCCTGGAAAGATTGTGCAAGGCTGAAGGGGTAGAATTTTTTTCAGCCTGGACTGTACTTGTTAACAGGAGAGATTGCTTCTACAGGGATGGGATACACTTAAATAGAAAGGGTGCAAGAATATTTGCTGATGCTATCGAGGCAGTGTTAGGTGGGTCAGAAAACTGCTAGCTTGGGGGGAGACAAAGACTAATGGATTAACAGTAGCCACGGGAAGAGGTGAAAGAGATTCTTGCACTGCTTCTATTGGAATGAGCAGAAGCCTGAAAAACAAGATGCAGGATATTTCAGAGACTGCTGGAAGTCATTGCGGTACAAGTAAACACATGGGTTGTGTTAGGGTAGCTAAGAATAGAAACAGGTGCATGTATACTTGCGTGTACACTAATGCTAGGAGTTTAGTAAATAAATTTGATGAATTTGAGGTATTACTCAAAACATCAAAGGCAGATATTGTTGGGATATCAGAGACGTGGTGTCACACAGATATAAGGAATGCAGAACTGGAATTTGGGGAGTACAACGTCTACAGAAAGGATAGACAGGATAGGAAGGGAGGAGGGGTTATGCTATTAGTTAAAAAACACATAAAATCCAAGGAAGTGAAGCCAGTTGACATCGCTGGACAGTGCAGTGTTGAGTCAGTTTGGTGTGACATAAGCATAGGTAAATCAAAATTGAGAGTAGGAGTGTGCTATAGGCCTAATGACTCTGATGAGTATAATAAGATACTGTACAGGGAAATAGAGTGGGCCAGTAAATCAGAGAGTCTTATAATGGGGGGATTTTAATTTCCCAGATATTGACTGGAATTTGTGGGTTGGTCACTCACACACTAGCAAGGCTTTTGTGGATTTATTGGATGATTGTTTTCTACACCAGCATGTTCGGGAGGCAACTAGAGGGAGTAATACTCTTCATCTGATTATCAGTAGTGATTCTTCATGCATTAGGAATCTGCAGATAAATGAACCACTGGGTGGCAGTGATCACAGTGTGCTGAAGTGGGATTTACTCAAGGAGGTAACTACCATCAGAGGTAAAGGGAAGGGTTTTTGCTTTCGTAAAGGAGACTATGCTGGTCTGAGACAGTATTTAAATTCTATACAGTGGGACCAACTGATGATGTTACCAACAGCAAATTCAAAATGGGAAGCATTCAAGGAACTAATCTTGGAAGCTACCAGGCTTTACATACCAACCAAGAAATATTGTTCAAGGTTCAGGCCTAAATGGTTGTCAGATGAACTAATGAGACATATGGCAGAGAAGAAAAATGCATGGGATACATACAAATTAATGGGTGACGTGGAAGCCTATGATAGATATAAGTTGGTCTGTAACCAAGTCACAAAGGAGATTAGGCAGGCAAAGGCAGATTATGAGAAATCCTTGGCAAAGGATGCAAAGAAAAACAGAAAAGAGTTCTTTACCTATTTAAACTCAAGAAGGAAAGGGATGAATCAGATTGGTCCACTGGATGTTGATGGTTCAACAGTTGAGGATCCAGCTCAGGTGGCTAACAATCTAAACGAGTATTTTGCATCTACATTCACACATGAGGAGTTATTCAGGAAGGGGAATGTCGTAGGTGAAGTAAACATTGGCAGCGAGCTAGATGATTTTCTAATAACTGAGAGGAAAGTGGAGGAGAAATTGTTGAGGATAAACATAAAAAAGGCACCCGGGGTGGATGGGATCTATCCAGTTATATTAAAGGAGGCAGCAAAGGAAGTAAGCAAACCCCTAGCCATAATTATGAGAGCTTCTTTCGACTCAGGGGAGGTACCCATGGACTGGAGATGTGCAAATGTAACCCCAATTCACAAAGGAGGATCAAAGGCTGACACAAGTAATTATAGACCTGTTAGTTTAACTTCGGTTCCAGGAAAATTAATAGAGGCACTGGTTAAAGAAGCACTGCAGGATCATCTGGACAAGAATTCAGTTATAGCTCAGACGCAGCATGGTTTTGTTAAGGGCAGGTCTTGCCTGACCAATTTGATTGGATACTATGATGTAGTCACAAAAGAACTGGATGCAGGGAATAACTTTGATATTATATATTTGGATCTTAGAAAGGCTTTTGATACTGTTGCGCATGGAAGACTGCTGCACAAATTGGAGAAGTGTGGCATTCGAGGCAAATTGCTGCTATGGATAAAGGGATGGTTGAGTGGCAGAAGACAGAGAGTGGTAATCAATGGACACTGCTCAACGTGGACTAATGTTATTAGTGGAGTTCCTCAGGGTTCAGTGTTGGGTCCATTGTTGTTTTCTGTATTTATAAATGATATTGATGATGGTGTATCAGGCTTAATGTCCAAATTTGCAGACGATACAAAGGTTGGCAGGGTTGTTAAGGACACTACTTAAACTATGCTGCTGCAACAGGATCTGGAAAGGTTGAGCAGATGGGCTGAGAGGTGGCAAATGAAGTTTAACATTGACAAATGTAAAGTACTACATATGGGAAACAGTAACCCCAGATCAACGTATCAACTCTGTGGTACTACGCTGACAGTGGTAGAGAATGAAAAGGACCTGGGGGTAATTGTGCAGGCAGATATGAAGTTCTCTGAGCAGTGCAGACGAGCTGCAAGAGTAGCTCATGGTGTCTTGTCAATGATATACAGGAATTTTTCTAGCAGGGACAGGGATGTGATTATTCCCTTGTATAAGGCATTGGTCAGGCCACTCCTTGAGTACTGTATACAGGTCTGGAGGCCTCATTTCAAGAAGGATGTAGAGCTGCTGGAACGAGTACAGAGAAGGGCAACAAGATTAGTGAATGGAACAAAGGGTTGCTCTTACGAAGAAAGGCTTAAGTTTTGCAAATTACAGAGCCTGGAGACTAGGCATCGCCGAGGTGATCTGATAGAGGTGTACAAGGCTTTGAATGGCTTGAGCATGCTCAATGCCGATGGAATTCTTCCTCTTGCTCAGAATAATCACCTGAGAGGGCATAAATTCAAATTGAGGAAGGACGGATGTCGGATAGATGTGCGGAAATTCGCCTTTAGCCAGCGGGCAGTTGGTTTGTGGAATAGACTTCCTTCGCTTGTTGTTGAAGTTGATAGCCTAAACAAATTTAAGGCTCAGCTGGACAGGTATTTCGAACGAATTGAGGGGTGAAATGGGAGTAGTGGTTGTTTTTTTTTTCTTTTTTTTTTCTTTTTTTTTGGCTGATGCTGAATAAGCTTGCTTTCTTGCATCATATGCCTCTACTAATGCTAATGCTAATGCTAATGGTAGTTGCCTAATAACCAAACCCATCAACTGGCAGAACTTCAGCCTTTCTTGATAGGGGCACCCCTTTGTTCCCCTCACGAATCGTGTTGCTCTTCTTTGTACTCGTTCTAGCAACTCTACATCCTTCCTAAAAATGAGTCCTCCAAACCTGTACGCAGTACTCAAGGTGTGGACTGACTATTTCATTTTACAAAGGAATAATCATCTCCTTGCCTCTGCCAGGAAAGTTCGTATATATCTCTGACAAGACTCCATGACCTGCTCTAGCAGCCGTCTACACAGCTCAGAGAACTTTATATCTGACTGCACAATTATCCCCCAGGTCATTTTCATTCTCTACTTCGCTGAGTATAGTACCACTCAGTTGGTACGTTTCTCGTGGGTTACTGCAACCCATATGCAGTACTTTGCATTTATCAATGTCAAAGTCAAACTATCGGGTCTTTAATTATTTGTGACACCCTGTGAACCCCCACCCTTTGTGATTTGGGTATTCATTTGCACATCTCCAGTCTGCGGGGACTGTCCCGGAATCTAAGGATGCTCTCATAATTATGGCTAAGGTTTCCTTACTTCCCTCGCTGCTTCCGAAAATATAACTCAATAGATTCCATCCAACCCAGGAGCCTTTTTTATGTTTAACTTCAACAATTTCTCTTCAATTTGCTCTCCGTTATTAAAAATCATTTAGATCAGTGTTAGAGTTTAGTTAACTTCCGTGATCCCCCCCCCCATTCCTTACAGAATTACTCATGTGTCAATGAAGATGCAAAATACGGGGGCTCACATCTGGTGTGTATGGGCTTGGCACACCCAGGGTCCTGAGCTGGATATCATCATTCTTCTCTTTCTTGGTGATTCACTTCTACTTTTCTCTCTCTCTCTCTCTGAGGGTAACTAGGGAATTTTTTTTTTTTTTTTTTTTTTTGGCTCTTGCAGCATACGCCTCAGGCGTCCTTGCACCGTATAGCTAATAATAATAATACTCATACAAAATGTCGTCAACAGTCGAACCATCAATATCAAGTGGACCAATCTGATTAATTTCCTTCCTTCCAGAGTTTATATGAATAAAGGAGTCTTTTATAAGGCTTTTATAAACCTTATAAAATTGTTAAAATTAACTTTATTTGCTCATACTTTGAATGATTTCGACATTCAGTACGTGCCGAAGTTTGCTGCGGTTCGCGCTCAGTGGCCTGAGGGCGAACCGCAGTAAATCTAAGCCGCGCGGAAGCCCGCCTCCTCGTGGCGTAGACGGGTATCTGGACTCACCACCCTGATGTTTGTTGCTTCCTGATAGCAAAGCGGCAGAAACAACTAAACAACATAACAAACACATACATATACATTTCTGGCCTTTCTGCAGAGTTTTTGTAACATCACAGTGTACCACGGCGGAGTTGAACTAGCGTTTGGGAGCCGCCTTACATATGACACTATACATATATACATACATACATACATAGCCGTTACTAAGTAGATATCTCGTGATTTCTGCCCACTCAGTGTAGTTCAATGAAGCCACTGTCTCTTGTTGTATTGCTAAAAAAGAAGAGTAGATTAAAAAATATACAAAATTGCCAAACTTGTGCAGTTTTAAACTTCAGTTGGTCTAAATCTCCCATGACCAGCGGATAGAATTTTTTGTAATGATTTTGTGCTTTTCCCGATTGCCCTAAAGGGAGGGGGTATTGGTAGAAAGCAAAAAACAACTTAGCATTAGCATTAGCATTATGCTAATGCTAAAAATGAGGATTGAAAAACTGCTTTATTCTTTGCTATGACACATAAATAAATAAAAAAAAAATTTCTGTTTATACTCCGGCACGACAACCAAGTCAGTAGAGTTTACAATAAATCGTCAATCCAAATATTTATCGTATTTAGTAGTCACGGGGTGGAATCCCGGTCCACTCAAGAAACGCGTGCTATGCACTCTCGCTCCTGACCACTGGGCTACGTCATCTACACTTAAAAAAAATGTTTTTACACAAATAAATTAATATCTTTGTTGCATAATGCTTCTTTAAATCCCTTCAAGACATACACAAACGGAGAGTAATTAAAAGGTTAGAGCTTTATAAATTATGTAAAATTCATTTGTCAAACAGAAGAATTCAGTAAAAAGAAACACAAAAAAGTACAAGTGCTTCCTTTTGCGTCACTACATGAAGTGTAAAAATTATTAGGCCTGACGTAGCTGAGTGGTCAACAGCGTGAGTGCAGTAGCACTCAAGCTGTTGCGTCAAGGGTTCAAGCCCTTGACTGCTAAATGCGATTAACATTTGTATTGATTGATTTATTGTAAGCTCCACTGATCTGGTGATCGTGCCGGAGTATAAACAAGAACATACTCTGCCATAATAAATTATGAACCAAGGTGGAAATGAAACTCATTATTTATATAAATCAATTTTTATACACCATAGTTTATTCATAAATTTGAACTACGTATGTAATGTGAAAGGCATCGTTTTAATTGTATCTCATATTAGCCTCCTTGCCTATAATCATCCAGGACTAATTATATTAATAACTTGTCCTCTGCTACAAGTAAAATATAAAAACTGTTTCTCATACTGTCTCTAGCAGAAATTTGGCAAACGATAATCTGAGGTTAATTTCAAACATACTAGAATCATGAACCTTGTGGCCTCTGCTGAATTACCATCACCTTGCTGAGAAGGCCCCAAAACAATAAAAAATCCAGAGTTACCACGAGAGAGAGGGGAATCGCCAAGAAAGAAAAGAATGATGATATCCATCTCAGGACCCTGCGTGTGTCAAGCCCATACTCACCAGATGTGAGCCCCTGGGGTGTATTCGAGAACTTTGTGAATTTCACAAAATTTACTCAGTATATAGTTGCAGAAAATCACGCCAAGTATATCCTTTCCTTTCGGGAGGGTATTCGCTAAAAATTATAGACTGAATTAGTTTATTGGTGTGCATAACAGCGAGTAATCCCCTTCAACCCTCAAAATAGTCTGAAATTTTCATCGCAGCCTGAGTCGAACGCAAAACTCAAAAGCATGCAACAAAAAAAAAATAAATGAAATAAACAAACTATTATATTTAGGTCACCCGAATAATTGAATTCATCTGCCATGCTGTGTCTTATGTCTGTTAATTGCGTGTGCTCTATGGTCGATTTGTCTGTTTTGCTGGACGAAAAACTGCAGTTTCTGGGGAAAAACCTTGCGCTCTACGCCTGAGACCGACTAACTCAGCCACGGAGTGAAAAAGGCCCATTAAAGTTCCTCGGGTCATCGACAGGATTCGAACCCGGGCCCTTTTCAACCCAGTGTGGGGAGGACGGTGACGATACCTCTGTGCTACACGCGCAGACTGAAAAAAGGCATGCCACAGAGCATCTAGTCCATAATGTATTAAAGACATTCAATCTGCAACATTGCAGATTTAATGATTGTGGATCCATAACCTGAAGAGTTCGTACCGCTTTATCTTGCAGGTGCTTAATTGCATTGAGATTTTCAGAATGGGGGAGGCTACCGCAGCATGCTAAACCCACTCTTAAATTATATTGCTTAAGCGACACGCTTAAGTCACATGGTACATTCTCTTGTTGAAAGTAATATTTGCAGATTGTAATCCTGCACCCGTGGAGAAAAAAAAGTGCGCCTGGTCAAAAACAGATTCCAATATCTTCCAGAAGTACGTGCTGTTCTCCTCTAGAAATCCTGCTACTAAAATCTCTAAACCTCCAACTACCATGCACTTTCATCTAGTACATCGACTGTTCCTACCCTTGTAATTCTCACTTCGCTCTTTTCTGCATCTAAGATCAGTCTCATCCAGCTGACATACTTATTAATCTGTGATCCAGCACTCTTATATTTCACCAAAATGAATGATATTTAAAAAATTTATAATTTGTAATGCCAAAGATTTCCTTGGAGTATTTATTGCCATTGGGCTCCAATCAGCCGCCACTCTTGGTGGTCGATTTTTATAGAATTATTTTATAAGAAATAAACAAATAAAAAAGCACATACCAGCTAGACAGGTGTCATACAGCTGTGTAATGAAAACAACGAGACCTTTACTGGAAGTTACCGTTTGGATTGATTGTACGTATAACTTGGTGCTATTTTTAGATTATTTTACCATTGCGAATTTAAAAAGAAAATTGCGATTTTAACTTGAGTTTCAATTTAGCCATTCGTCCGTCCCCAGAACAATTCCAAAAATTATGTGGCTGCCTTCTTATTTCTAGTTAATGTTATAAATATATACTGTATATAAAACTAGAAAGAAGTATAACTAGAAGTTATTTCATGATCAGAATTAAATCTTCGTTGATTCTTCATTCTAAAGACCAGGTGGTTGATTTCAGTAGTTGATGGGCCTTTGACTAAATTTTTTATTTTATTTATTTATTTTTTAACATCCAGTCTGCAATTATCTCTATGCAGTTTGAATCGATGCGCTTGTTTACATCATCCTAGAAAGAGAAAATGTACTTCCACCATTTAATTTTGCTGAATCCAGTGGCGAAGGTAAACCTCCCCCCCACTTAGCGCGAGACTTTCGAACCGACTCTTTCTATACCCATAAACAATCATATCAGTTAACCGATTGACCCCCTCCTCCATAGTGACGAACCTGGATCTTTGGTAGTTTTTTCGCAATACTTACCTTAAGTCGTTTGTGAAAAAAACTTTAAATAATACCCTTAAAACTTACCCTTTCGTGGTCCCATAAAAGAGTTAGGATTGTCAATCTTACGAGATACCTTGCCTACACACCCTGCTAGTTATCAAATTGGCGTCTCTTCCTATTAGCATTTCTCTTTGTATTCATAATTAGTCTAGTATTCATAGCTATTGGGAAGAGCTTTTTTTTTTTTTTTTTTTTTGCCTGATGCTCTATAAGCTTGTTTTTCTTGCATCATTTGCCTGAGCTAATGCTAGCCTTGTTGTCCTCCTTTGTAAATTTACAAGCAAATTGATATACTGTATTTTCTGAAATGAGATCTATATGCGAGTTCAAGGTATGGCCTGATTGAATTGTACAGTTAGATAATTATTTATATTTGCACAATTCCTATTATATAATTGATACCATACATTGCCCTTTCAGCTTTCTTGTGCTTTTGAGAGGATGTCATATTAACCAGAATTACAATCCAAGATCCTTTCACTTTTAGCAGTGTTGAGTGTGCTACCCTCAAATGGATAATTGAACTTGGGATTACCATAAACTAAATGTATAAGCTTGCATTAATATTTAATTACCTTTTTTTTTTTTTTTTTTTAGTCCAGTCGTATAATTTTGCTAAGTTGTATCAACAACAGCTAACTTGTAGGAGATATGCAGACTTACTTAACAAGTACAGGTTAATCTTGAAAAAATACGTTTGGTTAGGGTTTATTTGAAAGTGTATGAAATTCTGCCTTCACACAAAAGGACGGAGTATATGACGAGACTCTTGTCAATCAGTTTGGTCCTGGAGAGATTGTGCAAGGCTTGTGGGGTAGAATTTTTCTTAGTGTCGTCTCTGCTTGTGAACAGGAGAGACTGCTTCTACAAGGATGGAATACACCTAAGTAGAAAGTGTGCAAGAATATTTGCTTATGCTAATGAGGCGGTGTTAGGTGGGTCAGAAAACTGCTAGCTTGGGGGGGCTTCACAGACTAATAGATTAACAGTAGTCAGAGGAAGAGGTGAAAGTGATTCTTGCACTGCTTCTATTGGAATGAGCACCACCCTTCAAAGCGAGGTGCTGGGGATTTCAAGGACTGCT
Source organism: Mastigoproctus giganteus (assembly GCF_048544385.1). Taxonomy (NCBI): domain Eukaryota; kingdom Metazoa; phylum Arthropoda; class Arachnida; order Uropygi; family Thelyphonidae; genus Mastigoproctus; species Mastigoproctus giganteus. Next base: position 163,195,342 of record NC_143583.1, on the reverse strand, counting down.
GGTGGCCATCATGGAAAAAGTAAATATATGGGTTGTGTTAGGGTAACTAAGAGTAAGAATAGGTGCAGGTATACTTGCATGTACACCAATATTAGAAGTACGGTAAATAAATTTGATGAAATTGAGGTGCTGGTGAAGACATCAAAGGTGGATATTGTTAGGATATCAAAGAGATAAGGAATGCAGAATTGGAAGTTGAGGAGTACAATGTGTACAGACAGGATAATAGGGGCGGTTATGATCTTAGTTAAAAAACACGTAAAATCCAAGACTGTACATCCAGTTGACATGGCTTGTCAGTGCAATTTGGAGTCAGTTGGCGTGATATAAGCAATGGGAAAGCAAAAATGAAACTAAAGATATGTTATAGGTAGGCCTAATGACTCTGAGTACAGGGCAAGTAAATCAGAATGTCCTATAATGCAAGATTTTAACTTTCCAGATATTGACTGGAACTTGTAGTTTGGTCACTCATACATAGTAAAACTTTTGTTGATTTATTGGATGACTGTTTTCTACAGCAGCATGTTAGAAAGGCAACAAGAGGGAGCAACACTTTTGATCTGATTATCAGCAGTGATTATTCATGCATTAAGAATTTGCAGATAAAGGAATCACTAGGCGGCAGTGATCACAGTGTATTGATGCAGAATTTACTCAAAGATATAACTACCATTGAGGGTGAAGGGAAGGGATTTTGATTTTGTAAAGGTGACTGCAGTTGTCTGACTGTTCTTAAATTGTATACAGTGGGACCAACTGATGATGATGATACCAACAGCCAATTCTAAATGGAAAGCATTCAAGGAATTAATCATGGAAGCTACTAAGCTTTTCATACCAACTAAGAAACACTGTTCAAGGTGTAGGCCAAAATAAATGTCAGATGAACTAATGAGACCTGTGGCAGAGAAGAAAAATGTATGGGATGCATATAAATTAACAGGAAACTCAAAATCCTATGGTGGATACAACCTAGTCTGTAATAAAGTTATAAAAGAGATTAGGCAAGTGAAGGCAGATTGGGAGAAATTTTTGGCAGAGGATGCAAAGAAAAACAGTAAAGACATCTTTACTTATGTAAACTCTAGAAGAAAGGGGATGAATCAAATGGGTCCACTTGATATTGATTGTTAGATTGTTGATGAATGATCCTGCTTAGGTTGCTGACAAAGTGAATGAGTATTCTGCATCTATATTCACACGAGCAATTCTATATGGAAGTGGAGAACATAAGCCTGTGAAACTCTGACAGGGGGCTAAATTTTTTTGTAATAAGTGAGAGGAAAATGGAAGAGAAATTGTTGAAGTTAAACATAAGAAAGGCACCTGGGGTGGATGGGATCTATCCAGTTATATTAAGGAGGCAGTAATGGAAGTAAGAAATCAATTAGTCTTAATTATGAGATTATCCTTGGATTCAGCAGAGGTGTCTGCAGACTGGAGATGTGTAAATGTATCCCCAATTCACAAACGGGATTCAAAGGGTGACAAATAATTTCATATCTGTTAGTTTAATTTCTGTTCCAGGAAAAATAATGGAGTTATTGGTTAAAGGATGATTGTTGATTTCCTTATATAAAGTTTTCTGTTTAGTGAAAGGGTTATTCATAAAATGGAATAAATTATCACCTTATTTTTTACAACTGGAGAGCTCGTGTAAATTTATGGACGCATTAGACAAATACCAGCATGAAACCGGGATAATGCTGATCGAGTCTTGCTTCTTTGTATAGATTTATTAATTTTAACACTAACACATTTAAAAGCAGAGTTTTGAAAATATTTTAGACCTACCTACATATTTTTGAGTATTTATAAGTTTTTTTATCATATATATATATGAAATTGTAAAACAAATGATCCTACTTATTAGCATTTTTAGATGCTGTGACCATATTTTTCTGTTTCAGGCATTCATTATCAAGAACTATTATGGAAACAGAAATTTTTACTGTAGCTGCTAGTGATTCAGTTTATGGTTCTCTTGCAAATTTTGAAATTGATAAGAAAATTGGAAAAGGTCAGTTTAGTACTGTATACAGAGCAAAATGTACAGTGGACAATCGATTAGTAGGACTTAAAAAAGTAAAGGTAAAGTGACTTTTTTAATATCAAAAATATCATTAAGATGCAATGTACAGGGTGATTTCAAAATTCACACAGTCCAAATTGTGTTAATTTTTCCTTGACATCTTGATAGGAATTTGATTGGACATCTAGGGGATGACCAGTGCTATGGTAACAACACTGGTCATTATCACATGTCCAACAGTTATTATGGCGCCTCCGTAGCCAGGTGGGAAGGAGTAGCAGCAGCGCGTAGCACACGCTTCTTGATTAGACCAGGGTTTGAGCCCGTCACCACCAAATACGGAGGATGCGGAAAGGTCAGGGAATGACCACCGCATATTCCGGAGCAATATGGCCTTAGTTGCTAATGCTCCTAAACACCAAATAACAACACCAACAGTTATTATATGTTAGCTTTTAGTCATTAACCAATAATCAACCCCCGGGGCTCACATCTGGTGAGTATGGGCTTGGCACTTCTAGGGTCCCGAGCTGGATATCATCATTCTTCTCTTTTTTGGTGACTCCCTTTTATCTCTCTCTCTCTCTCTCTCTCTCTCTCTCTCTCTCTCTCTCAGGGCAACTCAAATTTTTTTTTTTTTTTTTGGCTTGTGTAGCAAAAGCCTCAGGCTTCTTTGCACCATATGGCTAATGATAATAATAATAATGATGTTTTGTTTACAACAAAAGCAGCACGTCATTTTTCCAAGCACAGCACAGCAAAACACATATTCATAATTTAACAAGAATTATCATCCCCAGATTTTATCTTTTAGACTTCTTAAAAAAGTAGTAGTATGCATTAACAACCTTCACATATTGGAACAATTAAAAGTTAATATCGAATTTAAACAATAACTGTTCAAAAACTTTGTCAAGTCTAATCAAACATGGTGAAAGAGTTTGATTGCATTTGCAATGGACATTTTGAACATTCATTGAGATCTCAGTTATAATAATATATATAATGTTTTATAGTATAAACCAGAGCTATGATGCTTAATACATTCCATGTTGATTTCAATATTTGTAAAAGAATAAGAGAAATTTATCTCAGTATGATACGTAGAACACTTCCATATGAGTTCTTCCGTTCTGGAGAGTACCATACAGAAGTGTTCTACGTATCATATTGAGGTAAACTTCTCTTATTCTTTTACAAATAACATATATAATAATAATTGAAATAAAACTGAAAATTTACTATGGGTTGCATGTTTTTTGAATTGCCCTGTGTAAACAAAAAAGTTAGTTGCATGAGATTTTAAAAAATATCTTATAGATGAATGCTTTGTATGTTTCATTGTTCAGTCCAAATAATTATGAAACCATATTATTATATGTATTTCAAAAAAACAAAACAAAATTGTTTCTAACTGGAGTTTTTCCCAAGGTATAATAAAGTTATATCTCTATTGAGGATTACCCTGACTTTCTAATCTCTCTTGACATAAGCACATCACAAATAGTGCATCCTTTGCATCTAAAAAATTGGGATTGCTTTCACTCTCTATGTTACTTTTCTTCCAAAGAACTGTTCACTCTGTACAAATTACAAATCGATCCTACCATGGAATATTGTTCCCACATCTGTGGCAGTGTCCCAAAACCTCCCTCAGGCATCTAGATTTGGCTCAAAAGAGGGCAGTTAAGTTAGCATTAGCATTAGTAGAGGCATTTGATGCAAGAAAGCAAGCTTATGCAGCATCAGCCAAAAAAAAAAAAAAAAAAAAACCCACTTCCACTTCACCCCTCTGTTCGTTCAAAATACCTGTCCAGCTGAGCCTTAAACTTATTTAGGCTATCAACCTCCACCACAAGGGATGGAAGTCTGTTCCACCAACCAACCACCCGCTGGCTAAAGGCAAATTTCCGCACGTCTATCCTACATCTGTCTTTCCTCAATTTGAATTTATGCCCTCTCAGGTGATTTTTCTGAGCTAGAGGAAGAATTCCATCAGCATTGAGCATGCTTAAACCATTCAAGGCTTTATACACCTCTATCAGATCACCTCGCTGGTGCCTAGTCTCCAGACACTGTAATTTGCAAACCTTAAGCCTTTCTTCGTAAGAGCACCCCTTTTTGTTCCATTCACTAATCTTGTTGCCCTTCTCTGTACTCGTTCCAGCAGCTCTACATCCTTCTTGAAATGAGGCCTCCAGACCTGTATACAGTACTCTAGGTGTGGCCTGACCATTGCCTTATACAATGGAATAATCACCTCCTTATCCCTGCTGGAAAAATTCCTGTATATCATTGACAATACTCCATGAGCTACTCTTGCAGCCCGTCTGCACTGCTCAGAGAACTTCATATCTGCCTGCACAACCACCCCCAAGTCCCTTTCATTCTCTACCACTGTCAGTGTAGTACCACAGAGTTGATATGTTGCTCTGGGTTTGCTGTTTCCCATGTGTAGTACTTTACATTTGTCAATGTTAAACTTCATTTGCAACCTCTCAGCCCATCTGCTCAACCTTTCCAGATCCTGTTGCAGCAGCATAGTGTCAGTAGTGTCCTTGACAACCCTGCCAACCTTTGTATCATCTGCAAACTTGGACATTAAGCTTGATATACCATCATCAATATCATTTATAAATACAGAAAACAATAATGGACCCAACACTGAGCCCTGAGGGACTCCACTAATAACATTAGTCCACGAAGAGCAGTGTCCATTGATTACCACTCTCTGTCTTCTCCCCCTCAACCACCCCTTTATCCATAGCAGCAATTTGCCTCCAATGTCACACTGCTCCAATTTGTGTAGCAGTCTTCCATGTGCAACAGTATCAAAAGCCTTTCTAAGATCCAAGTATATAATATCAAAGTTATTCCCTGCATCCAGTTCTTTTCTGACTGCATCATAGTATCCAATCAAGTTGGTCAGGCAAGACTTCCCCTTAACAAAATCATGCTGTGTCTGAGCTATAACTGAAGTCTTGTCTAAATGATCCTGCAGTGCTTCTTTAACCAGTGCCTCCATTAATTTTCCTGGAACAGAAGTTAAGCTCACAGATCTATAATTACTTGTGTCAGCCTTTGATCCTCCTTTGTGAATTGGGGTCACATTTGCACATTTCCAGTCTATGGGTACCTCCCCTGAGTCCAAGGAAGCTCTCATAATTATGGCTGAGGGTTTGCTTACTTCCTTTGCTGCCTCCTTTAATATAACTGGATAGATCCCATCCACCCCAGGTTGTGTTTATCTTCAACAGTTTCTCCTCCACTTTACTCCCAGTTATTTCAAGATTCTGTAGCTTACTGCTAGAGTTGAATACACCTCTGGCATTCCCCTTGCTGAATAACTCCTCATGTGTGAATGTTGATGCAAAATATTCATTTAGTTTGTTAGCTACCTGAGCAGGATCATCAACAGTTGACCCATCAATATCAAGTGGACCAATCTGATTCATCCCCTTCCTTCTAGAGTTTACATAAGTAAAGAACTCTTTGCTGTTTTTCTTTGCATCCCTTGCCAAGGATTTCTCATAATCTGCCTTCGCCTGCCTAACCTCCTTTGTAACTTGGTTGCATATCAACTTGTATCTATCATAGGCTTCTGTGTCATGTGTTAATTTGTAAGTATCCCATGCATTTTTCTTCTCTGCCATATGCCTCATTAGTTCATCTGACATCCATTTTGGCCTAAACCTTGAACAATATTTCTTAGTTGCTATGTAAAGCCTAGTAGCTTCCAAGATAAGTTCTTTGAATACTTCCCATTTTGAATTTGCTGTTGGTAACATCATCAGTTGGTCCCACTGTATAGAATTTAAATACTGTCTCAGTCCATCGTAGTCGCCTTTACGGAAGCAATAACCCTTCCCTTTACCCCTAATGGTAGTTACCTCTTTGAGTAAATCCCACTTCAGCACACTGTGATCACTGCCGCCTAGTGGTTCATTTATCTGCAGATTCTTAATGCATGAAGAATCACTGCTGATAATCAAATCAAGAGTATTACTCCCTCTAGTTGCCTCCCGAACATGCTGATGTAGAAAACAATCATCCAATAAATCCACAAAAGCCCTGCTAGTGTGTGAGTAACCAGCCCCCAAATTCCAGTCAATATCTGGGAAATTAAAATCTCCCATTATAAGACTCTCTGATTTACTGGCCCACTCTATTTCCCTGTACAGTTCCTTATTATACTCATCAGAGTCATTAGACCTATAGCACACTCCTACTCAATTTTGATCTCCCAATGCTTATGTCACACCAAACTGACTCAACACTGCACTGTCCGGCGATGTCGACTGGCTTCACTTCCTTGGTTTTTATGTGTTTCTTAACTAATAGCATAACCCCTCCCCCATTCCTATCCTGTCTATCCTTTCTGTAGACGTTGTACTCCCCAAATTGCAGTTCTACATCCCTTATATCTGTGTGACACCATGTCTCTGATATCCCAACAATATCTGCCTTTGATGTTTTGAGCGATACCTCAAATTCATCAAATTTATTTACTAAACTCCTAGCATTGGTGTACACGCAAGTATACCTGCACCTGTTTCTATTCTTAGCTACCCTAACACAACCCATGTGTTTACTTGTACCGCAATGGCTCCCAGCAGTCTCTGAAATACCATGCATCTTGTTTTTCAGGCTTCTGCTCATTCTAATACAAGCAGTGCAAGAATCTCTTTCACCTCTGCCAGTGGCTACTGTCAATCTATTGGTCTTTGTCTCCCCCCCAAGCTAGCAGTTTTCCGACCCACCTAACACTGCCTCGATAGCATCAGCAAATATTCTTGCACCCTTTCTATTTAAGTGTATCCCATCCCTGTAGAAGCAATCTCTCCTGTTAACAAGTACAGTCCAGGCTGAAAAAAATTCTACCCCTTGAGCCTTGCACAATCTTTCCAGGGCCGAATTGTTCGACAAGGCTCTCATCATATACTCCCTCCTATCGTGTCTGGGCAGAATTGCAGACACTTTCAAATTCAACCCTAATTCTCGGCTTTTGTTCAACAGTGACCTGTACTTGTTAAGTAATTCTGCCGGTCTCCTACTCTTAATATTATTAGTGCCAATGTGTACAACTATATCACCTTTTGTGCCCTTAAAAGATGATATTCGCTCTACAACGTCATCAACCTTTGCCCCTGGCAGACATACCCTGGTCCTCTTCCACCTATCTTTTTTACAAAGCATGTTCCCCGTTTCCCTGACAATAGTCACCAACAACTACTAGTTCCTTCGGGACCAGCACATTCTGCCTTGGGGGTTGTCTCTGTGTCACGCGATGCCCAAGTGCAAGCTCTGGCGTTGATGTGGGCAGCTGAGAGCTTGATGGGCCCCTCAATTTAGTTTCTTCGAGGGCCTCCACCCTGTCCTTCAAGCTATCATATAGGCCCACAAGAATGCCGAGTTGTTGCCTGATATCGATACACTCCTTGCATCGCGCACACACAAAGACATCCCCCTTGGCAGTATCATGTCTCGTACCCGATTGCTCTGCAAACATCAAGCAAACAGTGCATTTTATAAGGCTCTGAGTCAGAGAACAACTGCCCCCCTCAGTTCTGCTCTGAGCCACAGTTCTTAACTAATAGCATAACCCCTCCCCCCTTCCTATCCTGTCTATCCTTTCTGTAGACGTTGTACTCCCCAAATTGCAGTTCTGCATCCCTTATATCTGTGTGACACCATGTCTCTGATATCCCAACAATATCTGCCTTTGATGTTTTGAGCAGTACCTCAAATTCATCAAATTTATTTACTAAACTCCTAGCATTGGTGTACACGCAAGTATACCTGCACCTGTTTCTATTCTTAGCTACCCTAACACAACTTATGTGTTTACTTGTACCGCAATGGCTCCCAGCAGTCTCTGAAATACCATGCATCTTGTTTTTCAGGCTTCTGCTCATTCTAATAGAAGCAGTGCAAGAAGCTCTTTCACCTCTGCCAGTGGCTACTGTCAATCTATTGGTCTTTGTCTCCCCCCATGCTAGCAGTTTTCCGACCCACCTAACACTGCCTCGATAGCATCAGCAAATATTCTTGCACCCTTTCTATTTAAGTGTATCCCATCCCTGTAGAAGCAATCTCTCTTAAGTTAATTAATGAATCATCTCTAACAAAGTTTCTCCATTGTCTGTCTCATAGGCATTCTGTTTCTGCTGCATGCCTTTTCTATAGATACTTTGATGGGCACTGTTCTTCTGAATTGACTTCTATAATTCCTGTTCTCTCTTCCAAAATAGTTTGAACATGTGCTCCAATTAGTTAACTTCCTTTTACTCTCCAACTTCAAGTTTACAGAACCAACTTTCCTTCTTCCTCATTTATTCCTTCAACTTCTGTTTTCCGAAACAGCTTTCCTTCACATGTATTTCCTGAAAATGACAATCTACAGAAATTCAAGTCTAATGTCACATGTACCTTCTTTAATCTTCTCAACGTTAAACCCATGCACAATACTAAGTACTATAGCAGTGGTTTTCAGCCTTTTTTTAATAAGGGCACCCCTAAGTAATTTTTTTTATTTTGCAGCACCCCCACTCAATTTTTTGCTTGTTAGATCCGATTTCTCTCTCTCTCTCTCTCTATATATATATATATATTATATCAGTTATTACAATAATATAATTATAAAAATTGTATTTCATAATACAAATTATACATATACAGTATATAATAATTTTATTCTTTATATAGAGGTACTAAGTAAACTTCAATTATAGATCACCACAAAATTAAAAAGATACTGTACACCCTTTTATAAGGAAAGAAGCATATAAATTAAAAAAATAATAAGTTTAATTAACCCAAATTACATGCCGCCCCTGGAATGTTGTTGCAGCACCTAAGGTGCTGCGGCGCCCCGGTTGAAAACCACTGTACTATGGGTTCTAATACCTCTTGTGCTTGGGGTTTTCATTAAAAAAAAAAAAAGAAAAAAAAAGATTTATCATTATTATTTTTTTTTGTAATTTATTTCAAGCTGGCAATTTCAAGTTTTGTTCAATTCATCCTTAATAGGTATCTAGCTTAATGATTTTTATAATTTGCTTAAATAAATATGCAAAAAATGCTAATTTTCATGTCTGCATTTTTGAGGGAAAATAACCCTCATATAGAGATTTGATATACCAAAAGAAGTGGTGGATTTTAAATCCCCCAGGGTCAAGACCAGTGGTGTGCTGGAGCCAGCTCATGCAAGCCAGTTGTTAAATTTTCAGAATTTTGTGAGCTGGTTGTTAAACTGACAATGACTATAAATGTAGAATGGCCCTCACTTCAATCAACAATGGCCAGTGGCATTTGGGCGATAAGCTTGTAATCCATCTAGGGTGTGCTTATTTCAGCATCCTTTGTGGCTCCTCCATAGCCAGGTGGGAAGGAGCAGCAGTGCGTGACACACGCTTCTTGATTAGACTGGGGTTCGAGCCCGTCACCACCAAATACGGAGGATGCGGAAAGGTCAAGGGAATGACCACCGCATATTCCCGGAGCAGTATGGCCTTAGTTGCTAACGCTCCTAAAAACAAACAAACAAACAAACAGCACCCCTTGTGCTTCCTTTCCCCGCCCCCTTCCCTATGTGGCAGTCTATAGGGATTATCGCAGCTAGCAATTTTGCAAGAATGTTATTTCCAACAAACAACCTGCTTCAGTACCATCCGTTTTCAAATATTGTTAATCTGCTGGGATAAAAATAGCTATAGTGAAATTAACAAATTATTTCTATAATTTCTATCCTATATACAAAATTGAAACTCTCAACATACATAAGCAGAAGTGTTTTCTTTGATATCCCAACTTTAAAATTCAGAAAAATCTATTAATTAACACTCAAACAGCAAAAATGTGTGTTCAAGTATACATTTTCTAATTATTACCAAGAAAATAAATTGGGTGTTGACCTTAATTATAGATCGTGCCAGTGAATTCTGTTTGAATTTCCCACATGTGTGCTTTGCCATTGGCTAAAGGGAGTTCAGACACAGAGCAGTGAGTGATGTAAATGCCCGTCACTCATACAGAAAAAAAAAAAAGCATGCAACTGTTTCTTAGCATAAAAAACATAACTGAAACAATTGCAACGAATACTTCTTTTCTTTAACAGGTCGCGCCACCTAGGAGTGGCAACTGCAATTAAAACCAGCTTTCTTTTAAAGAGCTGGTTGTTAAAAATTTACCAGCACACTCCTGGTCACGACCCAAATGAAGCTTGCATTGATGTTGGCATCTCTGTAGCCAGGTGGACAGGAGCAGCACTGCATAGCACATACTTCTTGATTAGACCGGAGTTCGAGCTTGTGACTACCCAATACGGAGGATGCGGAAAGTCAAGAAATGACCACTGCATATCCCTGGAGCAATATGGCCTTAGTTGCTAATGCTCCTAAAAACTAAATAACAACAACAATAACAGCATTGATGTTTCTGTGGGTCACAGGAAAGACTCAAGGGAAAAAATATTTTTGGTTGAAAATACAGTGAAATCACCAATGAGTAGCGAGAAAAGTTGACCACTCTTTTATTCACTCACTTGAATTTTAACACGTAAACTACCTGGTGAGTTTATTCCCAATTGGCAAATGATAAGTAAACATGCCCCATTTAAAGCGGGTGCCAGATTCACTAGTTGATTATCAAACAGTTAGTTGCCGAGACTTTCATCATTCTCAAAATATGTAATCATGTATTAAATTATTTGTTTTAATGCATTTAATTAGACAAACTTACTAGGATAAGGAAATTAACAGTTCATTGAATTTGAGTCTGGCAAATATCTGGGAGTAAATGATTCAGTGAGTGAATGAGGAAGGGAGGGATTTTTTTTTTTAATTTATTATTTTTATAAACTTAATTATACAAACATAAACAATAAATCGACTTACTGCCTCAAGGGCAGTCAATATTATTGTGTTAGTAAGCACTGGGCAGTTTGGTGAAAACAAGTTTTTTCATTATTATTAAAATTGAGGTTTATTATATTTATGGAATTTTTAACCAGAACATTAAAGAAAACAAAGTTTTAATCGTTTTTTGTTTTTAATATCAATATTTTTATAAAAAACAATTATGTGCTACTCAAAATTTATAGTTATTATAATATAAACATTATAAACAAAAACCAGACAATAGTTTGCACTTTTATTGACAGTTTATGATTTTATGTTATACATTGAACTTAATTAGCATTAAAAAAAATTCAGCCATTGAGATAGTTCCATTCTTTTTATTTACAAGTGGCATTACATATTTTAATTTATGTTGTGTTAAAAGTTATTACAGATTTGTTATTTTCATGTGCTGCTTGATTTTCATATATTTTCAGTTATAAAGCAACATTGATGTAGATTTTTCAAGCTGTCAATGAAACATGCAGTGTAATGGCAGGACTTAGTTTACATTTTAAAAACTAATAATCTGTGAATTTTGAGGAGAGCATGGTTGTTATTGTATTTTTATCCTGAAAATATTAATATAATCTTACTCTTAGTTCCATGATGACTCCCAGCAGCTCTAGAAATCCCCAGCAACCTGCTCTCTAGGCTGCTGCTCCTTACAATAGAAGCACTGCAAGAATCACTTTCGCCTCTGCCTGCAGCTACTGTTAATCTTTTAGTCTGTGAATCTTCCCAAGCTCCCCAAGTTTTCCGACCTCCTAACACTGCCTCAATAGCATCAGCAAATATTCTTGCACCCTTTCTATTTAAGTGTATCCCATCCCTGTAGAAGCAATCTCTCCTGTTAGCAAGCACAACCCACACTGAAAAAAATTCTAACCCATGAGGGACAAATTTAACCCTAACTCGCAACTTTTTTTTCAACCTTGGCCTGTACTTGTTAAGTAAATCTGCAGATCTTACTATTGAAAATATTAAAAACAAAATGTTAACTTTATTTCCTTTAAATTTTTTTTTTCCATTTGACATTTTTAACATAACCTTAATACCATTTTGCAGTTCCCAAAATATACTTTACAATAAGTAAATAATTATTATAAATACTTATATAATATTATTATTATTATTATTATTATTATTAGCTACATGATGCAAGGAAGCCTGAGGCTTATGCTGCACCAGCCAAAAAAAAATTCCACAGTTACCCTGAGAGAGAGAGAGAGAGAGAGAGAGAGAGAGAGAGAGAGAGAGAGAGAGAGAGAGAGAGAGAGAGAGAGAGAGAGAGAGACGGACAGACAGACAGACAGACACAAAAATAGAAGGGAATCACCAAGAAAGAAGAATGATGATATCCAGCTCAGGACCCTGGGTGTGTGCCAAGCCCATATTCACCAAATGTGAGCCCCTGGGGTTAAATTATGTTCCTATTCTCATTAAAAAGTGTTTCGTGGTGAATTTAAGTTAAAGTGCCTCCTAATAAATGGCCAAGCAGTCTTTGGTATATGACTCTGTTTTTAAATTCTCAATTTCCAACTGTGTTTCTAAGAAATTGTAAATGAAAACTTTTTCCTTATTAGGTTTGAAATTTTATTGCAAGTTATAGTGTAAGCCTGGGTTTTTGAAATACTGAGATAGTGAATGATCTGGGAATTTTGTACCCCAGTTTCATCAAGGCAGAAAACCCAGACATCATAATAATTCACTATTTGTTATAGTGGGAAACCTTTGCCTCCTAATATTTGCAACCAGAACTCTATGTGGTTCTTAATGATGTGATCCAAACGGTGAAATACATCAAGGCCAGGGCTTTAAACTCCCATATTTTTAGTAGAATGTATGAAGAGAGAGATGCGATGACATCATCAAGACTTCATCTGGGTATGAGGTTATTACCGTGTTGGCCAAGAGTTTTGCAGCTCCACTGAATGCTGTTTTTATATATATTTAGTCATTTTATTGACTTAATTGTTATACTAAATTATTTTCTATAAGTAGCTTTATAGTCCTTGTCAAGCTCCTTGGTTTATTTGAATTTAGATAGCGATTTTAAAAGTTAATACTTAGTGTCCGTAGATCTCTTACCATTCGTAACTTGCCACCATTGTTATATGATACAGAATAGCGAAATACAAAGCACTGGATTAGGAATCTAACAGATTTCTAATCCAGTGCTTTGTATCAATTAATCAGAATTTATTAATCGTATTAAATTTCATTGTTAATTAAATTATACTTTAACGGGATCATAACCCAGGCTATATCAGCTAAGCAACGAACACAAAATAGCAGTAGTACTGTTGCTCGTGGGAGATCTGAAGGGGGCGATTCTCCCATGCATTACGGTCTAAAACAATGCGCAAAATGTGAAATGTTTGCAGACCTGTATAGAACGGGACCTGATATAGCCAAGGAGGATGTCTTTGTGTGTGCTTGGTACAGAGACTGTGAAGAAATTAGATGCCAACTGAGTGTTCTGATGGGTGCCTATGAGAGTTTGAGGTCTAGGGTAAATGCCCTTGAAGAAATTAATATGAGGGACCCATCAAGCTCTCAGTTTACCAACTCAATGCCAGAGCTCACTCCCGTGCATCAGGCAACACAGCGGCAATCTCCAAGGCAGAATATGCTGGTCCCACAGGAACTAGTTATTGTCAGAGAGACGGTGAATATAGTATGCAAAAAGGATAGGTGGAACAGGATAATGGCACAAAAGGTGATACTGTTGTACACGTTGGCACTAATGAACTTAAGAGTAAGAGATCTGCAGATTTACTTAACAATTACAGGTCAATGTTGAAAAAAAGTCACGAGTTACAGTTAAATTTGAAAGTGTCTGCAATTCTGCCCAGACATGATAGGAGGGAGTATATGATGAGAGCCTTGTCAATCAATTTGGCCCTGGAGAGATTGTGCAAGGCTCATGGGGTGGAAATTTTTTCAGTGTGGTCTGTAATTTGCTAACAGGAGAGACTGCTTCTACAGGGGTGGGATACACTTAAATAGAAAGGGTGCAAGAATATTTGCTGATGTTATTGAGGCAGTGTTAGGTGGTTGGGAAAACTGCTAGTTTTGGGGGGGGAGGAAGATTCACAGACTAAAAAATTAACAGTAGCTGCAGGCAGAGGTGAAAGTGATTCTTACACGACTTCTATTGTAATTAGCAGCAGCCTAGAGAGCAAGTTACTGGGGAATTCAAGAGCCGCTGGGAGTCACTGTGGAACAAGTAAATACATGGGCTGTGTTTTAATGAAACTAAGAGTAAGAACAGGTGCATGTATACCAATGCTAGAAGTATAGTAAATAAATTTGATTAATTGAAGTGCTGATCAAGACATCAAAGGCAGATATTGTTGAGATATCAGAGACATGGTGTCACACAGATATAAGCAGTGCAGAAATGGAATTTGGGGAGTACAATATATACAGAAAGGATAGACAGGGTAGAAAGGGAGGAGGGGTTAGGCTGTTAGTTAAGAAACACACAAAACCTAAATAACTGCATCCAGTTGACATGGGTGGACAATGTTATGTTCTCTGTTTGGTGTGACATAAACACTGGGAAAGGAAAAATGAGAGGAGTGTGTTATTGGCCTAATGACTCTGATGAGTACAACGAACAGTTGTACAGAGAAATAGTAGGCCAGTAAATCAGAATGTCTCATAATGGGGGATTTTAACTTTCCATATATTACTTGGAACTCGTGGGTTGGTCATTCGTACACTAGTGAGACTTTTGTGTATTTATTGGAGGATTGTTTTCTACAGCAATATGTTTGAGGGGGAGTAATAATCTTGAACTGATTATCAGCAGTGATTATTCATGCATAAAGAATTTTCAAATAAAGGAACTACCAGGTGACAGTGATCACAGTGTACTGATGTGGGATTTACTTAAAGATGTAACTAGCATCAAGGGTAAAGGGAAGGGTTTTTGTTTTCGTAAAGGTGACTACAGTGGTCTCAGATAATTTTTAAATTCTATACAGTGAGATGAACTAATGATGTTACCAATAGTGAATTCTAAATGGGAAGCCTTCAGGGACTTAATCTTAGAGGTTACTAGGCTTTTCATACCAACTAAGAAATACTGTTCAAGTATTTCTTAGTTCAGTATTTCTTCAGGCCTAGATGGATGTCAGATGAATTAATGAGGCTCATGGCAGAGAAGAAAAATGCAAGGGATGCATATAAATTATTGGGTGACACAGAAGTTTATGGCAAGTATAAGCTAGTCTATAATGAAGTCACAAAGGAGGTTAGGCCGCCAAAGGCAGATTACAAGAAATCTTTGGCAAAGGATTTAAAGAAAAACAGCAAAGCGTTCTTTACTTATGTAAACTCTAGAATGAAGGGGATGAATCAGATTTGTCCACTGAACATAGGTGGTTCGAATAGCTATTGATGATCCTGCTCAAGTAGCTGATAAACTGAATGAGTATTTTGCATCTACAAGTTTATCAAACTCTAACAGGAAGCTAAGTGATTTTGTAATAACTGAGAGCAAAGTGGAGGAGAAATTTTTGAAGTTAAACATAAAAAAGGCACCTGGGGCAGATGGATTATATCCAGTTATAATGAAAGAAGCAGCAAGGGAAGCAAGCAAACCCTTAGCCATAATTATGAGAGCATCCTTAGAGTCAGGGGAGGTCCCCATGGACTGGAGATGTGCAAATGTATCCCCAATTCACAAAGGGGGTTTAAAGGGTGACAAATAATTATAGACCTGTTAGTTTAACTTCTGTTCCAGGGAAAATAATGGAGTTGCCGGTTAAAGAGGTGATACACGATCACCTAAACAGCTGCTGTAATAGTTCAGACACAGCACGGGTTTGTTAAGGAGAAGTCTTGTCTGACCAATTTGATTGGATACTACAATGTGGTCACAAAGGAACTGGATGCAAAAAATAATTTCGATATCATATACTTGGGTTTCAGGAAAGCTTTTGATACGGTTGCACATGGAAGATTGCTGTACAGATTGAAGCGGTATGGCATTAAGGGCAAGTTGCTGCAATAGATAAAGTGATGGTTGCATGGGAGACAGCAGAGAGTGGTAATAAATGGACACTGCTCTACGTTCACTAATGTTATTAGTGGAGTACCCCCAGGGTTTGGTGCTGGTCACATTGTTGTTTTGTATATTTATGAATGATATCAATGAAAGTATATTAGGCTTAATGTCCAAGTTTGCAGATGATACAAAGGGGAAGGGTTGTTGATGACACTAAACACCGTATGCTACTGCAACAGGATCTAGAAAGGTTAGGCAGATGTGTTGAGAAGTGGCAACTGAAGTTTAACATTGACAAATGCAAAGTACTACATATGGCAAGCAGTAACCCAAGAGAAAACGTACCAACTCTGTGGTCTACACTCAGGGAGATGGTGAATGAAAAAGACTTGGGGGTAATTGTGTAGTCAGATATGAAATTCTCTGGGCAATGTAGATGGGCAGCCAGAGCAGATCATGGAGGTTTGTCAATAATATAGAGGAATTTTGCTAGTAGAGACAAGTAGGTAATTATGTCAATAGGTAGGTTTGTCAATAATATAGAGGAATTTTGCTAGTAGAGACAAGTAGGTAATTATTCCTTTGTATGAGGCAATGGTCAGGCAACACCTTGAGTACTGCATACAGGTCTGGAGGCCTTATTTTAGTAAGGATGTAGAGTTGCTAGAACGAGTACAGAGAAGGGCAACAAGATTGATGAGAGGAATGAAGAGGTGTGCTTACGAAGAAAGGCTTAAGTCTGCAAGTTGCAGCGTCTGGAGACTAGGCACCTGCAATGTGATCTGATTGAGGTGTATAAGGCCTTGAATGGCTTGAGCAGGCTCAGTGTTGACAGGTTACTTCTGCTTGCTCAGATTAAGAACCTGAGGGGGCATAGATCCAAATTGAGGAAAGACAGTTTGTAGAATAGTGTACAAAAGTTTGCCTTCACCCAGTGGGTAGTTGATTGCTGGAACAGACTTCTATCTGTTGTTGTTGTGGAAGTTGATAGCTTAAATAAATTTAAGGCTGAACTAGGCAAACATTTGGGGTGACCGGATGGGTGAAATCATATGCCTCAACTAATGCTAATGATAACTTTCTGTTCCATTCTGGTGTACATTGGCTCTCTTGAGGGGAAAATTCTTGGATGAGTCATTTAACTGAAAATTTTTCAATGGGAGAAGCGTGCATTGGCCAGCTGCTTAGATGCAAAGTTGGCTTATGTGGATGAATTGAGTATAGGCGTGTAGGACTTGAACTTTGGAAGGAGAGAGAGAAAAATGACTCAAATCAAAATAGCTGCTTTCCCAGGGCATAGTGCTGTGCTATAAGCTTCATTGAAAATCAGAATCAATGATATTCATTCTATTTTCAAAGATCATTATTGAAGAACTCCAGGAAAAAATGGACAGATATGTGGCAGAAAACATAGACATTAATCAAGGTAGCTGGGTCAGAAATATAATCAGTGTGAATGAAGTCAGAGAAGATGTTTCAGGATTTCAAGAACCACTTATAGAGAAATGATAGCCCTCGGGAAATTAAGTTTTGAAATTTCCATATTGAAATTTTCAACCCAGCTCATGGATGAGCCCATTTTGATTTGGTAAGCTGAAAAAAGCTCTTCTCCCATTTCCATGAAACACAGTATACTTCTCTGAATAAGGATTTTTAGTTCTTGTTGAAATCAAAACTAAACCAAGGAACCACTTGGATCCTCATCATAATTTGCATTTTGCTTTATCCATCAACATAAAACGAAGGTTCAAAGAGCTCGCTCAAAAAATGAAGTAGCATCATGGTAGTCACTGAAAAAATGGAATTTTCATTTTATTTAATTAAAAAGATACTTGCCAAAATTTACTATTCACATCAGATATTTTTATTATCATTAACATTTTATAGACTTCACACTGAACACATGAAACTTGTATGCTAAAGTCATGTGCTGGGCACTGTCGGTCATCAGACTGAAAAATGGCTGTATTTAGGATCGCAATCAAAAAAGTTTGGGAAACCCTAAGGTATTGAAACTATTTCCTTCCCAAAATAAATGGTTCAGTTCCACTGAAATCTTCAGTATACTTCAGGAAGATTG
Source organism: Mastigoproctus giganteus (assembly GCF_048544385.1). Classification (NCBI taxonomy): domain Eukaryota; kingdom Metazoa; phylum Arthropoda; class Arachnida; order Uropygi; family Thelyphonidae; genus Mastigoproctus; species Mastigoproctus giganteus. Next base: position 163,177,310 of record NC_143583.1, on the reverse strand, counting down.
TGAAGTTTGATTATCAGAAACAAAAGTCTATTTATGTGTTTTAACAGTTCATATCATGGAAATAAAATTAATTGTTTTTGTTGATATCCTTCTCTTATGTTTACATATAGGGCCAGTCATTCAAGGTAGTTGCTTGTTTTTGTTTTTCTTTCCTTTTCTAAATTAGTGGAAAAGTGTTTATGAGAGTGGCAAATAAAGCTTGTAATGATATGAGAATTGAGGAAGAAGTGGTGACAGTCAAGTAATAACTGGAATGTACAACTGATTATAACATAATTATTAATTACATCATTTTAGTGTAATTACTACTTATGTATAACTTTTCCATATAACCGGAGGTAACTGGAAAATTCAATCTGCAGAGTGATTTTTTTTTGTTCATGATATACAGGAGAATGATCTGTGGCTGTTTTTTCAGACAATGCTGGCACTAGAAAGTTCTTTAATTTGGACAAACAGGTGAAAGTTAGAGGATTCATGTCAGAGCTGGAGGAATTTTTAAATGCCTCTTCAGTCAGGGTTGTAGTTAGCTGATCTCAGGTGTAGGAAGTTGAATTGCCTCCAGTGAGTTATTCTAGAATAAAAAGTGTCCACGTAAAATATAAGCAGTTTGTAAACACACATGCATAGACACAATCCAGCTACTGCTATAAGAACTGGCACACTGTTCCATTGCAATCAGTGCATAAAGACACTTCTAACCAACCTGTCATCTCATGTCAGGGGAGTATGGGTGACCAGTATAGTGTTAAGTCAGTTGTGTGACATAAGTACTAGGAAGACAAAACCGAGAGTAGGAGTGTGTTTATAGGCTAAATGACTGATGAGTATAATGAACAACTATTACAGGCAAATAGTGTAGGCCAATCTTATAATTGGGGCCTTTAACTTTTCAGATATTGACTAGAACTTGTGGGTTGGTCACTTGCACAGTAGTATGACTTTCATGGATTTAATGGATGACTGTTTTCTATACCAGCATGTTATAAAGGCAGTGAGAGAAAGTGACACTCATGATCTGATTTTCAGCAGCAGCTCTTCATGCATTAAGAATCTGCAAATAAAAGAACCATCAGGTGATAGTGATCACAATTTATTGATCTGGAATTTCCTTAAAGCTGTGCCCTTCTCTTTGTCCTTAACTACACTTAAGAGTAAATGGAAGGGCTTTTGCAAAGATGACTTCAGTGATGTCTCAGAGAATTTTTAAATTAGATGCAGCAAGACCATAGACACTACTAGGCTTTTTATTCTGACTAACAAAAACTGTTCAAGGCTTTGACCTCAATGGTTGTCAGTGGACTAATGAGACTTGTTGCAGAAAAGAAAAATATAATGATTAAAATTCCAGTGATATAGAAGCCTGCAGTATCACAAATCAAAATCAAATTAAATGCAGTATCAAAATCAAATCACAAAAGAGATTAGGCATTCTAGAAGTCTTTGCCAAAGAATGCAAAGAAAAGCAGTAAAAGCTTTGCTTCCCTTCTAGTGTTTACAGAAGTATACACTAGAAGGAATGGGGTGAATTGCATTGGTCCACCAGATAGTCTGTGACAAAGAATTCACAGAAATTTCTTTACTTATGTTAACATGAGAGAAAGGGATTAATAACATTGGTCCACAAGATATGAATGGTATGAATGTTGATGATCCTGTTCAGGCTACTCACAAACTGAATAGATATTTTACATCTTTTACATTTTAGGGACTGGGATGCCAGAAGTGTATCAGATTCTGATAGGGTGATAAATGAGAGGAAAATGCAAGAGAAATTGTTGAAGCTAAATATAAAAAAAGTCACCTGGGATTAGCATTAGCATTAGTAGAGGCATTTGATGCAAGAAAGCAAGCTTATGCAGCATCAGCCAAAAAAAAAACCCACTTCCACTTCACCCCTCTGTTCGTTCAAAATACCTGTCCAGCTGAGCCTTAAACTTATTTAGGCTATCAACCTCCACCACAAGGGATGGAAGTCTGTTCCACCAACCAACCACCCGCTGGCTAAAGGCAAATTTCCGCACGTCTATCCTACATCTGTCTTTCCTCAATTTGAATTTATGCCCTCTCAGGTGATTTTTCTGAGCTAGAGGAAGAATTCCATCAGCATTGAGCATGCTTAAACTATTCAAGGCTTTATACACCTCTATCAGATCACCTCGCTGGTGCCTAGTCTCCAGACACTGTAATTTGCAAACCTTAAGCCTTTCTTCGTAAGAGCACCCCTTTTTGTTCCATTCACTAATCTTGTTGCCCTTCTCTGTACTCGTTCCAGCAGCTCTACATCCTTCTTGAAATGAGGCCTCCAGACCTGTATACAGTACTCTAGGTGTGGCCTGACCATTGCCTTATACAATGGAATAATCACCTCCTTATCCCTGCTGGAAAAATTCCTGTATATCATTGACAATACTCCATGAGCTACTCTTGCAGCCCGTCTGCACTGCTCAGAGAACTTCATATCTGCCTGCACAACCACTCCCAAGTCCCTTTCATTCTCTACCACTGTCAGTGTAGTACCACAGAGTTGATACGTTGCTCTGGGGTTGCTGTTTCCCATGTGTAGTACTTTACATTTGTCAATGTTAAACTTCATTTGCCACCTCTCAGCCCATCTGCTCAACCTTTCCAGATCCTGTTGCAGCAGCATAGTGTCAGTAGTGTCCTTGACAACCCTGCCAACCTTTGTATCATCTGCAAACTTGGACATTAAGCTTGATATACCATCATCAATATCATTTATAAATACAGAAAACAATAATGGACCCAACACTGAGCCCTGAGGGACTCCACTAATAACATTAGTCCACGATGAGCAGTGTTCATTGATTACCACTCTGTCTTCTCCCCCTCAACCATCCCTTTATCCATAGCAGCAATTTGCAGCAGTCTTCCATGTGCAACAGTATCAAAAGCCTTTCTAAGATCCAAATATATAATATCAAAGTTTCCTGCATCCAGTTCTTTTGTGACTGCATCATAGTATCCAATCAAATTGGTCAGGCAAGACTTCCCCTTAACAAAACTATGCTGTGTCCAAGCTATAACTGAAGTCTTGTCTAGATGATCCTGCAGTGCTTCTTTAACCAGTGCCTCTATTAATTTTCCTGGAACCGAAGTTAAACTCACAGGTCTATAATTACTTGTTTCAGCCTTTGATCCTCCTTTGTGAATTGGGGTCACATTTGCACATCTCCAGTCAATGGGTACCTTCCCTGTGTCCAAAGAAGCTCTCATAATTATGGCTAAGGGTTTGCTTACTTCCTTTGCTGCCTCCTTTAATATAACTGGATAGATCCCATATACCCCAGGTGCCTTTTTTATGTTTATCCTCAACAATTTCTCCTCCACTTTCCTCCCAGTTATTACAAAATCATCTAGCTCACTGCCAGAGTTTACTTCACCTCTGGCATTCCCTTCCTGAATAACTGCTCATGTGTGAATGTAGATGACAGTGTGGATTGTTAAGGGGCAAACTTTGGCTAACCAATTTAATTCAATACTATGATGCCCTAACAAAGGAATGAATGCTTAATATAATTTTGATATCATATCTCGTACTTGGATTTCATTAAAGCTTTTGATTCTTTTGCACATAAAAGACTGCTGTACAAATTGGATCAGTGGCAGTAAAAGAAAGTCACTGCTATGAATAAAGGGGACAGTTGAATGGGAGACTACAGAGTGATTATCAATAGACAATGCTGTTTGTGAACCAGTGTTATTAGTGCAGTTCCCGGGGTTTGGTAGGTGCCTCTGTAACCAGGTGAGCAGGAGCGGCAGTGCATAACACATGCTTCTTGATTAGACCGGGGTTCGAGCCTGTGACCACCAAATACGGAGAATGCGGAAAGGTCATGGAATGACCACCGTGTATCCCCGGAGCAATATGGCTTTAGTTGCTAATGCTCCTAAAAACCAAACAACAACAACAACCGGGGTTTGGTGCTGGACCCATTGTTGTTTTCTATATTTATTAATGATATTGATGAAGGTATATTACATGTAATGTAAAAATATTAAAAATACAAAGCTTGGTAGGGTGGTTAATGACAGCAAACAAGGTATTCTACTGCAACAAATTCCAGAAAAGTTTGGTGATGGCCTGAAATATGGCATTTGAAGTTTAACATTGAAGTTTATGGGTAGCTGTAGTCCCAGATTAAAGTATCAACGTAACTGAGTGTAGTGTGCATAGTGTTAGGGCCACGTCAGGTGCCACCTGTAATTTCCCACATCTGCACCATATGTATGCTGTGAAGAAATACAGTACTACTGTAAATGCCAGAAAAGTGTTCTGTGTTGAATGTATAATATTGTTTTGGTTTTGTTTATGTCCTGACATTTGGCTTGAGGGCCCCTGGTGAGACCCTCACATTGCCTGCACACTGCTAGGAGGTAGCAAGACTGCCCATTATTCTCGGGCTTGTCTCTGCCTCCGTCACCTGAGCTTCCTGGACAGAGACAAAAAAAAAACATTAAGGTAGGGTGTGGAGTTTAGGATCAACAGCGGAGGAGACAGAAAATTTGGGGACGAGAGGGAAGGCATTCCCAAAAGCAATGGAGACATGCTCCATCAGGTGAAAAGGGGAATGGGATAGGGAAGAAAAGTAGTGGTGCAAGGATGCACCACTGCGATTGCCATTTGGCACATTTTTTTTTTTCAGAATCTCTTCATGGGGTCCCATAGTAGTGGATTCATGACCAACAGAGCTTTGGGCCAATGGCAATGTTTGGTCCAAATTTAGGAGTTGAGTCTGGAAGAGTTTGATTCTGGTAGCAGTCCAATTTTGGGAGTCAGATCCTGTAGTCGCATTTAAGGCAAGTAGCTAGATCCTTTAGGGTTGATTTGGCAATGTTATTCTTGTCTCCAAGTCTGGGGTCAGATCTGGATCTGATGTTCAGTTCCAGTATTGGGTTGTCAGAGTAAGTAGTGATTTCTCAGTTGAGTAGTATAAAGGTTCGTTGCTGTATAAAGAGATCTTGGGTGATGGAAGTAAATGCCATTTAGTCTTCTTTGTTCTCGAGTAGTTGGTGCTCACAGTTCTTGAGGAGATTATGTATTTTTGTTATGAGATTACATCTGAGTTCCTTGTAAATCTCTCAGTCATACATTAGGTGGTCCCAGGACTCTTTGGAACCACAGTGGCAGAGTGGGTCTTTCATCAGTCCTAGCATGTGTAGTTTCCATTTAATCGATCCATGGCCTGTCAGAAGGTAGGTGGCATGCAGGCCAGGTGAGAACTATGGTGGTGATTTTGGGAATATACGGTCAATGACCAGAGGAATTTCTTTGTGAGATGCTGCCTTTGGTCGAGGTAGACTATCTGTTTTGCCTCGTCTGCAGGTGCTCAGTGAGGCTTCTTTTTTTCCGTGTTTTTTTTTTCCTTTGGAGAGATGGTAGAGAGGGTCAGTTCTATCCATCTCCAGATCTAGCAGTAGTGCTCCAGCAAGCTGGAGGGTATCTGTGCTGGCCATGTAGCAGGCGCACATAATGGTAAGGAGGATGTTCTGTTGTATGGTGGTGAGTTTTCTTCTGTTCACCACAGTAGTGGCCTTGACGTACCATATTGGAAAGGCATATGTAATGCTGTCAGAAAGATTGCTTTGTAGAATAAGGTTAGAGTTTGACCCTTGAGACCCCAGTCCCTGCTATAACTGAGTGTAATGTACTACACTTAGTTATGTTGGAAAATTAAAGACTAGAGGGTAACTGTGTATTCTGGGCAGTGTAGAGAAGTTGCCAGTACAGCTCATGGGTTTTCTTTAATGACATACAGGAATTTTGCTAGCAGGGATAAGGAGGCGATTATTTTTGAGATTAACTTACCACAATAGTCAGCTGAGATATGAGGTTTATGTGTATCATGTTTGTAGTAGTAGTAGTTGTAGTGGCATGTGATGCAAGAAAGCAAGTGTATGAGCTTATGCAGCATCAGCCAAAAAAAAAAAAAAAAAAATCACACCATTCCCTCCAAATGCCTGTCCAGTTCCTCCTTAAATTTATTTAACCTATCAAGTTCCACAATGACAGATGGAAGTTTGTTCCAGCAATTAACCACCCGCTGGCTAAAGGCAAATTTCCACACATCTATTCTACATCTGTCTTTTCTTAATTTGAATTTATGCCCCCTTAGGTTCGTAATTTGAACAAGTGGAAGGATCCCATCAGAATTCAGCATGCTCAACCCATTCAAGGCCTTATACACCTCAAATTGTAAATTGTATGTACAGGCAACCCCCATATAACATGGTATTTCTACAACACGATTTCACTCTAACATGATTGATAAATTGCAGCAGTCCTCGCACACACGGTACTTATATGACACTGTTTCGCTCTAACACGGTTAGAGAATTGTAGCAAACTGTGCATAACACAGTATTTTTGAGCATTTTTGTGAGGAAAAACCTGCTATTATGTTGGATGTCATTTTTCAACATTTGCATTCTTTTTTTGTGAATCCCTGCTGTTAACTTGCTAGTTCTTAAGCGGGGGGGGGGGATATATTGGGAAATCCTCGCATCTTATTTTGTTGGGAAATCCCCGTGTTAGGTTCGTGCTATCGAACTTCTGCCTTTTGGAGGCCATAAAAATTTGTGACTTCGAAGGTGCAGTTTGTAACTTTTAAGGTTTTTGTAAGGTTATTTTGGTTTTTATTTGATAGTTTATAAATTTTTCAGGGTTTATATTACTGAACTTTGTTCTTAAGAACTGTATCGGAATAATTTCTTTGTTGTGAACTAAATTCCAGCACTAAATTATGCCTAAAGAAATTAAGCATAATTTGGGTAACTGCCGATTTATTTAAAGAATGGATTCCAAATTGTTTTGTGAAAGCTGTAGAAAACTATTTAAAGTGTAAAAATCTAGATTTTAAAGTTTTATTACTATTGGGTAACATGCCAGGGGCCATCCAAAATGTTGAAGTAATGTTCCTACAACCTAATACAACTTCTTTAATTCAGCCATAAGATCAAGGCATTATATCTACCTTTAAAACTCATTACATCAGAAAATCATTACAATGGATTTTGGAAAAAAATTTATTCCAAATCTATTGAAGTGATGGAGGCATAGAAACAATTTTTCAATTGTGGACTCTATCAGAATCACAGCTTTATTGCTCAAAGGAATAAAACTATCAACATGTGCGTGTTGGAAAATGTATCTTCAGGAAATATGGTCCAGCTGGCGGAAAACAGAATTGGTGCAATAGTAGAACTTGCTAAGTCAGTAGGAGGGGGAAGGTTTTGATGATATGACTACTTAAAACTTTCACGAATTACTGGTAGAAAAAGAAGCTGGCAAAGAGGATTCGGTGGAAATGGCATCGGAGGTAAACTAAATCAATTCAGAGGATGATAGTGCAGATGAAAATTCTGAAGTTCCAAATTTTACACCAGAAAGCATATGGGAAGGCATAAACTTAGCCGAGCAATTAGAATCTTATTTTTTTAAAAGTGCAGATCCTTTGACTGGAAGGAACACAAAGTTCAAAAGCAAACAATCCCAGAATACTGATATTTTAAAGAGAGCAGATGATGCATGAAACCTAGATGCTGCAGAAGAAAGTTCAGAAGGTGAAGATATTCTGCAACAGAGAAAACGTTCTCGTTTGATTGTGCTTAGCAGCAATGAAGAGGAACAAAATTAAATGAACGTACATTAACTGAATATGTATCACAGTTTGTAAAACGTTTTGTTCAGTTATTACTATTTTTAATAAAAATTAAGTTCCTGATATATATAAAAAAAAGAAGCTGTATTTTTGTTAGCTTTTGGAACGTAACCCACGTTTTTGTATTGGTTCTTAGTCCCATATAACACAGTTTCGCACTACATGAGATTTTATAGGAACCTAACTACCGAGTTGTACAAGGATTACCTGTATTCAGAGGCCAGCTTATGGGATGAAAAATCCAGTATAAATCTTGAGTAAAACCTTGTCCTTGTGCCTGGGACAAGGTTTTACTCAAACTACTCTGTTTTTTTTTTTTTTTTTTTTTGTTCAAGCTACTTTCCCATTGCCAGCCATACATTGAAAATTTAATAATATGTTATATGTGTACAGATAAAATCAAGAATATAGATAAAAATGAAATATACTACTATGAAAATGTTTAGAATATATTAGATTAAAGATGGGGAAAAAATAACTATTAAAAACATAGAAGCTTTTGGAGTAAAAACTGTAAAATTCCAGCTTAGAGCAATGAGTGCAAATATGTGTAGTTAAAGGTATTAGGATTATATATATATCATGAATATACATAGGGGTGGTGGGTAGTATGGAGCAGCAGAAATGTGAAAACAAGAATGACATGGAGAGAGAGAGAAAGAAAAGATGAGAAAAAAAAAAAAGTGTCTCAAGGATGGAGGGAGAATGAATGAGAAGAGGATAGGGGAAGAGAAAGGAAAAAGAAGACTTGGGGTAACACTCATCCATCTCACACAATACTAAAGATTTACAATGATATGATGTAAATACACTCCATTTCTATAAAGAATGTCTGGTTCTACCTATCCAGGCAGATTCCAACCAGTAACAAGTCTTAAAATCCTGTATCCTATCAATAATTTGGGTGTTGGTTAGTAGGCTATGACTGAAAACAGCTTCACCAATATAACTTGTTTTACATTCTTTATGCAGTGCACAGGAAATCATCTTGCTTTTGAATTTTTAGTATAGGGGTTTGAGGGAATACAAACAATATGGTTTGTAGCTTTCTAGGAATTTGCACTGTGTTAATATTGTAGTTCCTTGAGATTTACCTGGGTAGAAAAGAATGTAAGCTATATGGCTGATTCATTTCTGATTTATAGGAGTAGGGTGAAAATGATATGTTATTACTCTTGTGCTTTTGAGTTAAAAATAACTCCCAGCAGTTCAAATCTAGTTCTGTAATGTCAGTTTTCTGAAGGTCCACTCTGACTTTTTATTTTATAACATTTTTCTGTTTCAGATTGCAGTATGACCATACCCTCCCTCTTAATTCTCAGTTAACACTTATGGTATGAAGAAGCATAATATGGTTTTAATTTATGTATTGGCCTCATTTATATAGATTTATCATGAAACAAAACTGTCGGGTACAGACCCATCCTCATTATCATTACATCATGATAAGGCAGGCACAGTCTTTTCGATCTCTGTTTAATTTTAGAAAATTTCAGCATCCACTGAGATTTAAGAGTTTTCCAGAACACTGGAAAATAATGCTAAAAATATCATCTATACTCCTTTTCTGTAGATTAGTACCATGTTCAAAAGTTTCCATGGACTAAGTTGGTGACCTGTGTTGGTGATCATCGACCTGTATCCAGGCCACAGATCTGCTTTATACATAATGTCTTTAAGAATAAAGTGTGAACTAGTTAGACATAATGATAGAGCTTTGCAGATACAGTATCTGACACTATAATTGCAGTTCTGTTATCCAAAGTGGTATCTTTTTTTCAGATGTTATTGTACATAATTAATTTTATTGTTATGAGGATATGTGCATATTGTGAAATAACATCATAGGTGATAGGATATGGTTATCTTGACTTCTTTTTCTTTTAAACATTGAATTCCTGACTGGATTTAGTAATAAACTGGGTTCAATCCCAAAGTTTTAAAAGTTAAGATAATACTAGAAATTAGAAATTCTTCCCACCCCCTTCCCTGCTTACCCATGAACTGGAAGACTTACAAGATTTGTCTTTTTTAGAATCTGTCAAGCTCTTCCAAATTTCATTAAAATTGGACAAATAGAAATCTGGTAGTTATTTTATTTTTTTCATACATATCCATTGATTACATAAATCACATTTGTAACAAAAGTGCTAATACATTTGTAGATGTTGCATTTTATGGGGTCGATGCTATCATACTTACCAAATGTCTGTTTTCATCTTTTGTTATAGAATTTAACAATTCTATAACAAAATTTGTGCTGATCATGCAGATGCTTTGCTTAAAAATATGTTTACAGATGGCAAAATGGAAAAAAAAAATGTTTGTAGGAGAAGAAAAACAATAGGCAGTGTTCAGTGTCAGTGAAATTGCACAGATAAACATCTTTATCCTATTAATTTGTGCACTGAAAAGAGAGCTGCACACCTTCTTCTGAAAGCAGATGAATATTTAGTAGACATTTACTACTATCTAGAAAGAAATGCTAAAAGGAAAGATAGATTTAAGCAATTTCAACTGATGTATGAAACTGAAATTGTTTAATATATCTTTCCTTTTAGCACTTCTCTCTAGATAAAAAGGATGATAGATTTAAACACTTTCAACTGGTATATACATACCACTAAAGTAAAAATAATTTTTAAGCATATGTGCACATGTTGGCTATCTTTGGTTAAATTGTAACTAGACTGGTAGTAACAATGGTAGAGCAAACTTTGACAAGTCTATTTAAAGAAGAGGTTAGAAGTTGAAATGGCCAGAAAAGCCATACGAGCACTTTCAGATTAATCAAATTGAAAAGTACAACAAGCAATCACTAATGAGTGCTACTGACTTATATTTAAATCCAGTTCTGATTCAAAAAATCTTTTGAAAGATGACAAATTAATGAACTCCTTAAGGTAAAGAACTCAGAATTGCAAACTTATGGCAAAAGCAATCCTAAATAGATCAAGCATGCTAATAATGCTAGGCATGTTATCCTTGCTCATACATTAATTTTTTTCATGTTACTCTCCAATGTCGAAAACATAACATTTAAAAGAAACAAGAAAATGTTATGTTTTCGACATTTGAAAATCCAAACATAGCTCTTCAATCCAGTTTACTTCATATCCACGTGAATATTCATTTCAACATATCCATAGATATGTTGAAGAATGTTATGTGCAAATTTATTTTACCAGCAGTTTTCAAATCTTACACTTTCATTTTGAAAATTAATTACCATAGCAAACTAAAACAGAAGGGTGATTCACTCTTAGTCATGGGAATTTTTATTACTGAGGTCATTGAGAGTCTAAAACATGAGGAGATAATTCTGTTTGTTTGTTCAGTGAGGAAGTAAAGTACTGGATTGCTGCATAGAACAACATAATACACATTTTCCTATTGAAAAATGATGCTCTTATAAATGCTGAGGTAGCACAAATTTCTTCAATTGGCAATGAATCATTTTCAAATTTGAAATTTTTTGTGAATAGAGTTTCCAATACTTTTTGGCATTGATAAATATGAAACAGTTTTGGAGCATCAATTTTGTCAGTTTCAGTGTAATAAGAAGCTACCATGTGTTATTATGGAAGAAGAAAAAAGTGACACAGTGCTTCTTGGTTGGGAAACTGACAAGTGCACAAAGAAGCCAGTAATATAATAAATTATCCCAAGTCACACCTGGCATTTTAACAATTCCTCATAGCAGAACTGAGTGTAAGCGAATATTCAGCTAGATTAGATAAACATAAACTGAGTTCAGATCTCTTTCTGGTGAAGCTTTGGAAATACCTTTCCTACAGCTAGACAGGCAGGGCCATTGTTATTAACAAAACTTTGACTCAGCATTTCCAAAGAGGATGAAGTCTGCAACAGTATCTTTCTTGAAGCAGTGAAAATCGGCTGTCTAATAAGATCCAAACAGAAATCCACAGATAGGAAGTTCGGTAAGCTAATGTTAAAAGGCATACTATACTGGTAAACAAATCTGTGGCTGTATTTTTATATAAATATGTATCTCGCGAGTGAAATGTAATTTCTAGTGTAGTGTGCACTTCAAGAAAAACCCTACTTTTTCCTATAAATCCCCTGTTTTGTCCCAAAAGCTCTTTCCCTCTTGCTTACCTCCAACTTTTTGAAAACCAAAATTTGGCAGCTATGTCTGAAATAATGAAATATAGCTGTGTTAATATGCTTTAAACCTTGATGCTTGAAAATTATCCTTCACTTAGGTTAAAAAATAAAATTTTAAAAATTACTATTTCTGATACAAAAATTACATTTTTTAATTTTATAATGAGTATATTATTGTTGATAAAAAAAAAATTAATACAAAACACTTATAAAATGCTAATATTTAAAAATAACTAAATGCACAAGGCATAATACATTGAGTAAGAGTTTAATACCTATATAATATTGGTGTAGATACACCATAGATAACTCTTAAGAAACTGATGGTAGTGTGGGTGGCTTCATTTGCTCTGTATCTCATATTGTGTTCTTCCTTCACAACGAGTTGCTATGGTATTGCACTACCTCGAATAAGTAATGCTTCACTAATAGAGAATTCTATTGTTACTTATTCTCAGTGAGTACCACCACCCAGACAGCACCGTTTTGAAATATGGTATGGGATAAAGATATCAGCTATCCTCAATATCCCTATAAGACTGAGCAAAGAAAAAAAAAGAGGTAGGAAAGTGATAGTAAGAGAGGGAGGGGAAAAGATGCCGTAGAAGAATGAAAGGGATAATTAGTTATAATTTGTACGAACTCAGAGCTCCATGCTCCGGCTGGGCAATGCGTCCCCCTGACGGGGACTGTTGTTACCCAGAGTCCTGCAAAGATGATTAAGATCTTCCTCTGGTGCTGTTTCTGGCTCTTTAGCCTTCATCAGTGGATAGATAGGTGTACTGGTTAGACCAGACGTGCTTTCCAGTTTCCGGATATTTCTATGGAATTAACCCTTCAGGGACTCTTTATTGGCCCTGCTTTGGGACTATCTAGTGGCCTGTATGGCTTAAAAAAAAAAAAAAAACCGAAAAGGGACAGCGCCCTTATTCACTCATCTCTATATGACTCAACCCAATTGGGCTGCTCACTCGTCCACTGACACACTCCGAAGAAGGCCCAGTACATGTCACCACCAAGTTGGCGGCTGCCTGGAGTAGGCTTGCCCTACATGGGTTCTAGGGTCATCCCCCTCTTACACACTCCTTTTACCAACTGCAGCTTTCAAAGCTTAGCTGCCATACATACAGGAGAGAGACCAAATGCCTGCAGCTGACTTGGTCCCTATCCCCTAATAACTAAGCTAATCTGGTTGGTATGTAACACCCCTAGCCTAGACTGATCATTACCATCTAAGCTGCACATATATGTTATTATCTATTAGTCAACATAGAGGTGTGGGGGAAGCACCATAACTGTAAAAATCTTTGCCTTCCGAGTTGCAGTAACTCTAGTATCAAGAATCTTCTTATTGCAGCATGCATCATTCGAAGGGCACATTTTGACACCTCCGCTGCAGAGCCTTCTTCTTTTCTTTTCCTGATTTTCCAAGCTTGATATTTACCTTCATTTAGGAGGTATATCAGGATGCTCGTTGCTCTGGAAATCGGGACTGGAAACTGTAGAATTAGTACTTGTTCCCTAGTCAAGCACAGTACAGTAATACCCCGAAGTTACGCGATAGGTGGGTCCGACGAAAATCGCGTAAGTCGAATTCGCGTAAGTCGGGGTACAACTTTGCATATAAATACATATAAATTTTGCTTAATTGGGACCAAGGACTAACAAAAACACTAGTTTAGAAGAAAAATATTAATACAATTGCAGTTCTTTATACATATTAATACAAAATATGTATTAAAAAAACAAATGACTTACGTAAAAAAGTTATTTCGATGTCGATGGCTTCATAAAATCTAACAAATTCGGCTGACGACACAGCGCGTTCTTTTTTTCACGCAGAATTTCTTCTTAGCAAGCTAATAATTTTTTTTTATTCCTTGCTTTGTAGCTATAACGCGTTCTTCGTTCCATGTGCTTTTCGCCGTTGCTTCATTTAGGCCTGTAGCACGTGCAATATCACATGGTCTTTCATTTCGCTCAAAGCGTTTCACAATTTCATATTTTTTCTCTATCGACAGAGGCGGACTGGCCATAAGCCTTATCGGGGAAATCCCGGTGGGCCAGTGTGATTTTGGCCATAAACCATAGTATGAGGCCACTATAAATTTTCCTGGGTAAGAATTTTTGACCCAGTCCGCCTCTGTTTATCGATAATTGCTTTTCTTTTTCTCTCTGAATCTGCAGTGTCTTCACCAGGACGCTTCCTTTTCACACCTTTTAATTAAGTATTTTACTCATTTTTAGGGAATAAAGCACAATTACAAAACGAGGAGGCACGCTTGATACGCATAAACAAAGCTGCGCGCGTGTAGCAACTGAATAAACAACACCGTAAAGGCAGAGATACACTATTAACACCTCACATTTCTAGGGGTTACTACCATAAAACAATAAAAATCCAGTTGGGTTTCTGCTAGTGAAATCTGTTATAAACTGGTAGTAAACTCGATCTAATTGCATTTGCGATTATACCAATAGCTGGAATTGTGTTGGTTTTTACGTTATTATGGTGAAATGTGTTTCCCCTTCACTGATATAAAAAACATATAAAAGCAGCAAAGTTGAATTTTGTTCATCTTTCGCTCTCATTCTCCGCCGTCGCACCGTATATCGATAACATATGAAAAACGACCTTGAAGATAGTGGGCGGCAGCGTTGCCAAACGAAAAAATCAAGAACCGCGTAACTCCGAGTTCGCGTAAGTCGGGGTAGCGTAAGTCGGGGTATTTTATAACAGATTTCACTAGCAGAAACCCAACTGGATTTTTATTGTTTTATGGTAGTAACCCCTAGAAATGTGAGGTGTTAATAGTGTATCTCTGCCTTTACGGTGTTGTTTATTCAGTTGCTACACGCGCGCAGCTTTGTTTATGCGTATCAAGCGTGCCTCCTCGTTTTGTAATTGTGCTTTATTCCCTAAAAATGAGTAAAATACTTAATTAAAAGGTGTGAAAAGGAAGCGTCCTGGTGAAGACACTGCAGATTCAGAGAGAAAAAGAAAAGCAATTATCGATAAACAGAGGCGGACTGGGTCAAAAATTCTTACCCAGGAAAATTTATAGTGGCCTCATACTATGGTTTATGGCCAAAATCACACTGGCCCACCGGGATTTCCCCGATAAGGCTTATGGCCAGTCCGCCTCTGTCGATAGAGAAAAAATATGAAATTGTGAAACGCTTTGAGCGAAATGAAAGACCATGTGATATTGCACGTGCTACAGGCCTAAATGAAGCAACGGCGAAAAGCACATGGAACGAAGAACGCGTTATAGCTACAAAGCAAGGAATAAAAAAAAATTATTAGCTTGCTAAGAAGAAATTCTGCGTGAAAAAAAGAACGCGCTGTGTCGTCAGCCGAATTTGTTAGATTTTATGAAGCCATCGACATCGAAATAACTTTTTTACGTAAGTCATTTGTTTTTTTAATACATATTTTGTATTAATATGTATAAAGAACTGCAATTGTATTAATATTTTTCTTCTAAACTAGTGTTTTTGTTAGTCCTTGGTCCCAATTAAGCAAAATTTATATGTATTTATATGCAAAGTTGTACCCCGACTTACGCGAATTCGACTTACGCGATTTTCGTCGGACCCACCTATCGCGTAACTTCGGGGTATTACTGTACTGTGCTTGACTAGGGAACAAGTACTAATTCTACAGTTTCCAGTCCCGATTTCCAGAGCAACGAGCATCCTGATATACCTCCTAAATGAAGGTAAATATCAAGCTTGGAAAATCAGGAAAAGAAAAGAAGAAGGCTCTGCAGCGGAGGTGTCAAAATGTGCCCTTCGAATGATGCATGCTGCAATAAGAAGATTCTTGATACTAGAGTTACTGCAACTCGGAAGGCAAAGATTTTTACAGTTATGTATTCTCATCGTTTTATGCACACTAATCCAGATGTGCTGAGTAATCGGACAAGAGAAAAATGCATGTTCCACTGTTTCACACGCCTTACAATATAGACATTCAACATTCATATGCCCCCGGAATTTGGCTTTATTTTTCTCCACTGGCAGGTGTCCGTGTATTATTTTCCATGCCAGGTCTTTTCGTTCGTAACCTATGTGGTGATGTAGGTTACTCAACATCTGAGTCATGTCCAGTCTCAGCCAGCTTCGTGGCACCGGTACTGCCGGTACATTTATATTGGATAACTTCCGATAAATTTCTGAAATCTTGAATTTGTTTCCCATCTATAAGCCCCCTGCAGATAATTCTTGTAAATGCTTGATTACTAATTTGTAAAAAGGTGTTATTATCTCTATTGTTGGACCAGTATCTTCCTTTTCTAGCAATTCAGTGAACCACCCCATATTATACTTTACTAAGGCAGCCGTTACATGGGCTCCCCATAGGGCAGTCTGAGTGTGTTTTAGCACATATGCCCACTTTAACCGTGGTACCGTTTCAAAGCTATTGGTCTATCATCGGTGGGTGGACAGGTATCCCGGTATTGCAGCCATGACAACCCAGTTGTGAAGATAATCACACAATATGAGAGATACCAAAAGATTTATATGATAATATTTAAAAATAACTAAGTGCACAAGGCATAATATGTTAAGGGTAAGAGTTTAATACCTTATAATATCGGTGTAGAAACACCATAGATAACTCTTAAGAAATCCTTGTGCATTTAGTTATTTTTAAATATTATCATATAAACCTTTTGGCATCTCTCATATTGTGTGATTCGAGGTAGTGCAATACCATGGCAACTCGTTGTGAAGGAAGAGCACAAAATGAGATACAGAGCAAATGATGCCACCCACATTACCATCGTAGTTTCTTAAGAGTTACCTATGGTGTATCTACATCGATATTATATAGGTATAAAGTGCTAAGTATTATAGATTTAAAAATGGCAATGTGATCATTTGCATTACAATTTTTTTTTAAAGAGTAACTATTTGAAAATACAAATACGATGATTTAGAGTTAAGATGAACATAGAACTTGTTAGCCAGAAAAAAAAAAAAAAATTCAATAAGATATACTGATACGCACTCACATTACAAATTTAAATCTGCAAAAATCACTCTAGTGTAACCATACTTTTTAATAAGTTATTAAAAAAAAAAACTGTCACAGTTATGAGCATATAGTTGCATTGATAAATACATAAAGTCATAAATCATATGTTATTGGCAAAATTTAATTTCAACTATGCAACTAGTTGGGGTGGGGGGATTGACAAAAGAAATAACTATCAGAAGTTTGATAAAAAAAAATGTTTTTTAATTTAATTTGCATCGATCTTTTTTTATCAACTTGCATATGCATGTAACTCTTTAGTACATGGGTTGGAACAGGCCACACTTGTAGATATGTTTCCTAAAATCTTAAGAAAACTGGTGAAATTAAAAAATTATATATTTGAATTGATGTTTATCAAATTATTGTTAGCATTTTTTTTTTTTTTTCATGTCTGATATTTTTACATATTCCTTTGCTAGATTTTTGAGATGATGGATGCTAAATCAAGGCTTGATTGTATGAAAGAAATTGCCCTTTTACAGGTAAATATTAAGAGTTTTTTTAAAATTTTATGGTAGAATATAAATAATTTAGGGCACACAGCTAATATCACAGAATGAACTATACAAAGAGTTCACAGGAGAGACTGCTTCTACAGGGATGGGATACACTTAAATAGAAAGGGTGCAAGAATGTTTGCTGATGCTATCGAGGAAGTGTTAGGTGGGTCGGAAAACTGCAAGATTTGGGGGATACAAGGACTAATAGATTAACAGTAGCCACTGGCAGAGGTGAAAGTGATTCTTGCACTGCTTCTATTGGAATGAGCCGCAGCCTGGAAAATAAGATACAGGATATTTCAGAGACTGCTGGGAATCATTGGGGGTACAAGTAAACACATGGGTTGTGTTAGGGTAGCTAAGAAAAAGAACAGGTGCATGTATACTTGCGTGCACACCAATGCTAGGAGATTAGTAAATAAATTTGATGAATTTGAGGTATTGCTCAAAACATCAAAGGCAGATATTGTGGGGATTTCAGAAACGTGGTGTCACACAGATATAAGGAATGCAGAACTGGAATTTGGGGAGTACAATGTCTACAGAAGGGATAGAAAGGATAGGAGAGGTTATGCTATTAGTTAAGAAATACATAAAATCCAAGGAAGTGAAGCCAGTCGACACTGCTGGACAGTGCAGTGTCGAGTCAGTTTGGTGTGACATAAGCATTGGGAGATCAAAATTGAGAGTACGAGTGTGCTAGGCGCCTCCGTAGCCAGGTGGGAAGGAGCAGCAGTGCATAGCACATGCTTCTTGATTAGACCGGGGTTCGAGCCCGTCACCACCAAATACGGAGGATGTGGAAAGGTCAGAGAATGACCACCGCATATCCCGGAGCAATATGGCCTTAGTTGCTAATGCTCCTAAAAACCAAAAATAACTAACTAACTAACGAGTGTGCTATAGGCCTAATGACTCTGATGAGTATAATAAGAAATTGTACAGGGAAATAGAGTGGGCCAGTAAATCAGAGAGTCTTATAATGGGGGATTTTAATTTCCCAGATATTGACTGGAATTTGGGGCCTGGTCACTCACACACTAGCAAGGCTTTTGTGGATTTCTTGGATGATTGTTTTCTACATCAGCATGTTCGGGAGGCAACTAGAGGGAGTAATACTCTTGATTTGGTTATCAGTAGTGATTCTTCATGCATTAAGAATCTGCAGGTAAATGAACCACTAGGTGGCAGTGATCACAGTGTGCTGAAGTGGGATTTACTCAAAGAGGTAACTACCATTAGGAGTAAAGGGAAGGGTTATTGCTTTCGTAAAGGCGACTACAATGGACTGAGACAGTATTTAAATTCTATACAGTGGGACCAACTGATGATGTTACCAACAGCAAATTCAAAATGGGAAGCATTCAAAGAACTTATCTTGGAAGCTACTAGGCTTTACATACCAACTAAGAAATATTGTTCAAGGTTTAGGCCTAAGTGGATGTCAGATGAACTAATGAGACGTATGGCAGAGAAGAAAAATGCATGGGATACATAAAAATTAACACGTGACACAGAAGCCTATGATAGATACAAGTTGATCTGTAACCAAGTTACAAAGGAGGTTAGGCAGGCGAAGGCAGATTACGAGAAATCTTTGGCAAGGGATGCAAAGAAAAACAGCAAAGAGTTCTTTAATTATGTAAACTCTAGAAGGAAGGGGATGAATCAGATTGGTCCACTTGATATCGATGGGTCAACTGTTGATGATCCTGCTCAGGTAGCTAACAAACTAAATGAATATTTTGCATCGATATTCATACATGAGGAGTTATTCAGCGAGGAGAATGCCAGAGGTGTATTCAACTCTGGCAGTAAGCTAGAGAATCTCGTAATAACTGAGAGTAAGGTGGAGGAGAAATTGTTGAAGATAAATACAAGAAAGGCATCTGGGGTGGATGGGATCTATCCAGTTATATTAAAGGAGGCAGTAAAGGAAGTAAGCAGATCCTTAGCCATAATTATGAGAGCTTCCTTGGACTCAGGGGAAGTACCCATGGACTGGAGATGTGCAAATGTGACCCCAATTCACAAAGGAGGATCAAAAGGCAACACAAGTAATTATAGACCTGTTAGTTTAACTTCTGTTCCCGGAAAATTAATGGAGGCACTAGTTAAAGAAGCATTGCAGGATCATCTAGACAAGACTGCAGTTATAGCTCAGACACAGCATGGTTTTGTTAAGAGGAAGTCTTGCCTGACCAATTTGATTGGATACTATGATGCAGTCACAAAAGAACTGGATGCAGGGAATAACTTTGATATTATATACTTGGATCTTAGAAAAACTTTTGATACTGTTGCACATGGAAGACTGCTGCACAAATTGGAGCAGTGTGGCATTGGAGGCAAATTGCTGCTATGGATAAAGGGGTTGGTTGAGGGAGAGAAGACAGAGAGTGGTAATCAATGGACACTGCTCATTGTGGACTAATGTTATTAGTGGAGTCCCTCAGGGTTCAGTATTGGGTCCATTATTGTTTTCTGTATTTATAAATGATATTGATGATGGTATATCAAGCTTAATGTTCAAGTTTGCACACAATACGAAGGTTATCAGGGTTGTCAAGGACACTACTGACACTATGCTACTGCAACAGGATCTGGAAAGGTTGAGCAGATGGGCTGAGAGGTGGCAAATGAAGTTTTTAACATTGACAAATGTAAAGTACTACATATGGGGAAACAGCAACGTATCAACTCTGTGGTACTACACTGACAGTGGTAGAGAATGAAAGGGACCTGGGTTTTCTGAGCAGTGTAGATGGGCTGCAAGAGTAGCTCATGGTGTATTGTCGATGATATATAGGAATTTTTCTAGCAGGGATAAGGGGGTGATTATTCCCTTGTATAAGGCAATGGTCAGGCCACACCTAGAGTACTGTATACAGGTCTGGAGGCCTCATTTCAAGAAGGATGTAGGGATGCTGGAACGAGTACAGAGAAGGGCAACAAGATTGGTGAATGGAACAAAGGGGTGCTCTTAAGAAGAAAGGCTTAAGTTTTGCAAATTACAGTGTCTGGAGACTAGGCACCAGCGAGGTGATCTGATTGAGGTGTATAAAGCCTTGATTGGTTTGAGCATGCTCAGTGCTGATGGGATTCTTCCTCTTGCTCAGAAAAATCACCTGAGAGGGCATAAATTCAAATTGAGAAAAGACAGATGTAGGATAGACGTGAGGAAATTTGCCTTTAGCCAGCGGGTTGGTTGGTGGAACAGACTTCCATCCCTTGTCGTGGAAGTTGATAGCCTAAATAAGTTTAAGGCTCAGCTGGACAGGTATCTCGAACGAACAGAGGGGTGAAGTGGAAGTGGTTATTTTTTATTTATTTTTTTTTTGGCTGATGCTACATAAGCTTGCTTTCTTGCATCACATGCCTCTACTAATGCTAATGCTAAGAGCTACAGTTACATGCCTTTCTTATGAAGAGATTGGCAAACAGAACAAAATAACTTTTGATTAAAGAGGCTTAGTACAATGGCAATCTCTCTTTCTCTCTCTCTCTCTCTCTCTCATATAAGACCATGGAATACTTGTGTCCATGTATGGAGACCTTATCTAAAAAAAGATATTTAGCTTCTTGCATGCATGATTAAATCAACAAAATGGCGATTGTATGAGGAAAGACTCAATTTTATGGGCTACAGAACTTGGTAACCAGGCACCTTAGAGGGGGACCTGATTGAAGTTTATAAGGCTCTGAGAGGGATTAGTAAAATGAGAGAAGGTGAAATTTTCACTGTTAAAAAGAATTCCAGAACTAGGGGCCATATTTTCAAATAATAAATAAAGAGGTTTTAGACTAGATTGTAGGAAGTTTTTCTTTTAGCTAGTGAGTTGTTGATTACTGGAATAAGTTGCCTCCGCAGGTAGTTAAGGCTGATAATTTGAAAAAATTCAAAGGTCGCCTTTGATAGTTACCTACATGAGTAGAGAAGTGCATAATTTGTATTTTATAATTTTCTTTTTTTTTTTTTTTGTTGGTGCAGCAAAAGACTGTGGCTTCCTTTCACCATACTTCTATATTAATACTAATAATATAAGGTTATCACACAATAAGCTTCCATAGTATTACACTACTAATGAGTAATATCTCACAGAGAGAGAGGGAGAGGGGGAGCATTCCGAACTAGATAGCATTAGATTAGTATAGTTTAGTATATTATATAATATTGTCAATTAATCAGTAAAATCTATTAATCTTGTTAAACTTCATTGTCAATTAAATATGTACTTTTTAACTAAATACATATAACGACTTAGATTTTACAAACGTAACATAATTAAAATTAATGCATAACTTGATACGGAAGTTATATAAATGGAACACGTAGATAATACTCGATACTGAAAAATATATATAGATATATAGTGTTATAACTGTGTTGGGATACAAGTTTAGGGTTGTAATTTTGTACTGAAATTGAAATTTTATTGAAATTTAAATCATGTTTAAATCATGTTAATTAAATCATGGTGTTTGTGGAGCAATCGGGTATGGGACATGATATTGCCATGGGGATGTCTTTATGTGTGCGCAATGTAAGGAGTGTAAGGAAATCAGGCAACAACTCAGCGTTGTTATGGGCCTATATGAGAGCTTAAAGGATAGGGTGGATGCCCTCGAAGGATCTAAATTATATATGAGAGCTTAAAGGACAGGGTGGATGACCTCGAAGGATCTAAATTGAGGGGCCCATGAAGCTCTCAGCTGCCCACATCAATGCCAGAGCTTGCACTTGATCATCACGCAACATAGCGGCAACCCCCAAGACAGAATGTGCTGTCCCACAGGAACTAGTAGTTGTTGGTGACTCTATTGTCAAGGAAACGGGGAACATGGTATGTAAAAAGGATAGGTGGAACAGGACTAGGGTATGTCTGCCAGGGGCCAAGGTTGGTGACGTTGTAGAGCGGATATCATCTTTTAAGGGCACAAAAGGTGATGTTGTTGTACATGTTGGCACTAATGATATTAAGAGTAGGAGACCGGCGGAATAACTTAACAAGTACAGGTCACAGTTGAAAAAAAGCCGTGAATTAGGTTTGAATTTGAAAGTGTCTGCAATTCTGCCCAGACATGATAGGAGGGAGTATATGATAAGAGCCTTGTCGATCAATTCGGCCTGGAAAGATTGTGCAAGGCTCAAGGGGTAGAATTTTTTTTCAGCCTGGACTGTACTTGTTAACAGGAGAGATTGCTTCTACAGGGATGGAATACACTTAAATAGAAAGAGTGCAAGAATGTTTGCTGATGCTATCGAGGCAGTGTTAGGTGGGTTGGAAAACTGCTAGCTTGGGGGGATACAAGGACTAATAGATTAACAGTAGCCTCTGGCAGAGGTGAAAGTGATTTTTGCACTGCTTCTATTGTAATGAGCAGCAGCCTGGAAAACAAGATGCAGGGTAGTTCAGAGACTGCTGGGAGTCATTGCGGTACAAGTAAATACATGGGTTGTGTTAGAGTAGCTAAGAATAGGAACAGGTGCATGTATACTTGTGTGTACACCAATGCTAGGAGTTTGGTAAATAAATTTGATAAATTTGAGATGTTGCTCAAAACATCAAAGGCAGATATTGTTGGGATATCAGAGACGTGGTGTCATGCAGATATAAGGAAGGCAGAACTAGAATTTGGGTAGTACAATGTGTACAGACAGGATAGGAAGGGAGGAGGGGTTATGCTATTAGTTAAGAAACACATAAAATCCAAGGAAGTGAAGCCAGTCCACATCGCTGGAGAGAGTGCAGTGTCGAGTCAATTTGGTGTGACCTAAGCATTGGGAGATCAAAATTGAGAGTAGGAGTGTGTTGTGGGGGTTGGGCTGGGGGATTTTAATTTCCCAGATATTGACCGGAATTTGTGGTTGGTCACTCACACACTAGCAAGACATTCTGGATTTTTTGGATGATTGTTTTCTCCATCGTTATGTTTGGGAGGCAACTAGAGGGAGTAATACTCTTGATCTGATTATCAGTAGTGATTCTTCATGCATTAAGAATCTGCTGATAAAGGAACCACTAGGTGGCAGTGATCACAGTGTGCTGAAGTGGGATTTATTCAAAGAGATAACTATCATCAGGGGTAAAGGGAAGGGTTTTTGCTTTCATAAAGGTGACTACGAAGGTCTGAGACAGTACTTAAATTCTATACAGTGGGACCCACTGATGATGTTACCAACAGCAAATTCAAAATGGGAAGCATTCAAAGAAATTATCTTGGAAGCTACTAGGCTTTACTGGTGCCTCCGTAGCCAGGTGGGCAGGAGCAGCAGTGCATTGCACACACTTCTTGATTAGATCAGGGTTCGAGCCTGTGACCACCAAGTGCGGAAAGGTCAGGGAATGACCACCGAAGCAATATGGCCTTAGTTGCTAATGCTCCTAAAAACCAAATAACAACAACAACTAAGCTTTACATACCAACTAAGAAATATTGTTCAAGGTTTAGGCATAAATGAATGTCAGATGAACTAATGAGACATATAGCAGAGAAGAAAAATGCATGCGATACATATAAATTAACACATGACACAGAAGCCTATGATAGATATAAGCTGGTCTGTAACCAAGTCACAAAGGTGATTAGGCAGGCAAAGTCAGATTATGAGAAATCCTCGGCAAAGGATGCAAATAAAAACAGAAAACAGTTCTTTACCTATGTAAACTCTAGAAGGAAAGGGATGAATCAGATTGGTTCACTGGATATTGATGGTTCAACTGTTGATGATTCTGCTCAGGTGGCTAACAAACTAAACAAGTATTTTGCATCTACATTCACACATGAGGAGTTATTCAGGACGGAGAATGCCAGAGGTGAAGTAAATTCTGGCAGTGAACCAAATGATTTTGTAATAACTGAGAGGAAAGTGGAGGAGACATTTTTGAGGATAAACATAAAAAAGGCACCTGGGGTGGATGGGATCTAACCAGTTATATTAAAGGAGGCAGCAAAGGAAGTAAGCAAACCCTTAGCCATAATTATGAAAGCTTCTTTGGACTCAGGGGAGGTACCCATAGACTGGAGATGTGCAAATATGACCCCAATTCACAAAGAAGGATCAAAGGCTGACCCAAGTAATTATAGACCTGTGAGTTTAACTTCTGTTCCAGGAAAATTAATGGAGGCACTGGTTAAAGAAGCACTGCTGCATCATCTAGACAAGACTTCAGTTATAGCTCGGACACAGCATAGTTTTGTTAAGGGAAAGTCTTGCCTGACCAATTTGATTGGATACTATGATGCAGTCACAAAAGAACTGAATGCAGGGAATAACTTTGATATTATATATTTGGATCTTAGAAAGGCTTTTGATGCTGTTGCACATGAAAGACTGCTGCACAAATTAGAGCAGTATGGCATTGGAGGCAAATTGCTGCTATGGATAAAGGGATGTTTGAGGGGGAGAAGACAGAGAATGTAATCAATGGACACTGCTCATTGTGGACTAATGTTATTAGTGGAGTCCCTCGGGGTTCAGTGTTGGGTCCATTGTTGTTTTCTGTATTTATATATGATGGTATATTAAGCTTAATGTCCAAGTTTGCAGATGATACAAAGGTTGGCAGGGTTGTCAAGGATACTACTGACAGTATCCTGCTGCAACAGGATCTGGAAAGGTTGAGCAGATGGGCGGAGAGGTGGCAAATGAAGTTTAACATTGACAAATGTAAAGTACTACATATGGGAAACAGTAACCCCAGATCAACGTATCAACTCTGTGGTACTACACTGACAGTGGTAGAGAATGAAAAGGACCTGGGGGTAATTGTGCAGGTAGATATGACATTTTCTGAGCAGTGCAGATGGGCTGCAAGAGTAACTCATGGTGTCTTGTCAATGATATACAGGAATTTTTCTAGCAGGGATAAGGAGTGATTATTCCCTTGTATAAGGCAATGGTCAGGCCACACTTTGAGTACCGTGAGACTTTGTATACAGGTCTGGAGGCCTCATTTCAAGAAGGATGTAGAGCAGGTGGAAAGAGTACAGAGAAGGGCAACAAGATTTGTGAATGGAACAAAGGGTTGCTCTTACGAAGGAAGGCTTAAGTTTTGCTAATTACAGTGTCTGGAGACTAGGCACCAGCGAGGTGATCTGGTAGAGGTGTATAAAGCCTTGAATGGTTTGAGCATGCTCAATGCTGACGGGATTCTTCCTCTTGCTCAGAATAATCATCTGAGAGGGCATAAATTCAAATTGAGGAAAGACAGATATAGGATAGATGTGCGGAAATTTGCCTTTAGCCAGCATGTAGTTGGTTGGTGGAACAGACTTCCATCCCTTGTTGTGGAAGTTGATAGCCTAAATAAATTTAAGGCTGAGCTGGACAGGTATTTCGAATGAACGAATTCTAAGAAACCCCAAAGACTACTGAACCCTTCCAAATGCTCATAAAACATAAGATCTTAATGGAATTGTTAGAAAAACCAGGTACTAATGTAGAATATCCAATCCTAAAGAATTAGGTTTTTAAGGTCTCATTAACAAACAATTGTTTGGAATTTATTAATCTGAAATTAATTTTTGCATTATTATTATTTTTTTATTTATTTATTTATTTTTTTTTTTTTGTATGCAGGTAGCAGTCAGCACCTCTTCAGCATTACTTGTTGCTTGAATTGTTTCTTGGGTCAACCATATTTAAGACATTTTTTTGTTGAATCTCCTAACAATCCTTTTACAGTACAGTAGTGTTTAATTTTGTAAATCATTAAAAAATTAATATTTGAAAGCTTACTGTATATATTCTGGTGTGCAAGTCAACTTTGCTTTTCTTCCCCCAGAAAATTTATGCTAACCATATATTTGCTGTATGTCTACTCCCTTTTTGCAGTCATTTTTTTGCATCTTGCATAGTGTGGATTACAGTAAAATCTGTGTTGATAAACACAGATTTTACACTGTCTACTTTTTAATTATTTCTTTTTCTGCTCTTTCTTTTAAAAATTTACATCTTATTAATGTGCATAATAAACCATGAAAAAAGTACTAATCCATTGTTAGGTTACGAAACCAAAACATACAGGCATAGGTGATAATGTAACTCAACATCACTTTTATTAATGCTATACTTGTAAAGAGACTTAGAGGGAAACAGGCATTCTGTGCGTTATCAGACACGCATTCTAAAACACTGATGGATCCAATATCTTTCTATTTCAGCAGATTTAGGAGAAGTCCGTTTGGCCTGCCTCCCTAAAATCCACTCATGCACACCTTCTCGATGGTAAGCCCTGTTACGTCACTTAGGTGGCAACGAACGTGTAGAGTGGTTCTCTTCAAGACGCCTGGTCAGCGTAAAGAGGAAAAGACCAAACCATCCAGCAATGAGAGCACAACAATACAAATGGCCCTCAGTCCCCAGCAGCTTTCACTCTCCCTCTTACGGCAGCGAGAGGATCAGAGTGGAAGCAGAGGGTGCTAAGAATCTCTGGGTACGACCAGGCTGCCATGCATGGAAGCTGAACTTGGCCTGTTATAACGTAACAACACTCATCGGTGAAGACAGGATATTAGAGCTGGAAAAGGAATTAGAAAATGTGAATTGGAATATATCATCTGTTTGGCCGAAAAAAGAAGAAATGAATCACTTATAAGTTTATCAAGTGGAAATCTGCTGTGCACCAATAGAAACAGTGAAAGGAGTGAAGGTGGCGTTGGCTTTTTGGTACATAAAGATATAAAAAACAACATTTTGGAATTCAAAAGTACGTCACCATGGATGTCAAGATTGCTACTCAGGATTTCTAAGAGGTAAAAGCTAAAGGTTATAATGATTTATGCACCAACATCAAGCCATGATGATGAAGAGGTTGAAGAAATGTATACAGAAATTGAGTCTTCTAGATGAGCAGAAAACCCACTTCACTATCATTATGGGGGACTTCAATGCTAAGGTTGGAAAGAGACAAAACAGTGCAGAAAGGGGAAGATAGGAAATTTTGGAATTGGTGAAAGAAATGAAAGAGGTGAAAGACTTGTGGAATTTGCAGAATCTCGAGGATTGTTAGTAATGAACTCTTTTTTTTCAAGAAAAGGGTGAACAGAAAGTGGACATGGAAGAGCCCAAATGGATTAACAACTAATGAAATAGACCATCCTCACTAACAGAAGATATATTCGGAATGATGTTACTGTCCTAAACAAGGTAAACGTTGGAAGTGATCACAGAATGGTAAGATGCACACTTGAAATAGATGTAAGAAAGGAAAAAAACTGACTCGAGTAAATAATACAAAGGTGTTTGAAATAACAAGAGGAGAAAAAGCAGTATGTACTGGAACTTAAGAACAGGTTTGAGTTTTTGCAGACTGCTCAGGACCAAGATATCGACGAGGAATGTTACAACTTTCTGAAAGTGATAAAGCCCAAGAAACCTACAAGTAAAAAGAAATCCAAAGAAGAAAAAATTAGTCAAGAAGCATTTGTCATGATAAACTGAAGACAACAAATGAAGAGCAAGGTAAACACTGACAAGGAGAAAATTGAGTATACTGAGTTATGCAAAGCCATTAGAAAGAGACTCAGAGAGGATATAAGAAGATGTAACACAAGAAAAGTAGAACGAGCATTAAGGGAAAACAAAGGATTTTAATCAGCCGCCAGGTGTACTTATAAATAGCAGTGAAGGCATAATTCAAATAGATTTAGACTACTATAGAGAATTATACAAGGAGCAAGGGAATGATGCCAGCAGTGGGGAAGATGGATTACAAATTAGTAACACATATGACATACCCGATAGATGGTGACCAGGCTGATCACGCTGACCAGGCGTCTTCAAGATGCCTGGTCAGCGCGAAGAGGAAAAGACCAAACCCTCCAGCAATGAGAGCACAACAATACAAATGGCCCTCAGTCCCCAGCAGCTTTCACTCTCCCTCTTACAGCAGCGAGAGGATCAGAGTGGAGGCAGAGGGTGCTAAGAATCTCTGGGTACGACCAGGCTGCCATGCACGGAAATTGAACTTGGCCTGTTATAACGTACGATCACTCATCGGTGAAGATAGGATATTAGAGCTGGAAAAGGAATTAGAAAATGTGAATTGGAATATCATCGGTTTGGCTGAAACAAGAAGAAGAAATGAATCACTTATAAGTTTATCAAGTGGAAATCTGCTGTACACCAATGGAAACAGTGAAAGGAGTGAAGGTGGAGTTGGGTTTCTGGTCCATAAAGATTTTAAAAACAACATTTTGGAATTCAAAAGTACATCACCAAGGGTGTCAAGACTAATACTCAAGATTTCTAAGAGGTACAAGCTAAAGATTATAATGATTTATGCACCAACATCGAGCCATGATGATGAAGAGGTTGAAGAAATGTACACTGAAATTGAGAGTCTTCTAGATGAGCAGAAAACCCACTACACTATTATTATGGGGGACTTCAATGCTAAGGTTGGAAAAAGGCAAAACAGCGCAGAAAGAGGAACTATAGGAAATTTTGGAATTGGTGAAAGAAATGAAAGAGGTGAAAGACTTGTGGAATTTGCAGAATCTCAAGGAATGTCAGTAATGAACACTTTTTTCAAGAAAAGGGTGAAGAGAAAGTGGACATGGAAGAGTCCAAATGGATTAACAACTAGTTAATCCATTTGGATTAATCCATTTGGATCCAATTAATGAATCGACTTCATCCTCACTAACAGAAGATATATTGTGAATGATGTTACCGTCCTGAATAAGGTAAATGTTGGAAGTGATCACAGAATGGTAAGATGTAGGAAAGGAAAGGAAAAAACTGACTCGAGTAAATAATACAAAGGTCTTTGAAATAACAGAGGAGGAGAAAAAGCAGTATGTACAGGAACTTAAGAACAAGTTTGAGCTTCTGCAGACTGCTCAGGACCAAGATATCGACGAGGAATATTACAACTTTCTGAAAGTGATAAAGCCCAAGAAACCTATAGGGAAACAGAAATCCAAATAAGAAAAAATTAGTCAAGAAACACTTGTCATGATGAACCAAAGACGACAAATGAAGAGCAAGAAAAACACTGACAGGGAGAAAATTGAGTATACTGAGTTATGCAAAGCCATTAGAAAGAGACTCAGAGAGGACATAACAAGATTTAACACAAGAAAAGTAGAACAAGCATTAAGAGAAAACAAAGGATTTAAATCAGCAGCCATGAGCAGGAACACAGAAAGACAAATGATACTGAAACTGAAGAATAGTGACGGTGTACTTATAAACAGCAGAGAAGGCATAATTCAAATAGCAGAAGACTACTATAGAGAATTATACAAGGAGCGAGGGAATGATACCAGCAGTGGGGAAGATGGATTGCAAAGTAGCAACACATACGACATACCCGATATTCTTCCTGATGAGGTAGAACATGCATTGAAGAAAATGAAGAATCGGAAAGCCCCGGGGGAAGATGAAGTTACTGTAGAGTTGTTAAAATTGGGAGGAAGAGACATAACACAAAAACTGGCAAGGCTCTTCACAAAGCATTAGAAAAGGTGTGATGCCTATGCAGTGGAATAATGCAATCATAGTTTTGCTGCATAAGAAAGGAGATAAATCAGAAATTGGAAATTATAGACCAATTAGCTTGTTATCCCATATCTACAAGTTGTTCACAAGGGTCATTACTAACAGATTAGAAAGAATACTTGATGAGAATCAACCGAAAGAGCAAGCTGGCTTTAGGACAGGATTCTCAACTATGGATCACCTTCACGTAATATCACAGCTAATGGAGAAAGCAAATGAATATAAAACACCATTATGCCTGGCATTTTGTGGATTATGAAAGGGCATTTGATAATACAGCATAAGGCACTGTTTCGGGCACTGGAAAGACATGGCATAGATACCCTATATATTATGATTTTGAAGAAAATATACGAGAATGCTAACTCCTTTATTGGACTGGACAAAGACAGTATATGAAATTTAAAGTTTAGAGTTCGAAAGGCAGCTGTAAACAACATATCTCTGAAGTTGTTTACAGTTGCCCTTGAGGGAGCTTTAAGAAGATTAGACTGGTCACAGAAAGGGGTAAATGTGAATGGAGGGTACCTAAACCATTTACAATTTGCAGATGACATTGTGGTCATAAGCCACGATTCCAAAGAATTAGAGGAAAATCTTAGTGAGTTATGCAGAGTTAGTAAGGATTTTGGACTAAAGATGAATATGGCTAAAACAAAAGTAATGATGAACAAGTATGCCACAGAAAGGGATATAATGATTGAAGGAGCAGTAATTGAAAAGGTGGAGTCATATTGTATCTAAACATCTCTAATCTCTAATGATATACTTCTTGTGAATAAACGATGAACAGACACAATCTGGCCTTAGTAGCTCTTGTGTCGTTAAATCCAATACCAACAACAACATGTCACTGAAAAAAATCGCCTTATTTACTAACAATGTAAAACCCTGATTTCCTAGTGAAGGTGCTATGCATCTTCAAGTCACTGCATTCACGTGCTCAGTTTGAGAGAGAGAGAGAATGCCAATGCTTCAGAATAAAAAAAGAAAAAAATAACTTTTGCACTGGAAGATTTAAAAAAATTAGCTATTCTTCTTAAGGAACTCATGAGATAGGTGAAATCTTTTTCAATTTCTAACAATGTAATAAAAAATATAACAGAGTTTCATTTTTGCCAACGTAAGTCTGGCAGCTCAACGTATACACAAGTTGCATGTAGAAACAAGTACAGTCAGTCCTCGTATAACACGTGTTTACAATTGACATTCGTGTTTACAATACACGAATTTGATCATACACGATTTATAAATAGGGGAATGATATCGTATATAACACGAACAGAATTCGCTTATACATGATTTATTATTATTATTATTATCCATATGGTGCAAGGAAGCCTAAGGCTTATGCTGCACCAGCCAAAAAAAAAAAAAAAAAAATTTTCTGAATTACCCTGAGAGAGAAAAGAGTCAGAAGTAGAAGGGGATCACCAAGAAAGAGAAGAATGATGATATCCAGCTCAGAACCCTAGGTGTGCCAAGCCCATACTCACCAGATGTGAGCCCCCGGGGTTAAATATCCTTATCTGGATATACTTAAATATACTTATCTGGGACAAGTCATTGGCTGTAATAATGATAAATGGCTGGAAGTCAAGAGAAGAATAAATTTTGGATGGATAGCATTCAGGAAATATAGTCAAATACTGAAGAACAATATCCCAATTTGTCTGAAACGTAAAATAATGAACCAATGTATACTCCCCACTGTGATATGGAAGTGAAACTTGGGCACTCACCAAAAGAATGGAAGAGAAGCTGAGAACGACACAGTGAAGAATGGAACAAATTATATTGGGAATAAGACTGTTAGATAAGAAGAGAAATGCTTCGATTAGGCAGCAAACTCAAGTAAAGGACATTCTTATCAAAACTAAAGAACTAAAATGGTCTTGGGCAGGACACATAGCTCAAAGAGGGGCTAGAAGAAAACCTGGAAGACAATGACACAGGTGGACAGATGAAATTCATGAGTTTGTGAGTAGTAAATGGATATCTATTGCACAAAACAGAAGGAACTGGAAAGTTGCTGGAGAGGTCTTCATCCTGTAGTGGATTGAAAATGGCTGATGATGATGATACTTGTAAATGGAAAATCTTTGATTATGTAACCAAGTAATTCTTTCCTGTCTGTTTATTATTGCCTGTTTAATATTGTACTGCAAGTTGGCTTCCATATCAAAGCATTGTTTACATTGCTTTGATATGGAAGCTTGCTTGCCGTAAGAACCTGTCAATTCAGAAGTTTACTTCCCACAAACTCACTATAACTATGCAACACAAAGTCCACTAATTCTGTTTTGTTTTGATTTTGATGAAGAAGAAATTCTCCAGTTTTAAAAGGTGAACAACAGTGCATATTTGCAGTGCTTTTTTTTTTTTTTTTTTTGTAAAAAAATAGGTGCCACTACTCATTCTTTGCTATCAGGAAAAATTGAAAATTAAAAGGATATGAAAAGTACTAAAATTTTTTTTTTTTTCCTGATATTGTTACTTTAGTAGTCATGTTTTTGGATTAAGAACAACAAATTTAGTATATTAACACAGTTTATTAAGCATAAATTTATTATTCAAGCATATAAAAAAAATAAGTAAAATAAGTAAATAAATCGGTCAACTTCTGAGAGCCGGGCACTCAGGATGAAGGGTCCATAGTCACGAATGGTCGTTAGTGTAGTATCTCAAATAGAGAGCTTTATGGTAACTGAAAAATGTTTCTAGTACACCAGTTTGGCCTAAAACTGAGGAACTAACAAAAATGTTATTCATTTGAGTCTTTCAAGTTGTTGTGAATGAAAAGAGTGGGAGAAATAACTCCAGCTTCTTCCTGGAAAAGCAATGAAACTCTTGGAAGAAAAGTGACTGGCAGTTGAGGGCTGTGCAAGTGCGCAGGTGCCTACCCACCATTGTTGCCTCAACACTGGCTGTCTGAGTACCAACTTGCCGGAACAACTCCAGCTTTGAAAATACTTCTCATCACAAAATTTATAAATGACCTTTATAGAATTATTAACTAACTATTTAGCAACCTTTTTGTCACCAAAAGGAGAGTTACTTAGTACAAAGAAGTGCACTATCGAAGTGCAATAAAAATTTTTTTTTTTTTTTTTTTTTTAATTTTAACACAAAAAGTAAATGATGTATTTTCATCAGAATAGTTTTCCCGTGATAAGCATCGAATAATGCATAGCTAATGTTATTTTTAAATTTTTAGCTCCATTAGTGACGAAAATAGGGGGGAACACAAAAATTAGCCATTTTCCTGTCTGGCACTGCCCTTTTTAATTTTTAAAATATTTTAAAATTATATTTTAAAACTACTCATTGAGCTCTTTCCAATGGTGTATATAGGTTGTCGATGTTTCCCCCCCCCCCCCCCACATTTTACTCCTCCGTTTCTCAGACAAATTTTTGTCAACAACGATCAATATGGCATTATGTTGGCCCACATGATGTACAAACCCATGCAAAATTTCGAGTCAATAGGATGAGTGGTTCCAGAGATACAATGCTGTGACAGACGGAGAGACAACCGAGTGACATAAGGGTCTTTCGTTAGACTACGAACCCTAAAAATAATAAGTAAAAATAAATAACATAAGTAAAAATAATTTCATAATAAAGTGGAACTAAATTTTTATTAAGTTCTCATCTGACACCCTATGCCAACTTCTTTTCTTCCTCTTTGTGTGTCGGTTGCTGAATGACGTTTCCGAAGCAGCCACAAATCGGCATATTTTGCTGGATCAAAGCGGGTCAGCAGTGGGCCTACAGTTTTAAGAAACAATAGTAGAGAAACTTTTTGTCATCAGTGAAGCTCTTGTTGGGCTGGTGAACAGATTCATTTGTGAAAATTCTCATTCACATTGACTCAATGAAATTAGTATCGTACTCAGAGCGTCCATCTTTTCAATTAGGTATTCCCAAAAATCCATGAATTGTATTTCTTTCATTTAACTGTAACCTAATTGACAGTTTTCTAACTTCATTTTCACCAAATGGCGACAATTCACATTTAGAAGGTTTAATACCTTCGTTGTCCTAGTTTTCCTTCTCTCGTCATTGATGTTGTCATTAGTTCTTAAATTTGAATTTTTTTTTGAAACTATTCAAAATGTCAGTATCATTTGATTATTCAGGTACTGTGACCATGTAAACAGAGATGGGGAAAATTTACGGAAAAATGTCTAACGCACTTCCGCGAAACAACAGATGATTATTTTCGCCTGGAAAGTCAACTAAAACAGCATAAAGAAATCTAACTTTGAATTGTTTTTTTAATATGGCCCATGTACAGGAAACGTTTGGACACCACTGCAATAGAAGGTGGACCAGAGCTCATTGGGAATACCCCTTGATCTGCTCGCTGTTGACCAGTGCGATTTCTTCGTATGTGGGACAGGTGGTCAGATATGTTTTACCAGGTACCAGTAAGTCGTAGAATGGTAATCCCTTTAGCTCTCTTAATGCATGCAGCATCACTTATTGCCTAAATTGCCCAAAGGCCAGAACAGTGTGTACTGAGTTAATTCTCTCGGTTCGCTATATGAAAATTTTCTTTGCTCAATGGAAAGTATTTTAAATGTTACTTCCAAGGGGAATTCAGAATAATTCACTATAAAAGGACTTCGTTAAACAGAGGTACGACTGAGTAATTTAGAATTATAAAAATGGTTATACAGTTTTATGTAGAAAATATCTTAACAATAGGCAGTGAAAAATGCAAATTTAGTTAAATAATTTTAAGCTTATTTGAATAGTAGGTAGACATGTGAAAAAAATTTACGGAATATTAAAAATTTCGAAGTGCACTGCATCCAAATGTCACATGTCACTGTAAATAAAGGTGCCGGTATGCCGTACCGTTGCGTACCGTCCCAAAAGAGCACTGTATACTTTGTATAAAAAAGTACAGGAACTTCCCAGCAGTGCACTTCGAAATTTGTAATAACTTGATTTAAGTAATACTTGATGTATGCAAATTTGACTTTATGTAAGTTTTTGCTGGCCAGTTTAC
Organism: Mastigoproctus giganteus; assembly: GCF_048544385.1. Lineage (NCBI taxonomy): Eukaryota > Metazoa > Arthropoda > Arachnida > Uropygi > Thelyphonidae > Mastigoproctus > Mastigoproctus giganteus. Next base: position 163,142,422 of record NC_143583.1, on the reverse strand, counting down.
AAAAGAGGAGACTGGCATAACATCAGTAAGTTTTACCTCTTGAGCATCGTTGCCAGAATCGGCGTCTTCAGCTGATAAGTATGCAGCTGTGAAGGTTGAGGGCTGTGGAGATTTAGAAGGGATCGGCTGCTCAACCTTACAAAAGAACATATTAATGGATGATTGGATGGTGGCTTTTTTCTTTTCATCATGGATTTCTTTGTAGCAAGCAAGCAAGCATATCATTCACCCCTCTGTTAACTTTTAAGAATCATTGGTTGTCAGGATTCATCTTCGCAAACCTTACCATTGCCGATGCAATTTCACGAAATGCTATTACCATATCTCTGATGATGAAGCATCTCGGCTCCTCATTTGGTTCATCTTGAGCTTCGTCAGCATTTTCTTCTTTCACTATTGCTGCCCGAAGTCAATAAGTTCTTTGTTAGATAATTCCTTCTCTTCTTCCTCTATTAACTCCTCCACATCTTTGGCATCACCCTCCAACTGAAGTAGCTCTGCAGCCTTTACAATCTTATCTGTAACCTCTTCATATGATTCGTCTTTTTCAAATCCTTCGAAGCCTTTTATGTGCTGTGGGCATATTTTCTTCCATGCACCATTTAAACAACTTTTAGTAATTTCCGCCCAGGCCTTATTAATGTTTAAGATGGTGTGGTAAATATTGTAAGATTTCCAAAAGTCTAACATAAAATTTTTCTCATCATCTACTGCAGACAATATCTGAGCAAATGTGCGTAAATGGAATGCTTTTAACTTTGAAATAACACCCCGATCCATAGGTTGGATGAGTGAAGTCATGTTTTGTGGTAGAAATATGACTCTCACGTTCGAATTGAAATCATCTAGATGTGTAGGATGTCCAGGAGCATTATCTAATGGAAGCACAATCTTGAAAAGAATGTCGTTGTTTTTACAACATTTTTCAACCTTGGGAATGAAGCAGCATTTAGACCAATCCTCAAAGAGATATTATTATCCGCGCTCTCTGGTTCGATCGGAAATGCATGAGTAGGGTGGCTTTATTGATTCCCTTAAATGCATGAGGATTTCCAGAATGGTACACAAGCAGTGGTTTTAATCTGTAATCTCCCACTGCATTAGCCCCAAGCAAGAGCATGACCCTATCTTTTGAAACCTGGCATTGTCTTTTCCTCTTTGGCAATGTATGTTCGATCCAGCATTTTTTTCTAATACATAGCAGTCTCGTCAGCATCAATAATTTTTTCCAACATATCACAAAATTTCTCTGCAGCAGCAGAATCGGCACTGGCAACTTCACCACATGCTTTAATGTTGTGGAAAACAGTGCAATGCTTGAACCTGTTAAACCATCCATTGCTTGCCATGAACTTAGCTTGGGGTTTGCTGTACTTATCCTTAATATCTTCATAGATACTTGTTGCTTTTGCTTGAATGATCATTAGACTCAGGGGCAGTTGCTTCTGAATCTGATTTTCCATCCATATTATTAATAGCTGTTCCATCTTCGATATAGCACCTGAACACTGTTGATCTTAAGTGCGTTGATCTTTTGACATGTGCTTTTATACATGCACTGTCCTTTAAAATAGTATTCACTGTTGAAGCAGCGAGACCTAATTCTCTTGCCATAGATGACAAACTTTGTCCTGCTCTGTACTCCTTAATTAATCATCTTCATTTCTAAATCAATTTTGTTTCGTTTCCTGGCACTACCACCACTTGCACTTTCCATTGGTTTCTTTCCCTTCATCATTGTAATACGTAAATAGGAATGAAGAGGAGTTTCTGAAAATTTGTTTTTTCATATGATTGCAGATTTCAGTGAAGGGAACACATTTCACCATAATAACATAAAAACCCACACAACTGCAGTTATCAGTATTATCGCAAATGTGTTACTACCCGTTTATAATTAAATGCACTAACAAAAAAGCCCACTAAACTAGAAAGTGCAAATTGTTTTTTGGTAATGACCTCCAGAAACGTGCTTTAGAAAAATATCACAAAGGCATTGAAAATTGATTCTCATAATGGGAACATATATGATAACGATGAAAGTGTAGTGCAATTTCCATTATAAATATTGCCTTAAAAAAAAAAAAAAAAATTTAACTATGTTATTGGGTTCACATTATGATATTTTCACAATACCTTCATTTATCCCTATAGATGCAAAATATGTTTCCATATTTTTTTTTCAGTTTGCACCAGCTGGCAAAAACTTGCATTAAGTCGAGTATTACATAAGTTGGGAGTTCCTGTATTGGTTTATTGAAATGTTTAATTTGGTTACTTTTTAGAAATATAATGAAATTTAAACCCTTTTCAATTTAAGTAACATAAGTATTGCATCTAAATATTGTTTTTCTGCTTTTGTTTTAGCAACTTGATCATCCGAATGTGATCAAATACTTGGCATCATTCATTGAAGACAATGAATTAAACATTGTTCTAGAGTTGGCTGATGCTGGTGATCTGTCACGCATGATTAAGGTAACTTTTTTTTTAAGCCTATAATCTGTGCAGTATAAGGCCATCCAAAACATTTAAACCAGAATTTCATTGTATTTATTAGTTAACATGATCAGTAACAAGTTAATGTAGTCACTTAAGTAATAGAATTTCACCTGCATGATAAACAGCATCGACACAAGTATCAGTATTGGCAAAATGATAAAAGGAAACAAACTTATGTAACATTATTAACAAAAAAAAAAGAGAGAGAACTGAATAACCAATGTCATCTTCCATACTTCATTTACCCATTTCTTTCTGAATTAAGATAGACTTTCACTTTCCACAAGAGTATTGAGAGTTTATTATAATAAAAAGGAAAATTTTTGGATATTTTCCAAAAATAAAGGTGCTCTTGGTGTTTAGCATAAAGGTGCTCTTGGTGTTTAGCATAAAGGTGCCCTTGGTGTTTAGTTTACTCAGCCCTTAACCCTTTCAAGAGAGTGTTTATAAATTGTGTCATCCCTATGGAATGAATTTTCTTGATTTTCTTATTTTTGGTGGACTCAAAATACAGTTGGACTTTCAAAATCTGGCAATCTGTTATAGGATGCTATGTTTTCAAAATCTCTGACCCAGAGCTAGTGTAAACAGAATTGTGATGACAATTAATTTACAGTTTTAGGACCTTATCAATATTATAACTTAAAACAGGGATCAGCAAATAGTTAGTCAAAGTGTATAGAAATAAAAACAAAATATAATTTTATAGAAAATGAAAATGTCAGAAATCTCATTGATTACTTATCAGACTTAGTTATTTCAAATTTTTATGGATCTACTTATGTAATAGTATTAATAATACCAAATGATGCAAGGAAGTGAACTTTTAAAAAATACATAAATGAAGTAATAATTAAATTAAAATGGAATAGTCATACTATTCCCATTTCCAATAAGTAATTATCCAATTTTGCTTTAAACAGCCAGACGTGCTGCCTCTGTCACGATAGGAGGCAGTTTGCACTGAAAACGGAGATCAAATAGTGGGTGTATATTGTAAGGCATATACATACAAATACAAAATTCTTCCCATTATAGTGGTAACGTTTTTTTTGTCCTATGCTATATTTGCCAGTGTATAAAGAAGCATGTGATTTTTCTCTTGAACTTTAAATGGAACTGAAAGCATTTTTAATCTGCCCTCCATTAATCTTTTTGAGAGAAAATACTTCAGTTAATGCAGTTACTTTCATTTTTCTGTTGGTCTGTTAGAACAACTATGACAATACATCATCAGCAGTAACAATAATATGAACTGTTAAGGTGTCCCATTTGCTTTTGTTGCCAAACATATTATTATACTCTTGTATATTTATTTTCTGAATTTTTAATTATAAAATTCTTCATTAATGTTCATGCTTATTGTTTAACAGTCATTAACTTCCTTCATTTTTCTTGCCTCATATGTTCAGTTACAATTATGTCATAGTCCTCATCAAACATTTGTTAGTTTACATATTCACTGCTTGCCCATTTTTAATAATACTACTACTACTACTACTCATAGTAGTAAGAGTGTCAGCTGTTGACAGAAACAGAATGCTTTAAAAAAATAGAGTAAGAAATATGTTCATAAAAGGGAAAAAGATTGTGAAAACCTGTGTGTATTAACCATTAATGGTAATATTAATTTTTTTCAGAACAAATTCCATAAATGGAATTTGTTTTGAATTGTGATTTGTATTGATTCAAGTCCGCTTTAAAGATAAACCAGCTATCCTCACAACTGTTTATTATATTATATTATATTATAGTATATTATGTATTGAAAGAAAAGATCATGATTTTCTGTTTTAAATACGATGTTGGATTTCTGCATAGTTTCAGATACCAGTGCTACCACTTTTTCGCATGAAAGTTCATTGGCTTGGATCAAGAAAATTGATGAAAGATCAAAAAATGAATCTTTTAATAGTCTGCTTCTACAATGTGATTGCAGAACAAAAGACAGACAAGATAAGACTGATTCTTTTCAATGGTTGTATCTTGCTTCTACCATCAAATTTGGATTTGAAGATCTGCATTATCAAGGTGGTTCCAGTGAAAATGTCCTTTGCTGCATGAGAAACTTTTACATTAAAACATTTTGTTGAAAATGTTCAGAAAAGATTTCTGAACACTTTCAAAAGAAAATGCATGTTGTAACTTGTTATAGTATGCATTCTAAGTTTTAAATATTGGTGGCCACCATTTTAGTAGTTATTTTAGTTATTTCAATATTGGTTGCTCCTAAATGTAATTGTGTTGCATGTTGATTAAGCTATATCGGATAACTGTATTTTGGCAAGATGTTATTCACCTTTGTATTATAACTGTCATGCAAAACAATATATGCATGTTTTCTTTAAATTTTACAGAAATATATTGCTGTGAATCCTAAGTCCATGAATTTAATGTGCTTAAAGAAACTTAGCATTTTTGACCTGTGAAAGTTTGCCAAACTAAATCCCCAATTCAGCCATAGAACAGTATTGTAGAAATTAAAGTATAAGTTAATTTTCTATATAAATACTTTTGTCCACTTGTGAATAAGAGAGTGCAGTTGGCTGTACTGAGCCTATTCATATTTCATGCAAGTTCATTTCAGACATATTGCCAACACTCCCTCATTGGTTTTTTTTTTTATGATCAGTGAACTTCTGGGAATGACAGTTTGTGATGCCATTCATAGTGCACAAGATCAGTGCAGCTGGAGGAATTTGTTGGTGGCCACAAAAGCTGCCCGGAGAGCTACGTGACTGGAAGATGAAGTGGAAGAACAGATTTCATCACTACAAGAATCATTTTACTGACCCTACCTTAGCAAACATTGATTAAAAGATTAAAGCATCAGAAGATTAAAACAGTAATCCAACCAAGGAAAAGAAGACTAAGAATCTTGTAGATCATCCCAGTTTACATTCTTATAATGAAAAACAACAGGAGGCTAAGAATAACCACAAGAGAAAGGTTCCATTAGAGAAGAGACCATCACCAAGTTGTGATCTCCTCAACCATACACTTGGAAGGATTCTTTGTAAGAAAAAGGTCAAGGGTGTTGGCTGTGTGATTAGGATAGTCTGGTATTCTAATAGGTAACTGAACAATCTCAGCAAGCTAATTAGTAATTACAAAAGCCTCAGCATCTCAACCAGCTGGAGGTTTGAACATTAAAATCACCAAGGAAAATGACCACACTGTTAGGAAAGTTGGACCGAAGGTCAAGAAGTCAAGCTCTGAAGAGAAGAAAGTCAAGCTTCAAAGAGAGGAAGTTGAAGAGTTCCAAGTGATTAGTGGAATTGGGAGATTTATAGAGGCAGCAGCCAAATTAGGCAGGATGGGGTGCAGAGATTTGAAGCCAAAAAAGATCAAAAAGAAGTTATTCTAAATTACTAAGTCTCTGACAGGGAAAATCAGGGTGGTTATATGCAACCTCATTATAAGACATTCTGATTTACTAGCCCACTCTATTTCTCTATACAATTGTTTCTCTGTACATCTGTATGATGGCAGTCATCATGAAACAGGTGGGTATATGGGATGTGTTAGGATAACTAAGAATAAGAATAGGTACACGTATACCAATGCTAGAAATATAGTAAATAAATTTGATGAATTTGAAGTGTTGGTCAAGACATCAAAGGTGGTTATTGTTGGGATATCAGAGAGAACATTTAATATGAGGAGCCCATCAAGCTCTCAGCTGCCCAACTGAATGCCAGAGCTCACTCCTGAGGATCAGGCAACACAGCGGCAATCTCAAAGGCAGAATGCGCTGGTCCCACAGGATTTAGTAATTGTTGGTGACTCTATTGTCAGGGAGACGGGGAATATATTGTGTAAAAAGGATAGATGGAATGGGACCAGCGTATGTCTGCCAGGGGCAAAAGTTGATGACCTTGTGAAGCATATATCATCTTTTAAGGACACAAAGGGTGATATTGTTGTACACGTTGGCACCAATGACATTAAGAGTAGGAGATCTTCAGATTTACTTAACAAGTACAGGTTTAATGTTGCAAAAAAAGTCATGAGTTAGGGTTAATTTTGAAAGTGTCTGCAATTCTGCCCAGACACGATAGAAGGAAGTACATGATGAGAGCCTTGTCAATCAATTCAACCCTGGAGGGAATGTGCAAGGCTCAAGGGGTAGAATTATTTTCAGCGTGGTCTGTGCTTGTTAACAGGAGGGACTGCTTCTACAGGGATGGGATACACCTAAATAGAAAGGGTGCAAGAATATTTGCTGATGCTATCGAGGCAGTGTTAGGTGGGTCGAAAAACTGCTAGCCGCAGTTCCGACTTGGTTAAAAGTAGCCGCAGGCAGAGGTGAAGGTAATTCTTGCACTACTTCTATTAGAATAAGCAGCGGCCTGGAGTGAGAGGTGCTGGGGGTTTCAGGGACTGATGGCAGTCATCGTGAAACAGGTGGATATATGGGATGTGTTAGGGCAACCAAGAATAAGAATAGGTTCATGTATACCAATGCTAGAAGTATAGTAAATGAATTTGAAGTGTTGGTCAAGACATCAAAGGCGGATATTGTTGGGATATCAGAGATGTGGTGTCTCACAGATATTAGGAATGCAGAATTGGAATTTGGGGAGTACAATGTGTACAGAAAGGATAGACAGAGTAGGAAGGGAGGAGGTGTTATTCTGTTAATTAAGAAAAACATAAAATCAAAAGAACTGCATCCAGTTGATATGGATGAACAGTGCACTGTTGAGTCAGTTTGGTGTGACTTAAGCACTGTGAAAGCAAAAATAAGAGAAGGAGTGTTATAGGCCTAATGACTCGAATGAGTACAATGAACAATTGTACAGAGAAATAGAGTGGGCAAGTAAATCAGAATGTCTTATAATGAGAGATTTTAACTTCCCAGATATTGACTGGAACTTGTGGGTTGGTCACTCGCACACTAGTAAGACTTTTGTGGATTTATTGGATGATTGTTTTCTGCAGCAGCATGTTCGAGAGTCAACTAGAGAGGGTAATACTCTGGATCTGGTTATCAGCAGTGATCATTCGTGTATTAAGAATTTGCAAAAAAAAGGAACCACTAGGTGACAGGGAGCACAGTGTACTGATGTGGGATTTACTTAAAGATATAATTACCATCAGGGGTAAAGGAAAGGGTTTTTGCTTCTGTAAAGGTGACTACAGTGGTCTCAGACAGACTTTAAATTCTGTACAGTGGAACCAACTGTTGATGTTACCAACAGAAATTCTAAGTGGGAAGCATTCAAGGAATTAATCGTGGCAGCTACTAAAAGTTTCATACCAATTAAGAAATATTGTTCAAGGTTTAGGCCTAAATGGTTGTCAAATGAACTAATGAGACTCGTGGTAGAGAAGAAAAATGCATGGGATGCATATAAATTATCAGGTGACACAGAATCCTATGATATATATATAAGCAAAGGCAGATTACGAGAAATCTTTAGCAAAGGATGCTAAGAAAAACAGCATGGATTTCTTTACTTATATAAACTCTAAAAGGAAGGGGATGAATCTGATTGGTCCACTTGATATCGATGGTTCGACTGTTGATGATCCTACTCAGATAGCAAACAAAATGAATGAGTATTTTGCATCTACATTCACACATGAGGAGTTATTAATGTTTGAAAATGCCAGAAGGTTATCAAATTGTAGCAGGGTGCTTAATGATTTTGCAATAACTGAGAGCAAAGTGAAGGAGAAATTGTTGAAGTTAAACATAAGAAAGGCACATGGGGTGGATGGGATCTATCCAGTTACTTTAAAAGGAGGCGGCAAAGGAAGTAAGCAAACCCTTAACCATAATTATGAAAGCATACTTGGACTCGGGGGAGGTCCCCACGGACTGGAGATGTGCAAATGTATTCCCAATTCACAAAGGGGGATCGAAGGGTGACACGAGTAATTATAGACTGGGTAGTTTAACTTCTGTTCCGGTTAAAATAATGGAGTCGCTGGTTAAAGACTCATTGCAGGTCATCTAGACAAGACTGCAGCAATAATTTAGACACAGCATGGGTTTGTTAAGGGAAAGTCTTGTCTGACAAATTTGATTGGTTATTATGATGTGGTTACAAAGGAACTGAATGCAAAAAATAATTTTGATATCATATACTTGGATTTTAGAAAAGCTTTTGACACTGTTGTGCATGGAAGACTACTATACAAATTGGAGCAGAATGGTATTAAGGGTAAGTTGCTACAATGGATAAAAGGATGGTTGAGTGGGAGAATACAGATAATGGTAATCAATGGGTGCTGCTCTTTGTGGACTAATGTTATTAGTGGAGTCCCACAGGGTTCGGTGTTTTGGATGCCTACACAAATGGACGGCGAACCACAGGGTTCGCCATCCATTTGTGTAGAATTGGAAGGGCAGCCTTTTGCCTCTCCAAATCCTCAATTTCAGTTTTAAAGCATTTTAGTCTTGCACTCCACATGTCCTTGATTTTTAAGTCCTTTAACTTAATTTCAAATTGTGCTTCATGTGGGCTAAAAGTTAAGAGCCGCAGTTACATGCTCAAAGAGCTGCATTTGGCTCGCAAGCCGCAGGTTGCCGACCCCTGAGCTATGCCCTCAAAATGTGGAAGATTGTGTCTTGCTATGATGCCTATCATTACCTCAAAAGATATCTATTGTATCTTATGATGGAAAAGATGAAGTTTCCAGATTCGCTTTAGTCTCCAGAGCTTTGCTCTGGAGACTAAACATGGGTTTTACTGATTTCAGCCTCCAATAAGCAAAGTGGTGGCATTGCACCTTTTTATGACAGTCATCTACTCCTAATATTGCTTGGTAACAGAAAGAAGGAACATCCCTCAGCATGGTGTGGGCACTACACCTTGACCTCTGCATACATTACTTGGGTTATCACTTCCAGTATACTAGTTGCCATATTTGGGACTTGCACAAGGGAGTTATACCCGGGGTTACTAACAGTCCTACCATTCAGCATGTCACAGAATGACTGGACTAAACTATATCTGAACTATAACTGCAGTCTTGTCTTGATGATCCTGCAATGCTTCTCTAACCAGTGACTCCATTATTTTCTCCCAGACAGAAGTTAAACTAACAAGTCTGTAATTACTCATGTAACCTTTTGATCCCCATTTGTGAATTGGCGATAAAGTTGCACTTCTCCACTCTGTGGGGATCTCCCCGTGAGTCCAAAGATGCCCTCATCACCATGGCTAACAGCTTGCTTACTTCTTTTAATATAACTGGATAGATCCCATCCATCTCAGGTGTCTTTCTTATGTTTAACTTCAACAATTTCTCCTCCACTTTGCCCTCAGTTATTACAAAATCATTAAGCACCCTGCTACAATTTGATAACCTTCTGCCATTTTCAAACCTTAATAACTCCTCATGTGAGAATGTAGATGCAAAATACTCATTCAGTTTGTCAGCTAAGCAGAATCATCAACAATTGAACCATCAATATCAAGTGGACCAATCTGATTCATCCCCTTCATTCTAGAGTTTACACAAGTAAAGAAGTCTTTACTTGCGTAAACAGTTTTTCTTTGCATCCTTTGCCAAAGATTTCTTTTAATCTGCCTTTGCTTGCCTAACCTCCTTTGTCACTTGATTACAGACTATCTTATATCTACCATAGGCAGATATAAGATAGTCTGATGATTTATATGTATCCCATACATTTTTCTTCTCTACCACAAGTAGTAGTAGTAGTGGCATGTGATGCAAGAAAGCAAGTGTATGAGCTTATGCAGCATCAGCCAAAAAAAAAAAAAAAAAATTTACAAAACAATTCCCTCTAAATGTTTGTCCAGTTCCTCCTTAAATTTATTTAACTTATCAACTTCCACAATGACAGATGGAAGTTTTGTTCCAGCAATTATCCACCCGCTGGCCAGAGGCAAATTTCCGCACATCTATTCTACATCTGTCTTTCCTCAATTTGAATTTATGCCCCCTTAGGTTCGTAATCTGAACAAGTGGAAGGATCCCATCAGAATTCAGTGTGCTCAACCGATTCAAGGCCTTATACACCTTAGTCAGATCACCGCGCAGGTGCCTAGTCATCTCCAGCCACTGCAATTTGCAGAACTTAAGCCTCTCTTGGTAAGAGGATCCCTTCTCTGTACATGCTCAAGAATATCTACATCCTTCCTAAAATGAGGCCTCCAAACCTGTACACAGTACTCGAGGCATGGCCTGACCATTGCCTTATACAGAGGGACACTCACCTCCTTTTCCCTGCTAGCAAAATTCCTGAATATCATTGACAAAACCCCATGACCTGCCCTGGCAGCCTGTTTGCATTGCTCAGAAAACTTTATATTTGACTGCACAATTACTCCCAGGTCTTTTTCATTTTCTACCACCTTAAGTGTAGTACCACACTGTTGGTACGTTTCTCTGGGGTTACTTCCACCCATATGCAGAACTTTGCATTTGTCAATATTAAACTTCAGTTGCCATTTCTCAGCCCATCTGCTCACATTTTCTAGATCCTGTTAATGACGGTAATGGCAGTAGCACACTGCCATTACTGTCATTAACAACCCTGCCAACCTTTGTATCATCTACAGACTTCAACACTAAGCCTGATATAACTTCATCAATATCATTGATAAATATACAAAACAACAGTGGACCCAACACTGAACCGTGTGGGACACCACTAATAACATTAGTCCACGAAGAGCAGCACCCATTGATTACCACCCTCTGTCTTCTCCCACTCAACCATCCTTTTATCCATTGAAGCAACTTGCCCTTAATACCATTCTGCTCCAATTTGTACAGTAGTCTTTCATGTGCAACAATGTCGAAAGCTTTCCTGAAATCCAAGTATATGATATCAAAATTATTTTTTGCATCCAGTCTCATTAGTTCATCTGACATCTATTTAGGCCTAAACCTTGAACAGTATTTCTTAGTTGGTATGAAAAACCTAGTAGCTTCCAAGATTATTTCTTTGAATTCTTGTGATTTGGAATTTGCTGTTGGTAACAACATCAGTTGGACCCACTATATAGAATTTAAAAACAGTCTGAGACCACTGAAGTCACCTTTATGAGTGACCAACCCACAAGTTCCAGGCTATATCTGAGAAGATAAAATCCCCTATTATAAGCGAATCTTATTTACTGGCCCACTATTTCTCTGTACATTTGTACTCATCAGAGTCATTAGGCCTATGACACTACTACTCTCAAATTTGCTTTCCCAGTGCTTATGTCACACCAAACTGACTCAACACTGCACTGTCCATTCATGCCAACTGGATGCACTTCCTTAGATTTTGTTTCTCAAATTTTCTCAAACATTCCTTATATCTTTGTGACACCACATCTCTGATATCCCAACAATATCTGCCTTTGTCTTCACCAGCACTTCAAATTCATCATATATATTTACTATACTCCTAGCATTGGTGTTCATGCAAGTATACATGCACCTGTTCTTATTCTTAGTTACCCTAACACAGCCCATGTATTTTTTGTTGTGCAATGACTTCCAGCAGTCCTTGAAATCCCCAGCACCTCACTTTCCAGGTTGCTGCATTCCAATAGAAGCAGTGCAAGAATCACTTTCATCTCTGCCTGCAGCTACTGTTAATCTATTAGTCTGCAAATCCCCTCTCAAGTTGGAAGTTTTCTGATTTAATTTTTTTCAGGCCACACTGAGAAAAATTCCATCCCATGAGCCTTGCAAAATCTCTCCAAGACCAAATTGATTGACAAGGCTCTCATCATATACTCCCTCCTATCGTGTCTGGGCAGAATTGTGGACACTTTCAAATTTAACCCTAACGTGTGACGTTTTTCAACATGACCTGTACTTGTTAAGTAAGTCTGCAGATCTTCTACTCTTAATGTTGTTAGTGCCAACATGTACAAAAATATCACCATTTATGCCCTTAAAAGATGATATCTGCTCTACAAAGTCATCAACTTTTTCAGCTAGCAGACATACCCTTGTCCTATTCCACCAATCGTTTTTGCACCTGACAACAGAGTCACTGACAATAACTAGCTCCTGTAGGAGGAGAGCATTTTGCCTTGAAGATTGCCGCTTTGTTGCATGATGCACAAGAGTGAGCTCTGGCATTGAGTTGGTCAGTTGAGAGCTTGATGGGCCCCTCATTTTAATTCCTTCTAGGGCATCTACCCCACTCTTAAAACTTTCATACACGCCCATGAGAACATTGTGTTGGCACCTAATTTCTTGACACTCTCTGCACTTAGCACAGACAAAGATGTCCTTCTTGGCTAGATCATGTCCTGTTCCAGAAAGTCCACAAATATTTCAGAAGTTGCACATTTTTTTATGCTGAGATGTGTTGGAGGATTGCCCCCTTCAGTGTCCCCTGACCAACAGCACTCCCGCTATTTTGTGCATGTTGCCTCGCTGCTCTAGTCTGGAGTATGATTTCTGTTTAAATATGATTTAATTAGTTAACAATGAAAATTAATAAGGTTTATAAATTTAATTTATTAATTGATTATTTAGCATTAGTATTAGTTGAGGCAGATGAAACAAGAAAGCAAGCTTATAGAGCATCAGCCAAAAAAAAAAAAAAAACCTTTCCATTTCACCCATCTGGTTACTTGAAATGTTTGTCTAGTTTAACCTTAAATTTATTTAAGCTACAAACTTCCACAACAATAGATGGAAGTCTGTTCCAGCAATCTGCTGGCTAAAGGTAAACTTCTGCACATCCATTCTACAACTGTCTTTTCTCAATTTGAATCTGTTCCCTCAGGTTCTTAATCTCAGTAAGTGGAAGTATCCCATCAGCATTGAGCCTGCTCAAACCATACAAGGCTTTATACACCTTAATCAGATCACCACACAGGTGCCTAGTCTCTAGATGCTGCAACTTACAGAATTTAAGCCTCTCCTGGTTAAAGCACCCCTTTGTTCCACTCACCAATCTTGTTGCCTTTCTCTGTACTACTCGTTCTAGTAACTCTACAACTCTAGCAACCTAGAATGAGGCCTCAAGGTGTGGAGTTTCTACTAGCAAAATTCCTATATCTCTTTGACAAAACTCTATTACCTACACTGGCAGCCTGTCTGCACAGCTCAGAGAACTTCATATCTGACTGCACAATTACCCCCAGGTCTTTTTCATTCTCCACACTCTCTGAGTGTAGGCACCTCCGTAGCCAGGTGGGAAGGAGCAGCAGTGCATAGCACACGCTCCTTGATTAGACCGGGGTTTGAGCCCGTCACCACCAAATACGGAGTATGTGGAAAGGTCAGGGAATGACCACCGCATATTCCCGGAGCAATATGGCCTTAGTTGCTAATGTTCCTAAAAACCAAATAACAACAACAACCAAATACGGAGGATGCGGAAAGGTCAGGGAATGACCACCGCATATCCAGGAGCAATATGACCTTAGTGGCTAATGCTCCTAAAAACCAAATAACAAACAAACTCCCTGAGTGTAGTACCACACAGTTGGAATGGTTACTGCTAGCCATATGCAGAACTTTGCATTTGTCAATATTAAACTTCAGTTGCCACTTCTCAGCCCATCTGCCTAACTTTCCTAGATCCTGTTGCAGTAGCATACTGTCTTTACTATCATTAACAACCCTGCCAGCCTTTGTATCACTACAAACTTGGACATGAAGCTTGATATACCTTCATCGATATCATTAATAAATAAAGTAAAACAGCAATGGGCTCAGCACCGAACCCTGGGGGACTTCTCTAATAACACTAGTTCACAAATAGCATTGTCTATTGATAATCACTGTCTTCTCCCACCCAACTGTCTCTTTATTCATAGCAATGACTTTCTCTTATTGCCACTGCTCCAATTTGTAAAGCAGTCTTTCATGTGCAACAGTATCAAAAGTTTTCATGAAATCCATGTATACATTTATTATTTTAATTTATTTTAACTAGTTAGTCAGTCGTTGCAAGAAACTTGGATGATTTGCATACTTTGCCAAGGATTTCTCTTTATTATTATTATTAGCTATATAGTGCAAGGAAGGCTGAGGCTTATGCTGCACCAGCCAAAAAAAAAAAAAAAATTCCCGGAGTTTTCGAAAAATTCCTGAGAGAGAGAGAGAGAGAGAGGAAGAGAAGGAAATCACCAAGAAGGAGAAGAATGATGAGATCCAGCTCAGGACCCTGGGTTTGCTAACTAAGCCCATACTCACCAGATGTGAGCCCCCAGGGACCTTCGCTTGACTAACTTCCTCTGTGACTTGATTACAGACTAGCTTATATCTGCCTTAGGCTTTTGTGTCACCTGATAATTTATATGCATACCACACATTTTTCTTCTCTGTCACGAGCCTCATTAGTTCATCTGATATCCGTTTAGGCCTAAATCTTGAACTGTATTTCTTAGTTGGTATGAAAAGCCTAGTAGCTTCCAAGAAAACTTCATATCTGACTGCACAATTACTCCCAGGTCCGTTTCATTCTCCACTACCTTAAGTGTAGTGGAGTAGTGTACCAACCCAGTTGGTACACTACTCTGGGATTACTGATACCCAAGAGTAGCGTACAAACATATACGTAGTACTTTACATTTATCGATGTTAAACTTCATTTGACACATCTCAGCCCATCTGCTCAACTTTTTCAGATCCTGTTGCAGTAGTGCTATCATTACTGTCATTAACAATCCTGCCAATCTTCATGTTGTATGCAGGCACCTCCGTAGCCAGGTGGGCAGGAGCAGCAGTGCGTAGCACACGCTTCTTGATTTAGACCGGAGTTCGAGCCCGTGACCACCAAATACGGAGGATGCGGAAAGGTCAGGGAATGACCACCGCATATCCCCGGAGCAATATGGCCTTAGTTGCTAATGCTCCTAAAAACCAAATAACAAACAACAAATAACAAACATGTTGTATGCAAACTTATACATTAACCCTGATATACCTTCATGAATATTATTGATAGATACAGAAAACAAAAATGGGCCCAACACCGAAGCCTGGAGGACTCCACTAATACCATTAGCCCACGAAGAGCAGTGTCCATTGATTACCACTCTGTCTTCACCCCCTCAACCATCCTTTTATCCAATGTAGCAACTTGCCCTTAATGCAATACCGCTCCAATTTGTGAAGTTGTCTCCATGTGTGACAGTATCAAAAGCTTTCCTAAAATCCAAGTACATGATATCAAAATTAATTTTTGCATCCATTAGCATTTTGTCAGAGAAGATGTCCCCTTAAGAAACCCATGCTGTGTCTGAACTATAACTGCAGTCTTCTCTAGATGATCCTCCATTGCTTCTTTAACCATTGACTCCATTTTCCCTGGAATAGAAGTTAAACTAACAGGTCTGTAGTTACTCGTGTTATCCTTTGTGAATTGGGGACACATTTGCACATATCCAGTCCATGGGGACCTTCCCTGAGTGCAAGGAAGATTTCATAATTATGGCTAATGATTAGCTTACTTCCTTTTCTGCTTCCTTTAATATAACTGGATAGATCTCATCCATCCCAGGTGCCTTTCTTATGTTCAATTTCAACAATTTCTTCTCCAATTTGCTCTCAGTTATTACAAAATAATTTAACTCCCTGCCAGAGTTTGATAAGCTTCTGTCCTCCACTTCTCTACAGACATTCCTCATGTGCTTTTCATATGTTGAATTGTTCCAGATGCCTTTCTTATGTTCAAATTCAACAAATTCTCCTCCACTTTGCTCTCAGTTATTACAAAATAATTTAGCTCCCTGCCAGAGTTTGATATGCTTCTGTCCTCCACTTCTATACAGACATTCCTCATGTGTGAATGTAGATACAAAATACTCAGTTTGTCAGCTGCCTCAGCAGGTTCGTCAACAATCGAACTGTCAATGTCAAGTGCACCAATCTGATTCATCCCCTTCCTTCTAGAGTTTACATAAGAAGATTTTCTTTGGCAAAGAAAATCTTTGCTAAAGATTTCTTGTAATCTGCCTTTGCTTGTCTAACGTCTTTTGTGACTTGATTACAGACTATCTTATATCTACCATAGGCATCTGTGTCTCCTGATAATTTATGTGCTAGAATCTCAGTTATCGGTTGATTCAACTACTGCTCATCTCAGTTGCCCAAATTATTCGCTGTATGATTCCTTTTGCCTCAAAGGTGGTACTTGTGCATATATCCGTTCTGATATTCCATTTCAGAGACTTGGTAATTTGGAATCTTCTCTTTTCAATCTTCTCTGGCTCAAAATCTCTTTACCTCATTGTGTCAAATTCATCTGTTGTCTCTACTGTTCTCCCAACTCACTAATCACTTGGAGCTCTTTGACTTCCTCACTTTGCAACTTGACTTTCTACAGTCCCACTTGACTTTCTACAGTCCCGCTTTCCTAACAGTGAGGTAATTTTCCTTGGTGATTTTAATGTTCACAACTCCAGCTGGCTTCTGTTTTCTAGTCACACCGACACAGCTGGTCGAGATGCTGAGGCTTTTGCAATTACTAATGACCTTGCACAGATTGTTCATTTACCTACAAGAATACCAGACAATCCAAACCATACAGCCAACACACTTGATCTTTTTCTCACAAACAACACTTCCAAGTACACGGTCGAAGTGAGAGCTCCTTTAGGCACTTCAGATCACAACTTGGTGATTGTCTCTTCTCCTATGGAGCCTTTATCTCATGGCTATTCCCAACCTCTTATTGTTTGGCATTATAAGAATGCAAAGTGGGATGACCTGCGAGATTTCTTTTCTTCTTTTCCTTGGTCGGATTACTGTTTCAAAACTTCTGATGTCAACGTTTGCTCAGATTGTGTCAGTGAAATTATTCTTGTAGGAATGGAATCCTTTATCCCACACTCCACTTTAAAATCTTGTCCTTTATCTAAACCTTGGTTTTCCAATAAATGTGCTAAGGCTGTTCAAGAGAAGAATGTTGCATATCGTAATTGGCTTGTTTGTTTTATTCTTCAGTTTCATTTTCTGCCTACACGAAAGCTCGAACAATTGTAAAGCAGTTATTATTCAGTCCAAACTAGAGTTTGAACAAGCTAAGAGTAGAAAACTTCTTCTTGCCCTTATGGTAGCCGAGCATTCTGGTCTCTTGCCAAAGCTATTGGCCGCAACTTTTGCCCATCTCTTCTGCCACCTCTGTGCAAACCAGATGGTTCTGTTGTCACTTCAGCCAAGGATAAAGGTGATCTGCTAGCATTCCATTTTTCTTCCAACTCATGTATTAATGATCTCGGTAAAACACCTCACACCATTCCCAACATGCTCCATTCAATACCTCCTCTGGTCTTCCGTCAAAAGGATGTCAGAAGGATTTTGACGAATCTTGATGCTAAGAAAGCTCCAGATTCTGATGGTATTTCTCCACTTGTTCTCAAAACCTGTGCTCCTGAACTTACTCCTGTTCTTTGCTGCCTTTTTTCACTTTCTTTTTCCAAAGGTGTTTTTCCTTCTGCTTGGAAATTTGCTCACATCCAGCCAGTTCCTAAAAAGGGTGATAAATCCCTCCCATCTAATTATCATCCTATTGCAATTACTTCTTCTCTTTCTAAAGTAATGGAGAAATCGATTAACCGCCAACTCAAACTACCTAGAAACCTTCCGTCTGATCAACGAGCACCAGTATGGATTCCATCAGTGTCGATCCACTGGTGATATTCTGGCTTATATTACCCATTTATGGACTAATTCAATGGAAAAGTTTGGTGAAACACAAGCAGTTGCTCTTGACTTCCCAAAGGCTTTCGATCGTGTTTGGCATAAAGGTCTTCTAAACAAGCTTCCATCTTATGGTCTACCAACTGTTTTTTTTTTTTTTTTTTTGTAATTGGTTAGCCAGTTTTATCTTTGATCACTCACTGAAGGTGATGGTAGATGGCTCTCTGTCTTCTAACTTCTCCCTAATGCTGGTGTCCCCTAAGGTTCAGTTCTTTCCCCCACTCTTTTAGCATTAGCATTAGTAGAGGCATTTGATGCAAGAAAGCAAGCTTATACAGCATCAACCAAAAAAAAAAAAAAAAAACCCACTTCCACTTCACCCCTCTGTTCGTTCAAAATACCTGTCCAGCTGAGCCTTAAACTTATTTAAGCTATCAACTTCCACGACAAGGGATGGAAGTCTGTTCCACCAACCAACCACCCGCTGGCTAAAGGCAAATTTCCGCACGTCTATCCTATATCTGTCTTTCCGCAATTTGAATTTATGCCCTCTCAGGTGATTATTCTGAGTGAGAGGAAGAATCCCATCAGCATTGAGCATGCTCAAACCATTCAAGGCTTTATACACCTCTATCAGATCACCTCGCTGGTGCCTGGTCTCCAGACACTGTAATTTGCAAAACTTAAGCCTTTCTTCGTAAGAGCACCCCTTTGTTCCTTTCACTAATCTTGTTGCCCTTCTCTGTACTTGTTCCAGCAGCTCTACATCCTTCTTGAAATGAGGCCTCCAGACCTGTATACAGTACTCTAGGTGTGGCCTGACCATTGCCTTATACAAGGGAATAATCACCTCCTTATCCCTGCTAGAAAAATTCCTATATATCATTGACAATACACCATGAGTTACTCTTGCAGCCCGTCTGCACTGCTCAGAGAACTTCATATCTGCCTGCACAACCACCCCCAGATCCCTTTCATTCTCTACCACTGTCAGTGTAGTACCACAGAGTTGATACGTTGCTCTGGGGTTGCTGTTTCCCATGTGTAGTACTTTACATTCGTCAATGTCAAACTTCATTTGCCACCTCTCAGCCCATCTGCTCAACCTTTCCAGATCCTGTTGCAGCAGCATAGTGTCAGTAGTGTCCTTGACAACCCTGCCTACCTTTGTATCGTCTGCAAACTTCGACATTAAGCTTGATATACCCTCATCAATATCATTTATGAATACAGAAAACAATAATGGACCCAACACTGAGCCCTGAGGGACTCCACTAATAACATTAGTCCACGACGAGCAGTGTCCATTGATTACCACTCTCTGTCTTCTCCCCCTCAGCCACCCCTTTATCCACAACAGCAATTTGCCTCCAGTGCCACACTGCTCCAATTTGTGCAGCAGTCTTCCATGTGCAACAGTATCAAAAGCCTTTCTAAGATCCAAGTATATAATATCAAAGTTATTCCCTGCATCCAGTTCCTTTGTGACTGCATCATAGTATCCAATCAAATTGGTCAGGCAAGACTTCCCCTTAACAAAACCATGCTGTGTCCGAGCTATAGCTGAAGTCTTGTCTAAATGATCCTGCAGTGCTTCTTTAACCAGTGCCTCCATTAATTTTCCTGGAACAGAAGTTAAACTCACAGGTCTATAATTACTTGTGTCAGTCTTTGATCCTCCTTTGTGAATTGGGGTGACATTTGCACATCTCCAGTCTGTGGGTACCTCCCCTGAGTCCAAGGAAGCTCTCATAATTATGGCTAAGGGTTTGCTTACTTCCTTTGCTGCCTCCTTTAATATAACTGGATAGATCCCATCCACCCCGGGTGCCTTTCTTGTGTTTATCTTCAACAGTTTCTCCTCCACTTTACTCCCAGTTATTTCAAGATTCTCTAGCTTACTGCTAGAGTTGAATACACCTCTGGCTTTGCCCTCGCTAAATAACTCCTCATGTGTGAATGTCGATGCAAAATGTTCATTTAGTTTGTTAGCTACCTGAGCAGGATCATCAACAGTTGACCCATCGATATCAAGTGGACCAATCTGATTCATCCCCTTCCTTCTAGAGTTTACATAAGTAAAGAACTCTTTGCTGTTTTTCTTTGCATCCTTTGCCAAATATGTCTCGTAATCTGCCTTCGCCTGCCTAACCTCCTTTGTAACTTGGCTACAGATCAACTTGTATCTATCATAGGCTTCTGTGTCATGTTTTAATTTGTATGTATCCCATGCATGCTTCTTCTCTGCCATATGCCTCATCAGTTCATCTGACATCCATTTAGGCCTAAACCTTGAACAATATTTCTTAGTTGGTATGTAAAGCCTAGTAGCTTCCAAGATAAGTTCTTTGAATGCTTCCCATTTTGCATTTGCTGTTTGTAACATCATCAGTTGGTCCCACTGTATAGAATTTAAATACTGTCTCAGTCCATCGTAGTTGCCTTTACGAAAGCAATAACCCTTCCCTATACCCCTAATGGTAGTTACCTCTTTGAGTAAATCCCACTTCAGCACACTGTGATCACTGCCACCTAGTGGTTCATTTATCTGCAGATTCTTAATGCATGAAGAATCACTGCTGATAATCCAATCAAGAGTATTCTTCCCTCTAATTGCCTCCCGAACATGCTGATGTAGAAAACAATCATCCAATAAATCCACAAAAGCCTTGCTAGTGTGTGAGTGACCTGCCCCCAAATTCCAGTCAATATCTGGAAAATTGAAATCTCCCATTATAAGACTCTCTGATTTACTTGGCCCACTCTATTTCCCTGTACAGTTTCTTATTATACTCATCAGAGTCATTAGGCCTATAGCACACTCCTACTCTCAATTTTGATCTCCCAGTGCTTATGTCACAACAAACTGACTCATCACTGCATTGTCCAGCGATGTCCACTGGCTTCACTTCCTTGGATTTTATGTATTTCTTAACTAATAGCATAACCCCTCCTCCCCTCATATTTTTAACTAATAGCATAACCCCTTTTCCTCTTGTATATTAATGACTTTCTTCCATTGACTGGAAATCCTATCCATAGTTTTGCTGATGATAGCACATTGCTTTCCATTTTGAGAAACCTTGCCCTACTCGATCTGCGTCAACTTCTCGAATATCTGCTACCAATTCCTTAAATGCCGATCTCCAGTTAATTTTCCAGTTGGGCAAAGACAACTTAGTTGTTTTTAATCCTTCTAAAACTCTGTCTTGTCTTATATCTCGCAAAAAGGATTCTTCTGCTCCTATGCTTATCTTTGGTGACACTCCGATTTCTAAGCAAAATGATATATCTCTTTTGGGGATTACCCTGACTTCTAATCTGTCTTGGCACAAGCACATTACAAATATTGCTTCCTCTGCATCTAAAAAACTTGGTTTTCTCTTTTGCTTACAGCGTTACTTTTCTTCCAAACAGCTGTTCACTCTGTACAAATCGCAAATCTGCCCTACTATTGGAATACTGTTCCCACATCTGGTGTTGTGCCCGAAAACCTCTGATTCCATTCAGAAGAGGGCAATTAGGTTAATTACTGATTCATCTCTAAGTCTCTGCCCTCACTGTCTCATAGACATGCTGTTTCTGCTGCACGCCTCTTTTACAGATATTTCCATGGGCACTGTTCTTCTGAATTGGCTTCTATAATTCCTGCTCTCTCTCTCTCAATCTCTCTCTCTCTCTCTCTCTCAAAACAGTCTGAACATATGCTGCCACCAGCCAACATCCATTTACTGTCCAACTTCAAATTCACAGAACGAACTTTTCAACTTCCTCGTTTATTCATTCAACTGCCGTTTTCTGGAACAACCTTCCTTTATACATATTTCCTGTAAATTACAGTCTACGGAAGTCCAATGTCAACAAATATCTTCTTTCGTCTTCTCAACCTCCAATCCAAGCACGGTACTAAGTACTATATGTTCTAATACCTCTCGTGTTTGGGGTTTACATAAAGAAAAAAGTGTTCCCTAGATTTTTCTTCTCTGCCACGAGTCTCATTAGTTCAAATGACATCTATTTAGGATGTCAGATGAACTAATGAGAAATTCCTTGAATGCTTCCTATTTAGAATTTGCTGTTGATAACATCATCAGTTGGTCCCCCACTATACAGAATGTAAAAACTGTCTGAGACCACTGTAGTCACCTTTACGAAAGCAAAAACTCTTCCCTTTACTCCTGATGATAGTTACATCTTTAAGTAAATCTCAGATCTGTACACTGTGATCACTGCTACCTAATGGGTTCTTTATCTGCAGTTTCTTAATTCATGAAGAATCACTGCTGATAATCAGATCAAGAGTATTACTCCCTCTGGTTGCCTCTCGAACATGCTACTTTATAAAACAATCATCCAATAAATCCACAAAAGTCTTTCTATTGTGTGAGTTAGCAACCACAAGTTCCAGTCTATATCTCGGAAGTTAAAATCCCCCATTATAAGACAATCTGATATACTGGTCCACTATTTTTCTGTACAGTTGTTAGTTGTACTCATCAGAGTCATTAGGCCTATAACTCACTCGTGCTCTCAACTTGGTTTTCCCAGTGCTTATGTTACACCAAACTGACTCCAAGCACTGCACTGTCCACCCATGTCAATGGATGTAGTTAGTTCCTTAGATTTTGTGTTTCTTAACTAACAGCATCACCCCTCCTCCCCTTCTATGCTGTCTATCCTTTCTGTACACATTGTACTCCCCAAATTCCAATTCTGCATTCCTTATCTCTGTGTGGCACCATATCTCTGATATCCCAACAACATCAGCCTTTGATGACTTCACCAGCACATCAAATTCATCAAATTTATTTACTGTACTCCTTGCATTAGTGTACATGCAAGTATACATGTACACTACTTACTCTTATTTACCCTAACAGAACCCATTTTTTTACTTGTTCTGTGATGACTCCCAGCAGTCCTTGAAATCCTTAGTATCTCACTTTCCAGGCTGCTGATCATTCTGATAGAAGCAGTACAAGAATCACTTTCACTTCTGCCTGTTATTCTTTTTGTTTCTACAGAAAATTCGAATGAAAATTATGTAAGTATATTATTTCCTATGCTGAATAAAGTTATTACCTTTCGTCAAACATCCAGATTCTTAATCAGTTTTCAGTTAATGGAGGTTTTCAGATCATCCTGTGCAAGATATTATAGCTTTTTTTGCTGTATTTGCCTCCAAGTTAAATTTAAGCCCAAGCCTTATCATTGACTACTCAATGTCCACAGAGAATAAGAAAGTCTTTCCATGATAGAAATTGAATGCCATTTAAGTAAACAAATGTTGATTTTTATCAGTACATTTTTGCAGAGGCAACCTTTGAAGATAATTCACACAGAATTTTTCACTAGATGAGATTTGCAAAGAATTAATATTAATGGAAGTCTGCCAAAATCTGAAAATACTTTTTAGTTGTGGTGAAATTTTAATTAAAACATTCACTGTAATAGGATTTTACTGTAATTTTTTGTCTTTGAAATTTATTGAAAAATTACCAAGATTTAACTGAATTTCAATCTATCTGTATTACTTCAGCATTTCAAGAGACAACAGCGACTTATACCTGAAAGGACAATTTGGAAATATTTTGTACAGGTTTGCAGTGGTCTCGAACATATGCACTCAAAACGAATTATGCACAGAGGTGAGATTTTCTTTTATAATTATTCTTTAGGAATATTCACTAATCTGGATTATCTTACCGCATATTCATCAACAATTTTACTGTGAACTCCATGAAGTAAAATATGTAGCTTGAATTAAGGTGAATATTAACTTTCCAAATGTCTCTCCACTTCTCCTACCAGTTGCTATTAAAAAAACTATTCCAAGGAAATTCTTCTTCTAAGGGAAGCATGATGATAAGGTGTATGCATTGGCTTGTCTTTTAATTTTACCAGCTAAATTCAATTGTATCTTAAAAATGTATTGAATAAGAATTTGCAGCTTTCTTTGAATTTTAATTATGGTAACAATATAGACTCTTTGATAAATATATTCAAGCAGTCAAGTAAATAGCATGTTTTTTGACTTCAGAAATATATGACAAGATTAATTTTTCCTTATGCTAGCTAATTTCTTAAGCTTATGTGCCATGTTATTTTTTAGTTCTGAAAAGCTTTTTCAGAACTAAAAAATAACAATTTTTTGATCTTTTAGTTATTCCAAATGTGTTGTTGTTGTTTGGTTTTTAGGAGCATTAGCAACTAAGGCCATATTGCTCCAGGGCTATGTGGTGATCATTCTCTAACCTTTCCGCATCCTCTGTATTTGGTGGTCACGGGGTCGAACCCCAGTCTAACCAAGAAGCATGTGCTACGCACTGCTGCTCCTTCCCACCTGGCTACGGAGGTGCCTCCGAATGTGTTATTGTTATCTATATTATGCAGGACTTATTTCTTATCTTTGTACCTTATATACTTATATTTAATAGAATGCAAAGTTTAAATAATGTTTCTGTACACAACAAATAAATAACTGTTTGAGGATGGGGAGGAGAAGAAACTAAACCTTGTGGATCATATACAAGAATTTTTCAAAATACGCTAATCGGTTTGCATGGAAAGCTATAATTTTAAATATACTGACTGGTTTTCAGAACAGTAAACATGAAATCGCACAATATTGAAATAAATTTAATATGTACAGTAAACAAATGATGATATGAAATTGACAGTATCATTTTACTGTAATAAATTTATTGTAGAATTTTTTATATTACTAAATCTTTTCTTTATGAAATAAGGTAAATATTCAACTGTTATCAAAGTCTTTATAACTAAATTATTTATATATACACATTTTCATTAGAAATTTCATTTGCAGAGGAATTTTCATTCCTCTGCAAAACTATTAGTTTTGCAGGGGAATTTTTGGTGCTGTCTTTGAAAAGTATTGGGGAAGTTTGCTACTGCTCTGTTCAATAACAGTAAAAAAGCAATTCTTATTACTTTTTATTTTTTCTAGCATTGCCAGTTATGCGCTCTCCCACTCCCTCCCTGAAAATAGTTTAGTATTAGCCATGGAGCACAAGGAGTCCACAGGCAAATACAAAAAAATTATCTGCTTCCCCACTCACATAAGTAACTACCCAGTTTACCTTTGAATTTCTTCAAACTGTCAGCCTCACAACCTGTGGAGTCAACTTGTTCCAGTAATCAGTGATTCACTGGCTAAAAGAAAACTTTCTACAATCTAGTCTAAACCTCTTCCCTTGTAATTTGAATTTGACCCCTAGTTCTGGAATTCTTTATAACAGTGAAAATTCCACCTTCATTCAATTTACTAACCTCTCTCAGAGCCTTAAACTTCAATCGAGTCTCCCTAAGATGCTTGGTTGCCAAGCTCTGTAGTACACGCCGACCGGGCTAGCCGAGTGGATAAAGTACCTGCCCGGCAACCCAAAGGTCGCGGGTTCGATTCCCACCTCGGGCTTGGATCAAAGTACTGCAAAAACCTTGGGAGGTGCAATATGGCCACAGAAGCCGATGCGCCAACTACTACCAAATCAAAAAAAAAAAAAAAAAAAAAAAATCTGTAGTACACATAGTCAAAATCTTTCCTTGTACAGTTGTCCTTTTGCCATTCTCACCATGCGAGTTTCTCTTCTTTGGACCCTTTCAAGAAGTGCAATGCCATTCTTCCAGATGAGGTCTTCATACTTGGACACAATATTCCAATTGCTGTCTTACAGTTGCCTTTTAATAATTCCTTCATCTGGTTTTGATATGTTCTGCTAGATTTCTTCCTCAGAAAAACATTAATTTATTTACTATTCAAAGTCTTCAGTGCTTTGAAACTTGTTTGAGTTTACATCATAATATCAGTATGCAGATTATTTCAAGATCTTAGGAAATAATATATAGTCCAAAAAAAAAAAAAAAAACCTTTATGAGTTGGTAAATATGTCTTAATAACTGAATTAATTTCTTCAATTTTTTCCTGAAAAAACACAAATTAATAAGTACAAAGAGAATGCACTTAAAACTAAATAACTAAAGTAAGCACAGCAGTGAGTATTAGTAGTAGCAAATGACACAAGAAGATAAACATATACATCATCAAAATCACCCACACCACATGTCCATCCCCTTTTAACAGTTTGTCTAGTTTTTCCTTGAATTTATTCAAACTATCCACTTTAACAACACCTTTATGGTTGAAGTTTGTAGGGGTCCGAAATCTCATAAACTCCATCCATAATAATATAGATTACAGTGTTCAACAAGGGTATATTACTGATTGAATGAAAATAGTTACTTATTATAAAGATTGGAATTCGAACACTGATTCCCAAAAATTGGAACTTTTTTTTTTTTTTTTTTTTATCACATATAATTTCAAAGATATTTGAAGTAATGTAAAATTGCAGCAGTGATGCCAAAGGGAGTACCTTTCTGATGGGTGGCAGCAAAATACACATATTTAAACAAGGTGGAAAGTGCCATATTCTGTTCAGTATGTATGATTACAGTGTCTTATCATATGCTGCTATATTGCTTAGTCATTGTTGTTGTGGTTGCAAATTCTCAACTTTCATAGTTTTAGTTTAACTGTAACTTGCAGAAGTGTACTTTTTACCATGTGGTTGAGATGAGTTAAAAGAGTAAACAAACTGAGGGTGCTCCCAAAACTGGTGTGGTGAAAAAGAAAAGACAATTATTTTTGAAGAGAAAACAAAAATAATAATAATACTAGATATACCTGGTGTAACATACACCATCTTTCTGATTATGGTGTAATAGTTTAATCTAGATCCTTCAGTCTTCACCATTCTTGTTTAGTGGTGATATAATTCTAGAGCAGTCACCTGTGGATATATGCATATGTCTCTATTTGCAGGTGGTTCCCCGTCTTCTACCAATATTGTAGTAACCTCCATTTTATAATGTAGGTGCATTATATTGTCTCTTAACCATCTTTTCCAATAGTTGCATTACTTCCGCCATACACCCTTGAATTGATTGTTTTTCAAGCTGTTTTGTTGTTGCTTCAGCAGAATCAAAAATTTGAAGTTGTCCATATCCTGGCTTATTTGCCTCATTTGGATATAGCAGTGTATTCTAAAACAGGCCATTTCCAGGTGGTGATTTAATCTCTGCACCCATTGATATGAATGCCATTGCTGAGTTATACTCTCGTATATGATAGATAGCAGCTGGTCTGTAATCAAGTCACAAAGGAGGTTAGGCAGGCAATAGCAGATTACGAGAAATCGTAGGCAAAGGATGCAAAGAAAAACAGCAAAGAGTTCTTTACTTATGTAAACTCTAGAAGGAAAGGGATGAATCAGATTGGACCACTTAACATAGATGGGTTGAATATTGATGATCATGCTCAGGTAGCTGATAAACTGAATGAGTATTTTGGATCCACATTCACACATGAGGAGTTATTCAATGAAGGGAATGCCAGAAGTTTATCAAATGCTAACAGGGAGCTAAATGATTTTGTAATAACTGAGAGCAAAGTGGAGGAGAAATTGTTGAAGTTAAACATAAGGAAGGCACCTGGGGTGGATGGGATCTATCCAGTTATATTAAAGGAAGTAGCAAAGGAAGTAAGCAAACCCTTAGCCATAATTACGAGAGCTTCTTTGGACTCAGGGGAGGTCCCCATGGACTGGAGGTGTGCAAATGTATCACCAATTCACAAAGGAGGTTCAAAAGGTGACACAAGTAACTACAGACCTGTTAGTTTAACTTGTGTTCCGGGGAAAATAATGGAATCACTGGTTAAAGAAGCATTGCAGGATCATCTAGACAAGACTACAGTAATAGTTAAGACACAATTGGTCTTGTCTGACCGATTTGATTGGTTACTATGACATAGTCACAAAGGAACTGAATGCCAAAAATAATTTTGATATCATATACTTGGATTTCAGGAAATCTTTTGATGCTGTTATACATGGAAGGCTGCTGTACAAATTGGAGAGGTATGGCATCAAGGGTAAGCTGTTACAATGGATAAAGGGATGGTTGAGTAGGAGACAACAGAGAGTGTTAATCAGTGGACAAATGTTATTAGTGGAGTTCCTCAGGGTTTGGTGTTGGGCCCATTGTTGTTTTGTATATTTATCAATGATATTGATGAAGGTATATCATGTTTAATGTCCAAGTTTGCAGATGATACGAAGGTTTGCAGGGTTGTTAACGACACTAATGACAGTATACTACTCCAACTGGATCTAGATAAGTTGGAAAAATGGGCTGAGAAGTGGCAACTGGAGTTTAACATTGACAAACGCAAAGTACTGCATATGGGTATGAATAGCCGAAAAGAAACGTACCAACTAGGTGGTACTACACTCAAGGAAGTGGAAAGTGAAAAAGACCTGGAGGTAATTGTGCAGCCTAATATAAAGTTCACTGAGCAGTGCAGACGGACTGCCAGAGCAGGTCATGGAGTCCTGTCAATGATATATAGGAATTTTGCTAGCAGGGACAGGGAGGTGATAATCCCATTATACAAGGCAATGGTCAGGCCACACCTAGAGTACTGTGTACAGTTCTGGAGGCCTCATTTTAGGAAGGATGTAGAGTTGCTAGAAAGAGTACAAAGAAGGGCAACAAGATTGGTGAGGGGAACAAAGGGGTGCTGTTACCAAGAAAGGCTTAAGTTCTGCAAATTGCAGTGCCTGGAGAGTAGGCACCTGCAAGGTGATCTGGTTGAGGTGTATAAGGCCTTGAATGGGTTGAGCAAGCTGAATGCTGATGGGATTCTTCATCTTGCTCAGACTAAGTACCTGAGGGGGACCACAGTTTCAAATTGAGGAAAGATAGTTGTAGAATAGATGTGCAGAAATTTGCCTTTGGCCAGTGGGTAGTTAATTGGTGGAACAGTCTTCCATCTTTTGTTATGGAAGCTAATAGCCTAAATAAATTTAAGGCTGAGCTGGACAGGCATTTGGAATGAATGGAGGGATGAAATGGGAGGGTTTTTTTTTTTTTTTTTAATGGCTGATTCTGCATAAGCTTGCTTTCTTGCATCGTATGCCTCTACTAATGCTTTTGCATTTTGGATTACAGTTTTGAATTTGGTGCTAAGAAATCTGTAGGATTCTCCCACTTTTATGACACAAAAAATGCAAACGTAGAGCTTGGTATTCACTTATTCACAAAATTTACAGTATTTAAAAGCATATTTTTTCATTTATTATTTAGTTAAGCATAATACTTTTTAGAACACTAGCACAAGAATTATGGAAGAAAGGTATTCTCAACTATTTGGAAAGAAACTGAATTATGACTACTCTTCTAAAGTCTAAGGAGAAAAGCTGCACTGATTTTGAAAAAAAAAACACAAAACTCTTTAATCTCTAATCTTAAAACTTTGTATTATGTTTATGTGATTAATAATTTTAGTTCAATGTTTTATTTAGAATAGCATGTTATGAATAATATAATACACACTGCCTGGCTTCTTTATTAGGACCATGAAGGTTTGAGCTATATGCAACAATCTAAAAAAAATATGGAAATAAAAGTGGTTGCATAGTGAATTTTGCATTTTCAGGGAAGTACTGTAAAGCTGTATGACCCAAGTAGTGCCCAAATCAATTCTCCAAAATAGGGAGTGGATAGGATCTCTTGCACACCGAAAGAAACTGTGCAACTTTAGCAAGTGAGGCAGTAGATTGGACAGCTGTACTTGTCTTCTCTTGCATGTGTTCAAAGATTAGTGTCATTTGGGTCTTTAATGAATGGAAAAGTTCTCCAGAAACATCTGTGAACAGACAAATACAACTGAAAGTGTAAAATGATGGAATAATTAACTTCTGCATTTATTGTGAAAGTTAATTATTCAATGGTAGCAGTACTATACCTACACTATACAAAGAACTATTATGAAATCAACAGGTATTACCTTTATTTTTGATAAAGTATACTTCTTTTCCAATCACCTCTCCTAGTCCAACGCGCTAACGATTCTTTGTGAAGGCGATATAAATTTTATAAAAAATGTGAAACATCTTCCCCACTGTCAGAACAGTAGTGTTCCAGACCCCTCTGTCTCAATATTGAGCACTCAACCAGACTTCTGTCTACAAACACCATATCTCTACCAGCAAGAAAAACATTACATTGATTGACATAAATTAAAATTTAAAGGTCTAAAAAGCTTAATGAATATGGAGCGATTATTCTCTTCATTCCTTAAGTCGGACTAAAATTTTTCGAAGCGACATCTTCATAGGAATAAGAGCAACACACAATTAATCCAAAACTTTTGTCTTATGTTGTAATGTTTTAATTTTAATATCAATCTACAGGAACGAAGAGAATAATTGCCCCCATATTCATTTTATTTTATTCTTTTTTTTTTAAATTCTTTTCATTTTAAGCTCTTTTATTCTTTTCATTTTAAGCTCTTTTATTCTTTTCATTTTAAGCTTTTTAGACCTTTAAATTTTAATTTTAATGTCAATCTATGTAATGTTTTCCTTACTGGAAAGAGGTATGGTGTTTGTAGACAGAAGTTTGGTTGAGCGCTCAATATTGGGTCTGGAACACTACTGTTCTGACAGTGGGGAAGATGTTTCACATTTCATAAAATAAAATAAAATTTTATTTTATAAAATTTATTGTCTTCACGAAGAATTGTTAGCACATTGGACTGAGAGAGTTGGTTGGAAAAGAAGCATCCTATATCAAAAATAAAGGTAATCCCTGTTGATTTCATAATATAATAGAATATAGGAATTCTTCAGCACCTAATAGCTCTCTATTATCAAAACAAAGAACTATGCAATGCACTATGAGAGCAGGAGACGTTTTATGAAATCCACTGATTTTGGACACCAGCTAGAAAAAATGGCTGCATTGGTCTTAGGAAATCTGGGGAATGGACTGGATGGCAGGAGAACTGGAGGCAAGTCATGTGGTGCAGTGACCTATGCTTTTCAGCACAAATGGAGGAATACACATATGGAGAACCCACATGAGATACTGGAACCATTTGCTGTATACTGAAAGTACAGGCTGTTGTGAGTTTAAGGCATGTTTTCATGGCATACTCTTGGTCCTCTAATTCCGCTGGAGAGCACTATGAATGCTAGAGCATATCTGAACATTGTTGCAGATCAGGTACACCTGACAGTGTTGCATATTTATCTTTTGGACAGGAGAGATTTCAAGGTGACAAGGCACCCATGTACCACACCAAATGTATGAAAGAGTGGTTTGGGAAACACAGGTGAGACTTCAAGCCTTTGCATTGACCAACTCAGTTCAGATCTCAATCCCACTAAGCATCTGTGGGATGAATGGGAATAGTATGTTCTTCAGCACACTTGTCTGCTGATTTTCACTATTTGAATTGATGTCAACTTTGTTATGAAAATGGTCTAGTATTCCTCATGTCACTTTTGAAAACTTCAGTGACCCAATGCCATGTTGTGTTGGAGTAGTGATTTGGGCCAGCAGTGGGCCAATACCTTTTTAGCTCACAGTCCTAATAAAGTGGCTAGGCAATGTATATAAGTACAAAACTTAACCTAAGAATAATTAGTATTCCTTTAATATAGATATAAAGCCAGCTAACGTGTTTGTAACAGCTAAAGGTGATGCAAAGCTTGGTGATTTAGGTCTAGGAAGATTTTTCAGCTCTAAAACATTAGCAGCTCATTCCCTTGGTAAGTAATTCTCTTATTTTAATAAATAAATTATTTATTAAAATAATTCTTTAAATTTTTTTTTTTTTTTTTCAGTTGGTTGTGGTCCTCAGATAATGTATGCAAACACAGATATGGACATTGCAAATTCATATTTCCACAAAAGATGCACAGCCCATTATAACTATAGTGCTAGCTTATCAATTGCAATAAAAAAGTTGGAACGGAGTTGTAAACCCCTTGTGCACTGGCCATGCAGAATATATAAATGGAAATTTATCCATTTATTTATAAAAACAACCACTAATAATATTCAGAGCTGGTAGCTTTTCAGGAGAGGATTTATCAACTGCTGCTATGGTCAGCATAGGTAGATTCAGGGTAGAAATGTTTAGGGAGTGAAAACAGAAGATATTTTGCATCTTAAAAATTGATGGAAGAAACATTATAAAACAACATTTACTTTCTGAAGAAACAAAGCTTAAAAAAATGTATAAAATTAAAAAAAAGAAAAATTAAATTTGGAATAAGTTCATTGTTTCATTTTGTATACCAAACCAATTAAAAAAGAAACAAAGAAAGATACATCACAGCTTCGAGTTTCATCAGTGGGTTCACAACTCGTACATTCTTCGTGTATGAGTTGAGCCCAGTATGAAAAATGAAATAGAAGTTGTAGATTTACCAAACAACTCTTTATATCCATTAGAAAAGTGATCATAAAAGAGGCAAAAATTAGACTTGATCAAATTTTATATTTTTTGTAAATTTTTATATGTTAAATGTATTCAGCTTGTTTCCCTCCTTACCTCTCAGGAAGGAAGTAATTAAAAATAATTTATTTATTTTATGCATATTATAAATAAAAAAATCCTAGTGCCAAAACCTGCTATTTGTTAAAAGGGCATCAGTCTAAAACTTTGAAAATTCAATTTTCTAATTACTTTTTTACAATTTTTTTTTATTTAGTAATTGTCAGTTTTTTTAGTGGTAAATGATAAAGAGAAAAAAGGGACACACTATCAAAATTTTTGAATAAGAATTTGTATTACTTCATTTTTTTTTTTTTTTTTTTTTTTTAATTTCCCAAATATGTCAAACCCTTGACTGATACCTTTGTAACAAATAGTGAGTCATATAGTAATCTTGCCAATTTTCTTTGGATCAGTTCTGCTTTTCCCCCTGCATTCTGATTTTTGCCCTGTATCTAAATTAGACTCCTTGATATTTTAAAAATTTGGCTCATGGGACAAAGTTGACAGTTTCACTTTAAAATGAAATATAGAAAATTGCTTTTTCTGAATATTTAAATGATTTTTTATGCAAATTGGTTTTACTCCTTTATGTCTATAGTTTTGCTCATTATAGGATTTTTCACTTTAAAACCACTTTAACTCATTAGCATTAATAAAGGCATATGATGCAAGAAAGCAAGCTTATACAGCATTAGCTAAAAAAAAAAAAAACCATTTCATCAATCCATTTGATCTGAAAGTTTGTCCAGTTCTTCCTTGAATTTATTTAAGCTCTCAACTTCCACAACAACAGATGGAAGTTCGTTCTAGCAATCAACTAAACCCCTGGCTAAAGGCAAATTTCTGCCCATCTGTTCTACAACTGTCTTTCCTCAATTTGAATATATGCCTCCTCCCTCAGGTTCATAATCCTTGAGTTTGTCACAGACATTCTCTCAGATAGGCCAGACAAGCTGTACTTGCTACCTAGGAGTCTAAAATGCTGATGGAACTGATATTCGGATGACATTCAAGTCCAGAAGGTCTGTGACATCCAAATCCTCTGCTTGCACCTTCACGATGGTGGGACTGTTAGTAATCCTGGGTATAACCTCCATGTACAAGCACACTGCGAGTGACCACCCAGGTGTGAACCAACGTAAGCAGGGGTCGAGGTGTGGCACCCACATCACATGGAGGAATGCCACACCTCTGTGTTACCAGGCAATAATAGGTGGTAGATGACTCTTACCAACTGGTAAAATACCACCACTTTGCTTATTTGGAGGCTTAAAATGGTGGAACTTAGCTCTGTTTAGTCTCCAGAGCTAAGTTCCGGTCAACCCTTCCCCATCTCTTCCATCATGCAGTATGACTGATGTCTTTTGAGGTTATGATGAACATCATGGCTAGATCCAATCTTCCTTACATTTTGAGAGTATAGCTCTAAAATGGTGTTTGCAGGCCAGCCGCTAGTTGGTACACCGAAACGAACCTATTGGTAACTCTTTAGGAGGCTTCCGGATCAGCTAGTGTATAATCTTGCTACCTCTACTCTGTCAGATAGACTTGAGGGAGTCCAAGTAGTGTGTTTGTGGGGGGCATTGTCATTATCTGGGTATATTCTTACTATATATACGCCACATCCAAAATTTTAATTACTTCATAGAGCATGTCCCACCCACTTTTTCTTACTATTAAATACACCATGAATTGTCAAACTAATAGAGCAAGCTTATCTGTGAAAAGATCTAAACCTCCCAAGCAATTCCTAATTCATTTCACAAATATACGTGGTCTCAATTCTAATCTCATCGATGTCCATTTCCCCTTGCAGTATGCCAAACCCCATGTACTTTTTCTGACAGAAATCTCAGTTATCGATTGATTCAACTACTGCTCATCTCAGCTGCCCAAATTATTCGCTGTGTGATTCCTTTTGCCTCACAGGTGGTATTTGTGCATATATCCATTC
Source organism: Mastigoproctus giganteus (assembly GCF_048544385.1). Taxonomy (NCBI): domain Eukaryota; kingdom Metazoa; phylum Arthropoda; class Arachnida; order Uropygi; family Thelyphonidae; genus Mastigoproctus; species Mastigoproctus giganteus. Next base: position 163,108,004 of record NC_143583.1, on the reverse strand, counting down.
TGATATTCCCTGTCAGAGATTTGGTAATTTGGAATCTCCTCTTTTTGATCTTCTACATGCTTGATCTTTTTCGCACAAACAACCCATCTAAATACATGGTCAAAGTGAGTGGTCCCTTAGGCACCTCAGATCACAACTTGGTGATTGTCTCTTCTCCAATGGAGCCTTTACCTTATAGCTATTCCCACCCTTGTATTGTTTGGCATTACAAGAATGCAAAATGGGATGACTTGCAAGGTTTCTTTTCTTCTTTTCCTTGATGTCAACATTTGCTCAGATTTTGTCAGTAAAATTATTCTTGTAGGAATGTAATTCTTTATTCCACAATCCACTTTAAAATCTTGTCCTTTATCTAAACCTTGGTTTTCCAATAAATGTGCTAAGGCTGTTCAAGAGAAGAACGTTGCTTATATTTATTGGCTTGTTTCCGATTCTTCAGTTTCATTTTCTGCCTACACCAAAGCTTGCAACAATTGTAAAGCAGTTATTAATCAGTCCAAACTACATATTGAACAGTCTAAGAGTAGAAAACTTGCTTCTTGCCCTAATGGTAGCCGAGCATTCCAGTCTCTTGCCAAAGCTATTGGCTGCAACTTTTGCCCATCTCTGCTCCCACATCTGTGAAAACCAAATGGTTCTGTTGTCACTTCGCCAAGGTTAAAGCTGACCTGCTAGCATCCCATTTTTCTTCCAATTCATGTATTAATGATCTTGGTAAAACACCTCCCACTACACTCCACTCCACTCAATGCCTCCTGTGGTCTTCTGTCAGAAGGATTTTGACGAATCTTGATGCTAAGAAAGCTCCAGGTCCTGACGGTATTTCTCCACTTGTTCTCAAAACCTGTGCTCCTGAACTTACTCCAGTTCTTTGTCCTTTGTGCTTTTTTCACTTTCTTCTTTCAAAGATGTTTTTCTTTCTTCTTGGAGATTTTTTCATATCCAGCCAGTTTCTAAAAAGGATGACAGATCGCTCCCATCCAATTATCGTCACATTGCAATTACTTCTACTCTTTCTAAAGTAACGGAGAAATCAACTAACCACAAACTCTTAGCTACCTTGAATTCCATCAGTGTCGATCCACTGGTGATATTCTGGTTTATGTTGCCCATTTACGGACAAATTCAATGGAAAAGTTTGGTGAAACACAAGCAGTTGCTCTTGACATCTCAAAGGCGTTCGATCGTGTTTGGCATAAAGGTCTTCTAAACAAGCTTCCATCTTATGGTTTTCCAACTTTTTTTGTAATTGGTTATCCAGTTTTCTCTCTGATCGCTCACTGAGGGTGATGGTAAATGGCTCTCTGTCTTCTAACTTCTTCACTAATGCTGGTGTACCCCAAGGTTCAGTTCTTTTCCCCACTGTTTTCCTCTTGTATATTAATGACCTTCTCCTTTGACTGGAAATCCTATCAATAGTTTTGCCAATGATAGCACATTCCATTCCACTTTCCATTTTGAGAAACCTTGCCCTGCTCAATCAGCTTCAACTTCTCGAATATCTGCTACCAATTTCTTAAATGCCAATCTCTGGGTAATTCTCCATTGGGACAAAGACAACCTAGTTGATCTCAATCCTTCTCAGTCTTGTCTTATGTGTCCCTCGCAAAAAGGGTTATTCTGTTCCTATGCTTATATTTGGTAACGATTTCTAGGCAAAATGATATATCTCTTTTGGGGATTACCCTGACTTCTAATCTATCTTGGCACAAGCACATTACAAATATTGCTTCCTCTGCATCTAAAAAACTTGGTTTTCTCTTTCGCTCTGAGTGTTACTTTTCTTTCAAACAGCTGTTCACTCTGTACAAATTGCAAATCTGCCCTACCATGGAATATTGTTCCCACTTCTGGGATGGCATCCTCAAAACCTCTCTCAGGCTTCTAGATTCCATTCAGAAGACTCCTCTCTAACAGAGTCTCTCCCCTCACTGTCTCATAGGCATACTGTTTCTGCTGTATGTCTTTTTCTACAGATACTTCCATGAGCACTGTTCTTCTGAATTGGCTTTTCCTTTTTTATAACCAAACCTAAATCAACAATATAGTAAAAACACTCATGAACTCCAAAAATCTGCTTTTAATAATGAGAAAAAAGCATAATAAAGAACATAAAAATGAATGGAACGAAACTTTTATTAATTTAGTTTTCATCAAAAAATCAACCGTTTTATTTTCCTTACAAATTTCTTCCATCTTTAAAAGATTCATCGCTGCTATTACCTGTTTACCGTTCATGACAAAACTATTATGCACCGTTCTTTACTCATAAATACCCATTATAATGCCAACTAATGACTACACAGTAGCTTGTCGTCTGTCGTGCCCACCACCAATCATTTCATGCCACACCTACCTGTCAATCAATATATCCTCGATTTCGGCTCCGGACCAATAACACCTACTGTCTGTTTACTAAGCGAGCAGTGCTGGAGTGGCGTATTGGGAAACTAATTTTCCCCGTAAGTTATCCAACGTTTCTCGTCATTCTCGAGTTGGCTTTCTTTACCTTTGCTGTTTTTTTTTACACTTTCTATTTTCTTTTATATATTAGATTAGATATCAATCAGTGCATTTCAACAGGTGTGCCTTTTAAGCAGAAAGATTTGACTTACTCCGTCATTCCTCTACATATTATGTAGAAAAGCATGCGTGGGGTAAAAGTGTTGGTACGCAAGCAAAGCGAGCAGAGGCGGACCCTCCTAGTTAATATTAATTTAATATTACTCAGTTATTTCACTTAACGTATAATGATTTTGTATTTAATTTAGCTGAACCAAACTAAATAGAAAAATTTTCCTTTTGCCAGTTCAAATTTAATGTGTTAATTTTTATATATGTATATAGTTGGAACTCCTTATTATATGTCACCTGAACGTCTTCACGAACATGGTTATGACTTTGCTTCTGATATCTGGTCCTTGGGATGTCTTTTGTATGAGGTAAGGGTTCCATAAGTTACAAGCATTTTATCACTTATTTGCTCAAAATCAACAGTTTAGAATTTTCTGCAAATGTTTCCAAAGATAGATATGGTTTGGTAAATGAAAAGACGTGTCATTTTTCTATAAGAATTGGACAATTTTTTTTACACTATTCTAAACATAAGTTTAATACAGTAGACTCCCTCTTATCCGGTCTCGCTTTAATTGTCCATATTTTTGTTGAGATTTTTCTGCAAATAAGATTTCCAATGTCATGGGCCCAGCAGGAAAACAAAGTTAAAAGATTCTGGGAATCAGTACAGAGCATTGTAACAGTCCTATAACTTTTTTTCACTTCACTTTGTCTTTTCTGTATGTGCTGTTTGGATCGCAGTCACTCCATGTGTACATGTGTTAATGATTTTCATCATTAATTTTTGTTTTTTAAATTACGTTAACTTGAAATGATAGGCTCGAACGAGCATAAGCAGAATGTCTTAACTATTGAAATAAAAATAAAAGTGTTGGTATGCATTGATAATGGAGAACCTGTAAAACGAATGTATAATGAACTGGGTGTCAAAAAAAGTACTGTGAATGATTGGTGGAGAAACTGGGAATCCCTTCAAGACTTCAGTATGCAAATAGAATCAGAAAAAGTGCTCTCAGACAGCTTCACTATGAAGAAGCCAAAAAATGAAGCATTGATGATGCATTATGGATATGGTTCATACAAGAACAATAACGAGGAACACCTCTTAGTGGGCTGGTTTTGAAGGAAAAGGTAGTACACTTGCACAAGAAAGCCAAGAGCAGAGAAGAATTCATAGCCAGCAAGAGATGGCTTTCATGATGGAAAAAGTGCCTTGGAATTCAATATCTAGGTCAGGCGTCAGCAACCTATGACCCGCGGGTCACCAAGTGACCCATTTGATAATTTCAAGTGACCCACTTGAATTCCGCAAATAAAGTATAATATATAAAAATAAATAATAAAACATATAAACATGAAACAAACACTTTGAGAAAATATAAATAATAAGATTAACATTTTGGTTTCATTACAAAGTTTCAGAAATGAACATAGGCGGAATACAGTGACATTGTCCGAACGAATCTCATCATTACTCGACAAGCATTTATTCACTCCTATTGGTCGGCTGGGCGCTCTGACTGTGTGCCGCCTGCAGCCGACCAATAGGAGCCCTGCCCACCTGCTGATCACGCATCTCTACTCTTGTTTACGTTTACTTCATCTTTAACGTGAATAAACAGTAATTTTCAGTTTAGAAGTGCGAGAACAGTTACCTAAGCAAAATAATTATTATTTTTATTACCATGGACAAACAAACAGCAAAAAATAGATTATTTCAAGATGTGTGGACTGAAAGGTATGAAAAATGGTGACAAATTCATATGTACTTTGTGTACAGATATAATTACCGCCAGGACTTACAATATTGGTGACACTTTTCTTCAAAACAAAGATGTGGGTGAAATGCCAAATGATGAAAAATATGAATACATTCCTAAATGTGTATTAAATTATGGAAAACAAAATAAATTTTTGAAGAGATTTGTTACCAGCCACAACTACACTACATCTGCCAGCTTTGTTGCAGCTCTTAGTATTGGTACCAACAGAAAACCGTTTAGAGACGGCAAATTTTTGAAAAACGCATTCATAAATTGTTCCGAACACTTATTCAATGACTTCACAAATAAAAAAACAAATAATTGAGATAAAGAAATGCTATTGTCGGCCAGAACAGTTCAGTGCCGCATTGCATTGAAGATATGGCAAAAAATATTGACGCACAGGTCAAAAATGATTTGTTATCTAGTGACGTAATTAGCATTGCACTCGATGAAAGTACCGATGTAAATAGTATGGCTAGGCTGGCAATTATTATTAGATTTGCATCAATAAATAGTTTGAACATCAATGAAGAACTATGCATTCTTGCTTCAATGAATGACACGACCAAAGGCATTGATATTTTGCGCCAAGTACAAGAGTTTACAAATTTCAAAAATGGGAAAATCTTGGATTTAAAAAGTAAATTGTTTTCCATAACAACTGATGGTGCTCCAGCTATGAGAGGAAAAATTGTTGGATTTGTGAAACTAATGGAAAATGAACTTGGCCACCCACTTTTATCGTTCCATTGTATCATACATGAAGAAAATTTATTTGCAAAGGCATCTACGCAACAACTTAAGGATGTAATGGAAAAGGTTGTTAAGATCGTAAACATAATAGTAGCGTGATCTGCATTAACACACAGGTGCTTCAAAGATTTTTTGGAGGAAATTGAATCGAAATATGGAGATTTGCTGTTACATGCTGAAGTACGATGGTTAAGTCGAGGCAAAGTTCTTAATAGATTTTGTAGAGTGCTTTGATGATATACAAATATTTCTTTAAGAAATCGGTGAAAATGATCTCGAACTCAATGATAAACAATGGTTTTTAAGACTTTTGTTCTTAACAGACATAATGAACCATTATAATGATTTCAACGTACAACTCCAAGGAAATAACCACACAATTTTGAAAATGTACGAAGAATGGAAGAGTTTTTGTTCGAAATTAATATTATTTGAAACTGACATAAAATCTAAAATATTTCTTTTTTTCCCCTTACTAAAAACCCATTATATGAGAAAGAAAATATCGATGAAAGCAATCTAAATATGTTCGAAAGTTATATTTTGAACATTAAAAGTGAATTTGAAAGTAGAACTCAAAGTTTTAAGAAGCATGGCGAAATGTTTACATTTATAATACAGTCCGATGAAATAAAGGAAAATGTTTTAGATTTGCAGTATTTTGAATATCTTAAAATTGACAATTTAAGTTTAGAAATGATTGATTTTAAAAGTTCAACTTTGTGGGCAGACAAATTGTGGAAAGATTTAGAAAACACGGAAGGTAATCATCTTCTCATGATATCATTGTGTTGGGCATCACTTCCTATGAAGTTTTCATCTTTGAAAAAAATTGGCTTTGTAATTTTTTCCACGTTCGGTTCTACTTATAAATGTGAGGAAATATTTTCACACATGAAATTTATTTTAAGTAAGAACAGGAGCAGATTAACTACCGAAAATTCAGACACTTGTATTCGTCTTAAGGTGACTAAGTATGAATCAGACTTGATTAAATTGATGTCACAAATTCGGCATCAGGGGAGCCATTGATAACAAAGAGAACACTTATAAATAAAGTTCATAAATTATTAATGAACTAAAACTTGACAATTATATTTGTTTTTATAATAATTAGAATTATAATTTTTTTTTTTTTATGTTTAGTTTAAAAAGAGTTTAAAAGCATATTGTAATAGTTTTCTCAGTAAAATATATCTTATTATTCACTAATGGACTGTTTTAAAATGAAAATACCCATTGATCCAAACCGTCTTCTTAATAGTCACATTTTAGTTGATTTTGACCTGCAGCCAAAAAAGGTTGCCGATGTCTGATCTAGGTGTTTGCAGTGAGAAATTGTCAGCAGATCAAAATGCTGCAAGTGAATTTTCCCAAAAATTTTTAGACATTTTACACACAGAAAATCTTACTCCTGAACAAGTCTACAATTTGAATGAAACAGGCATAAGGTAAGCTTTTTCTAACGAAAACGCTAGCAGCAGCACAAGAAACATTCTCTACTGGTTTAAAAATGAATAAAGAGAAAATCACTGTGGCCGTTTGTACAAATATTGCTGGAAATCACAAACTGCCCCTTTTCGTTGTAGGAAAGTCAGCTAACCAAGAGCATTTAAAAATGTAAATTTCAATGCTCTACCCAGTTTACTACAAAGCCTAGAGATCAGCTTAGATGGATTCTTTTCTATTTGAAGAATGGTTTTCAACTGAATTCATTCTAAAATTTAAGGCACATTTTGCACATTTGAAATTACCGCTCAGGGCTGTTCTTGTCCTTGACAACATTCCAATCCATCCCATCGACCTATCTTCTGATGACATCAAGGTGGTGTTTTTACCATCTGCCATTACACCTTTGGTGCAACCTATGGATCAAGGTGTGATAGCTAGTCTGAAAAGGCATTACAGAAGAAAACTTCTTCCAGAAATTTTTGAGAAGACCGCCGATGAAGAAACGGAACTCACTGAGGCCCTTAAGAAAATTAACATCAAGGATGTGATTTACATGTTGGCATCTGCTTTTGAAGAAATACCGCCATCAACATTTGTGAGGTCATGGAGAAAATTATGTCCTGATGTCGAAAAGTTAACTCCAAACTATGATCTGGAAAAAGAGCCGTGCGCTGAGGATCTGACAGACTATGACAACGTTGCTCTACTTAATGATTTCAAACAATTATCACAGTTCAAAGACCTGGAAGAAAAAGACATTGATAAATGGCTTATAGGCAATAACATTCTAGAGAATGAAATGTTAACAGACGATGAAATTATTGAAGCAGTTAGTTAAGGAGAAATGGCAGAAGATGAAGAATCAGAGAAACTAGACGCTATGAGCAGAGATAAAAATGACAAATGAATAAGTCATTCAGAAGGAAAGAAATCGCTTGAAATTGTGATAAGATATATCAAACAGCAAGATAATTCACCAGCCAGTGATATAATTCTTATGAAAAAGTGGCGTGATTTTGCTTCAAAAAATGAATTTAAAAATCAAAAAGACAAATGAAGATTACAGATTTTTTTATCTAAGTAAATGTTTAATAAACATTTATATACTGTATACAGTATATATTTTTTACTAAATTTACAACCTACAAATAGTATTTTGCATATGTTTTCGGATTAACTGGCCATTCGTTTATCCGTCCTGAGGTATGGTCCCATAGGGGCTGGTTAATTGGGAGTCTACTGTACCTATAATATGACAAAGGATATATATGTAATGTATATTCATGTTTAGTTTAATGGAATTGAATTGTGTTGCTGTTTATATTTTTTAATATATCTTAATATTAATATATCAGAGTGCTAGTATTAATTAAGCCAAAATTTGTTCATTAATGGCAAAGGGCCAGTGGCCATGTTAGAAGTTTGTGCAACCTATGAGCATATAAATGATTTTTTTTTAAATGTAAACCCCAAACATGAGAGGTATTAGAACCTATAGTACTTAGTACCGTGCTTGGGTTGGAGGTTGAGAAGACGAAAGAAGATATTTGTTTACATTGGACTGGAACTTCTGTAGACTGTAATTTTCAGGAAATACGTATGAAGGAAGGTTGTTCCAGGAAATGGCAGTTGAATGAATAAACGAGGAAGATGAGAAGTTGGTTCTGTCAGTTTGAGGATGGACAGTAAATGGATGTTGGCTGGTGGCTTCACGTGTTCGGACTGTTTTGAAAGAGAGAGCAGGAATTATAGAAGCCAAATCAGAAGAACAGTGCCCATGGAAATATCTGTAGAAGAGGCATGCAGCAGAAACAGTATGTCTATGAGACATAGAGTGGAGAGACTCTGTTATAGATGAATCATTAATTAACCTAACTGCTCTCTTCTGAATGGAATCAAGAAGCCTGAGAGAGGTTTTGGGGACACCATTTGATGGAAGACCACAGGAGGCATTGAATGGAGCATGGTGGGAATGGTGGGAGGTGTTTTACCAAGATTATTAATACATGAGTTGGAAGAAAAATGGGATGCTAGCAGATCACCTTTATCCTTGGCTGAAGTGACAACAGAACCATCTGGTTTGCACAGAGGTGGCAGAAGAGATGGGCAAAAGTTGCGGCCAATAGCTTTGGCAAGAGACCAGAATGCTCGGCTGCCATTAGGGCAAGAAGCAAGTTTTCTACTCTTAGCCTGTTCAAACTCTAGTTCGGACTGATTAATAACTGCTTTACAATTGTTGTGAGCTTTGGTGTAGGCAGAAAATGAAACTGAAGAATTAGAAACAAGCCAATCACGATATGCAACATTCTTCCCTTGAACAGCCTTAGTAAATTTATTGGAAAACCAAGGTTCAGATAAAGGACGAGATTTTAAAGTGGAATGTGGGATAAAGGATTCCATTCCTGCAAGAATAATTTCACTGACACGATCGGAGCAAACGTTGACATTAGAAGTTTTGAAACAGTAATCTGAACAAGGAAAAGTAGAAAAGAAATCTCACAGGTCATCCCATTTTGCATTCTTGTAATACCAAACAACACGAGGTCGGGAATAGTATGAGATAAAGGCTCCATGGGAGAAGAGACAATCACCAAGTTGTGATCTGAAGTGCCTAAAGGAGCTCTCACTTCGACCGTGTACTTAGAAGGGTTGTTTGTGAGAAAAAGATCAAGCGTGTTGGCTATATGATTAGGATTGTCCAGTATTCTTGTAGGTAAATGAATAATCTGTGCAAGGTCATTAGTAATTGTAAAAGCCTCAGCATCTTGACCGGCTGGGTCGATGTGACTAGAAAACAGAAGCCAGCTGGAGTTGTCAACATTAAAATCACCAAGGAAAATTACCTCACTGTTAGGAAAGTTGGACTGGAGAAAGTCAAGTTGCAAAGAGAGGAAGTCAAAGAGCACCAAGTGATTAGTGGAGTTGGGAGAATGGTAGAGACAACAGATGAATTTGACACAATGAGGTAGAGAGATTTTAAGCCAGAGAAGATCAAAGAGAGGATATTCCAAATTGCCAAGTCTCTGATAGGGAATATCAGAATGGACATATGCACAAGTACCACCTTTGAGGCGAAAGGAATCGTACAGCGAATAATTTGGGCAACGGAGTTGAACAGTAGTTGAATCAACCGATAACTGAGATTCTGTCAGAAAAAGTACATGGGGTTTGGCATACTGCAAGGGGAAATGGACATCGATGAGATTAGAATTGAGACCACGTATATTTGTGAAATGAATTAGGAATTGCTTGGGAGGTTTAGATCTTTTCACAGATAAGCTTGCTCTATTAGTTTGACAATTCATGGTGTATTCAATAGTAAGAAAAAGTGGATGAGACATGTTGTATGAAGTAATGAAATTTTTGGATATGGTATACACATGGTAAGAATATATACCCAGATCCTACACATAACATGGCCTCGACAATGCCCCTCCGCATACACACTACTCAGACTCACTCCAGTCACTATCTGGCAGAGTAGAGGTAGCAAGATTATACACTAGCTGATCCGGAAACCTCCTAGAGAGTTACAAATAGGTTTGGTCCAGTGTACTAACTAGCAGCCGGCCTGCGAACACTGTTTTAGAGCTGTACCCTCGAAATGTAAGGAATATTGGATCTCGCCGTGATGTTCATTCATAACCTCAAAAGTCATCAATGATACTGCATGATGGAAGAGATGGGGAAGGGTTGACCGGAATAACTCTGGAGACTAAACATGGGTTCCACCACTTCAAGCCTCCAATAAGCAAAGTGGTGGCATTGCACCGGTTGATGAGAGTCATCTACACCTAGTACTGCCTGGTAACACAGAGGTGTGGCATTCCTCCATGTGGTGTGGGTGCCACACTTCGACCCCTGCTTACATTAGTTCACACCTGGGTGGTCTCCCACCATGAACTTGTGCATGGAGGTTATACCCAGGATTGCTAACAGTCCCACCACCGTCAAGGTGCAAGCAAAGGATTTAGCTGTCACAGACCGTCCGGACTTCTCCAAAATTGGGTCCATTTGACTTGAGTGTCACCCGAATATCAGTTCCATCAGCGTTTTGGACTCGGGTAGCAAGTACAGCTTGTCTGGCATATATGAGAGAATGTCTGTGACAACCTCAAGGAATAAATGATTCAAAACAAGCAAAATTATTAAAAAATTTAAATGGGGAAAAAAAAAGCGAAATTTACAATTTTTATTTATTCTACATGAACATTCCTTTGTATGTCATTGCAGAGTTCAAATGGATTAATATTCAGTTTGAATGTTATTCTGATTGAATGATAACTTTTTTTTTTTTTTAATGAAAACCCCAAACATAATTGAACCTATAGTACTTAGTACCGTGCTTGTGTTGGAATTTGAGAGGACGAAAGAGGATATTTGTTGACATTAGACTTGAACTTCTGTAGACTGTAATTTTCAGGAAATACATATGAAGAAAGGCAACTTCCTTCCAACCCAATTTGCCAACTGAAGACGTTATAACCAACGAAAGTCCTTCATAACGACTATACTATTGGCTCCATCAAACTATATTATCCATTTTTAATTCACTCTTAATGATTTCTTGTTTCTTTAACGACAACCTAGGATTGAGATGTGCACTTCTACTTCCTTGGGCCCATTTTAAAATTCCGTTAAAATAACCTTATCAACCTTTTTAATCCCTTTACTTTACCTCCCCACCTGAATGATTTAATTACCATTCTTTTTAAAAAAATATTGCAGATTTATTCAAAGGTGAGTACCGTTTTGTAAGCACTTGCTGTTCCATATTTTAGTCTAATACTCACGGTATTATAAGATTTCTATAATTTTTAGTAATATGAAGGAAGGTTGTTCTAGAAAACGGCAGTTGAATGAATAAATGAGGAAGATGAAAAGTTGATTCTGTGAGTTTGAAGTTGGACAGTAAATGGATGTTGGCTGGTGGCAGCACATGTTCGGACTGTTTTGAAACAGAGAGTGGGAATTATAGAAGCCAATTCAGAAGAACAGTGCCCACGGAAGTATCTGTAGAAAAGGCATGCAGCAGAAATGGTACATCTGTTAGAGAGGAGTCATTAATTAACCTAACTGCCCTCTTCTGAATGTAATATAGAAACATGAGAGAGGTTTTGGGGGCACTGCCCCAGAAGTGGGAACAATATTCCATGGTAGGGCTGATTTGCAATTTGTACAGAGTGAACAGCTGTTTGGAAGAAAAGTAATGCCATGGCTGAAAGCGAAAACCGAGATTTTTAGATGCAGAGGAAGCAATATTTGTCATGTGCTTGTGCCAAGAGAGATTAGAAGTCAGGGTAATCCCCAAAAGAGATGTATCATTTTGCCTAGAAATCGGAGTGTCACCAAAGGTAAGCATAGGAGCAGAAGAATCCTTTTTGCGAGATATAAGACAAGACTGAGTTTTAGAAGGATTGATATCAACTAGGTTGTCTTTGCCCCACTGAAGAATTACTTGGAGATCAACATTTAAGGAATTGGTAGCAGATATTCAAGAAGTTGAAGCTGATTGAGTAGGAAGGGGTTTCTCAAAATGGAAAGTGGAATGCAATGTGCTATCATCGGCAAAACTATGGATAGGATTTCCAGTTAATGGAAGAAAGTCATTAATATACAAAAGGAAAAGAGTGGGGGGAAAGAACTGACCTTGGGGAACATCAGCATTAGTGGAGAAGTTAGAAGACAGAGAGCCACCTACCATCACCCTCAGTGAGAGATCAGAGAGAAACCTGTATAACCAATTACAAAAAACAGTTGGCAAACCATAGATGGAAGCTTGTTTAGAAGACCTTTATGCCAAACATGATCGAAAGCTTTTGAAATATCAAGAGCAACTGCTTGTGTTTCACCAAACTTTTCCATTGAATTTGTCTATAAATGAGTATCATAAGCCAGAATATCACCAGTGGATCTGATGGAATCCATACTGGTGATCATTGATCCATTACTTTAAAAAGAGTAGAAATAATTGCAATGGGACGATAATTGGATGCGAGCGAATTGTCACCCTTTTTAGGAACTGGCTGGATGTGAGCAAATTTCCAAGCAGAAGAAAAAACACCTTTGGAATAAGAAAGTGAAAAAAGGGGGCAAAGAACAGGAGTAAGTTCAGGAGTACAGGTTTTGAGAACAATTGGAGAAATACCATCAGGACTTGGAGCTTTTTTAGCATCAAGATTAGTCACATCCTCTGACATCCTTTTGACGGGCCGACCGGGCTAGCCGAGTGGGTAAAGTACCTGCCCGGCAACCCAAAGGTCGCGGGTTCGATTCCCGCCTCGGGCTTGGATCAAAGTACTGCAAAAACCTTGGGAGGTGCAATATGGCCACAGACGCCGATGCGCCAACAACTACCAAATCAAATCAATCAATCCTTTTGACGGAAGACCACAGGAGGCATTGAATGGAGCATGCTAGGAATGGTGGGAGGTGTTTTACCAAGATCATTAATATGTGAGTTGGAAGGAAAATAGGATGCTAGCAGGTTAGCTTTATCCTTGGCCGAAGTGATAACAGAACCATCTGATTTTGACAGAGGTGGGGGCAAAAGTTGCGGCCAATAGCTTTGGCAAGAGACTGGAATGCTCGGCTACCATTAGGGCAAGAAGCAAGTTTTCTACTCTTAGCCTGTTCAATATCTAGTTTGGACTGATTAATAACTGCTTTACAATTGTTGCAAGCTTTGGTGTAGGCAGAAAATGAAACTAATGAATTGGAAACAAGCCAATTACGATATGCAACATTCTTCTCTTGAACAGCCTTAGCAATAGCATATACACAAAATATTATTCATTCTGGTTGAATATTAATCCATTCATTGCCCCCTCTGTATGATGTAACAGAGGCGTGTCCATGTAGAATGTATAAAACTCGTAAATTTGCCTTTTTTTTTTTTTTCTCTCCTTTTTTCATATCTTTGCTAATAATTCTGCTTTTTGAAACTCATTTGTATATTCATATATATGTATTTTCATATAAACATACATATATGAGAACACAAAGTTTGCCAGCACTCTGATAGATTAATATTGATATATTAAAAGTACTTAAGCTATCAGAATTTGATCAGTAACACAATTAAATTCCATTACACTAAATACAAATATATACATGGGTGTGTGTATATATGCATGTATTTTTAATATATACAAAATACATAAGTAGAAATAAGTGCAAATGCATATTTCTGAATTTTGTGTATCACCAACTGTACAAAATTTTAAATAAACTCAAAATGAAAGTGACTTTTGAGTTGGAGAATTATACAGATTAGGGATGTCATTTCCCACCTGTAGCAGTTTGCATATTATAATAAATTTATAAAAAGGCTTACTTTAATTAAAAGTGTTTTATTTATGTAAAAATGTTTTTATATTTTAATTATTATTAAGTATCTGAATAATGTTACATATTACTTGTACTGAACATGGGTATCAATTAATCCAGAACAATAAATGTACATTGATTAAAATTTAGCTATGAATTGAAGAGCACTCAGAAACTCAATAATGTTATACAGCAGGAATGAATTTTATTAGTACTGCAATCAAACTGAGATCAAAAGAAATTTCACAAAAGATGTTCGAAATGAGTGCTGTATAACAGGAGACAGGTTTCAATGTGGCATGAGAAGGACTCATATAGATGTGCAGGTAGCACTATATTGTTTTTAATAGCAGCAGTAGCTTTGTGGATGCAATCCAACAAGTCATCTTGGTTGTTAACCTCCATGGAAATAGTTTGTGTCATGTGAATCCCACACATAAAAATTTAACAAGTTAAAGTCAGGAGTGGCAGCCAAGAAATGTGACCTCCATGACCAATCCAGTGATTCCAATAATGATCATTGAAGAATGCTCTTACTTGTTGCCCAAAATATGGAGCCACTTTATTGCACTGAAATCTCATATTGGCATGTACACTTAAAGAAACATCACAGAAGTGTTGGCTATGTCCTTTGCAAAAACTGTAAGTAATGATCAGTGTTTATGCAGGCATGGAACTTTTAATGAAAAGTGTTATCTCCTATGATAACGCTTTTCCAGCAAATTCAAAATGGGAAGCATTCAAAGAACTTATCTTGGAAGCTACTAGGCTTTACATACCAACTAAGAAATATTGTTCAAGGTTTAGGCCTAAATGGATGTTAGATGAACTAATGAGACATATGGCAGAGAAGAAAAATGCATGGGGTACATACAAATTAACACGTGACAAATACAAGTTGATCTGTAACCAAGTTACAAAGGAGGTTAGGCAGGCGAAGGCCGATTACGAGAAATCTTTGGCAAGGATGCAAAGAAAAACAGCAAAGAGTTCTTTACTTATGTAAACTCTAGAAGGAAGAGGATGAATCAGATTGGTCCACTTCATATCGATGGGTCAACTGTTGATGATCCTGCTCAGGTAGCTAACAAACTAAATGAATATTTTGCATCGACATTCATACATAAGGAGTTATTCAGCAAGGGGAATGCCAGAGGTGTATTCAGCTCTGGTAGTAAGCTAGAGAATCTTGTAATAACTGAGAGTAAAGTGGAGGAGAAATTGTTGAAGATAAACACAAGAAAGGCACCTGGGGTGGATGGGATCTATCCAGTTATATTAACGGAGGCAGCAAAGGAAGTAAGCAAACCCTTAGCCATAATTATGAGAGCTTCCTTGGACTCGGGAGGTACCTACAGACTGGAGATGTGCAAATGTCACCCCAATTCACAAAGGAGGATCAAAGGCTGACACAAGTAATTATAGACCTGTGAGTTTAACTTCTGTTCCAGGAAAATTAATGGAGGCACTGGTTAAAGAAGCACTGCAGGATCATCTAGACAAGACTTCAGTTATAGCTCGAACACAGCATGGTTTTGTTAAGGGGAAGTCTTGCCTGACCAATTTGATTGGATTCTATGATGCAGTCACAAAAGAACTGGATGCAGGGAATAACTTTGATATTATATACTTGGGTCTTAGAAAGGCTTTTGATACTGTTGCACATGGAAGACTGCTGCACAAATTGGAGCAGTGTGGCATTGGAGGCAAATTGCTGCTGTGGATAAAGGGGTGGTTGAGGGGGAGAAGACAGAGAGTGGTAATCAGTGGATACTGCTCATCATGGACTAATGTTATTATTGGAGTCCCTCAGGGTTCAGTGTTGGGTCCATTATTGTTTTCTGTATTTATAAATGATATTGATGATGGTATATCAAGCCTAATGTCCAAGTTTTGCAGACAATACAAAGGTTGACAGGGTTGTCAAGGACACTACTGACACTATGCTGCTGCAACAGGATCTGGAAAGGTTGAGCAGATGGGCTGAGAGGTGGCAAATGAAGTTTAACATTGACAAATGTAAAGTACTACATATGGGAAACAGCAACCGCAGAGCAATGTATCAACTCTATGGTACTACACTGACAGTGGTAGAGAATGAAAGGGACCTGGGGGTGGTTGTGCAGGCAGATGTGAAGTTCTCTGAGCAGTGCAGACTAGCTGCAAGAGTGGCTCATGGTGTATTGTCATTGATATATAGGAATTTTTCTAGCAGGAATAAGGAGGTGATTATTCCCTTGTATAAGGCAATGGTCAGGCCACACCTTGAGTACTGTATACAGGTCTGGAGGCCTCATTTCAAGAAGGATGTAGAGCTGCTGAAACGTGTACAGAGAAGGGTAACAAGATTAGTGAATGGAACAAAGGGGTGCTCTTATGAAGAAAGGCTTAAGTTTTGCAAATTACAGTGTCTGGAGACCAGGCACCAGCGGGGTGATCTGATAGAGGTGTATAAAGCCTTGAATGGTTTGAGCTTGCTCAATGCTGATGGGATTCTTCCTCTTGCTCAGAATAATCACCTGAGAGGGCATAAATTCAAATTGAGGAAAGACATGTAGGATAGACGTGCGGAAATTTGCCTTTAGCCAGCGGGTGGTTGGTTGGTGGAACAGACTTCCATCCCTTGTCGTGGAGGTGCTGGTATTCGATGGCTGCAGCTCTAGCACTTCCTTCATGTACACTATACACAAAGAATGTTTGATTATTCTGCTAATGTTAATGCTCTTCAACTCTCCATACGCATAATGAAGTTACTGTACCACAGCAGCAATCCATTCACTGCAGCCTTGCATTTTTATCACACATTTTATGAAAAACACAGTACAACAATTTACATAACATTTTGTGCAACAATATGATTTGCATATCCTACTTCATGTTTGCAAAATGCTAGAAGCAGCAATGATGTCACTAATCTGTTTAATGCTCTAACTCAAAACCCATTGCTCCTACTTCAAACTGAATGTAGACTTTTCTTTTTTTATTTTAATGAACCATTCCCTCAGTAAATATCAACATTAATTTCAAGGTCTGTCTGTCTTCCTTCATTTCATATTCTTTACTTTTATTTTATCTCTTTTCACGCTCATTTCTGTTAATTCTTGATATTTATTTTATTAATTGCTCATCCATACCATAGATTAGGCCTTCTCCTAAACAGTTTCAATGTATTACAATTTATATATTAGGGTCATAGGATTCGTTTTCCTGAACAGTGTCTCTGGTCCATAATACCAACTTGATTTCTTTATATCTATATATACATATCTGTCCTATATATATATATATATATATATATATGTGTGTATATATATAGTATTTGTAAAATAATAAGAGGAGTTTACCTCAATATAGTATGTAGAACACTTCCGTATGATACCCTCCAGAAATTAAAACGGAAAAAACAAAAAAATTGACCAAATTTACATTGGAAAGGGAGGATACAGATACAAAGTCATTAAACTTTCTAAATTTCAAGCTTACCCGGGACTCGAATAAAACACAATTTAGCATGTATCGTAAACCTACAAACACCGGTATGCTTCTACATTATAATAGCTATCACTCGTTCACCTACAAAAGGTCGATTATCTTAATCGATTTCTAAATGCCTATAAATATTCAATGACAGAATCTGCATTAGACTCAGAAATACAAATATTAACTAGCAGGTTCTTAAACAGGGGTTATTCTATTGCCACGATAAACCGAATTAGGGTACAGGCTAAGGATAGGATACAAAATACTACACCAACCAACAATAGTAATATCAAAAAATACTTTATTTCTGTCCCATATGTTGAACAGTGGCACAAACAGCTTAATAGATTCTTTAAAAATACCGAATTTAAAATTGTAGCCAAGCCAATACGGAAGTTACACACTATACTGAACAATCGCTCGGTTCTTTCCACGTTTGCAACACAAATTAATGATCTGGTATACAACATTTCTTGCGGTGATTGCGACTCATCTTACCAAGGTTCGACGCGATTTTCTCTTAATGTTTGTGTAAATCAACATGAAGCCTCAGTTCGTGCTTCTCGTTCAGCAGCATCAGAATTAGCCTTTCATGCCATTAACGAAAAACATACTCTTTTATTTAACGAAGCCAAAATACTTAATGTTCAACGTAATTATACGTGACTATTAATTGCAGAAACCGTAGAAATTAAATTACACGAGAATTCTGTTAATGTTCGGCGGCCACATTTGATCTCCGATGTGTGGACCTTTACGCACATGCGCAAAGACAAATGATCACTATTTAAGTTTCAGGCTTAACCCGATTCGCTAATTTTCATTCCTGTGATCACGACATATGGTCGAAAAGTGTTGTCAGCTTCAGGGTCAATTTTTTCGTTTTTTCCGTTTTAATTTCTGGAGGGTATCATACGGAAGTGTTCTACGTACTCTATTGAGGTAAACTCCTCTTATTATTTTACAAATATTATTATCAATGTAGAACGTATTGAGTATTATTTTATTCATACTATATATATAGTATCGATAAAATGAGTAGAAGTGACAAATATGGAGGTATAGGTAAATTATGTTTTAAAAGTTAAAAAGGTTATATGCCAATTGCATCTATGGGCACTAAGCAGCAGAAAAGGATACAAAAATATATATTTAAGCTAGAAGTAATAAAGCGAGAGATATAGCACAAACAGATGGCATTGTAAAGAATACAAGCTGCCAAAACTAGTAGGAAAAGGATAACTGGAAAACATCTTATACTTTATATATATATATATATATATATTTTGTGTTTTTATTATTTTAGTTAGTGTCTAATTGATTGTTTTAATTTGTCCCTTGCTACGTTAATGTCATTGCCATGGGCAATTGGACTATTATACGTGCTTGATATGTATTCTCCTGTTCAGGATATACCTAATACCCTATAGAAAATAGACACCAAAATTTAATTAATTAATCTAAGCAATCAAACTAATATATATATATATATATATATATATATATATATATATATATATATATATATATATATATAAGATGTTTCAATTAAAAGGCACCAAAATCTACCTAGCTTGTTTTTAGGTTTAGACTATTGTTGCTATAATTGTACTAAGTATTACCTTTAGATTTTATGATATCTACATTAAAATTTGCTTAATTAACTGCTTTTTTCTCAATGGGAAAGTTTCCCCATGTTCAATTTTGTCTAAAAATATCAACTCTATACTTAACATAAACCAAATTTAACAATGAAATTAATATAAACTACATCAGCTGTCATTAAAGTTAGAATGTTTTGGACCAGATTCAAAAAGGTAGTGATTAACATTCATTGCTTTTTTAGAAGTGATTTTTGTTACTTTGGCTCTCTTTAATTTTTACCATTTGAATGTTACTGCACTTGAAATTTCTTGGATAGTGTGACTGCAGCTTTAAAATATTAACAAAACACATCTGCATGAGTTATTCTCATACTACACAAAAAAACACTTTGAATCTATATATTGAATTTAGAGACCCTTCTTCAGCAGCATCATGACAAATTTTAATTAACATTTTCTCTAGACTAAGAAGGCAAGAAGTGAAATGGAAAAGGGAATCCAGTATGAATTATAAATGGCTGTAACTTGGCAGTATGTACATAGGCCAGGATTCAGCTATAAAAGCATGATATTGACAGATGCTAACATATTATGTTGCTAGTAGATAAAACAGGTTTCATAGTGAGTCATCATTTCATGATTATGTACTTTAAGGCAAAATATTAAAAATACAAGGTGTTGCTATTAAGTACTTAGACTGTTGCAATAAAATAAATATAATGAAATATTTCATACTTTACAAGTTATCACCTTCAAAATAATTGCTTTGGGCTTGTGCCCACTGTTCCATACATTTCTTCCAAGCATAGAAAAATTTCTGGAAGTTGTCTTCTGTAAGCCCTTTTAATGCTTTGGTCATTTTTTTTCTGAATGTCTTCAGTGGACTAAAAATGGGTGCCCTAAGTACACTTTTCAGTTTGGGGAGTTGGGAAAGAGAAAAAAGTCACAAGGGGCTAGGTCTGGCAAGTAGGGTGCATATTCTCTCTCTCTCTCTCTCTCTCTCTCTCTCTCACATGTGTGTGTGAGCCAATGCTGGAACAGTGTCTTGATGGAACACCATCCTTCCATGAATTCAAGTCTCTTCAAATTTTTATATACAGCCTTGTCAGAACTTCAATGTAGTATGTTTGATTAACTGTCTGATTTGTTGGGACGTATTTGGCCATAATAATTCCTCTAATATCAAAGACAACAAGAAATATGGCTTTCGTTTTTGATTTTGACATTCTTGCTTTTTTTGGTTTGAGGGATTGTTTTGTCTTCCATTACATTGACTGTCTTTTAGTTTCTGGGTCATACTGGAACAGTCAGCTTTCATCGTAAGTGATTACAGGTTTGGATCTTCAATTTTTTCAAATATCTTCCCAAACTTCGAGCCTTCTCATTCTTTGATCATTATTTAAAATTATTTTGGCACCATCTTGGCAGACACTTTTCTTATGCCTAAATTTTCAGTTAAAATAGGTCTGTTTCTTTGTCCATAATGGGTTGTGATTCAGCCCTTCTAATGCTTAAATGATGATTTTCATCATTTTCATCAGTTTTCATGGATACAAGACAGCGTGTTTGTTTGTAGTCTTTCACATTCTCCCTTTCTTCTGAAAATCTTTTATGCCATTCAAACATACTAGCTCGTGTCATATTATCTTCATTTTAAACTTGGCATAACAATCATTACTTTCAGTTGGTGTTTTCTTTAGTTTTTTCTTTTTAAAAAGTTGAGGTTGATTTGTTGTTTGATTCTTTTGTCTGTCATTTTTCTAGCAAAGTACAAAAACATAAGGTAATGAAAACTTGCCTCGCCGAAAAGTGAATGAGAATTTTGGAACGTGACTTGTCAGACTAGGGAGGAAAGTTCAAGGTCAAATGCTGTGCTTTTGTTTCTCAGGTGGCATGTAGTGTGTATTGGCTGTGAGTGCAGTCTTGTTATTTAATAGCCACATCTCATATACGGCATAATTTATACTAAGCCTACTGTATTATAAATTATGGGGGAAAAGAGATTCTGATTAAAGTAGTTCCTATTTTTTTGTTTAATTTTGAAATATAAATACTTTATATATTTTGTAGATGGCAGCATTGCAATCTCCATTTTATGGAGACAAGATGAACTTATTTTCTTTGTGCAAAAAGATAGAAAAGTGTGAATATCCACCCCTTCCCAGTGATTTGTATTCAGAACAGGTATTAATAATTATAATCTTAAATAAACTTTAATTGTTAATTGATTGTATGTGTGTCTATGTGGATTACTTCATTACTGTATAATAAATGTGAGGTGATCTAATTGAGGTGTATAAAGACTTGAATGGATTGAGCAAACTCAGTGCTAATAGGATTCTTCCTCTTGCTGAGATTACTCACCTGAGAGGGCATAAATTCAAATTGAGGAAAGACAATTGTAGAATAGATGTGCAGAAATTCGCCTTTAGCCAGCAGGTGGTTGATAGTTGGAACAAACTTCCATCTGTTGTATTGGAGGTCAGCAACTTATTTAAGTTCAAGGCAGAACTAGCAAACATTGGGAGTGAATGGATGGATGAAATGGGAAGGGCATTTTTTTTTTTTTTTTTTTTGTCTGATGCTATATAAGCTTACTTTCTTGCATCATATGCCCTCTAATGCTAAATAATTGTTATTTTGTTACTGTCACTACTTTTAGAAATCCATCTATTATTTCCAGAAAATTATCCCTTTTTTGTTTAATACAGAACTGTAATTTATTCTCAGGAAGAATAAAGATCATGAGCTAATGCAAGACCTTTCTAAGAGACAACAGTTCCAATAAAAATAATATACAGTAAGTCCCCGACATATATAAGAGATACATTCCAGGACTCATTTCTTAAGTTGAGTTTTACTAATAAAATTTTGCTGCTATATCCCTGTTATGCCAAAATTACAAAAACCACATTTGTTATTTGGTTTTTTTTTTTAGGAGCATTAGCAGCTAAGGCCATATTGCTCCGGGGTTATGCGGTGGTCATTCCCTGACCTTTCAGCATCCTCCGTATTTGGTGGTCACGGGCTCGAACCCCGGTCTAATCAAGAAGCGTGTGCTACGCACTGCTACTCCTGCCCACCTGGCTACGGAGGCGCCCAAAAACCACATAATATCCTCAGAAGAGTGAAGGAAAATAGTTATATATTTTTCAATTGATTTGTTATATATGTTTCAATTAATTAGTTTATATATTAGTTATATATTTTTAATTAGTTTAATTAAAAATATTTTATCCAGCGGTGAAATAGCTGGAGTGGTACATAAGAAAACAAAAGGAAGAAAGAATGCATGTTATTGTACTGTAAAAACTGATATGTATTTCATAGCCTTGGTTATTATAGTTGATTTCATTGGTGCTGATCCCCTTATTATTGTGTTTTACCTTATTATTGTGTTTATTCTTGTGTTCACTGTTGACACTGACAAATCTAAATTCCTCGTGATACTTGTTAATGTTTGACATTTTTTATACATTCTTATTATATTAATTTTACGATCCAAATCGATCACTTTCCTTGGTAGATTTACTAGTACCGCTGTCACTTATTCTCTTAGTCGGCACCATGATAACAGTCAAAATAAAATTTTATGTAAAGAATTTCATAGGTTTAAGGCAGAAACACACTGTTATCACCTCACGCATGCTCACATTCTTACATTTTACTAAAGCACATTTCTGGAGGTCACTACCATAAAACAAAAACAATTTGCAGTTTCTGGTTTATTAGGCTTTTCTGTTAGTGCAATTCATTATAAAAGTAACCTCGTATAAGTAACCTCGATCTTATTACATTTGCAGTAATACCGATAGCTGAAATTCTGTAGGTTTTTACGTTATTATGGTAAAATGTGTCCCCTTCACCGAAATCATCAGTTATATAAAGAAAACATAAATAAATTTTCAGAACCTTATTTTCATTCCTATTTTTAAGCTTGTTACTCCGTATCTTACTTGTGCGATTTGCGCGTGCAGTGTTTGCATTATTGATTGCTTATTTTTTTGTTGCTGTTTTAAATTTGACAATCCTAAAAAAAAAAAAAAATAATAAAAATAAAAAATTTGAGTGAAAAAAAAAAATTTACGTAAGTCCAAATTTACGTAACTTGGGCTTACATAAGTCGAGGACTTACATAGATATATAGAGCAGGCCCTTGTTATAACGTCGTTCGCTTTACACTGATTCACTATAACTCTGTTCTTATATTATTAGCATTAGTAGCATTAGCATTAGTAGAGGCATATGATGGAAGAAAGCAAGCTTATGCAGCATCAGCCTAAAAAAAAAAAAAAACACTTCCATTTCACCCCTCCATTCGTTCAAAATACCTGTCCAGCTGAGCTTTAAAATTTATTTAGGCTATCAACTTCCACAACAAGGGATGGAAGTCTGTTCCACCAACCAACTACCCGCTGGCTAAAGGCAAATTTCTGCACATCTATCCTACATCTGTCTTTCCTCAATCTGAATTTATGCCCTCTCAGATGCTTATTCTGAGGAAGAATCCCATCAGCATTGAGCATGCTCAAACCATTCAAGGCTTTATACACCTCTATCAGATCACCTTGCCGGCGCCTAGTTTCCAGACACTGTAAATTGCAAAATTTAAGCCTTTCTGCGTAAGCGCAACCCTTTGTTCCATTCACTAATCTTGTTGCCCTTCTCTGTACTCGTTCCAGCAGCTCTGCATCCTTCTTGAAATGAGGCCTCCAGACCTGTATACAGTACTCAAGGTGGGCCTGACCATTGCCTTATACAAGGGAATAATCACCTCCTTATCCCTGCTAGAAAAATTCCGGTATATCATTGACAAAACACCATGAGCTACTCTTGCAGCCTGTCTGCACTGCTCAGAAAACTTCATATCTGCCTGCACAATTACCCCCGGGTCCTTTTCATTCTCTACCACTATCAGTGTAGTACCACAGAGTTGATACGTTGCTCTGGGGTTGCTGTTTCCCATATGTAGTACTTTACATTTGTCAATGTTAAACTTCATTTGCCACCTCTCAGCCCATCTGTTCAACCTTTCCAGATCCTGTTGCAGCAGAATAGCGTCAGTAGTGTCCTTAACAATCCTGCCAACCTTTGTATCATTTGCAAACTTGGTATACCATGTTTACCAAGATATACCATATGATGATGGCATATCTTAAGCTTGATATACCATCATCAATATCATTTATAAATACAGAAAGCAATAATGGACCCAACACTTAACCCTGAGGGACTCCACTAATAACATTAGTCCACGATGAGCAGTGTCCATTGATTACCACTCTCTGTCTTCTACCCCTCAACCATCCTTTATCCATAGCAGCAGTTTTCCTCCAATGCCACACTGCTACAATTTGTGCAGCAGTCTTCCATGTGCAGCAGTATCAAAAGCCTTTCTAAGATCCAAATATATAATATCAAAGTTATTCCCTGCATCCAGTTCTTTTGTGACTGCATCATAGTATCCAATCAGATTGGTTAGGCAAGACTTTCCCTTAACAAAGCCATGCTGTGTCCGAGCTATAACTAAAGTCTTGTCTAGATGATCCTGCAGTGCTTCTTTAACCAGTGCCTCCATTAATTTTCCTGGAACACAAGTTAAACTCAAAGGTCCATAATTACTTTTGTCAGCCTTTGATCCTCCTTTGTGAATTGGGGTCACATTTGCACATCTCCAGTCTGTGGGTACCTCCCCTGAGTCCAAGGAAGCTCTCATAATTATGGCTGAGGGTTTGCTTACTTCCTTTGCTGCCTCCTTTAATATAACTGGATAGATCCCATCCACCCCCAGGTGCCTTTCTTGTGTTTATCTTCAACAATTTCTCCTCCACTTTTCTCTCAGTTATTACAAGATTCTCTAGCTTACTGCCAGAGTTGAATACACCTCTGGCATTCCCCTCGCTGAATAACTCGTCATTTGTGAATGTCGCTGCAAAATATTCATTTAGTTTGTTAGCTACCTGAGCAGGATCATCAACAGTTGAACCATCAATATCAAGTGGACCAATCTGATTCATCCCCTTCCTTCTAGAGTTTGCATAAGTAAAGCACTCTTTGCTGTTTTTCTTTGCATCCTTTACCAAATATGTCTGGTAATCTGCCTTTGCCTGCCTAATCTCCTTTGTAACTTGGTTACAGACCAGCTTATATCTATCATAGGCTTCTGTGTCACATGTTAATTTATATGTATCCCATGCATTTTTCTTCAATGCCATATGTCTCATTAGTTCATTTGATATCCATTTAGGCCTAAACCTTGAACAATATTTCTTAGTTGGTATGTAAAGCCTAGTAGCTTCCAAGATAAGTTCTTTGAATGCTTCCCATTTTGAATTTGCTGTTGGTAACATCATCAGTTGGTCCCACTGTATGGAATTTAAATACTGTCTCAGACCATCGTAGTCACCTTTATGAAAGCTAAAACCCTTCCCTTTACCCGTAATGGTAGTTACCTCTTTGAGTAAATCCCACTTCAGCACACTGTGATCACTGCCACCTAGTGGTTCCTTTATCTGCAGATTCTTAATGCATGAAGAATCACTACTGATAGTCAGATCAAGAGTATTACTCCCTCTAGTTGCCTCCCGAGCATGCTGATGTAGTAAACAATCATCCAATAAATCAACAAAGCCTTGCTATGCTAGTGTGCGAGTGACCAATCCACAAATTCCAGTTAATATCTGGGAAATTAAAATTCCCCATTATAAGACTCTGGTTTACTGCCCACTCTATTTCCCTGTACAGTTTCTTATTATACTCATCGGAGTCATTAGGCCTATAGCACACTCCTACTCTCAATTTTGATCTCCCAATACTTATGTCAACACTGCACTGTCCAGCGATGTCGACTGGCTTCACTTCCTTGTATTTTGTGTTTCTTAACTAATAGCATAACCCCTCCTCCCTTCCTATCCTGTCTTCCTTTCTGTACACATTGTACTCCCCAAATTCCAGATCTGCATTCCTTATGTCTTTGTGACACCACGTCTCTGATATCCGAACAATATCTGCCTTTGATGTTTTGAGCAATACCTCAAATTCACCAAATTTATTTACCAAACTCCTAGCATTGGTGTACACGCAAGTGTACATGCACCTGTTCCTATTCTTAGCTGCCTAACACAACCCATGTGTTTACTTGTACCGCAATGACTCCCAGCAGTCTCTGAAACATCCTATATCTTGTTTTCCAGGCTGCTGCTCATTCCAATAGAAGCAGTGCAAGAATCACTTTCACCTCTGCCTGTGGCTACTGTTAATCTATTAGTCCTTTTATCCCCCCAAGCTAGTAGTTTTTCGACCCACCTAACACTGCCTCGATAGCATCAGCAAATATTCTTGCACCCTTTCTATTTAAGTGTATCCCATTCCTGTAGAAGCAGTCTCTCCTGTTAGCAAGTACAGACCAGGTTGAAAAAAATTTTACCCCTTGAGCCTTGCACAGTCTTTCTAGGGCCGAATTGATCAAAAAGGCTCATCAGAATGCATGTCATCTGCAAAGGCCAGGCTTTCCACTGGGCCCAGAGCCAAGGCCAGAAATTAGTCCAGAACAATGTTCGAGAAGAAAGGGCCAAGGATTGAACCTTCGGGCAACCTTTATTCACAGGGCAGATCAATTCCTGGAACCTTGTGTGTACTGACACTTCTCTCTGTAATGTAGCTGATTATTACCTTATACAATTTTTGTGGGACATTTGCCTGGCAGAATCTTTAGGACACTAGGCCACCAGAGTGAGTCAAATGCCCCAGCAAAGTCGATGGAGATTGCCAGCATATATTGCTCCTCTGCAATTTTAACTGTTGTCAGTAGGTGGCGCATGGCATCCTCTGTGATTTTAACTGTTGTCAGTAGGTGGTGCATGGCATCCTCTGTAGAGTTGTCCTGCTTAAAACCATACTGATTGTTGGAATGTAAACCTGCTCCTACGTAATATTGAGCTAATCTGCTATATATTAGTCTTTCATATATTTTCCCTAGTACAGGGATTAGGGGGCTATTGGTCTGTATCATTTGGGATCAGTAGGGGGTTTTTCAGGGTTTTTGAGAATTAATCTCAACACTGCTTTTTTCCATATTTTTGGGAATATACATTCTGTCATACAGTTATTATATAGTGCTATTAATTTGTCTCATGCTATTTCCACTAATTTTTTGATAATCTCAACCTCTTAGAGATCAAAACCTGGGAATTTATTGTTTTTGGTTTTAGATAGTGCTATTTCTAAGTCTTGTTATAGTAAACAGAGGTTCAATATTGGCACTGTCATATTCAGTGTTTTCTTTTATAATGTCTAGCTGGGTGGGGGAATGATTCCCAGTTTCAATCTGAACGATACTGTCTAGGATGTTATTTACAGAATCCACCCACCACAGGGCTGGGGTTCCATCTGGTTTGACAGTAGTTTCTAAGACATCTCCTCTTGGCAGCTTGTTGGTCACTATTCTGTAGACAACTCCCCAAGGGTTGTTTCCAGTAGTTCTTTTTTCTTGTCTCTTATGAGGGCTGATTCTGTAAGAATCTCTCAGTGCATCCATCTCATTTTGTGGCCAAGATGTTCTGGCTCTTTGAAAATGTCTGCTCGCCTGGTGTACCCTTCTGAGTATAGTCAGTTCGGGGCACCACCAGGGAACTGCCTGTTTCCTCGCTTTTTTTCCATGGGATAGACAGGGTTGCTTGCACATTATGAGACATGCATATTCCCTACACAATATTAGAATTGTTCAATTACATTTAAACTAGCAGGTGTGGTAGGACCCAGAGGAGCAGGGGTGTGTCATCCCTAGGGTGCAAGGGGTGCACTGCACCTGGGTGCCAACATTCAAGGGGGTGCCTAAAATCCTGAAACTTAAATGTATGAAGAAAATTTTAAAGGGGGGCACCAAATTTCAAATGCCACCCGGGTGCCACATACCCTAGGAACTCCCCTGCAGAGGCGAGCACGTTCATAATAAAGATTTCAAAGTGGAAAAATGACTCGCCTTCAAACAGCAAGCAAGCATCAGATTTTTTCAGCAGTTGTGAAGATGGGCAGTGTTAAACATTGAAGATTCTTTGAATGCATATGCATAGCTGCTAACTCTCTGAATTCATGATGAAGAATCTATCTTTTTTACTTGATTTGACTCCTCCTCCAGCTTGTTGTCATAATATAGTTGGTGATAGTTTCTCTATCTTTTTTGCAAGAGTTCAATTTTTTCCTCCTTATTTTTCTTTTTACAAAAAATAAAACTATTACTAAAATGGAGTTTTTTAAAGAAATTTGCAAATTTCTGCTTATTTTTGTTAGCAAATTTGGCCATCAGCTATGCTAGTCTATATTGCAAAATATAAAAATACGGGATAATAGCCTTGTTCTCTATAATGCAAGGCCTTTTGATTGTACTTGTACAGCATAAGTCTAATTAATAATGTAATTCAATAAGGTGCCAAAGAAATACATCATTTCAGAAGAAATATATTGCTAGATTTTCCTTGTGCACTGTATCTAGATGTGATTTTTCAATTTCAAGCTCTGGGAATGTTGTTATTCATCTTCTTCTTCATGTGCCTTGTCAGTCCCCCAGACATTGGTAATTACTAAGGAGAAAGCATGTTTGTCTTCTGCTAATCTGAGCAGTTCTACATTTCGTATGTCGGTCAATTGTCGAATATTATGAAGCCAAGACGTTTGCCTTCAATTTTGCCTTTTATTATCAATTGAGGTAGATGATATTTCTCTACCATATAGAATGTGGCCAAGATAAGAGATTTTCTTACATTTTATTGTAGTTATCAATGTTCTTTCTGTGTTGTTATTAGACATTTACAAATGAACAAATGTTTAAGAACAGCATGCAGTGCATAGAAAAAATTTCTAAACTGTAGCATTTAATAGTGATGATAATGTCATACATCCTGAATGTTTTGCATCTGTTGTCTTGCAGAGCATAGAACAATCTTCCTCTGAGCTGTACTGATCATGTAAGCATGTTTCAGAAATATTCCATCATACAAAACAGCAAAAAATATGGGTTTGGAAGAACAAAAACAACAGGCACTGTTAGCAAATTTCACAAACAGTGCCTGTTGTTTTTGTTCTTCTGCACAGGTAGGAAGGTAGTAGTGGTAATGGTGCTAAGAAATGGGACCTTTTTTAATTGCTACAATATCAAAGTGATTCCAAACTATATCCCATCATGGTGAATTTTTATAATTAAAAGAAAAAAAAGGAAGTCAAATTGAAAGCAGCTTGCTCTTATTGCCGTCATTGGAAGACAACACTGCAAGGTGCAACATTCAGCATTGTCTAAACATCCTGAAAGCATGTTTGGATTCCTTCAAAAAAACTGTCTCACACTTAGTGTTGATAATGCACCTGTTATTGTAGGCCCAAAAACTGGATTTTCAAGGCTATTAAAAGTGATTGAGCACTTTCTGGCAACAGGCTGTTTTTGTCATCCTATTTTCTGTGCTGAAATGGGACTGTATGTGTGTTTGTATACCTTGGCCAAACAGTGGCCAAGGTATACAAATATATAGCCAACCAGCACAGAATCCAAAAGGACATTTGCTGTCGCTAATTAAAATGTACCAAAATTAGATCCAGTTTAAACGATAGCACTATTAAGTTTCTTAAGAACTCGCTTTATTCTGATAGGTAGTGTAGATGCTTTTTGTTTTTGTTTTTAGTATGTTTAATAATTTTTGCTAGAATATTTATTATTGTAATAAAAGTTTGATTTAAAACATGAATTCAAGTAATTACTTGGTTTTTTTGGTTTTTTTTCCTTACTTTATTGCACCTAATTGTCATCAAAATTTATTGCAAAAAAATTTTTTTTTTTTTTTTGAAATACCGGTATCCCGGTTTCATAAATTAAAAATACCAAAATGCGGGTATTAAGATTTTGACCAGTATTGTGAGCCCTAGTAGTTACATCTTGAAGTAAATCCCACATCAGTAGACTGTGATCACTGTCACCTAGTGTTTCCTTTAGCTGCAAATTCCTAATGCATGCATCATCACTGCTGATAATCAGATCAAGAGTATTACCACCTCTCGTTGCCCCCTCGAACTTGTTGCTGTAGAAAACAATCCACAAAAGTCTTGCTAGCGTGTGAGTGACCAACCCACAAGTTCCAGTCAATATCTGGAAAGTTAAAATCCCCCCATTACAAGGCCACCTCTGTAGCCAGGTGGGCAGGAGCAGCAGTGCATAGCACACGCTTCTTGATTAGACCAGGGTTCAAGCCCATGACCACCAAATACGGAGAATGTGGAAAGGTCAGGGAATGACCACCGCATATCCCCAGAGCAATATGGCCTTAGTTGCTAATGCTCCTAAAAACCAAATAACAACAACAACAACAACAATCCCCCATTACAAATAGACTGGGCCATTTACTGGCCCAGTCTATTTCTCTGCATAATTGTTTGTTGTACTTATCCTGCATAATTGTTTGTTGTATTATCAGAGTCATTATGCCTATAACAGACTCCTACTCTCATTTTCCCTTTCCCAGTGTTTGTCACACCAAACAGACTCAACGTTCCAATGTCCACCCATGTCAACTGGATGCACTTCGTTAGATTTTGTTTCTTGACTGAGATAACCTCTCCTCCTTTCCTACCCTGCCTGTCCTTTCTGTACATATCGTACTCCCCAAATTTCAATTTCACTGCTTATATCTGTGTGACACCATGTCTCTGATATCCCAACAATATCTGCCTTTAAAGTCTTAATCAGCACTTCAGATTCATCAAATTTATTTACTATACTTCTAGCATTAGTGTACATGCAAATATACATGCACCTGTTCTTACTCTTAGTTACCCTAACACGGCCCATGTATTTATTTGTTCCATGATCACTCCCAGCAGCTCTTAAAATCCCCAGCAACTTGCTCTCTAGACTGCTGCTCATTACAATAGAAGCAGTTCAAGAATTGCTTTCACTTCTGCCCGCGGCTACTGTTATCTTTTAGTCTGTGATTTTCCCCCCCAAGCAAGCAGTTTTCTGACCCACCTAACACTGCTCAATAGCATCAGCAAATATTCTTACACCCTTTCTATTTAAGTGTATCCCATCCCTGTAGAAGCAGTCTCTCCTGTTAACAAGCCCAGATCATGCTGAAAAAATTTTCTTGCAGAGCATAGCCTTGCACAGTCTCTCCAGCGCCAAATTGTTTGATATGGATCTCATCATATACTCCCTGCTATTTTGTCTGGGCAGAATTGCGGACACTTTCAAATTCAACCCTAGCCTACAACTTTTTTTCAACATTTAACTGTACTTGTTAAGTAAATCTGAAGATCTCTTACTCTTAAGGTCATTAGTGCCAGTGTGTACAACAATATCACCTTTTGTGCCCTTAAAAGATGATATCTGCTCTACAACGTCATTAATTTTTTCCCCTGGCAGACGTACTCTGGTCCTGTGATCTGAATTCCATTCAAGGTGGGATTGAAGGTTTGCTGTTGCATATTTATCAATTTTGCAGAGTAGAAGAGCTTGAAATTTTCAAACTTTTTCTCATCCACATTTCTGAGATGCCATTATGGAAAAAATGAAAATATGAAGTTTCAAACTGCACCATTTGATAGAACAGTATTGTAATAAGAAAATTTTACTCCACTTTACAACTTCTTGTTGGTAATACTGAATTAATTACAACATTGTAAGCCAATTTTTTTTTCACACAAGAGCAATATTTCTCATCTCATATATTGGTGTGAAAAATTTAAGGACGTCAGGTTTTCACCTGTAGCTTCTCATAGGAGTGGCCTGGATATAAGAAAAGCATACCAAAGGTACAGAAATGATGAAGGAAACAACACCAACACAACAACGGAAACAAAGCAGTACAGAGGGACTTTATTCAAAAATGGCAACGTAGCACTGGCTGCCATGATACAGATGCATCACTGCCAAAGGTGAAACAAAGGAAAGAGGTGGTCCTCAGTAGGAGATATGGCCACCCCTAATGTCGATGCAGGCTTTGCACTGCCTGTCCATACTTAGAAAAATGTTGTTGATAAGTTCTTGTGGTAACGTCATCCATTCCTCTGTCAGCACCATCGTCAGCTGGTGAACATTTTCTGGTGGGTGTGGGCGTGCCGTTAGGCATCTCCCCAGAGCATCCCATACGTGTTAGATTGGATTTAGATCGGCGGAGCAGACAGACCAATCCATATGAACAATGTCCTCACTTTCCAAAAGCATATCAACAGCTGCATTGTGATGAAGTATGCCGTTATCATCCATAAACACGAACTCGGGGCCAGTGGCACCTCGGAACAGACGCACATGGGGAAGGATTACCTTAGTAGAGTAGTGTGCACCAGTTACAGTACCGCCGTTCAGTATCTGGAGTTGTGTACGTCCATCCAAGATAACACATCAACTGCCATATCGATCCTTTTCAGTGATGTTTGCGGGGTGATACTGTGTGCCAACCTCTTGCCAGATTAGCTGACATCTAGAATCGCTGCTGAGACCGAATCTACTCTCATCAGTAAAGAGTATCTTAAGTAAAGATTTTGTGGTTGTAACCTTTAGAAATAGTGTTGGTCCTTAAGTTTTGCACACCAGTGTACAAGATTTACTCTAAATCCCAGGGGCTTGCATCTGGTGAGTATGGGCTTGGCCCACCCAGTATCCTGAGCTGAATATCATCATTCTTCCCTCTCTTGGGGATTCGTTTCTACTTCTCTCTCTTGGTGATTCGTTTCTACTTCTCTCTCTCTCAGGGTAACTCGGTAACTTTTTTTTTTTTTTTTGGCTGGTGCAGCATAAGCCTTGGGCTTCCTTGCATCATATGTGTAATAGTAATAATAATAAACTGGAACCTTTCCCATCATTTATGAATTTGGACTTATTTATAGTTTCTTTGTAACAAAACCTGATACTAACCTAATACTGTATCTGAGTCGCTGTAAACATGAAACTTGGGTAAGTATTTCAACAAGTTACTTTAATGGTCATAAAAGATTTAAAAATGCTTCATGCAGTATTTCAGTTTTCTGGTTGGTTATCAGATACTCTATTGATAAATGAAAACAAAGCCGGCCATCTCATTTGTTACAAGTTAAGTTTGCTCTATTATGAAAACGCTTTAACTGGCATTAAACATCATCAGACAGAGGCAGTTACTCACCAGATCCTATGTGGATGAAAAGCCTGGTCCAGTGGATGCTGCCTCTTATTTCCAAAGTTCATTAAATAGAAGTTTTCCTGTACTTAAATACATGTGCACAAATGATAACTGCAGTTTATTTTTGTTCTCTGAGGATAACTTTCATTCTTCGAAGTATTTCTTTGTTGCATGATTACGTGGTGCACACGTTCCCATTGAAAAATGTTGTTATTAATACCAAGTTCATTGATGGCGATAGCCTTCTCTAGGTAATCTGTGAAAATAATGCCCATCTCATCCAGAAAACTGACAGTAACACCTTTCCTGCAGCTGGTTGCACTATGGCCGTTTTTGGGATTTGGTGGTGATGATGGATGTTTCCATTGTTTCGAAACCTGGTTTTTTTCTGGGTCAATGATTGTATCCATGATTCGTCCATAGTCACCAATTGGAGAAAAAACTAGTTAGGATTACTGTCTCACACATAGCGATCGATTCACCAGAGCATGCCTGCCTTTTTTTTTTTCTGAAGTCATGTGAGCAAGTGAGGAATCCATTATGCTGAGATGTTATTCATATTTAAATCATTGTGAATTATGCTTACCACTGATCTGTAGCTTATCCCAGTCTTAGCAGATATCTGTGTTTATTTGTTTTCTGGCGGTTATCTGAGCGTCAGCTGTTCAATTTTCTTCATGAATTCAGCAATATGGGATGTGGATGGTTCCATTGAACTATCTCCTCCAATTTTTATGGCGTCATACGATGGAGAGATGTCCCCATATACACTGTAGACATCTCTTCCTTTATAGGCCTTGGCTTTTGCCTTGCAAAAACAGGAATTTGATAATGGATCAATATTCAACTTTATCTATGATAACACTCTCATACATTGAGCTCTGTAACAAAAGAAACATAAGGGTTAGAGCAATTAAACTTCTGACATATATTACTAAATAAACAAGCAGTACAGTCAATAAAACATAATTTCATAGAATTCACAGAAGGTCAGGGAAAAAGTTTTTGATATCCTCCCTCATAAATCAGAAAGTTGGCAGCTATTTTTGCTAATACCTGCCAACTTTTAAAGGCTGGCCCTTGTAATAGCATTGCTGAAATGATTCAAGGAAGTGAGTTTATACAAAATCAGAAAAAAAAAAAAAAAAAATTACCCACTTAATTTGCCCATCCCTTCTAATAATTTGTGCAAACAAAACCTTTTATAACAATAGATGGAAGTTTATGCAAACAACCAATTAACAGTCCCCTTAATTAACCTGATCTAATTCAAATTAGACACAGATTTTGATTATGTGCTCACATTAAAAATTATCTGGCATGCATATGAAAATATCTGTTGGCAGTTGGAAAATTGTTAATCATTCATTTTATTTGATTATTTCTTTACACACAAATAGATTGAATAACCCAATAACAGTACAAAACAAATAAATAATAATAAAATACTGCCATCCTGAATAATAAATGAATAAAATTGCACATAGCATTTTTAGTCTTTATATATTATAAATAGTATTAATCACATCAAATGATGCAAAGAAGAATAATTCATTTATTATTCTTCATCAACCAAAAAAAGAAATTCCCAATGTCACATGTGCCATTTCTAAAAAGTAACAATCCAATTTTGTCTTGAATCTTGTGAGACTCTCACTGCCTCACCTGCTTTGGGGTCTTTATATTAAAAATAATAATATTATTAATTGCACCAATGTTGCATGGAAATTAACTTATTCTGCATCAGCCAGAAAAAATCCCCAAGTCAATCACGGTACATCCATCTTTAAAAAGTAACAATCTAATTCTGCCTTGAATCTTGTCAGACTTTGTGCCTCAAAATACATTGGGAGGCAACTTATTCCAGTGATAAACAAGACATTTCCTGTTGGTAAACTTCATGAGATCTAATCTATTGCTTCCCAAAATTTAGTATTTGTCTTCTTGTT
Source organism: Mastigoproctus giganteus (assembly GCF_048544385.1). Taxonomy (NCBI): domain Eukaryota; kingdom Metazoa; phylum Arthropoda; class Arachnida; order Uropygi; family Thelyphonidae; genus Mastigoproctus; species Mastigoproctus giganteus. Next base: position 163,072,959 of record NC_143583.1, on the reverse strand, counting down.
TTACCTGCGAACATGGAAATGCCTCCCTCATTCAATCTACTTATTCCTTCAAGCATCTCTAACAGGTCACCCCCTGAGATTCCAAGTCTCCAGGGGCTCTGCAGGCCACATCTAATAAATTCCTCATAGGGACAACACATAGCACTCCCAACTAGGGGAGTGCTAAAAAGAGTGCTTGTCTTTTCCCCGGATTTTGGGGATCCGGGGATTATTGTAGGTGGAATTAAAACTGAAAATTTCACAGCATTTTATTTATTCACATATATATAATTATATATATAAACTACAAATTGAAACATATTCAAAACTTACTTTTCAGAAACTTAACATGTTCTTTTTAAACCTTGACAGACTAGTGACTACATTGTTAAACAAAAATTTATTTCACTTTAGTTTATTTTGAAACTGATTTGGCAATTTACATGTAATATGAACGTAAGAAACACAGGAAATTTACGCTTTTATCACTTAGTCTAGTTCTAAGTTTGGTTATAAATAGTCCTGCAGCCGAAAAGGACCTTTCAGCTTCTACACTTGTTGGTGGTATGGATTCGAGTGCATCCATTAATTTTAATACATTTGTTGTTTTTTCACCAGTTGCCTCAAAGATTTCGAACTCCTTGAATATATTCTTTGCAAGTGATTAACCTTCAGCTTCATGTTGAGGGTCTTTAGAAACGCATTCAGTTTGTTTTTTGATTTGACACGCCAATTTCTCACAAAGCGACTACTGTCTTTCGCTCTCACACTCTTTCTCGGAGTCAGAATGTGACGAATCAGATTGCGATGATTCAGAAGAGGAAAATCCAAGACGAGTTATTATTCGTTTTGCTGTAACCAACAAGGCTGACTTGCTTGGAAATGGTTGCAACTCGGTATCTACTATTTTCCTATTTCTTTTATAATATGTTTTTCCAGTTTTTATATACTTCAATAATCCAACCAAAGCTTTTTGCCTTCTCTCGTTTATCCTTAAAATTAGTGCTTCCTGAACTTTTCTCGAAAAGATAGAATTTTGCTCAGAAAGTTCTTGTATGATGAAAGAAAAAACTCCCTCTGCAGTAAGAAGTGTTGCATCACAACTGCAATGGTTTTGCGATCTGATTTTGAGGTTTCAACGCACGCACAATGTCATTAAGAGCTGTATACCCTGCTTCACATATTGGATTTTTCATATTATAATCAATCATTGTTTTTTCAATTTGTGATTTTAACTGTAAGAATCGTTCTAACGTGGCTACCAAACTGTTCCATCTAGTTTTAGAATCGAGTACTAGGCTTAAATTTTCTTGCTTGAATGAAGATTTAACATAATTCTGAAGAATATCATTTTTCAAGGGAGACTTTCGAACCATTTCCACAATCGTTCTAACTTTATTAATGATATTAGCTATGTTTAATGCACCGGAGAATAGGTCATCTCTGAAATCACATTTTTGTTCCTTATCAGGATTGTTTTCGAAGCTTAGATTTGAATCGTAATTTTCCGTTTCATCCTCTTCTAAATATTCCTCGTTGCCTTCAGTTGTTTCTACCTCAATTACACCTTCCGAATCATTCCGTCTCTTGTATAGAATGTCGCATATTGCAAGGTGTATACCGTGGGCATAGCAAAGCTGATGTTCACAATCTATCAACTGTCCGAATTTCACCATAACACTCGCCCCATCCATTACGCATGCAACTGTATGATTCTGTATTGATAATTTAAACTCCAATAACTTCTGTTTTACTTCAACCATTTCTTCGGCGTTTATTCTACCATTAATAGCAATCAATCCTAGATTCCAAAATTTGTCTTTATCGTAATGAACATTGATATTTAAATAACATTTGTTTTTAAGCGACGAATATTCATCTAGAGAAAGGCTGAATCTCTTTACCATTTTTTAATGATTGTTCAATTTCTTTTATTATATTTTCTTTTATAATATTATACTGTTTATACACTAATTGCATAACTTGATTGGAATTTTTAGGAAGAAGCAAACCTTTTTCACTGAATGCTTGCCAAATAAATTCACTTTTACATATGGCACTGATAGGAAATCCATCTACAGCTAGAAGCTTTGCAATGATTTCTTCTTTTGTGTCTTTCTTTAAAAAACTAAACAATGTTGGCTGAGAATGAACACTTTTTAAACATTTTGAAGAGCTTTCTACAGATTCATCCCCTGCAGAACGTTTGAGGTTACAATAATTTGCCGACGTAGGCTTCTCAATAGAATGTTTAGTTTTTAAATGCCGAAGCAAGCCACTTGTCGAAAAACCGCTACATTTCAGTATTGCACCACAATGACTACACTTTGCTTCTTCGTTATTATTACATTTAATGAAGAACTGCCAGACGAATGTTTTTGATCTCTCCATCGTCACAAAATATTAAAACAATAAGATATATATAAAGCGGCTTAACTGCAAGAGGATCTTTCTAGGACAAATGACATGTATAATCAAGAAGAGTCGAGACTTGAGAAATGAACACAATGACATTACAGAGATATGTAAGAGAGTGCTGGGCTTTCGCTTTCGGCTTTATATATATATATATATATATATATATATATATATATATATATATTGCAAATGTGATGTATGAAAATAAATATTTTTCTAAATTAAAATAATACACATCTTTATTGCTGACGATATCTCAAATTATGAAGAAACTATTTATCTTGCCAGCGTTGTTGTTATTTGGTTTTTAGGAGCATTAGCAACTAAGGCCATATTGCTCCAGGGATATGCAGTGGTCATTTCCTGACCTTTCCGCATCCTCCGTATTTGGTGGTCACGGGCTGAAACCCCAGTCTGATCAAGAAGCGTGTGCTACGCACGGCTGCTCCTGCCCACCTGGCTACGGAGGCGCCATCTTGCCAATGCACGATGATTGCATATATATATATATATATATATTTATGTGTGTGTGTAAGACTGTTAGTATTGATTATTAAAGTTAGTAATTCAGACCGGGAAATCTCAGGATAAATAAAATTTCCCAGGATAAATCCCGCAGCAAAAATCAACCGGGATCCCGGGAAACAATCCCTACTCCCAACTAATGCTAATTTAGTTGCCCCTCTTTGGACCCTCTTTAGAAGTTCTGTTGTCTTTTTTAGGGGAAGGTTCCAGGTTTGAATGCAATATTCCAAATGAGGTCTTGCCATCATTTTATAAAAAGGTATAATAATAGACTCCCTTTTGGCAAAGGTTCTGTTGATTATTGATAGTATGCAGTTTTCATACTAGTTTTCATTCAGATTTCATCTCTGAGCAATTTGTGGTTTGCCACCACTTACAAGTGGCCAAAATAATAAAATGTTATATTTTAATCTTCTACCTAAACACCTAACCAGCCTCTATGCAAGCATCCCATTTATATCTTTAAGTATAAGCACCACTGACGAAAAATTATAAAATTTTCATCCAGCCTGCATTTAAATAGAGCTCCCCTTGGTTTAGATAAAGAATAAGAACTAAGGGCAGAATCAGAAATAAAGAATTTTATCCCTATATGAATAATTTCACTAACATGATCAAGCAAGTGGTAAGATTGGGAAGTTTAAAGCAATCCAGCCAAGGAAAGAGGAACAGAAGTTGTGCAGATTATCCAATTTCACATTATGAACATTATTCTTTATTAGAATCTTGTTGTTTATTTTATGCCTATTTTTTTCTGAAGATATCATTTATATATAGATTTCTTTGTGACCAAGGTAGAGTTTTACATTCCTTTAATTTTATTTTTTTATTTTAGCTTCGAAATCTTGTTGATAGCTGTATAAGCCCTGATCCTTGTGATCGGCCAGATATAAAATATATCCACAAGCTTTCACAGGATATGTACAGGATGTATTCTACTGGATCAGCTACATCAGTAGCACCTCCATCATCACCTGCTCCCTCTACTAATAGTGAACATTCAATTAGGTTGCCCTAGAGAAAAGGTGTTATAATTAACATTTCTGTCTATTTTTTTGTTGCAGAGGACCATGTGGAGTTGTTTTGAATTAATTTTATTTCTCTGATAATTTTTTTTTTATCCAGTTATTTTTGGAACAAAACCGAATCACCATTCTAATTTTGGAAAAGAAAGTAAATTTGTGTGTGTGCATCTGCATATTCATGCATGTACAGTAAACTCTAAAATTTGACACCCTTGATTGAGAGATGCCAGATTTTAAAATTTTCCAGATTTTTTTTAGTTGAGCAGTTTTAGAGAAGCACATTTCAATAAATATTAAGCACAAACAATTGAGTTTATTTACATCCATAAAAGTTTATAATGACTCTTGTCCCTTCATCTGTTTTTTGTGGGCAGCAAGATTTAAAATGCACGGATAATACAATGGTCTTAATTCTCATAACAGAACAAACATTGTGTTTTTAATAAGTTTCCCAGTATTGCACTACTTTCAACAAATAACTTTAGCTATATATTATTACTATTTTGAAACTGATTTTGTATGCCACGATGCAGCTCACATCTAATACCTTCTTATAACTGTTTTGTGTGTGTGTTTTTACTGGAGACCTGCTGTCTAATGTGAGACCAGTTAGTCAGGCTATCATAGCAGTCTTATCTTTTAAACAAATGGCCAGTTAAACTTTTGACAATGCCATCTGTTTGGAAGTAGTGCAGTACCAGGGTAATTCATTGCAAATGCAAGTTTGTTTTGCTGTGAGAATAGGCCATTGCATTATCCATGCAGCTTAAATCCTGCTAATCACAAAAATGGATTAAAGGACAAGATAATCTTGCAAACATATAGAGAAACACTGCTTTTTTTTTGCATTAAAAGAAATGCAATCATTGATACAACTGCCAGATTGCTTTCTTAATATTTATGGATTGTGAAATGTTTGATATTTTTTTTTAATATGCTAAAATATGCCAGACTTTAATTCCAGATTTTTCAGAGTTTACTGTATGCATTATGCATGTATTTGTTGTTGGTGCTGAAAGAGCTTACATGTGTAGTTATTTTTAAATTCTTAAAGGTGGAATTCAGTCAGGATAGTCAAAATATTCTTGGAATGCCTGAGCTGAATTGCTCTTCTCATCTAGATTAAGGGAGAAAAATTAATTCCCTTGCACTAATCTGTAATCTTTAAATGATGAAAGCTAATAAAAAAAATAGCCTTTAGAGTTATTACATAGGTAAACAGTAGGGTGAAAATCAACTAATGGCCCAAAAATAATCATGATAAAATTTTTTTATGTACATTTTTATAAATTGTTAATGTTTTGATTGTGTTTTAATTTAAAGTTAAACAAAATACTGTAAAAACTCAAAAATCTGGGACTTGGGGGAAAAAAAAAAGGGGGATATTTTATTGAGTGTTATTAACATATGACAATAACTGTTCATACATGGTCATATGTATATGATTATGGCTCACCTCAGGGAAATCTTTAACTATCCACCAAAGTGGCAGCTGTAGGAAAGTTTCCCGAACATCGCATTCTGTGCCTGCTTTAAAATTTGTATAACATTCAATTTGAATGACATTGTCTGTCAGGCATCACCAGGAATAAGCAGATGAGTGATACATACCAGGTGTTGAATATGATTATCAATGAACTGAAAGCAGTGTTTCCAAAAGTGAGTTTAACAATGTTGGGAAACACTGCTTTGGAAAATTATGACCATAATGTAATTTATAAATGTCATTACGGTATCTTTGGCAAAATTCTAGTATCTTGGACCACTGTAGCAGATTTGTGTAATAAATATGTACTAGGGCCCTATGGCTGCTGTTAGTAAACAAGTGAACACTCTCTTAATGTTCTGGGAACCCAGATGGCTTTTTTGAAATAGAATTTGGCTTTCTTTATTGATAATTTTATTATTTTGCTCAATTGAACAATATGCTGTTCAATTGAAACTGCTCAATTGAACAATATGCTGTTATTGTCATAGTGGCAGCATTGCTTTTCAAGTACTGTATGTGGAACTTTGCATAATATTTCAATGACTGTGAACTTTACTACCTGCAATTTTCTACATTCTTAGGTTCCAAAAAACCAGCAATGGTTTATTCCCAAGGGCACCAGATTTATAAGGTTTTACTGTATAAAATAATTTTTTCTAGTCATTTTTTACTGATGTATATTTTTTATCTATATAATCTTGTTAATTTATACATTTTTTTCCCTAGTCATCTTGATTTTATTCTTATTTATTATCAGTTTGTTAAAATAATAAAGTTGTTTGCTCAATTTTATTAGCTCACAGTAGGTATTACTATAACTTATTTGTAATTTTTCCTCTAAAATATCGAGATACTGTCCATACAAATATCAAATAAATTTCATAAATACAGAAAAACCTCAATTTACTGGACTTGGTGTGAGGGTGGGGAGGGGGGGGATCTGTCCAATAAATATTCATTAAAATCAAGAGAAATACATATAGTTGCCGAAGTTGCTAGGATATGAAAAGTTCTATATTATGAAATAAAAAAGATTAAATGTAGTAATACGGTACTGTATTTTATTGTATTTATCAATTTTGCAGAGTAGAAGAGCTTGAAATTTTCAAAACTATTTCTCACCTACATTTCTGAGATGCCACTATGAAAAAAATGAAAATATGAAATTTCAAACTGCACCATTTGATAGAAACTATTGTAATAGGAAAATTTTACTCCACTTTACAACTTCTTGTTTGGTAATATTGAATGAATTACAACATTGTAAACCAATTTTTTTTTCACACAAGAGCAATATTTCTCATCTCATGTACAAGATTTACTCTAAATGGAACTTTACCCATTATTTATGAATTTGGACTTATTTATAGTTTCTTTGTAACAAAACCTGATACTAACCTAATACTGTATCTGAGTCACCGTAAACATGACTTGGGTAAATATTTCAACAAGTTACTTTAATGGTCATAAAAGAGAACAAAAATGCTTCAAACAGTATTTCAGTTTTCTGTCTGATTATCAGATACTCTATTGATGAATGAATGAAAGCAAAGCCAGCCATCTCATTACGGAAATTTATTATATTACTATAGCCATCTCATTAGTTTCAAGTTAAGTTTTCTCTATTATGAAAATATTTTAACTGGCATTAAATACCATCAGACAAAGGCAGTTACTCACCTGATCCTGTCTGGATGAAAAGCTTGGTCCAATTTAACTGAATTGCTTCTGCTGCTGACTAAAAAGGTAGTGAAAAATTGAGAATGGAAAAAATAAAAATTTTTTCTGTTGTTTTAAGAAAGATAAATTTGTGAACAGATAGTAATAAAATTCTTCATTAAACCTATAATAATTTTTCTGTATAGAGTTCGTTCCATTGTTTGTTTAATTTCAGTGCTCTGAAATAAGAATACAGTTAAATTTGTTCATGTTTAACCTTTTCAAAAGTGAGTTTTCCAGAAATGTGCTTCTTATTTTGACCTGGTTGCTCCACATTAGAGTAAAATTACATCAACTCAGAATTAAAAAATGAAAACAATTTTTTTAATGTAATAATATTCCATACATCTGTTTATACAGAATGTTTCATTTAAAATGTACCAGGGTCTATCTTATTTATTTTTAAGTTTAGGCAGTTTTGTGGTTTGCATTCTTTTTTGTCATATATGGGCTGAAAATTTTGATTTTAATGTGAAAATTGGATTATGTATTACTATTTAGATACTACAGTTTTCTAAATTAAATTTTGTCTAATTAACTGCTTTTTTTTTTCGTACTCAGAGGAAATGTTGTTCCCTGTCTTCAGTTTAGTCTAAAAGAATCATCAGCTTACTTCTGAAAAGAATGGAAAATCATTTTATTTGAAGAGTAAGAAGATTAACACAACACTCATAGCATGTGGAGACAACACAAACTGCCAAACGTGTATATACTTGGAGAGCAAACATCACATATGGCCATTATGTTTTTTTTTTTTTTTTTTTCCCCTCAAACAAATTTCCTTCATTTCAGAAAATACACTGATGACAATTTAGACTAAAGTGAAAATGGGGAGACTTTCCCACTGAGAAAAAAGCAGTTGACTAAGCAGAATTTTAATTTAGAAATCTTAAAATCTAAATGGTAATACTTAGCCAATTTCCAACATCAAATTAAAAATTTTCAGCCCAAATATGACAAAAAAATATCCAGCGACAAATGGCTTAAACCTAAAAGAAGCAAAATAGATCCAGGTGTCTTTTAATAAAGCGCCTTGAATCACTTCAATTTCATCATCATCCATATCTGAATACCAGAGAACATCAGCTTTTTTAAGCCCAAATTAGACATCATATTTAATTCTGACATCTGTTATAAACTGTGTATTATTATTTGGAAATAGATAAGAAATAATAGCACCTATTGGAAGGTTTCAAAACAATATATTATTTGAAGCATTGTCGAAGTAACCTTGGGGGAAAAAAAAAAGTAAATATGCATACATACATACATACATACTCCTGCATGAGTTAATGGAGTGAAAGCATTATACTATTAAAGAAACTGAATAATTTCAAAGTGTGCAAATGAAGGGAACTAATACACAGAAATTATAGTTTACTCAGATAATGCTGCTCTGTGTTGAAATAAACTTTTTTTTTTTTATTTATTTATTTTTTAATTATACAAAAGTATGCATAGTTTGCTGAGGTAACCTTGCCTCCTTTGCACCATATGCTTTCAGTTTTTTTTGGATTTGTGCATTAAGATGCTAAAAGACGTATGATTGAATACATTCAAATTACAATGGGGAAAAAAGGGTTTCATCTTCCAGGAGAGAATTTCCATTCAAGAGGAAATAAACAAGAGATATAGAGTCCTGATGAGATGAAGTTCTAGCAGATGGAATTCTTCTTTCCATCGTATTTTAGCGTATTTTAATTGTGTTCAATTATTTATCGTTTGGCCTTTTAGTTTGCAAATACAAAAATACTAAGGTACATATTAGCAGAGTGATCAAGTGCAAGGGTACAATAGTGTGCGTACGTGTGTGTGTGCGCGCACGCGTGCACACACACACACATTTGAGTTGATTGTGGCTGATAAATACTGTAATGTTCTCATATTCTCTCTAGCTTATAAACTCCTCTGTTCCTATATGGCCATTCTGGAGTATAAACAGAAAATTTTAATTATTTCAAAGAATACATGGTTTTATTAGCAAGCAAAAGCATGTGTACTTTTGTATGATACCCATTTAAAAAAAATAAAAAATTCTTTCTATTTCAACATAGAGTAGTGTTATGTGAGTAGAAATTGAATAAATTATTTTTAAGAATTTTCTTTTAATTGCATGTAGTCTATGAAAAAAATATAATAGCATCTTGAAGTGCATAGCCAGTTGGAATGAAAAAGTCATCTCCTTATGATGTATCTTTCAGTGTCCACTTATGACTTGTACTGGTTTATCTATTTCATTTTTAATATATTTAATGAGAAATTTTGTGCTGAAAAACCTAAAAAAGAAATATCCAGATCCCTTTTATACAAAAGGAAAAAAAATTCAACTTCAATTTTTTTTTTTTTTTTTTTTTTTGTAAATTAGGAACTTTTAAATACATGGAAACACTGAATGCACTATTGTGATAAGTGGTAACAGTGGTCATTTACTTAAAAGTTTCTCCATTATCAATATAATACTGCATTGATTTATTAAGTATTTACCTGGTCAATATGGTTGATTATACTGCAAAATACTTGCTGTAATGAAAACAATTTCAAGTTTAGAAATTACTGTTGATGAATTATTTTGATATTCCTTTTATTACAAAAAAATATACCAGTATACCATTCTTTCAGTATCCACTTATGAAAATGTAGTATATTATAGCATTTGCTTGAACCAGGATAATACAGATAAAATAATATTAAATACATGGTTTCCACAAATGAAGAGTGGGGGAGATTGTAAGTTGGAAAGGGTTTGTAGGGACATTTGGGGGGGAAAAAAGGTTGTTACTATACAAAATATTTTTATTTGATTTACCACCTCAAAGTTTTTGTACATTATACTTTTGTTTACTATAATAAAATTTGTTTATAATAAAAACAGTTGGATCAAAATGCCTAAATATACAAACCAGAGGGTAAAGACATATTGAATAAATTAAAAACTCCAGAAATTTTATCACAAATATGTATTAATATACTCACTGAATCTATGGAGCATAACAGTGAACTAATATGTAAGGGGTCTAGAGTGCCTCAACATTCTTGTGTGAATGACAACCTTTAATCAACTTCTTCAGGGTACTAATTTTGTGGAATTCAGGGTGGCTCCCACTTCAGTCTGCCTCCAGGGCTTATAGACTAAGTGTTGCAACACTTCTTACCTGTACAGCTGCACTTAAACCTGGATATCAAGGACTTTGTGAGGTTTCACATTGTAGTGTAACAATAACAACACCATACCATGCATTACGCTGTGAAGCTGTTTTGCCTTTATTGACTGCCATAACTGCTTCACCACTGTTTTTCTGTTTGAAGTTGTGATGTTTCCATTGCCGACTCATGTCTTGTCTCTATATCGTCATAATAAACTTGCATAGTGGTGGCACCACGATTCAATTCCTGGAGCTATTTCTTCCCGCCCCCACTGGGAACATTTCTCCACTTCTGATAGCACACCAGATGTTCTGTGTACCTCTTGCACAATAAACTTGCTGATAATGAAGTTAGTCTCACAATATGGCATTTACACTGCCAACACATATGCTAAACTTGCTAGTGATCTCCCACATGGTTGCATGGTGACTGGCTTGCACCAATTCATCCACCCAATCAGAGTTGTTTCATTAAATGCTTTGTGCTTTACCTAAATGTTGCAAGTTCAGTGTAGATCACCAGAAGACAAGCAAACAGTCAGCCTTATGGATGCCTGTTATACTGTAACTGCATGTATGATAATCATTACTGCATGCTGAGTACATTTGGAATCCATATTATTTGTAGCATGTAAACTACAGCCACATTTCCCACCTCACATCAACTATCTGACATTCATCGGCTGAATATTTGCAGTTTATTCCAGAAGTCTGTCTCATTTAATTGAACTGTGTAAGTCTATATACTGGGCAATAAGTAACCTCCCTGTCTGGGGAAAAATTTTGTAAAGCATGTGAGTTGTGCAATAGTCATGACAAGAGCCCACCAAATCACCAGGCGCCTCCGTAGCCAGGTGGTAAGGAGCAGCAGTGCGTAGCACACGCTTCTTGATTAGACCGGGGTTCGAGCCCGTCACCACCAAATACAGAGGATGCGGAAAGGTCAGGTAATGACCACGGCATATCCCGAAGCAATATGGCCTTAGTTGCTAATGCTCCTAAAAACCAAAACAACAACAACAACCAAATCACCAAAATTGACACCTTGGGATTTTTTCCTTCGGAACTACCTGAAATCCAGAGTGCATACTATAACACCATTGCACCTGTAAGACCTCAATACATGGATACAAGCCTACCGCAGCATTATTGATGCTGCCATATTGTGTTGTTTATAATGATACCACTGTACAAACCTAATCCTGTGCTTTGACAGGTAGTAATCATTTTCAGTTTAACTCATCTGGACCTTGCATGTCCTCGATTTCAATTTACTCGTGGAATGTTTTGCTCTGACTGTTATGGTAACAGAAGTAGTGCTATTAACTTTTAAGATATACCACCAGAGAGGCACCAATCTAGCTTGTTGAACAACTTAAAGCTTGTCTGTATGCATACCACTCCAACTCCGGTGCTATCTTGAGTTTTGAGATTTTCTCCTGGTTAGGGACTTTAAATCTCTCTCTCTCTCTCTCTGTGTGTGTGGGGGGGGGATGGGGATGCAATTGTTGATTATGAAATTTCAAGAGGTTGGTACAGAGTTCTGCAATAAATATAAACTAGTTGTGTAATGAAGTTACTTTGGGGTGGGGGGCAGGCTAAGGCAAATTACAAAAAGCCCTTCACTAAAAGCATGAAGAAAAGCAGCAAAGAATTCAATACATATGTTAACACTAGAAGGAACGGGATGAATCATATTGGTCCACTGGATATGAATGGTATGCCTGTTGATGGTCCTTTATAGATGGCTGATAAACTGAATAAATATTTTGCATCTATATTTACACATAAAGAAGCTTTTAAAGATGAAGTTAGCAGAAATTGATTGAATACTGATTTGGAATGAAATGATTTTATCATAACAGAAAGTAAGTTTATAGAAAATTTGCTCCAACCAAGAGTGAAAGAGCACCTGGGGGCTGATGGAATCAACCCAATTATATTAAGATAAACTGCAAAAGAGGTAGCTAAACCATTAGCCATAATAATGAGAGCATCTTATATTTAAGAGGAAGACCTGTAGATTGGAGGGAGGCTATGTAAATGCAGACAAAGGATGAAGTGTTTAACTGTAGACCTGCCAGTTTAACCTTTTGTGCCAAGGAAAATAATGGAGTCAATATTTGTAATGTAAAGAAGTATGCAAGGTCAGCTTGATAGGAGTGGAGCCCTATGGCATTCACAGCATGAATTTGTTAAAGGTAGGTCAGGCAATCATGCAAAGAATAATTTTGACATTACATATTTCCATAAAACCTTTGATACTGCACCACATGTATGATTGTTGTATAAACTGGAGCAATGTAGCAATAGCTACAATTTACAATGGATAAAGGAATAGTAAAGTAATAGGAAACAAAGGTAGCTATAAATGGCTACAGCCCTTCATAGACTAATTAATGTGAGGAATGGAGTCCCACAGGGGTCAGTATTAGTCCTCTTAATGTTTTTAAAATATTTATTGATATAGATATTTCAAGTTTGATGTTTGAGTTTTCTGATAATACAAAGGCAGGCACAGTAGTTAATAACAGTAATTGGGTGCTATTTCAGAAGGACTTAGATAAACAAAACAGATCAACTAAATAATGGCAATTGAGGTTTAAAGTGATAAATGCAAACTACTGCATTTGAATTGCAGTAATCTCAGAATAACATGCCATTTGGGTGGTATCAAACTCAAAGCAATGGAGTATGGAAAAAAAAAATCTAGGGATATTGTAGTCTAACATGACACTCTGTGCAGTGTAAGCAAACTGCTAGAACAGCTCATAGGGTTCTGTCAATGATAGACAGGAAGTTTTCCAACAGGGGCAAATTAACCCTATTGTATAAGACACTGGTATCCAGTTCCAAAGCTGTATGCAGTAGTCCAGAGGTTAGGCCTCATCTAGAATACTGCATATAGCTTTGGAAACCCCAATTTAGGAAGGATTTGTTGGCAAGGGTGCAAAGATGTGTAAGGTTGGTTGGGAGTACAGAAAAAATATTCTTACCAAGAAACACTTTAGTTTGTAAATTGCAGTCTCTGGAATTGCCTCATGTGCCTGTGTGGTGACCTAATTAAAGTTCATAAGGCTATAAAAGGGCCAAGTCTAAATCCTCATGGCATCTTTACTCTTTCTAAGATGGAAACACATAAGGACACTTAAATTGGAAAAGTATGACTGCTGAACAGATGTGCAAATATTTGCATTCAGCCAGAGTTGTTGGGAAAAACTTCCCCCTAGTGTTGTGGAGGTGGGTAGTTTGAATAAATTTAAGGAAGGTGTGTATGAATTATTGGACAACTGATTTTTCTCTCCCCCCTTTTTTTTTGTTATAAGCCATGTTTCATCCTTGCATCGTAATGTCTATTACTAATTTTTAAAAATTAGTATTAATATGCGGCTTACCAGCCATTATTGGCATCAGAAAAACTAAACATCAGGACAGAATTGTCCTGTGTTTTCAACTTCAAATGGACAACCAGTAGCATGGAAAAACTATATAGTTTTGGTTGAATAATCAAAAAACTATTAAACTTTCAAAGAATGTGTGATATTAGTATTAGTTGAGGCATACGATGCAAGAAAGCAAACTTATGTAGCATCAGACAAAAAAAAAAAACCCCTCCCATTTCACCCATCTATTCACTCCAAATGCTTGTCCAGCTCAGCCTTAAATTTATTTAAGCTATCAACTTCCACAACAAGAGATGGAAGTCTGTTCCAGCAATCAACTACCAGCTGGCTAAAGGCAAATTTCTGCACTTCCATTCTACAACTTTCTTTCCTCAATTTGAATCTATGCCCCCACCCCCTCAAATTCTTAATCTGAGCAAGAGAAAGAATCCCATCAGCATTGAACTTGCTCAACCCATTCAAGGCCTTGCACACCTCAATCAGATCACCTCGCATGTGCCTAGTCTTCAGGTGCTCTATCTTGGTATGAATATGCCTTTGTTCCTCTCATCAGTCTTGTTGCCCTTCTTTGTACTCATTCTAATAACTCTACATCCTTCCTAAAATGAGGTCTCCAGACCTGTACACAGTATTCAAGGCGTGGCTTGACCATTGCCTTGTACAATGGGATAATTACCTCCTTGTCCCTGCTAGCAAAATTCCTATATATCATTGACAAGAAAATTTTATTCTGCAGTGATTAAAAATTATACAACTGTCTGTGTTCCCTGTTTATTCATTATTCTCATTAAATATCCACTTTTCTCTACAATAGTTGTGGTTTACAGTTTTGAGTAGTACTTGACAAGTTTTTTAAATGAAACTTTAAGTTTGTTTATTGATTTGAAAATTAGAAGCCTATCTTTTTAAATATATATTATTCACAAGAACTGTCATTTGTTCAAACAAGTTTTGCCACACTTTTATAATATACAGAAATACCGATTCCACTTTATTTTACTTAAATATTAATTTTAAAATTGATATTAGAATTAAAATGGAAAATAGATATTAAAAAAGTAAATGTACTTATACAGAGATATCATTTTGAAAGTGTATTTATAAGTAATACTGTATCGTATAAAATTTTAATAAACCACACATTCAGAAATATAGTACAGTAAATGTTACTTATTAATTTTTGCACATGTTGCAATGATAATTCTATTTTAGTGCAAGCTAAAATGCATTGTTTTACATTGCATTAAAGTTTATTATATAAAGAATGCTAAATCTAACACCTAACACTCTTTATACTGAACAAGTTGGCCAGTTGGGCAGTATTTTTAGATGTTTTTGATTAGCACTAATTCCCCCCCCCCATTTTGGGGGAGTGAGTATCAATATAGAAATTCACCTTACAGAAAGCATTATCATAAGCCATCCAATATTTTATTTATTTAATGAAAACTTTTGCTGTATCATACAATTATACTGGAAGTATAACTATAGTAAAAAAAAAAAATAAAAAGAAACACTGGACTTAGCATCAATGTGGAAAACATAGCAAGTGTAATACTAAAGTCTTTAGCCATATTTTTATTACTTTATTCCCTCCTTAGCTGAAGTCAACATATGCATAATGCACAAGTGGACTTGGAAAATAATTTGTTGTATCGAACTTTTTGTCAGAACCTTTTCATTCAAATGAGATTTTCAAAGCATTATTAGGAAGTCACCCAGAAAATGTTTTTATACTGAAAATTTTCATTAAAACTGCATTTGCTGTAAATGGAATTTTACTAATCTTGATTTTGCATTGGTTCAGTGCTGGTTATATTTTGACTCTGTTTACACTTTAGAAGGTTGCACGTGTATGAAGAATTCCTGAAGGATTTATATGAATAATCTCTATATTAATTAATTAATTAATGGTGTGCTACTTCAAAAGGACTTATATAAACTAAACAGATCAACTGAATAATGGAAATTGAGGTTTAAAGTGATAAATGCAAGGTACTGCATTTGAATTGCAGTAATCCCAGAATAACATACCATTTGGATGGTATCAAACTCAAAGCAATGGAGTATGGAAAAAAAAAATCTAGGGGTATTGTATGTGATCAGGTATATGAGGGGGGTGATCATTTAATTTGCAGACTGATGCAAGATCTTATGTTAATTGTCATTATTTGAATCTTCTGTGGATTTCTTCTTTTCAAAATAATCTCCCTTAAATTTTAGACATTTTTGCCACCCTTGTACCCACACATTAAATGCTTCTTGCAAGCAATTTTTCAAAAGACTGCGAAGTGCTTCCATTGTGACTCTGTGAGCATCGTTGTATTGGATGTGAAACACTTGCCTTTCAGAGCTTTCTTCAGACATGGAAACAGGGGAAAAAAATCACACAGGGCTAAGTCTGGTGAATAAGGGGGATGTGGCAGAACCTCACTACCTATGGCAGTGATCACTGCCTACACAATATTAGCCATATGAGGTCTGGCACTGTCTTGATGGAGAAACCAGTACCTTGGTAGGATTGGCCATATGCTTCATCTCTTTAACAGTTTCCAATGCATTTAACACAATAATGAATCACATATTGCTGTTCAATCTGTATGTCCAACATGACACTTGCTTCAAAATGATCATTAGTTACACAACTAAAAAAAACAAAAAACTCTTCATGCAATGCTAGCTTGACAAGTACTGGCATGCGCGCACACACAGTCTGCTCAGTAGGATTCGGGGAGTGCGCCTGTAGTAGCAGTTATGGAAAGTTCATGCAGTAAAAATCTTGCACCAGTCCATGAATTTAATGATCACCCCTCATATATATCACTTTAATCATAAAAGGAAAATTAATTCAACTTGTTCAAAGTTTCTCTGGATATGTTTCTAACTTATTTTCAAAAAAAGGAGACATGGCTGCTATGATATTTTTCTTTTAATTAATTATACGTTATAACAGATATCCAGATCCCTGGTTCCTTTTCTAGAATCTATATTTAGTTTTTCTATTACATGTATAAGTATGCTTAGTAAGAAAAAAATTTTATTTGTGTTGTTAGTTGTGTAGAAGGTATTTGATATGTGGAAAATAATTTCATCAACTTTTGTGAATGGTTATCCAAATTTAATACAAGAGATTTATGTATATTCTGTTTTTTCCCCTTTAAAAATTTATTTCCTTATTATATGTAAATGTACAAACATAAATATTGACTGAATTTTAAGTGTTTTGAAAAAACTTGTTTTTTTCTTGACTTTTTTTGTATTATCATGTAAGGAAAAAAAATCTAAGATTAAGAAATGGTACAGTGAAAGAAAGCTGTGTGCTGTAAAAAAAAAACAATATTATAATAATCACAAATTTGGCCTGTACAGAATGGGAATTAAACTCAGATTGCTATTAATAGAAATTTTAAGGACTAAAAATAAAATTTAATCATTTATCAGTTTTTTTTTTTTTTTAATATGTTCTACTTATTGCTTTTAAAATACTATTATGATAAAATCTGCCAAAGTCAAATGAACAAATATAACAACATTAATTTATAATGTTGGACTTATGGGCAGACTTCATATTAATATTTAAATAGTACTTAAAGAATGCTAAGCAGCGTTCCTAAATTTATTTAATAAATCAGATGTCTTAAAAACAAACAGGCTTATTTACTTTTGATTAAATATAAATGAAAAGAATAACAGGTTTATATATGTATATATACACCCAGAGCTTTTTTTTTGCACAACTCTAAGTGGCATACAGTATATATGAAATTTGTCATTCTGTTAATACATTCCGTCCATTTTTAATAGTTCCTAATAATACAAATGTAGTTTATATATCAATATAAATAGCTAACAAGTAATGATGGTTGTAAAATGTGTGTCTTTAAAGATGAATTTATATAATAATGTTTGAAATGTGAGCAGAGGAAATCACACTTTTATTGAAGTTTCAAGAGTTGTAAAGAAATTAAAATTCTTACAAAAATTAGCCAATAAAATTTCACTGTTATGTTGTCTTCATGGTGTACAATTAAAAACACACTCCCTCGATACATAAGTCTTAATTGGAAAAAAAAAACACCAAAATAAAAATTTCAAACTTTTTTTAAAAATTTAGAAAAACAAATCTTATCTGCAATCCACATACAAGTAATATATTGGTTATTTTGTATATGTGGTTAAAAATCATGGTTACACAGATTTCAAATATGAAACATTTCATTACAAGTTGACCTAACTAGGTTATAATAGCATATTTTGATTCAGGGGAGGTTTCTGTGGACTGAAGATGTTCAAATGTATTCACAAAGCGTAATAATCGAAGAGTGACATGAGTAATTACAGACCTGTTAGCCTATGTGTATTTTAGTGCAATTGCATCATTTATACACAGCTAAATATAGATTAGCAAATTTGCAATAGCGGCATCATTCAAGTTACATCTCATATTGTGAATACCTTCACGACAAGTTGCCATGACATTGCACTACTTTGAATAAGTAATGCTTCACCCGAAGGAGAAGACTGTTGTTACTTATTCTCAGTGGATACCACCACCCAGACTGTGTATAAATGATGCAATTGCACTAAAATCACATAGTCTAATCTCTTTTGCAGCTTGAGGCTTTAAGCCCTAATGCATTAGAGACCTGTTAGCTTAGCTTAACTTTGTTTCTAGGAAAATAGTCATTGGTTAAAGAAGTAATGTAGGACCATCTAGATAGGAGTGCAGTTATATTGCCATCACAGCGTCGATTTGTTAAGGGTGGTCTTGTTTGACTAATGATGCAATAGTATGGATAGTATGATGCAATAACAAAGGAACTGAATGAGAAAAATAATTCTGATGTCATACACTTGGATTTCAGGAAAGTTTTTGATACTGCTGCACATAAGACTGTACAAATTGGAGCACTTTAGCGTTAAGGGCAAGTTACTGCTATGAATAAAGGGATGGTTGAGTGAAAGAAGACAGAACAGCTTTTGTCTTCTTTCACTCAACCTGTCTCATAAATATTTAAATATTTATGAGACAGAATTTCACTCAATTCTGTCTCATAAATATTTAAATATTATTTATATACTAGTGATTTTAACTGTAGACATTTTCATGAGCAAATTGAACCAGGAATTGATTACCTGCTCTCTTAGTGGTGTTTATGGATGTGGATACGAATATTTAGAGATTGAGCTCTGCATGTTGGTTGCAATAAAGTAGTTACAATGAAGATATGAACTTTCTTGATCTCCCAAGGCCATATTAGAGTATTAACGGAAATTTATTTTATTTTTAATGTCTCCCCATCCCAGGTTTTGTCAATTTAGACATATCCATGAAGACGTTTAGGTGCAGCATTAGAAAATTTTCAGAGCTTCAAAGAATATATATTCATCATACTTGTGAGTATTCTCTGCATTCTTATTTTTAAAAGAATTGAAACTTTTATTTTAATGGACAAAAGCAAAACAAAATGATAAATATATGCTCTGATAGACTTGCTTTCTTCACATACTCAAAAGTCATGGATTAAAAGCTTGTGCTATCACACTACCACCATTGAACTTCATTTTTGGTGCAATACAGTGTAGGTGAAATCTTTCTCTGGGCATGTCTTATGTTGTGCTGGGCAACATAAGACTGTCCTGGGCAAGTCTTATGTTGCCATAGGAATTATAGATGGATAAGAATGTAGTTGCAAGGTGACCTCATAACTACTACAATTCTCTCAAGACCTGTGAAAGTATGGTCTATATGAATAATTATGACATTCTGCTGTTATTTAACAATAGAATGCCATAATTTTTATTTTTAGAACATTACCATTAAATATTTACAAACAAACTGCAGGTGGGAGAACCTATGGTTTATTAGTTCTGTGATTAGTGCTCTTTGTCAACTGTGATGTGGTCTTATGAATTGCTTGATATGTTTTGTGATGTCCCTGTGGGTTTTGGTAATGGATGCATTATTATATTTAGCCTTTGTGTCATTGTTGAGTGGAAATAATTTATCAGTCCAGAGACTAGAAAAGATCTTTCAGCAATGGAAATTATTGGTATAGTGAGTACTAATCTGATAATGGTGTCATTTTGATCAGCATATCAGAAATATATTTTTCAGTTTCCGCTAAGTTGACCAGATATCCAAAATTACAGACTGCATTTTTTTTTAAAATCTAATAGTGTCTATGAAACTTTAACCTTTTCACATCCAAATCTCCTTTATAGACATTGCAGATGGCCTGGCTCATCTGATTTGTCTATGATAAAATTTTCCACTTAGTTTAGGAATATGCTGGATTCACCTTTGTAGTTTAAGTTAAGTTATGAAAGAGCAGTGTCAGTTCAATAATGTGTTTTTTGATAGTTGCTTTTGGGAGTTTTGAATTGAGATTCAAAAGGAGCACCATTTCATGGTTTTTCAGTGAACCCTCCTCTGGTGTGATAATTTCAGCTCATTGAGACCAATTTCTTTACTTCTATAATTGCCATCCATACATCATCATATCTTTTAAGGAAAGTTTTCCATAATTTTATTACAAAATCGATTTTTCTTATATCCTCACTGAAATGGCAGGGTTTTTTTTCCCTGCAGAGAAGCATTTTTTACAACTTCAGTGTCTTTGAATAGGACTGAAAGAGTGAATAAATGAAAAGAGTTAACATAAGCTAAAATTTTATGCTTTTGTCCCTTCATTATTTTTTCTGTTTTTGAAATTTCTCATGAATTTTTTTAAAAGAAAGAGTTATAGTTGGTTTTTTTGCAGGATCTAAAGGCTGATGATGAATAATCCACCTTGTGGTACAAAATGTAGGTAGCTACTTTGCTTTCATGTTCCCTCAGTTGTAGGTCTTTAAAGGAGGCAAGTCCTTCAAAGAACTGCAACAGAAGATATCTAAATGGCACTCTTATGTATTTATATGAATATATACATATTGATAATAATAACAAACTCATACAGATCATACAGGATCTGCAATCTTGGATATTCAGTTCACACCCAAACTGTCAAGAAGCTGTCCTCCTTGTGCTTGTGAGGGGAACATATTGAGCATACTCATCTTAAACATCTCTGCCTGCTAACTGGAAAAAAACTCCTCACTGTATTCACTAACTCTGTCCATCATCAAGGTTATGCTTATTGAATGTTCACAATATCAACAAGACAGAATTGCTACTTTATCATCCATTTCCAACTTACAAGAACCCTTAACAACATTTCATTGTTAAAAAACAATCTTGGTGAATTTTTCATCTTTCAGAGATTCAATTTTTATTCATTAAAAATGATCTGTTCTGTCATTTTTAATGATTTGACAAGTGCAGATGGCATTTTCTGCCTTGGCCCTAACTTTAAAAGGGAAAATGTGGTAACCCTACACACTTGGTATTTTTGAACATGTAAAATTTAACTTTAAGAATTTTTTTATTATTGTGGGGAATATTTATTATACTAATAAATAATATTGAATCAGGCTAGCACACATCATACAAAAGTGTGCCAAAATAAAAGGATAATATTAGCTGACCAAAAAAGTTTCTGTAGATCATGAGAATAAAATTAAAACATAAAAAATTTAACAAAAATACTTTAACCCCTGTAATTGTTTGGCCAGAAAATAGCTCATAATGAATGAAACCAAACACACAGTTAAATCTTGTTTATGAAGTGGAGGGACTTCAAGTGTGCAGCCCAGGTTCATATGATGGTAATCATATGAACCTGGGCTGCACATATGATGGCAATGATATGATAGTTTAGTGTTGCTGAGGTAAACATTTTTTGTCACTCATGCTCAAATGATCTAATAATGGATCATTATTGTGACATAAAAGCAGCAATGAAGTATATGTGCTTTCCCAGTTTGTGCATTGCTCACATTGAATCTTTTTGCAAGCACTTTTATTTGACACTTGGCACAATTTATTTGGCACAATTATTTGACTTGAATCTGGCTTGATGGCAGAAATCAGTCCATTTTCATCATCAGTGGTCAGTTGTCCCTTGTGTCATCAGATAATTCATTGCTTAATTAAATTTTCTGAACTATTTGACTATACTTTCATTAACTGTATCTACTCGAAATGCCAGGCATATCGTACTGGTTTCTTGTGTAACATTTTGTGCCTGGTTTGTACTCATTAAGCAAACATGCTTGAATAACTATAATTGGAGCAGCCATATTTTCATCACTTTTCACTATTTTACCAAACAGTACTTCACACTTGGGTGCCTCCGTAGCCAGGTGGGCAGGAGCAGTAGTGCGTAGCACACGCTTCTTGATTAGACCGGGGTTCGAGCTCATACCCACCAAATACGGAGGATGTGGAAAGGTCAGGGAATGACCACCGCATATCCCCGGAGCAATATGGCCTTAGTTGCTAATGCTCCTAAAAACTAAAAAAAAACAAAAAAACTTCACACTTGCTAGGCATCAAGTAGCTTTTTTGCTTGTACTCTTGGGCGCCTCCGTAGCCAGGTGGGAAGGAGCAGCAGTGCCTAGCATATGCTTCTTGATTAGACTGGGGTTCGAGCCTGTCACCACCAGATGCGGAAAGGTCAGGAAATGACCACCGCATATCTCGGAGCAATATGGCCTTAGTTGCTAATGCTCCTAAAAACCAAAACAACAACGACAACAACAGCTTGTACTTTCAGATGCATCAACAAATAATTGTCAGCTACAATGGCTTCCATATAATG
Organism: Mastigoproctus giganteus; assembly: GCF_048544385.1. Classification (NCBI taxonomy): domain Eukaryota; kingdom Metazoa; phylum Arthropoda; class Arachnida; order Uropygi; family Thelyphonidae; genus Mastigoproctus; species Mastigoproctus giganteus. The sequence goes on along the minus strand of NC_143583.1, from coordinate 163,050,555 downwards.
TTTGTCCAAATATTAACCTTGGAGGCGCAATATAGCCGAAGTTGCTCTTGCGCCATTAAACCCTAAACAACAACAACATTAACCTTGGAAAAACTACATGTACGTTTTTGATTATCTGATATATGCTAAGCAAATTTCTATTTTCAGTTCGCTTTATTTCATTATCTATTTAGCAAATCAGCATTATCAGTTAGATCATTTCGTAGCAGGGTGGCCATATTTTGAAAATTGGTAAGAGGGACAACTTGAAACGAAATGTGTAGTATAGCATTTTTTCCTTAAAAAAGTAAAAGAAAATATAAAATTACAATTAAAATACATTTTTTTTATCAATCAATCAATCATAGTATTTATTTGTTATATGATTGTTGTTAATATCAATTTGTCCTATATAAACTATAATATTATTTATAACAGTTATTTTAAAAATAGCGAGGAAGACTACTTTTACTTTATGTATTTTTCTTTAGATTTCACTAGTTTTAAAATTTCTTCTCCTTCCGAAGATTATAAAAGGTTTTTAAATTCTGAACAGGACATGTTATAGTTTTATTAGTTTGGCTTCTAAATTTTCTAATAAAAGTGGTTTCTCTTTTTCCACCATGCAGTTTTCATTAAGCTGAAAACTCTTTCAGATGAAACATTTGAATGTGGAATGCTTAATATGGAGCTTACAATTTGAGACAAATTATTTGCTTCTGGAAATTTTGAGAAAAATTGCATACATTTTTTATAAACACGCATTTTCTTTTCTTCATACTCAGTGAGGAACAAAATGCCTTAGACTTTCTCATTTTTCTCTTGTTATTAGAATTAATTTTTAATACATCCATTAGATTCCAATAAGAATTAATTAAAAATACTTAAAATCAATAAATTAACAGTTTTTTCCCTCTCTTATTGGGACAAATGATGGTATTTTCGGGAAGTGGGACTTGAAGTTCTAAATCGGGACAATCCTGGCCATATCGGGATGATTGGCCACCCTGTTTCATAGCTTCTCCCATTTACTTCAAGCATATTTGGACTATATTTAGGTTCATAATAATTTTAATTTTTTGATATTTTTATTTAATTTCAACTTATCTTTGGATTTTAGACATTTTTTATTAGGTTGTTTTTAATTGAAGGTATTCTAATATCTAAAACCTTTATCAAAATATTGTCATACATTTGAATGATATGAATGATTACTGAATTGTTATACATGAGTTTATTTTGAAGCATGAGGTAGAAAGTGGAAATTTTGTGTAATGGAACAGTCATTAATAAAATTTCTATTTTTGTTAATCAAGTCATGACATTACTAATGCATATGATGAACCAGAATCGTATTCATGTGTGTTCTGCTCCATTCCAAGCCCTGCACACCATGTAAAAAAAAAAAAAATCTTATATTTAACTGTTTCTTATATGTATTTAATCCAACAATATCATTGGTGTTGTGATAATGTCACATGTTTTGGTGTCAATGTTAAGTGTTTGTCTAGTGTCGATGTTTTGGTGTTACACATTTAAATATTACATTAATACTTATATAATATCGGTGTGTTGATACACCATAGACAACTCTTAAGAAATTACAAAGTAGTTGTTGTAGGCATCATTTGCTCTTTCTCATATTGTGCTCTGCCTTCACGACGAATTGCCATGATATTCCACTACCTCGAATAAGTACCACTTCACTAATAGAGAAGACTATTGTTACTTATTCTCAGTGAGTACCACCACCCAGACATGTTTCAAGGCTATTGGCCTATCATCAGTGGGTGGGCAGGTACCTGGTATTGCAGACATGACGACTCAGATATGACGAGCACAATATGAGAAAGAGCAAATGATGCCTACAACAACTACTTTGTAGTTTCTTAAGAGTTGTCTATGGTGTATCTACACACCGATATTATATAGATATTAAACTCTTAATGTGTTATGCCTTGTGCATTTAGTTATTTTAAATATTACATTAATACATACTAATAGTGATATATGAGCCTCTAGTATTCATATTATAACTTTCTTTTCTTTGCAGTTTGCTCTTACTCCCACATGGAGATGTGGGAGATTTTTTTTTAATAAAATTAGTTCAAAATTTTTCCACCCAAAAGCTCACAAAGTGATTAATTTAGAAAAATTGCAAAGATAAATTTTACACCAAACTATTAACGAGCAAATCACTTGGCTACCATTTTCTAATAAGCAATTGAGATGGGGATTTGTGTTTTCCACAGGTGCCTTCAAAATTTCAGATGGAATGGTGACTACCTCCCAGAAAATTGAATCACTCAAATCTTTAAACAGCTGTTGATGTTGCACCTCATCAGTGTGATACTGAATGATGAAATGCAACATCTAGGCTTAAAATTTAGATAGTGTCTTTTGAAATGTCTAACATTATTTAATACAATTATGAAATATCTTTGAATAAGAGCTGCAATAACACTATTGCCATTCTTATAATAAAGCTTAATTAAAAGTGCAATGTCTTTAGGCAACGTTTTTAATCAGACTTAACTGGGCTTGTTAAGGCTGGGATAAAGCTTCAAGCTTGATGAAGAATAAGACAGAGGCAAGCAAATTCTCGGATTACAGAGTCATTCCTTTTTATAATGAATGCAAAAGCTAATTTGTGTATCAGAATAAATAAACTGCTTACCCCCCCATGGAAAAATTGCAAAATAATTTTTATTGTTAAAAAAAAAACTCTCTAGTATTATTTATTGCAGTGCTGATCCATTATTCAATATGACAGATTTCAAGCTATTAATTTTTAAAACTGGGGAAGCACTTAATAACTACCCTGTAGATACGAAGCAGGTAAAGCACAACCTTGGTGGTGACACCAAGTTTTTTATGCATATGAAGCTGATTTTGGGATTCTTGAGTGATCAAGACAAGTGGGTAATATGTTAATGCTGTAGTATTTGTGGGTCAGTATTAGAGGAGCAGTTTCATGGTCATGTCCATGCAAATTGGGGGGAGAGGTGCATTGGATATGACATCGGTGTGTAGATAACCATAGACAACTCTTAAGAAACTACAAAGTAGTTGTTGTAGGCATCATTTGCTCTTTCTCATATTGCGCTCTGCCTTCATGACGAATTGCCATGATATTGCACTACCTCGAATAAGTAATACTTCACTAATAGAGAAGACTATTGTTACTTATTCTCGGTGAGTACCACCACCCAGACATGTTTCAAGGCTATTGGCCTATCATCAGTGGGTGGGCAGGTACCCTGGTATTGCAGGGTACCTGCCTAACAAACTCTTAATGTATTATGCCTTGTGCATTTAGTTATTTTAAATATTGTCATATACACCTTTTGGCATCTCTCATATTGTGTGATTATCTTCACAACTGGGTCGTCATGTCTGCAATACCAGGGTACCTGCCCACCCACTGATGATAGGCCAATAGCCTTGAAACATGTCTGGGTGGTGGTACTCACTGAGAATAAGTAACAATAGTCTTCTCTATTAGTGAAGCGGTATTATTCGAGGTAGTGCAATATCATGGCATCTCGTCGTGAATGCAGAGCGCAATACGAGAAAGAGCAAATGATGCCTACAACAACTACTTTGTAGTTTCTTAAGAGTTGTCTATGGTGTATCTACACACCGATATTATATAGATATTAAACTCTTAATGTATTATGCCTTGTGCATTTAGTTATTTTAAATATTGGATATGATACACCAAAGCCCCAACACAGAAGGGCTTACGAAACCCATGCACATGGGTTCCGGGTACCATTGCACAATCGTTTTTGTGGAAATCAATTGATGCTTCATATGGTGGCTATATTAAAGATTGAAAAGCTGTAGTTTATCCAAACATACCATCCTCTGTTGCTCTAATACCTTACAATGAAGACCTGCTAATTCCTAGTCTACCATCCAGAGAAGTTTTCAGAATTGAATGATCAATCTTGGGAACAAGATAACTGAGGTTACACCTCAGAAAGCTGTACAAATATAGTTTTCTGAGGTGTAAAGCACCACATTTCCACATTTATATTGTGGAATTGTGCTTGCATGCTGATTTGGAAATATGTAAAGCACAACATTTCAATCAGTTATTCCTGTTGCACAGTACGTTTATGTTAAAGACTATGGAAATATGAAGCATCTGATTGAGATCAATTGAGATCTCCATTCTTTGTTGGGCCCATTGTTGTTTTCTGTATTTTTTGTATTTTCTATATTGTAAGCTTAATGTCTAAGTTTGCAGATGATACAAAGTTGGTAGGGTGATTAATGACAGTAATGATGGTATGCTACTGCAACAAGATCTTGAAAAATTAGGCAGATAGGCTGAGAAATGGCAGTCGAAGTTTAACATATGCAAGGTACTGCATATGGGTAGCAATAATCCCAGAGTAATGTATGAACTGTGGTACGACACTCAGGGTAGTGAAAAATGAAAAAGACCTGGTGGTAATTGCACAGTCAGATATGAAGTTCTCTCAGCAATGCAGACTGGCTGCCAGGACAGCTGATGTGGTTTTGTCAATGATATACAGGAACTTTGCACGGATAAGGAGGTGATTGTTGTGTTGTAAACGGTAATGGCCAGGCTACATCTTGAATACTGCATACAGGTCTGGAAGCTTCATTTTAGGAAGGATATGGAGCTGATAGAATGAGTACAGAGAAGGGCAATGAGGTTGGTGAGGGGAACAATGGGGTGCTCCTACCAAGAAAAGCTTCACTTCTGCAAATTGCAGCTTCTGGAGACTAAGCACCTGCAACATGATATGATTGCAGTGTTTAAGGCTCTGAATGGATTGAGCAAGCTCAATTCCGATGGGATTCTTCCTCTTTTTCAGACTACGCACATGAGAACACACATATTCAACTTGAAGGATGGTTGCAGAATATATGTTCAGAAGTTTGCCTCTAACCAACAGGTGATTGATTGCTGAAGCTGACTTCCATCTGTTTTAAGTGGAAAGCTTGAATAAATTCCAGGAAGGATTTGAAAAACTATTGAAAGGGATGGATGGGTAAAATGGAAAGGATTTTTTTTTGGCTGATATTGTATATATGCTTGCTTTCTTGCATCATTTGCCACTTCTAATACTATTACTAAATCTTTTCATTGAACTGAACTCTGAGATACTTTTACTGACTGCTGTAAATTTTTTTGAACTTCTAATGAGATACCTAAACCTTCTTATATTCCTTTTTCCAACCTCATTTGCTAATTCCTTGGTAGATATTGTTAACTTATTTACATTAGGCCCTTGACTGAAATGGGACATAAGTCTGAGCTCTGCACTCACTCACTCACTCACTCTCTTTTCTTATGTTCCCTATTACAAGAACCATAAGATCATCAGTATAGGCAAACATACAAATATGAAAATGGATATTGGAAAGTTAAAGCCCAGAAATTCACTAAAACATGGTTCAAAAAAAAAAGGGGGAGGGGGACCATGGACAGGTCTAAAGATAACCTCTTTCTCCAGTATCTTTATCATTTACCAAGCCTCAACAATGATTTTTTTTTTTTTTTTTTTTCTGTTTAACAACAGTGCCCAACATCTCTATAAGGCTGATATGTAGTGTGCCACCTTGACTTCCTTCACTACAAAAGGGCACCAAGGAATCAACAACATGAGAAAAGTCTATACATATGGTCAGCACATACTTTTCATTGATACTTTCAAGCACATACTTTCAAATTTTTTGTCTGACTGCATAGAATATAACAAATATTTTGACTTAAGTCTACTTTTCATAGATTTTCTCCAATATTGTAATCACAGCAATAGGTCAATAGGCTAGTGGATATGTTTGGTCTCTTTAATGAGAATTTGCAACATTTTGGGAAGATTTTGCCCTCCCTGCATATATTGAATATCAAGAGCAATATATCTTGATATATACCATAAAATGTCTTAATTACTACAACCTCGATAAGGTCCAAACTTATGGGAAAAGTCTGTCCCAGATCAGATAGCTTTAATTGTATTTTCTCACTTGATTTTAGTAAAGTTATTTTCAAGTTTCTGAGTGTCATAACATTTATTGTCACTCTATATAGCTCTTTGAACTAAGTTTTCCATGTCTTTCTTCTTTTATAGTATCTAAGATTTCCTGAACAGATCACGTTCTATCAATGCTGCTAATACTGCTAAAAAACCACGAAGCCTGTGACTTACTTGGATGTTTTTGAACAACTGTACACTATGTGCCATGTGGCAGTATCAATAGAAATGGACCTTCCCATATCAATATGACAATGCTCCACATCATAATGTAGTTGTGGAATGTATTTTCTTTCTTTATCTGCAACCTTAATTATTCAAGTTTAATTATAACGATAATTTCCCTTTTCATTCAACTTCACTGCTCTAAAGAAAATATTTATTTATTATCCTTTTAGGCTGAATCGGGGATTCTGCTTTGTTTTTACTGAGGTCAGGTACTTGAAGGGTGCCTGTATTATGGAAACTGTGAATCTTGTGCACTGTTCGTGAAGTTCTATAGTTAATGTCCCAAGAGTGGACAAATCTTGGACAGAGCAGAAATCCCAGGCCAGTGGCGGGCGTTCATGCCTCATTGGTAGCCATGGTAAATGAGGAACTGCCCTGGCTTGTGCGAGTCGATTGACAGAAAATGGAATGGTTGACCCTGGATTTAGGAACCCATGGGATGTGTGTATTTGCTCATCTTAAAGTTACACTCCCTTTTATTTGGATAAATGTGTTTTAATTCATTTTCCGCTGATTGGATAATACCTCTGGATTCATGAACATTCCGCTACAAGACGAGTAATTTACTATTTGTTTTCTATGGGGTTTGCAAGTTTTGACTGGATTTCTAATTTAAAAATCTGTATTCTGTATACTATTGTGCTTGTAACGGCTACCTTGTTGTTTTAATGGCAACTGACTGACCCTGGACTCCCAGGGGCTCACATCTGGTGAGTATGAGCTTGGCAAACCCAGGGTCCTGAGCTGGATATCATCATTCTTCTCTTTCTTGCTTTCTTGGTGATTCCCTTCTACTTCTCTCTTTCTCTCAGGGTAACCCGAGAATTTTTTTTTTTGGCTGGTGCAGCATAAGCCTCAGGCTTCCTTGTACCATATTAATAATAATTTAAGGCATTTTGGATGGAGTTGTTTCAAGGAGCGAGCTGTTGGGGAGAAATCTGTATTAAATATATGCGAATACGAATTCCACTGCTGAGCAGAAACCTCTGGATTAGACGTGGCAGATTCTACTTCTTTGGAAACTAACTGAAGTTGATAAAAATACTACTACTACAGAAGACAATCAGGTGAAGCTGCTATAACTTCGCAACTCAAAACTTTGGCTCTTGATCAAGAGATTGCCATGAGTATTCCTGCTTCTTACAAGATAGGTATTCTTTGGGACAAAAGACACACAGTTTCTTCAATACATGAGGCCATAACTCGAAACTTCAGCTTGTAAAGTTCCGAAGCCAATAGAGTTACAAAAGCTGCTGTGAATGTCATGGACAGATGGTGTAATTTACAGACCATTGCCACAGTGCTCATAGATAACTAGTTCATAAGAGCTAGTAATGAACTACATGCTCTTACTGAAATGCTATAAATAAAATAAATACGTAAATGTTATTCTATGGGCTAGTAATAACAGTAATTTGAAAACAAGCCATGATGTAAAAGAAATAGTCATATGTTGAAACAAGATTTTAAGACTCAGAGTAAAATCATTACTTATAGCAAGAAATAAAGGAACCGATCTGGAGACAGCAAATAAAGACGATCTGAAGAATTAGCTTCTTCTGGGTCACAAGAGGGTGGATCCAGCAGTGCTTGTTTTTGATATCCCAAAGAATCTTTCTAGTGAGGATATTTTAGAGGACATACAATCAAAAAATCATATTGATTATGGTTTCTCTTAGGAGGATATTAAGCAGGAAACAGTATTTAATTTTAACACCAAAACTCTACTAATTCAGTTAATTGGATTATTAGTTTCACTCCTAGAATCTTTAAGTGTATTGTCAACTTACCAAGAATTTATATTGGCTAGAATGCACATAGACCCCACCATTTACAATAGTAAAAAAGTGTTTCCTTTGTTTAGGATACAGACATACATCTCAGCACTGCACACACACAAAAGTCCACCTTGAGGGCACTGCAGCAATAGTGGGCACATTTATGTAGATTTCTCTCAAAAAGAAGAATCCTCTAAATGTGTTAACCGCAGAAGAAAAAACGCGACTATCAGCATTTTGTTCAGAACGAAAACCGGTGTATAAGAAGGCAATAGAACAAATAAAGGACCAATGATGAATAATGAGTAGAGCAACTCAACTAATGCTGTGAATTCATTTTCACCAGTTAATTCTGAACTAAGAATCTGTCAAATTAACAGCCAAAGACATTGTGTCATGGCAGATGAAATATGTAAAAGCTTCAAAGATCACGGTATAGGTATTATCGCTATTCGAGAACTCTTTGTTGCAAAAATTGCTTCCAGTAATATCTACTAAGTTACAGGGTTTTCATTGTTCCTGAATTATTATTAGCTATAAGGTGCAAGGAAGCCTGAGACTTATGCTGCACATCCAAAAAAAAAATTTGAATTACCCTGAGAGAGAGAAAATAAGAGTCAGAAGTGAAGGGATTCACCAAGAAAGAGAAGAATGATGATATCCAGCTCAATGCCTTGAGTGTGCTAAGCCAGCTTGAGTATGCACCAGATGTGAGCCCCTGGGGTTAATTTTATGCTTATATTCCTGATCAAATTGATGTATAATCATTTTAAATAGCTTTCTAGCTGTAACAGTCAGGACCATCCTTACACTTCTCGGGGCACGAGGCGCTATACTCTTGTGGGGCCCCTTTAAAGATACCAGAGTCCAAAAAAAGAAAAAGCATATATAAATATCACAAAAAAAAATCTGTGATTGTTCTCACCTCTGGCCTTCAGGCAATAGAGCTGCTGCTGTAGAATGTACGAATTAAGAACTAAAAGGTCATTCTGCAATTTACAGTATCCGTAACACATTTACAGCCAACTCCCACGTGCTATACGGAGAAGTCTCGCTTGTCAACTGTTTTCTTGTGTTCATGGTCAGTGGAAGAGATTAAGGCGTATTCTCGACGCAGATAATATGCCGTGGTCAACCTCTGTTCTACTGTTACACCCTATTAGAGAATTAGGAGAGAGTGATTTTCCTGTATTCTGGAAATTAATCTGTTCTTTCGCAGAAATGAGTCAGCGACACTTAAAGTAAATTTCACCTGTCTCTGTTTACTTGGCAAGTACAAGTGGGTCCTAGTTTAGATCAGGGAGTTAAAAAAAAAAAAAAAAAGAAATCGCTTTAATAATTTAAGATTACAGGGGTCATGGGAGGCCCTCCCCTCTATGGTGAGGCCCGAGGCTAGTGCCTCATATGCCTGTTCATAAGTATGGCTGTGGTAACAGTAATTATAGGACTGTGCAATCAATTTGCTACTTGCGTGCTGATTACTGGTTTTTCAATTTCCTTTTATATTTTCTTGATACACTGTCCACCTTCATCTGATATAAATATCTAGTTAAACTATCTTGATTTCACTCTTCGCTTTCTAGGTTCTAATGTAATAATTACCACGGATGCAAATTCAAAATCTACACTTTGGTTTAGTACTCATACTGATGAAAGGAGAAGCATGGTTGAAGATTTCTTAGCTGCTCATAACCTTGTTACACAACATTTGAGGACAACCTTCAAGTTTTAATAGCTTTGCTGGTGAGACAAATATTGACGTAAATATAACTGCTGCTAACTGAAGTTACAACATTGTCAGTTGGCATATTGACCCCCTACTGGTGTTCCTTATCATGTTTCATTCAAGTTAACTGTTCATTCATGAGTTAACTGTTGAACATCCCATTCGGGTTACTGACAAATTGAAGAGATATTTTACATTTATTCACATGTGAAGAATTCTTTAGGGGAGGGGATGCCGAACTTTAACAAGGAGCTAAATGACTTTGTGATAACTGAAAGGAAAGTGGGAGAGAAATCGTTGAAGCTGAACATAAAAAAGGTAACTGAGATTGGATGGGTCTATCCAATCTTATTAAGTGAGCCAGCAAAAGAGATAAACAGCCAAATTAAGGATGAAATAGGCCCGACCATATTTGATAAAAATGTAAAATAAGAGGTCAAATGTTTTATGACTTGAAAAATAAAGTAATAAAAACAATTTTAGTAGACCCTTTTAACTTATTTTTTGAACAATGAAAAGGTATAAGAATAAAATTTAAACATTTAACCAATTAAGTTTAAGTATTCTTTTATATTACACATTTTCTTGGTTTAGTATTAGAAATTTTTATAACTATTTTAGAAAATATTTACACCGAAAATGAGGCCACCTCTTCGGGGAAGGCCTCCGGCCATGGCCGTAGTGTTAACGCTGCCATGGGTAAACAAACCGTTAGCCATAATTATGAGAGAATCTTGGATTCAGGGGATTCATTCATAAAGGGGTAGAATAGATGTGTGGAAGTTTGCCTTTAGCCAGCAGGTAGTTGATTGCTGGAACAGACTTCCATCTATTGTTGTGGAAGTTGATAGCTTAAATAAATTTAAGGCTGAACTAGACAAACATTTGGAGTGACCAGATAGGTGAAATGGGAAGAGGGTGTTTTTTTTTTTTTTTGGCAGATGCTCTGTAAGCTTGCTTACTTGCATCAAATTCCTCAACTAATGTTAAAAAGGTGACATGAGTAATTACAGACCTGTAAGCTTAATATTTGTTCTAGGGAAAATAATGGAATCATTGGTTAAAGAAGTAATGCAGTACCATCTGGACAGGAATGCAATTATACTGCAGTCAAAGCATGAATTTGCTAGTAGGCAAGGTGAGATATCAGTAAAAAATTTAGGAAAATTGGGTCAATGGCTGAGAAATGGCAGCTGAATATGAAGTACATTGATAAATGCAAGATACTGTATATGGGTAACGTTAATGCCAGAGTATCATAAGTTCTGTGGTACTACACTTAGTGTAGTGGAAAATGTAAAAAACCTAGGGGTAATTGTATAATCATATATGAAATTCTCTGAGAAGTGCAGTGCGGACATTCCAGGTCAGCCCACCGTTTTTTTTTTTTTTTTTTTTAATGATATACAGGAACTTTGGTAGCAGAGATAAGGAGATTATCCCTTTGTACAAGGCCATGTTTAGGCTGCATCTTCAGTATTGTATACAGGTCTGGAAGCCTCATTTTAGAAAGGATGTAGACGTGCAGGAAAGGAGAATCAGATTGGTGAAGGGAACAAAAAGGTGTTCTTATCTAGAAAAGGCTTCAGTTCAAAAAACTGCAGCATCTGGACAGTAGGCACCTACGAGATGCTCTGATTGAGGTGTTTATGGCCTTGAGTGGATTGAGTAAACTGAATGTTAATGGTATTTTCCTCTTACTCAGACTGCACACAAAATGTAAGTTATGGAAGGATTGATGCAGAAGTTTGCCTTCAGGTAGCGAGTGGTTGATTGTTGAACAGGTTTCCCTCCGTTGTTGAGGAACTAGATGGTTTGGATACATTCAAGGAACATTCTAGACATTGCTGAGGGTGTGACAGATGGGTTAAGTGCGTAGGTTTTTTTTTTTTTTTTGCTACTACTATTGACAAGTTTATTTAATTTTAAATACACCAGATTAAAAATTCTTGTATGAGAATAAGGTTCAAAGAGTTAATTCAGCTCTTTTCATAATAAAATTTGACAGATATAATTAAAGCAAAACACAAAAAAATTAATGTTTTACAATTCAGCATTCATCTTCCAGGAGATTCTGGAAACTGGTTTTCAGGAAAAAGACTGGACGTTGGTAGAGAGTATGCCCAAGAGGTGAAACTATTATACAGGCAATAGGTACATCTACAGTGGCAGACAAAAAAAAACTGCATCACTTGTGAATTTTACAAATAATGTGTTTTGCACTGCATTGTGGGCTGCAGAAATGTTCAAAATGTATTTGTTAGATGAGATATATATCTCTGTGAATGAAATCCAATAAAAAGACTCCACCTGATATACCTAATTGCCATAAATATCTTCCCAAAGGGTAAAATGTGCAATTAATGGAAATATGAGAAATCATGCAAATGGCAATCATGACAACCAAACATATATTTTATTGCATTTACGTTTACAAACTGAAATGACAACGTAATAGTATTATGTACTGTAAATCAGCAAAATAAGTCCTCAATATTTTGCTGTTCCTCCTCGAGCTGCAATTACAGCCATGAACTATCTGGCAGAGAGTTAATCAACTTCTGGATATATGGTTGCCCAATTTCGTGGTACCACACCCTTACAATGCTCTCCTGCAGATGAATCTTACTTGTTGGCTTCTTCTGAGCAATTTTAGATTACTTCATGTACCAGCAATTTTCAATAGGGTTCAAATCTAGACTGTTGCTAGCCGGGCCAGTCTAACGCTCTTTAAAGCCAGCATTTCTGAGGTATGACTGCACCTTAAGGAAGAAAAACGAGGGAAAACATTGGTGAAGCATGTTTTAAGCCTTGTGAGACAAGAAGACAAACTCATCCATTAAATGTGAATAGCATATAAAACTTAGCAAATTTGATGTGTGGCAGGGTGCTGAGTCCTGTTTAAAAAATGCAGTTTTGGACGTCTGTGTGGTTGATCCCTAATAACGAGTTTCAGGCACCCCTCCAAGATAGCAATGTAGATTTCTGCATTCACCATTCCATTAATAATTCGCCCCACCCCTCTGGTCTGCGGATGTTATGCATCCCCAGACCATCTGACTGGCGGGGAACTATACAGTCGGTGTTATGCAGTCAGGATGGTATACCTCCTCCGATTTTCGTCTTCTGGCATATTGCTTTCCATCCGAGCCATGCAGGTTGATTGGCTTTCAACTATTTCCTATATAGTGGATAAGTGGTATACCTCAGGCACTTTTCCAGGGTTTTGGAAAGTGACTTTGATGAAATTAGTTGCTAAAGCTAATAAAGAGCTTACTGATCCCCGTGCCTATAGGCCGATTTCGTTGCTCCCGAATTTGGCAAAAATTTGTGAACGTTTAATACTCTTGAAATTGACTAAATTGTTGGCGGAATCTAATGTTCGATTGTTGTTTCAATATGGCTTTAAACAGAAATATTCTGCTGAAGATGCACTTAAAGATCTAGTGGATTATGTTACCAACCCTACGAGTAAATACGTTCTTGTCAATATATATTGACTTTGAAGGAGCGTTTGGCATGAAAGTATACTCAGTTGTTTAAAAAATCTTAAATGCCCAGAGGTACTTTATAGAGCTATTGCCAGAATAGGAAAATTATAATACGCTCAGAACAAAATGGTTTATTCTAAGATTGTAACGCGTGGTTGTTCCTAGGGCGCTGTTCTGAGGCCAATATTTTGGAATCTTGTTTTGAACTTGTGGCCACAAAAGACAAATCTACAGTGTCATAAGATCGCGTACGCTGATAATTTAGTTTTATGCTTCCCAGGTGGGCGCCTCCGTAGCCAGGTGGGAAGGAGCAGCAGTGCGTAGCACATGCTTCTTGATTAGACCGGGGTTCGAGCCCGTCACCACCAAATACGGAGTATGCGGAAAGGTCAAGGAATGACCACCGCATATCCCGGAGCAATATGGCCTTAGTTGCTAATGCTCCTAAAAAAAAAAAAAAAACCAAAAACCAAAATGCTTCCCAGGTAAGTCTAGATGGGAACTGCAAGATCGTGCGCCTTTAGTTATGGATGATTTACTTTCATGGGCTCATAAACACAAATTAAATATAGGGAAAAAACAGTCATGATGTTATTCAAGGGGAAATTAGTTGTGGAGAGACCTATGGTATTTGTTGAGGGTAAGTTAATCCCCATGGTGGATGCTACAAAACGTCTGGGTATTATTATTAATAATAAGCTTTCTTTGTCGCAACATTTGGAGTATGGTGGTAAAAAGGTTAAAAAAATTTTCCTCGTGAATTTTACGAATAACTAAAACTGAGTGGAGGTTAAGGAAGTACTTTACATGAGGCAGTATTTCTACCAATTATTGCTAATGGAGTTAATATCTCGTTCTCTAGGGTTTTCACAATTAAATTTAAACAAAAATTAATATCCATACAAAGGAAAATGTTACTCTCTCTGTTTAAAGTTTGTAGAATTATATCGAATAATGCTCTCCAGGTTTTGTCTGGATGCATGCCCCTTGGACTTACATGTTGTATACAGGACTTTTTTTTTTTTACTTTCTGAGAAAGGATTTTCAGCTGGCACTCATGGGTATAACTTCTAATATTAACATTGAACGTAAAAAGGCTAAAGAGTTGGTAATGGATGAATTAGTGAGTGTTTGGCAGGAAAGATGGAATAACAGGAATAGTTACTCAATTATTTATACCTGATGTTAAATTTGTTAGTGGTAAAAAAAATAACAGAATGGTTTTTCCCTGAGATGGAAACCTCATATTTTATTACGGGCCACGGCTCGTTTAACTCTAAATTACATTATTTTAATTTAGTATTAGATTCTTTATATTACTGTTATAGTGAGGAAACATGGTATCATATTTTATATGATTGTGTTATTTAGGAACAAGTTAAGGACTGCCATTCCAGATTTACAGCCTGGCAATCAGCAATTGATATATCTTCCAGATCTAACTTTAATGCTGTGCAGGAATTTGCTAAAACTGTGTTTTCTAAGCGGAGACAAATGTCTTTGGTATTAATGAATGTGTAGAGACACTGTATATATATTTTTTTCTTTTACGGATAAGTATCATCATCAGTCATTTTCAATCCACTGCAGGATGAATGCCTCTCCAGCAACTTTCCAATTCCTTCTGTTTTGTGTAATGCCCATCCATTTACTACCCACAAACTTATGAATTTCATCTCTCCATCTCCATCGTTGTCTTCCAGCTGCTCTTGGGTACCATTCTGTTATTTTCTTAGTCCATCTGCCCAAGACCATTTTAGTTTTGATAAGAATGTCCTTTACTTGAGTTTACTGCCTAATCCGTGTGTTTCTCTTCTTATCTAACAGTCTTGATTCCCAACATAATTCGTTCCATCCTTCGCTGTGTAGTCTTCAGCTTCTCTTCCTTTGTTTTCGTGAGTGCCCAAGTTTCACTTCCATAAGTCATGGAGGGGAGTATATATTGATTCATTATTTTACGTTTCAAACATATTGAAATATTTCTCCTCAGTATGTGATTATATTCCTGAATGCTATCCATCCAAAATTTATTCTTCTCTTGACTTATCTTTTATGACACTTATCCGTTAATACGGATACAGTGTCATAAAAAAAGTCAAAAAGGAAATATTTTTTTATTTTTGATAAAAACGAAATAAGATGAGGGAATAATGGGGGGGATTAAACTGCAACCGGTCTACAGCTATCTCAGCATAAAGCACCAACAAGCACATAATCCAAAAGAACGTTTTCTGCCGCTAATTAAATATGTACAAAATTAGATCCAATTTAAACGATAACACTATATTGAGTTTCTTAAGAGCTCACTTCATTCGGACAGGTACTGTTGATGCTTATTTTTTTTTTTTTTTTTTTAGAATAACTGTATGTTTAATAATTTTTGCTAGAACATTTATTGTAATAAAAGTTTGATTTAAAACGTGAATTCAAGTAATTACTTGTATTTTCCTTACTTTCATCATCATCAGCCATTTTCAATCCACTGCAGGATGAAGGCCTCTCCAGCAACTTTCCAGTTCCTTCTGTTTTGAGCACTGGCCATCCATTTACTACCAACAAACTCATGAATTTCATCTATCCATCTTCTCCTTTTCTTCTAGCTCCTCTTGGATACGATTCTGTCATTTTCTTAGTCCTTCTGTCATCATGTCTTCGAGCTATGTGTCCTGCCCAAGACCATTTTAGTTCTTTCGTTTTGATAAGAATGTCCTTTACTTGAGTTTGCTGCCTAATCCATGTGTTTCTCTTCTTATCTAACAGTCTGATTCCCAATATAATTCGTTCCATTCTTCGCTGTGTAGTGCTCAGCTTCTCTTCCATTCTTTTGGTGAGTACCAAGTTTCCCTTCCATAAGTCATGGTTGGGAGATTACATTGGTTCATTATTTTACGTTTCAGACAAACTGGGATATTGCTCTTCAGTATGTGACTATATTTCCTGAATGCTATCCATCCAAAATCTATTCTTCTCTTGACTTCCAGCCATTTATCATTATTAGAGCAAATAACTTGTCCCAGAAAAAGTATATGACTCTACCTCTTCAATTATTGCTCTTTCAATCATTACTTCCCTTTCTGTGGCATACTTGTTCATCATTACTTTTGTTTTAGCCATATTCATCTTTAGTCCAAAATTCTTACTAACTCTGCATATGTATTTATGACCACAGTGTCATCTGCAAATCGTAAATGGTTTAGGTACTCTCCGTTCACATTGACACCTTTCTGCGACCAGTCTAATCTTCTGAAAGCTTCTTCAAGGGCAGCAATAAACAGCTTCGGAGATATTGTGTCTCCATGTCGAACTCCCTTCTCGATTTTAAATTTGCTACTGTCTTTGTATAGTCTAATAAAGGAGGTAGCACTCTCATATATTTTCTTCAAAATCATAATATATGGGGTATCTATGCCTTGTCTTTCCAGTGCCCGAAACATTGCCTTATGCTCTATGGAGTCAAATGCCTTTTCATAATCCAAATGCCAGGCATAATGGTGTTTTATATTCATTCGCTTTCTCCATTAGCTGTGATATTATGTGAAAGCAATCCATAATTGAGAATCCTGTCCTAAAGCCAGCTTGCCCTTTCGGTTGATTCTCATCAAGTATTCTTTCTAATCTGTTAGTAATGACCCTTGTGAACAATTTGTAGATGTGGGATAACAAGCTAATTGGTCTATAATTTCCAATTTCTGATTTATCTCCTTTCTTATGCAGCAAAACTATGATTGCATTATTCCACTGCTTAGGCGTCACACCTTTTCTAATGCACTTTGTGAAGAGCCTTGCCAGTTTTTGTGTTATGTCTCTTCCTCCCAATTTTAACAACTCAACTCTACAGTAACTTCATCTTCCCCCGGGACTTTCTGATTCTTCATTTTGTTCAATGCATGTTCTACCTCATCAGGAAGAATATCGGGTATGTCGTGTGTGTGTTGCTACTTTGCAATCCATCTTCCCCACTGCTGGTATCATTCTCTCGTTCCTTGTATAATTCTCTATAGTAGTCTTCTGCTGAATTATGCCTTCTCTGCTTTTTATAAGTACACCATCGCTGTTCTTCAGTTTCAGTATCATTTGTCTTTCTGTATCTTTTTATGTCCTCTCTGAGTCTCTTTTTAATAGCTTTGCATACTCAGTATACTCAATTTTCTCCTTGTCAGTGTTTATCTTTCTCTTCATTTTTCGCCTTCGGTTCATCATTACAAGTGTTTATTTACTAATTTTTCTTCTTTGGATTTCTTTTTCCTTATAGGTTTCTTGGGCTTTATTACTTTCAGAAATTTATAATATTCCTCGTCGATATCTTGGTCCTGAGCAGTCTGCAGAAGCTCAAACTTGTCCTTACTTTATTGCACCAAATTGTCATCAAAATTTATTGTGAAAAATATTTTAATTTATGTAACCGGAATACTGGTATTAATACATTTTATTAAAATTGTATTAATACCAGTATCCCGGTTTCATAAATTAAAAATACTGAAATACCCGTATTAAGAGCCCTAACTGCAGGCCCATTATTAGAGGTTCTACTGGCATACAAAGGATATTGGTGAAGATGGAAGTTAGTCCAGTCGCCACCTTAGAGATGTACATGCAGGTTGAATTTCGATTCGTCAGAAGATTATTTTTATTTATTATTAGCTATATGGTGCAAGGAAACCTGAGGCTTATGCTGCACCAGCCAAAAAAAAAAAAAAAAAAAAATTCCCTAAGAGAGAGAGATAGACAAAAGTAGAAGGGAATCACCAAGAAAGAGAAGAATGATGATATCCAGCTCAGGACCCTGGGTGTGTCAAGACTATACTCACCAAATGTGAGCCCCCGGAGTTGTATGACCGTGTCCCCTTGCTCTTTTGTCCATGGAACATGCGTTTTAGCCTAAGCAAGTCGCTTCTTTCTCATTTGTTGGGTCAACAAACGCTTCTTGGACCGACATGCAAACCACATTCCGAAAGCCGTCTTTGGACAGTTCATGCACTTGTTTCAACACCAGAGGCCATCTCAAATTCCAGTTTTAGATCAGGAGCACTAGCATGGCCGTTTCAAATATCGGTCTTGTGAAGGCGTAGTCACTCTCTTACGTCCTGATCCAAGTCTTCTCTTCTCTTCACATTCCAATGCGCCATTAAAAACCAAATCAAATCAAATAAAATCAAAATCTCTTCACATCACCAGTTTCACGTTTTAATTTGAGTACTCCTGATACTGTTGACAGCCTATTTTTTCAGCGATAGCACGCGCAGTAAGCTCTTCCTGGGAAAGAGCAACAGCTACATTTCTTTTTTCTTGGTGTCAACTGAACATATGGAGCCATGCTTACACCTCCACAAAACAGGATACTAATGAGCGTGTATACCCTTCCAACGCCGTATGCAATACCTTGATGCATAGAAGTGTAATCTGGCGCAATACCTTTGCTTTGCGACAAACAAAATGACTGCAATCAAACAATATATTATAGGTTTAACTACAAATGTTACTTTTTTAAGGTGATGCAGTTTTTTAGTATCTATGTTTAGGACCTTCTTTGATAGACCTGTTCCTTTGGTTGGACTAACCTTTGTTTGTAACTGCCTATGTGCTCGAACAGTTTTGGTCAGACAATGCAGTTTCTTGGGTTCGAAAACACGCAGCTTGTGACACACCTGTTTTCGAGTGACCTGCGCTACTTGAAGTCTAGTTACAATCATGAACTAACCAGGCTTTTATATCACATTTTTTTTCTTTTCTTTTTTTTAATTTAGTACTTTTTGACGTTAAGCGTTATGGACCTTCATTACTTTACATCATTTTCCTCTTTGGACATATGCTGTACAGAGGTTAAACTGAATAAATAAATAAATTTTAAGCCGTAATGATATTCCGTAAAAATATGTCCATAAAGCAATTTGATTATTCGTAGAGGTTGCCAACTCTGTTCGTTTCCCTTTTGTTCTGTAATTTCTTTGAGTTGCGTGCATTGTATTTTTATACTTTTCTTGTTGAAAGCCTGAATGGCTAAAGCCTAAACATTTAGAGAAATAACTTATTTTTATAAAAGAATAAAGTATATTCCTTAAATGTTTTGTAGGTGGCGTTTCGTCTCATCTCGTCTAATTTGCAAATACTACGTGCTCAAAACAATTAGAAAATCTGGGAGAGCAAAATAATGACATTTAAATTAATATCCGAAAAGGTAACCTTGTTTGTGTGTGATAGTTTAGTTTTTACCAGAAGAGAGAGAGAAAAAAAAAAAGCTATATGGATTGTGGGGAACTTGCACCGTGCTGTGAAAAGTAAATCGGTGTGTACCTCTGAAAGAGGATATTACCGGATGACGACAATCCTCCAACTCTAATGTAGTAACGCGAAAATGTCACCACCATGGTAGTTTCGCTGCTGTTACCACAGCAAGGGTAATGCCCTTGCCTTGGGGGGAGCACATGAAGGTTAAAGGGCATCTGTTAAAAAAGGTTAGAGGTTTTAAACCGGGAGGAGAGTGCATACAATTTGTAACTTCACCTCAGTGCAGTAAGATGGAATTAAGATGTCTGGATATAAATAAATATTGAACTGAAATCACTGATATTTAGAATGTTGAATTGGATTCTCCTATACATTTATAAGTGTTAATATTTTCCATTTTAAAAATATTAATATTGATAAACATTTACATCAACTTTTACTGGGACATTGGCATGTGATCCATTGAAGGTTGGTGTCCTACTACACCCACTATGTCAGTGTTGATTCACTAGTAACTTCAATTGATATAAATTTGCTGGTGATGATAGTTGACCAGACCTGATAGAATAAGAGAGGAAAAAATTCAGTAGTGCTGTGACGTCTGAGGGAGGTAGGAGCTAAAGGGGCTTTAGCTCCCCCCACGAACAGAATAATGTGAATTTTTTAACTGCTACACGTTGATTAAAGATTAGTGATTCCGTGGAACGTTTTTTATCTGCTACATGATGATTAAAGATTAGTGATTCCATGGAACATTGCTTTAGCCCCCCCTTCTGAAACTGCCCTTGGAGGTAGCACCATACTAGCCACAGAATCAGACATGTCATACCCCAATTGGAAAGTTTATATTTGGAAGTAATGGATATTAGGGGAAGAAATGAGAGTTATGTGCCATCTTGTTATATGTGGTGATGTTCTGGGTTGTCTTCAGTGTCCTGGGAGAGAAAGTTTTCTAACATACAGGCATGTTCACCTGGGGGATTGTCATGCATAAGCTCCACAAAAGCATATGATATTTGCTAGTCCATTCAGATGACTTCATTGTCCTTCGTCTGTGCCAAAGCATTGATCAGTGCTGGATTAAGGCACTAGTAGGGCCCTTGCCCAGAGTGCCATTCTTTAAAGGGCACCAAAAACAGAAGAATGAGGCAAGAAATATACATATCCCTAGTAAGAGGGTGCCGAAAAACCTTTCTGCCCAGGACACAAAATACCTTGGTCTGGCTCTGGAGTTGATTCAGAAACAGTGATGTTTTTTCTTGCCATCCATGATGGCTTGTAGCACATTTGTTTTGTACATTCTCAAGCTGATTGATTTTTTTCAAAATTCCTGGTTTTAGACTTTGATAGTGCAAGTTGACAACTAGCTTAATACATTGGTTTTCTAGGACCTCATTGAACTTGCACTGTGCATTTTGTTTGTTCATAGTAAAGAATCACTGCACTCATTCTGCTCCATTGAAAATTGTTATTTTGAAGTTTACATATGTGTACACCAACTAATAGTCAGACTAAAAACTACAAGACCACACCCTTCATTCAGTGCTAGATATAGTACAACTTGCAAAGCTGCTTTTCAATTACCCTGTATATGATGTGTTATTTAACTGTCAAACTGAATTTCAGTTTTAACTTGGTAGCACTTGTTCAAAAACCTATGTATATGAAAATCATTTTATACTCCTTTAATAGTGGCATTTGATCTTAAAAGAATAAAAATTCATAATTTAAGTGATCTAAAACTATTCATAGGTTTCATGCTTAAACACAACAAAACAGTAGAAAAGCGAGCAAAGAAAAACAAAACAAAACCCTAAATAACCTAGTGAATTACTTATCCAAAGTAAAATGATGAACAAATTAACAAGAAGCATACAAAAAAAAGTATATAAAAAATCCTTGGTAAGACGACTTGCAATCACCACAAGAAATGTTGTATACTAGGTCATAATCACTCAATTCTTTTCTCTTTTGCAACACAAATAAATGACCTGGTATACTTTTTTTAATTGTGTTCAATTGATTTTTTAATTGTTTTCAATTTATTTTTTACTGATATCATTTTGTGTTAATGTTATATTTGTTTTGATTTCTGGGGAATATCATACGGAAGTGTTCTACTTATCATATTGATGTATTGTAATGTATAATAATGAAACTAAGTGGTCATATGGCGCCTCTGTAGCCAGGTGGGCAGGAACAGCAGTGCGTAGCACACGCTTCTTGATTAGACCGTGGTTCGAGCCCGTGACCACCAAATACTTAGGATGCAGAAAGGTCAGGGAATGACCACTGCATATCTCCGGAGCAATATGGCCTTAGTTGCTAATGCTCCTAAAAACCAAATAACAAACAAACAAAAGTGGTCGTATGAAAACAAATTTTTGATTTTGTGCAGTTTTGCTCTTTGAAACTACGGATGTACATTGCTTAACATTGCCATGTAATGACCACAATTTGTTCAACCTTAAGTTATCCCTAATTTAAATTATACAAAGTTATTCATAGCATCTGAGCATGAAACAGTAGAAAAACAAGCAAACAAAAAACAAAATAATGAAAGTCTTAATTATCTAATGGGTTACTTTTCCATGATAAAACTGAATGATAAATCAGAAGAAATGAAACACAGAAAAAGAAAAGTATATAAAACAAAACATACCAACTTTAAAAGGAGCTCTCATCCTTATAGTTAAGGTTAGATTTGTACACAAGTATTTTTTCTGCACTATATGAGCTAAAGTAGTGAAACACTTCTCGCCCATGAATATTATGTAATATGCCAGAAGTTCCCCTTGTAGTATTCTAAACACCAGAGCAAGTATTATTTATTTATTTCAAATCCAACCAGAACACATCATTGAATAGAAATGTAACATTTCAGTGCTTTAGCCTGCACCAAAAGGTTAGTGACTCATTTGGTCATCCCAAAATCCTGTGCCAATGATGTTATTCAAAGATGATAAGAGAAAATGGCAGTTAGCCTCACAAACTGAGAGAATATGTGCAAAGAACCATAGCGGGTATGTGTAAGTAGGTCTGCAGAAAACATCACAGAGCAGTGTAAGAGCCCACTGAGAGAACAGCTGTCAGTGGCCTCTTGGACACTGAGCAGTTGTGCTACCATTAAACCCAGGTTTTATGCCATTAGAACTTTCATTTTAATGTTAAGGAAACTATGCAAAAACCTAGTATCATAGTTACCAATACAAAGAGAGCTTATAGTGCTATTGTTCCAGACATTCACAGACCCTAGAACAGTGACACGAGGTACTGTGGAGTAACAAATCCCACTATGTGATGTTTTGTTCTAATAGGTGTGTTTGGGTGTGTAAATTACCAACAGAGCACTTCCCCATCAGCCTGTATTATCTCAATCATTTTAGTGGAGGTATCCGATGGTTTAGGGGTTCTTTCAGTTGGTTTGGACTTGGTCCCTTGGTAGTAGTGCCTTATCCTGTGAGGTTCATGACCCACTTGGATGTTTCAGATTATTGTATGCTACAGACATTGTGGTGGTACTATGCCAGTGAGCCCCTGTCAGTATCAGCAAGACAGTGCTCCACATTGTACTGCAAGGACTTTTGCATTCATTAATTTTTGAAAGTTGGACTGATTGGCTTAGAGCCTAAGCATCAAAATCACTGAACACTAGTAAGGCAAATTGGAGCGCAAGATTCATCTGTAGTCAAAATGGCATTCTTCTGAGCTGACTCTGGTAGCAACTTTGCGAGAGGAATTTCTTGCCAACACCTACCAGAATTGGGTAGAATGAGTGCCCAGAAGAGTTGAGCTATCATATAGGACAAAGAGAACCTCCTGTTTAGGTTTTTAAATTAAAAGCCATTTCTGCAACTACCTGTTTGCAGAACCATGCCGAGGGTGAGGCAAACGAGGCTCTTGCCACAGGTTAAAAGCTGTAAGGGGCGCCAAAAGAAATATTAAATAATTGCCAATGTTGCCTTCGTTAATGGTAGGGCCCAATTTTTCATTCTTGCCTCAGGTACTAAAATGGCTAAGCATGGCCCTGCCGTTTGAATACATTCTCCGTCATCTCCTCTGTGCAGTATAATGGTCAGACAAAGAGATCTGGGTTCATTTCCCATCATAGACTAGAGGAATTTCTGAAATCCTCTAATTGAGGCTGTAGCTCACCACTCAGGCAGTAGTATAGTGTCCCCCCCCGTGAGTTATTCTTTCAGGCTGCATAAAATGCAAATCATTCCATGAAAGCCCACTTGTACAGCCCTAACACTCAGTGGTGCAATACAGTGTAAGTCATTGATGTGCCTAAAATCCAATAATGACAACAACAATTTTTTGGTCACATAGCATAAACTCTGAATACATAAAATTTATTGAAAGTGTACACTCTGACTGCATGTTCTGGCTTATAAGCTGACATATATTTTTTGCCTTGAAAATTCGTGCTTAAATATATATTCGGCATATAATAGTCCTTTTTTGTGATCATCTTTTGCATCTCACATAGTGATGTATTACAATAAAATTTACATTTAGTTCCAGTTGTCTACTTTTTAAATCTATTGTTTTTGCTCTTTTAAAAGTTTACATTGTGACATTTACTTTACAGTTTACTGTACAGTTCACAGTAAAGCAAGCAGTAAGTGTACATGGCATCTCTTATGTAGAAAGTCACGAAACCTAAACTTATAGACATTAGTTTTGATCATTTGACATAACCTATTATTTCTGCTCTTTCTTTTTAGACATTTATATTGTGACATTTCATTACATAGTAAACTGTGTAAAGTAAGTGTATACTTTATCCCTTATGTAGACGGTCATGACACAAAAACCTACAAACATAGGTTATGACTATGTTAGTTTGCTCTTATTGATACTATATGTTTACATCAATAAGAGTTTATATGTTTACATGGATATTTTGATTATGTAGCGGAGCCAGTGTTTATTGCATGTTTGGCATTGGTTTCTCTGTAAAAAAAAATATCTCAATATTTTCATATTATGTATTTATTTTAAGAAACTGACAATCCTGAATGTTCAGTATTAGGTATTAGTATTATTAGTAGTAAACTTCCTTGCAAATAATTCAAGGAAGTTTACTTATACAGCATCAGCCAAAAAAAAAAAAGAAAAACCATACCCATTTCATCTGCCCATTCCCTCTGATAATTTGTCTAAATCTATCCGTAAATTTATTCAAACTGCCCACTGTGTACTCAATCCATTTAAACCCTAAATACTTCAATCATGTCTCCTCACAGGTGCCTAGTTTCCAAATACTGCAATTTGCAAAATTGGTGTATTTCTTGCTAAGAGAACCCATTAGTGCTCTTCACTAACCTTGTTTCTCTTCTCTGAACCTGTTCAAACATCTATATCCTTAAAATTAGATTTGCATGCCTGTATGCAGTACTCAAGATATTACTGCCTCAAGAGTACTATTGCCTTTATACAATGGAACAATCACCTCCTTTTCCTAGCTGGCAAAATTCCTGTATATCCACAGAATACAATGAGCTGTCCTATCAGGCTGTTTGCACTGCTCAGAGAACATAAGTGTTGGACTGTACAATTACCCATAGGTGTCTTTCGTTCTTCACCACCTTGAGTACGGTACCACTAAATATGTTGTTAGTGTTAAACATCAGTTGCTACTTTTCACACCCCATCTGTCTAATATCTCTTGGTCTTGCTGCAGATAGCATACCTTGATTTTTATCATTTACCACTTTGCCAACCTTTTTATTATCTGCAAACTTATACATAAGCTTGATATTAGAATTAGCATTAGCAGAGGCATGTGATGCAAGAAAGCAAGATTATACGACATCAACAAAAAAAGCACCCCATTTCACCCATCCATTTGCTCCAAAAGTTTGTTCTTGAATTTATTTAAACTATCAACTTCCTCAATTTGAATTTATGCTTAATCTCAGGTGCTTAATCTGAACAAGAGGAAGAATCCCATCAGCATTCAGCTTGCTGAAACCATCTAATGCCATATATACCTCAATCAGATCACCTTGCAGGTGCTTAGTCTCCAGATGCTGTAATTTGCAGAACTTAAGCCTTTCTTCATAAGAGAAACCCTTTGCCCTTTTCTATACTCATTCCAGCAGCTCTACATCCTTCATAAAATGAGGCCTCTAGACCTGTATGCAGTACTCAAAGTGTGGCCTGACCTCAACCACTCAACCATCCCAATAGGACCAGGGTATGTCTGCCAGTGGCAGACATACCCTTGTCTTATTCCACCCAATCATATGCCTCTACTAATGCTAAATCGATCTACTACCTTACAGATTTGCACATTATGCAAATTATTCATGCCCATAAAAACATGGGTTGTGAAAACATCACTTCATTCCCATTTTTTAGCTTGCTCAGTGGGATAGCCACATCTGCAGTACTCAGGATGGCAAGTCATCCTCGTTTAGATTATTTTTTTTGATGGCGAGTCATTGGATGACTTGAAGCCAAGCAGTCGCAGGCAGAGGTGGCATGTTGACTTAATGTCATACGGTGTCGTGTCAGCACTATGGAAGCAGTTTCTAGGAGGCAGTAACCATTACAAGAAGAGCTGGCCAAGGTTGCCCAAGGGTTACGTCAACCAGAATGGACCACTATCTGGCTCTAACACCAAGATGGAACCCTACAGTGTGCTGTCATCAACTGTATCTTAAGGTTACCACGGCTACAGGTGAAAACCTTTCCGCCTTTAGCCATTTGTATTCCATTAACTCCCAAACCACCGCAAAGAACATTGAAGCTGGTACCATGAACATGACTTGGAGCCATGACAAAGTGATACAGTTCTGTTCTCTGATGAGTCCCATTTTAGCCTACAAACAGATTCAAGATGTTATTTCATTAGTATTAGCAAAGGCACATGATGCAAGAAAGCAAGCTTATATAGCATCAGCCAAAAAAAAACCCCTTATTTCACCCATCCACTCGCTCCAAATGTTTTTCAAGCTCTGCCTTGAATCTATTTAAGCTATCAACCTCTACAATTACAGATGGAAGTTTGTTCCAGCAGTCAACCACCCGCTGGCTAAAGGCAAACTTCTGCACATCTATCCTACAACCGTCTTTTCTCAATTTGAATTTATGCCCTCTCAGGCAATTATTCTGAGCAAGAGGAAGAATCCCATCAGCAGTGAGCATGATCAAACCATTCAAGTCTTTATACACCTCAGTCAGATCACCTCGCAGGTGCCTAGTCTCCAGACACTGTAATTTGCAAAACTTAAGCCTTTCT
This sequence comes from Mastigoproctus giganteus, assembly GCF_048544385.1. Taxonomy (NCBI): domain Eukaryota; kingdom Metazoa; phylum Arthropoda; class Arachnida; order Uropygi; family Thelyphonidae; genus Mastigoproctus; species Mastigoproctus giganteus. The sequence continues at coordinate 163,023,859 of NC_143583.1, read as the reverse complement.
TCGTAAGAGCAACCCTTTGTTCCATTCACTAATCTTGTTGCTCTTCTCTGTACTCGTTCCAACAGTTCTACATCCTTCTTAAAATGAGGCCTCCAGACCTGTATACAGTACTCAAGGTGTGGTCTGACCATTGCCTTATACAAGGGGATAATCACCTCCTTAGCCCTGCTAGAAAAATTCCTGTATATCATTGACAAGACACCATGAGCTACTCTTGCAGACCGTCTGCACTGCTTAGAAAATTTCATATCTGCCTGCACAATTACTCCCAGATCCTTTTCATTCTCTACTACTGTCAATGTGGTACGACAGAGTTGATACATTACTCTGGGATTACTGCTTCCCATATGTAGTACTCTACATTTGTCAATGTTAAACTTCATTTGCCAATGTTAAACTTCATTTGCCACCTCTCAGCCCATCTGCTCAACTTTTCTAGATCCTGTTGCAGAAGTGTACTGTCATTAACAACCCTGCCAACATTCGTATCGTCTGGAAACTTGGACATTAAGCATGATATACCATCATCAATATCATTTATAAGTACAGAAAACAACAATAGATCCAACACTGAACCCTGAGGGACTCCACTAATAACATTTGTCCATGAAGAGCAGTGTCCATTGATTACCACTCTGTCTTCTCCCACTCAACCATCCCTTTATCCATAGCAGCAATTTGCCTCCAATGCCACACTGCTCCAATTTGTGCAGCAGTCTTCCATGTGCAACAGTATCTAAGGCTTTTCTAAGATCCAAATATATGATATCAAAGTTATTCTTTGCATTCAGTTCTTTTGTGACTGCATCATAGTATCCAATCAAATTGGTCAGGCAAGAGTTTCCCTTAACAAAACCATGCTGTGTCCGAGCTATAAGTGAAGTCTTGTCTAGATGATCCTGCAGTGCTTCTTTAACCAGTGCCTCCATTAATCTTCCGGGAACAGAAGTTAAACTCACAGGTCTATAATTACTTGTGTCAGCCTTTGATCCTCCTTTGTGAATTGGGGTCACATTTGCACATCTCCAGTCTATGAGTACCTCCCCTGAGTCCAGGGAAGTTCTCATAATTATGGCTAAGGGCTTGCTTACTTCCTTTGTTGCCTCCTTTAATATAGCTGGATAGATTCCATCCATCCCAGGTGCCTTTCTTGTGTTTATCTTCAACAATTTCTCCTCCACTTTCCTCTCAGTTATTACAAGATTATCTAGCTTACTGCCAGAGTTGAATACACCTCTGGCATTCCCCTCCCTGAATAACTCCTCATGTGAATGTAGATACAAAATATTCATTTAGTCTGTTAGCTACCTGAGCAGGATCATCAACAGTTGAACCATCAATATCAAGTGGACCAATCTGATTCATCCCCTTCCTTCTAGAGTTTACATAAGTAAAGAACTCTTTGCTGTTTTTTTTTGCATCCTTTGCCAAAGACTTCTCGTAATTTGCCTTCGCCTGCCTAACCTTCTTTGTAACTTGGTTACAGACCAGCTTATATCTATCATAGGTTTCTGTGTCACATGTTAATTTATATGTATCCCATAAATTTTTCTTCTCTATCACATATCTAATTAGTTCATCTGACATCCATTTAGGCCTAACTCTTGAACAATATTTCTTTGTTAGTATTATTATTAATAGCCATATGGTGCAAGGAAGCCTGAGGCTTATGCTGCACCAGGAAAAAAAAAGGTTCCCGAGCTACCCTGAGAGAGAGAGAGAGAGAGAGAGAGAGAGTCAAAAGTAGAATGGAATCACCAAGAAAGAGAAGAATGACGATATCCAGCTCGGGACCCTAGGTGTGCCAAGCCCGTACTCACTAGATGTGAGCCCCCGGGGTTAAAAAGCCTAGTATCTTCCAAGATTAATTCTTTGAATGCTTCCCATTTTCAATTTGCTGTTGGTAACATCATCAGTTGGTTCCACCATATAGAATTTAAATACTGTCTCAGACCACCGTAGTCACCTTTACGAAAGCAAAAACCCTTCCCTTTACCCTCGATGGTAGTTACCTCTTTGAGTAAATCCCACTTCAGTACACTGTGATCACTGCCACCTAGTGGTTCCTTTATCTGCAGATTCTTGATGCATGAAGAATCATTACTGATAATCAGATCAAGAGTATTACTCCCTCTTGTTGCCTTCCGAACATGCTGCTATAGAAAACAATCATCCAATAAATCCACAAAAGTCTTGATAGTGTGCAAGTGACCAACCCACAAGTTCCAGTCAATATCCGGAAAGTTAAAATCCCCCATAAGACACTAATTTACTGGCCCACTCTGTTTCTCTGTACAATTGCTCATTATACTCATCAGATTTATTAGGCCCATAACACACACCTACTCTCATTTTTCCTTTCCAAGTGCTTATGTCACACCAAACAGATTCAACATTGCATTTTCCACCATCAGCAATTGGATGCACTTCCTTAGATTTTGTGTTTCTTAACTAACAGCATAACCCCTCCTCCCTTCCTGTCCTGTCTATCCTTTCTGTACACATTGTATTCCCCAAATTCCAGTTCTGCACTGCTTATGTCTGTGTGACACCATGTCTCTGATATCCCAACAATATCTGCCTTTGATGTCTTGACTAGCACTTCGAGCTCATCGAATTAATTAACTATACTCCTAGCATTGGTGTACATGCAAGTATACATGCACCTGTTTCTACTCTTAGTTACCCTAACACAGCCCATGTATTTACTTGTTCCACTATGACTCCCAGCAGTTCTGGAATTTCCCATTGCTTTGCTTTCCAGGCTGCTGCTCAATTACATTTCAATAGAAGTAGTGCAAGAATCACTTTTACCTCTGCCAGCGGCTACTGTTAATCTATTAGTCCATGTATCCCCCCAAGCTAGAAGTTTTCAGACCCCCCCCCTAACTCTGTCTCGATAACATCAGCAAATATTCTTGCACCCTTTCTATTTAAATGTATCCCATCCCTGTAGAAGCAGTTTCTCCTGTTAACAAGCACAGACCAGGCTGAGAAAAATTCTACTCCTTGAGCCTTGCACAATCTCTCCAGGGCCGAACTGATTGACAAGGCTCTCAACATATACTCCCTCCTATTGTGTCTGGGCAGAATTGCAGACACTTTCAAATTCAACCCTAACTCACGGCTTTTTTTCAGCATTGTCTTGTACTTGTTAAGTAATTCTGCCGGTCTCTTACTCTTAATATCATTAGTGCCAACGTGTACAACAATATCACCCTTTGTGCCCTTAAAGGATGATATCTGCCCTACAACATCATATGTTCCCCATTTTCCTGACAATAGAGTCACCTACAACAACTAGTTCCTTTGGGACCAGTGCATTCTGCCTTGGGAATCGCCTCTGTGTTGCGTCATTTGGAGACAAAGAAGAATATGTTACCAACCCTCCAACATCAAAGAAAAGGGACACTTTTGGTGAAGGCAGTGTTCTCTTGTGGGGTGGAATAATGATGAACTGCCACACCCCTTGATGTTTTTGATAAGGGCACCATAACTGTGCAGAGATACTGATAACAGATCCTCACACCTATGTGTGACTTTTTAGGGTTCTGGTTGGCCCACATTTTCTTTTCATGCATAACAATGCCACTACACATAGAGTTCAAGTGTTGGAGGAATATCTTAGAACTGAAGATATCCAATGACTTCTGTGACCAGCACTATCACTAGACTTAAATCCGATTGAATAACCTTGGGCATCGCAGTGCATGCTGATAGCCAACTCCTTGGTCACCTTTGGTGAGCTAAGGTCTGCGCTGGTGGAAGAATGGGTTTTTGTTGCCACAGAATCTTATAGACACCTTATGGTTCACCGTTGTCGGGCCTGTATAGCTGTTGGAGGGGATCATACACCATAGTGATGTCATGTGATCTTATTTTCAAGCATATTGTATCGACTTCTGTAATATGATCTTTTTGGTAATTCTTATATAATCCCTATAAATGTCCCTTATACCTGTCCAAAGTTTCTTTGGACAGGTATAAGGGACAAAGTTTCTTCTGTCTCCTCATTTCATCATTATTCTATGATACACCACCATACCAAATTTTGTCCCACTTCATCACAAGCTGTACGAGTTACATCACGTTTTTTCTACATGTTCTGTTAATTTTTTTGAGCAGTATACCTCTACATACTTTTGGACACACAGAGTATATTACTGTAGTAATAATAATTAGCATAGTATTATGATTGTACTTAACACATCTCATAGTGCCAATTTTCTAGTACTTTGGTAACAGGGCACAGTGTTTTAGTTTTAATTTAATTTTTTATACAAAATTATATCTCAAATTAGAGCAGTGAAGCATAAAGGTCAACTTTTTTTTTGCTTTTATATTTTAAAGGGAGTTCTGTGAATTGAGGCCATATTTCTTACACTTTGGCTAACATTTATCCAGGTTTGATTGGTGCCAGGTTTGATTGTTCTAAATACAGAATACTTTTGCAAGAGATACCTTATGTGCTAGGTCCGAAGGTAGTGAAGAAATTATTCATAAATTTAGTGTCTTATTGATTAATTTCAAAGCTTTAAGAAAGTAATTGCCTCATAAGATTATTATTATTATTAGCTATATGGTGCAAGGAAGCCTGAGGCTTATGCTGCACCAGCCAAAAAAAAAATTCCCGAGTTAGAGAGAGGGAGAAGTAGAAAGGAATCACCAAGAAAGAGAAGAATGATGATATCCAGCTCAGCAACCTGGGGTGCCAAGCCCATACTCACCAGATGTGAGCCCCTGGGGTTAAAATAAATTAGTTGACTTTTCAAGTGCTCAGCTGCCCAAATAAACACTAGGACCTACCATGCATAGTCCTGGCAAGATCATCAGGATTGTTCTTAACATATCACATAGTGCCACTTTTCTAGTACTTTGGTAATAGGGCACAGCATTGTAGTTTTAAAAGAGAAATATATTACACAGTAAGAATAAGTAGAATAGGACTAGGATTTGTCTGCAAGAGAGAAAAAAAAAGTAGTTCTGAAAGATAAAAATGTGTAGATCATGGATGTTCATTTATGAATGTGTGTTGTGCTTGGGAAATGATGTGCCGCCTTTGTTTTAACCTTTCATCACACATACCCTCAGTTTTGACTTGCTTGGTATATGTGATCTCTTTTTTGTTTTAATTATAAATTTTCAGCTGTTTTAGTGAATTTAAAATAGTCTATTAATTATGATGCTAGACCCAATTAAAAAATATTGAACAAAAATAAATGAGAGAAATCAATAATAGTAAAGTTTTTATCATATTTTTTAGAATTTTCAAGGTCACTGATTCCCTGGATTGAAACCCAGACACTTGTCAAATAGAATGTGAATGTCTGTATTTTTGTCAAAAGTTTGTATTTAGCTGACAAAATGAAAATTCTATGGCGAGACACGTGACTGGCATCTTGCAGATGCCATGTGGGAATGTGAGTTGCCTAAAAGAAAAGTACTTTTGCTCACCTGGTCTATTAAATGAAAAAAAAAAAAAAAAAAAAAAAAAATGTTTTATGTCTTGTAACTAATCCTGTTACAGTTAATCCGGATTGAAATATCAAAAATTCTATTCACATTTGAGTACTTTGAAAGACACATGGGATTTAGGAAGGCAGATAAGTCATTCTGACTGTGCAGAGAGAGACGAAACATACAATACACTGTATTGCGTGTTGTTCAGTATCGTTGTTGATTCTGAGATGGACAGATGTTATTGCTTATATAGCTTCATTTGCATACTTCTTTATACATATATATGTACATAAGTTAACATATTTTATGTAATTATTTGTCCAAAAGAATTGAAAAGTGGAATAAAAAAAAAAAAAAAAAACACGTTATTTTAACTATCGTTAACAAGCTCAGAGTGATAGAATAACTTGAAAATTGTGTTCCAGGAAAAAATTGCTGAAGAATTTGGTGTTGGCCAACAGACACTCAAATATTAAAAAACAAAAAGAACCTATAAATATATTTGTTTTGAAATTCGACGATGTGGGAAGTGATAAAAGCAGTTTATCAAATAGACAAACATTAAAAAAGCGAAAAGAAGCATTGCTGGAAGATGTATTTAAGTGGTATTCAGAGGAAGGATCAAGTGGCATTGGAGTGCAACACCAGCCCCAGCTGGAAATGTATAAAAAGACAATACATTTATCCATCTATTGATTGATAAATCGATGGTATTGTCTTTTTATAGTTTTTAAGTAAAGGCTTTACAGTGATACTTTTTTTTATTTATTTTCATCAGCACTACCTATATTTTATTTATTAAATTTTTCATTTATTGTGTTCTAAGTTTTTGTTCTTTTAAGGCTATCTTTTGCTTCACTAATCCAGATTTTCACTTAATCTGGATGACCTCTCCCCCAATTAATAAGGATTAGCGAGGGTTTACTGTATATCGAAATGAAAACAGAAAATACCATGTAGTATCAGTTAGAGAATACTGGTGGTCAAAGGTACACAGGACGATTTGACTTCATTTACAAATTTAAAAAAAAAAAAAAAAAAAATGCAGAAATTTTTTTAAAAAATGGTGCTTGTTAGACACCATGTTAGCAATGGGAGGTTAAAAAAACAATGGTGGTTATGTGATGGAAGGCTAACATATTACAACAACAATGCCAAACATCTGGAGGATAACCAGTGCTGCTAACATAGCAGATAGGAACAAATTCCATCATGTTTCAATGATAAATTAACATTTCCAATTTAAGTTGTGTGAGTTCTGAATCATCCTATACTTTGAAAGATTATAAGGCCCCAAATCCCAGAAGTTATTTTAAAATCACACACTGTACTTATATGATGCCTTTTTTTTTTATTTAAATAATATATTACAAATTTGGAACACAGCATAGTTAAAAAAGCATCACATGAAAAATTCAGAAAAAATTAAATTTAAAAAAAAGCACAAAACTAATTTGGTGCAAATAGAGACTATCCAATATTGCCCTGCACATAAATTTTTCTCTGCTTGCCTACAATAAAGAAAGAACAAGAATAGTTGATGTATATCTCTTTTTTAATAAGAAATAATTTTTATTTCAGATATGTAAAAAAAAAAAAAAAATATTTAAATTTGTTTCTTAAAATATCCATAAGTTTTTAATTGGGGTACATAGAAACTCTGAATAGTTTCTGTGTATCCCAATGTAAATATGTGAAAAAGAATTGTGATTTTTTTACTTTTTGAGGCCTAGTTCATAAAAAATTTTTCCACTCACTTGTGCCCTTGAAAGCCATTTAAAATGTTTAATAAAAATTAATAATAAAAAGTTGTAGTTATTTAAACTTTTTTTACATTTTTCCTACAGATTTTTTGTTTTGCTCCCAGATATCATGGAAGTAAAATCTTCAAACGATCTTCAGTTTCATTTGTCAAGAATAACTATACAAAAATTTCTCCTGGAGCTTACCTGTTTTTAGTAAGTTTAATTACTTTTTTGTTTTCATTTTATTTTGTATCAGTATAGGTAATGAAATAAGCTATCTGAATATCTGAATTTAGTAAAGCGCTTTCTGAATTAATAAATTATTATTAATGGCTCCGTAGCTGAGTGGTCAGGAGCGGGAGTGCAGTAGCACACGCACTTTGAGTAGATCGGGGTTCAAGCCCCTGACTGCTGAATACGGTCGATCTGCCAACCCACACCAGACCAGCGTGGCAGATTATGGTCCATTTTCCCTCAGCATGAATTGTTGAGGAGGCTTCCATCCTGCAGTGGGTTGATAACGGCTGCACTTTACCTTTTATTAACAACACAAGGAAATTTCAGAGAATACAATTGTAGCAGTGACATGAAATCATTGGTAGACCTGTATTTATATTGATATACCTTTATTTATATGTATTCAAAAGGAACTCTTTGACGGTATACTGGTTTTGCCACTTGTCACTCAGCTCTTGCTCAACTTTGTTTTTTGGCAAGCCAGTCCCAGTGCAATCACCAAGAATCAGATAACAGAAAGGTATTCTACACAGCAGAGATCCTTGGTCCCACAGGAAGTAGCTATGGCAGTAACAAGATTGTCAGAGAAGCAGGAAATATATTGCACAAATAAAACAGGTGAGTTGGAATCAGGGTATATTTGCCAGGGGCTAAAGTTGATGATGTAGTAGAGCATCTGTCATCTCTAAAGGGCACAAAAGGTGATATTGTTGTACACGTTGATACTACAATATTAAGAGTAAGAGACTGCAGGAGTAATTTAATAAGTACAGGTCAATGTTGAGAAAATGTTACAAGTTAAATTGAAAGTGTCTGCAATTCTGTACAGACACGATAGGAGAGGGTACATTTTGAGAGCATTATCAATCAATTCGTCCATGGAGAGAATGTGCAAGTCTAATGGGGTAGAATTTAGAATTGTTCTCAGTGCTTTTTAACAGGAGAGACTTAAATAGAAGGGGTGCAAGAATATTTGCTGATGCTATCAAGGCCAGAAAACTACTAGCTATAAGTGGGCTGGAAAACTACTAGCTTGGGAGGATACACAGACTAACAGATTAACTAGAGCCACTGGCAGAGGTGAAAGTGACTTTTGCACTGCTTCTATTGAAACATGCAGCAGCCTGGAAAGCATAATGTTGGGGATTTCAATCCTTAACATTATGCTTAGATATATATTAGATATTATGCCGTAGATATATGGGCTCTATTAGGTAACTAAGGGTAAGAACTTCCACACATCTATTCTGCAACCATCCTTTCTCAACTTGAATTGATATCCCCTCGTGTGTAGGGGCATGGGGGTATACTCTATGAGCTGTCCCTGCAGCTTGTCTGCACTGCTCAGAGAATTTTATGTCTAACTGCACAATTATCCCAGGTCTTTTTCATTCTCTACTACCATGAGTGTAGTACCACACAGTTGATAAGATACTCTGGAGTTACTGCTACCCATGTACAGCACCTTGAATTTGTCAACTTCAGTTGACAAATTCAAAGTGCTGCACATGGTACTTAAACTTCAGTTGCCACTTCTCAGCCCATTGACCAAAATTTCCTGGATCTTGTTGCACTAGCTCACCCTGATGACTGTCATTAACCACTTTGCCAACCTTTGTATCATCTGCAAACTTAGCCTTCATTGATAAACATTGAAAACAACAATGGACCCAGCACTTCCTTGGGAACTCCACTAATAACATTAGTCCATGAAGAGCAGTGCCCATGGATAACCACTCTCTGTCTTCTTCCACTTAGTCATCCCTTTATCCACAGCAATAACTTGCCCTTAATTTCACATTGCACCAGTTTGCACAACAGTCTTTTATGTGCAACAATATAAAAAGCCTTCCTGAAATCCAAGTACATGATGCCAAAATTATTTGTTGCATCCAGTTCCTTGGTCACTGTATCATAGTAACCTATCAGATTGGTTAGACAAGACTGTCCCTTGACAAATCCAGCTGTGATTGCAGTATAATTGCATGCCTGATTAAAGAAATAATGGTCCTGCATTATTTCTTTAATCAGTGATTCCATTATTTTCCCTGGAGCAGACATTAATCTAATAGGTCTGTAATTACTTGTGTTGCCTTTTGATCCCACTTTATGAATTGGGGATATATTTGCACTTCTCCAGTCCATAGGGACCTACCCTGAATCCAAGGGTTCTCTCATAATCATGGTTAATGATTTGCTTACCTCCTTTGCTGCCTCCTGTAATATAATTGGACAGATTCCATCTGCCCCAGGTGCCTTTTTTTATGTATATCCTCAACAATTTGTCCTCCGCTTTCCTTTCAGTTATCACAATCATTTAGCTACTTGTTAGAGTTTGATAAACGTCTCACATCCCTTTCCCTTATGTGTGAATGTACATTCAAAATACCTATTCAATTTGTCTGCAACTTGAGTAGGGTCATCAACAGTTAACCCATAGACATCAGTTGGCCTAATGATTCAACCCCTTCTGTAAGCATAGAATGTTTTTCTTTGCATTCTTTGCTAGAGACTTCTATTAACCTTCCTTAGTTTGCCTCACCTCCTTGTGACTTGACTATAGACTAATTTATAAATACCATAGACTTCTGTGTCACCTAATACTTTATATGCATCTCATGCACTTTTCTTCTCTGCCACGTATCTCAATAGTTCATCTGACATCCATTTAAGTCTTAGCCTTGAACAGTGTTTATTTGTTCCTAGTAGCTTCTTTGATTACTTCCCTGACAAGCACAGACCACACTGAAAAAAATTCTACCCCATGAGCCATGATATTCTCTCCAGGGCTGAATTGATTCACAAAGCTCTCAACATGTATTCCCTCCTATTGTGTCTGGACAGAATTGCAGACACTTTCAAATTCAATCCTAACTCAACTTTTTTCCAATATTGCCCTGTACTTGTTAAGTAAGTCTTTAGATCTCTTACTGTTAATATCATTAGTGCCAACGTGTACTACAATATCACTTTCGTGCCCTTAAAAGATGATATCTGCTCTACAACACAACCATTTTTGCCTCTGGCAGACATACCCTGGTCTTTTTCCACCTATCCTTGTACAACATATTTTCCGTTTCCCTGACAGTAGAGTCACCAACAATAACTAGCTCTGTGGGACCAGCGCATCTGTGTTGTCTAATGCACAAGAGTGAGCTCGGGCATTGAGTTGGGCAGGCTGAGAGCTTGATAGCCCCCTTCCCATTTTAATTCCTTCAAGGGTATCTACCTTACAATTGAAACTCATAAACGCTTATCTGTATGCTGAGTTGGCACCTAACTTCTTCACACTCTCCTCACTTAGCACACACAAAGGCTCGATTGTGTCCTGTTCCAGAAAGCCCTGCAAACATTTCACAAGTTGCACATTTTTTTAGGCTGTGATGTATTGGAGAATTACTGCCTTAGATTCTCTACTGAGCCACAGCATTCCTGCTATTTTTTTCCGTTGCTTTGCTTTTCTAGTCTGGGGCATAATTTCCATTTAAATACAATTTAATTGATTAACAATGAAAATTAATATGATTAATAAATTTAATTGATTAATTGACAATACTACAATAAGCTAATAGATTACTAAATTCAGTGATACCTATCACACTATCTTGTTTTACGTTATAACTTATGCTATCAAGTTCAAGATATATATAAGTTATGCTATACCATCACAATTGAAATGTTAAATTAGTTATATCCTTGCTAAAAAGTAAAAATTCTTTAGCTAAATACAAAAAAAGATATAGGCTCAACAAGTGATTAGAACCTTCAAGCTACTTATTTATCACAATTAAAACCCTACTATTTCTCTGCACTACTCATTACATACTACGATATTCATGCCAAAACACTGATACAATAGCAATGTGAATAGTAAGTCGTAACTTACAAAATTACTAGCTAAATTTTAAAATAAGCTAACAAACGACTAAGACTATTTAAACTATTTGTAAAAAAACAATTTAATATGTTAATTAATCAAAAAGACAGTAACAATTTCCAAAAAACTTATCTGTTTCCACAAGCACAAAATTCTGTGTCCTGTCACATATAATCTTGTACCTGAGTTGTGAATGACTCTTGGTTTGTGATTTACTCATCTAAAGAGTAAGAACATTGTTCTAGGTACAACAGTGGAATTTACTTGAAGTGGAACTAAAATTACCTAATATTGAAAACATCACAAAGTTTTTTCAAATAGAAGACAATATGTGTTTCTGTAAAGATATAATGATTTCCTGAGTGAACTGGGCATTGAACACAATCCTAATGGATGGCATATATTTACTGATGTCTAAAATTAAGTTTAAAAGCAGCTTTACTAGTGGAAATGCATTCCCATCAGTTCCTATACTTCATGCTGTTGGCTTGAAAGGAATGTATGTCCAAGATCCTGAGTGTAATAAAGTGCAATGTCTGGTTTGCAATGCCTTTGGTGATCTAGTAATAGAGGCATATGATGCAAGAAGCAAGCATACGAGCTTATGCAGCATCAGCCAAAAAAAAAAAAAAAAAAAATCTTAAGGTGATTGTTCAAATAGGCCTACAGGGTTGGAAATATTCATATTGTGAATTAAGCAGTTGACACCAACCATGTTAAAGCATGTTGAATTAAAATAAAATAAAATAAACACAAAAAACCAAATAAATAATTTAATATTACCTGGATAAAAATGTAAAAATACTAATTACAATAAATACTATTTACAATAAATTATACAGTAATAAAAGTGTTAAATACAATAAAATATACAGAGATAAAAGCGTTAAAACCGAAGGTTTCGAAGGCATCCGCCTCCTTTTTCAACAGCACACCTTACCTTGCAGTACACCCTTTAATTACCCGCAGGCTCACGGTACTCTTCACATGGTTCAGAAACACGTGCAACGTTCTCCTCATGTGTTACAGAACCAGAAATGGCTTGGGAGCGTGCCAGGAGGAATCGTTCATCCCGTCCAAGGATCACTGCTTCAAAGAGGGATGAATGCATATTCCCCTGTCCCTATTGATAGTATTGTTCTCAGCGGAACAAATTCGCAAGCTCTCGAGCCATTTGCGGTCCCAAAACCTATGCGCCCGATCGATGATAACCGCTTCGTCCGGGGAGCTTTGATGATGCTCCTCCAAAAAATGCTCCGCCACAACAGTTTTTTGTGTTTATTTTATTTTATTTTAATTATTTTGATGTATTCTGAAAAGTTCAATTTATTATCAAAAATAACACCAAGAAGACTAACGCTGTTCACAACAGTGATAGGTTGATTTCTTAAGTGTATTTCTGGATCTGGATGCATCTTTCATTTGTTACAAAAATGAATGACACTTGATTTCTGATAAGATAGTCAGCAACCATTCTGTTCCATCCATAGTTCAATATTATTAATTGATGTTTGTAGTTGCCTCTCAATAAAGCTCATGTTTTGCAAACTGCAAGAGACAGTCAGATTATCAGCATAAAGGTATGAATTGATAGTATTGGGAATATTTTTAGTCATCTGATTTATTCTTATCGCAAACAAGATTGCACTAAGAAAAGAGCCCCGAGGGACTCCTTCTTTTTGTGTATATGTTTTGGAAAGGACTTGCCAATAGCAAACGTGAAAGGTCCTCTGCTATAGGAAATTCTGTATGAAGTAAGGTAAGTGACCTCTCAGATCCAGGGAATAAAGATCTCTCAGGATACCAAAATGCCAAGTGGTGTCAAAGGCCTTCTCTGTATCGAGACATGCCATGACGAGATGTTTATTTTGGATAATTGAATTCCTGATATTTGTTTCTGCTTTAATCATGAGATCCAGGGATGATCAGTTTTTTCTGAAACCAAATTGATTATCGCAGATCACATTTTAGGAACCTAGGTATCATATTAATTGACGGTGTATTATTTTTTCTAGGGTTTTACTTAAGAAGCTGGTGAGAGAAATGGGTCTATATTTATTATGAGGAATAGAGAGATCTTTCCCTATTTTGGGTATTGCAAGAATAAAAGAGTGATGCCAGGAACTGGAGAATGAATGTTCTGTGAAGATGTGATTGTAGAAGGTCAGCAGCGAAGATAGTGATTTATTATATAGGTGTTGTAGCATTATGTAATATATTCCATCAGGGTCAGCAGTGCTGTTCTTTGCAGCAGATAGAGCCTCTTGAAGTTCTAGCCTAGTGAGTGGTTGATTGTACTGTAGAAAGGATTTGGTTCTGAAATTCAGATGGGATTTTTCGGCTAAAGTCTTTATCTTTTGAAATGATGGTTCATATGCCGTTGATTCAGATAACTGTGAAAATACTGTCCCTAGGGCATCTTGAATCTCTGAAGGCGTAGACAGCTCCATACCATTCCAGGTGATAAGTGGGGAGGACATTGGAGGCAATTTTCCATTTAATTGTCTTATTTTTTTCCATATAATTCTTACGTAAGTATTTTTATTAATTTCAGTTGCGAATCGAACCCTACAGTCTCTTTTTGCTTTCTTCCTAATATGGTTCCATAAAAGTAAGGATATTTTCGGAATAAATTCCACGCATGGTTTTTTTTCTTTTTTTTTGCATTCTTACAGTCCTCATTCCACCAATAGTTTCTGCTTCTACGGATGCTTGACTGTGATTGTGGGATGGCAATAGACGCAGCTGCTAGGATGTTTTGTAATATGGGTGGCAGCTTTGTCAATTGGATAATATTCAATGGTCTGATTATCAAAGGATACGAGAAGTGTACTTTGCCCAATCTGCCTTAGAAAATTTCCGTTTTGTTCTGGTTTCTGAAGTTATGCAGTGTGACGTTTGTTAGATTGACCAATACCCAATAATCTGTATTTTACAGATTATTGGGTATTGGTCACTGTTGAGCAGATCATCCAGAGCTGTCCACTCAATACTAGGGAAGAGGATCGGAGAGCAGTTAGAGAGATCTATTGCAGAGACTGTTCCTGTTGGGAGGTGGAGATGAGTTGGTGAGCCAGTATTTAATATGGTTAGATTTTGTCTGTTGACAAGCATTTCAATGTCCTTCTGCATTGGGAGATCCCCACAATGGATGGTGTCCATTGAAGTCGTCCAATAAACAGAGGAGTTGGCAACTTCAGAATGAGATCTTCAAGCTCTTGAAAGGTACAAGGATAACTGGGCAGCAGGTAGATAGAAACCAGTGTTAGAGTAATGCCAATCACTATTTGCATGGCAGCTTCAATAGCAGTTTGTAACAGAATGCATTTACTAGGGACTCATGAATCTACGAGTATGGCTCCATGAGCATTAGTGGTAGCAGGTCTATCTTGTTGAAAGAGAGTATAATTTTTTATCGAGGGAGACAACTGAGGTGTTAAATATGTCTCTTTTAAGCAGATTCCAATTTGATTATGGTTCATAATTATCTCGTGGATATCATCAATATTGCTGCAAAAGCCTCTGCAGTTCCATTGGACAATGTTTTTTATTGTTTGGATTTAAATGGAGAAGCTGTGTCTGTCTGCTTTTTGGAAGTCTATTTCAGGTGATCCATTTTCATTTTGTTGTATTTATTTTCTTGCTTCAGAAAATGAGACTTATTTTTCTATCTTGTATTTCTGGATTTTATTTTCATATTCCACATGTTTTAGAGAAGTCTGGGTGGTTTCCTTTGCAATTAGGGCAGAGTGAGGACTTTGATTTACAATCAACTTGGGCATGCTTCTTTGAGCCACAGTTAGGGTATACAGTATCACTTGACAGACCATTTGGGAGTGTCTGAATTTCTGACATTTATAACATCTTATTGAATTTGGAACATATGGGCGAACGCAGCATTTCAAATACCCGGCTTTCACCGATGAAGTTAGGTTTGGTGAATTAAATGTCAGTATCATGCCACAAGTTGGGATAAGTTTACCATCTTTCTTCATCATAATTCTTTTCGCTTGTGTGATCTTCTGATCTTGTAATTCATTTACAATTTCCTCCTCTG
This sequence comes from Mastigoproctus giganteus, assembly GCF_048544385.1. Lineage (NCBI taxonomy): Eukaryota > Metazoa > Arthropoda > Arachnida > Uropygi > Thelyphonidae > Mastigoproctus > Mastigoproctus giganteus. The sequence continues at coordinate 163,008,483 of NC_143583.1, read as the reverse complement.
AGACATTCATTAGGTCCCATTCTGAGATGAAACCTTTGGAGGTATTGAGTGTAGCATGTGGTGACACCTTGACTGGAATTCCACTGAATGTGGTGAGTTTGAGAAGGGACTGCGTGTTTGGAGCTGGTTGTCTCAACCAGTAAATTGCTAGATTTAAGATCTCACCATTTTCAGGGAACCTGCTACATTTTCCAGACATTACTGTATGAGAAGTGATGATAGATTGCCTAGGCCTGATTTGTTAAAAAGGAATGCAAGATCAGGAAACTTGGATGTTCTACTCTGGAAGCATCCATCTTTAGTCTCTTTCCGTTGGTTGTGTCATCAACGGGTTGGTGCAAATCCATTGAATTTGCTGTCTGAATGGGGAGAAAGTTGTCGAAATTCATGTTTTGCTCTTTTTAGCCCTGGGGGGGGGGGTTGCTTTACCACCCAGGTTTCCAGCCCTGCCACAGGGAGGCAGGAGCAGTGCCACGAGGTGACCAAGCGGCTGAGTCAGTAAGTGAGTACTAATAGAAAAAGAAAGGTGGTTTCCTTTCTGGGCCTCTATGTACTTCTTGTAGTGAAAAAGAGCTACTTTGATATAGAAATCAAGAAAACGATGTTAGAAACTATTCGCTTAAATGGTCTTTAGAGAAAATGCTTTCAGAAATGCATTAGAATCGCTTGGCCACAGATCACTTGGCACCCGGGGCCACAACATGATTAACAGCCACGGTAGAGAATACAGTTTTAATGCACAAGATACTTATTTAAAACCATTCTAAGAAATATTGGTCTTTTGTAAAGGTGGTCTCGTTGAGGAGGAGGTGCTTGCTTATAGAGCTTCCACCATTTGACCAAAAAAAAAAAAGGTTCTTCTTCTGCCTTTCCATTTAAAGTTTCTGGACAAAGAAGAAATCTCTGGTATTAACTTTACTGTAGTGTTATGAAAATATTGGCTGCTGAATGTCTTTTTAAGGTTTATTTTAATTTCACTTAGTGATCCCGGTAAATGGCCACAAATTTTAAATAATAAAATAAGAATGATGTTAGTTGAAAACAAAACAGAACAATTAAAAAAATTTGATTTTCCAAAAGATAAAGATACTACACTCGATTTTGCAAAATGCTGTCTTTTGTTATAATTGTAAATTATTTTTAAATAGTACTGTTTCAGTTCCACTTGTAAATGGTGGATCCAAAGATTGGCAACATTTAGCAAGACAGTTCATGAAAAAAGCAATATGCATTCTGAATGCACTAACAAATTAATTAATTTGTGTAAAAACTTAGAATTACAAAATATACTAGATGCACATCATCAAAGTCTGATAAATCAAGAAAAAATAATATGGCAATCACTATTAAAGAAAATTGCTCTTTGCATTCAATATTTGACAAAATTTGGCTTTAAGGGGTACTAATTCAAAATTATTCAATAACAATAATGGAAACTTGTGCAATTAATACAAATGATTGCCAAATTTGATTCCACTTTATCGAAACACATTCAACATATTCAGATTGATAAAACTTCACATGCTACATTATTTAGGATACGAAATTCAAAATGATATTTTAAATCTAATAGGAAATAGTATATTTCCTATTAGATTTAAAAATTGTAGATAAGTTACAGGAACCTAAATATTATTCTTTGACTTTAGATTGTACACCTGATGCTAGTCATCAGGAACAATTGACAATTATTTTAAGATTTGTAATTTATAATGATGAAACACAAATAATTGAAATTAGGGAAAATTTTTTAAGTTTTTGTGAAATTGAAAATATGACTGGTAGTGGGCTAACTACATTCATTTTAGAATTTTTGAAAAAATATAACATTAATATTCAAAATGTGTGGGCAAGGCTATGAACAGTGAAAGGAAAACATAATGGCCTTCAGGAAAAAATTTTAGATATAAATCCCCAAGCCTTTTTTGTACCTTGCGCTTCACATACTTTGAATTTAGTGGTGAATGATGTGGCAAAAATTTCTTTTGAGACAATTTTTTTTGGAATTATACAGGAACTTTATAATTTTTTTTCTAGTACAGTACTGAATGGTGGGCAATATTAAAAAACAAAGTTTCAAATCTTTCTCTGAAACTTTTGTCTGCAGCCAAAGCAAATTAATGTATTTTTGTGATTTTATTTGATTTTTAACATATTTATTTTATGTATCGTAATATATGTTATTTTGTGTTTAAAAAATAAAATGATATATTATTTTTTAAATATTGTTTTTTAAATTCCCAAAAAAGAATTGATATAAGATAAATGACCATTTGGGAGTGGGTGACAATAAGAAGTTTGCACCACGGCGGCTATATAGCCTGGAACGACCCTGAGTGTAAGGTGTGCATCCAGGGTGAAGGTAAGCACTTAAATATGTATAAATTTTTTGCATAAAAATTGACAAACATAATAAATAAATGGCGAAATGGAGGATTGACTGTTTCTTATCTGAATAGCAAAATGTCAAGGATCTTACACAGCAAGAAAACAATTTTGAATTCACATTTATAAGAATATTTTTTTCTTTATTACTGATTTTCCAACACTTGAAGTTTGAACTAGAGAATTCTGAATCACTGTAAAATGAAAGAAAATTTTGAAGAATTTTAAGAATATTGTTGAAAAATGATATGAATTCCTTAGGTTATTCCTGTTTCTACCTTTGCTTTGGGGACCTGGCAAGTGAAGAGAAGAAAATGGAAATTGGGTCTTATTCATGCCCTTGAAGAGAAAACACAAGCCTCTCCAATACCTTTGCCAGATGAGTAAGAAACAGGTTTCTAAAATTTAGTTATATCTAAATATATGGTTTTATGTTAAAAAAATTTTTCTAACTTCATTCATTGATTTAGTGAGTGAAAGAGAAGATTTACATAAAATTAATAGTAGTGCTCTCTTATGAAATTAATAAATAAGATGAATTAAGAAGAGACATTTTATTAGGTTTTTCAAAAACTGTATAGGCAATTCTTTTATTTTCTTACTTAATGCACTCCTGAAAACATGTCTGAAAATCAAGTAATGGTTGTGTTATAATGGTCTCCAAAAATATTATAAAATAAATTGAAATAAATTTTTAGTTTTTTACTACCGAAATGATATTCAATGTATACAAAGTATTTTTAAACATTTAAAGCTACATTTGACATAAAATATAATCAGTAAAGTTAATCTTAAATATTACTTTCTTACCTTAAAATCAATTCATCTTACTGGTGGTGACATTTATTAAACAGAAGAAACACATCTTAATGGTTGGATGAAGGCCTTGCTGATAGTGATTTTGCAAGGGGTTGTAATGCAGACTCAGATGTTGAAGGCTCTTCTGTTGATTTTGATTCCACTGGTGGAATCAAAGTCAACAGAAGAGCCTCATGAACTTTTAAGGGAAATTTATTGAGAGAAATCTGAACATGTACCTTATTCTTTTCTTGATAAAGAAGTCTATAACAAAATGTAACTCTCAACATCTCTACAAATCAGAAAACTACTTTCTACATTAGGGTTGAATTCTTCCACAGTGCTTAAGAAATTCTCAAAGTAAGTGAAAAGTTCAAGATTCTTCACATTCAAAGTCTTTTTGGCAGACTTTTAAAGATTTCCACATCATCATGTTCAATCGATGCCTTATTTACCTCTTACATGGCAATCAGATCTTCATTGGATATAGACTCTGAATGAGATGCAGTCATTTCATCCACGTCTTTAGTGCTGACTTCAAAGTCCAGTTGATTCATAGGCTGAACAGTTCCTTTGTGGCAACTTCAAGGGCACCTCATAAGCTTCAAAAATTTCTAACTCTAGGTACAACTGCTTCCAGCAGCCATTCATTGTTAGTTCTTTTATCTCATCCCAAGAGTCTCAACTGTTGTTACTGCATTCCAGATGTAACTTTTCCAGAATTCCTTCAGGGTAGATTAACCTTCCTTGTCAGGTGCCCTGATAGCCTGGTTTATTGTTTGCCTCAAATAGTACCTCTTGAAGGTAGATGAATATCATGGGAGGTATTTGGAGGCATAAACACAGTTTTCATTTCCGAATAAAGATCCTCTAATGAATATGGATGTAACAAGAGCACTATCCTTGCTTGCATCTGCATGATGGTGGGACTGTTAGTAACCCTGGATATAACTCCCCCACCTGCAAATCCTGCACTTGGTAATCTGGTAGTGTCCACTCCACACAGAGGAATGTCATTCCTCCACATAGAGTTGCCAGGTTCTATGTTTTTCCCATAAGCTTTATGTTTTTTTGGCTGATTTTACTGTTTACATTTTTAATTTATCTGTAAGTAGGTTTTTTCCTTTTTTTTTTTTTTTATGATGAAAATCATGTTTTAAACGTCCTGGTAAATACAATTAAAAGTTTGGTTGCTAACACAACCATCAGATGATGCTGCAACTATTCAAAAACTGTTGGCAACAACGTTTTTTCAATAGTTGCCTACCGTGAGAAAGGCGGAAGAAGAAAGAAGTCGTGGAACATATTGTTCTTTCACTTTCATTGTCCATCGTGTGGGAGAAGGATGCAATGTAGTTTATCATGTGTTGAAATGTGAAGTTGTTAATAAGTTATAGTAAGGAATATTGAACTTTATAGAAATTTAATGTACATTGTGCGCATTATTTCTTCTTAATAGTTCTTTCTTTCTCAAATTGAGAGCAAGATCCTAGGAGAGATGTGGACTTTTTTTTTTTTTGGATTATTTGTTGATGAGGTTAGATTAACAAATTATTATATACTGTTAATTTAATTCTATCCACATTTGAAATACATTGTTAAGCTGACAGACAATATTTCATGCGCCTCCGTAGCCAGGTGGGAAGGAGCAGCAGTGCGTAGCACACGCTTCTTGATTAGACCAGGGTTCAAGCCTGTCACCACCAAATACGGAGGATGCTTGAAAGGTCAGGGAATGACCACCGCATATCCGGAGCAACATGGCCTTAGTTGCTAATGCTCCTAAAAACCAAATAAACAAACAAACAACAATATTTGATATTTATGTAACTTTTACTATTAAATTTTTTTTTTTATTATTATTATTTTCAGATTGCCATTGAATAATTTTTTGACAGAATGAGTAAACAATCACAGTCCATTAGTCCTCCCAACACTCCTCTTAAGAAAAAGAAGAAATTGCATTATAAGCAAGTCTACTTAAAGAAGTGGGAAGAAACTTTTGCATGGGTGGCTCCAGCTTCTTCGGAGGATCATGGCTACTGCAAATTGTGCAACAAGAAATTTTCTATCAGTCATGGTGGTCAATTCGATGTTAAGCCGCATGCACAATACAAAGGGCATCAGCAAAAAGAAAAGGAAAATGTGGGTGTAAACAAGTTATCAAGCTATTTTGTTAGTTTTAAAAAACCAAAATACAACAGTGTGACAGCATGTGAACTAGGGTTAATATACCACAATGTGAAACATAATCATAGTTATAATGGACTGTGGTAACAAACTGGCATCATCCTTATTCCATGATTCTGATATTGCAACAAAATTGTGTTGTGGAAGAACAAAATCAGAATTGTTAGTTAAAAATGTTCTAGTGCCTAAAAGTGTAGAAGACTTTGTGGACATTCTTAATAATCCAACTAATTACAGTCAGTTCTTTTGTGTTGCTACAGATGCTTCAAACAATGGCAACAGAAAGCTTTTTCCTATATGCATTAGATATTTTGATCCTACTAAAAGTATAGAAAATAAATTGTTAGGTGTTGTTGAAAGGGCTGATGAAACAGCTATTTCTAGATCTGAAATATTGTTAGAAAAGTTTGAGGCTTTTCACCTTAACCCAAAATATATTTCTGCGTACAGTGCTGATAATGTAAATTTTGGAAAATATCACTCTGTTTTTCAGTTGTTAAGGGCAAGTAGTGCCGATATTGTTAAAGCTAATTGTGCTAATCATATATTGCATAATGCCATGAAATATGCTTGTGACAGTTTTGAAGTAGATATAGAAAACACTGTACTGAAAACTTACAATTTTTTTCTGTATCAGCTAAAAGAAGGAAAAACTTAGAATCTTTTTTTTGACTTTGTGGAGCTGAATTGGTATGCCATGTACCAACGAAATGGTTGTCCTTAACACCAGCTGTCAAAAGATTACTTCAGAACTGGCCTGCTATTAAGAGCTATTTCCAAAGTATTGATGATTTCCCCAAATGTTTCGCCAAATTATTTCAAAGTGAGGGTACAGATTCAGAAATAAAATTGCAAGTGGTTTTTAACTTTTTTGTCAATGTTGGATAATTGCTAAATGTTACTACTAAAATTCTTTAGAAAAGTGACTTGAGTATTATGGATTCATACAAATCAATGACAATGATCAGAAATAAAATAAATCAAAGAATCCAGGATCAATACTTCGGAAATTCTGCAAAGCAATTTTTGAAAAAGTTACCCCAATGCAAACAGAAAAAGAATGTTGATGAATGTTGTGATTTTTATTCAAATATATTGCAATACCTAGAAAAAAACTGACTTCAGTGAGAAAAATAAGTGTTCTAAGTTAATAAACTTTTCTTTGGAAACAGAAGAAATTAAAGTATCAAGATTTTTAAACAGCAATTGATATTTTTCAACTCCAAGAATGTAAATCTGGACGAGTTGTATGAAGAGTTTTGTGAGAATAGGTTGAAGTTTCTGGAAAGTGTTGTGTACAGGAAGTAATGTGCACAAGTGGCTTGATTTTTTTTTCAAAAGTTCCTAAAGAAAATGTACCCAATCTCAGTAGAATAGTAGGATATTTGTTAAGTATTCCTTCTTCAGCTGACTGGAAATCTTATCCATATTTTTGCTGTTTTTTTGTTTATGAAAACCCAAAACATGAGAGATATTAGAACCTATAGTACTTAGTACCGTGCATGGGTTGGAGGTTTAGAAAACGAAAAAAGATATTTATTGACATTAGACTTGATCTTCTGTAGACTGTAATTTTCAAAAAATATGTATGAAGGAAGGTTGTTCCAGAAAACGGCAGGTGAATGAATAAACGAGGAAGATGAAAAGCTGGTTCTGTGAGTTTGAAGTTGGACAGTAAATGGATGTTGGCTGGTGGCGGCACATGTTCGGACTGTTTTGAAAGAGATAGCGGGAATTATAGAAGGCAATTCAGAAGAACAGTGCCCATGGAAATATCTGTAGAAAAGGCATGCAGCAGAAACAGAACGTCTATGAGACAGAGAGTGGAGAGACTGTTAGAGATGAGTCATTAATTAACCTAACTGCCCTCTTCTGAATGGAATCAAGAAGCCTGAGAGAGGTTTTGGGAGCACCACCTCAGATGTGGGAACAATATTCCATGGTAGGGCAAATTTGCGATTTGTACAGAGTGAACAGCTGTTTGGAAGAAAAGTAACTCTGAGAGCACAAGAGAAAACCAAGTTTTTTAGATGCAGAGGAAGAAATATTTATAATATGCTTGTGCCAAGAGAGATTAAAAGTCAAGGTAATTCCCAATAGAGATATGTGATCTTGTCTAGGAATCTGAGTAACCTCAAATATGTATAGGAGCAGAAGAATCCTTTTGCAAGATATACTACAGGACTAAGTTTTAGAAGGATTGAAATCAACTAAGTTAACTTTGTCCCACTAGAGAATTACTTGTAGATCACCATTTAAGGAATCAGTAATGAATATTCAAGAAGTTGATGTTGTTTGTACAGAGCAAGGTTTCTCAAAGTGGAAGGTGGAATGCAATGTGCTATCATCAGCAAAACTATGGATAGGATTTCTAGTCATTGGAAGATAGTCATTAATATACAAGAGGAAAAGAGTGGGGGAAAGAACTGAACTTTGGAGACACCAGCATTAGTGTAGAAGTTAGAAGACTTGCTGGGAAAGGTGGGAGGTGTTTTACAAAGATCATTAATACATGAGATGGAAGAAAAATGGGATGCTGGCAGGTCAGCTTTATCCTTGGCTTAAGTGACAATAGAACTATCTGGTTTTGACAGAGGTGGGAGCAGAGATTGGCAAAAGTTGCGGTCAATATCTTTGGCAAAATACCAGAATGCTTGGCTACCATTAGGGCAAGAAGCAAGTTTTCTGCTCTTAGCCCATTCAAAATCTAGTTTTGACTGATTAATAACTGCTTTACAATTGTTGCGAGCTCTGGTGTAGGCAGAAAATTAAGCTGGAGAATTGGAAACAAGCCAATTACAATATGCAACATTCTTCTCTTGAACAGCTTTAGCACATTTATTGGAAAACCAAGGTTTAGATAAAGGACGAGATTTTAATATGGAGTGTGGAATAAAGGATTCCATTCCTACAAGAATAATTTCACTGACATGATCTGAGCAAACGTTTATATCAGAAGTTTTGAAACAGTAATCCAACCAAGGAAAAGAAGAAAATAAATCTTGCAGGTCATCCCATTTTGCATTTTTGTAATGCCAAAGAACACAAGGTTGGGAATAGCCATGAGATAAAGGCTCCACTGGAGAAAAGACAATCACCAAGTTGTGATCTGAGGTGCCTAAAGGACCACTCACTTCGACCATGTACTTAGAAGGATTGTTTTGTGAGAAAAAGATCAAGCATGTTGGCTGTATGGTTAGGATTGTCTCTATTCTGGTAGGTAAGTGAACAATCTGTATGGATCTTTAGTAATTGCAAAGGCTTGAGCATCTCAACCAGCTGGGTCTGTGTGTCTAGAAAATGGAAGCCAGTTGTACACATTAAAATCACCAAGGAAAATTACCTCACTGTTAAGAAAGTTGGACTGGAGAAAATGAAGTTGCAAAGAGAGGAAGTCAAAGAGTTCCAAGTGATTAGGAAGTTGAGAGAACGTTAGAGACGACAGATGAATTTGACAGAATGAGGTAGAGAGATTTTAAGCCAAAGAAGATCGAAAAGAGGAGATTCCAAATTACTAAGTCTCTGATGGAATATTGGAATGGTCATTTGCACAAGTACCATCTTCGAGGCGAAAGGAACCATACAGAGAATAATTTGGGAAACTTAGATGAACAGTGGTTGAATCAACCGATAACTGAGGTTCTGTTAGAAAGAGTACATGGGGTTTGTCAGACTGTAAGTGGAAATGGACATCGTTGAGATTAGAACTGATATTTGTGAAATGAACTAGGAAGTGTTTGGGAGGTTTAGATCTTTTCACAGATAAGTTTTCTCTATTAGTTTGACAATTCGTGGTGTATTCGGTAGTAATAAAAAGTGTGGGGGGGGGACATGCTGTATGAAGTAATGGAATTTTTGAATATGGGTTACGCATGATAAGAGTATACCCAGATCCTTGACATAATGTGGCTTCGACAATGCCCCATGCACACTACTCGGACTCCCTCCAGTCACTGTCTGGCAGAGTAGAGGCAACAAGATTATACACTAGCTGATCTGGAAGCCTTCTAGAGAGTTACCGATAGGTTCAGTCTGATGTACTAACTAGTGGCCGGCCTGTGAACACCGTTTTAGAGCTGTACCCTCGAAACGTAAGGAAGATTGGATCTCGCCATGATGTTCATCATAACCTCAAAAGACATCAATCATACTGCATAATGGAAGAGATGGAGGGAGTGTTGACCGGAACTTTTTTTCCTTGACCACATAGGTTTGATTTTAAAGCTACCTGTATTGCCAACTTGGTGTTGCTGGCTGTGGGTTCTAAATGGGTGGCATTCAGGGAAGCAATTAGTATTAGTAATAGGAAATTATTCAAGAAAGCAAGTTTATACAGAATCGGCCAAAAAAAAAAAAAAAAAACTTGCACATCACCTGTTCATCAACCCCCCTCTAATAGTTTGTCTAGTTCTGCCTTAAATGTATTCAAGCTACCCATTTCTGAAATACCAGATGGAAGTTTGTTCCAACATTGAACTATCCCAGTGGTGTGCAAACTATGGAGTGTGACCCCCAGAGGGGTCATGGGATAAATTAAAGGGGTCATGGCAATTTTTAAATAAAATTAGTTATTGTGTACATAAAAACTAAAAAACCTATTGTTAAAATTACTTTTTCAATACTGTGGGTGTAGGGACCTTACTATTTGAGATACGAATGAACCCTGTTGTCACTCTTTATTTTTTAGGGATCATTTCGTGTGTGATGCAGGTGGCTTTCTTACTTATTGTTCTTGTGGGTAATATGCCTTAATTTTCTCACTAGCTATGGACACACAGAAAGCAGCTGACTAGTGTGACTTCTCAGTACGTATTAATACTTCTCGGTACTACTTAATTGTTGAACCGTAATCCCTTTAGCTCTTAATTCATGCTTCGTACAGAAAAAATTTCTGAAATTGCTTAAAGACCAATAAATAGAAAGGCTGTTGCATGCATGCTTTATTCTTCTTCATAATTTAGTGCTTTCACCAAATTATGGATGTGTTTTTCATTCTTCTGCTATTTTTAATATCATTGTTGTTTTTAAGAATAAAAAAAATATATTTTTATATATTTTACCATGGACAGTTGGGTAATCAGAACAAAATGGCCCAGGAGTGACGACAGTAATGTTGATACAGATACTTCAGAAGCTGAAAGGGTAAGAAATGTATCATGTGAAAATTTGGACACTTAACATTAATTCAAGTGTAGTGCAACCAACAATTTCTGGTAGAGAACCATCATATTCCAATCAAAAAGAATGAAAAAGAATAGAAAATATCAAGAAGAATTTATGAAATACTGCTTTACTTACAGTGTTGTTGATGATGAACAGTGGCATAACTATGCTAATGCAGCCTACTGCATTGGGGCCTACGACCGAAAGGGGCCTACTGCCCTCCTGCCCAAAACAGAAAAAAAAATTTAATTCAGTAAAAATGTAAGTTTTTTAGTTATGTTTATTAAAAATTTACTGTCTATGAACAATAATTTTTTTCACACGAAGCATGTTTACTGTTAGCTGGCTGCCCAGCACAAGCGAAACTGCAGTGAATAGAGGTGAAATGGTATTAGCATAGCTGCTGCTTCCAGGGCAATTTTTAAAGATTTATGACTGCGAGGACCAAAGTCAAATAGGAGCCCATTTATTGGAGGTCATTATTTATTATTCAGTATAGTATTACTATTGCACCTATTTTTCAGGGGGCCAACACTAAACTTTGCATTGAGGCCTACATTTTCTAGTTACGTTACTGATGATGAGCAACGTCCTTTGTGCATAATATGTTACGAAAAACTGGCTAACGAAAGCATGAAACTTATTAAATGAAAAAGACACTTACATATGAAGCATCCAGAGCTTCATAATGAAAAATACTGAATCCTTTTCAAAAGACACGCCGACGCCATACAAGGTCTGAAATCTTTCATGAAGAACCATATGGAAGTTCCTTGTAAAGCTTTAAGGGCATCATTGGAAGTTTCATATTTAATAGGAAAAATTTTGAAATAACATACTATTGCTGAATCTCTTGATCTCCCTGCTGCTATAAAAATAATTTCAATTATGCATGGAGAAAAGTACAGCAATGATTTAAATACCATTCCTCTATCCAGAGATACAGTCTCGCAGCGTATTACAGTTATTGCAGACAACATAAAATTCAATTTATTAAATTGGCTGAGAGAAAGTCCAGTTTTTGCAATACAATTAAATGAATTCACAGATATTTAAAACCTCGCTGAACTTATTGTATATGCAAGATACTATGTACAGGCAATACTATGTATATACTATGCAAGATACTATGTAAAATATTTTAGAGAATTTTCTATTTTGCAAAACTTTGGAAGGAAGAATGATGGGTGAGATTATTTTTGATGTTATAAATATTTTCTTTCAAACAAATACTCTAACGTGGAACAACTGCTTTGCGATTTGTACTGATGGTGCAGCTGCATTAACAGGATACAATAATGGTTTAAAAGGCAAAGTAAAGGAAATTGTTCCAAATATAGTTTTGAATCATTGCATTATATAGTACAGTACATAGGGAAGCATTAGTAGCAATGGAAATGCAAACTAATTTGCACAAGTTTTGAAAGATGCGATAAGTGTGATCAACTTTATAAAAATAGTAGAAGCTTAAATAGCTGACTTTTCACAATGCTTTGTAATGAAATGGGATGAAACGCTTCTTTTATATACGAACGTAAGGTCATTGTCCAGTGGTAAAGTGTTGTGACGTCTTTTTGACCTCGAACATGAAGTTTTATTGTTTTTATCGCATAAAAATCAGAACCTTGTTCAATTGTTTACAAATAAAAAATGGCATTGAAAACTTAGTTCCCTTACTGATATATTTGAAAAACTTAATGATTTAAATTTATGTCTTCGAGGACAGGGAACAAATATATTAATACTCAGTGATAAAATAGAAACTTTCAAAGGGAAGCTTAATCTTTGGAAAACTGAATTTAAGTGTAATAATATTGAAATGTTCCCATGCTTTTCTGATTTTGTAATAATATCGAAATTTTACTATTTATGGATATCACTGCTACCTACCTAACAATGCTAATTAGAATTTTTCCAAATGATTTAATGTGTCTCCATAAAAAACATTGTTATTTAGCATTGTTAGGTGCCACCCACCTAACAATGCTAATTAAGAATTTTTCCAAATGATTTAATGTATCTCCATAAAAAAAAAGTTGTATTGGATTCGTGATCCCTTTTCTTTTGATATTTCTTCCTACCCGAAATTACCATTCAGCTAAAGGAAGAGCTCATCCTTTTTGTCACTGACAAAGCATTACATGCTCTTTTCAAGATTACAACTTGGAAAAATTTTGGCTTTCTCTTCAAGACAAGTATTCAGAATTACCAAAAATGTCAATACAAACATTGCTACCTTTCGGGTCTACATATTTATGTGATTTTGGTTTCTCAAAATTAACAGCTATAAAAACAAAACAGCATTCCAGACTTGATTCAGAAGATTATATAAGATTAGTAAATTTAAACATTGTACCAAATATGGACCAAATATTATTGGTTATCCAGGCTCGTCCTTCTCATTAATTCTTCATTTATTTATTGTTTTATAATCTTAATTGAAGAATAAGAATTTCATTTGTTGTTTTTGCTGTATTCAATTAAAATATTAAACAATTATTTTAATGTGTAAATTAAAATGGAAACAATTTTTTTTATTCCTTTTTCAGTACTCGAATAAAATTTTCTACTGCATAATTTATAAAATGCCATTTTTCTTCTCTAAAAATCTGTTATCCTACCTCTGGGTTTACACTGAGGGGTCGCAAGCGAAATAAGTTTGCGCACCACTGAACTACCCACTTGCTGGAAGCAAATTTCTGCACATTTATCGAGCAACAGCCTCGATTAAAATTTATGCCCCCTTGTATATGTTGTCTAAGCAAGCATATGGATTCCATCAGCCTTTAGCTTACTCAATCCATTTAAAGCCTGTGACACTTCAATCAGATCTCCATGCAGGTGCCTAGTCTTCAAGCACTGCAATTCACAGAACTAGTCTTTAATGTGTAAAAGGATATTCTGCTAGGAATATCCTTTTGGAAACTTCACTAATATCACTGCCCTTCTTTGCACCAATAGATCAACATCCTTCCTAAAATGAGGCTTCTAGATCTATATGCAATACTCAAGATGCTGCCTAACTATTGCCTTATATAAGGAGATAATCACCTCCTTATCCCTACTTGCAAAGTTCCTGAATATCATTGACAGAAACCCATGAATTTTCATAGTGAACTTCATGTTGGCCTGTACAATTTCCTCTAGTAGGTCTCTTTCATTTTCCACACCCTGAGTGTAGTACCACCAAATTGGTGATAATGCCAGGGCTGTAGTGGAGGGTATACGTTGTATACCTTCTGGATTTTTTCAGGTGAGTAGTGTATACTTTCTGGTTTTTGAAAGACTTTGAAAAAACAAATATTATTAAAATATTTATTGAAAATTAAAAAATAAATTTATTACAATTTGATTCTTAGGTAATACTTAATAGTTTTATTATTTTTAATATATATGCCATATATATAAGTAAGTAAATGTGCTGTGTGTGTGTGTGTACACTGTGCTGCCACGTTATTAGGTATACCCCTGCTGTGCACACAAATGGTTTGTCCCACAACCTTGCAAGTCACATGACCACAGTTGTGGATATAAATGCAGCAGAACAACCTTTCTAGTATCAGTTAAGCATACAAACCGCAACAAGAATGGGTAAAAGGAGTGATCTAACCGACTTTGAACGTGGCATGGTAGGTGCAAGACATGCTGCACAAAGCAACTCTGAAACAGCAGTTCTCCTGAACTATTCATGCACCACAGTTTCAAGGGTGTATCGAGAATGGTCTTGCCAACGTTAAAAATTTTACAAGCAGAAGTGTGCTGCTGAAATTGTTGGAGGGCAAGCTGCACAACATGCATTGACTAAATTGCTAAATAATGTATGAATAAACACTGCTGTATAGACCAAAATAGCAACATTGCCAAAACTATTAGTGAGTGACATGCAATGATCACAAAGTTTGTTCATCAGTTTGGTGCTGTCCAAAATACCAAGGACCTTATCTGAAAGTTGGTTTAACAATGTCAATACAGGAACTCCCCGACTTACGGAAATTTGACTTTAAGTAAGTTTTTGCCAACTTGTGCAAACTTAAGAAAATCTTGGAAACATATTTTGTAGTAGGAATAAATGGAGGTATCATGAAAATATCGTAATGTGAACCCAATAATACATTGTTTTTTTTTTTTTTTTTTTTTTTTGTAATTTGTTGCAAGTCCTTGGAAGTAGAAAATTTTGCTATATTACTAAGCTGTTTATCTCTCTAAAAGGTCATAACCCCAACTCAAGTTTGTGGCAGGCAACGGGTGGTTTAATAGGTTCAAGCATCACGCTGGTTTCCACAATGTTAAAATATGTGGTGAAGTCGCTGGTGCTGATTCTGCAGCTGCAGAGAAATTTTGTGATGTGTTGGAAAAAATTATTGATGAAAGCGGCTATTGAACGCAGCAAATTTTTAATGGTGACGAGACTGCTCTGTATTGGAAAAAAAATGCTGGATCAAATATACATTGCCAAAGAGGAAAAGACAATGCCAGGTTCCACGGCTCCAAAAGAAATGGGCCACGCTTTTGTTTGGGACTAATGCAGCAGGAGATTACAGATTAAAACCATCGCTAACAATATCTCCCTTTGAGGATTGGTTCAAATGCTGCTTCATTCCTGAGGTTGAAAAATATTGTAAAGACAATGACGTTCTTTTCAAGATTTTGCTTCTATTAGATAATGCTTCTGGACATCCTACGCATCTAGATGATTTCAATTTGAATGTGAGAGTCATATTTCTACTGCCAAACACGACTTCACTCATCCAATCTATGGATCAGGGTGTTATTTCGAATTTAAAAGCATACTGTTTATGCACAATGTTTGCTCAGGCATTGTCTGCAGTAGACGATGAGAAAAATTTTATGTTAAGCGACTTTTAGAAATCTTACGATATTTACCACGCCATCTTAAACATTAATAAGTCCTGGGTGGAAATTACTAAAAGTTGTTTAAATGGCACATGGGAGAAAATATGCCCACGGCACATAAAAGGCTTCAAAGGATTTGAAAAAGATGAATCATGTGAAGAGGTTACCAATAAGATTGTAAAGGCTGCAAAGCTACTTCAGTTGGAGATTGATATCAAAGACGTGGAGGAGTTAATAGAGGAAGAAGAGAAGGAATTATCTAACAAAGAACTTATTAACTTGCAGGCAGTGATAGCAAAAGAAGAAAATGCTGACAAAGTTCAAGATGAACCAAATGAGGAGCCGAGATGGTTCATCACCAGAGAGATGGCAATGGCATTTCATGAAATTGCATCGGTAATGGCGGGGTTTGGGAAGGTGGATCCTGACAGCAAACGATTCTTAAAAGTTAACAGAGGGGTGAATGATATGCTTGTTTGCTACAAAGAAATCTACGATAAAAAGAAAAAAGCCACCGTCCAGTCATCCATTAATATGTTCTTTTGTAAGGTTAAGCGCCCTTCTAAATCTCCACAGCCCTCAACCTCTGGAGCGGTGTACTTATCAGCTGAACACGTCGATTCGGCAAAGATGCTCGAGCGGTAAAACTTACTGACGTTATGCCTGTCTCCTCTCTTTTTTTTGTAATTTTATAATTTTGAAATTTTTTTTAAATTGCACTCTCTTCTAATTTTTCCAGCGCATGAGATAAAAAATTGAATAAATACAATAAATAATTCTATTTACACATTTGTCGAACATTTATTTTTTGATTCAATAAATTCAGCGAGCACAGTTGTGACTGCTGCACAAGCATGGGGGAAATTCCAACTTACGTAGCGTTCCGTGAAAAGCAACCTTTACATAAGTCGGGGAGTTCCTGTATATAATGTTTGAAAGAACAAGTTCTCTAAATGTTGAGTGTCCAAAACTCAAGTGCTGCCTGTATTTGAAATGCCATGATAAAATGAAAGTAATGTGTTGTTAAGTTTATAATATTTAGATAGCACTCTGAGTGCTGATCAACTGATTAATATTATACTTTACTGTCCATGGTAGTGATTTCTCCTTGAGAGTATACAGTACCAATGGATGAAACTCTGACACTTCAACTAGAGCAGTGCCTTACTTTGTGAAAATAAGTTATAACCCCAGTGGAAAAAAGGGGGGAAAAAGAAATAGATATGGTTAGACTATAAATCCAAGAAAGCGACAAGTAACCCCTCCCTGTGAGTTTTTATATATCTCACAGTGCACTTAAAAATAAATGCAATGTTACCAATGCTCACATTCCAAAAAATAAACTAAAAAATGTTAAAGTTAACATAAGAGTATATTTGACATATAACTAAATCTAAATATGAAAGATAGCAGTTACTGTGGGCATAACAGCATAGTTAAGTAGCAGTGCTAATTATCTTACACTCCTATAATGAGATTTAATGTTGGAGGGGAGTTGAGGTAATATTATGTTGGAATGGACAGAAATTAAAATAGAAAACCCAATATGCGCAATGATCAGTTGTTGGTTGTAGCTACTTCCTGCCTGTATGTTTAAAATTATATTTATAAACTCAGTTAACACTGGTATTCTCTGATAATCTAATAGCAAATTTTTTTATGTACCTTTCTTTCTGTTTGGAAGGTGCACATGCACCCTTACAGTCCCCTCCTTCCCTGTTGTGGCAATGATTAAGATTATTATATACTGTATTTGTAACAAAAATTAGGATCCATATCATTGTTATAGGAGTGAAATGGTGTTTTTTTTTTTTTTTTTTTTTTTTTTTTTTTGTATCTTCACGTTCAATTATACTCCTTGTTACCTTTTGCCTCCTTTGTTCTTAGTTTTAGAAGTAATTTTTAAACTGTGTAGTTAATGTAATTATCTTAATGTGTAAAGTTGACAAACTCAATCTTAACCATGTTAAGACATTTCATTATTTTCAAACGAATCACCAAAAGGCATCATCTGCCAGTTATTTGAAAGATGGAGTATTATTCAGAGATAATGAAATTATAAAATAGCTAATGCTATTTTGACCTTCAAAATGAAAAGTTGGACAACTTTCTTGTCCTAGCTAGTATGATTCAACATATCTAGTTAATGCAATGGTTGTATGCCTTCTTTACTACTATTTTTCAGAGAATTAACATTATAGACTACATACCATCCAATGAGGGACATGTAAGTTCTAAAACAGGCTTCATAGTAGTATTTCATCTTCTGAAATAAAATGGCAAGCATCAGACATCATTCACTTTTGTAATACTTATATCTGTAGCTTAGATAGTTAAGCATAATTCATATAATGTATTTCTAAATCTTTACTATAATAATAATAATAATACATGTGGAACACTAATAGTCTGATGTTTTATCTATAGGGTTGATGAAATAAATAATTTAGAATATCGCAGAGTGCAAGTTGTAGGAAGATTTGATCACTCCAATGAAATCTATATCACTCCCCGTTCCATAAAGAAGTCAGAAAGTAGTAGTGATGGTGGTGGTTTGATATCTTCAAGCCAGAGTGGAAGTCTTGTAATCACACCCTTCATTCTTTCAGATAGAGAGTAAGTGTTTACTTATCTGATCTGATGAAAGTCACTTTTTAACTATATATATATACAGGGTGTTTCAGTTAAACGTTTCAGAACTTCTAAGAGGGGTAGAGTACATCCTGACAACTCGAAATCATATAGCAATGTGGGGTCGGAAATGCTTTCCTGAAGCGGTGTTGTAAACAGAAGCACCATAAAGAAAAGAGACCGTAAGTGAGAAATCGTTTTAATAATACATGAAAAGAAGCAAAAGGTACATGGATTAAAGTAAGTGTTCGAAGTTTCTTCCACGGGCTACAATGCACGCCTCACATCTCCGACGCATGGACATCCGAACATTCTGGAATACTCCAGGCGAATTTCGAATTTCTTTGGCAGCTACTGCGATTCTTGCAACCAGTTCCTCAGCATTGTCAACAGGGGTGTCATAAACTAGCGATTTCATATGACCCCAGAAATAAAAATGAAGACATGATAGGTCGGGTGACCGAGCAGGCCAACCCACGGGACCACCACGTCCGATCCACTGTTGACCAAATGTGACATCCAGGTAGTTATGAACATCTCCGCTATAATGGGCAGGGGCTCCATCGTGTTGGAACCACGTTGTCTGTTGCGTCGATGCAGAAATCTGTTCATCTCTCAAAAGTTGTGGCAATACTTGCTGCAGAAAGATCAAGTAGATAGGTCCGGTTAGACGACACGGTAACAGGTAAGGTCCGATGAGGTGATCTCCCATAATACCGGCCCATACATTGACCGAAAATCGAATCTGTGCTGCACGATGTCGTATTGCATGCGGGTTCTCGACCGCCCAGATATGGTCGTTATGCGTGTTGAAAATTCCTTCCCTTGTGAAGGAATTTTCACGGTCATATGAAATCGCTAGTTTATGACACCCCTGTTGACAATGCTGAGGAGCTGGTTGCAAGAATCGCAGTAGCTGCCGAAGAAATTCGAAATTCGCCTGGAGTATTCCAGAATGTTCGGATGTCCATGCGTCGGAGATGTGAGGCGTGCATTGTAGCCCGTGGAAGAAACTTCGAACACTTACTTTAATCCATGTACCTTTTGCTTCTTTTCATGTATTATTAAAACGATTTCTCACTTACGGTCTCTTTTCTTTATGGTGCTTCTGTGTACAACACCGCTTCAGGAAAGCATTTCCGACCCCACATTGCTATATGATTTCGAGTTGTCAGGATGTACCCTACCCCTCTTAGAAGTTCTGAAACGTTTAACTGAAACACCCTGTATGTTTTATTGCTTATTATGAAATTTAGATTTATTTGTGTGACATTTATTATTTTCGAGGTTCACTAGAACCACTAGTGGGCAAGCATTGTGAATTTTGTACATCAAAAACAAAAAAAAAAATTTAATTTAAATATAATAGACATCACTGTGAATTTTAGTGTTCCTAAAAGTGTAGTGTTCAGTTTCAGTCTGCATCATCATCTTGTTGGTTTTTCATAGAGTTTTGGTCTTGGCTTTGCTTTTGCTCTCTTTGTGTCAGAGTGAGGTAGTTGAGAAATAATTTTTAATATTTTCGATAATAAAACTGTTGTTACTAAAAAATATTATTTGTTCTTATTATCCAAAATAACAAGAGTATATAAACCCTGGCTTGTGGGCCAAGCTTGCCATTTAAACAGGTTTACCCAGCCCTATGTTAATTTTAAAAAATATAACAAAAACTTATTTTTAAAATGAAATTTTCCTATTATTATTAATATTAAATTAATAATAATAATAAAATTTCCTGTTTATTATTATTATTATTTTTTTTTTTTTAATTGGTAGGGTGAATGGTGTTTTAAAGAACTGTGAGAAGGTGTTTGGGTTCCTTGCACTTTTTTGTGGAAAACCATTGATAAAAATATACTATATTATAAATCAGCAGAATCTGTGTGGAAAAGGCCTTGGGTTTTACCGAAAAATGAAAATATTAACGCAAGCATAAATTTTATAAAATCAAGAGGGCCCCTGTTCAAACATTTACTTGAACAGGGGCCCTCAAAGTAAAATACGAATGGCTCATATATGGGATCCAGTCATCTTTCACATACTGTTTTGAGAAGTTGTCATTAGTTTTGAAGTGAATTTTTTAAAAGTGATTTTTTCCTAACTTTTATTATAACTCTCTTCCCACCAGTACTAATGGCCTGCAGCAAACATGGTAACTTTCTACTCGGCTCAGTGCCAAAAAACATTTGTGCACCCCTGCAGTATAGTGTCGGAATAAAGAATAAAATTATAAAGTGCATAGTTTTAAATATTTCTTACCTTTCATTTCAAAAAAAAAGCTATATGGTATATGTAATACACATATAAATAAGAATAAGAGTTAAAATAAAATAATGCCAGCAGTATGGTAAGACAAGAGCGAAAAAGCTTCCGGTTGTATATGTAATACACCATACACATTATACCAAGTATACCATTTTAGATGAAAATGCTGGCATGATTCCTGAGTCTCTGGAAGAAATTGAATGTTTCTGCAAGAAAAAAAAATACTTACAGTGGTATAGAAAACTCTTGTGAGCTTCCAGTATAAAATTCAATTTTGGGCCTCTGTTGTTAATTTCATGTGGGAATGTCAGGGGCATTTGGGAGGCTTGTCCCTCTCCCTGTCCCCCCCCCCCCGTGTGATATACCATTTTTTGCTACAAAGATTTTCACTGAAATTTTCAGCATTCATGGACAGATTCAGTGTAGCTGTGTTTTCTGATTTCTTCTTAGTATCACCAGACCAAATGGAATAAAACATGCAGTTAGAACTAATTGAATTTCCAGATTCAGATTTTCTTCAATTGAAATTTAAACCAGAAAATTTACTATCATTTTACATTAATATTGCACCTGCTGTGCTATATTTACCCAAATATTCTGGATAATTTCCTATTCTGCATAAGTATTTTTGACAGCATATAATTATGCAAATAAGGATGATTGCCTCTATAGCTGATACTATCAAGGCAAGTTAGGTGGGTGGGAAAACTGCTAGCTTGGGGGGATTAACAGTAACTGTAGGTAGAGGTGGAAATGATTCTTGCACTGCTTCAATTAGAATGAACAGCAACCTGGAGCACAAGTTGCTGGGGGTCATGAAACAAGTAAATACATGGGCTGTGTTAGAGTAACAAAGAGTAAGAACAGGTGCATGTATACTTGCATTTACACCAATGCTAGGAGTATAGTAAATAAATTTGAAGTGCTGGTCAAGACATCAAAGGCAGAGTTGGTATATGAGAGATGTGCTGTCATACAGATATTAGGAATGCAGAATTGAAATTTGGGGAGTACAATGTGTACAGAAAGGACAGACAGGATAGGAAATTGGGGAAAGGTTATGCTGTTAGTTAAGAAGCACATAAAATCTAAGGAAGTGCATCCAGTCGATGTGGGTGGACAGTGCAATGCTGAGTCAGTTTGGTGTAACATAAGCACTGGGAAAGAAAATGAGGGTAGGAGTTTGCTATAGGCCTAATGGCTCTGATGAGTAACAATGAACAATTATATAGAAAAATAGAGTGGGCCAGTAAATCAGAATGTCTTGTAATGGGGGATTTTAACTTTCCAGATATTGACTGGAACTTGGGAGGTTGGTCACCTGCACACTAGCAAGGCTTTTGTGGATTTATTGGATAATTATTTTTTACAGCAGCATGTTAGAGGGGCAACCAGAGAGAGTAACACCTTTGATCTGATTATCAGCAGTGATTATTCATGCATTAAGAATTTACAGATAAAGGAACCACTAGGTGACAGTGATCACAGTGTGCTGATGTGGGATTTACTTAAAGGTACAACTACCATCAGGGGTTAAAGGAAGGATTTTTGCTTTCATAAAGGTGACTACAGTGATTTTCAAGAGATTTTTTTTAAATTCTATACAGTGGGACCAACTGATGATGTTACCAACAGCAAATTCTAAATGGGAAGTAATCATGGAAGCTACTAGGCTTTTCATACCGATTAAGAAATATTGTTCAGGGTTTAGGCCTAAATGGATGTCACATGAACTAATGCGACAGATGGCAGAGAAGAAAAATTAATGGTATGCATATAAATTATCAGGTGACACAGAAGCCTATGGTAGATATAAGTTAGTCTGTAATCAAGTCACAAAAGAGGTTAGGCAAGCGAAGGCAGATTACGAGAAATCTTTGGCAAAGGATGCAAAGATTTCTTTACTTATTCATCCCCTTCCTTTTATAGTTTATATAAATAAACTATAAAAGGAAGGGGATGAATCAATGGTTTGACTGTAGATGATCATTCTCAGATAGCTGCCAAACTAAATGAGTTATTCAAGGAGGGGAGTGCCAGACGTTTATTAAACTAACAGGTAGTTAAATGATTTTGTAATAATTGAGAGAAAATTGGAGGAGAAATTGTTGAAATTTAACATAAGAAAGGCACCGGGAATAGACGGGATCTATCCAGTTATATTAAAGGAGGTGGCAAAGGAAGTAAGCAAACCCTTAGCCATAATTATGAGAGCATCCTTGGACTCAGGGGAAGTCCCCACTGACTGGGATGTGCAAATGTGTTTCCGATTCACAAAAGGGGATCAAAGCATGACACGAGTAATTACAGGCCTGTTAGTTTGACTTCTGTCCCAGGAAAAATAATGGAGTCACTGGTTAAAGAAGCATTGCAGGATCATCTAGACAAGACTGCAGTAATAATTCAGACACAGCATGGGTTTGTTAAGGGGAAGTGTTGTCTGACCAATTTGATTGGATACTATGATTTCGTCACAAAGGAGCCGGATGCAAAAAATAATTTTGATATCATATATTTGGATTTCAGGAAAGCTTTTGATACTATTGCACATGGAAGACTACTGTACATATTGGAGCATTATGGCATTAAGGGCAAGTTGCTACAATGAATAAAAGGATATATACAGTGGGAGAAGACAGAGAGTGGTAATCAGTGGACACAGCTCTTCATGGACTAATGTTATTAGTGGTGTCCATCGGGGTTCAGTGTTGGGCCCATTGTTTTGTATATTTATCAATGATATTGATGAAGGTATATCAAGCTTAATGTCAAAGTTTGCAGATGATACAAAGGTTTGCAAGGTTGTTAATAACAGTACTGACAGTATGCTGCTGCAACAGGATCTGGAAAAGTTGGGCAGATGGGCTGAGAAGTGGCAATTGAAGTTTAACATTGACAAATGAAAAGTACTGCATATGGGTAGCAGTAACCCCAGAGTAATATACCAACAGGGTGGTGTTACACTCAGGGTAGTGGAAAATGAAAGAGACCTGGGGGTAATTGTGCAGTCAGATATGAAGTTTTCTGAGCAGTGCAGACAGACTGCCAGACCAGGTCATGGGGTTTTGCCAATGATATACACGAATTTTGCAAGCAGGGATGAGGAGGTGATTATTCCCTTGTATAAGGCAATGGTCAGGCCACACCTTGAGTACTGCATGCCTACCAGTGTTAATTTTGCTAATTTGTTTAGTTGCTAATGTTTGAATAAAGGGAAAAAAGTTCATTATCTTATATGCACCTATTCATAAACTTATGTCTTGATTGATTGATTGATTTAGAGATTTCTTAGGCGCATCGGCAAATATGGCCATAGTGCACCAACTCATGTCTTGTTTTATACCTGTTGTCATAATGAGTAGTGTTTTATAATTTCTGTGCTTTGTGAAAAAAAAAAGACCATTTCAGTTCCTTGCAGAATTTTTTGAAAGAAAACAGACTTCTATTTTCTTCAAGCAGTCTTAATTATATGATGCAAGGAAGCAGGATTTTTTCCTGCAGCTGCCAAAAAATAAAATAAATGAAATAAAAAAAACTTTATCATTTTTAACTGCCACACTACAAAATGTTTCTATCCAATTCTGCTTTTAACTTTTCTAAACTGTGCCTCGACAACAGTGGCAGGTAGTTTGTTCTACTGATTTACAACGTGCTGCCAAAAGTAAACTTCATGAGACCCAGCCTTCTGTTATGCCCCAAAATTTTGTATACCCCCTTGTTCTTGTTTCTCCTACCATTTAAAATATATTATGCATTCCCTCCCTCGTTCATTTAGCTGATTCCCTTCCGGGCCTTATATACCTCAATCAGGACCCTTCTAAATGTTTAATTGCTAAAATTTGTGGTCCACACATTCTGATCTGTTCTTTTCATATGGATATGCACCCCTCATCAATGCCTTCTTTCAGCCTTTTCTAGAATCTTTGTTTTTCTTCAAGTGGGACCTCCAGACATAAACACAGTATTCTAAATGCAGTCTCACTATCATCTTATGTAAAGGAACAATAACATCCTACTTGTGAAGATTCTGTGTATTATAGACAGACACCATGTACCTTTCCTGGCCACCTGTTTATATTACACAGAAAATTTCATGTTTGACTGAATCTTTAACCCCTGAATCTTTTTTTGTCTTCAACCACTTTTAACTCTTTCCCTCCTAGCATGTAGGTAATTCCTGGATTTCTGTTCCCTAATTGCAAAACCTTATATTTAGAAGCATTAAGCTTCAGATGCATTTTTCAGACCATTTCTGTTAAATCATCAAAAAAATTTTGACACTTCCCATGTATTCCCTCGTTAATATCATTAAGGAAGATAACAAGCATAATTGGCCCCAACACTAATCATCCCTGAGGGACTACACTTGCTACACTGATCCAACTCAAGATATATTAATTTATAGGAAACTTTCTATCTCCTAAGAGGAAGAGGAAGAGAAAGGAGGACTTTCTGCCCTCCCTTTCTCTTCCCCTTGATTGAATGAAGGATCTGGCCATTAATTCAGATTTTCTCAGTTTATATAATAGCCTTTCATGGGGAATTTTATTAAAAACTTTTCTAAAGTCAAACTTTTCTAAATAATGTCAAAGTTGTTTCTTTGTTTTATGACTTCATCATAATAATTAACTAGACTACTTTGGCAAAGTTTCCCCTTCACAAACCTGTGTGATTCATTATGGACACTGTTCCTATTGAGATGGTCTTATATTGTATCCTTCACCACAGCTTCCATGCCACTGAAATCAAACTCACTAGTCTATAGTTGCCTGTCACATCTTACATTATGAGTTGGGGAGATGTTAGCACTTCTCCAGTCCAGGAGGATCATCCTTGAGTTTAATGATGGTCTCATTAGACTCACTCAACTTCAGTCGCTTTTTTTTCTGTATACACTTTTGTATACTCTTCTCAGAGATTTACTCTTTCTATATTTAACTCTCTTTGCTAGTGATTTCTCATACTCAGCTTTTGCCTGTCTTATCCCATCAGTGGTTTTATTATATATTCATAATACATAATAAAAGGCTTAACTATCCCATGCTTTTTAGATTCATTAGTATACCTGGGGGGGGGGGGGTGAAAGGGTTTTAGCCTAGTATAGATCATAAAGGTTTTTAATGGCTGAAAGACAGTATTGCCAATCTGTGCTGTGATGTTTGTTGCGTGTTCACCGAATTTCATGTCTGTAACTATATTCTTCTCCTTTATAGAGAGCATTGAAGTGTGGAAGGTGAATGAAGATGGTAACTGTTGAGAGAATCATGCTCCATGCGGTCATTGAGTACCTTCATTTAAAGGGAATGTTGCTGAAAGAAATTCATGAGGACATGCAGCAAACATTAGGGGAATCTTGTCCTTCGTGTGCCATGGTCAAAAACTGGGTTGCAGAATTGAAGCACAGATGAGACAGTGTTGAAATTGTGCCCTGAAGTAGGAGGCGTGTTACCATGGCAACACCTGAAATGTAGGCCATTCATGACCTGATCATGCAAGACTGCAGAATAATATTGAAGCATGTTCAGACAACATTAGCATCTCCCATGAGTGAGTTTACGATATGTGGGGAATGTTTTAGGAATGAAGAAGGTTTCGTCGAGGTGGGTCCCTAAACTGAATGCAGATCAGAAGCAGGAAAGAGTGAGGTTTTATCAGATTGTGCAGCATTTTGAAGATAATGAAGCTGAGTTTTGGAGGCAGTATGTCACCCCTCTTCTTCCCCCTCCTAAAAAGTTTTGAGTATAGCAGTTTGCAAAGAAAATCATGGCATCCATCTTCTGGGATACAGGAGGAGTGAACATAGTTGATTTCCTTGAATGAGGTGCCACAATAAATGCCAAGTACTATTCTAACATATGACATTTCCATGAGGAATTAAAGCTCGAGAGGCACAGTAAATTAGCAAAGCAGTCATCTTGTATCAAGAGAGTGCTCCAACTTGCACACACAGTATTTATGACTGTCAACACTGCGTGACCATGGGTTTGACCTATTATAGCATCTACCCTACTTGACTGATTTCTTTCCATCAGACTATTTTCTATTTCCAAATCCCCAAAAGGACTTGAAAGGATAGAAATTTGACAGTGACAATGCTATGATGGATGCAATCCACAACTAGTTGAGTCAAAATCTTCTGAATTTTATTTGAGCGGGTTACGAAAGCAAGTTAGGGAATGATCATGCCAGAAAGCATGTCGACTTAAGGCAACTGTGTTGAAAAATAAATGGATTTGCACAACTTTCCTTCTATGAGAGGCTAGAAACATTCAATCTCCCCTCATATATGCATCAAGCACTTATTGTCTTCACCATGTCCATCCATCTGCATGTAACAAATTGACTCCCAGTGGATGGATCTTCATCAAATTTTATGTTTGGGCTTTTTTAAAAAAAAAATGTAGAGCTATCCTAAATTTCATTAAAATCAGACTAATAGAAATTTTATAATTATTTCTTTGTCCTTCCATCCACCCACCAGAATTGCAGACACTTTCAAATTCAACCCTATTTCACGGCTTTTTTTCAACATGACCTGTACTTGTTGAGTAATTCCGCCGGTCTCCTACTCTTAATATCATTAGTGCCAACGTGTACAACTATATCACCTTTTGTGCCCTTAAAAGATGATATTCGCTCTACAACGTCATCAACCTTTGCCCCTGTCAGACATACCCTGGTCCTGTTCCACCTATCCTTTTTACAAAGGATGTTCCCCGTTTTTTTTTTTTTTTTTTTTTGGCTGATGCTGCATAAGCTCCTACACTTGCTTTCTTGCATCATGTGCCACCACTACTACTACTACTACTACTACTACTTTGAGTGTATGGACTTTCATGAAATTTTATATGTCACTCCTTTGGAAAGATTTGTCAAGCCATCCCAAATTTCATCAAAATCAGACCAATAGAAATCTGGCTATGATATCTTTTTTTTTTCACCATCCTCATGTAATAACTTGACTCCCTATTGATGGGTCTTCATGAAATTTTATATCTGGACCTTCCTACAAGGATTTGTCAACCCTTCCAAATTCATTACAAAAGGAATAATAGAAATCTGGCAATTATTTATAATTTTTTTCATATATATATATATATATATATCACATAGACCATCCATATATCGTATATCCATGTGCTAATTGAAGCGGCGCCTCCATAGCCAGGTGGACAGGAGCAGCAGTGCGTAGCACACGCTTCTTGATTAGACCGGGGTTCGAGCCCGTGACCACCAAATACGGAGGATGCGGAAAGGTCAGGAAATGACCATCGCATATCCCCGGAGCAATATGGCCTTAGTTGCTAATGCTCCTAAAAACCAAATCACAACAACAACAGCTAATTGAAGGAATGAATGGGCAATGTGGCAAATGTAAGCTTTTTTTTTTTTTTTTTTGTTATAAATTACAAATTATTACTATTTTCTATTCTAATGTGTCTGAAATGTAATGCACTGCATAAATAGACTAACTTGTTTCTTTTCTCTTAACCTCTCTGGTCATCTTTCTTTTTTTACTTGGGCATTTTCAGAACTTCTCTATTTTATTTATGCTGAACAGTGAGTTTTCCTAAGCAAGAATGTAATGATACAGTTTTTGTATCATGGAACAGGGAGTCATATGCAGTTATATGTTTGTATTGAAGGAAACATTTGAAGATTATAGGGGGGGGGGTTGTTAATAATTATTCTGACAGTGAGTGGGATACAAGAGGAGAAAAGGCAATGAACAGTATTAAAATTTATTGAGCTGCATGTTTAATGAAGTAAAGCCGAGTAATAGTAAATGCTTGAAAAAAGCTATAACACGAGATGTTTTTATTGCTTTAGATGGAACTGAAGGTGAAAGTTTCAAAATGAGTTGCATAATAGTGGTGAAAAGGACATTAATTTAGGGTAATGTAAGAATGTGGCTAAAAGAAGATGACTGTGTAACACAGTAGAAACAGCAACAATATTTCAAAGGGAAATCTGTAGTTGAAGCAGGATGTGAAAGAGAAGAAAAGGTTAAATTAAATGAAGACAGAAGCAGACTCAGTATTTTTATTAAATTTACTAATTCTGTGGAGGAATTCAAAAAATAATTTTTACACTGAGAGAAATGAAGAATGATATCATGAAAAAATAGCAATACAGTAGGACTTCTACTTGATTGAAATTTCTGAATCTGTTCAGAAGAGAATATATAATTGGGAAGTAATTGCCTACATATGAAATTTGTAGTTATTAACATTTAACACATTAAAATTTATTGTTTAATAATCATAATATTTGTGTTCTGTTTGATTCAAACCTTTTGCATACCATTTTATTTTGAATATAATAATTTTATTAAAGAATTAATTTTTCTTTTCATCATAATTGCATCCTAATATCACTGCATTAAAATATCATACTTGATTATGAATAAATTAGCATGCTTTTAGGAAATACAACTCGAAAATATTTGTATATAGTTATATTCTGTAATTCAGACTTTTCACGAATCTTGACTACCATTCCCCCACTTCCTTTTTTTTTAGCTTTTAAGGTATACTTTTATCACTCTTATTGTGCAGATTTAAAATCAGATTTGTATTGCTAGAAATATATTAAGATATCATTAACGTAATGATATATTAAGAATATATCATTACGTTATTCCCAAAGTGAGGGAACCTCTGTCTTAATTAGATAGAAATCAGAGTGCACCTTTTTGTGTAAAGTCATTTAATTAGGATATAAGCCTTCCATCCATAAATAGTTATTTAACTTTGTATAATTTGCAAAAGAGCATAGAGTGTATACTCTGTGCTGGAAATTCACAAGGGATTGAACTGGGTGGAGATTAAAATAATGTCCAGTAGCAATTTAGATAATCTGGGAATTAGGTTAATCCCAAAAGTTAGTTATGTATTGTTACTATATTTTGGTTTTACAGGGGATGTGATGGAAATGAATAACTAATGAAAGTCTGATAACTAATACAAAAATAAAATTAAATCAAATAAAAGACAACTTATTTAAAATAGAATAAAATTAAATAAAAAGTAGAATAATAAATTTACAAAATAATATAAAAAGTAATGCATAAAAATAAATATAAAACAATTAATAAATGAAATATCTTTAAAAAGTAACATAAAATTAATTAATATACCATAATAAATGTGAGATATAAAGTATTATGAAATCTTACTTGAATGGGTTGAGCACGCTGAATTCTGATGGGATTCTTCCACTTGTTCAAATTACGATTTAAACTATGATTCTTCCACTTGCTCAATTTCAATTTATGCCCCCTAAGGGGGCATAAATTGAAATTGAGGAAGGACAGATGTAGAATAGATGTGCTGAAATTTGCCTTTAGCTAGTGGGTAGTTAATTGCTGGAACAAACTTCCATCTGTTGTGGAAGTTGATAGGTTACTATTTGACAAATGTCTAGAGGGGATTGTTTTGTAATTTTTTTTTTTTTTTTTGGCTGATGCTGCATAAGCTCATACGCTTGCTTTCTTGTATCACATGCCACTACTACTACTACTACTTCATGACAGGGTGCTTTTTTTTAGTTATGGTTAATTGGCTGTTACCTATTTTGGCTGCTTGAATTTCTGTTATTATCAGGTTATGACTGGCCATTCTTTCTTTTGTAGCTGAGAGGATACCATGTTGTGTTCTCTCCATTTCAAAATTACCTTTTTTTTTTTTTCTGTTTTCCTCTATGCTGTTGGATTGTTCATTCACCTGCTCCATGGAGCAGGTGATTTAATGTGAATTGTTATCTTGTGAAGGCTGCTGATGTTAGGGATCTCTTTCAGAGAATTTTTGTTTGGATCCTGAGCTATTTACATGCTTTCTAGCAATTTGTCTTTAAAATTTTAGTAAATTGAAAATACTGGATCAAGGTTATTGCCACCTTCTAGAATGTTTCAGAAAAATTAAATTTGATAGTAAAACTTGGGTTTAAACTCTTCATTTAAAATACTTCTAAAATTACACAGACAGAGTGGTGACTATAAAAACAAGCCTTTTCAACCTTTTCTGTTTAATTCAATGAATGCATCCTGTTAGCAAGAATCAATGTAAATAAATTCACTAAGGGCATATTAATATTGAAGGTATGCACAAATTATAGAGATAACACACTTTGCTGTATTGCAACTTTTTAATTTACAATTTACAATTATAATTTTAAGTGAGTGTCATATGTTTAAGGTAGTGTTTCTTGCTCCTCTTTAGTAGCCTTATTATTTAATAAATTAATAAAAAGTTTATATGATTGAAGTTGGTGGCCACTGACTCAGAGATTGCAGGCAGAAAGTTAGTCCTAAAATCCTGTATATTGCAGTTACATTATTCTTTGCATGAAGTTAGAGGAATAAATCTTTGGGTTGAAAATTTTCTGATATTAAGTATTGACCAGAGTCAGTACAAAAGACAGGGAATTGAGCAGTCACCCCATGCTCCACATTATGTAAAACCCCATGCAATGCAGTTGGTATTAATCCAAAAAAAATTTGTTTTCCTCAAATGCACTACTCAAAGTTAAAAATGAAAAGCAGTAATTATTGCCTCAAGTATGTGTAAATTGCTGAGGGAAAAATATACTATTTCCCTTCAATTAATACAGCGCCTCCATAGCCAGGTGGGAAGGCGCAGCAGTGCGTAGCACACGCTTCTTGATTAGACCGGGGTTCGAGCCCGTCCCCATCAAATACGGAGGATGCGGAAAAGTCAGGGAATGACCACCGCATTTCCCGGAGCAATATGGCCTTAGTTGCTAATGCTCCTAAAAACCAAATAACTAACTAACTAATCCTTCAATTAATACTGAGCATGTTGTTTTCTTTGAGTAGGTCGTCAAAAACGATTTACAGCACTATTATCTACACCCTGATTAATGCATATACTGTTTTATTTTTCCATTTATAAGTTTCCATAGTTATGTATAGGGTTACTCAAGTAAAACAAATTTAGGTTTTGGAAAATTATAAATAGTAAGTATTAGATTATAAAAATATAAATCAGAGATTTCTTCACTAATCAGTATATTTTTTCTTCAGAAATTTATTTTGGCTGATGAGGAAAATACCTTTTCTGTTAGGCATTGTGCCAACATCCAGCATGCCTTATGTTTTCAGGGTATATCTTTAAAACAGTTTTTGCAGGCTGTCCACTAGATAATTCACCACACTAAACCCTTTAGTAACTCTCTGAGAGGCATCCAGATCAGCTAACATATAATCCCATTGCCTCTACTTTGCCACTTAGTGAATGGAGGGAATCCAAGTAGTGTGTATGGGGAAAGAAAGCACTGTTATAACTTGATATACTTCTAGTATTCCATCTCTAAAAAATTCTCATGTGAATGTAGAGCAAAAGCTTGTTACAACCTGAACTAGATCATCAAGTTATGCCATTCATATCTAGTGAGCCAATGTGATTTATCTCTTTCTGTGTAGAGGCAACATAAGAAAAGATTCTTTGCTATCTTTCTTTGCATTCTTATTTACTTCTCATAATCTGCCTTGGCTTACCTAACATGCTTAATGACTTGACTGACTAGTTTTTACTAACTGTAGGTTTTTCTCTGTCCTCTGCTACATTATAATCATCTCATGCATTTTTATTCTCTACCACCAGCTTCTGTCATCTATTTAGGTCTAAACCAGTGGTTCCCAAACTTTTTCAGCCCCTGCTCCCTTGGTTCCATAAACTCATCCCTATTGTCGCCTGTAAAAAGCATTATTCAGACTAGTGGTTTCTTACTAGTGGTAAGAAAAATAACACAATACAATTAAATTCAAAATGGTAACAATTAATTGCACATTTATTCAAAATCCAATTAAAACTTTTTTATTTTAATTAATTTAATAAAATTGATGAATTTGATCCAATGATACCAGTTTTTCAAGTCTGACAGTTATTTAGCAAGAGTCTTCGATACCACATTTAGAATTTATTGAACAGTGAAGTAAACCATGGTTTACTTCACTGTTCAATAAATTCTTAATGCTATGGAGGGCTTGATGAAGTGACACCAGTTTCCCAATGTCTAGTTTAAAGTTATTTAGCAGAAATCTTAAATCACCACATTTAATAATCTGGAGCCAATTTTTTGCTTGGAGAGAAGTTGGATCACCACACTAAAATCAGCATAAAATATTTATTTATAACTACTTACCAAACATACACAAACTTTCACCTGCACAGATGTACAGTAACTAATTTTCAGAAAATCAATAGCTATTACTAATAATTGGCTATTTAGTGATGGAAATGCCAGAAATATACTAACTTATAACTGGGAGCTAAATGATTTTGTGATTTTAAAAAAAAAATCTTGTTTATACTCTGGCATGACCACTAAGTCAGAAGAGTTTATAATTATTTTATTTTGGCAGAAGCTAGAGAATGGTTATTAATGAGTACCACTCTTCTTGTACTATGGTTATTAGGGAGTTCCTCAGGGTTCAGTGCTTAAACTTTTTTGTTTTCAGTATTTATTAGTGATATTGATGAAGTCATATCAAATGTAGTGTCAAAGTTTGCAGATGATACAAAGGTTAACAGGGTGGTTAATGATAAAAATCATGGTATGATGATGATTATTGCATCATCATGGTATGATGATGTGAAGGTGTGCAAGATAATACTTAAATAAAATATAAATGCTCAAGGCATAATAGATTGAGTTTAAAATACACTATAAAATAATATATTCGCAATGGTGTATTCACACCATAGCGAACTCATAATAAAAAACTATATAGCGTAAAGGCATCAATTCAATTGTATCTCATGTTGTGACTACCTTCACAATGAGTTACCATGTATTGCACTACCTCGAACACCAGGGTACCTGCCCACCCACCGAGAATAGGCCAACAAACCTTGAAATGGTTCCATCTGGGTGGTGATGCCCACTGAGAATAAGTAACAATAGTCTTCTCTATTAGTAAAGCGTTACTTATTCGAGGTAGTCACAATATGAGATACAATTGAATCAATGCCTTTACACTACTAATGTAGTATTTCATTATGAGTTCACTATGATGTATTCGCACCTATATTTTATAAATATACAGGGTGGCCTTAATTAAAGTATCTCTATTCAGAGCTCTCTGTAGCTCTAAGTAATAAGCGGAATGCCACCAAAATTAGTAAGTAAACTATTCAAGGCATGGAGAGAAGGATCCCGTGAAAAAAAAAAATTTAGTTCCAAAATCTGCCGATAGGGAATAATATGGTGCTGTTCAAAAGGAAAGACATGACAAAGTACCAAAAAATAAATAACTAACACAGACCTTAATGAAATTACAAATTTTTATTTGTGCTCTTTGCAAAAAAAACAGAAAGAAACTGAATCGCACTAAAGTTTTAAATCCAAACTAAAAAATAAGACATCTAAGAGAGTAGAAAATTTGCATAAATCTGAGTTAAATTTTCCCAGCAGCAGAGAGCTATAAAGGCACAACACAAACATCGCAAGCGCATTCTGTAAGTTTACTGTTAGCAATGCGTCTCACTCTGCCTGATTGCGCATTAGTTGTGAAGTTCTTCTACGTTAATGAATGCAATGCAGCAGCAGCTGCTCTGCATGAATTTAGATGCTGTAAGAACTTACGTTAAGATCCTTTATCAGCTGTGGCAGTTAAAAGGATGATTAACAAATTTGAGGAAACTGGGTCCTTTGCTGTTACGCCTAGAAGAGGAAGGAAGCCTGTTTCACCTCAGGTAGCAGAGGAAATTGCATCGACTGATCCATGGATACAGCTGCTGGAACTAGTAGCAGTGCACGGGGAGCAACGAGGCAATTGGATGTTCCATATTCCACTGTGTGGAAAATTCTTCAGAAACTAATCCACTATTATCCATACAAGATCAGTTGCTAGCAGCAGCTGCAAAGATCCTGAAAAATGAATGGCATTTGCTCTAACATTTTTGGCCGGAATGGAAGTGGATGGTGTCTGCCCATGGAACGTTCTTTGGGGAGATGAGGCCCATTTTTATCTCGATGGGACTGTCAACACTCAAAACTACCAAATATGGGCTTCAGAAGCATCGCATGCTATTCAGCAAATCCCATTGCACTCGCCGAAAATCACCGTCTGGTGTGGTGTGACTTCAAATTTCATCCTAGGTCCATACTTTTTCAAGGAATTGCACCCAGCAGGAGCAGCCACCTTTTCCGTTACAGCACAAGGATATCATCACATGCTGAGCAGGCCTGGATGAGACAATTTTTATGCAAGATGGGGCTCCTCCTCATATCGCACGACCAGTACAGCAGCTTCTCCAGCATCAGTTTACTGCAGAAAGAATCATTAGTCATTTGTTTCCCATTGCATGGCCATCATGTTCGCCTGACCTTACACCATGTAATTTTTGGCTGTGGGGTCACCTCAAGGCCATTGCCTATTGAGGAAGTGTCTGTCCCTAACCTGGCTGTCTTAAAGGACAATGTAATGCAGCATGTACGGAACATTACTCCAGAGATGTTGCATTCTGCAGTCAAGCACGCTGTGCATCGAATGCAATTTCTGGTCCAGAATAATAGTAATCACATCGAAAACCAACTCTACCATCAGTGACACTATCCACCATTGGGAGTAAACTGTGAGTGAGTTTGGAGCTGTGAAACCATTTCCTCTGACAGTTTAGTTCAGTTTCTTTCTGTTTTTTTATCTAAGTCTTGCTGAAGTATTGTACTCTGCCCACCTTCATATTATCAGGAAACTTAAACATTAAACTTGAAATATTATTATCTCATTATCAAATGAATATTAGAAACAATAAGAGGCCAATAACAAAATCCTGTGGGACTCACAATCCATGAAGAGCAATAACATTTATAACTATCACTGGTAGTAACTTGCTTAATGGTACATTGATTCAGCGTATGCAAAAATCGTGCATATGGGACTGTATCAAAAGCTGTACTGAAATTTAAGTAAATCATGCCAAAGTTATTCCTTCTGTCCAGTTCTTTACTGACAACCTCACAATAGCTAGATTAGACAGACATGATCTGTCTTTAAACCAGCCATGCTATGACTTATAATTCTGAACATGTCCAGATAATTTGTGTTGCATACTTTTCTAAAGATTCCATAATCTTCCCTGGTGTTGAAGTAAAACTAAAAGGTCTGTAGTTGTTTATTTCACAATAATGAACATGTTTGCACATCTCAATCTATAGCTACCTCACCTGAATCCAAGGATGCTCTCATTATAACAAATAGTTTACTTATATCTTTTGCTGCTTCCTTCAATATAATTAGATAAATTTATCCAGCTGCTCTGCCATGCTCACTTTTAATTGAAATAACTTCACTTCTGGTTCCTTCTGAGTTATCAGAAAATCATTTAACTCCCAATTATATTAACTAGATTACTGGTATCTTCAACTTTAAAAACTTCCTTACACGTAAATGTGGATGCAAAATATTTATTCAGCTTACCATCAGCCAGCTCAGGATTATCAGTACTATTACAGCAGATATCAAGTGGATCAGTATGGTTGATTCCTTTCCTTTTACTGCTAACATGATCAGAGAATTAGGGCTTACAATACCGGTCAAAATCTTAATACCAGTATTTTTAATTTATGAAACCGGGATACCACTATTCAAAAGACAAACATTTTTCTCCATAAATTTTGATGATAATTAGTTGCAATAAAGTATGAAAAAAACAAGTACTGTAATTACTTGAATTCACGTTTATTTAAAACTTTTATTATAATAATAAATATTCTGAAAAAAAAAATATTAAAAACGCAGTTAATCTAAAAACAAAAAAATCGCAAGTGTACCCTGTATGCACGAAAGGTATTTTATGTATAAAACATCTTTGACAACAACACTAAATTTTGAACAGCTAGAACTGAAATCATGAATGATGCAATTTATGCTCACTCCCGCTACTTACTTTACTGAATCAATGTTAGTGATAAATAGGATACACACGCCTGCTGCTTACTCTAGCGATTCAATGTTTGGAAGAGGTTAGGCCAATAGCCTAATTACCCATTTCATTGTAGCCATTTGTTGAATAGTATGATAGCAACAATATGAGTATTTGTATTGTTACAATCATATTATCATGTTGGATCATGTTACTCTTCATGCTTTGTCACAAATTACACATGCAGTCAACAAGATCTGCAAGAAACGACAGTATCCACGCATAATACGCTATCGAATCTATGACTTAGCTCAGGACCTCACTTTACAAGCGCGAGATGGTAATGCTGCACATTCCATTTTGCAATGAGGAAACAGAGATACTGTCAGAGATGAAATATGTCAAGATCTACGACAACAATGAAGAGCTCATACTAGATCTTAAATTGTATGAATCGGACTTAGACATTCGCAAAACGTTTGAAATATGTAAGACGATGTCAAGACAAAAACGGTGACCCTGATGAAACATGCAGTAATGACCTGCATAGCCTTGTAAAGTGACTGTGAGAATAAAAACCCTTTCGAAACTTTTACAATCACGCAAACAGCGAGATGAATGAGGATCTAAAGCTCACCACGCTTAGCCAATTCAAATCAGTTGCAAAGAAAGGCGAAAACTTGATGACCAAAGAGGACTTCTGCAACTCAATGAGAATGGTCAATGACAAACAAAAGATTCTACTCATACATGTAATTTGGAGTCTGTTATCTCCCAATTGCAAACCGATTCAAATATTCTTGACCGGCCCAGCTGCTTGCAGAAAAACGTTTATGATTCGCCTCTTGGTGGAACTATACAACCACTTCAGTAATACAGATGGGTACTGTAATGCCTACATTACAAGTGCTTCAACTGGTAAGGCTGAAGCACATGTAATGTAGTGATCTTGGATGTGCTCAGAGCTGGCATAAACCAGCTCTGAACACATCCAAGATCACTGCCCTCAAGATATCCATTTCTCTGGTTACCAAATGGTTTCTGCCATGGGTTAGCCCAAAACCACCTAAGTGGTATGCCCTGAATCATAAACGTTTTCTTTCACCAGCTGGTTTATGCCAGCTCTAAGCACATCCAGGATCACCTCCCATGATCCTTTGCACGATTGCGTCTCCCGACTCCATTTTTCTTTGTTTTGAAGCAGAAATGACATCATTTTTGCATCGCAAAATTGTGACAAATTGATTGTACTACTGTCCGAAATTTAATAGATGCTGCCAAATATGTTTACACATCAAAAATACATTTTGATACTACAAAGTTTAGTTATGTTTAAGCATCCATACTACCAGTCCGAATAAAGTGAGCTCTTAAGAAACATAAGCAATCAATAGAGTTATCTTTTAAACTGGATCAATTTTGGTACATATTTGATTAGTGGCAGAAAACGCCCTTTCGGTTCTATGCTGGATGATGTATGAGATAGTCGTAAATGCTCTCAGTCCATATTTTCTAGACTTAGAACTTTCTAGGCTTTGAGGAATAGTTAAAAGTATTTCATTAATTGCTGACTCAAGTTTATCTTTTAAAATCTCATTAGAGTCAAGCAATTTCTTATATTGGAAAGAATTTGCGGAATTCTGATGTTCTGTTCCATTTTGAACTTCCAAGGTTGAATTCTGTTCGTCATTTTCTGAAGGAGAAATACGTTTTATTAAGCGAAGTATAATTTTCACTATAGTATCTTGACTGAGTCTGAGAGAGAGCAAAGAGTGGGTATAAGAAATAAAGAAGAAAGCAAAGAGTGGGGATAAAAAATAAAGAAGAAAGCAAAGAGTGGGGATAAGAAATAAAGAAGAAAGCAAAGAGTGCAGATAAGGATTTCTTCACATATATAAATGTAAAGAAGAGAAGAACAAATCAGATCAGTCCCATATGTAATTGCGTGGGATAGTATTAGATACCACAACTTATGCTGCAGATGAACTCAACAGTTACTTTGCATCCATATTTACAGAAGAAAAACCCTTTATGTCAATGATCACATATGGGATTGAAGTGGAAAAATATGTAATTAATGATATTGAAATTTCACATGATTATTTAATGAAAAAACCTTGCGCACCTACAGGCGAGTAAGGCTCCTGGGGTTGATGACATATACCCTATAATCTTAAGGGAGGCAACAAGTGGGTATTGAACCATTAAGGCTAATAATGAAAGCATCACTGGGCTTGGAGAGATTCCATTGTATTGGAAAACTGCCAATGCATTGTCAATACATAAAGGTAGTTCAAGAGTGAAGTGGGAAATTACCAACCAGCCAGTCTAACTTCAGTAGTAGGGAAAATCGTGGAGGCAATGATCAAGGGTGAAATTCAAGATCATTTAGATAGAAATAGAATTCTGAAGGATACACAGCATGGTTTTGTAAAGGGAAAATCATGTTTAACAAATCTGGTTAGCTATTTTGACAGAGTAACTTGTGAGCTGGGAATAATTTCGACATTGTGTATTTAGATTTCAGCAAAGCATATGACTCAGTTCCACATGAGTGGTTACTTTATAAGCTGGAACAGGTTGGAATCACAGGGAAAATCCTTAGATTGATAGCAGGATGGCATCAGGCAGAGGGATAAGATAAATGGTTATTCCTCAGATTGGGACCAGTGTTTTTGATTTTCTTAAATGACATCGATGAAGGGATAGAGGGCATTATGCTAAATATGCAGATGATGTAAAGATCGGTAGATTAGTAGTTAATGATCACTGCCAAGCAGAGCTTCTTCAGAGTGACCTAGATAGACTTCAGGGATGGTCAGAAAACTTGCAGCTTTGATTTAATTCAGAAAAATGCAAGGTCTTACACCTGGGGAAGAGCAATCCCAAAATAACTTTTACATTTGGTGGAGTTGAACTAAAGTGAGTAGTGAAAGGGAGTTACGATACAGTCAGACCTATAGTTCTCCGAGCATTGTGGACAGGTTGCAAGGAAGGTCCATGGTGGCTTATCGATGATTTATTGAACATTTGCTAGTAAAGATAAGGACGTCATAATCCCATTGTATAAGGCTATTGTTACACCACACTTGGAATACTGTGTTCAAGTATGGAGACCACACCTAAAAAAAAAAAAAAAAAGACATCAAGCTTCTTGAAAGGGTCCAAAGGAGTGGTAACTCACCTGATGAGATTGGAAAAAGGAGACCATATGAGGAAATACTTTGAATATGTGGGTTTCACAGCTTGGAAACTAGGCACCTTAGAGGAGTCTTGATTGAGGTATTAAGTCTCTGACCAGAAAAAGTAAAGTGAATGAGCATGGAAATTTTCACAGTTATAAATGATTCTAGAACTAGGAGCCATAAATTAAAGTTATGAGGTGGGGAAGTTTAGACTGGATTGCAGGAAGTTTTATTTTAACCAGCAAGTTATAAATTACTGGAATAAGTTAACCTACATCGGTGGTTAAGGCTGACAGTTTGAGGAAATTCAAAGGTCAGCTGGATAGTTACTTACAGGAGGAGGCAAATGCATAGGTTGTCTGTTTGATTTTCTTTCTTTTTTATTAATTATTTATTTTATTTAATTTTATTATTATTATTTTTTTTTTTTTATTTATTTTTTTTGCTGGTGCAGCATAAGCCTTAGGCTGTTTGTTGTTGTTTTGTTTGTTATTTGATTTTTAGGAGCATTAGCAATTAAGGCCATATTGCTCCGGGGATATGCAGTGGTCATTCCCTGACCTTTCCACATCCTCCATATTTGGTGGTCGCGGTCTCGAACCCCGGTCTAATCAAGAAGCGTGTTCTACACACTGCTGCTCATGCCCACCTGGCTACGGAGGCGCCAAGCTTTAGGCCTTCTTACACCATATATGGCCATTACTAATACTAGATAATTTTCAGTTGTATTGTGTCCCACTTTGCAAATACTGAAGAACCTGTGATAAATGTGTACACCTCTGTGAAGTATGGAGTTTCAATGCTGTATCCAATTCTTTAGCTATTTCAGAATTTTGATTGCCAAGAGTTTAATCATAAATTTTATGTTAGCATCTGCAGTTAAAAGATTTGCTTCTTTGTGGCATAGTGCATCTACTAACTTTATAGGAATTAATGTAGATATAGCTGCAGATAATAAATTAAATTCAGCCTCACAAAAATAAATGCTTGAATCTAAATCAATTAAAGCTTTCAAGCATGGACAATAAACTGTTCCAATGAGCATTGGAATCTAATTGCATGATAATTTATTTGCCAAATTCTGCTGCAGTATACTTTTTTAAATATTTATCATTTTTGGTTGGTGATTATAAAATCACCTTTATATGATTAAATCATAAACAATTATTTTTTTAAATTAGTACTGAGAAACTGGTATTTTTGTATCAATATCGATATTTGAATACTGGGAAAAAATTACCAGGATCCCGGGATCTTAGTTTTGTAAGCCCTACAGAGAACTCCTTACTACTGTTGTTTACACTCTTAGCTAATAGCTTCTCATTATCTGCCTTAGCATGCCTAATTCCCTGAGTAACTTTATTACTAATTTATATTTACTTTAAGATTCATGGTCCACTGATCATTTATAATCATCCCATGCATCCTTCTTGAGATGAATGGCAAAAGAACTGAGGTCAGTTCTTTTGTCATCCATTTTATACCTTGAAGTATACTTTTTTTTTTTGGTATAAAAAACTTAGTGCCTTCTAGAATAACTTCCTTAAATTTCTCCCATCTAACATTTGTGTTTAAATTACTACCTAGTCCCATTTAAAGGAACCGAAAGGGTGGGGGGAAATTATAGTGTCTAAGACATTATAATCTCTCCCTTTGAAAACAAAATCCCTCTCCTTATCTGTGATGGTAGCTATTTATTGAAATAGATCCCACATTAATACACTGATCACTGCTTGTCAGTAGTTTCTTTATATGAAGTTTTTAATATGTCAGACCTTTGCTAATAACCGGGTTGAAATTATTTCCCTTGTGGCATCCCTAAACACGTTGATAGAAGCAATTATCCAGCAGGACAATGCAATATTCAGATAATGTAGTTATCGGGTTTCTTCTTGTTGCTGAAACTGAAAAAGATAGACATGCTGAAATCATATGTGTTACTAATCATATGTGGATAAAATTGTTGATGGGTTTTACAAGTCAGAGGTGGTGAACTAGTTAAAGTTATTGTCAATGATTAGAGTTGAAGTAGAT
This sequence comes from Mastigoproctus giganteus, assembly GCF_048544385.1. NCBI lineage: Eukaryota > Metazoa > Arthropoda > Arachnida > Uropygi > Thelyphonidae > Mastigoproctus > Mastigoproctus giganteus. The sequence goes on along the minus strand of NC_143583.1, from coordinate 162,967,088 downwards.
AATCAGTAATGTTGACTGACAAAGCACATAAACAAATTGCCAATGAACTTGTTTGTGGTGATAGTTGGATAAAACAGTCAGTACTTGCTGCAACTTTAGGGATTTCTAAAGAATATGTTCAACATATTCTGTCTAAACTCAAGTACAAAAATATAGATGGATCCTCAAGAGGCTTGCAGAAGAAATGAAAAGACAATGGCTTTCTGTTTATCAACAAATTGTTACCTGTTTTTGAATGTCAAAAGGATGTATTTTTAAATGTATGTGACCAGATATGAATTCTAGATTTACCACTGTTATGGTAAATCTAGACATTGTATCTGGAAAACAAGAGACATTCCAGGGAATTTTGCCATAAAACATCTCCCTGCACAAAAAATTCAGTCCAAGAATCAGCCAGTAGCATTAGCATTAGTAGAGGCATTTGATGCAAGAAAGCAAGCTTATGCAGCATCAGCCAAAAAAAAAAAAAAAAAAAAAAACCCACTTCCACTTCACCCCTCTGTTCGTCCAAAATACCTGTACAGCTGAGCCTTAAACTTATTTAGGCTATCAACCTCCACCACAAGGGATGGAAGTCTGTTCCACCAACCAACCACCCGCTGGCTAAAGGCAAATTTCCGCACGTCTATCCTACATCTGTCTTTCCTCAATTTGAATTTATGCCCTCTCAGGTGATTTTTCTGAGCTAGAGGAAGAATCCCATCAGCATTGAGCATGCTTAAACCATTCAAGGCTTTATACACCTCTATCAGATCACCTCGCTGGTGCCTAGTCTCCAGACACTGTAATTTGCAAAACTTAAGCCTTTCTTTGTAAGAGCACCCCTTTGTTCCATTCACTAATCTTGTTGCCCTTCTCTGTACTCGTTCCAGCAGCTCTACATCCTTCTTGAAATGAGGCCTCCAGACCTGTATACAGTACTCTAGGTGTGGCCTGACCATCGCCTTATACAATGGAATAATCACCTCCTTATCCCTGCTGGAAAAATTCCTGTATATCATTGACAATACTCCATGAGCTACTCTTGCAGCCCTTCTGCACTGCTCAGAGAACTTCATATCTGCCTGCACAACCACCCCCAAGTCCCTTTCATTCTCTACCACTGTCAGTGTAGTACCACAGAGTTGATACGTTGCTCTGGGGTTGCTGTTTCCCATGTGTAGTACTTTACATTTATCAATGTTAAACTTCATTTGCCACCTCTCAGCTCATCTGCTCAACCTTTCCAGATCCTGTTGCAGCAGCATAGTGTCAGTAGTGTCCTTGACAACCCTGCCAACCTTTGTATCGTCTGCAAACTTGGACATTAAGCCCGATATACCATCATCAATATCATTTATAAATACAGAAAACAATAATGGACCCAACACTGAGCCCTGAGGGACTCCACTAATAACATCAGTCCACGATGAGCAGTGTCCATTGATTACCACTCTCTGTCTTCTCCCCCTCAACCACCCCTTTATCCATAGCAGCAATTTGCCTCCAATGTCACACTGCTCCAATTTGTGTAGCAGTCTTCCATGTGCAACAGTATCAAAAGCCTTTCTAAGATCCAAGTATATAATATCAAAGTTATTCCTTGCATCCAGTTCTTTTGTGACTGCATCATAGTATCCAGTCAAGTTGGTCAGGCAAGACATCCCCTTAACAAAACCATGCTGTGTCTGAGCTATAACTGAAGTCTTGTCTAAATGATCCTGCAGTGCTTCTTTAACCAGTGCCTCCATTAATTTTCCTGGAACAGAAGTTAAGCTCACAGGTCTATAATTACTTGTGTCAGCCTTTGATCCTCCTTTGTGAATTGGGGTCACATTTGCACATTTCCAGTCTATGGGTACCTCCCCTGAGTCCAAGGAAGCTCTCATAATTATGGCTAAGGGTTTGCTTACTTCCTTTGCTGCCTCCTTTAATATAACTGGATAGATCCCATCCACCCCGGGTGCCTTTCTTGTGTTTATCTTCAACAGTTTCTCCTCCACTTTACTCCCAGTTATTTCAAGATTCTGTAGCTTACTGCTAGAGTTGAATACACCTCTGGCATTCCCCTCGCTGAATAACTCCTCATGTGTGAATGTCGATGCAAAATATTCATTTAGTTTGTTAGCTACCTGAGCAGGATCATCAACACTTGACCCATCAATATCAAGTGGACCAATCTGATTCACCCCCTTCCTTCTAGAGTTTACATAAGTAAAGAACTCTTTGCTGTTTTTCTTTGCATCCCTTACCAAGGATTTCTCGTAATCTGCCTTCGCCTGCCTAACCTCCTTTGTAACTTGGTTGCATATCAACTTGTATCTATCATAGGCTTCTGTGTCATGTGTTAATTTGTATGTATCCCATGCATTTTTCTTCTCTGCCATATGCCTCATTAGTTCATCCGACATCCATTTTGGCCTAAACCTTGAACAGTATTTCTTAGTTGGTATGTAAAGCCTAGTAGCTTCCAAGATAAGTTCTTTGAATGCTTCCCATTTTGAATTTGCTGTTGGTAACATCATCAGTTGGTCGCACTGTATAGAATTTAAATACTGTCTCAGTCCATCGTAGTCGCCTTTACGGAAGCAATAACCCTTCCCTTTACCCCTAATGGTAGTTACCTCTTTGAGTAAATCCCACTTCAGCACACTGTGATCACTGCCACCTAGTGGTTCATTTATCTGCAGATTCTTAATGCATGAAGAATCACTGCTGATAATCAAATCAAGAGTATTACTCCCTCTAGTTGCCTCCCGAACATGCTGATGTAGAAAACAATCATCCAATAAATCCACAAAAGTCCTGCTAGTGTGAGCCGACCGGGCTAGCCGAGTGGGTAAAGTACCTGCCCGGCAACCCAAAGGTCGCGGGTTCGATTCCCGCCTCGGGCGTGGATCAAAGTACTGCAAAAACCTTGGGAGGTGTAATATGGCCACAGAAGCCGATGCGCCAACAACTACCAAATCAAAAAAAAAAAAAAAAAAAAAACCTGCTAGTGTGTGAGTAACCAGCCCCCAAATTCCAGTCAATATCTGGGAAATTAAAATCTCCCATTATAAGACACTCTGATTTACTGGCCCACTCTATTTCCCTGTACAGTTCCTTATTATACTCATCAGAGTCATTAGGCCTATAGCACACTCCTACTCTCAATTTTGATCTCCCAATGTTTATGTCACACCAAACTGACTCCACACTGCACTGTCCAGCGATGTCGACTGGCTTCACTTCCTTGGTTTTTATGTGTTTCTTAACTAATAACATAACCCCTCCTCCCTTCCTATCCTGTCTATCCTTTCTGTAGACGTTGTACTCCCCAAATTGCAGTTCTGCATCCCTTATATCTGTGTGACACCACGTCTCTGATATCCCAACAATATCTGCCTTCGATGTTTTGAGCAATACCTCAAATTCATCAAATTTATTTACTAAACTCCTAGCATTGGTGTACACGCAAGTATACCTGCACCTGTTTCTATTCTTAGCTACCCTAACACAACCCATGTGTTTACTTGTACCGCAATGGCTCCCAGCAGTCTCTGAAATACCATGCATCTTGTTTTTCAGGCTTCTGCTCATTCTAATAGAAGCAGTGCAAGAATCTCTTTCACCTCTGCCACTCAAAGACAAAGACCAATCTATTGGTCTTTGTCTCCCCCCAAGCTAGCAGTTTTCCGACCCACCTAACACTGCCTCTATAGCATCAGCAAATATTCTTGCACCCTTTCTATTTAAGTGTATCCCATCCCTGTAGAAGCAATCTCTCCTGTTAACAAGTACAGTCCAGGCTGAAAAAAATTCTACCCCTTGAGCCTTGCACAATCTTTCCAGGGCCGAATTGATCGACAAGGCTCTCATCATATACTCCCTCCTATCGTGTCTGGGCAGAATTGCAGACACTTTCAAATTCAACCCTAATTCTCGGCTTTTGTTCAACAGTGACCTGTACTTGTTAAGTAATTCTGCCGGTCTCCTACTCTTAATATTATTAGTACCAACGTGTACAACTATATCACCTTTTGTGCCCTTAAAAGATGATATTCGCTCTACAACGTCATCAACCTTTGCCCCTGGCAGACATACCCTGGTCCTGTTCCACCTATCTCTTTTACAAAGCATGTTCCCCGTTTCCCTGACAATAGAGTCACCAACAACTACTAGTTCCTTCGGGACCAGCGCATTCTGCCTTAGGGGTTGTCTCTGTGTCACGCGATGCCCAAGTGCAAGCTCTGGCGTTGATGTGGGCAGCTGAGAGCTTGATGGGCCCCTCAATTTAGTTTCTTCGAGGGCATCCACCCTGTCCTTCAAGCTCTCATATAGGCCCACAAGAACGCCGAGTTGTTGCCTGATATCGATACACTCCTTGCATCGCGCACACACAAAGACATCCCCCTTGGCAGTATCATGTCCCGTACCCGATTGCTCTGCAAACATCAAGCAAACAGTGCATTTTATAAGGCTGTGAGTCAGAGGACAACTGCCCCCCTCAGTTCTGCTCTGAGCCACAGCACTTCCATTAGCTTGAGCCTTTTGCTTTGCTGCTCTGGTCTGAGTCATGATTCTATTAATTTATTATGTTATGTTATTAATTATATTACGTTTGTAATCTAAGTCGTTATATGTATTTATTTAAACGTACAATTTAACTGCTAACGAAGTTCAACTAACGCTATCTAGTACGGTATATAACCTACGGTATATCTAGTACGGTATCACAATGGCGGGAAAGTTACTAACGGTAACGGTAGTTACGAACACATGGAAACCCTTACCGATATTTTTACAAGGCCGAGTAAAGAATAAATACACCAAATTAATCAAAAAGACACAAAATAATGTTATACTACTAAATTTAAATCAAAAGTTTTAGAAAAACAATAATTTCAAATCAATAAATATGAAAAATCCACTTAGCGGCTTTGAACACGACCGTCACTCAGTGAAGTGATATTGACTATTTTTGGGACTCTAGTTGTTAACCACACCAAATTTTTGAAAAAGGATTACAATTAATTCAATCCAGTATTGAGGTGTAGACTCTTTTTGAGAGGACACTCAAAAAAGTCAATTGAGTAAGGCCTAGCAGTCTATCCAGCCATCCAAACTGTCATAGCTGCCAAGTCTCCAACATGTTTGTGTTTAATATGGTTTCCTTGATTAATACTATTTATTTTTCCAGATGTTCTCTGTCTTGGTAAGAGGAATAGAGTAAAATGTTCCCAGTAATAGAGCTGCAGGCTTTGAAGGATGAAACCATCATTATGGCCATATGCAGATCCATAGGCTATTAATAAATTATAATTAATATTTTAAATGAACAACTTCTGCTTTTTGAAAAGTAATGACATACAAATTACTTTTGAGTATAGGTGCATAATGTGTAATGAAATACGAAGTTGGCATTTGTTAGATATTTATAAGGTTAGCAGTTGCATTATGTAGTAACTCTACAGTTTTGTGACAGGGAATATTTGTATTATTACAATATTTATAATTGTCCAGGTTAGACAACTACAATAACATTATTTCGTAATTCTGTACCTGTTCTTAAAAAATCATCCAAACTACTACAAGAATCTCTATTAGTTAATAGTCATATAAAAGTACAAGGGATGGCTGAAAAGTTTTAAGCCTAACTAAAAAAAATTGAGGGCTATGATCCCTAAATGTGTGCATGCTTCATCCTTTATATGTTTAACCACTGAATATGTTTTTACAGGTGCCTAGTGATGATGTCAGTAAAAAAAATGATAAATGAAATACATCTGATTGTGTAAACACTGAATATCTTCATAAAAAAAAAAAAATTCTAGGTGGTAGATGACTCTTTCTAGGTGGTAGATGACTCTCATCAACCGGTGAAATACCACCACTTTGCTTATTAGAGGCTTGAAGTGGTGGAACCCATGTTTAGTCTCTAGAGCTAAGTTCCGGCCAACCCTTCCCTTTCTCTTCCATCATGCAGTATGATTGATGATTTTTGAGGTTATGATGAATGTCGTGGCGAGATCCAATATTCCTTACATTTCAAGGGTACAGCTCTAAAACGGTGTTCGCAGGCCGGCCGCTAGTTAGTACACCGGACTGAACCTATTGGTAACTCTCTAGGAAGCTTCCGGATCAGCTAGTGTATAATCTTGCTACCTCTACTCTGCCAGATAGTGACTGGAGGGAGTCCGAGTAGTGTGTATGCGGGGAGCATTGTCGAGGCCACGTTATGTCAAGGATCTGGGTATATTCTTACCACATGTACGCCATATCCAAAAATTTCATTACTTCATACAGCATGTCCCACCCACTTTTTCTTACTATTGAATACACCATGAATTGTCAAAATAATAGAGCAAGCTTATCTGCGAAAAGATCTAAACCTCCCAAGGACTTCCTAATTCATTTCACAAATATACGTGGTCTCAATTCTAATCTCAATGATGTCCATTTCCACTTGCAGTCTTCCAAACCCCATGTACTTTTTCTGACTGAATCTCAGTTATCAGTTGATTCAACTACTGCTCATCTCAGATGTCCAAATTATTTGCTGTATGATTCCTTTTGCCACAAAGGTGGTACTTGTGCATATGTCCGTTCTGATATTCCCTGTCAGAGACTTGGCAATTTGGAATCTCCTCTCTTTGATCTTCTCTGGCTTAAAATCTCTCTACCTCATTGTGTAAAATTCATCTGTTGTCTCTACCGTTCTCCCAACTCCACTAATCGCTTGGAACTCTTTGACTTCCTCTCTTTGCAACTTGACTTTCTCCAGTCCAACTTTCCTAACAAAGAGGTAATTTTCCTTGGTGATTTTAACGTTCACAACTCCAGCTGGCTTCTGTTTTCTAGTCACACCGACCCAGCAGGTCGAGATGCTGAGGCTTTTGCAATTACTAATGACCTAGCACAGATTGTTCATTTACCTACAAGAATACCGGACAATCCTAATCATACAGCCAATACGCTTGATCTTTTTCTCACAAACAACCTTTCTAAGTACAAGGTTGAAGTGAGAGGTCCTTTAGGCACTTCAGATCACAACTTGGTGATTGTCTCTTCTCCAATGGAACCTTTATCTCATGGCTATTCCCAACCTCGTATTGTTTGGCATTACAAGAATGCAAAATGGGATGACCTGCGAGACTTCTTTTCTTCTTTTCCTTGGTCTGATTACTGTTTCAAAACTTCTGATGTCAACGTTTGCTCAGATCGTGTCAGTGAAATTATTCTTGCAGGAATGGAATCCTTTATCCCACACTCCACTTTAAAATCTCGTCCTTTATCTAAACCTTGGTTTTCCAATAAATGTGCTAAGGCTGTCCAAGAGAAGAACGTTGCATATCGTAATTGGCTTGTTTCTAATTCTTCAGTTTCATTTTCTGCCTACACCAAAGCTCGCAACAATTGTAAAGCAGTTATTAATCAGTCCAAACTAGAGTTTGAACAGGCTAAGAGTAGAAAACTTGCTTCTTGCCCTAATGGTAGCCGAATATTCTGGTCTCTTGCCAAAGCTATTGGCCGCAACTTTTGCCCATCTCTGCTCCCACCTCTGTCCAAACCAGATGGTTCTGTTGTCACTTCAGCCAAGGATAAAGCTGACCTGCTAGCATCCCATTTTTCTTCGAGCTCACGTATTAATGATCTTGGTAAAACACCTCCCACCATTCCTAACACGCTCCATTCAATGCCTCCTGTGGTCTTCCGTCAAAAGGATATCAGAAGGATTTTGATGAATCTCGATGCTAAGAAAGCTCCAGGTCCTGATGGTATTTCTCCACTTGTTCTCAAAACCTGTGCTCCCGAACTTACTCCTATTCTTTGCCGCCTTTTTTCACTTTCTTATTCAAAAGGTGTTTTTCCTTCTGCTTGGAAATTTGCTCATATCCAGCCAGTTCCTAAAAAGGGTGACAAATCCCTCCCATCCAATTATCGTCCCATTGCAATTACTTCTACTCTTTCTAAAGTAATGGAGAAATCAATTAACCGCCAACTCTTAAACTACCTAGAAACCTTCCGTCTGATCAACGATCGCCAGTATGGATTCCGTCAGTGTCGATCCACTGGTGATATTCTGGCTTATGTTACCCATTTATGGACTAATTCAATGGAAAGGTTCGGTGAAACACAAGTAGTTGCTGTTGACATCTCAAAGGCTTTTGATCGTGTTTGGCATAAAGGTCTTCTAAACAAGCTTCCATCTTATGGTTTGCCAACTGTTTTTAGTAATTGGTTATCCAGTTTTCTCTCTGATCGCTCACTGAGGGTGATGGTAGATGGCTCTCTGTCTTCTAACTTCTCCACTAATGCCGGTGTCCCCCAAGGTTCAGTTCTTTCCCCCACTCTTTTCCTCTTGTATATCAATGACCTTCTTCCATTGACTGGAAATCCTATCCATAGTTTTGCCGATGATAGCACATTGCATTCAACTTTCCATTTTGAGAAACCTTGTCCAGCTCAATCAGCTTCAAGCTCTCAAAAATCTGCTGCCAATTCCTTAAATGCCGATCTTCAGGTAATTCTCCAGTGGGGCAAAGACAACTTAGTTGATTTCAACCCTTCTAAAACTCAATCTTGTCTTATATCTCGCAAAAAGGATTCTTCTGCTCCTATGCTTATCTTTAGTGACACTCCGATTTCTAGGCAAAATGATATATCTCTTTTGGGGATTACCCTGACTTCTAATCTCTCTTGGCACAAGCACATTACAAATATTGCTTCCTCTGCATCTAAAAAACTTGGTTTTCTCTTTCGCTCTCGGCGTTACTTTTCTCCCAAACAGCTGCTCACTCTGTATAAATCGCAAATCCGCCCTGCCATGGAATATTGTTCCCACATCTGGGGTGGTGCCCCCAAAACCTCTCTCAGGCTTCTTGATTCCATTCAGAAGAGGGCAGTTAGGTTAATTAATGATTCATCTCTAACAGAGTCTCTCCACTCGCTTTCTCATAGACGCACTGTTTCTGCTGCATGCCTCTTCTACAGATACTTCCATGGGCACTGTTCTTCTGAATTGGCTTCTATAATTCCCGCTCTCTCTTTCAAAACAGTCCGAACACGTGCCGCCACCAGCCAACATCCATTTACTGTCCAACTTCAAACCCACAGAACCAACTTTTCATCTTCCTCATTTATTCATTCAACTGCCGTTTTCTGGAACAACCTTCCTTCATACGTATTTCCTGAAAATTACAATCTACAGAAGTTCAAGTCCAACATCAACAAATATCTTCTTTCGTCTTCTCAACCTCCAACCCAAGCACGGTACTAAGTACTATAGGTTATAATACCTCTCGTGTTTGGGGTTCTCATAAAAAAAAAATAATAAAAATAAAAAAAAAAAAGATTAGGTGATGATATGCCATCATGACAGGGATAGCCTTGATGAATGATGCAAGGTTTGGAAGGCCTTCAACTGAAATTATTAATCAGTTCCATCACATGATAATGGAAGTCAGATGATTAATCATCTGCTTTGTAGCCAATACTGTTAAGGTATTACAGGAAGAAGCACAACACATTGTAATTAGTGTCCTAGGTAGGAATGAAAAAGGTTTGTGTGGTGGGTTCCCAAACATTGACACCTGTTCAAGAATGGTTAGCAAACAAGCTCTTAATTCAGTATCTTCCATGACAGTATAGTGGGTAGTTCACAACTTGTCACTCCATTATGGAAGTTTGGATTCTCTTCATTTGGAGCTGTAATTTGCCACAGGCAACAGGAGTAGGGTTTATATGTATGATGTTTTTGATTTTTCAGCCTGAACAACCTGAAAATTGGCCCACACTCTTGTACAAACATGTATGCAGTGCAATATAGTCTTAGATGCTAACATACTATATAAATCATAATAACAATAACAGCAACTAGATCAAAACTTTGATCTAGAGGCAGATCAAAAGTATTTAATCATTTTGTTGAAACCTCTTTCAACTAGAGCGGAAAAAGAACATTTTAAGCATTGGAATTACTCCTCCTCCTTCTACTCATCTTCTCCCCCATAGGAGATGAAATTCATTCCTTCAGTTGGCAAACAAGGCATCGAGTCTTCTCACTATGCTACCACACGGGTTGGCTATGGTAGTGGGATAATTTGTGATTGTGAGTTTGAACTTCTTAAACATCCATCTTATTTATCCATTTTGCACTGTCATATTTCCACCTTTTCTCAAACTTGAAAAAACATTTGATTGGGACTAAATTACATATAGATTAGGTGTTATGGCTGCTATCCATCAGTGCCTTTTTTGTATGACTTAGACCGTGTTTCCCAAACTGGGGTCCGCAAAATGTCCAGAAGGGATATTGAGTAAAATATGTTTTTACATATATATGTAGGTGTCTGTAGATCTCAGTAGTTTGGGAGTGGCTGACTTAGACAAAACATTCTCTGAAGGTGGGAATTCCACCTTTGCAGAAATGGTAGTAGAAGAGTATTAATGAGCAATAAATAAATAAATAAATAAATTTTTATTGTGAAGTAGAGTTACAGCACAATATCCCATCACGGCGACGAGCGCCAGGGGTTCACATATAGATAAGTTAAGTACGGCGTACAAATACAAAAGGCTACAAAATAAAGCGAACACATACTCAACGGCTATAAAATACCGATCCTGAATGCAAAAGAAATACAAATACAGCATAAAAACACAGAGCTAGACACAAATATAGAAATACAACTTTACAATACATCAGGATTCAAGGGCTTTGATAAAGTTGTGTCTGTCCTTCTTCTTACTTATTATGCTGTCGATGTCGGCGTCCACACGGTTGAGGGCGGGGAACATCTGCTTGGGAAGAAATCTCTCAGTGAGTACAAGCCTGTTGTGGTGAGCCACGAGTACTGGTACCGACCTTAGGCTTGGCTGTGGAATCCTCCAAGAGCAAGCGTTCCAAATATTTGGAGATGATATCTGGCCTGTGATGAGTTTGGCTAAGATTATGTAGAAAAATAATAGGTATTTATCTTGCTTGCTTCATTTATAGTGAGGCTCAAAACGTTTTTTAATCACCCTTGTAAATATCCTTTTATTTTACTTAAACTGCCTCTTCTGATCCAGAAGCGAACAGGTAATATATTCAAACTTCTTGTTCAAAAAGTGCTGTAGAACATGTTTCTTGTGTTTTTTCGGCTACAGATCACCAAACCCGTCCACTCCTGCTTTCCATCATAAAAGATAAATAGAATAAAATCCATCTAGAACTGTGTATCAGTAACTTGCACTTTGGAACAGCCTACCCACATACCATACTTTTGAGAATTGCTGCTATAGAAGAATGGGAGGTAAAATATTTGCAATTGTTATAAAAACATTTTTGCTACCAGCCAATCATATAAAATGTTATTCATTTAATAAAAATAAAAAGTTAAATTCTTTGTCTCCAAGATACTTTCTTTTCATTAAATAGTTTGAGAATCTTGGTTAACAGAGGCTGGGTACCAAGAAAAAAGACTCCCCCTAGTACAAGACTAGAAGGGCAGGTGAATACCATTTATTAATTCTAGCATATGATGCTTTTCTTTTTATAAAACACTAACAAAATTTATTCTTTATGATATTCTGTGAGTGATATTAATTACTTGTTGTTTGTGGATGATTTTGGATATGCCAGTATGAATATGAAATAGTTTTTTACAGAAATAAAAAAATCAAATTTTCGTATAATAAATACCACATCTGTGTTTATTATTAAAGGTTTGTCTCCATTTTCTGATCTCTTTTCCATTGCATGAATGTCTTGATGAAAATGTTCTCTTGTATTCTTCACCTGCATCATCCTAATTTGAATTGAAAAAATCGAAATGCAGATAGTGGAAATGCAAAGAGAGCTTCACAACAAATTACCTTGATATCACACTAATTGAAATAATCTCAGTAGAGAAGTGAGATAGATTGGTGGGCAGCTATGATGAATGCTACATTTAGTGTTTGGTTTGAGGTGATCACAATGGTCACTAAAATGTCTTAGTTCAACTTCCTTGGCAGTAGCTGTACTTACTTGTTTTGAGATAATTCGCAAACTGTCTCCTGTAGTATTTATTTGAATATATAAGGTTTATCCTAGAAAATAATGCACAAAAGTGGTTAATTTAAAATGTATTTATTTTATAACAAAATTTACATTAAAAATCTTCAATAATGCTCCTTCATGTCTCATCACTTCAACTTTTCAACATTTGTGTAATTTTTGAATGCTATTTAACTGTCTTCTGAAGTTAAACTATCTGATGTTGGGTCACGTCTGCACTCAACACTTTTAAAGACAAAAATCTTTGTTCACGCAATGGTTTCTTGAGCTTGGGGAATAGATTGTAATTGCAAGGACTCATTATGAGCACTGTGGGGGTGAAATTGTGGCCTGACAAAGGGATAATCAGCTATAAATTATAAAAAGCCTTATACAAAGGGATAATCATCTCATCCCTGCTAGTAAAATTCCTGTATATCATTGACAAAAAACCCCATGAGTTGTCCTGGTAGCCTGACTTCACTGCTCAGAGAACTTCATATCTGACTGCAAAATTATCACCAGGATTTTTTCATTTTCCACTGCACTGAGTGTAGTGGAGGAGAATTCGACCAGAAAGCACACATTGCTATTTTCACTGAACATCCTAACTGGTTTGAGCCAGAGGGAAATGCATTACTACAGTGAATAGTGATAAGGTGTGAGTACACACATTATTTCACTCCAGAATCAGCAAATTCAGTTGCAGTGTCCTGATTTGACATCAGTGTGGAATTTTATCACAAAGATTATATCCTAACTTCACCGCTCAAAAAATTCAAGCTGCACACTTCAACTTGCAAGATCATGGCAAGAGTCTTTTGGGTTTATTGTTAATTTTTTGCCCCCACCTCATTAAGCATTTAATACTCAGTATTATATTATCATACACATAATATTGAGTACATAATGTGCATGCAGCAGTTCACAAGAAAAAGTTTAGGGAACTCACAAAGGGGAACCATTCTGCAATATGACAGTGCCTATCCATGCATATGTAAATTTGACAATGATGTGACATTGGCAACCTTGGGCTGGATAATCATGAGCCACCCTGCTTACAGTTCAGATTTAGTCCCCAGTAATTATTGAATGTTTGGGTAAATAAAAGAGCACCTGGGAGGGCAGAAATTCAAAAGAAATGATCAACTCATTTGCAATGTCCCAAATTGACTGTGCATCAACCTAACTCATTTTTATGCTTCCAGCATCTGTGCCAACTGGCCCCGGGTGTCAAGCGATTTCTCTGTGATTCCAGTGCGATTTCCAAAAAGTGATTTGCAGTTCTTTTACATTTCTGTCGTTAATAAATCTATTTATTTCATAACAGCTCTTGTAACAAAAGTACCTGTACAGAGCAAGGAAGGAAAGCCACCTTTCTTTATTTCTCATAGTTTATTACTAACCCCTACTACTTTTCACTTGGTCACACTAGGCACTGCTCCTGCCTCCTCATTGGCAGGGCTGGAAACCTTGGCAGAAAAGTTAATCTGCCAAGGGCTGAAAGGAGCAAAGCTGGACCATACCAATACTGCCTCTTGCGGGATCAATGCCCCATCACATTCTAGAGAGCAGGAAGATCACAACCCTTCCTGCGCTAAGAGACAAAACAGAAGGATACAGACCAGAATATCTGGCCTCATTTCCTTATAACACATTCCTTGACTGACCAGCCAGTCAGCAAGCTTTCTCCTTTTCTGATCCAGAAATGTTTAGAGAATGCTGCTGGCTCACCAAAAATGGTTCTCAGACTAAAATCAGGTGACCTGCTTGTTGAAACAATGCAACCCAAGCACTCTGCCAAGTTACTTAAATTGAAAACACTTGGAGGAACTCCCATAGAAGTGTCACCTCATGCCACCTTAAAGTACTCAAAAGAAGTTATAACAGAATGGGATCTTCTACATGTATCTAAGGAAGAAATTAAACAAGAACTCTCAGACCAAAATGTTATTCAGGTTAAGAGAATCCTAATTAAAAAGGATGGTTCATTTCTTCCAGCCAGAAACATCATACTAACATTCAACTTGCCAAATCCACCAACTTCTGTAAAGGCCGGATACTTGAACTGTCATGTCTGTCCGTATATACCGAACCCTATCAGATGCTATAAATGTCAGAAATTTGGGCATTCACAGGCAGTATGTTGAGTGACTGCTGTATGTGCTTCATGTGGATCTAAAGATAATATCCATACTGAATGTTCTACACAATCTTTACAGTGTCCAAACTGTAGAGGCAATCATTCTGCTTACTCCAAAGACTGTGAAACATGGAAAAGAGAAAAAATGATTCAGAAGTACAAAACTGAGCATAAAGTTTCCTATCTTGAAACAAATATCACCAATTACAGTAACACGCTCATATACAGCAACTGTCCAACAGCATGAACAGATAACTGCTGTTACCACCACTACCACTGCGGTTCAAACTAATGTTACAGTTCCGCCCAACATCTCTATATCTGATTGGGCTTGCTCAATCCTAGTTCCATCAGCAAAATCACTCTCATCACCAACTTCCAGTCAAGCCATCAATACACCTGTTACAATTCTGCTAAACACGTCTTCCACGTCACAGCCAACCACAAATACTAAAGACATAGATACAGATGACACACTCTCTGTCCATGATCATATGGCTACTTATGAAAAAGAAGTCTCAGAGGAACCAATCTTAGAGATACATGCTGAGGAAGAGATGGAAGTTCATCCATTTTTCCCCAGAAAAGAGAAAAAGCCTGAGCAATCCAAGCAGACCCCCATTCGTAAAAAGACAGATACAAAGCCAATATAATGCGCACAATAATACAGTGGCATTGTCGAGGTTTCCGTAGTAACATTGATGAAATTCACAACCTAATTGATAAATATCATCCAGTGGAGCTCATGGTGATCCAGTATCACCACGAGCTCCACTGGAAGATTCCCTTTCAGTGGATCTCATGGTGGAGTGGCTATTTTAATTGACTCCAGAATTCCATGTAAACGCCTCCAACTACAAACACCTTAATCTTTGGAAGCAGTTGCAGTATGAGTCTCAATCCAGTTTACATCCTTCCTAAAGTGAGGCCTCTAGACCTTCACACAGTACTCAAGGTGTGGCCTGACCATTGCCTTATACAGAGAGACAATCACCTCCTTTTCCCTGCTAGCAAAATTCCTGTATATCATTGACAACACCCCCATGACCTGCCCTGGCAGCCTGTCTGCATTGCTCAGAAAACTTCATATCTGACTGCACAATTACTCCCAGGTCTTTTTCATTTTCTACCACCTTAAGTTTAGTACCACACAGTTGGTACGTTTCTCTGGGGTTACTTCTACCCATATGCAGTACTTTGGATTTTTCAATGTTAAACTTCAGTTGCCATTTCTCAGCCCATCTGCCCAAATTTTCTAGATCCTTTTGCAGTAACACACTGCCATTACTGTCATTAACAACCCTGCCAACCTTTGTATCATCTGCAAACTTCGATACTAAGCCTGATATACCTTCATCAATATCATTGATAAATATACAAAACAACAGTGGACCCAACACCGAATCCTGTGGGACTCCACTAATAACATTAGTCCACGAAGAGCAGCACCCATTGATTACCACCCTCTGTCTTCTCCCACTCAACCATCCTTTTATCCATTGTAGCAACTTGCCCTTAATGCCATTCTGCTCCAATTTGTACAGTAGTCTTCCATGCGCAACAGTGTCAAAAGCTTTCCTGAAATCCAAGTATATGATATTTTTTGCATCCAGTTCCTTTGTAACCACATCATAATAACCAATCAAATTTTTCAGACAAGACTTTCCTTTAACAAACCCATGCTGTGTCTGAATTATTGCTGCAGTCTTGTCTAGATGATCCTGCAATGCATCTTTAACCAGTGACTCCATTATTTTACCCGGAACAGAAGTTAAACTAACTGGTCTGTAATTACTCATGTCACCCTTCGATCCCCCTTTGTGAATTGGGGACACATTTGCACATCTCCAGTCCATGGGAGACCTCCCCCTGAGTCCAAGGGAAAGTCTTGTCTGAGTACTGCGTGCAGGTCTGGAGGCCTCATTTTAAGAAGGATGTAGATTTGCTTGGGCGTGTAGTACAGAGAAGGGCAACATTATTGGTGAGGGGAATTAAGGGATCCTCTTACCAGGAGAGGCTTAAGTTCTGCAAATTGCAGCAGCTGGAGACTAGGCACCTGCGAGGTGATCTGATTGAGGTGTATAAGGCTTGAATGGGTTGAGCACGCTGAATTCTGATGGGATTCTTCCACTTGTTCAGATTACAAACCTAAGGGGGCATAAATTTAAATTGAGGAAGGACAGAAGTAGAATAGATGTGCAGAAATTTGCCTTTAGCCAGTGAGTGGTTAATTGCTGGAACAAACTTACATCTGTCGTGGAAGTTGATAGGTTAAATAAATTTAAGGAGGAACTGGACAAATTTTTAGAGGGGATTGTTTTGTAATTTTTTTTTTTGGCTGATGCTGTATAAGCTTATACACTTGCTTTCTTGCATCACATGCCACTACTACTACATTCTCACTGGTCTCACTTTACCTTCCCTGGTGCCTCCATAGCCAGGTGAGTAGGAGCAGCAGTGCGTAGCACACGCTTCTTGATTAGACCGGGGTTTGAACCACGTGCCCACCAAATACGAAGGATGCGGAAAGGTCAGGGAATGACCACCGCATATCCCCGGAGCAATATGGCCTTAGTTGCTAATGCTCCTAAAAACCAAATAACAAACAAACAACTTTACATTCCCCCAAATCAAGAATATGCATATTCAGATTAGAAGCATTAGTAACCCAACTACCACCTCCGGTCTGTATCATGGAAGATTTAAATGGACACCATCCCCTGTGAGGATCTTACCACCAAGACAAACATGGTAAATTGATTGAAAAATTATTGGAAGAGCAAAACCTCTCACTCCTGAATGCTGGAGTTGAGACATACATCCATTTGTCCACTGGAACAGCCTCTGCAATTGACATTTCCATATGTCGCCTGTCCTATATCCACTTATTGAATGGACAATCTTGAATAATCCTCTTAATAGCGACCATTTCCCTGTGGTCTGCAAAATATTAACAAATGATGTTACACATCACAATGGCCAAAAAAGATGGAGATTCCATAAAGCTGACTGGATAAAATATAAAACATTTGCGGTAATAGATGAACAAATAATCACCACTCAGCCTATAGACAATGCTGCAGCTCATGCCACAAACCAAATTTTAATAGCAGCTGAAGCTACAGTACCTCGGTCATCTAGAAAATATCATAAACATTCCACAGCATGGTGGAATGAAGAATGCAGTATAGCCAAGAGAGAGAGAGAGAGAGAGAGAGAGAGAAGAATAAGGCTTGGAATCTCTTCCAAAAGTATCCCATCCCTATCAACCTCAAATTTTAAAAAAGCTAGAGCCAGATATATCCAGCGTAGAAGTAGAAAAGAATCATAGATAGGTTTTGCCTCCACAATTAACAAAAATACAGATACCAGTGTTATATGGAACAAAATCAGAAAACTTAATTGGGAAATTTCTTTCAGTTCCAACTCCACTAATAATCTGGAATGGACAGGAGATCACTAACTCCAAGGAAATCGCAAACATACTTGCAACTACTTTTGCAAATATATCAGCATATATCCCATCCTTTCAGAAAATGAAAACTGTAGCTGAAAAATACAGACTAAACTTTAATACCAGCCAACAACTCCCATATAACCAGCCTTTCAACATAGAAGAACTGCAAAAAGCTCTGGCTAAGTCTAGGAAGAGTGCAGCAGGACCCAATGGCATTCACTATGAAATGATACGACTTAATCAAAAATCTCCAAAGGCATTACTTATACTATACAATAGAATTTATATGGAAAACCACTATCCAAACTCCTTTTCTAAACCTGGCAAAGATCATACGATCCCCACAAATTATCGACCAATAGCTCTGACAAGTTGCCCTGGGAAAACCCTCGAGAAAATGGTGAACAACCGATTAACCTGGTTCTTGGAAACATATAATGTACTTAACATAAATCAATATGGCTTTTGTAAAAATAGCTTTTATCATGGAATCCATCTCTGGACTCCATGATAAAAGGCAAATATCTGCAATGCTTTTCTAAGGAATGAGCATCTAATTATGATCAGTCTCGACATCGAAAAGACCTTCGACACTACCTGGCGATATGGCATTCTGAATGATCTCCACAACATTGGTTTGCGAGGCCACTTAACAATCTGGTAAAAAATTTTCTGAAGCTCAGAGCCTTCCAAGTAAAATATCAAAACAATCTGTCACAAACATATACTCAGGAAGAAGGAGCTCCTCAGGGTTCAGTGCTTAGTGCAACTTTGTTTGCAATCAAAATAAATTCTATTCCAAAAGACCTGCCAGAAATAGTTGAAACATTCCTTTATGCAGATGATGTTACTATTTCATGCCATTCACAAAACATGAACTTGGTTGAAAGGCAATTATAAAGCACAGTGCAAAAAAATAGAATTGTGGACTAAAAATAATGGCTACAGAATATCACAACAAAAAACAATGGCCATACATTTCTGTAGAAAGCAAAAAATGCATCCAGATCCAGAAATAAGACTAGAAAACCAGCTGATACCTCTAGCAAATAGTATACATATCCTTGGCCTGATTCTCGATAAAAAACTTAACTTTTTGGAACATATAAAATGCCTCCAAACAACCTGTCAAAAAAACTAAATATTCGCAGAGTTCTTTCTGCAATGAAGTGGGGAACTGATCAGTTCACACTACACCTATAATCAGATCAAGACTAGACTATGGAGCCCCTTTGTATAGCTCGTGTAGACCAAGTGTCATCAAATGGCTTGATTCCATACATCATAGTGCCTTACGAATTTCCTTAGGGGCATACAGAACATAGCCTGTACAAAGCTTACATGCGGAGACCCATGAGCCTTCACTATATCTCCAGAGGTAAATGCTGCTATTAAAATCTGAAGCCTTCCTCATCATCCTGCTTGGCAGTATCTCTTCAGTCCACAGTGGCAGATCCTCTACAGCAATAAACCCACAGTAAATAAACCAGCTGGAATACAACTAAAAGAAATAGTTTCAAAATGGGGCCTAAGCTTTGATGATGTACATGAGGATAATAGCATAAGTATTCCACTATGGCACACTTTCATGCCTAACTGTGACACTTATTTTCAACAGTTGGGAAAAAGCACTCTGGCAAATGTCAACATAAAACAGATGCATGCAGCCCACTCATCACAGTTCTTTGAATATCTTTATATATATATATATATATATATATATATATATACAGACGGCTCTAAAACAGATATGCAGGTTGGTGCTGCAGTGGTCCTTCCACACTGTTATCTCACAACAACTCCCAAACCAATGCAGTAGCTATTCTGCTGAGCTATTTGCCTTACTAATGGCCTTAAAATACATTGCATCCTCTCCTCTTCTGAAACATCTCATATACACAGATTCATTGAGTGCAATACATGCTCTCCAACAAAAGCAGACTCCATCACATCCCATTCTTCACCAAGTACAAGCTCATATTGTGAAGCTCAAAAGCAAAAGAAGGCAAGTAAATTTCTGTTGGATCCCAGGACATGCAGGCATTGAAGGTAATGAAAGTGCTGATCGAGCAGCAAAGAATCCTGCAAATACAAACCTAATGCTTTACAAAGTTCCACATTCCGATTACAGACCTATCATAAAACAGATTCTCCACACTCAGTGGTCACAAATGTGGCAAAATGAACCAAACAATAAACTGTTTCAAATAAAACGTGAACTTTAGCCATGGAATTCGAGTCTTCGTAAGAATCGGCACGAAGAAGTATTTTAACCAGACTGCGCATTGGACATACACATCTCACACACTTGTACTTACTCATGAAAGCAAATCCTCCACAATGTCTTCACCGTTCTTGTCAACTTACTGTAAAACATTTCCTTATAGAATGTCCACAATACCACATGGCACGACAATCAGCCTTCCATATTCCTATAAATATTCAGGATTCCCTGACTTTATACAAATCCTAGGCGATAACTTCAATATTGAAACTTTATTTACTTATTTAAAAATAATAGGATATTTTAGCCAGTATAAACCATAATTAAGAAACGTCAACATCATTGTCACATAATACTAATAGATAGGTGCAATATGGCCAAAGTTTCTTTTGCACCAAAAAAAATCCAACAACAACCAACCCGTGCCAGCCAATTAGTGATGTCAAAAATCTGTCAATTTAGAAAGGCAATATCATGATATTGCCCTTCTAAACTGACTGATTAGAAGGACTTGTATTTTTGTAAAAAATAAAAGTTCAAGTGAACAACTGTCTTCCTATATCGAATTTGTTCTAGATGTAGGAGTTTCCCAATGTTAGAGGGCCACTAAACTAATTGTTGCTTTTAAAAGGTGGAGTTAAGTGTTATTCGTTTAATTTAATCTAATCTAATTTTGATCATTATAATGTCATATAACTGGAAAGAATTTTTTTTCATAATTGATTAGACCCTTAATTAGTAAAATTAATATTCTGTTCATCATTAAAAATCATATGATATTCTAGCTTTTGATAAAACCAGCGATAAGATGGTTCACATTTTTTCTGTATTGTTGCAGATAGAGGGTGAAATACAGTTGACAGGATTAGTTCGTCTCTCAGAAAAGGTAAGTTATATATCTGTTATGTTTCTCTATGAAGGGGCACTGATAAATTCTCCATTCTTTTCTCTTTTTTGACAAATGGGTGTCAAATTATGAAAGAGCATATCTTTTTATGTTAAATAGCCCATCTGTCTAAAAAAAACCTAATATCTATTTTTATTTTTTACATGTGAAAAAAGGATGTCAGCCCAAAATGTCACTTACAACAAACTGAAGGTAGAATGGTTATGAAATACCTGTTTCTCTAGGGGAAAACATGAAAGTAAATTTATGCTGATATGTTAGTGACATTAGCAGAACAGTGTTCATGCTATTCAACCATCAAAAGCTGGATTGCAAAATTTAAATTGGGTTTATTTGACACCGAGGATAAAGACAAGACGGGAAAACCAATTTCTGCATCTGACTGATGAATTTCTGAAACTGCCTGATAGATAAATTTCTACTAAATGAGATTCTAGGCATGCCCAGGAAACTGGATATGTTATTCATGATATTTTGAACACTTGCAAAAGCTTTCTGCCAAATGGGTCCCAAATTTATCTGAATTCTAATCAAAAGCAACAACACATGTCCTGTCTTCATCTGCCATTCTTCACCATTTTGATCAGGGTGTCAGCGATTTTTTTTTTTGCATGAATTGCAACCATGGATGAAATATGGTTGTTTCATTATGGTCCAAAAACCAAAGAACAGTTGAAGGAGTAGAAGCACAGTGACTACTCCTGTCAATAATAACACTACTACTCCCTCTAGTGTTATTATTGCAGCACTGTCAGCCAGAAAACACAGTAAGCTGCGGGCTTCTGAAGTATGCTATGAATGAGGATGAATGAACAAGAACTGGAATGCAAAGGTGTGAGTATGAAAGGAAATGCTAGGAAGGGTGAGTGAATGATAATGTATGACCTGGGGTGAGAAATTTGTGAGAAAAGGTGAGTGCTGAAAGCGTAAATATGGAAATTGGTTGTGTGAAAGTAAAGGATGAGTGAGAGGGTGTTTGTGAGCAAATGACTGTGGAGGTGGAGTCTGAGTGAAATGGGCTGTGTGAATGTAAGAGCAAAAGAGTGTATGCCTTGATGAGTGAATGATTGTGAGAAATAGTGTATGTGTTAAATGTATAAATATCGAATAGGAAGTATTAGTAATGTAAGTTTATGTTTAATTTTTAGTATTAGTATAATAGTTATATAAATGTGAGGATGTCTTTGTTTAATTGTTCAATTAGATATATAGATAAATATAATTATGATTATTTTCGTGTCATTTAAATAAGTGAGTTTCAATTATTTACTTTTTTAATGAATGGACTGTGCGCATTTGCCATAGTTCGTGTCGCGGACATGCCGAGACGTATGTGTTATATAAATTGTCGGATAACCTGTAACCATTATTGCTGATGAAGGCGGCCACTGCTACCACTGAAAGCTACTATGTTAATGGTTTTTAGTGAACTTTAGTGCTTTTAACTTTATATTTATTGTATTTTATTCTCGTTATACACTGTTTATTTTAATATACAGTCAGTACGCATATATTTTATTTTATTTTATTTTATTATAAAAAGACGTTTTATAAATATGAGTCTGTTTTTTTAATAGCATTACAGATGAATTATAGCGTTCCTGACTCTAGAGGCCTCTTCAATGAATTATACGGCATCAGCCAAAAAAAAAAACAAACTCCACATTTCACCCATCCAGTCACTCCAATTGTTTGTCTAGTTCAGCCTTAAATTTATTTAAGCTATCAACTTCTACACAACAACAGATGCAAGTCTGTTCCAGCAACGAACTACCCGTTGGCTAAAGGCAAACTTCCGCACATCTATTCTACAACTGTCTTTCCTCAATTTGAATCTATGCCCCTCAGTTTCTTAATCTGAAAAATCCCATTAGTATTGATCCTGCTCAAACCATTCAAGGCATTATACATCTCAATCAGATCACTAGCAGGTGCCTAGTCTCCAGATGCTGCAACTTGCAGAACTTAAGCCTCTCTTGGTATGTGCACTCCTTTGTTCCTCTCACCAATCTTGTTGCCCTTCTCTGTACTTGTTCTAGAAACTCTACATCCTTCCTAAAATGAGGCCTCCATGCCTGTACGCAGTACTCAAGGTGTGGCCTGACCATTGCCTTATACAAAAGGATAATCACCTCCTAGAAAAATTCCTATATATCTTTGACAAAACTCCATGAACTGCTCTGGCAGCCCGTCTGCACTGCTCAGAGAACTTCATATCTGACTGCACAATTACCCCAGGTCTTTTTAATTCTCCACCTCCCTGAGTGTAGTACCACACAGTTGGTATGTTTCTCTTGGGTTACAGCTACCCATATGCAGTACTTTGCATTTGTCAATGTTATAAACTTCAGTTGCCACCTTCTCAGCATATCTGCCTAAATTTTCTAGATTCTGTTTCAGTAGCATACTGTCTTTAGTGTCATTAATAACCCTGCCAACCTTTGTATCATCTGCAAACTTGGACATTAAGCCTGATATACCTTCATCGATAAATACACAAAACAACAATGGGTCCAGTACCGAGCTCTAGGGGACTCCACTAATAACATTAGTCCACATAGAGCAGTGTCCATTTATTACAACTCTCTGCCATCTCCCACTCAACCATCCCTTTATCCATTGCAGCAACTGCCCTTAATGCCATACCACTTCATTTTTTACAGCAGTCTTCTATATACAACAGTATCAAAAGCTTTCCTGAAATCCAAGTACAGTCAGTCCTCGTATAGCATGATAATTGTGTTCCTAGAAACCCTCGTGCAATGCAAAATCGTGCAATATAAACAACAGGCCCTATGGGGAAAATAGGATTAGGTGCCGACCACCCAAGATTGAACACACATTTGTAACCAAAACATTACCAAACACAATAAATAATCGTAATAAAATACGTATTTTATTACGATTATTTATTATTATACGTAATAAAATATGTAATACGTAAGCATTTTAATTACTTAAGTATTTTAAGTAATACGTAAGTATTTTATTATGACTATAACATAATAAAATATTGCTAATGCTTTTGCTTCTATCATAAGCAAACTTTTTTGCTTGATTTTCTATCCAAACAGATGACAGCCGTTCCATCTCTTCCAATTCTTTGTGTCTTAATCTAATGGAGTTTAATTACACTTTGAGTTGGTCCTGCTATGAAAGTTGTTTTTATTTTCTCTGCATTCTTTGTAATTCTCGGCGTTGCCTCATTTAGGTCTATAGCACATGCAATATCACACGGTCTTTCATTTTGCTCAAAGCATTTCAAAATTTAATATTTCTTCTCTATCGACAGAAGCGGACTGGCCATAAGCCTTACCGGGGAAACCCCGGTGGGCTGGAGGCCGGTGTGATTTTGGCCATAAACCATAGTATGAGGCCACTATAAATTTTCCCGGGTAAGAATTTTTGACCCAGTCCACCTCTGTTTATCGATATTGCTTTTATTTTTCTCTCTGAATCTGCAGTGGCTTCACCCGGACGCTTCCTTTTCACACCTTTTAAGTATTTTACTCATTTTTAGGGAATAAAGCACAATTACAAAACAAGGAGGCACGCTTGATACACATAAACAAAGCTCGCACGTGTAGCAACTGAATAAACAACACCGTAAAGGCAGAGATACACTATTAACACCTCAAATTTTATTAAAGTACATTTCTAGGGGTTACTAACATAAAACAATAAAAACAATTTCCAGTTGTGTTTCTGCTAGTGGAATCTGTTATAAACTGGTAGTAAACTCGATCTAATTGCATTTGCAATTATACCGATAGCTGGAATTGTGTTGCTTTTTACGTTATTATGGTGAAATGTGTTTCCCCTTCACTGATATAAAAAACAAATACATTTTGAGAATCTCCTCTTCGTTCCTATCGTGTTGCGTTCAGTTGGGATGATTCCGCGTTCGACTGCCATTTCTTGTAAACACAAAGGCAAATCGTGCATAAGCGAATTTGGTTCGTGTTATATAAGATATTGTTCCCCTATTTATGAATCGTGTATGATCGAATTCATATAGTGTAAACACGTGTTATACGAGGACTGGCTGTATATGATATCAAAATTATTTTTTCCATTTAGTTCCTTTATGACCACATCGTAGTATCCAATCAAATTGGTCAGACAAGGTTTCCCCTTAACAAACCCATGCCGTCTGAACTTTTACTGCAGTCTTGTCTAGGTGATCCTGTATCACCTCTTTAACCAATGACTCCATTATTTTTTCCAAAACAGCAGTTAAACTAACAGGTCTATAATTATTTGTGTCACCCTTTGAAACCCTTTTGTGAATTGCGAATAGATTTGCTCATCTTCAGTCCATGGGGACACCTCCCCTAAATCTAAGGATACTCTCATAATTATGGCTAAGAGTTTGCTAACTTCCCTCGCTGCCTTCTTCAATATAACTGGATATATTCAATCCACCCCAGTTGCCTTTTTTATGTTTAACTTGAACAATTTCTCCTCCACTTTCCTCTCAGTTATTACAAAATCACTTAGCTCCATGTTAGAGTTTGATAAACTTCTGCCATTCCCATCCTTGAATAACTCCTCATGTGTGAATGTAGATGCAAAATACTCATTTAGTTTATCAGCTACTTGAGCAGGATCATCAATAGTCGAACAGTCTATGTTAATTGGCCCAATCTAATTCATCCACTTCCTTTTAGAGTTTACATAAGTAAAGAACTCTTTGCATCCTTTGCCAAGATTTCTCGTAATCTGCCTTTGACTGCCTAACCTCCTTTGTGACTTGATTACAGACTAGCTTATATCTACCATAGGCTTCTGTGTCACCTGATAATTTATATGCATCCCATGCATTTTTCTTCTCTGCCATGAGCCTCATTAATACATCTGACATCCATTTAGGATCGAACCTTCACTTCTATTCCAAGGGACTAAAATGCTTGGAGGACCGATGTAAAAAGTGCATTGATATAAGGGGGCAATATGTTGAATAAAAATAGCTTTGATTTTTTTATATGTTAGGCTAAAACTTTTCAATCCCCCCCCTCTCATATATTTTAGTTGGTATGAAAAGCCTAGTAGCCTCTAAGATTAAATCCCTGAAGATTTCCCATTTAGAATTCACCTTTGGTAACATCATCTGTTGATCCCACTGTATAGAATTTAAAAACTGACTAAGACCACTGTAGTTGACTTTATGAAAGCAAAAACCCTTCCCTTTACCCTTGATGGTAGCTACATCTTTAAGTAAATCACACATTAGTACACTGTGATCACAGTCACTTAGTGGTTCCTTTATCTGCAAATTCTTAATACATGAATAATCACTGCTGATAATCAGATCAAGAGTATTACTCCCTCTGGTTGCCCCTTGAAAAAGTTGCTGTAGAAAACAATCCTCCAATAAATCCACAAAAGTCTGGCTAGGGTGCGAGTGACCAATCCACAAGTTCCAGTCAATATCTGGAAAGTTAAAAGTCCCCATTACAAGACATTCTGATTTACTGGCACACTATTTCTCTGCACAATTGTTTGTTGTACTCATCAGAGTCATTAGGCCTATAACACACTCCTCTCATTTTCCCTTTCCCAGTGTTTATGTCACTCCAAACAGACTTAACATATCCCCTGGTGTGAACGAGAATGATGGATGAATGGAACAAAAAAAAAAAAAAAAAAAAAAAAATGTAAAATGTAAAACTATAAAATGTTTTCTTTGAAACATAGGGAAAAAAACACAGGAAAAGAGATCCCTATGTAAGAAAGGCATAAAATATAAAATGCAAGAAAAAAAATACAAAACAAAATTGGTGTGTGAGTGAATGATGAGCAAATGATATTAATTGCATGTTTTATTCCAGCCTCTCCACTGGATAGATGGATGGCCATGGGAACCTTATGGATCCCAAGGTCATCCATACTGTGACAGTGGCCACTTGTGCTAGCCCAGGCCAGTATGGAACTACGGTATCTGATGCGGACTCCATACCATAGGGATCTCTTTTCCTGTGTTTTTTCATTCCTACCACCTAGGGTGGTTGTGCCTCCTTCCCCAATCCCTTCTCCCTGGGTTTCCCTATCCTATTTTTGCCTGGTGGCTGACCCCACTACCCTCTTTTACTTCCTCCCCCTCTGGACCAGGATGGCTTCCTGTTCCAGGGAACCCTTTACTCTCACCTCTTTCCAACCAGGTAGGCTCCTTTGCAACAGCCCCCTCTTTTTCTCTTCCCCTTTTATCCCACTTCTGTCCATCTCCCCTGTTTCCTTTCCAATAAAATTTTATTTTATTTTTCTCTGGGCTCTCCCTAGAAGCCTAGACTACCCCAGGGTTCACCCTGCCATAGCTATTCTTTCCTGTGGTCCTAGCCAGCCTTGCCAGGGCAGTGACGGAAACTGGGGGTTAGTGGCTCTCCACAGGTTCCCAGGCTAAGTGGCCAGAACAACGACACAACCCACACTAATAACTCACAAAACACATTAACACACACCCTGGCCTTATACAGAGTATTATATTCTACACAGAGTTGAGGGAATCCCCCAGTGCTGTCAGACATAAAACACCGTCACTATGTCTCTGCATTCTACATTCCACCGTGGTTTTAGAAATGGTGGAATCTGGGTCGATGGCTTCGGAATTGTAATTGCCACTGCTTAGACCAGGGATCGCCAACCTTTTCATTGTGATGGACTACTTTTGATATTAATTAAACGGTCGTGGGCACCAAAGAATAGTGCATTTATTAAAGGTTTTACATTGAAAGATATAAACTAGAAAATTAATACATACATTACATACTCTGTCATATATGTTATTTTATGATTTTACTTTTTTAAATAATAAAATAAAATTTAATTAAAATTAATGTGAAACTTGTGATTGCATTTCTTAAATTATTGAATGAAAATATAGAAAAGCTTGCAAACAATCAATTAGATGTACATCTGTAAATCTAGATCTATTCTTTGACTTTATGAACTTCATGCTAGAAAATAATGACTCACAGAGGTACATTGAACCAAAGAAAGAGTTCACCACTAGTGCTACATTTTTTAACAAAGGATACTTATTCTTCACCTGATTCCAGAAGTCATTATCTTTTTTATATGATTGTAAAACAATGTCACTTGAAGGTTAACAATTCTGAGTTCAGTTTCTGCAATGTCTGTTTTAAATAAGTTTCCAATTAATACTGAAATCTCATAAATATCTACATTGTTGAAGGGATTTAGAACATATTTCACAGCTGGTTCAATTTTCTTGAAATCCTGGAAACGCCATCTGAATTCCTGCTTTAGCTCTTCCTGATGTTACACAAAAGGCCGAATATTAAAACTCTTTTCAGTGGCAGTTTTGATAATAAACTTTTTCAAATAAGGGCAGTGTAACAGTGACTTTTTTCTTATGTCAGATTCCCACAAGTTTAGTTTACCTATGATTGCACTGATTAAACTAATAATTTCAGCAATATTCTTTTCTTGTCCCTGAAGTTCAAGATTTAATACATTAAATTTCAGATTCATATGAGAAATGCTAAATCTAGCAACCAAGTATGGTCATTAAGTTGCTGATATTCCTCATTTCTGGATTTGAGAAATATTCGAACTTCGGGAAGTAACACACAAAATCTTTCCAGAGTCTTCCTGTACTTAACCATCATATTTTCATGTGCAATATCAATTCTGAATGAATGAGATTCAACTTCTTTCAAGAAAGATCCTGCGGTGACCCTACAATCCAACATGGTCCAGGGATCTACAGCACAATCACTCCAATTTTTCACATGAGCACATTTCATGTGCTCATGTGAAAAATGTGCTCTATGGCGGGCACACGGTTGCCAATCCCTGGCTTAGATGATACTTTCTGTGATGTACTTAACTGAATCATTAATTGGCTCCTTGCTGTGGTGGTATTAAACATTGCCAGACGTTTCAAGGCATTCCAGTCAGTCTGATTGATCTTCCACTGGGGTATCTTAGACTGGTGGCATGGACTAGCTTTACAAAGAGTGAATATTGCCAGGAAGTGATCGCTACCATAAAGGTTGTCTTCAACTTCCCGTGTACAAACGGAGGAGAAAAGGGGAGCATATAGAGAGGTTGATCGGAGTATATATACGGGTAGACACACATGTGGAAAAAAGTTTTAGATCCCACATTTTGAAGGGCCAGTCATTACTTTTGAGAATTTTTAGTACATGAAATGTATGTACTAAAATGATTTATTCCCTTAATGAATTTCTACCTATCTTCTACCTATGAATTTCCATCCTTTTTTATTTTATTGAAAAATTTAATCATTTTGTGATGTACTATTTTCATGAGCATCTAGAAAACACCTTTAATACTGTACGTGTGTATGTGCTCACCATTCTCTTTTACTAGTTTAATTTTATATTTTATCCTAGACTTCATATATATGATGCCTATGATTGTCTTGGAGTGGAATGTGAAGTTTATTTCAGGAATGCATTTTCGTAAGGATGAATGCTGGATGATAAATTTATTTATTTTCGCGGCAAAGCAATTAAGGCATCTGTAGAGTTTCATCTTTTTCAAAATCTCTAATAGGAAGGTGATTGGGAAGGGGGGATAATTCACATTTTTTCTTGTTTCCAGTCAAGGTCTTATCAATGCCATTGTTTAAGACAGTGGTGCACAACCTTGGTGTCAAGTCTTTTTTTGTAGTATGCTTGAAAAGGGCTGTTGTTATTAGCCACTCATATTTGCAACTTGATCAAAAGATTAGCTAGCTATCTGCTTTAAATTGATATGAAAATAATCCATGCTTGAATTAATAATGCACACTACACTTTACCAGTATGTACGAATGTACTTGTATGTGCAGCATTTGTGAAATAAGAATGATCACAATGCTGTAAAATTTAACCCCAGGGGTTCACATCTGATGAGTATGAGCTTGGCACACCCAGGGTCCTCAGCTGGATAATCATTCTTCTCTTTCTCAGTGATTCCCTTCTACTTCTCTCTCTCTCAGGAATTTTTTTTGACTGGTGCAGCATAAGCTTCAGACTTCCTACACCATACAGCTAATAATAATATACTTCGAACACAAATATATTTAGTTTCAGTAATTAGGTACAATTCGCTTTTATAACACTAACTAAAATTGCTTCTTTAATTTTGTTTAAAATCAGTCAAAATCTTCTTTAATTATGTTTAAAATTAATTAATACCAGCATCTAAACTGATTCCCATCAGTTTGGGTAGCCTGTGCAAGTCATTGACACAGAGGCCTAGAATGCCACATCACCCAGAATCCCTTACCATTCCATGCCTGATTGTGTCACTTGAAAGATCAGTTAGGAAATGGTTAAATGCCAAAGGTCTCAAGAATTGAACTATAGTTAGCTAATCTTACATGAAGGAAGATTTTTGAACTGTTTCTTATTTGAAGGAGGTAGGTGAAATTTGAAATAGATTATATCTAGACTGTGCAATAATGGAAAGTATGAAAAGAAAAGTGATGTCCATGTGAAATTGGTGTGCTGTTCTTTGCTGAACAACCAGTTTATTCAGATAGTAACATGGTACAATGTACATATCATGTTGATCAAATTTTCTGTTTGATGATCATGGACATCAGTAATATGCTTGAAGCAGAAAACTGCATTGTTATTTGCAGAATATCTTGTATATATGCAGCATGTTTTGTATTGCTATCCTTCAAGTCCATGAAAGTTCGAATGTTTTCTTTGATAAATGTTCTCCTTAAAATAACCCCACAACCGGCTATTGTATGAATTGAAGTCATATGAATGAAGTGGCTAAGAAAATAGTGGTTAGTCAAACTGGAAAATAGTAGTGAACTGTGCAGTCATTACAAAATGTGCCACAAAGCAACTGTCACTGGATGAGCTGTATTGAGGTAGTTCTCATCTTTCATGAAACAGTTGTGCTCAAGCAACCTTGAAGAATAAGAATAGCAAGCTGGATGATGAGGGCATAGTAATATTCACCAGTCACAGTATGCAGCCTTCTTGTCATAGCCTATCAACCTTAAACACCTTCAAAGAAATAGGAACCAGTGACAAAATTATCACCATACAGTAATATGTCGAAGATGCATTGGAATTTCATAGTCCATAGACATCTTAATAGTATTTAGATACATAATATCAAATCCCTAACTCAAATATTTTTAGGTGAAGGTAAATACTTATTGACCACCCCTTGATTATTTATGATGATGTATTTTTTATTTATTTATTTTTTTTAATAATTTCCTTTATTTTTATAGCGGCCTCCATTTGGAGCTAAGAATGATTCCTCTAGTAAATTTTGGCATTTCCGTGATATAGACCTGATGTCAAAGAAATGCAATACAGATCCTGTCTTCCTCGATGCTGACCTTGGTAAATTCATTAAAGTTATTTATATATCACTCTATGTATATAGCTAATCCACAAAGATGTAACTTTTATTTATTGTGGCAACAGTACACTACCACAGTGCAAAACTACAGAGAGCATTGTTGTGATGCATTTTTTACTTAAATACCATTATATTACAAACTCTAGCAGCTAATATATATATATATAAAATGATTTGTTTGGATTTACGTTCGTTCAAACCCTTCTCCAAAAGTTTGAGCAAACATAAACCCCCAAATTTTTTTTACACATTTATTGGATATATGTTAATCTAATACATAGCAAAGGTTAGGGCGAGATGTTGAAAATGTCCACCACAATCATTCACACACAAATGATGCTTTTTATCAACAGCTCGGCATACAGTGGTGCATATGAAATTTTATGATTCCTGTTGCGTAAATAACTGTACACTTCTTCTTTAAGTTATCCCCATATGCAGATCTGTGTTTAGACAGAAACCTGAATGTGACTGCATCCAGGGGTACAACTCTCAAGGAAAAACAAAATTAATAATATTAATGGAACTTTTTCATGTAGTGAGCGAGAGCAGAATTTTCTTGTTTGCTTAAACTATGCTTGTTTGCTTGTCTGCTTAAAAGTCTTGACATGGCCCTACCCACATTAAAAATTCCAGATGTGTAAGATCTGTAGAGGATTTATGAGCACTCTCCAATGACCTATCCATTGTTTGCAAAATTCAGTATCGAAATAGCCAAGAACATTCATGTGAAAGTGTGGTAGTGGTGCTCCACCCTCCTGACAGTGCACCTCTATGCCTGGAGTGCTTTGTATTCCAGGAAATACATTATCAAGGTAACTTTCCCTGTAACAGTACCACTGAGAGTAAGATTTTTGCCACTTCTTGGTGTCCTTTTCCTCAGAAATTTGCCTTTGTTGATGTTAATAGTGTCATACCCTCCATTGTCATGTAAAAAAGTTAAGATGTGCCTAAAATTTGTTCCACAATTACTTTTCCACATTTTAAACTTTTCTGACATTTTCAAGCTTTTAGACTCATTTATAAATGTTTTTTTTTTTTTAAATTCTTCAAATGTCACTTATTCTCTATGTCAATCAGTCACTGGTTTACCTAAAACACAGGAATGTTAAGTGTGTATAAAAGTTGCATTTCACATGAATTATTTTACTGTATATTCATAATGTTATTTTTTTTTTTATTTTTATTTTATTTTTTTTCTGTTTATACTCCGGCACGACAACCATGTCAGTAGAGTTTACAATAAATCGTCAATACAAATATTTATCGTATTTAGTAGTCACGGGCTTGAACCCCGGTCCACTCAAGGAACGCGTGCTATGCACTCTCGCTCCTGACCACTGGGCTACGTCAGGCCTGATATGGCTTATGCATCTGAACATTGATGGTAGCAATCTTTTGATTTTGTTATGAATTAGCAAAAAATTAGTTAAATAAAATTATATTTACCTCTTATATTAGGGCATACAGCATAGTATTATATTGGCATAGATTGCCAACTAAGAGTAGCACAAGTTAAAAGAGAGGATAAGGAATTTATGGTTGTTTTTTTTTTTTTTTTTTTTTTTTTTTTTTTTTGGTTAAGATAAATAAAATAATTTTATTTTTATTGCTAGGATCATTGAGCAGTTGGCCATCACTGGATATAGTATTACTATTAGTAATGGCCACATGGTGCAAGGAAGCCTATGGCTTATACTGCACCAGCCAAAAAAAAATAATAATAATAAATAAATAAATAATATAAAATAATAATAATAAGAAGAAAATTAAACAAAAAAAAATTAATAAGAGAAATGGAAATAGACAACCTATGCGTTTCACTCCTCCCATAGGTAATTATCCAGCTGACGCTTGATTTTCCCCAAACTGTCAGCCTCAACCACCCATGTAGGTAACTTATTCCAGTAATTTATAACTCGCTGGCTAAAATAAAACTTCCTGCAATCCAGTCTAAACATCTCCTCACATAACTTGAAATTACGGTCCCTAGTTCTAGAATCATTTATAACTGTGAAAATTTCGTCCTCATTCATTTTACTTATGCCTCTCAGATATGCTTCTCTTATGCCTTAAACACCATGTATATATTAAGTGCAATAGCATCATTAATACACAGCCATTTCTGAATTGACAGAATATTTATAAGGCAGCATCGTTTTAAGTTATATCTCATATTGTGAATACTGCCTTATAAATATTCTGTTAATTCAGAAATGGCTGTGTATTAATGATGCTATTGCACTTAATATATACATAGTTTAAACTTGCTCGCAGCTTGAGGCTTTTAGCCCTAAACGCATCTTAGCCTTAAACACCACAATTAAGTCTCCTCTAAGGTGCCTAGTTTCCAAGCTCTGCAACCCACGTGTTCGAAGTCTTTCCTCATATGGATGCCCTTTTGCTGATCTCACCAGGCAAGTTACCTGTCTTTGGACCCTTTCAAGAAGCACAATGTCTTTCTTTAGGTGCGTCTCCATACTTGAACACAGTATTCCAAGTGTGGTCTAACAATAGCCTTATATAACGGGTTATGGTGTTCTTATCTCTACTAGCAATTGTTCGATAAATCATCAATAGGACACCATGGGCCTTCCTTGCAACCAGTCTACAATGCTCGGAGAACTTCATGTCTGACTGTATTGTAATACCCAAGTCCTCTTCCTCCACTGCTGGCTTTAGTTCAACTCCACCAAGTGTATAAGTTAGTTTGGGGTTACTGTTCCCCAGGTGCAGTACCTTACACTTTGCTGGATTAAAGCATAGATGCCATTTTTCTGACCATCCCAGAAGTCTATCTAGGTCAATCCTGAAGAAGCTCTGCTTCTTCAGAGTGTTTTTTTATGTTTTTATATTGGACATGGATTCCTTGAAACTCAGAATTTATATTCACTTCAAAGCATGTGTGAGTTTTTTTTAAGTATGACAGCTGCAGCTTGTTATTTTAGATGTTATCATGAATTGGAGAAAAATAAATGCAAGGGAGATACAAATTAATATTTGGTGAGAGTAGCATGAAGATAATTTCAGTCCTGTATTTAATAGAGATGTCCTTAGCCATAGAAAACAAATTTTATATTTATATATTGTGCTAATATTATTACTGGCAACCTGATGCAAAGAAGCAAAGCTTATACACAATATATAAATATTGTGTATAAGCTTCAATAGGACACCATGGGCCTTCCTTGCAACCAGTCTACAATGCTCAGAGAACTTCATGTCTGACTGTATTGTAATACCCAAGTCCTACTATCTGCTACCCAGACTTGCCAATAATTTGTCCAAATACTCTTTAAATTTATTCAAACTATCCACTTCCATAACACAAGGAAGTTTACTCCAACAGTTACTCTTTAGCTAAATGCAAATTCCATATATCTGTTCTGCACTATCCTTTTTCAATTTTAATGTCCCCTTGTGTGGATATGTGTCATCAGAGAAGGAGTAAAGTTGCCATCAGCATTTAGTTTACTTAACTTGACTTTTAAAGCCTTATACACTTTAATTAGGTCACTATAAAGATGCTTAGTTTCCAGACATTTCAATTTACAGAAGTCCAGTCCTGGTAAGAATAGCATTTTGTTACTCTTTGTACCCTTTCTAACAGATCTGTGCCCTTCCTAAAACAAGGCTTCCAAACCTCTATGCACTATTCCAGATGTGGTCCTAAATATTGCCTTATACAATACAGTCAGTCCTCGTATAACACGATAGTTGTGTTCCTAGAAACCCTCGTGCAATGCAAAATCTTGCAATATAAACAACAGGCCCTATGAGAAAAGTAGGGTTAGGTGCCGACCAACCAAGATTGAACACACATTTGTAACCAAAACATTACTAAACACAATAAATAATTGTAATAAAATACTTACGTATTTTATTACGACTATTACGTAATAAAATATTGCTAATGTTTTTGTTTCTATCATAAGCAAACTTGTTTTTTTTTGATTTTCTATCCAAACAGATAACAGCCGTTCCATTTCTTTCATTTCTTTGTGTCTTAATCTAATGGATTTTAATTACACTTTGAGTCATTCCTGCTATGAAAGTTGTTTTTATTTTCTCTGCATTCTTTATAATTCTCAGCATTGCCTCATTTAGGTCTGTATCACGTGCAATATCACATGGTCTTTCATTTCGCTCAAAGCATTTCACAATTTCATATTTTTTCTCTTTCGACAGAGGCGCCATAAGCCTTACCGGGGAAACCCCGGTGGTCGGTGTGATTTTGGCCATAAACGCTAGTATGAGGCTACTACAAATTTTCCCCGGTAAGAATTTTTTTACCCAGTCCGCCTCTGTTTATCGATTGCTTTTCTTTTTCTCTCTGAATCTGCAGTGTCTTCACCAGGACACTTCCTTTTTACACCTTTTAAGTATTTTACTCATTTTTAGGGAATAAAGCACAATTATAAAACGAAGAGGCACGCTTGATACACATAAACAAAGCTGTAGCAACTGAATAAACAACAGTGTAAAGGCAGAGATACACTACCAACACCTCACATTTTACTAAAGCACATTTCTAGGGGTTACTACCATAAAACAATAAAAACAATTTCCAGTTGCGTTTCTGCTAGTGGAATCTGTTATAAACTGGTAGTAAACTCGATCTAATTGCATTTGCGATTATACCGATAGCTGGAATTGTGTTGCTTTTTACATTATTATGGTGAAATGTGTTTCCCCTTCACTGATATAAAAAACAAATACATTTTCAGAATCTTCTCTTCATTCCTATCGTGTTGCGTTCAGTTGGGGTGATTCCGCATTCGACTGCCATTTATTGTAAACACAAAGGCGAATCGTGCATAAGCGAATTCGGTTCGTGTTATATAAGATATCGTTCCCCTGTTTATAAATCATGTATGATCGAATTCGTGTAGTGTAAACACGGGTTATACGAGGACTTACTGTATAATAATCACCCCTTTGTCCCTGCTGGCAAAGTTCCTCTATATCATTGACAGATCCCCCCCATGGGCTATTCTAGTAGCCTTTTGCACTGCTCAGAAAATTTCATGTTGATACTTTACCAGTAAGTCGTTTTACTTATTAAACAATATTATCAATATTAAACCAAACCTGTTTCCACTATTTAGCCCATCTACTTAGTTTATCCAAATCTTCTCTAATTAGCATACCCTCATTAACCACTGTACCCACCTTTGTACTATCAGCAGACTTAGACATCAAATTTGAAATGCCTACATCGATATCAGTAATAAACATGAATGACAGTAAACAGCTTAAGACCAATCCTTGTGAAACTCCACTCATCAAATTAGTCCAAGAAGAGCTGTAACCATTTATATCTACCCTTTGTCTCCTACCACTTCATCTTCATTTTATTGGCACCTCTGTAGCCAGGTGGGAAGGAGCAGCAGTGCGTAGCACATGCTTCTTGATTAGACCGGGGTTCGAGCCCGTCACCACCAAATACAGAGGATGCGGAAAAGGTCAAGGGAATGACCACCTCATATTCCCGGAGCAATATGGCCTTAGTTGCTAATGCTTCTAAAAACCAACCAACCAATCTTCCTTTTATCCATAGTAAACTGCACCTATTGCCATATTTCTCCAATTTATACAACAATTATACATGAAGTGCAGTATCAAAGGTTTTACTGAAATAAATGATGTTAAATTAATCTTTGCATCTAGTCTCTTTATGGCAACATCATACTAGTTAATCAGACTGATCAGTAGTGCTCTTTTTGTTAAAAAAATAGGTGCCGGTACTTATTCTTTGCTATCAGGAAAAATTTAAAATTAAAAGGATATAAAAAGTATTCTAAAAAATATTTTTCCTGATATTGTTACTTTAGTAGTAATGTTTTTAGAATAAGAACAACAAATTAAGTATATGAACATAGTTTATTAAGTATAAATTTATTATTCAAGTATATAAAAAAATAAGTAAAATGCGAGTAAAATAAGGAAAAAATAATAAAATAAATAAAAATTATTTCATAAGAAAGTTTTTGTACAATATTCCAAATTTTTATTAAGTTCTCATCTGACACTCTATGCCAGGGGCCGGCAACCTTTTTTGAGTGAAGAGCCATTTTTGATCTAATTAAAAAAAAAAAGAGAGAGAATCCAAAGAGCCGCACACCTCAGCTCAAGCTGGGAGGAGGGAGGAAGGCAAGAGTTTTTTAAGAAATGGAATAGTGGGAAGGTGTTTATTAAAAATATATATATATATATATTTTGAAATATTTATTAATACTGAAAAAAACGTAACAAACATTCAATTAGGTATGAATTAATGTGACTTTTGCTGATGAACTTCTTGAGCGAGTCTCTCAACATCATGCAAGTATGTCGTAATTAAACATGCTGAGCTTTAAACATGCTCGCATTTTCAGATGACGGTTTCTTGATTTATTTTTAATATAGTTCATGTTCAAAAATATTTGCTCGCAGAAATACGTCAAACTAAAAACTGAGAAGTCCAAACGCAAATATTTTCAAATTTATATATGAGTCCAGTAAGTTATTCTACGCATCGAACACAATTTGGTCTGCATTTTAAACTCGTCTATCGCCGTCCATTTCTGTAGAATTGCAAGGGCAGCCTTTTGCCTTTACAAATCCTCAATTTCAGTTTTAAGGCATTTTAGTCTTGCACTCCACACGTCCTTGATTTTTAAGTCCTCTAACTCCATTTCAAATTGTGTTTCATGTGAGCTGTAAAGTTAAAGAACCGCAGTTACGTGTTAAAAGAGCTGCATGTGGCTCGCAAGCCACAGGTTGCTGACCCCTGTCCTATGCAGACTTCTTTTCTTCCTCCTTGTGTGTCGGATGCTGAATGACGTTTCCGAAGCAGCCATGAATCGACATATTTTGCTGGATCGAAGCAGGTCAGTGGTGAGCCTACAATTTTAAGAAACACCAGTTTGGGTTTTTTTTTTTTTTTTTTTTTTATAGGAGCATTAGCAACTAAGGCCATATTGCGCCGGGATATGCGGTGGTCATTCCCTGACCTTTCCGCATCCTCCGTATTTGGTGGTGATGGGCTCGAACCCCAGTCTAATCCAGAAGCGTGTGCTACACACTGTTGCTCCTTCCCACCTGGCTACGGAGGTACCTAGAAGAAACAACAGTGATGAAACTGTTCTGTCATCAACGAAGTGCTGGCAATCAGATTTATTTGTGAAAATCCTCATTCACATTCACTCGATGAAATTGGTATCGTACTGAGACCATTCATCATATTCCTCAATTCTTCAGAAACCTTATCAATTAGATATCCACGAATTGCATCTCTTTCATTTAACTGTAACCTAATTTACAATTTTCTAACTTCACTTTCACCAAATGCCAACAATTCATGTTTTGAAGGTTTAAATACCTTCGTTGTCCTTGTTTTCCATCTCTCATCATCAGTATTGTCACTAGTTGTTAAATTTGAATTTTTTTTTTTTTGAAACTGTTGAAAATGTGAGTGTCATTTGGATATTCAGGTACTGTGACCATGTAAACAGAGATAGGGAAAATTTATGGAAAAATGTGGATAACACACTTCCACGTTATCCACATTTTCCGTAAATTTTAAAAGAAAATCACCCTCTCCTAATTCTTCAACAGGGCACTTACAGTTGATTCACAGTGGTGTCCAACCTACAGCCCGCAAGGAAAATGAACTAAAAGAGTATTTTAAATTTTGTTAATTATCAAAAAAATTCTCATTAAATGTTTTGTTCAGTAAACGTAATTGTGTATTGTACTTAATAAAATTTTTGAATATTTTCAATTTTACTTTTACATGCAATGAGATATGGAAAATGTAACACAATAAAGAAATGTAACTTTGAATTTTTTTGAATATGGCCCCTGTACGGGAAAAGGTTGGACACCACTGCAGTAGAAGGTGGGCCAGAGCCCATTGGGAATACACCTTGATCTGCTCACTCTTGACTACCGCAACTCCTCTGTATGTGGGACAGGTGGTCGGATAGGTTTTACCAGGTACCACTAAGTTGTAGAATGCTTTAGCTCTCTTAATTTGCACAGCAGCACTAATTGCCTGAAGGCCAGAAATGCGACCAGTGCATACCAAGTTAATTCTCTCCTAATCCATTCGCTATATGAAAATTTTCTTCGCTCAACGGAAACTATTTTAAATGTAACTTCCAGGGGAAATTCAAAATAATTCACTATAAAAGGACTTCGTTAAACATAGGCCTGACTGAGTAATTTAGAATTATAAAAATGGTTATACAGTTTTATATAGTAAATATCTTAACAACGACGGTAAAAAATGAAAATTTCGTTAAATAATTTTAAGCTTATTTGAATAGTAGGTAAACGTGAAAAAAATTTACGGAATATTACAAACTTCGAAGTGCACTGCATCCAAATGTCACACATCACTGTTAATAAAGGTACCGGTATGCCGTACCATTACGTACAGTCCCAAAAAAAGCACTGCTGATCAGGAATGATCTACCTTTAATCCATGCTGTGATTGGCATACAACTCCACTCCTATCAAGCTGATCTTACCTTCTTTACATTTCAGCTATTGACTCCATTATTTGCCCTGGCACAGAGGTTAAACTTATAGGTCTGTATTGCCTACCTCACCCTTTTAACCGCCTCAATGAACAGGAGATACATTTGCACATCTCCAATCTGTATGGGCCTCTCCTGAATAATCTAAGGATGCTTTCATTATTATAACTAATGGTTTAACTACCTCTTTTACAGCTTCTTTTAATATAATTAGATAAATTCCATCAGTCCCAGATGTTTTGTTCACTTTTAGCTGCAGCAGTTTCTCTTCTACGTTCCTTTCCATTATTATAAAATCAATTTTTAACTCCTAATCTGTATTAGATAGATAAAAAACTTCACGTGTGAATACAGACTTAAAGTACTTGGTGGTCCATAAGGAAACATGTTTTAGCGTAAATAAAAATTTAATTTTAATTAATGCTAGAACAATAGAAAAGAATCAAACTTTTTAAAAAAATTATATCTGTTCAATATGGCTGCCATTTTGATGATGACAAAATTATAGTTTTTTTGGGCACAGAGCAATACACAGCAAGGCACAGTTCTTCAGAAATTTCTTTACACAACACTACACATCCTTCCACTCCTCTCACACTTTTTAAATCTCTGGCCTACACAGAGTTATGCTACACAAACAGAGTACACAATGTGGAGATGGGGGAAATCCCTGGTGCCATCAGCCAACTAACACACTTTGCACTTTGCTGAAGCTCCAGCAGAGACTTGTGCTTATTACTAAATACGTTATCCTTTAAGAATTCCCACAAAAAAGTAATCAGTGTATTAAATCCAGGGAGTATGGAGCATTTCATGGAAACCCTCTGTCTGATTCATCAACCTGGGAACTTTTTTTCCCTAAGGATACACAGACAATCTTTGCATATTGAGATGATGCTCCATCCTGCATAAAAAAGCAATTCTGAAAATTAATTTTGGACTGCATTGGTGTAATTATTTTGTTTTTTAGCAGTCTCTGGTAGCTTTTTCTATCATGGTTTTCTCAAAGAAAAAAAGGTCCAAGAACACACCTCCTGTCCAAATTTCAGCCCAAACTGTCAAAGCCAAGAGCATTTAAATTCTTGTTTAAGAATAAATGGGGGGGGGGGGTTAAGAGAGTGATAAACACAGTTATGATGATTAGCTGTTCTATTTAGTTTATGTGGCTTCATCATACACAGGCCATATAATTGCTATTCCCAGCAGGCCTTGTAATGCCCCCTTGCTTTTCAGGTTACTGTGTTATAAATAGAAGCATTGCAACAATTAATTCCACCTCTGCTTATGGCTCTCAAACTATTAGTCTGTATATCTGTCCCCCAACTAAGTTTTCCAGTCCACCTAATATTGCCTCAATAGCATTAGCAAACATTCTTGCACCTCTTATATTCAATTTTATCTCAACTCTATAAAAACAATCCCTTCTATTAGCAACCACTGACCAAGCTGAGAAAAATTCTAATGAGGCTCATCGTAGAGATTTTGGCAAAGTTCCAGATACTTTTAAATTTAGCTAGATGCACGATGGCAGGCTTAATCGTTAAGGCAGGCAGCTAAGTACTTGATAAGTCCTTATTTAATTCCTTTCAAGATAACAACCCTTTTCTTCAAGAAAATTCATTCAACATAATGTTCAATTTCTGTTTAATTTATTCCTTGCATACACAAATGCATATCCATTACATCCAGCTGCAGGAAGGTCTATGTACATACCACACAGTCCATGCAGTAAGGCCCTGAGTTATAGGAGAACCACTTTTGGCTTTTGACACTTTTCTGACCATCTGTGATGCCTATCCATGCCATCCTGAAAAATCACTGCTTGACACTGATCATTAACTACTCTCCCAATCTTCACGTCAACTGTAAACATTGACATTGTGACCTCTATTTCTTTGTCAATGACATTTATGAAAATCGGAAACAACAGTGGTCCCACAACTGATTCTTGGGGACCTTACTTCTAATATTACACTACTGATCTGAGGAGTAACCATTAATCATGCCCATCTGCCTCCTGCTCTGCAGCCACACTGCAATCCACCTTAGAATCTTACCCATTGTGTTGGAAATTAAAATCTTACAGAATAAAGAATTTTCATTTTCAACACAGTGTGTAAGTCCCCCCCCATTTGGCTAACTGAACAATGACAGCAAAATATTGTCACATGCTTATTATGACAGTACTTCTTAACAAAAATAAGAAATTTGCAGAATTTTTAAAAATTTCCAGCTTTAACACAGTGTTACTATTTTTTGAGAAAACAAAAGGTGAAGAAAAAATTGTTACTGCAAAACTTTTATGATAATGATGAAATAGAGAAAAGGTGAAATCAAATCAGAAAGATGATTTTTCCATCATAAACCCAAAAAGTTAGCAGCCATGAATAAACCATAAATATGGAATATATAAAATACTAGAAAACTTTACAAACAAATGAAAAACTTAATTTCTACAGCATATTATGATGGATAATTAATACTATATGATGCTGTGAGTACTACAACATAGTCTTGAGATGCTAATAAGACTGTGCAACAGCCTTTTTTCCTCAGCATAAATGGCGCTGTGACAAGACAGTCTGTCTTGCATGACTCTATTGACTGTGCTGAACCTGGCAGGATTGAGGTTCATCCTACAAAAGGATGCCATTTCTTTGGTAATATTCTTGAATGCCTCAGCCATTCTTTGTTATAAAAGTGCACTTCATCATCCTGGCTCTCCTTTACAACCTTCAGTTCATTTAAGTCCTCGATTTTTAACATTTTAGTAACACACTCAAGGTCCACTTGATGAATAAGATCAAAGATACTTAGTGCTATCTTCCTTCACTGTATCCTCAAACCCGTGAGGGCTTTTGACAAACTGAGGGCACAGGTTCTGAAACCATTTTTATTTGTTGACATGATCTCATCCCAAGCCTGCAGTGTTTTTTTATTGAATCATAGATGTTATAGGCCTACCAGAAATTCTTTACACCATCCCTGTCTATAGCTCAGATGGCTTGAGCAAATTTCCTGAACCATGAAGGTTACTAAACTTCAGAACCGTTGGTTGCACTGCAGTTTTTTGGTGGCAAAAACACAACTTTGATATATGGATGCAGTTCATATAACTATGGAGGATGACCTTCACGATTTTGAAAGGAATTCCTTTGGCCTGAAATAGTTCTTGAACTAACTGATGAAATAAAGCCTAAAATATGCTTTGAACATGGCAACTGTAACCTAGGCCTTTGGATTTGACAACATGAAGAGACTACTTATTAATGCATTTTGGTGCTCATGGATTTTGCCTGTTATTCACAAGCAGAGGTGTCAACCTGCCACTTTACCACCATGGGGCATAGTTATATGATCCATTTTCCACCTTAAAACTTGGCATTGTTTTTTTCTTTTTAGCAATGAACTGGCCAGGCATTCTTTTCCGGGTAGAAAGCTTGGCTAGAGTGATCTTTCAGATTGCAAGACATTTAAATTTTCTGCTTGTGCCAGTTTAATTTTACTCGTGGCCAAAACACTTTAGTATCTTTCTATTGTCTGTTCAAC
This sequence comes from Mastigoproctus giganteus, assembly GCF_048544385.1. Taxonomy (NCBI): domain Eukaryota; kingdom Metazoa; phylum Arthropoda; class Arachnida; order Uropygi; family Thelyphonidae; genus Mastigoproctus; species Mastigoproctus giganteus. The sequence goes on along the minus strand of NC_143583.1, from coordinate 162,923,932 downwards.
AGTATTCTTACAAATTTGTAACCTGCTGACACATTTGGTTTTTGTGTAAATAGTTAATTAACACAATTAAATATTTAAATTCTGCTTGCAGTCTGACAGACTACACTATACTATTTGCATAATATTTTTGAGCCATTATCATCATCACTGTTCTGCCAAGAGCACGGCCAAACACAACTCAACAACCACTTCCCTATATCTCCCAAGCAGAGGTGCCAACCTGCACATTACAGTCCTCAGCCTTCCTCATTGTTGCTATATCCACCATCCCCTTAGCCGACCGGGCTAGCCGAATGGGTAAAGTACCTGCCCGGCAACCCAAAGGTCGCGGGTTCGATTCCCGCCTCGGGCTTGGATCAAAGTACTGCAAAAACCTTGGGAGGTGCAATATGGCCACAGAAGCCGATGCACCAACAACTACCAAATCAAAAAAAAAAAAAAAAAAAAAACCATCCCCTTGCAATTTAATCACAGTTTTCAATCTCCTTCTGGGCCTCTTCCTCTTTCCTTCCATCACATCCTTAATCAATACCTCACCTTGCACCATGTCCAATCAAATTTCTCCTCTATCTTCCAATTTTTGACTATATAATAATTGATATTCTATATAATATTGGTGTAAATACACCATAGAAAACTCTTAAACGAAAAAACTACATTTGTAGTTTGAAGGGGCATCATTTTATCTGTATCTCATATTGTGCTCCTCCACAACGAGTTGCCATGTATTGCACTACCTCGAATAAGTAACCCTTCACCAAAGGAGAAGCCTATTGTTACTTATTCTCGGTGGGCACCACCACCCAGATGGCACCGTTTCAAGGCTTGTTGGCCCTTCATCGGTGGGTGGGCAGGCATCCTGATATTGCAGACATGACAATCCAGTTGTGAAGATATGAGAGATGCCAGAAGGTGTACACGATAATGTAACTATATAATATCGGTGTAAATACACCATAGTTAACCCATATATTTGAGCTACGATTGTAGCGTAGAAGGCATCGTTTTAATTGTATCTCATAATGTGGTTGCCTTCACAACAAGATAGCTACTATTGAATTACTTCAAATAAATAACGCTTCTCTAGTAGAGAAGACTACTGTTATTTATTTTCAGCGTACCACCACCCAGACGATCGATTTGAAGCTTTTTGGCTTCGTCATCAGTGGGCGGGTAGGTGAGGACGAAGCCAAAAAGCTTCGAAACGATCGTCTGGGTGGTGGTGGTACGCTGAAAATAAATAACAGTAGTCTTCTCTACTAGAGAAGTGTTATTTATTTGAAGTAATTCAATAGTAGCTATCTTGTTATGAAGGCAACCACATTATGCTATGAGATACAATTAAAACGTTGCCTTCTACGCTACAATCGTAGCTCAAATATATGGGTTAACTATGGTGTATTTACACCGATATTATATAGTTAATTATCAAAACCCATAGGGATTATGCTTAGTGCATTTAATTTTCCAAATGATAATGTAAAAATGAAGATTGATGCAATAAAGCATCATATGTTTAAGAGTGTAAATATTCCATATAATACTGATGCAAATACACCATAGAAAACTCTTAAACTAAAAAGACTACAATGAAGGGCCAACAATCCTTGAAACTGTGCAGTCTGAGTGCACCGTTTCAAGATAAAATTATGCCCCTTCAAACTACAAACTTAGTTTTTTTTAAAGTTTTCTATGGTGTATTTACACCAATATTATATAAAATATTTACACTCCTAAACATATGATGCTTTATTGCATCGATCTTCATTTTTACATAATAATAATTGATATGTAATTAATTTTCAGTTTGAAAATTTTTATTATTACAGGTATTTCTGTTTTTATAAAAGTTATTCAGTGTTATTTTATATAGTTCAAAATATATTCCAATTTAATTGTACCAAAACATTTTTTAGTAAATCTTGCAAGCATCAGATGTAAAAAACTATTGTAGTCTGTGAGAGCATAATGTACTGCCAATGCAACTAAAATCATACCATACTAGTTGAAACACTTGTTCCACGAAATAATCATTCTACTTAATCATGTTGCCAGCACTTTTGGAAACTACTCTGCTGCCACTGTATCAGCGCTTTTATTTTATTTTTCAATGAAAAGGAATGCCAAACAATTCTTGCTTGAAAAACTGTTATGCCTTCTTCATTAAAGGTGGGGGTAGATAAAAAGTTATCTTTACAGTCATAAATATTATGATTATATATATGTGAAACCTGAACTGTTCAGAGTCTAAATTTTTTCTTTATTTTTTTTGTAGATAGTTCAGTGCCAGGAGGTCCAATAGGAGGGCAGACAAGACTCTCTCTTCGAAATGAACACTTTTCCTATATCATTACGTGGTAAAACTTTTCATATATAATTTGTATTATGTAGTTTAACATGATCGATGCAATAAATGTTTTATTCTAGTGTAGTAATTGATAATGTTCACTGTACAGTGAATGAGATCAGAATTACAGCATAATTCTTCATGCTTAATATGGTAAAACTTCACTGATTAAGCTTTTGCATTAACACATTTCATAATAATGGATATCAATGGAACAGCTCTCCACCTCCTACATTACCTATTATTTTCTTTCCTTCGTAAGTGACACTAATAAATAATTCAAATCCAATTCATAAATATAATTAACAGATAGTGTTTTTATGGAATATGTGGAGGGTTACTATAGTTATGGAAAGAAAAATTAAATACAGATGGTTCAATTAAAATATATGCTTACAAAAAAAAAGTTTCCATTGTTTGTCTTTATCCCTTCATTGATTTAGCATACCTTGTAAGTTCTTAACTTTTTTCTTATTTGTTTTAAGATACCATCGAGAAAAAGAAATCTTTTTTATTTATTTATTTTTTTATCATTGTTATTTTGTTTTTGTAAGTTCATATATTAAACTGTATATGCTTTTCTCATCCTCAAATATTAAGTGAGACATTTATGTTTTGGTGGTAAGGCTCATTATAAATAACTGAAATAAATATATTATTTATCGTAATAACAGAAGTTTGGCAAAAAATTTTATTTATAAACGATGGGTGTTTATTTTGATAAAAAGGCTCAGTTTTGTTACACGAGGTTTCCACAAAAGAGGATTGTGTGATTTCTACAATTTAATGAAGATTTAGTAATATAACCCAATACCTCACTGTTCTAAATGCTGCCGATCTTAGCAGATTTTTAATCTTTTTAACTCACAATTAACACTGAATATTTGCATTCCTTAGTAACATAAAATTAGTTAAGGAAGATAGATTTATTCATTTGAAAAATAATTTATGATTGTAAACAAAATTAATAGCCAGTGTCATCAAATTATTCATATAGTTGCTGACTACTTCATCCACAATGATGTATTCTACCAGCAAATTTCATGGATGCCTGTGGGTGCAGCCACCTTGGACCACTTGGCAGAGTTTTACCTAATGGAAAATGAGAAAAGGATTATTCCTAATCATTAGATATTATATGGCCAGTATAGTGATGATGTAATCTTAAGGTGGCCATAGACACCATGGTTTGCCAGAAGGCAGGCATGTCTTCCAGTAAGCTGAAATCTGGATAAATAAACTGGAACACTGAACCTGGAAAACGAGCCTCTGTGCAGTCTGGAATATTTTGATTGTCTGCTGTGGGCATTAATGCAAATCAAAATATATGGAGTGGTGAAGAGAGAAAGGTATGAGATTTATGAAAACTTTTTAAACCCACATGAAGCGCCAGAGAGGTGTCATACAGGATCATCCATTGGGTAATATCCACTATTTACATCTTATTTCAAAATGAAAACAAATCCTGTCAAAAAAATTTTAATCAGTTATATATTTTCCCTCATTCTTTGTGACCTTTTGGCAGCTTTTATTAACACAATTTTCACTTTTGCATTTATGAAATTCTTTTATATAATACAGTGGATTCCGGTTATTTGGGGCAAATCTTAAAAAAACAGAACCAATCGAGAAAATAACCAGGGTTTACTTCGCTTAATTGGGACAACATGCTGTTTAATCGGGGCAGGAGACCACAGCACTGGAGATTACCCTACGATTGTCTCCGACCGAACCAAGTGGTACGGTCGGATTTCTGGAGGTTACAACCATAAAACAATTAGCAGTCGCCTGTTTATTGGGCTTTTCTGTTAGTACAATACATCATATCACGTATATTCTTCCGATTTTCACGTATCATTTAATTTTTTAATTGGTAAGGTAATAAAGGGTAAATTTGTGCTTAATATATCTTTACTTTTTTTATATCCTGTGGATAATATTCATCCTATTTTCGCTAATTAGAATTGCTGTTTAATAGAATGGATAGTAAACTTGATCTTATTGAATTTGCGATAATACTGACAGCTGGAATTCTGTGGGTTATTATGGTGAAATGTATTTACACTTCCATGAAATCTTCAATCATATAAAAAAATTAATTTTCAGAATCTTTTCTTCATTCCTATTTTTAAAGTTTGTAACTTGTTACTCCGTTCTCACTTGCGTGTATCATGTTACTTCCAAGTTGTGTGTGCCATGTTCTTTGTTATTGATTACTTATCTTTTTACTGTTTTAAATTTTCACCCCCACCCACAAATGTCAGTGAACAGAAATGTCAACTAGTTAGTATTTACATATTACAGACTTATTAAATATTCTGATTATCACGTATATTCTTCCGATTTTCACATATCATTTAATTTTTTAATTGGTAAGGTAATAAAGGGTAAATTTGTGCTTAATATATCTTTACTTTTTTTATAGCCTGTGGATAATATTCATCCCATTTTCGCTAATTAGAATTGCTGTTTAATAGAATTAAAGATCAATTCACAAACGTGATCACAATGACCGGCGCTTACTACACATAATATAGTGAACAGTACTTTACACTCTACTATGGTGAGTCAATCATAACGTGATTTGATTGTACAGTGCACCAATTGTAAAGGGGGGGTCCATTGTATTTTTAACTGTTTACGTGAAAATTCGGATAATTGGGGCAGCCGCCAAAATGCACTAGTCCCGATGTGTCCCAAATAACTGGAATCAAGTGTATATAATACAATACATTTAGGAGTATTCAGGAGAGTCAAGTGCCCCAGGCCCAGATATTGTGGAGGGGAAAAAACATGCCAAGCCCAGCAAGACTATTTGTGCTGAGGCTCTTAATGCCCCAAGAATATCCTATCCTCTTGTGTTTTGCAGCAAACAGTAAACTGCCTAGTTCATACAGCGGTTATGATCACCATCCTTCCCACACTGGAAAAGGCCAGAGTTAAATCTTGTCAGTTATGTGAGGAACTTTTATCAGCTTTTTTCACAACATAACCAAGTTATGTTGTGAAACCAAAATTACTTTTGGGAGAGAGTATCAAAGTTTTATCATCCAGAAACTGTTCCCCCCCCAACAAACAGACAAAGAATATACACAATACAGGGTGTCTCAAAAATACACGGCATAACTTCAGGAATGAGTTCCTCATATGTAGACAATAAAAATATTTTACAGGGTGTACACAAATTAGTTAGGCAATTTAGTAACTGAATAATTTGGGAAATATTAATTGTAAGGTACCAGTTCAATGGCAGATGAGTAGTATTGTATCCTAAGTTTCCGGATCGATGGCGCTAGGTGTCCACGTATGAGTGAGATGTAGTTCACGGTTGTTCATCATTCTTTCTGTGTTCTTGTAACGATGGAGACGTATAACGGCACTGAAAAAGCAAAATGCTGTCTGTGGTTTCATGAAACTCGTTTCGCTGTGCAAGTGCAACGAAATTTCAGTCGAGAATACCAGAAAAGGTTTCATTTTCCAACAAGATGGCGCACCCCATCACTTCCACACAGCGGTTACTTCTTACCTCAGTGCTGAAGTCCCGGTTTGGATTGGTCGTGGAGATGTTATTCCATGGCCACCACGTTCACCAGACCTTTCACCCTAGATTTCAGTGTATGGGGTTATATAAAAGATGAGGTTTACAGTCCGCCGCTTCCGACATCCATTCGTGAATTGAAATCACGAATCAGCACTGCACTTGGTTTGATCGATGTGAACATGCTCAGAAACATATAGCAAGAACTGATTTACCAATGGGACATTTGCAGAGTAACGAGATTATCTAGATCATTTTATTCAACCCACCTAATGCTGCATCCATAACATAAGCAAATATTCTAGCACCCCTTCTATTTAAGCATATCCCAATCCTGTAAAATGGTCTCTCATGTTAACAAGCATAAACCATGCTGGGAAAAATTCTTCCCCATGAGCCTTGCACAATCTCTTCAGGGATTAATTAACTGACAAAGCTATTATGTACTTCCTCCTATCATATCTGGGCAATCCAGATACCTTCAAATTTAATCGTAACTCATGGCTTTTTCTCAACGTTACCCCATACCTATTACGTAAATCTTCATTGCCTATTCCTAAAGCATCTCCCATACCAAAACATTGCTGCCACATACCTGTTTCCGTTAGACCAAGGTATTGGAGTGATTCTTCTGTACTGTTTGTCACTGTACCCTCCAACTACCATCTACATGGTATAGCAGGAAACATGACTCATTGGAAAAAGCAACGTTTTTTCCAGTTGTCAGTAGTCCAATGATGCCATTGGTGATAGGCACTTTGGTTAGCATGGTAGTTAGTGTGAGTACCTTGATCAGGCACCTATTGCAAAGGTCCATACAGAGGAGGGGGGTTCATTGGATTGTGGTTGTGGATGCACTGATGGTCATCCCCTGGTTAAAACCCATGGTGTGCTGTTCCACCATTTTCCATATATCAGCTCACACTATGTTCACTGTGACCATTGACCCAACAACTGCTGCTCTGTCATGATCCATCCACTCTTGAAACACCTTAACTACTGCACTCAACAAACAGCCACAATGATGGATCCATGGATATAATACTGCAACTTGACAATTATCCCTTTTTCAAAGTCCGTCAGATCATGCCCCTTGTCCATGTTGATCAAATACTTCATATGGATCAAGTACATTTGCTGGTTCGCATCATGACACATGTGGCAGGAAGGAAAACAGCCAATTGCTAAATACAGGTCATAATTTGACTGGACAGTATATATTACATTGTCTTGTTTGCCGACTGGGTTAGCCGGGTGGATAAAGTGCCTGCCTGGCAACCTAAAGGTCGCGGATTCGAATCCCACCTCGGGCTTGGGTCAGAGTAGTGCAAAAATCTTGGGAGGCGCATTATGGCCATAGAAGCCGATGCACCAACAACTAACAAAAAAAAAAAAAAAAAAAACCAATGTCTTGTTTAATTTTTAGTATAATTAACAAAAAAATGAGTCCTTTGCATTTAATTTAATTTTAAGTACTTGCCAGTTTTTTTCCCTAATTTTTTGTGGGTAAAAATAAGCTGAAGCAAATCAGACAAAGATCTGTATGGCCTTCGAATATTTTGTAGTTTACAAAGAGAAGTTATGCTTCTCTTTGTGACAGCTGTTTATTTATTTGAAAAATAAATAAACAGCTGTTTATTTATTTTTCAAATGTTTATTTATTTGAAAAATAAATAACCAGCCATTAAACATTAACCTCTTACCTTTGATGATAAAACAAACAAGGTAAAATTCAAATTAGTTGGATTGTGGATTTTTATTAATGAAAAACCACGAGATTTATTTTGCATCTGAATTAAATAATTGCATTTAAACTGTCAATAATTATATTGTATTACATTTCTTCTATTCCTACAAATTTTCACATTTATCTCTTTTAGAATTTATCATATTAGAAAATTATTTCTTCATATTTTATTTCACTTAACATGTTTCATTATTTAATATCATTTCTTTAGGTATTCCCTAAGTGGATTTACAGCATTCCTCTGGTATTATCGCTTTGTTCGAAGCTTGCCACTGATGTAAAAAATCACTTTGGGCATTAAATATTACTTCAAATGTTAGAAATAAGCCTTTTTGATAAATAAATAAGAAATTTATTTATCAAAAATAAATATAGTTTGTTAAAAGCAAATGAGAGTGATTGACTGAGGGACTAATCAAATAGTCACCTACTCATCCACTAATCAACACTATGTACTCAGATTTCCACAGGCATTTCCCAAATCAAATCAGTTGTAGTAATTTTAAAGTATCACCATAATAATGAAAAATGAGTCATACAAGGGCAGTTCAAAAAATTTGTAACATGACCAGATGTGCTATTTTGACAATTCAGCATGTATATCCTTGAATAATGTGTCACTTTACTAACAATAGCTTTTTATTTTCCCTAAGTTATATCTATTGAAAATACCAAAATGAAATTCTGAATGCAAGCACAAACTTTTTTACCATGTTTGATTAGACTTGACAAAGTTTTTGAACAGTTATTGTTTAAATTTATAATTTGATATTAACTTTTAATTCTTCCAGTATGTAAAGGTTGTTAATGCATACCACTCCTTTCTAAGAAGTCCAAAAAATAAAAATCTGGGGATCATTCTTCTTAAATTATGAATATGTGTTGTGCTGTGCTTGGAAAAATGATGTGCTGCTTTTGTTGTAAACAAAATTTTATTGGTTAATGACTGAAAGCTAACATATAAGAACAGCTGTTGGACATCTGGTAATGAACAGTGTTGTTACTGTAGCACTGATCATCCCCTAGATGTCCAATCCAATTCCTATCAAGATGTCAAGGGTAAATTAACACAATTTGGACTGTGTGAAATTTGAATCACCCTGTACACTGCATCCTAATGATATTTTTGATGTTAAAAAAATCACTTTACTTTTTTAAGTCCTACTAATCGATCGTTCACTGTACATTTGGCTCTGTATACAGGTACTAGGTACTGAACTGACCTTTTCCAATTTTTGTTATCAATTTCAAAATTTGCAAGAGAACCATAAATGTAATCACTAGCAGCTACAGTAAAAAGTTCTGTTTCCATAATAGTTCTTGATAATGAATGCCTGAAAAATATGGTCACAGCATCTAAAAATGCTAATAAGTAGGACAATTTGTTTTTCAGTTTCATATATACATAAATATAATAAAATTTATAAATACTCAAAAATATATAGGTAGGCCTAAAATATTTTAAAAAACTGTTCTTTTAAATGTGTTAGTGTTAAAATTAATAAAGGCAAATCTATGCAAGGAAGCAAGTCTTGATCAGCATCATCCTGGTTTCATGCAGGTATTTGTCTAATCCTTCCATAAATTTACATAAGTTCTCTTAAAATACCGGGCGCCTCCGTAGCCAGGTGGGAAGGAGCAGCAGTGCATAGCACACGCCTCTTGATTAGACCGGGGTTCAAGCCCGTCACCACCAAATACGGAGGATGCGGAAAGGTCAGGGAACAACCACCGCATATTTCCGGAGCAATATGGCCTCAGTTGCTAATGCTCCTAAAAACCAAATAACAAACAACAAACATCTTAAAATACCGAGATTCGGGGATCCCAGTCATTTTTTTCTGGTATTCAAATCCCATTGTTGATACAAAAATACCAGTTTTTCTATACTAATTTAGTCCTAAAAAATAAGTAATAATTTATTCCAATAATAGTCCTAAATACCCTTTGTTTGATTAAAAAGAAAACTTTATATAAGAAAGTCAACAACCATCCTTTCTTAATTAAAGCAAAATTTCTGCTAGTTTGTGTGAAAGGTTATATAAAAAAAACACTAATTTAATTCTTGAAATGGGAGGAACCAATCTTGGATGTAATACTCAAAATGTAGCTAACCAAGATATTTTATATAATGCAATAATTATTTCTTTGCTCCTATAAGAAAAATTACTATACATCTTGATCTAATATTAAATATAGCCAGAGTTTATTTTAAATAACTACCCCTGAAAAACAAATAAAATAGACAGAGGGATATGCAAGTTATGTGTAGTAAAGACATGAATGATAATAATGTGACATTAATTATAGTCTGATAGCTGTTCATTACTGTGTCTTACTAATAGACTGAAAGAATTTGAAAAGGCTATGGCCTCAACCTACAGGGCATTCACAACAGGCAATAATGGTTAGTGCAATAGCATCATTGTTATACTTAAGTGAATCGCCGAAATGGTGAAAATGGCATTATTTTTTAACATATCTCATTGTGAATGCCTTCCCAACAAGTTTACTGATATTGCACTACCTCAAATAAGCAACCAGTGAAGATTGATTTGGTAGTTGTTGGCGCATCGGCTTCTGTGGCCATATTGCACCTCCCAAGGTTTTTGCAGTACTTTGATCCAAGCCCGAGGCGGGAATCGAACCCGCGACCTTTGGGTTGCCGGGCAGGTACTTAACCCACTCGGCTAGCCCGGTCGGTAACCAGTGAAGAAGATTGTTGTTATTTATTCTATATTCACTATTTGTTGTAATAAGTGACAAACTACGGCTTGTATCATTGTTGATACAAAAATACCAGTTTTTCTATACTAATTTAAAAAATAATTATCCATGATTTATTCACATAAAGGTTAAAAATCAACAGCAATAAATCATTAATACTGCTGAATTTGCAAATGAGGGATTGTTATACACAGTACAAATGCAACGGAAACCTGAAAATGTCATGAAACTGTAAGACAAAATCTTACAAATATATTTCTCTTAGTAAGTATAGTGTGTGTGGAAATAAAGCACTTAAGGAATAATGAAAACATCATCACAGAAATATTTCCATTAGTGGCAGTAGGCCTGGTAGTGCAATTAAGGAATATGGTGACCATTCCTTACATGTGTAGAAGGATTAAAATTAAAAGCTAAACAATAGTTTAATCCCTCTATTACACCACTACTTGAGGATGTGATACTTAGTGCATTTTGGGAAAGGATTTCGGTATGGAACAGTTCAAAGGTATTGTGAACAAGTGATCTTGAGGTAAAAGATGAAAGCATTTCATTGTGTGGGAAAAATATTCTGTTTTCCCACCAAAGGAAGAAGAGCGAGTTTAAAGAAGAACACCAAGATTGGGTCAGATTTAAATTAGATAGAGGAAGATACATAAATGCATGCAACCCCTTCTGGGGCTTGAACAAAAGCTTGCGTATAAAAAAGTAGTACAAGGGGCAATTGTAACTTTCAATCAATTCAATAAATAAATAAAGAGAAGGAAATAAATAAGGTGCTCGCACCAAAAGAGGGGTTTGTGGTTGTTGTTGTTCGGAGGGGTTGTAGACTTCCCATGTAGTTCTGGGTTCAGTTTGGGCCCAGTTCTGGAAGTGTCCAGCTATATAGTGAAGGGTTCTGCCGGGCATGTTCCTGTGCTAGAAGTTAATCCAGAAGTTGAATAACAAGACAGTTAGATAGTGCCCTGGCTTCTACTACTGCTGTGGTAATTTCCTTCAGTATTAACAGAACAGTTCTCAAAATCCTGAAGTACGACAGACATTACTGGAAGAACTATACAGCAGAGATGCAGAGTTCAACTAAGAAGAGAGAGACATCACTGCACTCCGTGGAAGGAACTCAAACAAAGGAATCCCACCGTGAAAAAGAAGGAAGTTAAGTCCTCTGAACTGTGTTATCTTGGAAATGGTACTTAGATAAAGTGGGAGATTATTTTAGAGTGAAGTTAAAGAAACACAAGAAATAAGGAAATGTTTAGTATTGAGGAAGTTGCAAAGAAAATTGATATTGCTAAATTAAGAGAAATTACATGGAATTGTTAGCATTAAGTTAGCGACTTATGGATTGCTGTTGAGAAGAGAATTGATATTGGTGATTAAGAGAAACATGAGGAAGTGATTAAGATTGAATTAGTTTAGTGTTTTAAATTGTAGAGAGAGCTGAGATTGTTAATTGAGAGAAATTTTATGGAAATGATAGCATGTATTACCAGATTTAAGTATTGTAAGTTAAGTATTGTAAGTAGATTTTTATGATAAATAACTTTTGTTTTATATTTGTGTCATTGCTCTTGAGAAACTGACAGCTCACATATAATATATATACTCGTTTGTGTGTGTGTGTGGGGGGGGGGTAATATCCCTCAGCTCTAAATAAATAAATAACCCCCCACAACTTAGATTTTATTTCCTCTTCACGCTTAACCGTCAGTCGCTTTCTTGTATTAATATGGATATAGTGCCATAAAAAGTCAAAAAGGAAATATTTTTTATTTTTGATAAAAAAGAAAAGATTTTTTGAAGATGAGGGAATAAGGGGGGGGGTTAAACTGTAATCCGTCTAGGACTATCTTAGTACAAAGCACCAACCAGCACAGAATCCAAAAGGATGTTTTCTGCTACTAATTAAATATGTTCCAAAATTAGATCCCATTTAAATGATAACACTATTGAGTTTATTAAGAACTCACTTTATTTGGACAGATAGTGTGGATGATTTTTTTTTATATATTTTTAGAATAACTGTATGTTTAATAATTTTTGCTAGAATATTTATTATTGTAATAAAAGTTTGATTTAAAACATGAATTCAAGTGATTACTTTATTGCACCTAATTTCTTGCGAAAAATGTTTTTTTTTTTTTGGAAAAACGGTATCCCGGTTTCATAAATTAAAAATACCAAAATATCAGTATTAAGATTTTGACCTGTATTGTGAGCCCTAGTGACACCCCAGTATAAACTTCACAATATGAGAGATGCCAGATGGTATAGAACAGTATAGATTGAGAGAATTTGGACGAGCTATGGCCTCAATCTACAGGGAATTCACTTGACATAATGGTTAGTGCAATAGCAACATTGTTATAAATGAATCACCGAAATGGTGAAAATGGCATTGTTTTTATCATTAACCTTAAAACAGCCTTAAATCGGCAGTCTGAGTGGTGGTATCCACTGAGAATAAGTAAAAACAGTCTTCTCCACTGGTGAGGTAGTGCAATACAGACAACTTGTGAAGGTATTCACAATATGAGATATGATAAAAACGATGCCATATTATACTTATGTATAATAATGATGCTATTTCACTAACCATTACATCATGTGTCTAACTAATTAAATATTAAAAAAGAGTAAGAGCTTCTTTTAAAATAACTTACCTCTTAAGGTGAGTTATGTTAAAACAGTATTATTAGTAGTAGTCGGAGTAGTGGAAAATGATGCAAGTAAGCAACTTTACATAGTATCAGTCAAAAAAAAAAAAAAAAAGCCAACACTTCCCATGTCACCATCCCTTTATCCATAACAGCAACTTTCCCTTAATGCCGCACTGCTCTAATATGTACAGCAGTCTTCCATATGCAACAGTATCAAAAGCTTCCCTGAAATCCAACTATATAATATAAAAATTATATTTTCTTTCCAGTTCCTTTGTAACCACTTCGTAGCATCCAATCAAATTGGTCAGACAAGGTTTCCCCTTAAACTCATGCTATGTCTGAAGTATAACTGTAATCTTCTTTAGATGATTATGCATTACTTCTTTAACCAGTGACCCCATTATTTTTCCTGGAACAGAAGTTCAACTAACAGGTCTGCAATTATTTCTGACCCTTTGACTCCCCTTTGTGAATCAGGGATACATTCACACATCTCCAGTCTGCAGGGGCCTCCCCTGAATCCAGTGAAAATCTCATAATTATTGCTAAGGAGTTCCTTACTTCCATCCATCCCAGGTACCTTTCTTAGGTTTAACTTCAACAATTTCTCTTTCAGTTTCCTCTCATGTAGTTTATTTATGCATTACCTATGCTTAAATAAACTACTTAAATAAACTCGGACACAGCATAGTTGCATGTATACTTGCGTATATACCAATCCTAGGAGTTTGGTAAATAAATTTGATGAATTTGAGGTGTTACTTGCTTGCTTGTTTATTATTTGGTTTTTAGGAGCATTAGCAACTAAGGCCATATTGCTCCAGGGATATGCGGTGGGCATGGGCTCGAACCCTGGTCTACGCACTGTAGCTCCTGCCCACCTGGCTACGGAGGCCCCTTGAAGTGTTGCTCAAAACATCAAAGGCAGATATTGTTGGGATATCAGAGACGTGATGTCACACAGATATAAGGAATGCAGAACAGGAATTTGGAGAGTACAATATGTACAGGAAGGATAGACAGGATAGGAAGGGAGGAGGGGTAATGCTATTAGTTAAGAAACACATAAAATCCAAGGAGGTGCAGCCAGTTGACATTGCTGTACAGTGCAGTGCAGTGTCGAGTCAGTTTGGTGTGACAAAAGCATTGGGGTGATCAAAATTGAGAGTAGGAGTGTGTTAGAGGCTTAATGACTCTGATGAGTATAATAAACAATTGTACAGGGAAATAGAGTGGGCCAGTAAATCAGAGAGTCTTATAATGGGGGATTTTAATTTCCCGGATATTGACTGGAATTTGTGGGTTGGTCACTCACACACTAGCAAGGCTTTTGTGGATTTATTGGATGATTGTTTTCTACATCAGCATGTTTGGGAGGCAACTAGAGGGAGTAATACTTTTGATCTGATTATCAGTAGTGATTCTTCATGCATTAAGAATCGGTAGATAAAGGAAACACTAGGTGGCAGTGATCAAAGTGTGCTGAAGTGGGATTTACTCAAAGAGGTAACTACCATCAGGGGTAAAGGGAAGGGTTTTTGCTTTCGCAAAGCTGACTACGGTGGTCTGAGACAGTATTTAAATTTTATACGGTGGGACCAACTGATGATGCTACCAACAGCAAATTCAAAATGGGAGGCATTCAAAGAATTTATCTTGGAAGCTACTAGGCTTTACATACCAACTAAGAAATATTGTTCAAGGTTTAGGCCTAAATGGATGTTAGATGAACTAATGAGACATATGGCAGAGAAGAAAAATGCATGGGATACATATAAATTAATGAGTGACATGGAAGCCTATGACAGATATAAGCTGGTCGGTAACAAAGTCACAAAGGAGATTAGGCAGGTAAAGGCAGATTATGAGAAAACTTTGGCAAAGGATGCAAAGAAAAACAGCAAAGAGTTCTTTAACTATGTAAACTCTAGAAGGAAAGGGATGAATCAGATTGGTTCACTGGATATTGATGGTTCAACTGTTGATGATCCTGCTCAGGTGGCTAACAAACTAAATGAGTATTTTGCATCTACATTCATACCTGAGGAGTTATTCAGGGAGGTGAATTAAACTCTGGCAGTGAGATAGATGATTTTCTAATAACTGGGAGGAAAGTGGAGGAGAAATTGTTGAAGATAAACATAAAAAAGGCGCCCGTGGTGGATGGGATCTATCCGGTTATCTTAAAGGAGGCAGCAAAGGAAGTAAGCAAAACCCTTAGCCATAATTATGAGAGCTTCCTTGGACTCAGGGGAGGTACCCATGGACTGGAGAAATGTAAATGTGACCCCAATTCACAAAGAAGGATCAAAGGGTGACACAAGTAATTATAGACCTGTTAGTTTAACTTCTATTCCAGGAAAATTAATAGAGGCACTGCAGGATCATCTAGACAAGACTTCAGTTATAGCTCGGACACAGCATGGTTTTGTTAAGGGAAAGTCTTGCCTGACCAATTTGATTGGATACTATGATGTGGTCACAAAGGAACTGGATGCAGGGAATAACTTTGATATCATATATTTGGATCTTAGAAAGGCTTTTGATACTGTTGCACATGGAAGACTGCTGCATAAATTTGAGCAGTGTGGCATTGGAGGCAAATTGATGCTATGGATAAAGGGATGGTCGAGTGGGAGAAGACAGAGAGTGGTAAGCAATGGACACTGCTCATCGTGGACTAATGTTATCAGTGGAGTCCCTCCGGGTTCAGTGTTGGGTCCATTGTTTTCTGTATTTATGAATGATATTGATGATGGTATATCAAGCTTAATGTCCAAGTTTGTAGACAATATGAAGGTTGGCAGGGTTGTTAAGGACACTAATGACAGTATGCTGCTGCAACAGGATCTAGAAAAGTTGAGCAGATGGGCTTGAGAGGTGGCAAATAAAGTTTAACCTTGACAAATGTAAAGTACTACATATGGGAAGCAGTATCCCCAGAGTAATGTATCAACTCTGTGGTACTACATTGACAGTGGTAGAGAATGAAAAGGACCTGGGGGTAATTGTGCAGGTAGATATGAAGTTTTCCGAGCAGTGCAGACGGTCTGCAATAAGGAGGTAATTATCTCCTTGTATAAGGCATTGATCAAGCCGCATCTTGAGTACTGCATACAGGTCTGGAGGCCTCATTTTAAGAAGCATGTAGAGCTGTTGGAACGAGAACAGAGAAGGGTGACAAAATTAGTGAATGGAACAACGGGTTGCTCTTACGAAGAAAGAGCTTAAGTTTTGCAAATTAGTGTCTGGAGACTAGGCACCTGTGTGGTGATCTGATTTAGGTGTATAAAGCCTTGAATGGATTGAGCATGCTCAATGCTGATGGGATTCTTCCTCTTGCTCAGAATAATCACTGAGAGGGCATAAATTCAAATTGAGGAAAGACAGTTGTAGATAGATGTGCAGAAGTTTGCCTTTAGCCAGCGGGTAGTTGGTTGGTGGAACAGACTTCAATCTTTTGTTGTGGAAGTTGATAGCCTAAATAAATTTAAGGCTGAACTGAACAGTTATTGGAACAAACGGAGGGGTGAAATGGGTGCTTTTGTTTTTTTTTGGCTGATGCTGCATAATCTTTCTTTCTTGCATCATATGCCTCTACTAATGCTAATGCTTCATACTCTTAGGCATTTAGCCAAGAAATATCTTTTCGATTAATTTTTGTAGATATTTATTTTCCACCAATAATGGAAAACCTTTTGAAAAGAGTCAGAAAGTCATCAGATTCACGGGACAAACAAAGTAGTACAAAAAAAAAAAAAAAAAAAGACAAAGCCGGTATTTAGGCAATATATCAAATGAAGCAATAGGCCCAAGTAAACTATGCCAGCAGCTTACCATGAAACATCCATCATGTGCACAAAAAGATTCGAATTTTTTTAAACATCTTCAAATGCAAAATAGGAAGCAAAGTTCTTTTATGAATTCAATTACAACAGTATCGAGTGCCGGACCAAGGTATTTCTGCATCCCCGGGCAGAATGATTTTTCAGAGCCTTTGCTAAGGATATAGATATTTTTGCCTCATTGTTCTGTTTTTGGCACCCTGAGTAATTGCTCGGCTACCCTATACCTGAATCCGGAACTGTCAGTATCAAATCAAGCTCAAGAGGCTAGTTATAAGGTCACACAATTGGTAGCCAAATCCAAATTGCAACATACAATTTCAGAATCGCTTATTTTATCAGCCTTCACTGAAATTGTTAGCACTATGCTTGGAGCAAAAGAAGTAAAGGAAATTGAAAAAGTGCCACTTTTGAATAACGCTATTAGTAGATGCATTGAAGACATATCAGATGTCATTGAAACAAAATTAATTCAGAGAATTATCGAACCTAAAAAAATTTTCATTGCAAATTGATGAATCTACAGATGTTAGTAACTGTGCTCAATTAATAGCACTAGTTAGAATCATTGAAGAATTATATGCTTGAAAGAATTATGTTCTGCAAAGAACTGCCAAATCACACTACTGGGGATGAAATATTCAAAGTGGTAAATGAATACTTTCAGACAAATAAGATACAGTAAACTATTGAAATAATAGCACCCAAAGATAACCCTCAAGGAAATGAACACTTATTCATCACAGAAGAAAACTACTACTATGAGTTTACCAAATTTGCACAAGCCCTCTTCACAAGACAGAGCACCCTATTGCCAACACAAAATAGGAAAACCCCAAACATCTGATCCTTACCTAATTGGCCAACCGATCTTACTTGGATAGGATCAAGTGGCCTACAGGCCACCTGATTCGTCAGTGGCAACTTACACACAGCTCTCTTGCTGTGTCTTATTTATCCTCCTCCCCAGGTTCCCCTTTCACCTGATGACACTTATCGCTCCATTGATAACCTGGAGGGCACTTACATCCTCCATATTTCTAGCTATGCCCTCCTTTCTTGCATACACTCTGTACTTCCCCGACTACTTTTTTTTTTTTTTTTGTCTCCGTCCAGGAAGTTCTGGCAACCCTGGCGGAGACAAGCCAGAAAATAATGGGCAGCCTGGCTACCTCCTGGTGGTGTGTGCGGGCAACGTGGAGTCCCACTAGGGGCCCTGCAGCCAAATGCTAGGACACACAACAGAACCTAATGCAATATGTCATATACAACACACAACACTTTTCTGGCATTTACAGTACTACTGTATTTCTTCACAGTGTACATATGGTGCTGATGTGGGAAACCACAGGTGGCGCCTGACCCTAATACTATGCACACTATGTGACAGCATACCAGGGAAGGCCCATAGCTGTAGCAGCAGGACAGCACTCCATATCATACTGCTTGCATGGTGATGGACTAGCCAGCCCAGAGCACTGACCTTAATCCTAGCAAGACTCACTGGAATAAATTGGATCTTTGAGAGTATGCAAGGAGAGACTACCCAAAAAACAGAGCTGAACTGGCTACCATTTTGATGGCTAAATAGTTGAAAATATTGACATACATTTACAAAAAAAAAATTGGCTGAGAGTGTTCTATGGAGACTACACTGTCACAGAGAGTAAGAGTTTCAGTACACATTAGTTTTCCTGAAAATAAAAGTTATCTGTAAATAACCTATATTTACAGGCAAATATTAATTATAGAGCATTAATTATAGATATAAACAATGTTCTGTAATTAATTAATTATAGAACATTATTTATTAATTATAGAACATTAATGATCAACTCCCAAATATTAATTGGGAGGTGACCATTAATGGTAAGGTAATGTAACCATATTATCAAGCATCTTGTATCGACTTCTGTAATGTAACATTTTTGGTAATAGTAGCAATGGAGGCACATGTGCAAGAAAGCAAGCATATGAACGTTATGCAGCATCCAAAAAAAAATAAACAAGCCAATTTCACACATCCATTCCCTCTAAAAGTTTGTTCAGTTCCTCCTTGAATTTATTTACGCTATCAACTTCCACAACAACAGATTGAAATTTGTTCCAGCAATTAACCACCTGCTGGCTAAAGGCAAATTTCATTCTTATATTAATTCTTATATAGCCCCTATAAATGTATTTATATTAAAAAATTATAAATGTCATATTAAATGAAATTATATTAAAATATAACCCCTATTTATAACTCATAAATGCCCCTAATAGCTGTCCGAAATTTCTCGTCTACTCATTTCATCATTATTCTATGGTACCCCACCATACCAAATTTTGCACAGCTTCATTGCAATATGCACGAGTTAAACCACATTTTCTATGTGATTTGTTAATTTTGTCGAGCAGTGTTGCTGGCCTTCGGCCAAATTGGATCCCATGCATGGCAGAAAAAAATAGATGAAAAACAGAAATAAAGGATTTTTTTTTTTTTTTATAAGTTTAGTTAAATAATTCATTTTAAAGCATATTTAAATCGAGCAGGGCTCCTGTGAAACCTGAAACAATGACTTTTTTTTTTTTCTTTTCTCACATATCATAACATCTTTTATAACACTATCATTACAGTCATCGATAATTAAACTGAAGTTCCTATTTCCTAAATCAGGTTTTAAATTATCCACAAAATGTGTGTGCTCCTTGAGGTTCTCACAGACATTCTCTCAGATATGCCAGACAAGCTGTACTTGCTACCTGGGAGTCTAAAACGCTGATGGAACTGATAATCGGGTGACACCCAAGTCAAGTGGACCCAATTTTGGCAAAATCCGGACGGTCTGTGGCAGCCAAATCCTCTGCTTGCACCTTCACGATGGTGGGACTGTTAGTAATCCTGGGTATAACCTCCATGCACAAGCACATGGCGGGTGACAACCCAGGTGTGAACCAACGTAAGCAGCGGTTGAGGTGTGGCACCCACACCACATGGAGAAATGCCGCCCCCCCTCTGTGTTACCAGGCAGTACTAGGTGGTAGATGACTCTCATCAATCGGCGCAATACCGCCACTTTGCTTATTGGAGGCTTGAAGTGGTGGAACCCATGTTTAGTCTCCAGAGTTAAGTTCCGGTCAACCCTTCCCCATCTCTTCCATCATGCAGTATGATTGATGACTTTTGAGGTTATGATGAACATTGTGGTGAGATCCAATCTTCCTTACATTTCGAGGGTACAGCTCTAAAATGGTGTTCGAAGGCCGGCCGCTAGTTAGTACACCGGACCAAACCTATTTGTAACTCTCTAGAAGGCTTCTGGATCAGCTAGTGTATAATCTTGCTACCTCTACTCTGCCAGATAGTGACTGGAGGGAGTCCGAGTAGTATGTATGTGGGAGGCATTGTCAAGGCCACATTATGCCAAGGATCTGGGTATATTCTTACCTTGTGTACGCCATATCCAAAATTTCATTACTTCATTCAGTACGTCCCACCCACTCTTTCTTACCATTAAATACACCATGAATTGTCAAACTAATAGAGTAAGCTTATCTGAGAAAAGATCTAAACCTCACAAACACTTCATAATTCATTTCAAAAATATATGTGGTCTCAATTCTAATCTCAACGATGTCCATTTCCACTTGCAGTCTGCCAAACCGGTGAAATACCACCACTTTGCTTATTGGAGGCTTGAAGTGGTGAAACCCATGTTTAGTCTCTAGAGAAAAGTTTCCGGCACCCCCCCATACTTCTCCTCCAACCCATGCACGGTACTAAGGACTATAGGTTTTGATACCTTTCGTGTTTGGGGTTTTCATAAAAAAAAAAAAACCCATATACTTTTTCTGATAGAATCTCAGTTATCGGTTGATTCAACTACTGCTCATCTCAGTTGCCAAAATCATTCGCTGTATGATTCCTTTCGCCCCAAAGGTGGTACTTGGGCATATGTCCATTTATTTGGAATCTCCTCTTTTCGATCTTCTCTGGCTTAAAATCTCTCCACCTCATTGTGTCAAATTCAGCTGTTGTCTCTACCGTTCTCCCAATTCCACTAATCACTTGGAGCTCTTTTAACTTCCTCTCTTTGCAACTTGTCTTTCTCCAGTCCAACTTTCCTAACAGTGAGGTGTTCCTTGGTGATTTTAATGTTTACAACTCCAGCTGGCTTCTGTTTTCTAGTCACACTGACCCAGCTGGTCGAGATGCAATTACTAATGACCTTGCAAAGATTGATCATTTACCTACAAGAATACCGGACAATCCTAATCATACAGCCAACACGCTTGATCTTTTTTTCACAAACAACCCTTCTAAGTACATGGTCGAAGCAAAAAGCTGACCTGCTAGCATCCCATTTTTCTTCCAACATATGTATGAATGATCTTGATAAAACACCCCCCCCCCCAGCATTCCCAACACGCTCCCTTCAATGCCTCCTGTGGTCTTCCATCAAAAGGATGTCAGGAGGATTTTGACGAATCTTGATGCTAAGAAAGCTCCAGGTCCTGATGGTATTTCTCCAATTGTTCTCAAAACCTGTGCTCCTGAACTTACTTCTGTTCTTTGCTGCCTTTTTTCACTTTCTTATTCCAAAGGTGTTTTTCCTTCTGCTTGGAAATCTGCTCATATCCAGCCAGTTCCTAAAAAGGGTTACAAATCCCTCCCTTCCAATTATCATCCCATTTCAATTACTTCTACTCTTTCTAAAATAATGGAGAAATAAATTAACCGCAAACTCTTAAACTAGAAACCTTCCGCTGATCAATGATCGCCAGTATGTTTGTTTGTTATTTGGTTTTTAAGAGCATTAGCAACTAAGGCCATATTGCTCCTGGATATGCGGTGGTCATTTCCTGACCTTTCCGCATCCTCCGTATTTGGTGGTGACGGGCTCGAACCCCGGTCTAATCCAGAAGCGTGTACTACGCACTGCTGCTCCTGCCCACCTGGCTACAAACGCGCCTTCGCCAGTATGGATTCCGTCAGTGTCGATCCACTGGTGATATTCTGGCTTATGTTACCGATTTATGGACTATTTCAATGGAAAAGTTCGGTGAAACACAAGCAGTTTCTCTCAATATCTCAAAGGCTTTCGACCGTGTTTGGCATAAAGCTCTTATAAACAAGCTTCCATCTTATGGTTTGCCAACTGTTTTTTGTAATTGGTTATCCAGTTTTCTCTCTGATCGCTCACTGAGAGTGATGATAGATGGCTCTCTGTCTTCTAACTTCTCCACTAATGCCGGTGTCCCCCAAGGTTCAGCTCTTCCCCCCCCCCCACTCTTTTCCTCTTGTATATTAATGACCTTCTTTCATTGACTGGAAATCCTATCCATAGTTTTGTCGATGATTGCACATTGCATTCCACTTTCCATTTTAAGAAACCTTGTCCTGCTCAATCAGCTTTAACTTCTCGAAAATCTGCTACCAATTCCTTAAATGCCGATCTTCAGGTAATTCTCCAATGGGGCAAAGACAACTCAGTTGATTTCAATCCTTCTGAAACCCAGTCTTTTCTTATATCTCGCAAAAAGGATTCTTCTGCTCCTATGCTTATCTTTGGTAACACTCCGATTTCTAGGCAAAATGATATATCTCTTTTGGAGATTACCCTGACTTCTAATCTCTCTTGGCACAAGCACATTAGAAATATTGCTTCCTCTGCATCTAAAAAACTTGGTTTTCTCCTTCGCTCTCGGCGTTACTTTTCTTCCAAACAGCTGCTCACTCTGTATAAATCGCAAATCCGCCCTACCATGGAATATTGTTCCCACAACTGGGGTGGTTCCTCCAAAACCTTTCTCAGGCTTCTTGATTCAGTTCAGAAGAGGGCAGTTAGGTTAATTAATGATTCATCTCTAACAGAGTCCACTCGCTGTCTCATAGACGTACTGTTTGTGCTCCATCCCTCTTTTACAGATACTTCCATGGGCACTGTTCTTCTGAATTGCCTTCTATAATTCCCGCTGTCTCTTTCAAAACAGTCCGAACACGTGCTGCCACCAACCAACATCCATTTACTGTCCATCTTCAAACTCACAGAACCAACTTTTCATCTTCCTCGTTTATTCATTCAACTGCCGTTTTCTGGTACAACCTTCCTTCGTACGTATTTCCTGAAAATTACAGTCTACAGAAGTTCAAGTCCAATGTCAACAAATATCTTCTTTCGTCTTCTCAACCTCCAACCCAAGCACGGTACTAAGTACTATAGGTTCCAATACCTGTCGTGTTTGGGATTTACATAAAAAATAATAATAATAAATAAATATGTTTAGAGAATATTGTAAATGCAAGCTCACAGCCAAATTAAGTGATATTGAAAGGCATCGGAATAAAAACGAATCAAAAGAAAGTCGAAGAGCCCTTTAGTTTTCTGCATCATTGAGTATTTGCCATTCAAGAAAACTGGCGATGCTTAAGGTGCAAGGGCAGAAAGCAACATAGCATATTTCATATTTGTGCATTAAGGGTAGTCGATCATTTGAGTGACATTTGTGAATTTTGTTTTTCAGACAGCAGGGTAAGTAACGACTTCAAACTGCGAAGAACCAAATGTACTTCTATAATGTGCAATGCTATAGAAACACACACATTTCGTGGATAATTTAAAACCTGATTTAGGAAATAGAAACTTCAGTTTAATTATCGATGACAGTAATGATAGTGTTATAAAAATGTTGGGCATTGTAATACGGTACTATTCGAATTTCAAGAATCTATTTCTGATGACTTTTCTTGACATAATTGAACTCAATGAATGCATCACAGAATTCTTATCAAGTGTGTTTTTACCTCATTTACTCAACTACGGGGTTCCATGCTGTCGATGAGTGTTTGTCACGAAACAAATTTTCTTATTGTTCTCACACTCATCTCTTCGACAGGCTAAATATCAGAAGCTTTATAGTTTAATGAATGATGGAGTTTCCTCACTTGAAAACTGATAAAGCATAAAGTGCAGTTATTGTATAAAGTTCGTTATTCTACTACAAGTTGAAAACAAAACATGTAAGAAAATTTTTACTAATCCGTCTGTTGCCTTATGATTTCTTTTTAGAATGGAAAAAAAGAATAAGAGCACACCAAGCGGCCACACTAAAAGGGAAAGATAAAGAGTTCACAGCGAATAAAATCACTAGCGAATAAAATCGGCCAAGTATTTCGCTGTTATTCTTTCGTGTAATCCGATATCAGCCATCAGGAACAAATCGAGGTTTTAGTGTCAGACAACGTTAACAACAAAATCATTTTGTAGTAAACGTTTTTGTAATTAACCAAGAAAAAGTTATTTAACATTTTCTGGATTTACTGGAAATGTGCTTATAGCCCAAGCTAACTTGTAAACTACTAGAGAAATACATTTCCATGACATGATATGCATTGTTATTTGTATAAAGTTAAACTAAAGTTGTCTCAAAACAAAAATGCAATTTTGTAGTTAACGTTGTCTGACACTAAGCCTTCGAAATGTCCCTGACAATTGGAAATGTCTCCGACGGAACGTTGCCCAATACACCAGGTGGTGTGTATGAACAGTTAGCATTAGTAGTGGTGCAAGAAAGCAAGCTTATACAGCATCAAGAAGAAAAAAAAAAAAAAAAATCGAAATATTAGGTTTAGACATGACTAATATCCGAGGTCAATGTTAAGACAATGGAGTTAATGAGAGAAAGAGTTTCGGGTGTTAGGGCACGACTTTTACAGGAAAAATTCAAGGGCATTTTTCCATGTGCTTGTCACAATTACAATTCTGGGGGATATGGCCAAAACCTGTCCTGATGCAATGACCTTTTTTGGGACACTTCAACATCTGTATGTGCTCTTTTCAGCATCATCAAAGAAATGGGCAATTTTCCAAAAATATATGAAGGGTCTTTCTGCAAAGCCTCTCTGTGAAAGGAGTGTATCAAGTTGGTGATTTCTATGATGCGCTTTTGGAAATAGCAGAAACATCAGAAGATGCCCAAGCAAGAAGTGCAGCTGAATCACTAGCTAATCAGATCAAGGAATAAAAGTTTCTTTTTTCATTAGTATTTTGGCATGATTTGTTTTTTCAAGTAAATTTTGTTAGTAAAGAACTGAAAAGTGATTCTACAGATCTTGCTACAGCTCTTTCTTCATTTAAAAACCTTCTGCGCTGGATGTCAAAGTACAGAGAGTCTGGCTTTAAACAAGTCTTAGTTGGTGCCACAGAACTTTCGACAGAATTGGAAGTATTTCAAGAATTTCGCACAAGAAGATTACAAAAAAAGTAAGAGAACACTTCAATTGCGAGCATGCTAATGAACCTATAACAAATCCTAAGGAAGCTTACAAGGTAAACTGCTTTAATCAAATCTCAAACAAGGCTTGTTTACGATTTGATTAAAGGACGATAAGAAAATATGCTGCAGATTTAGAAATCGCACTTTCAGATGCCAAAATCATTGAGGGCAACGAATTAGTCAAGTCTGTGAAGGTAGCAGATATTGATGCGCCATATGCTAGTGAAGGAAATGGAAGCACTGAAATCAATTCTTCCAGAATCGTGCTTTGACAATCCTTTAAATATTTTAAAATTTCTCGCAACTAAAGAAAGAGCCACTGGATTTACGAATTCTCGCTAAGAATGTTTTTAATGATTCCAGTGACTGTAGCATCAGGGGAAAGTTTTTCCCGATTAAAGTTAATTAAAATATATCTGAGGTCGACAACACTTCAAGAGAGACTTAACAGCCTTGCAATTGTATCCATTGAAAGAGCAGCAAGGAATTTAAATTTTAATAAAGTCTTCAAAGATTTTAACGATAAAAACAATATCTTTCTGATTAGTTTTGTTTATATTATCATAATGTCTGGTCAATTGTTAACAAATTGTAATAATATAAAAATAATAAAGAATTATTAATAGTTTTAGTTTTTCATTATTTCAAAATATTGAGGTGTAAATATTGAATTTTTCAAGGGCCCCGCCAGCATGCTCCAATCGGGCCCAGCATTTGCTAAGGCCGGCACGGCCCACCATGCCGACCGGGTGGGTAAAGTGCCTGCCTGGCAACCCAAAGGTCGCGGGTTCGAATCCCGCCTCGGGCTTGGATCAAAGTACTACGAAAACCTTGGGAGGTGCATTATGGCCACAGAAGCCGATGCGCCAACAACTACCAAAAAAAAAAAAAAAAAAAAAAAAAAAACGGCCCACCATGTAAAATTATTGATAAAAAGTTTATCATTTAATACTTTTTACTACATTCACACAGAAAATTAAAACATTAAATATACACAACAGAACTTTATATATTGAAAAATTTAACTGTACAACAAATGTTACTAGAATATATTTTTTTAATGCCGTCCTAAATTAACAACTTCCCATTTCTCGGATTTGAAACTACAATATTATATTAGTACTAAAGTACTGTTATACAGTACATTAATAACACTGGTTTACAGTGTATCTGAGGTTTGAG
This sequence comes from Mastigoproctus giganteus, assembly GCF_048544385.1. Classification (NCBI taxonomy): domain Eukaryota; kingdom Metazoa; phylum Arthropoda; class Arachnida; order Uropygi; family Thelyphonidae; genus Mastigoproctus; species Mastigoproctus giganteus. The sequence goes on along the minus strand of NC_143583.1, from coordinate 162,897,621 downwards.
TAAAAGTATGTGGCAGTTATTTATGCATGTTTACTGATTACTAAACCGAAGTCCGTTTGTTTCTATCAAGCAAAGATTTTTCGCAATTCATTAATAAAATATTACTTAGGTATTGTACATAACTATAGTTTCTGCAATGGTTTACAAGGTTTATACCCCTTTACTGTATTCGTAATCAGTATCAAATATTTGCCTCAAATACAACAGATTGTGCATGTTTAACCCATAACTACACACACTGCAGGGTCATACTGCAAGATAGCCGACCTTGACCCAGGAAGGTAGACGACCCCCTACCCCGCTCTTCCTGCCCATCTGTGATTCCCAGAATTTTATTTTCCGAGTGGAGTCTGGGAGACTCCTGTGTGTAGTTACGGGTTAAACTTGTCTGAGCATGCACTCACTTGTTTGTACAGTCCATTCAACCACAGAGCCTATATAAGTGGCACATCCCTTATGCGGTCACAGTACTCCTGTAAAAACCGTCGTGAGCTCTAATTGGGTGTTAGTTTTCTTTTAGTATGGCAACCAGAAAGTGTATAAACAGTCCCGACATATTTTGTCACATATGCGATTGTTTTGTTCCTATAAAGCAGAAGCGAAATATTACCGATTTTGTAAAAAAATCATATTATGCATACTTTGACATAAAACTAAGCGATCAGGATAAATCGTGGGCACCGCATAAAGTATGCCATACATGTGTCGAACATCTTAGAAAATGGAGTCAAGAAAAAAGGTGTGCTGCCATTTGCTATTCCTATGGTGTGGCGCGAGCCAGTAAGCCATGCCGAATGTTACTTTTGTGTAAGTGACGTTAAAGGTTACAATTCAAAAAATAAAAAAGGATATCAAATATCCAGATCTACTGTCAGCCATAAAACCGGTTCCGAAAGGACCTGATCTGCCTGTAAAACCTCCACCAGAAACTTTGGAGTCCACATCTTCTTCCACCGAAGCAGAAGAGGTTAGTGAAGAGGAATGTTATCAACCAGAAAATATTTTAACACCACAGCAATTCACGCAAGTCGAACTGAACGATTTAGTAAGGGACTTAGGTCTTCCAAAGTATGCTGCTGAAATTCTGGGATCCAGACTTCAAGCGAAGAACTTACTTGCTCCAGGTACATCATTTTCCTGGTACAGAAATCGTGAAAGGGAGTTTATACAGTATTTTTCAGAAGGTCCTCTCGTATATTGCAGTGATATCGCTGGTTTAAAAAGTACCTTAGGAGCTCCATCATATGTTCCTAGAGACTATTTATAGACTCTTCTAAGACTAATTTAAAAGGTGTTCTCTTGTATAATGGAGATAAGTACAAATCTGTGCCAGTTGCTCATTCAGTCTACTTAAAAGAAACTTATGACAATCTAAAGTTGCTTCTGGAAAAAATTAAATATCAAGATCACGAATGGCAACTATGTGGAGACTTTAAAAATGTTATGTATGTTGTTGGGGCAACACGGTGGGTACACTAAAATGCCATGCTTTATTTGTGAATGGGATAGCAGAGTTAAAGCGCTGCATTGGACAAAGAAGCAATGGCCTGGGAGGCACAATCTTACACCGGGGTCAAAAAATATTGCGCACGAAAGTTTGGTGAAGCCAGATAAAATACTTTTACCCCCATTGCATATCAAGTTAGGCATAATGAAGCAATTTGTTAAAGCATTGAATAAAGAATGGCAACTGCTTTAAGTACCTTTGCAGTAAATTTCCCTGTTTATCTGACGCAAAACTTAAGGAGGGTATCTTCACTGGTCCTCAAATTAGAAAATTGGTTTTAGACGGTCAGTTTGAAACTACTTTGACTGACATTGAACGGGAAGCCTAGATTGCTTTTAAAAGTGTAATGGAAAGCTTTCTTGGAAATCATAAATCACAGGATTATGAGGAAATTGTTGAAAATATGATCGAAAAGCTTTGCAATTTAGGTTGCAATATGAGCATCGAAAATTCACTTTTTGCATGCCCATCTTGATTTTTTTCCCCGAAAATCTTGCACAGATGAGCGAAGAACAAGGGGAGAGATTCCATCAGGACATAAAGGAAATGGAGCAGAGGTACCAGTGAAGGTGGAATACAAGCATGGTGGCCGACTGCTGCTGGTGTTTAAAAAGAGAGAAACCTGGCACTGTACATAAAAGAAAAACGATTAAACGTTCTTTTCAAACAAAGAGACTAAGGTCTGATTAATGAAAGTTTCAGAATTGTAATTAATTCTTGTTAGTATTTACATATTTTTTGATATATGAAAATGTAATCCTATCAATTTGTCATTACTAAATACAATAAAGTTATATACTTTCGTAAAAAACAATACTTTTTTATTTCTTAAATTGTGATGTATCTGGATGTGATAGAAAAAAAATCTAAGTCATATTTGAAATCACAGCAACATATTTCGGCAGTAGGACCTATTGAAATTCAAACCCCAATGAACAAACTTAAATTTGTAAACTAGTGTGATACAATTCGGAACTGTCTATTCGAAATATGCAAGCATCATTGAATAAAAACACTAAAGAAATGAGAATTTGTGCAAATCTACCATCTATCCATTTGTAATCTGCTGTATTCACTGTGTTTTAGGATCAGCATACTCATATTCATAAAGCAATACCAAGATATGTGCGGAAGTCAAGTATTTAGGAAACAGATGACATGAGATATCATACAGCTTTTCTAACGTTAAACACATTCTGCACAAATCTTAATTTTTTTTTTTAATTCGAAAAAAAATCTTACATTTTTTAAATGTATTTTTGCCAGATTTAAATTTGCCGTCAGAGTGCAGTGATGAGCTTTGTGACAAAATCGAAAACGATTTGAAACGCAGATAAGCATTATTTTTATATGCGAATTTTTGAAAAATTTTATTGTTGAAGCCTGTCATTAGTCATCTATTATGTTCCATCATTCTGACTGATAGTTACAGAGGTAAATTTATTTACAATCTTTTTTTTTTTTTAGTTTACCATTTTCCTATTACGAAAGTACTTATATCAACAACCTTATATTCAAGCATAAATGAATTGTTTTAAATTTTGTTCTCAATGCCAATACACAAACTGGCGCTGTAGCGGATGGTTGTCTTTATTTAAAATTATCCTCTTGTGGATTTTATTTATATTGTTATTTAATTATTTGTTTTAATTAATTTCAAATATTTCGTTAGTTAAATCTTTTTATGCTATAATCACTTAAGTTAAATGATTGTCTATTATTATTCACTATCTGCAATGCTGCTTTTCAAGGCATATGTCTTAAATTACTACTGTATAAATTTTGTTAATTTTCTGGCGTGAATTTGGATACCACTAATCCCCGGATAATATACCATTTTGGTAGAAAGAAATGATTCACTAGAATCTATTAATAACAAAGATTCTAAACACCACACAATTTTGTTATTGGCAGCGGTAATAGATCATAACCAAAGAAACAAATAATAATAAAAAAAAAACCTGTGGTACCCTTTCTACCCTCTGTGTACAGTCTATATACACAGAGGGTAGAAAAAGTAATGGAAATACCTGATGTGAAAGTAGTCGTTTTTGTAATGGCCGTATGGCGTATTTATGTGTGTGTGTGTGTGTGTGTGTGTGTGTCAGGTGGTACTGTGAATGAAATACGATAAAAGCTGATGTTTATCATCACCCTGAACGGGCGAGTAACTGCCAGTGATTACTTGATATTCTGAGTCACCAGGTTCATCCCATGGTGCAAACGTTGTTTCCTGCAAACAAAATGCCATGTTTCAAGATGATAATGCTCCAATATACACAGACAGATATGTCCAATTTTGGTTAGAGGATCGTGAAATTGAGACTAAGAATTTCTCATGGCCTGCATAATTACTAGACTTAAACATTATTGAACCACTGTGAACATATTTAGAAAGGTGAGCGAGAGGCTTATTTCCTCGACATTCATCACTCAAAGAGCTTGAAACGTTCTTCCAGGAAAAATGGTCTGGTATTCCTCTTAAGACAAGTCAAGATTTATTTAAATAGCTTGTATTCTATTCTACGTAGAATACAAGCTGTATTAAAAGCAAGGATAGCTTAACACCATATTAATGCATGCCTGTAACTCTTATCATAGTTGTTTCCGTTATTTTGTCCACTCCTGTATGTATTGAAGAATGGTCTTAAAATGCTAACTGAATTCTAATGCTTCTAAATATAAGGTACGACACCTAGAAAACAAATGCAGAAGTTACTAGAGGAGTAACGTTGCGGTTTAGGACGGAAAAGACTTAGGGGTTACACTTAAGTCAGACATGAAATTTTTAATGCAGTGTAAACAGGCGACTAGGAAGGCACGTGGTATCCAGTCTATGTTATATAAGCCCTACGCAAGTAAGGATGAGAAAAGGATGTCATTATCCCTTTATAAAAGACGATAGTGAGACCGTATTTAAAATACTGTATTCGGATCTAGAAGCCACATTTAAAGAAGAACAAAGCTTCTAGAAAGAGTTCAATGAAGGACAACCATGATGAGGATGTTAATCGATGTCCATAGGAGGAACAGATTGGAAGGTGCGGACTGCAAAGCTTGACAACTAGACATCTGCGGGGGAGGCGCCTGAATGAGGTATATAAGGCGCTGAAAGAAATCAGTAAAATGAACGAGAGAAATATATTTTCACTGGCAGAAGAGAGAAGATTCGGGGGGGAGCACAAGTACAAAATTTTAGGGAGTAACATAAGGCTGGATCTCATGAATTTACTTTCGGCAGCGTGTAGTTCACTGGAATGAACTGCTTGTCACAGTGGTCGATGCTGATAAAGTGGACAGGCAAAGTTTTTTCACAACGGAGACAGTATAAATGATAGCTTATTTTTCTTTTTGCTTTTATCCCTCCCCCACAGTTTCACTCAAAGAATGTCACATTTAATATTTTTATGTGTAAGACATAACACTATTACGTGAATATAGATTCGTGATTAAACTTTTTATATAAAGCATCATGAATGAAACAAAGAAGAGTAAATTTAATCCATATAACTTCTGTATAATACCAACCACAATCTGTATAATACCAACCACACACATGTGTGTGGTTGGTATTATATAGAAAAAAAAAAAAAACTTAATACTTTAATCAAACATAAATTTAATAATGATTGAAAACTATTTAAGTAACTTCATTGGGCAAGAATGACAAACATTCAGCAGAGGCAAAACTATACGTTGTGCCACCAGGAGAGATTTCCGAAAAACCCTCACGTGATCTATCAACAAACGTAGTAATCAATTATCAGGTGCCCTTACTCTTCGCTCCACTTGAGGCGAGACCTGTTGGTATGGTAGCTTCACCACTATGAGCTTTGGTGCTTTTACATTCGTTTAAAAGCGAAAATGCACTTTTAGTTCCTTATTTTATTTTTTTATACTCCAATGCGATCTCCCAGGGGCCAATGGAATTTACACCTTCTTTGTCTGTTTATGACAGCCAATGAACCAGCGCCATACATATATGTTAGGTACGTAGGCAGGGCGTTACGTTTCGTGCACATTGCATTCCTTAAATTAATTGAAATTCTTCCTTTTTTTTACTGTTGTTATCACGAGAAGTGGAGAATAAATAATTAATTACCTTGTTACAAATTAATTATTAATTGATGAACTAATAATATTTAAGAATAATTGTTTTCCACTTCACTGCACATACCTCACATGACTTTTGCAATACTTTATAATCACAATGTGGTCATTTTCCAGCTCTGTTATGTAATAAATTAAACAAAAAGCAACTGTACCTAACACTGTACGCTGATCCTGCAATTTCGTAATGCTCCATATTTTCCTTCCTGAATTTTAATAACAGTTGAAATACACCGATGAGCCAAAACATTATGACCAGAGAGTCGTTATGCAAATCGAAGCAACTGCAGGTGAACTACGGCGCGTGCGAGAGTCGAGACACTGTAAAAAAACACCTCATACTAAGCTCCGTTAATCAGTGTTACTCTTGTTCTTCAGATGGGAAAGGCAGCGCACTTAGCGAGTTTGACAAAGGCCAAATTGTAATGTACAGACGACTGGGTCAGAGCATATCCGAAACGGCACGGCTGGTGGGATGCTCACGGTCAACCGTGGTTAGTACCTACCGAAAGTGGTCCGAGGAGGGGAAACCCATGAACCGCCGGCGAGGTGTTGGACGACCACGGCTCATTGATGCTCGAAGACTCTCCCAGATGTTATGTGGCAACAGAAGGGCGATTGTGGCGCAAATCGCCGTAATTGGAATCCTGGTGACGGAAGTAATATGTCACAACACACAGTACATCGAACCCTGCTGAAAATGGGGCTGCGTAGCCGCAGGCCACTCCGAGTGCCCATGCTTACCACGGTTCACCGGCGACACCGCCTACAGTGGGCACACGAGCATTATGACTGGACCTTGAGTGATTGGAAGAATGTCATCTGGTCCGATATATCACGTTTCCTGTTGCACCATCTGGACGGCCAGTACGTGTTCGTCGTTTACCTGGGGAAATGATGGCGCCTGGATGCAATGTGGGACGAAAACAAGCCGGTAGTGGTGGTAGTGTCATGCTTTGGGCGATGTTCTGCTGGGTCCAGTCATCCATGTGACGGGCACTCTGACGTCTACCACCTACCTAAACATCATTAGTTTTACTAACTAGTTCAAGGGATGTTAATTTTCCAGAGATTGACTGGAACTTGTGGATTGGTCACTCACACACTAGCAAGGCTTTTGTGGATTTATTGGATGATTGTTTTCTCTACCAGCATGTTAGGGAGGCAACTAGAGGGAGTAATACTTTTGATCTGATTATCAGTAGTGATTCTTCATGCATTAAGAATCGGTAGATAAAGGAAACACTAGGTGGCAGTGATCAAAGTGTGCTGAAGTGGGATTTACTCAAAGAGGTAACTACCATCAGGTGTAAAGGTTTTTGCTTTCGTAAAGGTGACCACGGTGGTCTGAGACAGTATTTAAATTCTATACGGTGGGACCAACTAATGATGTTACCGACAGCAAATTCAAAATGGAAAGCATTCAAAGAAAAAATCGTGGAAGTTGGTATGAAAAGCTAATGGCTTTTCATACCAACTAAGAAATATTGTTCAAGATTTAGGCCTAAATGGATGTCAGATGAACTAATTAGACATATGGCAGAGAAGAAAAATGTATGGAATACATATAAATTAACAGGTGACACAGAAGCCTATGATAGATATAAGCTAGTCCATAACCAAGTCACAAAGGAGGTTAGGTAGGCAAAGGCAAATTACGAGAAATCTTTGGCAAAGGATGCAAAAAAAAAAAAAAAACCAGCAAAGAGTTCTTTACTTATGTAACCTCTAGAAGGAAGGGGATGAATCAGATTGGTCCACTTGATATCGATGGTTCAGTTATTGATGATTCTGCTCAGGTAGCTAACAAACTAAATGAATATTTTGTATCTACATTCACACATGAGGAGTTATTCGGAGAGGGGAATGCCAGAGGTGTGTTCAACTCTGGCAGTAAGCTACATAATTTTGTAATAACTGAGAGTAAAGTGGAGGAGAAATTGTTGAAGATAAACATAAGAAAGGCACCCAGGGTGGATGGAATCTATCCAGTTATATTAAAGGAGGCAGCAAAGGAAGTACCTATGGACTGTAAATGTGCAAATGTGACACCAATCCACAAAGGAGGATCAAAGGGAGACACAGGTAATTACCGACCTGTAAGTTTAACTTCTGTTCCAGGGAAATTAATGGCGGCACTGGTTAAAGAAGCATCTAGACAAGACTTCAGTTATAGCTGGGACGTAGCATGGGTTTGTTAAGGGAAGTCTTGTCTGACCAATTTGATTGTATACTATGATGTAGTCACAAAGGAACTAGATGCAAAGGTTAATTTTGATATCATATATTTGGATCTTAGAAAGGCTTTTGATACTGTTTCACATGGAAGGCTGCAGCACAAATTGGAGCAGTGTGGCATTGGAGGCAAATTGCTGCTATTGATAAAGGGATGGTTGAGGGGGAGAAGACAGAGAGTGGTAATCAATGGACACTGCTCTTCGTGGACTAATGTTATTAGTGGAGTCCCCCAGGGTTCAGTGTTGGGTGCATTGATGCACCCAACACTGAACACCCTGGGGGGACTTCACTAATAACATTTACGCAATCAGGTGGCAGCCATCACTGAAGTGATGGCTGCCACCTGGTTGCGTAAATGTGTATTTACCAGGCAGAGAGGCCTGGTAAACACACATTTACACTTCAGGCCGATGTGATTAAGGGTTTGATTTTTTTTTCCCCTCTCTCTCTCTCTCTACATGATAATTGGTGGAGATGGACGAATAGTCCTGGTGCCACTGTGAGACAGGCATACATACACTAAATACACCTAAACATCATCGCTGACCAGGCAGACCGTTTCATGGAACGGTCTTCCCCTCTGACGGTGCTGTCTCTCAGCAGGATAATGCGCCATGCCACACAGCCCGGATTGTTCGAGACTGGTTCGCGGAACATGAGGAAGACTTCCAGGTATTACCATGGCCTCCAAATTCCCCCAGACATCAATCCTGTCGAGCATCTATGGTTTGTGCTGGAACAGCAACTCCAATCTGCAACGTCTCAACCACAGACCTTACAGGAGTTAAAGGATCTGCTGGTTACGTGTTGGTAACAGATAACACAAGATACATTTTGAAATCTTGTAGCGTCCGTGCCTCGCCGGGTACGAGCTGTTTTGGCTGCACGTGGAGGACCAACATCATATTAGGTAGGTGGTCATAATAAATAAAATAAATAAATTTTCTGTTTATACTCCGGGACGACCAAACGGTCAGAGGAGTTCGCATGATAGATTGAATACAAGAAACAGCACCGTATTCAGTAGTCACGGGCTTGAACCCCGGTCACTCAAGGCACGTGTACTTAGGCACCCGCGCGCCTGACCACTAGGCTACGGCGGCCTTAATGTTTTGGCTCATCGGTGTATATAGCAAATTGATAACAAAATAATGATCTTCTCAAAGAGCAACTTTTATGTGAAAACCGAGAATAGTTTGTTTCTATGTATCCGCCAAGTTGCCTATTCATTCCTTCCACAGCTCAGGGAAACAAACTATCCAATGCTTCAGCTACAATATACGGTATTATGGATAGCCTATGTTATGTATGGAAAATAATAATAATTTTCAGATTTCTGTTTGTCTGATTTTAATGAAATTTGGGATTGCTCGAGAAATCTTTCTAAAACTAAAACAGTTAAATATAAAATTTCGAAAATCCGTGTACTACCAGTCGAATTATTACATGCGGCCAGAAGGACTGACATGGTGAAGACAATGAGTAGCAGTGTATGGATGGTCGTGCAATATGCATTTCTCGACCACGTCACGTTATTTCACAGCTGCGGCGAGACTCTCTGCTGTAGCCATAGTTTTAAAGGATTGTCAAAAAAAAATCAGTACTAACATTTCAAAAAATCTACTCAAATCTGCATACGAATATTTCACTATTACAAATTCAACAAACTTAATAAATTTAAATTTAATACAAAGTAAAAGCTGTATCGTTAAAAAACCCATTGGTTATGTACTTCCTCCTTCAAAACTTTGAAATTCGTGTTGCGTTATTAAATTAAATAATATAAATATGAATCTTATAAAAAAAAAATTCATCCAGATTTGATTACACCGCCAATGAAGTTGGATGGTGATAGTATAGGCTTGTTTTAGGTGGGTTGGACTTGGGCGACTGAATTTCATTGACGATACTACGAATGTAGCTGTCTTTTGTGATATTCTGCCTTATCTGCATTGTGGCAATTATTTGGAAGTGGGGGGTTGTATTTGCATCAGCATGACAACGTTTCGTGTCAAAAATCACGATCAGTAACAGCAGTAGTTTGAGGAGAAAAATGTAGTGAAGCTGTCAATTTCAGTTTCTATTTTCAGCCTAGATATGAATCCAATTAAACCCTTTTGGGATGTTGTTAAACAGGAATGACCTAGTTCTAGCCGCTATGGGACAAGTGGAACAAAATTCTAGTCTCCAATTACAAAAAATTTGTAAAAAGCGTCTCCCAGAAGGCTATTGACGTCATAAGCTCGTGGGAACCATATTCGATATTAAAAACTTGTATTATTATTATTTTATTTTATATGCAGTAAATGTACATTTACTGCATATAAAATAAATGTTTTAATTTCTTAGTAGTAGTCAAAGTACCACTTTTTGAACGCCCTTCGTATATATTTATGCAGTTAAAGATACGATGAACTACTTCATGACCCACCCAGCAAGATGTTATTTAGTTTTATATACTTATACTTTTCAATTTTTATCGATGAACTTTGGTGTATAAATGGATTTATCTTGGTTTCTTGGCATCAAAGTTAGCTGTTAAAGTGATAATAGTTGTTAGATATACTGCAACACATATGCACACCCATGCTGATTGTGTGTTGTTGAGAATAGGATGTAAAGGAATTCTGGGAGGGACAGATAAGAACATACTGATAGTGCTTTTTGAAGGAATCTCTCATTACTGAATAACTCCATTGTGAAGTGGCCAGACGCTTTAATATTAGTTTCAAGTCATGGATAAGTTTCTTTTAGGAGACGACATAAAAGGCCTAGGTGTTCTTAAAATTAAGAACATATCTACTGATGGTATCATATTTAAACTTCACTACAGGGTGACAGGTTTAATACTTTTGCTTTTCAGTGTGATGGTTTCAGGCTATCAATTTTTTGGAAATCCTATCCGCTGTATTCAGAGAGATGATGTGCCCGAAGAGTTACTGAATTCTTACTGCTGGGTAGAAGGAACTTTTTCATTGCCAAAAGCTTTATATAAAAAAGTGGGCCACGAGGTTGCTTACCCAGGAGTGGACAAATATGAAGAACAGGATGAAGTTGTTGAACACGCATACTATCAGTGGGTTTACTTTGTATTGTTTCTTCAGGCATGTATATTTTATATTCCACGTTTTCTTTGGAAAAAGATGGAAATGGGACTGATGTCCAATCTACTTCAAGATCTTGATGATCCTTTAGCCTTAGATAAGCGAGATATTAAGTTCAAGCGGCTAATTCGGTATCTGATACACACCTGGGACGGTAAACACAGTGGTTATGCCTATAATTATGTATTCTGCGAACTACTGAACTTAATCAATGTGATAGGTCAAATCTTTTTCATTGACCGGTTCCTTGGAAATGCCTTTCTTAAATATGGCATAAAGGTAATTCAGTTTGCCGACACCAATCAAGAAGAACGTTCTGATCCTATGGTAAGTGTATTCCCTAAAATTTCCAAATGCACATTTCACAGATACGGTTCATCTGGAGATGTTCAACGCCATGATGCACTCTGTCTGTTGCCTTTGAATATCGTCAACGAAAAAGTTTACGTATTTCTGTGGTTCTGGTTCATTATACTGGCCATAGTGACTTTTCTGAGTATCGTATATCGTATTGCTCTAATACTTTCATTTCAACTCCGTACTATAATGCTGCGTAGTGTAAGTCGTTTTACTGCTCAGAACACCTTACAAGAAATAAGCAAATACAGCTACTACAAATGGTACCTGATTTACATGATTGGAAGTAACATGAATAATGTCCATTTTGGAAAAATACTACATTTATTGACTCTTTGTAGAGAGGAACTCTTAGCATTCTGCATAGAATCAACAGAGAAAGAAGTAGTACCGGAGAAGCAAGTAGTGATGTACGTAGTTGATAAAGAACTGAAAGATGGTCTGAAGTCATTAGAAGAACAATTACAACCGCAAATGAAGGATATTAAGTAAATGCTTATATTTGTGAAAGCTAACTGCAATACGTTTTGCACTGTTTCAATAGCTGATAGACTAGTTAGAAATTACCAAAGTGGCTCAATTTATTCTATTTGAAAATTCGCTTAATGTTTCTTATAAAAGTGTCTTATGATATGCTTTTCTTGCAATCCCCCTCATCTTAAAGAGGTTGAAGTCTTGTATTTTATAACTTTCATACAGGGACTAGATTCGCTCCAGCCGAACAAATCTCTTTCTGGTAGATGGATATGGATAGGTGAGTCAGTAGCACGTATTTGTGTGCTGCTTGGAAACACTGTGAATATACGAACAAAATTAAATTAAACAGTTTAAGGAAGCAAATATGTCACTGGTATTAAAACATGTTTAGCAAATTGTAAATTTAAAAGCTCTCCTAAAATGTGCCATATTTTATAAAGTTTGGAAATTTTTAGAAAATATATTTTTTTTAACTATTAAAAAAGTCCTGCCGGTGTCAAAATATGAAATTTAAAAAGGAGCTTTAAAAGAGTGATAATAATAAGAAAATTCCCCTATACTATAGTTTAGAAAATAATGTATATAACTAGTTATATGCATTATAACTGCTTATTTATCTTATGTTGATAATGTATTAAAATTTATGGTTATGTTTTGTTTACTTATAGCACGCAGAAATGTGCCAAAGAATATTTACTTTTAATACAACTTCTCATAAGTTTCTTTTTGAAGAAATAAAGTATTTTCTAATGGGTGATTTATGAGAATTTTTCCTTAGTTTCTATCTTATTCATTAACTGTTTCTTGAAAAAACAAATAGTTAAAACAATCTTTTTTGAGAGAAAAAAAATTATTATCATCACTAGCCATATGGTGCAAGGAAGCCTGAGGCTTATGCTGCACCAGTACAAAAAAAAAAAAATCCGGAGTTACCCTGAGAGAGAAGTAGAGAAATAAGAGGAATGATGATATCCAGCTCTATGTATATACAGTATACAGCAAAATAATAATGAAATAAATAATTACAAAGCACACAGAGAATTTCGCTATTCAAGCAACTGCTGTTATTATGAGGAAATACGACACACACTTGAAGGGATAGGGGTATCGGATACCCTGTATATGAGTTTTTTTTTTTTTTTTTTTTTTTTGCTGAAGAGGCAGCACAACACAGAAGCAAAGAAAGCAAGCGTTAGAAAGGTGGGGACAGAGCCAGCTTTAGGGTGAAGCCGAATAAGTAAGTATTTCGTGTGTTAACATGTTGAAAACAAGCAATATTAAATTCATAATTTGCATAATTGTAATTTATAATTACTAATTTACATAATGTCTGGGTATCGTATATCGCAATATAATTTACAAAAAGTAAATGATATTGCGTATAATTTACTTTTTGTACGTAAATAAAATGTAAAATTAATTATTCTGAAAAATGAAAATTTTCTCATCGGCTGGAGGGAGGCGCCATTATTGAATGTGGCCTAGGAGCGGCATATACTCTTGACCTGGCCCTGAGTGGGAGGGAGGAGGAGGGTGATTGTTTTAAAATTAGTAGTCTTATTCAACTTTATAGTGCAATCTGAAATCGCGCATTTCATCATTACACTGAAACAGAGTTTTCCTACTGATACGCTAAAAATTAAGTTAAAAACAAATATCTCATAAATAAAATTTTTATAAATATCTGTCAAAATATATATTTTGCCGCTTTATTAGTTTACTATTGATTTCTGAAGTCTATAATTAAATGCGTAAAATAAATTGGAAACCGCTTCTGTATATAAGAAAAGTTCAACAGAACTTATTTGAACTTTTTCATTCCTTAGAGCGAAATTTCGGTATAAAAAACGATTCTTGTTCCCGCGGTTTACACTGTAGTGATATTTTACTGTGTGTGTGTTTTGGTCTTATGGAGCAATATTCTTTTGATCCTCGCGTCATCAAGAAAAAATCTTAAAGACGGCCATATTCTTTCTGTAATACCGCCTGTGATTAAATGAGAATCAATCTGAGTGTGCGGATGACTGAGTTAGCTTTTTGTTTGTTTGTTCCATTTTATTGCTATTTTGCTCTAAGATATATAATATATCATGTCTGATTTCGCTAGCATTTAGTCGCTGTCTTAATCCGAATGGTGGAGGGATCTCTGAGGCACCTTCTATATATATCGTACATAATACATGTACATAAGAGCATAAAATTAGTATACACTAGAAACAGCTTAAAATGTTTTAAAATATAATAATTATTATTATCGTTATGCAATTATTAAAATAAAACCTAAAACTAATAAAACCCTAGTATCTTTTAACACCACAATGTAGTCTTTCTCAACTGTAATAGTACCAGGTAAAGCCGCGAGAAGAAATACAAAACAATTAAGGAATGAAGGAAGTATAAACATCACAGGTGAAGCTTAAAGATGCATCTAAAAGAAGGAAAGAAATACCAACATACTGATGCAATTACGAGAAAAAGGGGGAGGGAGGAAGAAGTGAAAAATAGAAAGCAGTGAAAGTCTATAAGACTCCCACGTTACTCAAGAAAGCGAAAAATAATTGGTGTGGTTGGGAGAAGAAAAAGACCGAGGGCCACGTCCGCTCAAATCACGCAATACTGTAAATTCAAAGACGGGGGTTTACGTACACTTTAATTTCTATTAAGGGTACGAGTTCTATTAAGAATGCTCTTTTGTTTCTATTAATATTGCCTTCTATCCTTCTCTTCTCCTCTCCTCCTTGTCATGTAATTAAAGGCTGATATCCGATGCCGAGTACGTCGATTTCAACCGACGAATCTTCAATTTCCGTGCACTATCAATAATTTGAACATGTTCAAATGAATGCGATGTTTTCCCCCCTCCCACATATCAGCTTCTGCAATATGTAATTACTTATTTTGTAATCAATACTTTTAATTTATTTTTATTTTTAAATACTGATTTTACTGATAAAAACCTTTGCCGGACCGGATTCTGGCTCGCAGGCCCTGTGTCGGACAACGGTGTGGTACACTTGAAGGCATTGTCAATATCACTGATTACTATAAGACCTTATGGTAAAAAGATTACCCATGATCTGTTTTCATCACTTTTCGGCGAGAAACCGAGAAGGCAAAGATAAATATGGCTGATAAAAGTTTGGTAAACCTTCCCAAGCAATATCAATCAAATTTTGATAATTCGCGGATTTTTGAATTTCGAAACAAGCCAGTATTGGAACACAAATAAATTACGATATGCTTGTTTTTGGCGCTAACAGCCCACAGAATTTGGGAGAGGAGACTGTAGATGGACATTGTCTTCGTCAAACCATCTGTATGTGCAATGGAAACTGGGAGTAAGGAAAAGTAACTGTTCACCACAATGGCTTTAGCAAAGGATAAAAATATTACGCTATCACTTCAATACGAAATCAGCTTTTCTACCTTGGAACTATTCAGAATCAATTTTGGACTTTAAATTTAGCTTATTATTATCTTATCTTAAAATATAGTTTATGTTCCTATTTGCGTTGCGTTGCGTTGCGTTGCAGAAAAAACCAATATGGATCGCTAGTAACATGAAGTTCTAACATATTGCTTTTTGAATCGTTGACGTGCCACCCGTACATTAGCAGAATAATCCAATTTCTTTATTAATTAATTCGATTTCAAGAGTATAGAATTTCACTTACCTACCTACAACATTTGCTTGCAGAATATTTACAAAAATTCTAAGGTACCCGATAATAATTTGATTTTATAGTCTGATTTATTCAATAAATGCACGGCTTAGTTCGGGTTTTCAATACGGTACATGGAGAAGAACTGAGACATGTCTCGCTGAAAATTTGTAATAAGTTGATATATGTACAGGGGCAGTCCCACCCTCCATGATCAAAATAATGTGGATTTTTTTTTTTATTACTACATCACCATTAAAGTTTAATGATTCCCCGGAACACTACTCTATTCTCCCACCCCCTTAGAAAATCCTTGGCCCGCCCTTGTATACGAAGTACTGTACATGTCTTTGAAAATACAGAACAGGTTTTCATAGCCAATGCATACATATTTCGTATTATGATATGGCTGTTACGATTATCCATTTTGTTTTTCAATAGGAGGTGCACTTTCATATGAATGGAGCGACATAACTTCAAAATTCGAATCGAATTAAAAACTAAATACGTACTTCTGTACTGTTAAATACTACACTGTGAACCAGTAGTTTTGAATGTATCCAAAATGAATGATATTATATGTTGCAAATTCATAATAACAATGACATACAGTCTAGGAATTCACTTATGTTATTGTATAGAAATTGGTGTCTGGAAATTATTAATTACAGTAATTGTAAACTCTTAAGGGAATATAATGCATATATCCAGCACCTGCTGTACCCGTTTTTTAGGCACATTAGCATATATGCATAATACGCCTATTTTTTTTTTTCGTAAGTCCTTCAGTGTGTAACAAATCGACTCCCAGTGGGCGGATTTTCATTAAATTTTATATTTGGGCTTTTTTTTAAATAATTCAAACCATCCCTAATTTCATTAAAATTGGACAGGCAGACATCTGGCAATATTTCTTTGTCCGTCCGTCTGCATGTAATAACTCAATTCCCTGTGGATGAATTTTTGTGAAATTTTATATCTTTCAGAAAGATTTGTCAGGCATTCCCAAATTTCATTAAAATCGGAACGAAAGAAATCCGGCAATTATTATTATTCCTTCCCCCCCCTTACATATGAACATGGGCTATCCAAATACCATATATTGTAGCTATGATGCTGGTTGGAGGAATGATGGGAAAGTGTCGCCGATGCGCAGAAACGAAATGTTCTTGTTTCGTGCATATAAGTGGTTGCTTTTTTGCTCTTTTTCTTTTTTATTATAAATAATGAATTATTACTATTTGCTAAAACGCCTGAAATGCAGCGCATTGCGCACATTAATTGAGTTTCTTCTTTCTTTTTAAGTCCTTCCAGCCTATTTCTCCCCTACCCATGTAGGGTCGGTCGTCTACCCTAGTTCAGAAGGTGCCGAATTTGTGAGATTCTACTGTACATTAAACATGCTGCTTTTTTAAGTCAGCGGATGTTTAAAAGAACTAAATGTAAAGACATTGAGAGTCGAGTTATTACATGAGGACGGATGAACATTGTGAATAGTTGGGGTGGGGGGGGGAGATCTGGAACAATGGAAATTAATGAATGTCCGTAATCACCAACTCCGAGGCATTTTCCACTTAAAAAAAAAAAAAAAAAAACTTAAGCTGTTTTAAAGAATTTAAATAAAATTATACAAACGAGGGAAGTTAGTTCTATGCTATATTGCTATGGTTTCAAATACGCACATTGATGAAATTAATCTATTTTAGAGTTTATTTAAAATCTTCTAGTACTCACACTTATTTTCTCTCTGCATGCTAGCCGATGCAATAGAGGGCGTAACAAAGTTTTCAGAAAAGAAATTACATCCGATCATCAAACTGTAATAAAGGAGTCTATGATTTAGCAAAGCTAATAAAGGTAAGCACATTTACACTATTGTGATTTACACACCTCTTTTAATTAATTTATTTATCGTTGCATTATGTCTCTCTTTCTCTCTTGCTTTCTGCTGTTGCATTGAAGTGTTAGTGGTCGGTATGGACATCAGGAAAAAGGGTAGGGGCGGGAGAAGAGAGCCCTTATCCCCAGAGTTTAGGCACTATATTAGTTTTCACTTCTTAATTTCTACCGGCCTAAACGAACAAACACTGGATTACATAACGAGCTCTCCACTATCTCAGTCGAGTCACTGGGAAAGATCGTTCATTCGGCATTATCACATTTCACTAACGTCGAATAAACTTAGTACGAGCAATATTTGCGTTAGTGGTAAGCTATATTGACTTCCACTTACAGACTGTATGTGTTGCTAGATTTACAGGATCCGCCGCCGCGTGGAATCAACAGTTAGACTTTTTTTGTTAGTTGTTGGCGCATCGGCTTCTGTGACCATATTGCACCTCCCAAGGTTTTTGCATTTTCTACTCTAATCCAAGCCCGAGGCGGGATTCGAACCCGTGACCTTTTGGGTTGCCAGGCAGGCACTTTACCCACCCGGCTAGTCCGGTCGGCGGTTAATGACATGGTTATTAAGGATCACGTGCGGGCAATTCAGAAATGCTTCAGGACCCCTTCCTATATTCACTTAAATAAATTCCTACCTTTGAAATACTGGATCCTGAGTTGTTTGAACAGGGTCGCAGGGAATCCCCGCAACTCCGTTCAAAAGGAACAGCACACCAATTTAGGCGCACTCTTGTCCAACTCCTTACAGGGCGAATGGACGCACCTGAAATTTAGACCATAAAATCCAATCCTGAGGCAGCAACGAGAACGAATGGTAACTTGCATCTTCCAATTCTCAATAACGTAAACAACTTCGCTATCTCAGAAACATGTTTCCGGCAAATACCTTCGGCCTCTTTAACGCATTGAGCATTGATGCCATTAAATACTAGGACATACATATCGCCAATACTGATGGAAACATATATCCCTCTCGCGGGAACTGACAACCAGGAAGACCTACGTCTGAACCAGAGACAAACTGACACAGGACTTGACATGAACTGGATACAAATTATTCGCACTAGACCACTAGCTGGATCACTGAACCAAATGACCAACGCACGAACTAAGAAAATGATATCACCAGGAACCAAGGCAGCAGCCTCATAACATGCACAGTGGGCGACCTGAACAGGTTACATAACGAACCACAGTATGAGACTCCCTCATGTATGACCTTACGACTGGATTTGACTCCTACATTAAATGTCACCAACGAAGATCCGGTTCTGATCGCTTGGACTCTTCACGTGCTCTCTACTGCCAATGCTTGATGGCGATCTGTACCGGGCTCCCTTGCCTGGTACCTTTACTCCCTTTCCCTTGGCTGGGAGGAGGAGACAGTCTTGTCTCCTCTCCTCCCCTGCCAAACCCTTATTCTTCTCCTGGTGGGGCATGACCCTGCCTCACTGAACATCCTGGGATCGCTTTTTCTATCGTCCCCATACTTCTTTTCCCCCAGCCTTCAGTCCCCCCTACTCTATCTAATACGCCAGCGTATAACCCCACACAAACTGTAAAAACTTAACTTCGTCCAAATTAAACCGCATAAATCTCAATTGGCTTTTCTAATTTCCAGCGCTTACCCTTACCGATTTTTTTTTCTTTCTTCTTTTTAGGCCCTAGTCACTGAAATCTCAGGAAACTAGGTGGCAGGGCCTGCCAGAGTAAAATTTCAATCTGTGTACCTGGTCTGCCTCCACGAGGCCAACTGTGGACAACGTTGGGCCTCAATAGGGGTCCAGCGGCTAAACGGCCAGATAAACAACGATACACAACACTACACATATACAAAATCCACACACTACACATATACAAAATCCACACACTACACATATACAAAATCCACACACTTAAATCTCTGGCCTTCCAAGTGAATTGGTTGTTGTTGTTATTTGGTTTTTAGGAGCATTAGCAACTAAGACCATATTGCTCCGGGATATGCGGTGGTCATTCCCTGACCTTTCCGCATCCTCCGTATTTGGTGGTGACGGGCTCGAACCCCGGTCTAATCAAGAAGCGCGTGCTACGAACTGCTGCTCCTTCCCACTTGGCTACTGAGGCGCCTGGTGAATTGGTACACCTACAATGAAAGCAACGCGGAGACGGGGGGAAACCCCTGGTGCCATTAGAAATCAATACACTTTATCCCCCTCGCAAGTCTATGTCAAGTTAATTACCTTCAGCAGTTATATAACTTAGTACGAAGTTCTTTTTCACAAAGAAAAATACTGGTCAAGTCAATTTCTGTGTGTAGAGCGGAAAGTTATTCAAGGATGTCCTCAAGACACGATTTTGGGACCGTTAACGTGGAATATGGTATAACAGGAATGGTTAGCAGGAACTTTTGACAGGACTAGACTTATTGCAAAAACCGATGATTTAACTATTTTGATTAAAGGTAATCCCGAAGGGCCTTAGTCTTCTGCCAACCATGTATTAAAGGTTCCGTATAAATGGATTCTTCATAACAAGCTTACCATTAGTTCTTCTAGATTATTTTTAAACTAAATTAGATCTAAACGGACTTCCTCAAATTAAAATTAATGGGACTTAACTTCCTCTTGTAAATGAAGTGAAATATTTAGGAGTGACAGTTGATTACAAGCTAAATTTTTCTGCACATCCTTCTTATTTATCTTATAAAGTTAAGTTCACTGCAGCTATTTTTAGGATATCAAGAACAGTGGGGATTGTCGAGAAAAACTTTGAAGTTATACTGTTCGACAGTCTTCCTCCCTATGTTCTTGTTTATATTCCGGCACGACCACCAGGTCAGTGGAGTTTACGATAAATCATCAATACAAACGTTGATCGTATTTAACAGTCACGGGCTTGAACCCCGGTCCACTCAAAGAGCGTGTGCTACTGCACTCTCGCTCTGACCACTCGGCTCTCTCAGGCCTAATGGTTATCTATGCTGCTGGTGCAGGGTAACCATAGGGCGATAACTGTTAAATTTCAACTAAAACTCGTGTCACTGCAAAGGACAATGCTGTTGGCTATTCTGCGTGTATTCAATCTGCAAAGCAGCCGTCGATACAAACAGTATCGACGGCTGCTTTGTAGGTTTTAGCAAGGTTTTGGACTTTTTCTTAGTATTTCGAGGGCTATGTTTTCATATCCGTAAACATATTCCAACTGCATTTATGGAGATTGAGATTGACACACAACAATATACTAAGAGAGAGAGAGAGAGAGATGTTGGAATGAGTTGGTGAGAATAAATGGCAGGACAGATGGAATACATCCAAAGCTGGATTAGTGACTAAGAAATTTATTCCTCGGGTGTCTTATTTAATGTAAGGACAAATACGTGGTTCTTTATGAGAATGTTCAGCTCTTATATTCTTGCAGGACACGGTTCGTTAAATGATAAACTGTATAAATTCGGCCTGAGCAATAACACCTCTGTTTTTGTGGAGAGCCCGAAAGTTGGAGCCATGTTTTGTATGACTGTCCACAATATTTGGACATCAGGACAGAATTTGATACTACTGTGGGAATAAAATATCCTGGTCAAGAGACTAAACTTATTGAAACTCCCTTTATTCTAAATGTGCTTCATGTTTTCGCCAATCAGGTGTTTAAAAGGTGAAAATTTCTGCTGACATGAATGGCATTGGATAGGTCCAGTGTGTTGCAGAAATTGAGTGGATAGCCAATAATTTTTATTAAGAGTAAGAATGTATAGTATAAATGCTTTATGAAGACAGTGCATAAGAGTTCAATGAAAGGAAGTGTTAAGAATTTTAAGTTCTACTTTTTTTTTCTTTTTTCTTAATTCCCCATTCTTTTTTTTTTTTGTCGTCTCCCCCCCTAACTGAGACCCTAAGCGTCCTGCCTACTGGAACTGGCACAACTTCCCGTGGTGTGGGTGAACACTCAGAAGCAGCTTTCCAGGTGACTGCTGCTTTTGGGTAGCCAAGCAGCCAGCACAAACAACACAAACCTTACACTATTACATGTCTAGCCCATTTTCACAGAGTTCGTAAAATACAGTATTACGGGGTGGATTTGAACTAACATTCTAGGAGCCGCCCTTAACAATAACACGTCCCCACACATACCCCCCCCAATACAATTTTAAGACTCGTTTCTAGGTGCAGAATGCTATCCTAGCCTTCATAGATGCGTGCAGGGCCATATTAACAATTACACAAAACACCCAAATACGTGGCCCCCCATAGGACAAGGAGGGGGGCAGTTGGCTGACCCTACTGAATATTAGTAATGACCTTCAGTAAATTATTGACATGTATCGCATAAACGTATTGAAGACATTTTCAAGAATTATATTAAAATAGGAAAAGAACTCATACCATGAAGAGGATCTGAAGATTTACGATACCACTTCTTGCTATGCTCTCCCAGATAATGTGCTATATAATGTGCTATGCTCTCCCAGAAATAGAGTAAACAAGGAAACTTAGTGAAACCACCTTACAAACCCAGAAAGAACCGACGCATCTTGAGTCCCCGTACAAATATCCTTTATAGCGCTGTTTTACGTGAACAGGCTTCTGAGGTGTAGTCCCAATTATCCTGTTCGCCAGATATACCATCCAATTTTGAAGACTCTTCGCTGGAAGGTGGACTGAGGTTTGATAGGTCTGCAATATGTAGCAACGCAACTACCACGTTTGTGTTGGTACGGTGCCAGATTTTTCTTGATATTTCAAAATAGGCTTCATATGCGCTGAAAAACATGATGGTATATTGAGATACACTACAGATTATATTTTTGATCCTCGGACTGTTTTAACTTTGATACAACCACCATATAAATGTAGCATTTATCATGATGTTTGTGGGATCCCCTATTCAAGCTATGGCAAAGGGCACAGAATTACGACTACCATAAAACCACCCCTCTAATATTGATCTGCAAATACTACAGCAGAAATAAGCGCACAACTTGAGTTGATCACGAATAAGCATTCTACAATAGGTTTTCTATGCACTGCAAAACGTGGTGCCATAACGTCCGAAGCTTTCCGTGCTTCGGACCTGTATAACGTCCACAAACATATCAGAACGAATCTGAGATAACTTATACCTTCATCTGATAGCCATAGCAAAGTGCAATTAAAATTTCTTATAATAGGAGTACTACAGGCTCATATATCACAGTATTTGGTACGCACTTATGTGATATAAGTACAGTATCTGAAACATACAAAACCTTCGATTTCCGCCAATCTATTGTGGCACTACCGAAAAACTGGTGACTTGTTGGATTCAGCAAACAAATATATTTATAAGAAAGAGTTAAATAAAACAAACTTTTTTTTGTTAAAAGTATTCTATAGTACTTCAGGTTCTCGACAAGCATGAGTCTCAGTATAATGTACTATAAAATAAGCGTTTCACCTGTTGATTTCCGAGAGAGAGAGAGCCTCCGTGGGCAGGAGCCGCAGTGTGTAGCACACGCTTCTTGATTAGACCGGGGTTCGAGCGATACGGAGGATGAGGAAAGGTCAGGGAATGACCACCGCATATCCCTGGAACAATATGGCCTTAGTTGCTAATGCTCCTAAAAACCAAATAACAACAGAGAGAGAGAGAGAGAGAGAGAGAGAGAGAGAGAGAGAGAACATGTTAGATTAGGTGTGTGTGTGTGTTTGCGCGCGTGCTTGCTTGCTTGCACTGGCGTGTAATTAAGTGCCAAAGTAACACAAGCTTGAGACGTCACTATATTGTGTCTATAATTCAGAGTATTCTTTCGATTTGCTGGACGAAAATCTCGAGTTTACGGAGAGAAAACATGCAACCCTTGCCTGAAATCAACCAACTTAACCACACTGTGAAAAAAGTCCATTGAAATTCCCTGAATCATTGACGGGATTCGAACTCAGGCCTTCTTCCACCCGGTGTGAAAATAATGATTATATTAACTATACTACTCGTGAGAACTAAAGTAAGCACACTTACTCCTGACAACTATTGCTCACAATCACAAGACTAAATTCATTTAGTATTTACTAGGGTGCTGCTTTTGGATGTGACTTACTGACTTCCCCTCGTTCAGTTTAGTTTTTAATTCATTATAGCGAGAAAGGATTATAAGAAGGTTAAGATTCATACATTTTGCAGAGAGGCGGTTTTTTTTATTTTATTATTATTATTTTTATTTATTTATTTTTTTTGTCTAGATAATAATTGTGAACAAGTGCAGATGGGAGTGGGGGGGAGGTATTAGTACCCGTAAGGCTCGATATTAGGTCATATAGAAAAAGGGGCTTTTGGATGTACCGTAGTAACATCCAAAGAAGTAGGCCTACTTCTGTCGGTGCGCGTTCAGCAGGCAGAGAGGATTTGAATAGTATCTTATGTCCAGTGGCTCCAGAACGTCAATTCAACTCTGCTTTGGTATACGGTGATGAACACAGAACTCTATAAAAGTCCAGAAATGTGTATAATGTTGTTTCGTTTTTATTTATTTATTTTTTTAATGAAAACTCCCAGCACGAGAGCTTTTAGAACCTATAATACTTGGTACCGTGCATGGGTTGAAGGTTAAAAAGATGAAAGAAGATAATAAATAAAATTTCTGTTTATACTCCCGGACGACCAAACGGTCAGAGGAGTTCGCAAGATAGATTGAATACAAGAAACAGCAGTCACTCAAGACACGTGTACTTATGCACCCACGCGCCTGACCACTAGGCTACGGCGGCGCCTTACTCGTTGACATTAGACTTGAATTTCTGTAGATTGTAATTTTCAGGAAATAAGTATGAAGGAAGGTTGTTACAGAAAACTGAAGTTAAATGAATAAATGAGGAAGAAGAAAAGTTGGTTCTGTCAGTTTAATGTTGGACAGTAAAAGGACATTGATTGATTGCGGTACGTGTTCGGACTGCTTTGGAAGAGAGCGGAAATTATAGAACCCAAATTCAGAAGAACACTGCCCATGGAAGTATCTATAGAAAAGGCATGCAGCAGAAAAAGAACGTCTCTGAGACAGAGTGAAAAGACTCTTAGACATGATTCATTAATTAACCTAACTGCCCTCTTTGGAATGCAATCTAGAAACCTGAGAGAGGTTTTGGGGACACCGCCCCAGATGGAACAATATTCCATGGTACGCCGGATTTAAGATTTGAAAAGCGAACAGCTGTTTGAAAGAAAATTAATGCCAAGAGCGAAAGAAAACGCCCAGTTTTTTAGAATCAGAGGAAGAAATATATGTCATGTGCTTATGCCAAGAGAGATTAGTAGTCAGGGTAATCCCTAATAGGGATATACACCTATGAGCCAAAACATTATGACCATCTACCTAATATGATGTTGGTCCTCCACGTGCAGCCAAAACAGCTCGTACCCGGCGAGGAATGGACGCTACAAGATTTCTAAATGTGTCTTGTGGTATCTGGTACCAACACGTAACCAGCAGATCCTTTTAACTCCTGTAAGGTCCGTGGTTGAGACGCCGCAGATCCGAGTTGCTGTTCCAACACAAACCACAGATGCTCGATGGGATTGATGTCTGAGAAATTTGGAGGCCAGGGCAATACCTGGAAGTCTTCCTCGTGTTCCGCGAACCAGTCTCGAACAATCCGGGCGGTGTGGCATGGTGCATTATCCTGCTCAAAGGCGGCACCGCCAGAGGGGAGACCACTGGCATGAAAGGGTGTACCTGGTCAGCAATGATGTTTAGGTGTATTTAGTGTCAGACGGCACCAGGGGTTTCCCCCATCTCCACGTAGTTTTCATTGTGGATGTACCAGTTCGCTGGAAATGCCAGAGATTTAAAAGTGTATGGATATTGTATATGTTTAGTGTCGTGTACCGTTGTGCATCTGGTCGTTTAGCCGCTGGATCCCTGCTGAGGCCCAACGTTGCCCCATGGAGGCAGACCAAGAACCCAGTAGTTTTAGTTTCACTCTGGCAGGTCCTGCCACCTAATTTTCTGAGATTTCAGTGACTAGGACCTAAAAAAAAAAAAATAAATAAAAAATAAAAAAATATATATATATAGATATACAGTATATAAAAGATAGATATACAGTATACAAAAACATATACACACACGTACATATATATATATACCAACGTCAATCTTGGGAGTTGATGTCGCTTGAGTTGATAGGCTGGGACGTGCGCAAAGATATTTTGGTTGTATTTAAATTTAGGTGTGAGGGGGCTTTGCTAGCATGAAGATAGAGAGGGGGGAGCTGAAGCGTGGGGGGGAGAAAGACAGAAGTATGGGGCAAATAGGGAAGACAGCCCCGAGTTTCAGTGGGGCATGCCCATGCCCCACACTCATTTCTATTCTGGTGAGGCATGGGTATGCCCCCCAGATTAGAAATGAGGGTGGGGTACGAGAGAATAGTCTCCCCGGGAAGTAGGGTTTAAAGGTGAAGGGGGCTGGGGTGCCCTCTTCAGGCTGCAGTAAGGCTTTGGGAGCTAGGCTGCGGTTTGTTGTCTCTATTCCTGTCCACTTGATTCAGGTTGGGACACTCATGCGGCAAGCCCCGTCCTTTTTTTATGATGTTTAGGTACAAAGTCTGTCGAGGGTCAAATGGCACCAGGAATTTCTTCCATCTCCGCGAGTGTTCGCTGTATCGAGGGACAGTACTCTGTCAAGACCAGAGATTTAAGTGTGTGGATCACGTGTTGTGTAGTATGTTGTGTCCATTGTTCTTTTGGCCTATTGACCATCGAGCCCCTAATGGGACCCGATGTTGTCCGTACTATGCCAACGAGGAGGCTGGCCAGGTGTACCTTGTAATTTATTATACTCTGGCAGGTCCCGCCGCCTAATTTCCTGGGATTTCAGCGGCTGGGTCCTAAGAAAAGAAGAAAATAAAATTGATAATCGCGGTGGTATTATTGCAAGATTGCTATTAAGAGACAGTATGTGGGGTTTGTTCGTTGAAATGACCGTGGGGTTGTACGCTAAGATGATAAGTTCTAGAGGCCTAATGGAGCAGGCAATAATTTTGGGGTTAATTTAAATTTGGATGTGTGAGGCTTTCGCGGTGTATAGTCAAAAGAAGGGTAGGGAGTCTGAAGGCTGGGGGAAGAAAGAGGCACATAGAGTAGATGGCCCCTGCAGTCAGTGGGGCATGCGCGTTCCCCACCAGAGGGAAAGAGGGAGTGGTAGGAGGAGGAGACGACAGCGAGCGTCTCCCCTGCCAAGAAATAGAAGTGAAAGCAGGCTAGTTAAGGTTACCAGCCCAGATCGCCATATGGCTAGATGGCAGCAATGTGCTGCAGTCATTTCTCTGAGTCTTGTTCAGGTTGTCAAATGCCTGTGCTGGATGAGGTTGTCTAATCGGGTTGTCACAATGTGATTTTTTTTTTGGTTGGTCGCGTCCAGTTATTTTATCCATGTCATGTTCATGTGTTGAATGAGATTGTCACGTCAGGTGGATACAACTGTGGGTTGTCATAGAGATTGTCACTTCAGGCAGACTCAGTTGTGATGTTTAATTCCTTGGTTGTTTCACCCTGGTCATGTCCAGTTCATCATCTGGGTAGGTTTCCGTGGTTGTGTAAACTTTCTGCTGGTCTGCACGGCATGGTTGTTTACTGCAGTGGTTGAGGCTGTGGGAGCGTCCTTCTTCTTGTGATGAGGTCCTGGGCCAGCTGCGCAAACGCCTTGTATGTGTCGACTTCAGTTATGACGAGGTCTTCTTGATTATGGAGGTTAAGCTGTGTTCTAGTGATGAACCTGCAATAGAGGTTCTCATATAGTGGGCAACTGTACTTTAGGTGCTCCCACGTTTCACGTTCACCACAGAGGCAAAACGGCGTATCACTCAGTCCAAATCCTTGTAGTTTATCTCTGATGGCCCCGTGTCCCGTCAACTGGTGAGAGCCACGGTGTATAATCCGGATATACCAGCCGTATGTTGGGTAGACATTTTCTAGTTATTGCACCTTTGCTGGACGTCTCCCAGTGGGCCTGCCAAATTTGTTGGAGGTAAGTGGAGAGACGGTTCCTTTCTACTTTGGGATTATTTGACAGATCTATGGTATAGTCGAGGCATGTTGCCATTCTGCCTTTGGTCAGTTGATACAGTAGCCCATGCTTAACAATCTCTAGGTCCAGAGGGAGGGATCCCATTAGGGCCTGGAGTGCGTGAGTACTTACAATGTTACATGCTTTCGAGATGGTTATGAGTATGTGTCGCTGCATAGCCCAATTTTTTCCGGTTCTCTACAGTGGTAGCCTTGCGATACCATATTCCAGCAGCATATGTAATTGCTGGCAGGAAAATAGCTTTATAATAGAGGCTGAGGGTTTTCTCCTCAAACTCAATTCCTTAAGGGCGATTCGCGCAAAAGCGTGGAATATCTTCTAATTTTCTTTCGTAAGTGCATGATATGTGGTGTAAAGCTCAGGTTCTTGTCTAGTACGACTCCAAGGTACTTTAATTCGGTGATAAGCTTAATTGTGTTACCTTGTATCTCGATTTGAGGGAGTTGTCTGGTATTTAGGGCTCCTTTTAATAATATAGACCTTGTCTTGCATGGTTATCAATCGTGTCTCTAACATTTTAGGTTCCACGTGTGGTGGGTGTAAAGCACATAAATTTAGAAATCATTGTTCAGTAACTGAGGGGGAGAAGACAGAGAGTGGTAATCAATGGACACTGCTTGTCGTGGACTAATGTTATTAGTGGAGTCCCTCAGGGCTCAGTGTTGGGTCCATTATTGTTTTCTGTATTCATAAATGATATTGATGATGGTATATCAAGCTTAATGTCGAAGTTTGCAGACGATACAAAGGTAGGCAGGGTTGTCAAGGACACTACTGACACTATGCTGCTGCAACAGGATCTGGAAAGGTTGAGCAGATGGGCTGAGAGGTGGCAAATGAAGTTTAACATTGACAAATGTAAAGTACTACACATGGGAAACAGCAACCCCAGAGCAACGTATCAACTCTGTGGTATTACACTGACAGTGGTAGAGAATGAAAGGGACCTGGGGGTGGTTGTGCAGGCAGATATGAAGTTCTCTGAGCAGTGCAGACGGGCTGCAAGAGTAGCTCATGGTGTATTGTCAATGATATATAGGAATTTTTCTAGCAGGGATAAGGAGGTGATTATTCCCTTGTATAAGGCAATGGTCAGGCCACACCTAGAGTACTGTATACAGGCCTGGAGGCCTCATTTCAAGAAGGATGTAGAGCTGCTGGAACGAGTACAGAGAAGGGCAACAAGATTAGTGAATGGAACAAAGGGGTGCTCTTACGAAGAAAGGCTTAAGATTTGCAAATTACAGTGTCTGGAGATTAGGCACCAGCGAGGTGATCTGATAGAGGTGTGTGTGTGTGTGTGTGTGTGTGTGTGTTGAGCGCCAAGTAACGAAGGCTAAGAAGCATCAGCATAATGTATGTAACTGCATGTACTTTTCGGTTGGTTTTCTGGACCAAAAACCCGAGTCTTGGGAAAACAATTACTCAACGGTCGCGTGAGACCGATTAACTCAACCAAGTCGTGAAAAACTTTCATAAGAATTCTTCGCGCTATTCACGTGATTCGAACTCAAACCTTTTCTAACCCGTGTGGGAGGACTGCGATTATAATCACTGTGTTACTGGCGAGGGATCGTGCCAACTGAGCTCCTAGTGACCAGCACACAGAAATCATCACCAACAGCTATAGCTACCCGAACATCCATACCACAGCCAGTGCAGTACATGCAATAAGAACATGGCTGACGGGTGAGCTGCCAGCAGAGTGCCTGGAGTCACTCTATCCTGAGTCAAACTAAGCTTACTACTTCTATTTTGTTGTTGTTGTTTGTTTATTTGGTTTTTAGGAGCATTAGCAACTAAGGCCATATTGCTCCGGGGATATGCGGTGGTCATTCCCTGACCTTTCCGCATCCTCCGTAATTGGTGGTCACGGGCTCGAACTCCGGTCTAATGAAGCGTGTGCTACGCACTGCTGCTCCTACCCACCTGGATAACTACTTCTAGTGGAAACTATATTTACTGCTAGATGAAATTAAACTGAAATTACAAAAACATTAGAAAATATTCAAACACTTATAACACGGTGAAACATATTGAATAAAACACCAATTATAATACAATTAAATGCTCTTAAAAGTAGCCTACACTACAATTTTAAATATAGAACTGCACAATAATCATAAGCTAACGTAAAGTAACAACTTCAACAACTATTAGTGCACCTCCAAATCTGCAAAGCTGGTTTTCAGGCAGCTAATTTAGTCAATTAATAAGACTAAGCCGAGGATTTCACTTTCCCCCATGAACTCAGGGGCCTTTTCCACACAAGTTGAGTTCCTGGTGGAGTTTAAAAACCGAAAACTAAAATATACGCAAATTACACGGACGTGCCTCTTAACCTTACTTTGGTGTAAATACAATTAAGCTGTCTAGATCTGTTTAAGACGTGTCAAACGTCTTCCCCACAATCTAGATATGTTTTTGCATGAAAACGCTTCCCTTTCAGATCTCCCCTCACCACCACCCATCACTGACGTTGATATGAATGCTAAAATAACCAGGTTAAAAAGCAGTCCCCTTAATTGTACATCAATGTAATCGACTTTGACTCTACATGAAATATTGCACTCCATTCTTACTGTTCAGATGAGTGTTTGTCTCATTGAAACACCAACTTCACAGATAAGGATGAGCTTGGAAGGACGAAGTTTAAGATATTGTGACACTTTTCTCTTTGTGTGCGCGGAATCACTTATCTTATTTTTATATATACTTCACCTCGACAGAGCAGCTATTGATAAGAAATACAAGTACTATTTTGAATATATCGTACGCCCTGATAACAATAAATTCAGATTTAATCGAGTTTTTCTTCAACATATTCAATGCCTTCATATAGTACATTTAGTATTGTATTGTAAATGATGTTTTTAAAGTCGCGAACTCACACGGCTACAGATATCTCCAGTTACACTTGGGGAACAACATGCTCCCTCTATAAGATATCCCTCACAGAAAGAAGAACAAAATAAATACCGGTCACGCTAATTTCGATCACAGATTCTACTTCCTTTTGTACCGACTTGTTAGAAATAACGGCTAGCTTTGGGAGATACACAGAATAATAATTTAACAGCAAGGGCGAGCAGAGGTGTAAGTGATTCCTGCTTCTAATGAAACATGCAAAAAAATTGGCTGAGTTATGGTTACTAAGAGTGAAAACAGCTGCATATATACTTGCATGTACGATAATAATAATAATAATACAGACACTGGAGAGATATCCGAAACATGGTGCTGCTTTGGCATCAAGGATGCAGGATTTGAATATGAGGAGTAGAATATGTACAAAAAAGCACAAAACTGTCATATCGGGGCCACCAAAGAATTAACTTAAATGCTCATGTGTATTATATCCATAAATTGCATGTTTTCTGATCGATCTGCTTGTTTTGCTGAATGAAAAATGCGAGTTACCAGGAGGGGAAAACTTGCTATCCACACCCTAGACTGACCAACTCAGCCAAGAAATGAAAAAAGTACATAAAAGTTCCTGGCATCATTGACGGATTCGAACCAGGGAAATTTCCACCAGGTGTGGGGAGAATGGTGATTATAACCACTATACTACCAGAGTGGTTTTTCTGGGGGAGGGACCTTACTCAGGTCCCCCAGAAACATGGTTGAGTAAGTCTGTCTCAGGCGTTATCCACGCCTGTTGAGACAGACTTACTCAGCCATGGAGTGAAAAAGCCCATTACAGTTCATTATTGAGGATTTGAACCCAAGCCTTTTGCACTCAGTTTCCGGAGGACAATGATTATAACCAGTGTGCTACACCTGCACAGAGTGTACAAAAAGGACAGATGGTACAAGGGGAGGGTTATGCTCTTAGTTAATGCTTCTGCATATTAAATCTACATTCAGTGGACATGGGTGGCCAGTGCAACGCTGAGTCAGTTTGCTCAGACATGAAGCACTGGGGAAAACAAAAATTAGGGTAGGAGTGACTTAATGACTGTGAGGAGTATAACTAACAACTTACAAACAATATCAAGCAGCCCAGTAAATCAGAATGTCTTATAATGGGGAATTTTAACTCTTCATTTATATGGCAGGATGATTAATGATAATAATCAAGGTACTGTAACAAGATCTTGAAAAACTAGACAGATAGCTAAGAAGTGGCAATTGAAGTTTAACACTGACAAAACATATGAGGAGGCATAAATTCAAATTGAGGAAGTATGGTTGCAGAACAAATGTGCGGAAGCTTGCCTTTAGCCAAAAGCGGTTGATTGCTGGAACAAACTTCTGTCTGATGTGGAAGTGGATAGCTTGGATAAATTCAAAGAATTAACAAACTGTTGGAGGGGATGGATAGGTGAAATGGGAAAGTTAGATTTTTTTTTTTTTTTGGCTGATGCTATATTAGCTTGCTTTCTTGCATTATTTGTCACTACTAATACTAAATACTGCATATGAATAGTAGTAATCCCAGATTAACCGCGTGATACCACGCTCACGGTAAAAAAAAAAGTAAAGTGCAGCCATTATCAACCCACTGCAGGATGGAAGCCTCCTCAACAATTCATGCTGAGGGAAATGGACCATAATCTGCCACGCTGGTCCAGTGCGGGTTGGCAGATCGACCGTATTCAGCAGTCAGGGGCTTGAACCCCGGTCTACTCAAAGAGCGTGTGCTACTGCACTCCCGCTCCTGCCCACTCGGCTACGGAGGCCTATGGTAGTGGGAAAAGAAAAAAAAGGGGGGATTACGCTGAGCATTGCAGACAGGCTGCTAGGACAGCTGATGGAGTTTTGTCAACGATATACAGAAATCTTTTGTTATCAGAGATAAGGAGGTAATTATCACGTTTTATAAAGCAATGGTTAGACCACCTGTTGTTGTGTACTGCATACAGGTCTGGAAGCCTCACTTTAGGAAGGATACGGACCTGTTGGAAAGGGTGCAGAAAAAAACGGCGAAATTAGTAAAGAGAACAAATTGGAACAGTTCAGCATTAAGGGCAAGTTACTGCTGTAGATCAATAGATGGTTGAGTGTGTTAGAAGACAGTAGTTATCAATGAGCACTACTCTTCTTCCACTATTGTTATTCAAGGCATCTGCGGAGTTCATTGCTGTGCCCAGTGTTTTTTCTATATTTATTAATAATATTGATGAAGGCATATTAGGCTTAATGTCATCAGATGTTATTAAGGTTTGTCTGGTGGTCAGTGTATGAGTGTATGACACTGTAACAAGATTTTAAAAAATTAAGCAGATGGGCTGAGAAGTGGCAATTAAAGTTTAAAATTAACAAATACAAGATACTGCATATGAAAATGATGGTTGGATGATGAAAGATAGATGTGCGGAAGTTTGTCTTCGGAACGAGTATCTCGTGGGAACAGGCTTTCATTCTGGTATGAAAGTGAGTAACCTGAATAATTTTATGGAAGGACTAAGACAAACTATTAGAGGAGCCGGACGGCGATGTAGGGAGGTTTTTTTTTTTTTTTTTTTTTTTGCTGATGCTGTTAATCCTGCTTTCTTGCATCATTAGCCACTTCTAATACTAAATAAGCCAAATACAAAATGTCACGAAAATCTATCCGCTGAGAGTTGAGTTATTACATACAGACGGATAGACAAAGAAATAATAATTGTGAAATTTTTATAAGTTTGATTTTAATTAAATTTTGGAATCTCTAACAGAGCTAAATATAATTTAACGAAAATCCAGCAAATGGCAATTCAATTATTAGATACAAGCGGACGGTGGGAGGGACAAATAAATAATTGTCGGATTTCGGCTGGTCCGATTTTAATGAAATTTTATTAAAATCATTTTAATAAAATTTGTTGATGGCTCGACAAATTTTTATAGGAACGAAATATAAAAGTTTATGAAAATCCATCCATTAGGTATTGAGTTATTACATGCGAGCGGACGGACGGATGGACAGACGAACGTGCTGATCACAATAGGTGCTTAATGCATATGTGCTAACACGCCTAAAAAGGCTATTGTATGGATAGATCTGCCAGTATGTTGAGTAGTGTTTTCTTCCTTTGAGGGTCACGTCAGGTTAAAGCCGCATTTACTCAGAGAATGGTCCAACATTATGTGGTAAGTGTTCACGTTTCAATGACGAGTGTCTACAATTTATTATGGGAACAAGAATACCCAAACAATACCTCAGACGATACGGTTGTTAGAATTTCTGCAGTTATTATAATTTAATTTCTATGTGCGGATATATCTTTCCGGATAGATCTACATAGTTGATTTAAATGAATCAGCAATTCTGTACAGAATCTCAAAGATATTTTTTGTTTGTTTGTTTGTTTGTTTTATTTTAGGGAGAGGGAGCTGTGACAAACTGAACAATTTTGCAACTAATTGCAGCCCATGATCCAGCGTCGAGATGTATGATTTGATTCTCCTTTTCGGTGCTTTCTTCAGGAGACAAAATATCGTCAGGTACAATCAAGTGTTTGCCTTCCACTGTGAGATAACCTTTATAATGTTAGTTTTGTTCAGCATCGTTGTATCTAGTTACCAGTTTTTTGGAATATTTTCTCCACTTGAGTGTATAGACGTAAGACTGGATTCAAAATTTATTAATCAGTACTGTCTCATCCTGACCACTCACACTGTCCCAATAGCTTGGAATAAACGTGTTGGGTTAAACATACCGTACCCAGGCATTTCAGAAGCAAGTGAAGACGATACGCGTAATTACCACGAATATTATCAGTGGGTTGGCTTGTTCTTATTTATTCAGGCCCTTATGTTCTATTTCCCTTTTTATCTCTGGGATATTTGGGAAGGTAAATTGCTGAAATTTCTTGTACCACAGAAATGTTTAAGTCCGGAGAATCAAACTACCACAAAAATACTTATTGTAGAATATTTACGCCGCTCCTGGGGAAGGCACTTCTTTTATGTGACCGCTTATGTGTTCTGTGAATGTTTAAACTTCCTAAACGTTTTTATGCAGATGTATCTGATACGCTTATTTGTGGGTATGGATTTCTTTTCTCTCGGCATTATGGCAGCACAGCAAGTGGATGAAAACCTACATCCATTAATAGAGTTCTTTCCTCTGATAACGAAGTGCTATTTGCACTTATTTGGAGAAACTGGAGCAATACAAAGGTTCGACACGATCTGTCTTCTTGCTATCAACGTTTTGAACTCTAAGATATACTTGTTCCTCTGGTACTGGTTTTTATTTCTAGGGGCCCTGTCCGCATTGGATCTTGTTTACCGTTTAGCCACCATCGTGAGCCCTAGATTTCGTTATTTCATTCTTTCTCTTCGTGTTGGTCGTGCGGAGCAAAGACTTTTGAGGGATATATGTCATAAAGCACATCTGGGAGATTGGTTTCTTCTGTGTATGCTGGCTAAAAATATGCACTCTGTTCTGTACAGACAGTGTTTGAGAGAGGTCTACTTTTATCTCTACCCTGATCAAAAGGAAAAGACTGCATAGTGAGGCATGACGAAGAGAATAAACGAATTAGCGAACTGATAACCGAGCGTTAAGACGTGATAATAATTATATCAATCAAAACAACTGCATGTAATGAAATATGGACTTTTTTTTCCTTTAATCTTTACATTACATAATGACGATTTACAAAGGAACTGTTAATCTGTGGGATATAGTGGAATATATCTAGTTTATGTAACTGGAGAAAAGCTACAGCTATGTATTTATGTAATAACAAATAAAAGAAATAACAAAAAAAAAAAAAAAAAAGGCCTTTTATTTTAATTTTTTTACTTCTATGAAGGACTTCTGGCTAATGTACGATAACCATTCATATTTTCAACCGAAACTGTCATGCAGTATTTTTATGAAAATATCGTATATTAATACGATATTTTCATAAAAATACTGCATTTTTTTGATAACCTTGTAAAGGACCTTTCTAAAAGGCTCGCGAAAAAAAATTCTGTGCAGAAAATGGATTCAAAGTTTTACACAAAGAAGCACTGATTTTTTCCATTCACCCTGAAAAATCGCAGATTACAGACTACCTGACCTAATCAAATAGTTCCGGGACTAATTCTGGAATAAGGAAGCCACATCCGCCATTCTGTTATTTAACAAAGCCAAAGTTCATCCTGTTTCATTTGGCTTCATAAGGTTACCTACATTTTCCATGTCTATGGACAGTTGGCCTGTTTTTCTGAAAAAGAAAATCAGAGTTCTGGCGGACTGCACACCCCATGCCCTAGCCTTTGCGGACGACTTGATTCTCCTTGTAAAAGGAAACACAAGAGTGGTTGTAGAGCAATGATCAAATGGCGCAAACAACACAACAGAACACACTCAGACTCGCAAGTTTTTATTTCCTTTTATATTTTTTTCTGGCCTGCTATGTAGAGTTTCTACACCATCATAGGCTTGATGGGCGACTCCCTAGGAGCCATCCTATTACATGAATACCACGCATACTCCAAAGTACCGCCTTCCATTGGTCAACGGTCCAAGAATGGATGACCTTAGACCAAGCTAGACGGATTCTAGCATTTGCCGGGTGATTAGTGGTTGTCTGCACGACCGTGGTAACTCACACCATGCAGCGTCCTGCACACTGTACTGGAGCTGACATATGTCCCAGTTATCTCACTGAAGGCTAGTATATGCTACGACAAAGTCAGCCTGCGTTCAGAAGGGACAGAAGAGATCCCTACAAAGGACTCTCTTCCGTCAGCTTTGGAAGTTTTCTGGGAGCTTCCATTTCACTTCCATCACCACTCGTCGACCTAAGGATCTTCATTGTCGTTGAAATGTTATGTACAGACCGATTGCTTTCGTAACACCCTATTATAATTCCGCACTGGAAGTCTTTTAACTCGACGGAGTTAAGACTTCCATAATTCCAACACCTTGCATTCACAATCATACTACTGTGTCCTCGAAGGCCTATGAACACATTTATAGTTGTGCCTGGGTAGGACGTGACCAACTATCAAAGGAAGAGTTGCTAGATATTAATGGTAGGGAAGTGTACATCAGTTTCGTTTATTCATTTTAGCTTAAAGTACCTATTCTGAGAACTCAGCCTGTCCCCTAAAATTTCTTAACTTTATTTATTTATTTTTACTGTATTATTAACTGTGACTTACGATTTATAGCTTTATATGAAATTCCATGTATATATACTTATGACGGACATTGCATTATTAGTTTTGTGCACTCTTCGTTCTTCCTACTAATTGCAATAAAGATATTTATTATTTTGTATTGTTACTGTACGCAGTATATTCCCATATGCACAAAAATATTCTCTAAAAACGGAGTTGGTAAGAACGAGAGAGAGAGATTCGAACTGAGTACAACTTTAATCCCAGTTCAGATAACGTTGAAAAAAACTCAAAAAGAAGAGCTTGATAACTGCAATAGAACCTCATCTGTAATACAACAGCAACACAGCATTACTACAAAAAAGAGCAAATGAAAAAGAAATGATAAAATCATCATAAAATTCAATTGCGACTATTTCTCCGGATGGTTCTGTCGCTTTTCTAGATAACGATTATCCCACTTGAATTTAAACTTAATATTATCATTTCTGTATTCAATATTAACACGAGGCATGTTTCAAAGTTTTGAAACTGTACCTGCTATTTGGAATCGAAACTCTGTAGGATTAGGAACAGTTTCTTTTCGAAGAGCAGCCTTCGCTGTATTACACTTCGTGCAACTTTTGAACCCACACAGCTGATAACTTTTGACTTTCAAAAACCTTGAGGTCGGGTATTTATAAACAGGGTTTTTTTTTTTTTTTTTTTTTTTGCTTGCGAAAACAGTTCCTCCTATAAGAAAAATGGGAAAATTTTCAGAAAAAGTAGGGTTGTTCCTTTTTTTTTAAGTTCATACTGTACTAGAAATTAAATTTCACTAAAAAAATACATTTCATACGAAATCCCAGCCGTAGTATTGTTTACCCAGAAGAGTATGCATTTAAACATTAGTTTACCTAATATTTTGTCTGTATTTATTATTCTATTAGATATCAACTGACTTTGATTACACCAAAAAAGATATTGTTGCAAAATTTATCCTCTTCAGAAATTCTGAATCAAAGTTTTATTCATAACAAGGCCCTACTGTCTAAACTTGGCTGTGAGGAGCATTTCCAAAGCTTCACCAGAAAAAAAGAGATCTGAACATAGTTTTTGTTTTTCTAACCTGGCTGAATATTCTCTCGCAATCGGCACTGCTATGAGGAATTATTAAAATGCCAAGGATGACTTAGAAAAACTTGTTAAATTTGATATTTCCTTGTGCACTTCTCGATTGCTCGACAAAGGACCACTGTACATCAGTTCTTGCTTCTTTTATGATAATACACTGCTCGACAAAATTAACACGTAGAAAACGTGATGTAGCTCTGTTCTCTGATGAGTCACGTTTTAGCCTACAAACAGATTCTAGGTGCTATTTCATCTGGAGACAACGAGGAAGTGTAAAGTGTATTCGTGTCTAGCGTCACCGGAGGTTTCCTCCAACTCCGCTATGAGACAACGAGGAATGCGGTACCATCCAACATCAAAGAAAAGGGACATGTACAGTGGAGGCGGTGTTCTCATATGGGGCGGAATAATGATCAATGCCCTGCCCGCACCCCTTCATGTTTTTGATAGGGGTACCGTAACTGCTCAGAGCACAACAACGCCACTGCACATAGAGCTCAAGTGGTGGAGGAATATCTTGAAACTGAAGATATCCAACGACTACCGTAGCCAGCACGATCATAGACTTAAATCCGATCGAATATGCGTGGAACGTCCTTGGACGTCGTATTGCAACACCGATAGCCACTTGGTGAGCTAAGGTTTGTGTGGGGGATTTGTTGCCACAAAATGTTATAGACACCCTTATATAGAGCATAGTTCGCCGCTGTCAGAGGCGAACTATGCTCTATATTTGAGCCGTTAGAGGGGATCATACGTCGTACTGATGTCATGTGACCATATTTTCGAGCATCTTGTATCGACGTCTGTAATTCTTATACAACCCTTATAAATGTCCCTTATACCTGTCCGAAGTTTTTCGGTCTCCTCATTGCATCATTATTTTATGGTACACCACCATAACAAATTTTGTCCCGCTTCATTGCAAGCTGCACCAGTTACACCACGTTTTCTATGTGTTCTGTTAATTTTCTCGAGCAGTGTAGTATCTGCAGGTTCTTACTCTGAAACTGACAGAGCTTATGCTATAAAACATCTACTGCTTCATCCTTTTTTGTTTTTTTTTACTTTTTATTTGTGCCTCAGCACAAACATTTTTTATAACATCATTATAACATAAGAACATCATTTTTAAATGTGAACTTGTACACTATGTAGCCACATTCAGCCCAGCGCCGGCCATAAGCATGTTCAACCGGTTCTGTCGAACAGGGCCCCATGTTCAAATGGTCTAAATGATAATATTATCCACGTCTTTTCGGCATTTCTATCTACGAGCCCACCGCCGTCTTAATGTGTAGTTACCCACATTATCGTCACTCCAAGAACTGTAAAATTTGAAAAAAAAAAAAAAAAAAAAAAAATATATATATATATATATATATATATATATATATATATCACTATTACAAAAATATCGTGTATTTTTGTATAGGGTCCCCGCAAGTAATTCTTGAACAAGGTCCCACAAATTTTGGGGCTGGTCCTGATGCAGCCATAAAGTACTTCCTCACTGAGCAAAAGAACGGAATCTTCTCTTTTATAGA
The DNA here is from genome assembly GCF_048544385.1 of Mastigoproctus giganteus. Classification (NCBI taxonomy): domain Eukaryota; kingdom Metazoa; phylum Arthropoda; class Arachnida; order Uropygi; family Thelyphonidae; genus Mastigoproctus; species Mastigoproctus giganteus. The sequence goes on along the minus strand of NC_143583.1, from coordinate 162,858,514 downwards.
CTCGCTTTGACCTCGGTAATAGAAATACGAGTAAGTCAGAATCACCCTTCTGGTTTAGTCTGCTATGATATTCAATTTCCAAAATGGAAGTGGAAAATTTGAAAACTGTGAATGAAATAAATTTGCACATAATATTCTTCAACATATCCAGGAGTAACACCCTCAATATATGGATATGAGATACATTGGATTGAACAGCTATATTCGGATATTCAAACGTTGGTACAACATTTAAAAGAAAGCAAGCAAATTGCTTTATTCAAAGCAAGAAGAGAGAAACATGAAGAGACTTTCTGCACGCGTGAGGATAGCATCCCTAGAACTATCAACTTTGTAAGTTGATATTTCCCTGAAGTTTAAGACCGCTTTAACCAGAAGCTTGCGATCCAAAAGTTCTTTTTCTTGGGGGAGTTCTTTAATTTGCTTCTTTCAGAACTTCTTTTGGATCATGAAGTGGATTTGGCTGGGTCATCAGTGGCACTCATTAGTAACTGTTTGTTGTACTTTTCGATATGGTAATTCTTAAAAGTATTCATATTGTTTTGTTTTTTTTTTCACACTTCTACCCTCTTCTTTACACTGACTTATCAAAGATTGCCACTCTTCTACCAACACATTTAATCAGGAACAAACACATGCTTCAAAAACTTTTTTACTACAGTGGAATGCATCATTTAAAATTGTTTAAATCTGTCCTTCCTTTTAGCACTTCTCTCTAGATAGTAGCAAATGTCTGCCAAGTATTGATCTACTTTCATGCAGATCTTTTCAGCACACAAATTAATAAGACAGCAAGGATAGCCTATTTAACACAAAGGGCTCGATCTTTTCTCATAATACCTTTGCTATGCCTACCACAACAGGCGTATTTTCGACACTAAGTGCCGGACAGTTTTTTTGAAGGAAGTCCACATACTTTCAGGTTGTTCAATAAAAGCTGTCCAATGTCGTACAGTCAGCTGCCAATGCTAGCACTGAGAGCAGCTGCTTTAGACATTTCTTTCTTTCTTTTTTTTTTTTTTTTTCATTGCAAAAGATCACCAAAATGGGATATAGCTTGGGCCCACTTTGATTACTGCCATCTGTAGCAATTGAAAATAGTCCATTTTTCAGAGCCATCTCTTTTTACAAACTGTTTCTGCAAACTGTTTACCCTCGAGGGTAAACAGTTTGTAGAATCACCCTCCTTCCCCACGCCAAGTGTAAAAGACCTTAGTTCAAATTCCGTCGATAACTTGAGGAATTTTTATTGCCTTTTTCACAACGTGACTGAGTTAATTGGTCTCGGGCGGGTTGGGGTTCTCGTAGGTGGGACAGTTTGTATAATCACCGTCCTCCCCGAGACCGGGTGTAGAACACCTGAGTTAGAATTACATCAATGATGCGAGGAATTTTAGTAAGTCTTTTTCACAAAGTGGCTGGGTTAGCTGTTCTTAGGCGAGAGTAGCATGCATTTTTTTTCCAGGAAACTCAAGTTTTTCATCCAGCAAACAGAAATCGACCACAGAACACAAGCAGTTTATAGACATTATTTGTAAAGGAATAAGAGAAATTTAACTCAATATGATACGTAGAACACTTCCTCATGACACTCTCCAAATGTGTCATTTGGAGAGTGTCATATGTTCTACAACGTAGAACATATTGAGCATCATAACTGTCTTATATTAATCACAGACATATTATATATGGCGCGATATGGCCTAACTAGCTGATGCGCCTAAAACTCTATAACAACCAACCAGCGAGGATAGTCGCATAGTATCGTGTCAGATTTATGTAGTATTGTGTTTTGTTCTGTTGTTATGTCTCTGGCTGCTTGGCCCCTAGTGGGCCCCTACGTTGCCGGTCACCACCACTGGGAGATGAACCAGGCTGCCCATCATACTCTGGCTGGTCTCTGTCAGGGTCGCCTGAGTTTCCTGACAGAGGCCAAGATATATATATATATATATATATATATACACACACACATATATATATATACTGTATATACAGGGTGATTCACTACCAGTGCGAAAAACTTGCAGGAAGTGTAGGGGACACAAAGACGAATCGGAATCACATAGCATTGCAGGGTCCGAAATGCCTTCGTCATGCGGTAGAGGACGTTGAACGGGAGGTCGCGTGAACAGCGATCCCGCTGGAAGTCAGCATTTGCGAACCGTTTCTGTTGAAGAAACCAAGTAGCAAAAGTCCTCCGGAGTGGATAATCCGCAGGCTCCAATGATTGGACGCGTTCCAGATGGTATGAACTCATTTGGTTTGTTGACAGTATCCTCCATACAGTGGATTGGGAAATACCCAATCGTTGGCCTATCGCTCGAGTACTCGTACTCGGATTGCCTTCTGCAAGACGTAGGACATTCTCCTCATTGTCTGGCGTCCTCGTTGTTCGCTCTCGATTCATGGTACCTCTCGTGAAACAACCAGTCTCACGTAACCTTCTGTGCACACGTGCGAAAATCGTATGATGAGGAGCACGCCTGTGCGGGAAACGTTCCTGGTACAAGCGCAGAGCGGCGCGCCCGTTACAGTCCGCAGCTCCATACGCGAGGTGCATGTCAGCCAGTTCAACGTTTGAATACTCGTCCATCCTACTGCCTCGGGAACCGGTTCGCAAATGCTGACTTCCAGCGGGATCGCTGTTCACGCGACCTCCCGTTCAACGTCCTCTACCGCATGACGAAGGCATTTCGGACCCTGCAATGCTATGTGATTCCGATTCGTCTTTTGTGACCCCTACACCTCCTGCAAGTTTGTCGTACTGGTAGTGAATCACCCTATATATATATATATATATATAGAAACCACAGGTGGCGCCTAACCCTAAATACTATGCCACTATTGACTTATTATAATGTTAAGAATATTAAGAAAATTAAATTTAAAAAATAAATAAGAATAGCAAATTTCGGGGCAGCATTAATGCCTGAACCACCGCATGTTGCTTAAAATACAAAATAAAGTAATTAATTCAATGCCAGTAGCATGGCAAACTAAATGAGCAAAAATAAAATAAACCATATATCACAAGATAACATAAAGGGGAGGTAGGGGGGGAGGGGTATTACAGAAGCAAACGTTCCTAAAATAATTTAGAACAAGCCAAAAGTTACAAAATATCGTAACAAATTATAATTTAGAATCCAATTAATGGCGCCTCCAGAATGGCACCCTTTTCCGAATTATATGAAATATAACTTAAAAATGAAACGAAAACCAACTACAATACTGGACCCAATAAAATCATTAACAAAATGAAAGACTGACCATTATGCCCCATCTCGACAGAGGACCACAAGGCCAATAATGGTCAGGAAATCACTGCTTTTATTTTCGAATAGACAAATCCAAGCATACACGAACCAACACACTGATTGCTCCGCGGATTCAATGGATTTGAATAAAGATGGTCCTTATGCAGTGAGAAATTAACAGAAACAGAATATATATCTCATGTGGCAACACCACACGACTGACAGTAACTGCTGAACCGAAATATATAACAGAAATTAGGATATAGAGGGATCAATAAGTGTATTGGTTCGTGTATGTTTATATTTGTCTAATGTTGGAAAATAAATGCAGTGAATTTTTGGCTTGTTCTAAATTATTTTGGGAACGTTTCCTTCTGCAATACCCTTTCTCCTCTCCCCTTTTATGTTATCTTATGATATAGGGTTTATTTTATTTTCGCTCATTTGGTTTGACATGCTACTGGTATTAAATAATTATATATATATATATATATATGCATGCACACACACACACACACACACACTGGTGTTCAATGAAATTGAATCACCCCATAAAATTGTAATTGTCGTCCGAATAACGAAGTATAGGGTAATATTTCTTACAGATTGCATAGATAAGATTGACAAGCGTAGGTGATGACGTAATATTGCATCAACTGTTACTTTTAGCTATATAAGCGCGCTCTGCAAAGGTTGCAGTCATTTCTTGCTTGTGTCAGGGTGGCGAGTTACGTGCAGTTGACGCCACGAAGAAAGAGTGCTACTGTTGCTTTACGTGAGGAAGAATGTTCTTCCTGTCATATTGCTTATAGAGTGTCTTGTAATCAGTCGACAGCGAGTAGATTTCTTTCCAAAGTCATTTCTGCTGATAGGAAAAAAGGAACCGGACGCAAAAACAGGACCGCGTTTTGAAGCGCTTATACCTTGAAAACCGTAAAACTTCTTCGTCTGAGCTGAAAAGAGAGTGGGAAGAACATACAGGAGTAGTAGGAAGTGCAGTAACAGTCAGAAGACGCCTCTTAAAAAAATGGACTTGTAGCCCGTCGACCTAAGAGGAAGCGCCTCATCATACAAAAAATGAAAATGACCTGATTAATTTGGTGTAAGGAGTATGTCAAATGGACCCCCGAGCAGTGGAGGTCAGTTTGCTCAGATGAGAAGAAATTCAACCTGCATGGCTCTGATGGGAGACAAACGATTGGCCGTAGATGTGTTGAAGAATACCATCCAGACGGTATTGGTGTCTAGAGTGAAATTCCCTACTGGCTGGTAGGGAATTTCACTGTTTCGTATCGCGGAGTAGGTCACCTGCAGTTTATAAAAGGTTCCGTAAATGTCAATGGATACCTAGCTATATTGGAAGACAAATTGCTGCCAACTATTAGAGACCATCACTGCATATTTCAGGATGACTCTTCTCCTTGTCATCGGGCGAAAAGTGTAAGTAGGCACTTCTGTAGTTACTTTAGCTTCATTTCTGCATTAGAGATTCGACTGTAATATGTTTACATTTGTTACAGGTGAAAAAATAATTGGAAGAACGGTCCATTACAACTCTTAGCTCGCCAAGAAATCGCCCGGACATGAATCCTATAGAGAACCGTTGGCATCGTGTGGAATCTGCAATTGCCAGAAAGAAACCAGAAATAATAATAATAATAAAAACCAAAGACCCTTTGTGAACTTCAGGAAGCCATAATTCGTGTTTGGAACCACGAACTGTCAGTTGATTATCTTTAGAAATTGATCTTGTTAATGCCTCGACGGTGTGCTGCTGCTGTCATCAGGGCCAGAGGCGGTTCAACTAAATATTAGTTTGCACCTGGTGAAAACAAAATGAAACCTTTTTATTTTGTTTTCCATTTAAAATGATAAACTGAAGCAAATTGAGGACTTCTGATAACATTTCAGCCACAATTGTCGTGTTTACCAAAACTATTGTATAAAGGTTGCAAATGCTCATTTTGGAATATTTTGAGAGCACCTGTCAAATATTAATTAGCTTTGCCTTAACTATTAATAAATATCTTTTGTTTATATTTCTATTTGTGATGCTAGTCATTAATGTAACGTACCATCGCGAAAAAGGGTTAGAAATGTGAAATTCCTAGGTGATGTACTTTCTTTGAACACCAGTGTACATACTGTAAACACGGCAAGTGTGTTATCATTTTCAGGTTTTACAATACATGGAAAATCTTGTCTAAGTCTTCTGAAATTTTATGTTGCATTTCTTTGGCATCTTACAAAGACATTGTTAATCAGCGGAGCACTCAACTACACACAACGACTATGAAATAATCACATAGCAGAAAACCACGCTATTATCACAAAAAAAATAATAATAATAATAATAATAAATAAATAAAAAATAAATAAACTTTAGTGTACTTTTATTTTTTGTGAAAAGGAAAAAAAAAAAAAAAAAAAAAACCGAAAAACACTGAATTTTTGCAAAAACAGGCAAATTCGTTGTCACCAACTACACTGATGTTCAAAGAAAGTGTATTACCTAGCAATTTCACAATTCTAACCCTTTTTCGCGTGGTATGTTACATTAATCACTAGCATCACAAATAAAAATATAAACAAAAAGATATTTATTAATAGTTAAGGCACAGCTAAGTAGTATTTGACAGGTGCTCTCAAAATAATTCCAAAATGAGCATTTGCAACCTTTATACAACAGTTGTGGAAAACACGACAATTATGGCTGAAATGTTATCAGAAGCCCTCAATTTGCTTCAGTTTATCATTTTAAATAGAAAACAAAATGAAAAATTCACCAGGTGCAAACTGATATTTAGTTGAACCACCTCTGGCCTTGATGACAGCAACACACCGTCGAGGCATTGACAAGATCAATTTCTGATGATAATCAACTGATAATTCATGGTTCCAAACACGAATTATGGCTTCCTGAAGTTCACTAAGGGTCTTTGGTTTCTTTCTGACAACTGTAGATTCCACACGATGCCAACAACAGTTCTCTATAGGATTCATGTCTGGGCGATTTCCTGGCGAGCTAAGAGTTGTAATGGACCGTTCTTCCAACATTTTTTCACCTGTAACAAATGTAAACACATTACTGTCGAACCTCTAATGCAGAAATGAAGTTAAAGTAACTACAAGTGCCTACTTACACTTTTCGCACGATGACAAGGAGCAGAGTCGACCTAAAAGATGCAGTTACTTGGCAGGTTGAAATGGTCTCTAATGGTAGGCACCAGTTTGCCTTCCAATATAGCCAGTTATCCATCGGCATTTATGGAACCTTTTATAAACTGCAGGTGACCTACTCCGCAATATGAAATGTACCCCCATATCATTTGGCTGGTAAGGAATTTCACTGTAGACACCATACAGTCAATGGTAATCTTCACCACGTGTACGGCGAATCATAGACGTAGGAAAATAACTGACTTCCACTGCTCGGGGGTCCATTTGACATGCTCATTACACCAAATTAATCGGGCCTTTTTCATTTTTTGTGTGAGGAGGGACTTCTTAGGACGACGGGCTGCAAGTCCTTTTTTTGAAGAGGCGTCTTCCGACTGTTACTGCACTTGCTACAATTCCTGTTCGTTCTTCCCATTCTCTTTTCAGCTCAGACGAGAAGCTTTACGGTTTTCAAGGCATAAGCGCTTCAAAACACAGTCCTGTTTCGGCGTAGAGACTCGTTTGCGTCCGGTTCCTTTTTTCCTATCAGCAGAAATGAGTTTGGAAAGAAATCTACTCGCTGTCGACTGATTACAAGACACTCTATAAGCAGTATGACGGGAAAAATATCCTTCCTCACGTAAAGCAACAGTAGCACCCTTTCTTCGTGGCGTCAACTGCACGTAACTTGCCATCCTGACACAAGCAAGGAATGACTGCAACTCTTGCAGAGCGTGCTTATATAGCTGAAAGTAACAGTTGATGCAATATTACGTCATCACCTACGCGTGTCAATCTTATCTGATGCAATCTTTAAGAAATATTGCCATATACTTACGTTATTCGGACGACAATTACAATTCTAAGGGGTGATGCACTTTCTTTGAACACCAGTTTATATTACGGAGAAGATCAAATCGAATAAAAAGAAGGCTGATTCTCCATCGTGAACTCGAAGAAATTGTCAGCTATTAACACGCACTCAAAAGCGTGAAAGGCCGTTTTCCAATATGCTGTGCCATACAGCAGCTGTGGAGTTTTTCGCCTAACTTTCGCTACGAAATTTATGTTCTCTACGCTGAAGTTTCGAGATTGGGAAGGCCAAAATGTGGAGGGAAGCGTACTGTTTTTGCATCCCAGTCGCTAAAAAGTGGCTAATCAATTTTTCTTTAAACTTTACCAAACCCTCCGCCTATACCATGCAGGCAATTCGTTCCAACGATCTACAAGTGCTGCAAAGTAAACTTCATGAGAGCCTTCTGTTTCTTCCCAAAATCTTGTATTTGTGCCCCCTAAGTCTTCTACCAGTGAAAATGTACCTTTTTTTTTACCTTCAGGGCTTTATATACTTCCAGCAGGTTCCCCTCTTCCCTAATATGTCTCTTTGCCAAGTTTGGCAGTCCTCATATACCAAGCCTTGCTTCATACAGACATCAATTAGCATCCCTTACGCTTCTGGGTCTCCAGACTTGAAGTCAATATTCTAAATGCTGTCTGACCACCGTCTTATATAAAGGGAGAAGTACATTCATTTCCCTACTTGCGAAGGTCCGGTATATAATAGACATGATACCATGTGCCTTCTTAGCCACCTGTTTACACTGAATGGAAAAATGTCTGACTTAATAGTAATTCCTAAGTCTTTTCAATTGGACCACTTTTAACTCCACGCCCCATAATTTACAACTAACTCTTGGCTTCCTCTTCCTGGGTGGATGCAAAACCTTATATTTAGAACCATTAAACTTCAGTTACTATTTTTCATACCATATGTACATCTAAGTCATTTTGAAGCAAAACTGGCTCGTTCTAATCGTTAAACACCCTTCCTCGTACCTTCAAATCATCACCAAACCTTGCTTGCTTGCTTCCTTCCTTCCCTCGCCAATGGTCTTAAAGAAGATTAGCAATATGAGCGGTCTTCATACTGATCTCTGAAGGTCTCCACTTGCAACTTTGATCCACCCTGAGACATGTTCCTTTATGACTACCCTCGATCTCCTATCTTTTAGCTCGCCCTTGATCCGACGAAGGATTTTAACACTATAAAGCGATGATTAGACTGTACTTTGAGTATTGGATACAAGCCTGGAAATCTCATTTTACGAAAAATATAGATCTGCTGGAATGGGTTCAGAGAAGAGAAACGCACACACAAAAAAGAAGTCTTTACCAAGAAAGGCTTCAGTTTTGTAAACTGTACAGCTTGGTAACTAGGTACCTGCAAAGAGACCTAGTCGTATTGTTTAAGGCTTTAACTGGTTTGAGTAAATTAAATGCTGATGGCATCCATACATAAGGGTACACAAATTTAAACTGAAAAAGGATGTTGCAGGAGACGTGTTAAAACTTGCTTTTAGCCAGAGAGTGACTGATCTTTGGAACTTCTATCTGGTGTTCTGGAAGTGGGTAGTGTGAATAAATTTAAAGAAGGATTGATAGATTATTAAAGAGAACGGATAAGTAATGATTTCTTGTCACTGATTTTTATTTTTTTGGTTGATGCTGCATAAGCTGCTCTCTTGCATTATTTGCCACTACTAAAAAATACCATTTTTTTTCCCTTTTTTTTTCGAATTTATATAATCTCTCTTTGATACGGTTTCCCTTTTGGGGGGAATCGTATCAAATGCTTTACTGATGCCAAAATAAATAAATGTCGGAGTTGTTTCTTGCATCCAACTGTTTTATGACTTCTTCAAAATAAACTATGTATAAATATAGTGCAAGTGCATCAGAAATACATAGCTATATCTGAATAAATCAGAATATTAGTAAAACGGCATCGTTTTAAGTTATATCTCATATTGTGAATACCTTCACAACGAGTTGCCATGATATTGCACTACTTCGAATAAGTAACGCTTCACCTAAGGAGAAGACTAATGTTACTTATTCTCAGATGGATACCACCACCCAGACGGCACCGTTTCAGGGCTATTTGGCCCTTCTTCGGTGGGTGGGTAGGTACCCTAGTGATATAACTTAAAGTGATATAACTTAAAACGATGCCGTTTTACTAATATTCTGATTTATTCAGATATAGCTATGTATTTGTGATGCACTTGCACTATATTTATACATAGTCTAGACTCCTCCATAGCTTGAGGCTTATGCCCTAAACGCTTGAGTTCTTCAAAATAATTAAGTAGACTTGTTAGGCGATACTTCCCCTTCATAAAACCATGCTGCGATCCATGAAGGACAGCATTCTTACCGAGATGGACTTGTATTGCATCCCTAACCACAAACTTTATGATCTTTCCGACCAAGCACCACGGAGGTCATTCACTGGTCTATAGTTGCCTATCACGCCTTTCGCATTTCCTTTGTGGATTGGGGAACCGCCCTCATGGGTGGAAAAGACCTGAGTCCGCGTCCCGTCGATGACATGAGGAATTTTACGGGCCTTTTTCACAACGTGGCTGAGTTATTGGGTCTCAGATAGCATGGTTTTTACCCTCCCGGAAACTCGGGTTTTTTGTCCAGCAAAACAGAAAATCGACCATAGAACAAGCGCAATTTAAAGACAGTATATACGGAGCAATATGGCTTTAGTCGCCGATGCTCCTAAAACCCTACGAACAACAACAACAACAACTTTGGGGAACATTAGCGCTTCGCCAGTTCAGGGGAATCGTCTCGGAGTCTAATAATGATTAATGTCCCCAACAAGATGATGCACTTATATGCAGTCTGTTTTAGTGTGTGCGTGCGTGCACTGGGTGTTTAGTGGCGCATAAGCTGCAGTAGCTATAATGCGCCTATTCAATGGAATGTGCGAGAAAATAAGTAAGAAGCGTAGTAATCGCTTCGTTTTCATTTCAGAAATCTTTCAGAATTGATTATATACTCCAATTTGTTTCAGAAAACAGAAAAACTCGTTAACGTTTGCCTCGTCGCCAATAATACGCTGTAGTGTCATCGGTTCTCGGAGATTATCCAGAGAACGAAGAACTAAAGTTCTGTCTTTTTGATTATGAGAGTAGTCAATCAGAATACTACTAGATGTGCTGAACAGTATGGACACCGAGGAGGGTCATCGCCTGTGAGTAGATGGAGGTCAGTCAAATAAGTATGACCTATTCTTGCCCATGCAAATACCACTTCTCGTCGCACTGTCTGAATGCTAGAGTGCCAAAGTTTTGAGGCCTATTTCAACCGATAAGGTTTATTATTGGTTTGTTGTTGATGTTATTTTATTAGAGTTTTAGGAGCATCAGCGACTAAGGTCATATTGCTACGTGTATACTGTCTGTAAATTGCGTGCGTTTTGTGGTCGATATTATGTTTGCTGGACGGAAAACCATGCTACCCTCGCCTGAGACCGACTAACTACTCAGCCACGTTGTGAAAAAAACTGCCCATAAAAATTCCTCACGTCATCGACGGGACTCGAACTCAGGTCTTTTCCACCCAGTGTGGGGAGGGCGGCGATTCTACCAACTGTGCTACCCACGAAGGCATAACTGGTTTGGGTGTACCTGTTTCAGTATAACAGGATATATATCGTCCACTCCTGGAAACTTACTTCGCTCTGCTTCAGTAGTCTGCCACTAATCTTTCGTGGTTCGAATAGTCTTTCAAATGTAAGGATCATTGGAAAGTACATATTCAATTGATCTGCCACTTCTGCTGGACTTTCTATGACTTTACCACTCCGATCAACTAAAAGGTCTACTGATTCACATTCCCCTTTTCTGTATTCAAGAGGAAAAAAAAACTATTTCCACGTTTTAGCTCTTTGCTAGTGACTTTTAGCATCCGTCTTTCTTCTGCCTTCCGCCGTGAGTGAGTTTGTTAAAATACCTTACTCATATAAATCATTATCTTGCGATAAAATCTGAAACCCCCTCCTGTTTCCCCCCTTCATGAAATCCTTAACATCTTTTGCCGTCTTTTTAGGCATCTTTCTTTTGCCGAACACAAACAAATGTATTTGTAGCCTCCAGATAAAGCCATCGAATACTTGCAAAATGAAATCACATCCAACGGTGTACTGCTGTAATACTTCAATCCACTATGATGTACCCCTGACGGAGGTTACTGCCACTTGTATCGCATGTGTAACATGGAACTGGGCGTCATCCTACATCATAAACCATGACTTATTCAACATCTGGGATATTTTTTTCCGAATTGTGTCCCTCAGTGATACCGTAGCGTCTGAAAATAATAATCCAATAGCCGTTTAGTTATTGGTACTAGTATTGCAGAACGATGCCTTTAACATCATAAGAGAGAATAGCATAATCTTTCCTGCTGAAAAAGCAGTCCTTGAGCAGTTCACTTCCTAACATCTTACGGTATTTAAAATGTATCCACTACCTTTTAAATAACAGTGTTCAACTTAAATGAATTCAGCCCATGAGCTTGCTAGTTAAGCTGCGGCTTCACCCAAAACTAAATCACACATCTTAAAATGCATGAAATATTTGCATCCATCACGAAATTTACTTTCTATGCGATTGCAAATGCAAACAACTAGATTTAATTGCGACGTCATTCATTGGAAAGTACTCAATACTTTCCAATGCTATATGATATGCTTTGCCCCACTGTAACTTCTCGCTAGTGTGTCAAAACTTTTCAAACATCCATCATAATATTTAGAATCTCGCCAATTCTCCAATCATCACTGATAATAATCCACAATTTTTTACTAGTATAACTAATCACTAATTTTCTACTTGAGTTATTCAAAACTAAGTGCTTATACAGATGGGATAGTTTTGTATTGGATTTTTTTTTACTGATCTTCTTTTCACAATATTCCATTAAATACAAATTGTTTACAAACATTTAATTATCATTTATTTCATTCCAGAAACGTTTCGTTTTCTTGACCAGTGCCTGCAAGAATATTTCGCCGAGTTTGAAAGTTTATTGTGAACAACCATATGTCACCATGCTTTTTGCATTTAAGTTTTTAATACCTTTGATACTCAAAGAACACGTTCGAATCGACAGCCACTTCTGTTTGCTCCACTACAAGTTCACAACTCTAATACTGCTTATCTTCAGTATAATGGCAACCAGCAGACAGTATATTGGAGACCCTATCAACTGTTTGCCTGTACATGACGTTCCTACTTCTCTAATGGATTCTTTCTGTTTGGCCTCCTCGACCTTCTCAACTCCCGCACACTGGAACGTCACTCCAGGCAAAGGTCGGTATCCAGGTACTGGCCTCTCTCCAAATCCAGAATTAGATGTGTACCATACTTACTATCAATGGGTACACCTTGTTCTCCTTTTTCAAGCTCTTATGTTTTATATACCTCGCTATCTCTGGCTATCGTGGGAAGGAAATCTAATAGACGGTTTGGTTATGGAACTTAACAGTCCCATTTTGGTTGAAAAAAAAAAATGCGCTAACTTAGCTCTGCTTATGGAATATCTGAAGACTCACTGGGAAAAGCATGGGCCCTATTCGAAATTCTACCTTCTTTACGAGTTTCTTAATTTAGTAAATGTAGTTGGTCAATTCTTTCTCATTGATACCTTCTTAAATTATAATTTTGCAACCTTTGGTGTCTCTGTAGTGCGTTACCTCAGATCCAGATCAAGTTTTATAGATCCAATGATGATGCTTTTCCCCCGTATGGCTAAATGCACTTTTTATAAATTTGGTTTTGGGGGTGGCGTCAAAAGTTATCACACCTTATGTTTACTTTCGATAAATATTTTAAACGAAAAAATTTATATCTTTTTATGGTTCTGGTTTATAATACTTGCCTGTCTCACTGCATGCTCTATTTTCTACAACCTACTAATTGTGCTGTTTTGGCATATTCGCTACATTCTCTTGTACACACATGCGCTAGTAGTTCCCAGAAATGAAGTCAAAGTGGTATGCAAAAAAGCCAGTTATGGAGATTGGTTTGTCCTCTTTTTGTTATCCAGAAACTTGGACGCTCTTCATTATAGAGATTGCATTCACGCTTTAGTTTCATTCCTGGAAGAACCAAAGGAGACTTGTCCTTCATGTGCAGAGATCGAGAAGACCACAGAAAGTACAGAAAATGCAATGGAATTGGAACAACCGATATCAAAGAAAAGAAAAAAATTATGCTTTTAAGACAAATGCTCGAAGTGTCAATGAAGTGTTGTGGTTAATAAAAGACATCTCCGGTACTTATGTGTATATTTTTTAAACTCTTAACTAGTAGTTTTTATATTTTTTTTATTTAATTAATGTATTAGTGCTTATTAAGTGATTTATACACGGTTAGAATTAAGTGAAAACTTTTATAAACACGATACTGGTTTAAAACCGTTTCTATTGATAAACAAAAATATTTATATTTAACAGAGTCATGTGTATTTTGTACGCTGAATCCGACGGTGTCATTAGTTTTTTTTAAAGATTTTTGAAGGTTCTGTGTTTTTGGGTTATTTGTGTGTTGTATACCAACACTTTGATATATGTGAGCCTATAGTATTTCTGTAAGTTTTTTTTTTTTTCTTTGCAGTTTGCTATGGTTGCCAAAATAAGGTGTAAGTTATCTCCAGATTTATATTTGTGGATATTATATGTCCGAAGCAGATGAAGCATAACATCGTTGGTGTCACCAGGTTTTACAGTGCATGTAAAGTCTGCGTTGGAATACCTGAGGATGATCAAGCCTTGTGGGCTCCTCATTTCTGCTGTGGCAGTTACAAGTAAACTACCACAGCAGTCATTAGAGGGACGATTTCCTGGCAGACGTAAGTGTATGCCTTTTGCCATAACTCGAATATGGGAAAGAGCTCATAAACAAGATTACTGCTACTTTTGTATGGAGATATATCAAAGCTTAAAAGTCTGACGATTGAATAGAGCTGTAGTGTATCCCAACATCCATCCTCTATTGTTCCCGTGTAACACAATGATGATCTGCCAATTCCCAATCCACTTTCTAAAGAAGAGTTATCAGATTGTATGATGGATCTGGTGAAATGAATAACTGGGATTATACCTCGGAAGCCTACTCAGGAAAAATGCCACATTTCCATAATTAGCAAGAATTGAATGACTGGGTCTTACCAAATCCAATATAGTACTCCTGACATCTGTTTTAAAAGAATGGAATCTACTGAATTACAACTGCAAGACTTCCACATACATAAAAGACACATCACTTATAAATTGTGCGCACCTTTTGGGCTCATTTGATTGGTCTTTATAAATAAATTGGTATTAGTCACAATCTAGTAGACTGGAGTCTTTTCATGGAGAAACTGAAATAAAAAAGTCCGAGTGCTGTGTTGTTTCACAATGGGAATATACACCCATCGATTCTTGTTTTGCACTCTGCTCGTATTAAACAAGCCTACGGAAATGCGAAGAATTTTTTTTTTTTTGAGAAGATAAAATATGGCAGCTGTAAATGGGATGTCTGCAAGCACTTCAAGCTGCTGGGATTCCTTCTAGATTCACAAAATGCATTCAATAACTCCCTTGCTTTTCCTGCTCTGGGATAGCAAGGCAGTAAGTCAGCCATATAACAGAAAAAAACAGTCTTCCAGAATGGAATTCAAACGTTTTAGTACGTTAAATCACATTTACTACATTGTGCTGGAGCAATGTCTGGCATGTACGTACACGTACGCGCGCGCGCGCACGCACGCACACGCACACACACACTTGCCGACCGGGCTAGCCAGGTGGGTAAAGTGCCTGCCTGGTAACCCAAAGGTCGCGGGTTCGAATCCTGCCTCGGGCTTGGATCAGAGTAAAATACAAAAACTTTGGGAGGTGCAATAAGGCCACAGAAGCCGATGCGCCAACAACTAAAAAAAAAAAAAAAAAAAAAAAAAACACCCCCTTATTGCAAGGAACAAAGTTTTTATATTATTCCGGTGTTGATCAGACAATTTATTAGAGCATTGGTTTCTCAAGGAAGTTGAGATGAAGCAATGATGGGCGACTATATCTAGTTCTAAGTTCGGGATGACCATATTTACAAAAAAAAAAAAAAAAAAAAAAAAAGACATTCAGTTGTATATTTAAAGGAATTTTGTTCGGAGAAGAATACTTTTGAATTTGTGATATCTTAGATTTTTGTTTACTTGTATCAAAGATTAATATCCTGTTCTGTAAAGACGTTAAGCATTACTAATAAATCTGATATAATATTACTGCATATTTACTCTTCTTTCGTTACTGGGGAAACCTTTCGTTCTGTGCAAAAACTGAGTTCATATTCGGAAGCAGTATACCGAAATTCATAAAGACATATGTGCCGAAATACAGATAAACAATCTTTTTTTGAAATTTGTTACGTAGCATATTCCATATAATATACTCTGATAAAGCGTCCGATCTCCCTTAGATAAAATTGCAGGTGACATTCATGGAAAGGTGCCTGTGACTGGAACGGCCCCACTAGGATATCCGAGATTAAGGTGCGAAGATCTTGCCGTTCCATAGGGCTACACTCTACCTCTGAGTGTACTGGTTCATCAGGAGAACTTTTTGAAGACATGCACTATCGTCCATTAAAAAGAAAATCGAACGGTCTTGCAAAAGGAAGAACATCTGATTTTGATAAGATACAGCCCCAACGGCTTACTCGCAAGAAAGCATGGAAATCTGAACACCCTTTGACAGTGATTCCAGCCCATCATTAAACAGCCACCTCCAAACGTAGCTCTTACGATGATAACAGGATTGAATCTGGTTTCCTCTTTCCTCCAGATGAAAGCGGCAAAAATCCGATTTTTTTTTATGAGAACCCCAAACACGAGAGGTATTAGAACCTATAGTACTTAGTACCGTGCTTGGGTTGGAGATTGAGAAGACGAAAGAAGATATTTGTTGACATTGGACTTGAACTATTGTAGATTGCAATTTTCAGGCAATACGTACGAAGGAAGGTTGTTCCAGAAAACGGCAGTTGAATGAATAAATGAGGAAGATGAAAAGTTGGTTCTGTGGGTTTGAAGTTGGACAGTAAATGGATGTTGGCTGGTGGCGGCACGTGTTCGGACTGTTTTGAAAGAGAGAGCGGGAATTATAGAAGTCAATTCAGAAGAACAGTGCCCATGGAAGTATCTGTAGAAGAGGCATGCAGCAGAAACAGTACGTCTATGAGAAAGCGAGTGGGGAGACTCTGTTAGAGACGAATCATTAATTAACCTAACTGCCCTCTTCTGAATGGAATCAAGAAGCCTGAGACAGGTTCTGGGGGCACCACCCCAGATATGGGAACAATGTTCCATGGCAGGGCGGATTTGCGATTTATAGGGATGAGCAGCTGTTTGGAAGAAAAGTAACACCGAGAGCGAAAGAGAAAACCAAGTTCTTTAGATGCGGAGGAAGCAATTTTTGTAATGTGCTTGTGCCAAGAGAGAGATTAGAAGTCAGGGTAATCCCCAAAAGAGATATCATTTTGCCTAGAAATCGGAGTGTCACTAAAGATAAGCATAGGAGCAGAAGAATGCTTTTTGCGAGATATAAGACAAGACTGAGTTTTAGACGGGTTGAAATCAACTAAGTTGTCTTTGCCCCACTGGAGAATTACCTGAAGATCGGCATTTAAGGAATTGGTAGCAGATTTTCTAGAAGTTGAAGCTGATTGAGCAGGACAAGCTTTCTCAATATGGAAAGTAGAATGCAATGTGCTATCATCGGCAAAACTATGGATAGGATTTCCAGTCAATGGAAGAAGGTCATTAATATACAAGAGGAAAAGAGTGGGGGAAAGAACTGAACCTTGGGGGATACCGGCATTAGTGGAAAAGTTAGAGGACAGACAGCCATCTACCATCACCCTCAGTGAGCGATCAGAGAGAAAACTGGATAAACAATTACTAAAAACAGTTGGCAAACCATAAGATGGAAGCTTGTTTAGAAGACCTTTATGCCAAACACGATCAAAAGCCTTTGAGATATCAAGACCAACTACTTGTGTTTCACCGAACCTTTCCATTGAATTAGTTCATAAATGATTAACATAAGACAATATAACCAGTGGATCGACACTGACGGAATCCGTACTAGCGATCGTTGATCAGACGGAAGGTTTCTAGGTAGTTTAAGAGTTGGCGGTTAATTGATTTCTCCATTACTTTAGAAAGAGTAGAAGTAATTGTAATGGGACGATAATTGGATGGGAGGGATTTGTCGCCCTTTTTAGGAACTGGCTGGATATGAGCAAATTTCCAAGCAGAAGGAAAAACACCTTTGGAATAAGAAAGTGAAAAAAGGCGGCAAAGAATAGGAGTAAGTTCAGGAGCACAAGTTTTGGGAACAAGCGGAGAAATACCATCAGGACCTGGAGCTTTCTTAGCATCAAGATTCATCAAAATCCTTCCGATATCCTTTTGACGGAAGACCACAGGAGGCATTGAATGGAGCGTGTTGGGAATGGTGGGAGGTGTTTTACCAAGATCGTTAATACATGAGCTGGAAGAAAAACGAGATGCTAGCAGGTCAGCTTTATGAAGCGAAGGGCTGAAGTGACAACAGAACCATCTGGTTTGGACAGAGGTGGGAGCAGAGATGGGCAAAAGTTGCGGCCAATAGCTTTGGCAAGAGACCAGAATGCTCGGCTACCATTAGGGCAAGAAGCAAGTTTTCTACTCTTAGCCTGTTCAAACTCTAGTTTCGACTGATTAACAACTGCTTTACAATTGTTGCGAGCTTTGTTGTAGGCAGAAAATGAAACTGAATAATTAGAAACAAGCCAATTACGATATGCAACATTCTTCTCTTGAACAGCCTTAGCACATTTATTGGAAAACAAAGGTTTAGATAAAGGCTAAACCTTTGTTAAACCTTTGTTTGGGTTAAAGGATTCCATTCCTGCAAGAATAATTTCACTGACACGATCTGAGCAAACGTTGACATCAGAAGTTTTGAAACAGTAATCTGACCATGGAAAAGAAGAAAAGAAGTTTCGCAGATCATCCCATTTTGCATTCTTGTAATCCCAAACAACACGAGGTTGTGAATAGCCATGAGATAAAAGGTTCCATTGGAGAAGAGACAATCACCAAGTTGTGATCTGAAGTGCCTAAAGGACCTCTCACTTCGATCGTGTACTTAAAAGGGTTGTTTGTGAGAAAACGATCAAGCGTATTGGCTGATTGATTAGGATTGTCCGGTATTCTTGTAGGTAAATGAACAATCTGTGCTAGGTCATTAGTAATTGCAAAAGCCTCAGCATCTCGACCTGCTGGGTCGGTGTGACTAGAAAATGGAAGCCAGCTGGAGTTGTGAACATTAAAGTCACCAAGGAAAATTACCTCACTGTTAGGAAAATTAGACTGGAGAAAGTCAAGTTGTAAAGAGAGGAAATCAAAGAGCTCCAAGTGATTAGTGGAGTTGGGAGAACGGTCAAGCCAGAGAAGATCAAAGAGAGGAGATTCCAAATTGCCAAGTCTCTGACAGGGAATATCAGAACGGACATATGCAAAAGTAGCACCTTTGAGGCGAAAGGAATCATACAGCGAATAATTTGGGCATCCGAGATGAGCAGTAGTTGAATCAACTGATAACTGAGATTCTGTCAGAAAAAGTACATGGGGTTTGGCAGACTGCAAGTGGAAATGGGCATCGTTGAGATTAGAATTGAGACCACGTATATTTGTGAAATGAATTAGGAAGTGTTTGGCAGGTTTAGATCTTTTCGCAGATAAGCTTGCTCTATTAGTTTGACAATTCATGGTGTATTCAATAGTAAGAAGAAGTGGGTGGGTGGGACATGCTGTATGAAGTAATGAAAATTTTGGATATGGCGTACACGTGGTAAGAATATACCCAGATCCTTGACAAACGTGGCCTCGACAATGCTGCCCGCATACACACTACTCGGACTCCCTCCAGTCATTATCTGGCAGAGTAGAGGTAGCAAAATTATACACTAGCTGATACGGAAGCCTCCTAGAGAGTTATCAATAGGTTCGGTCCGGAGTACTAACTAGCGGCCAGCCTGCGAACACCGTTTTAGAGGTGTATCCCTCGAAATGTAAGGAATATTGAATCTCGCCACGACGTTCATCATAACCTCAAAAGTCATCAATCATACTGCATGATGGAAGAGATAGGGAAGGGTTGACCGGAACTTAGCTATAGAGACTAAACATGGATTCCACCACTTCAAGCCTCCAATAAGCAAAGTGGTGGTATTTCACCGGTTGATGAGAGTCATCTACCACCTAGTACTGCCTGGTAACATAGAGGGCGGCGTTCCTCCATGTGGTGTGAGCGCCACACCTCGACCCCTGCTTACTTTGGTTCACACCTGGGTGGTCATCCACCATGTACTTGTGCATGGAGATTATACCTAGGATTACTAACAGTCCCACCATCGTGAAGGTGCAAGCAGAGGATCTGGCTGTCACAGACCGTCCGGACTTCGCCGAAATTGGGTCCACTTGACTAGAGTGTCACCCGAATATCAGTTCCATCAGCGCTTTAGACTCCCAGGTAGCAAGTACAGCTTGTCTGGCATATCTGAGAGAATGTCTGTGACAACCTCAAAGAACGTAAGTTTATTATCAAATGTTGTTCCAAGGATCTGGGAATAACATTTGATAATAAACTTACGTTCAAGTCTCATATTAACCTGATTGTAAAGAAAATGAACTACTTACGCTGGAAAACAAAACAGCACCTCTTGCACGTGAAACAGACTACAACAACCGCACGATATTTAAGAACCACAGTGTATTCGGCCATTTTGTATGACGCCGAATTGTGGGCGTCAGCCACCCCTACCCACATTAGGAGAATATATGCGAGTGAATTCTGGCTGCTGAAGTGGGCAAACCATAAGCACCATCTCCCTCAACCGTAAAGGACTACGCAGCTCTCTGAACAGCTTAAACTGCAGCGTTTACCAGACATAATTGCCTGTAAACAATTAATAACCACAATCAAAATGATGACTGGCACGATATCCTCACTATGCTTCTGGCAGCTTTGTGAGTGGCACATCCCGCCATCTGCATTAAGAGGCACCAAATCCTTGAGAATAAAAACCAACAAACTGAAGATGGCCGACAAGTTTATACCCAGCAGTGCGTTAGAATCAATTCAGTTCGTAACATATCGGAATTGACCTGCTAAGGCTCATAGAAGATCCGAAATATAGGAAACAAACCGCAGTGTGGTTCGCTGAGGCTACTGTTGCCCAGTAGTTGTGTGAATTTTTGTCAAGAACTGTGTGTACGCAGTTGAATAGTGTATATCTCGCACAAGTTGATTCAGTGGATGTGATGTGATGTTAAGATGAACTTTTGTATTGCAATTGCCAGGACTCTAGACAGAAATGTAGTGATCAGTAATGTAGTTTTTATTTCATCTTTTCGTGTATATTTAACCTTTCTTGTATATTTTAGACATTCTTTTATTCACATTTTATGGTAATCCCCTGGAATTTTCTGCCGTGAAGGGAATTTGCTACTTACCAATGTACACCTATATTTTAAATTTGGTAGGACAAAAAAGATTTATTATTATTAACGACACCCGTACCAACTGTAAATAAAGTAAGTAAGAAATCGATCTCAGCTCACCAACAAATCTCGATATTACTTATTTCCATTGCACGTGCATAAACCGCGAGAAGGAAAAAATAAAAAAACTTTTACAAGTTTTAAGGTAAAGTAAACTTTAAAGTGATTTTTACAGAGTGGATTCTATATTCAGTCAACCGAAACGAATCCATTGGTAATGCTCTAGGACAGGGGTCGGCGAGCCAAACCCCTACGAATAGCTCATTTATTAGCCAAGAAAGGGAAACCATTTACCGATGGTGAATTAATTAAATCATGTTTGCCTGTGGCAGCCGAAGAATTGTGTCCAGAGAAAATGGATTTTTTTCGATCTGTCAGTCTTTCGGCGAGAACAGTGGCGGATTTCCGCACAGGCGCACGAGGCGCGCGCCTGGGGCCTCTTAAATAGAGGGAGCCTCAAATCTCAGGTCTCAAAAAAAAAAAAAAAAAAAAATTGTTTCATTTTTAATTTTTACACTCATCATTATTACCGTTACTGAATAAAACTATAATTTAATATGAGAAGTTAGTAAACTCTTATGCGAATATCCCTACATATTATATGAAATATCTAAGTGAATCTGAAGTAGAATACTTAATCATTAATGCTTAGTTGTGCCATTTTTTCATTTAAACATTAGTTAAAATATGTATGAAAGAATTGCGCAACCAAAATGATTAAAACTGCAACACCAAATCTAGAGCGCGTGCTATAGTAAAAATGTGCGCGTAGAATGCACACTGTAGTGGTACCGAAAATATTTAGAGGGGGGGCCTCTCAAGTGCTAAATCCGCCACTGGGCGAGAACAACTGTTAGAAGAGTTGAGGAGATCGGGAGCCACTTCAAGAGTCCATTAAAAGACAAGGCAAAAAATTTCAAGTGGTTTTCGTTGGCTCTTGATGAGTCTACAGACATTATTGATACTGCCCAATTGTTGCTGTTTATTCGAGGAGTCAATACTGAGTTTGAGGTTACTGAAGAATTAGCTTCTATGAATAGTCTGTATGGAACAACTACAGGCGAAGGTATCTTCAAGGAAGTCGAGAGAACGCTAACACAGCACAATTTGCAACGGAATCAGTTAAAATATGTCACAACTGATGGTGGTAAAAATATGTGTGGAACGGGGAAAGGATTAGTTGGACAAATTTTTAAGGCTTGTGAAGAAGCTAAATGTTCAAAACCTCAGGTAATGCATTGTATCATTCACCAGCAGGCTTTTTGCGGGAAACACCTCAATCTGTCACGTGTTATTGAACCAGTTGTGTCAGCGGTTAACTTTATTCGCTCTGTGGACTTAACCATCGTCAGTTTCATGATTTTTTATTAAGAGATTGAAGCGGAATATCCTGATTTGCCCTACCATACAGCAGTTCGATGGCTCAGCAATGGAAAAGTTTTATTGAGATTTTTTGAACTCAGAAAAGCAATAGAAATTTTTCTAAATGAGAAAAACTGCCCACAACCACCATTATCTAACAATGAATGGCTATGGAAATTAGCATTTGCTACAGACATC
Organism: Mastigoproctus giganteus; assembly: GCF_048544385.1. NCBI lineage: Eukaryota > Metazoa > Arthropoda > Arachnida > Uropygi > Thelyphonidae > Mastigoproctus > Mastigoproctus giganteus. Next base: position 162,836,087 of record NC_143583.1, on the reverse strand, counting down.
GTAGGATATCTTAACGAATTTAACTTAAAATTACAGGGGAAAACAGTGCTCATATGTGAAACGTATTCTATCGTAAAGTCATTTCGTCAAAATGTTGCATTGTTTGAAACGCAAATCACATTAACCAAGTTTGACCATTTTCCATGCTGTAAAAAATTTCAAATATTAGCGAAATCCCCATTCCCAAAAAAATTCGAGGCGGATATATTTTCTGAACTTAAACTACAATTACAACAGCGTTTTTCGGATCTTGATGCAAGTGCAAAAGACATTTCCATATTTCAAAATCAGGTAACAGAAATTATTACAAGTGCCAGTGCAACAGCTATAAAAAGAAAAAACCCACTGCAGTTCCCTGGTGGACACCTGAAATTCAGTAATTAAAAAAAGGAAAGACTTCCAAAAAGCACGGAGGACCTGGCCAGCTGCAGAAGTTGGAAGTGCTTAGGCAGCACTACAGAGATGTCAGGAATCGTTATACACAAACTATCAAGAAAAGTAAAAAGAGATCATGGGAGACAGACTGGGCAGAAAAACCTAGGCTTGGTCTCCACAACAGGAAATGCTAACCCCTGGGTGGTGGTTTACAAAGTCACCATCAACAAACTCCCCAGAGTCGAAGTTTTAACATCCACTCGAACACCGCAGGGTATGCTCACCACAACTTGGGAGCAATCAATGGAAAATATTCTCGGCGTTATTTTCAAGGACTCAACTATACCGATCCAACAAGAACATTATTATTATTATTTTAGGGTTGCCCATAACTAAATACATTAACCCGTATTCGTGTCTGTAAATTGCGTATGTTCTATGGTCGATTTGCCTGTTTTGCTGGACGAAAAAAACCCAGTTACTGGGGAGAAAAACCTTGCTATCTACGCCTGAGACCGACTAACTCAGCCACGGAGTGAAAAAAGCCCATTAAAGTTCCTCTCGTCATCGACAGGATTCGAACCCAGGCCTTTTCCACCCGGTGTGGGGAGGACGGTGACGATACTACTGTGCTACCCGCGCAGACATCAAACAAGAACAGCACCAATTGTGCCAAGAAAACCAGAATTATGACACATCACAGACATCGCGGGATATCTTAACGAATTTAACTTTAAAATTACAGAGGAAAACAGAAGCTCCTCCCCTTTCTCATGGGTGGAGCTTCTGGTAGCCGTCGCAGAGATCAAACCCAAGAAATGTCCAGGTTTAGATCTGATCGAGCCGGAAATTTTCAAAAAGGTAGCTGAATATGCACTGAAGCTTCTGCTGGATCTGTTTAACTGCTGTATGGAAGCAGGAAAATACCCAACTGAATGGAAGACAGCAAATATTAAGTTAATTTTGAAGAACCCAACCAAACAGCCAGAGAATCTAGACTCGTATAGACCCACTGCACTTCTATCAGTGGTGAGTAAACTATACGAAAGATTGCTGCATAAAAGAATTTCCCAGCACTATGAAGCAGCAGGACTACCAGCGGTGAACCAATATGGGTTCAAACCAGGTTCCTCCACGATAGATGCATTGAAAAACCTGCTCACTGCAGAGAGGGAATGCAGCAGGAAATACTTCCTCCTGATCTCCATCGACTTCGCCGAGGCATTTGACTCACTCTGGTGGCCGAGTGTCCTCGGTAGGTTGAGGGAGACCACGGTGCCAATAAATCTATTCAACACCATAAAAGATTACCTATCACAGAGAAAGGTCGAGATCAATACCCCGTACAGATAGTAAAACAGATCTACAGAGGCTGTCCGCAAGGGTCTGTGCTGGGCCCATTGCTTTGGAACATTCGATGAGTTCTTGAGGATGGTCCTGGGGGAAGTCAAATCCCAGGCTTTTGCGGACGACCTCATCCATACAGTGGAAGCAAACTGAAGGGCTCAAGCTTGAGACCCTGGCCAACCATGTCCTTCGACTGCTTAAAACCTGGGTAGCAAAGAACTTTCTCACAATATCACCTGCAAAAACTTCATCCATTCTCCTTAAAGGCTCTCTCGACATGTGTAGACCACCCCAAATTAAAATTGATGAGAGCACGATAAAATTGGCGCCACAGCTCAAATATTTAGGTATTCTCCTAGACAGCAAACTGTCCTTTCAGCCACACCTTAAATACATCAGAACCAAGATCAGGAACTACTCAGCCCTGGTGACCAGGGTCTCATGTAGAGACTGGGGCCTCAACAACAGAACGCTGGCACTCTATTATAAGACAGTTTTAATCCCAGCAATCTCATATGCTTCGGCCATATGGTACGATAAGACCACGCTAGTAGTAAATAGAAGAACGCTGGATTCTACCCAGCGATCCATCCTCCGCGCCTGCAGTACAGTGAGTACTCCAGCCTTACAAGTAATAGCAGGAACGCTCCCACTAGACCTAGAAATCATTAGAACTGGAATGCTCTATTACCTTTCCAAAGGTTACTTTCCTGAATTTCATAACTAATCCCACTAACAATAGGAAGGCAGAAAAAGTACGCTTACAGAACCAACTGCTACAGGAGTGGCAAAACAGATGGACCGGTACCACCAAAGAAGAGATCACCCGCAAGTTTTTTCCACAGACAAATAGAGTATACCCGAAATCACCATCATGGTTCTTCCCAGGGCTTCATACAACGTACTTAATAACATGGCATGGCCCCTTCAATGCAAAGCTCGCTGGCTTCAGACTCACAGACAACCCACATTGCACTTGTGTAGAAATAGAAGACTGGAACCATCTTATGTTTGACTGTCCCATATATGAAGACCTAAGATGCATTATAATTGCAAAAGTGAGATATCTTGGGTGCAAATTGCCATACACTGAGGAAAAGAGGAAATGCCACTCAACAATGATAACGCAAAGACAAAACATATCACCAACCAGCATTTCTCCTCTTTAAACGAAAGATTAAAACCGAAAAACTTGATGACAGACTGCAAGCGCAACCTCAACAACCTGAACTGCAAGTACAGGACTTGTCCCTAGAAGTTAACATCTCTTTAGAAGAAGTAGAACTTAAATAGAAGACCTACCATGGACTTGACCTCATCGCAGCTCTGCTGCCAAAGCCACAGGCTATACCTGTGCTCTCTTGCACGGTACTTTCTTTCCACTTCCCTGGGGAGGGAAGGAGATGGTTTCACTGTCTCTTCCCCTCCTTGCCCTCCTGGTGGGACATGGGCCTGCCCCACTGACCACAGGGGTCACCTCCTCTATCGACCCCTTACTTCCTATTTCCTCCCCCTAGCCTTCAGTCTCTTCCCTACTCTGTTCACTTTCACAGCGTAACCCCACATAGTCTAAATTTAAATCTTTGACCTGGGGTCGCCTTCCCTATTGGCTCCATATTTCTGACTTTTCCTCGTCTTCAGTCTCCTCCCATACTCTGCCTAAACACTAACGAATGCCCCATACGATGTCAAAATTTTAAAAAAATTTTGAAAATTCCAAATGCATACGAAAACCCCTTTCGGCCTAATCTTTCAGCGACTACTTCCCAATACTATTAAATTATTATTATTATTTATTTTTATTATTTTTTATTTTATATATCTTTTTATTTTATTTATTTTTTATTTATTTTTTTTTTATAGGTCCTTGCTACTGAAATCTCAGGAAATTAGGTGGCAGGACCTGCCAGAGTGAAAACTTAAAATTACTGGATACCTGGTCTGCCTCTACGAGGCATAGTGTAGACAACGTTGAGCCCCAGCAGGGGTCTAGCGACTAAATGGCCAGAAGAACAACGAAACACAACACTACACTTACAAAATCCATACACTTTTAAATCTCTGGCCTTCCCAGAGAACTGGTACACCTACAATGAAAGCAACGAGGAGATGGGGAAAACCCCTGGTGCCGTTAGATACGAACACACTACTATAATCCATTTGGCTGTACAATTGAGGGCGCCTCCGTAGCCAGGTGGGCAGAAGCAGCAGTGCTTAGCACACGCTTCTTGATTAGACCGGGTTCGAGCCCGTGCCCACCGGATGCGGAAAGGTCAGGGAATGACCACCGCATATCCCCGGAGCAATATGGCCTTAGTTGCTAATGCTCCTAAAAACCAAACAACAAACATACAATTGAGGAGCTTCCATCAGACCTTCAATTGGAAGTGACTGATCTGCAAAATGATGATATGCTAAAGGTTAGGTTTAAAGAAATGGATCTAACCCAATTCTATAAATATCTTTCGGAAGATAAATACGGTCAATTAAAATCATATGCACGGGGATTTATATCTGTATTTGGGAGTACTTACCAATGTGAAAAGAAAATGAAATATGTAAAATCGCAATACAGATCATTATTAACGGATGACCATTTGCAAACAACTTTAATGATAGGAAATACTAACTTCGAACTCCAGTATGATAAAATATTATCTCAGAAAAAACAATTACATTCATCGCATTAGTACAAAATTTAACCAGTTCTATAATACGTTTATTAATAAATTGAAATATTTTATTCATTTTTTTTGTAAGTGTCAGATGTGTATAAATATTATGTAAAATATCACTTCATAATAAAAAGATTTTGAACCTTTTTTTTTTTTTTTTTTTTTTTTTGTCAATCTTCATGATCATAACTCCAGCTGGCTTCAATTTTCTATCTTCAATTTACTTCACTGTTAAGAAGGTCAGGTTGGAAAAGGGCAGAATTTTCTGCCCTTCTCCAACCTGACCTTCTTAACAGTGAAGTAATTTTTCTTGTCAATCTTCATGATCATAACTCCAGCTGGCTTCAATTTTCTAGTTATAGCGACCCAGATAATATAGATGCTAAAGCTTTTACTTATGATTTCATACTTACCTACTAGAATACCAGTTCATTTACCTACTAGAATACCAGACGATCTTAAATACACAACCTAATATCTTGATCTTTTCCTCGCCAGCAGCCCTTCTTTGGTTAGACTACTGTTTTAAAACTTCTGGTAGTAAAAGTGAAATTTTCCTTTCGGAATGCTTCAATGTTATACAGCAATAACTCGATCCAGCCTGAAAAAACTGACAGCTAATACACTGAGGCCTAGCAGTCAAACCCAAGGGTAGATTTGTACGTGCGTTTGAGTTGACAGTGATTAAAGGGATAGTTGTATTCTTTCTATCTTGTGAACGCCTCTGACTGTGGTTATACCGGAGTATAAATAGAAAATTTATTTATTATTTATAATGGAATCACAAGTAAGATCCTTACATGGATTACAGGACGGCAATCCTTTGATCCAAAGGGTTATAATTAATTACAACCATTTGGAGATTTTCTTAAATAATTGGACGAAAAGATATATCGGGCATGATGTCAAAATTTACAGATGATCTAAAAATTAATGGCCGGCATCAGTGCTTTAGAAAAGTCAATCTTCAGACATGGTCAGATAAATGGCAATCATACATGGTTTTTACACTTGGAAAACAGTAACCCCAAAGTATCACAGGTCGGGGGAAAAAAAAAGTCTATTAACCTTATTCTACTTACAAAAATGTTTATCTGATCACAAAACTTATTTTGTCGGGTTTTTTTTTAGCTTTTTATAATCGTCCATTGGTGTCTCCTCCCGTACGAGATTATTCCAAGTAGTCTGCCAACATATTTGGACTATTTCTCCTGGTATCTTTTTTCCATTTGAGAAACATCTTGGTCAAATCTATCACCGTGTTCATCGGAGACCGCTCCCAAGTTTATAGGAAAGAGTATAAATGAGAATGTAGGAAATGAAGCTTTAACACGCTGCATCCCTACTCTCTGTACCCTGAAATTAACTCATCCACTATTTCACTGTAATTTTGTGATTTCTCATTGCCTAAAAAGTCCCGGCACACGCTTTCGAATGCCTTCCAGGCTCTTATTTCTGTAGCATTTAATTTTTTAGTGAATTCCTCATCTTGGAACAGCAGTTTGATTTGAGGACTCACAAAAATTTCCTCTTTTATCTTGGCCTTACTGATTCCAAGAAACGTTTGCCTCAAACAAAAAATCATTCTCCTTTTTTTGTCCATAGCTTTCATAAATATTTTTTTATCAAACCTAGCTTGATGTGCGATAGAGGTAAATAGATTTTTGGCTTATCCATCAGAGGAGGATGTGCTGCGTTTTCCTGGCCTGGTGTAGTTTCTGAACGGTCTGGCATTTTTTTTTTTTTTTTTTTTTTTTTTTTACCCTGTAGTGGCAATTCTTCGCTCGGCTGTCCCGCTCGCCTAAAATGTAGCAATATGTAGTGTATCCACTTTGCAACCCAGTCAGGAAAGCTTTTAGGTCGGCCCAGATATTCCATTTATATTCTTGGTGGAATATTTCTTGCAAAAGAACCTGTAAGTTCTCGCATTTTAACTTCATGTGAACTGCATGGGCCAATGAAATATATAGATATATTTAATTGGCCAATAATGGAAATAAGTAATGGGTACTTATTTCCATTATGGAGTAAAACTGTTTTCTAACTGACCATGGATGAATCAATGAAAAGCCTCCACTGCTTGGGGACGTGCTCCAGATGTAACTCTTTCATTAATTCCTGGACATTATTACAATAAACCAAAGTACCATCCATGGAGTAATAGGTTGTTATATTACATTGCCTCTTCCCATATAAAAAGATACATTGACACTCTTTTGAAAAGATTCCACTACTGAAACCATGATCCTAGTAATTCAGCCTTGGTTTTAGAGAGGTTCAAACCTGTGACTAAATCGTTTAATTCTGCCTGAGTGATTAGATGCGGCTTTGCAGTATCGAGAGTTGAAAAGTCTGGATCTGTACTCGTTCTAGTTTCTGTATCTTCTGGAGACTCCTTTTCCGATCCTGAGTCAAGTCCATAAGTTTCTGATCACTGGCATTGTATCATTGTGAGGAACCGTCCTTAAGTCGAGGCCACACAGAATGCTACGCTATGTTTGCAACCTTCGCTACACCAAGTGGCCACACTGGCTACGATTCGTACGAGACTTCAGCAGAGAAAAAGAACTAAATTTCTTTTTCTATCGTCATCAGTCTTGCACAAGGCTGCATGTGGTCTAATGCGCATGCCCGTCGTCAGCGACGCTTAAAAACTGTATATAGCCACAAATCAAACAACACGGCGACGTAGCTAGACAGCGAACATAGCGTACGCAGTTCTGTGTAGCCCTTACGTTGTCTATAAAGGGAACTATTTTTCCCACGCATAGCAAACATAGCTTCTTTAGAACAGAAGGTATGTTAGGATACTATACTTTATGCTTTACGGTTGAGGCACGCGCGCATAAGAACACAATTAAAGAAATTGTAGATTTTTATTTCTAATTTAAACACAGTTCAAGATTTAAATGAATACACAACACTTGTTTACAAACACTAATTCACTAAAAACACTTGTTCACTTTATTCATCATTCATTCTCTGAAACACACACTACTTTTTGAAATAGGAAAATGCATGCTTGGTGCCTAATCCACTCGTATACATACCAATAGAGGAGTTTCTGGAAGGCGCACAACGTTTCTAGAGAACGCGGTCGAAAGTTCTAGAACCTTCCAGAAACATCCTGACCTTTCTTTCGTACGTAACAATATTATAGAACGCTCCGGGACATTCTCAAATGTAGAGAACTCCCGAATGTTCTAGAAAAAATATAGAGGTAAAATAGATGGAAAATATTATTAGACCAACGATACGTCTTGGTCATTAACCTAAGATATTTGAAAACTGAGGGTGACTGAACTTTTTAAGCACATATCTCAGTTTTTTAACATATTTCCTACAAGAATCTGTCGAAATTATTTCAGGAAGGAAATTAATGTCGACCAGAGTATAATTTATACATTGTAATAGGTTGAATTAAAACAATGGTTGAGGATTTAACCTATTACAATGTATAAATTATAAATTACATACAAATACTCGGCTTATATCCAACTCTCCAGGTTCATTTTCTGTCTACATTTAAGCTTGAAACAGTTGTAAGGAAGTTATTAACAAAGCAAAATATGATTTTTTAAAGACTAAAAACAAATCATTTTCTTGTCCAAGTGGGAGCCAGTCTTCTGATCGCTTGCAAAACAATTGGTTTCAGCTTTGTTTATCCATACTTTCTTTTCTGTTACATCCTGATGCTTCTAATGATCCCTCGACTAAAGGTAAAACTGACTTTTTAGCATATTACTTTTACCCTCTAACTATTGCGTCGAATACCTTGGTAAATCTCGTCCTGCCATAACAAACATATTCCATTCAATGTTTAGCTTGTTCTTCCTTATCCATGAAAAGAATCCTGATGATCTCGCCTTTTTGCGCAATTTTTCTTTTGCATAGAAATTGGCCATAACCAGCTATTTCCTAAAAAGTGTGAAAAATTCTTTCCTTCCAGTAATCGTCACACTGCATTTATCTCAACCCTTTTCAAATAATGAAGCAATCCATAAACGCCAACTCTTACACTAACTCAAAACTTTCCATCTAATCTATGATCACCACAAATATGAATTCCGTCAGCGTCGATCTCTATCGGTGATGTCTCTGCTTATGTTAATCATCTTTAGATAAATTCAATGGAAAGTTCGAAGAAACTCCAGCAGTTGCTTGAAAATCTTCTATCCTATGGTTTGTCTTCTTTTTCTGCAAACTATTGTTAACTAGATCCAGCCAAGTTTTTCTCCCTTCCCTCCACCCAACTACTCACAGTTTGCGATAGTATACACAGTAGCTCTCTATCATCTAACCTATATATTAATGACTCCACATATATTAATAAATCCACAACTTCCTGAATATTCACCACGACTTCGTTATCCTTTCTCGCAAAAAACAACGTGCTGCTCCTGTGTTAATATTCAAAAACACTAAAATTTCTAGACAACGTCACATCTTCACTGGGATAGCCCTAACATGGTACCTTTCTTGACATATCAATAGGGGGGGGGGGAACCCAAGGTTTTTTCGTTCGCTCTGGGTATTACAGATTACTGATTCTACAAATCCCATCTGCCCAACTATGGTATGCTATTCCCACATTTGGGAATGGTATCTCCAAAACCTTTCTTACACTCCTAGACTCTATGCAAAAGAAGTCACAAACTCTCTATCCATTCTGATACCAGATGATGAATAGCAGGGGCAGATAAAAGATTACTGAAGACTACATACGGCAAGAAGTGTTACGAGTATATTCGCCATGAGTTAATGCCTGCATATATCACGAAAACAAACGTATGAAAAGAAACTCTGGCTTTCCTTGAAAAAGTGATTCGTTCTCTTTTTTCTTTTTTCAAGAACCTGCCTCGGAAATAACAAATGAATGACGGAGATGCTTTCTTAGAAACCGCCTGAATGTGGACAATATAGTATTGTTACAATTGCAGAGTGTAAAAAAAAAAAAGTGATTAAGCTCGAAATATCTCTTATGAGCAGCGTTTTTTCAGATAAGGACCTCTTTTACATCTGAGGTGGAAGCTACAGACCGCTTCTATTTTTCAGATCGAAGCCATGTACCACAAAAAATATTAAACTATGCATGCAAACAGATTACGGTAACTATTTTTAAATATAATGATATGTACTCGTACTTAATACGTATACATACTTGTACGAGTACGTATACGTAAGATTGTTATTTGCCTGTACATTGTTAATAGGATTGTTGCCTACCACAAAAAAATGCTATTTTACTGTCAAGTCCCACGGACTACAGGTTGAAACTCTGCTCTTGAGCACGTTTTACATGATGAAACCGCATCTGGTTAAACGGCAGGATACCTTTTTTTCCATATTAAACTATTAATCCTTTTATTAACTGGCTAATGTATGAAAATACAATAGGTGCGGTTTTATTTATTATTTTTCTTTTACGTTTTGTAAATGTACACTGGCGTGCAAAATTTAAGGACCAGTCAGGTTTTCACCTGTAGCCTCTCATAGGAGTGGCCTGGATATGGGAAAAACATACCAAAGGAACCTCGTGAGGTACAGAAATGATGAAGGAAACAACACCGACACAACAACGGAAACAAAACGGTACAGAGGGACTTTATTCAAAAATGGCAACGTAGCACTGGCTGCCATGATACAGATGCATCACTGCCAAAGTCTGCATCGACATTAGGGGAGATGCCACCCCTAATGTCGATGCAGACTTTGCACTGCCTGTCCATACTTAGAACAATGTTGTTAAGTTCTTGCGGGCGGTAACATCGTCCATTCCTCTGTCAGCGCCATCTTCAGCTGGTGAACATTTTCTGGTGGATGTGCCGTTAGGCGACTGCCCAGAGTGTCCCATGGGATTTAGATCGAAGGAAACGGGCAGGCCAATCCATACGAACAATGTCCTCACTTTCGAAAAGCATATCACAGCTGCAGTGCGATGGGGTGTGGCGTTATCATCTATCAACACTAACTTGGTGCCAACGGCACCTCGGAACAGACGCACATGGGGAAGGATTACCTCAGTACAGTAGCGTGCACCGGTTACAGTATCGCCTTCCAGTATCTGGAGTTGTGTACGTCCATCCAAGATAACGCCACCCGAGACGAGAACACCTCAACCGGCATATCGATCCCTTTCAGTGATGTTTACGGGGTGATACCGTGTGCCAACCTCTCGCCAGATTAGCTGACGGCCAGAATCGCTTCTAAGACTGAATCTATTCTCATCAGTAAAGAGTACCTTAAGTAAAGATTTTGTGGTGTAACCTTTAGAAATAGTGTTGGTCCTTAAGTTTTGCACACCAGTGTATTTGTTGCATATTGTTAGATGAATATACGTAGAGTAGAGTATTTTTTCAATATCTAGAATTGCTTCTTATTGTAGTCCTGTAAGTTTCTATGAGGATATCCAGACAATGTTACCAACACATTTGTCCATCGCAAAACTTTTTTTTTTTTCAGGATAAGTACCACCAACGAATTGCAAAAGTTACGTTCGAAGAATTGCCGTTCTTAATCCAGCATGTCCGTATATGATGCGTTTTCCTTTCTCCATGAATTCACCCATGGGGAATCTGGTGTGGTCAAGTGCAATGTGCTGTTCAGATTTCATTACCAAGTCACATTTACACTGCTAGTGGTATTCAGCATTATTGTAAGTGGTTATCAGTTTTTTGCATTGCCTATTGAGTGTCTACCAATACCAAAACTATCACAAGTTCTTCTTAACAGGTACTGTCTTGTCTTCACTACCTACTCACAACCTGCAGCTTGGTATAAACAGGTTGGCGTAGAAGTTCCATATCCAGGAATCCAACAAATCACTATCAATGAAACCCGTGTATACCATCAATATTACCAGTGGGTTGGATTTGTTTTATTTATCCAAGGCGTCATGTTCCACTTACCGTTTTTTTTATGGAAGATGTGGGAAGGTAGATTGCTAGAAACTCTTATACTGGGCTTCGGCTGTCCCGTAATAGAGCATGAAAAAAAAAAATTTAACAAAGTGCTCTTAGTAGAATATCTGAGGTGCACGTGGGGAGAACATTTCTTTTATTTCAGCGCTTATCTGTTTTGCGAAGTTTTAAATTTTGCAAACGTTTATGGGCAGTTACATTTAATACAAAGTTTTGTAGACGAAGATTTTTTTAATTTTGGTGCACGAGTAGTGAGATACGCCAGAAACAAGACTTCGGATTTGGACCCAATAATCAAGTTGTTTCCACTCCTTGGTAAATGTGACTTTTACTCAACTGGAGTTTCCGGTGAAGTAGAATTCGCTGATACAATTTGCCTTCTTAATGTAAATGTTATGAATTCGAAGATTTATATATTTCTGTGGTTCTGGTTTATAATACTTGCACTGATGTCTGCCCTGAACATTCTCTATCGCTTAATCATTATTTCAATACCTTATTTTCGGTACCGTCTCCTCTGTATTCGTGTTGATTCCGTAGAAAAAAGGATTCTTGCTAACATATGCAGAAAATCTTCCCCAGGAGACTGGTTCATTTTATATATGCTTGCTAAGAACATGGATTGTTTTCATTACAAGGAATGCATCAATGAATTCTATTTTTTCCTCTATCCAGAAGAAAAAGGAAGCATTAATGAATGAAGCTTATTTTACAACTTAATGTATTACTATCTCAAAATTACACCTTAGTAATTATAAGCTCCCTTGAAACAATTCTTAAATACTTATTTAATAATTACGCATTTATCACAGTAAAAAAATTCCTTGTATGTGTGTGTACCAAGGCATTAATGTTCTTCACCAATTTTATTATTAATAAAGACAAAAAAAATTAGAGCCATTCTTAATCTATGCTAAATAGGGATTAATGGTATAAGCCTATAAGGTATTATGGTATTCCATTGGAGTTTGGAAACGAGGCTATACAGTGAATACATATAGAAGCTCGCGAAAACAGGTAAAGTTTTTTTTTTTTTTGTCTTTAATTAACATTCCAATCAATAGTTTCAAGCGCTAAAATCGCGTAGGCCATTCAGCGATGTATTTAAAATGTTATAGCTTAATAGTCATTCAGTCTTTGTTTAGATACTTTGTTGGAAACTTTAAAAAATCGTAATTAGTAAACTGAAGTCGACCGTAGTGTTTTAAATTGTCAAGTGTACTAATCGCGCAGATTGCTAATTTTTGTATTTAGCCAAGAATATACACAAGATTATAGCTTAATAGTCGGAGGCCTTGTTATCGGTAACTTTCGCAGGAACATCATATGTTTTAAATAAGAATTCCCTTGCAGAATATTAAAGAATTTTCCACTATATATACACACTTCCCTATCATTGATACCTACATATCTACAAATAACCTTTATTTCCAGGAAACTAATAACGTGTGCTGAAACTGTTAGCCTTTATGACAGCCTCTAGTCTCCGTGGAACACTGTCTATCAGTTTCTTGTAAATTTCCTCTAATATTTTCCGCCATTCAGCCTTCAAAGCAACGAAAATCTCAGTTCTGCTTTTTGGGCAGTCTCTATTCACACGTATTCGACCATCCAATTCATCCGAGAGGTTCTCTATAATATAAAGAACCTCTAACGAGACGTCCAGTCTCGTTAGAAATAGTCTATATGATTTAGGTCAATGATCTGGGCTGGCCAGTCCAAACCTTTCGACGCTCACGTCCTTAATCCAGTCCACAACGTGAACAGTATGACACTGTACAGGCCTCCCCGACGTTCTGCTATAACGTAGGTTACGAATTATTGTCCAGAACGTCTTAGACAGACCGCAGAACTCGTGATTTTTTTCCAAAGCAACCAAAAGTTCCAGGCCAAACCATGAAAAACAGCGTCAGAACATACCACTGCCAAACGTTATTGTCGGGACGATACAGTCTGGCAGGTAACTCTCACTGGGCATCCGCTTCACCCAAGCACGACCATCAGTCTGGCAGACCGTGTACCGTGACTCGTCACTCAAAGCACAACTTTCAATTGGTCTATGGTCTAAAAACGGTTCGGCCTTCGACCAAACTAGATGGTATCTGGCATTAGTCGGGGTGATTAGTAGCTTGTAGATCGCTGCAGACCGTGTTAACTAATGTCATGAGCGTTCCGGGCACTGTAGTGACGTGCAGGACGCTGCATGATATTCCAATCGTCTCACTTGGGGTTTGATGTGCTGCAACAATGTCGACTTGCGTTCATTTTCAGTCAGCTTTGGCGGTTTTCTGGGTCGTTTCATGGCGGTTTCAGCACGGCTGCTTTCATTTGCAGGTCACTTCACCTAGTGTTGTTGAATTTCACATACAGATCAATTATTTATGCGGCACCCTATTTTCATTCCTCGCTGGAAGTCTGTTAATTCCGTCAGTCGCGACATCTTCCATTCACAATTGTACTGCTGTCTCCTCGAAGGCTTACATGCATATTTATAGTTGTATCTGATAAGTGGTGCTTGTTAGGACGTTATCAACTATTAATGAGGGGTGTCCGGATATTAATAGTAGGATAGTGTGTATCACCAGTGATTCTCGTACGAGTTACGGCCTCTTTGCTTGCACTCGTCGCCTACAAAATGTATGCCGAGCTTTCGTTAACTGATCGAGAGTCCTTTCTATGTGCAAGAGATGAAAGCGATGACCTGAATTCAAAACGGGACATACTGTTACATGTACCTTAAGTCTGAGGAAGCGAGCTGATTCCCTTAAATCCTTCAGAAGGAAATTAAATCTGGGGGGGGGGGCCCTCATCAGAGAGTGAAGTATCTGACGCTGTCACCCAAATGGATGAACCGGTACAGAATGTTTCGTTCTGCAGGAAGCAGTCATAATTGGGAACTGACTCAATTGTAAGGGTAACAGAGAACACATTTTGTACGAAAGACAGAACCTGAGTAAGTCTGCCAGGTGCAAAAATTCACGATGTAACAAACGAGTTATCAGCTCATACGGATATCCACACACGAAAAAGGTCATTTATACTAAGATCGGAGGAACTTGGAGGTCATACAATCGCCAAATCTTGAAACAACAAGATTACAAAAGATGTCAGTAAGGCTTCACAGCGGCACAAAGTGTGGGCCGTTCTCCGTCTCGTTAGAAATAAACACTGTTCTGGTCAGTTTCTAATTAATCAGATGTATAGTCTCGCACGAATTGTTAGTGGTTTACCCTCCTCCACAAGATTCCCCAAGAAATTAGTGATTGATGAAAACTTGTTAAATAATGTCATAAATATTTTTCAACATAATTATAAAGCTGCGTGAATAACGACGGAGCGCATTTCCCATATTTAGATTTTAATCACTAACCTACATTATAACGCTAAAAAAACTTTATTTCACAAACATGTCATTATTACTTGAAAGAGGAGCATTCAATGGTATTCAGCTTATTAATATGAAAGGCAGTAAGCATTTCAAATAATCTATCTCGTGTATATAACTGTCAACTTAATTGACAGTAATTAACACTTATAGAAGTTGTACAAGGATTACCAAAACGGTCACATTACAGAAGTCGATACAAGATGCTCGAAAATATGGTTATATGACATCAGTACGACGTACGATCCCCTCCAACGGATAAACAGGCCTGACAGCGGTGAACCATGCTCGATATAAGGGTGTCTATAAGATTCCGTGGCAACAAATACCATTCTTCCACCAGTGCAGACCTTCGTTCAACAAGTTACCGAGGAGTTGGCTGCCGGCATGCAGTATAACGCCCTTGGGCGTCCCAAGATGTGATCAAGTTGGCCACGGTAGTCGCTGGATATCTTCAGTTTGAAGATATTCCTCCATCATTTGAGCTCTGTGTGCAGGGGCGTTACCATGTATGAAAAGAAAATCTGGCCAACTGCACCCCTAAAGAGTCGCAAATAGGTTTCGAGGATCTGTTCTAGGTACCTCTGCGCAGTTACAGTGCCTCTATCTCTATCAAAAACGTGCAGGGCTGTGCGGCTGTTGATCATCACTGTTTCCATATTACCGAGACGACTACGTGACACATTAAGCCAACGTGTCACCTCCGTCTGTGACTACCTGGCTTCAAGTCATCCAGCCTCCTCCATAAGTGTCCCTTTCTTTGACGTTGAACCTGTTTGTAGGCTAAAACGGTACTCAACAGAGAACAGAGCTATACCCCATTTCAGGACTCCAAGTCACATGTTCATGGCACCAGTTTCGACGAGCTTTGCGATGGTTTGGGGTTAATAGGATACAAACCACTGGCTTCCCTGCGTAGAGTTCACTTGAACTAAGCCTTCTTAACACAGTCCTGTTGGAAATGTTTTCACCTGTGGCCGCAGCAACCTCAAGAGAGTTGATGACAGGACATCGTAGGGTTCCGTCTTACTGTTAGAGCCAGATAGCGGTCTGTTCTGGTTGACATAGCCCTCGGACGACCTTGGCCAGCTCTTCTTGTAACGCTTCCTGCCTACTGAAACTGTTTCCATATTACCGAGACGACTACGTGACACATTAAGCCAACGTGTCACCTCCGCCTGTGACTACCTGCCTTCAAGTCATCCAGCGGCCCGCCATCTCAAAGAATCATCTAAACGACGATGACTTGCCATCCTGAGTACTCGCTATCCCACTGGGCAAGCCAAAAAACGGAAAGGAATTGATGTTGCAACCCGTGTTGTCATAGGCATGATTAATTTGCATAATGTGCGGCTCTGTAAGGCGGTAGATCGATTTTTATTGGATACTCAGAATTTGCACTCCAGGATGCCTATCATATCAAAGTCGCCTATGGCGATACTATTCACAATAAAATATTCAGGAAAAACATTGTCGAGCAGTGTAGTTACCAACTATATTCAAAGTCTTTTTTCCTCATATAGGTGTTCGTTCGTTGTTTGGTTTTTAAGAGCATTAGCAACTAAGGCCATATTGCTCCGGGAATATGCGGTGGTCATTTCCTGACCTTTCCGCATCCTCCGTATTTGGTGGTGACGGGCTCATATAGGCCCATATGTCTTTTTGCCGATCTCAACAGGTGTGTCTTTCTTTTAACCTTTTCAAGAAGTTTGTCTTTCCTTAGGTGCGGTTTCCATACTTGCACACAGCATTTCAAGTGTAACCATACAATTGTCTTATACAGTAGGGTTATGACCGTCCATATCTCAACAAACCAATGTTCGATAAATCATCGATACGACACCACGGCTTTCCTTGCCACTAGTTCACATAGCTCGGAGAACTTCATGTCCGACCGTATCGTAACTCCCAAATCCCTTTCTTCCTCTACTGTCTTTAGTTGAACACCACCAAGTGCATAAGTCATTGGGGGTGGGGGGGTTGCTGTTCCCCAAGTGTAAGACATTTTGTAAAACATAGCTGCCACTTTTCTGACCATCCATGAAACCTAAGGCGTCCTAAAGAAGAACTTGTGCTCATCATCGGCCGGCGCTGAGCTACGTACCAATTCTTGAGAAATACCCATGTCCTAACGTTAGCCCAATGGCAGAGGGCTATCCAGCTAAGGAATTTTTATATGATTGCAACATGTGTCAAAATAGCCAACTAGGTTAGTTAAGCACGATTTTCTCCTTTACAAAACTGTGTTGTTTATTTGTTTGTTTGCTCTCTCTCTCTCTCTCTCTCTCTCTCTCTCTACCGTGCATGGGTTGAAGGTTGAAAGAAGGTACTTGTTGACATTATACTTGAATTTCTGTTTCTGTAAATTGTAATTTTCAGGAAATACATTTGAAGGAAGGTTGTTCCAGAAAAGAAGTTGAATGAATTAGTTAGGAAGAAGAAAAGTTGGTTCTACCTCTATACGTATATATGTAAGTTGGACAGAAAACGTCCTGGGTCCAGTCCCTTATAATTATCGTTAATAGCTCTCTTTCGCCTCCCTCAAAATAACTATCAACCCCAGCAGCCTTATTTGCCTTTAGGCTGGCGAGCTTTTCCAATAAACAATCCTCTGAAATTTGAATATCGCTAATTTCATGCTTTCCAGTTTCGCTAATACGGTTTCCCCTCATCAAGAAGGGTCGATCTTTCGTTTGTATATATGTCGGTGGTCAATAACCCACTTCAGCTGGGTTATCTAATGCTTTCTCGCACCCATTACACAAGAGTCCGATATGTATTCACATATGTGAAAAACTCCTTGTATTGTACCCGCCAGAGACAGTTCAAGGAGTCCTATTATTACGGATCTGTCTCACTAAGGAGACTAATTGTATCAGAAACTTGAGTGGAGAAATGGAACCAATAGCGGTCGGTGAGGGTCTCTTCTCTGCACGCCACCGCTTAGCTTGGTGCAGAGAATAACAAATCACCCTACAAAGTCCTGGAATCAAATGAAGTACTTGAGTGTGCATATTGTATTGCACCAACAGTAACAGATCATATTAGCATTAGCATTAGTAGAGGCATTTGATGCAAGAAAGCAAGCTTATGCAGCATCAGCCAAAAAAAAAAAAAAAAAAAAACCACTTCCACTTCACCCCTCTGTTCGTTCAAAATACCTGTCCAGCTGAGCCTTAAACTTATTTAGGCTATCAACCTCCACCACAAGGGATGGCAGTCTGTTCCACCAACCAACCACCCGCTGGCTAAAGGCAAATTTCCGCACGTCTATCCTACATCTGTCTTTCCTCAATTTGAATTTATGCCCTCTCAGGTGATTTTTCTGAGCTAGAGGAAGAATCCCATCAGCATTGAGCATGCTTAAACCATTCAAGGCTTTATACACCTCTATCAGATCACCTCGCTGGTGCCTAGTCTCCAGACACTGTAATTTGCAAAACTTAAGCCTTTCTTCGTAAGAGCACCCCTTCGTTCCATTCACTAATCTTGTTGCCCTTCTCTGTACTCGTTCCAGCAGCTCTACATCCTTCTTGAAATGAGGCCTCCAGACCTGTATACAGTACTCTAGGTGTGGCCTGACCATTGCCTTATACAATGGAATAATCACCTCCTTATCCCTGCTGGAAAAATTCCTGTATATCATTGACAATACTCCATGAGCTACTCTTGCAGCCCGTCTGCACTGCTCAGAGAACTTCATATCTGCCTGCACAATCACCCCCAAGTCCCTTTCATTCTCTACCACTGTCAGTGTAGTACCACAGAGTTGATACGTTGCTCTTGGGTTGCTGTTTCCCATGTGTAGTACTTTACATTTGTCAATGTTAAACTTCATTTGCCACCTCTCAGCCCATCTGCTCAACCTTTCCAGATCCTGTTGCAGCAGCATAGTGTCAGTAGTGTCCTTGACAACCCTGCCAACCTTTGTATCATCTGCAAACTTGGACATTAAGCTTGATATACCATCATCAATATCATTTATAAATACAGAAAACAACAATGGACCCAACACTGAGCCCTGAGGGACTCCACTAATAACATCAGTCCACGATGAGCAGTGTCCATTGATTACCACTCTCTGTCTTCTCCCCCTCAACCACCCCTTTATCCATAGCAGCAATTTGCCTCCAATGTCACACTGCTCCAATTTGTGTAGCAGTCTTCCATGTGCAACAGTATCAAAAGCCTTTCTAAGATCCAAGTATATAATATCAAAGTTATTCCCTGCATCCAGCTCTTTTGTGACTGCATCATAGTATCCAATCAAGTTGGTCAGGCAAGACTTCCCCTTAACAAAACCATGCTGTGTCTGAGCTATAACTGAAGTCTTGTCTAAATGATCCTGCAGTGCTTCTTTAACCAGTGCCTCCATTAATTTTCCTGGAACAGAAGTTAAGCTCACAGGTCTATAATTACTTGTTTCAGCCTTTGATCCTCCTTTGTGAATTGGGGTCACATTTGCACATTTCCAGTCCATGGGTACCTCCCCTGAGTCCAAGGAAGCTCTCATA
Source organism: Mastigoproctus giganteus (assembly GCF_048544385.1). Classification (NCBI taxonomy): domain Eukaryota; kingdom Metazoa; phylum Arthropoda; class Arachnida; order Uropygi; family Thelyphonidae; genus Mastigoproctus; species Mastigoproctus giganteus. The sequence continues at coordinate 162,816,871 of NC_143583.1, read as the reverse complement.
ACTATGGCCAAGGGTTTGCTTACTTCCTTTGCTGCCTCCTTTAATATAACTGGATAGATCCCATCCACCCCGGGTGCCTTTCTTGTGTTTATCTTCAACAGTTTCTCCTCCACTTTACTCCCAGTTATTTCAAGATTCTGTAGCTTACTGCTAGAGTTGAATACACCTCTGGCATTACCCTTGCTGAATAACTCCTCATGTGTGAATGTCGATGCAAAATATTCATTTAGTTTGTTAGCTACCTGAGCAGGATCATCAACAGTTGACCCATCAATATCAAGTGGACCAATCTGATTCATCCCCTTCCTTCTAGAGTTTACATAAGTAAAGAACTCTTTGCTGTTTTTCTTTGCATCCCTTGCCAAGGATTTCTCGTAATCTGCCTTCGCCTGCCTAACCTCCTTTGTAACTTGGTTGCATATCAACTTGTATCTATCATAGGCTTCTGTGTCATGTGTTAATTTGTATGTATCCCATGCATTTTTCTTCTCTGCCATATGCCTCATTAGTTCATCTGACATCCATTTTGGCCTAAACCTTGAACAATATTTCTTTGTTGGTATGTAAAGCCTAGTAGCTTCCAAGATAAGTTCTTTGAATGCTTCCCATTTTGAATTTGCTGTTGGTAACATCATCAGTTGGTCCCACTGTACAGAATTTAAATACTGTCTCAGTCCATCGTAGTCGCCTTTACGGAAGCAATAACCCTTCCCTTTACCCCTAATGGTAGTTACCTCTTTGAGTAAATCCCACTTCAGCACACTGTGATCACTGCCACCTAGTGGTTCATTTATCTGCAGATTCTTAATGCATGAAGAATCACTGCTGATAATCAAATCAAGAGTATTACTCCCTCTAGTTGCCTCCCGAACATGCTGATGTAGAAAACAATCATCCAATAAATCCACAAAAGCCTTGCTAGTGTGTGAGTAACCAGCCCCCAAATTCCAGTCAATATCTGGGAAATTAAAATCTCCCATTATAAGACTCTCTGATTTACTGGCCCACTCTATTTCCCTGTACAGTTCCTTATTATACTCATCAGAGTCATTAGGCCTATAGCACACTCCTACTCTCAATTTTGATCTCCCAATGCTTATGTCACACCAAACTGACTCAACACTGCACTGTCCAGCGATGTCGACTGGCTTCACTTCCTTGGTTATGTTACCACATGGTTTGGACTTTGCTTCTTGTAATACATCTGTCTGTTGTAACATCTCGAACAATTCTGTCACTAATTTTTGTGGCTATTTTTTTTGTAAAGGGGCGTATTGAGCTCCGGACTTTGCCAGATTATCCAGGGTTGTAGAAAGATAAAAAATTACATTCAATTACATTTTGTGGTGAATGTATTATTATATGTTATTACATGCAGTTTTAAACAACATATATAAGTAATAAAAATTATTTAATACTTGTCTGATATATGAACTTGAGTTGTCCCTAACTGGATAGTCATGCAGCTTTTGATTCTATTTCTATTCCTGCCTTACTTCACTAACTACCGCATCACTACAATATATAAGGGGATAGGGTTAAAAAAAAAAGATTTGTATTCACCCAGAAGTAGTTGTGATAGAAGAATGAAACAAATACCGTGTACAGTCGAAGCTCTGTATAACGATCAGCCAGGGAAATGAGAAAACGGTCGTTATATTGATTGTTCATAAAATAGCATTAGGTTAATGAGAAATTGGCCGGGACCAACCACATAGAACGTTATAACGTGTGGGACGTTAAAAAGAGGGTCGCTATAAAGAGCTTCCACTGTATTACACTTGATCAACATAGCTACCAGACAAAATAACACATTTTTGTCATCTCTCAATACACTTCCACAGGCCAGTTTTTCAGAAGTCCGCTGACTATCTTTCAAACCACGACACTGAAGCAGAAATCAAACCATCATCATCATCAGCAGCAGCAAAGTGTTTTCCACAAAGATAGGTCTTCAGGGTAGAAAAGAGAAAGAAATCCGAGGGTGCAAATCAGGGGAATAAGCAAGATTCGGCAATATTTCAAACTCGCATTCGTGGGCACACCTCAGTGCAGCATGCGAGGAATGCGCAAGGAAATTGTCGTGGCGCACACCTTTTGATAGCTTTCCCAGTATTTTTTTCTTTTATAACAGCTGGTAGCTTTATGGGCAAGTTGTAATAATACTTTGCCGTCAGAGTACATCCCTTTTGAAAGTAATTCGTTAGTATTACACCATGCTGATTCCAAAAAAATTAACAGCATTATCTTGCCAGCACTTGGCTGTACCTTTGCCTGTTTTTGGGATTGGCGATTCCGCATGCTTATTTTGTTTTGACATTATTTTTAGTTCCGGGATCATAATGACGGATTCAAGTTTCATCCATGGAGATCAGCGTGAAAAAACTCCCCTGACACATCGACATTTCATGTGCACACTATGCCCTTTCCTTCTTGTGGTAAGGGGACAGAAGTCGTAAAACGCATCTAGCAGGTACTTTACTCATATGCAAATGTGGATGGATGATGTTCTCCACAGAAAATCCGGGAAAGCTATCGTTGCACTCAGGCTGCTTCTGATAAGAAGCATTACTCCACCACCCCTTCTATGTACCCTATCCTTCCTAAATACATTATACAAGCCGTACTGAAACTCATCATCCCCTATTTCCGGGTGGCACCACGTCTCCCTAAGCTCTATTATGTCCGCGTTACTTGTTTTAACCAGCAGTTCGAATTCGCTCATTTTACTGACGACACTTCTAACATTACTATATAGACAATTAAGACTTACTGTTCTTGTATATTTAACTACCCTAACACAACCCTTGAAGTTTTTCAGGCTTGCTTCCTTGGCATTAGCTACCCGCTCACTTGAAACGTTTCTGCCCCAAGAACATCTAGATAATATGTCCAGTTGGGGTATGTGCAAGTGTTACTTTGACCAATTTTACTCAGATAAATGCGTGTCAGTATTACCCACATTCCCCCTAATTAGCATTTTCCCTGAACGGTTAAGGTATCCTCAATAATACTGGCAAAACCTTTTGCACCACCTTTGTTTAAGTGTATCCCGTCTCTACAAAACAAATTCCTTCTGCCCACAGGTGTGGGCCATGCTGATAGAAATTTTCCCCCTAAAGCCTTGCAGAGTCCTTCAAGTATTGAGTTAATCCACAAGGCTTTTAACATATAATCCCTCCTATCGTGTCTGGGCAGAATTGCAGACACATAGACATTGTGGCCTAGCTCGCGGCATTTCCTCAGAATGATCCTGTATTTTTCCAACAAATCGTCAGATCGTGTACGTTTAATGTTATTAGGCCCCACATGAATAATAATATTTTCTTTATCTGACAATCTGTTGGTGACATCATTAATAGTTGCTCCCGGCAGACATACCCTAGTTCTACTCTACCTATCCTTATTACAAAAAATATTCCTCGTTTCCCCTGACAATGGAGTCTCCTAACAAAACAATGTCCTTTTTAACCAGAGTAGTTTGCACTTGGTTTTTCTGTTTTGAGGCCTGAATCGGGTGTGCATCACTTGGTAGATTGCTGGAGTCTTGAGTCCCTGACGAGCTCCCAGATGCATTATTCTCGTGGGCAAGCACCCGTTTTTTCAGTGACTCATTGTTTCATCAGGCACCAAGTTGTAATTTAAGATCGGGACACTCCTTACATCGATCACAAAGAAAAGAATCCCCAGGTGAGCTATTATTAGTCATCAGGTCGACCTTGGAAAACATTCCACAGGTTCCGCAACGGATTAAATCATGACTCATCCGTAAATCGCCATCGGCTATTTCCGTGTGAGTCACGATACCCTGTGACGTGTTAAGACAAATCTCGTAACTACCATTATAAAATTAGCTAAATAACAAAGAAAATTAACTTTTAAAAATTATATCTATAATATTATAAAAATCAAACTGTTAGGAAAACCTATAACAAATAATCCAACAAATCTAAATAAATCAAATATTTAAAAGCACTAATCAACAGTAATCCAATCCACTTAACTGAGGAGCCCTGATGAAGCGCGTCCGCTCACCTCGAATGCCAACAATTATCCATTTGATTGAATTTGTTGAATAGTATGATTGCAACAATACAAGTATTTGTATTTTTGCAATTCGCATTTTCGTTACATTTCATTGTTACGTGCCGCTATAGATGATTTCACATTAATAATTTTCTGAGCAATGAAAAGGGACTGAATGCCACACTGTTATAGCCTTTGTGTTCAACGATGCCGAAGTCAAATGCAGAGAGTGTCGAGCAAGCCAACTTAACAAAATAAAGATGGAGGTAGCAATGATTGAGCAAAACCGACAAAGACTATCGAGATTGCGCAAAAGACAAACAGGAAATCAAGTGTTGGATTTAGCAGTGCCTTCAAGACGCACTGTCACTACTCCATCTAACAATAATGTACCCGAAGTAAGTATTAAATATGGACAATGGAACATTTCTCCAATTGTGGAGCAGATTGGTTAAAATAATCAAGCTGCTTTTCCTTACACCGACTACTATTTACATAAGAAAGCGCATCGAGAGTTTGAAAGGATATTTAAGAAACATGATTTCTGTTCTGTATGCTACCTTTTTGCGATCGTCTATGGTTCGAAAACGACACAAAGAAACCAGCTGCTAAAGATGCGTCATTGATACAGACTGCATTTCCCGACGTTGACCGTCGACGGAATCCTTATGTGTAATAGCTGCAGAGGATCACTTCAGAACAATACTATTCCAGCGCTATCTAAGTCGAACAACTTTGTCTATCCAGAAATTCCATCGTGTTTACCGAAGATGGAGTTAGTGACAAAGATGCTTATTTCTCCTCGCTTACAGTTCATACAAATAAGGCGCCTGAGACAAGCATACGAACAATACGGAATTCTAGGCCAAGTGATCAATGTGCCTGTTTCAGTCAACACGGTGGTCCATCGCTTGCCAAAGGAGATGGACTGAAAGAGGCAAATTGATCAATTGGCCCAGAATGCCATATTGTCCGTATGCGTGTCTCAAGCGGCTCATTTGTGCATATAAAACGGAAGAAAGCGAATGGTTAAAGCGTGGCTTCAATATTTGGTCGACATGCCTCTCTATCGATTGTATCAAATCATGATAGATTAGCCATTCTTTGATGACAGTCACATGGAAATTAATTTGGCTAAAGATGATATAAGCGGAGCAGTGCAGATCGAGGAGAATCTCGTCGCGCAACAGAAAACGTTGTTGTGGAGCAACGATAAATATCTTAGAATCGCCCCAGGAGAAAATAACGTACCACAGAGTTTACTGTTTGACGAGCAGGCAGAGGAACTGTCCTTTCCCAGCATTTATCTCGGACAATTCAGACCGTTCAGAGAGAATTTACGTGTGACTCCGTTCATGATGGCAACGGGCGAGCTCAGCAAATCTGACCGACGCAACTTTACTCCATATCATCTCCTTTACGTAGCAGTGAAGGCAATGAGATTGAGAACGAGAGACTCTTTGGCGGTGGCTTTCAAATACATAAGTAAAGATATAAAACTGGCCCGCTAGTAAGTTCAATCCAAAGAATGCATTAACAGCTGTATCGAAAACAATTTAGCCTTCCTAAGGACAATTCCAATCTCGACCTGCTACTGGGCTCAACGTAAGCGCGATTTATTCGCTATGATTAGACAGCTCGGTAAAGCTATAATGTTCTTGAATCTGAGTGCCAATGAAATGGGTTGGGCGCGCTTGCTTCAGCTATTGTACAAGCTAGAGAATAAGTGGCGCGGTATTAGCGAGGACGATACGAGCAACATTGACTTCGTGCAGAAGGCGACGCTAGTGAACGAAGACGCTCTAACTTGTGCGATATACTTCAAGAAGGATTATGGATGTAATTATGAACATATTGTAGTCAAAATTTGGCCAATTTTACCTGGTCAACTTTTTCAAGCGCACAGAATTTCTACATCGCGGTAGTCCACATGCGCACATTTTGTTGTGACTAAAAAACGCACCCAACGATCCTTTTGGGCGAGAACAGAGAAGACACCAACACAGTGATCGACCAGTTAGTGTCTGTCTTCGCTAGCGAGGCTTCGGGTAGCATAAAGTTTCAAACTCACAAAAACATACATTCACGTGTTACAAGAAAATAACGCCGGTTAAACGACAGACGCACCATTCATGCCTTGTCACATGAACGGTGCTTCAAAAACAAAAAAATGGTGTCGACACGTGATTTTGCGGCACGTAAATGACATTCTCTGCACCAGGATAAACGGTGGCGTGCAGAGACCCTCACTGTCCACTATTGGTTCCCTTTCTCCCACTGTCAAGTTTCTGATACAGTTAGGCTCCTTAGTGAGACACAAATCCATAATATTAGGACTCCTTGAACTGTCTTTGGCGGGTACAGTACAAGGAGTTTTTCACATATGTGAATACATATCGGACTCTTGTGTAATGGGTGCGGGGAAGCATTAGATAACCCAGCTGAAGTAAGTTATCTAATGAACTAAAAGGTACTTTGCATTGATATATATACAAACGAAAGACCGACGCTTCGTAGTGAGGAGAAACTGTATGAGTGAAACTGGAAAGCATGAAATTAACGATATTCAAATTTCAGAGGATTATTTATTGGAAAAACTCACCAGCCTAAAAGCAAATAAGGCGCCTGGGGTTGATAGTTATTTTGAGGGCGAAAGAGTACTATTAACGAAAATTATAAGGGACTGGACCCAGGACTTTTACTGTCCAAATTTAAACTCGCAGAACCAACTTTTCTTCTTCCTAACTTATTCAATCAACTTCTTTTCTGGAACAACCGTCCTTCATACGTATTTCCTGAAAATTACAATCTGCAGAAATTCAAGTACAATGTCAACAAGTATCTTCTTTCATCTTCTCAACCTTCAGCCCATGCACAGCTATAGGTTCTAATACTCTCGTGCTTGGGGTTTTCATAAAAACAAAGAGATAGAGAGAGATATATTCCCTTGGATTAGAAAGGTGCAAAAGTATCACCAATACATAAAGCAGTTGTAAGAATGAAGTGCGTAACTACTGAGCGGTCATTCTCACTTCAGTGGTAGGGAAAACATGGAGGCAATGATAAAGAGTGCAATACAGGATCATTTTGATAGAAATAGAATTTGGAGCAAACACAGCACAATTTTGTAAAGGGGAAAATCATGCTTAACTAACCTGGTTGGCTATTTTGACAGATTCACTCATTGGATATAGAAAGCAATTTCATCATTGTCTACTTGAATTTTAAGCAGAATTGATTCGCTCATCAGCTGGATGTAAGAAATAATTGCAAATTTGTTTACTTGGATTTTAACAAAGCATTTGACTCAGTCCCACATGAGAAGTTACTGCATAAAGTGAAACATGTTGAAATCACAGAAAAAATCCTTAGCTGGACCACAGGATGACAGTAGGTAGAGGGCTGTGATTAATGATTAAGCTTTAGATTGGGCTAACGTTAGGACATGGGTATTGCTCAAGAATTGGTACTGAGACCGCTGTTGATTTTGATTTTCTTGGTTCAAGATCGATTGAGTAGCTCAGCGCCAATGATGAGAGCAAGTTCTTCTTCAGGACGCCTTAGACTTCACGGATGGTCAGAAAAGTGGCAGCTATGTTTTACAAAATATCTTACGAAAATTTATTTTGTTTCTCGGAGCAAACTAAACATAATTACAATTAATTAATAAGCTTTCGGCTGGGAGGCAGCCTTCTTCAGATTGAATACATGAATGGCAGTTGGAATAGATATGTGCACTGCCAAGATGGTGCGTGAAGCGCTTGGTTAATTGTTTGTTGATGTTTGTGGCTGTGACATATGGTGGTGACATGGCCAGCGTTTGTCTATGGATAGAATTACTGCCTCTGTGATGGGGTTAACTTGGCAACCACTGTTCCTGTTCAAAGAGGCATCCGAGCATTTTATATTTAACGATTCCAACCAGGTGCGCTTTAGGTAATGGTGGGACCTGTCCACAACCACGACATCGCGGTGTGGGTCGACGTCGTGGCGGGTTGTCCAGACATGCTCGGCGATAGCTGAGTGTTCTACAGAACACTCAGCTAGTGCCTAAGAATCTGAGTTCAATAAAGTTCTTTACCTATAATGTATGTGGTGATCGTAAGGTAATTGGATTATCCACTGGTCTACTGGGAGGTTTCACAAAATACTGCTGTTTTCTGTTTGTGGGACAGTCGTGCAACAGAAAACATTGTTCAGCTGTGGAAAAAGATGGAGGAATTTTTACCAAGAAGTAACATCAAATATGTTCCACTCGTTGAACCAAAAAAAATTTTTTTTCTTCCACCTTTGCATATAAAGCTTCGATTAATGAAAGTTTTTGTTAGATCTCTGGATAAAGTGGGAAGTGGAGTCTGCTACCTAAGAGAAGTGTTTCCCAATTAACAAATGCAAAACTGAAATAAGTAATTTTCACTGGGCCTCAAATAAAGAAACCCCTCAAAGATGATGTATATAAAACAAAGCTCAGGATACTAAAGTAGTTGCTTGCCGATCGTTTAAAGAAATTGCGCATCGATTTATTTGAAGAAAAAGAAAATAATAATGAAATTCTGGTGCCAAATTTACTTTCCAATGCTTTAAAGATATGGGCTGCAAATGACTTTGAAAATTCATTTTATTCATTCCCATCTCAGTTTCTTTCTCTCAAAATAGAGATGTAAGTGATGAGAGCACTTTCATCAGGACATATCCACGATGTAAAAGTGGTGACAAGGTCACTGAGATATTGCCACGATGGGAAATTACTGCTGGTTTCTTAATTAAGATGGAAACAAGATGTACTATAACAGGGAAACTCTGAGTGACAAAGGTTTCTAAAGAAATATAAAATGCATATAGTACATTCTATTTCCTTTAAAGTGTTTTTTTAAATGAATAAGACTCATTTTTAAAATAACGTGATTTATTGAATGATATTTGAAACTGGTCGTTTGTTAAGTTTCTAAAATTTCAGTATATATTTCAATGAAGACGTGATAGAGATAATTTTGGAATCAACGGATCAATTTCTTTAAAAATTAGTTCAACTTTTACTCCAGAGGTACGTTTTTTTTTTTTTTGGCCAGCTTTTATCATTGGCTATAAAGTCACTGGAATGAGAATGAGGTAAATCCAAAACTTCGGGTTTGATCTATATCTCATTCTAGTGTGCATTCTTGCCTTTTTCGACTCAGAAAACTCGGTTTTCTTTCCTCTCTTCTCTGTCTATAGATAGTTCTATTAATTTTGACTTCGATAAGTACCAGTTTATTCCTGTGCTTCAAATTTGTCTATGTTATTTATTTATTTTCACATCATGTGATTTTGGTTTAAAAGGAATATTTTTGAGCGTCACTTTTAAGTCTTGAAATTATTTAAGAATTAATATTACAGTACTTGAATAGTAATTTATTTAATTAATGAATTTCACTATATTTAAATCTAAATTAAATTGCAATAACTTTTCATTTTTATTTTTTAGACTTCATAACACAATCCCAGAGTGTATTCAAAAACGTAAATAATCAATAAAAAAAAAATAATAAACGAAAAGTTGCCTTTTAAAACCTGAATTTAACTTGTTTTAATTTTTTAAATTAATTTTAATTGCTAATTCCCTCGTTACGTGTTTCATTCAACGTATTAAAATTTGCCAATTTTCATGTTTATATGTCTTTATATATATATATATATATATAGTACATGTATATGTTTTTTGAAAAGTTATTGAAGCGTATACAGTATTGTGCAGAGTATCACTTTTTTATCGATAGATGGCAGAACTAGCCGGGAACAACTTAAACTTGAATACCGCGAGAAAAATGTTTAGTGAATTTACATAACAGTCAAATTATTTCATTATTAACGCTGAATTCGACATCGGTAGGCATTTCAAAAAATTATTCTGGCTTTTTTTTTTTTTTTTTGTGGAATAAGGTATAAAAACAGCCTGTTAGTTTTGATAACATTATTAGTGACAGTATCATTTCAGATAAACATGTCTCGCAATGATGGATAATTATTAATTAATTTCTTTGACTGAGGATCAGATCTGCACCTTTGACTTAGAGAAAATTACGTCCTTTTGTTTTTACGATTCGATTGAGCCTTTTGGAAAGCAGTACTCAGAATGGATGCCAACAGAACAATACTGCGGTCATATTATGCATCGGTAATGTCACGTGCATTCACGATTAATAAAAATTGATATTTTATTAATGATTGTTCCGGTTCTTAAAATTTTTCCATTTTCACTTCTCAAATGAAATATAAATTGATAAAATCGATGCAATACATCAAAATAGTACTTCGTTGGAAGAAAGGTCAAAGATTGGCTTTTTTTTTTTTTTTTTTTTTTTTTTTTAATTATATGAAACCCCCAACACGAAAGGTATTAGAAATTACAGTATTTAGTACCGTGCGTGGATTGAGGGTGAATAAGATAAAAAAAAGATGCTTGTTCACATTAGCCTTGAATTTCTGTAGATGGCAATTTTCAGGAAATATAAATAAAATAAATTTTCTGTTTATAATTCCGGGACGACCACACGGTCAGAGGAGTTCACAAGATAGAGAGAATACAAGAAACAGCACTGTACAGGGTGGCCATAATTGAAGTACAGTATTCCTATTCAGAGCTCTCTGTAGCTCTAATTAATAAGCGGAATGCCATCAAAATTAGTAAGTAAACTATTCAAGGCACGGGAAGAAGGATCCCGTGGGGGGGGGGAATGTTCCAAATCTGCCGATAGGGGATAATATGGCGTTGTACAAGGGGAAAGACTTGACACAGTGCTGTACCAACAAATAAATAACTAAGACAAACCTTACTGAAATTACAAATTTTTATTTGTGCTCTTTGCAAAAAACAGAAAGAAACAACTAAACTGCCAGAGTAAATGGTTTCACAGAGAACTCACTCACAGTTTACTCCCAGTGGTCGATGATGTCGCTGATGGTGGAGTTGATTTCCGATGAGATTACTATTGTTCTAGACAAGAAATTGCATTCGATGCACAGTGTGCTCCACTGCGGAATGCAACGTCTCTGGAGTAATGTTCCGCACATGTTGCGTTACGTTGTCCTTTAAGACAGCCAGGTTAGGGCCACTTCCTCGATAGACATTGGCCTTGAGGTGACCCTACAGCCAAATATCACACGGTGTAAGATCAGGTGAACGTGGTGGCCATGCAATGGGAAACAAATGACTAAAGACTTTCTGCAGTAAAGTGATGCCGGAGAATCTGCTGTACTGGTCGTGCGATATGAGGAAGCGCCCCATCTTGCATAAAATTGTCTCATCCAGGTATCCTCTTTGCTGCAGTTGAGGAATAATGTTAACAGTAAACTTACAGAATACGCTTTCGATGTTCTCGTGTTGTGCCTTTATAGTTCTCTGCTGCTGGGAAAATTAAATTAACTCAGATTTATGCAAATTTTCTGCTCTCTTGGGTGTCTTATTTTTTAGTTTAGATTTAAAACTTTTGTGCAATTCAGTTTCTGTTTTTTTTTTTTTTTTTTTTTTTTGCACAGAGCGCAAATAAAAATTTGTAATTTCATTAAGGTTTGTCTTAGTTATTTATTTGTTGGTACTTTGTCATGTCTTTCCTCTTGTATAGCGCCATATTATCCCCTACCGGCTGATTTTGGAAGTTTTTTTGTTTTTTTTTCACGGGATCCTTCTCCCCGTGCCTTGAAGAGTTTACTTACTAATTTTGGAGGCATTTCGCTTATAACTTAGAGTTACAGAGAGCTCTGAATAGGGATACTTTAATTATGGCCACCCTGTAATTAGCAGTCACCTGAACCCCAGTCACTCAAATCACGTGTACTTGTGCGCCCTCTGGAATTTGAAAGAATAAATGAGCAAGAATAAAATTTTGTTCTGTGAGTTTGAAGTTGGACGGTAAAAGATGATGACTGGTTGTGGCACGTTTTTGGACTGGTTTGGAAGGGAGAGGGGGCAGGGAGTACAAAAGCCAATTCAGAAGAACAGTGCTTACAGAAGTATCTACAGAAAAGGGTTGTAGCAGAAACAAAACGTCCATGAGACAGACAGTGGAGAGAGAGGGGTCATTAATTAGCCTAACTGCCCTCTTTTGAATGGAATCTAAAAGTCTGAGAGAGAGAGAGAGAGAGAGAGAGAGAGAGAGAGAGAGAGAGAGAGCTTATGGGGGCACCTCCCCAGATGTGGGTACAATATACTCATACGGTTGTTAAAACATCACTAAATAAGTCGTTGAATCACCGAATAAATTGAGTATCCTGGAACAATTTTGAGGTCATATGACTGTGACGACATGAAGAAATAATTAAACTTTTACCTTTTAAATAGGAAGCAGCGTTGTTGTATATAAGAAATAAGGTGCTCGATTCACTGTAGGTGGAGCGGAGGAGACTTGTATTGCCCACAGTGATATTTTGAAATAAGGGTGTATGTTACACAAAGGCACTGTATGTCAGCGGCAGTGGTGCATTATCCTATAATGCAAAAAAGACATCTGTTTAGGGCTCCGATCAGGGGGGGGGGGTCGTCCAAAATTACTGTTTCAAAAACTCATTGCTGTTTTTTACTAATATTTTTAAGTGATTTTTATCGGAAACTGAACTTTTAACCTGCCAAGGTCAATGAACATTACTTAAAGATTAATTTGAAAATTACGTTTCCGATATTGGTGAAATTTTACATTTGGTTCTTATGTCATATAATTTGTTTGTTTTGTTGTCACAATAAAATGAAATTGAAAATGTTCTTTAGTTTTTTCTTTAGATGGGGCCCCCAAATTCCATTTTGCCTTGGGCCCCATGAAGGTATAACGTGCCATTGGTCAGCAGGAAATTTTCAAAATGAATTCAGTGGCAAAACTGCCATAGCCCTGGGTGTGCCATCGGTGGGAGAGGCGGGTACACAACGATCAATTTGGTATGATGTTAAAGAGCAGTGGAGGAATGCGTTCCATTACCTTGGAGGGTGAGGGCATAATTTATACCTTTGTCTCTGTTGACTGCCATTCTTACCTGACATCAGGCTGCCATAGCCAAGTGGTCTGTGCAAGGGAGCACAGTACAAAAGTACACGTGCTGTGAGTAATCTGGGTTCAAAACCGTGACTGCTAAATACGTTGCTCTTTCGTGTATTCTCTCTATCTTGTGAACTCCTTTCACCGTGCGGCGATTCGGGAACAAACAGAAATTTTATTACGATCAGAGGTTACACACTTAATTGGAGGGAGAGGATAATCTGTTAAAATATGCTCTAATAAATTGTAGTACAGTTTCTTTAACAACTATTTTGCAATAATATGGACAATTCTCTATTACTGTTTTCTTTGTAGTTTCACATAATCAGCGTGACTTCATTCGTGTAGTTCACAGTATAAGTACTCTTTAATTCTGCAAAGCACAATACTTATCACAGTCTAAGGAGCTCATTCAAAAATAACGATATTAGTAGTGGCAATGACGCAAGAAAGCAAGCTTACACAGCATCAGCCAAAAAAAAAAAAAAAAAAGCCAACACAGCCCATTTCACCTGCCCATCCCCTCTAACAGTTCATCTAGTTCTCCCTTGAATTTATTCAAACTAACCACCTCTACAATTCCAGGTGGGAGTTTGCTCGGACAATCAACCACCCTCTGCCTGAAGAAAACTTTCCACACATCCGACCTGCAACCATCCTTCCTCGATTTCAATTTATGACCCATCATGTGTATAGAGTGTGCAAAGAAGAAGAATGTCGCCAACAATTAACTTGCTCAATCCATTCAAGCCTTAAATATCTCAATTAGATCTCGCAGGTGCTAGTCTTCAGATGCTGCAATTTGGAGAACTGAAGCCCTTCCTGGTAAGAGCACCATTTCACTCTCTTCACCAATCTCGTTGCCCTTCTCTGCACCTATTGCAACAGATCTACATCCTTCCTGAAATGAGGTCTCCAGACCTGTATGCAGTACTCAAGATCTTGACTAATCATTGCCTTATAAGTAGATGAGAAGGCACTATAAACGTCCATTGACCCCGAACCTCCTTCTGTCCCATTCCCGACAGAAAATATGAACATAATTGAATTAAGTGCTGTTCTCTGACGTCAGAGGCGCTTGTGTCTCCTCTGTATCAGACTCCATGTGTTTTTAATTATTGTTTTTTTTTTTTTTATGAGTTGCCTTCCCCTACTATCTTCAGGTAAATCGATGACATAAGAGACCTTGGCAGTAGTCATGTCAAAACGTGTACTGCAGGAGTGTGTAAAATCTTGTCATTTTTTGGTATTCCATTTACTTTTAGGTAAGGCTTTTATTCCTACCTATTACTCTGATTATTTTCGTTATACGTGATATTTACATCTGTAATCTCAGTATTACATTGTAATGTTCTCTTTCAATACTAACTCTCTCACTAAATATACATTCTCCGCCTCATTTATTCAATTAATGTTTCACTTTTACCACTATAAATAAGATAATATTATCCAATCGTAACGTTTGTCAAAACATTCTTTCCCATCTCTAAGCTAATATTTTTATAACAAAAACTCAATAAGTTGGTTAGTTGTGAGAACTTTGTTAAGAAACTATTTAGGTATGATGCTATCAAAAACACACAATTACTTAGCTGCCCAACCACAAAGAATTCAGAGGTATCAAGTATAACTGCAAGGTATGTTGTCGGAGTAAAAACTGCAGCCATTATCAACCCACTGCAGGATGGAAGCCTCCTCAACAATTCATGCTGAGGGAAATGGACCATAATCTGCCACGCTGGTCCAGTGCGGGTTGGCAGATCGACCGTATTTAGCGGTCAGGGGCTTGAACCCCGGTCTGCTCAAGGAGCGTGTGCTACTGCACTCCCGCTCCTGACCAGTTGTCGGAGTAAGGAAGTCTAAAAATAAGCATAACTTATTTTTAGAATTTCAGCTTTTAACTCATTAGTTTTTAATCAAAATGGAGTGCCTCTCCCCCAGCCAGGAATTCTTAAATCAATCAATTTGCTATCAGTATCTGTCAATATTCTTACGTTTCGAACAGAGCAAAGTATTTCATAATTTGGACAGTCTCCAACTTTATTCTTACTTCCGGGAAGCTGGGCACACCACTAAAAGCTGTTGAAGGTCAATTAGTCCTCTGGGAGATACTCTTCCGTCCTTCACAGGGTCGTTAGAAAGAGCAAAACTATTAAATCTGTTACATGGGTAGGTTTAATTTTCGTAAATCACATGTACTGGTACACAGTAAATCAATGTGAATTGGCCATAAATTTTTCTTTGCAGTGGTAAATAAATTTTGGATACGATCAAATGAGCGAATTAATTCTTGGAGAATAGGAAATTCCCCTCATCATTTCTGTCGCATATGCAGCTAAAATTATTGGTCGCTATTTGAATTAATTATTTTGCACCTGCCAATAAATAGCCTTCAAAAAAATTATTTACTCTCATATAAAAGGAACGTACCTATTTTAAACTGGCGCACGTAAAATTCGCAACATACTGGAATGTAACGCTGATTAAAAACAAGAGTAATTTCAAACATAAAAAATAACTAGTACACAAAAACAGTAAATAAAAAAACCACTTGCTCTTATACAAGAAAAAAAAAGTTAAATAATATATATATATTTTATTATTTAAATTTAATTGTATGTAAATTTATATTATATTTATAAATATATATACAGTATATGTATAATATAAATTTATTTACATTTAAGTCAAAGTATCATAAATAAATAAATTTATTTATATTATAAATATACACACAAACTATCTCTCTCTGTGTGTGCGTGCGTCATTTATAGTGATTATTTTTTTTATGTTTCTTTATGAATAATAATTTTGCCTATTTAATTAACTTTATTATTAAGAAGCACTGTATCTGTATTTTAGCCTATTTAATTAAATAGGCAAAATTTAATTTATTTCTCTAGATGTTTCATGATTATATATCGCTGTATTTTAAGTCATATTTTTATAGCTGAGAAATAAATTTTAAAAAGTTATTTA
Source organism: Mastigoproctus giganteus (assembly GCF_048544385.1). Classification (NCBI taxonomy): domain Eukaryota; kingdom Metazoa; phylum Arthropoda; class Arachnida; order Uropygi; family Thelyphonidae; genus Mastigoproctus; species Mastigoproctus giganteus. Next base: position 162,800,864 of record NC_143583.1, on the reverse strand, counting down.
TCATTATAACAACTTTAAACGGTGACATTCGCAGATCCCAAATCGCACATGGATTTAATCGATAATTCAACCTATTGAGGTATGAGCAATTAAACTCAACCGAAGCGATAAGCACACCACTAATTTTAAAACAACAAGCGTAACATTGCAGTTGTGAGCTCTACTTATCTCATGAGGATCTGCTTAATCTCAACATCCCTAAAATTAACAGTCGGCCGAATCCATGAGCTATTTCGATTCTGTACAAGTCACAGAATAAGTTGAAGAGCTTTAGCTAAAAGCGCATTCTAACTTCAGTTCGCATCTCTGCCTCCTTTCGGATTTATCCAAGAATCTGGTTCTCGCATCTGGTGAGTAGTATGGGCTTGGCACACCCAGGATCCTGAGCAGGATATCATCACTCTTTTCTTTCTTGGCGATTCTCTTCTACTGCTGACTCTCTCTCTCTCTCTCTCTCTCTCTCTCAGCGTAATTCAGATTTTTTTTGGCTGGTGCAGCATAAGCCTCAGGCTTCCTTGCACCATATGGCTAATAATAATAAGCTTGGAATCATTGGGGGCGTTCAAAATTGAAGGTCGTAAGCAGTTCCTATGCAAAAATTCTCAGCTAAGTCAAACCATCGGACTAATTCATAAAAAAAAAAAAAAAAAAAAACCCTCTTTTCCACAACCCCTTTCCTTTTGCTTATATACCAAAGATAAGGGAATCAAGTGTGCTCTGAATTGGAATCTGCTGGGCTTTAGCCCTCCCCAAAGATACTCCATCATATAAAAAAGAAATGAAAAAAAAAAAAAACAGTAATTTTCTGCAAGTCAAGGGGGGAAAATTTACATATGGAGAAAAATGTCAAATGTTAACTGTTTGTGCTAGTTCTTCCATAAAAATGTCTAGATCCAAATTTACATAACGAGGCCATAATATATTCCTGAATACCGATTTAAAATTGCTCTCGTAAACCCTATCAATACTATTCAACTAGCATACTTTCGTATGCTGGAGTAAACTGATTAATTTAGGGGTTCTTTTGTGTCAACTTAAGGTGAAACTTACGAAGACGATGAGATGAGATACATATGAATGTAAATTGCATGTATGCTAATCAGTCTGACTGTTTTGGGGGATGAAAAACCCAAATTTATAATAATTAAAAACCATGCAACCCTCACCGAAGACCAACTAACTCATATATAAAATAAAATTAAAAGTAAAATACTTTTAATTTTATTTTACAATTTAATTTTATTGAAAAAAATTAAAATATTACTTGCTGATGTAACTTTTAATAGGTCAAATTTTTAAATACCATTTGTTTTCGGTTTACATCTTTATGATTAAATTATTTAAAAATAGCACAATTATTATAGTGAAGACTTATTTGGTTGAATTTAAAAACTTCTGCGGTTTGATAAAGAGATTTCTGGAGATTTCCTCAAAAATGACATTGTGGTAATAAAATAAAAGGTTCGAACCGGTTCACTGGCGAAAGCGGGAACGAAATTCAAGCCAATCCGAAAGTTTCGCAAGAAAAATCGGAGCGAAATAAACTCTCTCTCTCCCATGATACTATAAGAGGTCGGACACTGATTCATATTAGGGGTCTCACACTAGCTGAAACCAAGAATCAAGTTTGCATTTAACACACTGGTGCCAGTTAGGGCACGAGTGCCTTAACTGGCACCAATGTGTTAACTACAAACGCTGAAGCAATTCAGTGACCTTGTTAGTCGGTCAAGAACTGTTAACTCGTCAGAGGGCGCTCGGACACCATTATATACCTCGATGCATATTTGTGACCACATCAGCTACTGAAGTAAAAGATTTAGCCATCTGAATAAGACTAATCACTGTTCCAACTAAGCTGTATTCGTGTAAGGTGACAGATAAGCGATCCAAGAAGCAGATGTGTTATCCGTCAAATCTCCTGACAACAAGTACATTATAAATGGGTATGAACAGAATACGAAAGAAATAAAATTATTAATGGGCGTTATGTGATTACAGACAACTCGTACTCCGTTCCGTTGTTATCGACTGTGATGTTATTTTTTATTTCCTCTTTCGTAATACTTGGCAGGATGCCATACCGTTGCGTAACACTGAAGATCCCAAAAGCCTACACTAACAAGTTGCATTAATAAGAGACCTGGCACACAAAACCCTTAGCAAAGTGTTTAATCTTACAGAGAAAAACGTTTTTTTAACCTTGCAGCGGTTAAACTTTTTTTTATTACCCATCACGTACAAAAGAAAAACTTAAAATACTTTTTAAATACTAAAATTACAAGCAAGGTTAATGAATTTGCATGACAAAAGTGCCATGATAGCGAACGATTCTTTTGTATTCACGTGGATAGTATACAAAATGCGAAGACGAAGAAAGCAGAAACAAAATTAGAGAGGGTTCAGAATTGATGCCAACATGGCAGTCATAAAATGAACGAATTTTAAGTATCTGACGGTTACATTTCCCCAACCTCGTGTAGAAATCAATCCCAAACGTCCAGTAGGCATCTATACCATCGTCAGCCTGGTTTTGTTGAAGAAAAGCGAAGTGACCAATTACACTGGTCGACAAAAGGGGGAAAGAACCTTTTTTTTTTTTTTTTTTTTTTTCGCTCCCTGTTAAAATTCGGGGTTATTCTTGTAGATTGGACGTTGCCGAATTCAAATATGGCAACCATAGTGCTGTAACACCACCAATTTTTAAGAGAAAAGGAATTAAAATCAAAAACTAAGTTCTAGTAAAAAAAAAAAAAAAAAAAAGATTTCATACATTTTACGAAAATGTTACATACAGTAACAGTTTAAGATCAACTGGATCAAAAATGGTATAACATTGTTTAGTGCCTGAAATCAAGCACGATGATGGTTACATCATGATCTGGGGTTGCTTCTCTTTTTCTAGAGTGAGTGACCGTTTGAATTGACGCAGCCGAGCAGAGCGTTAGTGGGTAGCACGCGCTTTTTGAGTGGACCGGGGTTCGATCCCGTGACTGCTAAATACGATTAGCATTTGTAGCGATGATTTATTGTAAACTCCACCGACCTGGTGGTCGTGCCGGAGTATAAACAAGAACTATTTAAATATTGAACAATGGGTCTATTAACCTTATTCTATTTACAATAAAGAATATCTGATGACAAAGCACTTATTTTGTCGTTTTTGGCATTTCATAATCATCTACTGGTGTCCTCCGTACGTGATTCCAACTGTAGTCTGCCAACATATTTGGACTCCATTTTTGCTGATATCTGTTTTCCATTTGTGAAATATCTTGGTGAAACCTTTCGCCGTGTTTATCGGAGACCGCTCCCAAGTTTTCAGGAAAAATTCGAAATGGGAATTGTAATGTAGGAAATGAAGCTTTAACAATACGTTGCATCCCAACTCTGTACGCTAAAATTAGCTCATCCACAATTTCACATTAATTTTTTGATTCCTCACTGCCTAAAAAAAGTGCCGACAGACGTTTAAGAATGCCTTCCAGGCTCTTATTTCTGTAGAATTTAATTTTTTAGTGAATTCCTCATTTTGGACCAGCAGTTTGCTTTGAAGACCCACAAAAATTCACTGTTTTATCTTGCCCTCATTAATTCGAGGAAACTTTGCCTCAAACAGGAAAATCCTTCTCCTTTTTTTGACCATCAATTTTTAGAATACAAAACTCGTACCTTGCCACAGATGGGTGCTGCAGTCGGAAAACTGAACCAAATTTCATTCTCATCAGCAAATACAAGAAGTTATGGTGACATTGGGTTCAGGAACAGCAACAGTGGAGGATTAAAAAAATTTGAGTGGTCTGACTAATTACGGTTCCTGTGGTTTCACGCTAATGGATTGGCCACAATATGGAGGAAAAGCATGGGCCATCCTGCCAGGTCAACAATGTAGATTGGTGGTGGTAGTGGTGGCGGCGGTTTCGTTTGGATTTTATTGGCAACTATGGGTATAATGCGCCAAAGCCAGTGGCTGCGTCGTAAAACGTGTAGGGGAGTGTTTTTGTGGCGTATATTGGCCCTCCTGATACCAGTGGAACGACGATTAGATGCCACACTGGATCTTATCTAGAAATTGTTTCCGACCGGGTGCATCCTTCATGGCTGGAGTTTATCCATCTGCATATGGGTTCTTCCAAGAAAATAATGCACCATATCCCAAGTATAGAATTTAACAGAACAATTTAACAGAGTAAATTCCAGTAACACGAGTGAATTCAACCTATTGAAGTGGCTTTCCCAGTTATCAACTCAAACCAATCGCGCCTCTGGGGGGGGGGAGATGGAACGAGTACTTTGAGTACAAATCCGCAATGCAAAACAAATATGGGAAGTAACTGAGTCAACGTTGACTAGCATCTCTGTTTCGCGCTTTTGACACCTGGTTGAGTCGAAGCTATTACGAATCCAGGCTGTTCTGAGGACTAAAGAAAGGGAGAGAGGAACCCGCTCGCTATTAGGTAGGTGTACCTAGTAAAGTGACTACTCTGTGTATAAAGTTGGCACAACATGACGGCGAATGATTCCAACCTAATCGTACACAGTAATTAGTAATGAACGACTTTCACAAATTGTAGTTCTTGTCTGCACTATTCTGAACTTCGGTGACGCCATCCATTGTTACTGTTGATGTTATAGTGTTTTAAGAGTATCAGCGACTAAGGCCATATTGCTCCGTGTATATTGTCTGTAAATTGCGTGTGCTTTGAGATGGATTTTGTGTTTGCTGGACAAAAACCCAAGTTGCCGGGAGAAAAAAACCAAGCTGCCCTCGCCTGAGACGTACTAACTCAGCTACGTTAGGAAAAAGGCCTATAAAAATTCCTCCCGTCATCGACAGGACTCGAACTTAGATCTTTTCCACCCAGTGTGAAGAGGACGGCGATCCTACCAACTGCCCTACTTACGAGGACATGCCATTCATTAGACTAAGTTTTGGCATATAAGAGAAATTTACTCTGTTTTGTCCCCATGCTACCTCAAACTTTATCCTTGAACCGTTATCATGTTTCATAAATATCTAAAGTGTGAGTGCATGCTGCAGGTGCTAAGGGCAAGTGCAAGCACGCAGCAGCACTTTTTTATCTAACAAAACAGCCTATTTTCTCTTCCTGTATTTTCTCCTCGAGTTCAATATATGTCCTCCATTTTGAGACAAGGAGGAAATACCTGAAAAAAAAAAAAGAAAAAAAAAAGTAGTCTTTATGCTCTCTGAAAAAAGTCACTCACAGCTTCCTTGAGATGGCATCACTTGAAAATCGATGCCAATGCATGTTTCTTCAGATTTCTGAAAAGTAAATCACTTGTGGGCAGGTCTGATTATAAGGCGAGTGGTTTAACTCCTGAAATTCGCAATTTCTCAGAGCAGCAATTGCTTTCTTCAAAAGTGTGTACAGAAGCAAAGTCTGGAATAAGCAGACTACATCTTGTCAATTTCTCTCTACTCTCTGTTGTGTTATGGCGCCCCTACTTCAATTTCATTTCTATATTGTAGATGGTTCGGATACATCGGACAACCTACCATGAAAGTGTGGAGATGCCACTCATGGTAAACACCAATCAACATACTACACTGAAAGAACAGAATTCATGGGATATCTGGTTCCTGGGCAATGCGACGCTGTCACCCCTCTCGTTAGCGGACGAACCCACCGCTTGGCAGGTATATAGGTACACTGTATTCACGTAGACGGTAATTCGATGTCAGTATGGATAAACGTCGTGAGTTAATAGACTGAAAGAGGGATGATAGCGGGTGCCCGATGCATGGGTCACTATACCGCGGAGGTGGTAGTACAGAAATTGCACTCTCCCCGTATCAAGGGTGTATCAGGAATACGCCATTTCCGGAATAACATCTCATCGTGGACAGCGCTGTGGGAAGAGAAAGGTAGTGGATGAACGTGGCCGTCGACGTCTGTCTCGCATTGTTTCAGCCAACTGGGGAGCGACTGTGGCACAAATCACCACCGACTTCAACGAGGGAGTGCCAGAAACGTCTCCAAGATTATTAGTCACAATAGGTTATGGGAGCCACCGACCCACCAGAGTTCCATTGCTAACACCACAACACAAGACTCTACGCCTCAACTGAGCGAAAGAACATCGGCACTGCACCTTGGGTGATTGGAGGTGGGTTTCCTGTTCTGATGAATCCCGTTTCCGGTTATTTCGAGTGAACGGGAGGGTGCGTATCTTCGGCTGCGTATCACAGCTGCTTGACGTTTAAATGCAATATCATTCATTTCATTAAACGATTCATATCCTGCATCTTTCCAATATTGCGCGCGAGAGAGAGAGAGAGAGAGAGAGAGAGAGAGAAGATATCACCCACTGGTCTAAAACATATCGTATAAATTTAAACTTTTCTTGTTCACTCAATATGAACATGTAATAATAGGTAAAAACTAAAAACATGAAGGCAATCATCAATAAAAATTTCAACAGTAGCGTTTATTTTAAAGATATGCAGTCTCTTCATTGTTGACATCATCTATACTGCATTCCAAAGAATTCTAAACGAGGACACAATACTGCAAATTTGGAACACATATATAGTGAAATCAATCCCGCATATCAAGAATCCTACAGAATTTAATCACTTTAGACCTATTTCAATCAGTTGTACTCTTCAAGTTTTTGAGAGGGCAATACACCCTTCAACTTTGCTTTGAGCATATTAATCGCCCCTGCCCCTCACTTACACACAGTTATGAAGGAAAGATCAACCAATATCAATATGCTGGACATGCTTACCAGAATTCACATAACACTAGATAATAGGGCTCAGTTGGATACGGTGTTCTTTGATTTGAATAACGAGGTCGCTTATGACAGGGTATCGATATCGTTAATATTTTGAACAGCTATTTTAGGATTAAAGGGGAAGCACTCTCCATCCTTATGGCCATTTTAATACGCAGAAAATTGGAAATAAAAAAATCTCAACCGCAACTGCGCCCACTATACGAACAGAGGAGTATTATCTCCATTACTACTTGCAGCATCGCTGGAACCATTTTTGGCAAAGTACCCCAAGTTTTCGCAAGGGTCCACTGAATCAAAAGACCCGAGAAATATCCTAGAAGTAAGGGACAAAGCTGCGAAAGACATCGGAGATCTTGAAGATTACCTGCAGCCTACTGGACTAACTATTAACCCTGAGGCTTTCCTCAGATGTCTTTCACACATCGGAAAAATAAAAATGATGCGACGATATGCATTAATGGCACGGCAGTTAATTCCTATACCAACCTAAGTCTTACATGGGATGTGGCTCTAACGTGCAAACAGCATTTTGCCAAGATGAAAGCCAAAACATATGCTGCGATGTAGACAATCAGGCAAAGAGCTCCTTGGAGCCAGAAACCCTTGTCTCCGGTACGAATGCTATCTCTTGAAAACATCATTCATGGTCCAAGGAGATAAGTGAATTCGTGCCTGAGGAATTCCATGCCTCAACAGAAAGGTGTTGCATTAGCAACACCCTCCTTCCCTTGTTTAGCAATGGAGTGGTCTTGACGCTGATAAAGGCTGAAATAAAAGTTTGTATTTAGCACACGTGGCGATCAATTTCTGGGCAACATATGCAGGAGCCAATATCTCGGAAAGAGCCAAGATGGTTAAGTGCTCCCGTTCTGTGGTATCACTCATTTATCGCGACTGGCTCAACGGCAGTTGAACAACCATCGAAAGATCACATGTATAACAGACACATGAGGTCGACGTCCGTGGTGAGCGTCATGTGTCTAGTCTCGTAACGCTGCAGCACTGTGGCCCAGATAATCAATCACCTAGTAAAACACAGGAACAACAAGAGCAATATCTATATGGACTAAACTGAACTATTATATTAGGGTCAAGTAGAAAGTAACTTCAACTCCCATGTGTACTGTGTCTGTAAAAATTGCGTGTTCTCTTGTCGATTTGTCTTCTTTGCTGACGAAACCCCCAGTTTTTCAGAGGGAAAACCTTGCTACCTACGCCTGAGACCGACTAACTCAGCCACGGAGTGAAAAAGCCCATAAAAGTTCCTCGCGTCATGAATTCGAACCTGGGCCTTTTCCACCCGGTGTGAGGAGGACGACAGTGACAATACCACTGCTACCCACACAGACAACCATATGGACTATGCGCTAGACATTAGCTCGTATAGGCTATAACAATCGACGGCCGTCACGGGTACCTATGCTCACTGCGAGACACAAGAAACTGTGCTTTGCATAGTCCTGTCAGCACCAACGTTGCTGGACTATTGACATGAGTAAATCTATCGCCTAGTCTGACGAGTTTCTAATTCTATCATGCTGATGGGCGTATTCCCATTTGGAGAAAACAAAATGAGATGCACTTCTGGTGTCCAATAAGCTGAAGGCAGTGATGGTATGGTTTGGTGATCTGCTTACATGGCATATCCTGCGTCCTATGATCAGCATTAATCAGCTACTCAATGGGAACGCCTACCTTTTACAAGACAACGCACCATGCCACAAAGCCCAGGAAGCTGCTAACTGGTTTCAGGAACACGAATGAATTGTCCATTCTCCCATAACTGCCCAACTCACCCGATCTCAACCTAAATGAGCATGTTTGGGACCTACTGGAAAAGGACATTCGATGCTACGACCATCCACCCGTGCGGGCATTACTGGACACAGTGCAACGCATCGGTAACCTACCACAGGACACTGCCAACAGCTTGTAGCCCATGCCAAGATGTATACGACTTATTACAGACAAAAGTTGCCCCACGAGGTATTAGACAGGTGTTGCTAAAGAAAGGCTAACTCAGTGTATATAAGTTAAATGTTACTTCATAGAAATTTCGCAGTGACAGAGCTTGCAGGAAACAAATAATAGCTCAGATGTACCAGCATATGCCTGTATGATATCAACTGCAAAGGAAGATAAACTAATGACATCTATCTGGTGTCTGTCCAGTAATGAATATCTGCAACAATAACTGAATTATTGTGCCATAGCATTGTGTGTCCATTGTTTTCCTTGAAAATAGTGGACACACAAAATGCTATGGTATGAAGTGTGTATATATTCTGTAGTAGTTATTAATGTATGAATATGCATGAAATGCGACTGTGTCAATCTAATGGACCCAAAATGTATGTTTAGGAAATACTGGGCGTTATTTTATTGGATATGAAATCAATCTATCTATATAGAATTCTGGATTACTAGACAGGAATGTTTTAATCAACACTTATTATTATTAGTCTTATTATTTTTTTTAAATCTCTTAGAGAAAGTCAATGCCAAAAATGCGCACAAACTTATGGTCAACACCTCAGTCAATACGATCAACGTTAAAAAGGCGCAAGGTTTTTTTTTTATGAAAACCCCAAACACGAAAGGTATCAAAACCTATGGTACTTAGTACCATGCATGGGTTGAAGGAGAAGTATGGGGGAAGGGGGAAGTGCGACTGAGTGTGGTCAATTTTTGGCAGAGCATGTTGGAGGCCGGACAGATGGTCGCCATCTGCTTACAGAAAATATTTGCGACTAGTTGACGCACGATGGGCCGACCGGGCTAGCCGAGTGGGTAAAGTACCTGCCCGGCAACCCAAGGTCGCGGGTTCGATTCCCGCCTCGGGCTTGGATCAAAGTACTGCAAAAACCTTGGGAGGTGCAATATGGCCATAGAAGCCGATGCGCCAACAACTACCAAATCAAAAAAAAAAAAAAAGACGCACGATGGGATGGAACAAGCAATGTAAAGTAAAGCTAATAAAATTAATCAACATTATGTCAGTTATGTGAATGAATACACACACCGTCAGCAATATAATCTATTAGTGACAACAATTTGAGGTTTTGGGCTGTAAGATCAACCACATTAACTTCAAAAGAGTCGAAGTTCGGATCTGAATAGTGGCATACACTTTAAATAAAAAACAATAAATTGCGCCATTAGAGAACAGTGCATTGAAAGAAACTCGTGACGAAGTGCCTGCACAACATCAAATCGATGCACTAAGTAGAAAGCCCACTTTGATCCAAGCAATATACAGAAAGAGGCTATATACAACATATATAAATAAAAAAATTTTCTGTTTATACTCCGGGACGACCAAACAGTCAGAGGAGTTAACAAGATAGACAGAATACAAGAAACAGCACCATATTCAGCAGTCACGGGCTTGAACCCCGGTCACTCATGGCACGTGTACTTATGCACCCGCGCGCCTGACCACTAGGCTACGGCGGCCTTATATAATGCTTTACATAACTTTCACAGCTTGAGGCTTTTTTCCTAGACTTAACTGTGTCGTTAAATTAGCGTATTAAATTTAATTTTATAAACATTAAACTGTTTTTAGGCGCGTTAGCATATATGCATAAAGCAGCTACTGTCTCTACCATGTCCTTCCGTATGAAAAAAACTTCACTTCTAGTGACAGGCTTTTCATAAAATTTCATTTTTGGCTCTGTTCAAAGGATCTGTAGAGCCATCCCACATTTCATTAAAAATCGGACCTACAGAAATCGGGAAATTATTATTTTGTAATAACCCGACTCCCAGTGGAGGCATTTTCATGAAATTTTATATTTAACTCTGTTAGAAAGTTAAAGACAGTTAATATGTAGAGCAATTCTAAATTTCATTAAAATAAGAATTAACAAAACCAATAAATCCGGTAATTATTATTTCTTTGTCCGTCCGTTCGCATGTAATAACAGGATTCACAGTGGTGAATTTCATAAAATTTTATATTTGGCTTAAAACTACACAAAAGCAACAAACAAAAGTTGTTGTTTTTGTGCTAATTTTTCTTCTGCTTTATTTATTATAAATTATGAATTGTAACGCGCACAAAAGTCATTAACGTAATTAGCAAAAACATTTTGGTGGTGCCAGGTGCGGGTTCAATAATGGGAGAGATTATCGATTACGGCTTTTTCCGGATGCGCCCCTATGCGCATACAATACATTTCCAACTTAACCTTTATTATTTCCACCCAACTAGAATGATAAAGATTCAACGACTTAAATGCAATTCCAATTTATATCGATAGATGGACATAAATTCTGCACTGAATCTGTAGAACTAACTGTATGCAATGAGAAAAAAAAAAAAAAAAAAAAAAAATTGATAAAAGTTGCGCAATGAATTTAATTATATTTTCATTAGCTGTTCGGTTTTTATGAGGAAGGTCACCGTAAGTACATGCAAGAGAAATTTTATTCACTGCGATAATCTGAGGCTTCGCGATCAGCATCTCATTCACCTTTGGTCTACAAATTTTAAATAGAATATTAACTATTTACAACCATGACATGAGTTGGCAGATAATATTTGCTGCAATACGCCCTTTTGGTTAAACAACACACACTGTGGTGTTGCGTGATTGCGCAAATTAAATGACACTGCACAGTTTTATTTTATTTTTTTGTACAAAGTAACTTTGTGTGCGTTTTAACTGAAGTTGCAAATTGTAACAGGGAAGACAAATTCTGCCTGTCCTCAGAAGCAAGGCAAAATAAAATAAATAAATGCGAACTGATCGTATGACCAAACCACGTTCGTACATTTTCTTGGCAAATGGCAATGATGGAAGACTTGAGGTTCACTGATGATTGAAACGTTTGTTCACCATACCGAGTTCCTCGTTTTAGTTCACAAGAAAAATTTTAAATGTTTAATAAAGGAATAAAATAAAATAAATTATTAATAAAATGTGGCAGGACTGAGTACGCTTATAAGTTTTACTGTACTCTTCTCCCGACCCCTTAAATAAAGCGGGTGCTGTCCGTCTTGGTGCGCAGTATTCCTCTAAAAATAAGAGACAGCTGCGTAAACCATTCGGCAGCGAATTACTACGATTATTTTAAATAATTTTAATATCAAATTTGTGCTCAAGGACAGGTCATTATTTAATGAGCGCTTAACTTACCAGTTAATTAGAAGTTGGGGGGGGGGACTAAACAACATCAAAGTATTGTAATTTCACAGAAGCCTGAAGAAGTTTGACACTAATATGAAATCCCCCCCCCAAAAAAAAAACAGAAGGGGAAAAAAATCTTAAATCACTGAAATGTCAGCCTGTACCGGATCACCATTGAATCAATACAAGCCCAAACTTTCTTTCTGAGTTGTGCATGCTACTCGCTTCACAATACTGTACACGTACTTGAAACTGCGTTAAAATCGCAGTCTGAGACTCGCATAACAAATTTTCATCACGAATGGCAGTGTTCGACTTAGAAATTCTCCTATTCCTAATGTGAAACAAGAGTTTTTACATCAAGTACATTAAAACTGGTATATTTCGCAACCTTTATTCAATGTTACTCTGACCACATTAATTCTACGAAATGTCTAAGAATGTTGGTTGCGCCATCGCAAAGAGGGTGAGATAGTTGAAGTGCTAATTTATTTACCAATATATATATATCTCAAAGATAAAGCGCGTTTTTCACGCATCACGCTTTCCTGTGTCAACGCTGACCCCTTGGAGGTCACGCGCAATGTTCTTGTTTCACCATCCACCCCCTTTATTTATTTCCCCCCACGGAAATGACCCATCTCTCTCCTCACATAAATGTCGCTGACGTCATGACGTTTACGGCCCCGCGCATGAATATCGAAATAGGCTGTCCCGCCAATAGTGGTGCTTGTTTGAGCCATGAGGAGTGAACCACTGTGTTACAGGGGCGTCATGTAGCACGAGATCTGCACAGTCCACTGTCTCAGCCGTTGAGTGATAACTTGTCTACTCTCCACGTGCGCGTGTGCCTGACGGCCGTAGGTCACAATGTTCGGCCTGTTTGCTTCGCTGACTGCTCTAGCCAAATATCGACCCACGTGTTCAGAAGGACTGATCTTCCGACTTCATTATAAGTGGACAGTGTTGTTTTTGTTTTCTGCTAGCCTTCTTGTAACCTGTCGTCAATATTTTGGAGATCCTATCGATTGTATCCAGAATGACGACATACCTCACAACCTTTTAGATACCTACTGCTGGGTTCATGCAACGTTTACACTTCCGGAAGCTTGGAATAAGACAGTGGGGGTGGAAGTCCCTCATCCAGGAATCGATCGTTCTAACAGTCCCCAAAGGAAAGTGTATCATGCCTACTATCAGTGGGTCTGCTTTGTTCTTTTCCTACAGGCCATCATGTTTTATCTACCACGGTGGTTATGGAAAATTCTAGAAGGTGGACGTCTAAAAGATATCCTTCTCGACTTTCAGTTGCCTATAGTAGATCCTTCCAAGACAAAGGAGCATAGGACACTGTTGGTTGACTATTTGAAAAGCAACTGGCATCACCACACCAAATATGCAGTGTGTTATCTGTCGTGTGAAATTTTAGCATTGGTGAATATCGTAGGCCAAATGCTGCTAATGGATTCTTTCTTGGGGGGAGAGTTCACTACATTTGGAGTTCGTGTCTTCCAGTTTACTGGTTGGGATCAATATTATCGCACCGATCCTATGGTGCAGGTATTTCCTCGTATGACGAAATGCACCTTTCACAAGTTCGGTTCTTCAGGAGATGTCCAGCGTCACGATGCTCTCTGCATTCTTCCCCTAAACATCCTCAATGAAAAGATCTTCGTCTTCTTGTGGTTCTGGTTTGTCATTTTGCTGTGTCTGACTTGCTTTACCCTCGTTTACCGTGCAATCGTCATATTGCTCCCCATCCTACGCTACTTCTTGTTAGTGGTTCGCGCGCCCATTGCCGGGAAGAGAGCGCTAGAAGTTATTGTGTACCAAGCGAAACCCGGAGATTGGTTCATTGTGTATCTCCTGGCAAAAAATATGGACTCAGTGCACTTCAAGAACTTAGCGGTGGATCTTGCCAAAGAACTGGAGGAAGGAGGGGAGAGTCTATTAAGGGAAGTGGATAACGGTAAACCTTTCGCTGTGTGACCCAATTTCTCATAGGACTATATCTGTGGACCACACTAGTCATAAGATTTCGAGGTTTGTAGGGAATTTTTATATTTTTTTAAGGCTTTATACAAGTTAGGCTGCCATATTAGTGATTCAATGCAATGTAGCAAGTGCTGGCTATTTAAGTGAGCAAAGTTCCTTTTCATCGTGCATTACTCATCTGGACTGCTACTTCAAGTGCATATCCTAACAGTAAGTCCAATTTCTGTGTTTGGTTAAAAGAAATCGAAATACAGCGAATTCAGTATTTGAGCGGTAGAAAGAGTGTGGTCGAACGACTTTATTTAGAAGTGTGCGTTTTGGATTTTCCGCCTTTCTTTACTATTCTCGGGGGGAAAAAAGTGATTAAGAAAGGTAGGCAGCTAAGGAACTTCCGTTGCAGAACTCTCCATAGTTTGTCACCGAGAAGATCCCCACCTGTTTCACTTCGAATATGAAATCCCCACAGTTGACGCGTTATACTACCTTTTTTCCAGGAGTGGTTTTGCACAGTCAGTTTTCATATCTTTAGTTACAGAAACTACATTCAACCTAGCAAGTAGAGGAGTCTTTTATGAGTTGTACTTTTTTGGAAGTGGGGAATTTCTGTGTAGTTATTGAGATCACTTCCGCGAACTGGCTTTTTCATCTTCATCCTGCAGCAGGCGACGTTATTGGTAAAGAACAGAAAAAATATAGTTCCTTTTTTTCCCTCTGCCATACGAACTGGGAGACTGATTCTGTAATATTTTTATGCAAAAAATTGTCATGCAAGTGTTCTTCGACGCGAACCATTAGAAGAGGTACGCGCTGTTGAAATGTTTAGTTTTCGTCATTCCTGAAAGACAGCATTTAAAGTGTTTTTCTATTTGCACCTGACAAAATACGGTTGCTTTAATAAATAAATTATTTTCTGTTAGCGTCTGTGTTGGATGTACTCAGTTTAGGTAATCACTGCTATGAATCAATATCGTAGTAATTAAATGTTATATTTATGGATATGGAAATACTGTTAATAAAATATTTTTGGATTTAAATTTTTCATTTGGTTTTAAATTAGAAACAGCCACTTAAAAAAAATTCTCATTGTCACTTTAATTCCGTGCATAGACATTTTTTGCTGACTTCATCGAAATTTCAATAATGGCATGATGAGAAAAATGTATTTTAGCCAATTGAACGTTAGTGATAGGAAGATTCATATCTTAAGCAGATATTTCCCAAAAATATCTGCTAACTTTCCTACTCTTTAAAGAAAGGCACCGAACCTTGCCGAAAACTTTACGAAAAGTGCTTATTAAATATTGCGTGCAATTTTTCATTTGATTTTCAGACGAAATCTAACTTTTTGTCAAAATCAAATTCAATAAAATGCTTCTTTTAGTTTTGAATATTACGATATTAAATTTAAATGAATGGTTTTTGAACATAATGTGTCCAACTCTTTTTCGTGTGTTTTTGTTTCGTAATCTAATCAATTCCGGGCAGACATTTGTATCTGTATATTGGAAAAATAAATAAATAGCTCATATATAATGCGATCAGCGAGTAGTATATCAACGGTGTAATGTGCTCCTCAGTGATTTGAAGTCGGACAACCCTCCTATAGATCACATACTGGCTATGGCATCCCAATGCAGAAGACAGTCGCTACTAGCAGCCCTCGTGTATACGGCAAGGTAGGTTTCCAATGTTACACATTCTCACGTGATTTATTATTACTTTTATATACAGAGTGTCTCAAACACGGAATGAGTTCCTCATATGTAGACAATGTCTTATCTCCGGAATGTCTTATCTCCCGCAGGTGATTTCCTTCATCACAAGGTACTGACAGAATCCAGTGGTTTCCATTCCGACCGTGTACTCAAATCAGGAGCAAGGGGATATGTACTTTGTACGGTTTGGAGGACGGCAATGCTCTGTAGGCTCGTCGTTTGTACCACGAAAGGTTCCCAAAACGAAGATGTCCAGACAGGAAAACGTTTGAAAGTATCCATCTACGCCTTTATGAACATGGGACCTTTTATACCTCGTGCTGCCGACAGAGGACGACGAGATCTACGACTCCTAAGGTAGAGGGGTGGACTAACTGCCTGGCCTCCACGATTCCCCTGATTTAAACCCACTAGATTTCTTCTTGTGGGGCCATTTAAAGTCATTGGTGTATTCTGCTCTGGTAGCTGATGTGGAAACTCTCCGCAATCGAATTGTGGCAGGTTGTGAGACAATACGAAACATGCCAGGAATTTGGCATCGTCTTCGCGAGTCCACGAGACGATGCTGTGAGGCCTGTATTCAGGCAGAAGGTGGACATTTTGAACAATTACTATAAGGTGATGTGAACAGTTAAGTGTCATAGACAGACCTTCAAAACTCGGAAACAAAGCATTTCGAACTACGTTGATATAAAATATTTTTACTGTCTACATATGAACTAATTCCTGAAGTTATGCCACGTATTTTTGAGACGCCCTGTATATAAAGCCTGTATATAAATAGTGAGTTTCTCTCATCAGTAAAGTCAGCACCTGGTGTTTACTGTATAGTTCTGCCTATAAGTCTACCTTTGATGCTCTAAAATTTTAAGCTTGAGTAAAAGTACAGTACTCGCTTTTATTTATAAGTTTAGAAAGACATGAATTGATAACAATATCTCAAAAAAATTATATTGTTTGCTCGCCTTTTAAAAACGAAGTTATCGTTTTCATAAGATTAACAGTTAATGGAATTCGTCGGATATTAATGTTTTCGAAGAGTAAACATACATACATTTGAAGATTGTCAATTTATAATAAGAAATTTGCTTCCATAGTGAGGACTTATTAGCAGTACGGTAGCGAACAGGCAGTGGCTTAGTAATAACCTCCCAGAGGGAGAGGACCTTGTTGGTAGCACAAATGGTATATTCACAGTCAGTGGCGTAGGCAATTGCCTCCGGCCCCGGGCTTTAGGGGCCCGGTGTCTTTGGCGGTCTTCTGTTTTTGCCTCCGGGCCCGAAAAAGGGTAGCTACGCTAGTGTAATCAGTCCTCCCCATAGCTGAGTTCGAATCCCGTCAATTACTTGTTGCAAATTATTTTAGGGCAAAGGCCTCATGCTACGAAGTAGAAAGACTAACGTATAGGTTAGTGCAGAGGTTCCCAAACTGTCGGTTCACAGCGTGCTTAGTGTCCCAGTAATTTTTTCACGGCACCCCTAGGCCAAAAGAAATACCTAATACAAGAACACCTTTTAATATATACCTATATAAAAATCTTATTCTTTATATAGAGGTACTAAATAAAGATCAATTACAGATCACCACAAAATTAAAAAGATACGGTATAATGGATACAGTACGCCTTTTTATAACGAAATAAATGTATAAATTTAAAAAAATAACTTTAAGTAACTTAAACCGAAATTACACGGCACCCCAAGAATATTGTTGCGGCACCCCGGTTGAAAACCACCCGGTTAGAGAAAAGGCATCAGTTTTAATCGTATTGATCTACTATAGTAGTTAAATTGGCATAGTTTTGATTACATCTCATATAAGGGAATGCTGCACATAAGGGAGACTACATGCGCTTGTCACTTTACTTGCAGTTCACTGGGGAGTGAATAAAATGTCACAATGCAAACTTTTAAAAGAAAGAGGATATAATTGAATTAAAAAATGGGCAGTGAATCTTTGTGCAGTTCTTTCGTATCGAAGGGTGGTCGAAGCGAATGCATGAACAAGGACGAATTTTCAAGACAAAACTTAAGTGTCGACTTATACGCCAGAGTATACGGTAACTAAAATACTATACTCTGAGTAATAACTCTGTATTCCTGCGCCGGGAGCAAAATAAAAAAAATTGCTCCCCATAAATTTTCTTTTGATTTCAAGAGAATACAAGAACATCAACCTATTTAACAATCACCTGAGCTAGAACTCTGCTACTAAATCAGAAACTGCAGAATGCATGTGTCTCTCGCTCATTTTCCAGTATTTCAAAGTTATTTTTAAATCCTAGGTTTTTGCACCCCTGCGAATCCGCCCAAAGTGAGTTCCCCATTCTACCCACTCCAGTTACGGTCCCAACTACGCTTCTTCGCCCTAAAGTAAACGGTAAAAGCAACCCCCTTCATACACTGATTAAAAAGAGGCGCCCAATTGAGTAATTCCCGCACTTTACTTACTTGTATTCAATAATTTAATATTTAGGTTGACAAGATAAGATGCTTAATATTTCATTATTTTGTGTGGTGTTCAGATACAAAAAGGATGTTACACTGAAATTAAAAGTTGCAAGTTCACAGCGCTCTACTTATGTGAAAACCGTACATTAAATTTATAAAACTAATGAATAATTGTGTACAGTACTGATAATAGAATATATACACCCTTCGTCAATGGCCAAAACCAAGTCTGTGGGCATAAAACAAAGATAACATATACCCAGGACTGTAGTGGAGGGTATACGCCGTATACCCACTGGATTTTTTTTTTTTTTTTTTTAGGTGAATCGCGTATACCTTCTGGTTTTTGAAAGACTTGAAAAAATAAATATTATTAAAAAATTTAACATAAAAACATTCATAGAGTAGTATACCTTCTGTTAATTTTACGACTACAGCACCGTATATACCGCATATCCACTTTATTAGGTACACCTACCTAATAGCAACTAGGTTCCCTTTCAGCCCTCAGAAGGGCTAGGTTCGTCATGGCATGGATTAAAAAGATGTCAATAGTGTACTACAGGGATAGTGGTTCAAGTGCTGCTCAGAGCCCATTCTACCTCATCCTGGAACTGTAAAATTCGAATGATATCTGGCGACTGAAGAAGCCGCTGCACTAGCTGAATTCGCTCTCATGTTCCGCACAATGTCCTGTTAGAAGAAGTCATTTGCAGTTAGATACACTGCAGCTATAGTAGTTGTATCGTCGCAAATTCTGTACAAACCAAGCCAACTTAACCCATGGGTTAAAGCATTAACACATTGGAACATGAAAGCGACAGTTCCATAGAATTAGCAGAGTATAAGTGCCAATGGCGTTGCGACTGTTTGGTAGGCAACTGCCTACCAAACAGTCCACCCGACACGTCACCATGGCTCTCCACAATGCTCTGTTACGAGCCCCTTCCTATGGTCCATTGTCTTGGATTGCGGTAGGTCCGACTGCATCGCCTGTACAGACGATTTAATCGTCACTGTCCCTGCGAACTCCAGAGCCATCTGGAAGATAAAGCTATCCGCCATTAATGTACTTCACTTCTGAAAATAAACTAACCATTTCACCAGACAAGGCAAAGGATATGCTATGCTACTCAAAGGAAAATTCAACATCAACTGCCTGTGTTCAAAGTTGTACCAATTTCCATCGGCCTGGACACTGAAATAAAATATCTTGGGATAAAAATTGACTTGCCAACAAACTCGGCTTCACCTCTCACATGACCTACCTTGCACTAGGATTAGAAATTATGCTACAATGCTTAAAATGTATCACACTGGGGCCTTCATGGAAAAACCTTGACACTTCTATACAAGGCTGCTTTTCTCCCCTTCGTATGCTACAGCGCTGGCGTCTGTCCTAGCAAATAATCCTGAAAGCTACAGTCCATTCAGAGAACAATGGTGCTCTCCATTTTGTGGGGGTGCTGCACGGTCAGCACCACAGCCTTGCAGGGACTTTCCCCCCTGGACCTGGGATCATTCGCCATGGACTCCTGTATAGACTGTGCAAATAAATACCCACTACCATTTCGATATAACAATAAATATAGCAAACAACGTCAAGCAGGAGAAAAAAAGATATCAGCAGCCACCTCCACCATATCTAGCAGACTAGATGAGAAAAATACCCCAAAAGGTGCAACTACCAAAATATTTCTTTCCAAGGTTATTACAACAAGGTGCAGCCTCGTCCCACACCAGGCTATAACGTCACATTTCTGTTGACTGGACATGGTTCCTTCAACTGCACACTCACTGAACTGGGCATTAAAGACAATCCCAACTGCTCCTGCAGTGAACTGGAAGATCGGGAATATTTCTATACTCCTGCTCCCACTATGAGGACTATAATGAGAGCAGGAGTCAATCTCATCACAAGTACATGGCCTGCTTATTGGCACAGAATATATGTTCAAACTTGAGCAGAAGCATTACAATGCCCTCTCCACACTTTGCCCTTGGTGTCTTCCTCTGTCGATGGACACTACTGAGAAATGACATCAATACCAAACAATGAAAAAAAGATGGCGGCTTATGACTCCCACTAACTGTAGATTCAACTGAACGGATTACAACACTTTCACCATACGATTAGATGATCCACCAACGGACTTTGACTCTCGGGAATGACAAATAACATCGCTCTGTAATGTGGGATCCATATACTATGTACTCTTGCTGGCATCATCCTTGAATGATATGGGATTGCTAGTGTTGACCCAGCACAGGACGCCATCCGGCTATATCATAGAAAACTCTTTGCCTGTGACTTTTTGTTTTGGATACCTCCTTTCCCACTTCATCTAACTGGTCACTTACTTTGGGCGGCTGGCTTCACTCTCTATATCTCTGCGCTATGAGTTTTTTTTTTTTTTTTTTGGCGTGACACAAAGCTCAGGCGACTCTCTGTCGGGTTTAGCCAGTGTCTCAGTGGCATAGCCAGGGTAGAGTCAGCAGGTACATTGTATCCCCGACACCGAAATCTGGAATTGAGGCGCTTTTTAGCATTAGGCAACTAGACTTTTTTTTTTTTTGTGAATGTACTAAACGGCCAGAAAAAGAACAACAACAACCACCACCACAAACCTATACAAACACATTCTGGCCTTTATAGTGCACTGCATAGTAGCTCTGTGACAACTAGCACTATGTCGGTAAAATGCAATGTAGCCTTCTAAAAGTCCAAACTTGATTCAACCCCCCAATGACCTAGTTACGGAGATACTCTTCCGTCCCTCTCCTTTATCTCCAACCAAACTAGATGAAATAAACATAAAATACACACTGGAATAGGAAACGTGCGGAGTTGTTTATTTATCAGGAAACTAATTAGGGCATGTTAGATGTTAATGTAGAAATGATGAAATTGCACTAACTTGTTCGTCAGTTAACTATTTTGCAACTGAGGCTTATATAGCCCTAAAGTGCTCCATGATCTTAATTACTTGCATACTAATTTCTAAATCACTAGGCAACTCTCATATTGTGGAGTTACATTTCCAACTGGGTTGTCATCATTGCATCACTAGGGCACCCGCCCACCCACCGATGAGGAGCAAACGAGCTCCGAACGGTGCCGTCTGGGGGAGGTCTTATTACCGCGAATAGGTAAAAACAGTCTTCTCTAATGGGGAAGTGTTGCCTATTCCGGGATTTATGAGTGGTTGGTTAGTCCAGAGAGTGAGTGTGAGGAGCAGTGGCGGATTAAGGATAGTTAGGGCCCTTAGGCAAATTATATTTGGGGGCCCCCCAAAAAATAATAATAATAAAAAAAGAAAAATAAATAAATAAAAGTTAGGTGGCAAATAAATGAAATTTTGTACTTTTGAATTTTTTGCTTAAATTAATCAAGATTTTTATGATGTTTACTGAAAACATTAATCTATTTTAGAATACTATAGGAAAATGTCTTGACTTGGGACCCCTAGGCACGTGCCTCATTGCCTTAATGGGTAATCCGCCACTGGTGAGGAGTAACTGTCCCTTTCCTCTTTCTACGGCATTTCTTCCTCCTCCTCTCCTACGCCTTTTTTGCTTTCCTAAATCTAATAGGGACAGTATGTGGATAACACAGTGTTTTATCCCATACCATTTTTCAAATGGTGCCGTGTGGGTATTGGTATCTGCCGAGAATAAGTAACAGTAGTCTTCTCCATTGGTCAAGCGTTACTTATTCGAGGTAGTGCAATATCATGGCAACTCGTTGTGAAGGTATTCACATTATGAGATGTACTTAATGCCAATCCCTAGTTACTTAGTAGCTGGCTGCTTGTAGAAATGATGTACTTGCACTAACTTACACGTCAGTTATAATCCTCGATAAAATAAAACGGGAACGAATACTGGAATTGCACAAATCTCCACTCAAACGTGCAATCCGATGTCATCAGAAAAGTAATGATTTAGCAAGCCAATTCTCTGAAAATCGTTAGGAAATAACTTCTCCGTTGCACACGCCCTTACTCAAACAAACTATTTTACCTCCAAGACAGCGGAGAAATAAACGCTACACGGTAATGCCGGAACACTCTTCTTTGCAGTTACGTCAGCTATGCCTCAGTATCCGGTGACGTTTCTGGAAAAAAACCCCATTCGCTCCAACAACACACTCCCACCTTCCAACCGGTGTTGAGGATATGCGAGGAGAGGTGGTTGTTGTTGTTGTTGTTGGGTTTTTAGAAGTATCAGTGACTAACGCTGATGCGAAAATTGACCACAGAACACAAGCAATTTACAAACAATATACACGGAGCAATATGTCGCATCAGCGACATATTCCTCCGTGTATACTGTCTGTAAATTGAGTGTTCTGTGGTCGAATTCCTGTTTGCTGGACGAAAAACCATGCTACGCTCGAGTCAGCCACGTTGTGAAAAAGGCCCATAAAAGTTCCTCACATCATCGACGGAACTCCAACTCAGATCTTTTCCACCCGGTGTGGGGAGGACGATGATCCTACTAACTGTGCTACCAATCCAAAGGCCGCGAGAAGAGGTGTCCTACTTATTAAGTGCTGCTCCGTGATCCCTGTCTTATCGAAGATCTGAAGCTTCTCATTCAAAAGAAAATAAAAAACTACTTGAACTTGTGAAAAAAAAAAAGGGCAGATATCAGTAAAAAATTTAACGTGAGACTATGAAACCAATTCATCTATCTGTATGAGTAAATGATTTTGGTTTTTATGGCGCATGGGTGACTAAGGCCATGATGCGCCAAGGTCATATGAGTAAATGAACCAAAGTACAGTATATAAAAATCACTTTAATTTTTTTAATCAATATTTTGGTACTTTGGAAACGTGGACACTGAAAACATGAAAATTCTGCTGCATAATCGAGACCTATACTCTGAAACTATTTACAGCAAATGTTGGAAATGAGCCTAAAGGATCTCGGTAACATCACATTTTGTTATGCAAAATGTAATGTTAAGCATGGCAACATCGCATTTTGCATACCGTGTGGATTGATTGTCTTAGATGGTTGATCAAATTTTGGGATGACTCAAAATTTGATTATCCATCTAAGACAATCAATTCTGAAACAACTGTCATCGTTTAAGAAAATATTTTTCGAAAAACAAGAATTAAAGTGCCTGAATTGAAAAAGCTTAACATTTCCAGTGGAAGCATTTTAATAATACATGAGCATTTGGGAATGTCCAAATGTTTGTGAAAGTTGGATTCCCAGAAACCTTTCTATTCATAAAACAGAGAATGAAGTCATCAAAAGATAATTTAAAATTAATTCTTGCTAATCGAGATAGATTTTTTTTTTTTATGTCGTCTGGTGAGTGGTTATGAAACTTGGCACCATTATTATTATCCGAATCTAAATTAGAAAGAAGCACAAGGGATCTCCAACCCAGAAAAGGTTTCGAACCCGAACATTGGCTGGAAAAGCGTTGGCCTCAATTTTCTGGGACACATGATTGTTGTTAATTCATTACCTTGTACCTAAAACCACAATAACAGAAGAAGTTAAGAAAAATGTAAAATGTCATATAATGCACCCATGTACGAAGCCTGGGTTGCACAGGCTAAAATTTATGAATGTGGATTTGGACAATTAACCCACCCTTCTCCCCCTCCCCCAGCTGTACAGCCCAGATCTCGTCCTAAGTGATTATGTATTTGTTCTGAAAACAAGTTTCAAAGTCTCATTTTAAAGATGAAAAGTAGAGCTAAAAGTAGCTGTGGAAGCCTGGTTTGATGCCCAACATGAAGTATTTTTTTTTTAAGGGTTAAACTCTTTGCAGATTAAATATGAGTGCAATAAATGTACCATATTTCGGGGTGAATATATTGGAAAATAAAATAAGAAAAAAACAGAATTGGGAGCCTATGCCTTTTATATTTCGATCTCGGACCTTTTTCACCACTCCTGTGCTTCGCTCATCTTACGAGGAAAATAGTATCATGAGTGAACTGCAAAATTCATCCTTCTTCCAGTAGATCCTAGTGTAAACCCAATTATGGAAAAAAAAAGTTAGGCACAACAGAGACAAGAAACTTTGTCAAAAATAATTACTGTACTACTGAAATTAAAATTCTGCAAAATAAACGTGCGTATATTATTAATTTCACGGTATAAGAGTGGCTATTAAATATAGTAATTAATCTTAACGCACGTGTTGTCCTCATTTCTTCTGCCCAGTTCTGCTGCTCGGTAAGGTCTGGGGGGAAGAAGGTGGTGACTACAGTTTGCTGACTGAAACTGTTGGGTAACTAACCTAGAAACACGAGGGCGTAGTAAATTTTAACTCTTGTAGATCCTGATTAGGTAAAAGGTGTAGCGTTGTACGCCTACGCACACCTACAGACACCGTTAACATTGAACCTTCATACCAAAGGCAACCTGAGAAAAAGGTGAAGAGTCAAGGTTGTTCTGGGAGTAAAAGGAGTGCGACTTCGTTCTTTAAAGTCGTTGGGACTTTGAAATTCACAGCCCAGATGCACTGGCTCCCTTTAAACCCAAACAAATATGAGAAGCAAGTTCAACATTACGTGAGCATTCAGGTTGGCGTAGCTTAACTTTCGACAATAGGGCTAATTCGCAATTCGAAGAATTCTTGATTCCTCTCACAAAGAAATTTCAATGTCACACCGGTAAAGCTCCTCTCTCTTAATTAGGCTTCTTCTCTCATTTTTGTTTCTGAACGTTTTCACTGATTTCAGTTAACCTATTTTAATGCACGGTCATCCTAAATTAAATTACACTGAGATAGAAAGCGAAAGGTTTCTTAGCCTCTTCTTCCCCCGCCAAGGTACCACATCGAAAAAAAAAAAAGATAAAAAATAATACATACAGTATATATATATATTAGGATTAAATTCTCGACAATTCTCTCAAGGCAGCTCTACACGCTACGTGTATAGCTGGCTGTCTTAAAAAAAAAAAAAACACGTTTTATTATTTTATTTTTTATTTTTTTAATGAAAATACCAAACACGAAAGATATTAGAACCTACAGTATTTAGTACCGTACGTGGGTTGAAGGCTAAGCAGATACTTATTGATATGTCGGCAAGCAGAGGATTGGCCAGAAAAACTTCCTGCATGTCTCGATTGTTTTTTTAAGATTTCTTACACTCGCAAAACAACGATATTCTATTATGTTAATTGCTTTTTTGGGCGCTTGCAATGCAGTCGTAGTATTCTTGCGTATAAATTAAAGAGCAAATTTTGTTTAGTGAAGAGCATATATTTTCGGTACTCACCTCTTAATCCGCAAAGTTAAAGATGTGGATTCAAGTAGGGAGAAAAGAATTAAGAATTGTAAAAATTAAAAAAAAAAAAAAAAAAAAATGCTCTAAGGAAGAAAAGAAGTGCACGACTCTTCCCAGGTTGTCATACATAAATAAGCGGGGATGTAAGTTAAAAACCAAGAGTCTTCACGAGAGACTTTGGAGAATATCAGTTGGTTATATGGCGAAAAGAAGTTGATTTTTTTTTTTTTTTTTTTATAGTGGATTCAACCAGTGGCGTATCCAAGTATCATCGGAAGGAGGGGATGCATGGCGACCAAATCCAGGTAATATCGTTAAGGGAGGGCATGGCGACCATGCTTTTGAGTTGTTTTTTTTTAGAACGCTTCCTGCGTTCTTTTTCTTTAATTTCAAATTTTTGGTTAAGAGGGCATATGCCCCTTCTGCCCACCCCTGAATACGCCCATGGACTCAACTACCAGGATGCATCGTTGAATCACGTGTAAGGAATTTTATACGTGTTAGCTAAAGGTTTACTGGTAATTTTACGCTCAGAACCTCATATGGTGAATTTTGCAGGAACCATTCAATAACTAAGGCTTCATACTGTAGCCGAGTGGCCAGGAGCGGTAGTGCAGTAGCACGCTCTTTGAGTAGACCCGTGTTCAAGCCCCTGACTGCTGAATACGGTCGATCTGCCAACCCGCACTGGACCAGCGTGGCAGATTATGGTCCATTTCCCTCAGCTTGAATTGTTGAGGAGGCTTCCATCCTGCAGTGGGTTGATAATGGCTGCACTTTACTTTACTTTTTTTACTGTATTAATTTATGACTAGAGCTCAGTTTAATTAAGATTATTGCTGAATCTATTAGAGGGATATGGTTGCAAGGTTGTGCATATTGAAATCATCAAAAATCAAGTAAATATGAAAATATTTATTTGTTTCACGTGAATTTCCAGCAGTCCTCGAAATTCCCAGCACATTTCTTTCAGGGCTACTGCACTACCCAATAGAGCAGTGCAATAATCACTTTCACCTCTGCTTGCATATATTCTTAATATATTGGAATGTGTATCCTCCCCTCCCAACAATGCCTCGATAGCGTCAGCAAATATTCTTGCACCCTTTGAATTTAAGTGTATCCCACCCGGTAGAAGCAATCTCTGCCCTTAACAAGCAAAGACCACGTTGAAATTCCATGAGCTTTGCACATTCTCTCCAGGCCAAATTGATTGTCAAGGCTCTCAACATGTACTCCCTATCGTGTCTGGGCAGAATTGCAGATAAAACACTTCAATAAATACCTTAAACAATTCCACTTGGTATAGCAGTGCGCATTTATTTTAATTATTATCTATTAATATGCAAACTCTAATTCAAAAACGAAAAGAAAGATACTTTCAAATTTAACTCTACTCGCGACTTTTTTTCAACACTGCCCTGTACTCGTTAAGTCTGCAGATCTGTTCTTAATGACATTAGTGACAACGTCTACAACAGTATCACTTTTAGTGTCCTTAAAAGATGATATCTGTTCTACAACATCAGCAGCCTTTGTCCCTGGCAGACATACCCTGGTCCTATTCCACCTATCCTTTTTGCACAATATATTTCCCGTTCCCTGAGAGCCACCGATAACAAATAACTCCTGTGGGACAGCGCATTCTGCTTTGGGAATTGTCGC
Source organism: Mastigoproctus giganteus (assembly GCF_048544385.1). NCBI lineage: Eukaryota > Metazoa > Arthropoda > Arachnida > Uropygi > Thelyphonidae > Mastigoproctus > Mastigoproctus giganteus. The sequence continues at coordinate 162,773,869 of NC_143583.1, read as the reverse complement.
TGTGTTAACTGATAATCAAGTGAAAGCTCTGGCGTTGATGTGGATAGCTGAGAGCTTGATGGGTACCCCAATGTGCTTTCTTCGAGTGCATCCACCCAGTTCTTCAAGCGGTCATAAAGGCCTATAACACTGCTGACTGAGTTGGCGCTTAATATCCTCACACTCCTTAAATGGAGCGCGCGCGCGCGCACACACACACACACACACATCCCTTGGCAATACAGGTAGTTCTCGACTTTACGAATTAATTCGTTTCTAGCGCGCACTCGTAAAGCCGGAATTAATTTCCCATTGACCTAAGGTTAAAAATAGGGGTTACATTCTCAACAATGAAATTAGTTAGCTAATTAGTTTATGTTTAAACAATGATTGATTTATCCAAAGAAATGAAAACTTAGCCTGTAAAATCAAGCATATTATAATAATAGAGAAATTATTTACGACTTACAAATGTTAAAGAATGTTTATTCTTCATCATTGACTAAATGGACACTCGTTGATCACTCATTATTGGCTCGGCAATCGTCGGTTTGTTACACAAAGAGTCGTCTTTTTCAGAAATAACTTCAACAGGCGTTTGTTTCCGAGATAATCTTCTCTTTTAATTATAAATTTCACGATTGCACTCATAAGCTTTTTTTAACGCCACACGCAAATTGCAACTAACACGATTCGCATGGAGTAACAAGTTTACGAAGCTTTAAAAAAAGGAATGAAGAGAAGATTCTGAAAATTTATTTATGTTTTTTATATGATTGAAGATTTCAGTAAAGGGGAAACACATTTCACCATAATAATGTAAAAAACCACACAATTCCAGCTATAGGTATTTTCGCAAATGCAAGAAGACAGAGTTTACTACCCGTTTATAATTGCTTGCAGTAACAGAAGAGCCCAATAAACCGAAAAGTGCAAATTGTTTTTCTTGTTTTATGGTAGTGACCTCCAGAAATGTGCTTTAGAAAAATATCACAAAGGCGTTTAAAATTGATTCTTATAACGATGATGAACATATGATAACGATGAAAGTGTAGTGCGTTTTAATGATTTGTATTGGTGACTAATACAATTTACAAACTAAGCTGACGACCTTTTATATGGCCTTAAGGTCATGCTCGTGACCTTAAAAATGACATTTTAGAGAGATAAATAGCTTAGTTATACAGCGAAAATTTCAACTTCCGAGATCTTGAAACGAATTCCAAAAAACAATGTGTTATAGGGTTCACATTACGATATTTTAACGATACGATGGTGTCTCTGGAACTGATTAATATCATAAAGCCGGGTACACGTATTGTATAGCTACGCACGTGGTTTGGAATGCGATATTTATGACTGTTTAACATTCATTTTTTGCAATTAATGTTCATATTTTCGATTTTGTTGATACTTGGGGAGAAAAACTCGTAAAGGGAGAACTGCCTGTATTATGTCCCAATCCTGATAGCTGTGCAAATATCAAAGATGCCGTACATCTCATAAGGCTGTGATGCGAAGGACAACTGCCTCCTCAGTTCCTCCTATGGCCACGGCACTCCCGCTATCTCGAGCCCTTTTTTCTGCTGAGGTATGATTTTCTTTAAAATTCAATAAAATGAAAAATACTGCACTAAACAAATATATCTAATACAGCAATAACAGTATGCACCGGTTAGGCTATGAAGTTTACGTTATTGATTCGAGGGTTTAGTGTCAAACAACGTTAACTACAAATTTGCATTTTTTTTTTTTTTTTTCCTTTGATATGACTTTAGTTTTACTTTATACAAATAACAGTGCATATCATGTCACAGAAGTGCATCTCCCTAGTACGTACTTCAAAGTTAGCTTGGGCTGTAAGTACATTTCCGGTAAACTAAGAAAATATCAAATGACATTTTCTTGGTTAATTACAAAAACGTTTACTACAAAATAATTTTGCAGTTAACGTTGTTTGACACTAAACCCTCGAATGTTGTTATCAATACACCGGTTACGCAGCAATAATGCTACCAAGTTTGAGTTATATGTATTAGGCTATACTGTTACGTTTGAAAGTTAAGTTAATTATATATGTTGTTATTTGTTTTTTAGGAGTATTAGCAACTAAGGCCATATTGCTCCGGGATATGCGGTGGTCATTCCCTGACCTTTCCGCATCCTCCGTATTTGGTGGTGACGGGCTCGAACCCTGGTCTAATCAAGAAGCGTGTGCTACGCACTGCTGCTCCTTCCCACCTGGCTACGGAGGCGCCTTATAATATATAACAAAATTATCCAACTAACGCCAACTTCAGTGATTCGAGAGCTACCTATTTACCACAATTAAAAAATTTGATTACCCTACCACTCGCTCTATAACAATGGCTGCAGATTCGAACGATATAAAAGGTTCTGCATATATTAAGTAGTGACCTACAAAATCTCTAGCTAAATAAACAGCAAGCGTCACTATGACTATAATGTTACTTATACAGTTCGATTAACATCACAATTAGATCAATAAAACGGCAAAATCTTCAGAAACTTATCCGTTTGTTTTCCTTTCATACTTATCGCTTCAACAGTTTGCACAGCACAGAGTATTGACAAGAAATGTCAAGTGAAATGAATAACCAAAACCTATTTCAAACCGGGTGTGCAATCACTCTTGCGCCCACTTATCTGGGTACGTGTAAAATCAGCCTGATCCAGCACTGCTTCAAGAAACGTGTTGATGCAGATTTTGTGTGCGCGCGCAAACCTGAATTATCACATAACCTATCTTAACCTAACTCAAGGGTACAAATTAATTACGGATTAAATTTAAAATGAGCCCTTGTTATTAATAAAGCAGTAAAGAGATGTGCTCTACGTATTTTTAAATAATCTTCAAAAATAAACGTTATGCCATAATAATGACTTTCTTTCTTGAAAGACTTTCTTTCCTCAAAAACGAAAGGAAATTTCGTTATTGAGAAGAGATTGAATTGAATTGAAGAATAGATGGATCTCTTATGAATTATAGGTATTATGAATGACAGCTTTTTGACTGTTAGATATTATGTAAGATAGACATTGCCAATACAAGTTTATGAATAACAGATATGGTGTTATGTAATTAATAAGAACTTCAAAGACATGACAAAAAAAGATTGATATGAACAAACTGGAAATAATCAAATTACATAAAAAATAAATATACATATAATTAAATTTCAGACAAAGTCCAAACTTCGTTGGAAAGATCTGCATCTGTTCACAGTCTGTTGGAAAGCCAGCAGCGCCAGGAGCTGCCGAGAATAGAAATGCCAGCACAAGGAGCTGCAGTTGCAGTGGATACAGCAGACTCAAGCTCCACAGAACTTTAGGTAATTCGGCACTACACCATACAGCATTACAAATCCAAGGCTTCCAGATGCAGAAGAGACTTCCGCCTAAGAAATATTGCAGTTTCAAAGGCTTGGAAAGCCAAGAAGTTCTGTTTATCAACTAGAATTGTCTCGCAGCCTTCTGCCATAAGATTGAGATTACTAACCCGAGATACCAATTCAATTCGTACATCGCTGTACTCCTCATAGTTGTACATATGTTCCCATGATTCTCTTTTGCCATAATGGCGACTAGATCTTTCAGTAATTCCTAAATCATAGGTAGTGCGAAAAGGTAGTGTCATGCGAAAATTGAAGTTTGCACTGTGGCGTTGATTAATTAACAAACAATTTTAAACGAATGAAAAGTGAATAATACCTGGAAATTTAAACTGATCCCTTATTAGTGATGGTTCCGCCCCTTATATGCATAGGTATATGTGTACTGGTATTTAAGTAAAGTCTTTTTGTATAATACATATATGTTTTGCCATTCTATTTTGTGTATTGACCTCAATTTCTCATGAGATGAACGCAATTGTGCCTAATTACATATTTCTAAACAGAATAATCCCTCACATTTTGAATCTTCTAATCATACCGAGAATTAAAGTAGCAATGAGGTTGTATTGTGGCCTTAGTGCTTTGAGAGGAGCTGCTGTCTCAAAGATCGCCAAGAATTACCTGAGAATAGTAGAAAGGTAACGGGTGTACTGAGAAGTATGAAGGAATAGATAATGCAAAGAATAATAATAAACGCAGAAAGAGGTCTTCCCATCATTTATACTCCCTAATCTGTAACGTTGAAGTAACAATGACTAAAACAGAAAAGGTTCCCAGACGAATAATTTAATTTAATATTTATTTATTCCAGAGGTTCACAGGAAATCCTAATTAAAGACAGTGTGAATGCTCCGAAGCACAAAATTAAGTAGAAAGGCAATTACTGTATGACAACCATATGCAAAACAACCGCAATAAATTAAATAAATAAATAAAATGAGAGAGAGAGAGAGAGAAAATAAAATAAAAAGATTAAGAATTTGTTTTCTTTGGACAGCATTAGCGCTGTCCTTAAGCAAATTTTGCTGTTTATACTACGGGATGACCGCAAGGTCAAGAGTTCCCAAGATAGAGAGAGAATATAAGAAACAGCACCATAATTGGCAGCCAAGGGCTTGAACACCGGTCAAGGCACGTGTATTTATGCACCCTGTTGCTTGACCACTCGGCTACGACTTATTTAAAAAAAAAAAAGGAAAAAAAAAGGAATTTTGTTATTTAAGTTTAAACTGTATTTAATACAACAGAATTCAAAATTCGACAGTGTGCAAGTGCAACCCGTGATAAAAGGTCACTCCTAATGGCACCACAGGACAATAAGTGAATTCTCCTAAATGCATATCGAAAATCCCCACTCACTCTGCCCATTTTCCCAAATAAGAACAGGCCCTTACACACAGGATCCCCTCCTCACCCGAAGTTTAGAAAAAAAAAAAAAAAAAAAAAAAAACCACTGGCACCGAAGACGGAACCCTGAAGACAGAGAAGAGAAATATAAAGATATAAAGTAGACCTTCAACTGGTGGTCCGAGTACACCCTGGTCTGAGTCTTCGGTGCCAGTGGTGTCTTTTTTTTTTTTTTAAACTTCGAGTAAGAGGAGGGGATCCTGTGTGTGTATATACAGACTTTATTTACACAGGTTTAGTAGATAGACAAGACCCTGGAACGAACTACTAACTACATTCGTTAAGAAGGCAGTAGTCATTCCAATGGGTAGTCACATGCGGGCAGGGTGAACGTATCAGTTAGAAAGTGAATGTGAGAAAATGGAAACCCTCCGTTTTAAAAAGATAAATAAAAATGTTTCTTCCTCGTTATACGATGAACTTTTGGCTATTCTTGAAAATATGATAAAGTATGAAAAAGTGATAAAGTAACAGTTATGGGACGTAGTAGAAATATCATGGTGTTTTAAAAGAGAATGATTGTGAGCTCATGCTTCGGGTACTTCCATATCGGAAACGGCACACCTTGTCGGTTGCTCATGGTCCACTGTGGTTAAGATGTACAAAGAATGGTGTCTAACGGGTCAAACTACCTCCCGCCAACAGAACTGTAAAGGATTATGCAAGGTGGATATTCGTGCAGCGCGTTGTATTGGTTCAATGGCATGATGACAGTTAATACATAAAATGTCAGTTAACATCGCAATACAATATGGGAAATGCAAGAACAGTACCCTAAATGACGATGCGCTGCACACTAGATGAGTCCAAATACCTGCTGCAACGCAACGATGGATGCCTTGGCGTGTTGCCCAAGCAATACGGGTGTGTATGTTGCTCACTGTCCAAGCAGGTGGTGGTGGTGGCGGCTGCCTAATATGGGGAATGTTCTACTGGCAAGAACTAGGACCCCTGGTGGGTACGGACCAACGTTTCACTGGTGAGGTCTATGTATTTTTGTGTATATTGTCTTTGGATGGCCCCTAGACTAACGTCCAACTTCACCTGGCGTTTCTGTGCTGATTGCATACTGTGTATAAAAGCTGTGAAGTGTGTAAGTTTGTGTAGTAAGCGTGTGTGCGTTGTTCCAGGTCACTTGGCCACAAGGGAGCAGCCAACACCCGGGCAGCTGCTGCCTGATGCTGACCCTAGCCACGAGGAGACGGTCCCGTTTCTACTTCCTCCAATGGATGCAAAATCGAGCATCCATTGGAGGAAGTACAATACCAGCAATCCCGTACCCAGGCTAATCAAGCCTGAGTACTATCAAAAATAAAAATAAATAAATAAATTTCCAGCTAATGCCAGCAATCCCGTACTCTAGTGCTAACTAGATACCTGCAAAAAAAAAAAAAAAAAAAAAAAAACAATGAGAAACTGTTCCAAATTCATGGTAGTTAATGTTCATATCAGTGAATCGTACAGTGTGCTGTAGGATTCACTCAACAAGCTTTATCCAGACAATCCAATATTTTTAGTACAAAATTTTAACATAGCAAAAATTAAGTCCAATTGATTAAATCAATCATTAGATTGAGTGTAGATAATATCAAAGTTAATCTGTTATTGGGAAAAATGTCTTCTCTTGTCAAAAACGTGTCCTGCAAATTCTTGTAATGTGAAGAAATTTGTAGAATTAGCTATTAGATTTTTCACTTCACTTTCATTCGTTATTAATAGTCAAAAACAAGGTATTTCTAAATTCAACTAACAGATTACAATCAAATAAAATATGGTTCCAAGTTTCCTCCCCATCACAAAAGAAAAATGGATCCTATTCAAGTCCAAACTGACATAACTTGGCTTATAAAGAGCCATGGCCTGTTAAGATATACGAAGTGAACATAGTTGGATAAAACCATTTATTTGATCCTAGTAACAAAGCTGCTGTAACATCAGGAACAAAATGACAAGTAATCACACCTGTAACACTTGAGTCCCAACGCTGTTGCCACTCATTGCATAATTCATTCATAATCCTAACTTGCTCTGTTTTGACATCATTCGCTGGTTGAGTAGTAATCCCTAAAACAGTTATTGACACACCCTTTTTTAAGAATATAAATACAACCTCTGTATAACCGATCTCATCAGTAAAGCATTAGTTGAAACTGTTCTGCAAACTCTATACATTACTAGCAACATCTATCTTTGAAGTGACAAAAGCTTGTCTTTAATCTTGACATTATGTAAGATGTAAAATCTTACAAGTAAGTTGTATATAAAGTTAACAGATCGTCGTTCCCAAACTGAGAATTTAATAAGAAAGGATACGTCAGGAATAGTTATATTGTAAAATAAAATATAACAAATCGAATAAATTGAACAAAGTTGGTCGTTGTCCTTAGGTGAAGCGTTACTTATTCGAAGTAGTGCAATATCATGGCAACTCGTTGTGAAGGTATTCACAATATGAGATATAACCTAAAACGATGCCACCTTAAAAATTTTCTGTTTATTCAGAAATGGCTGTGTATTATGATGCTAAGCACTTTATATACATAGTCCAAAGTTGGTCGTTAAAAATATGGGGGAGATTAATTAAGGAGAGGGCTAATCGAAGGGAAGGGGGAGGATCGTGAGAATTACTGCACGAAATTTCCACCAACAGATGGATAAACACTCAGCTATAAGTATCGTAAACAAATCTGAAGGTCTAAAACGGGTAGCAGAGATATCAGTAAATAGGCGACAAAAAGGGTCCCTCGAGAACAATAGAAAGGTGAGTGGAATTAGTCGGAGCATCCCTTTGATCGGTAACACCTGGAGACAAACAGGAAGTGAGTACAAGACTAATACTGTGTCCAAAACAATAGGGCTAGCGTCTGGTAGTCTGCAATAGCTCGTCCCGAAGAAATTTATGGTATGTGCGAATGTAGTAACACGTGTCTGTAGGAATGTCGGCCAATTTCAAAAGAGAACAGACGAAAAGGGAAAGGAATAGGGATATTAAAATGGGAGGTTGAAACAAGCGGGGATGGAGAGATAGCATGGGAAACCCACACTAGGATTCAGACGTTTCACATGCTAGTACAGAGTCTGTATGGTGTGAGATAGTTGGAAACAAAGGTATAATGCGAGTAGGAGTAATCTACAGACCAGGTGATTGTGAAGATTATGACAAAAGCCTCTACATGCAAATGGAATGGGCAAGTAAGCGTCAATGTCTTATCATGGGTGATTTCAATCTGCCTCTAATTGATTGGAGTAAATGGGAAGGAAACTCGACATGGGGAACAAAATTTTTAAATCAACTAGATGACTGTTATTTGTATCAACATGTCAGGGAAAGTACTAGAGAAAAGAATATCCTAGACCTCATCATCACACATGAATCAGATGACATAACAGGGCTGACAGTAGAGGAACCAGTAGCAGGAAGTGACCACGGAGTTCTACGGTGGATGATGACGAGAGAGGAAGCAAAAGTAAAAGGCAAAGGAATGGGTTTTAATTTCAGAAAAGGAAATTACGATGCCTTAAGGTACTACATGGCCTCTATTAACTGGGTAGATATCGCGCAGAGAATGAATACAATTGAACTGTGGTACGCTTTTAAAACATTAATCACAGATGCCTTGAATGCGTATATACCATTAAAAAAATACTCCACGAGAAGGGTTCCAAGTTGGATGAATAGTGAAGTTGCCACATTAATTGAGCAGAAAAAGGTGGCATGGAAACGTTACAGAGCAATAAAAAGTACTGAAGCCTATAACAGCTACAAGGTGATGTGTAATAGAACCACAGAAAAGGTTCGACAGGCAAAGGCAGTTTATGAGAAATCACTAGCAAACAGAGCAAAGAGGGGGGATAAAGAATTCTTCACATATATAAATGCCAAGAAGAGCAGGACAAACCAGATCGGACCTTTACGTAAGGGAAAGGGGATAGTAATAAATACACCAGCTGCCGTTGCAGATGAACTCAACAGTTATTTTGCATCGATATTTACAAATGAAAAGCCTTTTGTGGCAATGGGAAATTGTGGGAGCGAAGTTAAAAAATATGTAATTAATGACATTGAAATTTTGCAAGATTATTTAATGAAAAAACTTTCAAGCCTACAGACTAGTAAGGCTCCTGGAGTTGATGGAATATACCCTATAATCTTGAGAGAGGCGGCAAGCGAGTGCATTGAACCACTGAGGCTGGTTATGCGAGCATCACTAGACTCTGGGGAGATTCCCTTGGATTGGAAAAGTGCAAATGTATCTCCCATACATAAGGGTGGCTCTAAAAGTGAAGTGGGAAATTATCGACCTGTCAGTCAGACTTCAGTAGTAGGGAAAATCATGGAGGCAATGATCAAGGGTGGAATTCAGGATCATTTGGATCGAATTGAAATTCTCAAGGATACTCAGCATGGTTTCGTAAAGGGAAAATCATGTTTAACAAATCCGGTTCGCTATTTCGAAAGGGTCACTCACGAGCTGGATTTAGGGAATAATTTCGACATTGTTTATTTAGATTTCAGCAAAGCTTTTGACTCAGTCCCACATGAGCGGTTGCTTTATAAGCTGGAACAGGTTGGAATCACTGGGAAAATCCTTAGATGGATAGAAGGATGGCTTCAGGGCAGGAGGCAGAGGGTTGTGATAAATGGCTATTCCTCAGATTGGGTTGATGTAAGAAGTGGGGTTCCCCAAGGATCAGTATTAGGACCACTGTTGTTTTTAATTTTCATAAACGACATTGATGAAGGGATAGAGGGCGTGATGTCTAAATTTGCAGATGATGTTAAAATTGGTAGAGTAGTTAATGATCACTGTCAAGCTGAGCTTCTTCAGAGAGACCTAGATAGACTTCAGGAATGGTCAGAAAAATGGCAGCTGTGCTTTAATCCAACAAAGTGTAAGGTATTACACCTGGGAAACAGTAATCCCAAAATAACTTATTCACTTGGTGGAGTTCAACTAAAGCCAGTACTGGAGGAAAGGGACTTGGGTGTTACGATACGGTCAGACATGAAATTCTCTGAGCATTGTAAACAGGTTGCAAGGAAGGCCCATGGTGTCCTATCAATGATCTATCGAACTTTTGCAAGTAGAGATAGGGACGTGATAATCCCATTATATAAGGCTTATGTTAGACCACACTTGGAATACTGTGTTCAAGTATGGAGACCGCACCTGAAGAAAGACATCGAGCTTCTTGAAAGGGTGCAAAGAAGGGTAACTCGCCTGGTGAGATCGGCAAAAGGGCGTCCTTATGAAGAAAGACTTCGAATATGTGGGTTGCAGAGTTTGGAAACTAGACACCTTAGAGGAGATTTGATTGAGGTGTTTAAGGCTCTGAGAGGCATCAGTAAAATGAATGAGGACAAAATTTTCAAGATTACAAATGATGCTAGAACTAGGGGACATAAATTCAAGTTACGGGGGGAAATGTTTAGATTGGATTGCAGGAAGTTCTATTTTAGCCAGCGAGTTATAAATTACTGGAATAAGTTGCCTTCATGGGTGGTAGAGGCCGACAGTTTGGAGAAATTCAAAGGTCATCTGGATAGTACTTTCGGGTAAGGGAAGCGCATAGGATGATAGGTTTAATTTCCTTTTTATTTATTTTTTATTTTATTAATTATTATTATTTAGTTATTTATTTATTTTTTTTTTTTTTGTTTTTATCATTGTTTTGTTCGGATTTATATTTTTTTTTATTATTTTTTTATTTATTTATTTTTTTTTTTTTTTTGGCTGGTGCAGCATAAGCCATAGGCTTTCTTGCACCATGCGGCCGTTACTAATACTAATACTAGCGAATAGTCGGGATGTGAATTTAAATATTGAAGTACGAGTGGTTAAATTTCTGGGCGAAGGTGGGCCAACAAAAAGGGGCGGTACATAGGTTCGGACAACAAAAAAAGAGCGCGCGTAGCCAAGACAGGAGCGTCAGCCAGTTGAGAAAGTTCTGACAAAGTTAAGATGGAGTAATAAGTTGTGTAGGGTTAGATAAGTCCTGTCCTATCAGCCAGTTGAGAAAGATCTGACAAAGTTAAGATGGAGTAGTGAAGGGTTAGATAAGTTTAAGTACAGTCAGTAAGTAAAAAAAAGTTAGATGAGTTTCATGATACAAAAGAACAGTCGACTAGTCCGTCATCGGAAGGAAAGGGTAGTGGCCCGTATGCAAATGAGTGAAGTGTAAGGAGAAACAACCCTAGTCCATCATCTGAAGGCAGTGATAAAGGCAAAGGTGCAGATAAGTGAGCTGAGAAGGTAAAATTGTAATCCCGAGCCCACCAGAATAGCTGAACCATAGATTAAGTAGCAGTATCGAAGACCAGCCCATAAATTCCTAAGAGATTCAGTGATGCCCTATCCAGACGTAAACTACAGCCCATTGAGAAACGGAAAGCCCTAAGATGAATGCCCTTGGCAAAAGATGATGACAGCCCCAAACAAGGAGCGGAGGGCCCCAAAACAGAGAAGTCCGATTCGAAAAATTAAGTGACTAGTTATAAGGTATTCTGTAGGAACTCTAATATCAGATTAGTAGAAGTTTAGAAAGAGTTAAGGGAAGGATGTACAAAAATATAAATCTATATACATAAATATAGGGATAAGTCAGATTATAGTTATGGGTTTTGATTAACGTATAATTAGACATACGTTGAAAGGCAAAGGAGAGAAATTTGCTATTTGTTATTAGTTATTGTCTAACATATATGTATGATATATTTTGGAATGGAAGGGAAGGGTAGAGAAATACAGAGAAAGAAATAGCCTTCTGAATGTAGCTAACCCCTGGGACAAGCATTAGTCCAGAAATTAATGTCAAGTGTACGATTTGTCTTGATTAGAGAAAGTTTGTGAAATTATATTCCCCAAGATAAAAAGGGACTCTAAATAAATCAGGAGTAGAGTCAAATTCCTAAATCAATTTATAAGGTAAGAATTTGATTTACATAGGAGAAAGGGTGTTAACTAAACCTCTTAAGTATTTATTGTTCATGTGTGAAGAAAGAAGAAACTATAGCAGTTTTCTGTAAGGATATTAAGTTTGTTGTGTAGAAAGAAATAACCCAATGTACTAAATTGCATATATATCTGATGCTACATAGGCAGATATGAATAATATTAGTATGTGCTTGAGTTTAATAACTTTATTATGTTGTGTGTGTATATATATATATGTGTGTGTGTGTGTGTAAATAAACTATGTTATGTTATATATTAATGTATGTTTTTGTCATTCTTGAACACTCAGCCTTTCCGATGGGAATTATACATAATTGAGAAGTTCCCTTGAATCTGGAATTCTCCTGTGAATCCAAAGTCAGATGTGTAAGTGGGGGTATAAGAAAAGAGGTCTATATAAGTAATAGAGAACAAAACAAAAAAAATATTCTATTATTTAATAATAAATAATCAAATCACAAAAAAAGAAGCCCCCCCCCCATTAGTAACCTTTAAGTTCCTGCTGCATAAGAAACCATAGGCCAGAAAACTGCTTTATAGTACAAAAGTAAAGTTTTCGTTCTCAATTCCCATTCAGATCTTGTTATTCTTAATACTGAAGCTGTAAAATTCTTTAATTTATTTGTCAAGTTGTCAATATGCAGTTGAAGTTTTAACTTGTCATCCAGAATGACACCTAGGTATCTAAGTATGTGCTACATAAGCAATTTCGGTGTTATTCAATAATATTCTTGGTGGGGAAGGGAAGTCTGTTATAATCAAACTATCCCTTAAACACCATCATAGATGTTTTGCTTAATGATATTTTTAATTTAATTTATTTTCTGTTGCCCATGAAGCCAAATCAGAAAGGATTGGGTTAGCTCTCTTCCACGCTGGTGAGGTTTGCCGGGAGGTATTTGGAGACCATGTGCACTCTGGCATGTTGCATTTTCTTACCGGACAGGCACGGCATATTATTATCTTCCAAGATAATAATATGCCGTGTTATCGGGCCATCAATGTGCACGATTGGTTCGAGAGGCACGATGAAGATATCACCCGTCATGATTGGATTCTAAATTCACCTGACCTCACTCTACTTGAACGCCTGTGGAACATTTTGGAACAGAAAGTGAAGCGTATGGACAGGAAATATGACTACAGATCCCTACAGATACCTTCAGACATCTAGTGATGGCAATGCCTAGACGAATATCAGCGCTTATCCGTGCGAACGGTGGCCCAACACGGTATTAGGTACGTGGTCATAATTCAGGTATCACTCGATATACATTAGGTATGAGAACATATCGCTGTATTTAAAAATAGTTAACATATTTGCAGGTATTGTTTAATATTCTCAATAGTTCGTGGCCTCTACCCCAAATATTAAAGTTGTTTATGATTTCCACCTCATGTACAAAAGTGTTTCGCATCTGAAACACTTCCATAAATAATTCGATGAATTTCAACAGTGGTGTCTTCGCACAAATGACTCTCCCCTCCGCCGGAAAAATCATTATTACACCAGTTAAATCAAACGTTACAAGAGTCACAAGTACTGAATTTGAAATGCTACGAGAATGAATGTACACAGTCACGTGAGAAATGTGTGTGGTGGAGAGAAGCAAGTGGGCAAAGGAATAGGAAGTGTTTCTAGTCAGTCATCATAAGCGGTACCAAAACGTAGGTTTGCAAAGGTCCAGTTACTAAAAACTAGTAGCTCGCTCCAGCGATTCACCTGTCTACTAAACCCGTGTAAACAAGCTGAAAGATATCCTCCCTAGTACAGTGGTTTTGCTTCTAGTCGCCCGTTTGGAGAGGTGTAGGTTCAAGTTACGATATAGATTAAAGGAATTTTTAAAGAACTCTTCAGTCGGGGTTATAGTTATCGATTTCAGACGGAGAAAGTAAGTTTTCTACCGCATGTTACTTCCGGTATTTCAGTCGGCGCAACATGCAAATCGACCCCTGAATACACACTTGTATGGACAGAACTGTGCAAAATGATTTAAGCTGCTGATGAGCCTAAAAAAATCAACAATGACAAGCTTCAGTTATCGAAGGCTCTCTTTCACGGCATGATTGAAGCAGATGTCACGTACGACGGAATAACAATTCTAAAACTAATTAGGACCGCTCACCATGCCAACGCAATGACTTCACCACCTGCCATTCATTTAGACTTTAAGGGCCCACCAATCGGGCTGTAATTAACCGATCTCAAGAGAAGGAAGCAGGGTGATAACATCAGCTATTCAGGGTTTTTCAACTACACAAAGAAATTCGCTGAACGCAGACAAACAGATAAAATGCACAGAGCTGATCTACTACTATGACCCCTGCAGTGGATGCGCCAACCAACTAACCAGAATCAGGTTTAGTTATGAAAAGGATAAAAACGTTCAAAGCCTATTTATTACGAATGAAGCGGTGGAGTTGGAGAGCCAAGATGATGAGAAGTGTGGAATCGCCACATTGGTTCACAAGCTGCTTCCAGCTCCACCAAAGGAGATGAGCAGCACGTGCTGAAATTAAAACGTGTCTTTTGCATGAAAACAGTGTAATCGTGCGGAATGGAATATAAACAGGACTTCTTTTTCCTTTAAAAAAATTTAAAGATTGTTATAATGGATAGAAATCACAAGTGAGTATACAACAGATTTCTGTTTTTAGGCCGATTCACATATGTGTAAAGTGCCTATTATCTTCATCATATCAGTCCGCACGTAAAAATACGACTCCCACTGGGTGGCACTTCATGAAATTTAATATTTAGTCGCGTTCGCATATGCATGCATAAGTCGATGTTGTCTTCGCCGTGTCCGTCCGTCTATCTGTTTGTCCGCATATAACAACTACTCCCAGTGGACGCATTTTCATGAAATTATATTTATATTTCTTTTAGAAGCATTTTCCGAGCTAGCCCTATTTTCGTTGAAATCAGACAAATAGAAATTTGGCAATTATTACTTTTTTCTCTATAATTTGTATGAAAAAAAAAATAATAATAATACTTAGATTAAACGTAGTTTTAATGCAGCATTGTTAGCTTTAGACAATACAACATCTAGCATTTTAAAGATCCGGCACATTTTACAACAGCAAAAAAATAAATAAATAAATACCGACAATACCAAACATAGCAATCCCAGTTGGATGGCCACTCAAACATTCTAAGGTTGTAGTTTGGTACGCCATCCATGATTGCAAGTTGGTGAGCCCTTACTTTCTTGAGGAAAATGTTAGTAGAAAATTACTTGCATATGCTCAACCAAATTTTAGTTGACGATCTTCCTCGGCAATGTATTGCAACTAACAATCACCAATCTACAAAAGCAGATAGATCTATGTATGAGTATACAAAGAGCTCATTTTGAGCATCTCCATAATTAACGTGATTAAAATGCATTATATTTTCCTATAAGTATGGAATTTTGTGACACCCAGAATATAATGGTGAGGAGGAGACTTTTCTTCCAGTTCTTGTTTACAAATGAAAGTAAATTTGTGTGACAACCGCTTCCACGAGTTGCCTTGTTACTGTACCGTAAAGATCAACCATTCGCTAAACAAACTTCTGAATTTCTTTACGAGAAGTCTTTTCCAGTTAGTTATTTAAGGAAGGCTATAACAGCATGAAGCAGTCATTAGTCAGCATTTGTTCACGAACAGATAGCAATCAGATAATAACGATATAATAAACGATAATAGTAATAAAACTGGAAATGGGTACTTATCACGCGAGCTGCATGCGATGCAGTTGTAGCCAAGCTCTGTCTTTTGCGTCGTACTCAAAGGCTCACAGAATGCACTCGAGATGCAGAGTTCTTCCCTTCCAGCCTCAACGTGGTCCAAATTTCTAGGTTTGCCCTCCCCCAGCCTTGCCATCGCCCATGACGTAAGAAACCAATACAGAAAAACATTAATTCCGACGTCCGTCTGAATAGTGGTAAAGACATCATGCGTGAAAGAAAACGATATGACGTACAGATAAGGGTGGTTGGCATCCGATCCGTTACGGCGTATCCTGCAACCCTTATATAATCCGCTTTTGTCTCGTTGTCACGCTACTTTTACTGTGCGGCTCGCTCAATTAAAATCTATAAAAACTCATTACTTTCACTTTCAATTTACAATACCTTGACTTTTTTTTTTTTTTTTTTTTGCTGTTGCTACGCTCTTTATACTTAAGCACGCAAGTATAAATATCTGAAAGTAAGGATATCGATAGAGACAGGACCTAGGCACTGGAAATTGCAGCTGAAATGTACTTATCTCTTTCTTTTAACCTTTAGTATTTTTCAATTACTTTAACAAATTTTAATGATAGTTAATGTTTCGGCGTACACTGTAACCCTATCTTCTTGTTTTTTGTTGACTAAAGTGGAACCAGGTTCGGTCGTCGGCTACAATACCCCCCATCCGTGACAAAGTAAGACGAGTTGTGCGTTCTGAAGAGTCTCTTTAGTTACCACTGTTGTACTGGGTTATTTTACTGACTGAAGCATTTCTGTTACCTTGCACATGTCTTATGAGCTGCCGTTGACCTCTCGGATAACGAGCGAGCTGTTTCCGACTACACGAACAGCGTTGGTTGAATGTTATTTGGTTATCGGAACAATCTCGATACACCCTAGACAGTTGTAAGCGTACATCCCAACTGGGTTGCAGTTTCCGAGATACAGTACTCAATACAGGCGCGTGTGGAACCGACTACCATGCCACGTTCAAACTCTTAAGTCTTGCATCATACAACTTCCCTGTTCATTTGCTTTATATATAATGGTGCGAACACGTGATGCTGTTACTGAAAGAGTGCTCCATTTCTTGAAATGTGTAAATGTACTAAACGAAGTGGTTACTCAGTATATAACTGTACCAATAATGAGTTGAGAAGACATGATACCTGTTGATTTTGGAATTGAATCTCTGTCATAATTTCCAGAAAATGAGCGAGAGGGAAGATTGTTCAAAAGAACAGAGGTAGGAGATAAATGAGGAAGAAGAAAAGCTACTGCTGTGACTTTGCAGCCCAACCGTGAGTGAGTTCAATAACAGCACAAATGAGATGAACGGGTCAAGAAAACCGAGAGTTAAGATTCTTTCGGAAAAAGTAAATGACGCTAAGCATATTGTAGACAGAAATGGACATCAATGAGATTAGGTCTCAGACTACGTATATTTGCGATGCGAATTGGCAAGTTTATTGGAGGCTTACTTCTTTTTGCAGATAAATGATTATTATTCTGTTTATTGAAATAAATTCTATCCCTTGAACAGCCTGTTGGACAGTCAAATGTACATACAATTAGAAGCAGATCATAAGGCAGTGGATTTCACCCGCGGTGCCTCAACCATATTTTTGGGGTGCCTTGTAATTTGAGTTTAAGTTACTTAAAGTTATTATATTTTGAAATTTATATATTTATTTCATTATAAAAAGGGTACAGTATCCATTACGTATCTTTTTAATTTTGTGGTGATCTATAACTGATATTTATTTAGTACCTGTATTACAATAAAGAATAAAATTATTATATAGGTATACATTAAAAGGTCAAAAACCACTGTTAGGTGTTTCTTTTGGCCTAGGGGTGCCGTGAAAAATTACTGGGCCAGTGAGGGCGCCGTGAACCGAGAAAGTTTGGGAACCGCTGTCATAAGGCAATTAAAAATACAATATTATATAATTTTAACACAATGGACACATTAGTTGTACAATCAGTAAAAGCATTGTAATGATGCTGCTGTTATACAATTTAAATAAATAAATACATGAAAATCACAATAAACACGCACAATATTTTTAGCTCTGGATTGTCTGTTGTATTAAATTACAAGGGTTCAAAGACGATGTTCTGTGTATAGAAGTTATGAATCACAACTGCAAACAGTAAGAACGAATTCGTGAGAAGAGCATCACCAGTATGGTAGAAATTTATACGGGAAACTGGGATTTGTTTTCTGTAGGTTTCTTAGTTTGTACCACGAATTCAACAGATCATATAATAGATCTATTAATGATGTACTTATGTAAATAAGATACGGGAGAACATGTATGATTAGATAAACTTTTTAGATTGACGTACACACGGTAAGATATACCCAGGTTCTTAACATAACGTGGTCTCCGCACACACTACTGACTTGTCTAGCAACGCAAGCACAGTACAGACAGCGAGATTATAAACGATTACTAATTGATCCGGATGCTTCCAAAAGCGTTACCACTGGGTTCGATTTAGTGGACAATCTAATAGCAGGCCTGCAAACATTTTAAAGCTGTACCTTCGAAATATAAGGGAAACTTGATCTCGCAATGATACCAACCCTAACCTCAAAATAAGTGACCCATACTGCACGACAGAAGGAATGGAAAGATACTGAAGCTTTGCACTGGGGACCAAACGTGATTTACTCTATTTCATACCTCCAATAATCAAAGTGGAAGTATTGCATTGGGTGATGAGTCATCTACCACTTAG
This sequence comes from Mastigoproctus giganteus, assembly GCF_048544385.1. NCBI lineage: Eukaryota > Metazoa > Arthropoda > Arachnida > Uropygi > Thelyphonidae > Mastigoproctus > Mastigoproctus giganteus. Next base: position 162,755,641 of record NC_143583.1, on the reverse strand, counting down.
TTTTACCTGGTGACAGAGCGGACTGGCCATTTTTTGGTGTGATGTGAACACCTTGATCCCTGCTTACGCTGGTTCATACTGAGTTGTTGCCTCTGTCATAACAGGTATAGTGTTTTACACCTTGCATATGGCGGATATACCCGGAATTAGTGGTCTCACCAGCATGAAGGTGCAAGCAGAGTATTTACTTGTCCACGAACGACTGGACTTTGCCGAAATTCGACTTACAAATGGGACCTGAACAGTTCCATCAGCGTTTCATACTTGGCCATCAATCACTGGAAAGATGGCTACGACAAAGGACCAAATTTAAGTCGAGATCTTCTTCTGCTTGCCATGAGCCAAAGAAAATTCCCCGCCATAGGGACTTAGATATTCTCGAATAAGAAAGCGTCCTCCGTATCAACGGCATTGAGCAAAATGAGCTCTTTATTGTCGATTGAAAGATTAATAACCAGTTGTTTTAACTTGCGATTTAATTGAAGTTTTTAGTTGGGGAAATTTTTTAAGAACGTGTAATAACATATTGCTTTTTGTATCCCCAGTCATATTCAGCGATCGAGACGACCATAATTGCTAGGACACAATCCAATCACCAAAGTTCACCGTAGCCTGCAGCCGTTAAGGGATCATTGATCATTATGAACATAAAATTTATTTATATTTGAAAATTTCAACAAATGATCAATAAAGATTACCTTTCTCGCCAGTTATTGTTCATTCATGCTAGACTGATGAATAGCATACTGCTAAAATATGCTCACTGTGAAGTAAATAAGACTTCGTAAATAAATCATGTACCACTTTGATATTATTTTAATTAAAAAATGGGAATGATCTCAGAGCGCCTGCGAGTACACCAAACTTTTTTTTTTCGTTTGTAAATGAAATTACCCCCAGGTGTATAGCATGCAGGGTCGGCGCGAGCCTGAAGCTAACCCCTAGCGGATGCTTCCCTTAATAGCATAAATGCCAAGGGTATCTAAGTAGTGACCTAAGAAATCGGTGTCTCGGGCTGTTCTTAAAGCCCTCAGTTATGAATTAACACATCCAAAAAAGTGAGACGCGTTATCCATATAAAGTATATCCAAAGCAGCAGGAAATATCTTTTACATTACTGTGAGCAATGTAAGGTCTTTGCATTACTCACAGAAATGCGAGACCATCTGAATCCAGTAATTATTGAACAGAAAGAACTTAATGCAGATAAAGGTTAAGCTGGGACAGACACCCAGGACTCGCTTTGTTACGTTGCTTCGGTACTTACTCTACCTTTCCTGCGTAACAATTGTTAGCCAACCCGTGTTTTTCGTACTCACAATTCTTGTTTCTTAAAATGCTTCCACAACTTCCTCATCACCAGCTTCGACGGTTTTCCACGGTCAAAACGACACTGAATCGAACCTGGCGCGATTTAAATTCACACTTCGTGAGTTGCAAAACAAACTTCAAACAAGAACTTAAATAACTTCACGCTGTTTTAACACTGAGTAACAATAAAAAAAAAAAAAAAAGGTCTTACTTGTGCATTAAAAATAAATCAGATCACTTCTTTTTACGAGGCTGTCGTTTGTAGTTCAACACATAGGGAACGAACTGCAAGAGCTTTGGAGAATGAGAGAAAAAGCCATTGGGTAGAAGCTTCATGTCTTTTTCCACAGAAAGTTGATAGTGAGGGAAGAAAAATGCACGCTATTAGGCCCTAAGGCAGGTTTCAGTTAAAGCCCAAAACGTGACTAAGAAAATCTTGTAGTTAAATACGCATTTACATTAATTTCAATTAATAATTTATACAAATTTATTTATACAAATTTCAATTAACTGAAAATATACTCTTAAAGAGTATATTTTCGTTAAATTGTAAAATTTCCATAGAAAAATTTTGCTTCATTTGTCAAACTGGCTATTACCGGGACAAAATTGTTGCATTATGTTACAAACATTCGCTGTACTTTCAGGACTTCAACTTGCTCATGCTCCCTTAGACATGTTGAAATATCTGACCAAACTATTATCGATCCAAACTAATCCATATTCAGGAAAGACAGAAATTCCAGAAGAGGGGACGTGCAGCGAAAATCATTATTCACTCTGCAGGTCATTCACAGACACAGAAGGAATTTAGGATCAGTTAAAGAGGCAAAACAAGCTCTCACGCTGGTTGTAATTTATCTTCCGCTCCCTCGTGTAGACAATGTTCTCATTGATAAATTGCTCGCTCTTCGAACTCTAGCCAATTTTGCACGCCTCGGATAAAATTCTTGTCATTGGCGATTTTAACGTCCCACACACGAATCTCAGTCATGAAGTTCTTGGAACGATTACTAGAAATCTTGTTAACCTCATGCAGCAATTTGGCCTCTCTCCAGGCCGCCGTAGCCTAGTGGTCAGGCACGCGGGTGCATAAGTACACGTGCCTTGAGTGACCGGGGTTCAAGCCTGTGACTGCTGAATACGGTGCTGTTTCTTGTATTCTGTGTATCTTGTAAACTCCTCTGATCGTTTGGTCGTCCCGGAGTATAAACAGAAAATTTATTTATTTATTATGTCAGCATCCACACTAGAGAACAATGAAGAACAAACCATCTTCAAATCAGATCAGATCACAAAACTCTTGCCTTTGATATTACTGTACTCCTCACTCACAGCAGCTGGACATGAGACAACTTTAAGAAAGCTAACTGGCAAGCAATTAATTGACACACTGAGGAGTATGAACTGGTCTGCATACTGTTAACTACAGAAAGGTTATTGCCCTCGCAAACAAATTGTTCAACGCAGCAGTCAACTTCATAGTTAATGCCACAGTACCACTGAGCTCCATACTTGATAACTGGTATCCCGTTTGGTTCAGAATTAAAAAAAAGAAGAAGAAAATTCGTTCGTAACATCGCAAACCTTTCAAGAAAACAGAGTGATCCAATTTCAGGAACTTTGGGAAGAAATTAAGTTGTTAATCTCTTTCCGAATTCAACAAACCGAACCGGCTCCTTCCGTGAACTGCTTCATCTTTCACTAGATTCCAAAATAGCTTTAGGAAATAAGCTAAACCCATACAGCTAACTACTGCAATTCCTAACTTATCGAGACACTCCGTATGCAGTCCTCGGGAGGAGGCGATTCGGTTTGCTGAATTATTCCCCTCCTTCAGAAGAAGCAGACACACAATATTTTCTGCTATGTATTAATAAGTCCATATATTATGTTAATGTAACCCTGCTATCTAATCAAAACAGGCGCCAAGTCCTTCTACCCTTCCTAGCGCAAACACTATACAAGCGTAAAACTGAATGAATAAATAAAACCTCACAAGTAGTAAAGGACAAGGTCTTTAACAATCTCGCTGTAAATACAGGTGACCTTAAAATGTGCACTTAAGATTAAAAATTACTATTCACTGGGCCAATACAAAATTCTCATTATACAAGTATTCTGAGGGAAAAAAATACATTTCTTATCTCGCATTATTATTCTTCATTTATTCAATCCCTCACTAATCCAACTGCTACATATCCGGGGCATTTTAAGAGGGTAATGTTATATCTATCCATAAAGCCAATGACAAAGCACAGAACTGCCGACCTATTAGCATTCTCAATTCCCTTGCAAAAATATTTGTTACCATAGTTTATTTCAACATTTATCCAACTACTTTACTCATTTTCTGCAACCACTGATCACAGCTTCACTCAAGGCAGATCAGTGTCCACAAATCGGGCAGAACGGCAACATCACCTGATACCCGTTATCGACATTGTTTCCAACGGTGTCGGCAACGGATATCAGGTGGAGGTTATTTATAAAGATATTTAATGCCGTTGAGAATTTCACACGAGCTTCTCGGAGATAAATTTGCCCACTGCGGCGTGCTTCAACTTTTATTTACACTCATCATTTGTGGGCTATATCGGCAATAGAAAAAAAAAAAAAAATTATATATATATATATATATATATATATATATATATATATATATATCAGGGCCACCATTCGCATGTATTCAGGCCAAAGAGTGTAGTCCCACTCACTTGGTCACATTACTTACTAATGATCTTGACCACAAAGCGCAAATCTTAAAAGTTTGATGACACCAAATTCTTTTGGATTGTTAGCTGAAAAAAGAATTGAGCTTGTTGAAATGGTCCAAACACGGGCAACTCGCATGGTGAGATCGACAAAAGGACGACCATATGAGGAAGGACTGTATATGTGGGCTACAGAGCTTGGCAACCATGCACGTCACCTCTGATGTGCATTATTGAGATTTCTAACGCTCTGAGAGGAGTTCATAATATGAGCGAAGACGGAATTTTCACTGTTATGGAGACTCCTAAGACTCGCGGGCATAAATTCAAATTACAGGGGAAGAGGTTTAGACTAGAGTGTAGGAAGTTTTCTTTTAGCCAGCGAGTCATTGATTACTGAAATAGGTAGCTGTGTCTGATAGTTTGAATAAATTCAAAGGTCACCTGGATAGTTACCTATGTGAGGAGGGAAGCAAATAATTTGTATTTTCTTATCTACTCTTTCCTTGACTGCCTGACTTATCTAAACTGCCTGGCGCGCCCCAGGCAGTTTCCACATGGAGTAATTTGCGTATGTGGATTGACAAAAAACCGCCACGAAAATGCGACAAGAAATGATTCATCATCCCCCACCACTGTACCATTCCGTAACAGGCATGAGAGACGGGGCGCCGTATGTAGCAGCGATGCATGACACAATCAGTACCCTACAGCGCGGCCACGGTGTAACTCGCACACGTGTCGCGTTTACGTTTTAAATCGCCATATCTGAGCTTCTAGCAGTCCAATTTTTAAAATTTAAAAACCAAAGTATTTCTTTCGTCATTCTCTACCGTATTTCATAAAATATTTCGACGGAAAAATAATTTAATTCAACATGCCGAAAACTAATAGTGAGCGTTGTAAGGCATATAGAGCATATATACGTGCAACGCGACCACCGAAACTACCTCCATTGAGTACAAAGGAGAAATTTGTAAAAACTTTGTAATAAACTTTTAACACAACTGTATTAAACCACTGTAATATTGAAATAATAAACGTTTCAAAAGAAGTTTCACTTAACTACCGCTATGCGTGCTCGACACATACACAATTTTTTGTTAACTTATAATAATGACTAACCACGTATCGTCCCAATTTTACAATATTTTCATTAATGGTACTTAAAGATCATGTGGCCTTGAACCACTCAATGCATTCCCGCGTTTGACCAATCAGCTACTTCAGGCCTATATCCCCATCATTAATGAACTAGTATTATCTACTGTTGATTACATCAACACATGCTGTGATCCGGAAGGTATGTGCGTTGTCCATTTACTTCTCTCGCGATAGGAGGAGACCTTTAAGGTCTCCTCCAGCTCTCCGAGCCTACTTGGTCAGTGTTCTTGAAAGGAAACTGATAAATCTAGCTCTGAATTTATGCGTAGGCAAGAAAACAATCTGTTTGCAAAAGGAAGACAAAGCAAGCACTCTTATTAGAGGAACCACGAGCGAATGCACCTTGTACCGAACGGAATTTGTTCTCCAATCCCAATTAAGAATTCACGCAGCACACTTAAACCCTTGTGACAGCACACTAGTTAATATTACCTGTAGTAAGATAAAAGGATGCAAAGAAATGGACTTTTTTGCATCAGCAAAAAAAAAAAAAAAAAAACACTGGAACTATTCCTATTGCCACAAATTAACCATCCAATTCTAATCTGAATGTAGTCAGATTCATTGCCTCCACCACGTTGGGAGGCAACTTATTTCAGCGTTCAACAACTGCTGTCCTGAATTTCCTGGAATACATTCTTCAATATCAGCAGAGGCAAGAAAACAAGCTTATAAATCATCAGCAAAAAAAAAAATAAATAATAATAATAAATAAATAAAATTAATTAATAATAATAAAATAAATAAAAATATATAAAAGTAAACTTCCCACATCACCTGCCCATCCTCTCAAATAATTTGTCTAGTTTATCCTTGAATTTATTCAAACTGCCCGTTTCCACAACAGATGGATGTTGTAACAATCAACCACCCGCTGGCAGAAGGCAAACTTCCGCACACGTATCTTGTAACCATTCTCCTACAATTTGAATTTATGTCCCACCACGTGTACAGTCTGAGCAAGAGAAAGAATCCCATCAACATTGAGCTTGTTCGATTCATTTAAGGCCTTAAACACATCAATCAGATCTCCTCGCTTGTGCTTAGCCTTCAGACGCTGCAATTTGCAGAACCTTTGAAGCCTTTCTTGGTAAGACCACCCTTTCGTTCCCTTCACTGCACCCGTTCTAGCAGATCTACATTGTTCCTAAAATGAGGAACAATGAAAAATGAGGAATGCAGTACTCAAGACTCATTGTCTTATACAACAGGATAATACCTCCTTATTCGTGCTAGCAAAGTTCCTGTATATCATACGCAAAACCCCATGAGCTCTCCTAGCAACCTGTCTGCACTGTTCAGAGAAATTTATATCTGACTGTGCAATTATTCCAGGCTTTTTTCATTTTCGACACCTGGATGTATTACCACATAGTTGGTTAGTTACTCTAAGATTACTGCTACCCATGTCTACCCATATGATTACTGCTACCTTGCATTTGTCAATGTTAAACTTCAACTGCCATTTCTCAGTCTGTTTGTCTTAATTTTTATAAAATTGTGGAATACTGGTGGTCTAAATGTCATTTTGATAAAAACGACCAATAAACAGGAAAAGATATTCCAGATAATGAGTTGTTAGTACTGCATTCCCAGTTCCCACTGGCATTGACTCACTTGCAGTGACGTCAGAGTTACGCTCTAGCTGCTACCTGGAACAGGTGTGAGATGTACACCTGCTGTGGCTTCGTGTGAGATTACAAAAGAAAAAAAAAAAGTGTGACGTCAAAAACCAGTCGTTCTTGAAGCGTTCACTGGAATGTAAACGAGCATAACCCAGTAGGGTACGTTGGCATCTTCAAATAGCCTTCTAGTGACGTACAGGGATTGTGGAAGGCAGGGGTGTTTTCGTTTTTGTTCGTATGTCGGAATTCTATTGACGTGTGTTTTACTATTGTTACAGACGCGGGAAGCATCCGCATCCTTGCTTATGATAAACAAAGTTTCATCGTATTGAAAGTATTCAGTACGATGAAACCAAGGAGAAAAACACTCTCTCTCTCTCTCTCTCACACACAGGAAAGTGCGAACTAGAGTGATCAGCACATAAAATCTTTTCCAGCATCATGGAACACAATGTACATTCCACATTTTTCGAGATTTGCCAGTGTCTGCAACTTTCGACCACGACAGGAACATTCGCCTTAATCGGCTCGACCAAGGAGTCAGTTGCAAACACTAGAACGTACGTGGTTGCATGCATCCCCTGACTAACATTTTACTGAAGCATTCACTGCCTAACAGATTCGAGGCCTGGCAGTATTTTCTTCTTAGGTTTTTCGGGTGTTATATAATTTCGATATTGCCGTGACCTCTTGGAAAAGTTACCTTTAAAAGTGCTGTATTTATTGTCATCAATTTTATCTCTCTCCAACTTTACCTGTTTTGTCCTAGAAAAAATTTTGAAGCGATTTCAACATGCCATTGTGCTATCCAAGTAGTCGAAAACGATGGTACAAGTAGTACGCTTGACTTAACTGTGGTTCTGGCCCATGCTACTGCCAAATCAACGACGAAGAGAAGTACACGGACAGGACATGGTGGCGAGCTTCATACGTCGACCCGTGGAATAGCGGAACGATGATAGTTTTCTTTTAAGTGACAAATACGAGTACAAGTAATCCTGCTTTAACGTGCAACATACGGTCAAAACAAGCTGCGCGTAGTAGAAATGCACGCTGTAGCATACATATTTTCATATAACAGTAAAGGATTCGTTCCATAAAAGTTATACCTCATTTTCAAACTTATTTTTATCTATACATAGTGCGCTATAATTGGTAAAGAACGCATTAAAACTCAAAGGTTATATATATACACACTAGGGGGGGTTCGCTCCCTGCTAGCTTCGCTCGCTCTTCTTTTGATAAAATAAAATACAGAAGCTTTCGACTCTGTGTGTGTCTCTTCCTCAGCTATGAATACGATACTATATCTATTAATACCGGTGTAAATACACCACAGACAACTCTTGAAAAAAAAAAACTACTATCGTAGTGTGAAAGGAATCATTTCATCTGTATCTCATTGTGCTTATCCTTCACAATGAGTTACTATGTATTGCACTACCTCAAATAAGTAACGCTTCACTAGTAGAGAAGACTATTGTCACTTATTCTCGGCGGGCACCACCACCCAGATGGCACCATTTCAAAGCTAGTCGGCTTTTCGTCGATGGGTGCCTTTCACACTACGATCGTAATTTTTCTTTAAGAGTTGTATATCGTATATCTACACAGATATTATATAGAATCTTAAAATATTATGCCTTGTTGCTTCAGTTTATTTAAATAAATACGTTACATATGAAAATCAAGAATGTTACCGCGTGGTCATGTTAGATAAACACAGCGCGAAGACAACCCCAGTGGTTAGGAGCGAGAGTGCATAGCACGCGTTCCTTGAGTAGACCGGGGTTCAAATCCGTGACTACTAAATACGATAAATATTTGTATTGACGATTTATTGTAAACTCTACTGACTTGGTTGTCGTGCCGGAGTATAAACAGAAAATTTATTTATTTAAACCATAAGCTCAAATGATGCTAATGAGAAAGACAGTAACATGGCGGCACATGGATTTCGTGGACGTAACAGCGGACAAGGGGTTAGGATAAGCTGTATTTCGACAATATCGATTTAATGGCAGCTTTTTATTCAAATTGCCCTTTAGATAAAGTGAAAATTTTACATAATTACCCAATATTCACTGCACTTCAAATAGTTTACGTATATAATGATCGCACGTTTTTCATAACTCACTTGTTCTTAATAACTGGATTACAATTTAATAATGGAAGGTTGTGCATTAGACTAGGGGGGGGGGGGGTTCTCAAAGTAGTGACCATCGATGTATTTCGAGCAGCCTGTCGAAGCATTCAACTGACATTCTTGCAGCTTGAGGCCTGATATCACTGCTTTTAATAAGCCCACTGCCGCTGCAGTCAGATAGATTAAAATCCTTTTATCAGTTCATTTTGCGCTATTTTATTAAGTGGTGCATCCTTAATGCCTTTAAAAATATAGTATTCAAATTGTATGTCCGCCTGCCCCTTCCAGCATACGCAATGGAGATAAAAGTTGAGTGAAGAACAGTTTTATTAGCCGGAAATCCAAGAAGCAGAGAATAACGCATATTTTGAAATTTCTAGAAACGTCTGAGAGTTGAGAGTATGAGGGGTACTTTCCTTTCAAGAGTACTACCGCACTCTTGAAAGGAAAATCTCTGCTCATGAACACCAGCTGGCTCCCTCTTCTGGAAACCTGATCCTCCAACTTCCTGGACTTGTTTTTCAACAAAATAACCGCAGGAAAGTGGCGTGCGTGTCTTGCAAGCCGAAATAAAATTTCTCATAGCGCGTACAGTTCCTGTCCTTAGATGTATCCCGCCCACTTCGTCCCGCCATACGTCAATCGTTCAAGAAAAGTCCAAATCTTAAAGAAAGATTAAAAGAGATTAAAGAAAGAAGTGGCAACAAATCGACAGACTTTTCAGATTTTTTGCCCAATCTTGTACCATTTTCAAGAAAACAGAAACAAATATAGTACATAATACTGTACATATATAACAATAACTTCTGTTATATAACTGCAACGTATGTAACAAAAATAAAATTATTTAACCGGTTATTATATGTATTTGTTGTGCTAATCCAATAGTCGTTGCTTAATATTTTGTTTCGTGGTAGTCGTAAGTGTATACCTTTTGTTATATGGAGAGGGCCCAAATCATGATAACTGCTTCCTTTGTATGCGCAAAGCAAAACACCAACTGAAAGTTACCCACCTACCATCCTATATAGCTGCAGTGTCACACAACGAAGACCTTCCAAACAAGAGTATTTAGAATTGCATTATAAATCTGGTAAACAAATAGATTTGCGGTACACCACTGAAGCTTGTTTAATTAAGTAAAGTGCCACATTTCCCTAATCAGCAAGAATTGGATGACTTATGAGGAACTCGGGTCTAATCAAATCCACAACAGAGTTCCTGACAACTCTGTTTAAAAGCCAGGATCCACTGAATTCCAGCTACAAGACATGTATTAAAGAAGTCTTGTAGAAAAAGACGTCTTTTAATCTCGGTGCTGCTGTTGGTTTTGATCCGATTGGTCTTTATGAAGAAACTGGTATTACTCACAATCCACAGAGTGGCTTCTTTTCATAGACAGTTCTAGTAAAAGATAAAAAGTTGTATTGCTTCACAAAGGAAATATACTACCATTGGTCCCTGTTGCGCACTCAGTTCATATTAAAGTATTCTCTATTCATATTTCTGTAATTCATATTAAACTACAGAAATATGAAGTATGTGTTAGAGAAGATCAAGTATAAACAAAACACATGGCATGTCAGCGACGATTTCGAGATGTTCCTTGTGAGTTTGCAAGTTGGTTTCACTAAGTGCCCTTGCTTTCTGTCTCTGGGAGTAGATCAGAACTACAGGAGAAGTGAATGGTTTGCCAGAAATGAGTTGCAGGCTGGCGCACACGGTGCAGTAAACAATCCCTGAGTTCTAAGAAACGCGTCTCTTCTTCCACCATATCAAACTGGAACAATCTGAAAGCACTGGATCCTGAAGGCGACACCAAGCATGTACAGTGTACATTTCCAAAATTGTGAAATGCAAAAGGGAAAGGTGGCATATTTATTGGTCCAGAAGTTAAACAGATGTTGGCTTCACAAGAACTGGAAGATAACATGACCGACGCTGAGCGAAATGCTTTTCAGTAGTTTCGCCTTGTCGTGAATGGCTTTCTTCGTAACATACGAGAGTGAGAATCATAAAATAACTAAGTTGACTGAAAAATAAGGAAAATGGGATGTATAATGCCAATCAAGATGCATTTATTTGAATTTTCATCTAGATATATTTTCAGACAAAATCTCGGTTATGTCAATGAAAAGTATGATCAGAGATTCCACCAGGAAATACAGTCAATAGAGAAGAGGTAACAAAGGGGACGGGGGATCGATGAGGCTACTATATCTGGTCAGGGTAATCACAATTACAACAAAATATAGGCATTCAAAAGTATGATTTATACTTTTTAATTTACAATTTTCTTAGCTCGTTGTTAATTTAAAGCAAAGATTAATACAGTACTCTATTCTAAAGATAGGGTAAGCATTATTAATAACTCTGATATACTTAGTATTACTGCGTATTTATTTACTCTGTTATCATCTGGGCAAAACAATATTTTTATATTGCTTACATTTCAGAAATACAAAAATAAAATAAATATATAATGAAACTTTCTTTTTCCATAAGACTTTGGCCCCAGTATGTATGTACTGTATTATTAATTAATCGCTGATATTAGGATTCCCATTCTCACTTTTTACAAGTGAGCCCTTTCTATTAGTTTTCCCTCCACGGATTCCCCTATTTTCTGGTTTTTTTTTTTACATCCATCTTTCCACCCAATATTAGTTGAAGCCGCCGTAGCCTAGTGGTCAGGCGCGCGGGTGCATAAGTACCTTGCACGCCTTGAGTGACCGGGGTTAAGGCCCGTGACTACTTAATACGGTGCTGTTTCTTGTATTCCGTCTATCTTGTGAACTCCTCTGACCGTTTGGTCGTCCCGGAGTATAAACAGAAAATTTATCAATTAAAAATTAACACTTTTTTTTTTTTAACTCTGTCATTAAACATCCGCAGTTACCTTTATATTATCATATAGCATCCATATGATTGCATCAGCTTTTAACCCTGAAGGCCATTTTGGCAGGCTCTGGATTTTTTGCTATCAAAGCTCCAAATTTTTCCAAGTAACAAAAATTAAAAGAAAAACCACCCAAAAGGAAAATGTTGCACCGATAATCCAAAAACCGTATGGATGCAGATAAATGTATTGAAAACAGCTCACAGACTTCCAGATTTTTAAATTTTTTTAGAAAATTATAAAAATATGTACGAGGTGTGGTTATTAAATAACGAGATTGCGCGCGCAACCACTACACACCAAGTGACACCTGTGAAACAAAGGCACAACGGTTGACCTTTAACCTTTTCCAAGTTGTCTGCCAGGTAATATTTTCCAACACCTTTTTTTTATTATTATTTTTTTTTTTTTAAGAGCATCGGCAACTAAGGCCATATTGCTCCGTGAATATTGTCTATAAATTGTGTTCTGTGGTCGATTTTCTGTTTGCTGGCTGAAAAGCTAGAGTTTCCGGGATAAAAAACCATGCTTCCCTTGCCTGACAACGACTAACTCAGCCACGTTGTGAAAAAGACCCATAAAAAGCATCGACGAGACTCGAACTCGGGTCTTTTCCACCCGATGTGGGGAGGACGGCGATTGGGTAGCTCTCGCGAGTAGCAAATGTGCTACCCACGAGGGCTTTCCAACACTCATTCGCTTTGCCATGAGACAGGTCTTCATTACTTGTGTTTCTACAGTTTACTGAAAAAATGACAGACAAAAGAATCGAACAACGAATCAACCTCAAATTTTTAACAAAACTAAAGAAAACAGTAACTGATTTTACGCCAAGTTTTGGGAAAGACACTACACTGAGTGATCACTGAATTACGACCACCCCTATGAAAACAGGATGCGGCCCGTTGACCACGTGAGGTAGGAGAGTGCGCAATTAGTCGACCTACGTAGCATAGATGAGGCGTCAGTGGTTCAGTAGGTAGTAAAATTTCGTGCGTGATGGGTAAAAGGAAGGATTTATCGGACTTTGATAAAGGACAGATTGTTGGAGCTCGAAGAGCTGGTGCCTCGAACGGCTCAACTGGTGGGGGTGTTCGAGAGACGCCGTAGTTAAAGTGTGCCAGGACTGGCGTCAAAATGGTCAAACAACGACCCGACGGCAAAACTGCAAAGGTCAGCGAAAAGTTGATGTTAGAGGTGAGCGCCGGGTCTGACGACTCGTACAGGCGCAGCACTTGAAGAGTTGACTACCCAATACAACATGGGCAACCCGGAACAATATCTGGCATGACCATGCGTCGCACGCTCGCACATATGGGCTGTACCAGCAGATGAGCCCTACGGCATCCTCTCCTAACCAAGGTTCATTGGCGTAAAAGACTCGCCTTGTGCAAAGAGCATGCAAGTTGGACGTTAGAAGACTGGAAGAAGGTGTGCTGGTTGGATGAGTCACGTTATTTACTCCACACCGTCGATGGTTCTGTACGGATTTGGCGTCAACAACATGAGGCTCTTGATCCATCACGCATGGTATCAAAAGTGCAGGTCGGTGGAGGCGGTTGTATGGTGTGGGGAATGTTTCACTGGCAGGAACTTGGACCCCTGGTGCATGTGGAACAACGTATCAGTGGTCTCCACTATCGTCAACTGCTTGCTGACTGTGTACAGCTATGTATACGCTTTTTCCCGAATGGCGATGGTGTCTTCCAAGATGACATGCGCCGAGCCATCGGGCACTTGTGCAGGAATGGTTTGAGGAACACAGTTCTTACTTCCAGCATATCGATTGGCCTCCGAACTGCACTGATATCAATCCCATAGAGCACTTGTGGGAGCTATGGAAAGACATATCAGGTCTCTGGATACACCCATCACTTCCATACCTGCATTGCTAGCCGCATTACGCACAGTTTAGTTGGTCATATCTTCCGAACGCTTCTGACATTTTGTTGAATAAATGCCATGTCGGATAGCTGCTGTACTGAAGGCAGAAGGAGGAATTACGAAGTGTTAGGTAGGTGGTCATAATTCACTGATCACTCAGTGTATGTCAATAGAACGCGTGTTTGAATGGCATAAACGATTTTTTAGAAGAAAGCATGTGGAAGACTATGAACGACCAGGCCTTCCGATATCCACGAAAACGATGAAAATATGAACCGGTAAGGACACTGTTTAGAAGTGATCGTCGTTTAAGCATTAGAATGAAATAACAACGAAATTAGAATTCGTTGTTATTAGAATGGTTGCATCAGAACTCAATATGGACAAAGAAACAAATTTAACTGAAAATTTAGGCATGAGAAAAGTGTGCGCCAAGATGGTGCTAAAAATTTTGAATGAAGATCAAAAAATGAGAAAACACACTGAGTGCAATGGAAGACAAAATCGTGCAGATCAAAAAAAGGAAGAATGTCAAAATCAAAAATGAAAACCACGCTTCTTGTTTTCTTCGATATTAAAGGAAATGGCTGAATACATCCCACAAAATCAGACTTTTCAAACTTGTACTGTATATATAAATATTTTATATTTTTAAAAAAAGTTCTCTTCATATGTTTTTTAAAATATGAATACATATGTTTTATGTATTCGTTGTTATTATGAATGGGGGAGATAATTATTGGGTGGGTCGTTTTCAATATAGTCGATCACAAATTCTTTCAAACACAAAAGACCACTCAATTAATGAAAGTCCGAACAAATTAATCTGCTTTATCTTTCATGAGCCCAGAATGGGAATGCATTTGTTTCTACAAAAACAAATGCACCCCCCCCCATCCTCCCCAAGGCTAATGTTAAAGAAGTCTAGCTTCCTGGTATCATTTTAACTTTATAAATATACGAATTAATACTGGTTCTAAACGCTGAATATTCCCGTGAGGCCAAGCGATATGGAACCTCCAAGATGATTCCGATGACGTCTACTAGGGATAATCTTGCTGTCTCCAAACAGCTGTATGACCTTAGCAAATAATGGGCAGATTAGTGATTGGAACGCCTCTCCTTGAAATTTCTTTGCAAGGTTGCTTTCGAAACCAGCGTTCCCTACACAAAAGTCACTCTCTCTTTCATATATCGCCTTTAACTGCCGATTATAGTGAATGCATGCAGATGGCTAAACGTCACAGCTGTCCTCAGACACGCGAGATCGTAGCCCAACCTTGAAACTATCTCATTAAGCGGCTCTGATGGTTGTTTTTTTTTTTTTTTTTTTTTTTATTATTTACTAGAAAACACGCTGAGATCTGAAAACCTGTTAGAGTGGAGTGGTGCACGTAATATGCTTTTACTAGGACGTAATTACCAAAGGGTTATCGAGTAACGTAACCATGGAATCAGACGGATATAGAACACTAAGACCAACATTGCAACGTTGTAGCTGAAAGTGTGTCAACAAATTGTTTAATTTCGTTTATTCGTCCGTTATTTATATGACCATTTAATCCCTCAAAGTTCCATTTTCGCCCGGTATATTTAAATATGGCAATAAACACCTTCTAGCCAATGGGATGTTCCAGGGACGTCACCTCAAGGGAGAAATAAATTGATAAAAATAATAATAATAAAATCTACTTAGCACAGAGTTTAAGCATATCATTCATACCTTTCACCATTATAATTCAAAGCAGTTTCTTTGTGAATACAAGTCGTCAGTATGTCACTGCAACCACTAACTCCATTTGCGACAGGGTCTGAAATGAAAAGTTCGTTCGAGTATAAAGTGGCCACTTTATACTCAAACGAACCTTCAAAGCGTGCTACAGGGATGATAGGCTATGTTCACTGAATTGCTTACCACAGTTGTTGCAAATCAGATGGTTGTGGATATCTACTCCGGAGAGCATGTTCCGCTTCATCCCATGGTTACTTAATTCAGTTGATATCTCGTAAAGGGGTGGCGACGGCAGCAGCCTGAACTCACTGAAGTATTTAGAATCAGTTCTGTACAATTCTGTACGCCAGAACTGTACAGAAGTGATTCTAAATACTTCAGTGAGTGCAACATCCTGTTATCAGAACCTATTCAGAGCATCTGATGTGTTAATTCAAATTTTTATTGGGGAGGGGGGACAGACTTGCGTCCCAGCTCCATGTAATAAACGGTTCAAAAAAAAAATTGTCGTCGCATACAGTGATGTGTCTAGAATTTTCGGGCCCTTCCAAGGACTATGTCTTTTTATTATTATTAATTTATTTATTATTTTTTTTAACATGAAACGCCAATTCCTTATGTAAAAATTTTTATTCATGACGTCCATTTCAAATAATATTCAACAAATAAAAACTACAAAAAACTGTTAAAAAGTTAGTACATCAAAATGAGCAACTGAATAAGCTATAACTTTACAATTAGTTCTTTAACGTTCATGCTGGCTTTGTATGTGTGTGTTTGGGGGGGGGGGGGGGGTGCGCGCGCGCTTTCAATAGCTAACATAGCAAGATCGTTTAATCTGGTTTGCCCTATAGAATCCTTTGGTACTCTTATTATTTTTAATTTGCTAAATGACTTTAACATTAGCCATCATTACGGGAAACATAACATATGGCTCTTGACTATACATAATAACATTACTTGATGCAAATTTCACGCTATAATATTCATAAAAATAAAATTATCGTCACTGATCCGTGCCCTGATCTTCATGGGCCTCTTAGGCTTTGCTAATTTTTGCACTGTAGTAGCTACGCCTCTGCTCCTATATTTGGAAAGTAATACCTTTTTACACTCGACACAGGCAGAAGAGTTTACAACTTCATCCTAACTGCTTATGGCCACCAATGGACCAGCATCAGAGGAATCTCATTTCTGTGGTAACTAAGAAATCAAATTCGCAACATGCGTATCAGTGGTCACGGTCACGTAACTATATCATAGTTCATGGCTATACTAGAATATAAATAAATACATCTCGTATTTATTTACATTTGTAAATATTGAAAATAACCTTAAAATTCTCAATATTAGCATATTGATAATTTCAAGCAAGTACATCTTTCTTTCCACGAAGATCACTGCGAAAGCTTCAAGAATAACCTTTAATGAACTGTTTTCCAGTATCCTGATTTTTTTTTTTTTTTTAATTATCTGAAGTTAATTTACACTTTCACTCTCTCTGAGTCGTGGAGGAACCGCCAGTTATAAACGCCGACCATTGGGACCAAGCGAAATCCACTCTTAACTGTCTATCCTTGAAAACAAACAAGAGTCCGATGGCTTTTATTTTATTTATTCCTCTGTCGCCGGCTGAAGTAGCATTGGCATTAGCATTAGTAGAGGCATTTGATGCAAGAAAGCAAGCTTATGCAGCATCAGCCAAAAAAAAAAAAAAAAAAGTAACATAAATAAATAAAAATAACCACTTCCACTTCACCCCTCTGTTCGTTCGAAATACCTGTCCAGCTGAGCCTTAAACTTATTTAGGCTATCAACTTCCACGACAAGGGATGGAAGTCTGTTCCACCCACCAACCACCCGCTGGCTAAAGGCAAATTTCCGCACATCTATCCTACATCTGTCTTTCCTCAATTTGAATTTATGCCCTCTCAGGTGATTTTTCTGAGCGAGAGGAAGAATCCCATCAGCATTGAGCATGCTCAAATCATTCAAGGCTTTGTACACCTCTATCAGATCACCCCGCTGGTGCCTAGTTTCCAGACACTGTAATTTGCAAAACTTAAGCCTTTCTTCGTAAGAGAACCCCTTTGTCCCATTCACCAATCTAGTTGCCCTTCTCTGTACTCGTTCCAGCAGCTCTACATCCTTCCTGAAATGAGGCCTCCAGGCCTGTATACAGTACTCTAGGTGTGGCCTGACCATTGCCTTATACAAGGGAATAATCACCTCCTTATCCCTGCTAGAAAAATTCCTATATATCATTGACAATACACCATGAGCTACTCTTGCAGCTCGTCTGCACTGCTCAGAGAACTTCATATCTGCCTGCACCACCACCCCCAGGTCCCTTTCATTCTCTACCACTGTCAGTGTAGTACCACAGAGTTGATACGTTGCTCTGGGGTTGCTGTTTCCCATATGTAGTACTTTACATTTGTCAATGTTAAACTTCATTTGCCACCTCGAAGCCCATCTGCTCAACCTTTCCAAATCCTGTTGCAGCAGCATAGTGTCAGTAGTGTCCTTGACAACCCTGCCAACCTTCGTATCGTCTGCAAACTTGGACATTAAGCCTGATATACCATCATCAATATCATTTATAAATACAGAAAACAATAAAGGCCCCAATACTGAACCCTGAGGGACTCCACTAATAACATTAGTCCACGATGAGCAGTGTCCATTGATTACCACTCTCTGTCTTCTCCCCCTCAACCACCCCTTTATCCATAGCAGCAACTTGCCTCCAATGCCACACTGCTCCAATTTGTGTAGCAGTCTTCCATGTGCAACAGTATCAAAAGCCTTTCTAAGATCTAAGTATATAATATCAAAGTTATTCCCTGCATCCAGTTCTCTTGTGACTGCATCATAATATCCAATCAAGTTGGTCAGGCAAGACTTCCCCTTAACAAAACCATGCTGTGTCTGAGCTATAACTGAAGTCTTGTCTAGATGATCCTGCAGTGCTTCTTTCACCAGTGCCTCCATTAATTTTCCGGGAACAGAAGTTAAACTCACAGGTCTATAATTACTTGTGTCAGCCTTTGATCCTCCTTTGTGAATTGGGGTCACATTTGCACATCTCCAGTCAATGGGTACCTCCCCTGAGTCCAAGGAAGCTCTCATAATTATGGCTAAGGGTTTGCTTACCTCCTTTGCTGCCTCCTTTAATATAACTGGATAGATCCCATCCACCCCAGGTGCCTTTCTTGTGTTTATCTTCAACAATTTCTCCTCCACTTTGCTCTCAGTTATTACAAGATTCTCTAGCTTACTGCTAGAGTTGAATACACCTCTGGCATTCCCCTCGCTGAATAACTCCTGATGTGTGAATGTCGATGCAAAATATTCATTTAGTTTGTTAGCTACCCGAGCAGGGTCATCAACAGTTGACTCATCGATCTCAAGTGGACCAATCTGATTCATCCCCTTCCTTCTAGAGTTTACATAAGTAAAGAACTCTTTGCTGTTTTTCTTCGCATCCCTTGCCAAGGATCTCTCGTAATCTGCCTTCGCCTGCCTAACCTCCTTTGTAACTTGGTTACAGATCAACTTGTATCTATCATAGGCGTCCGTGTCACGTGTTAATTTGTATGTATCCCATGCATTTTTCTTCTCTGCCATATGCCTCATTAGTTCATCTGACAACCATTTAGGCCTAAACCTTGAACAATATTTCTTAGTTGGTATGTAAAGCCTAGTAGCTTCCACGATAAGTTCTTTGAATGCTTCCCATTTTGAATTTGCTGTTGGCAATATCATCAGTTGATCCCACTGTATAGAATTTAAATACTGTCTCAGTCCATTGTAGTCGCCTTTACGAAAGCAATACCCCTTCCCTTTACCCCTAATGGTAGTTACCTCTTTGAGTAACTCCCACTTCAGCACACTGTAATCACTGCCACCAAGTGGTTCATTTATCTGCAGATTCTGTAGTGAGGGAAGAATTCACTTGTGGAATTCACTGTTATGATAATAAGAATTCACTGTTATGTGAATAACAGTGAATGATATATGGATTTGTAAGGGAAGTCATGAATGCTTCAATGATGAGTATCAGTATTATAGATTTGACTATAGTGAACATTACAAGTTTTGCAGTTGTGAAAAACTACTTTAAAACCGGTACAAATGTTTTGTTATTCCATTTTGCCTGTCAGCCTCAATTGCTGATGAGATATACACACAGTTCTGCCCAATATACGTACATACTTGTGGAGAGAATAACTCTCAGCTCCTTGGTCTATCAGTAGTGACAGCGGCAAATGATGCAAGAAAGTAAACTTATACAGCATCAGCCAAAAACACATTTCCCATATCACCTGTCTATCCATCACCTCTCAAACAGTTTGTCTAGTTTTTCCTTGAATTTATTCGACTTACCCACTTCCACAACATCATATCAAAGTTTGTTCAAACGACCAATTATCCGCTGGCTGAAGATAAATTTATGCACGTCTATCCTACAATCATCGTTCCTCATTTGAATTTATGCATGTTCATGCGAATAATTTCAACAAGAAGAGTTCCAAATGTGGCCTGACCAATGCCTCATATAACGGGATAATCACCTCCTTATCCCTGTTAGTAAAGCTCGTGCATATCATTGACCAAAATCCATGAAATATCCTAACAGCACTGCTCAGAGAACTTCATATGTGACTGCACAACTACCCTCAGTCTTTTTCATTTTCCACTATCCTACACAGTTGGTACTTTTATCTGGGATTGTTGCTACCCATATGAAGTACAGTACCTTGCATTTGTCAATGTTAAACTAATTTACACTGCCACTTCTTAGCCCATCTATCTAATTTATCTAGGTCTTGTTGCAGTAACATACGCTGGTTACTGTCATTAACCACTCTGCCAACCGTCATACCAACTACAAACTTAGACTGATATGCCTTCGTCAATATCATTAATAAATACTGAAAACAACAATCAGTCCAGCACAGAACCCTGCGGGGAAACTCTACTAATAACTTTTATCCACGAAGAGCAGCGCCCACTGATAACAACTCTGACTTCTCCTCTCAACCTTCAGCCGTAGCAGTAACTTGCCTTTAATGCCACACTGCTCCAATTTGTGCAGCAATCTTTTATGTTGAAGATTATATGCACAAGGCATAATATGTAATGGGTAGAAATTAACTATATCATATCAGTGAAAATACACCATAGTTTACCCATAAGTAGTGTAACGGCATTTTGATTTTTATCTCATATTGTGCCAACCTTCACAACGAGATACCAAGGTATTGCACTACTTCGAATAAATAACGCTTCACTAGTACATAAGACTACTGTTATTTATTCTCGGTGGGCACCACCACCACCCAGACGCGTTTGGAGCTTGTTGGCTCATTCATCGGTGGGCGGGCAGGTACACTGATAATGCAGACATGCCATCCCGGTTGCGAAGTTAATTCCACACCATGAGAGATGCCAGTGAGAATAAATAACAGTAGTTTCCTCTACTAGAGAAGCGTTATTTATTCGAAGTAGCGCAATACCTGGTAGCTTGTTTTTTTTTTTTTTTTTTTGGTTTTTTAGAAGCATTAGCAACTAAGGCCATATTGCTCCGGGGATATGCGATGGTCATGGGCTCGAACCCAGTTCTAATCAAGAAGCGTGTGCTACACACTGCTGCTCCTGCCCACCTGGCTACGGAGGCGCCTGTATCTCGTTGTGAAGGTAGCCACAATATGAGATAAAGTCAAACGATGCCTTTACACTACTCATGTAGTTAAACTTATGGATAAACTATGGTGTATTTACACCGATATTATATAGCAATCTTTTATGTGCAAAAGTATCAAAAATTTTTCTGAAATAAAAGTATATGTCAAAATTATTATTATATATATATATATATATATATATATATATATATATATATATTATTATTATTATTTTTTTGCATCCAATTCACTGCGTCATAGTATCCAACAAGATCGTCCAATAACAAATCCATGCTGTGATTGCACTATAATTGTCTGTGATGTTAGGGCCCATCATCATTATCAGCCATTTTCAATCCACTGCAGGAGAAAGGCCTCTCCAGCAACTTTCCAGTTCCTTCTGTTTTGAGCACTGGCCATCCATTTACTACCCACAAACTGATAAATTTCATATGTCCATCTCCGTTGTTGTCTTCCAGGTTTTCTCTTAGCATCTTTTTGGTACCATTCTGTTATTTTTTTAGTCCATCTGTCATCACGTATTTGAGCTATGTGTCCTGACCAAGACCATTTTAGTTCTTTAGTTTTGATAAGAATGTCCTTTACTTGAGTTTGCTGCCTAATCCACGTGTTTCTCTTCTTATCTAACAGTCTGATTCCCAATAAAATTCGTTCCATTCTTCGCTGTGTAGTTCTCAGCTTCTCTTCCATTCTTTTGGTTTCACTTCCCTAAGTCAATGTGGGGAGTATACATTGGTTCAATATTTTACGTTTCAGACAAATTGGGATATTGCTCTTCAGTATGTGACTATATTTCCTGAATGCTATCCATCCAAAATTTATTCTTTTCTTGACTTCCAGCCATTTATCATTATTACAGCTAATGACTTGTCCCATATAAGTATATGACTCCACCTTTTCAATTACTGCTCCTTCAATCATTATTTCCCTTTCTGTGGCATACTTGTTCATCATTACTTTTTTTTAGCCATATTCATCTTTAGTCCAAAATCCTTACTAACTGTGCATAACTGATTAAGATTTTCCTCTAATTCTTTGGGATCGTGGCTTATGACCACAATGTCATCTGCAAATCGTAAATGGTTTAGGTACTCTCCATTCTATTATTATTGATGCTTTTGCACTATACTTATACATAGTCCTCTCCATTCACATTGACTCCTTTCTGCGACCAGTCTAATCTTCTGAAAGCTCCCTCAAGGGCAGCAGTAAACAACTTCGGAGACGTTGTCTCTCCTTGTCAAACTCCTTTCTCAATTTTAAATTTATTACTGTCTTTGTCTAGTCTAATAAAGGAGGTAGCGTCCTCATATATTTTCTTCAAAATCATAATATATGGTGTATCTATGCCTTGTCTTTCCAGTGCCCGAAACATTGGCCTTATGCTGTGTGGAGTCAAATGCCTTTTCATAATCCACAAATGCCAGGCATAATGGTGTTTTATATTCATTTGCTTTCCCCATTAGCTGTGATATTACGTGAAGGTGATCCATAGTTGAGAATCTTGTCCTAAAGCCAGCTTGCTCTCGGTTGATTCTCATCAAGTATTCTTTATAATCTGTTAGCAATGACCCTTGTGAACAACTTGTAGATGTGGGATAACAAGCTAATTGGTCTATAATTTGCAATTTCTGATTTATCTCCTTTCTTATGCAGCAAAACTATGATTGCATTATTCCACTGCTTAGGCATCACACCTTTTCTAGTGCACTTTGTGAAGAGCCTTGCCAGTTTTAAAACTCTACAGTTAACTTCATCTTCCCCCAGAGCTTTCTGATTCTTCATTTTCTTCAACGCATGTTCTACCTCATCAGGAAGAATATCAGGTAAGTTGTATGTGTTACTAATTTGCGATCCATCTTCCCCACTGCTGGCATCATTCCCTCGCTCCTTGTATATCTCTTTATAGTAGTCTTCTGCTATTTGAATTATGCCTTCTCTGCTATTCATAAGTACACCATCACTATTCTTGTTTCAGTATCATGTCTTTCTGTATTACTGTTCATGACTGCTGATTTAAATCCTTTGTTTTCCCTTAATGATTGTTCTACTTTTCTTGTGTTAAATTTTCTTTGTCCTCTCTGAGTGTCTTTCTAATGGCTTTGCATAACTCGGTATACTCAATTTTCTCCCCGACAGTGTTTTTCTTGCTTTTCATTTGTCGTCTTCGGTTCATCATGATAAGTGTTTCTTGACTAATTTTCTTCTTCTTTGGATTTCTTTTTCCCTATAGGTTTCTTGGGCTTTATCACTTTCAAAAAGTTGTAATATTCCTCGTCGATATCTTGGTCCTCAGCAGTCTGCAGAAGCTCAAACTTGTTCTTAAGTTCCAGTACATACTGCTTTTTCTCCTCTTCCGTTATCTCAAAGACCTTCGTATTATTTACTTGAGTCAGTTTTTTCCTTTCTTTTCTTACATCTATATCAAGTGTACATCTTACCATTCTGTGATCACTTCCAACATTTACCTTGTTGAGGACAGTAACACCATTCACAATATATCTTCTGTTCGTGAGGATGAAGTCGATTTCACTAGTTTTTAATCCATTTGGGCTCTTCCATGTCCACTTTCTGTTCACCCTTTTCTTGAAAAAAAGTGTTAATTACTGACATTCCTCGAGATTCTGCAAATTCCACAAGTCTTTCACCTCTTTCATTTCTTTCACCAATTCCAAATTTTCCTATAGTTCCCCTTTCTGTGCTGTTTTGTCTCTTTCCAACCTTAGCATTGAAGTCCCCCGTAATGAGAGTGTAGCGAGTTTTCTGTTCATCTAGAAGACACTCAGTTTCGGTATACATTTCTTCAACCTCTTCATCATCATGGCTCGATGTTGGTGCATACATCATTATAACCTTTAGCTTGTACCTCTTAGAAATCTTGAGTATTAGTCTTGACATCCTTGGTGATGTACTTTTGAATTCCAAAATGTTGTTTTTTTATATCTTTATGGACCAGGAATCCAACTCCACCTTCAGTCCTTTCACTGTTTCCATTGGTATACAGCAGATTTCCACTTGATAAACTTATAAGTGAGTCATTTCTTCTTCTTGTTTCAGCCAAACAGATGATATTCCAATTCACATTTCTAATTCCTTTTCCGGCTCTAATATCCTGTCTTCACTGATGAGCGATCTTACGTTATAACAGGCCAAGTTCAGTTTCCGTGCATGGCAGCCTGGTCGTACCCAGAAATTCTTAGCACCCTCTGCTTCCACTCTGATCCTCTCGCTGCCGTAAGAGAGGGAGTGAAAGCTGCTGGGGACTGAGGGCCATTTGTTTCGTCCTGCTGTCATGTGCTGGAGGGTTTCATCTTTTCCTCTTCACGCTGACCAGGCGTCTTGAAGAGAACCACTCTACACGTTCGTTGCCACCTAAGTGACGTAACAGGGCTTACCATCGAGGTGTGCAAGAGTGGATTTTAGGGAGGCAGGCCAACCGGACTTCTCCTAAATCTTCTGAAATAGAAAGATATTGGATCCATCAGTGTTTTAGACTGAGTGTCTGATAACACACAGAATGCCTTTTTCCCTCTAAGCTCCTGTACAAGTGAAAACTGTACAGCAATTCAAACACTTGGGTGCAGTTATTCAGGCTGACGGATCATCTGCGCACGAAATTGAAAGAAGACTGGGTGAAGGTAGAAAGGTCAAAATAATGCTCAATTCTGTCCTATGGAATAAAAATATTATTAACAAAACTAAACATCAAATATATAATACAATATTACACAAAGTGTTTTATTATATGGAGTGAGACTTGGACCTTAAATGAAAAACAAAAAATAAATAAACTATTGACTGTTGAGATGGATTTCTGGCGAAGATCAGCAAGAAAGTCTAGGACTGAAAAAGTTAGAAATGACGTGATAAGGAATACAATGAACGTCCAAAAAAACCATCATTGATAAAATAGAGAAAAGACTGGAGTGGTTTGGCCATGTGAAGAGAATGGAGGACGACAGAGGAGTGGATACCATGGAGAAGGAAAAAGACAGGAAGACCAAGAAGAACGTGGATAGAGGGCGTGACAGCAGCTATGAACAGAAGAGACCTGGTGGACGGAGATTGGGAAGGTAGAAGAAAATGGAAAAAAGAATAAAGGAATGACTTTTCGGTGTTAGGTTGAAGAGAACCGTTGTAATAACAGGTTAAATCCTAAGAAGAAAGCCTAGTTGCTTCTACGATTACTTTCCTGAATGCTTCCATTAATAGTTTGCTGTTGAAACGGCATTCCACATCAATACACTGTAATCACTGCCCCTAGTGGTGCTTTTACCTGCGGATTCTTAATGCATGAATAATTAGATCAAGAGTTCTAACGCTTTCTCTCACTAACGTGCTGGTGTAAGAACAAACAATAAATCCACAAACGTCTTGTTAGTGTGTGAGCGACCAACCAGCAAGTTCCAACCAATATTTGGAAACTTAAAATCCACCAATATAAGGCATTCTAATTTACAGAAGCACTATCTCTCTGTATAGCTATTTGTTATACTCATCACAATCCTCGCTCCTATTCTCAATATCATTTTCCCAGTGCTTATGTCACACTTGACTGATTCTAACATTGCACTGGCCACCCGTGTCAACTAGATGCACAGCCTCAGACTTTGTGATTTTAACTAAGAGCACACCCTTCCCTCTGTCTTCACCTTTCTTATATACATTGTATTCCCCATATTCAAATTCTGCATCCCTTATGTCTGAGTGACTTCATCTCTCCGATACCACCAAAATTTCTGCCTTTGACCAGTACTTCAAATTCATCAAATTTATTTACCTTAATCCTAGCATTAGGGTACAAGCAGTATACATGCACTTGTTTTCACTCTCAGAAACCCTAACACAGCTCATGTATTTGCTTGTTCCATGAAGAAACTCAGCAGGCCTTGAAATGCACGACACCTTATATTCCAGGCTGTTATAAAATTATGTTCCAAATACAGTGCAAGAATCACTTTTACGCTCTCTGCCTGCGGCTGCTGTTAATCTATTAGTCAGCGTATCCCCCAAGGTTAGCAGTTTCCCAACCTACCCAACACTGCCTCGATAGCATCAGCAAATAATCTTGCACCCTTTCGTACACTGGTGTGCAAAACTTAAGGACCAACCCTATTTCTAAAGGTTACAACCGCAAAATCAAACGAAACAGCCTGTGGCGATATGCATAACTGTGGCCGGTCAGTAGAAAGCTGGTCCACATGCAAAAATTTGAATCGTGATGAGGGGGCTCACATAAACAGATAAAAGTAGCAGTTATGTGCAAATTAACAAATGGTGAGCACGATTGTTCAGACGTTCTATTGGTTTCATACAGTGCGACAGACAACGAAATGGCCAGTAGACAACATCTGCATGACTTTCCCCGGGGTCGAATAATTAGGAAGGTCGAAGTGCGAGGAGTGTGGCTGCAGAGTTCGGTATCGCCCATAGCATCGTATCACGTGCGTGGTCGGCCTTCAGAACGACAGGTACAGCTGTTCGAAGGGCCAGTGGTGGTCGCCCACGAAAAACAACGCCCAATGATGACCGTTATATACTCCTACAGGCCAAGAGGAACAAACATCAGACAACAGGATCCATTGCAAACCAGCTGCACAGGGCATCGCGGTTTACTGTGGCCAGGCGACTCCACAAAGGTGGATTGCTTGCCCAACGACCAGTACGATGTGTCCCTTTAACACCTGTCCATCGGAAACACCGTTACAGTGGTGCATCGAACATAAGGACTGAACAGCAGCGCAATGTGGTAAGGTACTCTTTACTGATGAGAGTAGATTCAGTCTCAGCAGCGATTCTGGGCGTCAGCTAATCTGGCGAGAGGTTGGCACGCGGTAAAAAAAGAAAACGGTATCACCCCCGCAAACATCACTGAAAGGGATCGATATGGTGGTCGAGGTGTTCTCGTCTGAGGAGACGTTATCTTGGATGGACGTGAACAACTCCAGATACTGGGAGGCGGTGCTGTAACCGGTGCAACCTACTGTACTGAGGTAATCCTTCCCTATGTGCGTCTGTTCCGAGGTGTCATTGGCCCCTAGTTCGTGTTTATGATAATGCCACACCCCCATCGCACTGCAGCTCTGATATGCTTTTGGAAAGTAAGGACACTGTTCGTATGGATTGGCCGGCCCGTTCCGGCGATCTAAATCCCATCGAACACAAATTTGGTCGCTCTGGGGAGACGCCTAGCGGCACGTCCACACCCACCAGAAAATGTTCACTAGCTGAAGATGGCGCTGACAGAGGAATGGACGATTTTACCGCAAGAACTTATCAACATTGTTCTAAGTATGAACAGGCGGTGCAAAGCCTGCATCGACATTAGGAGTGGCCATATCTCCTACTGAGGACCACCTCTTCCCTTTGTTCCACCTTTGTCAGTGCTATGTTGCCATTTTTGAATAAAGTCCCTCTGTATCGTTTTGTTTCCTTCATTTCTGTACCTCACGAAGTTCCTTGGGTATGCTTTTCCCATAGCCAGGCCACGTCTATGAGAAGCTACAGGTGAAAACCTGACTGGTCCTTAAGTTTTGCACACCAGTGTATTTAAGTGTATCCCATCCCTGAAAAAACAAGCACAGACCTCGCTGGGAAAAATTCAAGTGAATGGGCCTTGCACAGTCTCTGCAGTGCCGAATTGTTTGACAAGGCTCTCATCATGTACTCCCTCTTATCGTGTCTGGAAAGGATTGCAAATACTGGCCTGTACTTGTTAATTAAAGCCTGTGATTTTACTCTTAATGTAATTAGTACCAACGTGTACAATCAATATCACTTTGTTCTACAACGTCATCAAACTTTAGCCGCTGGCAGCCATATCCCAGTCCTATTTCACCTGTCTTTTTGCAACATATTTTCCACTTCCCTGACAATCAAGTCACCAAGAATATCTTGTGATCAAATTGAGAATTAACATGGCGTCAGTGTTTTTTTTTTTTTTTTTTTTAATGAGAACCCCAAGCACGAGAGGTATTAGAATCTATGGTACTTAGTACCGCGCATAGGTTGAAGAAGCGTTGTAGGCCTTGGTGCTTTGATTGGAATTGACTCGAAGATAGACAGACGATTGTCCGAGGTATACAGCGTATAAAGAGATGAATAGAAAGGTAGTAAATGAACAGATATACACACAAATGTATGTTTTTTTTTTCATACATAGACGCAAAAAACATATTTTATATACACACACACACCACATATTGTTCAATATCAGAAATGTCTGCTCTCTGTGTTTAACCTCTTATACTCTTGATGGGTGATCTAAATTTTAAATAAATGAAACTTTTTTTAAATTTGTAACGTGACACAAGAAAGCGCTATCTATGGAAGGTTATTTTTAATCGACAAATTTAAAAACATAGTTTTAAACAAGGATCCAACTCTCAAATCAAAGTATATTGCCATGTCCTAGGGCAGTGGTCTCCAAAGTGCGGTGCGCGAGATGATCCGCAATAAATCAATATTTATTAATTATGAAAACTTTAGTTTTTTTAAAACAATTGAAAATAAAAATTATAAATAAATGTCTTTTTAATACTTCAATATGCGGATTTGTTTGATCGCGCGGCTTTATGCACGTTCAAGCACATGCATTTTGTACTTGAACTTCATTTTAATTTTGTTTTGTATTTTTTTATTTGTGGTCTTTTAAAATTATGTGATTTTAGATATAATGCCTTCCATGTAAATGATAAATTTAAAAATGTATTAAACTTATATATTTTAATTTTTTATTCCGGGGTGCGCGCTAATCCTCTTAAGTAAAATAAGGGTGCGCAACCAAAAAAGTTTGAAGACCACTATTCTAGGGCATCCGGTCAAGGCCATGACTAGACCTTTAAACGAGAGAGGGGGGGGGGGTCGATGATTCTGCATAGGGCGATAGCGTGAGTGAGCACACCAAAAAGAGTCCTTTCGCGTGACTCGGCGCACGAACTGCACGAGAAGCATTCATTCACATTACCGTTTGCTGTACTATCTTGAATGTACGCTTTTATTGATTGTTTCACTTTATCTTTGTAAATAATTATTTTCGGAAGAGTGTCAACACCCGTGAAGCGTTATAAATATTGAATTACAGCGAGATTTTCTATGTGGTATTCAGCATAATATGAAGTGGAAATATTTGGTAGAAAAAGAGAAAATGTCAGTTTGTAAACAGATACATCTCGAATGGCATAAAATCAGCCTTTAGTTTTATAAACAAAAGTAATCTAGTATTATTCTAATCTGGGATTGTGCATGTTTGAGTTTTTATTTTGTTTTATTTATTTTAATTGTCTAGTCGGCTACTCCAACGTTGTTCTACTTTGCTGGTTGACACACATTGACTCTGTATAATTTAATTAATCTTTTATTGATTGTAAATTTTACATGATTGTAAATATAAATACACTGTTATGTGTAATTACGTCATATAACTTGTCTCTATAATTATATTTTCTACACTGAAACAAATATTTTTATGTGGAAATAAAAAATTAAAAAAAGGAAAAGGGCACATAAGAAAATTAAGCGGATGGTTATCAATGTGTAGCATGCGCTGCTATTTTAAGGCGCCATCACTTAAGTGTTTTGGATGAGGCATCGGAATCTAGCGACTTCAAAGACGTTGTCAGCGGGAGATTCGTGGGTAAACATACGAAAGAGTTCCATTGTGCGGGAAACAGATTAATTTAAGTTACCGTCGTCTATGGGACGAGGGAAAATTAACACCGTGATTGTGATAGATTAAAATTAGTAAGGTGGGGATGGGTATTTGAGAAGAAAATACAAGGGTTTAGTGCGTAAATCTGGGAGAAGAAAAAAAAAAAAAGTAGAGGAGGTATTCTTAGTGATGGCGTTTCCAATAGTATATGGGGTAAGAAGTCTCAGTATTAGCAGAAAAGAATATATTGAGATGTACAGAGTAACACGATACCTGCCCTGTGTTAGCTGCGCTCAAAGCAGTAATGTTTATTATTAAATGGCTAACGAAATTTTAAACAAAGTCTACGGAGGAGATTTCAATTGTAAAGGTTGGTCTAGAAGCTGGCGCTGATCTTTATCACAACTATGGTAATTCCACTCAAAATTATCAAGACTGTTCCCGATATTAGCCTGTACATGAAGAGCTAAATAGAAAGGCCATCTAAGTAGAAGAGGTTTTACTGCACTTCTAGAGGCAGGATCTACAGAACGAAATCCCACCGTGAAAGAACACAAGCCCTCAGAACTGTTGTTTACTGTGTAGCATTGCGAAACCGCAAAGATAAGATCACAGATCAAGGTTAAAGTAACTGAGAGTAAATATATTTTTGAAGAAAATTAAGATAAAAGAATAAATCTAGGTATTATGTACGTAGTGTCACGAGAAATTAAAATGTGTACATTAGAAATATGGACAGAGCTTTTTTATTCTCTCTCTCTCTCGCTTCCTTTTCTTTTCCGTAGAAGGCAGTCTATTTGCAACAGAGTGTGATTATAGAGCATTTTATAATGGCGAAAAAGTGTTACACAATTAATGAGTTGAATTTTATGCAGGAGAAAAATTTGTAATGGCAATTTGTGTCCTTTGAGAATACTACGCGGATACGTTAATTGTATGATTAATTGGAACTGCAAAGAGAATTGTGAATGGATTAAGATTGGGTTAGATTATTGATTGAAGTTCTAAGGAGAATTTATAAAGAGAAATATTAGTAAAGCTGATATAACAAATTATCTTATATAACAAAAGGCTTATCGGAAATGGAGAAATTCCGGATTTAATGAAGACCTCACGGATTATAAGAAAAAAAGAGCCATCTTCTTGAAAAAGAAACGACTTGCTCGCTACGAAGAGATTCTAAGAAAAACTACGACATTCAAAACGAATTGTCAGCAAAAAGGCTACTAAATTTGAAATGGATGAAACTACATTCAGACACTGGGCTAAAGAATGCTTTGAAAGGCTACCAGATGAAGGGAAAGATACAAATGGTCAAGAATATCGGTCGGAGGACATGGCACAACATTTTTTGGCAAATGACAGTGTTTGTGTGAATGCATTATCTGATGTCACTGTTTCTAGGGAAGATCTCATCAATGCTATTAATTCCTTGACTAACAAATCTACAATTGGCCCCCGACAGGTTCCCAATTTTTATTTTAAAAATTTTTGTGCGCCTATATTGTTGATGTGTTGTTGCACGTATTCCAAAACATCCTGAAAGATGGAGTTCCTTCCCGGAGATGGAATCACTACTATGTGAGGCCGGTGCCAAAAAAGAAAAACCCTAAAGACCCTTCAGACTTTCGGTCCGTATCGATCAGTTGTTCGCTTTTAAAACTATTTGAAAAAGCCATCCTCCCTGCAAAATCCAACAGTGTTTTGCGCACAGGCCATCCCACCTCCATACTTTAATACAAAGAAGATCCACTATTACTAATTTGTTGGAGACTCTTCAGAGTACAACAAGCTTTAAGTGAAAAGGCCCAAATTAATATATTCCTTGACATTAAGGCAGATTTTGATAATGTTTCCTTATCTGCCCTTGAAAATATTTTGTCAGTTTACGTCCGCATCTGCAAACTATTAGACTATCAAGACCATTTTGAAGAAATATGGATTTAGTCAAAGCATAATAAAGAGACTGCACTCACCTCCCTTACCACTGCCAAATCGCTAAACGATTACGTCTCACCTTCACTAAACACTGATATCTCTATAATTTTTCCTACTATTAATAATAAAGTTAGGAGCCCCTTTTAATATAAAGAAACCCGCATTTACGACACTAAAGACATCAACAACAGTTTTTTTTAATCAAATGTCAACCCGACTGAAACGCATGCTACGTCGGGAACATTACTAATAAATTTGGATCATCCACCATCGCAAACACACGCGCTTACTACCACGTCCATAGTTTTCGGACACAGCAAGAAAATACCGAACTGTCTCAACATGTACTCACTCATAACCGTCTGTTGATACCGCAACAACCATCGTTAAATTGAATTCAAGTTACAAACTCCTTCTGTACGAAACCCTCGTAATAGAATGGTATCGTCTCAACACCGATCTTGACGTCTTAAACACAACTTCCGGTTACCTTGTCTACCGTCTGGAATCGCACGCGAATCAAATTACCACGTATCCATGAATGATTTCTCACATTGTTTTTTGATTCATATAACCACAACGGATTGAGGTGAGTGTCGTCTCTTTATTAAGCTTTGACTAAATGCATATTTCTTGTCATGAACTTCGACATCTTAAGCTTTTGCTAACTCTTTTATGACCATTTTGAAGCCAAGAAACCTAATTGTACAACATCAAGAATTCCGTGCAGAATACACCCTCACTTGGGGAATCCCTCAGGGAGGTGTTTTATCAGCTTTGCTTTTCGCGGTCGCTCTGGAACCTGTTCTATCGCAGAATCATAGTTTTATTTCATACGCCGATGACATTAAGTATTTTGTTGTCTCCGGCGAACTCGCCCTTGTGTCCAACGTCAATTGAAACGCCAACGCTCAGCTTCATGAACTGCATTTATACTTAGAGTTTAGCTATAAACCTATTTTACCTAACAAGTCAGCACAACTGACAATAACAAATAAGAAGATAAAGAATAGAATTGAGTTATCGATAAATGGAGCCCAGATTAAGAAAGTCGGCACCTACACTGACCTTAGATTAACGTCCAAGATGTGGG
Organism: Mastigoproctus giganteus; assembly: GCF_048544385.1. Classification (NCBI taxonomy): domain Eukaryota; kingdom Metazoa; phylum Arthropoda; class Arachnida; order Uropygi; family Thelyphonidae; genus Mastigoproctus; species Mastigoproctus giganteus. The sequence continues at coordinate 162,722,774 of NC_143583.1, read as the reverse complement.
ATGAGGGCCTTACCTTTAAAAGGCACTTTCAGAACATCAGAACAAAAACTCTCGCTGCCATTTGGGCTGTAAGACAGGAAATAACTGGGATTCGAAACCAGCAGCTAGTGACCCAATACGTCCAAAGATGTATTTGTTCCTGTTTCCCTTTATGCCTCAATTATTTGGTCTTCTGTCCCAAATCCTATATTAGGAAGTTTCTCAGCGTGGAATACTGGGTGCTCCAGTGGTTGAATAGGATTGCCGGGAAGCCCTTTACAATTTCAAAATCCATACTGTATACAAACTTAAACGTAGCTCCATGGATACAGATGGTCATCATGCGTAACATCAGCACTCTTGCACAACTTCTGACAGAGTTTAGATGCCCCACAAATTGATAATCTTGGGACCCAGCTCTACCACCCTCAGTCTCCGAAGCGCTCTACATCACAATGAGGGATATTTCCTGCCAATACTCTGGAGCTCTTTAGAGACTTCAAAATCGACCCGAACAGGTAGCCATGACAAAGCCTACAGGAAGCTGATAGCAGCGGACTTGTATACTGCACTACAAATTTAATGATAAGAGTGTACATTTCTGTGGAATTTGTGCCCATGAACTCTTAATCATCAGTAATGAACGATTTTTGTGTCAAGCGACTGTTGATGTGTTTATTCTTGTGTATTTTCTGATTTTCAACGTTGCCGTCTGATTTGTTATAGGATGTCTGTATTAGCCACCCTCCTAGATAATGTCTGTACGGGGGTGTTAGATAAATAAACTAATAAAAAAATAAATGGAGGAGATGAATAATTCAATAGTTAATTAACACAATTCTGTAAATACCAATAAATAGTTTTGTATAATAAATGTCTGCCTTTTATAAAGTTGTCTCATTTTCTCATGAGAAACAGACATCTCACCGAATATATGCATTATAAGGAAAATCCCTCAACTCCGGAAATTGTTCTGGGTGTTTTCTAGCGCAGTCAGGTAGCTTCACAAGCTACTGATTGCAGTCTCGGTGCTTGAGAGGAGCTGCTGTATTAATATAAGACAATAATTGCAACTGTCCACAATACTAAGGTACGGGGAGAAGAGGTAAAGGGAAAAACACCCTCCCACAGTTCTAAATCTGTAAATTACCTAATTTACATGAAGATTGATATTAATTACAATCTTTAAACCAGTGGTTCGCAACCTTTTATCACTCAAGTCACACTTTGATTAGAAAACGCCATGTTTAAATCAATGGAGTTTTACTCAATCTCGAAACAGACCTGAAAAAGTTAGCGGCACACCGGTGGGAAGCGGTGCTTGAAAGTTTTAAATCATAATGAAGGCAATACACGTTAGGCCGCCTCTACCGAGAGCCTTGCTCAAAGGTTGGTATCGATCATTAAGGATAACGCTACGAAAAAAAATGACTCATTCAAAGTTCTGATCAAATCAACTCGTTTCGTTTTAATTATACGTTACCTTAAGCGACATTATAAATTCAGTTTAATTTTTCTAAAACTTGGTTATCAATTTCGTGATAGTGCCACTGGTACATGCAATCGTGATTTATGGCTTGTGAATGGCTTTTATGAAATATGTTTTTGCCGAGATCTTTCGTTGCACATCTCGCCCTCGCTGTGTACGAGAGATGAGTCCCAGAAGGAAAAAAAAGAAAGAAAGAAAGAAAAAGAAAAAAAAAGGACAAGTCTAGCGAACCCGAGTCTGAATCCCTCCCACGCTCCTGATAAACACAGATAACACAAAGTGAAATACTGTACTCGCATAATAATACACTGTAAAGCTATATCGAAATATGACAATGAAATATTGGCTACTTTCTAAAAATTGCAATATAGTAGGGTGGGTGGAATTTTAAAATGTGGAAAAAATTAATAAATGTACTGTTTCTACTTCTGTACGGCCACGAAGGCCACAGAAGGTTTACGGCTAATTATTTTGACGATGAATGTTATCACTAACCGTATTTAGCGGTCACGTGAGCTCGAACCACAGTCAATGAAAACGGGTACTAGAGCACTCTCGCCCTCACCACTCGGCTACATCAGACCTTGTTACAGCTTATTAAGAAACACCAATAGTTATTGGTGATAGCATCGGTTGGAGGCCTAAACAGCAGCTATAGCAAGCACAGAAAGGCAAAGCTAGTTTAATCAACACTCAGTGCCATGTCTACAAAGAAAGTAGACATTTCCGTTGTGCAGCGCAGGTATAAACGTGTGTGTGTGTTTTTTTTTACTAGATTTAAAACGCAGTATAACAATAAATATTCATTCCGATATTGCGCGTTACTGCTGCAGGTAAACCCGCTGGGCGACGTCGACCAAAGGAGATATCACCCGAACGTTTATTCCGGATATACAAACTCTCTTCCCCGTAAGGCCAATCTGGTTCTTTCCGGGACTTTTAACGTCATGCCTACTAACGGGACACACAGCAATTAGAGGAAAACTCTACGATGAATTTGAGCGATACCCCTCTTTACCACTGTGGACAGCTAGAGACGTGGGAGCATCTCATGCACCACTGCCAACTCTATGAAGACCTCCGATGCCGCCTCATAACCAGACAACGTTTCTCACCACAAAACCAGGAACATTACCTCCTGGAGAACGAAGGCAATTACTAAGCTTTAACGCAATATGCGCACGATCTCTTTACTCGAAGAAGGACATGCCCGAAACCATTATAGGAGCTCCCTATAAATTAGACACGTAATCCAGTTTCGACCGGAGCCACTACCTGAATTGACTACTACATGGACGGGACACTGCGTCCCAGGAACGACCAGTACAATGGACTGAAATGGCACCGGACTTAATCAGTACACAGACTACTGCTCTGGCGCCTTGGACAGGGACGGACGGGATTCCTCCCTAGGAATGTAAATACAGCACAACCAACAAATGGTCTTCCTGGCGTCTTTCCTCGGACGGGCACATGGCCCATGAATGACAGGGAAACACCGGACTTTACTACTACTAACACTCGACTCAACGTACCCCTGATCTATTGCAGCTCGCTGCCACCACGCCTTTTGGCGACCTGAATCAGGCACCCTCGCCTGGCTCACTTCACTCCCTCTCCACGGCATGGAGGGAGAGTGAAGTCAGGGGGGAATGATACATTAATGCCAATAAAATAAAATTTTATATTAAAAAAAAACCATTCTGATTCATATTTGAACCGCCCTCGTATAAGAATTGCAAGGCAAACTGCTCGAAACGGAAATGTGCTCGCTCCTCACTTTGTGTATTGAAATGTCCTCAACTTTGAGGAGCGAGCAATACACAAAATCCACCCATTAATGCTCGCTCTGGGACAGTCACGCAGAATGTACCCTCCACATTTCCTATTATATTTTTGAATCGGTGATAAGCTGGATTGTTCATCAAATCTACCATACAAATTCCGGGATGGAAGAGTGGTCACTGAGATCAACTCCCTCCCCTCCCCCGCGCGCGCAGTTTCAGAGATTTCGCTCTGGCTGACTTTCTCTTTCCAAGGTTAAAAATGAAATGGAAACAATTTAATAATATCCAAGAAACCTTAAAAAAAATAATAATAATAATTGTACCCGTGATCAATGCAAGGAGATGACACGTTGAAGGAATTTCAAGGATGCTTTCAACAATTTAAAAAAAAATTGCAGAAGCAGTGCGTACATTGAGTGTAAAATCCAACTATAATTGAACTTGTCAGCTGCACTTGCCATTGGAAACAATAATTCAAAATAAAAAATAGGCAGTACTAAATAAATAGAACAATAAAGCTAAATAAACACAATCCAAAAAAAGGCAACGTTATCATTTTAAATACTTTAATCAACAGGTCTGTAAAATCGTAGCATAATGCTACGCACTTGAGGAAAGAAGTGTTTATTCGTGTTGACTGATTTTATTAATATAATGCCGGGGCTATGAGATAGATACTACTGCTAGGTCCCTTAACGTATTTTGCCTGAGAATGCGAGCAAAACTTAAAGTTAAGTCACCCCATCAAAGGACTGTAAAAGGAAACTGGTATACATTTCTTTTGATTAAATGATGATCATGGATATTTAACTAAGCCACAAATCGATTCCCGAAACAGCAGTCACTCGTAGGTGAAACGAAATCATAACACTTTAAATCACCTGCATAAGTTAAAAGTCTAACTCTCTGGCTTCTTAAAATAGTATTAAGTCATTAATAAAAATTTTAAACGGTAAGGGGCCGAAAGCCTTTTACTTTTTACAGTTATTTCCTATAGAACTCTACCGTTATATTTAAATGTTTCAAGAAACGTCACCAATTATATTTAATGATAAGCGTTCTGTTCCTTAGGAAGCTACGGAAGTGGCCAAAGTATTTTTGCTTTTAAAGCTACTTGCGATTTCTACACTTTCACGCATAAATGTGTTATAAAATAATGATGGGAATTAAACGGTGGGGAAATATCCTACTGAGGTCCCCTAGTAATTTTCTAAAATTTGCTGATCTTTGCACAGTTTGCAGATATGAAAAAGTTGGGACTCACCATCACGTTAAACTAATTTGAGAACACAAGTGACAACTACTGCCACTAGCAAAGACTTGCCTCTGATGTCATGTACGGTGGAGTATATTGCATCCTAAACCTGCTAAGCTACTGGGAAAGTCTCGGCAGAGCCACCTTCTTTCCGCATTCAAATTTATTTTTTTTCAACCTTCTCTTTCATTATTACTTTACTAATAATGAAAGTGACCAAATTACAGAACTTTCATTTCTGCGTTTCTCTTTTAGACGTGTGCGGTGTTCCCTTGATCCAAATCTTCATAAACAGCACTTTCGCTAAGCCACTGGTTTTGTCTGCTGCCACAACAGTGGCTTTGCTACGGTCTCCGACTGAAGAGCAGTTAGACGGTGGAGTATGGTTTCTTTGCAAGTTATTCCAGATTGTCCCACACATATACTTGGCAATAAATATGTATACTGTAATAGAAGTAGTGGATATCCCAAAACAACCAACCGGCCAGTGTTTCTTAACCTGTATTCCGCAGATCCCTGGGGGGTTTCGTGAATGTTCGGTCATTTATTAATTTGTATAGTATTCTATATACTTGCATTACTGGTTTTAAAGATACGGGGAAAAAAGAAGAAAAGAAAAGGTTGAAAAACACTGAACAAACTAAGAGAGAATACTAGATACTTGTCAGATATTTCATGTCACCATTCCATTACCTTGACCCTCAGCCGAAGTAGACCAGGCTAACAGATGTCAGTGTCCTTCCACCGAACACGTTTCGTCCCAAAGCCTTCATTGAACATTATCTGGAACAGACATTCTCAGCTTGCAAGTAACAGAGCCGTTCGAATTCTTGAAGAGCATCGAGTTCACTGCCTACTGTAGAAAGCCCGTGTCCATGTAAATTGATTGTTGCTCGATGGTGAAAGGCTAACCCGTTTTAGGTGTTCTCGTCGGAAAAGGTGAGACCCCACATCTAGAATCGCATACACATTTGGGAGTCTTGCTGCAATGTATGGTCAAATACAGTACTATAAACAGAATACGAAAGTAAAGTATTAGCAAGTTTCAAAAATAGTTTTTAAAATAAAAGTTACAGGAGCTTCCGAATTACGTACATAATGCGATCCCGAAAAACGTGACTTGCGAGTAACAGTCAGTGATGGGCATAATCGAAATAATCGATTAGGACATTTTCATAATCAGTTAAAGGATTTTCAATAATCGAATTAAAATCCATAATCAGACAGATTATGGATTTTTCGGCAACAATTTCGGCAGTATGTTTTCTCAAATTCTAGGGCAGCTTGTTTATCGGCATTAGCAGATTCTCCAGTCAATATAATAATGCTGCACAACGTAGCCTGTTTTTTATCCCATTGAGCCACCTTTGCTTGGAGCACTAGCAATACTTTCGTCAAAAAGTTTCTTCCAATCATACAAATTCACAGCCTTATCTTGTTTCATTAAAATACTCACTGGAATGGTGGTGGGGGGAGTTGTCTTTTTTTTTTTTTTTTTTTTTTTTTTGTTGTTTCTATGTTGGTCCTCAAATAAATATCTTTCCGCTTCCTCTATCACTGCACTTCTCTTTTTTGGTATAATCGTCAATTGCATATTTCCATCATTTCATATATGGTCTTTCATTTTATCCTTTTCCTTCACTACTAACTTTAATTGTACTGAGTTAAGTTTATGAGACCTATGCTCCTTGCGTTCACTATCATCTTCCCTTTTCTCACCCATTTTTGGACATGTTAGCATATATTTACAGCGCCTAATGGCTTCATGTCCGTCTGTCTTCCCGCATGTAATAATTCGGCTCCAACAATGGATTTTCATAAATTTTTATAGTAGGATCTTTCCAGATTTCATTAAAACTGGACCAACAGAAATCTGGCATTTATTATTATTCCCCCACATCACATAGGCTATCTGTATATCATATATTGTAGCTGAAGAACTAGATATGTTTGTTGTCGTGCGCTAATTGGAGGAATGAATGGGCAGAATGAATTGGAGGGATGAATACGGCGGTTGCGCGGAAACGAAATGTTCTCAGTTAACGGATAAATGCCATTGATATTTTCTGGTGTTTTTTTTTTTTTTTTTTTTTGTTATAAATCATGAATTATTATTTGATAACGCGCCTGAAATGTAACGCACTGCGCACGCACATATTAGACGCATTTATAAAATAAGGCAAAACGAGAAAAAATTTGTTAAATGATTGCACAAAATAAATGCTGGTGCGCAGAATAAGATGGCAACACTCCAGTCAATTGGCAGGCAAGTTGCACGGCATGCAATGACCAAAAACGGCATCTGAAAATCGATTTAAATGTTTCAATATACAGGGTGTTTCAATAAAAAGGCATTGGAGTCTGTCTTGCTTATTTTTAGGTTTAAGTTATTTATCGTCTAGATCTTTTCTCATATTTGGACTGAGAGTTTTGATTTTGGTGTTAAAATTGGACAGTGTTACCATTTAGATTTTATCATTCCTAAACTTAAATTTTGTCTCAATGGGAGGATTTCTTTCGCCCTCAGTTCAGCCTGTACTCCTGAAACGAACGTAAACCGATTTTATTTGAGGAAAACACACACACACACACACAAACTGTTCTACCCGTGTGGTTGGTCCTGGAGTATAAACAGAAAATTTATTTTATATTTTAGTCGTAGAGTGTATAGAGTTGACACAAACTACCCCTATATAGCCAGGCAGTTCTACACGGCTAAACGCGTACTGAAGAACGAACATCGCATACAGCTGTTGTAACTTCTTATGGTTTTTTTTTTTCTGAATAGATGTCTGCAAAAGTAAACGATACATGGAACAGTTTATCGGTGATCTCTCTCTCTCTCTCTCTCTCTCTCTCTCTCTCTCTCTCTCTCTCTCTCTCTCTCTCTCTCTTGTGTGTGTGTGTGTGTGTGTGTTTTGGGGAGGGGTAGAAATGGCTTGTTATGAAGCCACAATGAAAGCAAAATCAATGTGAATTTTTTATAGAAAGAACTTATATTACCGATTATTTCTGCCATTAAGCTTTAGGAAGAAGCTTATGAGCACTCGTTTTTTCCTCGAGGCATTTTTAACTTAACTTTCACTTTTAAAATTCAGATCTTCGAACCATCCCGATTCAGAAGCCAGTACTGTAAAAAAAAAAAAAAAAAAACAGAAGCTTTTGCTAAAACAAAGTCCTAACAGAAGCAAAGTCCTAACACATCAAGTGAAGAAGCCCGTGAATTAGCTTTCAAAATTACATGCATGTCAACTGTTATATTCACGCTCGAAATAAGCGCTGCAATCATTACTCTCTTTTTTTTTTTAATATTTAAAAGAAAATAAACCAAAACGCTTCAAATTAGTGTTTATTTTTTTCTTGTCTCCTATTTTGCAGGAAACCATGTACAGATATTTTATGTAATTCTCACCAATTTACAATTTCGACTCTACTACCAAGGACTGCATAAATTCACGACTGAGTTCTAACAACAGTACAGCCACCTACTTGCGGACATAGATCCTTTCGGGGCAATATGGCCTTAGTTGCTAATGCTCCTAAAAACCAGATAACAAACAACAACAGAGATCCCGAAGGACCGCTTTCTTAGACATTTCCCTCCTCTCCTCCACATTAAAAAAGCAGCGGATGGCACAACTCAGCAGGGCTCTTTTTACAGCCCTCCAAATCTCAAGTCGGTATTATTCGCGAATTAATAACAAATGCTAATTTTTATAGACTCCACTTCGTAATACAGTCCTAAGGCTTTAGAAAAATCCAACGAACTGATGCAGTGTAGAGCATTGCGTTTGTGGATCGTTTCATCGAAGCAAATAGTCGGAGAGAAAAACAAATTTTGGACAGTTCATCTATTTTTTACGGGTAACTCATCCAGAACTGCGATTTTAGAAAAATACTTTAATGTTTTATTTTTCGCGTTCAAATTTAGAACATCAACAGACCAAACAAATTACAAAATAAAAAACAAAGAATAAAAACTGGAATTGCGAGGGGAAAAAAACGTTCCAAACAATTGATACCTTTAAAGAACCTAACATGTGATTTATGGTCATATGAAGACTGTTAAATCGCTTCTTACAGGTGCGAGGACAGGATATCTCACCATTACCAATTATGGAAAAAAAAGCAGTGAAAAAAAGGGTAAAGCGGAAAATAAGCCTTGATCTGAGTAACCTAATAGCGAAGTTGTGAAAACATGCTTAAAAAGAACGATGGTTGAAAAAGAAATTGGTATACTAAGACATCTCGCGGTTATTAAGCCGTGCTCATTAGAAAGAAATCTTTATTTGACAGTTTGTTAAAATACAAAGAAGCCAATCTGATTTATCACAGCCGCTGGCTAGGAATTTGACATTTGCCAGCTTGCTCGTTATCTTCTACAGCTAGATAATGAGTAAGCTGGCAATTTAACACCAGTACAAAAGACAGGGCATAAAAAAAAAAAAAAAAAAAAAGAATGAAACAATTGGGAATATATTAGCAGTATGATGCGAAATCTCTGGCTAATCAGAAAGAGCAATTTGTACGGAAGATTAATATTATTATTATACATATCGAACAAAAGTATGAGACGAAGGTATATAATTCTGGGTGGTATAATATCAATAATAATCAAATAAATAAAAAGAATATAAAATAATAATACTGTATTAATAATATAATAAATTACATGTCAAAATTGTAAAATACAGAGGTTATCAAGAGGTGTCACAGTACTCTTACACTCAACACTATCTTCAATATTTTCGGCCATTAGCAAATTGTGGTCAGCATCGATTTATTGGGAAATATCAAGAATCTGGTTTGGAATTAATCCAACCATTTGATGGAGTCTTATTTGATAGAAAGTTGAGGATTGACCTCAAACTTAGGATGGAAATTTTATACTGGCATAAGTCCCATCCATTTGGAGCAGAAACAATGCCTGAGATCATTTTGATGTTTGCAGTCAGTCTGGGTTCTTTTATTTTTACAGACAGTGTCGGAATCTGAAGCACTAAGGCCAAAGCATTTGTTCATGGTTCCACGTTGATTGAAAGTTTTTTCGCCACCCACCTTAAGTAGCCAAAACTTAGTAACCATGCAAGCAAGCATTTAGTGTTTCTTTGAGCTACTGAGCTCCAGATTTCAGCACCATATAGAAGTGACGAAAGATTATACACAATGTATTTCTGGTTGTATGCTGAACTATGACGTGGGCAAAATGCCGTCTGACCTGCCATCTTCAGAATCTTTAAACAAAGATTCTGAAGATGGCAGGCGAATATTGAATCACAGCTGACAATTACGGATAAGAAATAACAAAGTTTGTAATGATGCCCGACAAGAGAGATAAGTAGTATTTCCAGATTGGGGCTGATTTTCATAATCATGTTACTTTGTGAAGATCAGGTTGCTAACTTTCGTGGGTTTAATACATTCTCAAATTAGTGGGAAAAGTTGTAAAAAGGCTAAGTGAGTTATTAATGTTTTGTGAAATTGGTTCTAGATCGAATATTGGTGAGTGGCATTAAATCATCAGAAAAATTATTTAATGCTGATCACCAAGCAAGCATTTAGGAAGTCAGAAATGGTAATAGCAGTGCTGCGAAGAGAAGACTAGAGAGCGCACCTCCCAAAAGTACCCAGGCACTCCTGCAGTAACTTCTAGAAAGAGTTCAAAATAGAAGTGGATTAATGTTGTTAGAAAATTACAACATTTAGTTAATTAACATTAGCTGAGGCATGTGATGCAAGAAAGCGAGCTTATACAGCATCAGCCAAAAAAATAAAAGGAAAAAACACCCCATTTCACCCATCCGGTCAATCCAATTATTTGTCTAGTTCAACCTTAAATTTATTTAAGCTGTCAACTTCCACAACAGACGGAAGACTGTTCCAGCAATCAACTACCCGTTGTCTAAAGGCAAACTTCCGCACATCTATTCTACAACTGTCTTTCCTCAATTTGAATCTATGCCCCCTCAGTTTCTTAATCTGAGCAAGCGGAAGAATCCCATCAGCATTGATCCCGCTCAAACCATTCAATGCATTATACATCTCAATCAGATCACCAGCAGGTGCCTAGTCTCCAGATGCTGCAACTTGCAGAACTTAAGCCTCTCTTGGTAAGTGCACTCCTTTGTTCTTCTCACCAATCTTGTTGCCCTTCTCTGTACTTGTTCTAGCAACTCTACATCCTTCCTAAAATGAGGCTTCCACACCTGTACGCAGTACTCAGGGTGTGGCCTGGGATTTGACATTTACCTTATACACCTCCTTGTCTCTTCTAGCAAAATTCCTATATATCATTGACAAGACTCCATGACCTGCTCCGGCAGCCCGTTTGCACTGCTCAGAGAACTTCACTGACTGCACAATTGCCCCCAGATCTTTTTCATTCTCCACTTCCCTGAGTGTAGTACTACACAGTTGGTATGTTTCTCTTGGGTTACTGCTACCCATGTGCAGTACTTTTCATTTGTCAATATTAAACTTCAATTGCCACTTCTCAACCCATCTGCCTAACTTTTCTAGATCCTGTTGTAGTAGCTTACTGTCATTAATAACCTTGTCAACCTTTATGTCATCTACAAACTTCGACACTTTAAGTCTGATATACCTTCATCAATATCATTGATAAATACACAAAGAATGGGCCCAGCACCGAACCCTGGGGTACACGACTAATAACAGTCTGCGTAGAGCAGTGTCCATTTATTACCACTCTCTGCCGTCTCCCACTCAACTATCTATGTAGCAACTTGCCCTTAATGCCATACCGCTCCAATATATTCTCACCATTGAGCGGACTGGCACCCAGAGGCATAAGGATTGACAACCCAGTTGTGACTTATTTACACAATACGAGAGACGCCAAAAGGTGTGCTTCTTAGACTAATAACGAATTTTGCATAGTTTGAGGCTTTCTGCTCTAAAATATTATTAGTCTAAGAAGCATACTTTTTGGCGTCTCTCATTGTATAAAGAAGTCACAACTAAGTTGTCAATTCTTATACTTCTAGGTGCCTACTCACTCGCTGATGAGAAGCCAAACAGCTTCGAAACAGTGCTGTTTAAGTGGTGGTACTTAACTGAAAATGAGTAAGGGCAGTCTTCTCTAACGGAGAAGTATTATTTAACTGAAGTATAAGTAAGGCAACTCGTGAAGGATTTCACGATACGAGATGTTACAGTAACTTTAAACAAACCTTGGTTTGTCTAAAGAATCCAACTATATAGTAATGTTGCAAATTCCTACCCATTGTCATATGGTAATTAAATTAAATACTAATTATTTAATTAACTACATTTGGTAAATGTCTTTACTAAATCTACCTACCTAGCACCTAAAAACGTCTATACTCTATGAAAGAAGTGCCTAACTATAACACAAATCTCACCTTAGCTGAGAGGTGAGCATCGCATAACAGTTCTTTCTTTTTTTGGGGGGGAGGGAGGTGTAAAAGTGTATAGCAGCAGATATGATGTCAATAGGTTAGCCTATTAACATCACATTTGGTATAAGGGCCTAGAATATTCTAAAAAAAATTCCTGAATTTTTGATCGGAGCTGCCGTTCTAAATTTTCGCAGTGTTTCTGTAGGGTTAGGATTACGAAAAGGGAATTCGGACTAAAACTTCACTAGATACCAAAAAAAACATGCACGGAAAATTTTGCGATGGTAACCAGTTATCCATCTCGAGCGATGCTTAAACATCCAAACTAATAGAGATTTGCGTACGCCGACCGGGCGTAACTTCGAGAGGCTGTCGAATCTGAATTGATCCTAAAACCTTCTCAGCAACTAACAGAATTACCTAAAAAATTCAATGTCGATCTGGCTTTCCTTATACATGTCCAAACATCTGAAATATACTTCGATTTATGGGAAGAAATAATTCGAAATTTTACAAAAAGGTCAAATTTCCATTGGTCCGATCTTAATGAAATATTTAATGGCTCAACAAATATTTCTATAAGACCTAAATATAAAATATAACAAAAATCATCCACTATACGTTGTTTTTTTTTTTTTACATACGGATGGACAGATACGGCAAAGGCAATAGACGCATCGCGAATATACTTATGACTTGAACATTTAGTGATGAAAATTTTTGCTAAATCATTTCTAAATCTGTCACATATTGCAGTAAGGCAACACTGCATTTTCTTGTTTCCCCATAATTAATAAGAGAAATTACTCTCTTTTTATCATGATTTGATGTCATTAATTCCTTCCAGAAACATTTTCATTAATTGTCGACAACACGTCAAGTGCATTATCGACGAAGGCAGACACTAGTTAACACAAAAGTCAGAGATCACAACAGAGATTGTCTTGTTTGCACTCGCAAACAAGTTGAAAGTAGAAGGTACATCAGTTTTATTATTATTACACAGCTCACTATAACCCGAATGATTGAATATGAAAAGAACTCTGTCAAGGCATTAAATTCTGTGCCATTTAAAGAAAAAGAAGGAAAAGGTGTGAAGAATAATGGGGTAGCGAAATAGAGAAAGAGGACATCAACTAAAAGAAATGTGTCAACTCTATAAAGCGTACACTATTGCCTTCAGGTGATTCAAAACTCGTTTATTTTTTATTTTATTTTTTCGTGCCATTATCGCATCTAAAATTTCGAAACGAGCCAGCCATTTTGAGGTTAAAGTCCTGAAAACAAGCATTTAGTTGTGAAGAAGTTCCTTCCACAGAGCAAAATCAACGAGCCATTTCTTTACATCAAAATGTCCTTATCTTCAAGCATATTGACTGCGTTGTTTTCTCCATGAATAACCCTCGTAAAATACAGAAAGCAAAATGGTAAATTCTTCGCGAAATGAATGTTTATCGTGTGTTTCCTAATGTTAACAATGCTCTTTTTAATATCTTGATTTCTAAAATTACCTCCAGCAAATTTGTTATTCTGCAGTAACAATCAAAGAATCCCAAATTGAGTTACTCAATTCAATTTGTTCATTATTAACGACCCCCCCCCCCAATGGGTATAATGAGGAACATTATAGAAATTTGAGTAGATTTATTTGGGAAACAAATTTGGAAGAAATAGTTTTTAATGGAGAGATATATGTAACAATTATTTAATAATATATATATATAAAAAAGGAAAAGAATAAGAAAAGCGGGAGAAAAAGGGAAAAAAAGGAAAATGTTCATGGACTAGGATCACTAATTCCCAGAAAACCCCAACAACCAATGAATATTAGAGATGAAAGTAAAGTGCTGAAGAGAGAAATAAAAAAGGCATGTACCCTAAAAAAATATTGTCGTATAATGCACAACCTTGGTGTCCTTCAGGAGTCAAATCAACAAGATTGTTAATAAAGACGACAATATCGAGTCCCTGTTTCGGACGCAAAATACATGCCACAAAGTGAGGTTAAAACTACAGGAAATAATGAATTTTACAATTACCGTAAATTACTTGCCTACTACATAATCCCCCCCCCCCCTTTTTACATTCGTTTTGGCTTTAGCATCCTAATTGCTGATTTCACTAAATTTAATCTAAGTTGACTCAAAATTCATTATTTATTTCCTTCAGTTTTAACCTCACTTTTTGGCATATATTTTGCATCCGAAACAGAGCCTCGATATTGTCTTCTTTGCTTGCGACTTTGACTCCTGAAAAAGACACCAATATTCTTTTCTAGAGTATTTATATCATTATATATATATAATCTCCAATAATTGTTACAGAATCATGAAGCAACAAAAAATAGGGATGGATAACACATTGCTTTCCCCCCCCCCAAGCTTTTTTAAAGTGTTTCCGGAGGTGAATAAATGATTCAGTTTTAAATACAGACATATATACTTTACTATTGTTTAAACAATATTAGGTTTTAACTAGCTGTCATGATGAAGCGTTCGAAGAAACTTTTTTTTCCTTTTTTACTTAACGTGAGGGACAGGTAGTTCAGGCAGATAAAAGCTTTTAGCGAACAGCTTACATAAGCTACAATTGCGTAAGATCTGATAATTAATATTTGACAAATGCTAAAAGGTGCATGAAGAAAACATTCAATTTATAAAATGGAAGGTTAACAAAAGCCTCCTACCTGAGTTTCTGACGTAAAGCAAATTTTAATCTGTATTTTTCATTACTGTACAGCGGTAACTGGTTCACACGTTCGTTTCGTGAATCCTCAGCACGTGCTGTAAAGATAGCTTGGGTCAAGTTTCTAAATTATTTTGGAAGAATAAACTTTAGTGCATACTCTATTTAAAAATTTTATTAATAAGCCTTGCTGCTTGGTAAATTTCGATTAAATTACAAATTGAATTAAATTATGAATAAACCAAAATGAGATTTGATTAAATCTATTTCCACAACTCACATGCTATATTCACTGGTACCTTCATAGTATTATAACGACATTAAGGTTGAGCCGACCGGGCTAGCCGAGTGGGTAAAGTACCTGCCCCGCAACCCAAAGGTCGCGGGTTCGATTTCCGCCTCGGGCTTGGATCAAAGTACTGCAAAAACCTTGGGAGGTGCAATATGGCCACAGAAGCCGATGCGCCAACAACTAACAAATCAAAAAAAAAAAAAAAAAAAAAAAAATCAAACATTAAGGTTATCGCTTATAACCGTATTGTTTATCTATAAAAGTGTGTTCACTACTTGCATGGGAGTCGAAACCAAACCTCTCTAATATCTTCTTTGTGCCAATTAAGCTGCAAACGGGGGGGGGGGGGAGATTCAAGAACATCACCGTATCTGGTACTCACGAGGGTTCAAAATGTGTCTTTTTGCACTCTTGCGTTTTTTTTTTTTTTTTTTTTTTTTTTTTAATAAGACATACCCTTAATTTTTTCCCCTTAATTGCACAATTCCCCCCCAGGTACCCTGAATGAGCTAATAAAATGCTGTATGGCAGGAGTGAATATCACCGCGAAATACGGACTGTGATCAGTGCGTAGGTTCATGAGCGAAATCAAGTTGGGGAAGTACCAAGGTTGTCCAAGCAGATTATCCGACGCGCTTCAGAGCTCGTCTTCAAAAGAGTTCATCTGCATTGGGAGGAAGAACTGCTGCTGCCGCCAACTGAATGTATGATAGACAGGACACCGCAAAAATAAGAATGTGACGTAACATTTAGTGATGAAAATTTTTGCTAAATTATTAATAAAAATTGCATTTTCAGTCCCTTTTTTGTTCTTTGAAAATATGTCTTTTGAATTTTTTTTTGTCTTAAAAAAAATTGAGCGAAGGATTACTGCTAACAATTAAAAAAAAAACTTAATGGGCCTATACTTTTAAACTTATTGACTTTTTTTTTTTTTTTTTTTTTTTAATGGAAAATAACGAATATCTTTGAGGAACGAGAATACCTTGATAAAATTTTCTGAGTCTGACAGGTCGCGAGTTTTTACTATTTCACTTGCCTGGTCTCTGCAGAACCCAGACTTCTGAAAATGGTACAACACACTGTGGGAATTTTGTGAAGAGTGCTCTTGCACATGAATATTATAAAACCAGTGAGAAAGTAAAACGTAAATTAATGGACAGCTTCACTCAAACTATTCCTTAGAAAATCATCGCATCGATCTACCGCAGAATTATTCTGCTCAAAGAGAATGAAGAGAGCAAAGACTGAAATATCTTGTATAAACATATTTGTACTCAAGCAGGGTGCATTTCACATTATCTATACTGTAGCTTTTTTTTTCCTTTTAAGCTCATTATATTATTCCCAATCACTGGAATGACTTGTGTGATGGTGAGTTGGTGCCTTTTATTTCTAGGAGCTCGTGAATGAATTCCTGGATCCCTCCGAAAATTCTGATTTTCATTCCTAATTAATTAGTTCAGCATGCTGAAAGCACCGCTCTCAGTCGGTGCATTTCTTATAACCCGGAAAATAAATTCTGTTTATTCTTCCAGACATGTGGTCAGTGAAATTTAAGGTCGAGACTACAAGAAAATCAATGTATATTATGTATTAGGCGGATTCGAACAAGAGGTGTGAGCAACTGGCACAATGGGCTACGGTCGTGACGTTTGCGTTACAATATCACGGAAATTCATACACAGTACTGTACTACTTTCAATCTGACTGAAAGTGCTCTATAGCAGTAATTAGTTACTGATAGGGTTAGAGCTACTAAAGTACCAACTATAGAGCTACAGTACTATAGTTAGGGCCTTATCACTGAAGTCTGCTGACATACGTAGTCTTTCCCTACAAGGTGATGCAAAATTTGCGCAACCCAAAATGAAAGCTAACATCTGTTATTTTGGTAATCATACACAATTGTTATAAACCTACATGGGTGGCAACACTAATACCTCGGCATACAGAACAGTGGCTGTCAGATTATACGTACACAAACTCATCCATGCCGGTTTGTTCATGACGAAGCGATCGTGGTGTATTCCCGGTTTTAAAGTGTTTATAGTCGAACGATACTTTTTATTGAAAATCATATGTGAGAGCCAAAAAAAAAAAAAAAAAAAAAAACCAAGCAATATATTCCGATTCACAGTAACAAGTAAATCAATAATTTAACGATTAGCAACTAAATTTATATTAATCAATATTTAATATCTTCGATCGTATTCATGTAATGCATTAACTTATTACCATTATAGTTATAATTTTTTGATTACATAATGTTATAACAAAAGAATTAATAAATTTTGATTACTGATGCGAGTTGACCGAATTTTGAATCGCCATCAACTTGTCTTCTAACAGCTTACAGTAATTTCAGAATGAGTCGGAACACTCCTGCATTTCTAGCATTTTTCTAATAAATCGAGAGAGAGAGAGAAAGAGAATTTTATTTTTCTAATAAATCGACGTTAAGTGGTTCATCTTTAGGAAGTAATGCAAGATAAAGGCGTTATACTACCAGTCCAATGTTGTGATTAAAGTGCTTAGTTTACGTGCACAATCTTGTACTAAAATACAGTGTCACGATGAAATCTAAAATAACCACAATACACGTAATACAAACTGTCGACGTTTCAAGCTTACCCTAAACCTCATCGTCGGGCGTTTAAATAACCATTTTAATCATGCCACGTGGTAGTATAATTCGTTATCTCGCGTTCATTCCAGAGTGTTTCGTTTTTTATTTGGGGAAGCTCGCTCACATAATTCATAACACTGGTGAAAAGGCCAAAAAGCAAATGTTAAAAATGTATAGTCAAACGAGACTATAAATCTTAGGGAGAAACTAAAAAAGCCTGACAAATATTTGCTCAACCTGTTAGGATTATCAGCGGTTACGACTATGGCTCTGCTAACTGAACAATCAAGATGAAGTCCATTTTCCTTCTCAAATAAGGAAACTATTTGCTAGAACCATAAAAGTGCAATACGAAGAATATCTTCTTCCGACATCGTAGAGTACATACGCGGATTGTACACCACCTTTATTGGCGTGCTTCAAATCCCGACAACTGTTTCCTGTACAAGCTGTTTCTGTTACTGCCAGGCTGACCCAGTTATATGATTGATTAATATATAACTTATGTCGGTGCACGCATACTGAATATAGTATCGTAGTTCCTCTTGTCAATGCGCATTTCTTACGCAAAGGTTTTGGTCTTTTTTGGAAGTTGTCCCCAGTTGGATTGATTATAACTGCGAAAATTTCATACATAATAATTTTTGCAATTTCCATAGCTCTATTCGTGATAGAAGCACACCCCTATCTGGGTTGAAAATTAAATTTCGATCAAATAAAAGGTTTGCGTTATTTATTTATTTATTTGTCCTATTATTATTTTCAAACTCATTTGTTGTAAGGTTGATGCGTAAATTGACACTGAGCGAGAGCAGCTTAGGCTTTTAGATTGCGTATCCGATTCCATTTGGGTTGAACTGGGAAACTAGTGACCCAAATACAAGATATGCTAATTAACCAGTTAAGCTGAATTGATTAATGGGTGAAGGCTGAGGACGGCTTCAATTTCACAAAGGGAAAGGGGAGTCGGATTATTTTTAATGAAATTCGAAGCTCGTAAATACAGATATTTGACTCAAGTCCATGGATTAGTACAGAGGATAAGCAGAAATTCGCGAAGTATAGCTGATTAGACGAAGGTTTAGTGATAAATAAACGTCAGTACGTATCTTGAAAAAAAATATATATATATCTCCAACTCGTGTGTTCGTGCGCAAAAGAGAGGGGATTAGGCGAAAATCTATCAAAGACATACTCTGCTAAGCACATCATGTGGATAACAAGAAAGATCAAAAACAGGGGACATCGCAGTGAACCAGAGCACATGCAATGTATCGGTAAAGAAAGCTTATAAAGTATGTTACTGATTTGTGTAATTTTTGATTGTTTCTATTATAACCTTAAATTAAATGTAAGCTTTTGTTTTTACATTTAAAATGTATTACTCAAGTTAGTCTTTTGGGAGGCGCATTACTCTGGATTTAAAAAAAAAAAAAAAAAACTTTTCCCGACTGTAAGGATTTCAAACATCAAAATACACAGAATAAAGTAAGCTGATATATCACGCTATTAGTGTCAATAGAGCTTACATAAAACTGTTTTCACAGGTTAAGCCCTCTCATAAGGAGCAAACTTAAGCAGTTCTCATCCGCCTCTCCCCCTCCCCAAAACAAGACGTGCTGCTGTTCATTTAAAAGTGTCACTCCTCTGACAGCTGTTTATTTCAATGGTGCTGCCATTTCACCGAGGGATGAGGACATAAGCTACTATTGCCGCAACGCTGTCAAAATAATTGATAAAAGGAGCAGTTTTATGAAAGGTACCGCGTCATGTAGTTTGTCACAAACAAATGATTATAGAACTGAAAATTCTTGACATCGCTGAAGCTGTTGGGGAGGGTGGAATAACAAGACAGTTGCTGTTGGATTTCAGAAAGCGAAGCACTTTCTAAGTACATTAAGCGCATTTTACTTTCAGAAAGAAAGCAAAATACCAAATACTGTGTACACTATTATATAATCATTTAAGTTTATCAAAAAATTATATTTTAAAAGCATAAAACACGAATACCGTATTTACTCGCTCACATTTCCACCGTTTTAAGAAGAAAATTAGAAGAAAATTATTATTTTTGTAATTTTCACCATGTTCTTCACAGTTGGCAGAAATTATATTTCTTGTACGCGTGTGAAACATTCCTGGTTAGAAAATTTTGCTTGCATTATCCATTCTTGCTAAGTAAGAACTAGACTTAGATACTATGAAAGTGCTTTCACACGATTTCGTTCCGACTATAAATCTCAACGTAGTCGAGTAGAAGCAGGGTAGTTCGTGCGTTTCAGTTGCCCGTAGCTGGAGTCTCTGTAACCACTAAATACGGATGGAAAATAATAAATTTTCTGTAGTCATAAATATCAGTAACAGCCATTCCACTTTGCTATTTTACCGGCTATGCATTTGTGACGCTACCCTTTCTAAAATGGATTTATTATTATTCTTTTTCCGAACATAAGAATTCATTGCTCTTGTTCGTGTACTGGCTGATTTTAAATTATCTTTGAAAACTAGATTCCAGGTCAGATGCAGCAATCAAGGAAGTGCATAATATTGCAGTTATTGTATTTGCTCCCGCTGATTAGCCATGAATATGCTGCTGCAAGGAAGTGTCCTTGTCGCGGACTGCATGCGTCTCATGGATCCATTTTAGAATAACTTCGTTGTTTATATCATTATTTCAGTTTAACATGAATTTAAGTGAATTTTTTTTTTTTATAATTGTGGTAGGACAACAAAAAAACACACACGCAAATGATTATTTTTTCAAATGACCGGCGACGCCTCCTTTATTTTCATGGAGAGAGAGAAAGAAAACTAGCCAGTCTCTCTTTCAATTTGATATCAAAGTTGAAATACGAGAAATCTTAATTGCAGTGATAGTTATCAACACCTTCCTCCACGGTTGTATAGATTAGAAAATTCAGATCAGGGTAGAAACTGAAGAAAATCCCATGAAGATAAATAAGCCTTCAAGAATAAGAAAACTGGGTACATAATAAGAAAGTAAAAATGAAGGTACGTGTACATATCTATTATCCTCTAGTATATCAGCTTGTATACTTACAGTATATAAGCCGATTACCAAAACTTACGTGGAGAGTAAAAGATATCAAATTACAGCGATGATTGAAACTTTTGCAAATACAGACATTGAAAAAAACCAACGTACGCAAAACGTCTGGTCATATCTCGTAATTCAAAACATCTGACATAATCAAATAAACCGAGTTCACGCTACAGCCATTATGTGACGTATCACAAGCAGGTGGCAACCTCATGCCACTTGAAAACATTCGATACAGCAACTGTATGACATCATTATACACGCGCTAGCATTCCGTAATAAGCACAGACAACCAGATACTGAAGCAGCAAGCAGAGAATACGAGAGAGAGAGAGAATATCATTGGCAAAGCACGTTGCTATTTCTTTGGACAGAAAATTGTTGTTGAGAATGTACGGGCAGGAAGATGTCTGGAGGAAACGTCAGAACGCACGGAATGTCACTGACAAACTTGTTCAGATCTGCCATGCACTTAGGGACGAAAAAAGGGAAAACATCCGACAGTTGAACAGATTGGGGTTGCTCTCTATGCTTCTGGAACGAGGGGAATCTTTGGTCACACATGCCCAATTAAGTGATTTCGCCAAGTAACCGAGTCATTTTTACTCTTAGGATGAGTCTTCTTCAATTATCCAAATTGGCAGCTTTTTAATGTTTCAAGGGGTGGGGGTGTTGCTTGTACGTAGTCCATTTTAAAAGTCAGTAACTCAGTGGTATGCTTGGCGGATGCAACATACACACGCATATGCAAAAGTTCTAAAAATTAAAAGTTAAACATTTTTAAAAATATCTTATTCGAGATTTCAATGAATGAATAACCAAAACCAACCAAAAATACAATGAATGTGCCTGTCACGCAAGGACGATCGGATTATCCACTCATTTATTGACAAACAATTATAACGAAGAGTTTTAATTAAAGGGTACACCGGATTAATGGAGGGGGATAGAATCATCCCTCGCTTCTATATAATTCTCACACCGAACGCTCATGACACCAACAAGGTTATTCTGTAGGTAAGTGGAACTCGCCTGCATGAATTGAATTCGACTGGAATCTTCATTATTGATAGTTGTCTGTTAGTTTTTACCTAAAGCCTAATAAAAAGAAAGCGTTTTCTATCGACGCACTCACGATGGTCAGCAAAATTTATATTTATGTATTATTTATAGTCTCGTTTTCAGTTTTGTGTGCGGTTCTATTTCGTAACAGAAATCAGTGCTCACTACTTCCTGAGTGTTCCTCGTACACCCTGAGAGACGGCCATTGCCGAGCCAACATCAATCCTTGAAAAGCTATGGAGGCACCAAAACAAACAAAAATCCCAATTTTGAAACATTCACGCAACAAACATCTAACCTTTCTGTCTACCCTTCCTCTGGGAGTTTGACCCGTACTTGGAAATATCTAAGCAATGCGTTATGCAACTAACTACATAGGCGGAGGAGAAAAGAAAGAAAGAAATCGGGCCTCCTTTGTCTTCTCCATGCAACATAAGATGTCAGTCACAATATCACACACCATGACAAAAAACGAAAGAGTAACAATACTACTAGGCGGTTTGGCATGAATGGTTGTGTGCAAACCTTAATCCATTTCCAAGGCCAATCAGAGGAGATGGGGATCACGCGGACCACATGGAATGAGCCTTAAGATCGAAAGGCCACTCTCAAATAGGTTTTAAAATAGATTTTTACTCAATTAGTGCATTTACATAAATAAAAATGCGTTCAAATTATTTCCCATTTAATGTGCTGGAAGTAGGTGGGTCTCTCTGGACTTAAGGGGGCCCATCCAAGAGAGTTGCCACTGACTGTTGCATAGTTTGCTTTCACAATCATTGCACGATGTGTGGCAGACAGTTCTGTACCAGCCCCTGGTTAGCAGTCGGCAATCGTGTTTGGGAGATGAAGCGGAATAATCACCGCCACGCCACCCCTTTAATGCGCGTCTTTCCCACAGTGTTTCTTTTTGTGTGTGTGTGTTCGTCTCCTCGTCACTCATCGCACTTCTCCGACCCTTAATCACTGACGAAGCTTCAGATCATCCGACGGGGGGGAACGAAGAATTTCGTATTTGACTCCACCAAACACCTTATTCGTATCCGGTCCCGTCAGTGGGAGACTGCGTTGCTACCGCACGATAATTCGCATCGGCGAACTTTAAGGTCATCGAAGGTGGCGTCTAATGTTCGACTCTGTTGACGGGAGATGGATTTCGGACGGATGTTCCACCGTGATGGTCGCGCACGAGAGGGCGTTGACTGGATTAAGAGCGACGCGCACGCCTGGAACATTACAAGACGCGCAAACTCGTCCGACTAGTTCGTAGCCGGTGGGTGGATGCGCTTTGAAAAGGGACGAAAGTGACGCTCGCGGTACAACAATTGTGACTCGTAGCTACAGGCTGTTTGGAATTACTGTACTTTAAAACTATTGTCGTCATGGTAACGAGGGCTGCGTTGACAATTAACGTTCCCCCGACACGGCCACTTTGACAAAGGAAAATGAAAACCATCCGAAATTACAGAGCCACGTGTGTTGCCATGGTGACAGAAAGCGTAAAGCTACGAGGGTGATTATTTAACACGCTCAACCGCACCGTGAAGGGCATTCGCGTGATGCGCGGAGGAGACGGATGGCTGCTACATCTGGAAACTTTGTTGGCCGAGTATCGTGTGACGTGAATCACAAGGAGAACGTTGTTAAAGCCGCGTAATGACATCTTTGTGCGTTCCTTGACTTCCAATATCACTTCGCCGCTGCTCGACAAAAATCTTTGTTCGGCGACACACGGAGGACATTCACAGCTCCCGTTACTACGCCAAATTCACTTCGACTTCGGGTCAATACCAACGTCAGAGCCGCGCACTTGCATTTCTGACGAAATCTTACACCGCAATGGTCCCTCTTGTCTTCACAAACTGTTTTTGCAACCACCCTCGAAAAATGGTTGTATTACACGATTCACAACGCACCCAGAATGATAATTAGTCCGCTAAACACAACGAACAGCTTTAGACCCTTAACCATAATCCTGGCAATGCGCTACGCATATTTTAAAAATTAAATGTTTCCGTTTCTCTTCAAATCTTATAATCCTTATAGCAATTAAATGTTTACTGCTACTGTATATAGCAAATAATAATGTCCACTATTACAGCTCAGAGACTAGTGGGTTTAACGGGAGAAATAATAAAGTGATATACAATAAGAAACTCGTCATGTGAGACCCTTACATCGACGGTTTGGCATCGCACAATGAGGAAAATGAAAAGGTGTCGAATTTCACAAAGGTTACAACAAAGTTGTTAAGCTACTGTAAAACACTCCACTGACCCTGCTGCATTATTCTTCGCTTAAACTGTGAAAATCAGTGCCCCGGGGGCCCATTCTCTCTCTACCGTATAACAGCTAAGGCGGAAACGCACTATTATCGCGTCACGTGACTCTCGTCGTGTCACTGCTTGTAACGTAGGGTGACCAGATTAAAAATTTGATCTCGGGGTATTCCTTCCTCGGTTAGGAGTACTACTCCCATTTTATCTTAAAAGAAAACCGAACGATTTTAATAACAACCATTTTATTTCTATATTTTGTCGATTTTTACAAGTTCGTGGAATGCAAAATAAGTCAAATTTTAAAAAAATTAACCGAAGCATAGCCAGAATATTTATATTATTCTTACTTTGTAACCTTTTACATTCCACTTGACTTCTTTCTTATTTCGTTGTAATGGTTTAAGGCTCAGGCAACAAACTTTTTTTTTTTTAATTTAAAATTCTCAATATCGATTTGTTGTACTTCGCACGCATTTAAAATTTTTATCCGAACATCTGTGGTTTTTTGAGATCTTTTGTCGCAATGTTTAATTCGGAAAATTTTATTGCGACAGTTATAAACGCTAAAGGAAACTTTTTATAAATATTAACATCAAATGTTTTACATAATTGTTTACATAGTATGAATCAGAGCTGTAATACTCAATATGTTCTACGTTGATAATAATATTAGTAAATTTCGTTGATAATAATATTATTATTTCTGGAGGGTATCATACGGAAGTGTTCCACGTACTATATTGAGGTAAACTCCTCTTATTAATTTACTAATAATTGTTTACAATACACATTCAATAAACCTGATTTATTTTATCAAAAAGAAAATATTTACCTAGCAATACTTTTCATTTTAGTGAATTTTCCTTAAGTTTTTCATTTTTAGTGCATTTGCGTAAAATTATTTGCATGACATATTGTGATTTGATTTCGGCAACAGTTCTCCTTTCAACATTCTTATTTCTATCCTTTTTCCACGCGTTAAACATTGAGCTAAATACTCGCTCACTCATTGCATTTGAGTGAGGCAAAGCAAAAACAAAATTAATGTTTTTTTTTCTTTATTACGTACTTCATACGAATTTAAAATTTTTATCCAAACATTTGTGGTATTTTTGAGGTCTTTTGTCTCAATATTTCTACGGAATGATTTCAACAGAACACATTCTTCATACAGCAAATCGATATTGGGCATTTTAAATTAAAAAAAAAAAAGTTTGTTGCCTGAGCCTTAAACCATTACAGCGAAATAAAAAAGAAGTTAAGTGGAATGTAAAATGTTACAAAGTAAGCATAATATAAATATTCTGTAACCCCCTTTGTAAAAAAGGATAGAATGTTGTTGTTTTTTTTGAGTCTTTAAGGGGGGTGCATTTCAACAACAACTTTATCGTCAATTCTTTCTTCCTAAATAATCATCTCAACGGGTTGTTTTATGATTTCTGCTTTTTTCAAATTCCCCATTTCAAACGTTAAAAAAGGGGTCTTTTGGACATTTTATTATAATTTCAAAAGGGGTACGTCTGGCAACCTGTAACGTTGTATATGTGTCATTCTCTTTGAGGAAAGCTGAAGCGAAACGAATTGCCACAGTTCATACTCCTCTTCAGATTTTGAAGAAGATGTTGAAAATGCATGCGCTTTTCTTATAGCCGAGAACACAAAAGAGAGTACGCAATGGATACACGACATCAACTGGAAGAGAACAGAAAAAGGCGAATTCCATCAAATACTTCAGGACTTAGAAAAGGTCAAAATCGTTTCAAGATGTACTTACGGATGAATAAAGAAGAATTTAATTTCCTGTACAGTATAATCCAATTAAGGATGACATTCAAGGGAAAATACGCAATTTCAAAATTCAATCAGCGCTAAAAAAAATTAGTTGTACGTTTCAGGAAAGTTGAAATACTGCAAGTTTAATTTTGGATGTAAAGATTTATTCTGTTAAAATAAAAACAAAAATTTTTAATGAAATTTAATTACAACGAAAAACTTCTTCTCAGCCCTAAAAATTGAACGAGTTGTGCAAATTGTGTGCAAGTTGTGTCAAGGTCAGGCAAATGCGCTGTGGGTTTGTACTTGCGGTCAAGTGACCATGGCAACACACGTCGTTTACTGCCTCCTAGCAATTATCCACGCCTCGGACAAGCGGATTTCTACATCCAACAGTAACAAGTCTAGCCAACTAAAATAAGCCGTAATTTTTGACTTATTTTGTATCTGATCGGTAAACGTATCACTTGGAATACGATACGTAGTTAAGGCAACTACTAAACACAATTGTAAACTCTTTTCCAGCCCACTACTCGTAATCCTTTTATCTGCGCCTAAAATCTGAAAATGCCTTTAAAGCAAGATCACCCAAATAATGAAAGCTGTGTAATTTGTGGAATTGTTCCGGACGTAGCTATAAAATGTACTTCCTGTCTCAAGACATACGGAAGCGAATGTCTCGCGTTGGACCTAAAGAGGCTCGGAAAGCAGCGACGGAAAGTTTGGCAGTGTCCCCCCTGTAAGGGAGAAAATTATATGCATTCACTCGGAACAACTGGTGAAACTTTTAACGACGTTAACCAAATTTCGGAATCACCTGAGCACAGGACCCAACCCGAACTTGAGGTAGACACGGAAAAATTGACATCGCCAGATGCACATGTGGAATTGACACCCGACTCATTACAGGAAGAACAAAATGACCATTCAGATCTCATCATGCAAAAATCTAGTAGCTCCCAACAGGATAACACCCTATCAACAGAGATCTCCGCAATAATTAATCAAACATCACTCGAACACAGTCCACTCTGGTCTCGCTCCTCACAAATATTGAGACAACTCTATGTATAAAGCTGTCGCCAATTCATAATATCCTCGCAGACCTACTGCTAGAAAACAAACGACTACGAGAACACAATGAATGCATACACAAAACATTGGAGGTGTTGCGGAAAAATTTTGAGGACCTGAAGCAATCGGTTTGTGATCTTGCTGTTCAAACTAACCATCATGAGCAGCAGCCTCCGGACGAACACTTTCACGCGAAACCGAGAGCTCCTACCCAAACCACCCCATCTTTATTACCACTTGACCCCTCTCCAGCCCCCATTCTTACAACATGTGAGTCTGAAGTTGTGTGCCCTGAACGTAGCACTAGACCAGTATATATTGAAATCACAGCAGATGCCAACGGATACTCAGGAAATACTGCCTCACAGAAGACCCAAAGAATTCATCAGGAGCAGAATCGGCCAAATCGCACCTATTCGCGATCACAAAACTCACATATGGGGTCCTCGCGCTCAAAACCGGATAATGCTTTGGCCGCTGAAGTACATCGCAATTGTAGTTCCGCTTCAAACAACGTGAGAGGTAACCATTATGCAGGGACTACGATTGCATCTAATGTAAAGACCCATAGAGACACTACAACGTATGCAATGATTGCAAGCCAACGAACAAAAGAACAAACACTGACCCGTAATCCAACTGTTAAGGAACTGAGCCCCAATCTTAAAGTTATTGGAACCAATTTGCACTTCAGCAAGATGCAAATTGCGAACACTGGAATGATGAGCAAGCGGATCCGTAATGTCTTCATTAGTAGGCTCTCCCCTGCTACCACAGCTGATGATGTGGAACACCTTCTTGCTGCTTTCAAAATGAATGGTAGAGTCACCAAGCTATCCACAAAATATCCCACCTACGCCTCCTTTAAGATCGATGTGGCTGATGCAGATTTTGAAGCACTCTTCAATCCTGAAATCTGGCCTGCTGGAGCTCTTATTATGCCATATCTCGGGCATAAAGGGCAGCGATATAGAAGTAATGGAAAGGACTCCCACCAATGGTACCCTGATTCATAGCAATCCCAGATCTCGTTACCGCAACTAGAACCACAGACACGGAACACCAATATGCCGATCCCTGTGCTCATCAGTCCTAGACACACCCCGCTGAATCGAGTCGTGCGATGTCAGAGACCACCTGTCCATATCAAAGTACCTACAGTACCTGCCTGCACCATATTTTATCAGAATGTGCGTAGTCTTAGGAACAAGCTTGACACTATGGAGCAAATTCTGCTCCCCGGATATTTTGACCTGCTCGCCATCACCGAAACCTGGCTCAATGACGATGAAGAATTCCTAGCAGCAGCTGCCCCAGCTGATTATGGGGTCGTATTCACATCTCGGATTGCACGCAAGGGTGGAGGCGTCGCAATATTTTACAAGAAATCCACTTTCAAGCTATTGGATAATAAATCCAGTAACTCCCCTAACTATGAAGCAATCCTCGTTACGTTAAGATACAACTTCGTGACGTTTGACCTCTGTGTGGTGTACATACCTCCAACGCCTTCCCCGCAAATCATCCTTGAAGTTTCCAACTGGATAATCAATCAGCTGCATCCCACAGCCTCTCACGTAGTTTGTGGTGATTTCAATTTACCTCCTCAGCTATCTAATCTGAAAAGGGATCTTCTGGCACACTTGAGATGTGCTGACCTACAACTTATTAATGAAGCTCCAACCAGGGGGAATAACCTCTTAGATCTAGTTCTAGCCTCTATCCCTTGCACCCTTGATTACATTGCAGAAACGTCATTCGACTCTGATCATGTCCCAATACATGTGACTGCATATCTGCCAGCCCCCAAATTAGAAACCAGAAGGACAACAAAAAAGGTTGACATCACTAGCCCCAACTTACTTGACGTAGATAAGTGCATCAGAGCCGCCTCTCTCATTCCCTGGGTGGCCTTAGAGACTTGTGACCCAGAAATAGCTGTGAACATTCTCACAAACTGGATCAACACGGTTGCCAAATATGCCGCCTCTAAAAAAATCACAATCAGTCCATATACAAGACTTTGGTGGAATTCAGAACTCAAAATGAGTTTCCAGCTGAAGCAACAGCTCCATCGCACATGGAAACAGTCGCAAAATGTCAATGATCGCATCGTTTATTCTAGGGCACGGGCTCAATTTAATCGCATGAAATCTGAGGCAATCAAATTATATGTTAACCGAGATCTGGCTAAAGGAAAAATTCCATACAAGAAAGTGAACCTTCATTTTCCTCTGCAATTTGATCCTGAATTGTGGCTCGATTTCGTCACAAGATTTAATCGTAATCCTATCAAAAACTCAGATCTGGCTCTACTAACAGAGCCCACCCAGCAAGAAGTGTTGAGCACCATTCAGATCACAAAACAACAGCTGATCGTCGCCATCAATTCTCTACCTGCCTCGTCAACCGCTGGTGATGATGGAGTTCCCCAATTCATGCTCAAATGCCTAAGTCCGTACATTATTCAGCCACTTTTAATTATTTTCAACCAGTTACTCTCGAACTAGATTTTCCCACAGCAATGGGAAAACTATCTTATCAAACCTTTAGCCAAAGTTCAGTCGCCATCGAAACCTAAACATTTCCGATCCATCTCCAACTCCTCCAGCCTGCTGAAGCTCCTGGAGAAGACCTTACTCCCGATCCTCACCAAGCAGATCATGCCCAGTAATCCAGCCCAAATTCACTACTCCCTTCCAAACAGATCAACGATCACAAATCTGCTAGCCACAACGAATACTATCTTGTCAGCATTCGAGAAAAGGCACGAACTAGCTGTGACTTACTTAGACATTGAGGCTGCATTTGATGCCGTCCAAGTAAACCAACTACTCACTCTCCTGGAATGCCACTTCCAGATCACAGGGAACATATTATGCTTTCTCTCCTCTCTTCTGAATAACAGAGTTATAAAGCTTCATACAGGAGATCGCACCCTTACTAGATCCGTCACCGCAGGAGTCCCACAAGGAGGGGTCCTTTCCGGCCTTCTGTTCTCATCTATTATCTTCCCACTGGTTGCACATTCTCGATGTCTACTGAGCTATGCAGATGATATCAAGATACTGACTCCCATCATCCCTGGTCAAGACCTTGATCTGGTAAAAACGGAAATTAACAACACTCTCACTGCAGTCACATCTTACCTCTGCCAGTTCGGGCTCAAGATCAATCCTGCTAAGTCCGAATTCATGGTGTATTCATTGAAGCAAACTCCTTCTTCTCTCCAGCCTTCGGTCGGCAACATCCTCATCCCAATTGCATCCAGCCATCGTGATCTGGGCGTTGTATTCGACTCCAAACTTCGATTCAACGCCCACATAGACATGCTCCTCACACGTGCTTCAAGACTCCGGTGGATAGCAAAACAGCATCTCCTTCATATCAGAGATAAAAAGACAACCGTGAGGTACATAAGAGCAATCATCTTTCCACCTTTACTCTATGCTGCTGAAATTTGGGCGTCAGCGGCACCATCAATAAAGAAACCACTCTTTGCCACAGAATTCTGGCTCCTAAAGTGGGCCAACAGGAAGCACAACCTTCCAGCTCTGATTCACACCACGCAGCTTGCCAACTCTCTCGGGATTCCACGGCTTCCCACCTTAGTCGAAGACCAACGCCTCCTAGCAACAGTCAAGATGATAACAGGCATAATCGCAACACCTTCATTCTGGGATACCTGTGGCTGGAGGATCCCCCCTGCTGCCCTTAGGGCCAATCCCGAGCTCTACTCGCATTCAGCGCGACTCCATCTCTCGGACAGGTTCCTTCCTCAGCAGATGTTCAAGCAAACCCAGGCACTTGACGCCGACCTGAACAAATTCGCTATTGACCGGACTTACAGGAAAAAAATTATGTCTAGTAGGACTAATCTGCATTGACATGTGTACCTTGCATCTGTTCCTGTCTGATTGAGCTGGTGCTCTTATCTCGATGTTAAGTCAGCTCAATCAGACCTAACTCTCGTAAGGAGTTCTCTCCTTTGTATAAAATATGTTTTCTTTTGTAAAATTACCTGTTTTTGTAAATTAATTGTTCTATTTTCCCGGAAGTTTCGGGAAGTTGTACAAATGTAAACCCCTGGCTTTTTGGCCGTGAAGGGCATTAAAGATTATCTCTCTCTCTCTCTAAATTAAAACGATCGACTTGTTCGTCCTCTCAATTTGTTAATTGTAATTCTGTTGGTCTATTTTCCCCCTTTGGCCAATTTGAGCGTCCCTGTGACTGGACATTTGGGGGTGAGTATGCCGAGTAGCTGTTCGAAGTGGAGGGTGCTTCGGAATAGGCACAAGAGCAACGTCATTGGTGTTGTTGTTGTTATTTGTTTTCGGATATTCTTACTTGTGCGCCAAAACAAATTATTTACTTCTAATTTAATTTTCTATTAGCATTTCCTCCATTTTCCTCTTGTCACGCCTAACGAAATTTCTGTTCGAACAGAAAAATCTGAGTTCCTGACAATGTCATTCGGCCTTGAAGCCCGACGTGTTATCTTGTGAATACAGCCAATCACAACAGTGCTCTCCGAGCAATAAACTGATTGGTAAATATAGCTCCCCCACATTTGACGTTAGACGTGTATACAAGTGAAGTGATGATAGTGTGTTACACAAAAGTGTTCACGCATATAACGTCCCAACCTAGTGGGATTTAAACGGGGAAGACTTGCGCCTATCGGTAGCAAACTTTGTGCTGCAAATTTAAAATGATGACATTCATTTTTAAAGTTACCGCCATCTTTTTTTTAATCGTGCAGGTGCCAGAACATCCACTGTCATAAGCAATACAAAATGAAGTTTCCTTTGGTTTCAAGGTGAACTAAAGCACGTGAAATACGAAACCAGTACGATTTGCTCTAAGGTTCAGCCAGTGTGGTCGCACTTGAAATGCTTCGAAGCTTCTTTCACCCCTCTCATTCTATTGCAGCCTAAACACTAAATATTTTAAAATATAACGTTCAATGAAACTTAAGTAACCCGACTAATATGTAAACAGTTGTTACATGATTGCATTGCGCATTCCACATATGAGAAAACTTTGCCTTACAATTTCGCAGTTTTCAAACTACTTCTAATCATCCACTCAAGAGATTTTTGTCATTCCCCAACACCAAGTTTGGATACAACTCTTCAAACAGTTGACTGAACTCTTGTTAGTTGTGGCTCTACTATTGACTGTGCATTGCATATTCATTTCCCCCTCCCCCCATTTATTGAGTAAAGCGGGCCCCCTAGCCAAAAAAAAAAAAAAAAAAAAAAAAATCGGGCAAATATACGACATGAAGAAAGTGCTTGTTCATTCTTCTGCTATGGAGCGTGAAAAAGTGAAAATGCGTTAGAGAAATGCAGATCCTCGGTAGCCGAGTGGTCAAATGAGAATGAGAGAGAGAGTGAGCATAAAAATGCACGCGCTTTGCGTGACAACTAAATACGATATAATGTTCTTGTATTCTCTTTATCTTGTGAACTCCACTGCTTCATATGTGGTCGTCCCGGAGTATATATATTACAGAATATATTTCTTAGATGTTTGGGCAGCGATTAAGTTTCCTGTCTAGAGGATTAACACTATAACCTGCTGAACTAAAAACGAGGATTCACTGATGCCATCAACACTAAGGCAGCGTCACCGGATTCCGTGCGGACGAAAATCCTGGTTCAGTGAACGCTGTTGTCTGTTAAACTGAGGTCCGTTAAATGGAAGATGATGCTAAGCTTTCATAACTTTTTGGCTTGTTCGTTCAGAGTTTGGCCGTGTGACTCAGAGCAGTATCAGACAGGGTTTAGGCCACGCAATAAAGATTATTTATAATAAGATAATTAATATAAAACGTACACATAATTTTGATTACGTGCAGATTTATAACCCGGCTTCGTAACAATTCTTCGACCATGTACGAACTCGGGCACTTTAGTTTCAATAAAAGATTATACAGTCGGTTATATTACGGCATACAGTACAATCGTAGTACACTTGCTTCACACGATCATCAATATTCTGTCTTGGAATTATCTCATTAATAGTCTTCGGTATAGAGAGTATTTCATAACATTCGGTAGTACTTTCAGGATCGATTCAGACCTGAAAACAATGAAAAATAGTTCGTATAAACAAGAGTACGATTCCGAATGGTTAAAGATTTTATGGCTGTTTGAATATTAAAACATGGCTATGGTGTTTTCAAATTAAGAAATAAATAAGAATAAGCAGCCATATACTTAGTAAAATGTTCATTCTTACTCTGTACAATCGTGCACTTGAATAAATATCTGCAGATTTCGAGGGAGGATCTGCAGAAGTAATGTATTTAGAAGCATGCAGCTATTTATTCTATATATAGTAGAAGCAGAAGTAATGCATTTAGAAGAGCACTGCTCTACACGTTCCAAAGGTATTTGTTTGTTTTGCCATAAAGGTCTCTTCTAAGGCCCGCCCCTTTTATTTGACTTCTAGTTTTCGCATCTGGACGTATCCAATCACTGAAAATGATGGTGAATGGCTCTCTATCTCCAAATGTCTAAACCAATTCTCACGTAACTCAAGGTTCTTCTCTCGCGTAGCGTACGCTTTCCCCTCTATGTACCACATTCCATTTTGATAAGTCCTGCTCTGACAAATGCACAAACATCCTTAATTTCTAGAATATCTCCACCGCCAGTCCCTTAAATGCTGATCTACAGACATCAGTGGTACTCAAGAAGTGGAGTACTTATGCACCCTAGCGATTGACCACTCGGCTATGGCAACTTGTATGCGTATTATTGGAACTGGTTTCTGCTTATACTCAAGCAAAGATCAGAGGAGCTGTGCCCGAGTATAAACAAAGCATTTCCAGTAATACGCATAGAAGTTCACAAGATAGATAAACAGAAAGAGAATACAAGAGCATCTGATTCAACAATCACATGGGCTCGAACCACGGATGTATTACTTGCATTCTTGCGTAGACCGCTCAGCTACGTCTACAGCAGTGGATGGCCCATAGTCGATCGCAGCGTACAGAAAAAAATTATAATTTTCTGGAAAAACACCAATGCTAGAAATCTCATTAACTGCTTGATGTCATCCTCTTGTTGCAAGAGTATTACATCACATGAGATATAATGTTGCAACATATTCATCATCGCTATTGTGAACATGGCCAAAAACCATGTTCACAATAGCAACGACAGTACTATAGAATGATAATGCAATGCTCAATGATAATTAGAACGCTAATTCAACAAAGGTAATATATATACACACATACATACACACACACAGGGTGTTTCAAAAGTGATGGTCAATAATTTAAAGGCGAACCGTACAGACTACAATATATATATATATAAAAAAAAGCCTGGTAAACATGGGTCCTTGAGTGAATCGTTTTCGAGATAATGCACATTTCTAGTTGGGATCCACCACTGACTTGTTTGTTTAGGTGAAGTCATGCTCATTCTCTCCCTTTCCCCTCTCTCAATGCTCTGAGACGTAGCAGGCATACTAGTACTTGTCAAAGGATAGTCAACATGGAAAGAGGTTACAGCAACGAAGAGTATGAGGACATGCACTTCATGTATGGTAAAGGCAACGGCAGCGCACTCGAGGCTGCACGTTTGTACCAAAAAGCATTTCCCCACCGAAGGCTGCCCAACAGGCGCACATTCATCAAAGTCTTAGAGAACATGGGCGCTTCGCACATGGAGTAAGAGCAGGTAGGCCCAGAAGCATAACACCTGATGTTGAGGAAAGGGTGTTAGAAAGAACATTCTGTAACATCTGTAAAATCCTTGGTGTTGAAATTAAAAATGTATTATATTATGTTTAATAAAACAACACTTAATAAAGGATTCCTAGCTTTTTGCTAAATTAGTGCTCCCATAGTTAGTGGCGGATCTTAACAGATAATGTGCATTATCTCGAAAACGGATCATTTGCGGCCCGATGTTCACTGGGACTTTTTTGCTTATTTTAGTTTGTACTTTTCACCTTTAAATTATTTACCATCATTTTTGAAACACCCTGTATATATATATATATAAATAAATAAAATTCTACAACCAACGTATTTTATTGAAAATGGATATACACTTGGAAAGAATCGTGATAGGTCGAATTCGAGACCTGGGTAATTTTTAAAGTAGCTCATATGACGTAAAATATCGCTGACCCCTGGTTTAGAGGGATGACTACAGGGGTATGTGAAATAAAATTAAAAAAAAAAAAAAAAAAAAAGCACCTATGCCGTTAAATTAAAAAAAAAGATGAGCACGAAAAATTCCGATATGACTTTCAAAACCTGCTGTTTTCCTTTGTGAAGCCACAGCCACAACTCTGCACTCTCTCTCTCTCTCTCTCTCTCTCTCTCTCTTCTGAAGCTAAGTGCACTTGCTGATAGCAGGGCTAATGTTGTCTGTCTTTCTTTTAATCAGTTTTTCCTTTCCACGAATTGTTATGACTCTGTCAAGTGAGTGTTTCCGTGATCACAAATCTTTTTTTTTTTTTCTTTTTCCCTAGTTCTTCGAGCGGCCTCACCTTGCTAGTTATTCAAGTAGGAGATGAGCTCACCCTGACGTCCCGCCCTTCAACTGTGGTCGCTAAAACAACAACAAAAATCCTTGTTTCCTTCGGACTTCTTTCTCGGAAATTCGAACCTGGCCATAACCCTGACACCTGACACTGACCTCCCTCCCCTCCGATCTATCTTTGTAAGATGATATTCAGGAATGCTCCCAGAGTCATTTTATCGTCCCGTCCATACACATTTGTGTTAGCTTAAGGGTGCTTAGAATAAAGCTCGTGTCAGGTATCCAAGTGTCCCACAACAGGGCTTGCCTCACTGCTACCGGATATGGATAAGCTCAGCTTAATTAGTATGTTGGAGATAAAGGCGTTGGAAATGGAGGGGAGCGCACGTTGTGGACAGCACGAACCTTACCTGCTACCAGTTTTCTTGGAATTATTAGGTTTCATGCAGATGTTTAAGCTTAATATACGTCTGAAGATAAATCTCTATCGCCAGCATGGATGGAAGAGGAATAATAAACTGGCAGCAGAGCCAAATTCAAGCTCCAATAAGAAGGGACAAGTTTTAGAGGCGCCAACAGAGGGCACTGTGAGTTGGGGAGGGTTACATATTACCACCTTTAATATTAAAAGATACCAGTCACATGATGAGATGATCATATGATCCGTTGATATCTAACTCTTATATCTCTATAAATTAAAAAGTTTTTCTCCTAGTGATATATATATTTTAGCCAGTGGGCAGAGCCGTGCCGACGGTGAGGCGAACGAGGTTTAAAGGTCTTGCCTTTAGACCTGAGGTCTTGCCTCAGGTTTAAAGCTGAAAGCAGCGCCAAAAGAAACATTAAATAATTTTAGAAATTAATGATGCATATATAAATCTGTTATGTATTTATAATAAACACTGCTTATGAGAATAAAAATCACTTTAAATAGTTTATTTTTTATTTTTTTTATCATCCTTTTATTTTTATTAAAACGTGCACCAGAAATGTATTTTAAATAAGTCATATTTTTTTAATTAATTTTTTTTATATATTTTAGGGGAGGGCTCAATTTTTCATTCTTGCCTCAGGTACTAAAATGGCTCAGCATGGTCCTGCCAATGGAAGAAGAGGACGCAATTAATTCACTACAAATGCAATTAATTATTGACAACTGCCTCCATAACGTTCACCAACCTCGTGCACGTGCTTCGCTAAATAACATTTGATGTTCCATTGTAACTTTTTTTGTATATTAATGAATATAGTATATTTGTAAATAGTTTAGTCATTTGTAAATATTTTAAATATTTGTATAGTTTGTAAATATTTTAGTCCTGCTCTTTCCAGTGCAACAATATTCCTCATGCATTACGGGAACCCGATGCAAAAGGCCTTTACCTAAGTGACCTATAAACACAGGTAAATAATTACATAGTGAAATTTATTCGACCTTGAGAATGCCGCGCACTACAAAAACAGAGGTAAATAATCGCATAAGTCATTTCCTGATTAGATGTCGATCGAAATGACATCTTTTTTTTGTCTGGCGGCTCCGGGGGTCACACCCCACCTCCGCGTTTTTACTCTGTGTGGAACACAATACTCTGCATAAGGCCAGGGTGTGTGCTAGTGTGTGTTTTGTGAAGTATTATTGTGAGTTGTGTTCTTCCTCTGCCACTTATGGGCTGTAGAGAGCCATTAACAATTCCAGTTTCCATCACTGACATGGGGAGGCAGGCCAGAACACATTAGGAGAGAACCCTGAGGTAGCCTAGAGGCCAAAAAAAAAAAAAAAAAAAAAAAATTATTGGAGAGGAGACGAGGAGATATGAAGAGAGCGGGATAAAAGGGGTAGAGAACAGCAGGGACCAGTGTTGAGACACTAACCTGATTTAAAAGGGGATAGAGTAAGGGTGCCCCTGGTATAGGACGCTCATCCTGGTCCATAGGGTGGGAGTTGAAATTGGATGGTAGGGTGACCACCGGGCAAAAGGGGTAGGGCCACACAAGGTGGGGGAAGGAGACTCAACCACCCCAGGTGGTAGGAATAAAAGTACATAGGGAAAGATTCCTATGGTGGAGCATGCTTTTTGCAGCATTGTCCCACAGTGGCCAGGAAGTTATCCTAATGGCCAGTGTCAGCATTCCACATCCTGCTAGCTAGGAAAAGCTGCAGCATGGTGTCAGCTTGGATAAACATTATTCCCCTGAGAGCTGCATAGCAGTTGTACAGACATTATGTCTGTACAAATGTGTGCTCATAGTCCAGAATAACTCAAGGGGGAGGGTGGAGCTCTACTCCAGCCTTAAATCGGCTAACTACAGTTCCAAATGAAGAGGCCTTTCGAATTTTTTTTTTCTTTAACCTACAGACTCAACCCAGATCTCTCTTAAACGAGCGATCAATGGCGCCCTCCCGCCACACTTATACTGTTAAGGAGGATCGAATGATAAGAAAAAATAAATAAAACTAAATTTTAAACATTACACCATATTTGGTAGTTAGGCGGTTTGAACCGCGGTCACTAGCGCATGCACTTTTGTATCCTTGCATTATCACTCGGTTAAATTGAAAAACTATAACGGTCACTCCAAACAGGATTAAGTATCCTTCTAACTTTACTTTAGCAAAGTTGGATATATGATGCTGTGATGCAGTTGACGGGCTAACTTGAAGCCCGATTTGACCCCCCCCCCCTTTGATTTCTTTCTATGGGGTTATCAGAGATTTTTTTTTTTACGAAACAGACCCCAGGAAAATTAAAATACACCACAATGCAGAAAAAATATATATTTCAAAGATAACTCCGTCTAAATGAACGAATAAGAATATGCAAAAGATAATAACGAAGGGGTTTCAAAAATTTAATGTAAATATCAGTATTAAAAAAAATTACGATGAAAGCGGATTTTAATACCTTGTAGACTAGTTGCTGACAAGTCAGTAACTGTGCTTAGTAACTAATTATCTCAAAAAAAAAAAAAAAAAAATCTAAAGTGAAATTTTATCTGAACACAAAAAAAAAAAGAAAGACCAACTTAAATTGAATTGCCGAGCAGCTTCTTTGAATTATGGTTGGATGTTTTGGGTTCCGATGGGACCAGTTACTGCGTTGGATGAATAAGAAACGATATTTTGGTCACTATTGTGTTAAAACACCATGCATACAATGGCATTTGCAAGGACCCCTGGGTGAGATGGGAGAGGAACATTTAAACAGACATTTCTGTTTTGGTAATGACAGAAATTCTCGACCACGTCCGCAGGAAACACTACCGGGTCAGCTGTAACAATGAGGGC
The DNA here is from genome assembly GCF_048544385.1 of Mastigoproctus giganteus. Classification (NCBI taxonomy): domain Eukaryota; kingdom Metazoa; phylum Arthropoda; class Arachnida; order Uropygi; family Thelyphonidae; genus Mastigoproctus; species Mastigoproctus giganteus. The sequence goes on along the minus strand of NC_143583.1, from coordinate 162,684,225 downwards.
TGTTCCAAGGGAAAACTTGGCCAGGTGCGCGTGCATTGAGGAGATTTTTTTTGTGTTAGCATCTTTTTTTCCAGAACCCAGGGGGTGAGGAAGTTTTTTGTTGCCGTTCAAGTTGTTATATAGGGGAAAGGGACTTACACTGCAAAATTTCTCCACAATAACGATTTCCTCGATAAAAAGGCTTTTATAAAGAAGCAAGGGGAGGAGAAGCAAGGCTGTAACCGCTGAATTAATTATTTTAATAAATCAAAATAAAGCGTACAAATATAAAATATCATATTTGTAGACCTACATAACACAAAAGTGTAGGTACCATTGCTACTTAAGTTAGTAATAAATAAGACAGAATACTGCAAGAAACTGTTATTAGACAAAGCAATATATTTGAAATTCAAATAACGATTCAGGGCCTTATAATTATTAATCCACATTTCAAAAATTATCGACGCATAGAGCAGCAACGCCCAACATCCTGCACACTCGAAATACGTTTATGGAAAACAGAATCGATTAACATTCTACAAATATACTATTTTTCAGAGTATTTCGCAGTGAGTATAAACCATGAATTTGTCCAGAATTCTCCCAAATATAAATAACTTTTCGTAAAGATCAGCTTTAACGAAAGCAGCGCCAATTTTCCGGCAACTTTTTAATATTTCCACTCGTGTATCCTTTCTCTGTCCCGAAACTTGTGCTTGTTTACAAAAGGCAAGTAACACAAAGGCCATGGTAACTCGAGAGCGAAGTTCACCTTTGCTAACAAAAGCAGACTGGCAATATCCCATGATCAAAGTTCGCATAAATCAGAGGCTGATACGGCTGATATTATGTCTGAAATCAGTGCAATGCAGAACAACACGCCAAAGCAACTATAAAATTTTATATACTGTAACATTCAACTGGCTTATGCATTACTTCACCCCTCCTCTCCTTAAAAAAAAAAAAAAAAAAAAAGGACCATTCTGATTCATATTGTGCAAAAATTTACCCACAATCCTGAGTCGCTTAATTATAAGCCATTAAAGCTGAATTGTTTGAGTCAACGCTGAAATGTGGTAAAGCAAGTCGAAGTGCGTGAATTTTCCACCTGACAACGGTTCACGAAATAAGTCTCCAGTGTAAACTAATACCGGCAAGTGGGTATAGAAATGCACGTTCCAAAGTGTCGGATCACCTGCCCTTCGTGCAGTGTTCGTGGTTAACCGTGACCCACCCATTCCATAGTCGGCACTCTGATGAGTGATAGTGACACGTGGGCCCTACCTCCAGGCACACACACACATTGAAACAAAAGAGCAAACCGGAGAGACGTACAGCCCACTTATCACGTATAGGATTCCTCCTCGCGCACAGCACCGTTCAACTTCCTGCCAACAGTGAAAGGACATCAGATAAGATTGTTTGATTTTAAATCAGTCACCAGACTGAGTCTGTTTCTGCCAGGCCACAAAGAATACGCTTCCAGGTGGGGAGTGCGGCTTAGCTCGTAAAACTTCTGCTTACTTCACTATTCGGGTTTGTATGGCGGCATTAGTGCAAAATTCGGCCTGCCCTTCCAAATATATGGCATGGCTCTCTTCACCTTACCATTTTGGGCTGATCCTTCTATTACTAGCAATGATAATAGCATTTTTAGTGATCTTCATAATATAATTTATTTCACGAATTAACAAAGAATCTAAATACAGTTTCGGCTCATACTGAACTCCAACATTTTTACAACTATTGGATGGCACTTCGAGTCCTCCGATGTCAAAATTATATCGGTCCGCAATTCGCAGGTTATTTAACTGTGTAGTGTCCACCCTGAGGACAGTCGTCTTGTCTGTTTTAGATTATTTTAAAACGTGCATTCTTTGCTCACAAAGACAATATCTATGATTATTAAACGGAGGTGGATCCAGGCCTCTGTTTAATAATGGTATCTGTGACTGACAGTATTGAAAATTAAGCTCGAATTAGCTTTAATTTATATAATATGCATGTAACACGAATGGTTACCATACAACGGGATTCGGCAACCTGTGGCTCTTTAACTTTTAGCCTACTTGAAGCACAATTCGAAATGGAGTTAGAGAACTTAAAAATCAAGGACAATGTGGAGTGCAAGACTAAAATGCCTTAAAACTGAAACTGAGGATTTGGAGAGGCAAAAGGCGGCCTTGTAATTCTACACAAATGGACGCGATAGACGAGTTGAAAAAGCAAGGCCAAATTGTGTTCGATGCGTGGAGTAGCTTACCGAACACGTATATAAATTTGCAAATACTGTATTTGCGTTTGGACTTCTCTTAGAGTTTGGTTCGACGTATTTCTGCTGGCAAATATTTTCGAACATGAACAATATTAAAAGTAAATCAAGAAACCGTCTGAACAACGAGAGTCTCTCAGCATGTTTAAAGATGAAAATTACGGCATACTCGCCTGATGTTGAGAGGCTCGCTCAAGAAATTCAGCAGCAAAAGTCATTAATTCGTACCTAATTGGATTTTTGTTACGTTTTTTCAGTATTAATCAATAATATTTCAAAAAAATATATTTTTTGAAATATAAAACACCTTCCCACTCTATTCCATTTCTTAAACCTCTTCCCCTCCTCCCAGCTTGACCTGAGGTGCGGCTCTTCCGGTTCTCTTTCTTTTTAATTAGATCAAAATGGCTCTTCACTCAAAAAAGGTTGTGACTCCTGCCATACAACAACACAACATCAAAGAACTCACTATTTTTTCCACGTGTACGACGATCTGATATTCTGAAAATGCTGTAGGTGGCTGGGATTTGATTTATTAAATTAGAAAAAGAGTGGATCCCTTTGGATAACGCTCTCATTTACATCATATATGAGCGAGCACAGACTTTGGACTTTAATCTTCTTACTTGGAGACTCTGGCAGTCCATTTGACGAGACGAATGATGTGGAAGAGTGTACGCTACTTTTCAAAAAAAAAAAAGGAAAATGCAGATTTTTTTTTTTACTTAAAAATCTGTATGCCAAGAACGGCTAAAATTCACATGGAAACGTATTATTTAAATAAAAAAACATAAGTTAGCATTATTGCTAATTTATGTTTTATTCCACCAAGAGGAAAGCCAAATCGCACGAACTGATAACACTGAGGTAAAGCCATTGTAAGAGCTAAGAGGGGAAATTTTTTTTTTTTTTTGACAAGGCCAAATCCAATGGAATTGTCTTATAGAGAAACGTGTTATTAAAATCTTTCGTGTAACAACTATTCATGTTAATAAATACTATTGTACTGCTTTGCAATAATGTTTAAAAAATATTTTTTACATATCCGAGAATAATTAAAGGCAAATCACTGGCATACTTTGAGGATGATGCGCTTGCCGAAAAAGTTTCAGTCCACAAAAACCAGACATTTCTTCATCCTTTTCCCGAGTCTAAGGTAGTGCTTCATCGACAATTTGAAGCCCCAAACTGGTATTGCATGTGATATTATTTACGGATTCAACGAGAACGCATTCAAATGCTTTTCATTCATTGCGGGTACTTTAAAAAATATATATGACGTTGCTGCTGTGTGTGTAGACAGCTCAGGAGAAGAGAGGTCAGTATATTGTGTCTGTAGTTGCGTGTATTTAGTCGGGTGGCCCGAGTTTTCTGGAGACAAAACCACGCAATCATTTCCAACTAGGACACGGCGTGAAAATCAATCAAAAATTCCTCTAGTCTCGAAGGGATCCGAACCCAGGCATTTTTCACACGGCGTGGAAGAACATGTGCTCACGAGGGTACAAATATCAACAATCTCTGACGCGATGAAACATTATATCCGAAGTCAGACAAGTGAACAAAATACGTGGGCAATCCACGCTGACATCGTGATTAGAGAACTCGCTTTATTTTGAAAAAGGTCTGCTCTGAAGCAGGAAACGCTTTTTCTTATGGTATTATAATATATTTTATTTCTTACGTTATCATATTATATATTTTCTTATGCGTGCTACTGATGGAACGCGCAACACGGGCTCTTTCTCTATCACTAACAACGCAGGCCGCATATATTACTGAGGGGTAGCCTTCGTTCCCAGAGAGCGTGTATTTTTAAAGGAACGAAGAGAAGTGGCTAAGAACAATACGTTGTGAAAGCTATTTTACCACGCAGTGGTTGAATAACAGGTGGTGTTGTATCAACAGAGGAAAATATCAGATGGTGGCTGCTTTGTGCTTGGATCCCTTTACGTCGCTTCAAGTGCTGGATGGAATTACATATGGCAATCAATGCTTTTCTCTAAGAAACCACTTGGAAATGCCAAAAGCTCTTTCATGACTGAATGAAACGTTTTATATGATTACATTCTAATGAAGTTGGGGCGTTTCTAAATAGGAAGACTTTGTCCTGTCTGTATATCACAATGACGTTCTGCTGAGAGAGAGAGAGCCTGTGATTGCAGGCAAACACCATAAAAATGATAAAAGGCTTCGTTACTTGGCTGCTCATAAACCATCACCCCATAGCAAATGATACTGAGAAAAATATCGCTGTACACTATCAGAGGTTTCATTTATCACCATAAACAACTCAGTGACATTCTACTGGCATCTTATCTTCAAGAAGATTTAAATGACTTAGACCAAGTTCCTTCATATACCCTAAATCATGAAAAACCTTCTGTTGGTTATTGTGCAATTTTGCAATCACGCAGGCCATTTGGCAACCTGCCGTTTGCTGTGTCTTTCGTTCAACTTTTAACAGCTGCTCCTTCCCCATGCTCGTTAATCTAAACCTTTTTCTTTTGCGTTTAATTTGAAAGGATTGACACATAAACTTGACTGTTGAAGTAAAATAAAAGGCGTATGATCCTACAAGTATTTTTGCTACAGGGCAGGAAAGGGAAGATATATTATGATCATTATTACATAAATACATATACCTGTATATCGAATTGCACAGGATTTAGATTTAAGTACTAAAAGTAAAAAGGCAAATAAAGAAAGGAAGCGACCAGTTTAAAAGCTAAAATAGGAACGTACAGGATTAACTAACAAAAGATAATTTTCTAAAAGAACTTTAAAAAGCCACTAGGACAGCTATACCAACGCATCAGAGAATTTCTGTATAATTTATTTTGATGCAAATAGTTTGTATAACTATTTGTTTAAGATTGTGTAATTTTCTGTATAATTCCTTTTCTTGCAAACAGTTGAGTGTTTAACTATTTCAGGTTATCTATCTCTAAATGGTCCCCCCCATTTTTAAAGAAATCTAACTCTAAACAAAATTTGCTTCAATTTGAATCCTCAATTTAACCCGAAATGGTTTCTTTCATGTTTAGTTCTGTTTTTATACCTACAGGCATATATATTCTACCTACAGGCATCATATCCTTTATCACCACAGCGAAACACGGCTGAGTTGAACTGACGTTCCAGGTGTCGCCATTCATCAGAAATTGACTACTAAATAAGATGATGTCCTTGCATTCTATCTTGTGAATGTGAACTCTTCTGATCATACTTTATATTATCTTATTTTTAATTTAGTGTTTTAATTTTTTTTATATTATACTATTTTATCTTAAGTTGTCGTCTCGGAGTATAGACAGAAAATTTATTCCAATTATATTTAAAACAACAGCAGTCGAGTTGCTTTGTGGAGAGGTGTCTCATAGATAGACAACAACTGAAAGGATAATAAACAGAAAAGGCAGTGAAGGAAATAAATAGATAACGCAAATAAAAATATAGAGATGCATAAAAAGTCTTTTCAAATTATAAACGCTGCAAATGTACTCGTTCCATGAGGCGTCTGTAAAGATCTTCCAATAATTCTCAGTAAGAAAAAAAACAAACTAGATACAGTAATTCATAATAAAGCTATGACTCTCAACTTGGGCAATGGAAGGAGAATGAGGCCATCGGCGGTGCGTGTATGCAATACACTGAATATATTAGAAAACTTAATGGTGACGTAATTGTCCCACTTGAAGGCGACCTTAAACTAAAAACATTAATTAGTACAAAACTCACTGGGCGTTTAAAAAATATGCACGTCTTCTGAGAACAGACAGAGACGAGAATTATGGGGGATTTCTATTCTGTATTATAAGATATAATAGTGATGCTTCTTAGAATATAAACTACTGAACCCTTAGACCAGAGTTGGAGTTTCCCAAAGTGGGCGGTGAGTTTACCTAGGGGGCACAAATAAGCAAGGGGGCGGCAGGGAGGGAATTTGAGACCGGATCTTCCCGAGTGTATTGATCGCTTATTTACTATTGTCAGGTTAGCGCATAGCACGAATATTTGTGCCTATTTGTTAAGTAATTACAGAGGGTGTCACACGAATGGTGTGCAGAACTGATAAGATTCAGTTCTGAAATTATAAGTGAAAATCACGCACACTCGTCTGAGCGCAGCGTTTTCAGGAACTATGGTCTAATTGCTAGCTGCCATAATCCCCTATTTTATGGCCGAAACATATAAATACATTCTGTTTTAATATTTCTCATTTTCTTTAATAAATTTACCTGCTTAAGATTCGAACCCGTGTCTCGAACCTTTAATACAAATACTGTTTTATTTATATGGATAAATTTAATTTTATTTGATAATTAACGTTTCAGAAAAAGAATGGCAGAAGCAGAAAAATCAAAGAGGAAATGTAGGCAATACAGTGTGGAATATCCGAAATATGAATTTATACCAGCAACTACAAACAAGCACCTTCCAATGTGCCTAATGTGCAAAAAGGTATTTTCTAATGAGAATGAAACCTTCCAAACTTATTGAACATTTGAGGAAGACTCATCCTGACATGGTAGATAAGAATTTAACATCTTTTCAATCACTTCGTGTTAAATTGAAAAAGCGGCCAACATTGTCAAGTATATTTTGTAATGCCTCACAACAAAAAACTGATGGTTTGCGTGCATCATACAACATTTCGTTGTTGATTGCCAAGTCTGGAAAGCCACATACAATTTGTGAAGAACTTGTCTTACCGGCTGTAAGTGACGTTCTGAGTACTGTTTTACATAAGTCACCACATGAACATATGTCGTGTAGCATACTAAGGACTACAGAATTTGCATTACAGCTAGATGAGTCAACTTTGTCAGGTAACGAATCTTTGCTTCTAACATATGTGCGCTTTATAAAAGATCAAAGTTCAGTTCAAAAGTTGTTTTGTTTTTTTTTTCAAGGCAGTTAGAAACAGATACAAAAGATGAGTCAATATTTCGTGTTGTTGAGCCGTTCTTTAAAGACAAGAAAATTCCACTTGCTAACATACTTGTTGGTTTAGTGTTTAATGGCGCATGGGCAACAAGGCCACTTGCTAACATACTTGTTCTTGCGACGGATGGAGCTCCGTCAATGACTGGTCGATACTGTGGTTGTGTTGCATACTTAAAGAAAGTTGTACCAATGTCTTTACCATTCACTGTGTCATTCATCGCAAAAATCTGGTTGCAAAAAACCTCAATGATTCCCTTCACAAGTCATTACACATTTGTTATTACTCGTGTTAATAAATTCAAAGCCCATGCTATCAACGATATACCGTTCCGGGAGCTATGTGTTGAGAATGATGAAGATTTTCAACGTTTGTTGCTTCATACTGAAGTTTGTTCTCAGTGGTAAACGTATCAGGCATGACACTGCATATTTGTCCGAACTATTTGCAAAGTTCAATGAAATTAATTTAGTTGCAAGGAAATTATATCAACCTTAATGATATCGGCCAAATCCGTAGGATCCACTTTTATTTAAAAGCTGACTTTATTCAAGCGCGATGTAGGCCGTCGCGAGCTATATCAATTTCCCTCTGTCTTAGCTAGAAAAGATTGGTAAGATACAAGATGATGATTGCGAGTCTTTTATAACCATTTGGATACGCGGCATAAAGACATATCTCAACGACTTAAGGACCTTCTTTTGATAGAAATTCCAGATTGGGTGATGAATCCATTTTGTGATATTGAGGGACTTGGGGGTTATTAGACTTAGAGGAATAACTAATTGAGTTACAAAATTATATTTAGCTGAAACCGAAGTTTAAGAAATCTTATCAAGAGTTTTGGTTACAGAAAAAATTTCTGATCACTATCCTGCACTATGGACAGTGGTTAAGGAGCTACTCATTGCATTACCAGCTTCATATTTAGTAGAACGTGGTTTTAGTGCTGTCATCCAACTTATCTCCAAGCAAAGAAATCGACTCCAGATTACTGAACATGGTGATTTATAACTTCTAAGTTATAAATCGCCACGCGATAAGGTACATACACAGACTGTTGTCCCCCATCCGGCGATCAGTGTAGTTGCACGAGTGGCCAGTTTGAGAGATGGCCTTCATGACTGGTTCTGCAACACCCAACAGTTCACTGCACAAATGCAAAATGGGAGTTAAGATCGGAGCCCTGATCCAGTCTTTCTAGTGTTAGTCGTTCTCCCCTAATCACATCATCACGCATTGGCTTTCATAGCACCCCTACTGAAACGTGTATGGTCCTTGGTCGTAAAACCCTGGGCAGGAAGTGCAGCAATGTATAGAATATCACGATAGGACAATTCACCATCTACAAACAGTTCACCATCTACAGACAGTTCCAACTTTACCATAAATAACATTCGCAAATCATTATACTCCCACCACTGCACCTTCCAGTACAGATGATACAGTCCCTATAGAAACGTCCACCTGGTGCCAGATTCAGATTCTTCCATCCGACTGAAACAGCACGTACCGAGATTCGTCAATCCGGAGCTCTCATTTCCACTCTACTGTTCGGTTTTAGCAAGCATGGTCCTATTGCAACCATCGCTGAGCACCGACTTTTGTTATCACGAACCTGTGCGGCAGATCATCCATGAAAAACATCCGGTTGCAACGCCCTGTGTATGGTAATCATGTCGACATTCTCTATCTCGTGTATGCTCCTGGTTTTTTTAAATAAGTTTTCTACAACTGTAGTAGCAATTTTGTTTGGTAATACCTTTCTGAGACTCTTTATAAACATACAGTCAAACGCTTTGCGACAATATCAAAGCCTTCGAAATCCGACTAACAACAATTCCCACACTGTGCCATTCAACTGCAAGTCCTTCGCTTTCGAACTCGCTAAGTTCCGCACAGAATGGTATTTCGCTTGAAACTGAAAGTGCATTCTGCAATTAAATTTATACCTTAGGCACTCCTATAGCGTCATCTACAACAGTAGTATAGCTGACATTTTATATACATACAATTATCTTATGGTATCCCGCAGAGGCAGAATGGACCAGGCATCCGGGTAGCAACCGCCGCCGATGGCAATAGTTTTTTGTTTTTGTAACCACCGCAAAAAAAAAAAAAAAAAAGTTCGGATCCAACTACAGCTAATATGTCCCTGGTGTCCCAATACTGCACACTATATAATGAATAGCAATTTGTGCACAACGACAGTTAAGAGGGCGCGCTTCTTCGAACCGTTCCCGGTGGAAAATGGTTGAAATTTTGTTACAGTGGACTCTGTTGAATATCTGAAACCATTGCAAACTTCAGTCATCATACATTCTCCGTCTGTTGACAGAATTTAAGATTCTATACCTCCAGATAACCAGAAACAGTTTTGGAGAGAGAAGGGAAACTCCGTCTTGCTAATTCTGTTAGCTTTCTACTTAATGGAACTTTATCACTGAAATACAACTGCTGACTTCATGCCAATTTTTGTTCTTCATATCCAGAGCATTTAACCACTGCTTGGCGCAGAGATACAAGCAAGCTATATACGGTTTGAAGTCATGGCCACCCGCATTGCTTTCCTTGACCCGATCCTTCAGCCAACACTTAAGAAGTTCCATCTTGAGTGAATTATCACAAGAAAAGTAAGTTCCGTGGTATCTCATCTGAAAGGACTCGCTAGGAACTTGTTTATAATTCTCCCATTTGCCCTCTTTAGATACTCTGACGTGTGAACTAACGCCCTAATGATTGTCTTGTCATAAGAACAGCAGCCTGCTGTATGGACTTGGCTACCGGGTCAGCCTTAATGATAACGGAGTCGCACTTTGTGTAAATAAACAGTCACCTAACGTGTCGCTGGGGCTCTTCGCTGTCACTGGGTGGCAGGGATAAAAATGGACGTAGATTCGATAGATCGCTACGGCTTGCAAAATAGTCATCTACACGAAGTCTGGCATCGATAGAAAGATACGGATACACCCCTCACCCAGAGAGAGAGAAAGAGATCGACACAGAAAATTAAAGACAAAAAGAAAAAGATATAAAAACATAGGGTGTTATTAGGTGGACACTGGACAGTCAAAAGGCTAGAGAGAGAGAATACAAACAGACAGAGAGGAGAAAGAGTGAAAAAGATTGGAAACGGAGGAAAAGTGGTGAAACAGGAAAGCATGAAAGATAACGAAGACAGATGAAACAAAGAAAAAAAAAGGAAAATAAAAAATTAAACGCACGATAGTCAAAATGAGAACAAAGACGGCATAAAAATGGGGGAGGGGGAGAAGGGGCGAAACAAGATAAGATGGAAAGAAAATATTAGGGGACTGGTCTCTAGTGAATCATGTGCGGGGAAAAACTGGTAATTCTCTAGTGAATCCGCAGGAGAAAAAAAAATGGGCAATTCCCGTCTTTATATTTCAGAAGAGAAAACACAGTACGTTATTATTCACAGAGGGGGCACTGAGAGGAAGAGGAAGGGGAAGGGAGGGAAGTTGTCTGGAGAAGTGGGTCACTAGTTGAGTGCCAGTCGTGAAATAGTGTACATTTGAATTAGCAATAAAGGACAGGCAGTTACTGTAAGCATAACGATCACTTGACACAGATAAAGTCTGCCGGCAACTGGCCTGGTGGGGTGGTCGTTGCAATCCGCATGTATTCATTTCACCTACGATGGTAATGTTTCCAATTAGACATAAAATGGCTGCAGACATTTATTTTCTGTCTGGTGTCATTAATCAAATTCAAGCTGTTTATGTTAAAACAGCCCGTTACGCCATCTATCGGTGTAAACAGAAAATAAACGGATTCTGTTTCTGCACGAGATAAAATCTTCCAGGATCTCATATCAGCGAGGCCAGAAAAGTCGTACTGATATAGGTTTTACCACAACTGATTAAAATGGCCAATCACATCTTGACTTTGAAAATCGAGCAGCCGTTTGGTTTAGAGCAGTGGCGAAACTACTATGGTTGTTGAAGGTCACGTGGAGGTCATGCTGCAATCTGGCCGGGGAGGATAGAAATTATAATTTCTGCCTTTACTTGTTCTAAAGCAAATTCTATAAAACACGGGAATTATTTTCAAACTTCACATTTCTTTAATCATCATAATCCATTTAATAGAATCAGAAAACTGTTTGGATTTATGAAATCGAATTGATCTAGTGTTTCTAGCAAGTTTCTTCTTCTATTAAGGAAAAATATCATTCTGATTAAAAACTTTACAGAATAATACCTAATCGCTTCCTATTAGGGAAATTTAAATTGAAATAGTGTTAAATTTCGCCTATCAACCGCCTTAGATCAGCGGTTCCCAACCGGTTTGTTAGTGTGAACCTCCTGGAACACTTTCGCGAAGCCCCAGGGTTCGCGAAAGTGTTCCAGGAGGTTCACACTAAAAATTCTGTAATGGCGCCTGCTTAGATTTACATAGGTATATTATTGTAAACTACAAAATAGAACTAATAATAAACAATAAAGTAAAATAAAATTAAATAAAAAGGAAAGAATTGCCAAAGAAAGAAACCACACAATTCCTTATAATTAGTTTACTATCTTATAGTATATCATGTTAAATAAATGTTTTCCATACTAATTTTTTTTTCCCCCATTCTCAAGGACCATTGTTATGTATAGGTACGGTTTTTTTTTTTTTTTTTAGAACATGTAGTACTTAGTACCATGCATGGGTTGAAGATTGAAAAGATGAAAGAAGATACTTGTTGACATTAGGCTTGAACATTACACAATAGACTTGAACTTCTGCAGATTGTAATTTTCAGGAAATACGTATGAAGGTAGGTTGTTCCCGAAAACAAAAGTCGATTAAATAAATGAGTAAGAAGAAAAGTTGGTTCTGTGAGTTTGAACTTGGACAGTAAACGGATGTTGACTGGTTGCGGCATGTGTTCGGACTTCTTTGAAAGAGAGAGCGAGGTTTATAGAAGCCAATTCAGAAGAACAGTGCTCGTCCAAGTATCTATAGAAAAGGCATGCAGCAGAAACAGAAATCTGGGTCTATGAGACAAGAGAGTGGAGAGACTCTGTTAGAGATAAGACATTAATTAACCTAACTACCCTCTTTTGAATGGAATCTAGACGCCTGAGAGAGGTTTTGGGGATACCGCCACAGACATGGGAACAATATTCCATGGTAGGCCAGATTTGCGATTTCTACAGAGTCAACTGTTTTGGAAGAAAAGTAACGCCAAGAACGAAAGAGAAAACCAAGTTTTTTAGATGCAGAGAACGCAATATTTGTAATGTGCTTTATGCCAAGAAGGATTAGAAGTCAGAGTAATTCCCAAGATCTTGCCTAGAAATCGGAGCGCCATCGGAGATAAGCATAGGAGCAGAAGAATCCTTTTTGTGAGTTTATAAGACAGGACCGAGTTTTAGAAGGATTTAAATTAAGTTATCTTTGCCCCACAAGAGAATTACCTGAGATTAGCATTTAAGAATTTGGCAGTGGATACACAAGTTGAAGCTGTTTCAGCAGGGCAAGGTTTCTCATGCTGGAAGATGGAATGCAATGTGCTATCGTCAGCAAAACTATACATAGGATTTCCGGTCAATGGAAGAAGGTCATTATTTACAAGAGGAAAAGAGTGGGAGAAATAAAACGACCAAAAACCTTTGAAAAGTCAAGAGCAGTGGGTTGAGTTTCAAACTTTTCCATTAAATTTGTCCATAGATGGGTAACATACACTGCCTTACCATTAATATCCGGACACATGCGTTTAGACAAAAAAAAAAAAAAAAAAAAGCTTCTATTGTGTCATTTAATATTTTGTGATGAAACCTTTTGCTTTTATGACGGCCTTCAATCTTCGCGGCATACTCTCAACCAGCTCTGCATAAATGTCAGGTGATATGTTCTTCCACTCGGCCTTAACGCAGCCACCAGTTCGGCCTTGTTCTTTGGGCGATCTCGACGTCCATCTACCCGACGATCCAATACATCCCAAAGATGCTCGATAGGGATCAGGACCCTGGGCTGGCCAATCCAACTTTTCCACACCCATGTCCTCAAACCACTCTGTTACGACCCGAGCAGTATGGCATAGCGCGTTGTCTTGCTCATACAGGTACCTTCCCCGAAGTATTGCCATAATGTTGGAAGTGCATAATTGTCCAGGCTGTCCTGGTATTGCACAGCATTCATGGTTTTGTCGATAACGACTAATGGGCCCAAGCCAAACCATGAAAGGAACCCCATACCATGACACTGCTTCCACCAAACTTCACTGTTGGGAGGATACAATCAAGAAGGAACTGTTCCCCTAGCATTCGCCACACCCAGGAACGGCCATCAGACTGGTAGAGTGCGAACATCGACTCGTCTGTCCATAGCACTGTTTTCCACTGCTCTACAGTCCAGGATTCGCGCTCCTTACACCATGTTAATCGGCTTCTAACATTTGTTGAGGCGATCAATTCTATTGAAGTAATTCTGTTGAACGTGTCAATCATGCATGCCCACTTTTGCAATTGTCTGTTCGAAGCACAGTGTGCATATTTATAGCAGGTTCTGTGACGTGTTGCATGCATAGGATCTGTTTCTCCATGCATGAAGGGGTGTCCGGATATTAACGGTAAGGCAGAGTAAGGCAGAATATCACCTGTGAAACGACACTGACGGAATCCATACTGGCGATCGTTGATCAGATGAAAGATTTCCAGATAGTGTTAGATTAATTGATTTCTCCATTACTTTAGAAAGAGTAAAAGTAATCACAATGGGACGATAATTGGATGGAAGGGATTTGTCACCCTTTTTAGGAACTGGCTGGATGTGAGAAAATTTCCAAGAAAAAGGAAAAACATCTTTGGAATGAGAAAGGGACAGACGACGACACAAAATAGGAGTAGGTTCAGGGGCACAGGTTTTGAGAACAAGTGGAGAAATACCATCAGTACCTGGAGCTTTCTTAGCATCAGATTCATCAATATCTTTCTGACATCCTTTTGACGGAAGACCACAGGATTCATTGAATGGGGGTACTGGGAACAGTTTCAGGTGATTTGCCAAGATCATCAATACATGAATTGGAAGAAAAATAGGATGCTAGCAGGTCAACTTTATCTTTGGCTGATGTGGCAACAGAACCATCTAGTTTTGACAGAGGTGGGAGAGATGGGCAAAAATTGCAGCCAACAGCTTTGGCAAGAGACCAGAATGCTCGGCTACCATTAGAGCAAGAAGCAAGTTTTCTACTTTTATCCTGTTCGAAATCTAGTTTTAACTAATTAATAACTGCTTTACAAAGTATAAACAATACTGAATAATAATTTTTATTATTAAGCAATGTCGCATATAAAAACGTAGTACTGGAAATATTTTATTTAAAAAATTTGAGAAAAATTATACGATTTCAGAGAATAAGGCGTAGTGTTTCGTATTAAAATTATTACGTTGAAAGGGGTTCGCGAGTCAAACAAGGTTGGGAACCGCTGCCTTAGATGAACTGAGGTGATTGTTCTGCAGACTTCCAAGTAATTACTGTCGACATAATATCCTTATCTCTTTCCACACCCGTTTCTGTTATGCGCTCATCATGTAAAGTCATCTTTTTATTATTACTATTGCTAATTCTTCATTTTTGAAGCGATAAATGCTCTTGCCCTCCCCTCTTCTCGAACGAACGTCTCACTGTAGGGTGGGATACACTGTAGGGCAACAAAAACTCCTTTATGGCCGTTTACATCAAAAGCATTTTTAAGCAACAAAATTGGAATATAAAATTCTCCGAGATCTAACACCAAGTCCAGCAGTGTGGTGTCCAATTGCTTCTCCGCGTTTGAACTCGCGTAGCTCCACACGGCGTGGTATTCCGCTAGAAAAACGAGTGGCCAGATTTCGTACCCCACTAAGAAAAGGGATCTTTCAACGTTCTTCCACCCAACTAATTTCGGCTGTTACTGATGCCTCATAAGTACTGTTTGTCTTAAATAGTTTTTGAGGACGTTGTCTTTTCCATGTTCCAATGGTTCGATGGTCAGCGATTCAAACAACACGAATTTCTAGTTTTAATACCGAGAGATTAATGGGTGGATGCCCATAATTAGTTCATAAACGTGATCCAACACGTGTGGCACACTGTTACTGTTTTAAAATCTTTTCCTTCTAAGTATCACGAATATATCCAAAAATAACAATGCTGCGTAACCATATAAACATTCGTGTGTTTGTGTGTGCGCGCGTTCTCTTCAGGGCAAATTAAGAAGCATCGATCATTTGTTATCGCGCTAATTGCACGGCAATCAGCCACCAGTCGTGTTCGTAGAGTTGTCTGCAGTCGGCCCGTGGACTGATCGAACGAGGTCTACACACGTAATCAGCTGGTACGCGACGGAATAATGAGAGTTCGGGCACTAGAGGCATGTCAACGAGCCGTGTAAGAAGACTGTGGGCGTGCCAACTCGTCTGATAGAAATTGCGTAAGAGAGTCGTGCCTATAAATCGTTTTCTCGACATCTGATTCCACGAACCCATCCTCCCTTGTTTCGTAATAGAAAATGGGGGCGTTACAGTGTAACAGCTTCTAAATATCCTCTCGCCGATAACATTAATTGCAAAAGCAAACAAAATCGTCCACCGGCTTCCTCGGAAGTGCAACACGTGGTTCGCCGTGTGTAATCGGGTTTTTTTTTTTTTTTAACGATCTTCTCGCTTTCTTTTTCACCTTCGTTCTTTCGCCTCCTTGTCTGTAAATTAAGCAATTCAGTATTCTCAGAACAGTTGGGTTGGGTTGTATACATCAGTGACAAGGAAATTCGGTCATAAAGCGCCAATGTACCGTGTGTAAGAGTAGATCTTACATGATCTGGTGGATTTGGGCCTCGGCGAGTGAAATTAAAGAAGGTTAATTTAGCATCAACTAATATTTTAGTTGATGCTAAATTTATTAAAAAATATAGTTGATGCTAAAAATTTAAGTGTTCTAAGTGATAATGCCACTTAGAACAACTCGAAGTTTGACAAAAGGGGCGATTAAGAGCTCAGGCATAGATAATGGTGACTAAAATTAACAAAGGGACACCACACCTGCAATAAGGGCAAGGAGCCTAGCATAAACCAAGCAATAGGAAAGGCTTAGAGGTGTTGAGAAATAAGTTAAGTGAAATTTTGTATTAAAACTGAATTAGAAGGGCTTCGAGAGTAGAAGATTCCCTTAATGTCAGAAAGAATTATACATATATATATTAAGTAAGGAAGTCTACCCTGTTAGAGAGCAAGAACAAAAAGTAAAATTGTTAATTATGCCTATACTGTTCACCAAGAGTAAGTAAACATAATGAGATAACTAGATTAGAATCGGCTAGTATATGTTTGAGCTGTCTTCATTTTGAGAAGTATTTGTAGATATTGCACTTATGAAGTCTATGATATGTATTATGATGTACTTGTAAATATTATGACATGTATTAAAGCTGTTTCAAAATTATAATATTTGTTTGTAATTATTCATAGACTCAGACACTGGCTTGTCGACATAATTAGGTTTTATCAGGACCGAGGGAAATCACAACGCCCTCTGGACCGGGAATTTTCTGATTTAGTTACAGCAGTCAGGTAGCGCAAGTGGGTATCCGAGGTTTGAGAGCACTTCTCTTTATTACTGTTTATCTCATTAATTGAGTAAGTGTATTAATAGAGATAGGGAAAACAAAATAAGACCTCCACCTCCCACGTGTGTGTGTGGGGGGGGGGGGTTGTTTCCAGATCGGTCTGTTTCTCGCTTAGGAAAAAAGTTCTACACTCAATGCCGAGACTGGATCATAAAGGTAGCCCACAATAAAGATTTGCCTCTACCCGGATTATGGTAGAGACAAATCATGTCGTTCATTCGAACTAAATCACGAATTGGCCAGTTCTGATAATCAATTTGATTTGAATAATAAATCCAACTGATCAAATCGACCAAACTGATCGATTCCACAGTTCGGCCATTTTCAAAGTACGGAAATTGATATTAGCCCCTTCTCTAACCTTCCAAAGATACTGGAAGATATCGTTGGAAAATCTTGCAAAGGAATATTATAAGAAATTGCGGGCTAAGGGAGCAGAGTAGGGACAAGGATTTTTTTCCAGTATGCTAATACAAAGAAGAGAAGAACCGGTCAGATCGAACTCTTGTGTAATGGGCGCAGGAGAGTTTTAGATAGATAAACTCAGCTCCTGATGTTGCGGATGAATTAAACAGGTACTTGGCACCGATATTTACAGAAGAAAGAACCATTAGTGGTGCGGAGAAACTGTACGAATTAATGTGGAAAGCATGAAATTAGCAATACTGAATTCAGAAGATTATTAATTATAAAAACATTTGAGCTAAAGGTGAATAAAGCTCCTAGAATTGATGGCATACACCCAGTTATTCTGAGGAACGTGGTAGAAGAGTACATAGAACCATTAAGGTTAATTATAAGGGCATCTCTGACTAAGTAGACATTCCTTGGATTGGAAAAGTGCCAATTTATCGTTAACACATAAAAGCAGTTTGAAGAGTGAAGTGGGTAACTACCGACCAGAGAGCGACTTCAGTGGTAGAGAAAATCATGGAATCAATTATCTAGGGTGCAGTATTCGAATAGAAATGCCACTCTGAAGGAAAGACGGCATGGGTCTGTAACGGGAAAATCATGCTTAACCAACCTGGTGTGAAAACTCGCAACTTATAATAATATCCTCCCTCAATTCTTGGATCTTCTGATCAGAGAATCATAAAGGCGGCCAGCCAAATTGCCCACCTGTGGATCTTACTGCATTGAGAGGGAACTAGAGTTACAGAAGTCGCCCACAATATATAGTACTGCTATGGGATTTCATTTTTGATGTCAATTTTAACTCTTTTGTGGCCAGAAGTTGGCAAGCCATGATTTTAACAATGCAAAGATCATTTTAGGCGTAGCCTACTAGACCGAGTGGGCAGGAGCGGGAGTGCAGAAGCACACGCTCTTTGAGTAGACCGGGGTTCAAGCCCCTGAATACGGTCGATCTGCCAACCCGCACTGGACTAGCCAGGTAGATTATGGTCCATTTCCCCTCAGATGAATTGTTGAGGAGGCTTCCATCCTGCAGTGGGTTGATAAGGGCTGCACTTCTTTTTTTTTTTTTTTTACTAGAGTACTCTAGCGGGGAACTTTCAGCAACTTTGACGTCAAATGGGATAGATGCAAAATGACAAATCAGTCTTTACCCTGATTATTTTATTCGTCTCCAGGGATGTTGCTAGATTACTCTATTATCTTTTCCCCTATCCTTCCGTAAAGGGAGCAATAATCAACACGATCCCGTGAGAGTGCGGTGGAAGGTTTTTGCGCGTATATTTGTCTCCTCTTTCTGCGTTGGATTATCTTCGATAAAGTACTCGCCGCAGAAAATTATCACACATATTTAAATTAACATTTTTGAATACAGAATTTTTTTAACTTATGAACTTTGCACGCGAGTCGTTAATCGTCGGCATAATATTAACTCAACGTTTGCCGTGCGTGATTATTTTGCCGCTTTCTTTGTACGTTCGCTGCCTTTTGTAGGCCATCGTTGTACGTGTGGGGTGCCACAGGTCACTCTGAAGATCGAGTTCGCAGTAAAATGTTCCACAGGTGTTTGCTTACCTCCCCAACACTTTGTCCTACTTGTGCGTGACCTCGCAAGTACTCTGTGTACTCCGAAGAGGGGTAAGAATATAAAAAGGAACGACAGCAACCCGCCCCGAGAGCCGAATTTACTGATTATTCCTTACCTTTATAAGCAGCACCTGTTCCTGATTATACATGACAGCAAATAAGTCACGAGCTAATTCGCCGCCCTACCTCACGTCATTGTCACATGACTAGGTTTAAAAATACCGGTATTTGCATGGCCTTCCAGCCACTTCGTATATATTTTTAGAACAGAGTAAATCGTCACACTGCGCACTGAACGCAGATCGACGCGTTTCACCGAGTCACGATGTGTGTGGTCAAGAGGTCAATGAATATGCACCTTTCAGTAAACTGGGTTATCTGCGTACGTTAAGGGAAAAACAACTTGCGTGAATATTAGTCATATTAGTCTCTGTTATATCAGAAAAGTAACCTGGCAGCCTTAAAACTACAGCCGTCGCTATAGGAGGAAAGGATAAACAGGTTAAAGGCTCTATAATCCCCCCCCTGAATTTTGCTAACAAAATTTCTTTATAATATAAATGATCTCTTTTAATCCGCATTTACCATAAGCTGTTGTCTACCTCTCCCGCACGTCATCAAACCAAAGCCTTTCCGATGCCGTTGTCCACTTAATTTCCCACAACGTCGTTGAATCATTCCGTTCTTGGCGAGGGCTACCCATTCTCCGAAACTCTGCTTTTCAGTCAGTAAATGACCCAAACCGACTAACGAATACACACAATTTATAGAAAATTCATTCGATGCCTTGTGGTCTTAGATGCCTTTGTTCTTAAACGAAAAGGGGGGAAAAAACGAAACCTCGGCCAGCCCTATTACTCTCCTTTTCACGTAATTTGCAAAAGTGGATCACGTGACTATTACTCAATGATTCCGCGCTTGTTGGTAAGTAAATAGGAGTTAGCGAGCTACTCGTGACATCGATTTGCAAGGAACGTTAACCTATTAAATTTATTTTTAAAGAGTATCGCTTTAATTTTTTTTTATTACAAGCGCTTAGCACAAAATTCGTTTAAATAATTTAAAAAATAAATGATATAAAAGTGCACGCGCCTTGGGTGACTGCTGTTCAAGCCACATGATTACTAAATATGGTGCTGTTTCCTGTGTTCTCTCTATCTTGTGAACTCCTAACCTTATGTGGTCGTCCAGGAGTATTTGTTGTTGTCGTTTTTTTTTATTTAAACAGAAAATTTATTTTTATTTTTTAGTGATGGGCCAAAGGGGAAGGTTAGTGGCGATTCCCGTGGCTTCTTCGAGTGCGTCCTACTAGATTGCATTTGAAGCATTTCCAGCATATGTGGAACACTGCAGGAAAATGCTGGCCACGCCTGGTCTAAGACTATATGGAAACGAAAAGTGTGTGCGCACACAGTTACAACGAGGAGGGGGGAGTTTCACGGCGCTTCATGCAGTCAGTATGCGAAATACATCTCATTAGGACTAGTGACGGCCATGTTATAGATGAGGTAAAAACAAATGCAAGAACATCGGCAAGCAAAAGTCATAATGGCACTGCTCAGGGCCTGATTTTAGCGAGGCGTAGTAGATCCAGCGCCCCAAGGTTGAAGGGGGAGCCCCGGAATGATGCAATTACTTTGATCCAGGGGCGCCGGAGATCTTCTTTTAGGGGGTATAAAAATGTATCCCAGGAGTTGTTGTAAAAGCTTTTTTACCAAACAACGCTAATACCTTCGCTGCACTTCGGCAGTGCCGCGGTTTAAAATCCTAAGAAGACACCCCCTTCCCAAAATGGATTGAGCAGAATTATGAGGAATGTTGTTGACGAAATCGATGCGGCTGATGGCGTGCCACAAGAAATGCACATCGTCCGCTACAGTGTCGTCACGAGAACTAAACGTTCCATGGTAGCCGTTACCAAATTTCTTCAATCCTTCATGCAATGATTCTTATTAAATCCACATGCTAAACCCTTAATTCTATGTGATCCAACAGGGCATCAACTTCTCCGGCTTCCTGGTTAGGATGGAGGTGGATTTTGGAACATAGTATGGGCCCTTGGGGATCGATTTCGGATAAGGAGTATGAATACCCAAAATTCTCGGGTATGAGGAACATTGCCACCACGTGTTACTTTTCTCTTCGATACCCACCCATATCTTACTGTTTTGTGTTGATTCATAGCACACTTCATAATTGGACCATTCTTCTTCGACGAGGTTCGAGCACATGGTACCGGAAGGTCTATCATTACGGTTGAGCGTTATTGTGATCTTTACCACCTACCGTATGATGTCTGCCCTTCGAGAGATGTTTGCATGTAACTTTCTTATGCAGAATGGAGCTTCACTACTTTGCTGGTAAAACAGTTGCTTCGGAACCACATTCTATAATAACTACATCACTACCTGGCATCTTTCCAAACTTGTCAACCAGAGACTTCAATCTTTGTGACTTCTGATTAGCGAACACAGTTTATCAAGGCAATATTCAAGCTCTTGCTGATATTAAGGAAAGCATCGGAAGACATGCTGCCAAAATTGCCCTACGACCACAGTTGAGTACCTCTTACTGCGGCACATTTGTATTACAAATAGTTTTCACATCGATAGAAACTATAGCCCCCGTCTTATGATTAACGTCTTGTGGATTATTTTATTTATTTTTTTACCGCTACATAATGATTAAAGCTTAACGATTCTAAGGATCACTGTTTTCGCTTTCTGCCCCCCCTGGGACCCCCCCATTGTTTACAACTGGTAGATTCCTCATACTGTGTTACAACTTGATCAAATAAACTGAGCTGCGTGTTGTTTGCATGCAGCATCAAATGCGCGCCGATGTCACTCTTTGGAGCCATTCGTTTCCTCAGGGTCCACGCTCTGTCTATTCCAAATATGGATGATTCGTGGTTTTCACCTACAGGCAGCCGAAGTGACGCACTTTATAACCGCCCTGCATTCACTAACACACACTTAGTATATTAATTAATGTCGACATGGAGAGAGAGAAAAAAAAAACATTTACGAAGAAGTATTTTTTCCTCCAAAAGATTAAGTTAGTTGATAAGCCTCAGGGTTCGTAATCCTCTTTCAAAGTTGACAGTCTTCCATAATTCACTGTGCGAACGTTCCCATGGAAACCTCTACGAATTCGAGAGAAAAGAACTGTGTACTCACCTGGTAGTTTTTATGAGTAGCGTTTTCATCAAGGTTAGCGGGTCAACTGTGTGCGGGGGTGGGTGGAAAAGGGGAAAGGACCGGGCGGAAGTGTTTTCAGACTGTCTCGAACCATTTCAGATACCCGTTTCGCTGTATTTCTGCAGCGAGTGGGGAAGTTGTCTTTCATTGACACCAGTGTGTCACCCATCGCACGACACAGGTAAGCAACCTTTTCATAACGTTGTAGCAGGAAGCAACTATTTATTTTCGATGTAAGAACACGAAACGCTGCGCAGTTAGTCAGGATATAATCAGAGCCGAGTCGGGATATACGAGTAGTTTATAGCCATGTATTTTGGTGTTTTAGGAGTTATTTACATGTTTAGTAGCGCATTTTAACGTATCACTCTCTGATTTCTGCAGCAGCACGCATTCGTGATAACGATTTTCCACAAGGTGCGCATTCCACAGACTACTGAAACAATGTGCAATCGAGTCAGATAACGTGGGACATAGTCGTGTTTGAGGGGAGGGGGAAAACCGAGCGAAAGTATAATTTACAGTAACCAAATTAAGCGCCCTGATTTTGAAAAAAATAAAAATAAAAAATTCATGACGAAGTACTTTTCTATACACGAACCTTCCTGTGCACTTCGAACTTTTAGTTGGGAGAAGAACCTCCGCGATGTGTCTTTGCTATGTAAATGCCATTTTTGTCACGTTATTCTGTAAGCAGCAACGGTCCTGTTTGGCGTATTAGCACGAATTTCCGCAGGGAGGATCACTATACATCGTATTTAGGTTAATCACGACGCGCGAGAATAAACTCGGACAATAGAATTTGTTTCCATAAATTAATACAGAAATAGAGTAAAGAGGGTAATAATTCCGAGAGCGGCAGAGGAAGGACTATCTGCTGCCCACTGAACATTACAGAAAGCAGCTCAATGAAAACATTGTCCCTCGCGAAGGGATGGGGGGGGGATGATTCTCGAGGGATCTTTTAAAATGTTTCGGAAGAACTTTTGAGTTTTATTTCCCACACTACTGAATATAATAAACATTACTGAACCATAAAGAATTTCCAACAAAAAAAAAAAATAAATAAATAAAGACGTCGGCCTGCTATACAGACAGCACAACCTCGGACCTATTTCAAAACTGTTAATAATTTGTCCTATTAATATAGTGTACATCCTATTCCATGTAGCCTCTATGGTTATCTGTTCCCCATACGTTAGCATTAGTAGTGACAAACACGATGAAGCTTATAGAGCATCAGGAAAAAAAACCTCCCACATTACCTGTCCATCCCATCCTCCAATAATTTGTCTAATTCTTCTTCAAAACAAATGAGCATTAGCGATAATCCCAAGAGTTGGAAACATTACATTTTGCTAGCTCAGTGCGGAACTACTTCTGAAACAGCTATAAAAGTGACTCGCTATATAATAGGCTTCTTGTATTAAATGGTACAGTTAGTTGTGGGGGAGGGGGACAAAATTCGGTGATGCCTCCCTCTAAGAAGTGTTGGAGGTTCTTGCTCAGGGTATCCAACTTTTTTTGGCTAAAGACCAAAAAAGTTGGACACCACTGAGTTATACAATCTTTTGGCCCTTGGCCAAAAAAGTTTGGACATCCTTGAGTTATCGAATGTATTTTTAACATTTAATAATTAAATATGAAATCCAATGATTATTGCGTGACACTAATACCATTCTTATTACATGGTTATAACAATATTGTTAAATACTGAGGAAGATACATAAAGCAATGTAGAATAATCGAGTATTATAGAAAGGTTATTTTCAAAAGTCAGTGTGCAGCTATAATTTGTGACCGGTTAGTTGGTGGACGCATATCACGGCTGCCGACATGACCGCGGTCGGCACAACGTGAAGAAAAGCGCCGAACGCGGAGGGTGGTTTGGACACTCCTGCGATAGCTCAAAGCTATTTTTACTACCAGAGATAATCTGACCTTCGCTGTCGTCCTTGACTTCACATTCTGTCTCTTTACCACAAACAACATCATATGACTTCTTAGCTTCTTCACTCTTATCGGCAATTGTCGGAGAATCTAAGAGGAACCTAGTCCGAAGGTACACAAATTTTCCTTTGACCCTTGTTTCTGAGGCTATCTGAAATACCCAACCCCTCGCCCCGTTAAGAAAATCTAATACGATGTAAAAAGGTACAGAATACCATTCTACAGCAGATCAATCACTGATGACACTCTGGTTTATTAAGCTGTCTTCCGTCTGCTGTTTGTTTTCCTCCTTATCAGCTGGGAACTTTTCAATTAAGGACTCCATGACTATGAACTGTATCCGTCGATAGACATATGACTTATGATCTGTCAAAGTCTAATGACCTGGCCCAGATTGTAGTTTCGTGAGGACACTTGCAACAGTCGGAAGGAACGATGGATTTCAAAATGGCATTCACGTTGAGAAGGAAAGTCCCTCCAAGAAATTCGAAGAGATTTTCTTTTCGTAAAATAATCAAAAATTAGAATTTGTTCACTAATAAAGAACATTTATTTCTGTCATGGGTTGGCTGTCGTGTCTACATTCAGCATGTGCGTCTTTTTAAACCATAATTTTTTTCCCGCTCATGTAAAAAAGGCACAAAGAAAGTGAAGAGAGGAATATTCAAGAATTTTTCGGAATGTGGCTTCTAAATATGCCTCAACGTTATGCGCACGCAAACAAAATCAAAACGATTTATCGCGCAAACCAAATGTTAACATCTGAGCAGCGTGGAAACGTGCTCTCGAGTTTCCGTGCACAAAAAATTATTCCTTTTTAAAAAATTAAAACATAACCAGTGAGATACAAAAATAAAATCAAAACAGTTCTTTAGAGGAGAAAAGGTCTCTCGTGCTCCAGATGCTCTTGCACGTACCACTGCCTAGTAACTAAACACTATTTCCCATTCACTTTTCTCCACTATTCGTACAGCGTATCAAATGACAGATTTTTGAACACTCGTTACATGGGTATACTCTACACGTACGTGCTGCTTCTTCAGGAAAAATGTCCGATTACAAAACAGATTTAGGACGATTCCGTCCTCACAAAAGAAAAAAAGCAAAGGTGTGTATAATAAAGGAAGATCTATTCGGTTTAAGAGGACAAATTGAGTTTCGACGGAAACGCTGCACTAAATGTAGTGAAAGAACACCACACATGTGTAAATCGTTAACTGGAATTGAATTTCAAATATGCACTACTTGAGATAAGTTCCGTGTACCTATCCACTGTTTCTAAAATAAGGGATACGTTACAGTTAACTGCAGCTTATAATAATAAAATATTAAGTAAATCAATTCCCATAAGTTTTTGACGGAAGGGTTTCTCGAATTCAGGCGTTTTACACAAGATTTTCACATCTTGTGTGGTCACTAGCCACTGGGCTACATTCTTGGCTGTTGCGCAGAGGAAAAAAAAAAAATGGTCAAGATTAGAAAATCTTATATGGAGTCACTAAATTAAATCGAATCGTTCTTTTTCATTCTAAATGGAAAAAATGCGTAGGAGTACCATGTTTGATACACAAGGAAAATGCAAATATAATCTAAAGATGGAACTTCATCAATGAAAGCCTGAGTACAGATACAGAAGGAGATGAAGTTATACAACATTTGGAGTAAATATACGCCAAATGTTTATTTACAGCTATCCCATTCATCATTCTTTGCGCTGGATGAAGAGAGTTGCATAGTGTGCATAGTGTTAGGGTCAGGCGCCACCTGTGATTTCTCACATCTGCGCCATATGTACGCTGTGAAGAAATACAGAACTACTGTAAATGCCAGAAAAGTGTTGTCTGTTGTATATGACATATTGCGTTAGGTTCTGTTGGGTGTCCTGGCATTTGGCCGCAGGGCCCCTGGTGGGACCTCACGTTGCCCGCACACACCGCTAGGAGGTAGCCAGGCTGCCCATTATTCTCTGGCTAGTCTCCGCCAGGGTCGCCTGAGCGTCCTGGACGAAGACCAAGTTAAAAAAAAAAAAAAAAAAAAAAGAGAAGGGAAGAGAAGGTCTGGGGAACAAGAGGAAGAGGGATCTGAATGTGAGGAACAAGCTAAAGTGGACAGATAGAGAAGGCAGTCCACCCGAGTAAGGAGAAATAGGGGATGGGTAGAGGGATCAAAAGTCACAGGGGCAGGCGCCACTGTGCGAGTGCCAAAGGCCAAGCACTCTCTGGGAGTCAGCTTTTCAAGGAGTGCCAACCATGATGATGCCAGCATAGTATTTTAATCTTCAGTCTTACTCTTTTATCAGTTGGGAAAATGCTATCCGACCCCAGTTTGTGTTTGCACTTGAGGATCGTTGTTCTCAGCAGCTCTAAGTTCAGCAAACTTTGCCCGTCTGATGGTAAAGACAGCTTGTGCGTAACTCGTTAAGGCTTTGTATGTCGTTTCATTCTGAAGCAGGTATGTTTCATGATTACGAGGGTTCTCCTGGATTTCAGTTAAAAATTTGAGCCTACAATCATCGTAAGCAGGGCACTCATACATGAGATGCCCCCATGACTCCTCTTCGCCACAGTGGCAGAATGGATTGCTTTCAATTCCCATTGCTGTCAATTTTTGTTGAAAGGGCCCATGTCCTGTGATCAGGAATGTAACTTGCAGACCAGGTGAAAACCAGGAAGGAGACTTCGGGAAAGTCATGTCAATGGATGGGAGGAATCTTCTGGTAATTTCTCCTTTGGGCGTGGTTTCCCATGAATGCTGCCAAATTCCTTGAAGGTGTGTGAAGATACGTTTTCTTTCCTGTTTCAGGTCATTGGTAAGTTGCAGTTGAAGATTTAACAACTGTGTCGGAATTCCCTTCTTTAATCGATGGTAAAGTCCCCTTTTAATCACCTCAAGATAGAGTGGCAAGCATCCAGTAATAGCCTGTAGGGCAGGGGTGCTGACAGTGCGACATGCCCTGCAGATAGATAACATCATGAATCTTTGTATTGAGTCAAGTTTATGCTTGTTCTTTTCCAGGATAGCCTTTGTACACCAAACTGAGGCTCCATAACACACAATTGGGAGAAACGCCGCTTTATAGATGAGTGACAAAGCTTTATGCTTCAAACCCCAGTCCGCTCTGCTGACTCTTCTTATCATAGCCGTATACTTTCGGATTTTTGTGGATAAGTACTTCAGATGAGAGTGAAAGGTAAGACCGGTGTCAATGTAGATTCCCAGGTATTTGACTTCTGTGTAGAGACGTATAGGGATGTTATTTAACTTCATTGTTGGAGGCCTGCGTATTTGTAGCTTTCCTTTGAGGAGAATCGATTTTGTTTTCTCACCAGAAATTGAGAGGTTGTGGAGTGCTGCCCAGTTTTGGAGCTTTTCCAGAGCTGTATTTGCTTTTGCTTCCAGTGCCGCTCTTGTGTCACCTTGCACCACCAGAACAAGATCATCAGCGAAGGCTAAGGGTCTGGCTCCACCCAGGTCAAACCCCAGGAACTCGTCCAGAACAATGGACCAGAGAAATGGCCCAAGGACAGAGCCCTGGGGGCAACCCCGGTGAACGCATCTTGTCATAGTCTGGTATTTGTTTACAACTTGTAATTTTCTATTGCTGAGATAGGATTTTAGACTATTGTATAGGTTTTTGGACGTGTTTGCCTGCCGAAGCCTCCGAAGGACACTGGGCCACCACAGTCGATCGAAGGCACCAGCAAAGTCCACCATGATGGCTAGAGTATACTTTGAAGTTGTATGTGTGGCCTGGGTAATCAAGTTGTGTATAGCGTCTTCAGTGCTGGAGCCTGTCTTGAATCCAAACTGACATGGTGAGGTGAGTTGCTTATCGGTATAGCAGATGGAAAGGCGATACAGCAGAAGTCGTTCTAGAAGCTTGGCCAAAACGGAGAGCAGAGCAATTGGTCGGTAGGAAGCAGGAAGTTGGGGCGGTTTATCTGGATTTTTCAGGATCAGCTTGAGAGTAGCAGTCTTCCAGGGTACAGGGAAAGTTCCTTCAGCAAGGCACCTGTTGAGGAGGCTCAAGAGTGTGGTGGGATAGACTTCAGCGAATTTCTTGACTACGTCGACTTCGAGTAAGTCAGCACCAGGCGTTTTGCCATCTTTCATTTTAGCCAGAGCCATATTCATCTCTAACATAGTGAAGGGCGGTTCCGTAGCCTCTGGCTGATAAGCTTGATTACTGTCGATGAACTGCTGCTGCTCCAGTGACATCGCTGTAAATTCAGTAGGGTAAATGGAATCAAGAATATTGTTTATTGAGTCAGACCAGGTAAAGGTTGAAGAGCCATCCGGTTTGAGAGTTGTACTAAGAACCTCACCTCTAGGCAGCCTATTGGTGACGATGCGGAACACGATGCCCCATGGGTCTTCATTGCCAATAGTAGAGACCAGGGTGTGCCATGATTCCTTCTTACACTTACGAATTTCCTTGGTGTACATGTTTCTAACTACCCGATATGCCTCCCGGGCAGCTTCAACCTCATGTGGGGGAAGATGAGCACGTGCACGTTGGTAAGTTTTCCTGGCTTGTTGTGCCCTCTTTCTTAAGTCCCGAAGGTCTGTATTCCAC
The DNA here is from genome assembly GCF_048544385.1 of Mastigoproctus giganteus. NCBI lineage: Eukaryota > Metazoa > Arthropoda > Arachnida > Uropygi > Thelyphonidae > Mastigoproctus > Mastigoproctus giganteus. The sequence continues at coordinate 162,655,673 of NC_143583.1, read as the reverse complement.
CAGGGGACAGCATAGCGGTATGGCCTCCTACGCGGAATGGACAGATCACAGGCACTTTTGATGATGGTAGTAATATTGCGTACACAGTGATCTGGCGAGAGTGAAGCCGGTAGAGGAACATCATCCGGTAGCCTTCTGGACAGTTCCACAAGGAAGCGTTGCCAATCCGCTTTTTTGGTATTATAACGCACAATGTCCTTTGGAATCGATGCGACGCGTTCCACCGAGCGAACAAGGGAGAATGTGATCGCTCTGTGGTCTGAAGTGGTCCAGGACTCCTGGACCGTCCAGCCGGAAAGTTTGTTGGCTAAGTCTCACCTGAAGGGAGTTGCAAGTAAAGACTTTCACCGGAAAGTCTCACCTGAAAAGAGTTGCAAGTAAACCAGAAGAACGGTAGAAATGAAGAAGAAAATTAACAAGGAGAGGCTATTCCAATTTGTCTCGCTAATGATCTTGTAATCGCGAAAATGATTACAAAATTTTAACAGGAGTATTCATAAATTCAGTAGTGTTGAACGTACGGAAAATGAGAGATCTGTTGATAATAGACTACTGTATATTATTATGAAAGGAAAAGTTTGTGAGAGTACAAATGGAAACCAGAAATAGATAGTGGTGATGACGACACTTTATTACTTTACCTAAAACAGTGAAGAATTTTTTCATAGACAGTCGAAATAAAACTTTGAAAGTTGTGTTGCTTCACAATGGGAATATACACCCATCGCTTCCTGTTGCACACACTATTCATAGACTACGGAAATGTGATGCAGAGAGAGAGATCCAAGTATGACCAATATAAATGGATTTCTGTGGGGACTTCAAGATACTGGGGTTCCTTCTGGGTTTGCAAGGTGGTTTCACTAAGTTCCTCACCTTACCTGCCTCGGTGATAGATCAGCAATACAGCAGAAGAGAATGGTCTGTTACAAATGAGTTGCAACCTGGCGCACACAATGAGTAAACAGTCCCTTGGTTCCAAGGGACTGCCATATCTTCCATGATATGCTTCCACCACTCCATATCAAGTTGAAATGAAACGGAATGTGGAATGCCAATTAAGCTATTGCTTATGTCAATTAAGCTATTACACTCTCACCTAGATTTTTTTTCAAATGAAATCTGGGCAATGCTATTATTAAAAGCAGTTTATTGAATCAACAACGGCCATTCGGCCAGGAGGTGTTCCATCTTATAAATAAAATAATACTTATTATTTATATTAAATACAATCCCCTACAAGTACAAAATCAATTTCTTATATACACTGCATCAACAAACTTAAATCACATTATTACCTGATATATATTGATAGGTAATGTTTACAAATTTGGGTAACCTAAGGCTAGATAAATTATATAGCCTTGCTTGAAGCGGTAGCCGCAGGTCAACCTGGTTGCGTCCTACTATCTTGGTGTCCTGACAATATCGTCGATTCTAGCGACATCGATGCGACCGGTTATAAATTTTGCTAGTGTTTGGATTGAGCGGCAATCTGTAGTGTAGAGCAGCGATTCCACTGGGACATACAGTCAACGGAGAAGAGGTGTCAAAGAAGATGGGATGAATGGGCGACCATGTCTGGTCTTTTTCAAGCCACTTTAAAAAGGAATTCAGAAATTTAGCCAGCTGACTTTAAAAAAGAAACAAGGGAGGGAATATATAACTGTGGAAGTCAAGAAATGGACTTTTCAACAGTAAAATTAAGTAGGGTCTAATGAATATGGCGTGGCCAGGAGTGTGTGTGGGGGGGGGGGGAGCTGCGGTAAAACGTGAGGCTGTCAGAGCACTACACGCGTATTGGGGGTCGCCTCATACGATATGGCGCCAGCAGTTCGAGAAGGCCAAAATGTAATCCTTGTTTTGACTCATTATGCATGTGCTGCATCGTATCCAAATATCATCGTAGGGGAACATGGCGACCAGGTTTTTTAGATAGACCTAGGAACACTTATACGTATGGGTGGGGGGGGGGTATATTCCCTCTCCCTTGACGCCACTACTGCATGTGAACAAGAACCCAGAAAAGTATTTGTAACGTGATGCTCGTTTATCAAAATTATTGACCGTAATGAACAAATAGTTTATTTCTAGAACAAAACCTTTTTAAAAATTTGTTAGATAGTGAATCGCGTAAGAGAGGTAAGGACTGGCCAACTTTGAAGCAAAATAAAATCCCTAGAGATTAGGAACCTGAAATATTTTTTCTCGAAATCTTAACACGGAAATTCGACCTTAGAAAAAGGCAGTTCACAAAAAAAAAAAAAAGCTTACAAAACTCAGCTTAATCCAAAACTAAAATTCAATACTGCCTTTATAATAAAACAACAAATTTCAAACAACAGAAATGCGATATCTGTTAAGTGGTAAAGAGACAGGAAGAAACAATGAAATTGATTAATTTCGACAGTAAAACTCTAAAAACAATCAAAGAAGAAACCACGCTGTGATGGTTTGATCCCTTAATCGCATGGAACAAAAGAGGTATCCCAAGCCCAGGACGTCCGGATAAACTTTGTGATGAAACTAGGTTACGAGGCCGATGCAGACAGAAGTGGGAAGACAACGTCAAGAAGGAGGTGAAGACAGTTTAAATCTGAAATAAGCGAAAGCGTTGGTCAAATGGGAAAAAACTCTCCATAAAACCTCAATACCAGTCTTGCAGAAGAAGAATGCCTAAGGAAATAAGTTAATAAATACATTATTTTTATCTACAAAATTTGCAATACGTAAAATATACAAAAATCGGACCGAAAAATCTTGTCTGCTAAACTAAAATAAATTTTCTGTTTATATTGCGGGATGGCCACGTAAGGTCAGAGGAGGTACACAAGATAGAGATACAAGAAGGTTATTGTATTTAGTAGTTACGCGAATTGAACCACAGTCACTCAAAATGCGTGTACAGTACTTCTGTACTCTTCTACTTAACCACTCGGTTACGGCGGCATATATATTGTATACATTTTTGTTCACGAGTCTCATCAAAAGCATAAAACAGTGAGAAAATAACACTAAAATATTACATTACATTCGTAATGTAAATATTACATTACGTTATATCACAAGCCTGCAATAAGGAAGGCATCATAAGTATTGTACTGTAGCATACATTAACACTTCCATTATAAATTTATAGATCACTGTTTTGCAGGAGAACAAAATTATTTACACAGTCATAAAAGTGAACATAATAAACAGAACATCACGCCGTATCTATGAAAAATCAAACAAATAAGGCACAATACTGAAAATCTCATTAAGCACAAGATTCATTTTACGTTCATTAAGGTTAATTAATAAATTTCATATTTTACTAATGGGAGAAATAGCATAAAGGCTTAATTTTCAGTACTCACCTCAATTTATCTGCTTTGTTATATGATGTTAAAGTGGAATAGTTTTAAAACTAATTAAGAAATTTGGTTAAAATTAATAAATAGAGACGGAAACATTAAAAAATCTGTGATTAAAAGTAGCCAGGAAAGAAGTGCACATCTTATTCCTGGTTGTCTTGAATAAAATATTAAAGTATTTTAATATTTTATGTATAAACTATATTATGTATAAAATATTAAAGCATTTAACCTTAACTTTAATATTTTATACAAGGTAACCAAGAATAAGATGTGCACTTCTTCCCGGGCTACTTTTAATCACAGATATTTTAATGTTTCCGTCTCTATTTATTAATTTTAATCAAATTTCTTAATTAGTTTTAATCCTATTCCACTTTAACATCATATAACAGAGCAGATAAAATGAGGTGAGTACCGAAATTTAAGTCTTTATACTATTTCTCCCATTAGTCTAATAATCACTAATTCTTATACGATACTTTAAGAGATTCAATCAATCACCAAAATCGTTTCATATTATAATAAGGTAAAGTTCATTGTCCTTGAGGTAGTCAGAGACATTCCTTCAGATATGCCAGACAAGCTGTACTTGCTACCTGGGAGTCTAAAACGCTGATGGAACTGATATTCGGGTGACACTGAAGTCAAGTGGACCCAATTTCGGCGAAGTCCGGACGGTCTGTGACAGCCAAGTACTCTGCTTGCACCTTCACGATGGTGGGACTGTTAGTAATCCTGGGTATAACCTCCATGCACAAGTACATGGTGGATAACCACCCAGGTGTGAACCAACGTAGTAGTAGTGGCATGTGATGCAAGAAAGCATGTGTATGAGCTTATGCAGCATCAGCCAAAAAAAAAAAAAAAAAAAAAAATCACACCATTCCCTCCAAATGCCTGTCCAGTTCCTCCTTAAATTAATTCAACCTATCAACCTCCACAACGACAGATGGAAGTTTGTTCCAGCAATTAACCACCCGCTGGATAAAGGCAAATTTCCACACATCTATTCTACATCTGTCCTTTCTTAATTTGAATTTATGCCCCCTTAGGTTCGTAATCTGAACGAGTGGAAGGATCCCATCAGAATTCAGCATGCTCAACCCATTCAAGGCCTTATACACCTCAATCAGATCACCGCACAGGTGCCTAGTCTCAAGCCACTGCAATTTGCAGAACTTAAATCTCTCTTGGTAAGAGGATCCCTTCATCCCCCTCACCAATCTTGTTCCCTTCTCTGTACACGCTCAAGTAAATCGACATCCTTCCTAAAATGAGGCCTCCAGACCTGTACGCAGTATTCAAGGCGTAGCCTGACCATTGCCTTATACAGAGGAATAATCACCTCCTTTTCCCTGCTAGCAAAATTCCTGTATATTGTTGAGAATACCCCGTGACCTGCCCTGGCAGCCTGGCTGCATTGCTCAGAAAACTTCATATCTAACTGCACAATTACTCCCAGGTCTTTTTCATTTTCTACCACCTTAAGTGTAGTACCACACAGTTGGTACGTTTCTCTGGGGTTACTTCAACCCATATGCAGTAATTTGCATTTGTCAAGGTTAAACTTCAGTTGCCACTTCTTAGCCCATCTGCCCAATTTATCTAGATCCTGTTGCAGTAGCACACTGCCATTACTGTCATTAACAACCCTGCCAACCTATGTATCATCTGCAAACTTCGACATTAAGCCTGATATACCTTCATCAATATTATTGATAAATATACAAAACAACAGTGGACCCAACACTGGACCCTGTGGTACTCCACTAATAACATTAGTCCACGAAGAGCAGCATCCATTGATTACCACCCTCTGTCTTCTCCCACTTAACCATCCTTTTATCCATTGTAGCAACTTACCCTTAATACCATTCTGCTCCAATTTGTACAATAGTTTTTCATACGCAACAGTGTCAAAAGCTTTCCTGAAATCCAAATATAAACGTAAGCAGAGGTCGAGGTGTGGCGTCCACACCACATGGAGGAATGTCGCCCCTCAATGTTACCAGGCATTACTAGGTGTTAGATGACTCATCAACCAGTGCAATACCACCACTTTGCTAATTGGAGGCTTGAAGTGGTGGAACCCATATTTAGTCTCTAGAGTTAAAAAAAAAAAAAAAAAAAAAATCCGGTCAACCCTTCCCTATCTCTTCCATCATGCTGATTTTTGAGGTTATGATGAATGTCGTGGCGAGATCCAATATTCCTTACATTTCGAGGGTACAGCTCTAAAACGGTATTCGCAGGCCGGCCGCTAGTTAGTACACCGGACCGAACCTATTGGTAACTCTCTAGGAGGCTTCCGGATCAGCTAGTGTATAATCTTGCTACCTCTACTCTGCCAGATAGTGACTGGAGGGAGTCTGAGTAGTGTGTATGCGGGGAGCATTGTGTCGAGGCTACGTTATGTCAAGGATCTAGGTATATTCTTACCATGTATACGCCATATCCAAAAATTTCATTACTTCATACAACATGTCCCACCCATTTTTTCTTACTATTGAATACACCATGAATTGTCAAACTAATAGAGCAAGCTCACCTGCGAAAAAGGTCTAAACCTCCCAAGCACTTCCTAATTCATTTCACAAATATACGTGGTCTCAAATCTAATCTGAACGATGTCCATTTCCACTTGCAGTCTGCCAAACACCCATGTACTTTTTCTATCAGAATCTCAGTTATTGGTTGATTCAACTACTGCTCATCTCAGATGCCCAAATTATTCGCTGTATGATTCCTTTCGCCTCAAAAGGTGGTACTTGTGCATATGTCCGTTCTGATATTCCCTGTCAGAGACTTTTTAGAATCTCCTCTCTTTGATCTTCTCTGGCTTAAAATCTCTCTACCTCATTTTGTCAGATTCATCTGTTGTCTCTACCGTTCTCCCAACTCCACTAATCACTTGGAGCTCTTTGATTTCCTCTCTTTGCAACTGGACTTTCTCCAGTCCAACTTTCCTAACAGTGAGGTAATTTTCCTTGGTGATTTTAATGTTCACAACTCCAGCTGGCTTTCGTTTTCTAGTCACACCGATCCAGCTGGTCGAGATGCTGAGGGTTTTGCAATTACTAAAGACCTTGCACAGATTGTTCATTTACCTACAAGAATACCGGACAATCCTAATCATACAGCCAACTCGCTTGATCTTTTTCTCACAAACAACCCTTCTAAGTACACGATGGAAGGCAGAGGTCCTTGAGGCACTTCAGATCACAACTTGGTAATTGTCTCTTCTCCAATGGAGCCTTTATCTCATGGCTATTCACAATCTCGTGTTGTTTGGCATTACAGGAATGCAAAATGGGATGACCTGCGAGATTTCTTTTCTTCTTTTCCTTTGTCGGATTACTGTTTTAAAACTTCTGATGTCAACGTTTGCTCAGATCGTCTCAGTGAAATTATTCTTGCAGGAATGGAATCCTTTCTCCCACATTCCACTTTAAAATCTTGTCCTTTATCTAAACCTTGGTATTCCAATTGTGAAGGCTGTTCAAGAGAAGAATGTTGCATATCGTAATTGGCTTGTTTCTAATTCTTCAGTTTCATTTTCTGCCTACACCAAAGCTCGCAACAATTGTAAAGCAGTTATTAATCAGTCCAAACTAGAGTTTGAACAGGCTAAGAGTAGAAAACTTGCTTCTTGCCCTAATAGTAGCCGAGCATTGTGGTCTCTTGCCAAAGCTATTGGCCACAACTTCTGCCCATCTTTGCTCCCACCTCTGTCCAAACCAGATGGTTCTGTTGTCACTTCAGCCAAGGACAAAGTTGACCTGCTAGAATCCCATTTTTCTTCCAACTCGTGTATTAATGTTCTTGGTAAAACACCTCCCTCCATTCCCAACACGCTCCATTCAATGCCTCCTGTGGTCTTCCGCCAAAAGGATGTTAGAAGGATTTTGACGAATCTTGGTGCTAATCTGAAAGCTCCAGATCCCGATGGTACTTCTCCACTTATTTTCAAAACCTGTGCTCCCAAACTTACTCCTATTCTTTGCCGCCTTTTTTCGCTTTCTTATTCCAAAGGTGTTTTTCCTTCTGCTTGGAAATTTGCTCAATACCAGCCAGTTCCTGAAAAGGGTGACAAATCCCTGCCATCCAATTATCGTCCCATTGCAATTACTTCTACTCTTTCTAAAGTAATGGAGAAATCAATTAACCGCCAACTCTTAAACTACCTAGAAACCTTCCGTCTGATCAACGATCGCCAGTATGGATTCCGTCAGTGTCGATCCACTGGTGATATTCTGGCTTATGTTACCCATTTATGGACTTTTTTTTTTTTTGGTAGTTGTTGGCGCATCGACTTCCATAATGCACTTCCCAAGGTTTTTGCAGTACTTTTATCCGAGCCCGAGGCGGGATTCGAACCCGCGACCTTTGGGTTGCTAGGCAGGCACTTTACCCACCCGGCATTTATGGACTAATTCAATGGAAAGGTTCGGTGAAACACAAGTAGTTGCTCTTGACATCTCAAAGGCTTTCGATCGTGTTTGGCATAAAGGTCTTCTAAACAAGCTTCCATCTTATGGTTTGCCAACTGTTTTTAGTAATTGGTTATCCATTTTTCTCTCTGATCGCTCACTGAGGGTGATGGTAGATGGCTCTCTGCCTTCTAACGTCTCCAGTACTGCCGGTGTTCCCCAAGGTTCAGTTCTTTCCCCCACTCTTTTCCTCTTGTATATTAATGACCTTCTTCCATTAACTGGAAATCCTATCCATAGTTTTGCCAATGATAGCACGTTGCATTCAACTTTCCATTTTGAGAAACCTTGCCCTGCTCAATCAGCTTCAAATTCTCGAAAATATGCTACCAATTCCTTAAATGCCGATCTTCAGGTAATTCTCCAGTGGGGCAAAGAAAACTTAGTTGATTTCAATCCTTTTAAAACACAGTCTTGTCTTATATCTCGCAAAAAGGATTCTTCTGCTCCTATGCTTATCTTTAGTGACACTCCGATTTTTAGACAAAATGATATATCTCTTTTGGGGATTACCCTGACTTCTAATCTCTCTTGGCACAAGCACATTAGAAATATTGCTTCCTCCGCGTCTAACAACTCGGTTTTCTCTTTCGCTCTCGGCGTTACTTTTCTTCCAAACAGCTGCTCACTCTGTATAAATCGCAAATCCGTCCTACCATGGAATATTGTTCTCATATCTGGGATGGTGCCCCCAAAACCTCTCTCAGGCTTCTTGATTCCATTGAGAAGGCAGTTAGGTTAATTAATGGTTCATCTCTAACGGAGTTTCTCCACTCACTGTCTCATAGACATACTGTTTCTGCTGCATGCCTCTTCTACAGATACTTCCATGGGCACTGTTCTTCTGAATTGGCTTCTATAATTCCCGCTCTCTCTTTCAAAAGAGTTCGAACATGTGCCGCCACCAGCCAACATGCATTTACTGTCCAACTTCAAACTCACAGAACCAACTTTTCATCTTCCTCGTTTATTCATCCAACTACCGTTTTCTGGAACAACCTTCCTTCACACGTATTTCTTGAAAATTACAGTCTACAGAAGTTCAAGTCCAATGTCAACAAATATCTTCTTTCGTCGTCTCAACCTCCAACCCAAGCACGGTACTAAGTAGTATAGGTTATGATACCTCTCGTGTTTGGGGTTTAAATTAAAAAAAAAAAAAAATTTCAACCTGATGTGACCTATGGCATTCAGAAATTGCTCCAAATTGTTGTTCCTCCAAAGTTTGTTGAAGTACTAGAAGGCTTAATGGACTATTTCAGTAGCACCTAAGTGTTCAGCATTTGTCGTCGCCTCCAGCTCTTCCTGACGGAATACTTCCTCCAGCACGCATCAGAACGATTCCTCACAGTTTCCACCAGAGTTATGGAATGTCCATCAGGCAGTCATTGATAACGAGGCTCGCACCAACAACTTATGCGAGAGTTGGAATCTTGGTTTCCATGGGCTTTTGGGGGCGGCATGACCACCCGACCATCTGGAAGGCAATCGAAAGTATTAGAAATGATCAGGCTCTTTTATCAACAGCCCTGATTAAGAATTCTCGTGGTGAGCCTCCAAGAAAACGATTCAAACGTGCTACAAAGAGTAGCAACAGCTTTCGAGAACCCATATCTGGACTATGTGAATGAGAGGAAGACCATGGAGGAATTTCTGAATGTCGTAGATCACAGCATCAGGTGGAAATAAAATGAACTTTATCTTATTATAATATGAAACTTGTTAAACTTAATGAACATAAAATGAACCTTACGCTTAATGAGATTTTCAGTATTGTGATTTATTTGTTTGATTCTTCATTGATACGGTGTGATCTTTTTATTATGTTCATTTTTATGATTGTGTAAATAATTTTGTTCTCCTGTAAAATGCAAGTGTTAATGTATGCTACAGTACAATACTTATAATTGCTTCCTTATTGCAGGCTTATGATATTGCAGGTAATGAATTTACCGTAATATTTTACATCTCAGAGAAGCTAGACCGGGGTTCGAGCCCGTCACCACCAAATACGGAGGAGGTGGAAAGGTCAGAGAATGATCACCACATATCCCGGAGCAATATGGCCTTAGTTGCTAATGCTCCTAAAAACCAAATAACAAACAATCTCAGAGAAGCGTTATTCTTAAAGAACTAAAAATAATAAGAATATATGGCTTAAAAATTTCGTATTATTATTATTATTTGTCTGGGGCGGGGGGGATTTGTCTGGACCCATCTTAAAGGTCCAGAGAGTGCCCCTCCATCCCCTCCTTCTTCCTATTTCAAGGCAGCTGTCCTCCTATCAAACATCTCTTGTGTCTTTCCTTTGTCCCAAATTCAAACTCTCGCCCCATTCTCCCTTTGATTTTTTTATTTTCCGCTTTTATCCCTTCCTCCAGTTTTGTCTTCCCCCCACCTTTCTCTATCGGTTCTTACCTGGCAAGCTCAGGGGACGTCCAGGGTTCTCCCCTGCCAGAAACAACACACCCCAACCCAACAATGCACAAACCCAACATTTACACATGCAGAATCTGGCCTTTACAGTGAACTGTATGCATTACAAAAATACTACGCGAAGTTGGGGATGATCCACGGTAACGCCAGACAATTAAATCTACTGAATGTCACTGTATTGTCGTCATTTTGCAGCGGAGTGAACAAGCATTTAGGAATCGCCTACACAGGACACAACACATTGCTTGTCCTTTTATAAAGTCAACTACTTCACCGATCTTTCCCCTCTTACACAGCTGTACACTGGCGTAAGGAAGGTTATTTGCTGTATTTCAAAATAATAGTGAATCAATCAATCGCAGAGACATTAAATAATAAACAAGGAATTCGTTTCCCGAAATCTGGACAAAGTCGTCTTCATTTCGATTAGTCTTCTGTTTTATACTTTTTGTGGAAACAGCTCCGTTGCATTTTACACATCGTATTATACAGTATTATTACTACGTGAGGAAAGAGTCCGTGGATTTTCGAAGCCACCATAAATGACCAGCGCTTTGTATAAGCGATGAAGATATCCTGCACTTGCGAGTCATTTCACAACGCTCAACTGGGAGCGACTCCAATTACGCAGCAGCCTACTGCGGCAGATGAACGCGGCGTACGTGTTTATGAGCCTAGAAGGAGATGATGCAGCAGGAAATGAAAGTTTCATCAGTCGCTGTGATTACTGAGGGACTCGACGCCAATTGACCTTTCGACCTCACAAGGTGCGTTGTAGTACGATGGGTTGACCTCCAACACCCAAAGAAGTGACGTTGTGTTCTTCGGTGGAGCGGTTTTTCTAAATAACAGTGGATGGTTGCTCTACTTTGCAGGCATTTCTCAGGTCAGTGTTTGTGACGTCATAACTGGTAGGCCAGCATCTGCAGTTTTTGTGAACCTACAAAGTGAGATGGACATCGGTGAAGAAAAATTCTGCTCATACTTAGTAACCAAGTTCAATTTCATTACAAATAGAGAAAAAGCACCCCGCTTTTCTGATAAGTAAAAGTTGCATGGGGGATGCACGTTCCGTGTCATTTCTGTAACGTTTGGTTATTTTACAGAACCATTCTTCGTTTGTGCCAGGAGCACAAACGAAGGATGTTTAATCTAGGTTTTATTAAAGCACATTATGCTTTAATATGACGAGGACGTCATATATATTCAAAGACGTCATGCAGGCATTAGAAGAAGAAGAAGAAGAAGAAGAAAATTAGAAGCTGGTGAAGAGTGGATAAACCATTTATTAAACTGCTGCTTCAAGAACAATCACATTTCGCTATTATGAATGATAACCTCATAACATTTTTCACATGACAATGTTAACGTGGGAGCTTAAAAACTGCTATCAGCTCTCGGGATCGGAAAATGAACTCGGACCTTCCTCTTTAGAGCCTAGGGGCGATAAAATAAACGGAGACCTTCACATGATCGGTACATCACAGAACAAGAAATAATTCTAACCATACACCCAACACTCTAGATATTTCCCTCACTAACAGCCCTTCAAAGCATGCAGTTAATGAGAGCCATCGCTTAAGTAGCTGATCACGGCTTGGTGATTTTCTCTTCTCCGATGGAACCCCTCCCCCCTCTCATAACCATTTTTTCAGTCTCTTGTCATTATGTCTGGATTTACTGCAGTGTCAAATGGGTTGATCTGCGTGTTTTCTAATCCTCCTTTCTTCAGTTGCACCACTGTTTTCAATCTCCTGATTCCAATGCCTTCTCAGATTACGTCACTGAATTTTTTGTTGTAGGGTTGAATTCTTTTACTCGCCATTCTACCCTAAACTTTCCTCCTTTATATAAAACCTTGGTTCCTCAAAGGAAAAAAAATAATAATAACAAATAAATAAAAAATAAAAATGTCCCGCACTTTAGCACATTTTTGAAGGGTTTGTTTTCAAATATGACGTTTTAAATATGACTTTACCGTCATATTTGAAAACAAACCCTTCAATTAATTCAACAACGCATCAATTGCGTAATCAGTTCTATGAACATTGTAACGCAATTCGTGTCATTGGAGAAGGGGGAAAAAAATTTTCCCGTCCTCTAATCGCTAATTTAATGCCTCATTAAAATCGGCAGACAGCAAACATCCCTCAGTTGTTGACCTCCCCTTATGAAATTATGTGTGCCACAATTACTTGTTTGAGTCCGTCTCACTTCTCCGTACTTTTAATCTGGAGTCACTGACCTCCTGGCGGCGCAGTTAATTATCAGCCTGCAGTTTCAGACAACAGCGCGCCGGTCTAAGCCACACATCGCTTAACACTGAGCCACGTTAATTGTTCATTCAAGTATGTAATAGCGACATTAGTAGAAACGGATGTGGAAAAACTTTTAAGACCTGATGTGATATATAACTCTTTTCCGTGCGCGTTGAAATACACACACCCCAAGGCGCCTATCAGCATATACACATCAAATTTAAGCTCGCATTTCGCTATTGACATATAGCGACATGTTCGTGTTGAACATTTTAAAACTAATATACCAATCTCCAAAGTGATTCTTTCTTGCACAATCCTACATGGTTACATCATAAATTTCTTCTGCTGCTGTCGCTTATCTCTAAAAATCATCCCCTTTTTCCTGTTCGCCACGCAGCTTCCCCCCCCTCTTCCCCCACCGCGAAGTTCGCACACTTTAGTGGGACGATACGTAGACATGTTAATCCCGGAAGACTTCATAGCAGATATTGATTTATAAGTAATAAAAAGGAATAAAATAATAGATGGTAAGTAGAGAGAGAAAATAAAGAATCAGAGTGGATTATGAGAGGTGTTGATGAACAGAGATAACTTATAAAGATTCATTACAAAGAGTTGACTGTTTAGAATTTATTCCAAAACAACTAAGGCGACGAAGTTGCAGTATAAAGTGTCTGTAAATTTTACAAGTCCGATGGTCGGTTAGCTTAACCATATGTTAATGTACAGTATGAAAAATCCAAGTTTCCCATCCATAGTTTTGCCGATGATAGCACATTGCATTCCAGTTTCCATTTTGAGAAACCTTGTGTTGCTCAATTAGCTTCAACTCTTCGAAAATCTGCTACAATTCCTTAAATGTCAATCTCCAGGTAATTCTCCAGTGGAGCAAAGACAACTTAGTTGATTTCAATCCTTCTAAAACTCAGTCTTGTCTTATATTTAGCAAAAAGGATTCTTCAGCTCCTGTGCTTATCTTTGATGACACTCCAATTTCTAGGCAAAAGGATATCTCTTTTGGGGATTACCCTGACTTCTAATCTCTCTTGGCACAAGCACATTACAAATATTGCTTCCTCTGCATCTAAAAAACTTGGTTTTCTCTTTCGCTCTCGGCGTTACTTTTCTTCCAAACAGCTGCTCACTCTGTATAAATCGCAAATCCGCCCAGCCATGCAATATTGTTCCCATATCTGGGGTGGTGCCCCCAAAACCTCTCTCAGGTTTGTTGAGAAACGTACTGTTTCTGCTGTATGCCTTTTCTACAGATACTTCCATGGGCCCTGTTCTTCTGAATTGGCTTCTGTAATTCCCGCTCTCTCTTTCAAAACAGTCCGAACACGTGCCGCCACCAGCCAACATCCATTTACTGTCCAACTTCAAACCCACTTTTCATCTTCCTCGTTTATTCATTCAACAACCTTCCTTCATACGTATTTCCTGAAAATTACAGTCTACAGAAGTTCAAGTATAATGTCAACAAATATCTTCTTTCGTCCTCTCACCCTCCAACCGAAGCACGGTACTAAGTACTATAGGTTCTAATACCTCTCGTGTTTGGGGGTTCATAAAAAAAAAAAAAAAAAAAAGCCAAGCATAATACAACTTTCGCACGAGGCCAGGTCACCTGCTCTAAAAACGCATAGTTAAAGTAATGCCGTAGAATGCATTCTCCTAGCCACGTACATAGCGTGCAAGAATGTTTAAGCAAAAGTTAATGATGCGAATTTTTACATTAGATAAATTCTTACACTCTGCAACGGACTTATTATTGCAGCATTACCACGTGTTACCACCAATTCTGAGTCGAACATCGCATTAAATTATAGAATCCCATTCACACTGCTGAAACAAATTGGTATTTGCGTGTATAGACATTTATTTAAAAGATGGTTGCGATTCCTAAATATTGTTTCTACAATTTTAGTTGGCTTACAAGTTTTATTTTATTTTAATACCTAATAAAGAAAGGGAATACCGTATTTTCTCAAATAGCTCGTGCCCTTGAATATGCCGAGCTCCTAATTTCTCTGCCTCGAATTATTTTCAATATTTCACTGGGAAAGATTGTAATCGCATGCCTTTAGTATTCACGTTTAGAGGAACAGATACACTACACCTTACAAACAACATTCACTAGTAAAGGGTGCCAAACTTGATACACGTACTTGGCGTGACCGTGTTTCAAGCATGCATGATCGGAGAATAAACAGAAAATTTATTTGTTTTAGAATCTCGAGCTGCACGAAGTAAGGAAGGCGGTTTCTGTCATAGGTTAAGTCAATCGGAAATCGCGCAGTCCTCATATTTGAACGAATCAAGCACGTTTCTAAGACAGAAAAACGTTGTCTTAGTAACGTTTCTTATCCAAAAGAGAGAATCTTATTTTTTTGCGTAGCGCAACATTCCAAGTGGCGTTTTAATAAATATCTGTAATAAACAAAAACTTCTTTTAGGCTATGGCAAGGCGAACGAATGAAGACGCCGAAGTTAATAAAACACAGAGTTTTCGATTCGCTTGTTCCCAACCTCGGAATTATGAAAGTGGTCCGTGGACAGAAAACAAAACAGGGATTTTACAACATCTCATTAACAGTGATGGGAGGTACGAGTATGTCTATAGCTGCTGCTGTTGTATGTTTTTAGAAGCATTAGCGACTAAGGCCATATTGCTCCGTGTATACTGTCTGTAAATTGCGTGTGTTCTGTAGTCGATTTTCTGTTTCAAAATCGACGAAAAAACCAGCTTTTTTTCGAGGAGAAAAAAATATGCTACCCTCGCCTCAGACCAACTAAAATTCCTCACGTCATCGACGGGAGTCGAACGCAGGTCCTTTCCACCAGGTGTGGGGAGGACGTCGATTCTACCAACTACGCTATCCGTAGGGCTATACTTATAGCAATTTAATGTACGAGTACACATCATTGAATTTAAAACAGTTAATACATTTGGATGTAAAGTTCATTTTATTTATTTATATATATATATTTTTTTTTTGGTCCGTGGCGTCTACCTCAAAAATAAAAGTGGTCTGTATCCGGAAAAAGATTGGAGATACTACCTGAGAATAAATTTCAAACCTTGAATTAAATTCGCAAATTAACCGCACACTCATTTTTTTTTTTTTTTTTTTAGAAATAAAAATCTGTGAAAGTTTCGTAGACATTTAAGTTGTACATAATCCAGATATGAAAGCGTATTTTATTTGTCTTGGAGATTAAATGTACTGAAATATATATATTAATTTATAAAATTATGCATACTCGTAGCTAAACTTATTTCAAATCTGTTTGTTTACACTGGTGAATGATGAGAGTGAAATTTATGAAATATTTTAAGGAGAACGCAAGGTATTAAAATTTGGGAACTTCTAGCGTAGGACAAAAACTGACTTTTTTTGTTTGTTTGCATGCGAAACTGTTCGAGTGTCTGTTACAAAAAATAATTGTCTGCCTAAAGAACACAGGACTTTTGCCAATAAAAATAAAACGGTTCACAATGAAGTAGAGTTGAAGTAATTATTACGTGGGACAGTTAGAGCAAACCGAATACACGTGATCCACGCGGGTGTTCGGCTTAAATATTCCCTGGCACGACCCGGGAGTAAATGTCTATTCTGAAAACTGAGGGAAATTTCTTGGAAAACAGTGCCATAAACAAAAAAACAAAAGCATCAACTAATATATGCTATTCTATAAACAAAGTTCCGAAAGTTTCTTAACTCTGTCTTCTAAAGCACGAGAGTCACAGGGAATCAGCAAGAGGAAATATAAGGAATAGAAATAAGTAGTGAATAGACAAAGCGGTGCAGCGTCCTACTCCTAAAAGGAAGTAAGCTTTTAGGGAAGATGGGAAGCCGATATAGAATGAAAAATTGACTCATCTAGAATTTTCATGCCGCAAGCTCAACAAAAAGGGGCGAGTTTGAGTATATAACAAAGGAAGAGAATTCCTTAATTAAATAACTATTAAATATTGGTATAGATACACCATAGATAGCTCTTAAACAAAAACTACGATGATAGTGTGAAAGGCATAATTTTATCTGTATCTCATATTGTGCTCATCCTTCACAACGAGTTACCAAGTATTGCACTACCTCAAATAAGTAACGCTTCACTAAAGAGAGAAGACTGTCACTTATTCTCGGTGGGCACCACCAAACAGACGACACCGTTTCAGAGCTTGTTGGCCTTTCATCGGTGGGTAAGAATAACCGAGAATAAGTGACAACGGGCTTCACTAATAGAGAAGTGTTACTTATTCGAGGTAGTGCAATACTTGGTGGCGCCTCCGTAGCACACGCTTCTGGATTAGACCGGGGTTCGAGCCTGTGACCACCAAATACGGAGGATGCGGAAAGGTCAGAGCCACCGCATATCCCCGGAGCAATATGTCCTCAGTTGCTAATGCTCCTAAAAAAAAAACAAAAAAAAAAAAAACCCAAATAACTAAGCAATACTTGGTAACTCGTTGTGAAGGATGAGCACAATATGAAATATAGTTGAAATGATGCTTTTACATTGCTTTCTTAGCTTTTGTTTAAGAGCTATATTTATTATATAGCTCTTATTATATTTATTATATAGCTCTTAAACAAAATAATATTTATTAGATAATTTTAAGCTCTTATAATATTATGCCTTGTTCCATATGGATTTATTAATTGAATAACTGACGCTAATTAAAATTGAGAGACTAAGACTGCTTGTTCCTTCTGATTTACATTCCAATTCATTATCTAAGTTGGCCTTTTTACTTATTTTCCTTCATTGGGACACTAATGTTTCAAACTGCGTAATGTCTTGATCAAAAACTAAATTTTAACAATTTCTAATAAATTCTCATGTACAATAAGACTGTCTTCCTTAATAACCTTTAAAATATTTACACTTTCTACGCTAGTTGTGGTAAGAAATTTCAACTCGTAGTATTTACCAACACTACCCATTTTCCACGTTAATATTAATTTTTTTTTATTTTCTTGATAGTTATCCATATATATAAGCCATTCCAAACAAACCAACAATTACTCAAATTCCTTCCACCCAACCTCGTCCCATTCCAAGCCATAACACTATAACTCAAATGTACACAATCATTTAGGAATTTGAAAAGCATTCTCAATTTATATCTATACCCCCCCCCCCCTTTTGTATGTTCTTCAGAAATAATGTCTCGAAGTCAATTAGATCTACTCAATTATATTAGCATTCAAAATTTCCCCTTTTTCTGTACCATATTCATCCCTTTCCACGTTTCCTCTCTAAGCATTTGATTTCAGATGGGATTAAATCAGCGACTTCATAACGTTTACTGCCCTCCAAGGACCGTTTAAATGGCGATGGTAAGGAACAAATGCAACAGACTTATCCGAATTTATCCAACGCTCCGTTGTAACAGCCGTCGTTGACAGCAACTTTACTTCAGCATTTGCGAACTCTTCTTAGACGGAGCACAACTTGGTTCATTCCCCGGACTTTTTTTTTTTTTTTTTTTACAACACTATCTTGTTGACCTCCTACAATATTCCGACCGCACAAGGAAATATCAATTCAACTCTTTCGATTCGCCTTTCTAACACCCGTTCTGGTTCTGCTTCCCCATGAATATAAAACCTTGCAGAAATTTCATTTTGTTGCGATTGGTATTTGCCACTCTTAGAAAATTATTTACGGGAATTGTTCAGTTTTTTTTTTGTTTTGTTTTTGTTTTTTTTATCCCCAGTATCACTACTGGCCTGTTCACATAGAGCTGCCGTTCAGACCGCTTGTCTGAATACACTACGGAGGTCGAAGAGCGGGGGTCCCATGATTCCATCGGAATTTATCGTATTTTAATAATTCTTACACAATTCTCAATTTAACCATTTTAATTCTAATATTAGCATTATTTTCTCTCATTAAACCTTTTTCTACTAATTTTTTATTTAGTTACATTCCCTTATTATATAAACAAGCACAACTACGTACAAATTTTAAAATTTTCCCGGATAGCACGGTGGATCTAATCACCGTCCTCCCCCACACCGGATGGAAACGGCCTGGATTCGAATGCTATCAATGACGTGAGGGATTTTGTGGGCTTTTTGTACCCCCTGGCAAGGTTAGTCGGTCTCACGCGAGGGATTTTTCTCCCGGAAATACTCAATTTACAGACATGTTATATACGATGTAATACGGCCTAAGTTACTGATGCGCCTAAACCCTACACCCCTACACCATCACCAACCAAAGTATCCTTCATCCCTCAAGTAACAACTCCAGACGATATTCATGTTCCACGCGTATTTTCAAAGGCCTAAGGATGACCTTTCATCGGTGCACACTATAATTTACAGGTGATCACTTCCTAGTCCATATACCCTGAAATTGTGAGGGAGGCGGCAAGAGTGCACTGAACCATTAAGGTTAATTATGAGGATATCACTGGACAGAAGAAATTCCCTTGGACTGGAGAAGTGCCAATGTATGGTCAATACGTAAAGGAGGTTCTAAGAGTGAAGTGGGTAACTAACAACCGGTCAGTTACCCACCCACTTAACTTTTCAGTGGAAAGGAAAATTATGGAGCCAATGATCAAGGGTGCAGTACAGTATCATTTATATAGAAATAGACTTCTGAAGAATGACATGGTTTTCTAAAGAGAAAATCAAGTTTAACTAACCGGGTTAGCTATTTTGACAGAGTCACTCATGTGCTGGATGCAGGAAATAATTTCGACACAGTTTATCTGCATTTCAGCACAGCATTTGGCTCAGTCCAGCATGAGAGGTTACTGTATAAGTTGGAACAGCAGGAAAAATCCTTAGATGGGTCGCAGGATGGCTGCAGAGCAGGTTGTTGTTGTAGGATTTTAGGAGCATCAGCGACTAAAGCCATATTTCTCCATGTCTATAAATCTATAAATGTCTGTCTATAAATTGTGTCTGTTCTGTGGTCGATTTTCTGTTTGCTGGAAAAAAAACCCCGAGTTTCCAGGAGAAAAAGCCATGCTATTTTCGCCTGAGACCGACTAACTCAGCCACGTTGTGAAAAAGGCCCATAAAAATTTCTCACGTCATCGACGGAACTCGAACTCAGGTCTTTTCCACCCGGTGTGAGGAGGACGGCGATTCTACCAACTGTGCTCCCACGAGGGCTGAAGGGCAGGAGGCGGAAGTTTGTAATTAATGGTAATTCTTCAGATTAGACTGAAATAAGAAGTAGGATTCCCAAAGAATTGGTACTGAGACCAGTATTGTTTTTGATTTTTTTAAATGACATCGCAAAGGAATAGAGGGCTTGAGGTCGACAGGTATAGTAGCTAGTGAGCAGTGCGAAGCACAGCTTCTTTAGAGCGACTCAAATAGACTTCAGGGACGGTTAGTAAAGTGATAGTTATAGTTGGCAGCTATAACAAAATGCAAATCCTACACTTGGAGAACAGCAACACCAAAATTACTTATACTCTTGGACTTTGGTAGGATTGAATAGAGCAAGAAAGAGATTTGGGAGCTGCGATACAGTGAGACATGAAGTTTCCGAGCAGTGGACATAGGCCGCAAGGAAAGACCATGGTGTACTAACGATGATTTATCAGAGATGGGAAGGTCGTAACCCCCCTTTATAAGACAACTGTAAGATTACAATTGGAATATTGTGTTCGAGTACGGAGACCACGACTAAAAAGACATCGAGCTTCTTGAAAGGATTTAAAGGGTGGCAACTTGCCCGAGGTCGGTCGTCCATACGAGAAAAGAGCTTGGTACCAAACACCTCAGAGAAGTCTTGACTAATGGGTGCTTAAGGCTCTCAAATCATCTAATCAAGAAAATGAATGAGGGTGTAATTATTAGAGTTATAAATTATTCAGAACTACGGACCATAAACTCAGCCCTCGTGGGTAGTACAGTTGGTAGAATCGCCGTCCTCCCCCACACCGGCGGAAAATACCTGCCTTCGAATCCCATCGACGATGTCAGGAATTTTTATGGGCCTTTTTCACAACATGGCTAAGTTAGTCGGTCGCAGGCGATGGTGGAATGTTTTTTTTTTCTACCGAAGCTTGGGTTTTTCGTCCAGAAAACAGGAAATCAACCAAGAACACACGCAATTTAAAGAAAGTGTACACGGAGCAACATGCGTTAGTCGCTGATGCTCCTAAAACCCAACAACAACAACGACCATAAACTAAAATTACGGGGAAGTGATTTACAGTGGAGTGCAGAAAGTTTTCTTTCAGACAGAAAATTGTTAATTAATGGAATGGGCAACCTCCATGGTTGGTTGAGGCCGACATCTTGAGAAAATTCAAACGTAAGCTACACTGTGCTGCCACTTTATTAGGTACACCTCTGCTGTGCAAACAAATGGTTTGTCCCACAACGTTGCAAGTCACATGACCACAGTTGTGGATATAAATGCAGCAGAACAACCTTTCTCGTATCAGTTAAGCGTACAAACCGTAGCAAGAATGGGGAAAAGGATTGAGGTAACGTACTTCGAACGTGTCATGGTAGTAGGTGCAAGATGTGCTGGACAAAGCATCTCTGAAACCGCAGTTCTCCTGAACTTTTCACGCACCACAGTTTCAAGGGTGTATCGAGAATGGCGCAACGAACAGACCACATCCTCTCAACGGCACTCCTATAAACGACACAAGAAAATCTCTTGTTGATGAGAGAGGTCAGGGAGGATGGCTAGAATTGTGCAAGCAAACAGACGGGCCACAATGTCGCACATCACGTCAGAATACAACCTTGGTGCGCAGAACAAAATATCGCAACGGACCACTAGTTGCACTTTGTCGCGAATGGGCTACAATAGCCGACGGCCACATCGTGTACCTCTGTTATCAATGAAGAACAAGAGAGCACGCCTCCTGTGGGCAGAGCAACACCAGCACTGGACTATCGAGGATTGGAAAACAGTTGCTTGGTCTGACAAGTCGAAGTTCCTGGTGCATCATGTTGATGGAAGGCTCAGAATTTGGCGAAAACAACATGAATCCATGGACTTGTCATGCCTTACGATTACTGTGCAAGGTGTTATGGTGTGGGGAATGTTTTCTTGGCACATATTGGGTCCATTGATACCCCATACATTCATGTCTGAATGTCACATCGTACCTAAACATCGTTGCTGACCAAGTGCATCTGTTCATGTTGACAGTTTATCCTCAGTCAGATGGTTACTTCCAGGAGGATAATGCGCCGGTGCACAAAGCCCGAATCACTATGGAATAGTTCCAGGAACATAAAAATGACTTTTATTTGCTGCAGTGACCCGCTCAGTCCACGGATCTCAATCCTATTGAACATCTTTGGGATGAGCTGGAAAGGGCTGTTCGCTGCAGGCCTACACCTCCGTCGAATCTCAAGGAACTGCGTGACACACTCATGTCTGCATGGTACTCCATTCCTGCACAATTTTCAGCATCTTGTTCAATCCATGCCTAGACGAATTCAGGCTGTTTTGAAGGCTAAAGGAGCTCAACACGCTACTAGGTAGGTGTACCTAATAAAGTGGCAGCACAGTGTAGATGAGCAGCTAGACTCAAAGGTAAGCTAGATGAGGAGAGAGTCAAATAGATAGTTATTTTATTTTATTATTTACTTATTTAATTAATTAATTTTTCAAATTTATTTTATTTTATTTTTTATTTTTTTGGCTAGCGCAGAAAAAGCCTAGTGCTTCCTTGCATTATAGGGCTAATACTACTACTAATACTTATACCAACGATGTTTCTAGTTAGCATAAATGGCAACTCCTGCAAAAGTATTTGACATCTATTTAATCCTTTCTAGACAATTTTCCTTCGCCCCGTTTTGATTTCTTAAAAAAGCCGAAATATCCAGTAAGTTTGATGGAATTATTTCTTTCTAACACCAATTTGCCACTGCCTTTTTTTTTTTTAGCAACCAGCTTTCGAATGGGCCGTTTGTATGCTTACTATCAAACATTAATACATCACGTTATTTAATTGATGTAGATTTGTCTCTCCTATTTTACAGAGTGTATGGCACACCTCTCAATTTCCCTATCTTCAATGAAGTTCTGATCACTTCAAAACTCCATTCTACACCGTTTGTTGCCACAGTGGCATGGAGCGACCCGGACTTCCACTACTCTCATTTACAGTTCAACAAAGTTTGGATCATCAGCCTTGCTAGAATGTACGTAACTTCCAAATCATAACCTTGGAGTTGTAAGCTTCCACACATGAGTCAAGAATTTTTGTCTCTAGTATGATGTAATATTCTGAAGGGTTGGTGATCAGATAAATACTACCACCTTTTGCCCATACAAAACATCTGACCTTTCCACAGAGAAACCATTCAAGTTATTTTCGCAGGTCAATTAATTTTTTTCATGCTTACTCAAAGGTATGCTACATGGGTCGCCTACCTTCTGGTCTTTCTTGCTCAGAACACCAGCAGTTGTTTCATCTGATGCAACACATACGAGCAGAAAAGGCCTATCACTGTCAGGATGACTTAATACAGGTGGTGTAACTAGGAATAGTATTGCCTTTAATGACTTAAACGCGATGTCAGCATCATCATCAGCCCGTTCAAAATTTTGTCCATTCTTTGCGATTGAATTACAGGCTTCATTCCTCGTATATTCGCATTATCAGGGATGTATTTCTTATAATAACTGATCATCCCTAAAGGGATGATTTAAGCACTGCAGGGTGAAGATGGTCCAACAGGATAGAAAGATATTCATTAAAGGTAACACGACCTTCTAACGGTATGAGCGGACCCAGTCCGTACCAAAATAACGCATCCCATATCATGATGCCATCTCCAGCCGCTTGAGTGGCGGACAAGAGGCAGTCTGGATGCAATGATTCATGAGGTTCATACTTTCACCCATTTGTCCCATTGGTGCAATAAAAAAAGTCTAAATCGAGATTCGTCAGACCAGTCTCGACGTTCGCAGCTCCACTCCAGTTGAAGCTTTCGATTTTTCACAGAAACAGTTTTCGCATAAGTACATGACTACCAAATTCCAGTTTCTTCAACTCTCGCCACATAGTTCGGTTGGAAATGGATCTTTCCTTTCCTTTCCTTAATCGAATTTTTAAGTCATTTTCCGGACCTTCTATTCTGACGCAGAATTCGCTTAAAATTCTTGTTCCTGGGGGTATTGATGTGATGCCACATTTCTTCCATTTAGAGCTGCATTCCTTTTTCGTCTTCCACTCTACGTATAATATTTTTGAGATGGCTGCTCTCCCCCCTCCTTTGTGGCTCCTGCTAAACGTGCTCCAACAATAACTTTCTGAAAATCGGAAAAGCCACATGTCCTCCCCATGACAGGTGAAAGGAAAATCTACAGAAGACACTGTAACCTGATGGTGAAGTACACTCAGGAATATGAAGGGCAGTATGTTCTAGGAGTATTTGTCAATTTTCATGGTGCGTTCGACAGGCTATGGTGGGAGGGAATCCTATCCAGAATAAGAGCCACTGAGTGTTCAAGTAAAATGTTTTCGGTGTTCAAGTAAAATGTTTTCGGTATTTAAGCATCATTTTTGTGAAAGAAAGGTTGTTGTCAGAACAGCATATACAAAAATTGAAAGAAATATTGTTAGAGGTTGTCCTCAGGGCTTGGTGATCGGTCCTCAGACCTGGTATATCGTGCTTGATGAGTTTTTAAAACAAAACTGTGTTGGTGCTGATGTCACAGCGTATGCCGACGATGTGCTAATATTGGTATATGGCAATGCACAGTCAAAAATTGAGGAGCGTGCAGCGCAAATTTTGGGTGATTTGTTGGAATGGGCTGGAGTACATGGACTTCAGATCTCAGAAGCTAAAACAATGCAAATGCTGCTGAAAGGGTCATTTGAGCATGAATAGGCATCCACTTGTAAGAGAATCAGGAATATCAATAAGATATGATGCTTTTGTTAAATACTTGGGAATGAAGACAAGAGAGCGAATAAACTTTGTCCCACATGCTATATATTTAAAAGATAAAGTGCGTACTCTTTATGACAAGAGTACGCTCAACGCTCTAAATTTACTGTACGATTGCCTACTTGTTCCTATTATAACTTATGCATCTGCAGCATGGCTTCATTGGATAGCAAACTCTGTGATTAAAAAATATATAATGCAGGCTCAGAGATTCGCTCTCTTGTCTGTTACAAGAGTATATCGAACGGTATCAACCGATGCTCTGCAGATGGTGTTTGGCAAATTACCGGCTGATTTACAAATAGTGCTTACAGCATCAATGTACTGTACAAGAAATAACATTAGAAAGTCGGTCTTGAACGTGAGTTCATGTTCAGATTTAGAGAGGTTATATACAAGGCAGGACGTTAGGGAAGAAAAGAAAAGGATTAAAAGTGAATTAATACAAGTACAGTGTATGGCAAAGGAGGTGGGAGACCTCAG
This sequence comes from Mastigoproctus giganteus, assembly GCF_048544385.1. Taxonomy (NCBI): domain Eukaryota; kingdom Metazoa; phylum Arthropoda; class Arachnida; order Uropygi; family Thelyphonidae; genus Mastigoproctus; species Mastigoproctus giganteus. The sequence continues at coordinate 162,630,732 of NC_143583.1, read as the reverse complement.
AAAAAAGGTCGTGTAACTCACATGTTTTTGCCTAGAGTGGATATATTACAGGTAAGGAAGAATCCTTGGCAGCAATTCGGAGTTAGTGCTGGCTTTTTGATAGCAGGTCATGGATTAGCCAGGAGACTATTTCAGCTAGGTCTGGAGATAAATGTGTATGTGGTGAGGAGGAAGCATCAGCCCATATTATGTTTCACTGTGAGAACTACGTTGACAGTAGAAGTCGACTAGAGTTAGCATTAGGAAATTGGGAACAGCAGCTCCCCTGGAACATGTTCGTGGATAAATGGAAATTCACTTACCTTAATAATTTTGTTTACTCTGTGTTTAAAAGGAGAGCGAATTAAAGCTAGATAGTAGAGCCAGCCTCCCAGTGGCAGGGATGGAAACCTAGCCCATTGGGATAGGCGGGATGAACAATGAATCGAAAATCTTCCTCTTGGCTAGGACCAAGTGGCATTGCACTTTCCAGTTTGAGTTGTGTTTAATTTGAAATTCTTTTTTTAAATAATAAATTGTTTTAAGCACAGCAAAAGTTAGAAAAAGACAAGTCATGAACCACATTAAGCTACGGATTGGGTGAGGGGAGGCTTACTTGGTATTTTGAAGGTCATGTTAATGTTATGTCCTCCCCATGACCAGAGCAAAAATACAGAAAGCCCCAAGAAAAAATACAGTATATTTATCTAATACCAATGAACTTGTAATCATACTACGTGACAACTAAAATTTTCATACCGCAAGTTTAATTATCTGCTGACGCCAACTGCAAAATGTTTCTAATTTTTTTTGCGAGTGAGTGTATATACTACATAACATCAAACATTTCTATTCACATGGATCAAAGGCACACACACACAAGATTCTCCCTCACAAACACGGAATCTTGACTCTGTAGATCAATGCTAATTATACAAGTATGCACTGCACTTGAAGATTTCGGACATTGTAAGAAGGGATTATCAAATTCTAGTTCTCTTGATGGTGTCCTGAGTTCCTTCAAATTATCATTTTATATATATATTCCCATTAGTTAACCGTTCAGCTAAACAACCTCACTTATACAAAAAATTCTTCGTCCGAAGGGCAGAATGCCACTAAATACATTAAATTTTTCATTTTAGATTGTCGCATTCCTCTTCAAGGATTTTGGGTTATTTTCGTGAAAGAAAAAGGATTTACATTTAGTTATGGAATTTATGGAAATGACGGAATTTTCATCTCCCGGTTTTAGATGCAAGATTGGTCGGATGACTTTCCGTCTTCCTCATAGAAACGGCTTCTTGTTTTCGAAGTTGGTATATCGGGATTCAGGCAGCATTTAATGTTTGCTAACTTGTTATCAAATTTCCACTTTATTTATCACACTAATAAGTCTCTCCTTACCCAGCCCTTCCCTCCAAACTAAGGCTAAAAGCGACAGAATGTAAGTCGGCTAGCTTAAGACATTCCACGCATAGCCGAAAATTCCAAATCTATTGAAAACGTATCACACTCATAGCTTCTCCTTTCTAACACTTTCTAGACTGCTCCCGACAGTTTTCTACACCCGACAACAACCTCTTGCTACCAACGTGTCTGGAGGCTGTCATTCCCTTACAAGCAATGTCCTCCGTTCAATAAACTATTCACTTCTTGCACTTTTACCTAATTCCTAGATAAAGAAAGACTATGCTGATTTGTTTCTCCCAGATATAGGTAGCTAGAATTTAAATAGTTACTGTTATATACTTTAATTTTAATTGTTGGTTATTTTTCTGGACGAAGCTTAAAATGATAGCTTGAGCATGAGATGTTTATAGTCGGCAGATTAGGGAGAGACAATCCCTAATCAAGACAAGCCCTTCTTGCCTTTATGGCTGTCTATGTCTATAGGGACAAAACCAATTGATAATAAAAGGACTAATAATAACATTAAAAATATGCTTTTAGAATGATCTGGAAATATCTCACCATAGACCCTTGACTGGATAACAAAACACATCAAACTGTTTTGTTACACGATTTGGATTCGTAGACTACTTCATGTACATACTAACGTTGCCAAACAGTTATGGACTAATAAAACATAATATAGAAAGAAAACAAAACCTGCCAACTTTGTACAGGAAATATGTTAGACTGTAAATCAAGATTCAGCATCTGAAGAGTGACCAGAAGAGTCCAATGTCCTTAACATTTAAATATGGGAAACAATCATATCGATAACTATTGATAAAACATTATCTCAAACAAGTTTTGAAAGTATAGCAATTTAAGGAACTGATTTTACTATTAGTATTCTTTAAAAAAATGTTTTGAGGCTCGGGAGATTTGATAAACTGTTTTCCGAAGTGACTAAAGGTTCACTTCGGAAGTATTGGCATATTTGCGTTTTTGGGCACACAGCGAGACAAAATCTTCAATTGACAAATTCAAAATCTACAGGGTCTGTATATAATGCATGTCAACCTGGTAGCCTGCGGCAGCGTGCAGCCCTGAAATGTTTATTGCATGGCCCTCATGAAAACTTTTACAGGTTAACACCATTGAACCGATGCGAAAATAAGGGTAAATTGTGATACATTGTGGAGATAACCTAACCAGATGGCGAATTTTTGCGCAAGAGGGGAAATACGTGAAAATATTTAATAGATTTCTTATCAAACCTATAAATAAGAACTATATCAAAACTGATACAGTTCATATTTTTGGGTTTCATCAATTTCTTCCCTATATTATTGTATAGAAAGCAGGGGCATTAAACATAGAACTTCCAGCTACACCGCAAGCAATTCTAGGTATGATGCCCCTTCTCTATAACAATGTATCTCAGACGAATTTCACTAAACTAACATGCCGTCTCGACTATTAGCAAGACACGACGAAGTAAAAACTCCTCCATATGAGTATCCCAAGATTCTTCCCCTACACACACACTGTAAATCTGGTTCCAATTGGACTGCAAATTCAAGGTTCTCATCAATCCATTTTGGATTAAAAGTTAGTTAACAAATATATATTGTTTATAAAACAAATATATTGCAATCCCAAGCCAGCCAGCCATACAGCACATTTTTCTACAGGGTAAAAGAGGGGAAAAAAAAAAAAAAATAGAATATTTAACATGCGCTATTGGTACTGATAACATCTGTGCATACATGACTATATTAATGGACACACAAATCTTTAACGTGACAAATATTTTACACGCGATTTTAAATCTAATTTTAACACTGTTGCATCCCTTTGAATAAGATTATAAATAACAATTTATTCATATCTGCGATATTTGTGACAGTTGCTTGTTCTTATTTTATTTTCAGCTCAAAGTCTTTGCCTCTGCATAGTTAGATGCTGGCAAATTAGGAAAGTACACAAAATTGGAAATACGTAGTACTGTATTTTCCATTTTCTAGTAAATAGGTAAACATTTATAGCTTCATAAATGAAATGTCATTTCCATTTTTGTTTCTTCAAGTGGAGAATCATTTCCTTAAATTTCAACGCTCGCTTCACAGACGAAACAATAAATTATGTTCCCCCTCCATATTTCAGATTTTTGTTATTATTTTATTTATTAAGTGATATTTAAAAATGGCACATGTCTGACGCTAACATGCGCTAGTGGCCCAAGAATCTACATTTGCTACACTGTACTACTGTCATACTTCGATTTCCCTTTCTATTAAAACATTCAAAGCCATATTTTATAGTTATAAGCCTTTCTGAGAAGATGCACAGTATACTCCGGCGTGGTCTAGTGGTTAGGATACCTGGCTCTCACCCAGGAGGCCCGGGTTCGATTCCCGGCGCCGGAAAGTTATTTTTTTTTTTCTAATTCAATTTTTTATAAAATTGCATTATTAAACTTCCATTTCAAGCTATGAACTACACGAAACAATTCGAGTAAAATGAACTACCGCGAAAGCCAAATGGACACTGCACGGAAGCGGGCTTGAGGCACAATTACTTAAGTCCTGCCAGTTTTATTTTCTTTTATATGACACGAAATACAGTCCTTCCCTATTCCTACAGCATGAATATCGGTAATTTATAACTTGAAATTCTTTTCTGCATTACACAGTATACAGTTAATGTGATAAATAACATAAAATTACTACTGATATCAGCGGGGTAATCGAGAGAGTAAGCAGACGGTCAGCAGCATCGTTCCGGACATCATGTAAGGAAACTCAGGCCACAGTCGTAAATTGTAGAAAAGGGGAATGGAGGAAAAGGTGAAGTAAGCTGGTGAAGCTATTTTCCCTGAGGTTCTACTGGCTCTCAACGCTCCTGATATCTTTACAATAAAATACCTAGATAGGTTTATATATGAATTGGGAACTTTCTACGCATTTTTATATTCTTTTGCTTCGTATCTGATAAATATTTTTATTTATTTATTTGCTTGAAGCTTCCTATTGCTACAATGGATTATGAAACTGTTGACCCATGGTAAACTCGTATTGATTACTACTGAATAATAAAAATTAAAAGAACGCTTAATTTCTTTTTAACGGGAGATCTTTAATGAAACTGACCATAAAATATCACTGCATTTGTTTGATTAAGTTTATTTTTAAAAAAACATAAATAAAAGTTTTAACGAAGCCATTTGCTAAACGCTCTGAAGCGAATGGAGTTTTTCATTTACACTAGATGGCAGCACCATTTCTCAAAATACGTTTACTGAAAATTTACGTGTTGAAATGTTGAAAAGTTTAACTTCTAGACATCGGAAGAGAAACGTACGTTACTGTGGTTGACAGTGACGCGTCCAGAAATTTTGGTTCTTATGGGGATGAGGACGGCTTTTACAATCATCAACACGTTTATATGAAAAAAACAAGGAGGTAAAGAACGAGGCTTACCTCTACCCTTCTATCCTCCATCCAATATTTTCGCGCAAATATTGGATGGAGGATAGATAGCGATGATCAAATTATGCCTTTTTATTAGTAATCAATTTATCCAAAAACTAATCAGTGAGTAAAAATAAATCGTTAAAAGTTTTGTTCTTAATGACTGCACACATCACAGTGATGCAGCTGCAAAATGCTATTTAATATAGGCTGTTTATAATGGCAAAGATTTTCCTTTTCAGGAATGCCATCAATGAAAATCAATTCCTGTTCCTTCACAGACGAGCAAAATGGTAAAATGAAAATGAAGTAATGTCTAGAATCCGAGGTAGCGGGTACATGTGCCTGTTCGGCGTCCTCTCCTTTCCCGTATCTCATAGTATTTTTTTTTTCATAAGCGTATTAAACGTTTCAATTAGCAAATTTACTTAAGGCGTGCGCTCTTCAAAGTTAAATGAAATATCAAACAAGCTTCAGCTTTTAAAAATCTTTTTGTTAAGCGAAGGCACAGCATAAATTATTACCAGAAAGCAAACAGCGACATTCCAATTCAGTTAGTAAGACAAGACTGGAGTGTTAGAAATTTGTAATAAGATCGTATGGAGGATCGTGTCGATCATGCAACAGCGTTGTATATCATTTTAAGATATCAAAGTAAATAAAAATTTCTATTATTATGTTTCAATGATGATTTGATTTTCGTTTTTGATACTACAGCCTCGTGGTAACTTACACGTACAGAATTAGACACGTGCGGAACTGCACGTAAGAAACAAACTACCAATATAAAACAGGTACGCGTTCTAAGAGCTACTTATCAATTCCGCAATTGTAGAAGGAATTTGATGAGCACCGCTTATCAAATTATTTGTGGTTCTAGTTGAGGACAGCGAAGCTAAATATTTGGCGGAAAAACTTATTTAATCTACTCGCTTCTTCAGGATGGCATAACATGAACGTATGTAATACACCTGTCGTATTAGATACCTTACCTTGTCTTAGATAACTGAACGTATCTAAGACAAGAACATTGGGCAGCAAAACTGCTTTCTGGGTGTAACAATCGGCCAACCGGTTGAACTGTACTGTCTGGCAAACTGCTTTACAAAAACGAAACACTGGCAATTCTCGATGAAATGCCTTGTTCGTGAAAAATATTAATTCAAAGCCGGTGAAAGGGCGCAACATTCAACTAGTCAAGGTCCCGAGAGGCAGAAGGCTACGGAGGAAACTCGAAATGAAGGAAAAACACTGTACCGTTAATGTCGTCCGAAACATTGTACTGAGCTTTAGTCTTTAGCTGAGGAACACTACGCTTGAAAGGCGAAAGAATTAACATAAGTAACAATAATCACTGCACAAGATCATTGAGGGGGGGGATCAGACTCCCCAGGCTGAATTAAACTGCTCGACGACTAATTATTTCATCGTCACCTGTAATTGCCAAATTCCACTTTTCGTTAGTAACTTACCAATTCCATTTTCCCCTTGGCAACTCCACTCTCCGTTTAGTTGTGTTGCGCGAGGAGTGAGGCAGCTAAAGCCAATAGGCGTCATGATGTGGCTGTCTGTAAATTGATAGCATTTTCTAGTCGGTTTGTCACATGAAAAGGCGTCCGAAACACCACAATAAATCGTTCCTGGAACTTCTAGCTACATCTCCCCAACTGATTCCCATCGGTTAAGGAGAAGAACAAATACGGTATATATATATTGTGCGTGAGTGTGCGCGCGCCTATATATACAGTACTGCCCTACGAAATCTGTTCGGACACTGCGTCCAATGATAATACACAAAACAATATGAGCAGCGGTAACCGGTAAAGGCTCTTATATTGCTTAAGTTTCAAAGAAGATTAATGGCTAGATGTCATATCAGTAATTTGTCACTGTGTACGATAGCCACATGTTCGAACCCCAATTTAGTTTTTTTGTTTTGTTTTTTTTAAGGAGCATTAGCAACTAAGGCCATATTGCTCCTGGAATATGCGGTGATCATTCCCTGACCTTTCCGCATCCTCCGTATTTGGTGGTGACGGGCTCGAACCCCGGTCTAATTAAGAAGCGTGTGCTACGCACTGCTGCTCCTTCCCACCTGGCTACGGAGGCGCCTCCCAATTTAGTAAAATGATCTAAGAAAGAGGGTGGTGTATGTGCGCACAAGTCCCCCCCCCAAACAAAACATCATCCTTGAAGAAACGATGTCCTTGGAAAATGTGTTGGATATACGCAAAAGTATCCTTAAATAGAGAGCTTTATGGCTTGGGTTTTCAATGGTAGAACTGCTGCTTACAAGCCCCAGATTACACTAACGAACGATGGGCAAGGCATCTGTAGAAACGACAACCATCTGTCATTTGGAGTGGTGCATTTTCCATCGTTTATGGACCATGGAGAGTGGACACAGGTCCTATGCAACTAGAGGCAGACTGGGTCAAAAGTTCTTATCGGGGAAAACAAAAGAAAATGTATCGGAGGTCAGAGTGTAATACTGAAAACCACACCGGCCTCCGGCCCACTGGAGGTTTCCCCAGTAAGTCTTATGGCCAGTCCGCCCCTGTATGCGGCAAGTTGGCGCGTCAGCGAGATTCTTCAGATTAGACGATCGTGTGTGCGATGTGGAATATACTTGGGGACGTCATCGACCGCAATGTTTGTACCCGCAAATTGTACCCTCTCCAGCTCCCAAACTTCTCCTTCTATAGCCTTTTCATTTCATCCTTATTTAGGCTCCCTCGGATCTTTTGCCCTAGGTTAGTCCAGCAGTTGATAGTAGATCCCGGCCGCCTCAACGTGGCGAGGATGGAGGGGGGGACGTGGTGATCAGGTGTTGCTACTTCCCATCTGCTAAGAGCCAGGTACCGGTCGAAAACATAACATCACACCATATCACTACACTTACACATCCAACACACTACATAAAAATGGCCGGTGTTGGTGTAAGCTTCTACACAAGATGTACAACGGCGGTTAATGGGGGGAAACCCTGGGATCCGCCTCAACAACACATGAATATTCCCTGAATGTCCCTGTACCCACAATGAAATTCACAAGAGGTGAACGCATAGTGTGGGCTGCTTCTGAACCGTTGGCTGTAGTGCCTAAAACCATCAGTACTAAGTTGCACACTGACAATTTAGGCAATTCCATAGTGCCCACAACCTATCATTTCTATGCAAATGAGTGTTTTATTTCCAGCGTGATAATGCTCCATTCCCGAGTAGTGTATAAACTTGATTTAAGGAAAACGTAACACAGCAACCCACATGGGCAGTCCAGAGTCCAGACCTAAGTGCAATATAATACCTTTGGAATGAATTGGAATGCCAGGGTGCAGCAAAATACCTATCTTTTACAGCTGAACTGGAGAATGCACTGGAGGAGGAATGGATACAAATTCCTCCAAAAACAAAATCCAAAGTATTCCACCACAGATCAATGCCGCAACTGGATCCGAAAGTGAGTACTAATTGATATAAACTCTTGTTTACCAAATGTGATGGTGTCCGAATACTTTTGGTAGGCTAGTGTATGTATACACACGTGATGTGGCAACAAGTTCAGAAACGGCCACGGTAGGCAGCTGCTGTCACTACAGATAACCAAGTTGCTAGTGTATGTTGTGTTATTACTAATTTTCGTTATAGCAGTCATAACGCAACTTACGACCGCTATAACAATTTAAATTAAGTTCAAGTATTAAATTAAATTTGTTTCAAAAAGGTCAAAATGTCTGAAAAATGTAGAATACCACATGAACTTGATATTTCTAATTAAAAACAACGAGGGAAACTCCTTCCAAACGTTACAAGAAGTTTGTGAGGAGTTTGATGAACCGAAAGATATTTCTGAAATAAGAGAAAGCGTCCTTGCTGATTCTCGATCCGGCCGGCTGACGAAGCGAAAACAGATGAAAATGTTGAAAAGTTTTCAAATTTTCTTACCGATGAAGAATGGCTATCAGAATGATTAAAAGAACAACTTGGGATGATTGATGAAGCGTTCGTCAAATTTTAACCATTTGAAATGAAGGCCTGTGCGAAGATCGTGATATAAAAACTGGACTCGTGACCACCGACTGAAGCAATAACAACTTTACATTGACGTTATGGACAAAATTCAAGCAGAACCAAACCCTCTGGACAGTACCATCGCAGGGGATGAAACGTGGAAATTTCAGTTTCGAGACGACAAGGTACAGCAAAAAATGGAAGACAGTCAGTTCTTCAAAACCGAGGAGAGCAAGGATGAGCAAATCAAAATTCATTGTTCCGCACACTGGTTTTTCCTTTTTTATTTAAAAAGAAAAAAAAAAAAAAAAAAAGTCTACTCAGAATTAGTTCCACAAGAACAAACTGTCAATCAGACGTTTTGCCTTCAACTTCTGAAGTGTCTGTGGGGAAAGGAGAAGTTGCTAATTGCGACCGGAGTGTTGGGTGATGCATCACGACAACAGGTCAGCTCACACTGCATTATTGGTGCACAATTTCCGATGGGTAAAACGGATCGAACAGACGAAAACACCCCCCCCCCCCTGATTTGGCTGCATCAACTCCTTCTCTATTCCCAAGTATCAAAACATCACTGAATGGAAATATTTTCGGATCTTTGGAGGAAATTCAAGTTCCTCTAGGACATGAAAATTTATGCCAGTAACCGAGTTTCGGAAATGCCTCCAATCGTAGTAAAAGTGGTAAAAATATGGCTTCGTGTACAGCTGCCCGAGAAAAAACGGTTGATGAGGGGTGTGAAAATAAATTGGCAAGTTCAATTTTAATTTACTTATAAAGTCATTCCTGGAACTTTCTAGCCACATATCGTTATAATTCGCGCGCGCACACATACACACTGTTAAATTAACTTCCGGAGTACAAGTCTAAGAAGTCATCTTTATGTGAATGACACCATCTTAAGCACTACTTTTCTTATTAAGGTTTCATAGAACGTGAACTAAGTGTAACCTTTTGAAATCAACCACGTGTGAAGCCTCTGCAGCAGAACTGGAACACGGTAACTGTCCTAATGGATTGTGCTCCATTGCAAGCGAAACAAATTTAACGTTTATCCAGCACATTATTAGCAATCAGCGTGACCGCCCTTGACTGCTAATAATCCGATTCTGAAGATAATGGTGAACATTCAGTTGCCCATTTTGTTTATGGCCTTGGCATGCCACAGCAACTAAGTGGGGCCCATCCGTCAGCCTGCAAATCAAAATAAATCGAATCAATTCGCCGTCCACTATTTTTGTCCAATGTTCTGACGCTTCCACTTCCGGAATCGCGTAGTTCCCAGCTTGTGGCGAGTGCAAAATGCTGCTAGAAAATAACTCAGGTGTGCTACTACTCTTGGAGTCGCATTCTACGCTTAAATTCTCAGTTAATCATGTGAAGTAGTAGCCACTGCGAAAAACTCATTTAGTATTAGTGGTAGCAAAATGAGGTAACCTTATACATCAGCCAAAAAAAAAAACAAACCACATTTGCCCGTCCCTTTCAATTATTTGTCCAGAAGTTTGTTCCAGCAATCCCTTCTTCCTCAATGCAATCGACTCATTCCTAAGGAATTAATAAGAGCATAATAATAAACGAAGCCCGCGTGGCTGGTAAGTCTATTAATATCACTGGTAATCATTTATTGATTCTTTTCATTGAATTAATTCCTCTCAATTAGTTGAGAAACTGCAACTACGATTTATTAAAAAATAAATCGACACCTCCGAGTTGTTATTAACTCGTTCGCTTTAACTTACAGAATTCATCTCTTTGTTTTGTTTTATCACTGTCAACATAATCGTATGACGCAATGAAACCAGTTATTGCGGAGACTGTCCGCTGAACGACATAATGAAAGCCTCCCTAACAGCTATCCTATTGACAGTCATAGACTCATCCAACCAGAACAGCCACAATCCTCCAAAACAACGTCTCGCTTGCATCAGAAAATCCTTCGCACAAATAAATTTTAAAATCACTGCTGTCTGCCCTTGAACCCGCTTCTTGGATTATCACGGATTCCATCGAAGAGAGGTTGGCCGCCTTTAATTCATCGTGGTTTAGTGACCGTAGTCTACATTTTAAATATTCGTTTGCAGCGAGGTCCTCCCCCTCAACAGGAACTGTAGCAGCGTTGTTTGCTAAGTGGATTTCAAACTAGCACATTGATGCGCTAGTATTTCATTATTTTCGGGGGGTTCTAGAAACGTTTCAAACGCTAAAATACTTAAAATTCAGTTGGCAGAAATAATCGCAAAACATGTTCCCTCATCGTTGTAAATACAGGAAGATGAATGCAATGGGATGTTACAAATGTCCATAGAAGAAGAGAAGGATTACCGTTGTGCTAGATATTATATTAGTTATCACGTAATTAACTTTGCATCGATGCCCTGACCTGCTTTACACGTGATGGCGACCACTGCTAGTCGTACTAACAGGCGGTCAGCACAACATGATCAACGATAATACGTACTGTATTTCACTATTCCCTCCCCCAACCAACCCACCCTCTGAAATACAACCGTCCACGCTCGGTAGAACCTAAAAATGAGTGGGAGGGAGTTAGGGATTCTGCCGACGTCCACGAAGTGTGGAATTCTGCGAAGTGAAGTACTTTTCTTTCTAACAGCCTTAATAATAATATAATCACCTTTTAATCTGGGACATAATCAGTGATGCTTCATTTATTATTATGAAACTTTAACCCTCTTGTAACACAATAAATAAATAATAATAAACGCAGTGTTTTAAAACCGTACTGACAGAACTTTGTGATTAAATTTAGTAGGAGGGGGTTAGCCAGCATGACAACATAATAATTCCTTCCGTTTTTCATTTATTAAAATAATAAAACACCTTCGCTGAAGGACATATTCGCTGAGGAAGCAACTGAGGCTGAATAAGCACAGAAAATCCAGTGGATTGTGTGCACTTAGTCAGTCGCTCGAATATCAACGAATAACCACCGCCCTATTAATTCCAGGGACTGCGATTGCTGTCATTCTTCCTTAACTTTTTATAGTTTTAAAGCACGTAGGAATAAGTTTCAGAAGTGGTTAAGCGGCTGTGACGAAATGCTCTTACGTTAACTTACTGTCAATGGGTGTGGTTTATGACGCTCTGGCCCCGGAATCTGCATATGGTTATGGCGAAGTGCTGCGATTGGCTGAAAGTTTCTATGTTTACTATGACCTCGGAAACTTGCTCCCTGTCGTAGCTGGAAAACGCCAAAGAACAACCTGTTGAGTAGGTCGCGCGGAAAAGCTGTCGGCCGTCTGTGTCGATTCGTTGTGGTTTGTACTGTGCGCGTTCTGTCTGTGTGTGTGTGTATTTCGACTTTCTAATTTTTCACTTTCTCTCGCCCAGGTGAAGAAGCATGGATCTTTTCGCTGGGCTCAAAAACTTCTTCAAAACAGACGTCACCTTAATCGACAATAATGTGTTTCGCCTCCACTACAAGGTGACTGCCGTCGTGCTGGTAGCGTTCAGCATACTCGTGACCGGACGACAGTACATCGGCGATCCGATCGACTGCATCTCAAAAGACGACATCCCTCCGAACTTACTAGATACTTACTGTTGGATTCATACAACGTTCAGCGTGCAAGGTGCCTGGAATAAGAAAGTAGGTTCGGAAGTCCCCTATCCTGGAGTGGATAAGTTCACCCCAGGAGAAAAAAGAGTGTACCATGCCTACTATCAGTGGGTGTGCTTTGTTCTATTCCTGCAAGCCTTGTTGTTCTACGTTCCACGCTACTTCTGGAAAGCCATGGAAGGAGGGCGCATTAAACATTTAATTCTCGGGTTAAATTCTCCGATCCTTGTTGATGAGACCAAGAACACCAATAGGAAACTGTTGGTGGAATACTTGGTGTCCAACATGAATAACCATAATCTCTATTTCTTCTGTTATGTCTTCGCAGAGGTGCTCAATTTCGTCAACGTTGTTGGGCAGATGTTCCTAATGGACAGATTCCTGGGAGGAGAGTTCTCCACGTATGGCGCTAAAGTCATCCAGTTCACCGAGTGGGACTGGACCGTTCGTTACGATCCTATGATCAAAGTGTTTCCGCGACTCACCAAATGTACTTTCCATCGATACGGTTCTTCCGGAGATGTCCAGCGTCACGATGCGATGTGCATCCTCCCCATCAACATCATCAATGAAAAGATCTACGTCTTCTTGTGGTTCTGGTTTGTCATTCTGGCTATCCTTAGTGGTATTGTGCTCGTCTATCGTACCGCTGTGGTCATGTGGCCTCGCTCCAGATTCATAGTTACAAGATCTCGTGCCCGACTCGCCAACAAGGACTATCTGCAAGCCATAATAAATAAATGTAAACTAGGAGATTGGTTGGTATTCGATCTGTTATGCAAAAATCTCGATCCCTTAAACTTCCGTGACTTGGTGAGTGATTTTGCTCTTAAGTTAGAAGGAAAAGGAGTGGACACTATTTGAGGTAAACGACTGTAGGTGAATATTAGGCTCACTTGCATTTTTTTTTTTTTTTTCTGCAGAGGGTGACAAATTAGGGACCATGAATTTTGGCTTCCATGTGCTGAGGTGGACAGTCTGGGGGTGTTTTTTTAAAGGCCACACAGTCGGAGTTTGCTATGCAGCTTGATCGCCCTTTTACAAACTATTGTGTTCTCCTGCCAAATTCTCTTTCCCCAACCTCCCGAATCTCTTCAAGTGTAGTGCTTGCTACATGGCTTATGTTCCTAGATGTGTAAAGTGTTACTGCCCCTGCTGCTGTTAAGCAGGATTGTTTTTTTTTTTTTAATTATTATCCTTTTTTTTTTTTGTTTGTTTGTTTTGTTCTCTATTATAACCTACACAAGTGCCTTCGTCGTGGGCTTGAGTACTCCCCTGTCCCAATTTTTCCAAAAAAAATGGACCAGTAATGTAATTTAGACCGATCTCTGTTTCCTATGGTAGAACACACAAGTGCCTTTTCACACTGCAGCTTTGTAGTGAGTCCTACCATCGGAAATAGGCCTTCAGTCTACATTACGCTGCAACTAGTTTTTTATATATATACATATTATAAAGTTATTTTTTGTAATAACCTACAGTTAGGTGAGTTAACAGTGTATTTTTGAAGAAGAAAATAAAATAGACTTTTATATAGAGATCGTGTCTGATTGTCTATTCTCTAGAGCAGCGATTCTCAACTACTGCTTTTTATTGCCATTAAAAACCACGAATTTTCAAAAGAAATAATTCTGAAACTTTGTTTTGACTAATTTATCACTTGGTGACATGCTGAAAATGGCTGTTTTACAGATGATCCTCATGCCAACTCCACTCAAAATATTCGTACAGAAAGTGGAATAAGTTAATAAGTTCAACACCTACAAAACTCAATGATTTCAATTACAACAGAAAACCCCGCCGTTGGACAACGATAATTGTGAACAGCTTGCACGTATTTTCTTCGAGCCATGCTTCACACGCTGGAAAACTTAAAAGCAGAAGTAAAACGCTAGCAACGTCATTTCCTCTTCATTTGACTGTAGTTGCACAGTAAGTGCGTGCACGGTCTGTAGTCGAAGATGTTACTGTGGAACTATTGTATGCAAATCGACACTATTAAAAGTTTATTGTTCGGCTCTGCTATAAAATTAATAGACTTCTAATGAGTGCATTTAATTGGGTGTTTTGGGGGGAGTAAATGACTTCCTTATTCCATCGTGCTTTGTGCAGCGAGGGTTTTGTTTAAATGACTTATGAAACGAACCCACTTAATAACTGTCGCTCACTCTACTGACTAGCTAGCTACGTAGCTGAGAATGGTGTTAATAGTTGAATATGACCTCATTTATTCCCATTTGGAATTCTTACTTGGCTGATCGCTGTAAGTAATCGCACGTTACAAATAGCTGCAGAATGAATCTGTAACGCAGAACTTCGAAATATTTCAAGAAGAGACTATACGAAAAATTCCAGGGAATATCGATCACGCCCTTAGCCCAGCTGGCAATTTCTATAAGAAAATATCTGTAAATTTAAAAAAAAGCACTTAAGTTTTCATCTCCCTGGGGGTCGGGATATTTTTAACTGGTACAAATTAGCCAACATTGAAAATTACGAAACTTTAATCGCTACAGTAAATAAAGCAAATTAATTAGCAATTTAACCACAGGTAAATTTCTGAGAGGGGAGAATATTCAACCTCCCTTTCCCAAATGCGCAAATATAACGCTGAATACCTGCTGTATTCCCAAATGTAGCAATTATTCAGTGAAGAGTAAAAGCAAGTTAAATGAAATTTCAAATAGTATGATACAACGGGCAATTTCATTGTTTAAATGTTATCTTTCCCCATACAACCAACATCACACTATTCAGTAACTGGCCTACATGTCTGAATATAATTTCAGTAAAACTGCCTTGCAATGCAGTCGAAGGGTTCAGCTTTTGGGCCTCCCACAAGAATTAAAATGACATCTAACAGTACAGATGTAATTAAATCTTATTATTAAAGCTACACACAGTTATAGCCCCAAAACAGGCAAAATAATAATGGAATGCAAAAAAGGTTAAAATAATATTCTCATTAGTTGTGTTTTTGACCTTATTCCCAGCTAGAGTGCCTTGCAGGCAGAGGCCCTAGTAATCATTGGTTATTAAACTCAAATGAATGTAAAGAAAATATTAAGCTTTGTCGCCTCGGGCAAGTTAATCTTCTATTTCACTGAAGTGGAATCGATATTTTGATAGTTTCTAAGTTGGGTTTGCACTATTAGAGCCACTTCATCTGGTTACCAGACACCACTGGTCCCAAAAGAAAGCGAAAATTAAGGAGTAAAGGACAAAGATTTTTGAAGTAAACATAATTAAAAATCATACAAAGCTCATTTCATATAAGTTCTTTTATGTTAAATATTATTTTCAATCATTTAATCAGAAAAAAAAAATTTTAAGTCACTTTGGTTACATATTTTTGCGAAGTTCTTTTCAACAAATCTTCATTCTCAAGAAAATATTAGTGAAATGCGGAAAAAGATATGCCTTTTACGTTATAATGAGTTAGGCTCAGGGCCGAGGCCTGACATTCCTTCACCTGGAGTGAGATATAATAAGAGGCTACTATTTTTATATTGTGGGGATGTGGTTCCTTATCGTAGATACACCCAGGGCCTGAGGGGGACTGAAGTCCACCAAGAACATTATATATACATATAACTGTCCCCATCAGTGGAACCTTGGCGTTCTCCACGTTAAGTTCCACGAAATGCAAATCTACCAACAGCAAAATGAAGGCCGTATGGAAAAAAGTATGATTCTAGGTTCTCAAAATATTTCTTCAAAATATTTTTTCTACTCAAAAATATCTCAAAATATTTTTGAGTAGAAAACTACAGTTATCTATTCGAAGATTTTTGTGGTCAAAATTAACATAAAAAAAACCCTGTCGGCAACGTAATTTAACACCGCGCACCTTCCCATCTAACTTTCATTTTTTTTTTTTTTTTGTATTTTTATGTCATTCAGAGATGAATAACTTTTTTTTAAAAAAATACAATTTGTAAATTAACGTTTGATTGAAGTTCGACATTTTGCTGCTCGAGGCGCCTCATAAATACATATAAGACCAAACATCAATATGTGCCCCCTTATATATATATAGAAACGCTCTGTGCCTTTCATAAGCGAGACACTCACCTCTTTGCCGCAGCTATCGGCCCAGTCAAGGTAACACCAAAACAACAACTTCATACATCACTTACTATTGTTACTGCAGCAATAATGAGTAGCTGACATCTCAATTCTAAGAAATCGCATAAGGAAATTGAACCTGTGTGTACTGCTGGGGTGGAGCTACAGTAGTACAATCTCTCCGCAACAGTATGGTTTGGTTTGTTGCATGGTTTGTCATTCGTTTGGCGAGGTCTGGAGTTCGACTCCCGTCGGCGAATGGAGGAATTCTTAGTCTGTTTACAGCCCCGATTTAGGAGACCTTAGACAGTTGATCTCAAGAGAAGAGAGAGAGTAGTTCCCCCCACCAACTAAGTTGCACTGCACAGGACAATATAACACGCAGCGTATTATATGGCCTTAGATGCTTAAGCGCTAGAAAAATAACAAGAATCAGTATCATGAGTGGCAAACATCGATATGTTCATTGATAGCACGATGCTGCAAAGGAGATTTACACAACGGCCAAATCTGTTTTTCAAACTCCTCTGGACCCAGGTGGCCATCCTAGAGTATAAACAGAACATTTAATTTCATTCATGGAGTTTGAACGGAGTGAAAAGCCGGACAGAAGACATTATGGAGAAAAGGAAGAACTTGTCCTCCTTTTTAAGAACCAATGACTCAACTCAGGGTTGGAAATACTTTCTTTGGGAGATCGCAGTAATTCTCACTAAATAAAATAAGTTTCTTGGCAGAAAGAATAATGGGGACTGCAAAGAGAAGTTCGTTTACGATAAGAATGGGTGGAGTGGGGTGGACATAACTCTAGAACCACTGGTCTTCATAATAGCAGAACAGACAATAAAGCACTCATTTGGGGAATATACATTATTTGCAAGTATTTTGAGTGATATTAAAAATAACCTTTCCCACGAACCTGTTGTGGGCAAAATATTGTCTCAACAGTAATGCATTTACGCCAAGACAATTTTTTTACATCAGCTAGAATTAAATGAAATGCATTCGCTGATGCAAATTTCAATCTTTTAAAGTGAAACACACTACAACAGTAGAAACGGATAACCAGAGAATATTTCTCCGTGCACCTAAAATATAATTATACAGTTCGGAGAAAAATAAAGATTGCTCTCTTATCATATCAGTATAGGCGTTGCTCAAGGGTAGAGTAAGGATGGCCAGTGACACTGCTTTCTACGAAAATTACTTGCCCATCCTTAGCCTATCCCTCCGAACTGAGCATTGTCAGCAGGAAATACGAAGCACAGATTACCACAACGTAATTTCATTTCAAGCTCGCCCAGGTTTTGAAAGAGAAAAGAAAATAGACTTTAAATGTAACTGAAAATAAAATAATTCCTTCGACTGTTGATATATTTACTACCTTTAATTTCCGTTAAATATCATTATTATTAACACCTTTTTATTTCCACATCAGTGGGCACCCCCGGAACAGTCTGGTTAGGCAAATTATGTGAACTCTTCTAGTGGCGTACAGGTTCGAATGCGCAGTACAAGTGATGCATGCGACTGATAAACATGCTGTTCAAGGACTACAGCCAATTCAATTACAAAACTGAATGAAGGATACAAAAATTGCCATAAAATTGAGCACCTTATCCCACAGGTGCTCAATTCCACTGAGATGTTCTCACTAGGAAAGGCATCGCAGTAGGCGGAATTCATTATATGTTCCTGGAACCATGAAGAGAAGTGCCTAGTCAGAAACAGTTCCCAAGTAACCGTTGACATCCAAATGTTGCTCCACGGTTCTAAAGGTGGTCCAATGAACACTACGAAAACATTCCCCCACACAATTACACTAACTGCATTGTGGACATCTCGCAGGGCGGGCCTTTGACTACTGCTGTCATAACCTAAGAGAGGTTTTTGATTTATTCAAATTATTGTCTGTATTCCTTAACTTTTAAACGCCAAAATCATTAAATAGCTTAGAATTAATAATATGACTACCCTTCATCTACTGGATTATTAAAATTGAAACCCACAAAGATCCAATACTATGAAATCTACCCGAAAATTGGTGTAACTTTTAATAGCAGAAATCGCTCCAAATGATTCTTCATTTGACGAAAGCAATTATTAACTGAATTCATTTCTTGGAAATACTCCAAAGAATTTAATATTTTGCCAATTAATAAAAAGTGAGTCATTCTGTTTCGAATTAATATTACTTCTAAACAAAACAAAAAAACAAACAAAAAAAAAAAGAAATTGATGCACGTAATTTTCGCTGTAACATCGAAAGCTATTGCTGAGAAACTTTTATACGAAGGGTGATCATTTAATTCGCGGACTAATGCAAGATCGTATCTTAATTGTCATCATCTGGATCTTCTGTGGATTTCTCCTTCTCGAAATACCCTTGAACTTTACACACTTTCACCACCGTTGTACCCATGCATTAAATGATTCTTGCAAGCCATTTTTCGAAAGATTGCGGACTACTTCCATTGTGGCTCTGCGCGTATCGTCGTGTCAGATGCGAAACGATTGCCTTTCAGAGCATTCTTCAGACGTGGAAACAAGAAATCACACGGGGACTAAGTCCGTGAATAAGGGGAATGTGGCAGAACCTCGGCACCTATGGCAGAGATCACTGCCTGCACAATATTAGCCATATGGAGCCTGATTTGTCTTGATGGAGAAACCACTTCACACCGGAAAGTTCGGTCACACCGGAATATGGCTGTCCTACCAAGACACTCATTACCATACGCTTCTTTCATCTCTTTAACTGCTTCCGATACATTTAAGCCTCGTATGACACAATATATATACTATATATATATATATATATATTTTTTTTTTGATAAATGAGATTTGTTGGAAATATGCACAAATTTCTATGTTAGGTGTCTGTAATTGCATGCATTCTTCGTGTGGTCTTCTGGATGAAAAACCCAAATATCCTGGAAAATAAACCATGCCATCCTCTCCTAAATGCGATACCGAGAAAAAAAAAAAAAAACTCAGCCATATCGAAAAAAAAGGTAGTACATAAAAATTATTCGCATTGACGGAATTCGAAATTAGGCCTTTCCACACAGTCTGAGAGGACGATGATTACAACTTGCAGCGATGGGCAATTTATATGGATGGTTCATCATTATAGAAAGAGGTGTAGCGACAAACTACATCCTACTATAAAGTAAGGTGAAAACTGAGTGGGAATTGCTGCCCTGCAGAACAGGCGAATCTTAGGCAAAAGTTATGCTGAGTGTTGGGGCAGAACATGTCTTTCCGCATTCAGGAAAAAACAAGAAAAATAATAGTCTATCATACTTACTATAAAATGTAACTGTGGAAGTTACGGGATACTTTTGGCGGAGAATGCGTGAAAAGCTAACTAGTCCAAAGATGTAGGATCATAAGTAAATATACTGAACTAAAAGTGTTCATCTCATTTGAGCCAACGACATACAGTTACAGCAATCTTGGAACACATAACTGATAAATAGAGTGTGCAGTACAACGTACAGAGTACAGTGCTCAGGAAACTAGACTAACATACAGAAACCTGAAGCTTCGCGCTATTAAGAATACTGTACTATTCACGATTTTTCAAAAAATTGACTTTCTTTCAATTTGAGAATAGCACTTGTTTTCAACTGCTCTTTAATACAGTCAAGCACTGTTTTTTGCTTTATTTTTATCCAGAGGGACTCTTCACATCTGTTGAAAAATCAAAGTTTGTATAAGAATCGAAAACATCTGCACGGCTAGCACAGTGGTATCGTCACCATACCGTGTGAAAAAGGCCCGGGTTCGAATCCTGTCGATGACGCGACAGGATTCGAACCCGGTATTATAGATATAACACCGATAGATATTAAACTAACACCGATAGAAGTATATTATAGATATTAAACTAACACCGATAGAAGTATTTTATAGATATAACGCGGTATTATAGATATAACACTGATAGAGATTAAACTCTTAACTCCTAAAGTATTATGCCTTGTGCATTTAGTTATTTTTAAACACAGTAAGAATATACTCAGCTCCTTGCATTGACATAATGTGACCTCGACAATAGATTATTGATTACGTATTAAAACCAAGGTATAATATTTGATTCTTAACTTGAAATAACCTGATTACTGAAAACAACTTTATTCTTAATTGGAATATAATTTGATTATTAAAAATACGATATTTTGTTAACGAGTATTCCACTTCTTGAATTTTTCTGTAACAAGCTCTGCCATTAATAAAGGACAGAATCGAATACCGACAGCATCGTGATAATTAGAACACACATTACATTCTACATTAAATGATTAGTACACACACAACATTAAAAACACGTTCTAAGGTATAAAGTATAATAAACTTTTGCTGACGGTTCTTAAATTAGATTTTATATTCAAATTCTTACCGTGGTTCAATTGCCTTAATACCTTTTTAATAAATTTTAGTTATTAATAATCGTTAATCTACGTGCTAAGAAAGGGAAAGGAAATGACAGTTTCTAACTTTGTTCGGTCTAAATTTTCGAATTGAGCGTTGAGACTCAATGAAGTCCTACAATTTATCATTTTTAAAGTGTTGAGGACGAAGGCGCCGTGGCTTAGTTGGTTAAAGCGCCTGTCTAGTAAACAGGAGATCGCGAGTTCGAATCTCGCCGGTGCCTTTTAGTATTTCATTAAGGTTTAACTCATCTATTTTTAGTCCGTCTTGGATAGCTTGATTTACAGAGAGCAAGAGAGAGAGAGAGAGAGAGAGAGAGAGATCCAAGGAATTTCTTGTAGTTTCGACTCGCAGCAGAATTAATTCAAGTCAAGTAATCTCGGAGTTATAATAATTTGT
This sequence comes from Mastigoproctus giganteus, assembly GCF_048544385.1. Lineage (NCBI taxonomy): Eukaryota > Metazoa > Arthropoda > Arachnida > Uropygi > Thelyphonidae > Mastigoproctus > Mastigoproctus giganteus. The sequence continues at coordinate 162,609,391 of NC_143583.1, read as the reverse complement.
CACTTTGATTTTTAATGCAAAATCAAAGCAGAATAAATTTTTAAACGACGTTGCATAGCAAGACACGTCATTTCATTACATTGCTTTTGCAGTATTCCAAACATGTCTTAACTGCATTTCTGTATTTAGGATTCCTGTCCCAAAGAATTCCGAAAATTATTTTATTATTTAAAATTACTGTAGTAATTCAGAATGCTACAAAAATATCCTACTACCCATAAAATTACAAAAGTTATGGTAGTAAATATAATGTGTACACATTGGCTTTTTATATGGTAAGGATATTTATCCTTCTTAAATGGTTTAATTTTGAATTGTAATTTTAATGCATATTATTATTATTATTATATTTTATTTTATCATTTTTTTTCATATGATACTGTTGAAAATGGGCCCTTTTTGGAAGTTGTAGAAGAAGCATTTATATGTGAGAATAAATGTAAATTAATTAACAATAAATAAAATGTCGATTTTGTCATAATGTTTTAGGTGCATTAACAGTGTCATAGTGGCGCGCAAACTTAATTCGCAAGCGACCCCTTTATTAAATTTAAAATCGACGCGACCCCTCAATGTATACCCCGAGGTAGGATGACTAGATTTTTAGAGAAGAAAAATGGCATTTTATAAATTATGTAGTAGAAAATTTTATTCGAGTACTGAGAGAAGAATAAAAAAAATTGTTTAAAATTTTAATTGAATACAGCAACAACATCAAATCAAATCCTTATTCTTCAATTAAGATTACAAAACAATAAAAAATGAACAATTACAAAACAAAATAATTAATGAGGACGAGCCTGGATAACCGATAATATTTGGTTCATATTTTGGGGCAATGTTTGAAATTACAAATCTCGTCATCTTCTGGATCACGTCTGGAACGCTTTTTTGTTATTATAGCTGTTAATTTTGGGAAGCTAACCTCACATAAATATGTAGACTCGAAAATTAGCAATGTTTGTATCGCCATTTTCGATAATTCTGGAAGCTCGTCTCGAAGAGAAAGCCAAAATTTTTCACCAGTCTTGAAACGAGCACTTATTGCTTGCTCACACAACAGGTTGATGATATCTTACTTTTGCTCAATGGTAATTTCGGGACATGAAGACATTTCAAAAGCAAAGGGGTCACCAATCCAATACAACTTTTTTTTTTCTGGAGATACATTAAATCATTTGTAAAAATTCTTAATTAGCATTGTTAGGTGGGTGGCAATGATATCCCTAAATTGTAAAATGTCAATATTATAACAAAATCAGAAAAGCATGGGAACATTTCAGTATTATTACGCTCAAATTCAGTTTTCCAAAGATTACGCTTCCTTTTGAAAGTTTCTATTTTGTCAGTGAGTATTAATATATTTGTTCCCTGCCTGTCCTTGCAAACCTTGAATTTAAGGTCTTATCCTTGAATTTAAATCATTAAGTTTTTCAAATATATCAACAAGGGAACTAAGTTTCCAAGCCATTATTGATTTGTAAACAATTGAACAAGGTTCTGATTTTTATTCGATAAAAAGAGTAAAACTTCACGTTTGAGGTCAAAATGACGAAGTAACACTTTACCACTGAACAAACACCTCACTTTCGTATATAAAAGAAGTGCTTCATCCCATTTCATTAGAAAGCATAGTGAAAAGTCTGCTATTTAAGCTTCTACTTTTTAATAAAGTTGATCACACTTATCGCATCTTTTCAAAACTTCATGCAAATCAGTTTGCATTTCCTTTGCTACTAATGCTTCCCTATGTACTGTATAATGCAATGATTCAAACTGTATTCGGAGCAATTTCCTTTACTTTGTCTTTTAAACCTTCATTTTATCCTGTTAATGCAGCCGCATCATCAGTACAAATCGCAAAACACTTCAGACTGTTCGTTTGAAGCATCAAAAATCTTTTTACCCGTCGTTCTTCCTTCCAAAGCTTTGCATTCTTCTGCTATTTTTCAAATAGCAGAATTAGTATTACTCACAAGGACAATAAGTAGTATTACTCACAAGGACAATAAGTAGTATTACTCACAAGAACAAAAAGTAAGAAAGCCACCTGTATCGCACGTGAAACCACCTTAAAAATAAAGAGTGGCAATAGGGTTCAACCCTATCCCAGACTTCGTTTGAGTAGTAAGGTCTCTACAAATACATATCGAAAAAATAATTTTAAGAACAAGTTTTTTAGCCTTTATGTACACAATAACTAATTTTATTTAAAAATGCCGCGACCCCTCTGGGGGTCGCGCCTCATAGTTTGCGTACCACTGCATTAACATAAAGTAAAGCACCTATTGTCTTCTAAATCCGTACGTTCCGCATATATTGGGCGTATCAAGATTAGGCACTAATTCCCTTTTAATACCTAGCAAGTCATTACACAATTGGGCACTACATCCTTTCGATTACCAATTAGTCATAAAACGGTTGAATTGTACCTTGGATCACAATGTTTTTTAATCGTTGTGTGAGTTGTAGAAGCAAACGGTATTAGCTTTATCTGTTCCAAGTTGTTTTCCTTTTGTAACCATGTTCACGATAGTCTATCAAAATTGTAGTTAAAATTTAAAATTTAAGGAAGTTAAAATTAAAGACATTAAAAACGTTAAAATTGACATGTTTGAAACAGAAAGAGATCAATGTTGCATTCTGATTTTTAAAAAAAATCATAAATTTAATGAAACAAAAACATTACAAGATGGTTCATTCTAGTGTGTTCATTCTAAATTTTTCGGTGCACTAACAGAAAATGCAAATGTAATGCTACTGTTCATAAGGAAAAGAAACGCGTAATCGTCGTGCTAAATGAACACACCCACCTTGTTCTCTCTGATAATTTAATAAGCCGTAAAAAAAAAATCAGTTCGGCTCTTAAGCGAAAAGCACAGGAACATCTAAATGAAATGCCAAGCAAATTGATTAGAACAGAACTTGAAAGCAATATCTTCTGACATTGTTCATTCCGATCTTCATCTTCTAAGAAAAGAAATATATGATACAAGAAGTAAAAATATGCGTACCAAAAATTTTGGATTTTTGGGTAGCGTACACTTTTTTTTTTTTGTTATTATTCCATTCATTGTTTTTCTTTTTCATGAAGTAAGTGATTACTATTGCTGCAACAAAAGACATTTTCCTGATTACATTCTGGACGACTATGGCAGAAGACTCTTTTTATCCTCCAGAAGGCAGAAATACCTTCGTGTCTATAGAAAAACTTTATATTTTTTCATGTGTTTTCTGCCTATAGGCATAAAAACCTTCACATAAGCAAGAACAACAACAAAGGGTCCGAAATCTTTCCATTCTCACTACAATCAGCAGTTTTACACCTCTCATCCCAATATACATTAAAGTGTGTAGTGTAGTGTACTTTTGGATATTCACGCTGAAACTTATGTTAAAATAAATAAATCTTTATTTGTCCTACCAAATTTAAAATATAGGTGTACATTGGTAAGTGACAAATTCCCTTCACGGCAGAAAATGCCAGGGGATTTCCGTAAAATGTGAATAAAAGAATGTCTAAAATATACAAGAAAGGTTAAATATACACGAAAAGATGAAATATAAACTACATTACTCATCACTACATTTCTGTCTAGGGTCCTGGCAATTGCAATACAAAAGTTCATCTTAACATCACATCCACTGAATCAACTTGTGCGAGATATACACTATTCAACTGCGTACACACAGTTCTTGACAGAAATTCACACAACTACTAGGCAACAGTAGCCTCAGCGAGCCACACTGCGGTTTGTTTCCTACATTTCGGATCTTCTATGAGCCTTAGCAGGTCAATTCCGATATGTGTTAGGCACTGAATTGATTCTAACGCACTGGCGGGTATAAACCTGTCGACCATCTTCAGTCTGTTGGTCTTCATTCTCAAGGATTTTGTGCCTCTTAAGGCAGATGGCGAGATGTGCCACTCACAAAGCTGCCAGAAGCATGATGATGATATCGTGCCAGTCATCATTTTGATTGTGGTTATTAATCGTTTCCAGGCAATGATGTCTGGTAAACGCTGCAGCTTAAGCTGTTCAGAGAGCTGCGTGGTCATTAACTGTTGAGGGAGATGGTGCTTATGGTTTGCCCACTTCAGCAGCCAGAATTCACTCGCATATATTCTCGTAATGTGGGTAGGGGTGGCTGACGCCCACAATTCGGCGCCATAGAAAATGGCCGAATACACTGTGGTTCTTAAATATCGTGCGGTTGTTGCAGTCTGTTTCACGTGCAAGAGGTGCTGTTTTGTTGCCCAACGTAAGTAGTTCATTTTCTTTACAATCAGATCAATATGAGACTTGAACGTAAGTTTCGTATCAAATGTTACTCCCAGATCTCTATGCGTCTCAACAACTCGGATAGGTTTGCCATTAAGTTTCGGGTGTACGAGCGTAGGCGATTTTTTGAGCGAATACACCATGATTACAGTCTTCTGCGGATTTAGGGCCAAGCCAAATTTGTCTAAGTACACGAATAAGTTCAGAAGCTTATAATTAATCTGCTCACGCAATGCCCTATTGTTCATGGTTGGATGGGTGTTAAGATCTTAATATCGTCTGCATAAGTGCATACATCATCCCTACCGTTGCAGAACGGGATCATCATGGCGGTAAAGAGGAGTCCAGATAAAACTCCACCCTGTGGAACTCCTGCATGGAGTTGGCGTTGGAGGATCTGACTATCTGTGTGGCAATAAATGGACCGACAAGTAAGTAGGACCTGTAGGAACTTCAACAAATTTCCTTTTATTTGGAAGGCGTGTTGGAGCAGATGAAGTAAGGCATGTACATCCAGACTATCGAAGGCTGCTTTTATATCGGCATAAATTATTGCAATTTCCTTTCTGGCTTGGAAAGCATTTAGTATCGCGGCTTGAACTGTGAGGAGGTTATTTATTGTTGATCTTGCAGTTATTGAATAATGAATTTGTTGAGGCTGCCCAGTCAGTATCTGATTCGACAACTTTGGCAACAGAGCTTTCTACAGTACTTTTAACAAGGTAGATGCAGTAGATATTGGAATATAGTGCTCCACAAGGTTAGGCTTTGTAATTTTCGGCATTGGAATTACAGCGTACTTATTCCAGTTCTCAGGGAAAACTCAGCAAGCAAGGATAGAGCTATAAATTGCTTGGAGTGGTTCAATTAGAGAAGGGATGAGACACTTTACCATGAAGTGAGGGACTCCCTCAACTCCAGCTGTGTTAGTTGGCCTGAGGGAGTTAATACTCTGTATTAGTGCTTCTTTAGTGATAAGAACAGACTCCATCTCATTATCAACTAATTGATCCCACTCAAACTCCCTGACTTGAGACTCATGATATATGGTGGAGAATCTGCTGATGTGGTCCATCCACGCTTCTTTGTCAAGCCTCTGATTTGTGTCACTTTTATGTGTGCAACGAGGTAGCTTTCCTCCCGTCAAGTGTGTCTTTCATGTAGCGGTTGATTGCTCTAGATTTTTCCCTATTAAATATTGCTCTGGCCCTCGAGTATTTAATTCTATTTTGTGTGTCATTAGACAGTTTCCATTTTCTGTGCAGAGTTTGCTTTAGTTTAAACAATGCAGTTAGGCTAGAGTTTCACCAGGTTTTAGATTTTGATGACATCCTTACTACTTTGGAAGCCGCAAATTCTGTAATAGAGTTGATCCAACTGGTTAAGAGAGTTGTTGCAAATAAGGCATCACATTTGAGTAGACATTCCCACGGGATACAGCTGGCAGCCAATAAGCATTTATTAGGGTCCAGAAAGGCTGGCGAAGTGACAAGCTGGCTCTTAATTTTTTCCTTGACATTGAAGTCCACATACGGTAGCATTATGAGCATTGCAAGTGGGCTATGATCGGATGGAAAGAACATTTCGGGGGGTACATCAATTATATATTTACCAGAAGACAGAATTAGGTCAAGTCTATTTTCACCTCTTGTAGGTTGGTCATTGATAAGAGGGATAGAGCATGGCTGTAGTTTATTTAACATGGTGTCCAGTAGGTTATTGAGCTGTGGTGGAAGGTTGAAATCTCCACATACTATATGGGTGGCTGACACATGTAATTTGTTGAGAAGCCAGTCTACTACATTATTTATTATTTCTAGACTAGGGACAGGTGGAATGTAAACTACTGCTATATCTAAGAGTGCTGAGTGGACTTTTAGAGTGACAAGTAATGCCTCATAAACTCTGAATCTGAGTAGGCGACCGAGATTATTTGAAGTGCTATGTCACGTACAAACAGGGCTACTCCTCCACCCCTCGCTACAGATCTGGATTTGAAGTAGGTATTGTATCCAGCAGCGACTAGAGACTCTTGATGTGGCTGGAGCCAGGTCTCTGTAAGACAGATAACATCAGCAGACCGTGACAAGGGCATTTGTTCCAATGTGTCCAACTTGTTTCGTATGCTCCTAACATTCTGATAAAAAATCTTCCCTATGGATAATGGTTTTATCTGTGTCCTAGTAAGTCTTCTACGGGGTATAGTCTTACTTTGTATCATGTGTCGGGTAGTGACTATTGTAGAAATTCGATTGACATCTGAATGGCGATCCGGTAGAGGTTCAGCATCCTGTGTAACTGACGGGGTACATATATTCTGCGATGGTCTGGTTTAACTTCCTTTGGCGTCATATTAAAGAAAAACTTGAAGAATAAATTGAGGAAAGAAACCAAATATGGAAATGAATTTATCCTGAAAACATGGGATGATTACAATAATTAAAAAAAAAAAAAAAAAAAAAAAAAAAAAAAGCGCGTGTGTACCTTGTACGCACGAAAGATGTTTTATGTGAAAAGATTTTTGACGAAAATCAGAACCGTTTTAAAATCGAATAGCTAGAACCGAAGTTTTGAACGATGTTTTATGCTCACTCCCGCTACTTCCTAAATGATGCTAACTGAGTTACATCGTTATTTCGGACTTCAGTCCGAAATTAACATGTAACTTAAACGAAATAATGATTATATAGTAACGAAATAACGATGTAACGTTTTATGCCCACGCCCGCTGCTTACTCTACCGAATCAATGTTAGTGACTGCATTAGTATCATTTAGGAAGTAATTTGCGTCATTTCCGCTTCACATTTTCGTGACAAATTGGTTTTACTTCAGTCCGAAACTTAGTAATGGCCGCCAAAGGTGTTTTCACATCAAAAATTCACCTGTTGTCGTTTATGAAAATAACGGAACCCCGCTTGCAGGAGAATAAAATATAATTCAGAAACGGATATTTGATAATATTTTTAATATTTTTGTAATATATTTTGAATAATTTTGTATATATATTTTTTAAATTTTGTAAATAAATCCCATTAACTGTCATTTAACACTCGCTCTTATCCCTGCAACCCTCGTCACCATTAGAGAAATGTTTTCAGCAAATACATTGTCAATAATTAATTCGGTGAAAACAGACCTCTATAAGTGTGCTATTAATCGGAAGGAAAACTCAAGATTGATAACAGAGAATTAGTAAAATAATACTGTGAGAACTCAGTGGTTCAAATGAACTTATCAGTCTGCATCGATAGTTTATGTATAACATGTATATAGTTTATGTATACAGAGCTAACTGCATACTTTTGTTTTACTCAATTTGAAGTGTATAACTTAACCCGGGTACGCCAGTATATGCATTGCTCTTGCTGTTCAATAAATAAATAAAAAAAAACAAAAAAAACAGAAGAGAGAGAAAGTTTGTCTGTGGTACCCAAATCATCTCCTGGTAAGAGATTCTGAAAAGATCGCATCTTACTAATGTGTGCTGTGTGTGTCAAACGCCATACAAATAAATAAATTCTAACTCCCTCAATGCCATTTAAGTTCGATTTACTAAAATTCTTAACAGTGTCATTAGCCAAAGGAGCCCTCTACTTACTTAACTTCTCCTCCCCACGAAATATATTTTCATGTACGGTATAGCACCCTGGCATAGTGAAGTTCTTAAGAATAATGGATCCAGTTTAAAATGTAAGAAAGAGGATTCAGAGTGAAAGACCATTATTACATTGTCGCCTACACAATGAAAATCCTAAACATTCCCTCCCTCCCTCTCTAGTCTAGGGTACTTTTGTCTATTCCAGTAAGACAAAGAGGGACTTTTGACTGTTCGAATTCTAAAAACTTTCTCCTATCCGGAAACGCAGGAAGTCCGTCATTGCACAGCCCTACTGACATATGTGACGAAGAGCAAATTAACTCATAGCACCAGTGGCGTATCAAGAGATTTATCATCCACAAAAGGGAGTGGGATACGATTACAGGAATCTGCAGCGAGGCAACTTAAAAAATCTAATTAAATTTACGAGGGTGATTCATTAATTAATAAAATTAATCCGTAAATTACAGGTATACATTAATAAGTAATAGAATACAAATTAATCCGTTTAAGAATTAAAAAAGCGCAAAAAAATATATTTAAACCATCGTGAGAATAAGCGCCAAGAATATGACGTATTAAATCACCACAATATCTTCACTCTCCGAGTCAAGCTTAGTTTTGATAACGTTTCTGATTCAGTGTTTTGATTAACGGGAACAATTAATCAGTACTCATCTGAAGAAGGCACAAACACTGTTGTTCCCCCGAGGAACCTTGGGACAGGGCGACATCTGGTTACAACAGGATAGTTTGTCACCACACCTCGCTTGACATCTGTCCCAGCGTGTACGGAAAAAATATTTACGGAAAAAAAAAGTCCATTTAAAATTATCGAATGAATGCACTGATTTTTTCCTATTCGCAATTCAAAACTTTGCACTGATATATACGGTGCTTTTTTGGGGACGGTACGCAACGGTACAGTGTACCTTTATTAACAGTGACGTGTGACATTTGGATGCAGTGCACTTCTGAATTACTCACTCGGACCTCTGTTTAACGAAGTCCTTTTATAGCGAATTCTTTTGAATTCCCCTTGGAAGTTACATTTAAAATAGTTTACGCTGAGCAAGAAAATTTGGGCAATTAGTGCTGCTGCGCGAATTAAGAGAGCTAAAGCATTCTGCAACTTAGTGGTAACTGGTAAAACTTATTCATTCACCTGTCCCAGATACGGAGAAGTCGCGGTAGTCCCAGAGAAGTGAGATAAGTAAGATATATTACTACTCTGTGGTGCTAGTCAAGAGTGAGCATATCAAGGTGTATTCCCAATGGGCTCTGGTTCACCTTCTACTGCAGCGGTGTCCAACCTTCTCCAGTACAGGGGCCATATTCAAAAAAATTCAGTTAGATTTCTTTAATGTGTTACATTTTCCATATCTTGTTGCATGTAAAAGTAAAATTGAAAATATTCGAACATTTTGTTAAGTACAATACACAATTACATTTACTGAACAAAACATTTAATGAGAAAATTTTTTTGATAATTGACAAAATTTAAAATGCTGTTTTAGTTCACCTTCCTCGCTGGCCGTTGGTTGGACACCTCTGTGAATCAGCTGTAAGCGCCCCATTCGAGAATTAGAAAAGTGATTTTCTTTTACCCCGAAAAATAATCATCTGTTGTTTCGCGGAAGTGCGTTATCCACATTTTTCCGTAAACATGTTTACATGTTCACAGTACATGTATATCCGAATGACACCGACATTTTGGACGGTTTCAAAAAAATGAAAAGAAAAGAAAAAATTCTAATTTAACAACTAGTGACAATACTGATGACGAGGGACGGAAAACGAGGACAACGACGGTATTAAACCTTCTAAACATGAATTGTTGGCATTTGGTGAAAGCGAAGTTAGAAAATTGTGAATTAGGTTACAGTTAAATGCAATTCGTGGATTTCGGGAATTCCTAATTGATAAGAAGGTTTCGGAAGAATTTAAGAATTTGATGAACGCTGTGAGAAGGATACCAATTTCATTGAGTGAATGTGAACGAGGATTTTCAGAAATGAATCTGATTGCCAGCCCAACCAGCGCTTCGTTGATGGCAAAAACAGCTTCTTCACTACTGTTTCTTAAAATTGTAAGGCAAACCGCTGACCCGCTTCGATCCAGCAAAATATGTCGATTCATGGCTGCTTCGGAAACGTCATTTAGCAACCGACACACAAAGAAGAAGAAAGGAAGTCAGCATAGGACAGGAGTCGGCAACCTGCGGTTCTTTAATTTTACAGCTCACATGAAGCACAATTTGAAATGGAGTTAGAGGACTTAAAAATCAAGGACATGTGGAGTGCAAGACTAAAATGCCTTAAAACTGAAATTGAGGATTTGGAGCGGCAAAAGGCTGTCCGTGCAATTCTACACAAATGGACAGCGATAGATGAGTTTAAAATGCAGACCAAATTGTGTTCGATGCGTGGAGTAGCTTACCGAACCCAGATATAAATTTGAAAATATTTGCGTTTGGACTTCTCTCAGTTTTTGGTTCGACTTATTTCTGCGAGCAAATATTTTTGTAAATGAACTATATTAAAAATAAATCAAGAAACCATCGTCTGAACAATGCGAGCATGTTTAAAGCTCAGCATGTTTAATTACGACATACTCGCATGATTGTTGAGAGACGTTCAAGAAATTCATCAGCAAAAGTCACATTAATTTGTACCAAATCGGATGTTTGTTACGCTTTTTCAGTATTAATATATAATATTTCAAAAAATATATATTTTTTTATTAAACACCTTCCCACTCTATTCCATTTCTTAAAAAACTCCCCCCCCCCCTTCTCCCAGCTTGAGCTGAGGTGCGGATCTTCGGATTCTCTCTCTCTCTTTTTTTTTAATTAGTTCAAAAATGGCTCTTCACTCAAAAAAGGTTGCTGACTCCTGGCGGTCGGCAAAAAAGGTGTCGGATGAGAAGTTAATAAAAATTTGGAATATTCTACAAAAACTTTATTATGAAATTATTTTTACTTATTTTACTCACATTTTATTTAGTTTTTTTATATAAGAAGGACTCTTTATTATATACTTGAATAATATTAAATATTATATACTTGAATAATAAATTTATGCTTAATAAACTGTGTTAATATACTTAATTTGTTATTCTTATTCTAAAAAAAATTACTACTAAAGTAACAATATCAGGAAAAAAAATTTGTAAAGTACTTTTCATATCCTTTTAATTTTCAATTTTTTCCTCATAGCAAAGAATGAGTACCGGCACCTATTTTTTTACAAAAAAAAAGCACTGTATATATATCACTTTCTAGTCCCACCCCCTCCAACTACATGTAATATGAATTTCTGGGTGCGCCTGTAGAACAAACAAGTCTCTAGATTTCTGAAACCCCCCTGAAAACCTTTCCTTTATTCTACAGCGCGTTAAACTGTCAACTGGACAGTTACTACATGACAAGGAAAGCCCATAATTTGTATTTTCTAGTCTAAAAGCTTGTGGCTTTCTTGCACTACTTAACTAAACTAATACTAAAATATTAAAACTATAAAACTGTAGCATTACTGGGAATGAGCAAAAATTAAAAATTCTACATTCTTTAAACGTGAACGCTGTTTACATGTTCTAGATTTTTTTGATAATACAGTACATTTATTTAAAGTCCAGATGGACATGTACCCACCTTGGACTCTGCATGAAAAATAACTAAAATTTAATTCATTAAATAAAACTTAAATAATAAAACGGAAAAATGTTTATAACTAAAATAAAACTGAATAAATACTACTAATAAGTAAATTTTCCATATAAATCAAGAGGGAAAAAAACAAACAAAAATAGTTGTAAACACATATATATTTTAATTAGGAAATATCGCGGGGAAAACGTCACAGAGGATCATAGTTATGGGAAATGCATTTTACAAAATATAATAAACAAACTGCTGGCACATTAATTCAACACCCTTGAAAGATATCCGGATATTTATTCATTTTTTGAGGGGGTTCAGTGTAAGTTTCATCTAGGCCTAATTCCTGAAATCTTGAATTCGCGAACATGTTAAAACACACGAGTTCCACGAACCTTCAACTTATTCCAAAGTTTCTCACTCAAGGAATCACATATCTGAAGGCTAAAGATCAAGATACAAGAAACTCTGCGAAATACAGGGCAATCTGTCTCCCAACGATGTACACAATCCTGACCAACTGCATAACCTAAAAGATATCAGACCACTTAGAGAGTCAGAACATAATGGCCGAACAGCAGAAAGGATGCAAGCGGATGAGCAAAGGATGCAAGGAGCAATTAACCATAGATGCTTCAGTTATAGAGAGAACCTACAAGAAGCGCCATAACCTGAACGCGGCCTACATCGATTACTGCAGGACTTTCGACTCTGTGCCTCATTGCTGGCTAATAGAGACGCTGAAGATCTACAAGGTCGATCCGACAGCGACAAACTTCCTAGAAGCAACCATGGCGAAATGGAGTACCATCATCAAGTTCTAGAACATCACAACCAGACCAATCCCCATCACGACAGAAATTTTTCAAAGAGATGCCCTGAGCACATTGTGGTTCTGTCTAGCAATCAACCCACTATCCACCATGCTTAACAACAGCAAGTATGGATATAATCTCAAAGAAGGAAGGAAAGACCTGTAAACCCTCTCCACCTGATGTACATGGATGACATCAAGCTCTACGCGGAAACCGAGAAGCAACTCCAGAAATTCCAGATCACCGAAGAATTCAGCAATGATATCAGGATGGAATTTGGTCTACAAAATGCAAGACCCACCAACTGCATCAGGGGAATTTATTCGGCCGAAACTACCAGCTGCAAAGTGGTAAATACCTCGAAGTCATGACAGAGGGAGCAACCTACAAATACCTGGGGACGATGTAGACACAGAAGTAAGAGCACAAAGGCCTGGCTGGCCGAAAATACCATCAGAGACCCTGAAGTCTGCTCAAAGCAAAGTTGAACGGAGGAAACACAATTAAAGCCATAAACACCTACACAGACCCAGTGCTAACATACTCCTTCGGAATCATAGATTGGACTAACACTGAACTGGAGGATTTCGTGAGAAAGACAAAGACAATAATGACCAAGAGCAGCCAACACCGCCCGAAGTCAGCAGCAGAGACTGACAATAGCTCGGAAAGAAGGAGGAAGGGGCCTGATAGACCACATAGAAACAGAAAACCGCGATCGCTAACCGAAGGATTACTTACAGAAAAACACAGCAGCACTCGATCAGGCCATAAGATAGACAAGCGGCATACCTCCACTAAACTTACACGAGGTGTCCCCTCCCACTCAGACGGCACAAACGATGCTAGAAAGATTGGCAAAGAAGACAGTCCATGGCAGACACTACAATGATCTCCATCAAGATCACATAGATAAAATGGCTTCTAATGCATGGCTCACGAGCCGGGCGCTCTACCCAGAGATTGAAGGATTCATGCTCGCCATCCAAGATCAGGTAATCGACACCAAAAACTATAGAAAATACATCGCCAGAGCCCAGAATTTCATATGACACATGTCGACGATGCCACCTGGCCTCAGAACCGATTCAACACATCACCGCAGAATGCAAGGTATCACCCAGACTGAGTACGCTCGTAGACACGAGCAGGCAGCCAGGATAATACACTGAAAGGACAGAATTCCCGGGATACCTGGTTCCTGGGCAACACGATGCAGTCACCCTCTCTAGTGAACGAAAGCCTGCTTAGCAGGTGTATAGGTACACTGCATCACTACATTCACGTAGACGGTAATTCGATGTCAGTATGGATAAAAGTCGGTCGTGAGTTAACCGACTTTGAAAGAGCGACGATAGTGGGTACCCGACGCATGGGTCACTCTATCGCGGAGGTGGTACAGAAATTACACTATCCCCATTCGATAGTATTGAGAGTGTATCAGGAATACGCCATTTCCGGAATAACATCTCATCGTGGACAGCGCTGTGGGCGGAGAAAGGTGGTGGATGAACATGGCCGTCGATGATTGTCCCGCATTGTTTCAGCCAACCGGAGAGCGACTGAGGCACAAATCGCCGCCAATATCAACGAGGGAGGTGTCCGAAACGTCTCCACCAAGACCATCAGGCGATCATTAGCTGCAATAAGTTATGTGAGCCACCGACCCACCAGAGTCCCATTGCTAACACCACGGCACAGGAATCTACGCCTCAGCTGGGCGAAAAAACATCAGCACTGGACCTTGGATGATTGGAGACGGGTCTCCTGGTCTTGAAGTCCCATTTCCAGTTATTTCGAGCGGACAGGAGGGTGCGTATCTGACGGAAATCGTACAAAGCTATGCACCCGTCATGTCAACAAGGAACTGTTCAGGCAGATGGGTGGTTGGTGATGGTCTGAGGCCATGTTCAACTGGCACACGTTGGGACCTCTGGTACGTCTAGACGCACATCTGAACGGTCCAGGTAACATGCCCATCCTTGCAGACCATCTGCATCCCATTGTGGTCATCGTGCAACCACAGGGCAATGGACTCTTCCAGAAGGACACTGCACCTCCCCACAGAGCTGTGGTGACTACAACGTAATTTGAAGAGCATTCCGCAGATTTTACCACCATGGAATGGCCTCCACGTTCACCGGACTAGAACCCTGTGGAGCATCTTTGGGATACTGTGGAAAGGTCCATTCGAGTTTTGGATCATCCACCCAGGAATGCGACGGAATTATGGGCAGCGGTGCACCAAGCACGGATACTTGTGGAACGCTTTCGTGAACTAGTGGACTCAATGCCTCGCCATGTGACTGCCCTTATCGGGGCGAAAGGTGGGCCTACCCATTAGGCATCCCATGAGTTCTGTCCACTCAGTGTAGATCAGAAGTTAGCATGGAAATACCAGTTGATCAAACAAATTGTGCCGTATTACAAGTACGATACCCAGGCAGTAGTAGAAACCCCAACCCCAAGCTGTACTTGGACCGCGCCATAATAACGGACAAGACAATCTCGCACAACAGATCGAACATAACCCTTGTCGACAAGAAGGAAAAGGCTCAACACTGGCAGAATACCCATGAGGAAAAGATCAGGACCTACACGAATCTAAGACAGCCGATCAAAGAGATTTGGCATATGAAACACGTAACGACCACCACGATCATCGTAACAAGCATCGCTATGGCGCCAAAGACCCTACATAACAAACTAACAGCAATAGGTCACCCAGAGAACACCTATAAGGAAATCCAAAAAGTCGCAACCCTGACCACCTTTAGGATAGTCAGAAAGTTCCTCGTTAAACAGTAACACCAGACGTAACAACCACTCTGTGTACTTGGTAGAAGTACCAGTCACGGGGTGCGGTATCTGGAGGAATAATAACAATATCAGCATAATAGCATATACGCTGGAACTATTATCCAGATCCCTTTAATCAAGGGATTTTCACTAATCTTATCTGCCATTAACTTATCCTTCACATAATGAATTATTTATTAGTATCGGAAAAATAAGAAGCTAACTCATTCAAGATCATTTTAAGATTCTGTTGAAAACATTTGAGCTTTAAAGTTGTACAGTTAACTGATATTGAACATCACTAAACAAATGCCTCTCCCACTTTTTTTTTCCCCAAATTGGTCATTTCAAATTTCTTGTTTTTCTCATCCTATTAAGCAATCCTTCAAATACATGCCTGAAATGTTGCTGGAAATGAAATTTGAAATATAACAAGCACGTAACTTTCAAAATAAAGTCATATTTCTTTCGGTGACTGTTGGCCAAATATGAAGCAATTTGGAAGGGAGGCACCAGGAGCGGGTCTACGTACTTACCCCCAAAGCAAGTTCCATTTGAAGTACACCTCACGTCGAGACACTAGTAATAACTGGTTGCTAAGACGCTTGCATCCCTAATGGTGCGTACCTCGCTTACTGCCTCGAGTAATAAGAAGTTGTGTCGGCAAGATAATTCTATGAAGTCTCCTAAGGTTATTTAAAGTGACTGGATTCTTCTGGAACAAACACCACCTGGAAAATTATTGGGGAAAAGTTGGATTGTTCAGAGTTTAGAATAATTGAGATAGTTTAGAAATTTTACAGACTCATTGAAAATATTTAACTTTTATGAAAGAGAGAAGGATCGGACACATTTAATGTCTTCATGAACGACAGGTTGCAAAAATTTATAAAAATCATCTACAAAACTTACTTTGGAAAAAAGAAAGCTAACGGCAAGCTTTCATTTCTGTATGTTGAGTGAGCAAAACCAAGCAAGGAGTTGACAAGTACAGAAGCGGTCAGAGGACTTTTGTAACAAAAAATTAGCTAAAGTAGAAAAAAATAACAGGCGGCTCAAAGTCACGTTCTTCGCTTTTCATTCCGTACTAACGCTATGAAATCTTGAGCAGCCTGTTGTTTTCCTCCTCGCTATAACAAAACAAGAGGAAATCGACTCTTGCAGATATTTTAATTGCTAATCCAGCAAAACCAGAAGGACATAAATAATGAGAGGGGTATTACCATGGTCAGTAACATTCAGATTCAGCTTTTTCCCCACCAGGGCTTTGCATATTCGACAATTGGTATACACAATGTAGCGTTATGAATTGTACAAAAATTATGGAAAAGAAACACTAATCACCAAGAAACCAGTGTTTCATGATAGTTACTGTTTTGCGTTGCTTTTTCCACAATAATCTTGGAGACATCACCACATTTGTTTTATAATAAAATTACACGCAAATGTTTTCAAATAATTCTTATTTCGCTTTGAATTCAATGTCTGTCCACGGACACCGGTATATTTTAATAGAAAGCAGAATTGTTATCGAGTCGTTTCACTCAATTGTGTTAATCTTTATTGATGTTTAAAGCTCTACATTATTGGGTGGGTATTGGGTATCATTAATTTTATCTTCTGGTGATTTTATTCCCTTCAAGCACTGTCTTTCTGCATGGCATTTCACGGCAAATGCATGGTCTGGTAATTACGATTTCCAATACACTATCAGAATAAATAAATCTCCTTCCACAGGAGCGCATATGTTTTATGCGTGAAGAAAGGACAACTCGATATTGGCTGTCGCCTTTCTTCTTGTGAAACGTGCCACAAAAAGTATCCCATTCTAGCGAAAATGCTCAGCTTTAAATTTTCTCAGCCACTAAACGAATCAGTTTGGGGATTTCCCACGAGTCTGGCGCCCTGCTAGTCCATCGGTTGATACGGTTCTGGATGTGGCTGATGAAGAATTACTTTCCACTTCATTGTTCGGCCAGCCACTGTCGTGATCATTATGCGTGGAGGTTATCTGGCAGGGATGGACGCGTAATCAAGCTTTGGGATATTCACAGTTTTTTCGGTGAACGCTTTCCTAATGGGATGCTCTTTTCTGCATCGGGGAACCAAAGAAAACGCTCAAAAACTCTTATAAAAAGGTCGTTTCTTTTTTGTTGAAATTTGTGTTTCTGGTTGGCTTAGAGAGTGTGATCACAGTCTCATGCGGGTCGGTGATTCCGTGTCTGTAATGCCGTATAAATACTGTCATTCGTTCATTCGACGACCCGAGGGTACCAGGAGTTTTTGTCGCCTTTCCCGCTGCGAATGCGCACTTCTCATAATTACCTAATTAAAAGAAAAACACGAGTGCGCCATTTCGGAATAGTTTTCCCCCCTCAGGCTTTACAACAGAATTTCGGTATTTTAGTACAGATTTCGCACTGTCTGAGAGAAAGAACAGTGGGCGATTATGAAGTGCACTGACCTGAATTTTACGCAGTCCTTACCGCTTTCTCCTCTTTGAAGAACATTTTGTGGATAAAACACCTGCTGAGAAGCTGTCAGACGATAATTTCCCGAATAACAAAGACAGGCTCTGATGAGTCAACTACCTCACATCCAGGTAATGCAAAAGTATTAAAACACTTCCTCATGTATGTTGTTCGATATTTAATGTACAGTTAAAGAAATTATCCAATAATTATTCCATTACTGAGGCATTGATTAATGAGTTTTGCAGAATGTGATTGTCCTTTTTGAAACATATTGTTTTAAAAACACTGCTCAACAAAATTAATAGAACAAAATGTTTTTCATGAATATTTTATTGTGAACAGTGTCGTCGAGGGCGAATATTTGATATAATAAGCGTACCAGAATGCAAATTCCGAGTATTCAATAGAAATCTATCTACCACCTTACAGAGCCTAACATTATGCAAATTTTTATGCCTATAAAAATACGGGTTGCGACTACATCATTTCATTCCCGTTTTTTGGTTTGCTCCATGGGATGACCACATCTCCAGTACTTAGGATGGCTAGTCGTCGTTTAGATGATTCTTTGAAATGGCGGGTCGTTGGACAACTTGAAGCCTGGCAGTCGCAGGTGGCACATTGGCTTAATGTCTCGGCATTATGGAAACAGTTTCAGGAGACAGGAACCGTTACAAGAAGAGCTGGCCAAGGTCGCCCGAGGGCTACGTCATACAGAACAGAGCTGTCTAGCTCTAATATCAAGACGGAACCCTACTATGCCCTGTCATCACTGTCTCTTGAGGTTGCTGTGGCCACAGGTGAAAACATTTTCAACCGGACTGTGTCAAGTTCAATTCAAGTGGACTCTACGCAAGGCAACTAGCTGTTTGTATCCCATTAATCTCAAACCAAGCAAAGCTCGTCAAAACTGGTGTCATGTACATGTGACTTGGAGCCCTGACAAATGGGGTATAACAGGAAAACAGCTAAAACAGATCCTAGGCGTTATTTCATCTGGAGACAACGAGGAATGCAGTACCATCCCTCGAACATTAGAGAAAATGACACATGGTGGAGGCGATGTTCTCGTGTGGGGCGAAATAATGATCAACTTCAGCATCCCTCTTCATGTTTTTGATAGGGGTACCGTAAATGCGCGAGGTACCGAGAACAGATCCTAGAACCTTATGTGCGACTTTTTAGGGGTGCGGTCGGCCCAGATTTTCTTTTCATGCTTGATAAGACCACTGAACATAGAGGCTCAAGTGGTGGAAGAATATCTTGAAACTGAAGATGTCTAACGCATGCCGTGGCCAGCACGATCACCAGGTTTAAATGCGATCGAATATGTGTAGGACGCCCTTGGGCGTCGCATTGCTCGCCGACAGTCAACTCCTCAGTCACTTGGTGAGCTAAGGTCTGCACTGGTGGAAGAATGGGATTCGTTGCCACAGAATCTTATAGACGGCCTTATGTTGAGTATGGTTCACCGCTATTCAGGCCTATTTAGCCGTTGGATCATATACCGTACTTTCGGATCATGCAGTGACGGATTCAGGGTAGGGGCACGTGCTCTTCCTGTCGTTTTTCGGAAAATATACACCAGTCGTTTAAATTCCCTTTAGCTACAAAAAATATTTTTTTTCATTGTTAACATAGGATTTTATCTATTTTTGCATTGTGGCTCAGCTATTTTCAACTGACTACAGTTGGCAACACTGATGCTAATGTGATCGCCATTTTAGTGCACCAAACGGTGACCCCCTGTCACAAATGGTGCCCCTCCTGTCATTTTTTTTTTTTTTGGATCCGCCATTGGGATCATGTACCATATTTTCGAGCATCTTGTATCGACTTCTGTAATGTGACCTTTTTCGTAATTCTTATAAAACTCCTATAAATGTATACGTGTCCGAAGTTTCTCGCTACTACCTCATTCAATCGTTATTCTATGGTACACCACCATACCAAATTTTGTAACGCTTCATCGGAAGCGGCAAGAGTTACACGTTTTCTACGTGTTCTGTTAATTTCGTCGAACAATATAACTTCAATTTATTCAATTAGTTTATATAACTTCAACTTATATATGAAATTGTACCAATTATTTAAAAAGAGTACCATCGTATAAACAGAATTGTTTAAATGAAATTACGTAAGTTCAAGCTCAACTAACTGGGAGAAAAAAGGGAAACAAAAAGCGAAATGTACACTAACAGAAAAAAGTAATATGCTTGTAGTAATGCAATGAGGCGTAGCATAAGACTGGCTTCGCCTGAGAGATTTTAACTTAACCGATGGCGCATAACAAAAGAAAACCTTCAAACACATCGGAAAAGACCAGCAGTTAGAGAAAAAGTTGAAGAAACTTAAAAGCAAGGGGAAACTTATTTACAGTTGCCTAGTCATCAACCCAGAACTGAAAGCGTTAAAAATACAAAGAAAACTCCCTTCATTTTAAAAATTATTATAAACACAAGGAAACCTGCAAATTATTAACCAGAGAATAATATTTAACCACATATTGCTTATTTGTATTTACAGAATTTTTCCTTAAGAACTTAAGAAGCTCAAACCAGAAGAGAATGGTTACATATAAACGCAAGTGATAATAGAAAAATTTCCAACTATATGGGCATACTTTTGAGATAGTTATTTCAACGCAGGCCATTTTCATGGGTCACATATGCCTGTCTTTTTTTGGCGACTACCTGTACAACTTGCTCTTTAATTTTTTTTTTTTTTTTTTATGAGCGATTAAAAAAGGGTTTACATCAAGCTTTGTTTAAAGCTTAGTAAAAACAGCTTCTGAAACTTGGCATGTTATGAACAGCACTGGAGAAGACGCTTTAGTAAAAACATAAACGTTCAATCGGTTTTCAAGATTCAAAGATTCCCTGTCTCGGGCCAACAATTTCAACCCAAAAAACAAATCTCTAATCCGCCTCTCTGGATCTTGTTTACTGTGACTTTTGGTTTTCAGAGATGAAAGGTGTACCGAAATACTGAAAATAAATTAAAATTCTTTATTCAAAATTAATTTAGAGTACATACTTTTTATAAAAAATATAAAAAATCTGCATAAAAAAAGCTGTAGCAATAACTCTTATTAAATGATGGAAAGTCCCATGAATACTCCTTTTTTTGTGTGTGCGTCAACGCCTTGACACGAGGAGTCCCTTCAACAGCTTGGAAATCAACAGCAGCGTTCTGCTCTTCCAACTGCAAAAGGTTGTCACTGGTAAGTTTTTTTTTAGAATTGGAGGCGCCAGCAATTCACTGACACCCTCGGCTGTTAGTTCCAAGTTCAGATTCTTACCAATCTGGACACCAGTTGCAGTCACCTCCAACTCGCTGGGGAGCCTTGGGAATTAAGCACACTCGGAACAAGAGTTACGCCACACACCACTAAGATGATTCCTTGACCTCATTCAAGCTTCACCGATGTTCTTTATTGCATGAAAAATGTTGAAGCCCTGCTAGAATGCTTTTAAAGTTATGCTTCGGTCCTTTTCGAATTTGCTGATGGCTTGAGCAAAAGTACAGCAATTATTTCCTGATCCATTGGCATTGAAGCACTGCAGTGATTTTGGGGGGAAAGAAACACCGCTTTAATGATGTGATTCAAATAGTCCAGAAACACGACATGAGCTGGATCGTTATCCAGATTTAATATATTAGTATTATATTAGCTAAATCTGCGAAAAAAAAAAAAAAAAAAAAAGGAAAAAAATCTCAATCACTCATAACTCCCATCGCCGAGAAATAACTATTTAATTCTGCTCTGAACTTTACCAAATCCTCCGCCTCAACCACTGTAGCAGACAATTCATTCCAAAGAAAAATACACGCCACCCCTTCTGTTATTTCCTAAAATTTTGTATTTGTTATATTCGCGGGTACTGACCTTACAGTTAACAAGCCTTAAACCAGATATTTTCTCAAGTATGTAATATTTTTCCATATTAGGCACAAAACAATCATGGAACTATTCCTCGGACACCGTCGTGAACATTCGGAACAACGAACCAAACAGTTTTTCATTCCCACTACACTTAAACAGAAGCAGAATTCGAATCACGTGGAATACTAAAACATAAAATAACGTATTGTATTAAAGGTTCCTGTAAGTAATTGCAGATCTAACATGCACTATGATCGAAAAATCGATGAACATAAAGGATTCGAGGAACAATAAAAATACGGTACAGTGCTGTACATTAGTCAGTACGGTACAGTACAGTACTCTTCTGTACTGCACAAAATGTTAGCCACAGAAATTCAATCGAACTTACTGTGCAGTCCTTTGTTGGCGTGGTGTCGTGTTGGAAAACCTCTTTGAAAACCAATAAGCACAAAATATGCATAAAGCGGGACATATTTATGCCCAGATAAGTTAGCCCGTTTTCTGGGCCTATAGAGCGTGTAATTTGGCAGGGCTTGTGACAACACTCAGCCCAAGTTCTGTTGAAATTAATCACATGATCTTTTGAATTTACTCCTATAAGCAATTTCAGCTCTAGCATGCCCTATGACCTTAAGATCATAGGGCATGTTGGAGTCATTACACTAATTTTTAATTAAATGCAATTCAAATTATTTACGAGCATCATTGTTTGAAATTTGTCACAAGTGCTTTTTCTGTAGGGGCCCATTTTTGGATATTTTCTCTGGGGCCCATATATGACGAAACGAAAAAATATGGTATAAGTGCAGCAAATACAATGGAGACTCTTCAAACGCTCTTTAAAAAACAAAAATCAGTGACAAGTCAAATCACGCTGTCAATGACAAGTGAAATTCGAATATATCATCTTTTTGCTGATCTGCAAGAAGCGACTGGCCAGTATAAGTACAACAATACAGTATTACCAACAGAAACCTCCAAGATTTGAGAGAGAGAGAGAGAGAGAGAGAGAGAGAGAGAGAGAGAAACTTCTCATTTACAGCTTGACGCCGATCCGTTAATCTACTATCAATTTATATTTAGAATTAACAAGTTCCAAATATGTGCAGTACAATATAAAAGATGTAGTCATCAAAGCTGAAAATATAAAATTAATTTATTTTTCTAACCACTATAACCGCAAGAAGAAAAGTGATTTTGTCACACTTTCTTCGCTTGGACTGAGTTATTTCGAAAAGCAATTGAAGCCGTGAGGCATCAGCGTGTTAAATCTGTAAATTATGTGTGTTCTAAGGCAGTCCACATGATCAAAACTATGGACGTCTACAAGAGATCGACTGTTTCAGAGCTCTACCAACCGCTTGAACAATTTTATCGGAAAATGGTGTCACAGTGTGATTCAGCGATCTTGCTGTGTATCTTACAGTAAATTATTGTCTAAAAGTGTGGGGGATGTTTATCTATTCGAGCAAATGTGTGTGTGTGTGTGTGTGGAGGTCATTTCACTCATCTGTGCGTGGGGGATTTCGATTTGGACTTTCAGATAAATTCCAGTGTATGCTACTATAAACTGATGATAAAAACAGTGTTTTTATCTCCAATACTGGCAAGAGTAGATAACGTAGCCTGGAATTTAAATTTCACTCCCCAGAATGCAATTTTATACTCTTCGTGATAGAACGAAATTACTGAATACGTGGAAGTTGATGAGCTGCCAAAATCTTAATACAGTAACTAGTTCTCTATAAAAAGTTCTGATTTAAGGGATATAACTTATATCCCTTAAATCAGAAAAACAAAAAGAAACGGCTCTTTAATTACTTCGAGAAGAATAATTACTTCAAATGCAAAAGAACGCGAAGAAATTCGCGTTCCTTTGCATTTGAAGTTTATTTTGATTACAAGATTAAAATTATTCGCTTTTGAGATCATCTTATAACTTTTTGTTTGCGTAAAATTTTTTTAAGAACAGTATCGCATGAACCGGTGTGAACCGGCTTCAGCTACTAACTGCGTGAAACCATTCCTTCCCATCTATTTAAAATATGGAGGTAGGTGCGATCAAGAGAATAGACTTACTACTAGCAAAAAATTAAATTTCTTTTGGTGAATATTTCTCACTTAACAGCGTAGCTTTTTACATAAAAAAATGGTATCAGAAAATCATTCCGAATAGCACTTGTTCTATTAGCTATGCAAATTAAGCAGTGCTGTTTGGAACGATCTATCAGACAACACGTTTATCGCAATACGCATGGTGTCCCGTAAAATATTCGTTGCTGTTCTGATCAATGATCGCTTCAGACTGTTAGTGCCAAGATATCTTTTACCGCAAGCCAAGAGTTCCATCTCTAATCCTGTTATGTAACCAGTTCAGTGTTAAATGTAGACGCATGGTGTTTGGGCACCATGCCAGGGCGCCTCTCGGACCAGTACCACTCAATTAACCCTTAAATATGCTCTATAGGAAAAAGTAAAAAAAAAAATAAATAAATTTTCTATATACAGTATACTACATGGTCAGAGAAATTCACATACGAGAGAGAGAGAGAGGGGGGGAGAATACAAAGAAAAACACTTGTCTTTAGTAGTCAGGCAGGGTTGAACCACGGTCACTAAAAGCGTGCGTACTTATATACCTCGCGCTTGACCGCTCGGCTACAGCAGTCTCAAGTAGCTGTCCAACTACGTGTATAAAAGAACCTCACATTGTATCCAGACTCCAAATCAATATTTGATAACAGGAAGGCGGTATTTTGGCCCAGTTTTCTTCAACAACTCAGTGAATTCAGCTGCTTATTGCGGACGCGTTGGTCTGGCCGCAAGCCGACGTTCCAATTCATCGAAAAATGTATAAATGGGTTAAGGTCGGGCTGGCAGGCCACTGAAGCTTTTAAATGCCCGTTACTCCAAACAAAGTCACTACAAGCTGTGCAGTATAACATCGTGCATTGTTATGCTGAAAAAGAAAAGGGACCTTCAGCCACAGTGCAGGAAGAGCGGAATTATCCAGAATATCAATGGCATTCATTATTCCAGGAAAGAAGACCGATGGTCCAAACCACGAGAAAGAATCCCTGGCGGTGACGGCACCTCCTGGGATTCTTTCACCAAACTTCACAGGTGGGGCGACCCACTTCGGAATAACGTTCCGGGCATCCGCAAACCCAAAAACGACCATCGGAAAAACGGCTCAACATCTGTATTAGCACTATACACTCTCATTTGGTGATTACATCACCCACCGTTGATCCAGGAATGCATAGGAAAACATACCGGCACGCAGCTACTCATATAAATATTTCGCATTATAAAAGAATATAATTTTTATTTAAAGACAATTTTTTTTTTTTTTTTTTTTTAATAGCTTATCAGCCACAGTCAGCGGCGAAAACCTCAAGTGTAATTACGCATAAAATAAAATTGGGAACTGCAACGTTCCCATTAGAAACTTTTGAGTATTGTTATACTTAGGATGCTTGCTCATAGAACGCAGTAGCCTCTTACCGCAAACCAACAGCGACATGCAGCTGAAGCTTCTCACTGGCTATGAACACACAGAAAGCAGTTGACAAGTGCAAAACTTCACCCCATCGCATACTGAGAAGTTGCACTGGTCAACTGCTTTCTGCGTGTTCATAGCCAGTGAGAAGCTTCAGCTGCATGTCGCTGCTGGTTTCCGGTAGGCTACCTGCATTCTACGTGCACGCACCCTTACATATAATATTGATATAAGCTATTTCCTCGACAATTGGAAACATATTGTTGTAATAATAATTGTGTTCATTACGAGTTACAGGTACTGTGAATTCGTAATGAACGTGAAAGTTCGAATGGAAGGTGTTATAAGTTCCAGGTTTGTTGAATTCGGCACCGTTGATTAAAGAGATATTTGAATCGTTAAGGTAAGACTGAGCCAATTTTGATTAATTGGAATTGCGCTGTAGTATCGATTAAGAGATTTTTTAAATGAATGAAAGAAAGTCAAAATATTACAGAGTAGAAACTTAAATGTATAAATAGCCTTGATGAGTGATAAATGTTTTGTTATTCTATTTTGGAGCAGCCTCAATTGCTCACGAGATATACACAGTTCTGCAAATATACAAATTTGTAAAGAAAATAATCCTCATCTCTTGGATCTTCTGATCATTTGAGAATTAATATCGCGGTCAAGTTGCGTTGTGGACCTTCGTGCTTTGAGGAGAGCTGCTGTCTCAGAGATCAACAATAATTGTCTTAGAACGGTACTAAGGTAAAGGATGTAGAATTAACTAAAAAATGGATAATAAAAGGAAAGGTAGTGAAGGAATCGACAATAAAAATAATATATATTATCAGTGCTTGTGATTTCATAGGTCAGAACTCGGTCATAACACTGGGTCATCCAATATTCATTTGGTGGATGAACTGAATTGCACGAATAGCGTACGAAGTCAAAGAACAGAACGGAACAGGCAATATTGGATGAGAAAATTGTAAACATAAAAGTGAAGGATGTCTTTAACCCTAAGAGTTTAAAAATCGCAACATCACAATTAATTAAGCGATATCAGCTTGGTTCGTGCGAGTGATTTGTGCAGCCATCAAAATGGAACGCGGTTCGGCGGTCATCAGCGCTGCCTTTTTTGCTGTCTGGGTCAGCGGTTGTCTGAAACAAACCGGTTCTGAATACAGAGCGCGTGCGCTCTTGTCTTTCTTGTCGTCAGAAGCATGTCCTAAAAATAAAAAGATTAAAAAGAAGAACAGCAGCCAATCTGGCCACTAATCCAAGCGATTAAAATCTCATTCTGACAGGTGTCGGCGACTTCTAACATACTGAACGGGTCTGGGCACGGATCCAGTCAGTCTCTAAGATGAGAAACACAAGGAAACTCTAAAGAAGAAGGGGATTGAAGAAGAATTAAGTAAGGGCAGACAGCGAAAACATTCCATCATGCGATCCAGGAGCGTGTTTCGCGAAAGGCCAGTTCACGCGCTACGACCTGCAGCCTCACATTACACACCTCTATTATACCGCAATCAGAAGCAAACCGTGACGAGCAAACACGGGTTAATCACCGCTCATTCTTCCATTTAAACATATTTAAAGTAAAATAATAATAGCAATTTCTAAGCATTCGTGCAAGATACTAGCAGGAAAATGGGAGGAGTCTCTTAATTATGCCAATAAGCCTAATATTTAAGATGCGACAATCCTGTGCAATGATTGACTTTAAATTCAGTAGCATTTTAGCACGCCCACCATAAACAAAGAGCATTACGCAATGATTGGCTGAAAATTACTTTTGCCTTTATTATTATTAATTAATCGAATCTGATCAGTTGCTTAAGCAAGATCGTATTACAAAACGGTCTGATTAACAATACTTAGGAATTATTTTTTCCTTGTACTTCAGGGAGAAAAGTAATTCTACAGAGTGGCCACAAAGTCCCTATGTATGAGATTGTGTCCTCTGTTAATTGTTTCAGAAGATCACTTGATAGGGCCATATTTTTTGGATACAAGTGTCGATCACACGGCTTATTTGAACATACTTCCGACGTGGTTTGTTCCACAACTGCATGAGAGAGAGAGAGAGAGAGAGAGAGAGAGAGAGAGAGAGAGAGAGAGAGAGAGAGAGAGAGAGAGAGGCAACGGCTATCCTGCAAAAAGATGGTGCACCAGCACATTATGCTCTCATTAGAGAATATCTTGACAAATTCAGTGGACGATGGATTGGGAGTGGATCTGATATGGTGTCGCCTCCTCGAAGTCCAGACTTAAACATGTGACACTTCGCTTTGGGGCATTATCAAAGAGAAAATTTCTGACCTCCGCCTAACAACAGTTGAAAACCCAAAAACAATTATCAGGGGTTGCTTTTTTGACTTCCAACCGTCAACATGGAAGAAGATGTTCAGAAAAACATAGAAGAAAATTAAAATTTGTGCAGAGAATGGAGGGGGCATACAGATAACTTCTAACTAGCATGCATATGGACTTTGTGGCCACTCTTTACAGTTCAGAGTTCATGAACCTTAGAGATATATTACTGTTCAATTAGAAAAATACACAAACACACAGAAATGTTTCATAAAATTAGGAGGGGTGTTGATTTCCTTAATTATTTCTGCACCCTGTGATATTTCCTTAGCTGATCTTACAACGCGATAGTGCTGACTGTCGCAATCATCCGACGCTACTATTCAACCAAGGAAGTTGCTCTTGGAGCGGAACTCCGCGTACCGTATTTGCAATGGTAATGTTCTGAGAAAGCCAACCTCATGCCGTGTGTCAACTCGGCTGCAACACATTATTATTGATTTTTTTATACTATTAGTCTGATTTTATTCGCTGCCTTGTCCAATTCTTTAAAACATGTAAAATAAGCATCAATAAAATCGCGTTGAAATTGCCCGCCTTTATTTCACTTTTTATAAACTCTAAGAGGACACTGTTTAAAGAATATTTAGAGATGAAACAGAATTCTCTCGAATCTAACCGTTCCTAATCTAAGGGAATGGTTGCTGACTGCACCAGCCAACCCACAGTGTGAGACAGCATAATTACCTTACTGTATATGCGTGTCGGCATGTTGTACCAGGGTGCTGGAATAAATAATATTGCTCGTTGAAGATTACAGCAGCTCACCGACTTTATTAAAAAAAAAAATAGATGGTTCCACAAGCCTGCAATCTGCCTTACAAACCGCCACTACAATATGAATCGCTCTCTCTATATAAAATGTGACTGCCACGGTTAGAACACCACGAATAGGATGAGCTAGTCCCACAGGAGGTAGAATCCTTGCAGACACCACTGATGGAAATTTTTAGGCAATTTTAGCAACAGGACTAGAGTTTGTCTGCTGGGAGCAAAAGTTAGTGATATTTGTACATCGATTATCACCTTTTAAAGACACGAAAGGAGACGCTGTTGTATGCATTGGTACTGATGATGATGTTAAGAACAGGCGAGCTGAGGCTTTACTTAAAGTATGAGATGATGTCGAGAAAAAGGCTCGAATTAGGGTGAATTTGAAAAGATCGGGAATTTTGCCGAGATATGATATGAGGCAATTTATGAAGAGACAACTTTGTCAATCGATCCGGCCCTGGATAGATTGTGGAGGATCATGGGATAGAATTTTTCGCTGCATGGCCAGTGCTTGTTAATAGATGGATTGTTTTTACAAGTATAGAATATACTTGAATAGAAAAGGCGCAAAGAAATCTGCTGATGCTGTCGCGACAGTGTTAAGTGGGTCAGAAAACTTTTAGTTTGGACAATTAGGGACCACACAGAGGTCTTTCTGTCGTCTCGTTAATGTTGTCAACGGCTGCAGTACGACAAAACAGTTTGTTTCTGTGCCTCCGCACACTAACAAGTAAAATATTTTCTACTTACCCAGATACGAGCTGGATTCAGATGAAGCTGTGTTCAAGAACATTTGAGAGAGAACAAAGAAAAAGCAGAGGGTGGGGGATGAATTCAACGACAGTTCTGTTGTCTGTGGGCGCACCTGCGTTAGAAAATCCGTACCTAGGTTTTGTTGTTGTGCGACTTTTTAGTTGGCTAAAATTTGGGACTGGTTGCAACACTTGTCATATCGCGGGTATGTCGAACATGCGAGCGCAACCCCATATAATGTAGTGGATTTCACCCCTACGACTAAACAGTCGTACGACAAAAAGTCCTCTGTGTGCGGTGGGCCTAGTAGTTTAATGGCAATCATAAGCAAAGGTGTAACTGATTCTTGCATTGCTTCTACTGCGACACGCAGTAGCCTGAAAAGCAGGAGGGGGGAGAACATTACAAGGCCTGTCGTTTGTTTATGTGGGACAATTTCATGTTTATAAATACGGACAGGAGCCTTTGGCTGACTGCATCAGTAAAATAAATTATTTAAAAAAAAACAATAAATATATAAATAAAATAAAAACATGAATTTATTACTATTCCCATTCAATCCTGCTTTGAATTTAGTCAGACTCACTGCCTCTACAACTTTGGGAAAAACTTAGTCCGATGTTTGACGATTCGCTGCCCATACGTGAACTTTAGGAGATCTTCTCCAGAAAAAATGTCTTTTTTAGGTGCAGTCTCCGGACCTGAATACAATACTCCAAATGCCATCTAACCATCGCCTTGTAAAGAGGCAATGATTAGACCGCACTGAAGAAAATCTCCCTTAGCAAAAACCCTATAAATCACAGACAGGACAGGACAGCATGTGTACATTGCATGCAAAAATTTCATGTCAGATGAATTATATGAATTTTATGTCAGATGAATTATAAACTCTTCGTTTTCGTCTTGAATCACTTTTAACTCTTCCTCCCCTAGCTTTCGTGCGAACTCCGGGATTTCTGTTCCCCAAATGCATTAAATTATATATGCCATTTTTCGGACCATACATCAACCGAGTCAAGTCTTTTTGAAGCATTATAGCCTGGCTCGAATTGTAAACCACCCTTCTTCCCACCTTAAAATCTTCAAGTCTGAGCAAACTCTTGACAGCTTCCCTCGGACGTCAATATCATTTAAGGAAATTAAAAATAGGAGGGAACCCAACGCATAGCCCTGAGGGGGGTCCACTTGTTACACTGGTCCACTCTGAAGACTGACCATTTTATGACAACCCTATGTTCCTACCTTTGAGCCAGTTTCTGCGGGATCATACCAGTGACTCTACTCTATTGGTTTATATAGAAGCCTTCCATGAGGACGGTATCGAAATCTTTTCTAAAGTCTAAGCATATAATTATTTCCTACATCCAGCTGGTTAACGTCAACATCATAGTAACTTATAGGTTGGTCACTATGACATCACCTTAACGAATCTATAAATAAAAATAAATTTTCTGTTTATACTCCGGGACGACCAAACGGTCAGAGGAGTTCACAAGATAGACAGAATACAAGAAACAGCACCGTATTCAGTAGTCACGGGCTTGAACCCCGGTCACTCAAGGCACATGTACTTATGCACGAGCGCGCCTGACCACTAGGCTACGGCGGCTATGCTGGGATCTATTCAAGATACCATTATTGTCGAGATACTCCTGAATCGCATCCTTAACCACAAACTCCATGATCGTCCTAACACAGAAGTAAAGCTCACTGGCCAACAGTTACTCTTCTTTTTGTGTATTGGAGACACATCAAAACTTCTCCAGTCCAAGGGAGCTTTCCCGGAGTCTCATGACGCTCTCATTAACATTCCCAACGGCTTGATTTATTCATATGCAGCATTTTAATTACAACTGAATATACACCATTCTCCCCTGGAGCTTTGACCTCCATCTTTTCTAACAAATGCTTCTCTGAGATCATTACATCACTTGAAGGAGTAAACTTCTTCATACTCTTAGGCACTTGGCCAAGAAATATCTTTCAGATTACAACAATTCTACTCCTTTACATTCCTCAGGTTTTATCTTCTAAATATGCCCTGATTTTTCAGGGTTATTCTGAAATATGCTTAGCTAGCCGTGGTTCGCTTGCCTGAGCAGGTTGGGCTTTCTAGTAAATAAATACATTCTTAATCATTAAAACCCTTCACAGCACCAAGCTAGAGATAAAACAAACGACAGAAGTGGCGCCTCGCAGGAATAAATAATGCCTCATGCCTAGAAATACATTATACACAGTACTGTGTAAAATTCCTAAGAAACTTAAAACTTCTGAAATGTTAGATCATTAAAAAATGATAATTCTGTTTATTTATGTTTAAATTAACGTAAAATAATAGGTGAATAAGCACAGTATCTTGAGAAAGCAGTAAAAGTTGCCCAATAGCAATTCTGGCAATAAAATCTGCAAGTAGGTTTGCCTCTGTGGTTACTGAATACTGAAGGAAAGTGATCTGATAGACTATTATTGCTAAAATAATGAAAACAGTTGATAGTCTATTATAGGTAAAATATTGAAAGTTGATAATCAATATAATTCACGCTGTAAAATATAATAATGTGTGCATTTCTCTATTTTTTGACAGGAATCTTGTCAAAAAACCTAAAAAGAACTTCATACAAAAAAAATCACAAGTCATGGGTAAAGTAACAGTGGCTACAAGGTGTAAGATAGCTATTTTGCACCAGCAAGGAAATCCTCAGAATGAAATTTCCCATTAAACAGGAGTTTCTAGGTGTGCCATACAACAATTTTGAAGAAATACAAAGAAGGTGGCAAGGTGGAAGATAAAATTCGGAGTGGGAGACCAAAAAAACTGGCCAGAAGCGACGAATAATATCTTAGGATAACATCCCTTAGAGATAGAAGAAAGTCAAGTACACATCTTGCTGCAGAACATCAGGCACCCAAGTACACCCATCTACTGTAAGAAGAGCACTCAACAGACATGGCCTTAATGGTAGAGTTGCAGTCAGGAAAGGCGCCTCCGTAGCCAGGTGGGCAGGAGCAGCAGTGCGCAGCACACGCTTCTTGATGAGACCGGGGTTCGAACCCGTGACCACCAAATACGGAGGATGCGGAAAGGTCAGGGAATGACCACCGCATATCCCCGGAGCAATATGGCCTTAATGCTCCTAAATGCTCCAAATAAAAACATAGTGCGTAATGCACAGTCAGGAAACCACTTTTACGGAAAGGAAATAAGACTAAAAGGTTTAAATATGCACAACAGTACAAGGATTGGGGAACCGAACAGTGAAAAAAAGTCTTATGGAGTGACGAGTCGAAATTTGCGATTTTTGGAACAAAACGAAGGCAGTATATTACAAGGAGAAAAGGAGAACAGTTGAAAGAGCAATGCCTACAACCAACAATAAAACATGGAGGCGGATCTGTCCTAGATTGAGGCTGCATCTCTGCAAGTGGAGTTGGTGATTTGGTTAGAATCCATGATACAATGACTGCGGAAAAATACAAACAAATATTGATTCACCATGCTGTGCCCTCTGGCATGAGGCTAATTGATCGAAACTTCAACTTTCAGCATGACAATGATCCTAAGCACACTGCTAACACAGCAAAATCTTACTTAAAGGGAAAATAGGATCAAAAGTGATCTGCAACTAATGGAATGCCCAGATTTGAATATTATAGAGCCTATTTGGAATTACCTCCACAGAAAAAAGATGGAACGGCAGCCAAAATCAGCAGATGAACCGTGGAATGCTCTGCTTGATGCATGGAACAATATTCCACATGAATATTTACAAAAGGTTCAAGACAGTATCCCTAACAGAATATCAGCAATTTTGCAAGCAAAAGGTGGACATACGAAATATTAAAGATAGCGTTCACATATTTGTTTTGTTGTAATTTAAATTTGATCCGCAATAAATGGTTTGTTTATTTCAGCCGAGTTTATTGCTTTATACTACACAGTTCTTTTCCCACAGAGGATTTGAACGCCTGCCTAAGACTTTTGCACAGTACTGTATATATATACAGACAGAACCTTGTCAAATATATACAGCTTTCTTTCTTTCTTTCTTTCTGTAAACGTTACGACCATTTCTTGCGTTTGCAAGAAAGGAAGAAACAGAAAAGCATATATGCTAGCATGCGCAATAAATATTTTTAAAAGTATGTCGGTAAATAAGTAAAGAATAAACGTTGATAATACTATTTAATATTATTGTACACCATTTTGTTTTCACATCCAAGGAATTCTGTATCCTTAAAATATAAGCGAAAAGAAGTTCTGTCACAAGCCGAACCGTAATAGAGGAAAGCGATGCAATTGGTTATTTTGCTAACTGATAAATCAGGTTATTTCCCAGTTTCGTGAAACCTTGGGATCTAAGGATGAATCACTTAATATTCGGATTTATGTAAACAGTTATTTGACATTTCTACAATGTCAACTTAAACCAGCATCCGTATTTATGCAGATCCTTACGTTAATATTTATTGTCAAATATGTTTATAGGAACAAAGGTGTGGCAGTTCTGTCAAGGAAAAGTTATTTTCGGTAACTAATAAATATGCAACTGTAAGAAGGAAAAGGTCTGCTGAGAAATTATTATCTCTGCAGCACGTTCGCTGGGAATGGACATTATTGTCATTGCGCAATTAACGTCATCTCTCGTGCAGTGCAGAGAGAGCTAATGAAGAGCCTTCAAGCGTGTTGTTTGATTAAACTCGGGTGTTTTTTACCATATCAATATCCTGGCACGTATGTGCAAACTCCAAGGAGGGAATATTTCATGGTAGTTCATGTTCCTTCAGTTAAGGTTTAACTGCCACTAGGGATCTGCATAATTTAAGGTTATATTCTCCATCATTAATTCCGGCACTCCCACATTAATGCACCAACATCTCCAGCAACAAGTGAAGAACTTAACTAAGTTATTGACCCTTTCATAATTTACATTACTAGCACTTACATACTGGGCTCGTTCATTTTCCGGTAAGGGCAAAGACAACTAAGGCGTCAGTATATCTTGTCTTAAGTTGTGGTATTCTATAGTACGTTTTCCTATTTGAGGATGCTAATCCCGAGTTTCTACGATAAAAAAAACGAAGCGATCCTCGCCGAACTGAAAGTCACGAGTGAAATATAGCCCATAAACTTTCCTACTGTCCTGACAGAATTAAGCGTAGGTGTTTTCTACGATTCCATGAAGAACATAGGTCGTAGCCACTGTATCAGTCACAGGGGTCCCACAGTACATTTCACGACTGGCTTGCAACGTTTCTTTTTCATTACAGATTAACACAGCGGAGATGAATTCACGTTCAGATGCTGCCCTACCTCAGACACATACAATAATAAAATGAAAAAAAGAAAGAGCCCAGCCCTCGAATTGCACCAACCATCTGTTTTTAGCAAGACTCGGTGTAATCATGCAAGTCTGTTGCAGTAGAAGATTGGCACTGGTGACGAACTCGATCTTAGTTGCGCAATTCGCCAAAAGCATAGGTCCATATATTTGGCTCTGGGATAATTCCTACAAGCACCATCTCCTCTTAGGTGTGAAAGTCTCCTTGTGTGCAGGACTTCGAATATGGATGCTGTTCTTAGCTCGTGGTCAAAAGCCAGTATTCTGCTGCAAATACTCTTTTGGCTTTGGAGGCGACAGACGACCAAATTTCTGCACCGTAGAAAACGACAGCATATAATCTCGTGAAGATAAAATCACGCACAAGCCCTCGATCTCGGACGGACATGAAGAAATTGGTTTTTGGGCATCCCACTTGGAATCTGCAGTTTCACAGATCAATGTGGGAGTGCAGATGCGGTACGAAAGTTCCTCCAACTGATGTCTGGTATGTTTCCATACAATCTGCCTAGGTTGTAAGAACACAACGCAAGAGATTTGACAGGATTAATCTGAAGCCTAAAGCAAGTAAAGTACTGTTGGAAGTCAATAAGCTTTTTATCGATTGCAGTGGCAATATCCTAACCACTTCCCCTGCTTGTGGCTCAATTCCAGTAAATACCTTCAAATCATCAGCATAGGATATGATACTATTTCTGTTTATAATGAACAGCACTAAGTCGCCTGTATGAGAGACTCAGAGAGGACTCCTGCCATAATCCAGTTAGTAGGCCCGAACCAAGGTATTTCAGCGCCCCGGGAAGAAAGATTTTTCGGCGCCCCTTTACTAAGAATATATATACTGTATATATATATATAGAATCAAATTACTAAAGCGTAGAACTGTGATATTATAATTACTAAAGCATTGAACAGGGATATTATATAATATTAACCAATCGGATTAATGCCATCGGCGATAGAACATTACATCCGTCGTTAAATATATGCAGGAATGAAATAATGTTAAAATGTAGAGGCCGTCCTGTAGTTTCTGTAGTTTAAAAAACCCGAAGCAATCCATGAACAAACCGGACCCTAGGCAACAATGGTTAAGCATAAATATTAAATTCAATAAAAAATAAACATAATTAACCGTCCATGGGAAAAGATATTTTGCAAGAGACTTTATCGAGGGCTAATTATGTATATTTTTTATTAAATTTAATATTTATGTTTAACCATTGTTGCCTAGGGTCCGGTTTGTTCATGGATTGCTTCGGGTTTTTTAAACTACAGGACGGCCTCTACATTTTAACATTATTTCATTCCTGCATATATATATATATATATATATGCAGGAATGAAACAGTATTTTTTTGTTTTGTTTTTTTCATTATTTGTAAAATTAAGCGCCTCTTAAAGAATGGCGCCCCGGGCTAGGTTCCTGCTAGCTCGTACCATAATCCGGCACTGCCAGCTATTGACTAACTTCTGATAATTCCTGGATCATGGGAGGGAGTTCTAATATCTTGTTTACTTTGATGCCCCTCTTCATTTCTCTGTCTCCCATATATCTTCCTTCCTTACCTTCAACTGTCTGCATATCTTGTACGCAAAATTTCCCGCCTCCCCTCCTAGAATCTCTTATTCCACCAATTCCACACCAAATAAAACATCACGGTTGACTGAAGACATATTTATTCCGATACATCCCAAAGATATTCAATCTGAACAGGAAAATCAGTTATTCTGATTTTCCTGTTCAGAACCGTAGAAGAATGGTGCAACCAGTTTTTTGTCCCCGTCATCTGTCCTGTTAGTTTATGGAACAACGGCAAAGTGTTCGAACATAGCACAGGATGCAAAAAAATCAGTTACATGCACCTCTCATTAAGACACCAGTTATACTGTTCTAGAAATGAAGTTTAGATGCGGCTGTAGGTTGATGAACAACAGGAGACACGATCCTCCCGTGACTTTTCAACAATCAGAGCTCTGATGTCTAGTCGATAATGCACGATGAGTAAAGTAAGAATTCTCATTTAAAACTGAGCAATTTTTCGTAGGTTCAGCAACATGGTGGCGTGCGTGGCCCTCGTGGGTAACACAGCTGGTATATTCACCATCCTCCCCACACCGGGTGCAAAAGACGGAGTTCGAAACCCGTCAATGACGAGAGAAATTTTTATGGGCCTTTATGGGCATACAGGAGAATCACTCAACAATTCAGTGATGAGCATGGTCTATCAACTGGAGATGAATGATGGTTTGGCAATT
The DNA here is from genome assembly GCF_048544385.1 of Mastigoproctus giganteus. Taxonomy (NCBI): domain Eukaryota; kingdom Metazoa; phylum Arthropoda; class Arachnida; order Uropygi; family Thelyphonidae; genus Mastigoproctus; species Mastigoproctus giganteus. The sequence goes on along the minus strand of NC_143583.1, from coordinate 162,572,876 downwards.
TTGGCCCACCAAAGCCAAAAACACTTTCCCCGCACACAATGTTCGTGTATCGCCACTTTAAAAAACTGTCAAATACGCACACTACCACTTGACCAATGCTGTCATCTGATAAAGTAATGCGCACACAACTGATTTTTACAAGTAGTTCGTTCAGTTAGCGTGTTTTCTGTAACGGCAGAAATAAATTTCTGATTGGTTATTTAATGATCCCTCCTCGTATTTCTGGACATTTCATGCAGTTAAAGAGGGGGGGGGGAGGATTGGTAAGAAGTAATACTCTGCCGGCAGAAGCTTTCCTGTTTCTCTAAGACATGTCCAGTCATCGGTTCCGCTAAAGTTGTCAATATAGGAATCAGTTGTCAAATAAGAAAGGAGTAATGTACATAAATAACAGGCTAATATGAGGTTGAGGTCCTAATCTAAAAAAAAAAAAAAAAAATCCCATCATCTCTCTCTCAATCCTAATTATCGTCTCCCCTTAACGCAGCTAATAGACAGTTTTATATTCGTCTTTGACGTATTGGAGATCGAGATGCTTTTCTGATAAGAACATTCACATATTATTGCATTTATTACGGCTAGAGGTTGCTTCATGCTCAGGGAAGCATGACGATTCTCCGGTGTAATCCATCCCTTTCCCACATAGGCCACAGGGCAGTTGGTTTATCTGTTGAGCTAATACAGGAGGTAAATCAATAGACAACGTTGCCGAACACCACTGCGCCCGTCAAGTACTTTCACTTAATAATATTTATTATCTGCGCAGCTGCTTCTGCACTGACCAGCGAGTGAGGTAATGAAGGGTTAAACTCACAAAATCACAACAGCGGCGAAATTAAATAAAACAAGGCATCCACCACAGATTAGGCTTACGTCAATCCTTTACATCCTAAGGCCTTTCATCTGAAACAAGACGCTTCATTAAGAAACAGTCGTGTTTCCAAGCAGAAATTTGCCTGTGAATATACCAGAATCTTTCTTTCTTTTTTTTGGCTACCCTAGGGTATTTAAGCGGAATATTAAAGATAACCAAACAGCCTTTAATACCAGTTTGTTATTTAATAAAGAAAATTCCCAGTAATGGGATTGGCTTATTTTTTTTTATGAATGAAATGATTGTATAAGAAACGAATGCAAAACACAATTCAAGGTCTGATGCCAGCAGTTGTTTAAGATCAGATAACAACTGACAAGCTGAAATATACCATTTTTAGTTCAAGTGAAGAATTAAAATCCAGCGAGCTCAGCTCTGACAATGAATATTGTTGGGCAACACCCAATTCTCTCTCTCTCTCTCTCTCTCTCTCCCGCATTATTGTATAGTACTGTTGGGGAACGTGACATTTTATAACAATGGAAGCTATCATTTAGCAACTATCAATTACTAGCGACTGTGAGGGTCGAATTGAGGCCCATTCTAGTGCTAGAATGGGCAGTTTTCCTTTTTGGGAACAATGTTGGTACTTTTCATTAGAAATTGCGTGTTTGTTAAAAGTCGTTAAGCTTTAGTTACGATGAGTGAGGGACTTGTCCACTGGGCTTGAGAAATAACTGAGCACTGAAGTGGAGCTGAGCTTCCCACAGAATAGCTCTTATTTGGTACGGAAGAAAAGACACTGCAAGGATGAAAAATGTGCAATGACTGTCTGTTTAATGCTGCTGCTGCATGCGGGACCCATGTATTTATGAGTCCTGGCACGCACCCATGTTCTGAAAGCTCCCTCTAAAAGTTAGGCTTTTGCTTGCAACGGGATACATTTCATCAGCCAAGATGTAGTTCCACCTCCCACCCCGGCTACCAGTTTTCTGATAAACTGCCCTCCTTACCCTTATAGTTGGGCCCAGACTGCATGGGTTGTCTAAAAAGAATTACACATCATACACGTGTATGTATGATTAGACACGTGTGTAATTGTGTGCAATACTGTATAACCGTTTGAAATAAAAAGCATCAGATTTTAAGAAATGGATTAACGCGTCAGTGTTACCCAACGTGGAAGGGTGATTCGGCAATTTACCATCAAAACTTCCTCAATGCACCGCCCACAACTTCCACCTGAACGCAACATCAACGGAAGCAATAAAATGCCTCCGACTAATGCGATTATTGTCTCTTTTTTTTTTTTTTTTTTTTTTTTTTTTTTAAGGGTGGGTCACTGAAGATTCAATTCATCCAAGTAACAATCACCAAAAGCACCATTCAATATATTGGATGTATCGAAGGTGCTAGAATAACTGGCCTTTGATAACCTACCATTCAATGTATCCTCTCACGATAATTAGCAATAAGTTTAGTATCAATAGTGTAGTTATTTTACTTTATTTTAGGGGTTTCTCCTTTGATGATAGCTCAGGGCACGCATATGCCTTTTCTTTCAGTATTAAACAGCATGTTTTTCACTTTTATTTCTAATGTGCATAGCTTTACTTCCCTTTTTTTTTTTTAATGTATACGACTCTCCATATTTTATTATTCTTCTCTATATATGCAAACGCTCGAAAAAAATATAATTAATTTAAAATTCTATATTTTATTAGAATTCGCAGTTATGTTTCGGAATCTGGAGATGAACCCTACACACAACCGAACTGGCATCGAAATGAGAGAGAGGAATATTTCTAGATGACCTCATTACTGGGAACCCTCTTTGCAGTACTTTAAAATCCTGAGCTTGGAATTGCCCACATTCTCCACAAGAACACTCTGTCCCTGGCCCTACAGCCAAAAGAGACGTCAAACTTCTTTGCAGGGGTTGGACTACAGTGGTGCTTCAATTTGAGGGATCAGGTGAAAAATAACTGGTGACGATGGCTATTCACTTCACAAGCTGCGACGATATCACCAGCTGAAGCAATGTAAAATCAACCACCATCCAAAGCCGCAACGAAACTACGACAGTAACGAGAATTACAAAATGGCGACAGACCAAACGAAAGAAAAAATGCAAACTAGTGCTGCCTGTTTTGTGCGGGAAATCAGCAGAGCCTAAAAGAGGGTTGCGTTCGTAGAGCAGAATAGGTGGTGCCGCTGACAGGTTCTTAGCTGGGTCATGCTGTGTTCGCAAACGAACTTGTCATTGACCCTCGTTCTGGCGGAAGGTGTTCACGGCTCAGGTGACAAGGGACTGATGCTGAATCGATCCGCTTCGACGCTTTTTGATTGCAGACTGGCTTAATGATGTGAAAATCGCGGAGTAATATGAAGTTTACTTTGAAACAAAAAAACTCTGCTGGAAGATAATGCGGGTCAAGTAACAAAAACTTTGGGAACTCAACGAAGGCAGGCACATTCGTGGGGGGGGAGGGACAAGCGAAGAATGGAAACAAATGAGGGATGATAATTTAGTAAAAAATCGGCGGTAGCATTTACATGTTATCTATCCGCACAAAATACTATCATAACATTTTTCTTAGGTGTAAAAACTGGAACACTTTAGAACACGCCCGAAAACATTTTGTTGAGTGATTTATCAACTGCATATTTAACACCCGCATATTAGAAACTTTATGCTCGTTTCTAATATGCAGAGGAAGTTAGGGGTAAAAAAAAAGTCAACTTCGGCGTTTAAACTAGGTCGGAAAACGAACAAGTCGATCAGTTTACCACTGTAAATAATAATAAATAAATTTTCTGTTTATACTCTGGGACAACCAAACGGTCAGAGGAATTCACAAGATAGACAGAATACAAGCAACAGCACAGTATTTAGCAGTCACTGGCTTGAACCACGGTCATTCAAGGCACGTGTACTTATGCACCCGTGCGCTTGACCACTCGGCTACAAGTTCAGAGCGTACCAGTTGCTAACTTTTATTTCGAAACTATAAATTCTGCCCCTTCCCCCCGCTAGATTGGCCCTCGTGTGTAGCACAGCTAGTATATTCACCATCCTCCCCACTCCGGGTGCAAAAGGCGGAGTTTGAAACCCGTCAATGACGAGAGGAATTTTTATGGGCCTTTTAAACAACGCAGCTGAGTCAGTCAGTCACAAGCGACGATAGCATGGTTTTTCTCCCAGCAAACAGCAAATCGACCACACAACACACGCAATTTACAGACATTATATATATATATATATATATACGGTGCAATATAGCCTAAGTTGCTGAAGTGGCTAAAACCCTACAACAGCCAACCAACCACCAGATTGCCGAACGCCCCTTTAACATCCATACCAAATTAGCCGTCGCTTTACCCCCCTTCCTCACCAGTGCTGGCGGTATGGTAGTTTCGCCACCGACTAACCTCCAAAAAAATGTTTTCCGAAATATTAGAATTTTGGAAAAATTCTGTCAGTTCAAGTAATATAAGAGCTTCTCTGAAGCCCTTAATTGTAGAACGGAAATATCCCAAAGAAACTCAGCATCATTCAGTTTTGCCCTGCCTCAACTCCTCTGATAAAGAAGATAGAACAAGATGTAATAAGTGAGTCTGTAACAATATAATAATACGAATATGTAAGAGTAGCTTAAATCAAATCTTTATTCAACGTAAAATCAACGTTGAACGACGTAAAAACAAAAATATACAGGGTGCTTCGTAGCTCGTATGACCCAACACCTTGTATATTGTTGATAAAACAAAGTTTCAACCATTCAGATTGCGTCACGAAAAGTATAAAAGTATATCCTATAGAAACGCTTGAATGGTAGCCATTTCAAAATGGAGTTTAAACGTTAGGGGGGGGGGGGAATATAGGACATTTCGCGCTTAATAAGCGAAAACAGTCTTCTGTTAGTATTTTCATGTCTATTTGGCAAAAGTGCATACATTAAAGGCGCACTCCATTGGTTGAATATTCCGAAATGCCAAGATCTCTGTCAGTTGTGTTGAGGTGGCCAAAATGATACTTCCTGAATGCACCATATCAGAGGAAGAAAACGTTTGTTTTACAATACAACACTTCTTTTATATTTCGAAATTTTTCCTGGAGGTTTTACTACGAATGGGTAGGCAAACAAGTGAGCACTTCTGAGTGATGGCCCCTCCCCTGCTTTAGACGAACAACTAAAGGAATGCAAATAAAGAATAATTTGATTATTTCTAGTTGGCGAATTGACGCAGGACGAAAAACAATTAGAAAGTTGACGCAACGAGAAACTACATCCTGTTTTGGATAGTGGTGGTGGCCAATCTTTCCCTGCGATATGCTACATATTACGTTGGAAATATGTCGCGTGCCATCTAGGGGCGGAACTAAAAGTCACTCAAGGAAAATCGAAAGAAAATAAATTTTCTGTTTATACTCCGGGACGACCAGAGGACTTCACAAGATAGACAGAATACAAGTAACAGCACCGTATTCAGCAGTCACGGGCTTGAACCCCAGTAACTCAAACCACGTATACCTATGCACCCGCGCGCCTGACCACTAGGCTACGGAAACGTGTATGCTTTTAAAAATTTACCACTTTTTAAAAATCCCATAAAAAAAAATATCTTCGAGTTGGGTTCTCAAAGGGAAAAAATCATCTCCTCCACTTCCAACTGGTAGGCGCTTGGCGCCGCCTAATATTTTTACTAATTACTTAAAATAGTTTTATGATAAACACTAGAAATAATAAATGAAAATACTTTTATGCTTATAAAATAAATTTAGCAGGTTAAAGAACAAAAGTTCGTTCTTACAGAAACGAAGTCACGAGGGGCTCACTAGCGCCGCCTCTAACTACTTGCACTAAAAATTGAAACTTTCCGATAACACAGGTCGTAATTTCTGATTTTCAAATTTTTTTCCAAATCGAAAAAAACAAGAGCTGGTCGAGCCAGAAGTCGAAGAACGAAAAAACTAAATTGCGAACTAATCTGGTAGTGGTGGTTCCTCAACTTAATTGTAAAGTGCCAACCATACAGTCTTAATCTTACCTACAAATTGCGAACTCCATAATGTGAACCTTCAATTTACGAGGAAGGCCCGAATTATGGAGTTTTACTTTATCACTCGAAATAAAGAAGAATATACGAAACATACGAAAAACAAAGCGAGTAAAAAATTCGATTAAAATTAAACTCAATGTTAAATTTTTTCATATATAAATAGAATACGTATATAGGTATATACAGACCGTGGTAAATGGCTCTAACTAGGTGTCTCCTCGAAGAAATAAGGATAAAAGGATAAATTAAGTTTTATTTTTAAAGTTATTTATTTATTTATTATTATTATTATTTTTTTTTTTTATGAAAATCTGAAACATAAAAGGTATTAGAACCTATAGTACTTATACCGTCCGTGGACATAAAAGTCACTTCTTGACATTTGACTTCAATTTCTAAAGGGAAGGTCGTTCCAGAAAACTTAAGTTGAAGGAATAAATGAGGATTAAGAAGAGTTGGTTTTGTGAGTTCGAAGTTGGTCAGAAAAAGGATGCTGACTGGTTTGGAAGCGAGAGGGTAAATTATAGAAGCCAGTTCAGAAGAACAGGCATGCAAGTATCTATAGGAAAGGCAAGCAGCAGAAACAGAATATTTGTGAGACAGAGAGTGGAGAGACTTTGCTAGAGATGGGTCATTAATTAACCTGGCTGCCTTCTTTTGAATGGAGGTCTAGACTCTAGAAGCCTGAGAGAGATTATGGGGAAGTGTTCCCACATGTGGAAAGTGTTCCATGATAAAGCGGATTTAACATTTGTACTCAATGAATACATATAAAGCGGGTAAAATATTTAAAAAACTGCCAAATAATAATACGATCAGCACAAGACAGAAAACAATATTACACACAAACGAAATGACTGAAAAAATTCTATTAAAATAAAACTTAATGTTCGAATTTAGCTTTGGACCACTACGATGCGATTTCACAAAGGCTACTCTCGTGATTCTTCTTCTTCCTTGGAAATGGCATAATTCTTCTGACAATATTTTTCGGCTTTAAACTGCAGCTTCAGATTGTCCATTTTTGGGGTTGTCATTTATACTCTGAATTTTAATATAAGTTTGTGTCTGACGCTGCGTCTCAACTTCGACGAAGTGGTATAAACATGAATGTGGATGACAAAAGTTGTCGCTGAAGTGATTGACTCGCATTCATTTGTGGTGTACTTTGTAGGGCCTCTGCCCACATGTTACGGAGGAAATCGAAACTGTCGTCGACATCATATTTTCTACCAAATAATTAGTTTTGGTGATTGGCTTCTTAATGCAGCAGATGAATTCGGCCAAATCGATTGCAAAAAAAAACCAAAAAAAAAAAAAAAAAACCACTACCTTTGGGTTCCAGAAATGGTAAACCGAACATTGCTGTTGTTGTTATTTTGGTTTTTAGGAGCATTAGCAATTAAGGCCATATTGCTCCGGGACATGCGATGGTCATTCCCTGACCTTTCCGCATCCTCCGTATTTGGTGGTGACGGGATCGAACCTCGGTCTAATCAAGAAGCGTGTGCTATGCACTGCTACTCCTTCCCACCTGGCTACGGAGGCGCCATCCGAACATTGCAACCACTGGCCTATTTCACTGTTTTTGTCCTTGTATTTATTGCTTAAGCCAAACTTTTGTATTTTGCGATACCACACTTGGGTCAAATGAAATTTGAATTCAAGCAGTCGCGTTTTCAACCCAGCACGACGTATAGCACTGTGTATTGCCCTTTCAAAGTCGGTTCCAATCACACTTAACGTCAAAGTACAATCCACCTCGCCGACCGGGCTAGCCAGGTGGGTAAAGTGACTGCCTGGCAACCCAAAGGTCGCGGGTTCAAATCCCGCCTCGGGCTTGGAGCAGCGAGAAATGCAAAAACTTTGGGAGGTGCATTATGGCCACAGAAGCCGATGCACTAACAAAAAAAAAAAAAAAACAGTCCAACTCATAATACTTCTCTTGAGAAGCCAAACAACGTTCTATACGTTCCTCTCTTTTGTCAGATAGCAAACAAACGCTGCGGGGATGCAATAATCATTTTCTAGAACCTGCAGAATGGATATCTATATCCACAACTTCTTCTTATGACAGTGGAATGATTCAAACTAAGTAAATATTGATACATCTGCACAAAAATTGAATATTGAATTTGCAAGAAAACACCACAATCCCCGCCTGTTTATCGGAAATTAATAATAGTGGTTCCTCTTGCAATATCACCAAGTTCAGTTCATCCAAAATAATCAAAGGACTATTGACCCTGTTGGGTAATGGGGGTTCTTTCTATGGTACAAATATTTTGACGAATACATATTTTCTGTGATGTCTTCCCAAGCCTTTTCACAAATACATATTTCCACGCATTTTCATACTCTTTAATAGCTATACTGTATTGATAATTTTCGATGGTCGCTGTATAATGCTTCTGCTTTTCTATTAGAGACGTCACTTATTAGTTTTCTTTGTATTGCTTTTAATTTCCCTTCCCCACCTCATGGTTGTGTTAGGTGTTGCTTGGAGTAATTACATCTCCATCACTTAACGTTCTGCAAGATTTCATAGTGCACAGCCAAAAACATATTAGAATTTTAATTTTTCGAACACTGGCCGAAAATCTTTTTTTATATCTTTTTCAAACACTGATCGAATCATTTCCATCATGGAATCTACAGCTTCGACTGTCTTCGTGACACCGACACTTGAGAAATTACGTTTGGTAAAAACCAAGATTACATCTGGGGTATTTCATGGCGACCTTGATTGATAAATCAAGGTCGCCCTGATTTATAAATTGTGAACCTTTATAAAGAGGATTACAGAATCGAAAGAACCTTTATAAATTTATAAATTGCGAACTGGAAGGCTTCCAGTTCGCAATTTATAAAGAGGATTACAGAATCGAAAGTAATGAACTAAAGTACTTTAACTCTAGTTCATTAAATGTAAAAAATGGTGCGATCAAATAATGATTTTTGCCAAAATAAAACACTATTCTGTTCATAAAATTATTTGTAAATGTGTTTTACTTCCGCATTTGTAATCATTATTTTTAAATGTGTATTACTTTCACATTTTATTTTCACTACAAGTGAAAGTAGAATACTGTTTTATACCAGTGTTTTTTTTTTATTCTACAAAATATTAATATTATATACTTCACACATTCCAATAAGACAAAGGAATCCCAGAAAAATATTTGCAGAAAACAAAAATACTATGGAATAAAGAAATAATAAACGAAATAAAGAAGAAAAAAAAAAATATATATATATATATACAGTATATATTATTTCTATGTTTATCGTTTGCGATGGAGTATTTTACACCCTTGTAATGTATAGTTATTAAAGTTAGAGGTTATAAAATTACACATAAAGTTATTTAATGTGTGAAATCGTTGTATCCAAAGAGTGATGTTAATTTAACAGGAATATTTATGAGCGGTGTTATAAAAATTGTACCAGTAATAATGATTACAGTGAATAACCAGATTTTAGTTAACCTAGTAATTCCTCATAAATCCGCGACTGCTAAACACTGCGCTGTTTCTTGTATTCTCTCTACGTTGCTCAAGCCGTCTATCTTTATACTGTTTTATTAAATATTAATGTATAAATATACGCAAAAATTCAGAACGAATTAAGATGTTAGCTAAGTATGCATGTATCTAAGAGGACTGCCTGAGTTTATAATTAGTCCTGCAATCCGTTAGAACTGCATCACATATTTTTAGTTATAAAGGAATGTTTTATCCATTCTGCATTTATTCAAAATCAATTTTTAACCAATTAAATATACAAGAAACAGGAGAACAAAATTATTTACACAATCATAAACATAATAAAAGGAACATCGCACCGTATCTTATCTTCAAGAGGGCTTTTGTCCAGACCAATTGAACTTGAAAAGCTCGAATTTAGCTTCAGTTTATCTCGAATTAATAAGCCTTTGCCGAATAGTTGCCGTACAACTTAATATCATTCCACACGCAGTATTTGTGCGAATTTAATTAGACGCTGAGGTGGGGGGAAGGGGTTTCTCCGATCATATTCTCCGGAATCCCACTGGCATAAAATAGATAATTTTTGTTCAAAATGTACCCCATTAACGGATCACTGCTGAGAATTTCAGTAAATGCTATATTCGGTTTCGAGTGTTTATGTTGTATATATATCTTTAGGTATTAAAAAAAAAAAAAAAAAACACGATTTATTTTTCAACACGTTCAAGATTTTTTGATGGACCTTTTTTCCGTCCAATCGGACTAAGCGCATACTAGCATGTGACGTTGTCGTTGCGCTAACGGTACAAATCGTTGGTTCATCGACAAGTATTTCTGGGTTTCACATCTACTTTAAACGAACAACTAAAGACAAAGTGCAAAGCAAGAACATCAACCACTTTCACCAACAGATTTTTTCATAAATAAATCTGGCACTTCGCACGATTTTTAATTCAGATTTTAGTAACGTAGAAAAATAATGTTTGGCACATGCATTCAATAAAAATGAGAAGTGTGTCTGGACAAGTGTGCGATCTGGATCACTGCCACCATGGGCGTCAAATGAGAGTCAAGAACAAGCACATGCTTGGGATAAACAGCCCAACCGGACTCAGCTTTCTCTTTCCATATATCCTCTTACCCCTCAACACCCCTCCAGATTCAGGTTCCCTGCACTATATTGGGCCCGGGGAGTTATCTGCTTCCTCCCTTCCCCATCCTGCTCCCATAATTTCAACATATTTCAGTTGAAAATGAATAACGACGCTAATCATGCCTAGGGTTTCCAGACATCCCGTAATAGGGTAAAATCCTTTTTTGTCCCATAATATTCCCAGTCTGGCAGACATTTTAAAGAAATATGATAATGTCCGGGTTTTCTCTCCTTCCAACTGAATATAAATTTTCTTCCTTCCTTATAACACCTCTGTCAACTCTAGTCCTACTTTTCCCTCCATTTCCGCTTTTAATTAAACCACAGGTGTCTAGTAACCTTAATAAAGCCCCAGTTTCCTTCTCCCTAATGGAATGAATAATAAGAAACAATAACGAATATCACTTTACTGGTCATAAGGACGTCTAAAAGAACCTCAAAAAGGTTCTTTTAGGCGTTAAGAACGTTAAGTGAGCTTGCCCTGTTTAGAATGCTCCATCTGGTCTCTGCCAGTAAATACGAGTACTAATCATTCGAATGATTTTTTCATATTCGAATGATATGAGTATAATACTATAATGGAAATAATTGAATGATTTGCTGTAATCGAAATAATCGCTTATGCCCTTTCGATTACGCCCATCATTAAATGAGAGTGAAACAAGAGTTCTAAATTAGCGGGAGGTGGTTACATTCTAAATAGCAGCCCCCCTGTTAACATAACGCGTAAAAATAATTGTTTTGGTTTTTTTATGGTGCAAAAACGACTACGGTTGTAATGCGCAGTAAAAATAACACCGCTCCCCTCAGGTACCATCTCACTCGCTATAAATCTGGTTCGGATCAGTCTGTAACCACAAGTTATTCAATAAAATACATAAACAGACATGATGGTTTCATAAGCCCGCTTTCAATTTTTTTTCAAAAACTGCGCAAAAAACTCAGTTTTTGAGCTTTTGAAATCAACAGCTGCCCCTGGCGATTTCAACTTGGTAGCAAAATATTTATTCATTTTTAGGATCCGTAGTCTAACGAAGGACCCTTATAATATCTGTCCGTCCGTCTGTCACAGCACTGTATCTCTGGACTCACTCAACCTATTGACTTGAAATTTTGCATGGGTTTGTACATCGTGTGGGCCAACATAACGCCATATTGATCGTTGTTGACAAAAATTTGTCTGAGAAATGGGGGGTAAATATGGAGGGCACAAATTTTGTGGACAATCTATAGCTTATTTTACACCGTTGGAAAGAGCTCAACGAGTAGGTTTAAAATATAATTTTAAAATTAAAATTCGCGGCCCTAGACAGGAAAATGTGAGTAATTTTCGTGTCCCTCCCTCTATTTCCGTCGCTAATGGAGCTAAAGATTTAAAAATCACATGCGTTATTCGCTGCTTATCAAGGGAAAACTATTCCGATTGAAATCGATCATTTACTTTTTGGGTAAAAATTAAAAAAACAATTTTTCATTGCATTTCGATAGCGCCCTTCTTTGTACTAAGTAACTCACCTTTTGGTGACAAAAAGGTTGCTAAATAGTTAGTTAATAATTCTATAAAGGCCATTTATAAATTTTGTGACGAGAAGTATTTTTTAACAATTTTCAAAGCTGGAGGTGTCCCAACAAGGAGGTAATCAGAGAGCCAGCGTTGAGGCGGTGGTGGTGGGGAGTCTTGCACGGCCCTCACCTGCCAGTGGCTTCTCCAGGAAGAAGTCGGAGTCGCTTCTTCTACCCTTGTCATTCACTACAACTGGAAAGACTCAAATAGACAACGTTTTCGTTAGTTCCTCAGTTTTAGGCCAAGCCAGGTACTAGAAACTTATTTTCAGTTACCATAAAGCTCTATTTGATATACTACACTAACGACCATTCGTGACTATGGACCCTTCATGCTGAATCGGTAGTTGATGGATTTATTTAAATTTTATTTACTTATTTGTTACAGCATTGTCCAGAATATTTAAATAAGATAGAGTTCTACCTAATCTTTTAATTCCAAGTTTATCATCGTAATACAGCGGCAAAAATTATTATTTGAATGAATTACTTCTTATTCATTAGGAACAAACATTAACAAAAGCACACTAGAAACTGGAGCCAATTTTGCTGGACTCAACTTTGCTTTCCTTCATCCAGATTATTTCGTGGAGGGACACAATCAGCCAGTTTTCAAGTGGCACAACTCTCTTTCTTGACTCATTTTTCATTTATAACATCGCTTATGCACACACACAAAGTATATGCAAATCAGTAATAAGCAAAATATATGCAATCAGTAATATATACAAAAAGTCATTCATTTACTTTTACTTTTTGGAGTTAATGTGGCAGTGCTATGGCTCAATCATATTTTATAATTAGTTCCCCCCCACAACAATTTGAAACATAAAAGCACAGTAATGATCTCTAAACATTACACGAAACAAAAAATTAAATTTTAAATGTACGCATTCTGATTAGTTTTTTCTTCTGGTTGCAACTTTGTTCGGGGAAGACGGCTTTGTCTTCTTAGGTGCCAACATGGACATTTTCTTACTCCTCAACAGTTTAATGGGAAATAAACTATTTGTTTTACGACTTCAGGAGAACAAAGAGGTTACTGCATCCGGGACACCGCTGCGGACATGCTTCAAATGTAACCACCCCTTGTAGGTAAGCGACATTTGAAAGCAGATCCAGTGAAAGAAACACCTGTGCGATGTGTGGCTCGGTCATCTGAGACGCGAACGTGCTTTCGCCAATGAGAAGCTTACCAATTACCGAGGAAACAGGCTATGACCTCGCACGTGCTAGAGAATTGGAAGGGACAGAAGGGAAATGGGAGGGTGGCCGAGCACCTCAGGCTAGTCTCAAGTAGCACTACACTTCAGCCCAACTTTCACCAGCTAGCATTGGACAGAGACAATGAGAAGCAGCGGTATCGACAATTGCAGTGGCAAAACAACTAACCTTATATCCCAAAGGGACGGCTTCCTGGAAAAATAACTCAGCGATTACGTCGCACAGTTTCTTCTCAGACATAAACACATTCCTCCATCTACCATTTGAATTATATGGTCACTTTTCTTGTATTCTTTGTGTTCAAAAAGGTTTTTGGGTTATTACCAGATCCTTAGCTTTACAATGCGGGATATCTACGGGGGATTTTTCAACCCCCACCCATAGAAACAATATACACATATATTTTTATATATATATATATATATATATATATATATATATATATATATATATATATATATATAAAATATTCACATACAAAATATAAATTAAATACATCAACTTCTTTCAACTAAACTTATAAAATAAAATATCAAGCTTTAAAAAAAAAACAAATATCTATATATACATATATATTTTTTCACCCCTCACAGAAAGGATGAAATTCAGTATACCGTACCCCTTGTGTTACGCTACGTAACGAACAGAGGGTTGCGTGAAGAATGGGAACTGAGAAAAATAATTGTAATTAGAAAGTAAAAAAAAACAAAAAACGCTTATTAGAGGGGTCATGTTTTTAATCGATTTTCATTTTCGTTTAGTGAAAAAAGGCTGTTTTTTCTGTGAAATAATAACAATGGCGGCCATAATAACCTCAAAGAAGAAAGGAAAAACCTGTGCACCCTCACCTACTTGATGTACATGGATGACATCAAGCTCTACACGGCAACCGAGAAGCAATCCAACAGCAACTACTCCAGATCACCGAAGAATTCAGCAATGATATCAGGATGGAATTTGGTCTAGACAAATGCAAGACAAACATATTTCACCAAGGTAAAATTAGTCAACCCAAACTACCAGCTGCAGACTGGTAAAGAGATCAAAGCAATGAAAGAGGGGGGAGGTCTACAAATACCTGGGTATAATGCAGGCTCAGCAGTTACAGCACAAGGAAATTAAGGCCTGCCTGACCAAAAAATAGCATCAGAGACATAGAAGCTTGCTGAAACCAAAGCTGAACGGAGGGGAACACAGTTAAAACCTATGCAGTCCCAGTGCTAACATACTCCTTCGGGGTCATAGATTGGACTACCACCGAGCTGAAGGATATCATGAGAAAGACAAGGGCAATGATGACTAGGACAGCCAACACCACCCGAAATCAGCCAGGGAGAGACTGACAATTGCCCGGAAAGAAGGAGGAAGGGGGCGTGATAGATCACACTGAGCAACAGAAAAAAGCGATTGTTAACCTGAAGGATTACTTCCAGAAACACACAGCAACACTCCACCAGGTCATAAGATAGATAAGCGGTATACCCACTCAACCTAAGCGAGGAGTCCCTCCCCCCAACCAGGAGGCACAAACGAAGCTAGAAAGATGGACAAAGAAGATACTCCATGGCAGACAATACAATGACTTGCATCAAGATCACATAGATAAAATTGCTTCTAATGCATAGCTCACGATGGGGACGCTCTTCCCTGAGACTGAAGTATTTATGCTCGCATCCAAGACCAGGTAATCAACGCCAGAAACTATAGAAAATACATCGCCAAGGAGCCCGGAGTGAGTATCCGATGACAAATGTCGACGATGCCAGCTTGGCCGCAGAAAGGATCCAACAGATCACCGCGGGATACAAGGAGATAACCCAGACTGAGTACACTCGTAGACACGACCAGGTAGCCAGGATAATACACCAGAAGCCAGCAAGGAAATACCAGTTCACTAACGAAAGTGTACCGTACTACAAGTACGAACCCCAGGCAGTGCTAGAGACGCCAACCCACAAGCTGTACTGGGACCGCACCAAAATAACGGACAAAACAATCCCGCACAACAGACCGGACATAACCCTTGTGGACCAGAAAGAAAAGGCTAACTATATGATTGACATAGCAGTACCCAACACTGGCAACCAACATAAAACCCATGGGGAAAAAATCAGGAAGTACGCGAACCAAAGACAGGAGATCAAAGAAATGTGGCATATGCAACAATGACCAACCCGATCATTGTGTCAACCACCGGTATGGTGCAAAAGACCCTACATACTGAGCAATAGGTCTCCCAGTTTACCTACAAACAACTAGAAGGTGTCGCAAAACAAGTACAGGTCACTGTTGAACAAAAGCCGAGAATTAGGGTTGAATTTGAAAGTATCTGCAATTCTGCCCAGACAAGATAGGAGGGAGTATATGATGAGAGCCTTGTCGATCAATTCGGCCCTGGAAAGATTGTGCAAGGCTCAAGGGGTAGAATTTTTTTCAGCCTGGACTGTACTTGTTAACAGGAGAGATTGCTTCTACAGGGATGGGATACACTTAAATAGAAAGGGTGCAAGAATATTTGCTGATGCTATCGAGGCAGTGTTAGGTGGGTCGGAAAACTGCTAGCTTGGGGAGAGACAAAGACCAATAGATTGACAGTAGCCACTGGCAGAGGTAAAAGAGATTCTTGCACTGCTTCTATTAGAATGAGCAGAAGCCTGAAAAACAAGATGCATGGTATTTCAGAAACTGCTGGGAGCCATTGCGGTACAAGTAAACACATGGGTTGTGTTAGGGTAGCTAAGAATAGAAACAGGTGCAGGTATACTTGCGTGTACACCAATGCTAGGAGTTTAGTAAATAAATTTGATGAATTTGAGGTATTGCTCAAAACATCAAAGGCAGATATTGTTGATCAGAGACGTGGTGTCACACAGATATAAGGGATGCAGAACTGCAATTTGGGGAGTACAACGTCTACAGAAAGGATAGACAGGATAGGAAGAGGGGAGGGGTTATGCTATTAGTTAAGAAACACATAAAAACCAAGGAAGTGAAGCCAGTCGACATCGCCGGACAGTGCAGTGTTGAGTCAGTTTGGTGTGACATAAGCATTGGGAGATCAAAATTGAGAGTAGGAGTGTGCTATAGGCCTAATGACTCTGATGAGTATAATAAGGAACTGTACAGGGAAATAGAGTGGGCCAGTAAATCAGAGAGTCTTATAATGGGAGATTTTAATTTCCCAGATATTGACTGGAATTTGGGGGCTGGTTACTCACACACTAGCAGGGCTTTTGTGGATTTTTTGGATGATTGTTTTCTACATCAGCATGTTCGGGAGGCAACTAGAGGGAGTAATACTCTTGATTTAATTATCAGCAGTGATTCTTCATGCATTAAGAATCTGCAGATAAATGAACCACTAGGTGGCAGTGATCACAGTGTGCTGAAGTGGGATTTACTCAAAGAGGTAACTACCATTAGGGGTAAAGGGAAGGGTTATTGCTTCCGTAAAGGCGACTACGATGGACTGAGACAGTATTTAAATTATATACAGTGGGACCAACTGATGATGTTACCAACAGCAAATTCAAAATGGGAAGCATTCAAAGAACTTATCATGGAAGCTACTAGGCTTTACATACCAACTAAGAAATATTGTTCAAGGTTTAGGCCAAAATGGATGTCAGATGAACTAATGAGGCATATGGCAGAGAAGAAAAATGCATGGGATACTTACAAATTAACACATGACACAGAAGCCTATGATAGATACAAGTTGATATGCAACCAAGTTACAAAGGAGGTTAGGCAGGCGAAGGCAGGTTACGAGAAATCCTTGGCAAGGGATGCAAAGAAAAACAGCAAAGAGTTCTTTACTTATGTAAACTCTAGAAGGAAGGGGATGAATCAGATTGGTCCACTTGATATTGATGGGTCAACTGTTGATGATCCTGCTCAGGTAGCTAACAAACTAAATGAATATTTTGCATCGACATTCACTCATGAGGAATTATTCAGCAAGGGGAATGCCAGAGGTGTATTCAACTCTAGCAGTAAGCTACAGAATCTTGAAATAACTGGGAGTAAAGTGGAGGAGAAACTGTTGAAGATAAACACAAGAAAGGCACCCGGGGTGGATGGGATCTATCCAGTTATATTAAAGGAGGCAGCAAAGGAAGTAAGCAAACCCTTAGCCATAATTATGAGAGCTTCCTTGGACTCAGGGGAGGTACCCATAGACTGGAAATGTGCAAATGTGACCGCAATTCACAAAGGAGGATCAAAGGCTGACACAAGTAATTATAGACCTGTGAGCTTAACTTCTGTTCCAGGAAAATTAATGGAGGCACTGGTTAAAGAAGCACTGCAGGATCATTTAGACAAGACTTCAGTTATAGCTCAGACACAGCATGGTTTTGGTAAGGGGAAGTCTTGCCTGACCAACTTGATTGGATACTATGATGCAGTCAGAAAAGAACTGGATGCAGGGAATAACTTTGATATTATATACTTGGATCTTAGAAAGGCTTTTGATACTGTTGCACATGGAAGACTGCTACACAAATTGGAGCAGTGTGACATTGGAGGCAAATTGCTGCTATGGATAAAGGGGTGGTTGATGGGGAGAAGACAGAGAGTGGTAATCAATGGACACTGCTCATCGTGGACTAATGTTATTAGTGGAGTCCCTCATGGCTCAGTGTTGGGTCCATTATTGTTTTCTGTATTTATAAATGATATTGATGATGGTATATCAAGCTTAATGTCCAAGTTTGCAGATGATACAAAGGTTGGCAGGGTTGTCAAGGACACTACTGACACTATGCTGCTACAACAGGATCTGGAAAGGTTGAGCAGATGGGCTGAGAGGTGGCAAATGAAGTTTAACATTGACAAATGTAAAGTACTACACATGGGAAACAGCAACCCCAGAGCAACGTATCAACTCTGTGGTACTACACTGACAGTGGTAGAGAATGAAAGGGACTTGGGTGTGGTTGTGCAGGCAGATATGAAGTTCTCTGACAGTGCAGACGGGCTGCAAGAGTAGCTCATGGAGTATTGTCAATGATATACAGGAATTTTTCCAGCAGGGATAAGGAGGTGATTATTCCATTGTATAAGGCAATGGTCAGGCCACACCTAGAGTACTGTATACAGGTCTGGAGGCCTCATTTCAAGAAGGATGTAGAGCTGCTGGAACGAGTACAGAGAAGGGCAACAAGATTAGTGAATGGAACAAAGGGGTGCTCTTACGAAGAAAGGCTTAAGTTTTGCAAATTACAATGTCTGGAGACTAGGCACCAGCGAGGTGATCTGATAGAGGTGTATAAAGCCTTGAATGGTTTAAGCATGCTCAATGCTGATGGGATTCTTCCTCTAGCTCAGAAAAATCACCTGAGAGGGCATAAATTCAAATTGAGGAAAGACAGATGTAGGATAGACGTGCGGAAATTTGCCTTTAGCCAGCGGGTGGTTGGTTGGTGGAACAGACTGCCATCCCTTGTGGTGGAGGTTGATAGCCTAAATAAGTTTAAGGCTCAGCTGGACAGGTATTTTGAACCAACAGAGGGGTGAAGTGGAAGTGGGTTTTTTTTTTTTTTTTTTGGCTGATGCTGCATAAGCTTGCTTTCTTGCATCAAATGCCTCTACTAATACTAATGCTAAAAATGCAATCCTGAGCACCTGAAGAATAGTCAGAGAGTTCCTCGACCAACACCAGACATAACAACAACCACCCTGTGTACTTGGTAGCAATACCTGTCACGAGGTGGAACCCCAATCAGGGAGAAATAATATAGAAGAGCATTAATAATAATAATAATAGTAATACATACATACTTCTTTTAACAATAAAAAGAAGAGAAATTAAATAATATATTTTCCCCCTTAGTGAATTTTTCTTAAAATTTTATTTCTTCGTAAAATTCTTCACAAGAATTAGCAAAATTTCACTTAACTTCTAGTGTTGCTTTCAGGGTTTCTACGGTGAGCTTGTGTATTTGTTGACGTCCACAGCTTTTTTACTATGGAAAAAACTCTGTCCGTTGTACCATTGTTTCTCGGCGAACATAATACAAATAATTTGCATAATGTTTGCCATTATGAAAGCTACATGTCCAATCCGGGACATTTTCCGGGACAGTTTGGAATGTGGAGCAAGCGAGAGAAATCCGAGACGTCTGGTTACTTTAGTTATGAATAAATTTTGTTTATATCCCGGACATAAACAGAAAGTACAAGAATATTACCGAATATTGCGAATTGGAAATTTTTTTTTTTTTAAAGAAAATCCCAAACATTAGAGGTATTAGAACCTATAGTACTTAGTACCGTGCTTGGGTTGGAAGTTGAGAAGACGAAAGAAGATATTTGTTGACATTGGACTTGATCTTCTGTAGACTGTAATTTTCAGGAAATTCGTACGAAGGAAGGTTGTTCCCGAAAACGGCAGTTGAATGAATAAATGAGGAAGATGAAAAGTTGGTTCTGTGAGTTTGAAGTTGGACAGTAAATGGATGTTGGCTGGTGGCGGCACGTGTTCGGACTGTTTTGAAAGAGAGAGCGGGAATTATAGAAGCTAATTCAGAAGAACAGTGACCATGGAAGTATCTGTAGAAGAGGCATGCAGCAGAAACAGTACGTCTATGAGACAGCGAGTGAAGAGATTCTCTTATAGATGAGTCATTAATTAACCTAAGTGTCCTCTTCTTTACAGAATCAAGAAGCCTGAGAAAGCTTTTGGGGGCACCAACCCAGATGTGGGAACAATATTCCATGGTAGGGCGGATTTGCGATTTGTACAAAGTGACCAGCTGTTTGGAAGAAAAGTAACGCCGAGAACGAAAGAGAAAACCAAGTTTTTTAGATGCAGAGGAAGCAATATTTGTAATGTGCTTGTGCCAAGAGAGATTAGAAGTCAGGTTAATCCCCAAAAGAGATATATCATCTTACCTAGAAATCAGTGTGTCACCAAGCGATAAGAATAGGAGCAGAAGAATCCTTTTTGCGAGATATAAGACAAGACTGAGTTTTAGAAGTATTTAAATCAACTAAGTTGTCTTTGCCCGACTGGAGAATTACCTGGAGATCGGCATTTAAGGAATTGGTAGCGGATATTCGAGAAGTTGACGCTGATTGAGTAGGGCAAGGTTCGAAACATGGAAAATGGAATGCAATGTGCTATCAGCAGAACAATGAATAGGATTTCCAGTCAATGGAAGAAGTACATTAATATACAAGAAGAAAAGAGTGGGGGAAACAACTGAACCTTGGGAGATACTAGCATTATTGGAGAAGTTAGAAGATAGAGAGCTATCTACCATCACCCTCAGTGAGCAATCAGAGAGAAATCTGGATAACCAATTACAAAAAACAGTTGTCAAACCATAAGATGGAAGCTTGTTTAGAAGTACTTTATGCTAAACACTTTTCCATTGAATTAGTCCATAAATGGGTAACATTATCCAGAATATCACCAGTGGATCGACACTGACGGAATCCATACAGGTGATCGTTGATCAGACAGAAGGTTTCTGGGTAGTTTGAGTTGGCAGTTAATTGATTTCTCCATTACTTTAGAAAGAGTAGAAGTAATTGCAATGGGACGATAATTGGATGGGAGGGATTTGTCAGCCTTTTTAGGAACTGGCTGGATATGAGCAAATTTCCAAGCAGAAGGAAAAACACCTTTGGAATAAGAAAGTGAAAAAAGGCGGCAAAGAATAGGAGTAAGTTCAGGAGCACAGGTTTTGAGAACAAGTGGAGAAATACCATCAGGTCCTGGAGCTTTCTTAGCATCAAGATGCGTCAAAATCCTTCTGACATCCTTTTGCTCGAAGACCGCAGGAGGCATTGAATGGAGCGCGTTGGGAATGTTGGGAGGTGTTTTATCAAGATCATTAATACATGAGTTAGATGTAAAATGAGATGCTAGCAGGTCAGCATTCTCCTTGGCTGAAGTGACAACAGAACCATCTGGTTTGGACAGAGGTGGGAGCAGAGATGGGCAAAAGTTGCGGCCAATAGCTTTGGCAAGAGACCACAATGCTCGGCTACCATTAGGGCAAGAAGCAAGTTTTCTACTCTTAGCCGGTTCAAACTCTAGTTTCGACTGATTAACAACTGCTTTACAATTGTTGCGAGCTTTGTTGTAGGCAGAAAATGAAACTGAAGAATTGCACAAGCCAATTACGATACGCAACATTCTTCTCTTGAACAGCCTTAGTAAATTTATTGGAAAACCAAGGTTTAGATAAAAGACGAGATTTTAAAGTGAAGTGAGGGATAAAAGATTCCATTCCTACAAGAATAATTTTGCTGACACGATCTGAACAAATGTTGACATCAGAAGTTTTGAAACAGTAATTCTACCAAGGTAAAGAAGTAAAGAAGAAAAGAAATCTCGCAGGTCATCCCATTTTGCATTCTTGTAATGCCAAACAACACGCGGTTGGGAACAGACATGAGATAAATCGGTGCCTAAAGGACCTCTCACTTCGACCTTGTACTTAGAAGGGTTGTTTGTGAGAAAAAGATCAAGCGTATTGGCTGTATGGTTAAGATTGTCCAGTATTCTTGTAGGCAAATGAACAATCTGTGCAAGGTCATTAGTAATTGCAAAAGCCTCAGCATCACGACCAGCTGGGTCGATGTGACTAGAAAACGGAAGCCAGCTGGAGTTGTGAGCATTAAAATCACCAAGGAAATCACTTCACTGTTAGGAAAGTTGGACTGGAGAAAATCAAGCTGCAAAGAGAGGAAGTCAAAGAGCTCCAAGTGATTAGTGGAGTTGGAAGAACGGTAGAGACAACAGATGAGGTTGACAGAATGAGGTAGAGAGATTTTAAGCCAGAGAAGATCGAAAAGAGGACATTCCAAATTACCAAGTCTCTGACAGGGAATATCGGAATTGACATTTTCACTACTACCACCTCTGAGCCAAAAGGAATCATACAGTGAATAATTTGGGCAACTGAGATGAGCAGTGCTTGAATCAACCTATAACTGAGATTCTGGTAGAAAAAGTATATGAGGTTTGGTTTGGTTTGACTGCAAGTGGAAATGGACATCGTTGAGATTAGAATTGAGACCACGTATATTTGTAAAATGAAGTAGGAAGTGTTTAGGAGCTTTAGATCTTTTCGCAGATAAGATTACTTTATTAGTTTGAGAATTCGTGGTGTATTCAATAGTAAGAAAAAGTGGGGGAGACATGCTGTATGAAATAATGAAATTTTTCATATGTCGTACACATGTTAAGCATATACCCAGATCCTTGACATAACGTTGCCTCGACAATGCCCACCGCACACACACACTACTTGGACTCCCTCCCTCCCTCTCGTCACTATCTGGCAGAGTATAGGTAGCAAGATATACACTAGCTGATCCGGAAGCCTCTCGGTCCCTAGTTAGTACACCAGACCGAACCAATAGGTTCGGTCCGGTGTACTAACTAGTGGCCGGCCTGCGAACACCGTTTTAGAACTGTACCCTCGAAATGTAAGGAAGATTGGATCTCGCCATGATGTCCATCCTAACCTCAAAAGTCATTAGTCATACTGCATGATGGAAGAGGTGGGGAAGGGTTAACCAGAACTTAGCTCTCGTGACTAAACATGGGTTCCACCACTTCAAGCCTCCAATAAGCAAAGTGGTGGTATTGCACCGGTTGATGAGAGTCATCTACCACCTAGTATTGCCTGGTAACACAGAGGGGTAGCATTCCTCCATGGTGTGTGGGCGCCACACTTCGACCCCTGCTTACGTTGGTAAGCAGGGGTCGAATGTATGGGGATGCTTGTGCATGGGGTTTTACCCAGAATTACTAACAGTCCCACCATCGTGAAGGTGCAAGCTGTCACAAACCGTCCGTTCTTGTGCGAAATTGGGTCCATCTGACTTGAGTGTCACCCGAATACCAATTCCTTCAGATATGCCAGCTTGTCTGGCATATCTGAGAGAATCTCAAGGACCTAAAAGTGTGTAGCTATGTTAAAGAGTTCGTTATTATGTCTAACACAATAAGCTATCGGTCTGATTTTGAGAAAAAAAAAAAAAAATGTAATTAAACGACATCCGCAATACGTTTTATTCCCGACAAAAGTGCCAGATTTCAAACATGACTGTGAAGGAAAACGTAATGACTAAGGAAACGAGAGTATTCATGCACGCAAACAGCAGCGAGGCATATTTGATTCCTAACTTCATTGTTTCGGTTCTTAACCAATTTCATTGATTCGCTTACATTTTTGAATCCCAGGAGCTAAGAAACTATAACTCCAAATCTTTCTATCTTGCGGTTGTCACTGATGTTACCGTGTTTTCAGGACTATAAGACGCATATTTTTCCTAAAAAATGTAGTCTGAAATTCCGCTACATCTTATGGTCCCAGCGCACACGAGGTGCATGTTTTTTTATATTTAGTCGATCTAGAGACAGTATACTCAAAACGTGCACGCAGCCTTCTAAAAAATCTACCGGTATTTCTTTTATCATGTCAACATTATCTGAATTAAACACGGAGTTTAGCTATAATTACAGAAGTCCTGTAATTATAGCTAGTAAACTGCCGTCACATGACATCCCCTGTAAGAAACCTTTCTAAAGTGTTTATATGTGGTGGGACCAAATAGATATAGGCACCAAATCACGTTTTGACACCAATAGGACGCATGACCCAACTATTTCCAAAGTCTACTAATAATCAGTGGGAATTAGGGAAACATTAGATAGTTAAGTGTTTTAAGAAATAAAACACTTAACTATCTAATGGCTAACGGCACCAGGGGTTTCCCCATCTCCGCGTTGTATACCTCTGTTTGTGTATCTCAGTACTCTGTGGAGACCAGAGATTTAAAAGTGTGGGGAGTGGAATATCGTGTAGTGTTATGTTCGTTGTTCTTCTGACCATTTAGCCGTTGGGCCCCTAGTGGAACCAACCGTTGTCCACACTTTGCCACGAGAAGGCAGGTCAGGCTTCCAGTAGATTAAGTACACTGGCAGGCCCTGCCACCTATTTTCCGAAGATTTCAGTGGCGTGGGCCTATATAAAAAAAGGGGAGCATTGTGGTGAATTTGCAGCTGATTTGGGGTATAGGTTTTAGTGAGAGTGGTTGATCTTAGCCAAAAGGCCGAGAAGGGATATGAGAGAGTGGTTACTGTGGAATCTGCAATCTCCTCGATGGCCCTGAAGACGAAGTTCGGCGCATAAAGCCAATCATGCGCCGTCGCCGTTGTCATTACTGATGTTACACTGGCGACGGCGCATAATTGGCGTTATGCGATAAGTAAAAACTTCGTTTCTTAACTTAAGTTTCTTAAGTGTTTCTTTAGCACTTGTAAATTTGCGTTTCAAATAAATGAAATAATATATTTTTTCCTAAAATTATCCCTCTAAACATGGGTGTGTCTTATCGTCTGTAAAATACGGTATTTCGCTTTGAACGTATTGATGACTACTTTGCATATAAATGATATAATGATAGCTTTTTTTATTAGCTTTAAATTATTGTAAATAAATTATTTAAGAAACAACGCAGAGGTTAATTCTGAACTAAAACAACATTAAACCATTACTTTTACAAAATTTTCCCAATTTATAACGTTACTAGTAAAAAAATAAATAAATGACAAGATAAGTTAAAAGTTACCAAAAATAACTTTTGTAAACAGTTAACGCGTTATTACTTATCATATCTGATTAAAGTACAAGAGATTATATAGTTACCAGTGTCTTACTTTGAACAAAATGTACTACAAATTATGCAAGAGATATTTTTGCAATGCAAAATTAATTTATTCTTTAAAAGACACTGCATATTGAAATGCATTATCTCTATGTTTCTATATCCAATGACTCATGAGATTTTGTTATTGGCGGCTATAACGAACTTGCTAGCAGTAATTTTGCTATACCCACCTTTCATCGTAGAAGGCTGCAAAATACCTTACAATTTTACAAACTAAATATGCCTTGCCTACTTTTGCTAAGACCTATCATCCTATTGTCAAGGTGTCAAGGTCAAGGTGTGTTTGTTTCATTTGCGGTCTCCAGGGTTTCCCCTATATGCCGCTGTAGCATCTGAAAAGGTGAAGGCCGGCAAGTGTATGTATGTATGTAGGTGTGTAAGTATGTGTCTTGTTATGATGAGTGTTGAGTGCCGGCACTGGCGACTTTGCAGCCAGGAGGCAGGGGACACCTGGTCCCCTGCCCTCTGACTCCCAACCTTGGCCACGAGGAGGCGCGCCAGTTTCACTTTCTAGTTGAGACTCTTACTGGGGCTATCAGGCAAGCCTGGGAGCCCCAAGGGAAAGGAAGTGGGGGTAACAATTGAGGTATGGGGAGGTTGCATAGAAGATAAGGGAGAGATAGACCTCACATGAAATAGAAGAGAGAAGTTTACAATAGTGGATAGAGTTAAAAAAAAAAAAAAAAAAAAAAAATATATATATATATATATATAGATATATAAATAAAGTAAATAATAATAATAAAAAAAAAAAAAAAAAAAAAACTATATACAATGTTTACTATTAGCTAAGTGAGTACGATCACCACTCCTGGGGGACTTAATCAGACAACCAAAACTATGAATAACACTTCATTACATTAATTAACACCATTTGAAAAGTATTAGGCCACAGCAACCAGACACACTTGTTCAGTCGTTTTACAGGACTCAACCACTTTACCTCAACTTTTTTTTTTTTTTTCTGGCTGGTGCTATGATTATCTGATCCGACACTACCAGATTTCGCCGTTAAACTCAGAAGGCAAATAGCGAGGCGCTATCCATGGACATACATAAGTAGCACCCTGTCAGCGTTTTACAATTCAATATCATATATTTACAACATGCACAGCCAGTTTTTCCACTGTACACAAAATCGCTATTAATATCGTGGTAGTCTTTACAAGTCACAGTTTGACAGAAACCACACTCGGCTCAAGAACCACTAACACAACCAACAGACAACCTCTGTTAATTCTACTAAATCTAATTTTATATTTATGGCAAATAATCTGCAAAACACAACATTATTACCATCGTGGAATCAACATAATTACTTAAGAAAAGAGAACTAAGGACTTGTTTACAGAAAACATATTTTAAGGGAAAAAAAAAAAAAAAAAAAGTTCTTGTCCTTGAATACAGACTCTGGATTACTTGGCATCACTGTTTACAGATCGACTCCAATTAGTCTCTTCCTACGTGCAAACAATTTATCTGCAAAATTACAAAAAGCTAGGAAATTTTCTTTATCATTGACAAAACATGGTAGGTCATCTTCATTGTACACTTCTGTAAGAAGCTGTAGATTATTTCTTAAGTCTGTATAGAGATAGCAGTTAAATATTAAATGCTCCATGGTTTCAGGAGCACCACACTTACACAATGGAGAGGCAACCAACCCCAGAGAGAACAATTTGGAGTTCAAGCTGCCATGCCCTGTTAGAAGAAAAGATACATTCAGACCTGGGCAGAACCAGGCCAACCGTTGCTTGGTAAATTCTAATATGTTGGGAAAGTATCTAAAAGTAACTCTACCAACTTCTGCATTGGACCAAGTTAATTGCCAACTATTAACAAACTCTCTTCTAATTCTGCAATTATCATCCTTAGTTGGTATGTCTAGATTAATTGAATAGTTGCTCACCCTTGCAGGCAGAGCTTTCCGACGATAATATTGTAAGTAGTGATAAATAACTTCATATTGAATGGGAAGTTTTCCACTCAGTACTTGGAGTGCCATTGTTGACACTGTTCTGCAATTTCTTGTGATTGCAAGAAGAAAGAAACGTTGTGCTTGAGTCAAATACTTCGAGACTAAACAGTTATTAACACGATAACCCCATGCACCTGCAGCATAACAAATTATTGGTATAAAAATACACTCGTAGTATAACTTTAAAGTTGCGGGTTTAATTCCCCAGACATTTTTAGTTATTCTAATGATTTTACTAGTTAAGACTTTTATTTTGTTCAGCATATTTTTTGCGTGGGCTACGAAACTAAATCTATCGTCCATCGTTATTCCAAGATATTTATACGTTCTTACAATTTTAATGGATTGATTATTAATTTTTATACTGGGGGGCCTATTCAGGTTCAAATAACCTTTCAAAAGCATTTGTTTAGTTTTGTCAATAGAAATCTGTAGTTTGTGCATACTACACCAACCATCAAGGTCTTCCAAGATTTCGTTCGCACGTTCTTCAAGTTCCCTACGAGACTCTCCAAAAACCAAAATGGTCAAGTCATCTGCATATGCTGCCTTCAAAATTTTGTCGCGCTGTACCCCAAGCCACCCATCAAGAACCACATTCCAGCAGATCGGTCCTAGGACTGATCCCTGAGGGCAACCCCGAGTAACAGCACGAGTAAGCGAACAGACACCAGAATACACCACTAGGCTACGACCATGGAAATAATCAGAAACTAGTCAATAAAGGGGAGCAGACACCTCGGCCTCCCGGAACCTCGCCAGGACACTTTGCCACCATAAGGTGTCAAAGGCCCCTTGGAAGTCCACAAAAAGGCCGAGGACATACTTGGAATCCGCATTCGAGACCGAATCCATTACAAACTTTATAGCATCAACAGTTGAACAGCCTTTTGTAAAGCCAAATTGAGTGTTTACTTGTAGATTTTTAGCCTTATAATATTTCATAAATCTAGTTACAATAACCTTTTCTAAAACCTTGCCTAGCACTGGTAGTAATGCAATAGGACGATAGGTGGATGGAACATTGAGGGGTTTGTTAGGATTTTTAACCAGAATTTTAAGATTGGCTTGCTTCCAGGGAGTTGGAAAACACCCGTCAGCCAAACAGGAATTAAGAAGATTAACGATTAGTTGTGGTTTGATTGTCCAGATTCTTTTTAATATTGCAACTTCAAGTAAATCTAAGCCTGGACATTTGTTATCCTTCAAAGAGTCAATAGCTGCGCCAATTTCAAGATTAGTAAACGGGTCCTCATCAGTTAATCCAAAATACATCAAGTGCTCCATCCTTAAATTTGTTTGTTCCGTACTCTCTGGTACACAAATGTCTTGGCAAATAATGCCATCCAGTATTGCATTCATCGACTCTGTCCAAGAAAGAGTCTCTTGCCCATCAGCCACGATAGACGAAACGATCTCACCAGGGTGCAATTTCTCCGCCACAATTTTGTAAGCAAGTCCCCACGGTTCATCCTTTAGTGTCGATTTAACCAGTTGTTCCCAAGCATTCTTCTTTTCTCTATAAATTTGATTAAAGTAGGTCCGCCTGGCCAGCTTGTAAAGGTCGCCCAGACGGTCCACCTCAACCCTAGCCCTATTATTTCTCTTGGCACGCTGATAGTTACGCCGAGCACTTTTCAGTTCATTTCTCAGATTTGTGAGATCCTGAGACCACCAGGGCACATGATTCTGTTTTCTCTTTTTCTTTGCGAGAGAGGCATCACAGACCAACCTTATTAGGTCATTTACGGCTCCCACCTGCTCCATTGCCGGTAGTTGCCCAATTCTCTCAATGTTATCAGCCGTGGCTTCTGCGCACAGCCTGTTCTCAAAAGTTTCCCAATTTGCACCCTGAGTCCTGTACCTTGGGAAATCGTATGAGTTCCTTCTTGCCATACAGCCTGAGTCCATAACAACTTCAAACGTTATGGGGTTATGGTCACTTGCTGACCATGCAGTTCTGACTTGCCAGTTTCTTATGTTTTGTCCAAATGTAGAGTTGGACACCGTAATATCTATGAAGGATTGACCAGATGCTGAGACAAAAGTAGGGGGGTGCCCTACGGTGTTCCAAAGATGTAAGTTCTTAGTTAGGATTAACTCCTCTAATAACTCGCCTTTGTGATCTGTGAAGTGACTGTTCCATAATGTAGATGCAGCATTTGCATCCATACACATAATAACTCTTCTACCCGCCAATCTATGGAGAATATCCTCTACATAATTTAGGTAAGACTCGATCTGTTGATGTTGTTGAGAGCATTGAAAATACAATGAAACAAAATACACCTGCCCAAACGTACCCTCCAGACAGGCACAGGCAGAATGTGTGGAGCACAAGCTTGTTATCTTTGTGACAATAATGCCTGGATCAACTATAACTACGGCTGCCCAAACCCTGGCCACAGCGTTCCTGCCACTTCCAGTAGTTTCAGTATTAGATTGTACGATTTTTGATGATGATGGTAATCCTTTTACAACTCCTTTATATGAATACACTTCCTGAAGGGCTAAGATTTGGATATCGTGGTCAGAGATTATTCTAGTTAAGTCATTAGAGACAGCGATCGACCTTTGACAGTTCAATTGCAAAACTTTAATTGGTTCGCTAGTATTATGATTTATATTACGATTGAATGTAGTTAGTTCGCGACTTGGTCACCTCTTGCGCGCGTATATACTCAGGACATCCGTTGTCACGGTAGGAATGATCAGCTTTCTTCTTGCGCATTTTACAGTTGGAACAAGTTGCAGGAGAAGCCTTGTCAGGACAAGACTCAATCTGATGCCCCTGATTGCCACAGTGCCCACAAGTATATTCAGTTTGATGGCAATTACGTGCAGAGTGCCCGTAGCCGAGGCATTTGAAGCATCGTGATGCTATAATAAAATCCTTTACTCCATGTGATGCCCATCCAATGTATACACGATTACCAGTATTCAATAGAATTTTCCTAATGTTGGCAGGGGTTTC
The DNA here is from genome assembly GCF_048544385.1 of Mastigoproctus giganteus. NCBI lineage: Eukaryota > Metazoa > Arthropoda > Arachnida > Uropygi > Thelyphonidae > Mastigoproctus > Mastigoproctus giganteus. The sequence continues at coordinate 162,542,921 of NC_143583.1, read as the reverse complement.
AATGACCCAATGAAAGTTATTCTTAATTTTAGACTTAATTTTAAATCTAACCTTGACACATTTTTTGAATTCGTCACCAGTTATACTGTAATCGGCAAGGTTCTTATCGTATAAATCCTCAAGAAGATCATTATCAGTGATCTCTTTATTAACATCATATATTATAAGAGTGGGATTCAATTTCTTAGGAAGGTCCACATTTAAATTGTGATCCTTAAACTTACTACACTTCTTTAGTTTCTCGAGATCATTGTTAGAGGCAGCCTCAATTACAATACCTCTATCTCTAACCTTTCTTATTGATTTTATCTTAATTCTCTTCAATTCTGATTTAAACTCCTTTGTCACCATTTGTTTTATCTCATCACTTGTTTTGAGTTCACTTTTGTCATCAGCACGCACTAATACCGCGTGTCTGGTTTGTGTCCCAGAGGGGATCGCACTCACATTAACCTGTTTGCCTACACCATAAGCAGCTACACCAACATAGCTAGCTGCTGAAATTTGAGCAGGCAATGTTTTACATGCAATTTCAGTTTTTAGCTTTCCATTCTCAATGGTTAGTTCAAGTAACATGCGTTCCATGGAATTCCATACTTTGCCAACCTCGGCAATCATGGAAGGGGTAACCTTAGTCCCATTCTTAAGAAAGTCAAATAAACTATTCTTCAGAGCAAAAACGTAATCAAGAACAGCAGAGTCATCTAAATGGACTGTCTCATTATTCTGACCATTTTCGGTTACTTTTGTCCTTTCTTGGACCAGTGCAAGTGGGGGAAAATGTTGCCCTAAAATATCAACAATATTGATAGAAGGGTCCTGGAGATCGGCCAGTCCAGCCTCCGCCAGTTCCGGGGCAACGGTCAAGTCCCCTTGCATGGAAGATGAGCAATTTTCGTCAGACATAATTACTAAAGTTATTGAGATATACAGTAATTATACATAAGTTATACAACTCTTAATACATCTTCAATAGACAGTAATATAGCTCATTCCAATTATGTATCATTTGAGACATTTATGCTATAATTATTGTATTTATGATGCCATTAGTTAGATCACAACAATATTGTATCCAATTGTTATTTGAGATTAGAGTTAGTAATAAAGTGGCTAACTGCATCAAGGCCGGTGTCGCCAATCAGAGACAGTCGCGGTGGTCACGTGATCGACGATGGCGAACAGAGGCTTTATTTACTACCACGGGGGAGAAGCAATGGCTGCCTCCATAGTTACATAATTATAGGACACTAAATTTACAGCTACGCAGAGACTAGTTTGTAGTGAGCCAATCATCTAAATAATAACATGAATCACTATTACTATTGAGGAATAGTTCACTGCACCACTCAGGTTTTAAAATAAGCAATATCAAGATGATACACAACAGCCAAACCAATATGGCATTTCAGCGCTGTGTCCTGTTGAAAGCAACGACACACAGCCCGAAGTTAAAATTACTCATATTTTCGAAATACCTTAGAAGTTGGGCACAAATAAAAACCATCAACTGACTCACCAACACCTAGAGAACTCGATGGGCACAATTTTAACCCGAAGAGAAGACTTTCAACCACTTTGAAGACAAAATATCAGCGCACCAAATTCATGCAACTGACCCGGAGGGACGCCACCCACGCGTCCCATCATCCTATTGTGCTGCTATTCAGCTTGAGTGTAAAACCCTTGAGCAACTTATTGCTGCCTGTCTAGATTGTTTTTTACTGAACACTTTAAAATCCGCTGAACAGTTTGGTTTTTGTCCAGGGCATGGAACTCAGGAGGCGTTTGTTGAACTTCTTTCTAGGATAAACAGCTGACTTTTAAAAATGCTATAGCTATTTTCGTAGATTTCTCAGGAGCCGCTGACTCCCTTTGGTGGGACAGCTTTTTAGATTGTCTGGTACTCAGAAATTTAGTTGTCCTGTTTCTAGTCGATGCCCAAAAGGTTCAGTGCGTGCTCGGCTTCTCCATTCAACTCCCAATGCTTCCAAAGTCGCATATGTTGATGACCTTACACTTCCAGTTTTTGAAATTCTCGTTCTTCTCTGGAAAGCACTGGCAATAACACCATGAATGAATCTGTGCTCTTGGTACGTTATTAATAAACTTCGTACCATTTCTCCTAACAAGGCTAAACTTCTCTATCTTAAAGGCAAGCTTAACAATTCCAGGCCTCAGACTGTTAAAAATTTTGATCACTCTTTCTCTCTCCATAGTTCACACATTAAATTTTGGGTATTTCTGAAAATTACAGTTTCAGAAACATTTCTTGCACCTTCATGACAAAACAGCTAACCATACGTCTATGCTTGTCCATCTGTTGCATCAATCCCGTGATTATAACCACCATACCTTTTGTCTTTTGTGCAAAGTAAAATAGTGGTGTTGTTCCGATTTGTACTTTTGGCGCTGGGGCCTGGTTTTGGTGTACTAAGAAAGTCGCTGTCCAAGAAAGTTGCTATGCTCTTAATATTGTCACACTATCCCGAAGCCCACACACTCTAACTTTTTTTTTTTACATTGGTCTCTGTCAGGAAGCTTAGGGGACCCTGGCAGAGACTAGCCAGTGAATAATGGGCAGCCTGGCTACCTCCTAGTGGTGTGTGCGGGCAACGTGGGGTCCCACCAGGGGCCCTACGGCCAAATGCCAAGACACCCAACGGAACCCAACACAAAACTACGTATTCAACATAGAAAAATTATCCGGCATTTACAGTAGTTCTGTATTTCTTCACAGTGTACATATGGCGCAGATGTGGGAAACCACAGGCGGCGCCTGACCCTAATTCTATGCACTATCTCGACAGCTGCGTTTCAGGTTTAAATGGCTGCCTACCTTTGGATCTCCAAATTGCTTATCGATATTTTTGCTTCTATCTTAGACATGCCATATCCGTTGACTTCCGGTGTCGACTTCCGTTGATATGCGTTGTTAATAACTTTTAACATCCACTGCGATTCTAAAAGTGAAAAGACTCGTTTCTGGAGCCACCAGGGTCGGACTGAACAGGCCAGATATTGAGAAATTTCTCGGTATCTCGCCTCTTCCTAGGCCCCAAGAGAACTTACTTAGAACTATTTCGATCAAATAAAATTAACATAAATATATATAAATATTAATTAAAAATTATTCTAAATATTTCATTCATATGCAAGTCGAGTATTTATTATTTTATTCTTTATTACTTCAACTTTTCGTGCTCTGCAAGGAAACTTTTGTGTGACAATGAAACAGCATTACTTGACACAGCCAACGTTTTTATGTGGAATCTGCTCAAAGCTGAGAACGTACTGCTAGCAGTTCCGCACGACTGAATCGTAAAGCAAGTACAGTACTGTACAGTATTACCTTTTTTTATTTAAGAACAAGTGGACCTAGCAACAATGCAAGTACCTAAAACTAAATGCCCATAGTTCAGAGAATATAACTATTGAAGGTGAATTATTTAACACGCAATAATTTGCAAATACATTAATAAACATAACCTTACAATATTTACTTGTAAAATTATTTAAAGAATGTAGGTAAAGTGATCTGTCCTTCTGTCGTGCATTTTAAATATTCATTATTTAAATATTCATTAGTGTGTACTGCCGGATAATTTAATATATTTAATGAACGCCATTAAAATTAATCATATATTAATAATAATGTAGGAATAGAATTAAAATATCAAATTTTATTTTCCTTTGGATGACTGGCCAACGCCAAGAAATTAGAAAAGATAAAGTAACGAAAAGAGTTAAATCAGGTAAAGGAAAAAATTATTAGAAATGGTTGCTGAAACAGCAAGGAAACCCATCCTTAATTGTACATTCATTGTACATTAATCTACTTCTACTCCCAGTCCCAGTTGTAGTTTCATAACTAAAGAAAAAGCAACCAATAAAGAAGATATTGTTTTTTTTTTTACTTAATATTTTTTTGTTTTAAAAAATTATTGTTTGGAATTATTTTTGTTTTAGAATTATTGTTTTTTTGGACTTCAAATTTGTTTCTTTATAGTTCCCTTCGCACTAAACTTGCTATGTTTAATCTGTTTGATTCGCCCCTCTGTAACTGTGGCAGCCCAGAAGACTGGCAGCATGTTCTTTTCACATGCTGCCAATTGTTGACATACAGCCTCTGTCTGCTGTATGTTAACTATTTTGAATAAATTTGAATCTTGAATCATCTCTCCTGGACTCCAAAGAAAAAAGTTTAATTTTCTGGAAGACTGTTCATAAAGCCTTCACCAAACGTAGACAAGTCTCTGAAGTGCAGGTTGTTGTTCTACAGTGTCTGTAAATTGCGTGTGTTCTGGGGTCGATTTTCTGTTTTCTGCAAGAAAAACCAGTTTTCGGGAGAGAAAAACTACGCTATCCTCGCCTGGGACCGACTAACTCAGCCACGTTGTGAAAAAGACCCATAAAAATTCCTCCTGCTATCGACGGGAGTCGAACTGAGGTCTTTTCTACCGGGTGGGGGGAGAACGGCGATTCTACCAACCGTGCTACCCATGAGGGCCTGACGTATGGCGGACCAGAAGGTATGGTAGATTCGCCACTCGTTCACATCCACAGTATTTACAGTAGTTCTTAGCGGAATTTCAGAATTGTTTTTGGAATTCTGTATTTAGGCTAACTAAACGAATATGAAGTAAATGAAATAACAATGGATTTCTTAATTTTTTTGAAAAATAATAATATAATAATAAAAAATAAAAACCGATAAAACATGCGAAGGATAAACTAAGAATATGACCGTTACCGCGTCACACTGGTTTTAGTGTATCGCTTTATTGTCGGATGTCCCTCTAAATGGAATCCTTAACTAGCAACTTGAGGATGGCTGCCAATCACAGCTAGTGACCATCCGCAAGTTACAACTACGACTTTCTGCGTACCCTACAAGCGAGGAAGAAAATATATATACTGTAATATTTTTACGCATCTACTCCAGTTGGTCATGAAAGGACTGTCAGGAAACAGGAAATGAATCAATCGAGAGCACGTAAGAAGCTACGCGTACTGATTCACGGTGGCCAGCGCAGATATTTGTGTTTATTCAGTCAACAGCAAGGAGTAATATTCAAGAAAAATATTTTACTGAAATATTCTCAGTTCATTAGATATAATTCATGGCTGGTTGTTTTGGGGATTTTTGACACATCCACTGCTTTGGTCAGTAGATTAATATCTCATGCTCTTTAACAAATAGATTTTCCAATAAATCACGATCGTCAGTTCATGTGAATTCTGAAAAATTCTCGAACTGGTGTTTTTAAATCAGTGGAAAAATATCCTTCTTATACCTTCATGCAGGAGTATAATTAGCAACCTAAACCACTTTAGAGCAATCCAAGGCTCACATATTACGATATTTACCTACTCACTGAAACCTGGCTCTCCACAGATATTGATGATCAGGAGATTATAGATGGACAATATACAATCCATAGAAAGGACAGAGGATCTCGTGGAGGCGGAGTAGCTATTATACATTCTAACCATATACTCTGTGAAATTGCATCAAATTTCACAAATATTGAATCACTATACTGCCTTCTTCATCTTGGCAAGTTAAAAGTTTTAATCGTATTACTTTATTTTCCACCTCCCTTAACTAACATTGACCTTCAGTACTTAGAAAGCTCACTGAAATATATTTTCCCGCTAATTCAATCTGCCGACATAGCAATGCTTTTGGGTGACTTTAACTGTCAACTGGACAATTTAGGATCTTCTTCTCCATCACTGCAGACTAGGGTTCTCTTTAATATGCTTCACAGCTATGGTCTTGAACAGGTTTGTAATTTTCCAACCAGAGAAAATGCTTACCTTGACCTAATATTCTCTTCTACTCATATAGAGGTTCACAATGACAACCCTATATTTCACCCGGATCATTCGCCAATTACTTTTGACATCACTGTAACTTCTCATAACTTCAAATGCAGCTCCCGTTCTCCACGATTCAATTTCAGAATGGCTGACTGGAGTCTGCTAAACCTAGCTCTCAGCATGATAGACAAGCAGCTATTTGACGCTATGGATGACATCAATGTGCTCACCAATAACCTGATCAACTGTGTCCACTCAGTTATATCTGACATTGTTCCTCAATCCCATCTGACCGCATGCTCTACCTACCCGCATTGGTATAACAGCGAACTAATACATAAAATTAAATCCAAAGAATTCTATAGAAACAAATGTAAGCAATCAGGTGACAGTCAATACCATGAAATATTCATCAACTCCGCAAAGAAGTGAAAACGCTCATATTAAACTCTTACAGTATGTATACAGAGTCAGTTCAGGATAGTCTGCTTACTCACAGAGATGTGAAACCATTCTGGAATTTCATGAAGCATAAGAATATAACCAGTAGAAAGTTACAACTCCATAACGCAGATGGAGTTGTAACTTCTCTTCTCTTCATTGTTTTCGTAAATGATCTTCCTTATTTCATCTATACCTCCAGTGTTCAAGTTGCTCTCTATGCAGATGATCTTAAGATCTATTCAGCAGTGAAGGAGATTACCAATTCTCAACAGCTTCAATGTGCTCTTAATAAATTCTCTCTGTGGCTATCTCTGAATGGCTTGTCTGCTAATCCCTCAAAGTGCAAAGTAATCTCTTTCTCATCCGCCAGATCTCCACAACTAATAAATACGGAATACAGTATTAACTCTGTGATCATCGAAAGGTGTGACCAAGTTAACGACTTGGGATTATCTTCTCCAGCAGTGCTAAATTCGATGCCCATGTCCTTAAAATCACCAGCAAAGCATTCAAAACACTGGGATTCATCAAACGGAACACTTACAAATTCAAAAACTACAGAGATGCGGTTATCCTTTATAAAACTATATATATTGTTCTGCCAATCTTTGAATTCAGTTCCCCCATCTGGAATCCTCACACAAAGACTCTAACCAACAAAATTGAAGCAGTCTAAAAAAATTTAGTCCGCTACCTTACGTACCGTAATCCCCTATTCTACCACTCAGTGTATTATGAATCGCTGTGTGATTACTTTCATGTGAGGCCTCTGTGCACTAGAAGAACTACTGCGGACATCACCCTTCTAGCCAAAGTACTCACTGGAACTTATGAAGCATCTGATATCCTTAGCAAAATCAACTTCAATGCTCCTTGTAGACAAGTCAGGAACCTTACACCGTTTCGCCTTGACTCTGTCACCACGGACTTTATGAAGTTCAGTCCACTGAACAGAATCAGCAAATGACTCTCTCATTGACTTCTTTGACAACTCCCAATCACTGATGAACTCCATCCACAAGTTTGCCTCTTCTCTTAAACTGCAAAGTGACTAGTTCCGATCTAATTATTGTAGTTTATTATTATTATTATGTGTTTTATTATTTTTCCATTCTCTAACTGATTAATTATTACTTATTTTACCGGTAACTTAACTTAAGGCAATCCTCTTTTGTACATATGATTTTAATGTTTGAATCTATATCAATGTTTATCTTCCTGTTGGATCTCTTATTATTGTTATTAATTGTGTTCATTGTTCTGCTCTCAGATACACATGTTAATGGTTACCTGATGTGTATCTTTCTGTTAATAAAATAAAATAAAAAAATAACTAATTTCCTCTTTCTCTCATTTCTCACATCATGTAACTAAACACTGGCAACAAGACTATTTATCGTGTAATCACTCACGTCGGCCGCACTGAATCGCCATCTGAAAAATCAAATTAGTTTGGTAAGGTACACAGCATTATATTTTGGTGCGTTCTGTTATTTCCTAGTTGGTTGGTTGTTAAAACATTTTAGACGCATCAGTAATTTAGGTTATACTGCACCGTATACAACACGTCTGTAAATTGCGTGTGTTCTGTGGTCGATTCGCTGTTTTTCTGGATGAAAACCAAGAGTTTCCGGGAATAAAACCATCCTATCCTCGCATGGGACCAACTAACTCAGACATGTGAAAAAGAATCATAAAAATTCCTCATATCACTGACGGGATTTGAACTAAGGTCTTTTCCACACGGCGAGCGGAGGATAGTGATTATGCTGTCCTCGTGGAAGTACCAACTGTGCTACCACCAAGAACGTATTATTATTATTATTACCTCAAGGGTTAAAAACTTCTATTCTGAACTCAAAATGAGTTACCAGGACCTTACTATGTAATGTTTTAGTGACAGGTACCTCGCCTGAGCTTCTTGAACGGAAGCTCAGGCGTGGGGTATAGCCAGAGATGGTTATCTCTACTCCCTTGCTCACTTCCCCGTGGTGGTGGCGGGTAATGTGGGTTACCGACTGGGGGGGGCTGAGTCCAAGTAGCCAAAAGAAAAACATTCTACACTACACAAACCACACATCACACACACTTCTGGCATTTACAGAGTTCTGTAATCTTCACAAGAGTACTGATGGCACAATTGTGGGAAATCACCAGTAGCGCCTTACCTTCAACATTATACCACCACTATGCTGGATACCTCTTTTTTTTTAGGGGGGGTGCACAGGATTCGTAGGTTAACCTATTGATATAGTATTTGATACAAAGGAAGGTCTAGAAATAAGTGCTGACATTTTGAAAGAGGATCAGTGCTGCTATTCCAGATTTAGCACAAGGGTTCCTTGAACAGAGACGCAACTAGAGTACTGTATAGCGAATGCGGCACTGGCCACAGGGGCAAAATGGAGTTGAAGAATTTGATAACGAATTTATAATTTATTTTAAAACTACAACTGTTACCCAAATGATTATCATAAAAGTGCCATTTCATGAATAATGATTTAATAACAATTATTTGTATAATTTAATTATAACTTCAATTATAAAAAAATAATTTAATTATAACTTAAAAATTATAAAAAATATTTAATTATAACTTAATATAATTCAAAAATGGGGACGAAATTGGGTCACTACGAAATTGGAAATGGTGCTTAAACCCATCATAAGCGGCAACTAAACACGTGATGAAAATTTTGTTCCTGTCCTAGTAATAGACAAACTCACGAAAAGTACTTCCATTTATCTACACAAAGAACCCGAAATTTTATAGAAAAACAAAATACAGTAAATTATTGCCGAATTTCTATTGGTCTGATTTTAATGAAATTTTGGGTGGCTCGACAAATCTTTCTAAAAGATCCAAATTAATAAGGTACAGTATATTGTCAAATTATATAATTAAGTAAACATAAAAAAATTTCTGCAAAAAAAAAATTATTGTCTCTCTGGAAATAATATTCTCTTCTCTTCCTGTGGAACAGGAGCTTGCCCAAGAAACTTTACAATAGCTACAAAAAGCATTTCTAAAAATACACTGAGTGGATAGAAATCATCATGAGATACTTAATCTGGTAACGGGTAGGCCCTAGAGGTCTGCCCGGGCTTGGGTCTGGCAACAAGAAGGATGTTCGGACTTGTTTCAGGTATAAATAATTGTAATGAATTGTTATTTCCAAACATTTCGGACTATTTCCTACATATATATATATATTTTTTAAATATTTTGTAATGCATTTAAATTCTTAAAGGTTTTCACTCCAAAATTCACCGAAATTTGTACTCTTTCGTGGAAATAACCCAGTCTGTATTTTTGCTCAGAGAAGTAGCCCCACCCTTAAGCGGGCATTAGGTTGCAATTTACGTTACATCAAGAGTATGATATGAGTCATTATGCCTCCCGGCAATGGGTTCCTCTTTAGTTGTATGTGTACAGTCACAGTATTTATTAAGTGTGATACTTACCGTTAATCCCTAGTTCTACTACATCCCAGATTTTGGGTTGACCTACTTTCAATCAGGCCGCCGTAGCCTACTGGTCAGGCTCGCGGGTGCATAAGTACACGTGTCTTGAGTGACCGGGGTTCAAACCCGTGGCTGCTGAATACGATGCTGTTTCTTGTATTCTGTCTATTTTGTGACCTCGTCTGGTCGTCCCAGAGTATAAACAGAAAATGTATTTATTTATAATTCTAAGAACATTCACTTGTAACACTTTCTAACCGCTTCTTTGTTATATTCAATACTGGCCAATACTAGAAATTCAGATGAATGCTTACCCATCATTCATACAATGAGAATTGCCAGTGACAGTCAGTTCTAATTTTTTAATTTAAGTAGAGGCGGATATCAACATTCGTTTTGGATATCAAATTCGTTATATTTAATATGGGTAAATTGAAAATTTATTACATTCTCTTTTTTATATAATTAATATTGACAATTATTATTGTATTTACTATAATTATTAATACTGAATTTTGAATCTGAAAGTAGTAGTAGTAGTGACACGTGATGCAAGAAAGCAAGTGTATGACCTTACGCAGCATCAGCTAAAAAAAAAAAAAAAAAAAATCCAAATATATGATATCAAAATTATTTTTTGCATCCAGTTCCTTTGTAACCACATCATAATATCCTATCAAATTTGTCAGACAAGACTTTCCCTTAACAAACCCATGCTGTGTCTGAATTATTGCTGCAGTCTTGTCTAGATGATCCTGCAATGCATCTTTATCCAGTGACTCCATTGTTTTACCCGGAACAGAAGTTAAACTAATTGGTCTGTAATTACTCGTGTCATTTATTATTTTTATTATTATGAAACTTCAAAGTAATGCTAGCGATTTTATTTGTATAAAAAGTTTCAATCAGGGTGGGATAAAAATCGGTTCTTTGGGGGGGGGGAATTCGGGCTCGGGTCTTGCCTGGCGGGACTGGCTAGACTTCCGGTTCGAGCCGGGTAAAAATAAAAAATTTAAGCTCGTGCAGACCTCTAGTAGGCCCAACTTTCGCCCGGATAAGAGCAGTCACATGGCAAGGAATTTAGTCCACTAGTTCACAGAAGCGTTCCACAGGTATTTTTTTTTTTTTTTTTGGTAGTTGTTGGCGCATCAGCTTCTGTGGCCATAATGCACCTCCCAAGGTTTTTGCAGTACTTTGATCCAAGCCCGAGGCGGGATTCGAACCCGCGACCTTTGGGTTGCTAGACAGGCACTTTACCCACCCGGCTAGCCCGGTCGGCCAGGTATCTCCATCCATCGCATTCTGAGGTGGAAAATCCAAAGCTCCAACGGACCTTTCCACAACCTACCAAATATGCTCCACAGGGTTCATGTTCGATGAACGGGGAGGCCATTCCACGATGGTACAATCTGCGGAATTCTCTTCGAACCATGTTCTAGTCACCACGGCTCTATGGGGGAAGGCGCTCTGTCCTGCTGGAAGAGTCCATTGCTTTGTGAGCTGAACGATGGCCATGAAGGGATGCAGATGGTCTGAAAGGATGGACACGTTACCTGGACCGTTCAAAGATGCGTCTAGATGTACCAGAGGTCCAAACATGTGCCAGCTGAACACGCCCCAGACCATTACCCACCATCTACCTGCCTCAACAGTTCCCTGTTGATATGACGGGTTGATGTGACGGGTGCATACCTTCAAGCGGTTTCCGTCAGATACGCACCCTCCTGTTCACTCGAAATAACTTGAAACGGGACTCATCGGACCAAGAGACCAGTCTCCAAACATCCAAGGTCCCGTTCCGATGTTCTTTCGCCCAGTTGAGGTGTAGAGTTCTGTGTCATGGTGTTAGCAATGGGAGTATGGTGGGTCGGCGGCTCCCATAACCTATTGCGGCAAATGATCGCCTGATGGTCTTGGTTGAGACGTTTCTGACACCTCCCTCGCTTCAGTCGGCGATGATTTGTCCCCCTTTCGCTCTCCGGTTGGCAAACAATGCGAGACAAACGTCGACGGCTACATTCATCCACCACCTTTCTTCTCCCCCCTCAAGATGAGATGTTAGTCCGGAAATGGCGTATTCCAGCACTCTTGATACTGTCGAACGGGGATAGTACAATTTCTGTATCACCTCCGCGATAGAATGCCCATGCGTCGGGCACCTACTATCATCCCTATTTCAAAGTAAGTTAATTCACGACGTTTATCCATACCGACATCGAATTACCACCTACGTGAATGCAGTGTACCCATATACCTGCCAAAGGGTTGTTTCGTCCACTAGCTAGAGGGGTGACAGCGTCGTGTTACCCAGGAACCAGGTATCCCACGAATTCTGTCCTTTCTGTGCACAACAAATATATTAAAGAAAAGAAGACGTAAAGCACACTACTTCCATTAGTCCGAACCAGGAAATGTTTTGTTCTCACAGAAGATCGATTAAGTTTGGTCTTATGTCCATCTTAGACAAATAGACCATTAGACACAGTTTTGCCTAAGTTTTGAAATCTTTTTAAATCTCATAACATTATCCAAATAAGCGAATCCGTTATGCATTTAAAAATCTCAGACACCAACAACACAGTTATTTCGAAGCGTAATGGCCTCCTATCAGCGCCAACAAAGGACTTAAATCAGCACCCATGAGCAGTAATACAGAAAGACAAATGATACTAAAACTGAAGAATAGTGATGATGTACTTATGAATAGCAGAGAAGGGGTAATTCAAATAGCAGAAGACTACTATAGAGAATTATACAAGGAGCAGGGGAATGATGCCAGCATTGGGGAAGATGGATTGCAAATTAGTGACACATACGACATACCCGATATTCTTCCTGATGAGGTAGAACATGCATTGAAGAAAATGAAGATTTAAAAGAATGCCCCGGGGGAAGATGAAGTTACTGTGGAGTTGCTAAAATTGGGAGGAAGAGACATGACACAAAAACTGACAAGACTCTTCACAAAATGCATTAGAAAAAGTGTGATGCCTAAGGAGTGGAATAATACAATCACAGTTTAGCTCCATTGGGTCCTTGAGGTTGTCACAGACATTCTCTCAGATATGCCAGACAAGCTGTACTTGCTACCTGGGAGTCTAAAACGCTGATGGAACTGATATTCGGGTGACACACAAGTCAAGTGGACCCAATTTCGGCGAAGTCCGGACGGTGTGTGACAGCCAAATACTCTGTTGCACCTTCACGATGGTGGGACTGTTAGTAATCCTGGGTATAACCTTCATGCACAAGTACATGGTGGGTGATCACCCAGGTGTGAACCAATGTAAGCAGGGGTCAAGGTGTGGCGCCCACACCACATGGAGGAACGCCGCACCTCTGTTACCAGGCAGTACTAGGTGGTAGATGACTCTCATCAACCGGTGAAATACCACCACTTTGCTTATTGGAGGCTTGAAGTGGTGGAACCCATGTTTAGTCTCTAGAGCTAAGTTCCGGTCAACCCTCCCCTATCTCTTCCATCATGCAGTATGATTGATGACTTTTGAGGTTATGATGAACGTCGTGGCGAGATCCAATATTCCTTATATTTCGAGGGTACAGCTCTAAAACGGTGTTCGCAGGCCGGCCGCTAGTTAGTACACTGGACCAAACCTATTGGTAACTCTCTAGGAGGCTTCCGGATCAGCTAGTGTATAATCTTGCTACCTCTACTCTGTCAGATAGTGACTGGAGGGGGGTCCGAATAGTGTGTATGCGGGAGGCATTGTCGAGGCCACGTTATGTCAAGGATCTGGGTATATTCTTACCACATGTACGCCATATCCAAAAATTTCATTACTTCATACAGCATGTCCCACCTACTTTTTCTTACTATTGAATACACCATGAATTGTCAAACTAAGAGAGCAAGCTTATCTGCGAAAAGATCTAAACCTCCCAAGGACTTCCTAATTCATTTCACAAATATACGTGGTCTCAATTCTAATCTCAACGATGTCCATTTCCACTTGCAGTGTGTGTGGGACTTGCAGTCTGCCAAACCCCATTTACTTTTTCTGACAGAGTCTCAGTTATCGGTTGATTCATCTACTGCTCATCTCAGATGCCCAAATTATTCGCTGTATGATTCCTTTCGCCTCAAAGGTGGTACTTGTGCATATGTCCGTTCTGATATTCCCTGTCAGAGACATGGCAATTTGGAATCTCCTCTCTTTGATCTTCTCTGGCTTAAAATCTCTCTACCTCATTGTGTCAAATTCTTCTGTTGTCTCTACCGTTCTCCCAACTCCACTAATCACTTGGAGCTCTTTGACCCTAGTCTCCAGGTTCTGAAATTTGCATAACTGAAGCCTTTCTAAAGGCTTTTCTTTTGGGGATTACCCTGACTTCTAATCTCTCTTGGCACTAGCACATTACAAATATTGCTTCCTCTGCATCTAAAAAACTTGGTTTTTCCTTTCGCTCTCGGCGTTACTTTTCTTCCAAACAGCTGCTCACTCTGTATAAATCGCAAATCCGCCCTGCAATGGAATATTGTTCCCACAACTGGGGTGGTGCCCCCAAAACCTCTCTCAGGCTTCTTGATTCCATTCAGAAGAGGGCAGTTAGGTTAATTAATTAATGATTAATCTCTAATAGAGTCTCTCCACTCGCTTTCTCATAGACGCACTGTTTCTGCTGCATGCCTCTTCTACAGATACTTCCATGGGCACTGTTCTTCCGAATTGGCTTCTATAATTCCCGCTCTCTCTTTCAAAACAGTCCGAACACGTGCCGTCACTAGCCAACATCCATTTACTGTCCAACTTCAAACCCACAGAACCAACTTTTCATCTTACTTCGTTTATTCATTAAACTGCCGTTTTCTGAAACAACCTTCCATCATACGTATTTCCTGAAAATTAGTCTACAGAAGTTCAAGTCTAATGTCAACAAATATCTTCTTTCGTCTTCTTAACCTCAAACCCAAGCACAGTACTAAGTACTATAGGTTCTAATACCTCTCGTGTTTGGGGTTCACATAAAAAAAATAGTAATAATAATAAGAAATGAGGTAAATCAGAAATCGGAAATTATAGACCAATTAGCTTGTTATCCCACAACTGCAAATTGTTCACAAGGGTCATTACTAACAGATTAGAAAGAATACTTGATGAGAATCAACCGAAAGAGCAAGCTTGCTTTAGGACAGGATTCTCAATCCTGTCCTAAAGTGGATCACCTTCACGTAATATCACAGCTAATGGAGAAAGCAAATGAATATAAAACACCATTACGCCTGGCATTTGTGGATTATGAAAAGGCATTTGACTCCATACAGCATAAGGCAATGTTTCGGGCACTGGAAAGACAAGACATAGATACCCCACATATTATGATTTTGAAGGAAATATATGAGAATGCTGCCTCCCCACCACCACCGCCTCAACACTGGCTCTCTGTACCTCCTTGTCGGGACAACTCCATCTTTGAAAATTGTTAAAAAAACTTCTCGTCGCAAAATTTGTAAATGACCTTTATAAAATTATTAACTAACTATTTAGCAACCTTTTTTGTCACCAAAAGGAGAGTGTCTTAGTACAAAGAATCGAAGTGCAATAAAAAAATGTTTTTTTAATTTTAACACAAAAATAACCGATAGATTTCAATCGGAATAGTTTTTCCTTGATAATGCATAGCAAATGTGATTTTTAAATTTTTAGCTCCATTAGCGACGGAAATAGGTTGGGACACGAAAATTACTCACATTTTCCTGTCTGACGCCGCCATTTTTAATTTTAAAAATATTTTTAAATTATATTTGAAACCTACACGTTGAGCTCTTTCCAACGCTGTATATGGGTTGTCGACATTTTTTGTCACCCCGCGTTTTACCCCTCCATTTCTCAGACAAATTTTTGTCAACAACGATCAATATGGCATTATGTCGGCCCACATGACTATACAAACACGTGCAAAATTTCGAGTCAATAGGTTGAGTGGTTCCAGAGGTACAATGCTGTGACAGACGGATGGACAGACAGACAACCGAATGACATTCTAAGGGTCCTTCGTTCGACTACGGACCCTAAAAATAATAAGTAAAAGTAAATAACAAGTAAAAATAATTTCATAATAAAGTTTTTGTAGAATATTCCAAATTTTTATTAGGTTTTCATCCGACAGGCACCCTATGCCGACTTCTTTTCTTCCACTTTGTGTGTCGGTTGCTTAATGACATTTCCGAAGCAGCCACGAATCGACATATTTTGCTGGATCGAAGCGGGTCAGCGGTGGGCCTGAAAGTTTAAGAAACAGTAGTGAACAAACTGTTTTTGTCATCGACGAAGTTCTGCTTGGCCTGGCGATCAGATTCATTTGTGAAAATCCTCGTTCAAATTCACTCGATGAAATTTCCGAAACCATCTTTTCAATTAGGTACCCCCGAAATCCACGAATTGTATCTCTTTTATTTAACTGTAATTTTCTAACTTTATTTTCACCAAATGCGAACAATTCATGTTTAGAAGGTTTAAAATGTCAGTGTCATTCGGATATTCAGGTACTGTGACCATGTAAACAGAGATAGGGAAAATTTACGGAAAATGTGGATAACACACTTCCGCGAAATAATTTTTCGGGGTACAAGAAAATCACTCTCTCCTAATTCTCGAACGGAGCGCTTACAGTTGATTCACAGCGGGGTCTAACCTACGGCCCGCCTGGAAAGTGAACTAAAACAGCATAAAGAAATCTAACTTTGAAATTTTTTTTTAATATGGGTCCTGTACGGGAAAAGTCTGGACACCACAGCAGTAGAAGGTGGGCCATTGGGAATACCCCTTGATCTGCTCACTGTTGACCAGCGCGATTTCTCCGTATGTGGGACAGGCGGTCGGATAACTTTTACTGGGTACCAATAAGTTGAAGAATGGTAATCCCTTTAGCTCTCTTCAGCACTATTTGCCTAAATTGCCTGAAGGCCAGAAATTCTCTGGCCTTCAGGAAATTTCCGAGTTAATTCTCTCCTAATCAGTTCGCTATATGAAAATTTTCTTCGCTCAATGGAAAGAATTTTAAAAATGTAACTTCCAAGGGAGATTCAAAATAATTCGCTATAAAAGGACTTCGTTAAACAGAGGACCGACTGAGTAATTTAGAATTATAAAAATGGTTATACAGTTTTATGTAGAAAATATCTTAACAAAAGACAGTGAAAAATGCAAATTTAGTTAAATAATTTTAAGCTTATTTGAATAGTAGATAAACATGTGAAAAAAAAATTTACGGAATATTACAAATTTCGACGTGCACTGCATCCAAATGTCACCGTTAATAAAGATGCCTGTACGCCGTACCGTTGCATGCCGTCCCAAAAAAAGCTGCTTATACTTATCTGGGACAAGTCATCGGCTGTAATAATGATAAATGACTGGAAGTCAAGAGAAGAATAAATTTTGGATGGATAGCATTCAGGAAATATAGTCACATACTGAAGAGAAATATCCCAGTTTGTCTGAAACGTAAAATAATGAATCAATGTATACTCCCCACCATGATTTACGGAAGTGAAACTTGGGCACTCACAAAAAGAATGGAAGAGAAGCTGAGAAATACACAGCGAAGAATGGAACGAATCATATTGGAAATCAGACTGTTAGATAAGAGAAACACATGGATTAAGCAGCAAACTCAAGTAAAGGACATTCTTATCAAAACTAAAGAACTAAAATAGTCTTGGGCAGGACACATAGCTCGAAGACATGATGACAGATGGACTAAGAAAATAACAGAATGGTACCCAAGAGGAGCTAGAAGGAAACCTGGAAGGCAATGGCGGAGATGGATAGATGAAATTCATGAGTTTGTGGGTAGTAAATGGATGGGCAGTGCTCAAAACAGAAGGAACTGGAAAGGCCTTCTTCATCCTGCAGTGGATTGAAAGTGGCTGATGATAATGATGATCAGCCGGCATGTGGTCTCTACTGGTACAGAACATTCCCCGTAAATTCGACTGATGTTTCTTAACATCTTATATTCATTCATTTAATTTCTGCATTAAATATTCCCGGAAATGTTATGTATATAACACAGATAGATTTATCATTACGATTTATATTTAAGAAAAATTGGTGATTACACAATGACCTATTTTTCTTAAATATAAATTCAGGATAATGATTCAGAGATCTTAGCGGCAAGCATTCTGGCCTCAGAGTAAACGAAACAGCCGATGCTGTTAAAAAGTCTAACGCTTTTCTGCGCCACACTATAAGCGAAGGTAAGGTGCATCACGAATACATATAAAAAAGTACATTTTATATGTATACCGTAATAGAAATGCGCAAGTTCGCGGTGAAGGGCTAAGACTTGATAAAATCAGCACACATTATACTGGCAATAGCAAAAAATCTTTAAAACCTGCTTTGGAAATGAGCAAACTGTAAGTCCCATGAAGGGCATCAGAGGGTATAAGCTATATTTGTATTTTCTTTCTGTTCTTAATTAATCGGGAACATGCAGTGTAGTTCCTGTAGGTGGCGCCATGTACCCCCTGAAAACAAATCCTTGTCCTTGTGTAATCAGTCAGCATAGCTCAAAGGGGATACAGTATCCGGTTTGTACAAGTGGTGCGCACCAGAATTTTCGTTTGGAGGCTCACAAGTTTCCCACTGGCTAATTTTTTTTTTTTTTTTTACAAGTGTCAACAGTTGTAATTATAATATAAAATACGTTATATATAAAAATAAAATATGAATATAAAATAAAAAATATGCAATATAATATAAAAATGTTCTTGGAGGGCCTTTACCCCATCCCTCCATGCAGGGCTAGGTACTTATTTTGCAGTTCATAATCATACAAGAAAATATGTCAATTATCGTATACAGGCCTTATAGGAACACAAAACTGAGCAGTTTAAAACTACAGTTAAAAAATATAATTATTGTTATATTTCTAATAATATATTTTAACTGTAGTTTTAAACTGCTTAGTTCTACGATAATTATCTTCAGGCTTCTTAAAAATATTAGCTAATTTTACATATTAGGTTTTACGATTATTTCGTAATGTAAATACCATACAAATATACCAATATTTAAACATTCTTTCATGAAGGGTGTACACAGTTGTTCTAAATATCAGCAAACAGCAAGACCTGGTGAAGAGCAAGTCCTAAGTAAGTTCCCTATATTCCGCATGTCAAATCAGAAGCTGTGTTTTATGATATTCAGTTGTTGTATGGTAACCATTCACGTTGTGTATATGTAGCCGAGTGGTCAGAACGAGGGTGCATCGCACGCGTTCCTTGAGTGGACCGGGGTTCAAACCCGTGACTACTAAATACGATAAATATTTGTATTGACGATTTATTGTAAATTCTACTGACTTGGTTGTCGTGCCGGAGTATAAACAGAAAATTTATATTAAGACTGGTTAAAAATTTAGATAAATTCGACCTAAATTTTCAATTATCATCAATCGCACATATCATTATCGTTATAAGAGTACTGCCCCCTCTCCAAGAAAAACAGTCCTGAGCCAGGATTTATAATATTATTATGTTATATGATTTCGTATTATTATTAGAGCTGACTGTGGCCGAGCCTGGGCCAAAATTTAGGACATGTGGGCCCTAGGCAAAAGATTTTTGGGGCCCCTCAGGGACTATCTTTGGAGCATTTGGTCCCTAGGCTCTACTTTAATACTTAAAAAAATAGGGCATGGGGCCCTCAGAAAATTAGGCTTAGTGAACAATAGTCCAAAATTTACAGGCAATAAAATGAGGATTACACAGTCAATATAAAAATGTAAAACAAATAAATTTGCATTATTGCTAAGGAAATATATACAAATATGAATATACAGCGGCACGCGCATTTTGACTAGAAGCTACATTACAATTTGAAAGTATATTTTATTTCCAAATTTTATAAGGAACACGAACACTCATGCATTTATGTGCCACTCAAAGTACGGGCCCTAGGCACTTGCGTAGGCCTAAGAAGGCCCTGGGCCCAAGGGTAGCGGACACTAGCACGCACGATTGGCCTATTGCGATAAAATTGTTACAATGAAATGGGTATAAACTCCTCTGGCCTTACAGAGTTTAAGCGGAATTTTTTTTACAATTTTTCATATTTATCCATTTAAGGTACCTCAGCCAGTGGGCACCCAAAAATTTTGTTTGGGGGTCTCTACATTCCATACCGATAGCT
Source organism: Mastigoproctus giganteus (assembly GCF_048544385.1). Taxonomy (NCBI): domain Eukaryota; kingdom Metazoa; phylum Arthropoda; class Arachnida; order Uropygi; family Thelyphonidae; genus Mastigoproctus; species Mastigoproctus giganteus. The sequence goes on along the minus strand of NC_143583.1, from coordinate 162,523,023 downwards.
TTTACAAGTCTCAACGCGTCACGGCATAATTATATAATACAAAAGAAAGAGTTCTGGGATAGGGCGCGCGCCTACGCTTTGTACTGAATGAAATTCATATCATTAGCTTCGAAATTTAATGTTTTATCTATTAAATACAGTATAAGAAACTGTGCTATTTATTCTTTTATTTTAGACAATTAGAGGCTTTTAAAGGTATTTACATATTATTGATTTCAACGAGATGCGTGGGGGTATTTTCGCATTTTGAAAGATTGAAGCGCTCTGTGGAAATTTAAACGGCCAATAGAGCACGTATATTTCTTACCAAGAACGACGGTAATGCTTCCACTTTTGCTTTTTTGTAGGGAGAATATAACTTGGACTACTGAAACGATTCAATTAAAGTGTAAATAGTAAAAAAAAATAATAATAATAAATAAATAATAACTTTCCGCTTTTCACAGGCATCCGGATTTTATATTTACAAAAGCTGGGCACCGCGTTACAACGGGACCACGCTATAATGAGGTGATCTGCTATAAAGACACCACACAACAATCACAAAACTTTTTTCTTTCGCAAGCGGTTGAAGCTAGAGGACATACACAGTAAATTGAGGAAGAACTTGAAATAAGAAAATTTAAAAATATATGACTTTTTTCTTTTTCGTTTTATTTATTATTATTCTTTTTTATTTTAATAGTCATGCTGAATAAGCCTCGATTCTTAACATCGATCTGCCTGTACTAAAGCTAATGCTTTATAGTATAGACAGCATAGACTCAATCGAAAAGCTGTGAATAGGATGATCGGTGGCATATGTTCGCCCCCCCCCCTACAAAGAGCCAACGAATATAACTGTTGAAAGGAGTCTAGCGTGGACAATTCGTGCAACAGCGTTCTCTAGGGATGTTGTGATTTCTCGTGGTGTCAGGTGACATTCAAGGACGCCAGTACGACCTTAGGTGGCCCCTGATAACACTGAAAAGCATCTGGTTGGAGCGTTTCGTCACGTGGTCTAACTTCCCGGCAGTAAACAGGAGGAGCTGATTCCACCGAAGGTCACCGATCGTCCTTTAACCTTCTAACATTGGTGATTACTACGAAAAGCAAAACGCCACCAAAATAACATTACTATTGATACGAAGTTCGTTTTTTTTTTTAAAATTAACAACGTCATCAATATGTTTTTACATAATCAGTAGTCCGATAAGTTACCTTTCTGTAAAACAAAATTATATAGTCATAAACCATGCACTTCGTTAGTGCAAATGCATCATTTTAACACAGCTATCTACCAAAGTAGTTAAATTAATTAATTAAATTGGCATCGTTTTGATTATATCTCACATTGTGAATGCCTTCACAACGAGTTGCCACGGTATTGTACTACATCGAATAAATAACACTTCACCAGTGGAGAAGACTATTGTTATTCATTCTCAGCAGATACCACCACCCAATTATAAATGAGGCCTTTGCCCTTAAATACTTTATATTTTGTAAAATATTAAATAACTGTGTACCATCTCTGTAACAGCTCAGTAATACTACAACTATTGACAACATAAAATGATTATTTGCACAATTGATGATTAAGAATCAGTTCGTAATCATGTAAGAACGTACATCAATAATCACACAGGTTTAGTGTGGTATGCACTGTAGTACAGGCAAGGGTGGGCTGCCAATCGTTAAAGCGGCTCGATCGAGAAGGGCCATTCCCGTTTCAAACAGGCTATTAAATTTTATCAAATCATTTTTCTTAACAGGGACTCACGCCGATCCCTTGTTTCAGCGCACAACTGGTTTTTTTTTTTTTTTTTCATGTAGAGCAAACAAAGAAACTGAAACATTATTTGTAGGAGAATGAACCCCGAGTACCACTTCCAATTTCCATTACAACAGAACCAAAAGGTGCATTTTCACAATAAATCATAATCATACACTAAATCAAATAATAAGGTATAAAAATGATATTCACACTGCGCCAAATAACTAATTATAATGAACGGTTCCCATTGATATTACTGTGAACTACGAGGGTAGGTTGAAAGTAATGCTTATTAGTTCATAACCTCAGCGCCAAATGGTGCAGATACCTATGGCATCAAGCTTTGGGGTACAGCTAGAAATTCAAACTACAATGCTTTCAATCAAAGATGCTGAGAACCGTTACCAACTCGCCCTGGTACCATGACACCAATAAAATGATACATAGAGACATGAACATGCCAACGGTAAAAGAAGAAATACGCAATTACAGAGAGAAATGCCAACAACGACTAGAAGTGCATCAAAATTACCTGGCGATGAACCTTTTGGATAACAGCGAAGTTACCAGAAGACTAAAACGCCAACATCCGCTGGACTTAGTGTAGTGCTTAAATGTTTTAATTAAACTAATCCATTCAGTGTGAATGCAGTCGCCAGTGATTAAGTAAACTCAACAGAAGTGTCGTTGCTGGACGTCTCCTTCATTCAAGAAAATTCTACTGACATTTGTCATACATCAGATTTACTTAATGTTTGTTATCTCGAACAAATTGTAAATAAGCATTATAGTAAAAAAAAAAGGGGGGGGGGAGAAAGTTTCAGCAAAGTTCTCCATGACTCCAGGAGCTCGCATCTGGTGAGAATGGGCTTGGAACCCCCCGCAGTATATCAGCATTCTTCTCTTTCTTGGCGATTTCCTTCTACTTCTCTCTCTCTCTCTCTCTCTCTCTCTCTCTCTCTCTCTCTCTCTCTCTCTTTCACAGGATTTTTTTTTACCTGAAACAGTAGACAAGCTCAATCGATTTAATCAAGCAGACAAGCTCAAAAATAAATAAATAAATTGTTAATAATAAAGTATCAAACGATTAATGCATGGCAGTACTGCTTCAAAACGACCACGCGCGACTTCATTGCAGCCGTACACGGCAAGAATTTCGTTGCTGAGATTTGAAGTTGTTCTGCATCCTCCCTGTACTTCACACTTAGCACGAAGCGACTTTTTTAGTTGTGTGTGTGTGTGTGTGTGTGTTCCTGAAACTTAAAGAACATTTCTGAGGTAACAAACATTGACTTCGATGAAGAAGTTGAAAGCAATCGGGAAGAGATGGTTTGCCTCTCAACCTAAAGAATTTTACTTGGATGACATAAAAGCATATTTAGGAGTCGAAGAAATGTCTCGAGTTATTCAAAAATATCTCGACATAAGCAGAAAAATTATACATCAAATAAAGGATAAAGTTTTTATCTGCTAGTGCGTTTTTTTTTCTTTTTTCTGTTTAATTTATCTACATTCCTTCAAATGTTATGCAATAAGAAACATTAATTTTCAATAAAACCTCATTTAAATCACATATTAATGTTTCTTAAAATATCAAATCACTACCTAAAGTCCATTAATCTAAAAAAACAATGTGTGCTTGAAGGTCAGAAACGGATACCATGTACTCTCTCTTTCTCAGTCACATTAATACTGTACTGTATGTGCAGTATTGCGTAAAACACAGAATACGCTGTATATTATACACTAATATATACATTTGGCTTATAGACAGATCCTAGTTCTGTGTGTTGAGATGATTCTTTGGAACAAGCGAAAAAATAAATTAAAAAATCAGAGAACATAAGGTACCTGGGTGGGAGACAAATTTATATCGCGCCCGTAGTGACCTTATTTCTTGAGCATCGTGGGAACTTAGGGGTTAAACACCCCGTGGGTCTACATCTGCCAGCTTTTTTCGCGTTTTTTTTTAATACTGCAAAAAGAAAATTTGCTCCAGGTGTACAGCGAACCACCTGGAACTGGTGCGAACAAAAGCCATCTACATCCGTCAGGAAGAGTAAGGGGACGAGCGACGGAGGGCCTACGGAGAACTCCTTGTTCTGATGTAACACGTCGAGAACCACCTGTCTTGCTGTTTTCAGAACTCAGCTAGTTGCCTCCATTGAACAAAACAAGCCATTCGGCCATTGCTGCCTTAAAATATGGCGGCTTTCCACAGCAACCTGTGCGCACTTCTTCCTTATTTATCAAAGTCTGCATAGCGGTTACTGTGTCGTCTCCGGAGTGGTCGGGGGATAAACGTCGATTATTCTTGTTCGCTAAACAGAGTGATCTATTTCTGTGTTTCTTCACAATCTGGCGCATCACTTGACATGTGGAACTCAGCAGGACATGCTAAAAGGTGCAGAAAACGTGTGTTACAGAAATTGCACACACTGTCCTATACATCCAATATGACAACAATGCAGTATTTGGTGGTAGTTTCTGCACTGTTTATCCCGAATATGATTGGTCAAAAGCTATAAGCTGATTTCTGATTACCACAGTTTTCGTGGTATATCAGCTGTTTTCAAATCAATGTTTATTCATTCTATTCTATTTATTTGTTTGTTTGTTTAGTAAGAAATGCCACAAACTTTGTCGCTCAATGCAAGTTGTTCCTTCCTATTAAATTCGTTTTAATAAATAAATAAATTTTCTGTTTATAATCCTGGACGACCAAACGATCAGAGGAGTTCGCAAGATAGAGAGAAGACATGAAACAGCACCGTAGTTAGTAGTCACGGTGCTCGAACCCCGGTTATTCCAGGCACGTGTACTTATGCACGCGCGTGCCTGACCACTCGGCTACGGCGGCCTTTTATATGAACGATCAAAATGTTATGCGCCATCTTATTTTCTCTAAAATGCATGTCATTAATTAAGAGCATTTTCACTTAAAAGAGTACACAAAGGGAACTCAGTGCAGTGACTGCACTGATTTTTCTTCGTGTATTTTTTCTAATAATAAATGCACACTTGAGACGGTAGCTAAAACGCACTTGCAATAAATACAGTTCAAAACTAAGTTATTGACAAAGCTTTCGTTTAAAACACTCTTGGCGTCCCCAAAGCCAGACTGTACTTCACGGAACGTGTTGATCTGGTGACAGGACTAAGGAGACACGAAGAGTGCTTCAGGAGTGTCCGAAAGAAGTTGTCAAACTACACTCTGAATTGATGGTCGCCTTCGAATGAGGAGGAGGGTCTTTCTCTAAATATGTTGGCCGGATGAACAGCGACGTACGGTCATCAGGAAGGTCAAAACCAAGGCTCCTTTGTGTGGAATGAATTTCTATAAAGTTCAGGAATACAAAAACTGGTTTCGGTACTTGTTAGAACGGCCTAACTGCACGTCGTACTCGTTGGCCTACATACCGAGATAATCGGGGTGGGTGTTGCGCCACCTACACATACCTGAGGCAACAGTCAGTCTGGGTATGCATTAACCCTTCGGAGACAGACATGCATTTAACGGAAGGAGCCCACGGACAATCGTGATTCCGGTTGTCAGAGTAGACATCACGTCATCCCCGTGCATGGACATCCCAGGAAGAAACACGCGTCACTAACAGTCATTAGCTAACGTCTAAATAGAGACGAAGATATACCCAAAAATGGTTGAAGATATAAAGACAATGAATGGCAGAAGAGCTGTGCTGATACGGACAGTGAATAAATGGAGTTGCACTGTAACAAGAATTCATGCTGCAAAAGAAATGCAAATAAGAAGGAAAAAAACACAGATTGAGTGGCTGAACGGTGTTCGCATCTATGCGTGACCAAATAACTAGTAATATTCGCTGTCCGTAATGACTTTTTTTGTTTCCAAAAAATCCCATATCAAAAGAGCGCAACACTCAAGAACCGCGATGGACTGAGAACAGGACGCTCATATAAATACATTTAGCAACATGCGGTTGTCAATATAACTGCGACTTCACGAGCGTTTTCTTAAAATGCAATTTTTTTATCTTAAGCATACGTAATAGTTATGACCACCACTTAGAAAATGTGGTTCTATTACCAAAGGAGTAAATAAATAAATAACCAGTTATAAAAAACAACAAATTAATCTTTTCCAGTAAGTGGCACTGAAAAAACGAATCCATCTCAGCAGTGTTTTTCAAAAACCGATTTGGCTGAAGATCAGGGCCGGCCCTGCTGATGATGCATAAGTTTGCTTTCTTGCATCATTTGTTAGTACTAATACTAATACTACTAACCTTTTCTGCACTGTTTTCCTCTAATTTATACCAATTTCTTCTTTTGTATCATCCTTTTTGAATTGGTATTCGTTTTTTTTTTTAAGAACATCCCAAGCACGAAAAGTATTAGAACCTACAGTACTTAGTACCATGCATGGTTGATGGTTGAGAATTTGATAAAAGATGCTTGTTAATATTAGACTTGAATTTCTGTAGATTGTAATTTTCAGGAAATACGTGTTAATGGAGGTTGTTCCGGAAATCGGAAGTTGGAGGAATAAATGAGGAAGAAAAAAAGTTCGTTCTGTAAACACGTGCCGCAACGAGTCAACATCCTTTTACTGACCAACCTCAAGTCGGACAGTAAAAGATGTTCACTGGTTGCAGCACAGGTTCGGACTGGTTTGGAAGAGAGAGAGAATTATAGAGGAGCAGTCCCCATGGAAGTATCTATAACACAGAGAATGAAGAAACTTTGTAAGAGAGGAATCATTAATTAACCTAACATCTATATTTTGAACGGAGTCTAGAATCCGAAGAGTGAGGTTATGCGGGCATGTCTCAGATGTGGGAACAATATTCCATGGTATGTCGGAGTTGAGATTTGTACAGTGTGAGCAGCTGTTTGGAAGAAAACAGCAAAAGAGAAAAGCCAGTGTTTTAAGATGCAGAGGAAGCAATATTTGTGATGTACTTGTGACAAGAGAGATTAGAAGTCACAGCAATCCCAAATAAAAATATGTAATCTTGTCTAGAAACATGAGTGTCATTGCAAATAAGCTAGAAGCAGTAGACTCCTTTTTTGTGAGATATAAGAGAGGACTGAGTTTTAGAAAGATTGAAATTAACTAGGTTATCTTTGCCCCAATAGAGAATAACTGGATATCAGCATCCAAGGAATTGGTAGTGAACATTCTCAAACTGGAAGGTGGAATGCAATGTGCTAAAACAGGGGTGGCGAACTTTTTTAAGGGTGCGTGCCAAAATTGGCTAAAATGCTTAAAAAAACTACCCTCGCGTGCCGCTCGCAATTTTGCAAAGTATAGTAGAACGTCGATCGTCCGAATCTTCAATTATCCAAACCACCGTCGCCCCCTCCTCCACCAAAAAATTACAGTATCTACTTCTAGTACACTGGTTGTTATGCCGAAATATTACCCCTGTATTTGAAGGCCCACTCGTGGCCTTCGCTGCGCTAGAAACTGCAATGGCATGGTGTGAGTAGCAATCTGAATGAAGTTCTATGGAGATACTGCTATTAAAGAGGATGAGAGACCTCGCCAAGAAATAAAGACAATCTTGCATGGTTCAAAGGAAAATTCAAATTACATTTTTAAAAAAATAAATCTTCCCAAGATTCATTATACACTTATTTGTGTGCACTTGTGTTTGTTTATTTCTTTTTATGTAAAAAAGTGCAATTTATAGTTGAAACCATGTAAAACAATTAGGTAAGTTTAAAATAATATACATTGTTTTTTCAAAACGTTTCGGTTATTATTTACAAACCATTTCCTAAATCAATTATTTTTTATAGTACTTCATATTTCAAAATACAGTAGCAATAACCTTGCGTACAATAAGTTAATTGTAGGCTTAATTGCACTTTGTTTCGTATAAACTGGGTATTCTCATGTATGTTTGATTATCCGAACCAGCCTTGGTCCCAATTAGTTCGGATAATCGACGTTCTACTGTATTGTTATTTTTCTCATGCACGTTTTACTTGACAAAAGCGTAAAAAAAAAAAAAGAAAAAAAGAATGAAATAAAAGACATTATTCTTAAGATGCTTTAATAAAGGTATTAAAATAAAATCATAAAAAAATGTAACTTAGCTTACAGAACAAATTTAAGATAGAATGATAATCCTCTCTTATATTATAAATATAAAACATCAGTGACACTTCTGTTGCTGCGCGATTGACGATACTTTACATCAGGTTTACACTTTGTAGCTTTTACTCGTTTTATCTGTAAGACTAACTCCCACGACTAGACTTCAAGTTCAGAACGACTCACAAGAATATGTTGATGAGAAAATTGTTAGCAATGCTGTTGTCAGATTTTTTAAACAGACAAAAGTTTCAGCAATGGAATTTCAAACTTTTAATATCTCATTTTCTGCAGTTTTCTTTGCTAATCGTTCCCTTTAAATATTTTATAAATTAGCTCTGAGGTCAATAAATGTTTGCATCTCAAAATCACCCACTGAAACATTTCCAGGTTAGTTCAGGTTTAAGCTAGTTTTATACTGTCTGCAAACTTAATGAATTTTGCAGTTTCTTCCAATTCCCTGAACTTGACAAATCTTCAAGAAAACTGTTCAATAGTTGACTCAATTTTTTGGGACGCTCTGAATTCCGTGTGCCCAAAAAATTTGTACGCGTGTCATAGGTTCGCCACCCCTGTTATAGGCATACCTGTATCTTCCACCACTGTTAACAGGATTGTTGCCTGCCGCAAAAAAAAAAGTTCTCTTATTGTCAGTCCAGCTTCACAAGTTATAAGGATCACAGGTTGAGCAATACTCTCTTACAGAATACTTTATTACATTAAATATACAGTGCACATCGCTTAATGCAATTTCTAAGGATAATGCGAAGACCCAGTCAATCGTATACATAGAAAAAATGCCGTTTATCGTAATTAGGCTTCGGTTTAAATTTTCACTTTTTTGCCTTATTACGGTCTAAGCATGTGCAGTGGAAGTGATTGCCTAACAGCCAAATCTTGAGTACTGCACACAGGTCTTGAGGCCGCATTTTAGGAAGGATAGGGATCTCTTGGAAAGGGGGCAGAGAAGAGAAACGACATTAGTGAGGGGACCAAAGGGGTATCGTTACCAAGAAAGACTTCAGTTCTGAAAATTGCAGCGTCTGAAGACTAGGTACCTGAGAGATCTGACCGAGGTATTTAAGGTTCTGAATGGATTCAGTAGGCGTAATTTTGATGGCATCCAAATTGAGGAAGGATGGTTGCAGGGGCGTTCCTAGGGTATGTGGTGTCCGGGTACCAACTAAAATTCGGCGCCCCTTTAAAATTTTCTTCATATGTGAATGTAAGTTTCAGGTTTTCAGGCGCCCGTTGAACGTGGGCACTCGGGTGCAGTGCACCCCTTCACTCTCGGGACGGCCCGCCCCTGGATGGTTGCAGTACAGATGTGCAGAAGTTTGCCTTCAGTAGTTGATTGTTGGACAAACTTCTATCTGGTGCTGTGGAAATGTATAGTGTGAATTATTTTTAAAAAAATTTAGACAAATTAATTATTAAATAGGACCGATAGGGTTGTTTTTTTTTTTTTTTTTAAACTGATGGTGTCTAAGCTTGCTTCGTTGCATCATTTGTCAATACCAATACTAAACGTATCTCAGAAAAAAATTACTATTTATTAAATTATTAATTAATCTTTACAATTATGAATTAAATACTTCCTTGTAAGAAGTATGAATTTAAATTTAATTATTTTCTTGTAGGAATTATATATTATATAATGTCAAATACTTTCACACTTTTCAGTTACACATTGAATACTTCATCCACTCTACTTTTATATGCAGTACAATAATTTTTTTACATTTTTTACAAGAGTTTTTTTTTTTTTTCAAAGTATCAACAAAATCGAAAATATGAAGATTAATTGCAAAAAAATGAATGTTAAACATTCATAAATACCGCATTTCAAATCTCGCGCGTTGGATACAGTGTACCCAGTTTTACGATATTAATCCGTTTCAGAGATACCATCGTACCTTGAAAATATCGTAATGTGAACCCGGGTTTACCAAACCCGAGTTCATTACGGTATTACCAAACGAACGAATTACCAAAAAAACAATGTGAACACATTGTTTTTTGGTAATTCGTTCCACGACCTCTGAAGTTGAAATTTTCGCTACATATAACTCTCTAAAATGTCGTTTTTATAGTGCAAATTGTATTAGTTACCAATTCAAATCACTAAAATGCGCTACACTTTCATCGTTATCATATGTTCATCATCGTTATAAAAATCAATTTTAAACGCCTTTGTGATATTTTTCTAAAGCACATTTCTGGAAGTCACGACCATAAAACAAGAAAAACAATTTTCACTTTCCAGTTTATTGGGCTTTTCTGTTACTGCAAGCAAATATAAACGGGTAGTAAACTCGATGTTTTCGCATTTGCGAAAATACCGATAGCTGGAATTGTGTGGATTTTTGCGTTATTATGGTGAAATGTGTTTCCCCCTTTACTGAAATCTTCAATCATATAAAAAACATAAATACATTTTCAGAATCTTGTCTTCATTCCTTTTTTTTTTAAGCTTCGTAAACTTGTTACTCCGTGCAAATCGTATTAGTTCCAATTTGTGCGTTCCGTTTGCATGCAATCGTGAAATTTATAAAGAAACGAGATTATCTTGGAAAAAAGCGCCTCCTGAAACATTTCTGAAGAAGACGACTCCATGTCAATTAAAATAAAATACAAATAAAATATAATGTGTTGTAATGGATACAACACATTCTGTACACACGTTATTATATATTCATAAAGATTACTATTTTTCTGTACTCTCATTGCTGTACAGTCTTAATTTTTGTGCTATATTTAATACGTTAATCAAAGTAGCGGTAAATTAAATTAAATTTTAACCACAAACGTTAAAAGTGATATTTTATAAGTAATTCATATTTTTTCAGAAATGGAACCGAACCCAATTTTCTCTGTAGGTTTCATGACACAATGTCCGTATAGCATTCGCGGTAGCTTTCATAAACGTCAACACAAAATGTTCTTGGGAAGGCTTCTATCCCCCCCCCCCCTCCATGAGTTGGCGTATGAAGCCTCCCAACTTATCGTTTATTTTTTATAATTATCCACTTTCAGTTTTCTGTACAATCATATTTTCATTGAATGCATTACACTCAGTGAGTAATGTATACTTCGGAGTACTTGTGGCGCCCCCTCCCCACTATATGCACTGGGTTTACACTTATGCTAAACATGGACAAACTCTCGATTATGGAATCAAAGGTGCTTTTTTATGTTTTTTTTATTTTTATTTTTGTAAGACACTAGTCTCTCCCAGCAAACGTCTGTACATAGAAAAGATTCTAATTTTTTTAGAGGCAATACCACAAACATCTGTAGCCAGAATTTCTTTTGTGATTCAGGCAACATTTATTTTAAAGGGATTCACTCCATTATTTTGCATTTTCTGCAATTTTGTGCTTTTTAACAAAGACTCAAAGATTATCTAAATGAATTCAGGGCCCGCTACTCCTACCCCCTACCCCCACAGCCTTCCTCCCAGAGAGTTTGCTTTTAAGCATCATAGCCTAGAACTGCATTTGAACGAAAGACATGCCTAACGTAACTTTCTATGCACGTGGCGTCAACCACCCCGTAGCTTCGTTGTTCTTACGGCACAGAACAGACCGGAAGCTCGTGCGCATCAACCCGCACTTTAGTTGCAACCGATTATTTTAAAATATCCTTCCTCCCGTTGTCTACAGAAATCTTCCCCCACCCCCTCCTTTTGTGACTGTTTCCCCTAAAGGGGACGGAGGTAACCACGCGTGCCAACCATTTCGACCGTTCCGCCGTTGCCCTTAGCAACGACACACTAAGGGGAAAAGAGAGAGTCGGACAAAACAAAAGCGCCTCTCAACAGCGAAGCTCGAGTCTCGATTGGTGCATTACAAGACTTGCAACCAATCAGCACGTTTCAACGGCTAACGTGACATCAACCATGTTTTACCAGAGGTCACTGCATGCATTCGTCGTGTGACAGAGGAGTTCTGTTAGCCACAATTTTTGTTCCTGGTTGCGGTCATCATGGATAAAGTGTTCGGGTCGTTACGTAGCCTTCTTAAAATTGACACTGTGACTGTTGACAACAATGTATTTCGACTGCATTATAAGGCAACCGTCATTATTCTGATTGCCTTCAGTATTCTAGTGACGTCACGTCAGTATATTGGCGACCCCATTGACTGCATCTCTCGAGATGACATTCCAAACAATCTCCTGGACGCTTTCTGTTGGATACATTCTACATTCAGTGTCGAAAGTGCTTGGTTCAAGAAAGTGGGATCCGAAGTGCCGTACCCGGGTGTAGACAAGTTCACTCCTGGAGAAAAGAGGGTTTATCACGCCTACTACCAGTGGGTGTGTTTCGTTTTGTTTCTGCAAGCTATCCTTTTCTACATTCCAAGGTATCTGTGGAAGCTATGGGAAGGAGGAAGAGTGAGGGCGTTGCTCCTGGGTCTCAATTCTCCCATCATGACTAAGGACAAGAAGATCGAAGCAAGAACAGCCCTGGTGGACTACTGGGTTGCTAACTTTCATAACCACGGTTTATACGCGGCAGAATTCTTTTTCTGTGAAGCGCTGAACTTTGCCAATGTCGTTGGTCAGATGTATCTCATGGACAAATTTCTCGGAGGAGAGTTTTCGACTTACGGATCTAAAGTTCTTCACTTCACCGAATGGGACTGGTCTGTCCGATACGATCCAATGATCAGAGTCTTTCCACGTATCACCAAATGTACCTTCCACCGATATGGGTCATCCGGAGATGTCCAACGTCATGACGCTATGTGCATTCTACCCATCAACATCATCAATGAGAAGATCTACGTCTTCTTGTGGTTTTGGTTTGTTATCCTCGCAGTTCTGACAGGTATGTTCTTAATCTACCGCCTTGTTGTGCTTTTCTGGCCTCAGTCCCGCTTTCTGGTATTGCGGTCCCGAGCTAGACTTTCCCATGCAGATCACCTCGATTTTGTCATCAAGAAATGTAAGTTAGGCGATTGGTTCCTGCTGGACTTGTTGTGCAAAAACATGGACAGTCTCAATTATAGAGACTTTATCACGGACCTTGCCATGGCCTTAGAAAAAAAGCCAAGAGACATACCATGACATTTATCAGAATCATGGTCTCTTTCCGTCCCAAATATCTTATGGTCAATTTTTTTATTGCGTATATTTTAATTTTGTTTAAGTAAATCAAACACTTAGCGTTTTAATGTGTTGTATAATTTACAGTATTATTTTACAATCCTAAAAATGCTCATTTTTTGTATGCCATGATGAGTGGCAAGATAGCTAAAGTGCTACTTAAAGTTTAATATGTAAGAACCAACTTTACAGCAATAAGCATTATACGTGCCCATATTTATCATTTGCTCTTACTTCAGTCATTAAACGAGGGCAGATCATTAAACGTAACTAATTCCTTGCTTTTATGCATCATTCCACATGTGTGGCATATTTATTCTCTAGTCTGCTGTCCTTTATGAGTTGAGAATCAGCTGGTTTAAACATATCATTACAGAGACATTTTGCAAATGGGGATTCAGTTCTGCAGGGTTTTTTTTTCTTTTTTGAGAATTAGTTAATTCCAACTGTTTCCTATGTTTCTGTGGCAAATCTGAACAAAAATGCCTATTTTTCTAGTTAAAATGTTTTTTATTTGGGCTTTTGGGATACTTTTAACTTCCTGAAAACCGAAATTTATTTATTTTTTTTAATTGGATGATATTCTAGCAAATTAACATCCTTTTCAAATTTTGTTCTTCAATTGCTAGTTACTACTACACTAAAATCTAATATCAGTTGATAACTAAAACTCTGTTAGGCTTTATTAGCGGAATCTGTAGTGTTCTGATTAGATAACCAGGGTGTAATGTGAAATCTGGACTTAATCTTTTAAAAGGTTCGTAAAAGCCAAAATGAAATCTTATTATTTCCTACGAAAATCTCCACAGAGTTAACATTCAAAATAGCGTGCTCATTCGAAAAAAAAAAAAAAAAAAATTAATTACATTGTTTCTATAGAGAATCTGCTAGCATTACAGTCAAAGATGAACTGCATAGTCATTGTGATGTATTCTAACTCTTAAATTATACAGTTTTGAAGGTGCACCGAATCGGTAAGTTATAAATCATCCTGGCAGCTCTTTTTTCATATTAAATATTGCAGTAATTGTCTTCATTTTTATTATTTGTTACTTGCTGGTGAGGTAGTGTAATTCCATGCATTTCTTCGGAGACAGACTACCTGTTTCACAGGAGGAGCAGACTGGCCACTGAAACTGAAATTCGCTTTCACTTTTTATGGTAAAACAAGGCCGACTCTTTCCTCTATGAATATAACGTTGTACATCCAATAAAATAAAGCACATCAAAAGATTTTGAAAAGTTTTAATAAATGAAAGCAAATGATCCGTGGTTTTGACTTTTGTTCATGCCATGGTCACACCATCAAGCCTGTGCATGTGGCTAACAGTGTTGAATCAATGTACTTTGCTGTCGCCATTTTCAGTCTAAGTATCGCAAATGCATGCAAGGCAGAAGCAGCTAAAATATTCCCCCACCTCACACACGTCCAGATAAAGTGTCGCCAATCTGCCTAATCTTTGTTAGGGACGTTTATTTTGTGCAGCCCTAGTTCCAATTGCTTTCGTGGCTATAAATAATATTAAGTGGGATTCTATTCCTATCCAGGTATTCGCAACAGTGGATTCCAGTAAGTTCTTTGTTTCGGTAGGTAAAAATTTTCAGCTGGAACAGCATTTTGATAATTTATTTTCTTTTTGAAATCTCTCAAGTGTTTCTCAAGGCCTTCCACCGATCTAATCCAATCCAATTCTCCACGCTCTAAATTCACTATCTGACTAAAGATATCCGGTAGGAGAGTCAACTTCTCTTTTGTATTTGAGTAAGAAAACGTGACAATTGTCTTTTGTGCAAGAACCTTATCGGTGCACTGTAACAAAGCTTTCATGACATTAACTGTTATTCCTGATAGGATGTGAAAGTGGGCACAGAAGCAACCGAACACTTAGCTTTAACTGCGAACTTTTTTTTTTTTTTTGTGTGTGTGTGAGATGGCATCATATTTTATGCTGATATCAAGTTCATGTGCCTTTTTATAAACAAAACATTCCAAAGACATGCTTTAAACTTTTTCTTCAAAGGAACAAAGGACTATAGAGCTGTAGAACACATCAACGAACATTGATTTTTTTTTCTTTCTTTTTTTTTAACCCCTTCCACTCCCACCTATCTGAGGGGAGAGACGTGCTAATACAAAAATCAATTCTAATTACATTTTAGATCCAAAGCTCGCGAAAATCTCCTGTGACCTTGAGAGTTACAATGAAATAGGAGTTCGCATCCCGCTTCCTGCGTCCTTTGTTGTGGCCCCAATGGGGACCGGAAGTTATACTCGACTGCAACGAAGTTTTAGCTGTACTGTCTGGTCGTTTCCTCTCTGTGCTGGTTTTGCGTGCGCGAGTTCGGTCATTGGCAAATCAGTTCTTGTTACTCAGGAGTGTGTGGAAGGGGGAAAAGCCGAATGAAAGAGGTAAGAAAATTAAAGTGTAAAGAGGAAGAAAGAACACAGTATTTTATTGCATACATTTTCCAATCTACCTGTAAGTGCTATTTCAGTTGTCAGGAACATTCCACCTCCTGGAAAGACCAAGTGATAATCCCCTGTTTAGGGACTATTCGGACTGCCAGTTTTTACCATTCCATCGTCAACTTCTTCCCCTCCCCTTGTTACAAACATCTCAAGCTTGTGACGAGTGGCGACAGTTGTGTGTTCGAGGCAAGTCACATGCCGTCTGTGATCGCACGTGTTCCTGGTGTGTCCAGGCTCCGTGTAACTCTATCCCTCATTTCAGAAGAGAGAGGATGAGAAAAACTTGCGTATAAAGAAATAAAAATTTCTTTTCATCTCTAAGGTCTTGTTATTTTTAAGTATTTCACTTTTTAGCGAATATTTTAATTTCCAATTCAAACAGCGAATTGCGTACTCCACTATTCCAAGCAGCTCAAAATGCAATATTTCCTCTAACAAAATGGAAGTTCTTCCCAATACAGAAGAACGATGCATTTGCGTCGTTAAATATTATCTCAGCAATGCTGTGCATTTTTTCCCTCTCGTCCACCATGCTGACTGACAACGAAATGATTTTTGTAATAATTTAAAAATTATTTTTATAAATATGCTTTATTTCTTATGTTTCTGGAAAATATTTCCAGTTACACAGTCGCATAAGTGGTTACTGTCTATATTTGTCGTGTAAATGATCTCAATGTGAAGGACCAAATACTACTGGGGCCAAATAATGTTCACTGCCAATATTCTGAGAGATTTTTTACCTATTTTGTATACGAATGAATTTATTTTTAAACGGTTCTGTCTTGTTATGGAGAACCGCATTTTATCGCGTCTTTTGCTACATGCCTCTATACAGTGTGCAAAAAGTGTAGTGTTGTCAAATTTTATAAGCATTTTGTATCAACATTTTTTGAAACAATAAAAGATTTTTAGTTAATATCTGTTGTTTTTATTTACTATAAATCACACATTAATGAAAAAAAGAATATTTTCCTTGTTTGATTACAGTCGTATATTCTTAGAAATCAAATCAATATTACTTCACTAGGAGTCGCTGTTTATTTTGGAATAGAAAACTTGCTGGAAGCTGCGCTGCAGGTTTCTTACACTAAACAGGCAGAGTTGAGGTCTTATGTCGCTCTCTTGCTTACTTCAGCGTCTTGTTTTGACAGCAGAGAAAAGAAAACACGTGAACAAAGCCGATCAGGTTTCACAAGGGTGATTGAAGCCCTGGTGAGAATTGCCCAGTGAATCGGCTCTTATAATCACACTAGTGTTGACCTTCTGAACTTTCTTCTGCATTCAATAAATGAATGCAACATTTGTATCAAGCGTTCTTAGTCTGTTGGCCGAAACGAAGAAGAAACACAACCAGACGCCAGTTTTAAGAAGAAAAAATATATATATATATATTGCGGCTAGAATAATAAGTGTTAGCTGCTGTTGGGTTTCAGGCGCATCAACATCTAATGCCATATTGCTCTGTATGCACATATAAGGGCCGATTTGCATGTTGTGCTACTGGAGGATCCAGACAATTTTTCTATGGGAAGGGATGATGTAACTATGATGGATATGTGATCAATTAAATTAACCTCTCAGAGTTTTCTCCGATTTATTAAGGCCCCGGGGAAGGGGGGTCGATAACTCACTACTGAATCTGCCACTGTTTTGTGAGGGTGAAAAAGTGGGAATAACTGACTGGAAGAAACCTCCACCTGAGATTATTAATTATACAGCCTTTTAGGATCCACCCAGTCACTGAGATTTCAGCCCAGGCACTCTCCAAATGAGTGACATTGCCGGATCACTATACTAAGCGCGCACTCTTAATTAAAGCGGTAAGAATGCTATGCTGTGGAATCCATCGAAAACATGAGGGGGAAACATTTAATTCAATTAATAACTTGTTGCATCGTTAGATTTTAGCTTCTTCTGGGACAGTCGAAACTAAAGAAATTCCTGAAGTAGTTGAAACGAATAATATGATCCTAACTACAAAGAGCACGTGTTTGAGAGATTCGGAACTGCGATGAGTGCAGTCCACTCGATTACCACGCACCTGCAAACTTGAATAGAAAACTCTCGCTCCGTAACTCAAGGACATCGGACTTTTCCCTCTACTGCAAGATGAAGGTTTTCGAGAAAGGACTGTTGTGTTATTAACGAACAATTTCGAACTATACAATTAAAGATAATCTCTTGATGCTCACGTCAATGGGTATTATACAGCACTCTACTCAGAAGATGTGCATTTCTTAAAATTAACATTAAAAATTAAATCAAAATTAATAATATTACTTATCTCTTTACAACAACACTCCCTGAGCAAACCACTTAAGACTGTAGGCAGAATATTACATTGAAACATGATATGTGTATGAACAAATGCTGAAAACCTCCCCACAAAGCCAATGCACTTTCATCCTGGATTGTTTGTCACAGTTAAAAATAGAATAGCCATGATGTCAGTAATTGAAAAGAAGTTTTTGTCCAAGGAACTGCTCCAGACCTTAACAGGCAGCAAATCTGCCATTATATAGAAACTTCTGAAATTAATTTTGTCATCACTCCAAAGAGGGCTAACTGAAGTAGCTATTGACTCTAGAGCCTGCTGTTTGCTCAGCTAGGATCTTTATTGGGTATATTCGATTCAACATCTTATGGAAAAACTTGTTAACGTTGATTAAGCATGTGGTCTATACAAATTTTTATGTGTGGGGGATACTAAAAACTACTTATTTTTTCCAGGTTTCGGGCGGGGATCGACTGCATTCAGGGGGATAAATTCTCCCTGCATGTAGTCGATCCCCGCCCAAAACAACCCAAAGTTTTTGTGTTTTACAAATTTTATTTATACATTAATATTAAATATTGTATTTTTTTAAACTAATTTTTGTTCGTAAAACGTGGGTAAAGTTGTACTAGAAATTTAAGAAAAAAAAAGTGATAAGTCGATCGAGACAGTGTTTTAAGAAGCGTCACACAGTTCTTCTGTATACCATTAAATTGAAACCAGTACGTTCTTGAAGTGTGGGCTATTATTCGAGCATTTCCTGAGAAGCCGGTATACACCTGCGAATATTACCTGCCCTCAAATTGCTTCATTCGTAAGGGTTGTGTGGAGATGTCGGAAAAGATCATAAATTCTGCACGAGCATTCGCTGTGCTTCTTTATCCATTGTGAAACTTTCCAAAAACAAGTGCGTGGAAAATTACTGCCGAGGGATCACGTGATTTCATGCACACAGTTGAAACGAATAATGAGATCCTAACTACAAAGAGCACGTGTTTGAGAACTTCGAAATAGATTCGGAACACGTTCGCTCACCGTGCAAAATTGCCGTTTCCCCCGTTTGTTGGGAGAACAGCAAAAATCTGGTGGCCTTGAAAGGGTGTTCAAGCACAACGCAGAACCTACTTGGTCAATGGCTCGAGAGGTACCCACCACAACATTTCCACTTTAATGAGTAACTTCGAGAGGGGGGAGCGATGGTAGGGAAGGGGACCTTGTCTGTTTGTAATCGACCAGCGATTTTATAAGTAACCAGACAACAAAGAGGAAATTCAGGACCATCGCAGCACTAACACCATCTACATTGAAGCGGAATGATTATAATTTGGATTTAATTTACGGGATTCATGCTGGGACGTATTAAGTTTATTTTTATCCCTTGTTTGTGGACAGGTTGCAGGGGATCGAGATTGAAAATTTCACGTGACAGAACATTCGTTAATAAAATATTTTATTTTTAAATAATTAAGTATATGACTTTACCATGTTACGAGCCGCATGGCTTTCGGTGCGCTAAGGTCCATTCCACGCCTGGGAAAGGTATTCATGTGTTTTACGAATACGGTACACCTATATTTCTGGGATTAGTGGCCAAGTGCTTTCCACTTTTTAGACTCCGAAACACTGAACGCGCCAAAAATCATTCAATGTCTCACCAAGAATTTTGTAATTATTTGACACTACTGTTTTTGTTTGATATGTTTAAGTTGATGATACTTGCAACGGTACGCAACTTCCTTTGTTTCGTGTCATTACAGACAAGAATCAAGGCTATACAGTAGCAAATAGACTATATCAGTTGTTAATTTTCAAAGAGAAAGCGCGTGCCCAGAAGTAAGCGATGGCCGAGTACGAAACACGTGAAGAAATAAATGTCCTAAATTTTTAATGTATTATTCAATAATATCATTTTAATCAACAAATAACATGGTTAATTCTAGGACAAAAACCTCAAGCTATGAACGCTATATAGTGTGCATGTCGAGCATAGCTTCTTTCTGAACATAACTATGAGCAAACTAGGTTTGCTACTTACTGCGTCGATTACATAATGTAGAGAGTAATTGGTCAGTAGATAAATAAAAAGGCACTGATCCAATGGAGGAGTATATTCTTATTTAAAGTGTATGCCAGGGATTCGACTCTCATTGGAGACCGTGTGGAACAGGCCTCACTAGCCAAGTGGTCGCGTTCGAGGGAAAAGTGATTCAAGCTCAAATGCCTACTAAATACCATACAATGTTTTTGTATTATTCACTCTATCTTATTATCGCCTCAGACCTTATGTGGCCCTTCAGAAGTATAAATAGAAAATTTATTTATTTATAGTACTGTATATACATCAGTGCTTCTCAAACTTTTTTGGATCACAGCCCCCTAAAAAAAAAGCCCTCGCCAGAGCTTTTTTTTAGCCCACCAATATAAAGTGAAGCTAAATAACCGACACGAACATTTGTCTGTTTGCAGCTTGGTGGAGATTTATTAGCTTATCAATATTAGGTTTTAATATCAGTAAGTAGAAGTTGTAAATCGTCACGTTTAACAACATCCCGACAATTTCTTTGTTTTGTCAGCGATTGGGATACTGCACTGAAACCAGTTTCGACTAGATATGATGTTGGAAAAGAAATAAGTATTTTTTTTACAATTCCCCACAATGCAGGATAATGGTCAGATTTTCTTTTGTAACCAAAATTCCTGATATGAATTTTGAAATTTTGGCTTCAGTTCAACTTCATTTTGTAACTCAATCAATTCTTCTACAAAACGTTCACCATCATCATTATTTAAAAAAGGATTTATAACCAATCTGGAATTTTCAAATTAAGGTGATCTTCGAACTTTTCCTGCATATCTCTGTGCAACATTTCTAGATGATTTACAAAAAATTAGTAGAGTTTCATCAGCTAGTTTTTCTTTTTTCTCTATTTCCAACAGATTTGGAAATTGATACAATTCACGTCGTCCTATGTTGCGCATAAAAAGCTTTAATTTTGAAATAAATGCTGAAATTTGAGTTTTCGTCTTAATAAGAGTTATCTTGTCCTTGCAAATGTTAGTTCATTAAGCTGAATCTAGTAAATAAATTCACCACCAAATACGGAGGATGCGGAAAGGTCAGGGAATGACCACCACATATCCCGGAGCAGTATGGCCTTAGTTGCTAATGCTCCTAAAAACCAAATAACAACAACAGTAAATAAATCTGCAAGATTAGCAATTTTCTTTTTCTTGAGATCATTAATAAGGTCGTTGTTCCTATCTTCAAAACCCTCGACAACAGTATCAAAGAGTTCATAAAATCTGTTGAGACAGTTGCCTTTTGACAGCCACTGAACCTCGGAGTGAAGTTGCAATCGTTCAAAATCTTCACTGTTTTGATCACAAAGCTTTCGAAATATACCATCATTCAAAAAATGTGCTTTAATTTTGTTTATAGCAGAAATAACAGTTTGTAGAGAATTGTGCAGTTGATCACCAAGTTTTTCGCAACTAAATGCTGACGGTGAATGACACAATGAACAATAATAATATTTGGCACAGCATTTTTTAAATAAGCCATAAAACCATTGTAACGGCCAATCATTAATCATCCGCCCCCTTTCATGCCTAACGCCCCCTAGGGGGCGATATCGCCCACTTTGAGAAGCACCGATATACATTTATAGTATGTAATGTATATCTCGCCAACGTTGCTCAGGTCTTCAGTGTCTACCTGCCCACCAATGAGACTCCAATCAGAATTGAAACCCGGATCTGGATAGTGGCATACGCTTTGAATAGGAAAGATCAAAATACTTTTCCATTACGGTAGTGCAATACCAAGGCAACCCGTGGTGAAGTTCTTTAACAATATGAACTTAGTAGCTAATCCAGTTTTCTTATAGCTATGTACAGAAAGGGACTATGTCTGACATGCACAATGACTTCAATCAATTAAGGGCACCGTAGTCTGACCAAGCGTGAGGGTGAACGCAGTTTGAGTGTAGGTGGCAACTAAATATAATAATATTCTTGTATCTCTTTATCTTGTGAACTCCTCTGACCTTATGTGGTCGTCCGGAGTATAAATAGAAAATGTGGTAGTAGTTGTTGTTGTTGTAGAGCATTAGGGGAAAAAAAAACTATTTCATACATCCATTCTCTCTAAACGTTTGTTTCTCCAGTTCCTCCTTGAATTTATTTAAGCTATGAACTTCCACAACGACAGATGAAAGTTTGTTCCAGCAATCAACCACTCGCTAGCTAAAGGCAAATGTTCGCACATCTATTCTACAACTGTCTTTCCTCAATTTGAATTCATGCCCCCTCAGGTTCGTAATCTGAGCATGAGGAAGAATCCCATCAGAATTGAATCCGCTCAAACCATTCAAGGCGCCTGATAGCCCGGTGGGTAAAGTGCCTACCTAGCAACCCAAAGGTCGCAGGTTCGATTCCCGTCTCGGGCTTGGTTATCACGATGGTGGCGTACTATCCGGTTGGATCTCACAGCCACTATACACGAAGGAAGCAGGAAAAAAACTGGTTCCTTCGTGTATTGCTCACATCATACGATAAATAAATAGAAAATAAAGGCGTTGTATCCCTCAATCAAATCACCTCGCAGGTGCCTAGTCTCCAAATGATGCAATTTGCAGAACTTAAACCTTTCTTGGTAAGAGGATCCCTTCGCTCCCCTCACCAATCTTGTCCTTCCGTGTACTCGTTCAAGCAACTCTACATCCTTCTTAAAATGAGGCCTCCAGGCCGGTACGCAGTACTCAAGGCGTGGCCTGACCATTGCCTCCTTTTCCCTTTTCCCTACTAGCAAAATTCCTGTATATCATTGACAAAACCCCATGGCCTGCTCTTGCAGCTTGTCTACATTGCTCAGAAAAATTCATATCTGACTGCACAAATATTCCCAGGTCTTTTTCATTTTCTACCGCCCTGAGTGTAGTACCGCACAGTTGGTATATTTCTCTGCGGTTACTTCTACCCATATGCAGTACCTTGCATTTGTCAATGCTAGACTTCAGTCGACATTTCTCAGCCCATCTACCCAACTTTTCTAGATCCTGTTGCAGTAGCACACTGCCAGTACTGAGATCAACTACCTTGCCAATCTTTGTATCATCTACAAACTTGGACATTAAGCCTGATATACCTTCTTCAATATCATTGATAAATATACAACACAACAGTGGGTACAACACCGAACCCTGGGGTATGATAAATGCACCAAAACGCGCAAAGCAGCAGTAAAGAATGCAAAGGTATATAAGAATGTAAAAATAGATAAGTCTGATAAAGTGTGCATAGATTAAGGTGAAAATTACACAAAGTGCCAACGACTAGAAGGGTAAGGATAGTAGAAAAAAGAAGTATCATAGATTGGAAAAAGACAAAAGAATGTTAATATATGAAAGGTTATGATGAATGAAGAAAATTATGGGCTGAATTGCAAAGCCAATTGGAAGGTGAAGGATCTGTAAACTAAAATTATCAATACCAAACGAGTTGCCATGATATTGCACTACCTCGAATAAGTAACGCTTCACCATAGGAGAAGACTTGTTACTTATCTCAGTGGATACTATCACCCATGCAGCACCGTTTGAAATATGTTATGCATACTATACCTATTAGACTTAGGAAAGCAAAAAAGATGTAGGAAAGTGATAGTAGAAGAGGAAGATAAAGAAATGCCATCAGGGGGATGAAAGGGACAGTTACTCCTTCAACTCACACCACTCAAAAACAATTCCTCGAATAGGCAACGCTTCACTAGTAGTAGTAGTAGTAGTAGTTATGGTCCTTGAGGTTGCCAGAGACATTCTCTCAGATATGCCAGACAAGCTGTACTTGCTACCTGGAAGTCAAAAACGCTGATGGAACTGATATTCGGGTGACACTCAAGTCAAGTGGACCCAATTTCGGCAAAGTCCGGACGGTCTGTGACAGCCAAATCCTTGCGCCTTCACGATGGTGGGACTGTTAGTAATCCTGGGTATAACCTCCATGCACAAGTACATGGTGGGTAACCACCCAGGTGTGAACCAACATAAGCAGGGGTCGAGGCGTGGCGTCCACACCACATGGAGGAGTGCCGCCCCCTCTATGTTACCAGGCAGTACTAGGTGGTAGAAGACTCTCATCAACCGGCGCAATATCAGCACTTTGCTTATTGGAGGCTTGAAATGTAGGAACCCAAGTTTAGTCTCTAGAGCTAAGTTCCGGTCAATCCTTCCGCATCTCTTCCATCATGCAGTATGATTGATGACTTTTCAGGTTATGATGAACATCGTGGCGATATCCAATATTCCTTACATTTCGAGGGTACAGCTCTAAAACGGTGTTCGCAGGCCGGCCGCTAGTTAGTACACCGGACCGAACCTATTGGTAACTCTAGGAGGCTTCCGGATCAGCTAGTGTATAATCTTACTACCTCTACTCTGCCACATAATGATTGGAGGGAGTCCGAGTAGTGTGTATGCGGGGGGCATTTTCAAGGCCACGTTATGCCAAGGATCTGGGTATATTCTTACCATGTGTACGCCATATCCAAAAATTCCATTACTTCATACAGCATGCCCCATCCACTTTTTCTTACCATTGAATACACCATGAATTGTCAAACTAATAGAGCAAGCCTATCTGCGAAAAGATCTAAACCTCCCAAATACTTCCTAATTCATTTCACAAATATATGTGTTCTCAATTCAAATCTCAACGATGTCCACTTCCACTTGCAGTCTGCCAAACTCCATGTACTTTTTCTGACAGAATCTCAGTTATCGGTAGTACTTGTGCATATGTCCGTTCTGATATTCCCTGTCAGACTTTTTACAATCTCCTCTCTTTGATCTTCTCTGGCTTAAAATCTCTCTACCTCATTGTGTCAAATTCATCTGTTGTCTCTACCGTTCACCCAACTCCACTAATCACTTGGAGCTCTTTGACGTCCTCTCTTTGCAACTTGACTTTCTCCAGTCCAACTTTTTCTAACAGTGAGGTAATTTTCCTTGGTGATTTTAACGTTCACAACTCCAGCTGGCTTCCGTTTTCTAGTCACACCGACCCAGCTGGTCGAGATGCTGAGGCTTTTTGCAATTACTAATGACCTTGCACAGATTGTTCATTTACCTACAAGATTACCAGACAATCCTATCCGGTATTCTTGTACATTCTCGAAAAATATTCTCGATCTTTTTCTCACAAACAACCCTTCTAAGTACACGGTCGAAGTTATAGGTCCTTTAGGCACTTCAGATCACAACTTGGTGATTGTCTTTTCTCCAATGGAGCCTTTATCTCATGGCTATTCCCAACCTCGTGTTGTTGGCATTACAAGAATGCAAAATGGGATGACCTGCGAGATTTCTTTTCCTTGGTCGGATTACTGTTTTAAAACATCAGATGTCAACGTTTGCTCAGATCGTGTCAGTGAAATTATTCTTGCAGGAATGGAATCCCTTATCCCACAATCCACTTTAAAATCTCGTCCCTTATCTAAACCTTGGTTTTCCAATAAATGTGCTAAGGCTGTTCAAGAGAAGAATGTTGGCTTGTTTCTAATTCTTCAGTGTCATTTTCTGCCTACACCAAAGTTCGCAACAATTGTAAAGCAGTTATTAATCAGTCCAAATTAGAGTTTGAACAGGCTAAGAGTAGAAAACCTGCTTGTTGCCCTAATGGTGGCCGAGCATTCTGGTCTCTTGCCAAAGCTATTGGCCGCAACTTTTGCCCATCACTGCTCCCACCTCTGTCCAAACCAGATGGTTCTGTTGTCACTTCAACCAAGGATAAAGCTGACCTGCTAGCATCCCATTTTTCTTCCAGCTCATGTATTAATGATCTTGGTAAAACACCTCCCACCATTCCCAACACACTCCATTCAATGCCTCCTGTGGTCTTCCGTCAAAAGGATATTAGAAGGATTTTGACGAATCTTGATGCTAAGAAAGCTCCAGGTCCCGATGGTATTTCTCCACTTGTTCTCAAAACTTGTGCTCCCGAACTTACTCCTGTTCTATGTCACCTTTATTCATTTTCTTATTCCAAAGGTGTTTTTCCTTCTGCTTGGAAATTTGCTCATATCCAGCTAGTTCCAAAAAAGGGTGACATATCCCTCCCATCCAATTATCGTCCCATTGTAATTACTTCTACTCTTTCTAAAGTAATGGAGAAATCAATTAACCGCCAACTCTTAAACTACCTAGAAACCTTCCGTCTGATCAACGATCGTCAGTATGGATTCCGTCAGTGTCGATCCATTGGTGATATTCTGGCTTATGTTACTCATTTATAGACTAATTCAATGGAAAGGTTAGGTGAAACTCAAGTAGTTGCTCTTGACATCTCAAAGGCTTTCGATCATGTCTGGCATAAAGGTCTTCTAAACAAGCTTCCATCTTATGGTTTGCCAACTGTTTTTTTTATAATTGGTTATCCAGTTTTCTCTCTGATCGCTCACTGAGGATGATGGTAGATGGCTCTCTGTCTTCTAACTTCTCCACTAATGCTGGCGTCCCCCAAGGTTCAGTTCTTTCCCCCACTCTTTTCCTCTTGTATATTAATGACCTTCCATTGACCGGAAATCCTATCCGTAGTTTGGTCGATGATAGCACATTGCAATCCACTTTCCATTTTGAGAAACTGTGCCCTGCTCAATCAGCTTCAACCTTTAGAAAATCTGCTACCAATTCGTTAAATGCTGATCTTCAGGTAATTCTCCAGTGGGACAAAGACAACTTAGTTGATTTCAACCCTTCTAAAACTCAATCTTGTCTTATATCTCGCAAAAAGGATTCTTCTGCTCCTATGCTTATCTTTAGTGACACTCCGATTTCTAGGCAAAAGGATATATCTCTTTTGGGGATTACTCTGACTTATAATCTCTCTTGGCACAAGCACATTACAAATATTGCTTCCTCTGCATCCAAAAAACTTGGTTTTCTCTTTCGCTCTCGGCGTTATTTTTCTTCCAAACAGCTGCTCACTCTGTATAAATCGCAAATCCGCCCTACCAAGGAATTCCCACATCTGGCGTGGTGGCCCCAAAACCTCTCTCAGGCCTCTTGATTCCATTCAGAAGAGGGCAGTTAGGTTAATTAATGATTCATCTCTAACAGAGGCTCTCCATAAGGAATTATCGCTTTCTCATAGACGTACTGTTTCTGCTGCATGCCTCTTCTACAGATATTTCCGTGGGCACTGTTCTTCTGAATTGGGTTCTATAATTCTCGCTCTCTCTTTCAAAACAGTTCGAACACGTGCAGCCACCAGCCAACATCCATTTACTGTCCAACTTCAAACTCACAGAACCAACTTTTCTTCTTCCTCGTTTATTCATTCAACTGCCGTTTTCTGGAACAACCTTCCTTCATAAATATTTCCTGAAAATTACAATCTACAGAAGTTCAAGTCCAATGTCAACAAATATCTTCTTTCGTCTTCTCAACCACCAACCCAAGCACGGTACTAAGTACTATAGGTTGTAATACCTCTTGTGTTTGGGATTTACATTAAAAAAAAAAAAAAAAAAAAAGATTGTTGTTACCTATTCTCGGAAGCTCCTTGGCCATCAGCTCCCCCCCCACCCACATATTTCACCGTTCAAAGCTGTTGGCCTCTCATCGGTGGGTGAGCAGGTACCCTGGCGTTGCAATGATGACCACCCAGTGGCGAAGTATAAATCCACAATATGAGAGATGCCTGACGTGTGGAGTAATTTAGATTACTGCATAGTTTAGGGCTAAAGTATCAGATTATGCAACTAATATACATGTTAGTGCAATTGTATCATTTCAGTACATAGCCAACTACTTAAGTAGTTATAAATTGGCATCATTAAGTATATTTCATATTGTGAATAAAATAATCTAAATTACTCCACACCACCATCAGGCATCTGTCATATTGTCGATTTATACTTCGCAACTGGGTTATCATCAATGGAACACCAGGGTAGCGCCCACCCACTGATGAGGAGGAGCCAATAAGCTCCGAAACGGTGCCGTATGAGTGATGGTATCCGCTGAAAATAAACGACAATAGTCTTCTCCTATAGCGAAGCGTTACTTATTCGAAGTAGTGCAATATCATGGCAACTCGTTGTGAAGGTATTCACAGTATGAGATATAACCACAACGATGCCAATTTATAACTACTTAAGCAGTTGGCTATGTACTGAAATGATGCAATTGCACTAACTTGTACATTAGTTAAACTCTTTACATAACCCGAGGCTTTAGCCCTAAACTATACCGTAATAAAAATAATGATTAATAATTTGCAAAAAGAAATAGCCAGCGTCAAATTGAAGGTGGGAAAAAAATATAATGAAATAAAACGCTAACGGAAAGAAAATGTTTGATGCAAGCTATAAAAGGTTAATAAATAATGCAGGTATCTCTGACGCATGTTTCTAATTAAATTAAAGTATTTTAAAAAGTAATTTTGCGTATCAAAAAGGAAAAATATTGAGAGAGGATAGGTCACATGAAAAAATTTCGAATGAAAATTTTGGTGAAGACGTAAGTTTGGGAGTCAAAAAAGGAAAAATGAAAAATAGTAAGAGAAACAGGCAAATGCAGCATAGAGACAGGAGAGTACGAATGTCTATATTGCCCTCGTGTTGCACTAATAGCTCGATGGAAAGAAGAAAAGAGTAGAACGTGAAAAAAAATAAAGCAAAGAAAAGAGTTTAAAGTATACTTTGGCAAACTAGCGGCGTAAAAACGCAACCTCTTAGAGAGGACCCTGACTAAGAGAGTGTAGTAGAAGAAGAAACTAATAACATATGCCTGAAAGATGTTTTAGAAAAAAAGTTTTTGAAATGTGAAAAATGTGGCCAAAATACATAAAGTATAAATATTGGAAAATATTCAAATGTTGAAAAGAAAAGTAAAAATAATGAATTTTTAAAATTCTAAATTTCAAATTTTATTCTGAAACGACACACATGCATGAATCTTAAATAACACACATGAAGCGTGCACGGACCGTAGCCTAGTGGTTAGGCGCGCGAGTGCATAAGTACACGTGCCTTGAGTGACCGGGTTTCAAGCCCGTGACTGCTGAATACGGTGCTGTTTTTTGTACTCTGTCTATCTTGTGAACTCCTCTGACCGTTTGGTCGTCCCGGAGTATAAACAGAAAATTTATTTTTTATTTAATCTATGAATTTCTTTTTTCCATACATTATAACTGCGGGATTTCCAATTTTCCTATTTGTCTATCTATACCAAATGATATTTGATATGGATAGACAAATGGTTTCATTTTAATTAAAAAAGTTACTAGCTTATTGAATTAAATTATTAAACTAACCTCAAAGTTTAACTAGAATTTAAATTATGTAATTTTGTTTAGTTATTAAACTAAACAAAATTACATAATTTAAAACTCATAATGTGTTCCTCACTATTGACACACGGACAGTCCAACACCCCAGAAGATCACAGTGGTGAACCCCAACCCGATCCAAGAAATATTAAACCCCCGTGCAACCTTTAGTGAAGGAAGCCATTTTGTCATAAACGCGAATTTGGAATACGAATAAAATGCTATTAAAATGAGATAAAAGTACCATAAAACAATGAAATTAAAGAATTCCTCCATAGGGGGGGGATTATTTAATTTCATTGTTTTATCGCATCATCTTGCAGGTCTTTCCAGTTTTAACTAGTGAGATGAGGATGATTTCTGCATTAATATACTTCATGGAGAAGAAATACTTACTTTTCCAGTTCGTGTGTGTGTATTTACCCTGCATGTATTTATTGATCTTCAGTGCTACTTCTCCTTCAACGGGGTTGTGGTCCGACTTAAATTTTATAAAGTTTTGAATTAGCTTTATGTCTAACGAACTATGGTATAACAGGTCAAGTTGCTGCATTCACCTTGGTGTCGGAAGCTGCGTTAAATACAATGCGCCTGGTGTAGCATCCAGCTACTTTTTGGCCTCTGTGTTTCGGAAGAGGCATATTAAAATCTCCCGCTATTATTGTGTCCACTGATGGGTTTAGATTTGCAGCAAGCCACGCATAAAGCTCATTTCTTGTCTCTTTTGTGTGCTCAGGTGGAAGGTATATCATGCATAACTGTATTTTCACGTACTCTTTTAAAAATGTAACGCAAATCCCTTCAAAATTACAGTATTTGAATTGGTTGTTCGTTCTCTTATAGACTGGTATTTATTTTGATAGCAAATTATAACTCCCCCCCCTCCTCGTCTATCTGTTCTTCCGATTCCAACACATTTGTAGTTTGAGGCCGTAGTTAGACTTTTCCTAACTAGGTTTCGATTAAGCAAATGAAATCCAAAAGTCCTGCATCATCATTATTCGTAAGGTGTGAGAGCTTATTCGTAAAGTGTGGAGCTCGTTTGCACAAAACGTGCTCCTCACGTTTTGTGCAAACAACTGGACGTGATGTTCCGCATCCCTAGCTGGGGGTAGTTTTCTGATTGCTATTGAGCCCGATTCCTTGCATCATTTTTAACCAGCGATCTGGCCCATCTGTCTCTGTAAGGCTTGACTTACTAGCCAGGCGCTTATGTCTAGTAGGCGAGTTGCTTTATTTGGTGGACAAGAGATTTTAAAGGAGGGGTAAGCTGGGTGTCATGTTTTCACTTGCTAGTCACAAGTTATTAAGTCGGGTTAGATTATAGATAAAGTTACTGGCCATGAAACGATGTAAGGGTACTAAAGGGATAAAGAATGAAAAATATATAAGGGAATTAATAATAGAATAAATCAGGGGCGTATTCAGGGGTGAGCAGAGAGGGCATATGCCCCTTTAACTAAAAATTCGAAATTAAAGAAAATGAACGCAGGAGGCTTTATATATATATAAAGTTTGGTTGCTATGCCTCCCCCCTTACGATGATACCTGGATACGCCAATGGAATAAATCATAGGCGTAGTAAGATGAGGATGTGGTAACCTATATTATTATTTTAGACAAAGTGTTAACAGATGATAATATAACAGATAAGATTCTAGGTAATGTGTTAAGGGAAAAAATGTATTTTATTCAGAGATCTTGAGGGAAAAGGGGAACCCCGCCCTGTATTAGAAAATGGGAATAACCAAGACGCTAACTAAGGATATAAATTAAGATATAAATAAGTGATTTGCAGAAAGTATTACTGATGTAAGGGTATGAAAAATAGTAATTAATCTGAGAGATGGGTGAAATGATACACATTGGTGATTTGTAGTAGTAAAGAGACAACCGATGTAAAGTGATATGTGTAAACCTGTAAAGGAAGAGAAGCCCCATTTCCAAACAATAATTGGAATTTATAAAATATGTGAGAGATTACCACTAAGGAAAAAGGAAAGGAAGGGTTGTGTTAACCAACGTAAATTATATATACATATGAGGAATAATTGAGGAATAGTTGATGATGATGTGTGTGAGATGGTGAATTGTCTTGTATCATAGTTCCTATTTACATGTAAATTCAAAATTTGGAATTTGTATGTATATATGTAAATTTTGTTTATATAAGTCTAAAAAAATTGTTATTCATGTAAATTTTGTTATATAATGCTCATTAAAAGTTTGTTATTTATGAAAATAATTTGTGTCGTCTTCATGCTCTGCTAACTTACCCTTTACACACCCTAGAATTTGAAATTTTCTGACAATTGCAGTGAGAGTTGTGATTTTGATTTGTTATTTTGGTTTTTAGGAGCATTAGCAACTAAGGCCATATTGCTCCGGGGATATGCGATGATCATGGGCTCGAACCCCGTTCTAATCAAGAAGCGTGTGCTGCGCACTGCTGCTCCTTTCCACCTGGATACGGAGGCGCCGATTTGTGTCTGCCCAGTACGGTGGAAGTCAACAACACCAAACAATAACAATTATTCACCAATTAAAAAAAGAATTAAATATAAAATAAACGCGCGACATCAAAATTGCACTTTGGAAGAGACACTCCTTAAAATAAATTTTCGTTAAAACTAAAATATGAAAAAAACTAAATTTATTTAAAGTATCTACCCCGTCATTTTATGACAAGTCAGAGGCAAGTTAATAATACTTTTTATAGCTACGGCTTGTTATTTTTATTATTATTATAATATACGAGTATTTTTTATTATTGTTTTCAGGCAATCACGTAGTCAATAATGTGACTGTGGTTATATCTATGCAGTTACTGTTTTCTTTCTCACGAAATGTCCACTAGTAACCATCTTTGTAGAGATGCCGTACAGATAAGATGCTAATCATTGGTTTCCACGGCAGCTTACAGAGGCAAGACAGAGGATGGGAGCTTTACCTGTCACGCATAAATGCATCCCTCTCCCAAAACTGTTGCACTGATTGGCGGTCACTGAGTTTTTTACGACGGGGGGGGGGAGGAAAACAATAAGAAGAAGAAGCAGACGGCTAGAAAATGTGCGTCATGATGGTCAGGAGTTCGGTGAACCTCTTTATAGCATTCTAATCTGAACCTGCATAGCACAGTACAGTAGTGTCTGAAGGCATATAAGCGTGTGTTTCGCAGGGGATTATTAATATTAGCAGGCCGAAATGGCCATAAATACATGGCAACAGAGAAGCCGCTCAGGAAGCATTATTTCAGTTCAAAAATAATCAGTAGAATAAGGCTTTTGAAAGTCGTCCACATCTATCGCTTGAAGAAAGTCACTTCCGTCCACCTAGTCTAATATAATGAACTGGTCCAAGAAAGAGAAGAAGCAAACATCTGAAAACCCAATGAATTACTTTCTTGTCCATACAAAACCGTACGGACTAGTTCCTGCACGCATAGCAAACATCTCCTTCACTCGGATGGGGCGGGGGGGGATCACGCTATGGACCTGCGGTTGGCAATTCGGGGCGCTGGAGCCTGCAGGAAATATATATATATATGTGCTATAATTTGGTAAGTACGGCCCCCTGCTATCACATGCAAGCAACACGTTGTCTACTGCATTCATGTTGGCGTGCTGAATTTTGCATCTTCCCTCTTTCTCTCTCCATGTGATAAAGTTCGTCTCTCGGGTACCAGATAAATACAGTGGACCCTTGATTATGCGAGCTGAATGGGACAGAGACTGTTACGTGGATAACTGGTACTTCGAGATTTCTGTTAGCCGAGATTTCTATTACTCGGATAAAAAGACATCTCTGAGAATAGAAACCCAACCCAATTCGTCAGTGTTTTATGCACGTACGTAATAAATACTGTAAGCTGATTACCGTACAAGATTTATTACAAACAGTAACTACAACAACAAGTATGTACGAGTATTTTTTTTTTTTAAAGATGCTAATGTGTTATTTATTTAAAACATTAGCATGTAAGTCCATATGCCTCCGAATATGGGTTCCCAAAATCCAGTACTGCACTGCACCACTCTTTTGTTTGTTTTCTTTCTTTCTTTCTTTTTTTTTTTTTTTATGTACAGTCGGCTGGTTAATAAAACTCTGATAATCGACGACCTACAGTATTTTCAATTGCACTGCCAAAAATCGTATTTCGTAGAGTACCAGAAAATTGCTGAATAACGAGATTCATTCAAGAACCATCCTTAATCTGTAAGACAGACTAAAGAAGGTTTTTTCTCTTTGAAAACGGGGTGGGGACTCGAAATGTTTAACCGGAGAAATGCAAACTGACCTTTTCTCAGGAGAACGGAACAGGTTATTAATTTATGATATTTGTTTAACTTTTTTCCTTCACTGTAGTATATTATGAGCACTTATAATGCAACGTTTTTCTTTCACTTAATGTTATCGAGATATATGGGTATCATTTGGGAAAATACAAATTGTCTGGTATTTAGTACCTAGCCTATTAAATAAAACTGTTTCTCTTGGGAATTTTACATGTTCTGCTATGATCTGCCGACTCCTATACAATGCCTCCCTCACGTTGATATGTATCCAATTCCGCTCATCAGAAACAGAAGCCTAGAAGGTCATCGGAAATTTGAACTCGTACATTTGAACTCCTCTGACCGTTTGGTCGTCCCGGAGTATAAACAGAAAATTTATTTATTATTTATTACATAATTCGTGTGTGTGCAAAAGCAGATCCAGCTTTTATGCAAACAGCAGTAGCCAGCAGAACGAGAAAAAAACATTTTGCTTTGGGAATGATCCTATGGAGGATCATACAGTTACCTCCTATCTAAAACTTCAATTTGGCGATTGTTTTTCACAGCGGATACGATGGATATCATTAATGGATGTCTGTCACAATGGATAGGTGAAGACTCAAGGGACCGGATGCAAACATGAAAATTCCCCCTCTCCCCACTGCAAGCATTTATTAGTAAGCGGCCCCTAACTAGGGTGCCATATGTCTCGTATATACGGGAATGTCACCGTATTGAGGTCTTGTGTCCCGTATGCCATGCAAATTGTCCCGTATTTATTAAAAAAAGGCGATAAAATGTAAGATAATTAGCGTAAAAGTAATTGAACACTCATTGGCGTGGCCCAAGTCACGCGAATGAGCCTAATAAAGGAATATCCGCTAAGTTCGCTCTAACTAGCCTAACTTCTAACTTAGCAACAGTGCGGCAGCGGCATCTTCCCTTGTGACAGTTTAGTCTGACACAGACAATGGTAAGGATATAACGTCCACTAGCGCTGCCTATTCTAGTTACAAGTGCAGTATACTTTCTTTTGTGTCATTAAAGACACTGTAAAGCAAGAATCTTGTCTTTCGTTTCAACCAACTACCCCTCCCCCGAGGTCCAAGGACACCACATGTCCCGTATTGGGTCGGAAATCTTATGGCGACCCTACCCCACTGCAAGCATTTATTAGCGAGCGGCCCCTACCCCACCCACTACAAGCAGAGGTTCCAGTACAGTAATACAATTTTTTTTATTTCACAACCGATGAAACCATCTCATTGATACTCAACTGTTCGTCCTGCCGCCCCTCAGAGCTGACGCCTTGATGCGATCGGTTCCAAGCATTCCCTGAATGCATCAACAACAAAAAAAAAAAAAATAATAATAATAAAATAAAGAATATAAATATATATACAGTATATTTAAGACTAAATGCACAAGGCATAATATGTTAGGGGTGGAAAATGAACTATATAATATCGGTGTAAATACACCACAGTTTACCCATAAATTTAACTACATAAGTAGTGTAACGGCATCGTTTGATTATATCCAGTGGGGAGCTGTAGTGGGCTCGCGACAGCCCGTTGTCCAACGATCATTTATTTTTCAAATGAAATCCTGAATGCAATTATTGAGTATCCAGAACAGAAACTAGGGTGGGGCGAGCGGGGGCCCATCAACGGCATTTTAATAGTGCAATCGACCAGTTATGTACTTTAAAATTACTTCATTTTTGATTTAATTATAGTCGGACTTCTGTTTAACGAACTTCTTTACAGCGATTTTTTTCTGAATTCCCCCTTGGTAATTACATTTAAAATAGTTCCTGTTGAACGAAGAAAATTTCCTTGTAACGAACGGATTAGGAGAGACAACTTTGTATGCATTGCTCTCACCTTTGGCCTTTAGGAAAATTAGAAAATGCGAATTAAGGATGAAAGGGATTACCGTTTCACAGTGTTAGTGGTGTCAGTAAAACCTATGCAGTCACATACAGTACCGAGAAGTCGCGCTACTCAATGTGCTTTCCATAGCCAGTCAGAGGATTAAGAAGATTCCCGACACGGATAATAGCCTCTGGTCAACCTGTGTTGTGGTTCCCCTTTACTCCGACAAACGGGCGTATGTTTTTCGGAGAAGTGAGTGATCGACGCCTTCCAGTAAATTTCTCCGTCTATGTTTACTTGGTCACAGTAGCTGAATATCCGTGCGATTCCGACATTTTGCACTGTATTCAAAGAACTAGTGAGGATAGCAATGTAGAGGAGGGGGATTGAGGTAACTAAGATATTATATACACTTTACGAAGATGAAATGTTGGCAGATTTTGAAACTTCGTCGAGGCTTTCACTGTGCAGAAAATGTTCTAAAATATAATGGCATACAGGCAATAATTAATAAAAAAATAAAAATAAAAACTGTATGCATTATATCTCCAATCTCCAAAAAACCAGTGTGAATTTTAAGGACGATTGCTAAAGAACTTGATGTGGAAACTATAAAGATCGGTCGTGTGCTTGGGTCACGATGTATCTTGGGGACGGCAATTGCGGGTTGGAAGAATAATCCCGCTCTGTGAAAAACATTTTGAATCAGAAATATTCGGGATTATTAAACCGACTTTTAAGCTGGAATTTCTTAACGATTTAGCAGTAATGATCGACATCCTGCAGGAGCTCTCTTAACTTTCGGAAGCTTTACAGAATCACAACGGTAAAAGCCGACAAATTAATTATTCGAACTATCAATGCTATTTCTAATTTGAAAAATTCTGAAGGAAATTACGAAGATAAATTTGAGAGCGTGTTGAAGTGGATAGAATTTGAAGGAGTCAAAATCGAAAGTAAGAACACATTTTAAAAAATTATCACGTGACAAGTTATTAAATGCATTGGTTCATCCTTAAAGGATAAGCTATTAATGCAACAGAGAGATGTTAAATTAAATAAAGAAAATAATGATACTATTGAAAGAAATTTTAAACATATGCTACTGGAAATCGTGGAATGTGAAAGAACTTTCGTCTTGGTGGCAAAACGGTGAAAATCCAATAAGAAATTTAAGTTTTCTGATAAAATATGAAATAAAAATTAATGATTTTAGAGATTTTGTCTAAGCCAGTTTATTTTTAAACTCGAGTGAAATTCCCTTTTCAATTAAGAAAGCCAGAAAATATATTTGAAATCATTGCGATTAGCAGTGATGAAGCTGAGTGAGTTTGAGCGTAATGAATAATATTGTATAAATGAATGAATAACGTTGACAATTAAACACGTTGCAGATTGTGCTGACCATACATCTAAATGGAAAACCATTGCAAAAAATAATTTTGATATCATATATTTGGATTTCAGCAAAGCTTTTGACACTGTTGGGCATAGAAGACTTTTGTACAAATTGGAGCAGAATGGTATTAAGGGTAAGTTGCTACAATGGATAAAAGGATGGTTAAGTGGGAGAAGACAGAGGGTGGTAATCAATGGGTGCTGCTCTTCTTGGACTAATGTTATTAGTCGAGTCCCACAGGGTTCGGTGTTAGGTCCACTGTTGTTTTGTATATTTATCAATGATATTGATGAAGGTATATCAGGCTTAATGTCGAAGTTTGTAGATGATACAAAGGTTGGCAGGGTTGTTAATGACAGTAATGGCAGTGTGCTACTGCAACAGGATCTAGATAATTTGGGCAGATGGGCTAAGAAGTGGCAACTGAAGTTTAACCTTGACAAATGCAAAGTACTGCATATGGGTAGAAGTAACCCCAGAGAAACATACCAACTGTGCGGTACTACACTTAAGGTGGTAGAAAATGAAAAAGACCTGGGAGTAATTGTGCAGGCAGATATGAAGTTTTCTGGTTTTCTGAGCAATGCAGACAGGCTGCCAGGGCAGGTCATGGGGTTTTGTCAATGATATATAGGAATTTTGCTAGCAGGGAAAAGGAAGTGATTATCCCTCTGTATAAGGCAATGGTCAGGCCACGCCTTGAGTACTGCGTACAGGTCTGGAGGCCTCATTTTAGGAAGGATGTAGATTTACTTGAGCGTGTACAGAGAAGGGCAACAAGATTAGTGAGAGGAATGAAGGGATCCTCTTACCAAGAGAGGCTTAAGTTCTGCAAATTGCAGTGGCTTGAGACTAGGCACCTGCGCGGTGATCTGATTGAGGTATATAAGGCCTTGAATGGGTTGAGCACGCTGAATTCTGATGGGATCCTTCCACTTGTTCAGATTACGAACCTAAGGGGGCATAAATTCAAATTAAGAAAAGACAGATGTAGAATAGATGTGCGGAAATTTGCCTTTAGCCAGCGGGTGGTTAATTGCTGGAACAAACTTCCATCTGTCGTGGAAGTTGATAGGTTGAATAAATTTAAGGAGGAACTGGACAGGCATTTGGAGGGAATGGTGTGATTTTTTTTTTTTTTTTTGGCTGATGCTGCATAAGCTCATACATTTGCTTTCTTTCATCACATGCCACTACTACTACTACTACTACTACTACTACTTATTGAGCAAAGCAGAATATCGGCAACAAATATTAACAAAGAAGTAAGCTGCATATGGAAATTAAAAAATTTCCATATGCAGCTTACTTATTTTTTCTTGAATATTTGTGTAATAATTTTTTTTCATGTAATCTGTGATTTTTGTGTACCTTTTCTAGAATAGTTTGTTTTTATGTAATATTTTTTTATATTGTGGAATGTTTTGTGATAGTTTTTATGTTATTTGTGATATGGGAAATATTTCATGTTATTTTTTTATTCGCAATATTAAAATTTTATCATGAAAAAAAAAAAGGATCCATTATATTTCCCTAGTTGTAAAAAAAAAGAATAAAAAAGTCGCTCGTCTGCCAAGCACGCGCTTTAGATGGTTTTATGTGAAACGTCGTTCACGTTTTTTTTTAGGTATTTTGATCTATATATATCGATTACGAAATAAAAAGAGCATTTTAATTGAACTGTAATTATTTTATTGATCATTCACGAATTTCCATAATTTCTGGAAGACAATATACAATTGATTTATGACAACTATAGTAAGAGATGTATACTTTCGATTGCAACATATCTAAATGCCTCTGAAAACAGCGTCAATTGAGGTACCCGATCTTTTAATTGAAACGATATACGTATGCGAAAATGCGAGACAAAAAAATAAATTGACATATCTTTGTATTGTTGCAGTCAAATGACAAATACTTGCAATCATACTTGCTGCAGTAGTAACTGCAGGAAGTATTATTGTGACGTCATACTATTCAAAAATTCTAAAAAGTTAGAACTCGAGAAATCGTAGTGGTCACGAAAAATGCGTCACGCGCTCTAATCACACAACTAGTGAGCTTCGCACAGACTAGTATGCGCGTGGGAAGCGCCTCTGGCAGACGTCACTTCCGTGACATATCAGATTTGCCTAGTAGCCCCCCCCCCGTTAAAAGGATTTTTCACATCAAAATTTCGGCAAAGTGCGTTGTTAAAATATTCATCTCATATTGTAGCTACCTTCCCAACGAGATACCAGGTATTGCACTACTTCGAATAAATAACGCTTCTCTAGAAGAGGAAACTACTGTTATTTATTCTCAGTGGGCACCATCACCGAGACGCGTTTTGGTGCGAAGTTAAATTCTTCGCAACCGTGATGGCAAGTTTACATTATCAGGGTACCTGCCTGCCCACCGATGAGTGAGCCAACAAGCTCCGACCCGCGTCTGAGTGGTGGTGTCCACTGAGAATAAATAGCAGTAGTCTCCTCTACCAGAGAATCGTTATTTATTCGAAGTAGTGCAATACCTGGATCCCTTTGGGAAGGCAGCAACAATATGAGATACAATTAAAAACGATGCCTTCACACTACGTACGTAGTTTAATTTATGGGTAAACTATGGTGTATTTACACCGATATTATATATATATATAAAAGTGTGTCTGTCTGTGTGGCCGACCGGGCTAGCCGAGTGGGTAAAGTACCTGCCCGGCAACCCAAAGGTCGCGGGTTCGATTCCCGCCTCGGGCTTGGATCAAAGTGCTGCAAAAACCTTGGGAGGTGCAATATGGCCACAGAAGCCAATGCGCCAACAACTGCCAAATCAAAAAAAAAAAAAAAAACTGTGTGTGTGTGTGTGGTATATATTGAGAATGAGAGAGAGAGGCGCATTTGTTTTTGTGTACATGTGAAAATGATTATCCCCAACGGGCAGCTGACCCATGAGGTCATCGATCATTCATCTAGTTATTTCCACCACAGAGGGGGACTAGTAAACCCCACTGGGTCAAGTTGCAGCCCACCTAATGAGAATATAAGGAGTGCCGTTGCTTACTCCAAACTTTGTCCTTTTGTCCTTCAGAGGAAGGTCACGGCCGGACATTCAAGGACGCTGCATTTCACTTAGAATAAAGTGTAGTACTGTACTCTATATTTCAATGCACTAAATATAATTCCTCTGGTCAAACAATGCACCGAATGCAGTACTTCAATGAATAACGAAAGGGAAAAGCAAAACAGAAAAATTAATTTCAAAAATAAGGACGAAAGAGGGTAGAAAGATTAACGCTTTTCTAGATTTTTTTCGATATTCATGTAGTTGCGATCAAAAGAAATAGGCCCTCGTATAACTTTTTAAAATTATCATTTTGACAAGAAACAAATGCAATTACTTTTATTTTAATCATATAGAGCTTTTCTTAATTGATAAAGGCTATAAAATAGTGCCTTTCTTTTACAGGGCAGATACAGGACACACTAGCATACAGAAAATAAGAACGAAGAAAATTGTAGCTGAAAATGACTTATGTAGCTCAAATACTGAAATTTCAAGTGTGTGCAATTTTTTAACCGATCTGCCATTTTTGGCAAAACACATCTTTCATATATTCGGTAACGTTACTTTAAAAAAAAAAAAAAAAAAAACTATTATATTAGGCCACCCGAATATTTAAATTCATCAGCCGTGCTATGTGTTCAGTCTATTAATTGCGTGTGTTCTATTGTCAATTTCTTTGTTTTGGTGGACAAAAAACCCCAGTTTATGGTGGGGAATCTTGCTATCTGCGCCAGAGACCGACTAACTCAGGCACAGAGTGAAAAAAGCGCAATAAAGTTCCCGGCGTCATCGACGGGATACGAATCTGGGCCTTTTCCACCCGATGTGGGGGCAACGGTGACGATTTATTATTATTTTCTTTCTTTTTTTTTTTTTTTTTTTCTATTATAAAACAAAATCACTTGTATTTATAACGAATTGTAAGATTCCTCTGGCTTTCTGTGTAAGGAATCACTATTGTATAAAATTTATGTTAATAAAGAATCTTCTTCTTATTATTATCAGTGGCGGATTAAGGATAGTTGGGGCCCCTAGGCAAATTATATTTGGGCCTCCCAAAAAAGAATGATAAAAAAAAAAGAATAAAAATTAAATAAAAGTTAGGTGGCCAATAAATGAAATTTTGTACTTTTGTATTTTTTGCTTAAATTTTCGCTTAAATTAATCAAGATTTTTATGATGTTTACTGAAAAACATTAATCTATTTTAAAACACTATAGGAAAATGTCTTGGCTTGGGGCCCTCCCCAATGCCTGGGGCCCCAAGGCACGTGCCTCATTGCCTTAATGGGTAATCCGCCACTGATTATTATTATACCACTATGCTACACAAGCGGACGATAAAGTTATTTAGTGTAACTTGACAAATTAATAAAACTTGTAATTTCAAGTAGTGACAATAATTTTTGTCAATAACATATCAAAAAAAAAAAAAAAAAAAAAGATAAGATCCGCAGACTAATCTAGACACAAAAA
The DNA here is from genome assembly GCF_048544385.1 of Mastigoproctus giganteus. Lineage (NCBI taxonomy): Eukaryota > Metazoa > Arthropoda > Arachnida > Uropygi > Thelyphonidae > Mastigoproctus > Mastigoproctus giganteus. Next base: position 162,481,921 of record NC_143583.1, on the reverse strand, counting down.
TTAATGTAAACTATTAGAATCCCAAATTTCCAAAATTTTCAGAAATCATATAAACTTTTTGCATATTTCTTCGAGGGTAGTCCGAATACACTAGGTCAGAGGAAAACCAAGCTGATAAAACGTAAAAAAAAAAAAAAAAAAAAAAAACGCAGGCACTCGATTCATGCATTATGTTCTATTAATAATTTCCAAACGCCAATTTCTTCCTGTTTTCCATATCACTTGGATTGTAATTCATTTTGCAAGACATTCAGTATGACTATTATTTCTCTCTGATTGGGAGATTCCACTCCGTGACGGGTATTGCTACCAAGTACACAGGGTGGTTGTTGTTATGTCTGGTGTTACTGTTGGTCGAGGAACTATCTGACTGTCCTACAGGTGTTCAGCATTGCGACTTTCTGGAGTTCCTTGTAGGTGTTCGCTGGGAGACCTATTGCTGCTAGGCTGCTATGTAGGGTCTTTGGCACCATGCCAGTGGTTGACACGGAATGGTCGTTACTTCTTGCATATGCCAGATCTCAACCTCAGGTTCGTGTACTTCCTAATTTTCCCTCATGGCTTTTCTGGACATTGCTAGTGTTGGACACCGCTATGTCAATCAGGCAGGTAGCCTTTTCCATCTTGTCCACAACGGTTATGTTCGGTCTGTTTTGTGCGGGATGGTCTTATCCGTTATTATGCCGCGGTCCCAGAACAGCTTGTGGGTTGGGGTCTCTAGTACTGCCTGGGATTCGTACTTGTAGTAGGGTACACTTACTTTGGTCAACTGGTAGTTCCTTGCTAGCTTCTGATGTATTATCCTGGCTACCTGGTCGTGTCTATGAATGTACTCAGTCTGGGTAATCACCTTGCATCCCCCTGAGACGTGTTGGATCGTTTCTGAGAGCGTCCCACTTGGGAGCCATGCATTGGAAACAATGTTATCGATGTGATCTTGATGGAGGTCATTGTAGTGTCTGCCATGGAGAGTGTCTTCTTTGCCCATCTTTCTAGTTTCGTTTCTTGTGCCGTCTGGATGGGAGGGGTCTCCTCGCTTAGGTGTTGAATGGGGTATACCAGTTATCTACCAGGGGTTTCTAAAAAGTAAGGTAACACTTTTTTTTCTTAATAATGGTGAAAGGGAATGAGATGAAACGAAGTGGACAGATAGACCTGTTAATAACGTTCAAAAAGACCGCCAGTGCAATGTTGAGGTACAGTCATACAGCAGATTCCAGTTGCAAAATGGTGGCTACCGTGTGGGTGTGCTCCAAAACAGGTGTTCGTGAAGTTATTCGGTTTTTGCAAGCAAAAGGGTCTTCACCAAGCGACATTCACTGTGAACTGCTTGCTGTGTATGGCGAAAAGGTTATGACAAAGAAGCAGGTGTGTTTTTGGTGCAATGAATTTAAAGTGGGCCGTGTTGACATTGAAGATCGACATCATCGCCACAGTGTTGTGGGATTGCCATGGCGTTCTGTTGGTGGATTTCTTGCCGAAGGGAGGAACAATCAATGCACAGCTTTATTGTGCAATGTTGGAAAAACTGAAAGCCAACATTCGAAAGGAACGAACAAGACTCCTGACAAGCGGCGTGATTTTGTTGCACGACAACACAACTGTACACACTACCCACACCACTTGTGAGTGGTTGCGCCATAATCGTTGGGAAACTCTGTCACATCTCCCAACAGCCCAGATGTAGCGCCTTCAGACTTCCATTTGTTTGGCCCTATGAAAAAATACCTTTCAGGAAGCATTTCGCCATGGATGAGGAAGTTCATCAGGCGGTGCGATGTTGGTTACTGCGTGTGGGCACGGACTTCTTCAGTACTGTACTGGTATTGATAAACTGATCCATCGTTGGGACAAGAGCATCAATCAAACTGCAGACTTTTTTGGAGAAGTAGTGGATGTTCACTTATTTCTTGGTGTGTAATTTCCACTTCGTATTATTATTATTATTATTAGCCATATGGTGCAAGGAAGCCAGAGGATTTTGGTTTATGCCTCACCAGCCAAAAAAAAAAAAAAAAAAAAATTCTGAATTACCCTGAGAGAGAGAGAGAGAGAGAGAGAGAGAGAGAGAGAGAGAGAGAGTGAGAGAGAGAGAGAGAGAGAGCGAGAGAAGGAAATCACCAAGAAAGAGAAGAATGATGATATCCAGCTGAGGACCCCTAGGTGTGCCAGGCCCATACTCAACAGTTGTGAGCCCCTGAGGTTAATAAACATCATCAAGAGAAAAAATTGTGTTAACTTACTTTTCGGAAAACCCTCGTATCTTCCTTATGGCCTGGTGGAGTGGTGCTGTGTTGTTCTCGAAGTAATTCTTCAGGTTAACTATTGCTGTTTTCTGTTGCTCTATCCGGTCTATCAGGCCTCTCCCTCCCTCTTTCCGAGCTATTGTTAGTCTCGCCACTGCTGACTTTGGGTGGTGTTGGTGGCTCTTGGTCATCACTGTCCTTGTTTTTCGCATAATATCCTCCAGCTCGATGTTAGTCCAACCTATGACCCCAAAGGAGTAAGTTAGTACTAGAGCAGCATTGGTGTTTATGGCTTTAACTGTGTTCCCTCCATTCAATTTTGCTTTCAGCAGCCTTCTGAGTCTCTGATGATGTTTTTCAGGCAGGCACTGCTTGATTTTCTTGTGCTCTAACTGCTGAGCCTGCATCATCCTTATGTATTTGTAGATCTCTCCTTCTGTCATAGCTTCGATCTCTTTACCAGTCAGCAGCTGGTAGTTTCGGCCGACTAATTTTCCCTGGTGCAGAGTGTGGGTCTTGCATTTGTCTAGACCAAATTCCATCCTGATGTCCTTGCTGAATACTTCGGTGATCTGGAGTAGTAGCTGGAGATTTGCGTCTCGGTTGTCGCGTAGAGCTTGACGTCATCCAGGTACATCAGGTGTACAGGTTCTTTCTTCCATCTTTGAGGTTATATCAATACTTGCTGCAGTTAAGCATGGTGGATTATTATAATTATTGCTCTTATATTATTGGGGGATCCACGTCGTGATGGGTATTGCTACCAAGCACACAGGGTGGTTGTTATGTCTGGTGTTACTGTTGGTTGAGGAAAACTCTAACTATTCTACAGGTGTTCAGGATTGCGACATTCTGGAGTTCCTTGTAGGTGTTCTCTGGGAGACTTATTGCTATTATTATTATTATTGTTGTTGCTCTTATATTATTTCTCCCTGATTAGGGAATAATAATAATAATAATAATAATAATAATAATAATAATAAAGGGCGCGCAATGGCCCAGTGGTTAAGACACTGGACTACCAGCCCGATGGACCTTTGTTCGAATCCCGCATTGGTGGAAGACCAATATAATTATAACATTAAATGATAAAAAAAAAAAAAAAAAAAACATCGCGAAAGTTACCCCATTGGACTTACCTCCCCCAAGGGCGGGGTAGGGCTGTGGCAGATAGTGCGCCATCTGGTGTCATATATGAGAAGCAAATAAATAAATAAACCACTGGACATAAGCCGAAGCTAAACAAGTCCACCTCCATAGATGGACTTGTTTAGATGTCATAGATAAATATTATTCATACTGCATCGAGTGATAAAGTCACTCGCGTTCAGGCTTTAGGCAGAGGGGTCGGTTCGAAAAGTTCGAGACAGTCTCCCGAGCTAGACGGTGGAGGAAGTGGCACTGTCCCCGTAAGGCTACCACAAGAGAAGGGCAAGACCATCCAGCAGCCCCACCAACTGGAAATGTTTCCTGTGCAACTGCGCTACAGACCACCCAGGAAGGAAGAAAACACCAACCCATGAAGTAGAGCATTCAAATGAATAAGGTAGATTACGAGAAATCCTTGGCAAAGGATGCAAAAAAAAAAAAAAAAAAAGAAAAGAGTTCTTTACTTATGTAAACACTAGAAGGAAAGGGATAAATCAGATAGGATATAGATGATAGATAAAAAAAAAAAAAAAGGGATAAATCAGATAGGACATAGATGATAGATAGTGATAGATTTATCTATCAGATAGATAGATAAATCAGATAACATAGATGGGTTGACTATTGATGATCATGCTCAGGTGACTAACAAACTAAATGAGTATTTTGCATCTTAAATCACACATGAGAAGTTAGTCAATGAGGGGAGTGCCAGAACTTTATCAAACTCTAACAGGGAGCTTAGTGATTTTGTAATTACTGAGAGCAAAGTGGAGGAGAAATTGTTAAACTTAAACATAAGTAAGGCACTTGGAGTGGACGGGATCTATCCAGTTATATTAAAGGAGGCAGCGAAGGAAGTAAGCAAACCCTTAGCCATAATTATGAGAGCTTCCTTGGTCTCAGGGGAGGTCCCCATGGACTGGAGGTGTTCAAAATCTAGTTTGGACTAATTAAAAACTGCTTTACAATTGTTGTGAGCTCTGGTGTAGTTAAAATACGAAACTGAAGAATTGGAAACAAGCCAATTACGATATGCAATATTCTTTTCTCGAACAGCCTTAACACATTTATTGGAAAACCAAGGTTTAAATAAAAGATAAGATTTTAAGGTAGAATGTGGAATAAAGGATTCCATTCCTACAAGAATAATTTCACTGACACGATCTGAGCAAACGTTTACATTAGGAGATTTGAAACAATAAGTCGACCAAGGAAAAAAAGAAAAGAAATCTCGCAGGACATCCCATTTTCCATTCTTGTAATGCCAAACACGAGGTTGGGAATAGCCATGACATAAAGGCTCCATTGGAGAAGCCACAATCACCAAGTTGTGATCTGAGGTGCCTAAAGGACCAGTCCCCTCGACCGTGTACTTAGAAGGTTTGTTTGTGAGAAAAAGATCAAGCGTGTTGGCTGTATGATTAGGATAGTCCCGTATTCTGGTAGGTAAATTAACAATCTGTGCGAGGTCGTTTTCGACCTCGCACAGATTGCACAGATTGTTGAATTGCAAAAGCCTCAGCATCACGACCAGCTGGGTTGGTGTGACTAGAAAACGGAAGCCATCTGGAGTTGTGAACATTAAAATCAACAAGGAAAATGTTCTCACTGTTAGGAATGCTTGACTGGAGAAAGTCAAGTTGTAAAGGGAGGAAGTCAAAGCATTCCAAGTGATTAGTGCATTTGTGAGAACGGTAGAAACAACAGATGAATTTAACACAATGAGGTAGAGACAACAGATGAATTTGACAGAATGAGATAGAGAGATTTTCAGCCAGAGAAGATCGAAAAGAGGAGATTCCAAATTACCAAGTCTCTGACAGAGAATATCGGAACGGACAAGTACCACCTTTGAGGCGAAAGGAATCATACAGTGAATAATTTGGGCAACTGAGATGAGCAGTGGTTGAATCAACCGATAACTGAGATTCTGTAAGAAAAAGTACACGGGGTTTGGCAGACTGTAAGTGGAAATGGACATCATTGAGATTAGAACTGAGACCACGTATATTTGTGAAATGAACAAGGAAGTGTTTGGGAGGTTTAGATCTTTTCGCAGATAAGTTTGTTCTATTAGTTTGACAATTCATGGTGTATTCAATAGTGAGAAAAAGTAGGTGGGGCATGCTGTATGAAGTAATGAAATTTTTGGATATGGCATACACATGATAAGAATATATCCAGATCCTTGACATAAAGTGGCCTCGACAATGTCCCCCGCATGCACACAACTCGGACTCCCTCCAGTCACTGTCTGGCTGAGTAGAAGTAGCAAGATTATACACTAGCTGATCCGGAAGCCTCCTAGAGAATTACCAATATGGCCGGCCTGCGAACACCGTTTTAGAGCTGAACCCTCGAAATGTAAGGAAGTATGGATCTCGCCAAGGTGTTCATCATAACCTCAAAAGTCATCAATCATACTGCATGATGGAAGAGATGGTGGAGGGTTGACCTGAACTTTGCTCTGGAGACTAAATATGAGTTCCACCACTTCAAGCCTCCAATAAGCGAAGTGGTGGTATTGCATCGGTTGATGAGAGTCATCTACCACCTGGTATTGCCTGGTAACAAAGAGGGGGCGGCATCCCTCCATGTGGTGTGGGCGCCAAACCTCGATCCCTGCTTACGTTTGTTCACACCTGGGTAGTCACCCACAGTGCGCTTGCGCATGTGAGTTATACCCAGGATTACTAACAGTCCCACCATCGTGAAGGTGCAAGCAGAGGATTTGGCTGTCAGAGACCGTTAGGACTTTGCCGAAATTAGGTGCACTTGACTTGAGTGTGACCCGAATATCAGTTCCATCAGCATTGTAGCCTCTCAGGTAGCAAGCACATTTTGTCTGGCATATCTGAGAGAATGTCTGCGACAGCCTCAAGGACCAAGGGTGCATAACAAGCAAAGGGGTGGGACGAATTAAGTTTATTAACGGAATGGTGAATGCAGAAACCTACACTGCTATGTTGGAGGAGTACCGGAAACCCGTTATTAGGGATCACTACACATGCGTCCAAAACTGCATTTTTCAACAGGACTCAGCAATGGTCAGCACCTTGCCACACAGCAAAATTGGTAAGTTTTATGCTATTTAGATTTAATGATGAGTTTGTCTTCTTGTCTCGCAAGGCTTAAAACATATTTACAACAATGTTTCCCCTAAGGTGCAGTCATACACCTTAACAAATGCTGGCCCGACAACAGTACAGATTTTAACCCTATTGAAAATTGCTGGTACATAATGACGTCTAAAATTGCTCAGAAGAAGCCAAAATTTAAGATTCAACTGCCGGAGAGCATTGTAAGGGTGCGGTACTACGAAATTGGCCAACCGTATACCCAGAAGTTAATTAAATCTATGCCAGATCGTTGCAAGGCTAATTGCAGCTCGAGGAGGAACAATTTCGATCAAAATATTGAGGACTTATTTTGCTGATTTACGGTAGATAATACTATTACGTTAACTTGTCATTTCAGTTTGTATACTTAAATGCAATGAAATGTATATTTTGTTGTCATAGTAGTAGTAGCAATGGCATGTGATGCAAGAAAGCAAGTGTATGAGCTTATGCAGCATCAGCCAAAAAAAAAAAAAAAATCACACCATTCCCTTCAAATGCCTGTCCAGTTCCTCCTTATATTTATTCAACCTATCAACTTCCACAACGACAGATGGAAGTTTGTTCCAGCAATTAACCACCCGCTGGCTAAAGGCAAATTTCCGCACATCTATTCTACATCTGTCTTTTCCTAATTTGATTTTATGCCCCCTTAGGTTCGTAATCTGAACAAGTGGATGGATCCCATCAGAATTCAGCGTGCTCAATCCCTTCAAGGCCTTATACAACTCAATCAGATCACCGAGAAGGTGCCTAGTCTCCAGCCACTGCAATTTGTAGAACTTAAGCCTCTCTTGGTAAGAGGATCCCTTCATTCCCCTCAACAATCTTGTTGCCCTTCTCTGTACACGCTCAAGCAAATCGACATCCTTCCTAAATTGAGGCCTCCAGACCTGTACGCAGTACTCAAGGCGTGGCCTGACCATTGCCCTCTGCATGATTTCTCATATTTGCATTAATTACGCATTCTACCCTTTGGGAAGATATTTAAGGCAATTAAGTATATCAGGTAGTTTCTTTTTATTGCATTTCATTCACAGAGATATATATCCCATCTAACAAATGCATTTCGAACATTTCTGAAACCCACAACGCAGCGCAAAACACATTATTTTCAAAATTCACAAGTTATGCAGTTTTTTTGCCCACCACTCTAAGTGGGGTACACTCTTGTCTGCTAAAAACAAGCAGTTACAACTACATTCGACAAAGGAACAACGACGAAGTCCCGTACCGGCAGGACCAGGATATGGCGATAGTAGCATGATTCAGTGGATCCGTTGTGACAGGTCTCAACGCTGTCGCTCTCCGGTTGGCTGAAACAATGTGAGACAGATGTCGACGGCCGCGTTCATCCACCAGCGCTCTCTCCCCACAGAGCTGTCCACGATGAGATGTTATTCCGGAAATGGCGTACTGTCGAACGGGGACAGTGCAATTTCTGTACCACTTCCACCACAGAGTGACCCATGCGTCGGGCATGGGTCACTCTGTGGTGTACCTCTATGGAGTGTACATATATATACCTGCTAAGCGGTGGGTTCGTCCACTAGGGAGAGGGGTGACTGCGTCACGTTGCCCAGGAAACAGGTATCCCGTGAATTCTATCCTTTCAGTGTAAGTACGCTGACAACTTGAGGCTGTTCTGAGAGGTAAAGGTGTTACTCGTAATTAATTCAGTAAGCGTACGAGTAATAAACTGGTCACTCATTGTATAAAACCTTCTCTGAAATTCTGCAGTTCATATGTCTATACCACTAGACATCAGTAGGCTACGGAAACTGCATGAATAAAAAATAAGGATGAAAAAAAAAAAAAAAAAAAAAAGATAGTGATTTAAATGGCGACAACGATAATTCCGTGAAATTGTTCTACTTTACTTTTCGATCATAAGGCTGGAATTGCTTTTTGCTTTCATGCCATACGAGACATGACTGTAAGAAGGAACATTGTTGGGACAATCTGTATTCTAATAATATTTCAATAAATCAATACTTTAAAAAATTAAAATATTTATCTGGCATGCAAGCTTTTCTGCGGTAGTGGCTTCAAACTTGTTTAAGGAAGATGACCTTGTTTAAATGTCACGTAGAACTTGTGTGAGTAGACTTGACCCAGAAATCAGGAGTTATGCTGAGCCACAGACATTTCCTTGCCGACACCACATTACATATTACTAAGAAAAAAATTCATACAAGTTAGCTAGAGTGATTAGACGTCCCGAAATTTTTTTTGAGAAGCATAAATATGTTTTTCTTTTTTCTTTGAACTTTGTATTTCAAAAGCAGACACGTTATGTGGAAAAGGGTGGCATAATATTGTACAGTGGGTGGCATAACGTTGTAGAAGTCAGAAAAGGGTGACATAACATTGTAGAACGCACACACGTGGCGATCAGTTTTTAAGTATCTGAGAAGAATGAGTCAGCGTCGAGATCTTTCCAACTCCGAAGGTGGAATGATGTGCATGCATTACTGGATGCATTGTGCAACGCATAAGTAGCACTACAATAGGACATCCTGCAACACCTTGTGGAATCCATGCCAAGATGTTAGGCGCATCTTGGCCTTCGTAGCTCTTGTGCCATTAAATAGCCATACCAACAACTTGCCAAGACATGTATGACGGGCAACAAGTGGCCCCAAGAGGTATGAGATAGGTGTTGCTAATGCAAAGTCAATTCAGCGCATATACACTGAATAAATGTTCAGTGGTCAGATAAACGAAGCTCTCTAAATGTAAATATTGTTTACTTTCATTGTTATGTAAATTCAACCCTAATTTAATGCGTAGAGACCTTTATGAGATAGGCGCCTCCGTAGCCAGGTGGGAAGGAGCAGTAGTGCGTAGCACATGCTTCTTGATTAGACCGGGGTTCGAGCCCATGACCACCAAATACGGAGGATGCGGATAGGTCAGGGAATGACCACCGCATATCCCGGAGCAATATGGCCTTAGTTGCTAATGCTCCTAAAAACCAAATAGCAAACAACCTTTATGAGATAAGAAAAATATAATCAGGCAGGAAGACGTTCAAAAAATATTACTGAGTAAAATTTTCGCTTCTGATCTATTTCACTGCGATACTGCTTAATTATTCAAATATATTAATGTAATTATTTTTAAGATTTATCAAATCACACATTCTCTTTTATAAACATTTCTTTTCATTTGCGGAGAACGCATTATTACCTAAACAAGAAGTTCGTACTGTCCCTGTTCTTTTTTTTTTTTTTTTTTTACGTTTTAATTTACTCGCATTTTTGGTTTTAAAACTTGTTGTGGCCACTGGCATCTGATCACCCTAGGTTAGTTACATCTAAGATACTTTTCAACCCCATGTTTCATCACTGCAGAGTAGCGAAGCTGCAGAAGAGAAAAAATTTGGATCCATATACCGATCACACCGATGAATGTTTCCAAATGCGTAAGAAGCGTTTTCCTAAAGGGAGCAAGTATTTCTCAATATAAGAGTATAATGCTCTATTTTCATTAATAATAATAATACGGTAGTAGTAAATTACTATTACTGCAAAAAAAAAAAAAAAAAAAAAATACACTGCGAATTTTAGAATGACGCTCTTTTATATTTATTATTCGTGGGCCATGGTTGGTTGGTTGTTTGTTGTAGGGTTTTAGGCACATCAGCAACTTAAGCCACACTGCGCCGTCTATAAGATGTCTGTATAAACTAAGATGATTATTTTGCATAAAGCATGAGTCTACGCGTAAGATTCACTAGTGAAAGGATAAGTGCCATTGCACCATGTTTTGTTCGTAATGAACCGTCGAAATACAATTAAAACGATGCCAATTATCTACTTCGACAGTTCACTACGAATAAAACATGGTGCTATAGCACTAACCCGTTCACTAATAAGATGTCTGTAAACTGTGTGTGTTCTGTGGTCGATTTTCTGTTTTGCTGGATGAAAAACCCGAGTTTTCGGGGGAAAAACCCATGCTATCCTCGCTGGAGACCGACTAGCTCAGCTACATTGCGAATAAGACCCATAAAAACTCCTTGCATCACTGACGGAATTCGAACTCAGGTCTTTTTCACCCTGTGTGAGGAGGATGGTGTTTCTACCAATTGTGCTACCCACGAAGACTTGTGGACCATCGCAATTTGGTTACGATCATTATCTTTTCACACCGTGTTGTGAAAAATACCTGAGTTTGAATCGATTCCACATAGAAGTAGTTTTTATGGACTTTCCCAAGTTGATGTCGGGTTGGTCTCGGACGATGTTTTCTCATGGAAACATCGTCCTTTTGGATGCAGAACTGGGTTCTACACCCAAAAAGACCAAATGCACACAGAAATACTAACAAAAACGTGTGAATGATGGCATTGTATTGGGCCGACAAGAGATTTCAGGTGTACCACAAAATTATTTAATGATGAAGAAAACTCTCCTAATTATAGAATTGTGATAACACTACTAGAACTTATAACTTTCTTCGGAGCTTTCTTTATCTCTTTCAGTATCAACTCTCACCAACTTGATATCATTTCAATTTCTATATGTATAAATTATATGAGGATTTATATGCATATCACATCAAACTGCTGATGTACGCTGGAATACCTGTTTATGGCGCCATCTGTCTTTTCAGCTTTGTGCATGCTGGCTGCTGAGCGTCAAGCCTGCAGTCGCCGACAGAAACTTTTCATTACCCTTCACAATACGTTTCCTATCACTTTCATTTCAAACGATAAATTATTCAAATCGAATTCTGAATTGTTCAATAATGACGATTGCTGAAGGCAGGAATGTTCAATGTCCCTGTTATCTCTGTTGCTAATGGATAATTATCCATTAACAATAGAGATGCAATATAGTTAAGGAAGGACGCTACGTGGTTGTTTTCCATGAAGGTTATTATTATATTAATACCACTCTTATACCACTTGAAATTAATAACACAATTTATTACGCTGTTCATATAATATAATAATAACTTTAACAGAGATACAGTTATTTGGTAGGCCGCCGTAGCCTAGTGGTCAGGCGCGCGGGTGCATAAGTACACTTGAGTGACCGGGGTTCAAGCCCGTGACTACTGAATACGGTGCTGTTTCTTGTATTCTGTATATTTGTGAACTCCTCTGACCGTTTGGTCGTCCCGGAGTATAAACAGAAAATTTATTTATTTATTATAATAATCGAACTGCCATTAGGCAGTTCTGTTTGCATCCCCCCGAGTTTAAATGTAGCGTGTTGTCACAAAATATAGTTTCGCACAGACTTTTGAAAATATCCGTTTTTAGTAATATTTCATTTTTCTGGGGATGCTGCACAATTAGTTTGTACTAGAAAGATTTTTAATTACAGGTGATTATTTACTCTTTAATTGTCCTCTGTGTTATCGAGGCTGGTAAATTTTCCTACAAAACACTGATGCAAGATGATTTTCAAATAACATTAAGTTTAAAGGCTTTTACTAAATTCAGACAAACTTTTAAGAAATAACTCAGCTTTCATCATCATACTTTCGTTTACTTGTCTCCTCTTTCCGCCTTTTCTCTGACATTGTACACTGAAAAATTTAGAGCACTGGTGATTAGAAAGGTTGTGAAATGCTAAGCTAGGCCTATCTCTGACCCAACCGTAATGTAGAAACATTTACACTTTAGAAGTACGGACATTTCCACACAGTTTAGGTTTGTATTTTAGTATTTCGGAAACAAGGGGGAAGCCAATAATGCCTAGCCTTCCTGACTACATATGAATAATACTCATAACTGTTTTGTAATGGTGGGCGCCTCCGTAGCCAGGAGCAGCAGTGCATAGCACACACACTTCTCGATTAGACCGGGGTTCGAGCCCGTCACCACCAAATACGGAGGATGCGGAAAGGTCAGGGAATGACCACCGCATATCCCCGGAGCAATATGGCCTTAGTTGCTAATGCTCCTAAAAACCAAATAGCAAACTCCTATCGAAGTACATGCTTTATTTATTGTACTAGGCGGTCCCAGCCAACCTTTTTCAGTTCCGCCGTACATTTACAGTATCATACATTCTTTAAGGAGCGGGAAAATAAAGACTCATAAATAACTGCGATAAATACAACCACCCGTATATATGACAAGGGTTTTAATGAAATTAAATTAAACCAGATAAACCTGTATCCTTAATATAAAAATAAGATACACTGATCGACAGTGGAACTTTCCAGCCACGGTACATAATACCAGCAGGATCACTACTCTCGGTACACATTACAGAGGAGCAGGGGAATTATTCTCCATACGTACATAATTCCCATGCTTCTCAAGTAACAAGAACGAGAGCCATAATCCTGCTGGTATTATAAGGATGTGTACCGTGGTTGGAAAGTTCCACTGTCGATGAAGGAGGCAGTCGTCTTTCAAAGCTTCGGTGTTGTTTTTATCATTTTTAACTCCATAATATCCATATATTTTAATTTTATCTATTTATTATTTTTATTCTTTTAAGCTCATAGTTTTCTGTGTTTTTATTTTTATATTAAATATACAGTTTCATCTTGCGTTCATTTAATTTTATTAGTCCTTTTCGTTTATACGAGTTGGTGCATTTATTGCAGTTATTATGAGACAATATCAACAAAAGTTGCAATTTAGAATATCATGCAAACAGTATCATAATATACATTATTTTTTTTTATATTCCCGACTTCACTACAGAAGTGCTAACAGGGTGCATTTAACTTCCTGAGAATCGCTAAGACAGCTGGGGTCAACAAGGTAGCCCACTTCATGGTCAGGCGTTTTTTAAGTCCGTACTCAATTGAACCACTCCGAGCAATTTATAATTGTATCCTTGCTAAACACTCTTCCCGAAAATCTGGATTACCACGCTGTAATTGCAATGCAAGCACTAACATCGCGGAGCAATAGGCTTATATTTACTGTCTTATTAGGCTGATATTTACGGTCCTAAAAATACAACAGAAGCTTTATTACCAAACTAAACGGATCAGATACTCGGAAATCAGCCTTAACAAATCCATTATGCAATAAACCGATCAACAATTACCATTCTTCCGATGAGTCAGGCTGTGATACTCATGATTTCCAAGCTAGTAATGAAGATGAGAGACCTATTGCTGCTAGGCTGTTATGAAGGGTCTTTAGCACCATACCTGTGGTTGACACGATAATCAGGATTATTATTATTATTATTATTATTAGCTATATGGTGCGAGGAAGCCTGAGGCTTATTCTGCACCAGCCAAAAAAAAAATTCCCGAGTTACCCTGGGATGGTCGTTACTTGTTGCATATGCCACATCTCTTTGATCTGATCTCTTAGGTTCGTGTACTTCCTGATTCCCCATGGGTTTTCTGCAGGTTGCCAGTGTTGGGTACCGCTATGTCAATCAGATTGGTAGCCTTTTCCTTCTTGTCCACAAGGGTTATGGCTGGTCTGTTGTGCGGTATTGTCTTATCCGTTATTATAGACCGGTCCCGGTACAGCTTGTGGTTTAGGGTATCTAGTACTGCCTGGAGTTCGTATTTGTAGTACGGTACACTTTCGTTGATCAACTGGTATTTCCTTGCTAGCTTCTGATGTATTATCGTGGCTACCTTGTCGTGTCTACGCATGTTCTCAATCTGGGTGATCATCTTGCAGCCCGCGGTGATGTGTTGGATCGTTTCTGAGTTCAGGTGGCATCGTCGACATGTGTCATCTGACACTCCGGGCTCCTTGCCGATGTATTTTCTATAGTTTCTGGTGCTGATTATCTGGTCTTGGATGGTGAGCATAAATTCTTCATAAATCCTTCAGGAAGAGCGTCTCGCTCGTGAGTCATGCATTGGAAGCAATTTTATCTATGTGATCTTGATGGAGGTCATTGTAGTGTCTGTCATGGAGTATCTTCTTTGCCCATCTTTCTAGCTTCGTTTGTGCCTTCTAGATGGGATGGGACTCCTTGCTTAGGTTAAGTGGGTATACCGCTTGTCTATCTTCCTTATGGCCTGATGGAGTGCTGCTGTGTGTTTCTGGAAGTAATCCTTCAGGTTAGCAATCGCTGTTTTCTGTTGCTCGATGAGGACTATCAGGCCACTTCCTCCTTCTCTCCGAGCAACTGTGTCTCTCATGGCTGACTTTAGGTAATGTTGGCGGCTCTTAGTCATCACTGTCCTTGTCTTTCTCATGATATCCTCCAGCTCGGTGTTGGTCCAATATATTATCCCGAAGGAGAATGTTAGCACTGGGACTGCATAGGTGTTTATGGCTTTAACTGTGTTCCCTCCGTTCAGCTTTGCTTTCAGCAGGCTTCTGGGTCTCTGATAGTATTTTTTGGTCAGGCAGACCTTGTGCTTTAACTGCTGACACTGCATCATCCCCAAATATTTGTAGGCCTCTCCCTCTGCGGTGACTTCGATCTCTTTACCAGTCTGCAGCTGGTAGTTTCGGTTGACTAATTTTCCCTGGTGTAATCCGTGGGTCTTGCATTTGTCTAGACCAAATTTCATCCTGATGTCCTTGCTGAATTCTTCGGTGATCTGGAGAAGTTGCTGTTGGGAGTTGCTTCTCGGTTGGCGTGTAGAGCTTTGTGTCATCCATGTTCATCAGGTGGGTGATGGTGCACAGGTTCTTCCTTCCTTCTTTGAGGTTATTATGGCCGCCATTATTATTATTTCACAGAAAAAAAACCTAACCTTTTTTCACTAAACAAAAACGAAATCGATTAAAAACATGACCCTCTAATAAGTGTTTTTCCCCTTCTAATTAATTATTATTTTTCTCAGTGCACATCCTTCACGCAACCCTCTATTTATTACGTAGCGTAACACGAGGGGTACCGTATGCTGAATTTCAGCCTTTCTGTGAGGGGAAAAAAATATATATATATATATATTTTTAAGAAGTTTGATATTTTATTTTATAAGTTTACTTCAAAGAAGTCAGTGTATTTAATTTATATTTTGTATGTGAATATTTTTATATATAAAAAATTTTAAAAATATATGTATATTGTTTCTAGGGGAGCTGAAAAATCCCCCCTAATGTCCCGCATTGGAATGCTAAGGATCTGGTCACTTTAGTCTACTACTAACAATGCAGAGGTAGGATCTGGAGGTGATGGTGTTTTCAATAGGGATGAGGGGATCCTGCAATGTTCATAAAACCATCCCACAATCCATGATACCACCACCACCACCACCGCCCTGTTTTCGTTCAACTGTGCAGTCTGGCTGCAGCCGTTCACCTGCTCGTCGTCGAATGCACTCCCGTCCATCGGCATGACGGATCTGAAGCCTTGATTCATCAGACCAGCTGACAATTTTTCGAGTTGTCCAATGTCCACGAACGGCGCTCTCGTGTCCACTGCAGGCGGAGGTGTCGATGTCAACAAGAACCCATGAACAGGTCGCCTACGGATGGGCCTCCGTAGGCCCATCCGCAAGAGCGTCGGCTAGATGGCGTGCTCGGAAACGTTTCTTTTTGCTTCTTGGTTGTAGTTTGCCGTTAATTGTGGGATCGTTAGCATCTCTTGTCCCGGACACACGTGCCAACAATTCCCACCACACACTTTCACCTAGGGCGGCCCTCTAACAGCCGATAATGCCTGCAGTTGCTGAGATGCTGATCCCCGCCTTCCTGGCGCCGCAAATGATTTCTCGTTCACACTCTGTCATGTCCTCTTTTCCCATTGCACGGGCTTCATGCTGATGAACTAACAGGCACTACCGTGACGTCACTATATACACTTCGCCAGTATGTGACGTCACTCCTAAGTATTCTACGATGCATCCACTCGTGGAAACAAGGATGATTATGTTGTTTTGTCTTGTATGTATCAGTGAAAATATAATAATAGCAATATAATATACACATAGAAATAATTCATCATTTATGTGTTTATTAAACTGGTAACAAAAAAGCGATTCAATCCTTCAATCAGCACACTATAATAATGGTTCAGATCTTTATACGGTACTAGATAAGCTACATGATGTAAAAAAGAAATATGTAATAACTTTCAGATTTATATTGGTTCGAATTTAATCAAAATTGGGATGGTCTATAAAGCTGATTAACTAATAACATACCTGCTGCACATACCTTCCAACTAAACCCCACGTTTTGAATATTTATAAACAACGGTAGGTGAAATGCAATACGTATTTCATGCACTGCGATTTAATAAGTTAAACAGTTGTGGTATCAACGGTTTCGTAATGCAATTTGCTTATTTACTGATATGTATGTATGTAGAAAACTAGTAACAAAGAAACAACGACGTTTAAGCGCAAACAAGAACATTTCGTTTCTGTGCATCCGCCATATTGCCATTTATTCCTCCAATCAACGCACGGCAATAAACAATATCCGGTGCTTCAGCTACAATAAATGGTATATGGATCGCTTGTGTGATACTTATGGTCATGTGGACATGCGTGTATATGTAGGACGGCTCCTAGAACGTCCATTCAAATCCGCCTCGTTTTTTTGTATGTTTAACAGACTGTGCGTGAAGTAGTTATGTTGTTATTATTTTGGTTTTTAGGAGCATTGGCAACTAAGGCCATATTGCTCCGGGATATGCGGTGGCCATTTCCTGACCTTTCCGCATCCTCCGTATTTGGTGGTGACGGGCTCGAACCCCGGTCTAATCAAGAAGCGTGTGCTACGCACTGCTGCTCCTTCCCACCTGGCTACGGAGGCGCCTGCGTGAAGTAGTGCAATGTTCGTGTAGTTAATGTATGTTGTGTTTTGCTGGCCTTTTGGCTACCCAGAAGCAGCGATCATCAAGGAAGGCTGCGTCTAGATAGTCGTCCACACCACATGAGGATGGTGGGCCAGTTCCGGTGGATGGGACGCCTAGGGTCTCAGGTTATGAGACAAAAAAAAAAAAAAAAAATTCCCGGCGGTCCAATCCAGAGTGAAAAAAAAGTGTGATACCTATAAAAGAAATAATAATTGCGGATTTCTATTGGTCAGCACAGAACGGGCATTAGAATTAGGCGCATTACGGCCTTGTTGCCCTTGCGCCGTAAAACCCATAAACAAATAAGATCAGATTTTTTCGACCTCAAGGGCTTTTGCGATGGGTGCTGCAATTCTTTATCGAAATTTACGAAGCCAAAATAGGCAATATAAAAATCATGAGGGGGAAAAAAATCAAATATTTGCAAAATACTACTTATTCAGAACTTGGAATTTAAATACTGTTTGAGAAAGAGGGGTTCGAGAACAACAAAGCGGCCAAATGATCAAAAAATAATAACACAAACAAGTTTATACAAAAAACAAACAAACAAACAAAAAATCTAACAAAGTCAAATCACATTCGAGATTAATAATAAATATCATATAACATATATATTTTTAATATTATAAATATATATATATACAGAGACAGAATCGGATCTAACAGGCAGAAAATTGAGTAGGGGTGCCGCAAAATAAAATAAATTACTTAGGGGTGCCGTTATTAAAAAAAGTTTGAAAACCACTGGTCTAAAGTGACACAATTTTTTGTCACCATATATAAGTTATTTATTTAAAATAAATAATATCGTTTTTAACTTAACTTTTTACAAAATAACGAATTTAAAAAAAAAATTCTCTGTTTAAAAATTTAGAATTAAGAATTTTAAAAAAGTTTTCTCTGTCTTAAAATAACCACGCACACATAGTTTATAGGCCCATTCTAACTGAACGTTTCAAATTACTAACTGCTAACTGTTTGTATTCATTACTTATTCAAGGTACTATATTTATAAAGGTAATCAGAATGCAAAAATAAGGCCGTGTCAAGACTTTTAAGCGTCCAAATGCAAACAAGAAAATTATACCCCCTCTCCACCAGATGAAAGGTCCTACTGATGCTATTCATTTTACAAACCCCAGAGCTGACGCCTGGGTGGCCACTTCCACCTTAACACGGCCCTGTATATAATAAATAAACTTACTTGAATATTCAGGTGAGAGACTATGTCAGACCTATTATCCAGGAGGGGTCTACACTTCAGGTTTCACCCTTTATCCTCGAAGTGAGCTTGAAATATTGTTTAACTGTGAAGGAACTTTAGCAGAAAAAAGGCAAGGCAGAGCAGAGCAGCAGCGTAATGGGACAGTAAATTGAAATATCAAGAGTAGTAAATTGAAGCGTCGTTATGAAGCATAATTACCTTTGATGAATACTAAGAAGCTAGAAACACAGTTCCTTTAATCTTCACATAATGCGACTGGAGATTTAGGCGACTTGCATTCACCAATATCATAATTATTTAATCTCTAAAATAACTAATTTTTTTTAATCAACACCGACAGACGAATTCTGTACGAACCACCTCTTTTTTCTTTTCTTTTTTTTTTTTTTTTGTTTTTGTAGCACGCATGCCTCGTTAGCATGGCAACAGCACGAATAAGAATTTTTAATCGTGTAACTTTCACTTGAAGGTGACTTTGAGACGCAAACACATAGAAGTGATGTATCGCGTTAACTGCAATATTGCTGAAAGTCATTAATTTAGTGATTTAGTAATAAAAATATATTTACATTTATTTACAGTTTATTGTATGCGCTTACTGAATAAAAAGAGTATAGCAATAGTAGGGTTGAACATTTGTGCCTATAAATTTTCATTAGTTATGCACAATACAACACGATTTTGCAATTTCTGCCATTTTATGTGCATACTGGAAACATATATCAAGCCGTGAAAAACCTTTGGAGGGGTCTCAGATTAGTGCTCCAAAAGGACTTTTACCACAGTTCTGTGTCAACTCCTATATAAGTATAATTAACTCGATGTAGTAGTTTCATTACTATCACTCCGAATTGTAGCAGCTATTCTTCAGTGAGCTTGTAAGTATATTCTGATGTAAGATTGATTTTTAAATCTGCAAAATGTAGCCATCTAAAATTAATATTTCAAAGTATTCATTCTATTATATTTCATTATAAAAATATTATTTATTAGGCAGTTGTTTACATTTATGTAATTTATATTTTACCTATTCAGAAATTTATCTTTTCAATTTGCCAAAATTACCAGCTAACGTATAATCCATCAGTTTACTGTAGCAACATTTAATTTTTCTAAAATAATAGTTCTTGATGTATATTATTAAGTTACATTAATGTAATTTTAAAATTTATCCTCTATTTTTAATTGGGCTTGAAAATAGGATTCCGTAGTGAATCTAAAATCTAAAAGTGAATCGCTATTTGCATATAAATGTTTAGTTATTTGATGTACTCAGGGACGTTCCTAGGATATGTGGCGCCCGGGTGGCAATTGAAATTTGGCGCTCCGTTTAAAATTTTCTTCATATGTGTATGTAAGTTTCAGGTTTTCAGGCGCCCCTTGAACGTTGGTGTCCAGGTGCAGTGCACCCTTTTCACCCTATGGACGGCTCGCTCTTGGGTGTACTAGAGGTGGGCTTTATAATCTCACAGGGTACAAAACGTCAACCAGACACCCCTTCCCTAGAACATATAACTTTCATAATTAAATATGGTATCAAGTGTCTGCTTTAATTTAATAATATTACTTCTAATTTAATTTCAATGTGTCCTTTTGCTTTTAATTGCTATTATTTGCAGTTTATTTTTGCTTTTATATGTACAGATCGATATTTCACTTTGGCCAGGTTATATATACCTGTCATAATATGCCATTTTCTCGTATTCATATATATATATATATATATATATATATATATATATATTAATAGTTATATTAGTGATAAAAAGAAAGCAAGAAATAAAGCAAAGCAAGAAAGTTAAAAGACAATAACTAATATTTATGGGTTAATGCAGTTGCAAGCAATCATGCAATACACCCACAATGTCTACAGAATATCAATAGAAAAAGTAAATCAATCCAATAATAAGAATACCATCAAGGACTTAAGAAAACGCAAAAAAAAAAAAAAAAAAAAAAAAAAAAATTATTATTATTATTATCGCTTTTTACCGACAATCTAGATGACTTCAACTGGGGCCAACCACCCAGAATGAAGGCAAAAAACGACAAGAAGTTCTCTGTTTCTGTGATGATCAATATATGCTAAGTAATTTAAATCTAAACCAAATATAAACCAGTATAGGCCGAACATAAATCGAATATAAATAAATCGAATGAAGATAATTAATTAAGAAAAATTTTGAAATATTAGAATCAAAG
Organism: Mastigoproctus giganteus; assembly: GCF_048544385.1. Classification (NCBI taxonomy): domain Eukaryota; kingdom Metazoa; phylum Arthropoda; class Arachnida; order Uropygi; family Thelyphonidae; genus Mastigoproctus; species Mastigoproctus giganteus. The sequence continues at coordinate 162,461,262 of NC_143583.1, read as the reverse complement.
GTAAGAAATATAAGTAAAATATAAATGTAAGCATATATTAATCATCGTTGACCCGACAGAGAACGTAATTTAAGGATTAAAACAAGATTAAATATATAATACATACTACATTTGACCGTATCTAGGACATAATGTAATAGTCGTCAAAATAATATGTGGTGCCCCCTATGTGATGGATACGGTAAAAATAAAGGGTCCTACTATAGGAACGGGTTTGCGATCCCGGGCATACCCGAGCCACAACTTATATCTTGTAATGCCTTTAAGCTGTCCTACACTCTTTATTTTTATTTCTCCGAAATTATTAGGGCAATCCGAGGACGTAGGAGAAACTATTTCTTATCTATACCACTATTTTTCGCCTTTGTGGAGTTCAGGTTCTATTTTTCCTACTCCTTTAGTTTTTCTTCTTACTATCTGCATGTTTCTCTTTGCGTTAATTTAATTTAATTATTTATTTTTACCGTATCCATCACATAGGGGGCACCACATATTATTTTGACGACTATTACATTATGTCCTAGATACGGTCAAATGTAGTATGTATTATATATTTAATCTTGTTTTAATCCTTAAATTACGTTCTCTGTCGGGTCAACGATGATTAATATATGCTTACATTTATATTTTACTTATATTTCTTACCTTTGATTCTAATATTTCAAAATTTTTCTTAATTAATTATCCTCATTCGATTTATTTATATTCGATTTATGTTCGGCCTATACTGGTTTATATTTGGTTTAGATTTAAATTACTTAGCATATATTGATCATCACAGAAACAGAGAACTTCTTGTCGTTTTTTGCCTTCATTCTGGGTGGTTGGCCCCAGTTGAAGTCATCTAGATTGTCGGTAAAAAGCGATAATAATAATAATAATTTTTTTTTTTTTTTTTTTTTTTTTGCGTTTTCTTAAGTCCTTGATGGTATTCTTATTATTGGATTGATTTACTTTTTCTATTGATATTCTATATATATATATATATATATATATATATATATATATATATATATATACTTTCTAATTTTACGTTCTAAGTATTCGCCATATTTTCATAAACATTCCACGTGTTAGCCATACCTTTGTTCTCCTTTCTTCCCTCCCCAATCAAAAATTTGTCGAAAGTCCTCACCCCATAGTTCGTTACATTGAGGCAAGTGCATTGGGAACTAACTGTACTGAAACCGTAACTTTTCACCCTCTGAACCCATATAATTCTAATAATTGTAAAAATTTTAAAAATCCCAAATATACAGTATTCTAAAATTCTAATTTCTATTTTACCACAACAGCTAAAGCAGTAATTTCTATATACTGTATATACAGGCAGGGCTTTTTTTGTAAAATATAAACTTCTGGAACGCTAAGGAAATCCCATTAGGACAGAGGGGGTCTGGGGTTCACCTCGGGAAAATATTTTAGAAAATCGTGATGCCAAATTTACCAAATTTTCGACCCTCGCTCCTTTTTTTGGAGTGTATTCGAAGCCACCTTAAACTTTATTTGATAGTTCAATAATATCGTACTTACACAATAAACAATACCCGTTCTGATTTCCCAGTGATGCTTTTAAATATTCGCGTCATTAGTGCTAATTTGACATTTCAAATTACAAAAGTATAGTAAATTGGATGTACCAAACTAATTAATAAAAACTAATTTAATGGGTATTATTTATTTATTATTCATAGTGTTTTTTGTAAAGATTTCCACAGTATCATATTGATCGATTGCGAACGCTTGAATAGATGAGTCACAAATTCAAGTTACACATAGCTTAACTCTCCACCGACGCACAATGCGCCAAAGGCATTAGTAATAATAAATAATTTTAATTTTCAAATGTGTATTTTTTTTTTTTTTAAATATATAATTTTTATTTCTTTTTAACATCGGGAACGACGTTCAGGAAGAAAAAAGCCCTGTGTATATATATATTAATTTTTTTTTTCTTTTTAAATGTTTATTTTTATTATTGTGTGTGTGTGTGTGTGTGTGTTCACCAGCTTCTTAAAAGTATACAACAAAATCTTCGGTAAAAAGGTTGGGCAACACTACTCGAAACCAGTGAATTTTAATCAATGGCCTGCGAACGGGCACTGCTTCGTAACTAATTTTTCGTTGGTCTGAAAAATTAAAACACATTACAAAATGGACTTCAACCACTTAGGGCCCGAAGTTTTCGTTGGGGCGTTACCGATCTTCGAGTCAAACTCGTGAACCAGTGCCCTACCACACCATGGGACAGTCAGATTTGATTTATTAGTTATTTATTAGTATAAAAAATAATAATTATTATTTTATTTTTACACCGGTGCTCACTAGGTTATGAACGATTAGAAATAATCTAAATTTTTCCAGTCTCATAAATTCAAGATTTCAAGTTTTTAGACCATCTAAGTTTCGTGGATTTACGAATCCACGAAAACTTACATGGTCTAAAAAAAATTCAAGGGCGATTGTGGTTCAGAGTATGCTAAGAGCAGTTGAACGTAAGCATAGGAGATGAATGCGGATATAATTTTAACTCGTACTTCTGCGTATCGAAGTATAATACGCAATTATAAGGCTTTAACTTGGGCTTACGTGGTGGGAGGTTCCCACCGGAAATAGACAGAGGCTGAGACTTCGGAATATGGTTAGAAAATAATAGAAGGCTGTTCTTGATATCATGCTATCTAATTTTGGTTAGCTCAGTCGATTATATACTGAGAAAGACAGCGCATTACGTCACACGAACTAAAATCGTAATCGTATATAGCAACAAAAGTTGCACTTCCGTTAGGGCGACACCAAGAATACAAGAACCCAGAGATAACCTATACACGTGGGCGGAAGTTGCAAGAACTGATTTCCTATTGCTTACATCAGATGCACATTTCCTCGCTAATTTTCTAGATAACCATTTGCCAATGCTTTAGACATTCGTGTAAACATGCAGTCAGGTGAACTTCAACCTTCGTCTCATAATTCTTCTCAAGTCCAGAGAGTATTGGCCCATATTTACAGATTATAACAATGTTAGGAAAATCGTGCTCCACCCAGTGGCGCAGCGAGGAATCGGTGGGTGTTCCTCCTTAAAAGCAAAGATTGTGTTATAATTAGAAGAGAAGAAAAAAATCTATTTTCTTACTTTTAAGAAAAGCCTACTGTACTTTGTTTCAGTACAATTTTATTTATTTAATTTTTTTTTTTTTTATGTTCTATGAAACCCGGAGTTTCATAAACACCATGCATAACACGATTCATTACAGTTCTGCAAATAGGAGTGTTAGGTAGATCCATTGGCGTAGCGGAAGGCCGAGCTGACCTGTAACTTTCCCCTTGATCACTAATTCGTCAGGAAATACTGTACTAAATAAAAATAATACATTTTCGGTTTATTTTCCGGGACAGCCACGTGGGGTAAGAGGAGTTTACAGGATGGAGAATACAAGAACTTTACAGAACACAAGAGCAACGTTGGGGCTGCCCATGAGTTCATGACCCAGTGGTTAGCGCGCATAACTACTACAGGTAAGGAGTTTGTGAGTTCCAGCTCATTAGCTATCACGAAAATTACATGTGGAACGTGGCACCAGAAAATATCAATAGCCCCACAATGAATATGCAAACTTTTTTTATGGGTTTTATGCCTTTCGAAGTGTCCATGTATGGAGGGAGCCAACAAACACGTCACACACTGTTATTTCTGAATGGTGCCTCCTATTAGAAAAGGGATGACAATGAAGCAAAAGTGGACAGTGACGTCCCCAAATATACCATCTGCAATTCATCCCATGCCTCACGGTGAAGTAGTACTACGTATTCCTGAACCTCCAGACCCTTTCTCTGTACACTGATGAACGTCAATTTGATATACACAAAGAAGTACCGCAGCTGTCTACGTCAAGGGATCCACCATTTCGCCCAAACCTTTATCCTTCTGGACCACATAAGATGAAAGAAAGTGAGCTTAATGACCTCGACCTGCCGAAAAATAAGGCAGGGCTTTTGGCTTCGAGGCTACAATAGTGGAATCTTCTAGATCATTCTCTGAAAGTAACAACATTTCGTACTCGAAATAAAGACTGATAAATCCTATCAAACAGAAGGTGAACCTCACTGTTTGTAAGGATGTTGATGGTCTAATGGCAGCAATGAATATGAGGCACGTTCCCGAAGAATGACAACTTTTATAACGCTTCTAAGGTTAGCCTGAAGGCTGTGTTATTACACAATGGAAATATGCTGCCTTCAGTACATCTTGCATATGCCGTCCACAAAAAATAAACTTGCGCAAACATGGAGAACATTTTCTTAGGTGTACACTATCAGAAGTATGAGCAAATATGTAGTGATTTAAAGGAAATCGCCATTTTATTAGGACTACAAAAGAGTTACAGTAAGTATTGTTGCTTTCTCTGTGAGTGGGATAGTCGTGCCAAGCATATGCACTACGAGAAGAGGAGTTGGCCTCAACGAAAATCATTAACATCTAGAATGAAGAACGCAGCATTTGAACCTCTGATAGCTCCAAATAAAGGTTTGCTTTCACCACTCCACATCAAACTGGTGCTCCCTGAAAATTTCGTCAAGGCTTTGGAAATGAACAGTCCTGCATCCACATAGTTTCAAGAGAAATTTCCAAGACTTAGTACAGAGAAGATTATGGCAGGCGTTTTTACTGGTCCACAAATAAGGCAACTTTTTGAGACAAACAGTTCGAATGTGTCCTTAGTGATAGCGAGAAATCCACGTGGAAAGCCTTTCGAAATGTTTGGACTGGTTTTCTGGGAAATGTTAAAGCCGGCAACCACAGGCAGCTTGTGGAAGGTCTGATTACTTCTTACGCAGAGGAGATGGGGAAAACCCCCGGTGACGTCAGACAACTAACACTTTACTTCTTACGGAAATAAATAAAAGAAGGAAAGAATTCAAGAGGACCCGAAGATCATGGCCTGGCAACGAGGTTGAAGTCCTCAGGCAACGATATAGAGCCAGAGGTTCCAAACCTTTTTTAATTCGCGAACCCCTTTCAATGTAATATTTTTTATCGCGAACCCCTTTCAATGTAATATTTTTTATCGCGAACCCCTTTCAATGTAATATTTTTTATCGCGAGCCCCTTTCAACGTAATAATTTTAATACGAACCACTAAACCTATATTCTCTGAAATTGTATAATATTTCTGAATTTTTATTATAAAATATTTCCAGTAGTACGTTTTTATAAGCGACATTGCATAATAATAAAAATTATTATTAAGTATTATTTATACTTTGTAAAGTATTATTAATCAGTCCAAACTAGATTTTGAACAGGCTAAGAGCAAAAAATTAGTTTTAGTCCAAATGGTAGCTGAGCATTCTCGTCTCTTGCCAAAGCTTTTGCCCAGTATTTTTGCCCATCTCTGTTCCCACTTGACAAAACCAGATGGTTCTATTGCCACATCAGCCAAAGATAAAGCTGACCTGCTAGCATCCTATTTTTCTTGCAACTCATGTATTGATGATCTTGGTTGTTGTTTTTAGGAGCATTAGCAACTAAGGACATATTGCTCCGGGGATATGCGATGGTCATTCCCTGACCTTTCCGCATCCTCCGTATTTGGTGGTCACGGGCTCGAACACCGGTCTAATCAAGAAGCATGTGCTACGCACTGCTGCTCCTGCCCACCTGGCCACGGAGGAGCCAATGATCTTGGTAAATCACTTCAATCCATTCCCAGCACTCCATATTCAACGCCTCCTGTGGGCTTCCGTCAAAAGGATGTCAGGATTTTGATGAATCTGATGCTAAGAAAACTCCAGGTTCTGATGGTATTTCTCCACTTGTTCTCTAATCCTGCGCTCCTGAGCTTGCTCCTATTTTGTGTCGTCTTTTTTCTCTTTCTTATTCCAAAGGCGTTTTTTCTTCTGCTTGGAAATTTGATTATATCCAGCCTGTTCCTAAAAAGGGTGAAAAATCCCTTCCATCCAATTATCGTCCCATTGTGATTACTTCTACTCTTTCCAAAGCAATGGAGAAATCAATTAACAGCCAACTCTTTAAACTGTCTGGAAATCATTCATCCGATCAACGATCGCCAGTATGGATTCCGTCAGTGTCGTCCCACGGGTGATATTCTGGCTTATGTTACCCATCTATAGACAAATTGAATGGAAAATTTTGGTGAAACTCAAGCCATTTCTCTTGACATTTCAAAGGCTTTGGTCGTTTGGCATAAAGGTCTTCTAAATAAGCTTCCATCCATTGATTTGCCAGCTGTTCTTTGTAACGGAGCATCTAGTTTTCTCTCTAACCGTTCACTGCAGGTAATGGTAGACGGCTCTCTGTCTTATTACTTGTCCACTAATGCTGGTGTTTCCCAAGGTTCAGTTCTTTTCCACCTGTATATTAATGACCTACTTCCATTGACCGGAAATCCTATCATAGTTTTGCTGACGATAGCACATTGCATTCCCCCTTCCAGTTTGAGAAACCTTGCCCTGTTCAAACAGCTTGAACTTCTCGAGTATCCACTCCAAAATCCTTAAATGCTGATTTCAAGATAATTCTCCAGTGCGGCAAAGATAACTTAATTTCAATCCTTCTAAAACTCAGTCCTGTTTTATATCTCGCAAAAAGGATTGTTCTGCTCCTATGCTTATCTTCGATGATGCTCCGATTTCTAGGCAAGATCTTAATAATCTCTCTTGGCACAAGCACATTAAAAATAATGCTTTCTCTTCATCTAAAAGACTGGGTTTTCTCTTTCGCTCTTGGCGTTACTTTTCTTCCAAACAGTTCTTGACTCTGTATAAATCGGAAATCCACCCTACCATGGAATATTATTCCCACATCTAGGGCGGTGCCCCCCAAAACCTCTCTCAGGCTTCTAGATTCCATTCAAAAGATGGCAGTTAGGCTAATTGACGTCTCATCTCTAACAGTCTCTCCACTCTCTGTCTCATAGACTTTCTGTTCTGTTGCATGCCTTTTCTATAGATACTGCAGTTCCCGCTTTACAAGTTTTCGCTTTACGAGTTCCCGGGTTTACGAGTTTTTTTTTTTTTTTCAAGTATCAACATAATCGAAAATATGGAGATTAATTTCAAAAAATGAATGTTAAATTCATAAATACCGCATTTCAAACCACGCACGCAGCTATACAATACAGTGTATTGCACTTTATATATTAATCCGTTCAAGAGATACCATGGTGTCTCTGGAACGGATTAATATCGTATAATTAATGTCGTGAAAATATTGTAATGTGAACCCGATACTGAAATCGTCTTTAAGTTATTCGTTCGAAGATCTCGCAAGTTGAAATTTTCGCTATATAACTCCCTAAAAGGTCGTTTTCATAGTGTAAATTGTATTAGTTACCAATTCAAATCATTAAAATGCATAACACTTTCATCCTTATCATATGTTCTGTTATATGAACCAATTTTGAACGAGTTTTGCGATATTTTTCTAAAGCACATTTCTGGAGGTCACGACCATAAAACAATAAAAACAATTTTCACTTTTCGGTTTATTGGGCTTTTCTGTTACTGCAAGCAATTAAAAACGAGTAGTAAATTCCATGTTATTGCATTTGAGAAAATACGGATAGTTGGAATTGTGTTGTTTTTTACGTTGGTGAAACGTGTTACGCCTTTATTGAAATCTTCAATCGTATAAAAAACATAAATAAATTTTCAGAATCTTCTCTTCAATCCTTTTTTTTTTTTAAGCTGTGTAAACTTGTTACTCCTCGCAAATCATGAGTTCCGTTAAAAAATGCTTATGATTCTATTGATATTTATAAAGAAAAGAGAAGATTATCTAAAACAAACGCCTCTTGAAGCATTTCTGAAGAAGACGACTCCTTGTGCAACAAACCAACAACGAGTGTCGAGCCAATAATGAGTGATCAACGAGTGTGCATTTAGTCGATGATGATGGTGAAGAATAAACATTCTTTAACATTTGTAATATTTGTTTGATTTTACAGGCTACGTCAGTGGTTTTCAACCTCTTTTAATAACGGCACCCTAAGTCATTTATTTTATTTTGCGGCACCTCTACTCAATTTTCTGCCTGTTAGATCCGATTCTCTCTCTCTCTGTATATATATAATATTAAAAAATATGTATGTTATATGATAGTTATTACAATAATATATTTATAAAAATTACATTTCATAATACAAATTATACATATACAGTATATAATAATTTTATTCTTCATATAGAGGTAATAACTAAACATCAATTATAGATCACCACAAAATTAAAAAGATACTGTACACCTTTTTATAATGAAATAAACATATAAATTTAAAAAAAAATAATAATAAGTTTAAGTAACTTAAATCCAAATTACGTGGCACCCCTGGAACGTTGTTGTGGCACCCTAAGGTGCCACGGCACCCCGGTTGAAAACCACTAGGCTACGTTTTCATTTCTTTGGATAAATCAATCATTGTTGCAACAAAAAACGAACTAACTAACTAATTTCATTGTTGATAACGTAACCCCTATTTTTAACATTATGTCATTGGGAACTATATTCCCACTTTACGAGCGCGCACTAGGAACGAATTACTCGTAAAGTCGGGAACTACCTGTACTTGCATGGCAGTTCTTCTGAATTGGCTTCTATAATTCCTGTTCTCTCTTTCAAAACAGTCCGAACACGTGCCGCAACCAGTCAACATCATTTTGCTGTCCAACTTCAAACTGACAGAACCAACTTTTCATCTTCTTCCTTTATTCATTCAACTTCTGTTTGCTGGAACCACCTCCCTTCATACGTATTTCCTGAAAATTACAATCTACAGAAGTTCAAGTTTAATGTCAACAAGTATTTTCTTTCAACTTTTCAACCTATTCACGATACTAAGTGTTATAGGTTTTTAAAAAAAAAAAAAAAAAAAGTACCTGTACATAACAATGATCCTTGAGAATGAAAAAAAATTTCATATAGAAAACATATTTATTTAACACGATATACTGTAAGATAGTAAACTAATTATAAGGAATTATGGGAGATGTGGTTTCTTTCTTTGGCAATTTGTACTTTATTTAATTTAATTTTACTTTATTGTTTATTTTATATATATTTACAATAATATACCTATGTAAATCTAAGCAGACGCCATTACAGAGTTTTTATTGCGAACACCCTGGAACACTTTCGCGAACCACCGGTTGGGAAAAACCAGAAATCGTTACACGAACACCATCAAGAAGAGCAAGAAGCAATCGTGGGAACTCCACATTTCTACCACAGGGAACAGTTACCCCTGAGGCGTAGTATATAAAGTAACTATTGGCAATTTCCCCAGAGGAGAGGTAACCACCACCACCACCACCACTAGGACTCCACAACCTGGGAGTAGTCGATGAGTAATATACTGGACACAATCTATCCTGAACCAGTAACGCCAATCCAACAAATATGCGAGAACAACGCCAACTACCTCAAACCTGTAACGGAACTTCCGTTCACCCAGGAAGAACTCAGCGAGGCCACCACCCGGATTCGGAACAGAAAATGCCCATGGACAGACATGACGGAACCAGAAACGCTTAAGAAAACAGTAGAATCCGCACCGCAGCTACTACTCAACCTCTACAACCGATGTCTAGAGACAGGAAAATTCCTAGATGTATGGAAAACGGCCAACTTAAAACTCATCATTCTGACAAAAAATCCTGAATACCTGGAATCTTACAGACCAATCGCGCTGCTCTCAGTGGCTAGTAAGTAGGCCGCTGCGACCCTATGTGCCGCCAGTAAGCGAAATAAAAGTTGGAATCACCTAGTATAATAAAAGAACCCTGGACAAGATCAAACGGACAATTTTGTTAACAACAACGCGTGCGTGTAGCACAGTTACCACTCCTGCATTGCAGGTAATCGCTGGGGTGCTCCCCTTGGATCTGGAGGACGTCAGAACCAGGCTACTACACCTGCTATCTAAAGGCGTGGCCTCTACACATCTCGACTATACAACTGACCCAGCAAGTAACCATAAAGCTGAGAAAGCACGACTGAAGACTCACCTCTTGCAATTATGGCAGAGGAGATGGACTGAAACCACAAAAGAGGAAATCACCTACCTGACCTGGAGAAAATCTATCCCAAACAGCCAGCCGGATTCTTCCTGGGACTGCACATGACAATTTTATTAACCGGTCACGGACCATACAATGAGAAACTATTTAGCTTTGGTCTCACGGAGGACCCCAACTGCACATGCGGGGGAGGTCGAAAGTTGGAATCACCTAGTATACGACTGTCCACATTATGAGGACCTCAGAGGTATCCTCATCACGAGGATAAGATACCTCCCAAAAGGAAGGGAACGTCACTTCTTGGATACTGAAGAGCAGTACAGAGCGCACTCTCAGTTTTAACAGGACCTCTTTGCCAGAAGCTCATTGCCAATTACTGGAACTGATTATGAATCACAAAATGGAGAAATCCAGGAATACACGGACGGGGCTCGCCCCATGAATGTCAAGTTATGCTATGAATCCCAGAGAAGACAATGCAGCCCGGCTGCCTGATGCCATATGGCGATCTGAAGAGGGCGCCCTAGACCCCTTCACTTTAAACCTCTATCCGTGGCGGGGGGAAAGGGAACGGTCTCCTCCTCTCCTCGCCCCTCCCACTTTCCTTTCTAGTGAGGCATGGGCATGCCCCACTGAAAATCGGGGCCGTCTCCTCTATCTGTACTTAAGCTTATGTCCCCCCACTCTGCTGTACGTAAGTCTATGCCCTACACGTCAAAATTTTAACATTTCCAAATTACTGCTCGCCCAAAATTCGGACTATCTAAAACCTAGCGACATTCCCTCACGCATCCTATCGTTCTCATATGTATTTTTTAGGTCCTAGCCACTGAAATCTCAGGAAACTAGGTGGCAGGACCTGCCGGAGTAAATATCTAAGACTACTGGGTACCTAGTCTGCCTCCACGGGGCGAGGTGTGATCAACGTTGGGGCCCAGAGGACAAACGACCAGAGGAACAACGGTTCACGACACTGTACTTTACACTACCCATATACTTTTAAATCTCTGGCATTTCCAGTGAACTGGTACACCCACAATAAAAGCAATGTGGAGATGGGAGAACTCTTGGTGCCGTCTGACACAAAATACACCTTATTTCTTACGAAAAACCGGGGTTGCAACATGTCATTGAAGATGCACTTCTTGCACTCACACCTGGATTTCTTCCCTCTAAACTGTGGTGCCGTCAGCGACGAACATGGTGAGCGCTTCGATCAAGACATCGCAGCAATGGATCAAAGATACAAAAGCCAATAGAGTGACACCATGTTAGCTAATTATTGTTGGATGGTGAAAAGAGATGCTCCCGGAGCTGAATACAAGCGAAAAGCGAAAAGGTCCCGTGTTTGATACAGGTATACGTTCGCAATTACATCTTACTGCCATACAAATAAAAAATACCTTGCATAAATATAAAAATCTACTTTTGTCGAAAACAGGTGCCAATTTGCCATTTTAAGCACTATTTCCGTGTTTAGCACCCCGAAGTCTATAATGTAAACTTACTTTCATGCCCGTAACAAGATATGAACCAATTTTTTTTTGGTTGTTTAGTGTAATTTATGTTATGCTTACTGTTATAAATTCTATTTCTAGAATTTGTTCTTTTTTTATCAAGTCTTGTATGGCTAAAACAGGTAGTATTCATATATTCAAACGACTTCGGATGCTTTAAGATGATGGTTATTGCTATTTTATTTATTAATTTATTATATATATATATACAGTATATTTTTATTCATCATCTTCGCTTCACTTTACTATTCTGGGAGGACAGAGAAACTTCCCGGCGAAACCCCATGCGACAAGACCTACAAAAATCGTCAGTTCATGTGATTTATTATGTCTTAGGTCCGTACAAGTGTGTGTTTTCACAGACCTGATTTTCATATTATGGAAATCAGGTCTGTGAAAACCTCTGTCATCTCCCAGTGTATCATGTTATTTGGATTATTGATGAAATTAAACATGTTCATATTTTCATACGTACCATTCACATTACTATTTTTTTCTATTTGATTTTTAAAAAAATCTGTCTATTTTCCAACCGGCCTGGAACATAACCCCTCTTTTTTTTAAAAGTTAAGTATCTGCGAAGATTTATCCGTGTCTAATTCCAACGACTGGCGAGGGATACCTATAGTTTAAAAAAAAAAAAAAACTTTCACGACACCCTTGAAATTCTAATTTTTGTCCGATACTGATGCAGCAGTTATTCCGGGTGTTTATTGTCCGTACATGCCTTGTTTTCTGATCCTGTATGATACTGAGGCAGGTGTCTTTTTCTAACAAGGCCGTAGTCATGCGTGAGACAATGAAGGCCATCGAGCCTGAAGCGCATCCGTGTATGCAAAGAGCTCGCAAATGACAGCCACCACCGAAACTTTCCCAGTCGTTCAGAGTCATTCTGATAATGTCGGCGAATCACGAAACGTAGAATATGTGTGAACGTTCTGTCGGTAGAGGGCGTTATTCTTGTAATGAGGAACAGGAAGGAGATACGTCTGTAACACTGTGCTATTGTGAAAGAAAATTATTCTAATTATGAGGTGTTCTTTTCAAATATCCTCTTTGCAGGTTGCGGATATTTCGAACCGTAAATTATTTCCACACGAAATTAAAAATTCTTGTACTGGATGAACGGATGTCTACAGTCGCGCAGGGTCAGAGGAGTTATATATATTTTTATTGGTTTGTAAAAATTTGGCGCCCCTTAAAGAATGGCACCCCGGGCAGAGTCCTGCTAGCCCGTTCCTTAATCCGGCACTGATTATTTTCACCTCTGGGTAACAATATACCATTTAATTCTGCGAATAGGAAAATGGTGAGGACAACAATCACAAGCTGAATCACAAATTAAAATATACGTGGAGTCTTTACACTTTTTTAAATATAGATATTTGAGACCAGATTCTCTGGAGAGCTACAGGCATGGCGGTGGGTGAAGAGGGAATTAAACGCACCGACTACAGTGAGTAAAAAGTAGAATTAACACAAAAAGATACTGGCAAAAACTCTCGGAGAGTGTATGAAAATGCAGTTCCGAAATCCAACGAATATTCCAAGAAATACGAGCCCCGAAGAAGCCTGAAGAAACGTTGGAATAAAAATTAATTTTAAACAGTTAATGAAGAAGAAGGGTAATTTTACAATAATTTTATCTACTTTCAGTTAAGCTGGCAGCGAAGGCTATATTCTCCCGTGCTTGACAAGAAGAAATGACGTGTAAAAAGAATTTATACAGCACCATCGATTATAAAATGCGAGTCACAGATATGCGCATGTTAATCAGCAGAAACTTTAATACAGCTGCATCATCTAAAGATCAGTGCTCGAACACGTCCAGTGCACAACCAAAGAGCTAAGAGAGAATGTGATGTTACCAATGGTAATGTGAGTATGAAATGTGGATAGCAGTATCATCGGGAGAAGAAAAAAAAACTTGAAATTCAGCTCAGATACTGTTATTAAAATAAATACAGATGTAATGTGCATTATTTATTATTATTGGGAATTCCGACACTGAATTCCCAATAAGAGAACAACTGCACTGAAGGCAGTGCATTTAGGACTCGACAGTGTCATAGATATGGAATTCAAGAACTCAATCCCCTCATATTCATTACGGTTTTCATTTGTAATTTTCCATGCAAGATTTTTCCGTCACGCATTTTCGAACTACGCTCTTGTGCTTGCACTATAGGTATACAGTAACTGGAAGTGGCTTCGGTCAGTAATAACCTATGACTACCTTCGCCAGGTTTTATAGGTTCCACGCCATACAGACTAGACACAACACGTAAGTCTAAATCAGCATTTCCAGAACTATATATATAGCGTATGAAATCAAAGCTGGCACGTTTGCGCTGGACTAGAAATATCAAAATACTGTATCTCGTTTGTGACTTTGTCCCCACACGTGTAGTGGAAAGGTATCTGTTCTGGTCCAAATGTGATCGAGTTAAATGAAACTTATGTGCTTAAAATATTAAATGCCTTTAACGTATTTCTGCATATAAAGGCAAACAGCTATTTCAATCGAACACGGAAGCTGACCAGTACAAAACTGAATCTGAAGTTCAGATTTTGAACTCATGGAATTAGGAATTTCCAGTATGGGCTGTACAGAAAGACTACCGAAAGTAAATACTATATAACAATTTTTTTTTTACTTCCTATTTTTTTTTTTTTTTTTTTTGATTCGAATGAGAGTGAGGCCAAAACGCATCACTGCTCCAGCTAAATTTGTTAGATCTGTAATAATCTTCAGTAACTCATTATCTAAGTCCATGGGTGGAAAAAAAAAAAAAAAAACCAGATTGGATTAAGGAGAAAGAAAAAAAAAATACATATGTAGTATCAGTAAAATGCAAGGACTTATTCGCCATAAAACTGTTTTATAGCTGACGTGTTGAATATACAACTCCACGCAATGTCACGATGGGATAGTCTACTTAGTATAATGATGATGACACCAAGTGCACGTGCTTGTAATTCTAAGTTATCAAGGAGGGATTTCATAGTTTAAATAACGATCGAAATACTGATAAAAACAGTTGAAGGGTCAACTTTAAGAGTCGTGTGAACTGAGAGAAAGAGAAGAACTGCTAAGATGGCGCAAAAATGTTTAAGGAAAGCGAATGCACTTTTTTTCTCATCAGAAATGGAGTTTATAGTCGAGCCTGAAGTGGTCTCGGTAAACGTACATAGTGTAGCTAATAAATTGACAAAGTATTGATTGTATTTTTACTAATAAGAAACATTTTTAAAAAAAGTTGTCTTCCTTGTATCGATGTTTCGAACTTACTGCTTGTTCTTCGTCATAGTGATAGGCTATTTATTTATTTATTACTGATGAAGAACTAAGTAGTGAGTTCGAAGTGTGAGTAATATTCCTTAATGATTTAGCGCTTAAAATTTGAATTAAATTTTTCTTAAGTGTTCTCAGTGGCATTTCTCGATCATATGAAGTGGATTGTCCCTAATTTTCAATCTGTGCATTAAAACTTCCTAGTCAATTTGGTACTGATTAAGTTATTTCACGAATTAGGAAAATATAACAGATTTCTTATTTATAGAGTAAGACGGTGTATAATATGCGTAACTTTCCACATTTGTCGGCTACTGGTAAGTTTCTTCTGTTCATTGTCTGGGGAATTAGTTTGCTTTTCATTATAAATCAGTTTACTGTCCTCAGTAGGAGCTTAGTCGGCACGACACGTAGCCATCTGCCACTCGTTTGGAGAGGGTCTTGGTTGGATTCCCGTCGACGACAGGAGGAATTTCTAAGGGCCTCTTCAGTCGAGGCTGTAGTTAACTGCCTTCAGGCGGAAGAAGTAGGATTTTTCTCCGAGAGTTATTCAGATTTTTCAGCCTGCACAACACGTATATCGACAGGCTAATACGCTCTTCATAACTCAACAGCTGATAACTGTATTATGTCTTCTACAGACGTAATACACAAACAGTTATGAGTGTACGGTGAGAAGGCATAAATACTATATATATGTGCCATTTCAATGAGCAGAGCCCAAATCATATACAGGAAAATAAAAATGACATAAAAATACTTAAGTATTAGATATTCTAAAATATTGGTCTTTGGATCTTCTGATCTCAAATATTGGTCTTTTAATATATTTAGATCTCATCTATTGGTCTTTTGATCTTGAATAATTGGTCTCTACTCTAAATTAAATTCTACCAGCAAATGCATATATACAAACAGTAACTAACATATAAGTACATTTGAGACTGACTTTAGGTCTTAGGATAATGTGCGTGGTCACTAATGCACGTGCAATCAAATCCGTATGCTGTCACAAAAATGCTTATCCTATTGTTAGCTATAAATAAATAAATTTTCTGTTTATACTCCGGCACGACAACCAAGTCAGTAGAGTTTACAATGAATCGTCAATACAAATATTTATCGTATTTAATAATCACGAGTTTGAACCCCGGTCCACTCAAGGAACACGTGCTATGCACCCTCGCTCCTGACCACTGGACTACGTATAGTACTAGTTTATCGACTACCATAGTTCACAATGATATGTGAACTCCTTTGGTACCTGCGAGGACTGTACCAAAGTATAAAAAGAAACACTGCAAAGGGGTTCCTAGAAATACGGGTAACTCATAACAAATCTTGAGGTGGGAGAGAGCGAAACATGTTATGTTCAATACTCTTAGCCGGAAGTAGTATGCAGGTTACGCCATGTTTAAAATTTAACTGGTAGTTGGTTGTCGCAATTCATGTTCAAATCAGCAGGTGAGGTATCGAATTCTGTTTTTCGCTTATTTTAGGGGTAAAATGCCAGTTATTGAGCAATGTACAAAAATCAGACTTCTTAGGCTGTTAAAAAAATGTCTTCAAGAAATATGGAGTTTGCCACAACAGGCGTATAGTAAATATTCGATGAAATATAACTAAATGTACAAATGCCACAAGCGTTTTCATGAATAATGCATATTTTTATTTTGCTCTTTTTAATCATAAAAGCATTGTACACTTCGAATTTGTACCAGAAATCTTTAATTATGTCTAAAGAGCTACAGTATACGCCAAGGTGCTTCACTGAGAAAGCGAGAGAGAGAGACTCGTGACATTCAAATGTTGCTCTCCACTGGTATCAACCCCCTCCCCCCCCACACAAACCATTATACCACCACCACTATGTTGTGCTCACCATATTCTGGTTCTCCCATCAGACAAACAACAGGAGCCAGGATTCGTCAGACAAGGTAACGGTTCCCAATTCTCTGCTGTCCAGTGTTGGTGTTCCAGAGTCCGTACATTCTTGTTTTTTGCTGACAGGAGTGGAATGTGGATTGGTCTTCTGCTATCATAGCCCCATCCATGACAAGGTACGACGATCCTTTCTATTTACCCTGCACAGATCTTTTCAGTCTCTGTTGGCCTCTCTCATTAATGAGCTGTTTCTGACCACAGGATCGCTGTTCGGTGGATGCTGTTTAGTTAATGGACAAATCTCGATAGAGCCAAGACACAATCGTACGTGAAAATCCCACCAGGGTTGCAGTTTCCGTAATACTCATATCAGCGCGTCTAGCCTTGACACGCGACGTCCAAAATCATTTAAATATTTCATCTTGCCCATTCTCGCACTAATTGCACACGTGCATATCCATGCGTATCTGCCCATCTGCCTTAATAGCATGATACGAACATTTGATGCTCTTACTGAGAGCTCCATTTCGCGAAAAGGGTAAATGCATCTAATAAAGTGGTTACTCAGTATGTATATCTCTCATTTATACCACATTGTTCAACTTTTCTGTCAGAAGAATCAAGAAATAGCGACGAAAAAAAAAAAAAAAAAAAAAACCTATATCGGAATTTGATCACGAATACCCGAAGTAAAACGAACGAACAAACACACACAAAACTCTTATGAATTTGGTGCTCAAGGCATTAAACAACTGATCTATGGATCAGTTGTTTAATGCCTTGATCATAGAAGTCCGCACTTTTTGCCTGAAACCATGGTTACACTTCACTGATGACTTCTTGAGACGAATCAAAGCGGCGTCCACGCAATGGTTCCTTCATTTCTCGAAACAAGAAGCCTGACGGTGCTAGGTCATGAGAATAGGATGGGTGCTGCAGTAGTTCGAAGCCGCACCGGGCAACAAAGTTGGTGGTGTCAACGGTTTCTGCAAAGGCGCCAGCAATCTTGGAACCCATCGTGAGGAGACCTTAGACATGTGTAGATGGTCATGTAAAATGCTGTGGGCAAACCCATAACTATTCCCACTGCATTTGTGATGAAATGAATTGCCACTCAGCACCAGCTTTGCAATCGTCTCACTGTCTGTGGATGTTGATGGCTTTCCTTCTCTTGGCTCGTCAAAGACACTCGTACGACCGCACTGGAACTCCCGTTCTATTCTTTTAGAGTGTCATAGGATGGACAATTCTGCCCACACACAGCTTTCATTTCTTCGTCAATTTCGTGAGCTTACTTGCCCTGTAAATGCAGTAACATGATCACTGTTTAATACTCCACTTTGTCAACCATAGCGCCCTTCCTCAGATTCCGGCTCCACCTCTGGTGTACAATCACCTACGGGAATGAAATTTCACATGTTAGTTACTGAATATGCAGACAACTTATATTAAAAACAGCATCGTCCTACTGATATTTTTTATAGGTCAGAGTACGAACCTTTTTGATACCCCTTGTATACTCTTTTATCACTAATTCAACTATTATCATTATGCTTATAATATTTATAAGCATAATGATTTATAATGTCATTTGTCATTTGTACATCTGTTATTCAGTTGAATGGTTAGATTCAGTTAATTACTTTCCTATTTAAAAATTAAAACTCATGAAATTCTTGTTAATAATAAACTTGATTTCTGGTTAAGACCTTTCGGTGCGTAATTTATTTTTGTAGATGCAAAATTCGAGGCCATTATCGTGATCAAAATGGCTAAAGAACAATTTTGAAAATATATAATTAATTGAGCACTTTGAATATGTGAAGGGTGGAGGATTGAATATACTTTTAAAGTGAATTTTTGTTAAATATAGCACGATTATTTGGTATAGTCTAAGGAGTTACAAGGTATGAGTAGTATACCCTTTTAAATCGAATGGGTTCCCCACTTCCTAGCATTCTGGATAGGAAGTGGGGTCCGCTTTCTAGCCAGAATTCTAGTTTTAAAATAATCTAAGAATGAAAATATTAAATAAACTTTCGAATTTTTTTAAAAAAATTGTGCTTTTGTGATAACGCTGAAGCTCATATCATTAAAACAAACTAAACGAAAGAAATGTTTATTTATAGGGTCTATTACATTTCTCTGAAAATTTGAATTAAAATGCATCCTCATAAGTTGGAACAAGGTAGGTAGATGATTTACTATGTTAAATATTAAATTAATAATAATAATGCACTTATTATACCACGTGGAAACTGGGATTTATTTTTAATGAGAAACCTCAGTACATACTCTTAATGACTGGGCTACGTTTCAAGACAATATCTCCTGCCTTTAGGCCTTTTGAAAGTGGAGAGCTTCCTTTTGCGTTCGATGAAAAAAGGTGATCGGTCTCATCCAGTTTTCAGCGGATCACCTGCAGCAGGAAGCTCTCCACTTTTACAAGGCCTGAAGGAAAGACATTATTGTGTTGAAACGTAGCCCAGTGATTAAAAGTAAGTGTTGAGGTTTCTCAGTAATGCCTGTTAATTGTTCCATCAGTGTACCACAGCCAATACACCGTATATATACACTGAGTAAGTGTGATCATATCTGATGTAATGTAAAATCAAATATCGAAGGAGAGCTTCTAGAAAAAATAGTGGGCTGACTTTTTAATCACAAAGAACTCTATGCCATTTTTGTTTGAAGCAGATCTACTCGTATATATATATATATATATATATCACAAGCACACACTTAATTAGGTGTAACGGAAATCCTTTCTCGTATGGAAATAACACAGAATTAAACGTTAAGAAATTTAATATTTTTTTCTGATCCCGATGAGTTTTGTATCGCACGCAACACTGTTCACGAGGATGCATTCTCAGTTCACAACAACAGTAAGACTCGGATCGGCACCGCTAGTAGAAATTATTAATTTTTTTTAGTCCATTTGAGTTTTATCTGCATTTCGTATTGAAAAAAAATATATTAATACTACGTCATTTATTATTATTATTAGCCGATTCAGAATGGCAGTATGGGCTGGATTAAATTGCACCCACATCTTTAGGGGAAAGTTCCGTTCCACTTCCCATAGCAGCATCTTCTCTGCTGTTATGAGAAGTGACCAAAGACCAAAGTCCGTTGTTGAGAAAAACAAACGTTTGTATGTTCTGCTTCTCTCATTAACCACAGAGCTGACCTATCAAATGTTGACGGAATCTTATCAACTGAAAACAGCAGATGTAGGTGACGGAGATAGAAAAGGGTCACCCCAGCCAAAACGGAAGCTGCAGTGTAAAACAAGAACCACGAGGACTTTCAACACTGAGTGAAATGTATGCTTTCAACAAAGCTTTTAACGAACAGAAAGATTAAAAATTTCACTGGTTGTCACCAAGGCGATAACACAGAGTGGCTGAAATAGTTTGGCCAAATAAATAAATAAATATAAGCTTATACACTGTGTGTATATATATACTGTATAAGCTTAACTATGAGTCTACAAACAAATGTTGAACAAGCTTAAAAGAACAGGACTCTGAAGCACTCCTGAGCTTACAAAATTATTTCTGAGAGGTTATGAGCTCTGACTTTCCAAGAACAATTAATTTTTGTTAGCCTAAGTGCTTAATCAGAACAAAATTTCTCCTCTGAATCGAGTTGAATGCACTCCATTAACCGCTCTAAAGCCTCTATTCACGCACATTTCATACTTATCATAAAATCTTATCTCAGTTCCGATCCTGTCTGCGTTTTCAAATACTTCAAGTCATTCTCCTCTCTGCACTTCTTTTACTTAACACAAAGACCCCCTATTTATGAGACTTATAGACAGAGAACAGATTCTAAATTTTCATAATGGTTGGTTGTTTGACTACAATTGTTTCTTATTCTTTTTAACGGAACTCGAGAATACTTTAATGACCAATGACGAAAGTCGAAAAAAATGATCCTAGACCACCACTAACATATTCCGTTATTTTTTATTTGGTGTTAATTGTACTTCGTAGTTTTACAACGGTGCTTGTGTGTTTCCCTATTGCTATTCCGGTAATCAGTGATTAGTAGCAGTAGTAGTAGAAGCGGTGGCATTAGCATTAGTAGAGGCATTTGATGCAAGAAAGCAAGCTTATGCAGCATCAGCCAAAAAAAAAAAAAAAACATTTCCACTTCACCCCTCTGTTCGTTCGAAATACCTGTCCAGCTGAGCCTTAAACTTATTTAGGCTATCAACTTCCACGACAAGGGATGGAAGTCTGTTCCACAAACCAACCACCCGCTGGCTAAAGGCAAATTTCCGCACGTCTATTCTACATCTGTCTTTCCGCAATTTAAATTTATGCCCTCTCAGGTGATTATTCTGAGCGAGAGGAAGAATCCCATCAGCAGAAGGTTGGCAGGGTTGTCAAGGACACTACTGACACTATGCTGCTGCAACAGGATTTGGAAAGGTTGAGCAGATGGGCTTCGAGGTGGCAAATGAAGTTTAACATTGACAAATGTAAAGTACTACATATGGGAAACAGCAACCCCAGAGCAACGTATCAACTCTGTGGTACTACACTGACAGTGGTAGAGAATGAAAGGGACCTGGGGGTGGTGGTGCAGGCAGATATGAAGTTCTCTGAGCAGTGCAGACGAGCTGCAAGAGTAGCTCATGGTGTATTGTCAATGATATATAGGAATTTTTCTAGCAGGGATAAGGAGGTGATTATTCCCTTGTATAAGGCAATGGTCAGGCCACACCTAGAGTACTGTATACAGGCCTGGAGGCCTCATTTCAGGAAGGATGTAGAGCTGCTGGAACGAGTACAGAGAAGGGCAACTAGATTGGTGAATGGGACAAAGGGGTTCTCTTACGAAGAAAGGCTTAAGTTTTGCAAATTACAGTGTCTGGAAACTAGGCACCAGCGGGGTGATCTGATAGAGGTGTACAAAGCCTTGAATGGTTTGAGCATGCTCAATGCTGATGGGATTCTTCCTCTAGCTCAGAAAAATCACCTGAGAGGGCATAAATTCAAATTGAGGAAAGACAGATGTAGGATAGATGTGCGGAAATTTGCCTTTAGCCAGCGGGTGGTTGGTGGGTGGAATAGACTTCCATCCCTTGTCGTGGAAGTTGATAGCCTAAATAAGTTTAAGGCTCAGCTGGACAGGTATTTCGAACGAACAGAGGGGTGAAGTGGAAGTGGTTATTTTTATTTATTTATGTTACTTTTTTTTTTTGGCTGATGCTGCATAAGCTTGCTTTCTTGCATCAAATGCCTCTACTAATGCTAATGCTAATGCTAATGCTAATGCTAAGCATTGAGCATGCTCAAACCATTCAAGGCTTTATACACCTCTATCAGATCACCTCGCTGGTGCCTAGTCTCCAGACACTGTAATTTGCAAAACTTAAGCCTTTCTTCGTAAGAGCACCCCTTTGTTCCATTCACTAATCTTGTTGCCCTTCTCTGTACTCGTTCCAGCAGCTCTACATCCTTCTTGAAATGAGGCCTCCAGACCTGTATACAGTACTCTAGGTATGGCCTGACCATAGCCTTATACAAGGGAATAATCACCTCCTTATCCCTGCTAGAAAAATTCCTATATATCATTGACAATACACCATGAGCTACTCTTGCAGCCCGTCTGCACTGCTCAGAGAACGTCATATCTGCCTGCACAACCACCCCCAGGTCCCTTTCACTCTCTACCACTGTCAGTGTAGTACTACAGAGTTGATTCATTGCTCTGGGGTTGCTGTTTCCAATGTGTAGTACTTTACATTTGTCAATGTTAAACTTCATTTGCCACCTCTCAGCCCATCTGCTCAACCTTTCCAGATCCTGTTGCAGCAGCATTGTGTCAGTAGTGTCCTCTGACAACCTGCCTACCTTTGTATCGGCTGCAAACTTCGACATTAAGCTTGATATACCATCATCAATATCATTTATAAATACAGAAAACAATAATGGACCCAACACTGAGCCCTGAGGGACTCCACTAATAACATTAGTCCACGACGAGCAGTGTCCATTGATTACCACTCTCTGTCTTCTCCCCCTCAGCCACCCCTTTATCCACAGCAGCAATTTGCCTCCAATGTCACACTGCTCCAATTTGTGCAGCAGTCTTCCATGTGCAACAGTATCAAAAGCCTTTCTAAGATCAAAGTTATTCCCTGCATCCAGTTCTTTTGTGACTGCATCATAGTATCCAATCAAATTGGTCAGGCAAGACTTCCCCTTAACAAAACCATGCTGTGTCCGAGCTATAGCCGACCGGGCTAGCCGAGTGGGTAAAGTACCTACCCGGCAACCCAAAGGTCGCGGGTTCGATTCTCGCCTCGGGCTTGGATCAAAGTACCGGAAAAAACCTTGGGAGGTGCAATATGGCCACAGAAGCCGATGCGCCAACAACTACTAAATCAAAAAAAAAAAAAAAAAAAAAAAAAATCCGAGCTATAACTG
This sequence comes from Mastigoproctus giganteus, assembly GCF_048544385.1. Taxonomy (NCBI): domain Eukaryota; kingdom Metazoa; phylum Arthropoda; class Arachnida; order Uropygi; family Thelyphonidae; genus Mastigoproctus; species Mastigoproctus giganteus. Next base: position 162,438,079 of record NC_143583.1, on the reverse strand, counting down.
AAGTCTTGTCTAAACGATCCTGCAGTGCTTCTTTAACTAGTGTCTCCATTAATTTTCCTGGAACAGAAGTTAAACTCACAGGTCTATAATTACTTGTGTCAGCCTTTGATCCTCCTTTGTGAATTGGGGTTACATTTGCACATCTGCAGTCTGTGGGTACCTCCCCTGAGTCCAAGTAAGCTCTCATAATTATGGCTAAGGGTTTGCTTACTTCCTCTGCTTCCTCCTTTAATATAACTGGATAGATCCCATCCACCCCGGGTGCCTTTCTTGTGTTTATCTGCAACAATTTCTCCTCCACTTTACTCTCAGTTATTACAAGATTCTCTAGATTACTGCTAGATTTGAATACACCTCTGACATTCCCCTCGCTAAATAACTCCTCATGTGTGAATGTCGATGCAAAATATTCGTTTAGTTTGTTAGCTACCTGAGCAGGATCATCAACAGTTGACCCATCGATATCAAGTGGACCAATCTGATTCAGCCCTTTCCTTCTAAAGTTTACATAAGTAAAGAACTCTTTGCTGTTTTTCTTTGCATCCCTTGCCAAAGATTTCTCGTAATCTGTCTTCGCTTGCCTAACCTCCTTTGTAACTTGGTTACAGATCAACTTGTATCTATCATAGGCTTCTGTGTCAAGTGTTAATTTGTATGTATCCCATACATGTTTCTTCTCTGCCATATGCCTCATTAGTTCATCTGACATCCATTTAGGCCTAAACCTTGAACAATATTTCTTAGTTGGTATGTAGAGCCTAGTAGCTTCCAAGATAAGTTTTTTGAATGCTTCCCATTTTGCATTTGCTGTTGGTAACATCATCAGTTGGTCCCACTGTATAGAATTTAAATATTGTCTCAGTCCATCGTAGTCGCCTTTACGAAAGCAATAACCCTTCCCTTTACCCCTAATGGTAGTTACCTCTTTGAGTAAATCCCACTTCAGAACACTGTGATCACTGCCACCTAGTGGTTCATTTATCTGCAGATTCTTTATGCATGAAGAATCACTGCTGATAATCAAATCAAGAGTATTCCTCCCTCTAGTTGCCTCCCGAACATGCTGATGTAGAAAACAATCATCCAATAAATCCACAAAAGCCTTGCTAGTGTGTGAGTGACCAGCCCCCAAATTCCAGTCAATATCTGGGAAATCAAAATCTCCCATTATAAGACTCTCTGATTTACTGGCCCACTCCATTTCCCTGTACAGTTTCTTTTTGATCTAACTAATTTTGATTTCCCAATGCTTATGTCACACCAAACTGACTCGACACTGCACTGTCCACTGGCTTCACTTCCTTGGATTTTATGTATTTCTTAACTAATAGCATAACCTCTCCTCCCTTCCTATCCTGTCTATCTTTCTGTAGACATTGTACTCCCCAAATTCCAGTTCTGCATTCCTTATATCTGTGTGACACCATGTCTCTGAAATCCCAACAATATCTGCCTTTGATGTTTTGAGCAATACCTCAAATTCATCAAATTTATTTACTAAACTCCTAGCATTGGTGTACACACAAGTATACATGCACCTATTTCTCTTCTTAGCTACCCTAACACAACCCATGTGTTTACTTGTACCGCAATGACTCCCAGCAGTCTCTGAAATGCCATTATATACTAAATATAATGGCATGTGAACAAGAAAGCAAGTGTATGAGCTCATGCAGCATCAGCCAAAAAAAAAAAAAAAATTTACAAAACAAATCCCACTAAATGTTTGTCTAGTTCCTCCTTAAATTTATTTAACCTATCAACTTCCACAACGACAGATGGAAGTTTGTTCCAGAAATTAAACACCCGCTGGCTAAAGGCAAATTTCCGCACATCTATTCTACATCTGTCTCTCCTTAATTTATGCCCCCTTAGGTTCGTAATCTGAACAAGTGGAAGAATTCCATCAGAATTCAGTGTGCTCAACCCATTCAAGGCAACTCAATCAGATCACCTCGCAGGTGCCTAGTCTCCAGCCGCCGCAATTTGCAGAACTTAAGCCTCTCTTGGTAAGAGGATTCCTTCATTCCCCTCACCAGTCTTGTTGCCCTTCTCTGTACACGCTCAAGCAAATCTACATCTTTCCTAAAATGAGGCCGCCAGACCTGTACGCAGTACTCAAGGCGTGGCCTGCCCATTGCCTTATACAGAGGGATAATCACCTCCTTTTCCCTGCTAGTAAAATTCCTGTATATCATTGACAAAACCCCATGACTTGCCCTGGCAGCCTGTCTGCATTGCTCAAAAAACTTTATATCTGACTACAGAATTACTCCCAGGTCTTTTTCATTTTCTGCCACCTTAAGTCTTTTTCATTTTCTACCACCCAGAGAAACGTACCACAGTGTTGGTACGTTTCTCTGGGGTTACGTCTACCCATATGCAGTACTTTGCATTTGTCAAGGTTAAACTTCAGATGCCACTTCTCAGCCCATCTGGCCAAATTTTCTAGTTCCTGTTGCAGTAGCACACTGCCATTATGTCATTAACAACCCTGCCAACCTTTGTATCTTCTGCAAACTTCCACACTAAGCCTGATATACCTTCATCAATATCATTGATAAATATACAAAACAACAGTGGACCCAACACCGAACCCTGTGGGACTCCACTAATTAGTTAGTTAGTTAGTTTTGGTTTTTAGGAGCATTAGCAACTAAGGCCATATTGCTCCGGGATATGCGGTGGTCATTCCCTGACCTTTCCGCATCCTCCGTATTTGGTGGTGACAGGCTCGAACCCGACTCCACTAATAACCTTAGTCCACGAAGAGCAGCACCCATTGATTAGAACCCTCTGTCTTCTCCCATTCAACCATCCTTTTATCCATTGTAGCAACTTACCCCTTAATACCATTCTGCTCCAATTTGTGCAGTAGTCTTCCATGCGCAACAGTATCAAAAGTTTTCCTGAAATCTAAGTATATGATATCAAAAATATTTTTTGCCTCCAGTTCCTTTATAACCACATCATAATCTCCAAAGAAATTTGTCAGACAAGACTTTCCCTTAACAAACCCATGCTGTGTCTGAATTATTGCTGCAGTCTTGTCTAGATGATCCTGCAATGCATCTTTAACCAGTGACTCCATTATTTTACCCGGAACAGAAGTTAAACTAACTGGTCTGTAATTACTCTTGTCACCCTTTGATCCTCCCCCTTTGTGAATTGGTGATACATTTGCACATCTCCAGTCCGTGGGAAACTCCCCTCAGTCCAAGGATGCTCTCATAATTATGGCTAAGGGTTTGCTTACTTCCTTTGCTGCCTCCTTTAATATAACTGGATAGATCCCATTCACCCCAGGTGTTTTTCTTATGTTTAACTTCAACAATTTCTCCTCTACTTTGTTCTCAGTTATTACAAAATCATTAAGCACCCTGTTACAATTTGATAACCTTGTGGCATTTTCAAACCCTAATAACTCCTCATGTGTGAATGTAGATGCAAAATACTCATTCAGTTTGTTTGCTATCTGAGCAGGATCATCAACAGTCGAACCATCGATGTCAAGTGGACCAATCAGATTCATCCCCTTCCTTTTAGAGTTTATATAAGTAAAGAAATCCTTGCTGTTTTTCTTAGCATCCTTTGCCAAATATTTCTCGTAATCCGCCTTCGCCTGCCTAACCTCCTTTGTGACTTGATTACAGACATTCATTTCTTTATTAAGGAATGAATTAAGTGAAATAGCTTTCACAAGGTATTCACAGCTAGAAAAACGGAGGTTGGCAAAAACTTATCGCGAATTCATTCCAAAAATGGGCTTAGGAATGAAACTAAAACCGTTATCTCCAGTAACGGTTTTAGTTTCAATTATTCCTGCCATCTGCGAATTTTACAGGACATATTGTACGATACTAATATAAATCATTAAAATGTTTATGGTTGTTTCTTACCTCAGTTATTTTGTTGAACTTGTAATATTTATCGTGCACATGCAGGGATATGCATAAGAACATCTTCTGTACATGGGATACTACCCCAGTCACAGTAATTTCTTTGTTGCAATCTCTGTTTAACCTTGGAAAACCAAATGCAATCAAATATGAGCCTTGTTGTTTCTGAATGAAGTTGAGGTAGTTTTTCGATTTTTTTGGAATAATCTTACAAATTAAATGTTATTTTTTATCCTAATTTTATGCGTTTAATGTAATAACAGAGTTAGTAATGAGGAAAGGAATTCAAAATGCAATAAATAGATAACCAGGGTTCTTCAAAAAAGAAGTAAAGCAGCTATAAAAAAAATCGCAGAAATGTAAATTGGCTTCTGTTATTTAGCTGTAGTTTGCCAAGAAGCAAATTACCGAAAACAATTTTGAATTTATTTAAATATAATGACATCATGTAAATATAAAATTCCCCTCCCCCCTTTTTTCTGGATGCTATTTTTCATAAATGTTTTCCAGATAACATCGATTTTTTAGCTTTTTTGCAGTTTTTATGAAGCAGTGGTTTATACTGCGAGATATATAGGATATAGTTGGTTAGTTAGTTTCAGGCGCATGAGCAACTTAGGCCACGTTGCACCGTATATAATATGTCTGTAAATTGCGTGTTACTCGATTTTAATTAAACTACGGTTCATAAGGGTATAAAGTGTAAACTGTATTTCTATGAAAAGCCGGTACAATGTAAACTTTATTAAATTGCAGTTATTTGTTATGTAAATTACGTTAGCACCAAAATATCAAATAAAACTCATTTCAGAAATGTATTGCAAAACTTTTGCCTCATTTTGTGCAGTTATTTACACAATTTCACTCACTGTTCTTCGGCCTCAACTGTCTATTATTTCTTCCCTGCAGAGATTTGCTGGGATAATTATCAAACCAAGGTTGAATGCAGCTAGACTGATTATAAATCTCTGGTAGCATTCCCCCTACCTTTTCTAATAGGTAAAAATTTATGGGAACGTTTAATCGTTCTGGAAGAGTTACAGGCATTCCCACTGCATCTGTTTCTAATGAGTTTCCTAGTGTCATTTTCTTTAGCTTTGATGTGTTGCTCATTTTCATCTATTTTTTCTTTTTTTATGTATGTTGCTCTCTGTTTCCTCTTACCACATGTTCCTTTTCCCCATTTTGTCTTTTTTCCTTTGATGTTGCGATGTTTAATTCTTTTTTAAATTGATTTTATTTATTATTTTTAATTCGTTTCCTGGTCATAATTTATGTACGTGTGTTTTTACTTACATTTCTGCTCTTAGACTGATAAGTTATGCCTTTATCTATTGAGATCTGACGACGTGTTCTATATTTTAATTTCGTTATTTTGGTTGTTATGCAACTCGCTGGTGCGCAAACTTGTTTCTGCAGCAACCCAAAATTAGCTGGCATATTTGTCGTGAACCCGGTTTTGAGTTTAATCTTATTATGCTTGTGCTTGAGGGTATTGCGTTGTTTGGGAAATTGTGTGAATGTTTATTTGTTTGTTTAAATATAGTGAAGTCTGTATTTAAATTCTATAGAAATTTAAATATTTTGTTACTGGTATAAAAACTGTTTAGTTATTTTTGTTTTCAAAGATTCTGCGGTGAGAAATTTAATAAATATAGTATATTGATCTGGGCATGTGCTATTTGAAGATCATTGAATATAACTACGAATATGTTTCTTGTACTTATTATGAGATTTTTCCACTAGCTAACACAGTCTACATGAAGCACATCTCTAATTTTTTTTTTTTTGATTAATTATAACCGACAGCTAACACCAATAAAATTTTATGTCATTCATAAATCAGTGAAATATTTAGTACTATTATACATATATGAAGCAACCCTTCTAGCTTTTCATAATTTATTCCGTGTTGGTCACGTTTCTATTTCATTCGAGTGGAAGAGAAATAGCCAGACGAATTATATATTTTAATTTGGCTGATGATCAAGATTTTAATTAATAAAGTAATAAATGAATTATGAGCCTGTTTAAAAACAACGAAGTTTTCACCTATGAAACTATTTAATGAAAAGCTGTAGCTACGCAGTGTCGCTTGGTCCATTGGTCCAGGGGACCATTTCAACGGATGTAATAACGAAGTAACATTTTGGTAGTGTTCAACAGGGAAAAAAAAACAACAAAAAAAAAAAAAAAACGTACAATTAGATTTACGTGATGATGAGCAGATAGCACCATCGTACAACATGGATGCTTTCGTCTTCCAACCTGATGCTTCAAGGTAACAGGTTGGGAGGCGAAAGAACGGCAGGTGCATTTCTTTGTGTGTACTAGGCGTCTTCTAAAATACCTCCGAAGTAAGGTGTCTGACCTTTCGTTGTGGCTTAAGCAGTGCCCGCGAAGGCTAGAACGGCAGAGAGATGACTGTTGAACCTGTCGGACAAGTAGGGAGGCCGAAGGGGAATTTGAAGAACCTGTGTGCAGAAGGGCAGGTTAATGGGAGCCTCTCGCTCCGCTCCGAGTATGGAATCGCGCTGGCTTCAGAGAAATGTTCCCGCCTTTGATTTACTGCGGCATTATTTGTCTAAACAGCAGTGTTCGCGCGAGTATGTCTGTATGTCTCAGAATGTTACGTAAATATCTCTGAAGGAATTTGTTCCCAGAAAGAACAATTACAATATGCCTCATCCTGCTGATCGCACGTTTCCACCTAAATGCAAAGAAAAGAAAAGAATAAACTTGTTCCTTAAAATGTCACACTCAACCCCTGTACAATTTACAATCGCCAGAATGGACATTTGTCTAGAAATGACAGTTTGCGTAGAATTGTTTGGTTGCGAATGCTAAAGTTGATGGGGGGGGGGGAAGCTATATTCTGAAAAACAAGTGATATAGGCGGGCGGTCCATGATTTTCTAAAGAGGAGGACTAAATTAGGGGACTAAGCACCATCACGTAGGTGAAAAAAACAAAAATTAAATACAGTAGTTTGATAAGGTGGACTGTAACCCATTTAGCTCTACCTGGGACTGCCCTCCCCTCCTTTTTTTAGTACTGTATTAGTATTAGTAACGGCCACATGGTGGAAGGAAGCCTATGGCTTATGCTGCACCATCCAAAAAATAATAATAATAAAAAAAATAAATAAATAAAATAATAATAAAAAATAAATAAATAAAATAATAATAAAAAATAAATAAATAAATTTATTTCTCTTTTCTTTCTTTGGATGAGCAGTTGGATCGACAATAATATTTAGGCAGGTAATAGGTATTCCTTTCCTAGTGTAATAGCAGAGACCTTTATTAACAACGTGAAGGTCAGCGGGTAAAGTGACTGCAATAGCTTGTAGCGTCGGTGTGGAGACTGTACGGCATGTTCCAAGCAATGCCAAGAGAAAAGACCTTTGTATAGTTTCCAGCTGAGATTTTACAGTAAGAAGGCTGGCCCTTTAAAACCAAATACAGGAGGCATATGATAGAATTGGATAAAGACGGTACGATAAAAGATACGGAGAATATTGTTTTTTTATCCCACATTCTCTCCTAGAAATTCTGAAGAGCATTGATGTAAAGTTCTTAATCTCTTTAGAGAGATGCTGTAAGTGTGAAGAGAAGAATAGACGGTATCTAGGAGAACACCAAGGTGTTTGTGTATGGGCACTAGAGGAAGCGAATTTCCTTGATATTTTATTACTGGAGGCCTACTATAATTTAGTCGTCCCTTAAAGATCATAATTTTTGTTTTTGTCACTGAAACGGTGAGCTTGTTTTAAGTGGCCCAGTCGGATAGTTTGGAGAGAATATTATTTGCAGAAGTTTCCAGATCCCTTCTGGATTTTCCGTAGACAAGAATGGATAAGTCATCGGCGTAAGCTATTGTATTTTCCTTGCAACCATGTACATGTATATAAATTGCCTTGGTTATAAGACATGTAGACATACACAGTAATAATAATAATAATAATAATAATAATAATAATAATAAGCGAGTTAAAATACTACAAAACATTATCTAGACATTTACCATTAACAGACTTGAACTTTTATTTAAAAACAGAATCCATTCTTCGGTTTTTATTTGTTGAAAATAGATTAATAACTTTTTCATTCAAGTTTGGTGCACTGTTGACCAAGCTTTTCTGTATTGAAAGCATTGCTTGAGCATTTAGCCTTTCCTGATTCATTGTGCTCCTTAAAGATGTTTTTATTCTTTTTAATGTCGAATGGCAGCGTTCGAGCTCTGAAGTAGTCATCGGAATGGTCAAAAGAACTTTTATGAGTTTTGCAAGTTCACCAAGCACTTCAGCTAGATTATTTCTGAGATAAATTTCAGCAAGTCAGTTAATTTGCAATAATTGTGTAGATTCATGTCTGCTATAGAAAACTTGTAATTCCGCAAGACGTTTTTCTCTTTCAATCATGGGATATGCCTCTCCCGTACCTCTTCCATGGGCATTTTCGTACGAAAAATAACAAAGTTCTCCTTATTAAACAATTTAGCAGCAATTAATTGCTTTTTAAAAGAATATCTCTCACCTATGTCAACACGTATATAGTCGCATACTTCCTTCTCTTGAATCATGAGTGTTTTTGAGGGATTTTCACAGTACATTGAATTCCTGATTTTTAGAATGGCATTCTTAAAGTTTCCTATCTATTTATGTATTTTAAGTGCCTCAATTTCTCGAGATTGCATTTGATTATAAATAAACTTCCTCAGGCATTATCTGATGGAAAATTTCTAATCAGAACTCGAATTTTTCATTACTCAAGATGTGCAAAATTCCAGTTGTTTCTGAAATCGTCTTATCTGCGTTTTCTGTCGCTTGTAGTTCCTCCATGCACTTTTTTAAACTTTCACCACGCTCATTTTTAGTGCCAAGACCAAACCTACCACATTCCGGACTAGAAGAAACTGACTTGCCTACTTTTGCATTAAAATCACCCACGAGTATCAAAACATTCTTTTTTGGGACCAGATCAAGAGCTGACTGGTGATTTTAATAACAAACGTCCATATCTTCATCTGTGGATGTTGATGTCGGTGCATATGCAACTAAAACTGTGAGATTTACTGGCTGGCTCTGAAGTCTAACCGGCATCATTCTGCTATTAATAGGATTGTATCCAAGAAGAGACCGTGAACATTCCTTATTCAAAATGACAGCGACACCATGTTCTTTTACTTGGTCACTTCCAGAACATTGCAAGGCTGTAAATCTTGAATGGCAGTCCTTAAAGTGTTCATAAATAACACAATCATAGAAAATGATTCCATGTTTCCTCACTAGAAAAGTAACATAAAGGATCTAATACTAAATTAAAATAATGTAATTTAGAGTTAAACGAGCCGTGGCCCGTATTAAAATATGAAAAGTTTTTTTTTTAAAATTATACTTAGCCGCTTTATTGACTTAATTGTTAGATTAAATTATTTTCTATAAGTAGCTTATAGACCTAGTCAAGCTCCGTGATTTACTTTGAATTTAGATAGCGCGATTTCAAAAGTAAATAATACCTCGTGTCCGTAGATTAACCGTTCGTAACTTGCCGCCATTGTTATACGATACCACGTGTGCTAGCGTAAGGTTTAACAGAAAACTAGGTAACGAGTATAGTAGTATCAATTAATCAGTAAAATTTATTAATCTTATTAAATTTCATTGTACTTTTTTAACTAAATAAATATAGCGATCTAGTTATTACAAACGTAACATCATAAATTAATACATATAAGTTGACATGGGATAAGAAAGTCATATAACGTAACTCGGAGATAATATTCGATACCGAAATACATATATATAGTGTTATAACTGCATTGTGATATAGGTTTAGGGTTATATTTTGTATTGGAATTTTATTGAACTTGAATAGAAATCATGACTCAGACCAGAACAGCAAAGCAAAAGGCTCAAACTAGTGGAAGTGCTGTGGCTCAGGGAAGAACTGAGGGCGGGCGGTTGTCCGTTGAATCACAGTCTATTGAAATGCACTGCTTGTTTGATGTTTGTGGAGCATCAGGAATGGGACATGATATTGCCAAGGAGAATGTCTATGTGTGTGCGCGATGTAAGGAGTGCGAGGAAATCAGGCGCCAACTCGGCATTGTTATGGGCTTATGTGAGAGCTTGAAGGACAGGGTGGATGCCCTCGAAGGATTTAAATTGAGGGGCCCATCAAGCTCTCAGCTGCCCACATCAATGCCAGAGCTTGCACTTGAACATCACGCAACACAGCGGCAACCCCCAAGGCAGAATGCGCTGGTCCCAAAGGAACTAGTTGTTGTAGGTGACTCTATTGTCAGGGAAACGCGGAACATATTGTGCAAAAAAGGATAGATGGAACAGGACCAGGGTATGTCTGCCAGGGGCAAAGATTGATGACGTTGTAGGGCAGATATCATCTTTTAAGGGCACAAAGAGTGATATTGTTGTACACGTTGGCACTAATGATATTAAGAGTAGGAGACCGGCAGAATTACTTAACAAGTACAAGACAACGCTGAAAAAAAGCCGTGAGTTAAGAGTTGAATTTCAAAGTGTCTGCAATTCTGCCCTGGAGAGATTGTGCAAGGCTCAAGGGGTAGAATTTTTTTCAGCCTGGTCTGTTCTTGTTAACAAGAGAGACTGCTTCTACAGGGATGGGATACACTTAAATGGAAAGGGTGCAAGAATATTTGCTGATGCTATCCAGGCAGAGTTAGGTGGGTCGGAAAACTGCTATCTTTGGGGGGGGATACACGGACTAATAGATTAACAGTAACCGCTGGCAGAGGTAAAAAGTGATTCTTGCACTACTTCTATTGAAATGCAATTGAGCAGCAGCCTGGAAAGCAAGACAATGGTAATTTCCAGGACTGCTGGGAGTCATAGTGGAACAAGTAAATACATGGGCTGTGTTAGGGTAACTAAGAGTAGAAACAGGTGCATGTATACTTGCATGTACACTGATGCTAGGAGTATTGTTAATAAATTCGATGAGCTTGAAGTGCTAGTCAAGAATCAAAGGCAGATATTGTTGGGATATCAGAGATATGGTGTCACACAGACATTAGCAGTGCAGAACTGGAATTTGGGGAGTACAATGTGTCCAGAAAGGATAGACAGGACAGGAAGGGAGTAGGGGTTATGCTGTTAGGTAAGAAACACATAAAATCTAAGAAAATGCATCCAATTGATATGGGTGGACAATGCAATGTCGAGTCTGTTTGGTGTGACAAAACACTGGGAAAGGAAAAATGAGAGTAGGTGTGTGTTATAGGCCTAATGAATCTGATGAGTATAATGAGCAATTGTGCAGAGAAATAGAGTGGGCCAGTAAATTAGAGTGTCTTATAATGGGGGATTTTAATTTCTCGGATATTGACTGGAATTTGTGGGTTGGTCACTCACACACTAGCAAGGCTTTTGTGTATTTATTGGATGATTGTTTTCTACAGCAGCATCTTCGGGAGGCAACTAGAGAGAGTAATACTCTTGATCTGATTATCAGTAGTGATTCTCCATGTATCAAGAATCTGCAGATAAAGGAACCACTAAGTGCCGTGGTAACTACCATCAAGGGTAAAGGGAAGGGTTTTTGCTTTCGTAAAGGTGATTATGGTGGTCTGAGACAGTATTTAAATTCTATACGGTGGAACCAAGTGATGATGTTACCAACAGCAAATTCAAAATGGGAAGCATTCAAAAAATTAATCGTGGAAGCTACTAGGCTTTTTACACCAACTAAGAAATATTGTTCAAGATTTAAGCCTAAATGGAATTAGACATGTGACAGAGAAGAAAAATGCATGGGATACATATAAATTAACATGTAACGCAGAAGCCTATGATAGATATAAGCTGGTCTGAAACCAAGTTACAAAGGAGGTTAGGCAGGCGAAGACAGATTACGAGAAATCTTTTGCAAAGGATGCAAAGAAAAACAGCAAAGAGTTCTTTACTTATGTAAACTCTAGAAGGAAGTGGATGAATCAGATTGGTGCACTTTATATCGCTGGTTCAACTATTGATGATCCTGATCAGGTAGCTAACAAACTAAATGAATATTTTTCATCGACATTCACACATGAGTTATTCAGGGAGGGGAATGCCAGACTTACTGCTTACTGCTCTGGCAGTAAGCAGTAAGACAACAAACAGACTTACTGCTCTGGCAGTAAGCTAGATAATTTTGTAATAACTGAAAGTAAAGTGGAGGAGAAATTGTTGAAGATAAACATAAGAAAGGCACCTGGGGTGGATGGAATCTATCCAGTTATATTAAAGGAGGCGGCAAAGGAAATAAGCAAACCCTTAGCCATAATTATGAGAGCTTCCATGGACTCAGGGGAGATATTCATGGACTGGAGATGTGCAAATGTAACCTAATCCACAAAGGAGGGACAAAGGGAGACACAGGTAATTACAGACCTGTTTGTTTAACTTCTGTTCCAAGGAAATTAATGGAGGCTCTGGTTAAAGAAGCATTGCAGGATCATCTAGACAAGACTTCAGTTATAGATCGGACACAGCATGGTTTTGTTAAGGGGAAGTCTTGCCTGACCAATTTGATTGGATACTATGATGCAGTCACAAAAGAACTGGATGCAGGGAATAACTTTGATATTATATACTTGGATCTTAGAAAAGCCTTTGATACTGTTGCACATGGAAGACTGCCGCACAAATTGGAGCAGTGTGGCGTTGGAGGCAAATTTCTGCTATGGATAAAGGGATGGTTGAGTGGGAGAAGACGGAGAGTGGTAATCAATGGACACTGCTCTTCGTGGACTAATGTTATTAGTGAAGTCCCTCAGGGTTCAGTGTTGGGTCCATTGTTGTTTTCTGTATTTATATATGATATTCATGATGGTATATCAGGCTTAATGTCCAAGTTTTCAGACGATACCACGGTTGGCAGGGTTGTTAATGACACTAATGACAGTACACTGCTGCAACAGGATCTAGAAAAGTTGAGCAGATGGGCTGAGAGGTGGCAAATGAAGTTTAACATTGACAGATGTAAAGTACTAACTATGGGAAGCAGTAATCCCAGAGTAACGTATCAACTCTGTGGTACCACACTGACAGTGGTAGAGAATGAAGAGGACCTGGGGGTAATTGCACTTGTGTCGAACAGTTGAGAAAATAGTGTCAAGGTTTTTGCCATTCCCATGCCTAATCTGCCCAAATGTCACCACCAGAAATTCTCAATACAATTTCATTATCAGGTTCTGATTATGTATTCTGATGGTGACCGTTCCCTGTAAGAAAAAGCATTTTCTTCATACATAAATCTGCAGCAGAGGTCCTGGGATCAAGACCCCAAGCTAAAATTTAAAATGACGTCCCTACTTTCAGCGGGATATAATTTTATTTACTAAAATGAACACACACACACAGAGTATGAGGTTCATTTTCTCAGGAAGGTTCACTTGTCTACTACAGAAAAAAAAAGATATTATTTTCTAATAAGAGCAATATTTATACTTCTGCACCATGTGCACATTTAGTTCACTTAAATGAAATACGAAAAGTTGCAACTGCTCAATAAAATTAAATGGAAAGGCACAATTGGCTACTTTGCGAGGGCCTGAAGATTCTCTGTGTTGTGGGATCAGCAATGTTCACAACCTCTTAGGGAACAAAAAAAAAAAAAAGGTGGCAGTTATGAAGTATTGTTGAATATATGTTCACAACAGATTTAAAAAATTAGGATTTGAGATGAGCTAGGATTAATATTCTTTTGTTTGCTCCACCTTAATTTATTTTTGCCCATATAAAAAAAAGTAAATTGTTATTTGGATAACGTAGCCAGAGGTCAGTGTACGAATGGAGGATTCTTGCACCGCTTGTTCGAATCCAAATGAATAGCCCTAAAGGCGTTAATGTTTTTGTAGTATATCATTTGAGTCGCTGATCCTACTTGTCCGATCCAGCGTATAAACAAAAATTATTTATTTATTAAATTTTGAATGAAATTTATAAAATAAGGAAAAGCATCAGTTTAGTAAAGGTTGTGGATTTATTATTTCAATGCAGGAATTGATCAGAGTCTCGAAACAGCTATTACGAATAACGAATTCACGTTTTTTTTTTTTTTTTTTGGAGATGCTTATTTGCATTAATATGATATTAACAGTTTACACGAACTCGTGAATAAGTGTCGTCTTGTCGTCAACTTTCGACTTTGCATAAATGCAAAGTCGAAAGTTGTTCTCTCTCGCTGGAGAGATCAAGGTGTCTTCAAGCCAAAAACTGAATAGAAATGCGTGCCATTTTCAATTTAAGGAAAGACTACTTTTCCCAATTTGTAGCAAATCCTTCCATGATACAAAAAAAAAAAAAAAATAAATAAATAAATAAATAAAAACAATAAAAAAAATAATAAAAAATAAATAATATATACTGTATATATATTTATATATATATATATGTATAATAAATAAAATAATAATTAAAATAAAAAATAAAAAAGGATGTCAATATTGAAAGATCATAAACGGATAACACAGAACAAAAATCCCGTTTTACAAGTTTCAGCTTGTAGGCCTGTGTTATGCAACTGCCAGTGACAGGTCTGCAGTCTCTCTCTTTTATTAATATATTCGAGAAAAGCTTAAAACTATTGAAAATTTTGCATAAATACCTACCAATAACAAGAAAAAAAAATGTATGAAAAATAAATTTGAGCAAAACACTGTAATAATGCAAATGAATTAATCATATGCAGTTTAAATATTTAAATAATAAATATTTAAAACTTAATACTGTATATGTAACATTAAACAATATTTAAAAATATTAGTTTTTTTATATGATCATAGAAATTTATTGGATAACCGGCTAAATCTCTATTATTATTATTATTATTATTATTATTATTTATTTTTTTTTTTTGCTTCTGCTTAAATCGCTAACAGTGATTTGATTTGTACGCGACTGGTTTTGCTTTGAAAATCATTAATCTACCTGAGAAACATGTGGTTTCGGTAGCATACGCAAGTACTGAAATGCAAAAAATGGCTCTTATGTATATAGAACGTACATCTGACATAGAACCACGAATCTAGTGGCCGCATTAGCTCAAGTTTCAATGAAGGCCGTAACCTCCCTATTGCGAGTGTCCAATGTGTGCATCCTTTTTCTGTAACTCTGATCAAATAACAGGACGCTACTACTGGGTCAGTACAGTGGTTAAATAGATGCTCTATTTTCTCCTCCTCTACTCCTAATGTAAATTGCAGATGGGTGTCTCTATTTTAAGAAAGACAAGACGACTTCGATTAGTCCTAGAGCGGATGGCAAAATTAACAGAACCAGTGAAAAGCGGGGAAATGGCGGGGAGGGTGGTATAAAGAAGAGGTCTACTGGCGGTCGCACTGTTACGGAAGACATCAATTGAGAAACAGAGAAAACAAGAACAGTGAAACTACTGAAATCTCAGAAGAAGAGGGAGAAAAGGAAGGAAATAAGTGACTATTAATTCGGGAGAACTAATGACGGAAGGGAGTTAAAGAGGAAGAAAGCTAGAAATAGTGTTATTGCTTAATTCTCTTATTTAGTAAGGTACCAAGGATGACTTGCAATATACAGTATATACTGTAAGCATAATAAGGGCTGTTTTTGGTAGTAATATGAGCTGCCATCTATCGACGAATTCTAAACTTAAACTAAATTAAATTTATTGTCTCCAACATTTAAGGGAACTGGCCAGTGGCGCATAGTGACATGGTGTATGGCAGGGGTGGCCAACTTAATTTGTGATACGATCTACTTTTTTTCTTCTCAAGAATTTCATTGCACATAGTTAAAAAAGTTAACAACACATATTGAAAAATGTTGTTTATAAATTTTAAAATTAAATACAATTCAGAATTCTTGTTTTGAATATCTATTACCTATTTAAATTACCTATCATACCTATTAAAATTTTTAATTTATGTGACGTTTGTGTCTTAATGTCATCTGCCAAGCTTTCAAAGTCGGAGATATATTGTGATAAGGCCAACTGTAAAGAATCTTCCGTATGCAAGTCCGTAAGAGTAGAGCGATTCTTCTTCTGTTTGTTTCAAATACGGCAAAAATATTTCCAAAAGTCTTTTTCTGATTATCTGGCTTTTAGGAAGACATCGTTTCGCAATGTAATAATTTCATTTTCAAGCAATATTTTCCTCATGTGAAAAATCTCGGCGATTTTTTTCTGCAATTTCTGGATAAGAAATATATTGAACTCCAATTGTTTTAAAATCGCTGAATCTGGTTTCAAAATCATTCACAACTTTCTCAATTTCAGAAACGTATTTCTCACTATTAAATTCAAAAACAGGATATTTTTGCAAATGACCTTGCATGCAAAATGATGGAATTTTTTTTCTTTTAGATCCTTAGCCATTGCCAAAAATTGATATTTATATGCAGAAATACTACTAATCATGTCACCCACATTTTTATTTTTTCCTTGTAATTCCAAATTGCTTGTAATTCATCGAGTTGCATTTTGAAAAGTCTCCTTTGAAGAGATTGTCCTCTGATGGAATTCACGATTTTGAAAGCTATGTCTATAACACTTTTAGTATTCAATCTTTTTCTGGCTAACACTTGTTGGCGGATGATACAGTGGGAACTCTAAAAATCTGGGAATTCATTATCCTTTTGGCACAATGCGATGAATCCGTTAAGATTCTCTGCAATTGCTTTAGTTCCATCCGTTGTTATTGATATGAGCTTAAATAGTGGTAATTTAATTTTTTTCAATAAAATTTTTGAATTCGTTAAATATATCAAGACCTCTAGTTCTTTCTTTTAACGAAACCATACCCAGCAGTTCTTCTCTAGTGGCAGAATCATCGAAAACCATACGAATGAAAACGAGCAATTGAGCTGTATCATTGACATCTGTAGATTCATCCAGTTGTAAAGAAAAAGACACACAATTAGCAATATCAGCACGCAAATGTTCGCTCTCATTTTTACTCATTTTTTCGATGCGTCGCATTACAGTATTTCGAGATAATTGCAGATCGTGAAGAGCACTTTTAATTTCATTTTTTGATCTTAAAATTTTCAAAAAGGGAATCTGTTATTTCTAAAAATGCGTCTTTGATGAATTGACCATCAGAAAATGGTTTGCATTTTTTTTGCAAGAAGATGACTCTGTGGGGGGTGGTTAGTGGATGTTAATACTTTTTTTTTTTTATTATTATTTATTTATTTAATAATAAACCACGTTAACCTTCCAGACCCACCTCTTTTAACTTTGTATTTCTCAATTAAATTTCCCCCTTAATTTACCCCCCTCCACGTTAACACCTGACTTGTATACTGCACAGAAGATCACAGATTCTGGGGGAATAATAGTTCGTGTATGTCTCCTCTGGACTGGCTGAGTATTCAGAATGACTCAATACTACACATGATAAACATATACAAATTTGTTTATTTCACAGTATATACATTAAAGAATTGTATCATACAACATCAATTGGTATAATGTTAATTACTGGCATTATATGTGTGTTAAGATGTAAAATTAATCGCAATTGATATATTATGTCGCTTCGTGTCTTTCTGCCTTTTCTCCTTCTGGTTTAGGTTACATCTCATAACATTACTTTACTTTCTAACAGTTAAACTTCCCAACTGGAATTACAGCAGTGAGCTTAACACCACTATGGATATTGTCCTAGATTTATAAATCCCCGCTATAATCTTTCTTTAATTTATCCCTTCCAAAATAATTCAATCTTAATATCTTGTAACGTTTCATGTACATAGACCACCTTTACATCTTAACTTAGAACATACCAGTCTCGAGTACATGTATCTAAATCTTC
This sequence comes from Mastigoproctus giganteus, assembly GCF_048544385.1. Taxonomy (NCBI): domain Eukaryota; kingdom Metazoa; phylum Arthropoda; class Arachnida; order Uropygi; family Thelyphonidae; genus Mastigoproctus; species Mastigoproctus giganteus. The sequence continues at coordinate 162,420,360 of NC_143583.1, read as the reverse complement.
CTTGCTTAATAAACTTATCTTTGTGATGAAGTACATACATCTATATCTTATGAACCCTTTCCTTCCTTTTATGCTAGACAATACCAAATCTACTATCAACTAAATAGACATTTTTCTAAAGTCCTTCCCCTCAAATCTAGCTTAAAATTATTATCTCGTACTTACATAATAACTTAGGGAATCACCCTTTACACAACCTTTTCTCAGTTCAGGGGCGACCATCATCAACAGCATAGGGCATCATCAGGCTCCAACTGGAATTATTCATCGGCAAAGGAACTGCTGCTCATCTACAGGGATTCTCCTACGTTCAGGAACTCGCTCTTCTTTCCATACGGCTATTAAATAAGTTGCTCCGGCCTGCTTTTTGGGCGTCTGATCAGTTCGACGAAACTGGGAAGCATAATAGAATTATCAGGACTCTTCTTACTGCTTTATCAAGAAGCCTGGCTATGTAGCTCTTCCTTATCTTTCTATACCGAGGCTTTTCGATCCTTTTTACTCAGCTCCAGTATATGTGTTTCCATCTTTCATCGGTTATCTCCTTCCTATTTCAACAACTCTTAAACAGCAACTCCCACAACTCATTTCTCTGTCCGCTACTTTCTGGCGATTCTCCCGGCACTTCTCGGGATTTCTTTCCAGCTGCACATCACTCAGGCATCTCCACGGGAACTCTCAAAAACTTCCAAACTGCCAAAACTCACAACTCTCCCACAAAAAAACCTCCCCTTCCCTGTCTTGCATCTCCTTTTTGTTTCAGCCGCTCATTCTATTTTGATCCAATCGTCGTTCGTTCTTCATCATCTCATTATTCTCATTCGCTCTCTCCCACTTCTTCCGTTTTTCTTGGCCCTTCCCTCTCCTGGGGTAACTTCCTGTTCACGAAATTTCCAGAAACTTCGATGAACTACTGGGCGTCTAGAAATTTCTAGATTTTCCTTGTGATCATTCCCGATTCACTTACCGCTATTAGTCCACTCTGTTTTTTCTCTACCGCTCCTTGAAATTAATAAGTGCTCAAGGAGTCGGTCTGTTTCATCTAGCGGCTAGCCATACCACATAGTGTATATCGCCTCCAGGGTTTCCTTCACCCTCTTAGTTCTTAAAATCTTCCTCTCCACAAGGGGGAGTCGGTTCCCTTGTTCTTTTCTTCCAAAGAGCTGCTCACTTTCTGTTTATGCGACCATGAACTGGCCTTACGGTGCTCCCTTTGTACTAGTGTTCCAGTGCTCCCATTGTCTTGTGTACCGTCCTGCTACTCCCCGTTGTTACGTTAATCCTCCCCTACTTGACTGTATGGTACAGAGCGATCGCAATCTAAGCTGAAAATCATCCTATGTAAATAATATTATTTAATATATACATATTTTTTCTTGTTATGTTATAATATTTATAACATAACATTCGCTAGGATAAGTGTAAGAATTTTGTTCTTACAACTCACTTGAAATGATGCTACAGTTACTGCTTTAGATTGTAAATTAGGTGTCACGAATAAATTGTGTTGTGCGAATAATCTGGATTTAAGTTATTTTAATTTATTATTTCTAGGTCACTATTAGGAGAAAAATCCTATTGTTGTTTACCATGGAGTGTGCTGAAGTGCCTTTCTAAATTTCCTTTTTTGGGTATAGCCACGGAAGCATTGCAAATCAAACAATATGTTTCTTTTATCATTAAATGATACGTTTTACTCTGATGAAAATGATACTTTTTACTCACTTTCGCAGTATTCATTTTAAATCAAATGGTATTAAATTAACGTATAAATACTGTCCAGTTATTAATATTAAGTAAGCTAAATAAGAATTCGACACACACTATGATGTTCACAACGTAACTGCGCGAATTTTCACAAGACAAGCCTAGCGGCTGAGCGGCGACAAGCGTAGTCATGTGGTTCAACGGATTTTAATAAGCGTATGCAGTGGGGCTCATAATAATAACATTTAGATTTTGACTAATCTATTTTATATATATATTTAAAATTCGTCCTGATCGAATGAAATTAAAGCCGCGATCGACTTGTTGGCCACCCCTGGTGTATGGAATGTAGCTACCCCATGACTCCGATCTTAAGGAGGGACACAAATAAAAAGAAAAAAATGAGAAAGTTACAATAAAAATAAATAAAATTACTACGTTGCATCTGGCCCAGTAAAACATTCTGGGATGATATGCCACTGTGACTGAAAAAAAAAAAAAAAAAAATAAATAATAAATAATAATAAGTAAATAAATAAATAATAAATAAAATAAAATAAATAATAATAATGTAATAATAAATAAAAACTGCGATGGAGGAAACTATTTAAAAGTGCACCCTTTTGCTTCCTAGGCAACAATTATCATATTATAAACTATGCGCAAATTAAGTAAAATTCCATACTTTTTTCGTCCCTTCCAGCTATGCGTCTAACTCAAACACCTCGTTGTGACATTCTCGTCCCGACACCGAAGAACCAATAATTAAGCATATTGTACCACCATGCTTTTAAAAGTATTGGTGTAAACTAAATGTAGGTTTGCGGACCCTCCAAATTGTGTCGCGGACACAATTTCGACGTTTGGAGATCACCGAGCTAGAATATAAAAATTTTATTCTATTCTACAATAAAATTTTGGTAAATGTTTTTAACATAGTTATAGCAAAAGGTTTGATAAAACGAATTTTAGGAAGCTTTTTGATGAAATCCGTTATCCTGAGTTTGATAAATTTATTACAAAAATTGTTCCTATATTTACAATTTGTTTTTTAATACTACAATTTTTAACTGAAAAAAAAAAATAAATAAAAGGCAGGTTTAAAACAGTCAAAACAGTGTCCTAAACTTGATTATTTTACTAAATAATAAATTCACTTCTTTCAAAAGGACAAAATCATTCAACGTACCTGATTAAAAATTAACGAAATGCATTTCAGACGCTTAATCCTCTCAGAGTCTCATTGAAATGAAGTACAAATAACTGCTTGTGACTTCACTCTTTCGGATTGCAAGGCTCGGTAAAATGATTTTCATTTTTACCGAGCCTTGCAATCCGGTCAAAATGGTAAATCACACAAAGTTCGTCAATAATTTTATGTTAACAGAATTTTATGTTAATTTTATGTTATGTTTTCTTTTTCTAATAGAAAAAGAAATTAAATGCTTTTATAATCAGACAGTATATTTGTAGAAACGTATTAAACTGTATTGCTTTCTGCGACTGACAATTATTTCAGAACACTGAGTAATGGAGAAAATAAAATGTTATGAAGATGGTTGGTTTATTCTGTAAGCAGCAACCTGCTTTACCCTGCTATTTTGAAATTTTGTCATTCGAATAAAATTCATTTTAAACGATTCAGGGTTTCCGCAATGGATCTCAGCATGATAACTCTGTTGTACGAGTACAAACAATAGATTGTAATGGTATAGTAACTGCCAAGGCAAGAAATTTTTGCGCCAGGAGAAAAACTAAACAAATACCACTCCCAAAATTTATTATAAAAACAACAAATAGCAGTAGCGTATTGCATTTATTATTACAGTACTTGTAAAAACATGCTTTCTGTTCTAGTGTGTCATCTTCCCTAAGCGTGCCAATAATTTAGTATTAGCCATATAGGACGCAAAGAAAGGTTTTGCTGCAAAGAGGTTTTTGCTGCATCAGCCAAAAACAAACAAACAAACAAACAAAAAAAAAAAAAAGAAGTCAAAACTGCTGAAACTTTGGGGAGGATTTTTCATAAATGGGGTGAGGAGAAAACACGAGTAATCTGCTAAAATGTTTGTGCTATTCTTTCCATCTCTTTTATATCTTAATGGAATCGTTCACCCTGTTGTCGCTAACGGTTTTGCTCCCTTACTCGGAGATTTGTTGAAGTGCAAGAAACAACCCTGTAAGTTCCTAATTTTTCAACTTTATTGAGCATATTTTCAATGATACTTTTATAATTGACTTCTTTCTTGTTTCCTAAGGAGTTGTGAATAGTCTGAAGTCAAACCATGCTTCTTTTTCAGATGTAGTCATCATTCCTTCAGATTATTCACCGAACGTTAACTTTCTTATCTGTGGCCATACGAAATGGCCTCTTTGAATTTACCATAAATATGGAATATAAACTTGGAAATTGGTTGGGAACACATTTAAAAAATCCTTTACACCATCCTTTAAGAAATAACCTGTTTCATTAACGAAACAGGCCTACGCGCTCTGGATTCATTGAGGAATTTTATTGTAGCTTAAACTGCTTTATTTGTACGCTCTGTGTTTAAGCTACAATAAAATTCCTCTGTTTCATTAACTTTAATTTAATGTGAAGTGGAGGTAATGGGACTTTTGTTTTGTTCGCCATACTTTCCTCGTTCAATACTTTTTTTTGAACCTGATTCTAGATCCCAGGGGCTCACATCTGGTGAGTATGGACTTGGCACACCCAGGGTCCTGAGCTGGATATCATCATTCTTCTCTTTCTTGGTGATTCCCTTCTACTTCTCTCTCTCTCTCTCAGGATAATTCAAAAAAAATTTTTTTTTTTTTTTGGCTGACGCACCATAAGCCTCAGACTTCCTTGCACCATATAGCTAATAATAATAATAGACTGTCTCTTGTGTGGCCACTCTACCATCTCCGATGCTTACTTCGTATTTTGCTGTTCCATTCACGATAAAGTGGCATGTTGGCAGAGTTTTAGGCGCATCATCAACTTAGGTCACGGGTCGGCAATCTTTTTTTGACTGAAGAGCCACTTTTGATCTAATTAAAAAAAAAAAAAAAAAAAGAATCCGAAGAGTCGCACCTCAGCTCAAGCTGGGAAGAGCGGGGCGTGGTGGAAGGGGTTAGTTTTTTAAGAAATGGAATAGAGTGGGAAGGTGTTTTATATATAAAAAAAAAAATTTTTTTTTGAAATATTATTGATTAATACTGAAAAAACGTAACAAACATCCAATTAGGTACGATTAATGTGACTTTTGCTGCTGAATTTCTTGAGGGAGTCTCAACATCAGGCGTAATTTTGATCTTTAAACATGCTAAGAGACTCGCGTTGTTCAGACGGTTTCTTGATTTACTTTTAATGTAGTTTATGTTCGAAAATATTTTATAGCAGAAATACGTCGAACCAAAAACTAAGAGAAGTCCAAAGGCAAATATTTCCAAATTTATATACGTGTCCGGTAAGCTACTCCACGTATCGAACACAATTTGGTCTTGCTTTTTCAACTCATCTATCGCTGTCCATTTGTGTAGAATTGTAAGGGCAGCCTTTTGCCTGTCCAAATCCTCAATTTCAGTTTTAAGACATTTTAGTCTTGCACTCCACATGTCCTTGATTTTTAAGTCCTCTAACTGAATTTCAAATTGTGTCAACTCAGTCCATTCCTTCTTAAATTCCCCGTTTTCTTGCTCAATCTTTCTCTTTTGAGTTGACATTTTAAAAATGATAGCAATTTTAATGTCGTCTTGTTTCACTGGTTTAATACTACCACGCCACTTATTTAAAAAGTCAAGTGATTTATAATATGAATTCACGTACCTATCACAAACCCTACGTACACACGGATATTGTTTTGTTCCTGTTTTAACTAATTTGATATTTTATGGCGAATATTTTATATTCGCCACTGCCACAACGATTAACCTTTGACACCTTGCAGTACGTGTGCTCTGCTCGCGATGAGCAGACAAATTAAACTGAGAAATGTTTGAGGCTTGCGCTGAAACTAAATGCTATATCCACATCGCCGCCCGCTGCGCGCCGTGCTTGTCGTATATGTGGGCTAAAAGTTAAAGAGCCGCAGGTTGCCGACCCCTGACATAGGCCATATTGCGCTGTATATAATATGTCCGCAAATTGCGTGTGTTCTGCGGTCGATTTGCTTGCTGGACGAAAAACCCCAGTTTCCGGGAAAAAATATCATGCTACCCTCGCTCAGGAAACGGCTAATTCAGCTACGCCGTGAAAAAGGCCCATAAAAGTTCCTCGCGTCATTCGAACTCAGGTCTTTTCCACCCGGTGTGGAGGCAGGTGATTATACCAACTGTGCTACCCACGTAGGCTGTCTACATGTAACCAGTGGCGGATTATACATTACAGGGGCCCAAGGCGCTAACAAAGTTTGGCGGCCCACCTGAAATTTTAAAATATTGAAATTTAAATGAATAAATACAAGGCACGAATTTTTATTTAAACTTTCTATTTCTATAATAAGTAAAATAGCACAAAAATTATGAGTAAACATAAGTATCTAATCTGTGCCTGTTTCAACCTCTACGTGTTATTGACTGTACACAAACGCTGCACACAATTCACCACTCGCCGGCGAGGGATATACGGTATGTGTGCACAGCTCTAACGTTGTGATCACCGTGTCGTTTTCGAGCTTCGTATTAATAAAACCTTCGTGTGAGTTAAAGCTTTAAAATGAAATAATAACAATTTCTTTGTCTGTTTGAGGCCCCCTGGGCATGTGCGGCCCGAGGCGTACGCCTCGTACGCCTGTGCGATAATCTGCCACTGCATGTAACCTCATTGCTAATCCAACAACACACATAGAACTTCAACTATCTATAAAGTAGCCAATTATGTCCTTCATATTTACACTGCTCGACAAAATTAACAGAACAAAGTGTTTTTCATGAATATTTTATTGTGAACAGTGTCGTCGAAGGAATTCTACTTCGACGACATTGTTCACGTTATATGATATAATAGGCATCCTGGCATGGAAGTTCCGAGTATTCGATAGAAATCGATCTACAACCTTACAGAGCCGCACATTATGCAAATTATTCATGTCATAAAAACACAGGATGTAACTACATCACTTCATTCCCTTTTTTTTTTTTTTTTTTTTTTGGCTTGCTCTGTGTGGCTTGACCACATCTACAGTACTCAGGATGGCAAGTTATCGTTGTTTAGATGATCTTTTGAGATGGCGGGCCGTTAGGTGACTTGAAGCAGGGCAGTGGCAGGTGGAGGTGACATTGGCTTAATGTGTCACGCAGTGTTGTCTCGGCACTATGGAACCAGTACAAGATTACAGTACAGCATTACAGTCTGCACAGTGGTACCATCACCGCCCTCCCCACACCGGGTGAAAAAAGCCCAGGTTCGACTCGATGACCCAAAAAACTTTAATGGGCTTTTTTCACTCCGTGGCTGAGTTAGTCGGTCTCAGGCGTAGATAGCAAGATTTTCCCCCCAGAAACTGGGGTTTTTCCGTTGAGGCAAATCGACCAGAGAACAGACCGCTATCAGGCTCTAACAGCAAGGTGGAACCCTACGATGTCCTATCATCAACTGTCTCTTCAGTGGCACGTTATACCTTCATGGAGCCTAAGGCAAAATGGAATTAGGGGCCTCCAACTAAATATTCCCCCCCCCCCCAAATTCCATTTTCAATTCCAGGGCAGTCTTTATTTTTTTCAATTAACTCAACTATTTAAGGAAGAACTAAATATAAAAATTCATCAAAATCGGTAAAACCATTTTTGAAAAAAAACGTAATTTTCAAATTACACTTCAAGTAAAGTTCATTGACCTTGGCAGGTAGAAAGTTCAGTTCCGATAAAACTCACTTTAAAAGTATCAGTAAAAAACAAACAATAATGAGGTTTTGAAACAGTGATTTTGGGGCCCCCCCGATCAGAGGGGGCCCCAAACATCAAGAGACACAGTGGCGCCTTATTCTATAGGATAAGGCGCCACTGTATCTCTTGAGGTTGCTGCGACTACAGGTTAAAACATTTCGAACCGGACTGTGTTAAGAAGACTCAATTCAAGTGGACTCCTCTAGGAAGTTAGTGGTTTGTACAAAGGGTACTAGGAAAGTTTTGCAATGCAGCTTTGTTTATTTAATTTTTTCAAAGTAATTTCCTCTACATTCAATACACCTCTCCATCCTCCGAAACCAATCTTTAAACCAGTTCTGCCAAGTTTCACTAGGGAGTAAAGCACACTCGTTGTCCCAAGCCCGTAGAAGGTCCTCATCACTGGAAAACCGCCTCCCTTTTAGCTTCATTTTCACATGCGGGAACAGTGCAAAGTCGCAGGGAGCAAGGTCTGGTCTGTAGGGAGGGTGCTCGAGAAGTTTCAGTCCTGTCGTGGTCAAATATTCGGTGCAGGCTTTGGCGCGGTGAGCTGCAGCATTATCGTGATGGAGGTACCAGGTGTCCATTCTTGACTTTGGCCGCAGGTTCTTCATAGATCCGATGACTTTAGACAGGCATTGTTCAGTATACCACTTAGCTGTGACTGTCTTCTGCGTGTCCAAAACGACACGTTCCACAATTCCACTCGATTTGAAAAATACAGCTATCATTTTCTTCTTTACAGATCGGGATTTTCTGACAATTACGGGTGTGTCGTCATCATCAAAGACCCAAACTTTGTTTTGAGCTTTGGTCGGCAGATCATAATAGTACAGCCAAGTCTCGTCACCTGTCACGATGTTGTTCACATACCGAGATTGTCCCTTATCAAACTTTTTTAACATCTCCCGGCACCAAGTCACACGTCGTGTCATCTGCTCTTCAGTCAGTTGATGCGGCACCCAGAGAGAACAAAGTTTCTTCAGATGATCTTGCAGAATCGAACGAATTGCTGGTGCATTTAGGCAGGCCCAAAGTATCCTCTATCTGTTGGTAGGTCACTCGCCTGTTTTCGTCAAACATTTTGCTCACAGCAGTAACGTTTTCCTCCGTAACTGACGTTCGTGGCCTTCCCGGCCTCTCAGAATCCTCCAGAGTGAAATTTCCCCTTTGGAATTCTCTATACCACCTGAATATCGTTGTACGATGTGGACAATCATCATCTAGTGCAAGAGTCATTTCTTCTAAGCACTGGTCTATGGTTAAACCACGCACGAAATTATACCGCAAAACTGTCCTTATCTCATTTCGTGACCACGATGCCATCGCAAGCACTTTACACTCTCACTACTAATGAATAACTGAGCCCATCGACTTGGCGCGGCGGCTACTATGCGCGTATGAACATGTCTCAACATGCAGCTTCCTGTGATTCATTGTTGCGTCATATTGCAAAACTTTCCTAGTACAGTACCCTTTGTAGGGGCTAGTGCCATGGCGGTGAGTGTGTCAGTCTAGTGATTTTGTGCTCTTACATTTCCTTTAATTTCAAGTGCAATTATGCAACCAAGTGTAGATTATTTCGGATATCCTGAAAGCTAAAGATATCATCTATACAAAAGTTCCAACTATCGGCCCGGAATTTTTGAGGTAAACTTACTTTTGATAATTTTAGATAGACATAATTATATGCTTTAGCAGTAGTGACCGGATGCACATGTATCATAGCACTTAGAGCGAATGCCACCCTGCTGCACGTACTCGCAATTAGGCTAATCCCTGCCTCGAGCAACAAGGCTCCAACCCTCTGCCTTTTGTTTCTCAGGAAATAGAAAGTAGCTAATAGTGCACCGTGTTTGTTGTTTACTTGTTTGAACTTAAGAAGGGCAAGCTATACAATAAGGTAATTTATCTCCAGAGCTAACAAATTTACCCTACTTGATCATTTATTTTCAATGTATGTAAATATATTTTTCTAAAACATTGAAGTCAGCCTCCAAAAAATCGCCAACTTAGTTCAGCCCCTATTTGACCACTTACTTGTGGTTTTTGGCAATTACAACGAGCTCTGCTTCAACTTACTACGAGTAGAAAATCGTTTATCCGTATTCCTCTTGTTAATCCAGATACCCACTAAAACAACATGAGCGACGCTGAAGTTGAACTGATAGTTAAGAGACAGACAGATTACCCAATCCGCTCAAGGAATGAGGCCCCGGCAACTGGGGAAGGTATGAATAAACCTACAAAGACCAAGGCCAAGAAGAAAGAGAAGGGTAGAAGAAGGTCTGCTACAGACGTCCCAACAACGAAGGAAGTCTCTGAAGAGGCTGGCAATGAATCATTCAGTGAATCTGACCATGAAGAACAAAAGAGTCAGGAAACTGAGCATGAAGGAAAAAAGAGTCAGGAACCCCCTATTACCCAGGTTCCCCCATTGACTGGTACTCCAGTGGAACAGATTATTGCCATTAGAGGAACCCTAGAAAAATACATGGCTAAGCAATCAAGTAGAATTACTGCTGCCATTAGAACTGACGTGATAGAGATCTTCAGTAAAATGGAGACAGTGGTCCAAAAATTGCACGTCGACCACGAGAGGCTGAAAGCAAAAATCGAAGTTCTCACACAGGAGGGGGAAAAACAAATGCAACAACGCCCCCGCTCCTTTTCAGAGGCGTTGAGGAATGGAGCTCAATATGTGCCTAACCAACCGGGAAAAGTACAAAACCGAAAGGTGGTAAGAAAGCCTGAATCACATGTTATTTTGGTTAAACCAGTGGAAGACGCACATTTAGATACCAGTGAAGCGGTCAAGGAAGCACTCACAAAAAACTTCAAGGAGCAGATGAAAACTGTAAAAATAAAGAGTATTAGAAAGACCAGGCATCCAGGAGTCTTAATAGAAACAGACACCAGGGAGGAGGCACAAACCATCCTGAATAATGCCGACATGACAAATTTCGGGCTTAGGGCAGAAGCCCCAAAGAAAAAAGGGCCTTCAGTTGTGATCTTTGATGTGGACAAGAGCTTAACACCAGAGGAGCTCAAAGCCGAGATCTTTAATAAAAATCTAAGTATATACCTGCAAGATGAGGCTAGCGTGGATGATATTATTCCGAAATACAAAACGAAGACCAAGTCACCTACAAACGTAAACTGGGTAATTGAACTATCAACCAGAGCATGGCAAATTCTGGGAGCTCAAAACAGAATATTCATTGAATGGGGTAGCCATAGATTCAAAGAATATATTCCTGTCCGCAGACGTTACAGTTGTCTCCGCTTTGGCCATACCTCACATACTTGCAATCAGCGTGAATCCACATGTGGCCACTGTGCCCAAAAGGGACACGACTATAAGGATTGTCCTGTCAGAGATCAGCCGCCAAGCTGCGCAAATTGCAAGGCTGCAAAGGCTCCACACCAACATTCCATCCGAGATACCAACTGCCCTGTCTATCTAAAAGTAAAGAGTCTTTACCAAATGCGAATAAATTATGGATAGAATTCTTTCTCCCAATTACCAACTAGAGATAAGAATTGTACAATTAAATGCGCAGAGAGCAAGAGTTGTTGCAGACCAGCTGAAGATAAAGGCTGAGGAAAAACAAATAGATCTAATCCTGCTCCAGGAGCCCTATGTTCGCTCTGGGGTGGTTATGGGCTACCCCTCATCATATAAAATTATCCACTGTACAAATGACCAACCATGGGCTGCGATTGTCATCAGAAACCCTGATATCACAGCAACCAAGATCACCCCACTATGCACTTCCATCAGTGCCTGTGCCCAAATCATGACATCTCTTGGATCACTGTTCATCCTCTCTCTCTACAGCCATCCAGGTGAAGACATCACTGCTGCGATCTCTCTGATTGAAATGGCACTCCAGCTCCTCCCGGGTGGGCATCTACTGATAGGCATGGACTCAAACTGTCGCTCACCACTCTGGCACAGTCAGGCACCAGATAGGAATGCCCTAGGAAATGGCTCAAGACTGGAGGACCTTATCCTCACATCAGGCTTACAAATCTTAAACCGCCCAGGACATCTACCCACTTACAGTGGCCCACTCTGGGAGAGCGAAATTGATATCACAATGGCTACGCCTGACTTAGCCAACAAACTTTCCGGCTGGACGGTCCAGGAGTCCTGGACCACTTCAGACCACAGAGCGATCACATTCTCCCTTGTTCGCTCGGTGGAACGCGTCGCATCGATTTCAAAGGACATTGTGCGTTATAACACCAAAAAAGCGGATTGGCAACGCTTCCTTGTGGAACTGTCCAGAAGGCTACCGGATGATGTTCCTCTACCAGCTTCACTCTCGCCAGATAACTGTGTACGCAATATTACTGCCATCATCAAAAGTGCCTGTGATCTGTCCATTCCGCGTAGGAGGCCATACCGCTATGCTGTCCCCTGGTGGAATACAGACCTTCGGGACTTAAGAAAGAGGGCACAACAAGCCAGGAAAACTTACCAACGCGCACGTGCCCATCTTCCCCCACATGAAGTTGAAGCTGCCCGGGAGGCATATCGGGTAGTTAGAAACATGTACACCAAGGAAATTCGTAAGTGTAAGAAGGAATCATGGCACACCCTGGTCTCTACTATTGGCAATGAAGACCCATGGGGAATCGTGTTCCGCATCGTCACCAATAGGCTGCCTAGAGGTGAGGTTCTTAGTACAACTCTCAAACCGGATGGCTCTTCAACCTTTACCTGGTCTGACTCAATAAACAATATTCTTGATTCCATTTACCCTACTGAATTTACAGCGATGTCACTGGAGCAACAGCAGTTCATCGACAGTAATCAAGCTTATCAGCCAGAGGCTACAGAACCGCCCTTCACTATGTTAGAGATGAATATGGCTCTGGCTAAAATGAAAGATGGCAAAACGCCAGGTGCTGACTTACTCGAAGTCGACGTAGTCAAGAAATTCGCTGAAGTCTATCCCACCACACTCTTGAGCCTCCTCAACAGGTGCCTTGCTGAAGGAACTTTCCCTGTACCCTGGAAGACTGCTACTCTCAAGCTGATCCTGAAAAATCCAGATAAACCGCCCCAACTTCCTGCTTCCTACCGACCAATTGCTCTGCTCTCCGTTTTGGCCAAGCTTCTAGAACGACTTCTGCTGTATCGCCTTTCCATCTGCTATACCGATAAGCAACTCACCTCACCATGTCAGTTTGGATTCAAGACAGGCTCGAGCACTGAAGACGCTATACACAACTTGATTACCCAGGCCACACATACAACTTCAAAGTATACTCTAGCCATCATGGTGGACTTTGCTGGTGCCTTCGATCGACTGTGGTGGCCAAGTGTCCTTCGGAGGCTTCGGCAGGCAAACACGTCCAAAAACCTATACAATAGTCTAAAATCCTATCTCAGCAATAGAAAATTACAAGTTGTAAACAAATACCAGACTATGACAAGATATGTTCACCGGGGTTGCCCCCAGGGCTCTGTCCTTGGGCCATTCCTCTGGTCCATTGTTCTGGACGAGTTCCTGGGGTTTGACCTGGGTGGAGCCAGACCCCCTTAGCCTTCGCTGATGATCTTGTTCTAGTGGTGCAAGGTGACACAAGAGCGGCACTGGAAGAAAAAGCAAATACAGCTCTGGAAAAGCTCCAAAACTGGGCAGCACTCCACAACCTCTCAATTTCTGGTGAGAAAACAAAATCGATTCTCCTCAAAGGAAAGCTACAAATACGCAGGCCTCCAACAATGAAGTTAAATAACATCCCTATACGTCTCTACACAGAAGTCAAATACCTGGGAATCTACATTGACACCGGTCTTACCTTTCACTCTCATCTGAAGTACTTATCCACAAAAATCCGAAAGTATACGGCTATGATAAGAAGAGTCAGCAGAGCGGACTGGGGTTTGAAGCATAAAGCTTTGTCTCTCATCTATAAAGCGGCGTTTCTCCCAATTGTGTGTTATGGAGCCTCAGTTTGGTGTACAAAGGCCATCCTGGAAAAGAACAAGCGTAAACTTGACTCAATACAAAGATTCATGATGTTATCTATCTGCAGGGCATGTCGCACTGTCAGCACCCCTGCCCTACAGGTTATTACTGGATGCTTGCCACTCTATCTTGAGGTGATTAAAAGGGGACTTTACCATCGATTAAAGAAGGGAATTCCGACACAGTTGTTAAATCTTCAACTGCAGCTTACCAATGACCTGAAACAAGAAAGAAAACGTATCTTCACACACCTTCAAGGAATTTGGCAGCATTCATGGGAAACCACGCCCAAAGGAGAAATTACCAGAAGATTCCTCCCATCCATTGACATGACTTTCCCGAAGTCTCCTTCCTGGTTTTCACCTGGTCTGCAAGTTACATTCCTGATCACAGGACATGGGCCCTTTCAACAAAAATTGACAGCAATGGGAATTGAAAGCAATCCATTCTGCCACTGTGGCGAAGAGGAGTCATGGGGGCATGTCATGTATGAGTGCCCTGCTTACGATGATTGTAGGCTCAAATTTTTTACTGAAATCCAGGAGAACCCTCGTAACCATGAAACATATCTGCTTCAGAATGAAACAACATACAAAGCCTTAACGAGTTACGCACAAGCTGTCTTTACCATCAGACGGGCAAAGTTTGCTGAACTTAGAGCTGCTCAGAACAACGACCCTCATGTACAAACACAAACTGGGGTCGGATAGCATTTTCCCAACTGATAAAAGAGTAAGACTGAAGATTAAAATACTATGCTGGCATCATCATGGTTGGCACTCCTTGAAAAGCTGACCCCCAGAGAGTGCTTGGCCTTTGGCACTTGCACAGTGGCACCTGCCCCTGTGACTTTCGAACCCTCTACCCATCCCCTATTTCTCCTTACTCGGGTGGACTGCCTTCTCTATCTGTCCACTTTAGCTTGTTCCTCACATTCAGATCCCTCTTCCTCTTGTTCCCCAGGCCTTCTCTTCTCTTCTCTTCTCTTCCTCTCTCTCTCTCTCTCTCTCTTTTTTTTTTTTTTTTTTTTAACTTGGTCTTCGTCCAGGACGCTCAGGCGACCCTGGCGGAGACCAGCCAGAGAATAAAGGGCAGCTTGGCTACCTCCTAGCGGTGTGTGCGGGCAACGTGAGGTCCCACCAGGGGCCCCGCGGCCAAATGCCAGGACACCCAACAGAACCTAACGCAATATGTCATATACAACAGACAACACTTTTCTGGCATTTACAGTAGTTCTGTATTTCTTCACAGCGTACATATGGCGCAGATGTGGGAAACCACAGGTGGCGCCTGACCCTAACACTATGCACACTATGCACACTATGCAGTACCCTTTGTATTCCATTAACCCCAAATCACCACAGAGCTCGTCGAAACTGGTCCCATGAACATGTGACTTGGAGCCCTGACAAATAGGGTACAGTTCTGTTCTCTGATGAGTCCCGTTTTAGCCTACAAACAGATTCTAGATTATTTTTTTTATCTGGAGATAACAAGTAATGCGGTACTATCCCTCCAACATCAGAGAAAAGGACACTTACGGTGGAGGCGGTGTTTTTGTTTGGGACGGAATAATGATGAATTGCCACACCCCCTTCATGTTTTTTGATAGGGGTTCCCTAACTGCGCAGAGGTACCGAAAACGGATCCTCGAATCCTTTGTGCGACTTTTTATGGGTGCAGTTGGCCCAGATTTTTCTTTTCATGCACAACAACGCCACTGCAAATAGAGCTCAAGTGGTGGAGGAATATCTTGAAACCTAAGATATCCAACGACTGCCGTGGCCAACACGATCACAGACTTAAATCCAATCGAACGTGTAGGACGCCCTTGGGCGTCTCATTGCAAGACAACAGCCAACGCCTTAGTCAATTGGTGAGCTAAGGTTTGCACTGGTGGAAGAATGGGATTTGTTGCCATCCAGTCTATAAGACTGGATGGCAACAAATTCCAACAATTAACCCTTATATTGAGCATGACTCACCATTGTCAGGCCAGTTTAGCCATTGGAGATCAAACGCCATACTGATATCATGTGACCTTATTTTTGAGCATCTTGTATCGAATTCTGTAATGTGACCTTTTTGGTAATTCTTTTGAACCCCTATAAATGTCCCTTATACCTTTCCGAAGTTTCTCGCTGTCTCCTCTTTGGTATGGTGTTGTGCCATTATTCTATGGCACAACACCATACCAAATTTTGTCCTCCTTCATTGCAAGCTGCAAGGGTTAGCCACGTTTTCTACGTGTTCTGTTAATTTTGTCGAGCAGTGTGGTTCTATTAAGAAGTTTGAAGTTTTCATTTATATTTCAGTGAATCAAGGGAGTAATTCTAATGAAGTATAAATGTTTCACTAATGAAAGAGAACGCTTTTCAGGCTAGTTCTGGCGAAATATGAACAGTCTTCACTCACTTTGTTCATATAATGCAGATACTAAACCCAGAAACATTTACTGCAGTCTGAAGACAAGAGAATCTTCATGAGAAAAGTAAGGATGAACCCCATCTTATGAAATATCATATCCCAGAATATGATGTTCCTGTAGAGACTAGGTTTTCGCATAGTGTTGATCAGATTTTGGGCGACCCAAATCTCTCATTAAATTATGTAGTTTGTTTCGCGTGAACTGCCACGGCTCACATATAGTTTCATGCAGGAAACTTTTATACAAGAAACCTGGTGAAATACAGGCCGATCCCCTGTCTCCCAGCGATGTATAAAATCCAGCTGCATAACCAAAGAAGAACTTGGAGAGTCAACATCATAGCTGAACAGCAGAAAGGATGAAAGCGTATGAGTAAAGGAGGCAAGGAGCAATTAATCATTGATGCCACAGTTACAAAGCATGCCTACAAGAGCAACCTGTACCCGGCCTACATCGATTACCGCAAGACCTTTGACTCCGTGCCTCATAGTTGGCTAATAGAGACGCTAAAGATCTACAAAGTTAATCCGATAGTGACAAACTTCCTAGAAGCAACCATGGTGAAATGGAGTACCACCAAGTTGGAGAACAACTAGACCGATTCCCATCAGGAGAGGATTCAGGTAGATGCTCTGAGGCCACTGTGGTTCTGTCTAGTACTCAACCCGCTAACCGCCATGCTCAACAAAAACAAGTAAGTATGGATATAACCTCAAAGAAGGAAGGAAAAATCTGTGCACCCTCTAGTACCTGATGTTCATGGATGACATCAAGCTGCACACGGCAACCGAGAAGCAACTCCAGCAACTACTCCGGATCACCGAGGAATTCAGCAATGATATTAGGATGGAATTAGGTCTAGACAAATGCAAGATCCACCGATGGAAATCTTAGGAATCTTGAGCAGCTGTAAACTCTGGCCTGTGCTAAGTCGTGTCCTACTACACACTACTAATGCATTACCTGTTCGTGCTCAATTTCATTTTTGTGTGCATGTAAACTGTAAATGACACCTGTCTTCTGCAGCTTCATTTATACCCCTGCTTGCTACAATATTTGCATATTTTTTTTTTATTTGTTATTGTGTCAACAGGTTTGCAATATCAAGTGTAGACTGAATAATGAGTATAAACTGGTCATATGAATAGCTACAGGAGGCAGGGTTTGTTGTTAATAGAGGAACTTGCTTCCTGGTTACATTTCTATAGTTAAGATATTTATAGGAAGCTTACGAATAATTTAATTAATGAAAAGAAAGAATAAGTTGAAAAGAATGGCATATGTTTCTGTTAAAAGATTGCTGATTTGCACTCATCCCAATATATTCATTACAATTGATGGAATCAAATTATGACAGAGCACTCGATATGACAGAGAACTAGATTCTGCATACGAAGTCGAAGAATATTTTTTTTTTAAGAAATGAAGAGAAACCCAATTAGTCTCTCGAAGGGAGGGGGTCATTTATTAGCTCCTTCGGAACATTCAAGGCCACCTATGGTTCTTAATCATTTTTCATCTTTTGATGAACCGGCTTCAACCCACGCTCATAAAATGCCTGAATGAAATCGACGTTACTCACCACAGTAGCAAAGGCACCATATTTCCGGAATCCCTTCATGTGGATCATTTGTGATGAATATGTATGATGACAGGGATGGATAGCTACATTGACTGCAGCTAGCTGGAAAGCTGGAATGTTTTTTGTTCTTTAACCGCAGCAGAACAAGCGCAACTAATATGATGGATGACGACTTCTAAACTCTTTATCGACTTTCAGAGTGACAGGACTGGTTTGAATTTGCCCTAATACAGCTTAAGTCATGAGGCTCCGAATGTTCTATTTAACATCCCGCTCCATTCTTGAAACGGGAATCGAACCCAACATTTTTAAACTAGTGACGACAGTTAAGCAAGTGTACCCTCACGCCTCCGTAGCCAAGTGGTCAGGAGCGGGAGTACAGTAGCACACGCTCTTCGAGTAGACTGGGGTTCAAGCCCCTGACTGCTAAGTACGGTCGATCTGCCAACCCGCACGGGACGAGTGTGGTAGATTATGGTCTATTTCCCTCAGCATGAATTGTTGAGGAGGCTTCCTTCCATCCTGCAGTGGGTTGATAATGGCTGCAGATTTTTTACCCTCACGAAATATGACCAACTGGACCCACCTCTCTTAACGAGAACTGCCATTGATTTAAAATGTATTCCCCATTCTGCAGTTCGACCCTTTTTTGGGGCCTTATCGGTGGGGAAGTAAGACCCAAAATATACATTTTAAACAAATAGTAATATGCTTGGAGCAGTGCTTTTTATGACATTTTATTCATCTAATAAGTCTGAACATTTTGTCAAAAATCTGTTGTTGCTTTTTTTATTATTTTTTTTATTTTATTGGGTGAAAGAATGTACAGGCCAATAGGACATTCATTTTAATAACGATGAAA
This sequence comes from Mastigoproctus giganteus, assembly GCF_048544385.1. NCBI lineage: Eukaryota > Metazoa > Arthropoda > Arachnida > Uropygi > Thelyphonidae > Mastigoproctus > Mastigoproctus giganteus. The sequence continues at coordinate 162,401,923 of NC_143583.1, read as the reverse complement.
TAAATAAATATAATAAAAAATAAAATAAGATAAAATAAATAAATATAATAAAAAATAAAATAAGATAAAATAAATAAATATAATAAAAAATAAAATAAGATAAAATAAATAAATATAATAAAAAATAAAATAAGATAAAATAAATAAATATAATAAAAAATAAAATAATATAAAATAAATAAATATAATAAAATAAGTAAATTAGTATAAAAAAAACCTTCCTGATTTTTAGATTGCATAATGGCTGTGGTGCTGGGAGCTAAGAAAAATCAGTTGATATTATTACTGTCGTTGTTTGATAAAATTTCAGCCGAAAGATGTTCAGGTGAGTTATCTAGCAGTAAAAATGTCTTAATGTTTTCATTTGCATTTAATTTTTCCTTTCGAATGGTTTATTTCTTTTTACAAAGTGATTGTGAAACCATTCTGAAAAAAGTTTGCTATTGTATCATAAAATTCCCGTTTAGGAAAACTTACATTCTGAATAAAATAGTTAAATAAAAATAGAAACCCGTGAGCTTTTACTGTACACAGTAGTTTAGGTAGGAATACATTTTAGAATATTTTTATTAGATTTCCGTTTAGAAGAAAAACCACAGTAAGAATGGTCATGTGAACCCACAGTTAGACTACCGTTACGCGGCTACTCAACTGGTAAAGTGGTAAAGAAGTTATTGCCACATGAGTCATTTATTGTAATATAATATAGAGTACAGTACTTTATTAGTCACAATCAGAATATTTAGGAATTAGAGCGCAACCAGTAACACAGAGTAGTATACTACTCTGTGACCAGTAAGAAACAATTCTGAACCAATTTTAGTAAAACTTCACACCTAATAGCGAGAATAAACTCTCAGGTCTCCTACTGTACTGACTTCAAATAAAGTTCTCAAACTATTGAAGGCTATAACTTCCTGTTTTAACGTCCTGTTAAAAAAAAAAGAAAGAAAAAATCCATGGGGCACACTCACTGCTCACGTGAATCTCCCCATGAATGACCCTCTCGCTGTAATAAGTGACCAGTTTCTGGAAAGGAAAGTCGCACTGATATAATTTCTGTGTCACCTTGCTAATCGTTTTCGTGATTTTTATTTTATTTTTATGCAAGACAATAAATATATCTACAGAGAGAGAGAGAGAGATTTTTTTTTTTTTTTTTGATTTGGTAGTTGTTGGCGCATCGGCTTCTGTGGCCATATTGCACCTCCCAAGGTTTTTGCAGTACTTTGATCCAAGCCCGAGGCGAGAATCGAACCCGCGACCTTTGGGTTGCCGGGCAGGTACTTTACCCACTCGGCTAGCCCGGTCGGCGAGAGAGAGAGAGTGTCGATGATTTCCATGCTTGTCTTATAATTCTTATGTATTTATGTTCTGCGTAATAGTAATCTTTGTTCTTGAATAAAATGCTTGTTTACGATACCTGACCGCGAGTTTTTGCATCTACATGTGTATAATTTTTTTCTGTTTATACTCCGGCACGACAACCAGGTCAGTAGAGTTTACAATAAATCTTCAATACAAATACTTATCGTATTTAGTAGTCACGAGCTTGCATTCTCGCTACTGACCTCTCGGCTACGTCAGGCCCTATGATAAATCATACCTCATTCGAAAAGATACAAACAGAAATCGAGTTTATGATATTAACCAGAATTTAAGTTGTTCTTAGTTTAATCGTACTTTTACCTATCGCAGACTATAAAAAGCGCCCATAAAGGTATTAAGATAAGCTATAAAATTGATTTAGTTTTTCTCCCTTCCTTTTTTTTTTTTTTTTTTTTTTCAGTTGGGGTGGTTGGGGGTTCATTGACACGAATTTGCTGCTTGAAATGTTGTTTGGACAACATTCTGCAGTACTGGGGCATTGGCCTTTAGTTGCCATAGAGCAACAAATCCAAGCCAGTGTTTGTATACCTGTTTATAAGCTCATGCACATTCTTTCTGCAAAGTTTTTACTTCTTAAAATCTGCACATTTCAATTGAAAATCATCTACTTTGTTATCCCAGTCGATGTCAATTTAACGCAACTTTTATTTCGTATTTTACACAACATAAAAAAAAAAAAAAAAAAAATTCCCCTCATGCAATTTCATTTTAAAGCAGAAGACACTGGATTTACATGGGAGAGGAAATCGATTAACAGAGACGACGGAAGGATCAGGCTTCTCTCTCCTCTTATATTATTTCAGGCTTCTCTCTCCTCTTATGTTATATTATTGTATTTTATTTTATATTGTTTGATGCTGTATGAGCTTGCTTGCTTGCACCAATTGCCACTACTAATACTTCAGTCGTTTGCCCCGCATCGCAAACTGTCCCGGATTGGACATGTAGCCTCCATGCAAATCATTTGTATTGTATTGTTTTCCGTGAACCAATGGTACAACGGAAAGTTATTTCCATAGTAAATAACAGGGGTGGGCACGCATGAGGTCAATGAGAGCCGCATTCCGGTTTTTCATATATTATAAAGAGCCACACCATAGTTACATAGTATTAAATACACAAATTCAAATTTAATTTAATTTAATTAATATGATTACATATTCTACACAAGCCTTAAGTGCTATGTAAAGTATACATATATAAGAAAATATAATTAAGAGAAAGAAAATACAAAATAATTATTTCAAAATTTCAATAATAAAAATGCATTAATAAAAAGTATAACATTTAACGAAGACCTTTGGTCAAATCTTTGAAATTTGGTGTAAAATTTGTTAAAGCCGTTCGCAGCAATTCAGCGAGATGATGATTGGTCAACTGTGAACGATATTTCGACTTCACGAACTTCATTGTGGAGTACAAAGATTCACAGCAATATGTTGTACCAAAAATTGAAATTAGACGGCAAGCAGCTTTCTTTAAATGTGGATATTTTGATTCTGGCACGAGTTTCCAAAATTCAATTACATTAGTAGATTTGTGCTGCATTTGCAATGCCTGATCCTCTTTCATCTCTAATAACTCCAATTGCCCAGCCGCTTTTTCAACAAATATTATTTCAGAAATTGGAAATCCATCTTCAATAATATCACAAATAAATGGGTTCACAAAATATGCAAATGTAGATTTCAAACTTTTCAAATCTTCAAACCTATGTTCGAAATCTGCTTGCAATTCTTCCAATTTTTCTTTGTATTCGTCTAACTTTTCTTCTTTGATATTAATTATATTTGCTTTTACTCGTGGAAAATGATTAAATATTTTGTTCTTAAGATCGTACACAAAAAGTCGAAGTTTAGCTTCAAAACTAAATACAGTTTGTGACAAATCAATAATATTTTTTTCCTTTCCTTGTAAAGCCAAATTAAGTGTTTGCAAATGTTCTATAATGTCTGTAAGGAACATTAAGTCAGAAAGCCAAGTTTCATTTTCTAATTCTGGGTATTTTTTACCTTTTTCTTTTGTAAATGTTATGATAGGATTTAGGAGTTCCACAAAACGGCCCAAAACATTGTAAGTTGACAGCCATCTTACAACACACCATAGGGATAAATCACTGGGCAATTCATCTGTTTCGTCATTCCCTCGCAACTCTTCTAAAAAGTTCTTAAATTGACGATGTGTTTTGGCATTTGTTCTAATTAAATTCAAAATCTGCAAAACAATCTTCCACACATTTTCGTATTTGAAGTACTTCGCTATGTGATGCTCGCGGTGAATTATGCAGTGAAGAGGTAAGAAACGTGGAATTTTAGGATCGCTGTTTAAAAGACCAATGAGACCTTGGTTTTTCCCTACCATTGCAGGCGCTCCGTCAGTCGCAACACTTACAAGTTTATCACGAGGCAATTCACACCTATTCATTACTTCATCAAGCGCATTTCTAACATCGATACCGCGAGTTGTTTCGATAAGAGCTACTAGGTCTAACATTTCTTCCTTCACATTTACGTCTGCAGATACATAGCGGACAAAAACGGCCAATTGTGGAACATCCTGAATGTCTGTAGACTCGTCGAGAGCTAAACTAAATGCTGTACAATTTTTCAAATCACACATCAAACTATTTTCAACATTTTTACTAATTGCACCAATACGACGCTCAGTTGTACGGCGTGACATAGGAACCTGTGCGATCAATTTATGCAGTTTTGTATTATCTGGATCCAAAACTTTAACCACTTCTTCCAAGTTTCTTTTAATAAATTCTCCTTCTCCATATGGACGTTTGGCACGAGCAATATTCCAAGCTATCAAAAAACTAGCTTCGTTTGCTCTGTCATCTTCGCGACTAAAAGAAGACAAGAGTCCTTGTTGCTTATGAAGACCAGATTGCAAGGACTTAAGTTTCTCTGTTCGCAATTTTGAATTTAATGGATATTGAGTTGAAAAGTGGGGATGACTTACTTCGTAATGTCGACGTAAATTGCTTACTTTGTAGTTTGCAATTGTAACTTTACAAATAAGACACAACGACTTTCCATTATTGTCAATAAAAGCAAAATTTTCTACCCACTCTTCTTGAAAGATTCTATTTTCTTGTTCGTATTTTCGTTTTTTGATATTTTCTGAGGTCATGTTATCAAAAAATTTAAATAACTTTAATTCCAAAGTCTGAAATTGAAACAAAATAATTAAATTAATTTACGGCGCGGAAAAATTACACTCGTAACTTTTTACGCACAAGTCCACTGATGGCGCCAGCAGTGTAAATGCGCACGGATTTATTTATAATCAAAATAAAAATAGCAAGATATCTAGACAAAAAAAAAAAATAAAAAATAAACACAACATAAAATCCGTATAGCAAAATATTAGTTACTTAGTTATATTTTTATAATTTAACAAGATTCACTGAAAAAATTTCTGAAATAATAAAAAAAAACGGATTTAAATTTTCAATGGGAGCCGCACTTAACTCAACGAAGAGCCGCATTTGCCCACCGTTGGTAAATAAGCTGTGGACGTCAACAAAAACAAAGATCACCGTAGAAACGCTGAAAGCGATACTACAAGTTAAGTGCCATTTTGCTAATTCTTGTGAAGAATTTTACGAAGAAAAAGCAAATAATGAAGAATTTTAAGAAAAATTTACTCAGCAGAAAAATATATTTAATAATATAATTTAATTTCTCTTCTTTTTATTGTAAAAATAAGTATTTATTTTTATTATTATTTCACAGAAAAAAATCTAACCTTTTTTCACTAAACAAAAATGAAAATCGATTAAAAACATGACCACTCCAATAAGTGTTCTTTTTCCTCCCCTTCTAATTACAACTATTTTTCTCAGTTCACGTCCTACACGCAACCTTCTGTTCGTTACGTAGCGTACCACGAGGGGTACCGTATACGGTACCCCTCGTGGGGGGGTACCGTATACGGAATTTCAGCCTTTCTGTGAAAAAAAAACAAAACAAAACAAATAAAAAAAAAAAAAAAAAAAAAAAAAATATATATATATATATATATATATATATATAGGCTATATATATATATATTTATTTTTTTTAAAGAAGTGTTATATATTATTTTATAAGTTTAGATCAAAGAAATATATGTATTTAATTTATATTTTGTATGTGAATATTTAATTTATATTTTGTATGTGAATATTTTTTATATATAAAAATTAAAAAATATATATGTGTATATTGTGTCTAGGAGGGATACCGCCCCCCCAGATGTCCCGCATTGGAACGCCTACGATCTGGTCACTTTAAATTTGTAACAACAGGTTTGATTCCTCTCCACCCCATTATTTCTTGGCGAAATAATACTGTACTTCAACTCAAATCATGTTGTGTTACTACATTTATTTGCTACCATTTACCATGCACAGAGCCATAATTAGGTTGCAACAAGGAGGGGGAGACACTTGTCCTGACCATATCAAAACATAGGGCAACAATACGTATTATTTAAAAATTACACAAAGTGGCTCACTTCGTGACCAATTGAGATCACAAGTTTCGTGGAGGTTGGTTTTTTTTTTTTTTTTTTTTGTCCTCGCCTTTTTCCCATTATTATATGTAGTCAGCGTTTTTTTTTTTAATGTTTTGACATGCAATTTTTACGGCCGGATGCCCTTCCTGACGCCAACCCTCACCCTTTATCTGGGCTGGAGATATGCGGTGGTCATTCCCTGACCTACCACATCCTCCGTATTTGGTGGGTACGGGCTCGAACCCCGGTCTAATCAAGAAGCGTGTGTTATGCACTACTGCTCCTGCCCACCTGGTTCTAAAGGTTAAAAATAAGATTACAGTTTAACGTTCAGTGGTTAGTTTATTGAATCAGTAAATTCCCTTCCCGATTAAGCTTTTTTATTTATCTTTCTAACTTGTACCCCTACATTCAAATTTTCTATCAAAAGAATCAAAGAATCGTTAGGAAAAAGAAAAAAAAGAAGAAAGATGATTCTGGATTTTATCATGTATACACAACATACATGAAACTTTTATCTATTACACCGATGGTGTCCAACCTACGACCAGCGGGCCGGATACGTCCCGTGGATAATTTTTATACGGCCCACGCATTAAGTTTTGTTAATTATTTAAAGAACCGTGTACATTCGACGCTAAAATAAGGGGAAATAACGAATCTCAAAAACCGTGGCGCTCGTTGCGGCGAATATGCGAGAGTGTTGAAGCATGCTATTTGTATCAGGCGGCAGATCATTAAAATATGTTTACATTTTTGTTAGGAAAATAAAGCACTAATTCAGTCCAATGATAAAACAATGAATTTCCAGGAAACACGGTTTACATCAGCCAGAGACAAATTCGTTGTGAATAACCATACTAATCACTGGTAGTAATCACGAGTCTTGTTTTAATTAGTATTTCATTTCTTAACGAGTTTCTATTCGGCTAAATGGAACAACGCGGAAACACCACTCTCGGTGACAAGAGCATACCTCGAAATTTTCATAGTATTGTCCGACTGCATGAATTAAAGAATCTGTTAAGCTCTTTGTACCACTGTTCAACATATGTTGATTAACAGATTCTTTAAAGATACCAAATTTAAAATTGTGGCTAGACAAATACAGAAATTACACATTATACTGAACAATCGCTCAGTCCTTTTCTCTTCTGCTACACAAGTAAATGATCTGGTATACATTTCTGGCAGTGATTGCGACGTCTTACAAGGGTTCGACTCTGTGCACACTGAATTTGAGAGTAAAGCAGCATGCGTACTCAGTCAGAATTGGCCTTTCATGCTGTTAATGCTGTTTTTATTCAATAAGACCAAAATACTTAGTGTGCAACGTAATTATACTAGACTATTAATTGCAGAAACCATTTAAATTAAATTACACGAGAATTCTATTAGCGCTTGTCATCCATATCTAATCTCAGATTCATGGTCTTTTACGTGCATGCTCAAAGACAAAAAATCGCGGGCTTTGAAGTGTATTGCATGAAGACAAATAATCTCTCTATTTAAGATTCTGGCTCACACGTACTCTGTAATTTCCATTCCTATGATCAACACATGGTTGAAAAGCTCTGTCAGTTTCTGGAAGGAGTCTTTTCAAAATATGCATTGAACTTTTATTTTTTTAAATTAATTTTATTACTGTAATCATTTTGCGTTAATTTGGTATTCATTTATTTGCTGGAGAGTGTTATAAGGAAGTGTTCTACGTATCATATTGAGGTAATTTTCTCTTATTCCTCTACAAATATTGAAATACAACGCAGGAACGTGCTGGGCATCGTAGCTCTGTTTTATACTAAAAATAACCAATAAAAAGGTCAGTGTCAAGTGATAGTGCTGTAAAGATACAGAATTTATTAGAAATATATGAAAAAAGGCCATTACATTAAAAGTGAAGAGAAATGTGATAATACTCTGAGAGTAGTCTACCAAAGTAATTAACTTTTTATGAAAACTTTAATCATAAAAGAACCTATAGGGCTGAAGACTGAGAAGACAGACAACTTGTCGACACTAGTCTCAAATGTCTGTAGATCATGATTTTTGGGAAATACTGTCGAAGGAAAGTGTGAACAGAGAACATCAGTAGCAGGAATAAATGAGGAAGAGGAAACGTTGGTTCTGTGAATTTGGACAGTGAATGATTGCTGACTGATTGACTATGGCATGTGTTTGAATCAGTTTGGAAAATAGTGCGAGAAATTACAGATTAAAAACTTATTATAGGGATGAAAATGTGGTTATTTTGTTATTAAACTTAGGAAACTAAGTTTAAAAAGAGAGCGCTGACTCTTTTTACAAGTGCCAGCTGTGAATTACAAGCTCCAAAAAAAATCAGTATTTTGCTACTTTATTTACTTAATTATATTTTTACTTTACAAGAAGCTTTATAATTCTAGTTATGCTTGTTATTTTTATTTTAGACAGAGTTTTTGTGGGTTACTACTTAATATACGTAAAACCGTTGATTTATTCGAATCTTGCAGCCATTTGTTTTTGTGTAGAGTGAGTGGAAGGGAATTCAAATTTTTAATTGTGGTAAATAGGTAGCTGTAACATAAAACTACATAGAGTAATACAAATCACTGCATTTAGACCGATGAGCCAAAACATTATGACCACCTACCTAATATTATGTTGGTCCTCCACATGCAGCTAAAACAGCTCATACCCAGCGAGGCATGGACGCTACAAGATTTCTAAATGTCTTGTGGTATCTAGTACCAACACGTAACAGATCCTTTAACTCCTGTATGGTCCCTTGGTTGAGATGCCGCAGATCGGAGTTGCTGTTCCAACACAAACTACAGATGCTCGATGGGATTGATGTCTGGGAAATTTGGAGGCCAGGGCAATGCCAGGAAGTCTTCCTCATGTTCCGCAAACCAGTCTCAAACAATCCAGGTGGTGTGGCATAGCTCATTATCCTGCTGAAAGATGGCACCACCAGAGGAGAAGACCATTGCCACAAAAGGGTGTACCTGGTCAGCAATGATGTTTAGGTAGGTGGTAGACGTCAGAATGCCCGGCACATGGATGACTAGACCCAGGGTATCCCAGCAGAACATTACCCAAAGCATGACACCGCTGCCACTGGCTTGTTTTCATCCTACAGTGCATTCAGGCACCATCACTTCCCCAGGTAAACGACGCACATGTAAATGGCCGTCCACATGGTGCAACAGGAAACGTGATTCATCAGATCAGATGACCTTCTTCCAATCACTCAAGGTCCAGTTTCGATGCTTGCATGCCCATTGTAAGTGCAGTCGCCGGTGAACCATGATTAGCATGGGCGCCGGAGTGGCCTATGGCTACGCAGCCCCATTTTCAGCAAGGTTCGATGTACCATGTGTTGACACATTACTCCCATCACCAGCAAATTGCACCACCTGGGAGAACCTTCACTAACCTCGAGCATCGATGAGCCATGGTCGTCCAAAACCTTGCCGGTGGTTCGTGGGTTCCCCCTCCTTGGAACACTTTCGGTAGGTACTAACCACGACTGACCATGAGCATCCCACCACCCGTGCCATTTCGGATATGCTCTGACCCAGTCGTCCGGCCATTACAATTTGGCCTTTGTCAAACTCGCTTAAGTCTGCTGCCTTTCCCATCTGAAGAACAAGAGTAACACTGATTAACGAAGCTCAGTATCAGGTGTTTTTCATACAGTCTCCCGACCCATGCCCGTGCCGTAGTTCACCTGCATTGCTTTGATTTGTATAACAATTCACTGGGCATATTGTTTTGACTCATTGAGGTAGGAATCTATTAGATAGTGTAGTATTGATAATTAAATTTATTAATCTTCATTGTTAATTTCAATATCATGCCCAAGACTAGAGCAGCAAAGCAACAAGCATAAAATAGCAGGAGTGCTGTGACCCAGAGGAGAACCGAGGGGGCAATTCTTCAATGCATCACAGCCTAAAAAAATGTGCAACTGAAATGTTTGCAGAACTCTCTGGAACATGCCATGATCTAGCCAAGGAGGATGTCTTTGTATGATGTGCTAGGTGCAGAGTGTCAAGGAATTAGGTACCAACTCAGCGTTCTGATGGGTGCTTATGAGAGTTTGAAGAGTCGGGTAGATGCCCTTGAAAGTATTAAAATGGGGGACTCATCAAACTCTCAGCTGCAGTGGCAGACTGGGTGTAAAAATATTGGTTGCCAGGAGACAAAGGGGGCTCACCCTTTGTGTAAAGGGGGGGCCCACACTTTAATAAAAATGATTTCATTAAATTTTTTTTATTAAAATAGTAATACAATGTAAATTTTAGTTGCATACAGTAATAATATTGGAACTTCTATTATATTTTCAAGCTACTAAAAGGTCATTAACATTTTTAACATAGTCTGTTATTGCAAGGAGGCCCACTTGCCATCGGGCAAGATGACACTCTGACCAGTCCGCCACTGCTTAGCTGCCCAACTCAATGCCAGAGCTCACTCTTGTGCATCAGACAACAGAGCAGCAATCTCCAAGGCAGAATGTATTAGTCCTATAGGAGTTAGTTATTGTCAGTGACTCTATTGTCAGGGAGATGGGCAATATATTGGAAAAGGATAGGCGGAATAGGACCAAGGTAGTCTGCCAGAGGCAAAAGTTGATGTTGTAGAACAGATATCTTTTAAGGGCACAAAGGGTGATATTGTAGCGCACATTAGCATTAATGGCATTATGAGTATGAGATCTGCAGATGTACTTAACAAGTACAGATCAATGATGAAAAAAAGCCATGAGCTAGGGTTAAATTTGAAAGTGTTGCAATTCTGCACAGACACAATAGGAGGGTTGTTGTTGTTGTGTTTTCTGGTGAAAGGGCAACTCAGGCCATATTGCACCTCCCAAATCAATTGACTTTACATATAAGAACTGCTTGTGCAGCAGTTAGAAACAGCCAGACATTTGGATTTGTTTTAAATAGAGAAAGAATTCAGAGAGATTTGCTTCTTTACCAATGATGCTATTGAGAGACAGTAAGTGGTTGCAAGCAGTGCATACACTGAGGAGGATCATTTCCCATAAGCAGATAGAGATGTGTGATGCGAGTGTGATCTATTCGGGTACTGGCTAGGATTACTACTTCTTTTCTATTTTTACAAAGGCTAGAAGTCCATAATTGTGGTTCAGGTTTTATTTGAAATAGCTTGTTATTTAAGAGTGAATGGGCCTGTTGTACTGGAATCCATAGAGATACAAATAATAATGCATATAACCAGTGATATCCAAAATCAATTAAAATATTTCACTGGATATATGCATTATTATTTGTATAGCTTGTTATTTGTTTGCATTTTCCACAGAAGTGTCCATTGTTCCATGCATGTTCTCCATATATTGTGTCTATAATCAGGATATGGGACTAGATCATTTGTAGATGCTATGTTGGAAGGATGCTGTGTACCACAATCTGCACATTCATTTCTAGGAATACCACTTTGGCCAGGAATCCAAGAGAAGATAACAGTTTTATCATGCTCACGAACACACATCAACTTATGTCTCATGAGTTTTAATAAAGGATTGTTAGGTGAGGAAGTGCCTTTCAAAGCTAAAATAGCACACGCTGTGAATCAGTATATACAGTGAAATTTCCCTTTAACGGACAGCCATGGGGAACGAAAATGTGTCCGTTAGAGAGAAGTGTCCGCTAACAAGAAGTCTGAGGGAGAAAAAAAAAAAAAAAAAGAAAGAAAGAAAAATCGTTAAACGTTTAATGTAAAATTAAATTAAAATATATACAGATTTTGAACAATATTTTTGCACAATTACATACACAAGATATAAAGAAAAATCGTTAAACGTTTAATGTAAAATTAAATTAAATTAAATTATATACAGATTTTGCACAATATTTTTGTAAATAATATACATACAATTGTGCTATGCATATTATGACTTTATCTTAAGAAAAATACATACAGTAATCACTTATTTTCTTCTGCACCTCTTCCGGCTGATAATTTTGTTTTCAACATTTGTTTGGAGTGAAGAAACCATCGAAAGTCCTTCAGTATCTTCTTCAGCGGCGAAAAACATTTTTAAACGATTGATTTGTATGAGCGCTTCTATTTTCATCGGTGGTTCGTCGTTAATGTTCTTCGACAGAATGACCTCCTTCCATTTCTTCATCCTCATGAGGAACTTCTTGAAAAATATCGATGATAATGTCGTTGATATCTAGAGCACCATCTTCTGTAGTGAGGTTTGCGTCTATATCTTTGTAGCCAGGGTCACTTGTAGCGGAAGTATCGTACATTATCAATAGATGTTGAAGTTCTTGTTCTTCTTGGTGCTCCACATTGCTGTTCATAACTTCAATTTTTGCATTTGAGAAGCCAGACTTTACAAAACAGTTCACGACAGTTTGTTTTCTAATTGCGTTTACTGAAGAGGAAATCCATTGAATCGCATCTAGGATGCTGATTTTCTTTGCAAGGTCACTCGCACATGTTACATCGTTCATGTTTGCAATGAGATGTCTTAAAACACGTTTTCTGTAGTGAAGTTTAAATTTTTTTATTATTCCTTGATCCAAGGGCTAACACTCTGCAGATGTGTGTGGTGGCAGAAAAATGATTTGAATGTTGGACAATTCAATGTGCGGGTGAGATGCAGCATTATCCATGAAAAGAATAATTTTTCTGTTTTGATGAATCATGTTTTGGTTAAAGTGATTTATCCATTCGCTCATGATATCTCGTGTCATCCACGCTTTTTTATTAGACTTCCAGTCAACATCCAAAAGATTCAACTTTATGCCCTTTAAACAACGAGGATTTTGTGGGTTTCCTGTAACAAGAGGTTGTTCAAAGTCTCCCAGCATATTTGTACACAATAGTACAGTCAAGCATTCCTTAGAAATTTTTCCGCCCTGGCACTTTTCGTTTTTTAGACTCATTGTTTTTTCAGGAAGAGCTTTAAAAAAACAACCCTGTTTCATCACAGTTGTAAATATCCTTAGCTTCAAAATCACGACATAAATCTTCCAATTTGACGGTCCATTCTGTTACAACCCCAGTATCAACAGATCCACCTTCACCACTTACGGTTTTCCAAGAAATTTTATGCCGAGTTTTGAACTTGTCTAGCCATCCCACAGAAGCTTTGAACTCATTTACTCCCATAGATTTCGCAACCTCCAAAGCCTTTTCCCTAATAATACGCCCATTATTGGGAAATTTTTTTAGCGAGAGTCGGTTACCATTAACCAGTGAGCAGTCAGAGATAAAACTGGATACTTAATTACGAAAAACAGCTGGCAAACCATAGGATGGAAGCTTCTTAAAAGACCTTTATGCAAAACATGAATGAAAGCCTTGGAGATGTCAAGAGACTGCTTGTGTTTCACCCAAATTTTCCATTGAATTTGTCCATAAATAGGTAACATAAGCCAGAATATTGCCAGTATATCTACACATGAGGGTGTGTATCTACACACCCTTACGTTCCACACTCTTAACTGTCAGGTTGAATGATGAAGGTTATCATTAATAACCGAAAGTTTTTATACTGTATGTATTTAATATGTGTGTGTTTTTACAATCAGTATTAAACCTATCATTATTTATTCTGTCTTCCGTTTCGCTCTGTGTCACACAATAATAAGTAAAATAAAACTGTTTGATATACATAGACAGTAAATTTTAAGTTACTGTACTTGAAATAACAATGACGAAACAGCAAAAAACTAATAAAAATTATTTTTGCAAAAATGGTTAAATTAATAGGATTTGACATCTCTGTAACTCCTACCAGTGTCATCAAATTGAGAAAAAACTTTTCCACACTCAATTTTTTGCATGTTACTTGCCTCAGGTTGGCATTTCTTTCAGCATTCTGTAGATACCTTAATGGTGTCTTCAATAGTTAACAAGAAAGAAAACTGCAGAATGATTTTGTTTCTTGCGCAAAATTATACAAGGAAATACAAATATCATTTTTCTCTCATCATGTCTTTATACTTCGGCATCATATATCAAAGGTTACAGCATGTTCAAGGTTGTGCTAAAAAAAATATTCCAAAATGGACCACTATTCTCCAAGGCAGTTCTGAACCATATTGTTATCATGGTTGTATCCTTGGGGTACAAACTGGGCAGTGGGGAGGGGATGAAGAGTGGTAAGCACAAAAACTCAAGCCTATAAAATTTTCAAACACTGCTGTAATTTCCCACCCACCACAACAATAAAAAAAATGCATACTAATTTGCTTATGTAATGATAAAAATATATTTTCAGTTGAATAATCTTCACAGGAATGACTGCAATAGTGGTACAATTTACATGGGAAATTTCAGAAAATGGCTCTACTAATCTTATCACATCTCAGTCTAAAATAACCTTGAGGCAATGTTAAACAAAAAAAACAATTATATGCCACAAAATGAGATAATTATAAAAGCTTCAACTAACCTTTATTTCAAGAGATACTCCATAAAATAACATTTATAAAATGACATTTTAAGTACCTTACTGCAGAAATAAAACTACCATTCACAAAACTGTCTGAATTGCACTTTATTTGAATATGATCACAAATAATGCTTAATTTTTGAATGACATTATGGAAAGCATTTAAAAAATAACACACCAAATCTGTAGAGATATTGCAATGGCCCATATCAATCCACAACTTTTAATGAAATTGGAATGTGATACTTAAAAATAATGCAATTCAAATCAATTTAGGTTCTTCAAAGTAATTCTGATATTTTTGATAATAAAATTATGGAACAGATGCAAAAATAAGGAAATCAAATTGCTGCTTTAATATACTAAAGCTATAAAGCCACTGCAATGGCCAGTAGTAATTAATCTAACTTTGGAAAAAATCTATATGGGATGCTTAAAAAATATATAACAAAAATTTAGGAGATTCAATGTAATTCTTTGTTCATTAGAAGGATCAGAGAATTCTGGTCTCACCACCAGATATTAAAATAAGTGCATATCTTCCATAAAAATTTAAAATATTTAATCATATGCAATAAGTTTCAGAGACAAATATATATATATATATATATATATATATATATATATATATATATGTGTGTGTGTGTGTGTGTGTGTGCGCACATGCACGTGTGTATCTACACACAAAATTTGATACAAAAATTTGACCACTGAAACAGTTAAAAGTACTCTATGCAACTGCCCTGATTTTATCTTTGTTTTGATTTCCTAAAATCATTTCAGAAGCATTCAAAGAATATTAGCTCAAACTTTATAGACCTAATAAATCCTTTTTCATTTTTAAAACAATAATTGCTCTACATACATACCAAGAATTTTGGTATACAGTGTAATGCCAGATCACTGAGGAGTGATGAAGAAAGATAGCAGTGAGGGAGGGGAGAGGAAAAAGAAAAATAACAGGGGACCCATTAATTATGGGAGGGGGGTTAGCATTTAACAAAGCAAACCATCATATTTACAAGTTTCAGTTTTCATACTAAACAAATCTATTTACAGATAATTCAGATCTCACTTATAAGCTCATACCTGACAGCCAGAGCTAAAGGCACTATGAACTGGCACAGAAGAATCAGTTAATAATAATAATAATAAAAAGGCATAGTTCTACAATGAATCACAGTTTTTTCCATGACTGAAATGTTTATACAATGGTCCCACAAATAAGCCTCTCTTCTGGAAGGTTTGCTTCCACGGTAGCTCTATCACCTTGGCCAACAAGTGTTGCTGATGGGTCTTCACTCCTACAAGAAGTAACTTCATTAGAATTTACAGAATAACTTGAGTCTTTTACCAAAGAGTTGGGAAGAGAAGAGTAATTTGTTGCATATGAAGAACTATCATCTCGAAGAGAAGAAGAAGGTAAAGGTAAAGAATGACTGCTGACTTCAGATATACTGTCAAGTGCAGCAGAAGGTGCATCTCTAGAAGTAGATTCTCCAGATGTTTCCCCTCTATACGAGCTTCCATCATTTCTTTGACTGTAAGGAAGCTGAGTAGTTGAATTAAAAGTACCACCTCCTCTTCTTCTGTCACCAGGTCGTAAAAGGGGAGCTGTTTCTGCCTGGCTGTTAGTATCAGAGTCAGTGTCACTGTCTGAAGTGTTTTCACCAGTTGCCACTTTGTATTTACATATAGGACAAGTCCGTTTGTTGTTGGTCAACCATGGATCAATGCACTTGCAATGATAAGCTAAAGAAAAAAATACTGTTTTCAATTTGAAAATAAATATGGGAAATGAGCTTTAAAATAATCTAGAATGATAATTCTAGCATTACCATTCTAACTAAATACATATAACAACTTAGATTTTATAAACGTAACATTATTGATTAATATATAACTTGATACGAAGTTATACAGTATAACGAAAACTCGGAGATAATACTCGATACTGGAAAAAAAATATATATATAGTGTTATAACTGCATAATTCTGTACTGAAATTGAATCGAAATCATGACTCAGACCAGAGCAGCAAAGCAAAGGCTCAAGATAATGGGAGTGCTGTGGATCAGGAGAGAACTGAGGGGGCAGTTGCGCTCTGAATCACAGCCTTTTAAAATGCACTGCTTGCTTGATATTTGTGGAAAATTCAGGTACGGGACATGATATTGCCAAAAGGAATGTCTTTGTGTATGCGCGATGTAAGGAGTGTGAGGAAATCAGGCAACAACTCAGCGCTGTTATGGGCCTATATGAGAGCTTGAAGGACAGGGTGGATGCCCCCGAAGGATTTAAACTGAGGGCCCATCAAGCTCTCAGCTGCCCACATCAACGCCAGAGCTTGCACTTGATCATCATGCAACACAGCATCAACCCCCAAGGCAGAATGCGCTGGTCCCACAGGAACTAGTAGTTGCTGGTGACTATTGTCAGGGAAACGGGAAACATGGTATGTAAAAAGGATAGGTGGACCAGGACCATGGCATGTCTGCCAGGGGCAAAGGTTGATGACATCGTAGAGTGGATATCATCTTTTAAGGGCACAAAAGGTGATGTTGTTGTACACATTGGCACTAATAATATTAAGAGAAAGAGACCGGTGGAATTACTTTACAAGTACAGGCCACTGTTGAAAACAAAGCCGTGAATTAGGGTTGAATTTGAAAGTGTCTGCAATTCTACCCAGACACGAAAGGAGAGAGTATATGATGAGAGATTATTCGATCAATTCGGCCCTGGAAAGATTATGCAAGGCTCAAGGGGTAGAATTTTTTTTCAGCCTAGTCTGTACTTGTTGACAGGAGAGTGCTTCTACAGGGATGGGATACACTTAAATAGAAAGGGTGCAAGAATATTTGCTGATGCTATCGAGGCAGTGTTAGGTGGGTCGGAAAACTGCTAGCTTGGGGGGGGATACAAGGACTAATAGATTAACAGTAGCCACTGGCAGAGGTGAAAGTGATTCTTGCACTGCTTCTATTGGAATGAGCAGCAGCCTGGAAAACAAGATGCAGGGTATTTTAGAGACTGCTGAGAGTCATTGCTCTACAAGTAAACACATGGGTTGTGTTAGGGTAGCTAAGAATATGAACAGGTACATGTATAATTGCATGTACACCAATGCTAGGAGTTTGGTAAATAAATTTGATGAATTTGAGGTGTTGCTCAAAACATCAAAGGCAGATATTGTTGGGATATCAGAGTGTCACACTCTGATATCCCAACAATGGTATATCAGTGTGTCACACAGATATAAGGAATGCAGAACTGGAACTTGGGGAGTACAATGTGTACAGGAAGGTTAGACAGGATAGGAAGGGAGGAGGGGTTATGCTATTAGTTAAGAAACACATAAAATCCAAGGACGTGAAGCCACTCAATATCGCCGGACAGTGCAGTGTCGAGTCAGTTTGGTGGGACATAAGCATTGGGAGATCAAAATTGAGAGTAGGAGTGTGTTATAGGCCTCATGACTCGGATGAGTATAATAAGAAACTGTACAGGGAAATAGAGTGGGCCAGTAAATCAGAGAGTCTTATAATGGATGATTTTAATTTCCCAGATATTGAGTGGAATTTGTGGGCTGGTCATTCACACACTAGCAAGGCTTTTGTGGATTTATTATTATTGTTATTTAGTTTTTAGGAGCATTAGCAACTAAGGCCATATTGCTCCGGGGATATGCAGTGGTCATTTCCCGAACTTTCAGCATCCTCCGTATTTGGTGGTCATGGGCTCGAACCCCATTCTGATCAAGAAGCGTGTGCTACGCACTGTTGCTCCTGCCCACCTGGCTATGGAGGTGCCTGTGTGTGGATTTATTGGACGACTGTTTTCTACATCAGCATGTTCGGGAGGCAACTAGAGGGAATAATACTCTTGATCTGATTATCAGCAGTGATTCTTCATGCATTAAGAATCTGCAGATAAAAGAACCACTAGGTGGCAGTGATCACAATGTGCTGAAGTGGGATTTACTCAAAGAGGTAACTGCCATCAGGGGTAAAGGGAAGGGTTTTTGCTTTCGTAAAGGTGACTACGGTGGTCTGAGACAGTAATTAAATTCTATACAGTGGGACCAAGTGATGATGTTACCAACAGAAAATTCAAAATGGGAAGCATTCAAAGAATTTATCTTGGAAGCTACTAGGCTTTACATACCAACTAAGTAATATTGTTCAAGGTTTACGCCAAAATGGATGTCAGATGAACTAATGAGATATATGGCAGAGAAGAAAAATGCGTGGGATACATAAATTAATGGGTGACATGGAAGCCTATGATAGATATAAGCTGATCTGTAACCAAGTCACAAAGTAGATCAGGCAGGCAAAGGCAGATTATGAGAAATGTTTGGCAAAGGATGTAAAGAAAAGCAGCAAAGAGTTCTTTACCTATGTAAACTCTAGAAGGAAAGGGATGAATCAGATTAGTCCACTGGATATTCATGGTTCAAATGTTCATGATCCTGTTCAAGAGGCAAATAAACTAAATGAGTGTTTTGCATCTACATTCACACATGAGGAGTTATTCAGGGAGTTATTCAGGAATGCCAGAGGTGAATTGAACTCTGGCAGAGAGCTAGATGATTTTGTAATAACTGAGAGGAAAGTGGAGGAGAAATTGTTGAAGATAAACGTAAAAAAAAGGCCCCTGGGGTAGATGGGAACTATCCAGTTATATTAAAGGAGGCAGCAAAGTAAGTATGCAAACCCTTAGCCATAATTATGAGAGCTTCCTTGAACTCAGGGGAGGTACCCATGGACTGGAGATGTGCAAATGTGGTCACAATTGACAAAGGAGGATCAAAGGGCAACACAAGTAATTATAGACCAACACAAGTAATGTTAGTTTAACTTCTGTTCCAGGAAAATTAATGGAGGCACTTGTTAAAGAAGCACTAATGAAGGGTTGCTCTTACAAAGAAAGGCTTAGTTTTGCAGATTACAGTGTCTGGAGACTAGGCACCTGCGAGGTGATCTGATTGAGGTGTATAAAGCTTTGAATGGTTTGAGCATGCTCAATGGTGATGGGATCCTTCCTCTTGCTCAGAATAATCACCTGGGCAGGCATACATTCAAATTGAGGAAAGATGGTTGTAGGATAGATGTGCGGAAGTTTGCCTTTAGCCAGCGGTTAGTTGATTGGTGGAACAGACTTCCATCTTTTGTTGTGGAAAGTGATAGCCTAAATAAATTTAAGGCTGAGCTGGACAGGTATTTGGAACGAACGGAGGGGTGAAATGGGAGTGTTTTTTTTTTTTTGGCTGATACTGCATAAGCTTGCTTTCTTGCATCATATGCCTCTACTAATGCTAATTCTAATCATTAATATCTAACTGATAACATAACATGCTTTGGTAAAGCAAACTCACATTGAGAAATCATGGACTTAAATTTCCATAAAAATGAATAACAATTTAAAAAAAATGAAAATTTAATGTTTCTGTAGAGATTAAAAAAAAAAAAAAAAAATCATTTAAAGTTAGTTTTTATTATTTACATTTACTACTGTTCATCATAAATGATCACACATGATAAATTCTTATATAAATTACATGCTAATCTTTCTATACAAATTAAGATTATAGTACATACTGCAGAAGGCTTGAGGAATTTATAAAATACATTAGGCACAGTATGAATTCTGTTTGATGATAAATGCCTAATATTGCATTTATCAACTTAAATATAAGAAACAAAAATGGGACATTGAATAATTTTTAGCATGTACATAATGTGCTACCATCAATGAAAGTCTGGAAAGTATTGATCTATGGGATGAACTGGAATGCCAGTTGAGGACCACGCCAAACATCCCATTAGTGGCCCAACTGGTCACTTCTGCAGGAGTGACCAGTTGGGCCACTAACTGGTCACTTCTGCAGGAGTGAATGAAGACTATATTACTGCTGCAGTCTGTTGTTTGTTGGTGGAAAGCCTACCCAGGAAGGTGGAGTGTGTCAGGGTGGCCAAAGGGAGGAGGGCAATGTGCCATTGAAGTGAGTGGCAGCGATATCAATGTGAAAACAATGTATGTGATACTTTTGGGAGGATAGTGTGTACAACAGCGGTTCCCAAACTTTTTTAACCTGTGAACCCCTTTTAACATAATATTTTTATTGAACCCCTAAGCCTATATTCATTGAAATCATATAATAGTACTGATTTTTTTATTATAAAATATTCCCAGTACTACGTTTTTATAAGTGACATTGCATAATAATAAAAATTAATATTAAGTAATATTTATACTCTGTAAAGCAGTTATTAATCAGTCCAAACTAGATTTCAAACAGGCTAAGAGTAGAAAACTTGTTTCTTGTCCAAATGGTAGCCGAACATTCTGGTCTCTTTCCAAAGCTACTGGACGAAATTTTTTCCCATCTCTGTTCCCACCTCTTTAAAAACCAGATGGTTCTGTTGCCACATTAGCCAAAGATAAAGTTGACCAGCTAGCATCCTATTTTTCTTCCAACTCATGCATTGATAATCTTGGTAAATCACCTCAAACCATTCCCAGTACACTCCACTCAATGAATCCTGTGGTTTTCCATCAAAAGTATGTTGTCATTTTGATGAATCTCTGATGCTACGAAAGCTGAACGTCCTGATGGTATTTCTCCACTTGTTCTCAAAACCTGTGTTCCTGAACATACTCCTGTTTTGTGTCGTCTTGTTTCACTTTCTTATTCCAAAGGTGTTTTTCCTTCTGCTTGGACATTTGCTCATATCCAGCCAGTTCCTAAAAAGGGTGACAAATCCCTTCTCTCTAATTATCATCCCATTGCGATTACTTCTACTCTTTCCAAAGTAATGGAGAAATCAATTAACCGCCAACTCTTAAACTACCTAGAAATCTTTCATATGATCAATGATCGCAGTATGGATTCCGTCAGTGTCGTTCCACTGGTGATATTCTGGCTTACATTACCCATCTATGGACAAATTCAATGGAAAAGTTTGGTGAAACTCAAGCCATTGCTCTTGACGTTTCAGGGGATTTTGATTATGTTTGGATAAAGGTCTTCTAAATAAACTTCTAGCCTATGGTTTTCCAGCTGTTCTTTGTAACTGGGTATCCAGTTTTCTCTCTGACTGCTCACTGCGAGTGATGGTAGACGGCTCTCTGTCTTCTAACTTCACCAATGCTGGTGTTCCCCAAGGTTCAGTTCTTTCCCCCCACTTTTTTCCTCTTTTATATTAATGGCTTTCTTCCATTGACTGGAAATCCTATCCATAGTTTTGCTGATGATAGCACATTGCTTTCAACCTGTCAGTTTGAGAAACCCTGCTCTGCTCAAACAGTTTAACTTCTCGAATATCCACTACCAATTCCTTAAATGTAGATCTCCAGGTAATTCTTCAGTGGAGAAAGAAAACTTAATTTCAATTTGCAAATTGAAATTAAGCACTGCCTTATATCTTGCAAAAAGGATTCTTCTGCTCCTATGCTTATCTTCGATGACACTCCGATTTCTAGGCAAGATCTTGGGAATTACTCTGACTTCTAATCCCTCTTGGCATAAAGCACATTACAAATATTGCTTCCTCTGCATCTAAAAAACTTGGTTTTCTCTTTCGCTCTCGGCATTACTTTTCTTCCAAATTGGTGTTGACTCTGTAGAAATCGCAAATCTGGCCTACCATGGAATACTATTCCTACATCTGGGGCGGTGTCCCCAAAACCTCTCGCAGGCCTCTAGATTCCATTCAAAAGAGGGCAGTTTTGTCAATTAATGTCTCATCTGTAACAGAGTCTCTCCACTCTCTGTCTCATAGACATTCTGTTTCTGTTGCATGCCTTTTCTATAGTTACTTGCATGGACACTGTTCTTCTGAATTGGCTTCTATAATTCCCGCTCACTCTCTCTTTCAAAGCAGTCCGAACATGTGCTGCAACCAGTCTATTTAACATGATATACTGTAACATCCTTTTACTGTCCAAGTTCAATTCCACAGAACCAACTTTTCTTCTTGCTCATTTATTCATTGAACTTCTGTTTTCTGGAACAACCTTCCTTCATACATATTTCCTGAAAATTACAATCTGCAGAAGTTCAAGTCTTATGCCAAGAAGTATTTTCTTTCTTCTTTTCAGCCTATGCATGGTACTAAGTATTATAGGTTCTAAAAAAAAAAGTACTTATACATAACATCCTTAAGAATGAAAAAAAAAAAAATTAGCACGGAAATCATATTTAAAAAAGGTTGTTTAGGCATGGCTAATGCACTTCCATCGTTTCTACTACCCAGGTATACATTGTTTGATTATATCTCATATTGTGAATACCTTCACAATGAGTTTCTGAGGTATTGCATTACTTTGAATAAGTAACTTCACCAGTGGACAAGGGTAATGTTGCTTATTCTCGGCGGATACCTCCACCAAGGTGGCACCGTTTTGAAGCTTGGCTTACTCATCAGTGGGTGGGCAGGTACCCTGTTGTTACAATAGTCACAAGTCAGTTATGAAGTACAACTCCACAATATGAGAGATGCTTGATGGTTTGCATGGTTTAATCTAAAAATATTTCTTGACTAAATGTCTAAGAGTATGAAAAAGGTTGTTTATGCATGGGTAATGCACTTCCATCATTTCTACTACCCAGGTAGTATGCATGCATCGTTTGATTATATCTCGCATTACCCATGCATAAACAACCTTTTTCATACTCAGACATTTAGTCAAGACGTAATTTTAGATATTTATTTAACATGATATACTGTAAGATAGTAAAGTGATTATAAGGAATTATTTCTTTCTTTGGCCAATTCTTTACTTCTTATTTAATTTTATTTTACTTTATTGTTTATTATTAGTTATATTTGTAGTTTTCAATAATATAGCTATGTAAATCTAAGCAGACACCATTACAGAATTTTTAGTGCAAACCCCCTGGAACACTTTTACAAACCCCTGGGGGTTCGTGAACACTGGTTGGGAACCGTTAGTGTACAACAATGAAGTTTTCTTTCAAGAGGGTTCAGAACTTTGAAAATTGGAGAAGATCACAATTGTTAACCTCATTTGTCCAATTTGGACCCAAAACTGAAAACATATGAGATCTCCATATCTACTTTCCTGTGAGGCATAATGACTGATAAAGTGTACATCATAAAACCTTCAGTGATCACGAAGAAAACTGCAATTTTGCTGTTGGTTGACTGTTAGTTGGTTATTAGTAGCCATTTCAAAAGCTAAGTTTATGA
Organism: Mastigoproctus giganteus; assembly: GCF_048544385.1. NCBI lineage: Eukaryota > Metazoa > Arthropoda > Arachnida > Uropygi > Thelyphonidae > Mastigoproctus > Mastigoproctus giganteus. The sequence goes on along the minus strand of NC_143583.1, from coordinate 162,378,382 downwards.
TTTCTGCGAATTCTCAAATGCAACAAGTTCAACAAAATGGCACCAAATTTATCTTCACTAAGAGCAACGACAAAGTACTGCAACAATTTTATTTGAGACACCCTGTATCATCTATGTCAGTAGTCCAACTATTTTTGTTTTGTCTGTCCCTATTAAGTTACTAATTGTCCTTCTAGCAAGGGTTTCTTGGGACAGACTCCCAGAATGTCCCTACTTTTTGAAACTCTGGAAAGGTGACTCACAACAGCTGCAAGTCATATGCAAAATTACCCAAAATTACCCTCTTTCTAAGTCAATCTCCAGTAAATTTATCATGATCTTTCTTGAAATACCCCTAGTAGACACATTAATGAGGTAACTAGAGTATTGCAAATGTGGCCTCTGTCATAGGTGACAAATTGCATTAATGTAAAAGCTAAGAATATTGAAATTATAATTTATTTTAAAAATGACTGATTTTTTTGTTATATCTTTAATGATAAAAGTGTATAGCTTTATAGAAAAGCTAGAGGCACTTGGATATTAATTTAAAAATTATTTTATTTAATATTTTAAGTAATATTATAATAATAATTATTATTATTAAATTCTGCTCCCAGAAATACGGACAATTTTTAATGGACTGGGATAGAATAATTTTTTAAACTATTCTATCCCAGTTTTGAGGAAGAAATGGTCCCCCACCAAACTAAGATTTTGTTTTATGTTTTTAAAGTTATTATCAGTAATATATTTATTTAAATAAGCTTAAATATCCAATTTTTTTTATTTAACTTGGGGTACCATCCCCCCCCCTCAAATCTATCTATGTCCCAAGTCAATCTGTGGGTATGTCTCTGATGGAGAAAGGGGAGTAATTTGCACTAATTAGTTTTGTCCTAAAAATTGCATTCAAGAAAATCATTTCTTATGAAATATGTAGTTTTTGAGGCAAAACTAATTAGTGCAGGATATCCCGCTTAATCAACAGACACACTCAGCAAGTTATGGATTAGGGACCTAGATATAAAATGAACAGCCTATACATTAAACTTACCATGTGAACAAGGCAAAACACGAAGTTTCTCACCATCTTCATATTCCTCAAGGCAAACTGCACATACATCATATGGATCTCCTGTAAAAAATAAGCCCAGTACATTTTATTCTTGTTTATGTAATACAGATGACAATTAATGAAGCTAATGAGAACAAATTGCTACGCTGAAATGATAAAAAGAAAAGAAGTCAATGCAGGGTTAATTCCAAAGCAGTAGATACCACTTAGCCAAGTGGAGAAGTGCGAGAATGCAGCAATGCACATCAGTAATGTAATGATTGTATTCATTGTCAAAATAATTAACTATAAACTCCTCTCACCTAGTGGTCATGTCAGAGTATACACAAAAACTTATTGCAAATAAACTAAAGACTACAAATAATACAGTAAACTCTTGCTTTAATGGACAATTTGGAAATAATGGAAAGTGTCCACCGAACCAGGCTTTTTGACTGTAGGGAATCTGGTGAAATAACTAAGCATTAGAGAACAATAATTTTCCTTACCATCACCTTTCCATTGGCCTGCTGAGCCTTTCAGGCATCAGTAGAAATCATCTAAACCTCCAGTGAGGGTATTCACTAGCTCTTTAGACTCCAAATATGTTTTTGTCAGTTTTCACTGCCACTGCCACAGAGACTGCTGGGAGCCATTGCGGTACAAGTAAACACATGGGTTGTGTTAGGGTTGCTAAGAATAGAAACAGGTGCAGGTATACTTGCGTGTACACCAATGCTAGGAGTTTAGGAAATAAATTTGATGAATTCGAGGTATTGCTCAAAACATCGAAGGCAGATATTGTTGGGATATCAGAGACGTGGTGTCACACAGATATAAGGGATGCAGAACTGCAATTTGGGGAGTACAACGTCTACAGAAAGGATAGAAAGGATAGGAAGGGGGGAGGGGTTATGCTATTAGTTAAGAAACACATAAAAACCAAGGAAGTGAAACCAGTCGACATCGCTGGACAGTGCAGTGTGGAGTCAGTTTGGTGTGACATAAACATTGGGAGATCCAAATTGAGAGTAGGAGTGTGCTATAGGCCTAATGACTCTGATGAGTATAATAAGGAACTGTACAGGGAAACAGAGTGGGCCAGTAAATCAGAGTGTCTTATAATGGGAGATTTTAATTTCCCAGATATTGACTGGAATTTGGGGGCTGGTTACTCACACACTAGCAGGGCTTTTGTGGATTTATTGGATGATTGTTTTCTACATCAGCATGTTCGGGAGGCAACTAGAGGGAGTAATACTCTTGATTTGATTATCAGCAGTGATTCTTCATGCATTAAGAATCTGCAGATAAATGAACCACTAGGTGGCAGTGATCACAGTGTGCTGAAGTGGGATTTACTCAAAGAGGTAACAACCATTAGGGGTAAAGGGAAGGGTTATTGCTTCCGTAAAGGCGACTACGATGGACTAAGACAGTATTTAAATTCTATACAGTGGGACCAACTGATGATGTTACCAACAGCAAATTCAAAATGGGAAGCATTCAAAGAACTTATCTTGGAAGCTACTAGGCTTTACATACCAACTAAGAAATATTGTTCAAGGTTTAGGCCAAAATGGATGTCAGATGAACTAATGAGGCATATGGCAGAGAAGAAAAATGCATGGGATACTTACAAATTAACACATGACACAGAAGCCTATGATAGATACAAGTTGATATGCAACCAAGTTACCAAGGAGGTTAGGCAGGCGAAGGTAGATTACGAGAAATCCTTGGCAAGGGATGCAAAGAAAAACAGCAAAGAGTTCTTTACTTATGTAAACTCTAGAAGGAAGGGGATGAATCAGATTGGTCCACTTGATATTGATGGGTCAAGTGTTGATGATCCTGCTCAGGTAGCTAACAAACTAAATGAATATTTTGCATCGACATTCACACATGAGGAGTTATTCAGCGAGGGGAATGCCAGAGGTGTATTCAACTCTAGCAGTAAGCTACAGAATCTTGAAATAACTGGGAGTAAAGTGGAGGAGAAACTGTTGAAGATAAACACAAGAAAGGCACCCGGGGTGGATGGGATCTATCCAGTTATATTAAAGGAGGCAGCAAAGGAAGTAAGCAAACCCTTAGCCATAATTATGAGAGCTTCCTTGGACTCAGGGGAGGTACCCATAGACTGGAAATGTGCAAATGTGACCCCAATTCACAAAGGAGGATCAAAGGCTGACACAAGTAATTATAGACCTGTGAGCTTAACTTCTGTTCCAGGAAAATTAATGGAGGCACTGGTTAAAGAAGCACTGCAGGATCATTTAGACAAGACTTCAGTTATAGCTCAGACACAGCATGGTTTTGTTAAGGGGAAGTCTTGCCTGACCAACTTGATTGGATACTATGATGCAGTCACAAAAGAACTGGATGCAGGGAATAACTTTGATATTATATACTTGGATCTTAGAAAGGCTTTTGATACTGTTGCACATGGAAGACTGCTGCACAAATTGGAGCAGTGTGACATTGGAGGCAAATTGCTGCTATGGATAAAGGGGTGGTTGAGGGGGAGAAGACAGAGAGTGGTAATCAATGGACACTGCTCATCGTGGACTGATGTTATTAGTGGAGTCCCTCAGGGCTCAGTGTTGGGTCCATTATTGTTTTCTGTATTTATAAATGATATTGATGATGGTATATCGGGCTTAATGTCCAAGTTTGCAGACGATACAAAGGTTGGCAGGGTTGTCAAGGACACTACTGACACTATGCTGCTGCAACAGGATCTGGAAAGGTTGAGCAGATGGGCTGAGAGGCGGCAAATGAAGTTTAACATTGACAAATGTAAAGTACTACACATGGGAAACAGCAACCCCAGAGCAACGTATCAACTCTGTGGTACTACACTGACAGTGGTAGAGAATGAAAGGGACTTGGGGGTGGTTGTGCAGGCAGATATGAAGTTCTCTGAGCAGTGCAGACGGGCTGCAAGAGTAGCTCATGGAGTATTGTCAATGATATACAGGAATTTTTCCAGCAGGGATAAGGAGGTGATTATTCCATTGTATAAGGCGATGGTCAGGCCACACCTAGAGTACTGTATACAGGTCTGGAGGCCTCATTTCAAGAAGGATGTAGAGCTGCTGGAACGAGTACAGAGAAGGGCAACAAGATTAGTGAATGGAACAAAGGGGTGCTCTTACGAAGAAAGGCTTAAGTTTTGCAAATTACAGTGTCTGGAGACTAGGCACCAGCGAGGTGATCTGATAGAGGTGTATTAAGCCTTGAATGGTTTAAGCATGCTCAATGCTGATGGGATTCTTCCTCTAGCTCAGAAAAATCACCTGAGAGGGCATAAATTCAAATTGAGGAAAGACAGATGTAGGATAGACGTGCGGAAATTTGCCTTTAGCCAGTGGGTGGTTGGTTGGTGGAACAGACTTCCATCCCTTGTGGTGGAGGTTGATAGCCTAAATAAGTTTAAGGCTCAGCTGGACAGGTATTTTGAACGAACAGAGGGGTGAAGTGGAAGTGGTTTTTTTTTTTTTTTTTTGGCTGATGCTGCATAAGCTTGCTTTCTTGCATCAAATGCCTCTACTAATGCTAATGCTATATGACACAGCAAAATTTAAAGCTCTTCTATTCCAAGTGTAGTAAAATACAGTATTACAACATCTGTACATATTTACTTCATAGCTGAGTATTTTTCATAAAATTCTAAAAATTTTGATGACTGTATGTATTTCTTTCAAGCTTAATGGACAAATGGATTTAAGAGACAGTCCTTGCACAATATAGTTTGTTAAATCAAGTCTGTGGTTTGATGCCTAGGCAGATGCAACAAATCAAAGACTAAGAAGGTCGAGGCACACTTTGGTGTGATTTGCTTCTTCAAGTGTGCCACAAGGTTAGAAAAAACTTTGTGACTCACCTAAAGAGTGATTGCCATTGCATCTAATGATAATCACTCTTTAGGTGTGCCACAAATATAGTCTTTTAACTCAGTGATTCTAGTGACAAAAGTTTAGTAACCATTGGGTTCTCAAAATTTTTCCTTTCACTTGGGAAAGCAAATATCTTTGCCAAGTATTTTTGCTTTGATTCGATAACAGAATCACAAAGTGGATTCAGTCATCAGTGGAGACTGATGACAAATAAGCAATAAGTTTAATATAGGGAATGTTCTAGATGTAAGATTTCTCAAGATTACAAAGTCAAGAAAAAAACCATTGTCTTTAAAATGTGGAGTTTAAGTATTTTAATTAATTAGAATACAATTTTAAAATAAAAGTGATCTAGAAAAATATAGACTAGTTTAGTCTTGCTTCTATGTCAGAAAAAATTATGGAACTGATTATTAACTCTTTCTGGAGTATAAGGTTGCTTTAAGCAAATTAATGAAAAAATTGCCTTGAAATTTTTCCATTACATCCTGCCATTTCTTATCTGCATTTCTAAATAATTTCCAACATGATTCAGTTTATAATAGGTGGCAATAAGAAAATAGACTTGAAAATCAGAGAAGACTGCACCCGTTGACCGAAATTATCTGATTTACGCTTACAAAATCTGCAAATTGAAGAAATTCTCTGGAATTCACATACAGAAGTTGATAAAACTGAATCATGTGATACATAAATAAATGTAGAGGACATTATTATATCAAAAAAAAAAAAAAAGTAATAACAGTGGGAGTTTCCTTTAAAGTTACGGTTTAATTTTTGATAATAATTTTACTCTACATTCTGTTGAATCTAACTTTAATCCTGAAATAAACAAATATCAATAAATATATTTGTTTATGCCACCGAATAAAGCCCTCATTTATCAGTTTATAATTATTGATAAAACAGAGAATAAGATATTTTATTTACTCCCCATTCAGTAAAATGCTTATGCATAAATGCATTTATAAGCATTAGCATATGATGCAAGAAAGCAAGCTTATGCAGCATCAGCCAAAAAAAAAAAAAAAAAAAAAAAAAAACCGCCTCCAAATTCACCCCTCTGTTCATTCCAAATACCTGTCCAGCTCAGCCTTAAATTTATTTAGGCTATCAACTTCCACAACAAAGGATGGAAGGCTATTCCACCAACCAACTACCCGCTGGCTAAAGGCAAACTGCCGCACATCTATCCCACACTGTCTTTCCTCAATTTGAATTTATGCCCTCTCAGGCGATTATTCTGAGCAAGAGGAAGAATCCCATCAGCATTGAGCATGCTCAAACCATTCAAGGCTTTATACACCTCAATCAGATCACCTCACAGGTGCTTTGTCTCCAGACACTGTAATTTGCAAAACTTAAGCCTTTCTTCCTAAGAGAAACCCTTTGTTCCATTCACTAATCTTGTTGCCCTTCTCTGTACTCGTTCCAACAGCTCTACATCCTTCTTAAAATGAGGCCTCCAGACCTGTATACAGTACTCAAGGTGTGGTCTGACCATTGCCTTATACAAGAGGATAATCACCTCCTTATCCCTGCTTGAAAAATTCCTGTATACCATTGACAAGACACCATGAGCTACTCGTCTGCACTGCTCAGAAAACTTTATATCTGCCTGCACAATTACCCCCAGGTCCTTTTCATTCTCTACCACTGTCAGTGTGGTACCACAGAGTTGATACGTTACTTTGGGATTACTGCTTCCCATATGTAGTACTTTACATTGGTCAATGTTAAACTTCATTTGCCACCTGTCAGCCCATCTGCTCAACTTTTCAAGATCCTGTTGCAGCAGTGTACTGTCATTAACAATCCTACCAACCTTCGTATCGTCTGCAAACTTGGACATTAAGCCTGATATACCATCATCAATATCATTTATAAATACATCTTATTAATTTGTGTGCTGAAGAGGTGGCTGCATACTTCCTTGTGGGAGTGGATGAATCTCTGATGGACATTTACTACTATCCAGAAGGAAAGGTAGTTAAAAGGAAAGATAGTGCTAAACAATTTCAACTGATGAATGCCACTGAAGTAAACAAGATTTTGAAGGATATACATTGGCTGTCTTTAGTTAAATGTGTAGCTAGACATGTAGAACAGTAAAAACCTTCGACAAGTCTATTTAAAGAAAAGGATAGAGGGGGTGAGAAAAGCCATATGAGCATCCTTCAGAGTTATGACAGAAAAGTACAACAGGCAATCAACAAGTACAATAAGCACTAGTGAGTGCCAGCTGATTCATATACAAATTCAGTTTTGAAAGAAGACAAATATTAATGGACTCCCCAAGAAAAAGAACATATGAATTGCAAGCTTCTAGTAAAAGCTTCTCAAGAAAACAGGCTAAGCAAACTGATATAAACATGTTATTCACATTTGTGCAGAAAGGCTGTTTGTGTTGTTCCTCTCTTCTGGCTTTAATAAAGCAAACACCTGTTTCTTTTAAATGTTATGCCAACTTTTGAAAATCAGAAGTGAACTCTTCAATCCATTGTATCTTGCATACAATACCAAGTTCATTACTCCTACAAGAGAAGTTTCTGTTCTTTTGTTCAGCAAGGAAGTACTTTATTGTTACATGTAACTATGTGGTGCACAAGTTCCCACTGAAAAATTATGTTCTTATGAAATGCTGAGGTAGCACAAATTTCATCAGTTGGCAGTGCATCATTTTCAAATTTGAGATTTTTTTGTGGACAAGTTTTCAGTACTTTGTGTCATTAAAGATTTGGTGAAAAACAATAGATGTTTCATAGCTTGTTATGTTAGTTATTGTTATTTTGGTTTTTAGGAACATTAGCAACTAAGGCCATATTGCTCCGGGAATATGCGGTGGTCATTCCCTTGACCTTTCCGCATCCTCCGTATTTGGTGGTGACGGGCTCGAACCCCAGTCTAATCAAGAAGCGTGTGCTATGCACTGCTGCTCCTTCTCACCTGGCTATGGAGGCACCCTGTTTCATAGCACCAGTTACGTTAGTTTCAATGCGAGAACCTACCAGATGCTATTATAAAAGAAGAAAGAATTGATGTACAATGGCCCTTGGTTGGAGAAGTTACAAGTGCTCAAGGAAGTGTGAAATATAACAAATTATCCGAAGTCATTCTTGGCATTTTACCAATTCCTAATAGCAACATTAAGTGTTACAGAATATTTAACTATGTGCAAAAAAAAAAACAAATTCTGAGGGAACTTTGGAAATGTATCTAGGTCTGAACAGCATAGCAGTGCCATTGTTATGAACAACACTTTGATTCAACATTTCTGAATAAGTGCAAAGTCTACAACAGTATCTTTCTCAAAGCAATAATAATCAGTTGATGTTTAACACAGACATAAAAAAAAAAAAAAAAAAATCACAGGTAAGTTAATGTTTGAAAGTATACTGTATAGTAAACAAACCCATAACTGAGAGAGATTAAAGATGTACTGGATGATAAAGAAAACACAATAAAAGACATAATTAAATACAAAACACATTTTAATTACTTGTGCAGGAGATTCTATTAAAAGAACTGCTTTTTTTCTGAAAAATCTGCTGTTTCTTCCTGTTTTTTTTTTTTTTTTTTTTGCAAGAAAACTTCCAGTTTTTGGCCTCTTATAGCCCAAAAATCTACAATTTGTTGTTTTTCTCCTCCTCACAATTTCGCAATTTCCAGCTTTTTGAAAGTTAAAAGTTGGCAACTATGTACTTCTATAAGTGTATGACTGCTTAGTTTTACTGCATGACACTTTCTATAGTTAAAACACTCATAAATTACTCATATTTCACAAGTTTGAGAGGCGCCTCCGTAGCCAGGTGGGAAGGAGCAGCAGTGCGTAGCACACACTTCTTGATTAGACCGGGGTTCGAGCCCGTCACCACCAAATATGGAGGATGCGGAAAGGTCAGGGAATGACCGCCGTATATCCCGGAGCAATATGGCCTTAGTTGCTAATGCTCCTAAAAACCAAATAACAACAAAACAAGTCTGAGAACTATTGCATTTTACCTTAGCATCAGCATTAGTAGAGGCAAATGATGTAAGAAAGCAAGCTTACACAGCATCAACCCAAAAAAAAAAAAAAAAAAAAACCCACCTTCCCGTTTCACCTATCCATTTACTCCAAAAGTTTGTCTAGTTCAGTGTTGAATTTAATTTATTTAAGCTGTCAACTTCCACAACTACAGATGGAAGTCTGTTCCAGCAATCAACCACCTGCTGGCTAAAGGTCAATTTTCACACATCTATTCTGCAACTGTCTTTCCTCAATTTGAATCTATGGCCCCCTCAGATGCAGAATCTGAGCAAGAGGAAGAATCCCATCAGCACTGAGCTTGTTCAAACCAATCAAGGCCTTATACACCTCAATCAGATCACCTCGCAGGTGCCTAGTCTTCAGATGCTGCAATTTGCAGAACATAAGCCTTTCTTCGTAAGAGCACCCCTTTGTTCCCCTCACTAGTCTTCTTGCCCTTCTCAGTACTCATTATAGCAACTCTACATCCTTCCTAAAATGAGGCTTCCAGACCTGTATGCAGTACTCAAGTTGTGGCCTGACCACTGCATTATACAAGGGGATAATCACCTCATTATCCCTGCTAGCAAAATTCCTATACATCATTGACAAGACCCCATTAGCTACTATTGTATTTTGTCTGGATGACTAGTTATAATTAGTGCTCAGGCAGTTAGGGCAGTGAGATGTTATTATATACAATCTGTGAATTGCATGTATCCTATGGTCAGTGTGGCTAGTTTGTTGGATGAAAAAGCAGTTTTCGTAGGGGGATAACCATGCAACTGATAGGGATTGATCACTTCAGCCACAGTGTGATAAAAACCCCTCCTGTTTTGATAGGACTCCAGGTCTTTTCTCTGTGGTATGGAAGGACAGCAATTTTAATCACTGTACAGGAACTACCCAACTTACGTAATACTCAACTTAGGAAAATTCGACTTTACGCAAGTTTTTGCCGGCTGGTGCAAACTTAAAAAAAATAATGGAAACACATTTTGCATCCTGTCGGAATAAACAGCGGTATCGTGAAAATATCATAATGTGAACCCAATAACACATTTTTTTTTTGTAATTCGTTCCAAGTCCTTGGAAGTTGAAATTTTTGCTATGTTACTAAGCTATTTATCTCTCTAAAATGTCATATTTATAATGAAAATTGCACTATCCTTTCATCATTATCATATGTTACGTTATAAGAATCAATTTTGAACACCTTTGTGATATTTTTCTAAAGCACGTTTCTGGAAGTCACGACCAAAAAACAAAAACAATTTGCATTTTCTGGTTTAGTGGGCTTTTCTGTTAGCGCAATCTATCATAAATGGGTAGTAAACGCGATCTTATTGCATTTGTGATAATACCAATAACTGCAATTGTCTGGGTTTTTATGCTGTTATGTGTTCCCCTTCACTGATATCTTCAATCATATAAAAAATAAATTTTCAGACTCTTCTCTTCATTCCTATTTACATATTACAATGATGAAGGGAAAGCGACCAACGAAAAGTGCAAGTGGTGGTAGTGCCAAGAAATGAAACAAAATTGATTTAGAAATGAAGATGAAAATGATTAAGAAGTACGAAGCAGGACAAAGTTTATCATCTATTGCAAGGGAATTAAGTCTTGCTGCTTCAACAGTGAATACTATTTTAAAGGACAGTGCATGTATAAAAGAAAATGTCAAAGAATCAATGCACTTAAGATCAACAGTGATCACAAAACAGCATTCAGGTGCTATATCAAATATGGAAAAGCTATTAATAATATGGATGGAAAATCAGATTCGGAAGCGAGTGCCCCTGAGTCTAATGATCATTCAAGCAAAAGCAAGAAGTATTTATGAAGATATTAAGGATAAGTATGGCGAATCCCAACAAAAGTTCGTGGCAAGCAACAGGTGGGTTTAATAGGTTCAAGCATCATGCTAGTTTCCACAATGTTAAGGTATGCAGTGAAGTCGCCAGTGCCAATTCTACAGCTGCAGAGAAATTTTGTGATGTGCTGGAAAAAATTATTGCAGAAAAAAATTCATTGCAACCAATTTTTAACATTGACGAGACTGCTCTGCATTGGAAAAAAATGTTGGATCAAACACACATTGCCAAAGAGGAAAATACAATGCCAGTTTTCAAGGTGTCAAAAGATAGGGCCACACTCTTGCTTGGGGCTAATGCAGCGGGAGATTACAGATTAAAACCACTGCTTGTGTACCATTCTGGAAATCCTAGTGCACTTAAGAGCATCAATAAAGCTCCCCCCTACCCGTACATTTCTGATCGAACCTAAGAGCATGGATAACAATATCTCTCTTTGAGGATTGGTTTAAATGCTGCTTCATTCCCGAGGCTGAAAAATATCGTAAAGACAATGATGTTCCTTTCAAGATTTTGCTTCTATTAGATAATGCTCCTGGACATTCTACAGATCTAGATGATTTAAATTCGAACGTGAGAGTCATATTCCTACCGCCAAACACGAATTCACTCATCCAACCTATGGATCAGGGTGTTATTTCGAATTTAAAAGCATACTATTTACGCACAACATTTGCTCAGGCATTGTCTGCAGTAGACGATGAGAAAAATTTTACGTTAAGAGACTTCTGGAAATCTTACAATATTTACCATGGCATCTTAAACATTAATAAGGCCTAGGCAGAAATTACTAAAAGTTGTTTAAACGGTGAATGGAAGAAAATATGCCCACGGCATGTAAAAGGCTTAGAAGGATTTGAAAAAGACGAATCATATGACGAGGTTACAGATAAGATCGTTTTTTTTTGGCTGATGCTGCATAAGCTTGCTTTCTTGCATCATATGCTTACGTAAGTCAGGGAGTTCCTGTACTAGGTATCAGGGCAGAATTCAGGCAAAATGTAGCCTATCCAGGTATATCATTATTAAAACATTAATTTCATGATAGTAATAGAGCAAAAGTTATATGGCCTAGTTACTATTACTAAGTCCTGAAACAAGCTGTCATGTGTGTATGCGTCATATTTTAAATAAATGGCAAAGAAGGTCTTTTGGTGATGTAATTTGTTTAAAAGTAAACAATAACTAGGCAACTTTGTGGTATAAGAGTTTGTCTTGTCCTGAATACTAAGACTACTGCAGTGTTAAATGCAGTTTAAAATTTGTTATCCAAAGAAAACTAATAAGCAGACAAAATAGTCCAAGTGCTTTTACATATATTAGAATAAATGTTTACTCAAACTGTAAATATGAGTAAAGATTAAAATTTGTAAGGAAAGATCTACAAAATGCATTTTAAAAATTAATCACTATCAGCCAATTAGAAAACATTAATTCAGAATGTGAACAAAATGTTCTATTTCAGGATTTTACCTTTTTTGTATTTTGTTGTAGGTAACTGCTTCAAGTGACGTGATGAGAGTCTGTTACGATTTCGACGGCGTCCATCTTGAAAGCATTTAACTGCCTAGAAACAGATTGTTATCAACAAAAAAAGCTTTTATTTTTTAAAACTTTTTAAGGAAAAAATTTCTCAACTATTGTTTAAATTTCTAAGTATACACCGATGAGACAAAACATTATGGCCGCCTACCTTTTTTTTTTTTTTTTTTTGGTAGTTGTTGGCGCATCGGCTTCTGTGGCCATAATACACCTCCCAAGGTTTTTGCAGTACCTTGATCCAAGCCCGAGGCGGGATTCGAACCCGCGACCTTTGGGTTGCCAGGCAGGTACTTTACCCACCCGACTAGCCCGGTCGGCGCCGCCTACCTAATATGACATGTACACTACAAGATTCTAAATGTGACTTGTGATATCTGGTACCAACACGTAACCAGCAGATCCTTTAACTCCTGTAAGGTCTGTTGTTGAGATGCTGAGATCAGAGTTGCTGTTCCAAGACAAACTACAGATGCTCGATGGGATTGATGTCTGGGGAATTTGGAGGCTAGGGCAATACCTGCAAGTCTTCCTCATTTTCTGCAAACCAGTCTCGAACAATCTGAGCGGTGTGGCATGGCGAATTATCCTGCTGAAAGATGGCACTGACAGAGGGGAAGACTGTTGCCACGAAAGGGTGTACCTGGTCAGCAATGATGTTTAGATAGGTGGTAGATGTCAGAGTGCCTGGCACATAGATGACTGGACCCAGGGTATCCCAGCAGAACATCACCCAAAGCGTGACACCGCCACTACTGGCTTGGTTTCGTCTCGCGATGCATCCAGGCACCATCACTTCCCCAGTTAAATGACGCACACGTACTCGGCCATCCACATGGTGCAACAGAAAACACGATTCATTGGACCAGATGACCTTCTTTCAACCACTGAAGGTCCAGTTTTGATGCTTGTGTGCCCATTGTAGGCCCTGTTGCTGGTGAACTGTGGTTAGCACAAGCACTTGGAGCGGCCTGTGGCTACGCAGCCCTATTTTAAGCAGGGTTCAATGTACTGTGTGTTGTGACACATTACTCCCGTCACCAACATTCCAATTACCGTCGAGTTGCACCAACAGTCCTCCTTCTGTTGCCATGTACCATCCGGGAGAGCCTTCACTCACCTTGAGCATCGATGAGCCACGGTTGTCCACCACCTCGCCGGCACTTCGTGGGTTTTCTCTTCTCGGACCATTTTCAGTAGGTACTAACCATGGCTGACCACAAGCACCCACCATCCATGCCCTTTCAGATATGCTCTGACCCAGTCATCTGGCCATTACAATTTGGCCTTTGTCAAACTCGCTTAAGTGCACTGCCTTTCCAATTTGAAGAACAAGAGTAACACTGATTAACGGAGCTCAGTATCAGGTGTTTTTTTACCGTGTCCCGACCCACACCATAGTTCACCTGCAGTTGCTTTGATTTGCATAACGACTCACTGGTCATAATGTTTTGGCTCATTGGTGTATCTAAATACTAACCTAACCCTCTATAACATAACTTCTTTTGACAAATTTGCTACATCACAGTTTTGATTATGCTAATGTAATGTAATGATTTTCTAGCAGAATATAAATAGTTGACAAAGGTATTTTGCCCAATGGCTAAAAGTTCCATGTAAATAAATGCTGTGAGTTTTGCCTAAAAATTTCATATTATTATTACACAAAAATATGGCAATATTATTCTCTATTGTTTTTGATAGTATGAACCAGAGCTGTAATGCTCAATATCTTCTACGTTGATATCAACACTGGTAAAATAATAAGAGAAGTTTATCTCAATATAATATGTAGAACACTTCCGTATGATACTCTCCAGCAATTAAAATGGAAAAAAAAAAAAAAAAAAATTGAAAATCTTACATTATAGTAAAAAATAATTGAAAACAATTGAATACAATTAAAAATCAAATAAACACAATTAAAAATAAATGCAAATAAATGCAATTAAAAATTAAAATTTGTCCTTGAGGTTGTCACAGACATTCTCTCAGATATACCAGACAAGCTGTACTTGCTACCTGGAAGTCTAAAACGCTGATAGAACTGATATTCGGATGACATTCAAGTCAAGTAGACCCAATTTTGGTGAAGTCCAGCCAAATCCTCTGCTTGCACCTTCACGATTGTTGCACTGTTAGTAATCCTGGGTATAACCTCCATGCACAAGCACTGTGCATGACCACTCAGGTGTGAACCAACGTAAGCAGGAGTCGAGGTGTGGCACCCACACCACATGGAGGAATACCGTCCCTCTGTGTTACCAGGCAATACTATGTGATAGATGACTCTCATCAACCGGTGCAATACCACCACTTTGCTTATTGGAAGCTTGAAGTGGTGGAACCCATGTTTAGTCTCCAGAGCTAACTTCCGGTAAACCATTCCATCACTTCCATAATGCAGTATGACTGATGACTTTTGAGGTTATGATGAACATCATGGCGAGATTCAATCTTCCTTACATTTCGAGGGTTCAGCTCTAAAACGGTGTTTGCAGGTCGGCCACTAGTTAGTACACCGGACCGAACCTATTGGTAACTCTCTAGGAGGCTTCTGGATCAGCTAGTGTATAATCTTGCTACCTCTACTCTGCCAGATAGTGACTGGAGGGAGTCCGAGTGTTTATGCGGGGGTATTGTCGAGGCCATGTTATATGTGAAGGATCTGGGTATATTCTTACCATTTGTACACCATATCCAAAAATTTCATTACTTTATACAACATGTCCCCTCCACTTTTTCTTACTATTGAATACACCATGAATTGTAAAACAGAGTAAGCTTATCTGCGAAAAGATCTAAACCTCCCAAACACTTCCTAGTCCATTTCACAAATATACGTCATCTCAATTCCAATCTCAACAATGTCTATTTTCACTTGCAGTTTGCAAAACCCCATGTACTTTTTCTAACAGAATCTCAGTTCTTGTTGATTCAACTACAGCTCATCTCAGTTGCCCAAATTATTCACCATATGATTCTTTTCACCTCAAAGTGGTATTTGTGCATTGTCTATTCTGATATTCCCTGTCAGAGACTTGGTACTTTGGAATCTCCTCACTTCGATCTTCTCTGGTTCAAAATCTCTCTACCTCACTGTGTCAAATTCATCTGTTGTCGCTACCGTTCTCCCAACTCCACTAATCACTTGGAGCTCTTTAATTTCCTCTGTTTGCAACTTGACTTTCTCCAGTTCAACTTTCCTAACAGTGAGGTAATTTTTCTTGGTGATTTTAACGTTCACAACTCCAGCTGGCTTCCGTTTTCTTGTCACACCGACCCAGCTGGTCGAGATGCTGAGGCTTTTGCAATTACTAATGACCTTGCACAGATTGTTCATTTACCTTCAAGAATACTTGACAATCCTAACCATACAGCCAACATGCTTGATCTTTTTCTCACAAACGACCCTTCTAAGTACACGGTCGAAGAGAGTAGTCCTTTAGCACTTCAGATCACAACTTGGTAATTGTCTCTTCTCCAATGGAGCCTTTATCTCATGGCTATTCCCAACCTCATGTTGTTTGGCATTACAATAATGCAAATTAGGATTACATGCGACATTACTTTTCTTGTTTTGCTTGGTTGGATTACTGTTTCAAAACTTCTGATGTCACTGTTTGCTCAGATCGTGTCAGTGAAATTATTCTTGTAGGAATGGAATCCTTTATTCCACACTCCACTTTAAAATCTTGTCCTTTATCTAAACCTTGGTTTTCCAATAAATGTGCTAAGGCTGTTCATCTAGAGAAGAACGTTGCATATCGTAATTGGCCTATGCGCCCCTGGAAAAGGTACGTAGATGATACGTTTTCTATCATTCGGAAGGGGAGTGAAGATCAGGTGTTGAACATCTTAAATGGCTTCTCCCCATTCATACAATTTACATCGGAGGCAGAAGACGGAGGAGTTTTGCCGTTCCTAGATGTGTTGGTCTGTAGGGAAGACCGACAGCTAAAGACTAAGGTATACAGGAAATCCATGTGTAAAGGGCAGTATTCGCACTACAGTTCAGCTCAGACCAACCATCATAGGAACAGTGTGATAAGAACAATAGTTGATAGAGCAAAATCACATTGCAGTACCTCCGATGATAGGAAGTTAGAGTATGAACGGGTCATGACGGATCTTGCAAAATGTGGTTACCCCCAGAGGATTATAGATAAATATGTTAAAGGAAATCAGAGGAGAGGCGAGTCTTTTACACCAACATCCACTGCATACATTCCCTATTATCCGGGTCTGACTGATCATATAGCTAGAATACTAAGAAAGTACCAGACACGTTGTGTGCAGCTTCCGGGGCGGAGGCTGCACACAATCGTGTCTCAGGTTAAGGACCCCATTCAAAAAGAGAACACAAGTGGGGTCGTATATAGCATTAGATGCCCGGATTGTGGGGAATGTTATGTAGGGGAAACAAAACGCCGTCTCAAAGATCGTCTGGGGGAACACACTATAGCAATAAGAAATGCGGAGTATGGCAAATCCGCCGTGGCCGAACATTTTTGGGAGAAGCAGCACCAGATCTCCCCGGACGATGCTATCATCACCGATCGGGCGCATAAGTTCTGGGACCGTAAGTGGCTCGAGAGTTTGCGGATCTGTTCTACAATCAACATTAATAGAGATAGAGGTACGCGGATTCATCCCCTCTTTGAGGCCACTATCCTCAGAAGGGATGAACGGTTCCGTATGACTCCCGCTCGAGCCACTTCCGGTTCCACAACGCAAGAGAACGGAACGCGTGAGAATGAAACACGTGATGAGTACCATGAACCTGCTGATATTTAAAGATGTGCTGCAGAATAAGAAAATACCGCTGAAGAAGAAGGCTGGAGCCTTTGAAAGCTATGGTTTTTTATCGCTTTTAACTTAGTATATTTTAATGCATTTTATTGTTCTTAATGTAGCAGATTTTAATATTTTATATGTATAGTTTATCGTAAAGTTAAATTTATTGTAAATACAGGTTATTATAATTTATTATAAACACAGTTATTAAAAGTCCAGTTTCCTTTGTGTTTTTATTTTTACATAAAGTTGGTGCAAAACACTAAAATCCACAGTCGTAATTGGCTTGTTTCCAATTCTTCAGTTTCACTTTCTGCCTACACCAAAGCTCGCAACAATTGTAAAGCAGCTATTAATCAGTCCAAACTAGATTTCGAACAGGCTAAGAGTAGAAAACTTGCTTCCTGCCCTAATGGTAGCCGAGCATTCTGGTCTCTTGCCAAAACTATTGGCCGCAACGTTTGCCCATCTCTGCTCTCACCTCTGTCAAAACTAGATGGTTCTGTTGTCACTTCAGCCAATAAAGCTGACCTGCTAGCATCCCATTTTTTCCAACTCATGTATTAATGATCTTGGTAAAACACCTCCCACCATTCCCAACAACACATTCCATTCAATGCCTCCTGGGGTCTTCCGTCAAAAGGATGTCAGAAGGGGTTTTACAAATCTTGATGCTAAGAAAGCTCCAGGTCCTGATGGCATTTCTTCACTTGTTCTCAAAACCTGTGCTCCTAAACTTACTCCTATTCTTTGCCACCTTTTTTTTCACTTTCTTATTCGAATGGTGTTTCTTTTCTTCTGCTTGGAAATTTGCTCATATCCAGCCAGTTCCTAAAATTGTGACAAATCCGTCCCATCCAACTATCGTCCCATTGCAATTACTTCTACTCTTTCTAAAGCAATGGAGAAATCAATTAATTGCCAACTCTTAAACTACCTATAAACCTTCCATCTAATCAACGATTGCCAGTATGGATTCCGTCAGTGTCGATCCACTGGTGATATTCTGGCTCATTTACAGACAAATTCAATGGAAACGTTCGGTGAAACACAAGCAGTTGGTCTTGACATCTCAAAAGCTTTCGATCGTGTTTGGCCTAAAGGTCTTCTAAACAAGCTTCCATCTTATGGTTTGCCAACTTTTGTAATTGGTTATCCAGTTTTCTCTCATCGCTCACTGAGGGTGATGGTAGATGGCTCTCTGTCTTCTAACTTCTCCACTAATGCTGGTGTCCCCCAAGGTTCAGTGCTTTCCCCCACTCTTTTCCTCTTGTATATTAATGACCTTCTTCCATTGACTGGAAATCTTATTCATAGTTTTGCTGAAGATAGCACATTGCATTCCACTTTCCATTTTGAGAAACCTTGCTCTGCTCAATCAGCTTCAACTTTTGAAATATATGCTACCAATTCTTTAAATGCCGATCTTCAGGTAATTCTCCAGTGGGGCAAAGACAACTTAGTTGATTTCATTGCTTCTAAACCTCAGCCTTGTCTTATATCTCGCAAAAAGGATTCTTCTGCTCCTATGCTTATCTTTGGTGACACTCTGATATATCTCAGTTGATATCTCTCTTTTGGGGATTACCCTGACTTATAAACTCTCTTGGCACGATCACATCACAAATATTGATTCCTCTGTATCTAAAAAACTTGGTTTTCTCTTTTGCTCTCGGCGTTACTTTTCTTCCAAACAGCTATTCACTCTGTACAGTTATCAAATCTGCCCTACCATGGTATATTGTTCCCACATCTGAGGTGGTGCCCCCAAAACCTCTCTCAGGCTTCTAGATTCCATTCAGAAGAGGGCAATTAGTTTAATCAATGATTCCTCTCAAACTGAGTCTCTCCACTCGCTGTCTCATAGACATATTGTTACTGCTGCATGCCTTTTCTACAGATACTTCCACGGGCACTGTTCTTCTGAATTGGCTTGTATTATTCCTGCTCTCTCTTTCAAAACAGTCCGAACACGTGCCGCCACCAGCCAACATCCATCTACTGTCCAACTTCAAAATCAAAGAACCAACTTTTCATCTTCCTCATTTATTCATTCAACTGCTGTTTTCTGGAACAACCTTCCTTCGTACGTGTTTCCTGAAAATTAGTCTAAAGAAGTACAAGTCTAATGTCAACAAATATCTTCTTTCGTCTTCTCAACCTCCAACCCAAGCACGGTACCAAGTACTATAGGTTCTAATATCTCTCGTGTTTGAGGTTTTCATGGAAAAAAAAAAAAAAAAAAAAAAATCAATTAAAAGAAATTTAACGAAAAAATGCAAAACGATTTTCCTTCCTGAAGCTGACAATGCTTTTCGACCATATGTTTTGATTACAGGAAAGAAAATTACCAAATAATGGCGAGATGAAACTTAAATAGGGATTATTTGTCTTCACGCATGCACGTATAAGCTAATGAATCGGAGATTCGAAATGGCCGGCGAACATTAACAGAATTCTCATGTAATTTAATTTCAACAGTTTCTGCAATTAATAGTCTCGTATAATTATGTTGAAAACTAAATATTTTGGCCTCGTTAAATAAAAAAGTATGTTTTTTGTTAACGGCATGAAAGACTAATTCTGACCCTGCTGAACGAGAAGCCTGAACTGAGGCCATGTGTTGATTAACACAAAAATTCAAAGGAAAACGTGTAGAACCATGGTATAACAAGTTGCAATCACAACAAGAAATGTTGTATACCAGGTCATTTATTTGTGTTGCGAACGAGGAAAGAATCAAGCGATTTTTCAGTATAGTGTGTAGTTTCTGTTGATTTGGCCACCATTTTAAATTCGGTATCTTTAAAGAATCTGTTCGGCTGTTTTTGCCACTGCTCAACATATGGGAAAGAAATGAAGTATTTTTTAATATTACGACTGTTGGTTGATGTAGTATTTTGTATCCTATCCTTAGCTTGTACCCTAATTCGGTTTATTGTAACAAGGGGATAACCCCTGTTCAAGAATCTGCTGGTTAATATTTGTATTTCTGAGTCCAAAGCAGATTCTGTTGTTGAATATTTATAGGCATTAAGAAATTGATTAAACGTTATAGCTATCTTGTAGGAGAATGGGTGATAGTTGTTATAATGCAGAAGCATGCGGTGTTTATAGGTTTATGATAGATGTTAAATTAGATTTTATTCGAGTCCCAAGTAAGCAGGACTCAAATAAAATGTTCAAATAAAATGTTCAATGTGTAAAATGTCGTGTTCAATTGATTTTTAATTATTTTTTATTGTAATTTAAGATTTTTGATTTTTTCGTTTGAATTGCTGGAGAACATCATATGGAAGTGTTCGTTCTTCGTATTATATTGAGGTAAACTTCTCTTATTATTTTACAAATATTTTCTATTGTGTACATAAATTAATGCATACGTACCATTTAGAGTTAATGACAGTGAAGCATCATTGTCCCTTGCAGAAGAAATGGCAAAACTGGTTGAAGTGTTTTATTGGAAGTATGAATATTAAGGTTATTTATATCTTTCATGTTCAAATTAGTAGCAAAGGATGCAAGAAAGCAAGCTTATACAGTAAAATTTTACTTTCCCTGCTTCCAACCACTTATGTCTGGACCCAGTATTTACATGGCCCTTTGCTTTTTTGTCTCCTCCAAACAAGTCGTTCTAAACTCAGGTCATGTCTCAGAATGACTGAGAAATGATCTTTTCCCTCCACCATACAAGCTTGAATCAGGTCACAACTTCTTTAGTTTTAGTCTTGACAACTTGAAATCCATGGTCCATTAACTATCCTGTGCACAATGGCTTAACAAGTACTTACTTCTGTGACATCACATTCACAGCTGTGCACCTCTATGCTCCATTCATTAGTGTGTATGTCAGCAACAGGTTCCTTCCCTTGGATGTCAGCCACAAGAATCAGTTACTGTTTTCTAACATTAGACATTTTGTGAAGATGGAAACTGGGCTACGGCACTCACACTATGCTCAGCACACCCAAAAATTACCTCCTGGGAAAAGCCAATTTAAACCTTTCTGGTGACACGTGACACGTAAGGAGATCTTGAATACTAATCTTAGTTTCAGATGACAAAATACCCTGCATAAATCTGCCTGAGAGAGCTAATGCACTAGCTTGGCAAGATTTTCCATCCTCCTCCTAATCCTCTTTTTACTAGCAGTACTGAACTTCCATTAGAGAATTCATCAGTTTTATCACCTCTTTACCAATGAAGAAGTCATTAAAAGCAATTGGTAATTTGGAAGGTCACACTGCTCCAGGACCTGACCATTTCCTGTCATTTTACTCAAAAAAGTCAGTCCCTTAGTCCTAATTATCATCAAGTTGGCAATAATCAGTGCTAAGGTCTTAAACAGGGACAATATCATTAGTAGTAGCAAATGATGCAAGAAAGCAAGCTTATACAGCATCAGCCAAAAAAAAAAAAAAAAACCCCTTTGCTGGAGTTTAAGGTTAATTTTTATACAGGAATGAATTCTTCACTTCTTTTAAGTCTACATTGTTCTGATACTTAAAGCTGGGAACAAATGCAATCTGACCAATCATAGGCCTTCACTGTTATCAATATACTTGGTAAAATATTTCAAATCCTTCTCTACAACCACTAGAGCTCATTCCACCTGCCCTTCATAAATCACAACCAGTATGGTTCAGTAACAAGTAACTTTTTACTTGAAGGTGTTACTTGTTACCACAACTGCTTTGTTAATTAAAAAATATTAAGTTGTTAGTATTCTCAGTGTGTTAGATCCAACTTTGAATGGGATCCAACTCTTTACCTGTCATTTTATTCAAAATGTGGAATGCAAACTGATATACTTTAGTTAAATCTATCTCATATGTTTGACTGGGTTCTTTTGCATAATCCACAACTATATGATGTCCTTCTGCTCCCTGCTAACACTTATCACCAATTTTCTTACTGGCAGATGCATCAGTACTCTTCTACATACCTCCTCTGGTGTTCTACAAGGATTACCACTTGGTTCTGTATTTTATAGTATTCATCAATGACCTCTGCTCTTGTCTGTCTGCCTTAATGTTCAATATGTTGTTGCTGACCACATCAAAATTAAGAAGTCCATCTCTATTCTGGCAGGCTGCATTTGTCTACGGCAAGCTCTGGCTTCCATCACAAATTGGGTTAGCCTTAATCTCATGTCAATCAATCAATCCTACTAAAAGTGTTTTGTGTAGTTTTCACAAGGTTTTACCTGATTTTTACAAGAGAATGGGTTCCTACTCAATCACCCTTACTTCTATAAAACAACACAAGGATCTCAGTGCATCCTTTGCCTCTGGCCATCTTTCTCAATCACAACCATACTGTGTCTCGTACAATGAAGTCTCTAGGAATCATCAAAAGGTTTGCTCACACATTCAAAGTCTTGTAGTGATCATCCAATTTTATAAACAATTCTTACTCCCCATCCTGGATTATGGCATTTTTGTTTGGCTGCCTCATCAAAATTTTCTTTCAAATAAGTTGAATTCTATTCTATTCTAAATTTCGAGGCTTTAGTGTCAGACAACGTTAACTACAAAATCATTTTGTAGTAAATGTTTTTGTAATTAATCAATAAAAAGTCATTTGACATTTTCTTGGTTTACCAGAAATGTGCTTATAGCCCAAGCTAACTTATAAACTACTACAGAAATACATTTCTATGACATGATATGCATTGTTATTTGTATAACGTTAAACTAAAGTTGTCTCAAAACAAAAATGCAATTTTGTAGTTAACGTTGTCTGACACTAAGCCCTTGATTTGCTTCCTGCGCTATCACTTGCATTATCTAGTAGTCTACAAGTTAGCTTGAGCTATAAGCACATTTCCAGTAAACCGAGAAAATGTAAAATGACTTTTTAATGGTTAATTACAAAAACATTTACTACAAAATGATTTTGTAGCAAAGTTTCCTGCACTAGCACAACCCTTATCATTGCAAGGAATATTTGCACCTTTGTAGGTTAGTTAGGCTAGGTTCATGATTTTGTAGTAAAGTTTCCTGCACTACCACCACCCTTATCATTGCAAGTAATACTTGCACCTTTGTAGGTTAGTTAGGCTAGGTTCATCACCACTCTGTATACATAAGCAGAAGCAAGGACTGCAATTTATCTATAACCTGATTCAATCCCAAGTAGATTCACCTTCCTTCCTTACTCTCCGAACTTCATTCTTGTCCGAATTTCATCCTGTTGGTTAGTACTTTTCATGTTCCTTACTGCAGTATAATTTTTTCTTACTACAACACCATTGTATCCCTATAGAGACTTGTCAATCACCTTCATTTAGATGTTTTCACCCCTTCTCTTATTTCATCAAGGAAGTTTCTGATAAACACAATTTCTTACTGTTATCATTACTGTGCAATATATGTCATGTCATGGTATTCCTGTTATACTTGTGCACTGGGTGTGGGAGAGTCTTAGACAACCCAGCTGATGTTGTGGATGAATTGAACATGTACACTGAATTTGTCTTTACTGAAGAAAGACTTTTCATGCTGAGCAGGGCTGTGCAAGTGAGACTGAATTATATGAAATGAGTGATTTAGAAATTACAGATGACTGTTTATTAGAAAAACTTTTAAGTATAAAGGCAAATAAGGCTATTTTGACACTTACTCATGAGCTGGATGTAGGGAACAATTTTGACACGGTTTATTTGGATTGTAGCAAGGCATTTGACTCAGTCCCTCATGAGAGGTAACTGTATAAGCTGGAACATGTTAGGATTACCGAAAAAATTCTAAGTTGGATTGCTGGGTAGCTGCAGGACAGAAGGCAGAGGGTTGTGATTAATGAATATTCTCCAGATTGGGGTAAAGTCAGAAGTGGGGGTTCCCCAAGGATAGTTTCTTGGACCATTGTTGTTTTTGATTTTCATAAATGACATTGATGATGGGATAGAAGGCACAGTAGAAGAAGAAAGGATTTGGGAGTTACAATACAGGCAGATATGAAGTTTTCTGAGCAGTGTAAACAGGCAGCCAGGAAAGCTGATGGTGTCCTATCGAACATCATCTTGTAGAGATACGGAGGTCACAGGTCTCACTGTATAAGGCAATTGTAAGATCCATTTGGAATACTGTGTTCAAGTATTAAGACTTCATTTGAAAAAAGAGACAGCTTTTTGAAAGGGTCCAAAGATGGGTAACTCACATCGTGAGATTGGCAAAAGGTCGACTGTACCAGAAAAGACTGATTATGTAAGCTACAGAGTTTGGTAACCAAGCGCCTCAGAGCTGACCTGAATGAGGTTTATAAGGCTCTGAGAGGGGTTAGTAAAATGAACGAAGGCAGGATTTTTACTGTTATAGAGAATTCCAGAACTCAGTGGCATAAATTCAAATTACAGAGGAAGAGGTTTAGACTAGATCATAGGAAGTTTACTTTCAGCCAGTGAGTTATCGAGTGCTGGAACATATTGCTTTCGCAGTTGATGTTGACAGTTTGAATAAATTCAAAAGTCAACTGGATAGTTACCTTTGTGAGGAGGGAAGCAAATAATTTGTGTTTTTTTTATATACTCGTTTCCAGTGCAACAAAAGCCTGTGGCTTCCTTGTACTATATGGCTATTACTATGATCACTGCCACCTGGTTTCTTTATTTGAAGATTCTTAACAAATTGCTGCTAATAATCAGATCAAGGATATTGCTTTTTCTTGTTGCCTCTTTAACATGTTGGTATACAAAGCAGTAATTCAGAAAATCAAGAAATGTTTTGCTACTGAATTGTAAACCTATAAGTTTCAAATGATATCTGGAAAGTCAAACTCTTCTATGATAAGACATTATGATTTTCTAGCCAATCTATTTGTCCGTATAGTTGTTCATTATATGCCAATATACTCATCACAGTCATTTGGCCTATATAACAGACACAAAAATCTCATTTTTGTTTTTCTAGAGTTTATATCACACCATACTGACTAAACATTACCTGTACTTGCTGGTTGTACTGTTTTAGAGTTTATGCACTTCTTAAATAGAGGCATTCCACCCAGTCTCCTCTCATGTCTATGCTTTCTTTGCACATTATAATTACCATATGATCACCTTTATAGTCCTGATTATAATCACCTTTTGAGTCTAAAGAACAAATAAGGCTTCTGGAATTGAAGGAGGTAGTAAGAGAGGGCACTGTACCATTAAGGTTACATAGAAGAGCATCAATGGACTTGGGAGAGAGACTCTTCTGTACTGGGAAGTATCAGTGTATTACCAATATATAAGCCCTCATGGGTAGCACAGTTGGTATAATCACTTTCTTCCCCACATTGGGTGGAAAAGATCTGAGTTTGAATCCCATCAATGATGCGAGGAATTTTTATGGGCCTTTTTCACAATGTGGCTGAATTAGTTGAATCAGGTAAGGGTAACACGGCTTTTTTCTCCCGGAAACTCAGATTTTTCATTTAGTAAACTGACCATAGAACATATGCAATTTACAGACATTATATATGGTGCAATATGGCCTAAGTCGCTGGTGTGCCTAAAACCAATCAACCAACCAACCAACCAACCAACCAACCAACCAATATATAAAGGTGGTTTTAGGGGGGGGGGTGAAGTGGATGACTACAGACTTGTCAGTCGGACTTCACTGTGTAGAAAATCATGGAGGCAATAATAAAAGCATGCAATACAGGGACATTTTGATATAAATGGAATTCTGTAGCTACACAATGCAGTTTTATGGGAAAAATCGTGTGTAACTAATCTGGTTAGTTATTTTGACAATTACTCATGAGCTGATATAGGAATTAATTTCAACATTATTTAGATTTCAGCAAAGCAATTGACTGAGTCTCGCCAGAGATTAAAGTATAAGCTGGAAAACATTGGAATCACAGGTAAACTTCTAGGATGGATCAGAGAATGGCTGCAGGGCAGGAAGCAGAGGGTTGTGATTAATGGTTACTCTTTGGATTGGTCTAACATTAGAAGTGGGATTCCCAAGGGTTCAGTTGTGGGACTACTGTTGTTTCTACTTTTCATAAATGAATTTAAAAAGCCTATTCTTAGATATAATTATGAAGTGTTATAAAATGAGAATTTAAAATTAGCTTCATCTTCCCTGTTCAGTTACTGAGAGCACCAGCTTGTTTGATTACAGTGTCACCCAACTGCTGATGTGTGCTTACTTCAGATGTTGTTTAATGTGCCTAGCTAGCATCAAATCATTGAAGTGCACAGGTTTTTCAATTTTTGCTCACTGATAATGAAGGTAACACCCAAATGTGGTCATTAGCATGAATTGTTGAGGAGGCTCCCATCCTGCAGTGGTCATTAAAAAAACATATATAAAGCATACCAGAAGAGGTTTTATTTAAAAAAAATAATTAAAAATGTTTTCAGTATAAAAAAATGGATTTTTTCACAGCTGTATTTAGAAAAGATTGAAAATAAGATTACATCAAAAAGTGAAGAATTTTTAATTATTCTTTGTTGATTTTTAAAGTTTTTTTCCCCCCTAGTATGCATGTGTGGATTAAAAATAAATTCACATGATTGCTAGATGGTTAAGAGGAAGAGAACAATTCAGAACTGTTTTTTTAACACATTGGTTGCTGTTGAATAATGTCTTTGGAAGAAAGATTTGAAATGCTGAATGTTTATGATTAAAAAAAAAGTTGCAAGAATTGTAGAAATTTACAGACTGTCCCAACATATTCAAGATAAAATGAATCAGATACTGATGGCAAAGATCCAAAATAAAAGATTCAAAAATAAAAAATTTTCTGAATAAGACAAAATCTGCAAAAACAAAGACACCATCTGAAATCCTTTCAAATATAAATTCAAATTCTCTGGTTTAAAATTTTTCAAACATTGTAACCACTTTGTAAATTTTGACAATGATGGTTTTGGTGATAGTGCTGAGCAATAATTTTTAAAACTGAAACTGATCAAAACTTATCTGATATTAGGATTATCAGGATTAGCTTTGGTTTCTACTGAACATAAACTAAATTGTTCTATCAATTTTTTTTTCCCTAGTATGCATGTGTGAATTAAAAATAAATTCACATGATTTAATGATTGATTTAATTATTTTGATTGATTTAATTCACATTATTAATGATTTTGTTTCTGTTAAAGCTCAAAATTATTTTTGTAGTTTTTTCACCTATACAAAATTCATTCGTATTAAACTACATATTAAGTTTTAACATTTGTTTTATTAATGCATATGAATAACAGAAATTAATGTATGTTACAGTTTAAGTGACAAGAATCATTCACTTTCAGATTTATCCAGGTAAATGCTAAGACCACTACAGTTTAAAATATTTCATTTAATCACAGTAAGAAGCAACAAACTTACCATAACATGATGACAAAGCAAGTTCCAACAACAATAGCAAATGGAATGAGAAAAGTGTTAATATTAAGAGGAGGCATGTTGGGATATATATGAATCAGAAACCTAAAGAAAAAAAATTGAGAAGCTTAATTATTTTTGCTTTCCATTTAAATTAATGGCACAATCTTATACTCATTTAAAAATCAAACATATACTGAGTAATAAATACAGATAAACATTAATAAAATTACTGTATTTTTCAGATAATAAGATGCAGCCACATTTTTGGAAGGCAAAAATTTTGGGTAAAAAATATTCTATTGCATATATTTAAAACAAATGTCAGTATAGAATGAAACCTTTTACTCACTGTAGAATGTCAAACCCTCATCATTGTTACTATAATATTTTCAGACTGTTGCTACTGTCATGACAGTAGCAATGATCTAAAAGTTTACTTCCTTCAAAGAGTGTGCATCAACAACAACAGTGGCATTAATAGTATTGCTGATTCTACACTTCTTGAAAGTCTTGGCAACTGTCTTCTGATGAAGAAATTGCCCAGTCTGTTACTGATAATTTCACCAAGGAGGAGGAGGAAAATGAAGATAAACTCGAACGAATTCCAGTTACGAAACAGCAAACTTGTGAAGCTATAGCCGTCCTGAGGAGAGCGTTGGAAGAAACTGGTGCAAGTGATCGTGAATATAGACTGTTATACAATATTGAAAAATCTATAAGTAGACTTTGTAGTGATAGTTTAAAGAAATCTAAAATAAGTGACTATTTTAAATTATAATCATATTACAAAGTATTATGTTTAATATGTTATTTTGCTATGTATGTAAGCATAAATTTATTTTTATTTTGATAACCTGTGGATAATATTCTTCCAATTTTCACGTATCATTTAATTAGTAATAAATCTTTGGTAATAAAGTGCAAATTTGTGCTTTATATCTCTTTTTTTATAGCTTCTGGATAATATTTGTTGATTTTCGCTTATTAGAATCAAAATTCAATTTGCAAATGGGATCACTATAACTGGCGCTTACTGTATATATGTATGTATGTATGTATATATATTTATTTAAAGGGTAGTCAGCCCTGCAGTACACGTGTATGTCTTGTTAGTGGCACACCTACTGATGTGAAAAAAATAAATAAATAAACAATGTAAAAATCAAAAATGAATATATAAAGTCCACTTTTATTAAAAAAAATTATAATCAGGATTTCAACATGACAGGAACCCACAGTTCATATTTACTGTTTTTTAGAGTTAATTTAACAC
Organism: Mastigoproctus giganteus; assembly: GCF_048544385.1. Classification (NCBI taxonomy): domain Eukaryota; kingdom Metazoa; phylum Arthropoda; class Arachnida; order Uropygi; family Thelyphonidae; genus Mastigoproctus; species Mastigoproctus giganteus. The sequence goes on along the minus strand of NC_143583.1, from coordinate 162,349,618 downwards.
ATAAGTAGTAAGCTCCTCATGGCATTGATTCTGTAATACAAACATTTAATCATTAACCTATATTAAATTTATTTTAAAAATAAATGCTTAGTGTATAGAGTAATTCTTTTATCTAGTTAGCAAAAACATTTGGTGGCACAGATCAGTAGTTGGGGAGGGATATTGATTTTGGTAGCTTAAGGATGCACTTTCAACATGATATGTGGCATGCTGCAAAAAAAGTTTGATCACTCCTAGTTATTGCCTGGCACAACCAAGTGAGGTCTTAGATGCCGCACTAGAATCTGAATTTGTTCTTTATTTACACAAAAAAACCCCAAAAAAAAAAACCAGAAACCCTTTTCTGAAAGGATTACAGGGAATTACCATATAGCTCTGCCTTACTTTTAATATGTAAGACACTGACTACCATCTTCTGCATCCTTGCCCTGCTTCTTCCCACTGAAATCTACATGTGCAACAATAAGATAAGCAGCACAGATTTCCATAAGGATAAGCACTGAATTAATTTCCAGTATTGGTAATCATTTTATTGATCTTACTTCTGAATTCTGGGAATCAATAATCCCTTCTATAAATCATGAGTCACCAGCAGAGAGAGAGAAGAGAGTTGTTGTTATTTGGTTTTTTAGGAGCATTAGCAACTAAGGCCATATTGCTCCGGGGATATGCGGTGGTCATTCCCTGACCTTCCTGCATCCTCTGTATTTGGTGGTCATGGGCTCGAACCCTAGTCTAATAAAGAAGCATGTGCTATGTACTGCTGCTCCTGCTCACCTGGCTACAGAGGTGCCAGAGAGAGAGAGAGAGAGAGAGAGAGCACGCATGCCATCTCTTTGGTAGTTTGTATTTCTGTGTTTTGTGAAGTACAGTAGTTTTAATTTGTTATTAGTATTAGCAATGGCTACATGGTGCAAGGAAGCCTATGGCTTATGCTGCACCAGCAAAAAAACAAATTTTAAAAATAATAATAATAATAAAATAAAATAAAATAAAATAAAATAATGACAAAATGGGTACATGGCAGGCAGAAGAGATTTTTGTACACTGTTGGCTTCAAATTGAAGGCATTATATTATAGCAAAGAACAAGAAAACAGTGTGAATTTGTAATTAAAATATATGTAATCATATATTTTTTCCAAACTTCCCCTAAAATTTGGGTGTGCCTTATTGTTCAGTGCATCTTATCATATGGCAGGTATGGTATTTATTTACAAATACAATTATGCCCAAGCTTCCAGGTAAGCAAATACAAACTGCAGCATGCACTACTGCAAATGGTTTAATTTATGATTAACCAAAAGAAATTCACTGATAATATTTATGATTTTCAGTATTCCAAACTTAGAAAGTTAAACCTGGAATCAGAATTAACATTATTCAGAAATTCAAACTGGTGGAGAGGCAAATTCAAGAAAATGTGTTAAGAACATCTAGAAAAATCATCTTTTTATTTCTTCTTACTGGACATCATTTACAACATTCCAATATTAAGAAAATTCCATTTAATCTATTATCAGTATTTGCATCAAGCCATTCCTGCAAGCAATTATTTTCACATATAAATTTACATTCAATCTAATATGAAATAGGCTGACAATTGTAAATCCAGACTATGACTAACTAAATATCATTAAATATCAACTAATCATCAATTCTATTTTGAAATCAGAACAATAGAAGCCATTAAAACTAGTGTGATATCTACAACAGCTTGTTTTTTAAATAAAAGTGTATAATGTAATTAGCAAAAAATAATTTTGTAAAAACTAAGTCCGCATCATTTTCATTCAAAACATTCAAATTACCATTAATTTTGAAAAAGCCATACGAGGGGGTATCAAAAAAGTTTTTCCCCTGACCATGTTCTATATGTCCCAGGAGGTTGAGATTTGGAATATATATTACTCTTTCTTCATGTAACCACCCAAAGTGACACATTTATCCAATCTTTTGAAGCATTTCCTTATGCCTTTTCTGTAGGTCTCACTTTGCTCTTGAAACCATCGTTCTGTTGCAGAAATTACCTCTGCATTGCCAAAAAAATGATTTTCATGTAATCTGTTAGAATAGCGTTTTTTTTTTTTTTTTTTTTGGCTGATGCTGATAAGCTTGCTTTCTTGCATCACATGCCACTACTAATGCTATCCCAGAAAACTGACAGCAACACTATCCCTGCAGATGGTTGCACTCTGGCCTTTTTTTTGGGAGTGTCTCTGGCCAGACATACCCTGGTCCTGTGGAACAGGACCAGGGTATGTCTGCCAGGGGCAAAGGTTGATGACGTTGTAGAGCGGATATCATCTTTCAAGGGCACAAAAGGTGATATAGTTGTACACGTTGGCACTAATGATATTAAGAGTAGGAGACCGGCAGAATTACTCAACAAGTACAGGTCACTGTTGAAAAAAAGCCGAGAATTAGGGTTGAATTTGAAAGTGTCTGCAATTCTGCCCAGACACGATAGGAGGGAGTATATGATGAGAGCCTTGTCGATCAATTCGGCCCTGGAAAGATTGTGCAAGACTCAAGGGGTAGAATTTTTTTCAGCCTGGACTGTACTTGTTAACAGCAGAGACTGCTTCTACAGGGATGGGATACACTTAAATAGAAAGGGTACAAGAATATTTGCTGATGCTATCGAGGCAGTGTTAGGTGGGTCGGAAAACTGCTAGCTTGGGGGGATACAAAGACTAATAGTTTAACAGTAACCGCAGGCAGAGATGAAGGTGATTCTTGCACAACTTCTATTAGAATAAGAAGCGACCTGGAGCGAGGAGTGTTGGGGGTTTCAGGGACGGATGGCAGCCATCCTGGAATAGTTGGGTATATGGGATGTGTTAGGGTAACAAGGAATAGGCATAGGAGCATGTATGCTTGCATGTATACCAATGCTAGAAGTATAGTAAATAAATTTGATGAATTTGAAGTGTTGGTCAAGACATCAAAGGCGGATATTGTTGGGATAGCAGACACATGGTGTCACAAAGATATAAGGAATGCAGAACTGGAATTTGGGGAGTACAATGTGTACAGAAAGGATAGACAGGACAGAAAGGGAGGAGGTGTTATGCTGTTAATTAAGAAAAACATAAAATCAAAAGAAGTGCATCCAGTTGATATAGATGGACAGTGCACTGTTGAGTCAGTTTGGTGTGACATAAGCACTGCAAAAGCAAAAATAAGAGTAGGAGTGTGTTATAGGCCTAATGACTCGAATGAGTACAATGAACAATTGTACAGAGAAATAGAGTGGGCCAGTAAATCAGAATGTCTTATAATGGGGGATTTTAACTTCCCAGATATTGACTGGAACTTGTGGGTTGGTCACTCACACACTAGTCAGACTTTTGTGGATTTATTGGATGATTATTTTCTGCAGCAGCATGTTCGAGAGGCAACCAGAGAAAGTAATACTCTTGATCTGGTTATCAGCAGTAATCATTCATGTATTAAGAATTTGCAGATAAAGGAACCACTAGGTGGCAGTGATCACAGTGTGCTGAAGTGGGATTTACTCAAAGAGGTAACTACCGTCAGGGGTAAAGGAAAGGGTTTTTGCTTCCGTAAAGGGGAGTACAGTGGTCTCAGACAGTTTTTAAATTCTGTACAGTGGGATCGACTGACGATGTTACAAACAGTAAATTCTAAGTGGGAAGCATTCAAGGAATTAATCGTGGAAGCTACTAGACTTTTCATACCGATGAAGAAATATTGTTCAAGGTTTAGGCCTAAATAGTTATCAAATGAACTAATGAGACTCGTGACAGAGAAGAAAAATGCATGGGATGCATATAAATTATCAGGCGACGCAGAAGCCTGTAGCAGATATAAGCTAGTCTGTAATCAGGTCACAAAGGAGGTTCGGCAGGCAAAGGCGGAATACGAGAAATCTTTGGCAAAAGATGCTAAGAAAAACAGCAAGGATTTCTTTACTTATATAAACTCTAAAAGGAAGGGGCTGAATATGATTGGTCCACTTGACATCGATGGTTCGACTGTTGATGATCCTGCTCAGATAGCAAACAAACTGAATGAGTATTTTGCATCTACATTCACACGTGAGGAATCATTACAGTTTGAAAATGGAAGAAGGTTATCAAATTGTAGCAGTGTGCTTAATGATTTTGTAATAACTGAGAGCAAAGTGGAGGAGAAATTGTTGAAGTTAAACATAAGAAAGGCACCTGGGGCGGATGGGATCTATCCAGTTATATTAAAGGAGGCGGCAAAGCAACTAAGCAAACCCTTAGCCATAATTATGAGAGCATCCTTGGATTCAGGGGAGGTTCCCACGGACTGGAGATGTGCAAATGTATCCCCAATTCACAAAGGAGGTTCGAAGGGTGACACGAATAATTACAGACCAGTTAGTTTAACTTCTGTTCCGGGTAAAATAATGGAGTCACTGGTTAAAGATGCATTGCAGGATCATCTAGACAAGACTGCAGCAATAATTCAGACACAGCATGGGTTTGTTAAGGGAAAGTCTTGTCTGACAAATTTGATTGGTTATTATGATGTGGTCACAAAGGAACTGGATGCAAAAAATAATTTTGATATCATATACTTGGATTTCAGGAAAGCTTTTGACGCTGTTGCGCATGGAAGACTACTGTACAAATTGGAGCAGAATGGTATTAAGGGTAAGTTGCTACAATGGATAAAAGGATGGTTAAGTGGGAGAAGACAGAGGGTGGTAATCAATGGGTGCTGCTCTTCGTGGACTAATGTTATTAGTGGAGTCCCACAGGGTTCGGTGTTGGGTCCACTGTTGTTTTGTATATTTATCAATGATATTGATGAAGGTATATCAGGCTTAATGTCGAAGTTTGCAGATGACACGAAGGTTGGCAGGGTTGTTAATGACAGTAATGGCAGTGTGCTACTGCAACAGGATCTAGATAATTTGGGCAGATGGGCTAAGAAGTGGCAACTGAAGTTTAACCTTGACAAATGCAAAGTACTGCATATGGGAAGAAGTAACCCCAGAGAAACGTACCAACTGTGTGGTACTACACTTAAGGTGGTAGAAAATGAAAAAGACCTGGGAGTAATTGTGCAGTCAGATATGAAGTTTTCTGAGCAATGTAGACAGTCTGCTAGGGCAGGTCATGGGGTTTTGTCAATGATATATAGGAATTTTGCTAGCAGGGAAAAGGAGGTGACTGTCCCTCTGATAAGGCAATGGTCAGGCCACGCCTTGAGTACTGCATACAGGTCTGGAGGCCTCATTTTAGGAAGGATGTAGATTTGCTTGAGCGTGTACAGAGAAGAGCAACACGATTGGTGAGGGGAATGAAGGGATCCTCTTACCAAGAGAGGCTTAAGTTCTGCAAATTGCAGTGGCTGGAGACTAGGCACCTGTGCGGTGATCTGATTGAGGTCTATAAGGCCTTGAATGGGTTGAGCACGCTGAATTCTGATGGGATCCTCCCACTTGTTCAGAATACGAACCTACGGGGACATAAGTTCAAATTAAGAAAGGATAGATGTAGAATAGATGTGCGGAAATTTGCCTTTAGCCAGCGGGTGGTTAATTGCTGGAACAAACTTCCATCTGTCGTTGTGGACGTTGATAGGTTAAATAAATTTAAGGAGGAACTGGACAGGCAATTGGAGGGTATGGTGTGATTTTTTTTTTTTTTTTTTTTTGGCTGATGCTGCATAAGCTCCTACACTTGCTTTCTTGCATCAAGTGCCACTACTACTACTACTACTACTACTACTACTGTTTGGGATGATGGATGTTTCCACTGTTTTGAAACCTGTTTTGTTTCTGGGTCAAAGTGGTGTATCCATGATTCATCCATAGTCACCAATAGGAAAAAAAAACAGGTCAGGATCACTGTCAACACATGGCAATCAATTTAGCAGAGCAGGCCTGCCTTTTTTTTCTTTCTGAAGACATGTCAGCAAGCAAGGAATTCATTGTGCTGAGTCCTTATGCATATTCAAATCATTGTGAATTATGCTCCTCTGATCCACAGCTTACTCCAATCTCAGCAATTATCTGTTTAATTGTTATCTGATGGTCATTAAGGATCAGCTGTTCACTTTTCTTGATGAATTCAGCAGTGTAAGGTGTAGATGGTTGCCCATTTCTTTCCTCATCACCTATGTTCTCCCAGTTGCACTTGAAACTATTTCCACCAATGGTTTACATCATCATACGATGGACAGATATCCCAATATGCAGTATACATTCCTTCGTGGATAGTCATTGGCTGTCTTTCTTGCAAAAACAGGAATTTGATAATGGATCAATAGTCAACTTTATCCATGTTGACACTCTGTCACACATTCAGCTCTGTAACAAAAGAAACATAAGAGCCAGAGTAATGAAATTTCTGGAATATATTTATTAGATATACAAGCAATCAATCAATCAATCATGCAATCAATAAAACATAACATTCATAGGATATACAGTAGGTCAGGGAAAAAACCTTTTGATATCCCTTTGTATATTGAAAACATTTATTTTCATATAAAGTTAGGTTGCTGACACACAACTCAATAGGGTATAGTGTGAAAATTATGCCATGTCATTTAGGTTATGAAAATAAATTATCGTTATGCATATGGTGGTTTATATTATTTATCACTTAACAAAACACGAATCAGAAATATTTATACATAGCTGCATTATAAATCTCTAAAAATAAGTTTGTAAAAAACAATTTTGTAACTTAATTTTTCTTGCACAATAAATTAAGTTACAAAATTTACAGTATCATCTACAAAAAAATCATTGGTTATTTTTAGAGTGCTAATAGTATTACTATTAGCACTCTAAAAATAATAGGAGATACGTCAGATCATCACACATCCAACATTACTGAATTCAATGCAAGAATGTTAAAAATCAAGTAAAAATTTTAAAGTTACTTTGGGGCGGGGGGGAGATGCACCTAAACACAAATTATGATTAAAGATGAACTGCTAATTCTAATACATCTGCAACTAATATCTATGATTAATAGATATTAGTTGCAGTATATTATATGAGGCAGAACAATTACTTACCCTTTTCCATCTCTGAATAGATACTTTTCTTTAATAATAAGACCTGCACTTTCATGGACAAGGAGACCTGGTATAGCAGTAGCAGAAACTATAGAAAATGGCGTACATTAAAATACACACAATAATAGAGAAATTAGTTCAATTACTTAGAAAAAGGAAGGGGTAATAAATCATGTAATAGGTATAGGATGCAATCAAAAAGGTTTCCAGAAATATACTATATTACTGAAAGTATCTGGACACCAAGAGAAGGGATAAAAATTGGTGTACATTTAGATTTCGATATAGTGTAGGGCTTCCTCTGGCCTGTAATGTAGTACAACCTATGAAGAACACTTTCCACTATTCAATGACAAAACATTTCTCCATTCTCCCAGCAAAACAGTTTGGCCTTAACATGGCTTAATATTTTTTCCAATTTTTCCACTTAATTCCTCAGTGGTTCTTATGAGGCTCACAAAGGAAGTCTGCAACAGTCCAGAATCAGATGAAGATGAATGTAGGGCGAGGATGAATGAAGATGTAGTGAGTTGGAAATGGGGAAATGTGGAAAAACTGAGATAGGCTTTGTTTAATAATCATTTATTACCAGAATTAGACAGGCAGAAGCAAAAGTATAGGGAAAATGGCTATACCATCTTTACCCTCTAGTGCAACATTTCCCAAACTGGGGTCTGTAGAACAGTTCTGAGGGTCTGCAAAATGGTGATTGATCATATATATATATATATGCATATGTTATATAGGGGTCTGCAAAGTTTTTTTGATTTTTGAAAGGGTCCGCAGCTCTCAGTAGTTTGGGAACCATTGCTCTAGTGAGCATATAAATATATTTTTAATCCACCCATAAAAAAAAAAAAAAAATCCAGTTTATAACATTAAAATTTTCAAGAAATAATTCAAAATTGTTCACTTTTTATGGCACATTTTTCAATATTTTCTGAACACAACTGTGAAAAGCCCATTTTTCTTTTGATCCCATGTGCAAAACTACTTTTGCACATGGGATCAAATGCGTGCGCACACAAATTTGGAGAATCCTGAAAAATAACAAACTGTATCCCTATGATTAGTTTTTATAATAACATTTGCATGAAAGTGATGATAGATGTTTCAAGTTATGTAATTTTCTGTAAATCGAGGTAGAGGAAAAACCTGTTTCCTCAGCATTATTTTATGGCATCACAAGGTCACCTTTGCCTGAGATGGTATCTTCAAAGGCAGGTGCTACTGGAATTCTGCCAGTTGGCACATGGGAAAATAAAGTTGTCAGTCTCATTTTTTTGGCAGCACACTGACAGGCAAAATATGAATTGCTTAAGTGTAATGTATTTCGCTGATTAGAAAGTTTCATAAAGCATTTAAGTCTGAGTTTTTGGCTACAGCACAATAGCATCATACTGCATAAAATTTTAGCAGCAAAACAGTAGATGTGATTAATAGTTAAAGCCAGTATATAGGATATGAGGGTAATGTGTCTTGGCCACCACATTCCTTTTTCTCACTCCTTTACACTTTTCCTTAGGATTGACAAATTGACAAGGAACATGCTTCTTGTCATCTAGATGTTTTCATTAGAGTTGTTAATCATCCAAGTTATCAATGTGTGAAACACCCATTGACAATTCAGAGGACCTCAAAAGGATAATATACAATTTGTGTGCTGAAATTAATAGTGTTATTCTACAGAATGTCAGTTCAATTTATTACACAGGTCACAAGCTTATACAGTTGTTGAAACAGCTTGGACACCCCCTTCCACTCTTTCTTTTTTCTTCTTTTTTTTGACTAAGAAAATCACACTCCCCTTTAAGGTACAGAATAACTTTCATATATTCACCTATGCCTATTTCACTTGTTTGTTTGTTTGTTTGTTTGTTATTTGGTTTTTATTCATACTAGGTTTTTAACCTAGTATGAATAAACATTTTACTAGGTATGGGATGGAATAATAAAATGATAAATAAGAATTACTCTAAAATTATGATTTATTATTTTTTTAACACTGAGATGAACTTTACAGCAATTTTTTACAAATTCTAACACCCATTGTTTTACAACTGTTTAGAACCGGACACATGTTAACATGGAATTTTTTCATCGCTTTCATGTTCTAAATCAATCCTGAAAGTATAGTCCACACAAAACACCCTGTATATTATGTTATTAAGGTTATTTCAAATAAAGTGTCCTTAATACATGAATTACCCTAAAATCATCCAAACATGTTGCCATCTCTTATCTGTGTTTCCAACTAATTGTAGACAGTTTATAATAGATAGCATCATGAAAAAAGCTTAGGAGATCAGAGAGGGAGGAGGAAATTGCAATCGATTTGCTGATTTGAGCTTACAAAAACCAAAACAGAAATTTCCCGAAATTTAGATCCAGAAGTCAATTCAATTGAATTAAGGGAAGAGGATATATTTTTTTTAAAAAAAGTAATGGATTTTTTATTTATTTATTTTTAAAATTCTGATTTCATTTTTGACAATACTTTCATTCACATTAGGCAATCAAGTCAGCATAAGAACATTTTTTTTCCCTTTAATTTATTATATGTAGGTGCCAATTAATATTTTATGCATGTATGTGCAAAGTTTTAATTTTTAAAAAAATTTTGATAATTTCATGAGGAAATTCGCTTCACAGGTCCTGCTACTATTGAAAAACTCATTTCCCAAGCTCACACTCAAATGGAAAAGCTCACTTGTGAAAAGATGAAAGAACAGACATGGAAATAAGGGAGGAAATGCAGCTAAATTTATTTGGAACAAATGAAAAACTAGCCAAAAGACAAAATTTGTTTTTTATAACAGATTTTAAGCCTATTTCAAGCTGTGAGCTGAGAAGGAAATAAAGGAATTGATCAAAAATTAGAATCTTCAAAAGTGAAAGTTTAAGAAATAAACATTCAATCAAAGGTAATTGAAGCAGACTTATGACAGTATTGGCATGTTTTTTTTTTTCTCTTTGGTTGATGCTGTATAAGCTTGTTTCCATCATTTGGCATTACTAGAAATGATGTACGAAGGACTTAAATAGATATTTGAAGCAAAAATGAATGGTAATAGGACCCTTGCAGATCAAGAGGAAGAGGTGGATCAATGATGGTCAAGCACACATTAGGAGGAGGAGGGATTATTCTGGCTAAGATTAATGATCAAACATGAAATTGTAGAACATGGAGGAAAATAGTGAATGGATGGCTGTGATAGTAGAAATCAGTCCTTCTGGACTGATTTCTACTATCACAGTAACTTGTACACCTGGGTTTAACACACACATGGATGATGATAATCATCCATGTGTGGATGATTATCATCCAAGCTTCAATTAGGGCATACCTTGAGTAACGAGAGACTTCAGTTTTGTGTTATGCTCAAATATTTGATAAATTTATTGATTACTTTGATTGTGATAGAATTTTTCTTCCCATGAAGCTTAAGTTATAGAGTTTTGATTAACTATTAGTGGGATCTAAAAACTGCTGTTGAAACAGCTGTTGCTTCTCACAGATTAAAATTTTGAAATGATAAATGAAAAATTTGATAACTGAAATCTCATATATTTTTTCACTCTGAATTATAGAGTATGGTAATGTCTGATAATAATTATTTTCCTATGGTATGGACTTCATATTTATATTCTGCTGAAATATTAAGGCTTATATAAAAAAAAAGGATACAGTGTCTCCTCTTGTTTTGGCTGTGAAGTTTGTGTAAATTATATTTTGCTAATTCTTATAGTGCAAATTTGCATCTGTAACAAACAAACAGGCCTGTGTATGAATATTTAATATACATCTTTAAGTACCTTTATCAGAAGGGTTATTAGAGCCAGTGTTCCTCACTTCAGTAATATAGATGACAGCTACATCATAGTTAGCTTGAACTGCATACTGAATCTATTTAAATAAACAGTTAATGTTAATTATACTTCTACACAAAACTATTTCTAATTTATAAAAGCATTCTAACTGCAATCATCTATAACCTTCAACACGTTTCTCAAATGTTGCAACACTCTACAATATACCTAACCACATGCTAAAAATTTTTTTTCACACTCTCAGAAGGTAATTCCAAATGTGGAAAGGCTGTTGAAGGAAAGTGTTTTAGTAACAGGGTTGGCAGATAAAATCAGAGAAGATACCTGTTAAAATATACTTTAATTTCTACATATTGTAATTTATGGGGTTTGGTTGCTTAGACTAAGTGCTCAGGTAGCTAAGGCTATGAAGCATTAGTGCATCACATCTATAAATCCCATGTATTCTTTATGCACTTTAACTGGTAACTGGGATGAGAAACGAGTGTCTGGTAGAAAGACATTTCTAATAGACACTAAAAAAAAAAAAATTTAATTTAATTTTTGACCAATTTTTTAACTGCATAAAAAAAAAAGTTTCTCCAAACCCAGCAGACCTTTCTTTTCCTGCTTTTTTTTCACATGGTGTGAAAAAACAATAGTCATGATCACTGTACAGTTGAAAAAGCCCAATTTTTAGAAAATATATACAAAGCAAAGTGTCAGAAAAATTTTAAAATGAATAAAAAAAAAAGTTATTTTGGATGGTTTTTTTTTAAAGCAAGAATGGATGGTGTTTGCTTCATAATTTAGCTGATTTAGGAGGTGCCAAAATTATACATATCAATTCAGTAAAAGAATGCTCTAATACAGCAGTTCCCATCTGGTGGTTACCAAACCCCCAGGAGTTTGCACTAAACATTCTGTAATGGTGTCTGCTTAGATTTACATAGGTATATTTTTGTAAACTACAAAAATAGTTTAAAATTAATTTATGCAGTTTGGTTGAAAAATTTATATTTAGTTGTGGTTTGGGTCACGCGCCCTTACATGGGCAACAGGATGTTAGTAGGGGAGGGGATTGGGTGAGAATGTGCTGATATGTATCGCACCGTTCAGTCACATGGCAAACAATTGTGTTTTACTAATAGATGTTTTGTTAATCACTATTGGTGTCCTCGTAATTGCTCATCTGATATAGATATATACATTTTGTCCAAATAAAGAAAAGTAGGAAATGACATCATAACCCAAGATCTTGGACCTTCTGAGTGTACAAATCAGTCAGGTAGCTTGTGGGCTGTGGTAAAAGGTTGTTGTTATTTTGGTTTTTAGGAGCATTAGTAACTAAGGCCATATTGCTCCGGGGATATGCAGTGGTCATTCCTTGACCTTTCCGCATCCTCCGTATTTGGTGGTCATGGGCTCAAACCCTGGTCTAATCAAGAAGCATATGCTACGCACTGCCGCTCCTGCCCACCTGCCTATGGAGGCGCCGTGGTAAAAGGGTTATAAAAATTATAACTAATAATAAACAAAGATAGAATAAAGTAAAATAAAGTTAAATATAAAGTAAAGAAACCACATCTCCCACAATTCCTTATAATTAGTTTACTATCTTATATAGTATATCATGTTAAATAAATGTTTCCTAAACTAAATTTTTTTCTTTCTCAAAGACCATGTTATGTACAGTTACTTAATTATTTTATATTATTATGCAATATTGCTTATAAAAATATATTACTGGAAATATTTTTTAATAAAAATTCAGAACTATTATGCGGTTTCAGAGAATATAGGCTTAGTGGTTCGTAATAAAAATATTATTTTGAAAGGAGTTCGCAAATCAAAAAAAAGTTGGGAATTGCTGCTCTAATAAAAGTATGCACAATGTGTTAGTATATTTAAACTTCATACATTTAAAGTTTTAATATATTTTGAACTTAAGCCTCTAGGTGCAAGATCCACTAAGACATAGAAACAGCAAAAATTGAGATTACCATCCAAGTTAAAGATTTTCGCCACTTTCCAGATGGTTTTTTTTTTTTTTTTTTTTTTTTTTTGATTTGGTAGTTGTTGGCGCATCGGCTTCTGTGGCCATATTGCACCTCCCAAGGTTTTTTGCAGTACTTTGATCCAAGCCCGAGGCGGGAATCGAACCCGCGACCTTTGGGTTGCCGGGCAGGTACTTTACCCACTCGGCTAGCCCGGTCGGCACTTTCCAGATGGCTGTTTCAATGTTGATTAGCACCTCATCAATGAAATGAAAAAATAAATCCAAATGGAACAAAACTCAAATTTTCACATTTATATTATAAATAAATAAATAAATTTTCTGTTTATATTCTAGGATAACTATATAAGTTCAGAGAACCTCACATTACCATATATAAATGGGGTTATATCTGGTGAGTATGGGCTTGAATTTTTTTTTTTTGGCTGGTGTGCATAAGCCTCAGGCTTCTTTGCACCATATGGCTAATAATAATAATAATAAACAAATTATTAGTCACAAGGACTTGAACCATGTCATACAAATGTGAGTGTTCAAAGGGTAGTTTTGTACACTCATATTTAACCACTCAGTTACAACAGCCTTAACTATACTGAGTAAAACCATTTAACTTTCTGTAAAAGCCTGTAAACTTCACTGCAAGTGTGTAAAACTAAATCTAACTTAAATTTCAAGCAGAGCAACAAATGAGAAAACGAGAATAAAAAGATGTTCCTCAGCTCTTATTTCATAATAGCATGAAAAATGGAAATAAGAAAGTTGAGAGAAAATCAGTCTCATTTTGATTAAATTTTTTTTCAAATGCCTAGCTTTTGACCAATGAGATAGCAATAGTATTTGCCATATAGTGCAAGGAAGCCACAGGCTTTTGCAGTACTGGCAAAAAAAAAAAAAAAAAAAAACTTCAACCAAGTTGATAAGAAAAAAACAAATTATATTCTTCTCTCTTCCCACAGGTAAGTATCCAGTTCACCTTTGAATTTATTCAAACTGTCAGCCTCAACTACCTGTGAGGGCAACTTGTTCCCACTATCAATGACTCACTGACTAAAAGAAAACTTCCTAAAATCTAATCTAAACCTCAAGCCCTGTAATTTGAATTTATGACCTCTAGTTCTGGAATTCTTTAGAACATTGCATTTTGGCTCTGGCATGGTTTATGAACTCTGGTGCCTTAACCACTCTGCCACCCTGGCACCTATTCTTTAGAACATCATCATATTTACACTCATTGAAGCATTTCCCGAGCAAAAGCTCAACAACGCAATTTAACTATTTACATCGACCTATTTGGCCTTCCAAGCTGTAAGGTCTCACCGTACAGCAGGGAAGTTTACCATCTCTAGCCCCGTGGAGGCAGGTCGCTACTACCCTTTTAGATTTACACCAGCTTTTAGCTCTAAGTGTATAGAATTCAGATTGCTTTGATCTAACCACAATCTAGAAAACTATGTCAATTTAGAAGTCCAGAAAAGTTTTATACAACAATTTTGAAGTCTAATGCACCATGTACATATTATACAATTAAATAAGCAACGACAAGCAGTTGCAACACAATGCTAACATCCGCAAGCATGTGGAAATAAAGTGAACCCATTGGTTCAAGTAGTGCCCTGAGCACTACGAATTATATTTACATTTTGAAGATACATTATGAAAACTTTATATATACTTTCGTTTTCAAAAAGCTTCTGCATCTCATGAGGAGAGGATACCCCTAGCCGGCTTATAAGCCTCTCTGCCTTGGTATGTCATACAATTGACATTGAAAAATTACATGCTGACTGTCCTCAATCTGCCTGCAACGACAGCGATCACTGTCTGCAAGGTCCAGCTGATGCAGCCACGACCAAAGTCCATGTCCAGTAACAACCATAGCCTGAAAGACTCCAAGCTTAGGCCACCTGCGTATCTGTTCTAACTTCGAGACGTCAGGCATTAGCCCGAACATCACTCTACCTTTTGAGGATGTCGCCCAACTTCGAGACGTCAGGCATTAGCTCGAACATCACTCTACCTTTTGAGGATGTCGCCCAACGCTCCTGCCAGAGCTGATGGACTTCTAGCGAAATACGCTTGCCCTCGTCCTTCAAGTCGGGTCTGCCGTATGTTTTACCCGCATCAGGGCAACAATGGACACCCATCAATTCCATGGGTAAGTTATTCTTGGTTCGGTATCTTAGGAGTCTCTCAAGGATCAATAAGTCAACTGGCTCTGCAACCGCAATGATCTGTAGGGCTTCTGTGGAGACAGTGCGGGAAGCTCTGGTCACACAAAGTAGCGCAAATCGCTGAGCTGCCATCAAGTGTCGCTTCACAACACATTTATCAATTACCCGACCCCAGGCTCCACAGGCATAGGTAATAATGGGGACAAAGAGGCACTTATATAGTATGTCTAAGTTCGGTCCTTTGATATCCCAGTCTGCTCGGGTAATTCTCCTGAGTTTCCCATACAGCTTTTTGATTTTGTCCCTCACGGGGAATAAAGCTCAGTTTCTGATCAAGATTGACTCCCAGATATTTTATCACTGGAGCAAAACCTAAGAAGAGTACACCAAGGTCTACTGTAGGATGTCTATTCAGACTAAAAAGTCCTTTAAGCATCATGCACTCCGACTTCGTCGGCGATATCGTAAGCTTGTGAACCGAGGCCCAAGTCTGTATCCTACTCAATGCCCAACTGGCCTTCTGTTCCAGTTCTAATCGGGCGTTACGGCACACCAGTACGGCAACATCGTCTGCGTAAGCTACAATCTCCACACTATTCCAGTCTTGGTTTAGTAACTTATCCAAGACGAAGTTCCACATGAAAGGGCCTATAATTGAGCCCTGCGGAACTCCCCTGGAGACCGTGTGATATACTTTCTCGAAGTGGTTATAGACCCCCACTCTCCGATCTTGAAAGTAGCTACGCAACAACAGATGGTAGATATCACTCAGACAGTCCACAAGCTTCAATCGGCATAAGATGCTTTACCACCATATCAAGGAAAATGTCCAGGACATACTTGCTCTCAGAGCTACGAACCAGCGAGAGCAGTCTCACCACGGCGTCCTCAGCCGAACTGACTCCTGGTGTTTGTCTCTGTACACCTTGTTTAGGCGATTCATAATGAGCCTTTCAAACTTTTTCCCAGAACAGATAACAAGGCAATCGGTCTGTAAGAAGATGGGTCAGTCTTCTCACGATCGTCTCCCTTCAGGAGAACGATGAGTCTGGCTTCTTTCCAACTCTGTGGAAATGTGCACTCTTCGAGGCACTGTTTGTACATCGACAACAGTAAGTCAGGATATTGTCGGAAAAATTCCTTCAGGACTTCAGCAGAGATATTGTCAGTGTCAGTGCCAGGGGTCCTACGGTTTTGCATGTGTTTCACGGCTTGTTCGAGTTCAGCCATAGAAAACATCTCAACGGATGCACCAGAACTACAGTAGTTCTGGTTAGCCAAACGTAAAGCAAACTGTTCTGCCGTCTCACCATCGACATCGTCAACGGGGAAAAGCGCACGGAGAACCATAAGAATCGTCTCGTTCCAGGTCTGAGTCTCGTCCAGTCCCCCGAGAACTGTGTGCTGGACCTGTTCAAGTCTAACCTTTTCCATCACCAGCCGGTACGGCAAGCCCCAAGGGTTCGAGTTGCCTCTCTCGGAGACAAAGTCCTGCCAAGCCTTTCGCTTGCAGTCATGAATCGCCTTGATGTAGTTCCGCTTTGCCGTAGCATATCGCTCCCTGTAGCTCTCAAGGTTTTGGTAGACCGAACGTCTGGCTCTCTGAAACTTTCTGCGAGTCTGATTGACAAGGTGCCTAAGTCTGCTTAACTCCCCGCACCACAAGGGAACAGACATCGTTCTATTCCTTCCTCTCCTCGTGGACACAGTACAAGCCTTATGAAGTAATTCATTAACCAAAGAAACTCTTTGGGCTGCCAGGCTATGATTCCATCGTTGTCTCCAAGCTTCATCGGCAGTTACGCTGTTTAAGGCTGACAAAGTTTCTCCAGTCACCGGTACTCGCCACAAACCTATAAACGCTTCAATTGTCAGTTCTGCGTTAAAAAGTACAGATCTTGCATCGTAAGACCCTGTGATCACTAGTCGACCAATCAGTCTCCACGGACCACTTTGTGATTACATTAACTAAGGTACCAGTGCAAAGCGTTATGTCGATGTTAGACTTGCCTTGCGATGTAGAGAAAGTAGTTCCGCTTTGCCGTAGCAAAGCGGAACTACCGGTTAGGGACATTCAGGATCTCGAGCCTGTTAACCAAAATACGGTCTTCGCAAAGTAGTCATCTATAGTCTGAGGTTGTACTACCCCAACTCACTGACTTGGCATTAGCATCGATACCTATGAGTATTTTCTTACCCACTAAAACAGTACATAATTCATCGACATATTGAAGATAGGCCTGTGGTTCTTTCTGATACTGGGCATAAATAAGTACACCTAATTGTGTTTTTGCCCGAACTTTTTTACACGAATTTGATTTAACACGAATTCAAAATAAATATTTCATTCTCTTTTTACACGAGTCATTTTGATTTAACACGATTTCTACGAATTTTTTTTGCCTAAATTCTAAGAAAATTTTTTTTTATTTGTGGCATATCATTTCTATATTACACGCACCAATAGATTGGATAACAGCTAGTGTGTGCATTTTGAAATGCGTGCTTTTGTTTACCAATGTGTACGTCTAGGTATCTATGAATCATCAACGTTTTTATTGAATTTGGTGCACATCTAGGTATTCGTGCATTGTATCTTTGGAAGACATGTAGAAGTAAGCTCCATCTCAACGTGAAAGAATCTTTAGTGAAATTTGTGCACATATAAATTTATTAATTTTGCCGATAGTCAATAAATTGTAAGTCTACAAATTTTTCATACCTCTTTTTTATTAATTATAACTGAGATATTTTTCGGTAGCCCTTATATAATGTCGAATAATTCGCCTATTACCAAAATGAAAAGGAAAACGATTTCTTTGGAACTTAAAATTCAAATTTTAGATCGTCTTGCAACTGGACAAGGGGCTACGTCTGTAAGAAAGCATTTTGGTGTACATGAAGCTACCGTAAGAACTATTAAGAAAAATGAAGCTGCAATTAGGAAGTCGGTATGTTCTGGAACAAAAGTAAGTGTTAATTCATCATCATATACAAGAGATATTGTCAAGGAAAAAATGGAAAAGGCCCTGGTAATATGGATAGAAGATCAGTCAAAAAAGAGTACCAGTAGATGGAAATGCCATCAAGCAAACAGCACTAAGAATTTACAGACAGATTAAAGAAAAGGAGCCAAGCACTTCATCTCAGTTAAACAGAAAGTATGAATTTTCTGCGAGTACAGGTTGGATGACAGGGTTTCTTAAAAGGAATGCTCTTCATAATATAAAAATTAAAGGTGAAACTGCATCTGCAGATGAATCGGCTGCTAAAGTATTCCCGCAGGAACTTGCAAAAATTATTGAAGATGGAGGATACACTCCTGATCAAGTGTGGAATGCAGATGAAACTGGTTTCTTCTGGAAACGAATGCCGAACAGAACGTATGTAGCCAAATCGCAGAAAACTGCTGGTGGTTTTAAGGTAGCTAAGGATTGTGTGACCTTATTATTTTCCTCCAACTCTTCAGGAGATCGTATGTTGAAACCACTGCTGGTAAATCGAGCCCTAAAACCACGTTCAATGAAAGGTGTAGATATCAATAAACTGCCAGTTCAATGGATGGCAAACAAGAAGGCCTGTGTGACCACTGCTATCTTTACAGAATGGTTCAACAAATGTTTCGTCCCAGAAGTCAGACGTTATATGAATTTGAAAGGTCTCGAATTTAAAGTTCTTCTGATTCTTGATAATGCACCCAGCCATCCTGTCTTGGAACACCCAAAAGTACAAATTTTATTTCTGCCACCTAATACTACATCTTTGATACAACCGCTAGACCAAGGTATAATTGCGACAATTAAAACATACTACGTAAAACGAACGTTCCAACACGTTTTGGACAAACTGAATGATGAAACACTAACAGTCATTGATGTGTGGAAGAAATTCTCAATTATGGATTGTATCAATCAAGTTGGATTAGCGTTAACTGAATTAAAACCAGCAACTTTAAATGCGTGTTGGAAAGCGGTTTGGCCACAATGTGTAAAAAGTAAAGATCCCATCATCCCTAATACAACTGAATTTTCCAACATCATTACTATGGCACACAAAATTGGTGGAGAAGGATTCGATGATCTATCGTTTGAAGATATTGATGAATTATTAACCGACAAAGCCCTAAGCAAAGATGAAATATTAGAGGTTGTCCTTGGGACTCCTTATCCCACAGAACGTAGTGATAATGAAGAAAATGATCCTGTTCTAAATGCAGATTTAATAAAAGGTCTGGAACTGGCCAGAAAATTAGGTAATCATTTTGTGAAACATGACCCTAATGAGGAATGCGCTGGGAAGTTTCACGTGAACTGAAGTTGTTGACAGCCTCTTATAGAGAATTATATAATGGCCTAACCAAAACACGAACACAACGATTAATAACTGAATTCGTTCGTAAAACCGGTGAAACATCAGCACCAGAGGAGACTCGTGCTGATTTTGCTCAAGAGATCACAAAGAATTTCATTAATAGAGGAAGAAGACGATGTCCACAACATTTCTAGTGATATTCCAGTTGTACTCAAACGTATGCGCCATTTATTATCAGAAAGTGAAAATGAATAAAATCTTGTTATGTGTAAAACTGATTTTTTTTTGTTCATGAAGAATTTTTTTCATTTCATATGCATACAAATTTACTTTAATACATTTTCATTACATATTATTACATGTGTATTTTGTTGAAATAAAATAATAACCTTAAAACGAATATTTTTATGTGTTTTTTTTTAAATTATTTTTACTGATTTTTTAGATCCGGAACCAATCTTCTTTTCTTCCATAAATACAATGTCTTTTTTTACACGTATTTTTCAGGAACGTATCTATCGTGTAAAAACAGAATTAGGTGTACACACTGCCAAATGAGCCAACAATCTCCGTACAAACATAGTGCGTGGAGCACAACTGCTGCAACTGGGTAACCACCAAATCTCTGTTGCAGACAACTATCACTGCCTGACAACCCTGACCAGACTGAACAACCCTATAATCTAGGGGATAGCTGCGAACCTTTTCATTCGCCGTGTACGGCTCTTGTAAAAGGATACAGTCACATTTTTCTCTCCTGGAGCGTTCGGCCAACTGTAGAGTGACCGGATACGATCTCTGACCGTTGATCTGTATTACTCGGAACCCTTCGGCGTAAGTCGTAATGGGTGTACTATCCATAAACGACCTTGCTCTTTATCAGTTTTAAATAACCTTTGTAGATTGGGCAGTCTCTACTTCTTATAGAATGGTCGGACACCTTTCCTCGCTTTGAACAGTTCACACAAGTCGGCTTCTCGGCCTTCTTGGGGCACTCCTTGAAAAAGTGGCCTTCTCCAGCACAATGACCACACACAACCTTGAATTTACAGTTCCTCGCTAGGTGCCCGAAGGCAAGACGCTTGAAGCACTTCACTGTAAAGTAGATGTCACGGCCTTTGTAAGAAGACCAGTGCAAGAACACTCTGCCTTTCTCAATCAAAATGTTCCACAAGTCATTGAGAACCTCGGTGATCCAGTTCTTGATATCCTTATTCGCGACCTTCGCCACGGACCTAATCAAAGTATTCTTCTGGAAATGAACTCTGGTCACACCACATGAACTGAAGTTGCACTCATACAACTCCGATAGAAAATCTTCTTTTTCGACTTCAGCGTCTACGTCGTAGATGCTGAAGTCGTCTGACGCTGACGTTTGCCGGGCTTCTTGGGGACTTCCGTCCTCATACCCTTAGCTTTTATCGCCTCACAGATAAGAATACGTTGAGCATCTTCCTTGCTGGCCACCTCCAGCATGACTCCTGTGTCCTTTATAGTTCTCATTCTTCGAACATTGACACTCTTCAAGGCAGGCTTTACAGACTGGAGAACTACTTGTTTCACAGCCTCACTGGTTTCTGAGTCAGACTTGATCAGAACAGCATGTACTTCCGTCTTTTTAGGAACTGAGCTCTTCTGGCTTCGCACGGTTTCTGTGTACGATGTGGGCACTGACAGAGGACTGACTCTTCTTCAACATCACCTTTAGTGACTGGTTCTCAGCATACACCTCAATGGCCTTCGATTCCAGCTGGTCCCACATTCCTAGAATGGTGTACATAGCTGCTCTGCTGACTTTGTTCGAGTCATTGAACATGTAATCGTGGAGTCTTTGACGCACAACTTTCAGGTCTCTGAAGTTTTCCATTGGATCGTCCTCGTCATCTGAGGAGTCCGGTCTGAGCCGCTTCACAGCAGTTCGCTGGTTTGTCTCAACAAATGTCGAGTCGTTAGATGAGTCATCATCCATGTATACCTCGACAAGCTCTCCAGGCAAACGATCGAGCACTACTTGAGTTGCTAATGGATCTGAGCCTCCAATGCTGCTGTCCGCAGAAGTAGAAGCACCAGGATCAACAACTACAGTCGTCTCGGAGTCCGATGTCTTCGAGCCTAGCTTAGCCCTTGGCTGAACAGACATGGTCAATAAAATACAGACACTTTTTGCAACAGTACTTTAAAAAGTATATATAGTTATATGGAATTATATGGTTTTATAGGCATGGAACACATTGTTCGAATCCAAAGAGTCCCGCACTACGCTGATTTATTTAGACCAACAAGTCCGCCGATCAAGGCCTACTTAGCCGACCAGGACTCGCTTGGCCGCCCACCCCAGACTGCATGGAAGTAAGGCCTACTAGTTAGCAGTAGTCACTGCACAGTATAACAAGAACGTCTCTTGTGGAAAGCTCTATGATCACTATAATAAATGCTAGATCAAAGCAATAAGAACACTGTGCACCCAGACCGCCAAAATGGTACCGGGGCATTCTTTAGAACAGTGAAAATTCCGGCTTCATTCATTTTTACTAATCCCTTTCAGAGCCTTAAAAACCTCAATCATGTCATTTCTGAGGTGCCTAGCAGCCAAGCTCTGTAGCCCATATAATCAGAGACTCCTCATATGGTTGTCCTTCTGCTGATATCTCACCATTCGAGTGCATGCCTTTGGATCCATTCAAGAAGTTCGATGTCTTTTTTCAGATGAGGTCTCCATACTTGAACACAGTATTCCAAATGTGGTCTTACAATTGCCTTATTTTGGGAAGTGGCAATAATCTTCATAAACTGGAACATAATCATCATTTAATACTTCAAAAAAAAAATTTCTCACATCATCAGTCCTACTCCTCAATGAATTTATCTACTTCCTGCTTAAATGTACTAAAATTACCCACTTCCACAATACCAGATTGAAGTTTGCTCTAACAATCAACTACCCACTGGCTGAAAGCAAATTTCTGCAAATCTATCTTGTAGAAATTGTTGAAATTGAACATAACAACAATTAAACCTGGGGTGGATGGGATAAATCCGGTTATATAAAAGGAAGCAGCAAAGGAAGTAAGCAAACCCTTAGCCATAATTATGATAGCTTCCTTGAACTCAGGGGGAGGGACTGAAGATGTACAAATGTGTCCCCAATTCACAAATTACAGACCTGTTAGTTTAACTTGTTTAGGGGAAAATAATGGAGTCACTGGTTAAAGAAGCAATGCAGGATCATCTAGACAAGACTGTAGTTATAGTTGAGACATAGCATGGGTTTGTTAAGGGAAAGTTTTGTCTGACAAATTTGATTGCATATTATGACGTGGTCACAAAAGAACTGGACGCAAAAAATAATTTTGTTATCATATACTTGGATTTCAGGAAAGCTTTTAATACTGTTGCACATGGAAGACTACTGTACAGATTGGAGCTGTTGTTGTTATTTTTGGCGCAAGGGCTGCTTAGACCATATTGTGCCTATCAGTGATATGAAAGTTATCAATGGTGACTGTTGTTGAAACAGTCAGAGACGATCATATAATTTTATTTGTTTAAGAATGCAGAATAACTCTAAGGGATTGGCATCGTTGCCTATGATATGAGAGAGTATTAGAGGTTCTTTTAGATTTGGAAGGAAGCTGAATGAGCATTGCCGAACATGTTTGTACAGAGTGCATTCAACAAGAATGTGCTTCATTGTGAGCTGACAGTTGCATTGAAAACACTGTGGAGGATCATTTTCTGTGAGGAGAAATAGGTGAGTAAACTGGCTGTGACTGATTCGTGCTCTGGCTAAGATTACTTCTTCCTTTCTGTTAATACAGAAACTAGAGGTCCATAACTGTTGTTCTGGTTATATTTGCAATAACTTATTTTCCATTTGAGCTTGCCACAGAAGTGTCCATTGTTCCTTACATATCCTTCGTATCATAAGTCTGTAATCAACATATGGAACACAAAAACTTGAAGATTCTGGGTTAGATGGATATTTAGCGGCATAGTCTGCACATCCGTTTCCTAGGATTCCAGTGTGGCCTGGAATCCAGCAGAAGATGACTACTTGCTGGCATTCCTGAATAAGAATCATCTTACTTCTTATGGGTTTTATTAAAGGATTGTTTGGTGAGGGGGTGTTTTGTAAGGCTACTAGTGTATTCTGTGAGTCTGTATATATTATACTTTTTTTAATGGAGAGATGGACAATATTTTGATGGACAAGCAGCACTGCAGGATCATCTAGACAAGACTTCAGTTATAGCTCGGACACAGCATGGGTTTGTTAAGGGGAAGTCTTGTCTGACCAATTTGATTGGATACTATGATGTAGTCACAAAGGAACTGGATGCAAAGAATAACTTTGATATCATATATTTGGATCTTAGAAAGGCCTTTGATACTGTTGTACATAGAAGATTGCACAAATTGGAGCAGTGTGGCATTGGAAGCAAATTGCTGCTATGGATAAAGGGATGGTTGAGTGGGAGAAGGCAGAGTGGTAATCGATGGACACCACTCTTCGTGGACTAATGTTATTAGTGGAGTCCCTTAAGGTTCAGTGTTGGGTCCATTGCTGTTTTCTGTATTTATAAATGATATTGATGATGGTATATCAGGTTTAATGTCCGAGTTTTCAGACAATACGAAGGTTGGCAGGGTTGTTAAGGACACTAATGACAGTACACTGCTGCAACAGGGTCTAGAAAAGTTGAGCAGATGGGCTGAGAGGTGGCAAGTGAAGTTTAACATTGACAAATGTAAAGTACTACATATGGGAAGCAGTAACCCCAGAGTAACATATCAACTCTGTGGTACTACACTGACGGTGGTAGAGAATGAAAAGGACCTGGGGGTAATTGTACAGGCAGATATGAAGTTTTCTGAGCAGTGCAGACGGTCTGCAAGAGTAGTTCATGGCGTCTTGTCAATGATATACAGGAATTTTTCTAGCAGGGATAAAGAGGTGATTATACTCTTGTATAAGGCAATCGTCAGGCCACACCTTGAGTACTGTATACAGGTCTGGAGGCTTCATTTTAAGAAGTATGTAGTGTGGCCTGACGATTGTTGGAACAAGAACAGATAAGGGCAACAAGATTAGTGAATGGAACGAAGGGTTTCTCTTATGAAGAAAAGCTTAAGTTTTGCAGATTAAGTGTCTGGAGACTAGGCACCTGTGAGGTGATCTGATTGAGCATGGTTTGAGCGTGCTCAATGCTGATGGGATTCTTCCTCTTGCTCAGAATAATCACGTGAGAAGGCATAAATTCAAATTTAGGAAAGATGGTTGTAGGATAGATGTGCGGAAGTTTGCCTTTAGCCAGCAGGTGGTTGATTTCTGGAACAAACTTCCATCTGTTGTTGTAGAAGTTGATAGCTTAAATAGATTCAAGGCAGAACTTGAAAAACATTTGGAGCAAGTGGATGGGTGAAATAACTTTTTTTTTTTTTTCGGATGATGCTATATAAGCTTGCTTTCTTGCATCATGTGCCTTTGCTAATGCTAACGTAATGGAGAACTCAATTAACCGCCAACTCTTAAACTACCTAGAAATCTTCCATCTGATCTACGATCGCCAGTATGGATTCCGGCAGGGTTGATCCACTGGTGATATTCTAGCTTATGTTTCCAATTTATGGACAAATTCAATGGAAAAGTTTGGTGAAACACAAGCAGTTGCTCTTGACATCTCAAAGGCTTTCGATCATGTTTGGCATAAAGATATTCTAAACAAGCTTCCATCTTATGGTTTGCCAACTGTTTTTTGTAATTGGTTATCCAGTTTTCTCTCTGATTGCTCACTGAGGGTGATGGTAGATGGCTCTCTGTCTTCCAACTTCTCCACTAATGCTGCTGTCCCCCATGGTTCAGTTCTTTCCCCCACTCTTTTCCTTTTGTATATTAATGACCATCTTCCATTGACTGGAAATCAATGGAAGACTCCATAGTTTTGCCGATGATAGCACATTGCATTCCACTTTCCATTTTGAGAAACCTTGCTCTGCTCAATCAGCTTCAACTTCTCAAATATCTGCTACCAATTCCTTAAATGCCGATCTCCAGGTAATTCTCCAGTGGGGCAAAGACAACTTAGTTGATTTCAATCCAATCCTTCTAAAACTTAGTCTTGTCTTATATCTCCCAAAGAGGATTATTTTGTTCCGATGCTTATCTTTCATGACACTCCGATTTCTCGGCAAAATTATATATCTCTTTTGGGGATTACCCTGACTTCTAATCTCTCTTGGCACAAGCACATTTCAAATAATGCTTCCTCTGCATCTAAAAAACTTGGTTTTCTCTTTCGCTCTCAGCGTTACTTTTCTTCCAATCAGCTATTCACTCTGTACAAATTGCAAATCCACCCTACCATAGAATATTGTTCCCACATCTGGTGTGGTGACCCCAAAACCTCTCTCAGGCTTCTAGATTCCATTCAGAAGAAGGCAATTAGGTTAATTAATGACTCCTCTCTAACAGTCTTCTCATTCACTGTCTTGTAGATGTATCATTTCTGCTGCATGCCTTTTCTATAGATACTTCCATGGGCACTGTTCTTCTGAATTGGCTTCTATAATTCCCGCTCTCTTTCAAAACAGTCCGAACATGTGCCACCACCAGCCAACATCCATTTATCATCCAACTTCAAACTCATAGAACCAACTTTTCATCTTCCTTGTTTATTCATTTAATTGCCGTTTTCTGGAACAACCTTCCTTCGTACATATTTCCTGAAAATTATAGTCTACAGAAGTTCAAGTCTAATGTCACAAATATCTTCTTTTGTCTTCTCAACCTCTAATCCAAGCACGGTACTATGTACTATAGCAGTGGTCTCAAACTCAAATTGCATGCAGGCTGAATGCACGATCTGAAAGCGGCTGACGGGCTGTACGTTAGTTTGTCTCCATCTATATAGCAATATGAACTGCGCAGCTGTGCATCCAGCTAACAACTAGTGACTGACTCAAGGAAAATATATATCAGAAGTACCAACTCAATAGAAAAAATTGGAAACACCACAATACTGAAGCGCCACCAACTGTCGGCTGGCGAACTAAATTTACTAATTGTACTGACGTGGGAAGTTCTCCCACCTTACCCCAGTCACGTGGCCTGGCATACAAGCATACAGTGACAAAGCCCCAACCTATTCATTCTATCTCTTTTTCCTTCAATAGCAGTTGTGCACATAAGCTCAGTCCATATCTCTATGTCACTAAAATTATAAGCACCGTATTTACAACAACTACATAACTGAAATGTATTCGCGGGCCGTGTAAAATTGCTTCGGGGGCCGGATGCGGCCTACAGGCCGCTAGTTTGAGACCACTGTACTATAGGTTCCTTATACCTCTCGTTTGGGGGTTTTCATTAAAAAAAAAAAAAAAAAAAAAAGCTACTATTTAACAGCATAATATATATGCATATTATAATGAACAGTTTCTCACAGAAGAGTTCTCCAGTAATTTGCACTTTTTAAAATTAAATGGTCACTATAGCTCCACAGTTACGAAATTAACTCCCCATCTTGTTTAACAACCATGCCAATCAACTGTGCAGGCCCTCTGTCCCTTCAACCCTCCCCCCTATCATAGGGGCAGATCTGGCAGTATGAGAGTTTCACTACTGCAGCCTTGCCTCACAAAGTTTAAACTTAATCCACTTTCTGGCTTAATATTTTAAGAAAAAATCCAAAAAAATAAACACAGATAAGAAACAATTCAAATTGAATTATTACAAGATAAAAGTATTAGGAATGTATACAGAAATAGATTGAAAGAATATTTATAATTAAAAGAAATGGATTATGAAAATTAGTTAATAGAAGAATTATAAAAACAAATTTATCCGAACAATAGGGAAGGTTCATCAAACTTAGTTATTACAACATTCTCGATCAAATCTGATCTAGAACATTTAGCTAAGCTAAGTTTTTTTCTATGCTGATCGCTACTCAATAGGTTTTCAAAAGAATTAGAACATAATTTCTATTGAGCACATTTACATTTTTTTTTTATTTACATATATACACAAATACCTTTCATTTACAATCATTCGATTTTGTTTTAGGAACTCCTTCAGATTATATACAGCATCTCTTATAAAATTATGAAAAGCAATAAAACACTCAAAAACTCAATTAAAAAAAAACAAAAAAAACCCGTAGGTATGTACCGTATTTCCCTATGTATAAGACGCACCCTTTTTCGAAAAATTTGGGGTCTAAAAACTGGGTGTGTCTTATACAGTGGTTGTAGATTTTTTTACTTGCATTTCCCGCTTTTTTGTGCTTGTTGTCTTTGCGCTCATTGTTTCGCACTTCTTACTGGTATATTAGGTTACGTTTTGCCACGTTCTGCCCAGAAATGGCTCAGAAAAGATTTTCGTACAGTGCTGAATTCAAGTTAAAAGTGATCCAGTTTGCAAAAGTGAATGGAAATCGTGCTGCTGAATGTAAGTTTGGTCCTCCTCCAACTGAGAAAACAATCCAAGACTGTCTATGGGAAGAAGAAACCCTACTGAAAACACCACGGCAGAAGAAGGCCATTAGAGGCAAGTCAGCAAAATGACCTAATTTAGAGAGGGAATTGAAGATACGGATTGGGGAGCAAAGGGCAATTGGAATTCCTGTGTCCCACAAAGATAGTTCAGCATGAGGCAAGAAGAATTGCTGATGAAAAAGAAGTTACTGATTTCAAAGGAGGACATAACTGGTGCTTCAGGTTCATGAAACGGAATGAACTAAGCATGTGTACACGCACCAGACTTACCCAAAAGATGCCTGAAAGCTACGAGCAGCAGAAGGTCCTTGAATTTCATTGTTTTGTCATTCAACGTCGGAAGACATCAGTTTGAGTTGGGACAGATTGCAAATATGGACAAAGTCCCCCTTCAATTTAATGTCCCAAGTAACAGAACTGTTGATAAGAAGGGGGTGAAAATTGTAACTGTGAAGACAAGTGGATACGAAAGAGCCATTATACAGTTGTTCTAGCTTGTTGTGCCAAAGGAACCAAGCTGCCTCCTACGCTGATTTTTAAACGCAAAACAATGCCAAAAGAAGACATTCCTCGAGGAGTGATTGTTCACGTTCATGACAAGGGTTGGATGGATCAGGATGGGATGAAGATCTGGTTTGAGAAAGTTTGGAGCAGGAGACTAGGTGAGCTCTTACGCAAACCTGCCCTATTGGTGCTTGATCAGTTCAGGGCACACATAACAAAAAACACAAAGAAGATTGCTGCAGGGCAAAAAACAAAACTTGCCATCATACCTGGAGGCTTGGCATCCCAGCTCCACCCACTTGATGTCAGCATTAACAAACCCTTCAAAGCTGCCATGAGCGATGAATGGAACCAATGGATGAAGTCTTCTGGGGAGAATTTGACACCAGCTGGAAGAGTGAAGAAACCAACCATAGGAGAAGTTTGTACCTGAGTGAAAAGATCCTGGGATAATATCAAGATTGAGATCATTGTCAAGTCATTTAAGAAGTGTGGCATTTCAAGTGCCATAGATGGAACTAAGGACGAGGCAATATATATGAAGACAGTGATTTGTCATCAGTCACAGATGAGGACAAGCTTATGGATGGAAGTTTTGACAGTGATGAGGAGTTGTATGAATTTTATGATGAATAAAACTTGAGTTCAATAACTTTATGCAATATATTTTTTTTCAAATTTCAGGCCCCAAAATGAAGGTGCGTCTTATACATGGGGAAATACGGTATGTGTGTATATATGTGTGTTCTGTGTAGTAGCAGGACCTTGAACATAGTTGAACTCCGCTGGTAATCCCCTTAATATTGCCAGATTTCTGTAGTTTGTATATCACTTGTGGTTTGTATATGCCATCATCAGCTGGGCAGCAGCAGAGGTGTGCTCATCCTCACTACAAGGAGGTGGGCCTTTAGTATCCTAACTGCCCAAAAAGGGGCAGATCCCACACCCATCAAAGGCACAGCTATATCAGTTGGTGCCAGCAGATTTCTCTAGATGCCCAAACTAGAGCAAATTAGAGGGAAAAAAAAAAAAAATAATAATAATAATAAAAAAAGTAAACAAATATATCAATTCATTGAGGTCATCACGAAGTCTTTGTGGATTTTAGTACTTCCAAGATAGACTGAAAGGAAAGAAGGATGTAAGAAGAAAACATTCACTTATAATGATGTGTTGTCAGAACTTGAGTACTGAAGACATCTTCACATTCTTCTGTTGAAAATGTTTAAAATTGGAGACAGCGTCAATCTGAACTTTTACAGTGTTAGTTGTGAACTGTGGAACTTTTTCCAGTAGGGAATTTCTAATATCACAATAATAAGGGCAATGAAAGACAATGTGCATTCAGTCTTCTTGTTGTTGACAAAGGCAGGTGTCAATATTTTCTAAACCCAATTGAATAAGTTTTGCTTTGATGGATGTTGTGCTCAGCTCCAGAAGTGATCAGAAAGGATGTGTAGATATTACGAGAGAACCAAGATGAAATTCGTTGATCAGAAGCAAACTGTACATTATTGATAAACTTGTATGTGATTCTACCTTTGACTGAAGTGGTCCAACAATCTTTGTTTATTGTGCAGAGTGAAGTCTAGCTGGTCATCTTGCATGATACCAAGATATTTCAAATTTTGAAAATTGCAGCGTCTGGAGACTAGGCACCTATGAGGTGATCTGATTGAGGTGTTAAGGCCTTGAATGGGTTGAGCAGGCTTGAGGTTGATGGGATTCTTCCTCTTGCTCCGATTACAAACTGAGGGGGCATAAATTCAAATCGAGGAAGGAGAGTCGTACAATAGATGTTCGGAAATTTGCCTTTTAGCCAGCGGGTGGTTGATTGCTGGAACAAACTTCCATTTGATACTGTAAATATATTCAAGGAAGAACTGGACAAACTTTTAGATCGAATGATTGTGTGAAATGGGAATTTTTTTTTTGGCTGATGCTGTATGAGCTTGCTTTCTTGCATCATATGCCTCTACTAATACTAATGCCAGTTCAGACCAGATACGACTTTTTTTCTGCTTTATATCATTTAAAGAGTTTGCAACAATACCAGAAAATTCTGGCAAAGCATGCTTGAGATGATAACAGAATGATATAAATATAAGATGAAGATCTAATGGCAAAGTCCCAGCTATCACTTGTAGGGCATCCATAGAAACTATCCTGCAAGCACGTAGCATACAAAGCAACGTTGAGTGCTGAAGAGAGTACAGTTTGAGAAGGAATTTTACAGTCATATCACGCTCAAACCACACAGTAGAGCCATAAGCGGAAATTAGAAGAAACACAGCTTTGTAGTAGAGAATGAGCATCATCTTGCAAAGATCCCAGTCGGATTTTGAGATTCTCATTACAGCCATAATAAATTTCTTGATCTTCTCCAGAAGATGGTTGATGTGTAGGGTGAAGTCTAGCCAGTCATCTAGCACAATACCAAGATATTTTAATTTATGGACATAGGGTATCTGCTTGCCAGCAATCTTAATACTGGGGGGGGGTCCAAATGACATCATCTTGGTTTTTTGCCTGAGATATAGTAAGTTTGTTTTGTTTGGTCCAAGCAGTTAGGTCCAGAAGCACCGGAGATGCCCTGGTTTCAAGCTGTGCTCTCGAACATCCATAAACAATAAGAACCAATTCATCTGTGTAGGCAATTGGGATGGTAAACTCAAATTGTCTGACAAGCCACCTATTTAAAACAACGTTCCAAAACCGAGGTGCCATGACAAATCCTTGAGGGTGGCATGCATGTGAGAGTGATCTACGCACTGTCTGATTTTTGGATGATACTTGGATAAAGCAGTCTCTGAAGTAACTCCAGATGACCTGATAAAGATGCATTGAACACTGAACAGCACACAGAGCCTCGAATGCACTTTCCTACCAGAGGGAATCAGACACACCCTCAAAATCAATGAAGATAGCTAAATGGTATTTGAGTCAAAGTTTTTAACACATTTGTTTAGTCTAAAATAAAGGGCCTTCATAAGATTTTCTCTTTATAAATCCAAATTAGTGCACTGAGAATGATTCCTGATCATGTAATCCTATGATAAAGCATATGCCTGCAATAGTTTGCCGAAGTTTGGATGAGGGGAAATAGGACAGAAAGATTCTGGATTTGCAGGAGGCTTGTTCAGCTTTTCAACGAGCTTCACCAGGGCCATTTTCCACAAATGTGGGAAGACACCGTTTAGCAGCATTTGTTAAACAAATTTATCAGAGCAATAGGGAACAGTTCACCAAACTTATTTATTACAACATTCTCGATCAAATCTGATCCAGGGCATTTAGCTAAGCTAAGTTTTTTCAGTGCTGATCACAACTCAGATAATGTAAAAAGATCTGTTTCTAGGCTGGTAGAATTTTTAGAGATAATTTTGCATACAGATAACTGAAAGTGAGATCAGATGAACAGTCATCAACAGGAAACAAGCCATCAAAATATATACCTCATTTGTAGCCAATTTGTTTCTAGAGATTTTATACAGAAGACCCCATGTGTCAGAATTTCTTGCTATACTAACAAAAGCTTGGACATGTTTGAATCTTTTGTTTATTGATTTCTTTATTATATTCCTGTTTCAGTGCACGATAATCTTTCTTTAGTTTGGTAATAATAGTGTCTGACCAGGAACGATGGTGTTGAAACAGCTCCTGGCACAACGAACTCCTTTTCTCAGGTCAGATAGGTTAGGGTACAGAGGGTTAGGGTTAGAGTTCCACTAGGGTATAGAAAATGCTCAAATTTTCTTCCTTCTGGAAGGAAAGGCAGAAGGGCAGCTTGTACATAAAAAGCATACTCATCTGAATTCAGCTGATTCAGAGAGAGAGAGAGAGACAAGGTTATCCACCCTGAAGGCTAATTTAAAGAAGATAGAAGAGTGGCCATTTTACAAATCTGATAAAGTATCTACAAAGATCCTGTGGTAGTGGATAAACAACCTTTTGGTTTTTAGAAATGTTAAAGGAGATTGCTCTGTGGTCGCTACATGTGTGATCTTCATGGACTGTCCAAATCATGTATTTAAAAATTCCTGATGCTGATAAAAACAAATGGATGTTTGATTCACCCAAAACAGAGAAGAAAGTGCTGGGTTGGTTTGGCTTGTTTAAGATACATAGGCGGTGAGAGAGGATAAAGTCCCCCAAGAGCCATTCACATGGACTCATTGTATTGCTGTTCCAAAAAGGGGATCTGGCATTGGCTGATAATTGCAGTTGTTATGATAATTGCTGTAGAGGACAATTTGTTGAGGGATACATCCAAATAATCCAAAGCCAGCTGGATGTCACTAGAAGGGGGACAATACAAGGAAATGACATAAAAAGTATGACTGACAGAGAAGACAAATATAAGTAGCATTCTGCGAGCAGAAGGAGTTTATAACTGTGATATCAAGATTTGGGTTGAAAATGATGATTGCTGTTTTTGGAGAGTCACCAGAGAGGAGATTACCTCTCTGGTGACTAGAGAGGTAATCTCTAGTCACCAGAGGACAATTTGTTGAGGGATACATCCAGATAATCCAGAGCCAGCTGGATGTCACTAGAAGGGGGACAATACAAGGAAATGACATAAAAAGTATGACTGACAGAGAAGACAAATATAAGTAGCATTCTGCGAGCAG
The DNA here is from genome assembly GCF_048544385.1 of Mastigoproctus giganteus. Taxonomy (NCBI): domain Eukaryota; kingdom Metazoa; phylum Arthropoda; class Arachnida; order Uropygi; family Thelyphonidae; genus Mastigoproctus; species Mastigoproctus giganteus. The sequence continues at coordinate 162,316,644 of NC_143583.1, read as the reverse complement.
AAGGAGTTTATAACTGTGATATCAAGATTTGGGTTGAAAATGATGATTGCTGTTTTTGGAGAGTCACCAGAGAGGAGATTACCTCTCTGGTGACTAGAGAGGTAATATCATAGAAAATCCAAAATTCTGGAATGCTGCCCCTCATGATTCTATACAAAATAAGGTTCCCATAAACACACAATATTGTAAGACTTATCAGAAAAAAACTGATCTTATCTTATCAGTTACTGACTGAGATTTCTGAGCATTCAATTGTAAAATCGAGATATCACTATAGGAAATGGAATCACGAAAAACAGTCGATTGTATGGAGTTAGGATGACAGCCCATCAAGCATCAGTGATCTTGCTACATCTAGAGCTCTTTCATATTCGGGACAGGATACGTCCTGTGCAGGATTTATCCTGTCCTGAATATAAAAGAGCTCTAGACGTGGTTAGGGTCGCTGTTTCTTCTTTTTACAGCTGAGCCCTGTGGATCGGGGCTTAGAGAGGAACAGGTATCCTGTGTGTTATCAGACACTCAGCCTAAAACACTAATGGATCCAATATCTCTCTATTACAGAAGATTTAGGAGAAGTCCGGTTGGCCTGCCTCCCTAAAATCCACTCATGCACGCCTTCTCGATGGTAAGCCCTGTTACGTCACTTAGGAGGCAACGAACGTGTAGAGTGGTTATAAGTCCGGTTGGCCTGCCTCCCTAAAATACACTCATGCACACCTTCTCGATGGTAAGCCCTGTTATGTCACTTAGGTGGCAACGAACGTGTAGAGTGGTTCTCTTCAAGACGCCTGGTCAGCGTGAAGAGGAAAAGACCAAACCATCCAGCAATGAGAGCACAACAATACAAATGGCCCTCAGTCCCCAGCAGCTTTCACTCTCCCTCTTACGGCAGCGAGAGGATCAGAGTGGAAGCAGAGGGTGCTAAGAATCTCTGGGTACGACCAGGCTGCCATGCACGGAAATTGAACTTGGCCTGTTATAACGTACGATCACTCATTGGTGAAGACAGGCTATTAGAGCTGGAAAAGGAATTAGAAAATGTGAATTGGAATATCATCGGTTTGGCTGAAACAAGAAGAAGAAATGAATCACTGATAAGTTTATCAAGTGTAAATCTGCTATACACCAATGAAAACAGTGAAAGGAGTGAAGGTGGAGTTGGGTTTCTGGTCCATAAAGATTTTAAAAACAACGTTTCGGAATTCAAAAGTACATCACCAAGGGTGTCGAGCCTAATATTCAAGATTTCTAAGAGGTACAAGCTAAAGATTATAATGATTTATGCACCAACATCGAGCCACGATGATGAAGAGGTTGAAGAATGTACACCGAAATTGAGTCTTCTAGATGAGCAGAAAACCCACTACACTATTATTATGGGGGACTTCAATGCTAAGGTTAGAAAAAGACAAAACAGCACAGAAAGGGGAATTATAGGAAATTTTGGAATTGGTGAAAGAAATGAAAGAGGTGAAAGACTTGTGGAATTTGCAGAATCTCAAGGACTGCCAGTAATGAACACTTTTTTCAAGAAAAGGGTGAACAGAAAGTGGACACGGAAGAGTCCAAATGGATTAACTACTAATGAAATCGACTTCATCCTCACGAACAGAAGATATATTGTGAATGATGTTACCGTCCTGAATAAGGTAAATGTTGGAAGTGATCACAGAATGGTAAGATGTACACTTGATATAGATGTAGGAAAGGAAAAAACTGACTCGAGTAAATAATAAAAATGTCTTTGAGATAACAGAAGAGGAGAAAAAGCAGTATGTACTGGAACTTAAGAACAAGTTTGAGCTTCTGCAGACTGCTCAGGACCAAGATATCGACGAGGAATATTACAACTTTCTGAAAGTGATAAAGCCCAAGAAACCTATAGGGAAAAAGAAATCCAAAGAAGAAAAAATTAGTCAAGAAACACTTGTCATGATGAACCGAAGATGACAAATGAAAATCAAGAAAAACACTGACAGGGAGAAAATTGAGTATACTGAGTTATGCAAACCCATTAGAAAGTGGAGGAGAGATTGTTGAGGATAAACATAAAAAAGGCACCTGGGGTGGATGGGATCTATCCAGTTATATTAAAGGAGGCAGCAAAGGAAGTAAGCAAACCCCTAGCCATAATTATGAGAGCTTCTTTGGACTCAGGGGAGGTACCCATAGACTGGAGATGTGCAAATGTAACCCCAATTCACAAAGGATGATCAAAAGCTGACACAAGTAATTATAGACCTGTTAGTTTAACTTCTGTTCCAGGTAAATTAATGGAGGCACTGATTAAAGAAGCACTGCAGGATCATCTAGACAAGAATTCAGTTATAGCTCAGACGCAGCATGGTTTTGTTAAGGGCAGGTCTTACCTGACCAAATTGATTGGATACTATGATGTAGTCACAAAAGAACTGGATGCAGGGAATAACTTTGATATTATATATTTGGATCTTAGAAAGGCTTTTGATACTGTTGCACATGGAAGACTGCTGCACAAATTGGAGCAGTGTGGCATTGGAGGCAAATTGCTGCTATGGATAAGGGGATGGTTGAGTGGCAGAAGACAGAGAGTGGTAATCAATGGACACTGCTCAATGTGGACTAATGTTATTAGTGGAGTTCCTCAGGGTTCAGTGTTGGGTCCGTTGTTGTTTTCGGTGTTTATGAATGATATTGATGATGGTATATCAAGTTTAATGGCCAGGTTTGCAGATGACACAAAGGTTGACAGGGTTGTTAAGGACACTACTGACGCCATGCTGCTGCAACAGGATCTGGAAAGGTTGAACAGATGGGCTCAGAGGTGGCAAATGAAGTTTAACATTGACAAATGTAAAGTACTACATATGGGAAACAGTAACCCCATAGCAATGTATCAACTCTGCGGTACTACACTGACAGTGGTGGAGAATGAAAAGGACCTGGGGGTAATTGTGCAGGCAGATATGAAGTTCTCTGAGCAGTGCAGACGAGCTGCAAGAGTAGCTCATGGTGTCTTGTCAATGATATACAGGAATTTTTCTAGCAGGGATAAGGAGGTGATTATTCCCTCCTTATCCCTGGTTAATGGTTAGGCCACATCTTGAGTACTGTATACAGGTCTGGAGGCCTCATTTCAAGAAGGATGTAGAGCTGCTGGAACGGGTACAGAGAAGGGCAACAAGATTAGTGAATGGAACAAAGGGTTGCTCTTACGAAGAAAGGCTTAAGTTTTGCAAATTACAGAGTCTGGAGACTAGGCACCGGCGAGGTGATCTGATAGAGGTGTATAAGGCTTTGAATGGTTTGAGCATGCTCAATGCCAATGGGATTCTTCCTCTTGCTCAGAATAATCACCTCAGAGGGCATAAATTCAAATTGAGGAAGGACGGATGTCGGATAGATGTGCGGAAATTTGCCTTTGGCCAGCGGGTGGTTGGTTGGTGGAACCGACTTCCATCACTTGTTGTTGAAGTTGATAGCCTAAACAAATTTAAGGCTCAACTGGACAGGTATTTCAAACAAACGGAGGGGTGAAATGGGAGTGGTATGTTTTTTTTTTTTTTTTTTGGCTGATGCTGAATAAGCTTGCTTTCTTGCATCATATGCCTCTACTAATGCTAATGCTAACAGCGTTACAGCGAACCGCGTTATAACAAGGGCCTGCTGTACAATTAAAAGTGAGGAAATCAGAAAACAAAGTAAAATATAACCTAAAAAATAACAAATGCGAAAAACATAAATAAGATGAACAATGACAAGTAGACAAAAATAGTAAAGAACTGGAGACCCAGTGACAAATGAAGTAGAGAAAGACTAAGAAGAAGATGGAAAGATGATCTATTCTAACCCAACAAGCAGCATGCATAATGAGAAAAGTAATAGTAGAAGTAGGAGAAGAAGAAAATGACAAGTTTCTGGTGATTCCTTCAGTTTTCACTGCAGATAAAGACTTTCCCTTCCCCTTTAAAAATTCTTCTTGATGTTATTATTTCTCTAAAATTTTAAAGAGCAGATTTGTACATACTCTGTCTTATATTTTTAAAAATTCTTTAAAAATTCCCCTTTAAAATTCTTCTTGATGTTATTATTTCTCTAAAATTTTAAAGAGCAGATTTGTACATACTCTGTCTTATATTTTTAAAAATTCTTTAAAAATTCCCCTTTAAAAAAAAATTCTTCTTGATGTTATTATTTCTCTAAAATTTTAAAGAGCAGATTTGTACATACTCTGTCTTATATTTTTTTCAGTAATCTCAACAAATACTAAATACAAGTTTTTGTTATGTGTCCAACTTTTCTATAATCTGTCTTCATGTGAATTTTTGATCGGCTATTCTCTGTTTGTCATAAAACCTGAATGTTCTTCCTCATCATTATATACAATAATGTTTTGAACCCCTTTTCTACCAAATACCTGTACAGATTTTACCTGGTAAACTGAGAAGAGATGCCCTCTGTAATTTTCATATTTTGATTTATTTTCTTTTTTCATACTGATACCATTAATGCATTGGCCCAATTTTCTGGAAATTGCACTTCAGAAAAACAACCTCTGGATAATGTGATGTAACTTCCACAATGCAATTTCCATCCAGTTTTCAGCATTCCTAATTCAAAGGAGAGAAATTCCAATTCATAAAATTTTAAATCCTCTTTCTCCCCCCCCCCCCCCAACTGAATGTCTATAATGGATTGGCTCATTATATTCCAATGATGCTTAGGTTCATCAGTTTTTTTAGAGCTTGTCATACTAACTAAGAGGGTGTATCAAAAAGTTTGTACCCTGACCTAGATAAAACATCAGTAGGAAGATGTCATTTTTAATATAAGTTGTCTACATATTCAATGACTAACATGTGAAATTTCATTCCTGTAGGTGATCGTACACCAGAGGTGGAGCCCGGAAGCTAAGGAAGGATGCTATGGTTGACAAAGTGGAGTATCGAGCAGTGATCAAGTTCCTGCATTTGCAGGGCAAGAAAGCTCACGAAATTGACGAAGAAATGAAAGCTGTGTCTGGGTAGAATTGTCCATCCTATGACACTGTAAAAAAGTGTAAACGGGAGTTCCGGTGCGGTCGTACAAGTGCCATTGACAAGCCAAGAGAAGGAAGGCCATCCACAGACAGCGAGATGGTCGCAAAGGTTGAGCAGCCGGCGCTGAATGATAAAAGTGCGCCAATTAATTTCATCACAAATGCAGTGCGAATTAGTTATGGGTCTGCCCACAGTATTTTACATGGCCATCTGCACATGTCTAATGTCTCCGCATGATGGGTTCCAAGATTGCTGAAGCCTTCGCAGAAGCAATGTCGAATGCAATGTTCTTGCCAACTGTTGGATTTGTGTAATGCAGATGTTGAGAGCTTTTTTTTATTGAATGGCGAATGCTGGGTGTACCAGTATGATCCGGAGACTAAATCATGGAAGCACACCTCCTCCCCCACTTCCCAAAAAGGTAAAGACCCCCCATTTGCAAAGAAGGTGATGTTGTCCGTGTTTTGGGACAGAAAAGGGGTTTATCCTGACAGATTACCTACCTTGTTGTTCCACACTTAATGGAGAATACTACAGAAATATTTTGAAAAAGTTATGCAATGCTTTGAAGGTGAAAAGGCATGGAATGTTAACCAAAGGTGTCTGTTTTCTGTCAGGCAATGCACTGGCTCACACAGCCATTGCCACCACCAACTTGGTTGCCCAGTGTGGCTTCTAACTACTGCAGCACCTACTCTATTCTCCTGACCAAGCACTGTCGGATTTCTTGTTTCAAGAAATGAAGAAACCGTTGTGTGGATGCCACTTTGATTCATCCCAGGAAGTCATCAATGAAGTGGAATCGTGGTTTTAGGCAAAAAAGTGCAGACTTCTATGATCAAGGCATTAAACAACTGATCCACAGATGGGAGAATACATAGAAAAGGATTAAAGTTCCTGTGAAGATTCACCTTTCTAGGACTATTATTTCTCGGTAAGAGTACGAACTTTTTGATACCCCATCATATTTATATATATACTAAATAACAATTTAATTTTCAAGAAATAAACTTTCAACACAAACATATTTTTTCATTTGTGCCATTTGATTTAGATTGTATCTTTATCCAATGCCTCATGAGAAATATCTGATAACATTTGTATTAAAAAAAATTTAACAGCATAAAAGATAACTTATATACTTACTTTTGTTTCAAATGAACAGGTATCTCCTGCAATAAGAACAAACCAATTAAATGAGAAGTTTGACAAAATGGGTGGTGGAGATATAGGATTACAAGCATCTGTATGGTTAGCCTCTATTACCATCCCCTAAACAAATAAATTTTAATATAAGATATAAAACAGTACATATAACAACAAAATGATTATAACTTAAAAATGTATGTTAGTATTAATAGCAGAAAATGATGCAAGAAAGCAAGCTTTATACAGCATCAGCAAAAGAATTTTAAATAAATAAATATTTATTTTTTAAAATAAATATTTATAAACCTTCTCATATCACCCATCAATCTCCTCCAATATTTTGTCTAGTTCTTCCTCAAACTATTCAAACTATCCAGTTCCACAGCACCAGACAGAAGTTTGTTAAACAATAAACTACCCACTGGCAGAAAGCAAATTTCCGCATGGCTATCCTTACACATTTGAATTTATGCCCCCTCATGTGTGTAGTCTGAGCAAGAGAAAGAGTGGTATCAGCACTGGGCTTACTCAATCAAAAGCCTTAAACACTTCAATCAGATCTCATGGGTGCTTGGCCAACAGATGCTGTTATTTGCGGGACTCAAGCTCCTGGTAAAAGTGCCCTTTTGTTGTCCTCATTAATCTTGTTGTTCTTCCCTGCAACTGTTCCAACAGATTCACATCCTTCCTAAAATGCAGCCTCCAGACCCATGATATAGCCTAACAATTGCCTTATACAAAGGGATAATCACCTCTTTATCTCTGCTAGCAAAATTCCTATACATCATTGATGAAAAAAAAACCCATGAGCTACCATTGCACTTTATCTGAACTGCTCAGAGACCTCCATATCTAACTGCACAATTATGTCAAGTCTTTTTCATTTCCCAATTTAATGACTGTAGTACCACAAAGTTGGTACTTTAATCTAGGATTTCTGATACCTGTGTGCAGTACTTTGAATTTCTCAATGTTAAACTTCAATTGCCATTTCTCAGTCCATCTGCCTAATTTTTATAGATATTGTTGCAGTAGTTTACCTAGATTACTGTCATTAATTACCTTGCAAGTTTTGTGTTATTTGCAAATGTAGACATTCAGCCTGATATACCCTCATCAATATCATTAATAAATACTGAAAGCAACAATGATCCCAGAAATGAACCCTACGGTTCATTCCCAGGGTTTACTCCTTTGTAAACCCTTACAAAATGATGTTTCTTAATCTGAATCTATATAAAAAATTAGTACTTTTTGTTGCTTGTGTTCTTCAGTTTCTCATTATATTGTATTTTTCTATCTCTCTGCAATTTAATGTGTAAATTTATTATAATTTTTTTTATTTCTCCCTAGTTTAATTAAATGCACGAAAAAATAAAATAAAAACGTGATTTTTCCTGTATTTCACGAATAATAATAAAAATAGTAAAATAAAAAAAAAATAAAGAAAATGTGCACCCAATATTGAAGGGGATATGCAAGAGGAGGATGTGGGGAGAGAGAGAGAGATAAGGGAATATGCACTATTATCATTTTTGATAATATATTACTTTCAAGGATACAACAAACAGTATACCAGCACTCAGTGCGAAGTGGCAAGTCAACAATCCGTAGCTGAGAAGTGCAGGGTTATAATTAGTTTTCACTTTGGCAGATATAGGTAGAAAACACTTAGTAAGAGAAGGCAGGTTGGAATGGCCACTGCTAGACAAATGCAGAAATGGAAATTGCAAAAAAAAAAAAAAAAAAAAAAATGAATAATAATAATAATATTAGCATTAGCAGAGATATGATGCAAGAAAGCAAGCTTATACAGCATCAGCCAAAAAAAAAAAAAAAAAAACTTCTTCATTTCACTCATCGATTTCCTACAAAAGTTGCACTAGTTCTTCTTTGAATTTATTTAATCTATCAACTTCCACAATGACCGATGGAAGTTTGTTCCAGCAATTAACCACCCACTGGCTACTAAAGGCAAATTTCCACACATCTGTTCTACAACTGTCTTTCCTCAGTTTGAATTTATGCCCCCCTCAGGTGCATAATCTGAGCAAGAGGAACAATCTCATCAGCACTGAGCTGCTCAAACCATTCAAGGACTTATACACCTCAATCAGATCGCCTCACAGGTGCCTAGCCACCAGATGCTGCAATTTGCAGAACTTAAGCCTTTCTTGATAAAAGCAACTCTTTGTGCCCCTCATCAATCTAGTTGCATTTCTCTGTACTTGTTCCAGCAGCTCTTCATCCTTCCTAAAATGAGGCCTCCGAACCTGTATGCAGTACTCAAGGTGAGGCCCGACCACTGACTTACACAAAGGGGTAATCACCTCCTTATCCCTGTCAGCAAAATTCTGTATATCATTGACAAGACACTATCAGCTGCTCTGGCAGCCTGTCTGCAGTTTTCAGAAAACTTCATATCTAACTGCACAACTACCTTAACCCCAGGTCTTTTTCATTCTCCACTACCCTGAGTGTAGTACCACACAGTTGGTAAGTTACTCTGTGGTTACTGCTACCCATATGCAGTACTTTGCATTTGTCAATGTTAAATTTCATTTGCCCCCTCTCAGCTCATCTGCTCAACTTTTCTATATCCTGTTACAGTGTCTACCATCCTCACTGTCATTATCAACCATACCAACCTTCGTATACTTTGCAAACTTAGACATTAAGCCTGATAATCACCAACGAGCCAAAACATTATAACCAGCGAGTCGTTATGCAAATCGAAGCAACTGCAGGTGAACTATGGCAATTGCGTGGGTCAGGACATGGTATAAAAAACACCTGATACTGAGCTCCGTTAATCAGTGTTACTCTTGTTCTTCAGATCGGAAATGCAGTGAACTTAAGCAAGTTTGACAAAGGCAAATTGTAATGACCAGACAACTGGGTCAGAGCATATCCATAACGGCACGGCTCGTGGGATGCTCATGGTCAGCCACGGTTAGTAACTACTGAAAAAGGTCCGAGGAGGAGGAGGGAAAACTCGTGAACCTCCGGCGAGGTGTTGGATGACCATGGCTCATCGATGCTCTAGGTGAGCTAAGGCTCTCCTGGATGGTGCGTGGCAACAGAAGGGGGACTGTGGCGCAACTCGCCAGTAATTGGAATGTTGGTGATGGGAGTAATGTGTCACAATACACAGTACATTGAACCCTGCTGAAAATGGGGATGCATAGCCACAGGCCGCTCCGAGTGCTCATGCTAACCACGGTCCACCAGCGACAGCACCTACAATGGGCAAGCGAGCATCAAAACTGAACCTTCAGTCATTGGAATGTCATCTGGTCCAATGAATCACATTTCCTGTTGAACCATGTGGACGGCCGGGTACATGTGCATTGTTTACCTGGGGAAGTGCGCCTGGATGCACTGTGGGATGAAAACAAGCCAGTGGCAGTAGTGTCATGCTTTGGGTGATGTTCTGCTGGAATACCCTGGGTCCAGTCATCCATGTGCTGGGCACTCTGACATCTACCACCTACCTAAACATCATTGCTGATGAGGTACACCCTTTCATGGCAACAGTCTTCCTCTCTGGCGGTGCCGTTTTTCAGCAGGATAATGCGCCATTCCACACCGCCTGGATTGTTCGAGACTGGTTCACAGAACATGAGGAAGACTTCCAGGTATTGCCCTGGCCTCCAAATTCCCCAGACATCAATCCCATCGTGCATCTGTGGTTTGTGTTGGAACAGCAACTCCGATCTGCGGCGTCTCAACTACGGACCTTACAGGAGTTAAACAATCTGCTGGTTATGTGTTAGTATCAGAGGCCTCTGTAGCCGAGTGGTCAGAAGTGGGAGTGCAGTAGCACACGCTCTTTGAGTAGACCGGGGTTCAAGCCCCTGACTGCTGAATACGGTCGATCTGCCAACCCGCACTGGACCAGCGTGGCAGATTATGGTCCATTTCTCTCAGCATGAATTGTTGAAGAGGCTTCTATCCTGCAGTGGGTTGATAATGGCGGCACTTTACCTTTTTACCACAAGACACATTTAGAAATCTTGTAGCATCCATGCCTCGCTAGGTACGAACTGTTTTGGCTGCATGTGGAGGACCAACATCATATTAGGTAGGTGGTCATAATGTTTTGGCTCATTGGTGTACCTTCATCAATATCATTGACAAATACAGAAAACAACAGTGGGCCCAACATGTACTCCTGGGGTACTTCACTAATAACATTAGTCCATGAACAGCAGTGTCCATTGATTACCCTCTCTATCTTCTCCCACTCAACCATCCCTTTATCCACAGGACAGTAACTTGCCCTTAATGCCATACTGCTCCAATTTGTACAGCAGTCTTCCATGTGCAACAGTATCAAAAGCTTTCCTGAAGTACAGTCAGTCCTCATATAACATGCGTTTACACTGCATGAATTTGTTCTGACGTGACTTGTAAATAGGGGAACGATGTCACATATAACATGAACCAAATTTGCTTATGCATGATTCAGCTTTGTGTTTACAAGAAATAGCAGTCGAATGCAGCGGAATCACAACACTTACTCCATTGTTTACTTAGTTGCTACACACGTGCTGCTTTGTTTGTGTGTATCAAAGTGCCTCCTCATTTTTGTTCTTTTCATACTGCAATTGTGCTTTATTCCCTAAAAATTAGTAAAGTAGTTGAAAACGGTGGGAAAAGGAAGTGTGCTGGTGAAGATACTGCAGGTGCAGAGAGAAAAAGAAAAGCGGCCAAGGTAAAGAAAGATAACATGAGAACCACTGCAAACTATGAGAAACTTGCCGGACAAACTAGTTTGCCACTAAGGTGGTAGATGACTTTCATCAACCGGTGAAATACCACCACTTTGCTTATTGGAGGCTTGAAGTGGTGAAACCCATGTTTAGTCTCTAGAGCAAAGTTTCCGGCATCCCCCCCCCCTCCCCCATACTTCTCCTTCAACCCATGCACGGTACTAAGTACTATAGGTTTTGATACCTTTCGTGTTTGGGGTTTTCGTAAAAAAAAAAACCACAGTTTCTCCTTGCATTCTCGGTAAACAGACGGTGCATGCTATCGGTAGTAGCAGTAGAAGTCGAGAACAATATATTGATTGACATGATGGCATGACAGACGGAGTTAGGAAACCTTATTTCCTAACTTAACTTTTAACATGTTTGGCTGCCAAGGCTTATTTGGGTAAACGGTCTCTGGCACCAATTTGAGTTAGGAATGTTAAATTATTCAAAACCAAAATTATAATATATATTCATCACCAAAACTCATAAAAACAGCTTATTGTTGTAAAAAAAAGCCTTGCAAATTATCTCTTAGTTGGCGTATGTAATAGAAAATTCTTCACAGCAGCCAACTACGAGTTAACTCGATTAAATCAGATGTGTTGTAACTTGCAGAATTCTCTGAATGTGAATCTGTGGTGTGCGTAAATCCACTACAGTGACACAGACTTTGTCGTGTACATTGTATTTAGTACTTTATGTGTTTTTTTTTTTTTTTTGGGGGGGGGGGGAAAACATGGATAAGAAGAGACCACTGACCAATGAAGAACTTGAGCTCTATGATAATATGAGTGACTTGGAATTTGAAGAGCTTTTTGACGAGTTGTACGGTTCTGGTTTATAGATCGATCGGATCAAACGTTCTCGTATTATTCAGCGCTAAGAAAAACCATCAGATGTCCGAAAAAAACACTGCATTACATATTATAGAAATATATATGCATAACGCATACATGCCTTTCCGTCAAGTTATAGGTTTCTCTGAATTTCAGACATTTTATGGTGGAACCCGTAACTTGACGGAAAAGTTACATTGGATCTTTGATTGGCGAAAAATTCTAAACGTTCCAAGAAGATTAGGTCTGAACGTAAAATTCATTATTTAGAATTTCAGTTGGCTATACCACCAACTGAAAAAAAACCACGCCTGACAGCCGTGTCGAGTATGTACGAGAAATAAAAAAAACTCCGCCGAACACGCTATTATTATCATGTGCACTAAGGGAAGCTAATTCTTTGTGTGAAGAAAATATTTTTTTTTTGTGAATAAATTCTGTTTTCTGATGCACTGGTTGATTTTTCATTCTTATCCCAGAAGCCAACTATCCATCAGTTGCATATATTTGCTACGAATATATTGATAGCTGCACCTGAATGGCAAGTCATAGCAGTTCGAGTTAACTCGTAGTCAGCATCCTGGGCCAGATCACCAAATACGAATTAACTCGTAGTCAGCATTCAATGTGTTAAGGTTAGGTTAGGAAATAACATAATCTAATCACTGAGAACAATTAGAAAGAATGCAGAGAAAATAAAAGCAACTTTTACTGCAGGAACAACTCCAAGTGTAACAAAAGATATTAGATCCAGACACAAAGAACTGGAAGAGATGGAACATCTGTTATCTGTTTGGATAGAAGATCAAACAAAGAAGAGATCAGGAACAAATTTGCTTAAGATAAAAGAAAAAACATTAGCAATATTTTATTATGTAAAAACGTAATAAAATACGTAAGTATTTTATTACGATTATTTATTGCGTTTGATAATGTTTTGTTACAAATGTGTGTTCAATCTTGGGTGGTCGGCACCTAACCCTATTTTTTCCATAAGGCCTGTTATTTATATTGCACGATTTTGCATTGCACAAGGGTTTCTAGGAACACAACTACTGTGTTATATGATGACTGACTGTATATGATATCAAAATTATTTTTTGCATCGAGTTCCATTCTGACCACATCATAGTGTCCAATCAAATTGATCAGACGAGACGTCCCCCTTAACAAACTCATGCTGTGTCTGAACCATAACTGCAGTCTTGTCTAGATGATCCTGCAATGCTTCTTTAACCAGTGACCCCATTATTTTCCCGGGAACAGAAGTTAAACTAACAGGTCTGTAATTACTCGTGTCACCTTTTGATTCCCTTTGTGAATTGGAGATACATTTGCATATCTCCAGTCCATGGGGATCTCGCTAGAATCCAAGGATGCTTTCACAATTATGGCTAATGGTTTGCTTATTTCCTTTGTTGCCTCCATTAATATAACTGGATAGATCCCATCCACCTCATGTGCCCATCTTATATTTAACTTCAACAATTTCTTCTACGCTTTGCTCTCAGTTATTACAAAATCATTTAACTTCCTGCTAGAGTTTGATACACTTCTGGCATCCTCTTCCCTACCTCACGTGTGAAAGTAGATGAAAAATACCTATTCTGTTTGTCAGCAATCTGAGCAGGATCATCAACATATTAGTTCCAAAAACTTCCATTGGAGGAAATTAATGCTGTGTGCCAGAATGTACACTGCCCTACCATTAATATCCATACAACTGCATATCTAGAAATATGCCTTTTATGGGAAAACTAATATGTGCTGAAATGTTTAGTCTTACTGACAGCTTTTAGTCTTTGTGGAACACTCTCCATTAATTTTTTGTAAATGTTCTTTGATATTTTCTGCCATTTTTTTTCCAAAGTGGCGACCAGTTCAGCTCTGTTTATTCAGCAGTCTCTCCTCACATGCACCCAACAATCCATTTCACCCCAGAGATTCTCTATAGCATGGGTGGCCAACAAGTCGATCGCAATCTGCCAGTCGATCACGACGAATTTTGAACATATATAAATAATTGATTAGTCAAAATCTATATGTTATTATTATTATGCTCCCCACTGCATACGCTTATAACAAATCACGTTGACCCAACATGACTACTCTTGTCACCGTACAGCAGCTAGGCTTGTCTGGTGCACAGAGTACTACTCTGTGGTCTAGTGAAAATTCATGCAGTTATGTTGTGGACAGCATAGTGTATGTGTCGAATTCTTATTTAGCTTACTTAATATTAATAACTGGACAGTACTTATACGTTAATTTAATATCCCTTGATTTAAAATGAATACTATGAAAAAGAGTAAAACATATCGTTTTCATCAAGAGTGGGAACTTTTTTTTTTTGTAATGATAAAAGAAAAATGTTGTTTGATTTGCAATGCTTCCGTGACTAGACTCAAAAAAAAGTAAATTTAGAAAGGCACTTCAACGCACTCCATGTTGGGTCCCCTTACCGCTTTCAATATTTATTAACGATATTAATATCTTTATTGTAAATACCAATCGGATTTTCAGCCTAATAGTGACCTTAGAAAAAATAAATTAAAAGAACTTAAATCCAGATTATTCATGCAACAAAATTTCTTCATGACACCTAATTTACAATCTAAAGCAGTAAACTGTAGCATCATTTAAAGTGAGTTATCTTCTTGAAAAAAAATGCAAACTGTTTTCTGATGGTCAATTCATCAAAGACGCATTTTTAGAAATAACATATTCTCTTTTTGAAAATTTTAAGAACAAAAATGAAATTAAAAGTGCTCTTCAAGATCTGCAATTATCTTGATAATACAGTGATGCGAAGCATTGAAAAAATGGGTGAAAATGTGAGCGAACAATTGTGTCCTCATATTGCTAGTGGTGTGTCCTTTTCTTTACAACTGGATGAATCTACAGATGTCAGTGATACAGCTCGATTGCTTGATTTTATTCGAATGGTTTTCGATGAGTCTGCCACTAGAGAAGAACTGCTGGGTATGGTTTCATTAAAAGAAAGAACTAGAGGTCTTGATACATTTAATGCATTCAAAAATTTTATCGAAAAAATTAAATTTCCACTATTTAAGCTCGTATCAATAACAACAGAGGGAGACAAAGCAATGACAGGGCATCTTAAAGGATTCATCGCACTGTGCCAAAAGGATGGTGAATTTCCAGATTTTTTGAGTTACCACTGTATCATCCACCAACAACTGTTAGCCAACAAAAGATTAAATTCGAAGTGTTATGGACATAGCTTTCAAAATCGTGAATTCCATCAGAGGACAATCTCTTCAAAGGAGACTTTTCAAAATGCAACTCGATGAAAATAAACCGGATCTGATATTACACACAAATGTGAGGTGGTTGAGTCAGAGTAAGTTTCTACAGAGATTTCGAAATTTTCTGAATGAAATAAAAAAAAAATTGTTGATCAAAGGGGAGATGATTATCAGCAGCTACAAGATACTGAGTGGTTGTGCGGTCTGGCTTTTTTTGGCAGATTTTACGGGTAAATTAAGTGATCTGAATTTGGAATTAAAAGAAAAATATAAAAATGTGGGTGGCATGATTAGTAATATTTCTGCATATAAATATAAATTTTTGGCAATGGCTAAGGATATTAAAGAAAAAAAAAACTATCATTTTGCAAACATGCAAATTTGTTTGCAAAAATATCCTGTTTTTGAATTTAATAGTGAAAATATGTTTCTGAAATTGAGGAAGTTGTATATGACTTTGAAACAATTCAAGACATTGTTCAATATATTTCTTATCCATTTAATGTCGACTTAGATACAATACAAACTGAAGAAAAAAATCACTGAGATTTTTTACATGGAGAAAATATTACTTCAAAATGAAATTATTACATTGCAAAACGATATCTTCCTAAAAGCCAAATCGTCAGAAAAAGACTTTTGGAAATATGTTTGCCGTGAAAAGTACCCAAATGTAAAAAAATTCAGTGAATTTTAAATTCCTGTTTTGGTTCCACATATCTATGTGAATCGGCCTTTTCGTATTTGAAAAAAAAAAAACAAAACAAATACAGTATACCTTTTGGGTATATCGTAATGCGGGACTTTACTGCTGCTGCTGTTGTTATTTGGTTTTTAGGTGCATTAGCAACTAAGGCCATATTGCTCCGGGGATATGCGATGGTCATTCCCTGACCTTTCCATATTTGGTGGTCATGGGCTTGAACCCCGGTCTAATCAAGAAGCATGTGCTATGCATTGCTGCTCCTGCCCACCTGGCTATGGAGGCGCTGGGACTTTACTGCTCTTCACACAACTGCAGTTTCAAAGAAGGCGCAAATTATTGCTTAACAGGGGTGGATTTATAATGTGAAAAGGGGTTAGAAAGGCGTTATTTTCGCTAACTTTATGTTTAAAAATAATTTTCAAAACCATTGAAAATAATGTACATAAAAGACTATAATACAGACGGAGAATCGCTCTATTCTTACAGACTTGCACACAGAAGGTTTTTACGGTTCACTTTATCACAGTATATTCCAGATTTTGAAAGCTTAGCAGATGACACGAAGACAAACTTTGCATAAATTAAAAATTTAAATACATATGAATTTAAAATAAGAATTCTGAATTGTATTTAAATTTAAAGACAACATTTTTCAATATGTGTTGATTAACTTTTTTAACCATGTGCAATGAAATTCTTGAGATGGTAGATCGCGGCACATTTTGAAGAAAAAAAAGTAGATCGCATCATAAATTAAGTTGGCCATCCCTACTCTATAGGATTGAAGGTGGGGCTCTGGGCTGGTCAGTCCAACGTTTTGACACTCATATCCTCAAACAAGTCTGTGACAATGTGAGCATGTGAACAATATGGCTTGGAGTGTTGTCCTATTGATACAGGTATGGATCTTCTCATGTACTGCCACAACATAGGTAATGCATTATTGTCCAGGATGTCTAAATAGAACTCAGCATTCATGGTTTGTTCAAAACAGACAACTAATGGTTTCAGGCCAAACTGTGAAAAACAGCCCCACGCTTCCTCCATTGTCGGGAGAAAGCTAGACTAACACCGTTCAGCAGGTAGCTTTTTCCAAGGTGTCCGCCACACCCAGCCATGACTCTCAGACTAGTAGACCATGTACCACTTTACTAGTGCTGACATGTATTGCAACTGACTCACTGAGGGCCTGTGTGTCCTGTACAACATTGACCTGCATTCATAGTGTTGTTGTTATTTGGTTTTTAGGAGCATTAGCAACTAAGGCCATATTGCTCCGGGGATATACGGTGGTCATTCCCTGACCTTTCCGCATCCTCCGTATTTGGTGGGTCACGGGCTCAAACCCCACTCTAATCAAGAAGCGTGTGCTACGCACTGCTGCTCCTGCCCACCTGGCTACGGAGGTGCCGCATTCACAATGGATGACTCTTTGCAGTGTTCTACTGTTTCAGTACCATCACAAAATGGTGCTGAAATCATCATTTTGTGATAGTTTCAGCACCCAGTCTGCTTAAATTTGTCAATCATTTCACCAACCATCAACCTAAGGAGATCTTCAGTGCCACCACTAAAATGTTGTGTACAGACTGACTGCTTATGTGGCATACTATTGTCATTCCATGCTGTAAGTCTTTTAATTCCATAAATCAATTGCAGCACCTTGCATTTGCAATCATACTACTGGCTCCTTGAAGTCCTACAGCATATCTGACATGTAGTCAATATCAATGGAGGGATGTCCAGATATCAAGGATAAAGAAGTGTAAATTTAACCTTATCATTTGACCATCACTGATCTTACTGGGAGGATTTAAAAAACAGGGATGGCAAATGCAATCAGCAGATATCAAAATGGTACTCCAAAGATGGATTGTAGTTTGTTGGTAAAGTAGTTTTATCAGAAGAGCAACTCTATGTCTCATGCACTCAGAGAACATTGGCATTTAAAAGGACTAAGAAGGAGTACTTTCCCAAAACAGGTTGCACAAAATGATGGGAAAATTCAAAGAAACATGTGAGCAATCAGTAGCTCATGGCAGAGGATGTCTCCCAGTTATAGCTCCATCTAGCTGGTGCTAGGTGGTAGTTTGGGGCATATGAAGACTTCAAAGCACATGCCACGACCATCACAACCTCAGATATTGATCCTTTTGAGCATCTGTGGGATGAATTCAAATGGCATGTTGTCAGCACCATCAACTGGCTACATCACTCCAGGAATTCGTAGTTTTGTTATACAACTAGTACAATATTCTTCATACCACTTATCAAGACATTGTCTACAGGACACATTACGTCACAGTAGTGATTTAGATCAAAAGCAGTCCAACAAGTTATTAGCTCATAGTCTAATAAAATGGCTAGCAGTGTAGTTAATTTTTAGTTACATACACCTATGAGCCAAAACATTATGACCAGCGAGCCGCTATGCAAATTGAAGCAACTGCAGGTGAACTACGGTGCATGCGCAGGTTGGTACATGGTATAAAAAACACCTGATACTCAGCTCCGTTAATCAGTGTTACTCTTGTTCTTCAGATGCGAAAGGCAGCGGACTTAAGCGAGTTTGACAAAGGCCAAATTGTAATGGCTGGTGGGGTGCTCATGGTCAGCCATGGTTAGTACCTACTGAACCATGGCTCATCGATGCTCGAGGTGAGCGAAGGCTCTCCTGGATGGTACGTGGCAACAGAAGGGTGACTGTGGCACAACTCACCGGTAATTGCAATGCTGGTGATGGGAGTAATATGTCACAACACACAGTACATCGAACCCTGCTGAAAATGGGGTTGCATAGCCACAGGCAGCTCTGAGTGCCCATGCTAACCACAGTTCACTAGCTACAGCACCTATAATGGGCATGCGAGAATCGAAACTGGACCTTGAGTGATTGGAAGAAGGTCGTCTGGTCCGATGAATCACGTTTTCTGTTGCACCATGTGGACAGCCGGGTACGTGTGCGTCGTTTACCTGGGGAAGTGATGGCACCCGGATGCACTGTGGGATGAAAAGAAGCCGGTGACGATGGTGGTGTCATGATTTGGGCGATGTTCTGCTGGGATACCCTGGATCCAGTCATTCATGTGCCAGGCACTCTGACACCTACCTAAACACCATCGCTGACCAGGTACACCCTTTCATGGCAATGGTCTTTCCCTTTGATGGTGCCGTCTTTCAGCAGGATAATGCAGCATGCCACACTGCCTGGATTATTATTATTAGCCATATGGTGCAAGGAAGACTGAGGCTTATGCTGCACCAGCCAAAAAAAAATTCCCAAGTTACCCTGAGAGAGAGAGAGAGAGAGAGAGAGAGAGAGAGAGAGAGAGAGAGAGAGAGAGAGAAAAGAAAGGAATCACCAAGAAAGAGAAGAATGATGATATCCAGCTCAGGACCCTGGGTGTGCCAAGCCCATACTCACCAGATGCGAGTCCCTGGGGAGATTGTTTGAGACTGTTTAAAGGAACATAAGGACTTCCAGGTATTGCCCTGGCCTCCAAATTAGCCAGACATCAATCCCATTGAGCATCTGTGGGTTGTGTTGGAACAGCAACTCCGATCTGCAGCGTCTCGACCATATAGGAGGTAAAGGATCTGAAGGTTATGTGTTGGTACCAGATACCACAAGACACATTTAGAAATCTTGTAGCATCCATGCCTCACTGGGTACGAGCTGTTTTCACTGCACGTGGAGGACCAACATCATATTAGGTAGGTGGTCAATGTTTTGGCTCATCAGTGTATAATTTTAAAAATATT
Source organism: Mastigoproctus giganteus (assembly GCF_048544385.1). Taxonomy (NCBI): domain Eukaryota; kingdom Metazoa; phylum Arthropoda; class Arachnida; order Uropygi; family Thelyphonidae; genus Mastigoproctus; species Mastigoproctus giganteus. Next base: position 162,297,141 of record NC_143583.1, on the reverse strand, counting down.
TGCTTTTAGTATCATTTGTGATGAACAAAGTACTTCATATGTTGTTAACAGCTGGTTTATTCTATTTTACATATGATAATGTCAGAATTTACTTTTATATGCTATAAGTGAAGAAAATTAAATATCTTTAGAAGTAGTTATAATTAGTTCTAAAAAAATTAAATACTTAAATATAACAAAATTATCATAAAAGGAAGTCACTAACCCTAGGAAAGAGAAAGAGAAAAATGTAAAAGAATGATCTATGGCACAAACTCAAAAAATCTAGAAGTATACTGGCAGAAAGAAGAAGAAGAATACCAGTAATATAAATCTTTAACATAAATCCAAATAAATAAATCTGCACATTTTTACTGACCCACAAACCATCAGGAGGAACAGGAGCAGTATAGGTAAGCTCATAATCTTCAAATCGTTCTGATCTGTTATTTTTTCCTATCTGTGGAAATAAAAAATAAATAAATAACCCACAATACAGTTTTCATCACAGTTTATCATATTACATCTAATATATCAATATTTAAGCAATTTAAGTAATATGCAACAACTTGAAAATTATTTCAGCAGAAAACATATTTAATCAACAGTAACACAATGATATTCATGGGAGGGATGAACTATATATCTTACCTTAATCTTTCTGACTTCACTGAGCAATAACATTCACAGCATAAGCACCGGAAATATCATTACAAACCCATGTGTCCTGCACTGTACTTCTGTTAAGTATGCTCTCAAATTTACCAAAATATTAACATGGCAGTCTCATGGGGGATATATATACAGAATTGTAAATAATCCCTTTTGCAAAGAAAATGATTAGCTTTCCCAGATTTGATTTGTTAAGCTTTTTGAAAGAGAAAATACTACAAACTTCTAAACAGAATTCTGTTTTGAGATTGTAATCCATGTCATATCACTTCAATTACTCTTCTCTCATGTGAGGAAGAGAATTTCACTTGTACCAACCTGTTTTAAGAGAACCAAAACCTCTTCTCTCCTCTTTGCAGATAAAACCAAACAATGTTGGAACTCTGCTGTCCACCATACAAATATTATGCCGTGTGCTGTTACCATAAGTCACTATTATTAACTTCTTCAGTTTTGCAAATGCCACACCTGTAAGGGGGGTGAAATCACTGTTATTTTGGAACATCTTCTGGTATGTGCCACATCATTTAAAAATATAACTGTTGTGATGTTAAAGTTATAACTTACAGCAATGATATCACCAGCCATAAATCCCACATGGAATATCATCATCAAGAAATAGGCAACAGTTCTGCAACAGGTAATTTTGACAAAGATAAGCATAATGACCTATGAAAAATAAATGATAAAGAATCAGTGAGTGATCAAAAAATATCGTATGCAATTTATAACCAACCTTAGAACAAGTTAAACTTACAATTATGCACCGATCAAAAAGTAATAAAATAATGTTCATCAATAAAATACTATACTATCAAGAAGTCATTGTGAAGAACTTTCTGAAAATGGGATTTAAAAAGTACAAAAGGTTTCAGGTGGTGCCTTCTACAATAGGGGAAGGAGGAACATTATTCTAATATGCTGGAAGATGCAATAATTCTTCACATGAGATTTGGCTTTCCAACAGGATATCTAATGTATGGAAAAATTTATCTTTATTCATTTGCAACAGGTGGAAAACAGAATATTAGAAAAATGTTATCTCATTTATATTGCTCATAATTAATCACACTGCTAACATTACTTTAACCTTTGCTAATATATCAGGTGTCTGCAGTCAATTTTTATGCTTAGATTTTGAAAATAATTCTTAAAATTTCACATCATGTCACATCTGCTTTTATCTATAATATATATATATATATATATATATATCACTCTAATTTAGGGATGTTGTTGTTATAATACAATGCTGATCTGTTGTATTATCTGCAAATAATAATGTTTGCTTTGTGCTCATAGATAACAGTAACCTTATCTGTCTGCCTCCTTCCCCCCTCTCTCTCTCTCAGTAACAAAAATAGAGTTGTAGTGTGAGTACTTTTTCAATTTATCTGTGTATCTAATGCATGTTGTTTGTACTTTGGTTGCATGAGTGGTGATCAGGACAAAATTTGGGCAACACATATTTATTGTATTACATGCACCACAAATCTGAGAATGTAGCTAAATGAAAAAATAAAAAGTACAGTATGCCTTTTGCTGTTCATATGGTATGGCAAGAACTGTGAACCACATTGATGATTGCTATTTCTCCATGAGAAAAATATCAAGGATGTAGTAGTGGTATGTGATGCAAGAAAGCAAGTGTATGAGCTTATGCAGCATCAGCCAAAAAAAAAAAAAATTACACCATTCCCTACAAATGCCTGTCCAGTTCCTCCTTAAATTTATTTAACCTATCAACTTCCACAACGACAGATGGAAGTTTGTTCCAGCAATTAACCGCCCGCTGGCTAAAGGCAAATTTCCGCACATCTATTCTACATCTGTCTTTTCTTAATTTGAATTTATGCCCCCTTAAGTTCTCTGAACAAGTGAAAAGATCGTAATCTGAACAAGTGGAAGGATCCCATCAGAATTCAGCTTGCTCAACCCATTCAAGGCCTTATACACCTCGATCAGATCACCGCGCAAGTGTCTAGTCTCCAGCCACTGCAATTTGCAGAACTTAAGCCTCTCTTGGTAACAGGATCCCTTCATTCCCCTCACCAATCTTCTTGCCCTTCTCTATACACGCTCAAGCAAATCTACATCCTTCCTAAAATGAGGCCTCCGGATCTGTACGCAGTACTCAAGGCATGGCCTGACCATTGCCTTATACAGAGGAACAATCACCTCCTTTTCCCTGCTAGCAAAATTCCTATATATCACTGACAAAACACCATCACCTGCCCTGGCAGCCTGTCTGCATTGCTCAGAAAACTTCATATCTGACTGCACAATTACTCCCAGGTCTTTTTCATTTTCTACAACCTTAAGTGTAGTACCACACAGTTGGTACATTTCTCTGGGGTTACTTCTACCCATATGCAGTACTTTGCATTTGTCAAGGTTAAACTTCAGTTGCCACTTCTTAGCCCATCTGCCCAAATTATCTAGATCCTGTTGCAGTAGCACACTGCCATTACTGTCTTTAACAACCCTGCCAACCTTTGTATCATCTGCAAACTTCGACACTAAGCCTGATACACCTTCATCAATATCATTGATAAATATGCAAAACAACAGAGGACCCAATACCGAACCCTGTGGGACTCCACTAATAACATTGGTCCATGAAGAGCAGCACCCATTAATTACCACCTTCTGTCTTCTCCCACTCAACCATTCTTTTATCCATTGTAGAAACTTACCCTTAATACCATTCTGCTCCAATTTGTACAATAGTCTTCTGGGCGCAACAGTGTCAAAAGCTTTCCTGAAATCCAAATATATGATATCAAAATTATTTTTTGCATCCAGTTCCTTTGTAACCACATCATAATATCCTATCAAATTTGTCAGACAAGACTTTTCCTTAACAAACCCATGCTGTGTCTGAATTATTGCTGCAATCTTGTCTAGATCATCCTGCAATGCATCTTTAACCAGTGACTCACTCCATTATTTTACCCGGAACAGAAGTTAAACTAACTGGTCTGTAATTACTCGTGTCACCCTTCGATCCCCCTTTGTGAATTGGGGATACATTTGCACATCTCCAGTCAGTGGGGACCTCCCCTGAGCCCAAGGATGCTCTCATAATTATGGCTAAGGGTTTTCTTAGTTGCTTTGCCGCCTCCTTTAATATAACTGGATAGATTCCATCCACCCCAGGTGCCTTTCTTATGTTTAACTTCAGTTAGTTAGTTAGTTATTTGGTTTTTAGGAGCATTAGCAACTAAGGCCATATTGCTCCGTTTAACTTCAGTAATTTTAGATAAAGCAAGCACAGCATCAAATATCATAATGTATCATCTGCAATAAGGCTTGTTCCACGTAATGAAGAATTCCACAAATCTTGTTGCTTATTTCTACACCTTTTACAACAGATCTAAATCCATCCTAAAATGAGGCTTCCAAACCCCATATGCGGTATTCCAGATGTGCCCTAACCACCTTTTTGTCCTTGCCAGAAAAGTTACTGTATGTCATTTGTTTGTTATTTGGTTTTTAGGAACATTAACAACTAAGGCCATATTGCTCCGGGGATATGCGGTAGTCATTCCCCGACTTTTCCGCATTCTCCGTATTTGGTGGTCATGGGCTTGAACCCTGGTCTAATCAAGAAGGGTGTGCTATGCACTGCTGCTCCTGCCCACCTAGCTATGGAGGCGCCTGTATGTAATTTAGAGAACATCATGTGCTCTCCTGGAAGCTTGTTTGCAAAGCAGAAAGAGAGAATTTCACATAAGACTAGATCTTTTCTCATATTCCACTAAATTGATACTATGCAAATAGTATGTTATTTTATAATTACTGCTACTCATATACAGTACCTTGCATTTATCACTGTTAAAGCTCAATTGCCATTTTCCAGGTGAACTGCTTAGTTTATCAGGTTTTCTTGAAGTAGAATACCCTGATCCAACACTGTGTCCAACTTTGTATCAACAGAAAACTTAGACATCAAACTTGAAATACCTACATCAATGTCATCACTAAACATTAAAATCAGTAAGGGGCACAACACTGACCCATGTGGGAAACTCCACTCATCACATTAGTCCATGAAGAGCAAGCAGTAGTCATTAATAACAATCCTTTATCTCTGGTTAACCATCTCTTTATCCATAGTAGTAACTTGTCTCATCGTACAAGTGGTACAGCATTAAAGGTGTTATTGAAATCTGAGTAGATGATGTCAAAATTATTCTTTGCATCCGGTTCCTTTGTGACAATCTCATAATAGCAAATCAGATCTGTGAGGCATGGTCTCCCTTTAACCAACCCATGCTGTGATTGCCATATCACTCCACTCCTAATCAAGATAATCTTACATTATTTCTTTAACTAATGATTCTGTTACTATTATCTTCCCTGGAACAGAGGTTAAATTTTCAGTCCATAGTTACCTGCTTCACCCTTTCTGAATTATGTTTTCACACCTCTAATCTACAGGTACCGTCTGCTGAATCTAACAATGCTCTCATTATTATGGCCAAAGGTTAAGCTAACTCTTTGCAACTTCTCTTAATTGGATAAATTCCGCCAACCTCAGGTACTCTATTCACTTTTAGCTGCAGCAACAGCAATTTCTCTACAATCTTACCTTCTATTATTAAAATCATTTAATTTTTTTTTTTTATGAAACCCCCAAACACGAGAGGTATTAGAACCTATAAGTACCGTGCATGGGTTGCAGGTTCAGTAGACAAAAGAAGGTATTTGTTGACATTAGACTTGAATTTCTGTAGACTGTAATTTTCAGGAAATATGTACGAAGGAAGGTTTGTTCCAGAAAATGGCAGTTGAATGAATAAACGAGGAAGATGAAAAGTTGATTCCGTAAGTTTGAAGTGGGACAGTAAATGGCTGCCGACTGGATGCTGCAAGTGTTTGGATTGGTTTGGAAGAGAGAGAGAGAGAGAGAGAGAGAGAGAGGGGATTATAGAAGCCAAGTCAGAAGAACAGTACCCATGGAAGTATCTGTAGAAAAGGAATGCAGCAGACACAGTGCATCTATGAGACAGAGTGGAGAGAGACTGTTAGAGAGGAGTCATTAATTAACCAAACTGCCCTCTTCTGAATGGAATCTAGAAGCCTGAGAGGGGTTTTGGAGGCACTGCCCCAGACGTGGGAACAATATTCCATGGTAGGGCAGATTTGTGATTTGTACAGCTGTTTGGAAGAAAAGTTGCGCTGAGAGCAAAAGAGAAAACCAAGTTTTTTAGATGCAGAGGAAGCAATATTTGAAATGTGCTTGTGCCAAGAGAGATTAGAAGTCAGGGTAATCCCCAAAAGAGATATATCATCTTGCTTAGAAATCGGAGCATCACCAAAGTAAGCACAGGAGCTGAAGAATCCTTTTTGGGAGTTATAAGACAGGACAGAGTTTTAGAAGGATTGAAATCAACTAAGTTGTCTTTACCTCACTGGAGAATTACCTGGAGATCGGCATTTAAGGAATTGGTAGTCGATATTCGAGAAGTTGAAGCTGATTGACCAGGGTGAGGTTTCTCAAACCGGAAAGTGGAATGTCATGGGCTATCATCAGCAAAACTATGGATAAGATTTCCGGTCGATCGAAGAAGGTCATTAATATTCAAGAGGAAAAGAGTGGGGGAAAGAACTGAACCTTGTGGGGACACCAGCATTAGTGGAGAAGTTAGAAGACAGAGAGCCATCTACCATCACCCTCAGTGAGCGGTCAGAGAGGAAAGTGGATAACCAATTAAAAAAAACAGTAGCAAACCATAAGATGGAAGCTTGTTTAGAAGACCTTTATGCCAAACATGATCAAAATCTTTTGAGATATCAGGAGCAACTGCTTGTGTTTCATCAAACTTTTCATTGAAATTGTCCATAAATGGGTAAAATAAGCCCCAATAGATCAACATTAATGGAATCAATACTGGCAATTATTGATCAGACAGAAGGTTTCTAGATAGTTTAAGAGTTGTCACTTAATTGATTTTTCCATTACTTTAGAAAGAGTAGAAGTAATTGCAATGGGATGATAACTGGATGGGAGGGATTTCTCACCCTTTTTTGGAACTGGCTGGATATGAGCAAATTTCCAAGCAGAAGGAAAAACATCTTTGGAATAAGAAAGTGAAAAAAGGCGGCAAAGAATAGGAGTAAGTTCAGGAGCACAGGTTTTGAGAATAAGTGGAGAAATACCATCAGGACCTGGAGCTTTCTTAGCATCAAGATTCGTCAAAATCCTTCTGATATCTTTTTGATGGAAGACGACAGGCGGCACTGAATGGGGAATGCTGGGAATGGTAGGAGGTGTTTTACCAAGATCGTTAATACACGAGTTGGAAGAAAAATGGATGCTAGCAGGTCAGCTTTATCCTTGGCTGAAGTGACAATAGAACCAGCTGGTTTTGACAGAGGTGGGAGCAGAGATGGGCAAAAGTTGCGGCCAATAGCTTCGGCAAGAGACCAGAATGCTCAGATACCATTAGGACAAGAAGCAAGTTTTATACTCTTAGCCTGTTCGAAACCTAGTTTGGACCAATTAATAACTGCTTTACAATTGTTGCGAGCTTTGGAGTAGGCAGAAAATGAAACTGAAGACTTTGAAACAGGCCAATTACAATATGACATTCTTCTCTTGAACAGCCTTAGCACATTTACTGGAAAACCAAGGTTTAGATAAAGGAAAAGATTTTAAAGTAGCATGTGGAATAAAGTATTCCATTCCTACAAGAATAATATCACTGACATGATCAGAGAAAATGGTGACATCAGAAGTTTTGAAACAGTAATCCGACCAAGGAAAAGAAATATTGCAGGTCATCTCATTTTGTATACTTGTAATGAGAAGAAGAAAAAAAAAAACAAGGCTGCGAATAGCCATGAGATAAAGGCTCCATTCAAGAAGAGGCAATCACCAAGTTGTGATCTGAGGTACCTAAAGGACCACTCACTTCAACCGTGTACTCAGAAGAGTTGTTTGTTATTTATTTTTGGTTTTTTTTTTTTTTTTTTAGGAGCATTAGCAACTAAGGCCATATTGCTCCAGAAGGGTTGTTTGTGAGAAAAATATCAAGCGTGTTGGCTGTATGGTTAGGATTGTACAATATTCATGCAGGTAAATGAATAATCTGTGCAAGGTCATTAGTAATTGCAAAAGCCTTAGCATCTCAACCAGCTGGGTCGGTGTGACAAGAAAACGGAAGCCAGCTGGAGTTGTGAACGTTAAAATCACCAAGAAAAATTACCTCACTGTTAGGAAAGTTGAACTGGAGAAAGTCAAGTTGCAAACAGAGGAAATTAAAGAGCTCCAAGTGATTAGTGGAGTTGGGAGAATGGTAGAGACCACAGATGAATTTGACACAATGAGGTAGAGAGATTTTGAGCCAGAGAAGATCGAAAAGAGGAGATTCCAAATTACCAAGTCGCTGACAGGGAATATCGGAACGGACGTATACACAAGTACCACCTTTGAGGTGAAAGGAATCATACAGTGAATAATTTGGGCAACTGAGATGAGCAGTAGTTGAATCAACCGATAACTGAGATTCTGTTAGAAAAAGTACATTTGGTTTGGCAGACTGTAAATGGAAATGGACATTATTGAGATAAGAACAGAGGCCATGTACATTTGTGAAATGAACTAGGAAGAGTTTGAGAGGTTTAGATATTTTCGCAGATAAGTTTGCTCTATTAGTTTGACAATTCATGGTGTATTTAATAGTAAGAAAAAGTTTAGGGGGGCATATGCTGTATGAAGAAATGACATTTTTGGATATGTCGTACACATGGTAAGAATATACCCAATTCTTTGACATAACGGGGCCTCGACAATGCCCCCCCCCACATACACACTACTCAGACTCCCTCCAGTCACTATCTGGCAGAGGAGAGGTAGCAAGATTATATGCTAGCTCATCTGGAAACCTATTAGAAAGTTACCAATAGGTTCAGTCCGGTGTCCTAACTAGCGGCCCGGCTGCAAACACCATTTTATAGCTGTACCCTTGAGATGTAAGAAAGCTTGAATCTTGCCATAGTGATCATCATAATGATGGAAGAGATGGGAAGGGTTGACTGGAACTTAGTTCTGGAGACTAAACATGAATACACAGGTTGCCAGTATAATATTGAATGTCTGGTGTGACACGGACACTGGGAAAGGCAAAAATGAGAGTTGGTGTCTGTTACAGACCAAATGATTGTGATGAGTATAAAAAAAAAAAAAAAAACTATACAGGGAAATAGAGGGTCAATAAATCAGAATGTATTATCATGAGAGATTTTAACTTTCCAGATATCTATTGGAACTTGTGGGTTGGCTACTCACACAGTAACAAAGTGTTACTTGATTTGGAACACTGCTTTTTACCCCAACATGTTAGAGAAGCAGTAGGAGAAAACGGTGTTCCTGATCCGGTTATCAGCAGTGATTTATCATGTATAAAGAAACCTTTAGGTGGCAGTGATTATTATATATTCATATGGGATTTATTGAGAGTAATGGCTATGGTTAATGGAAGAGATTTTGTTTTTGAAATATGTGATTATAATGGGTTCAGACATTTTCTGAACTCTTTTCAGTGTGATCACCTGATGTTAAAAAATGTTAATGCTTAATGGGAAGTGTTTACAGAGGTAAAATTGAAGGCTTTTTTTTTTGTTAGTTGTTGGCGCATCGGCTCCTATGGCCATAATGCACTTTCCAAAGTTTTTTTGCATTTACTCTGATCCAAGCCCGAGGCGGGATTTGAACCAGCGACCTTTGGGTTGCCAGGAAGGCACTTTACCCATTCAGCTAGCCCGGCCGGCCGGCCAACTTGAAGGCCTCTGAGCATTTTATACCAATTAAAAGCTATTGTTCCAGATTTAGGCCAAAATGGATGTCAGGTGAACTGATGAGCTTAGTAGTAGAGAGAAAAAAAAAAAAAAAAAAAAAGGATGCAGAGTACTACAATAATTACAAACTAATGTGTAACCAATTAACTCATAGGGTTAAGCAGGCTGATTTGACAGGAGCAGTTTACCAGACTGATCCTTGAGACTGTCACATACATTCTCTCAGATATGCCAGACAAGCTGTGCTTGCTACCTGGAAGTCTAAAACACTGATGGAACCGATATTCGGGTGCCACTCAAGTCAAGTGGATGCAATTTCAGTGAAATCCAGGCAGTCTGTGACAGCTAAATGATCTGCTTGCACCTTCACGATGGTGGGACTGTTATTGATCCTAGGTATAACCCCCATGTGCATGCACACTGTGGGTGACCACCCAGGCATGAACTAACGTAAGCAGGGGTTGAAGTGTGGCATGCACACCACATGGAGGAATGCCACCCCTCTGTGTTAGCAAGCAATACTAGGTGGTAGATGACTCTTATCAACCAGTGCAATACCACCACTTTGCTTATTGGAGGCTTGAAGTGGTGGAACCCAAATATATTACATAACTTAATATTTCAAGCTCATCAAATATATTTACTATATTCTTAGCATTAGTGTATAAGTTGATCTGTAAGGATACCAACAAATAAGGTTAGGGAGGCCAAGGCTAAGTATGAGAAAGCACTAGGAGAGCAAAGAATTTACTGACCTCTGTAAACACTTTCATGTATGTGAATAGAAAAAAGAAGAAAACTAATCAGGGAAATTGTGGGAAAGTCTTAGATAACCCAGATGATGTTGCTGATGGACTGAATAGGTACTTCACATCGGTTTTTACCGACAAAAGGCTTTTTATGTTAAGGAGAGGCTGTGCGAGGGAGCCTGAGAGACACACGACATTAGTGAAACTGAAATTAGAAAAATTTTCGAGTCTAAAGGCAAGTAAGGCTCTTGGAGTTGATGGCATATATCCAGTAATTATAAGGAAGACAGCTAGCAAGTGTTATGAACTAACATTAATTATGAGGGCTTCAACCGAACTCGGGAGAGATTCCTTTGGATCGGAAAAGTGCCAACATATCGCCAATGCATAAAGGTAGCTCTAAGAGCAAAGTAAGTAACTACGGACCTGTTAGTCTGACTTCAGTAGTAGTAAAATTGGCAAAGGTAAAGAAAGCCAACACAAGAACCACCAGAAACTTCAGGAAAACTTACTGGACAAAATCGTTTCCAACATTCTCGGTTAACAGATGGTGCGTGTTATCGGTAGTGGCAGTAGAAGTTGATAACAATGTATTGATTAGTTTTTTCTCATTATTAAAAGCAGCTTATTGGAGTTCATGAGTGTAATGCCTTCGCAACTGAAATCTACTTATGGATACACCCTCCAGACTCCAGAGCAAAGTCGGTAATACAGACCAGTTAGTCTGACTTCAGTAGTAGTAAAAATGGCAAAGGTAAAGAAAGCCAACACTAGAACCACCGGAAACTTCAGGCAAACTTACTGGACAAATTCGTTTCCTGCTATCAGTTTCTCCCTGCATCCTCGGTAAACAGATGGTGCGTGTTATCGGTAGTGGCAGTAGAAGTTGATAACAATGTATTGATTAGTTTTTCCTCATTATTAAAAGCACCTTATTGGAGTTCATGAGTGTAATGCCTTTGCAACTGAAATTTACTTACGGATACACCCACTAGACTGCCTCAGTCTTAGAGTGTTTATCCCCCCTTCCTGCTGTTTTAACCCGACAGCAAAAGATTTCTATTGCCACTACTGATAACACACACACTGTCTGTAGAAGTCATTTTCATATCTGGTTAAAACAGTGGCAAGCGGGGATAAACACCCTAAGATGGTCTGGAAGGTGTATCCGTAGGTAAATTTCAGCCGCGAAAGCATTACACTCATGAACTCCAATAATCTTCTTTTAATAATGAGAAAAAAAAGTAATCAATACATCATTATCGACTTCTACTGCCATACTACCGATAACATGCACCATCTATTTACTGAGAATGCAGGGAGAAACTGCACTAGTGGGAAATGATTTTGCCTGGTAAGTTTTCCTGAAGAGTCCTGTGGTTCTTGGGTTGGCTTTCTTTACCTTAGCTGCAAAAATCTTAGAGGCAATGATTAAGAGGGCAATCCAGGGATATATCAATAGAAATGGCATTTTGAAGGATACATGGTTTTTGTTAAGGGAAATTAATGTTTAACTAGCACGGTAAGTTTTTGACACAGTTACTCATGAGCTACACGTAGGAAACAATTTTGACATAGTTTATTTGGATTTTAGCAAGGCATTTGATTCAGTCCCTCATGAGAGGTTACTGTATAAGCTGGAACATGTTGGGATTACTGGAAAGATTTTAAAATGGATTGAAGGGTGGCTGCAAGGCTGAAGGTTGCAATTAACGAACATTCTTTGGGTTGGTGTAAAGTCAGAAGTGGAGTTCCCCCCCAAGGATCTGTTCTTGGACCACTGTTGTTTCTGATTTTCATAAATGACATTGACAAAGGGATAAACGATGTAATGTCAAAATTTGCAGACAACGTAAAGATTGGGAGTCGTTAATGATCAGTGCCAAACAGTGCTCCTTCAAAATGACTTGAACAGGCTTCAGGAATGGTCTGAAAAGTGGTAGTTAGGTTTTAATGCAGCAAAATGTAAGGTCTAAGGGTGTATCTTGTGTGGATGGAGGATGTGGATGGGCATTATGGGCAGTGCAGGCATTCTACATTAAATAAGTGTGGGAGAGGTTTCTGTGTTCTACTTGCACACAGTATGGGCAGACAAGGCATCGGTGGGTGGAACTTCTGTTAGATATTGTATTACAGGTATCTATATTTTTGTATTTAATAATAAATACTGATATAAAATGTATTTTTTTTATCTAACTGTCACCATTAGTCTTTCTTTCAGATGTTGGCTGCTGAGTAGAAAAACAGTGTCACAACATGAAGATGTCTGTAGCCAGTGTCTGCAAAATTCTGTTTTCAGAAATTATTGCATTGAAGTATATTACAACAAAAAGGCTAAAAAGATAAAAGAAAAAGAAGACATAGACATGCTATTTACACAATGAGAGAACAATTTAGCAAACTTCACCACTTGTATGAAAAACTATGCAGTAGCTCGGACTTATTTCAACAATATGCAAATATGATAAAAGATATATTTTACTACGTTGCTGAGGCAATTCGAGAAGAATGCAATCATGCTATTACAAATTTTCAGCGATCAATATCTGTGAAAGAAAGATTGATGGTGAACAATCAGGTAAGAAAAAAATATATTTTATTTAAGTTTTATTTATTAAATACAGATTTATTGATACCTGTAATAGAATACGTAATAGAATCTGTAATATTCCATATAATAAAGTCAAAAAATTGTAAGATGTTCTATGTATAAATCAGGGATTGGAAACTGTATCTGATAGACATTAAATTTCCTTTTGTTCACAGATACTTGGCAACTTGAATATCCTTCACACAATTAGCTTTCACACTTAGGATATCAAAGCGTGCTGTATCAGTAATAGTCATCAAAGTTTGTATTGCAATATGGAATATGCTGCAGAAGAAACATATGCTTGTACCAGACATTGCACAATTTGAAAATGTTGCTGAAGAACTATACAAAATGTGGCTTTCTTCACCGTATTGGCTGTAGTGATGGAAACCATATACCAATAAAATGTCCATCAAAGTCATGGAGTATGTTCTACAACTACAAACAGTTTTTTTTCTATTGTCCTATTAGCAATCACCAATGAAAATTATCAGTTTTTAATGGTAGATGTGGGTGACTATGGAAAAGAGTGATGAGGGAGTGTCCACTATTACACCAATTTACCAACTTATTGAATCTGGAGTTTTATCATTGCCCAAAGAAAAGGAGCTAGCAAAATCTGATATAAAAGCACCTTTATCTCATCTTAAATCAAGGAGGTTGCTATCTCCTCTTAAAGAGGAGATAGCAACCTCCTTATCCCTGCTAGAAAAATTCCTGTATATCATTGACAAGACACTACGATCTACACTTGCAGACCGTCTGCACTGCTCAGAAAACTAGATCCTGTTGCAGCAGCGTACTGTCATTAGTGTCCTTAACAACCCTGCCAACCTTCGTATTGTCTGAAAACTTGGACATTTAGCTTGATATACCATCATCAATATCATTTATAAATACAGAAAACAACAATGGACCCAACACTGAACCCTGAGGGACTCGATTAATAACATTAGTCCACGATGAGCAGTGTCCATCGATTACCACCCTCTGTCTTCTCCCACTAAACATGTAGAATTAGATTTTTGTTTTAGCAATTCTTTTGATCTTAAATCAATAAGGTCATCTTTAATTGATTCCTCATCCTTAATATCATCAATTTTAATAATAAAATGATTATGGGCGCATGTTGCCATAGTTAATTCATCAGAACAAAAATAATTATCAAAAGAACTTTGAAGCTTGTCCATATGTACAATAATATCTGTCAGCACAGAAACAGGCAAGATCATGTCACTGTCTGATCCTTTTTTTAAAGCTGATTCTAAATTAGGAAAATTTGCATAGTTGGATGACTCCAGTCTTCTTTTCCAAAGTGATAACTTTGATAAAAAAAGCTTTTAATATTTCAGAGGCATCAATGATAGTAATCGTAGTTCCTTGAATGGAAGATTAATTTCATTCATGTGGCCAAAAATATCTGCTAAAAAATATGCCAAACTAATTTCAAATTCTTGTTTTTCAAATTGCTGGGCAAGAAAACTTTCTTTTTGCTTTAAAAAGTATAAAACTTCTGCATGAAGCTTGAATAAGTGTTTTAATACTTGCCCTTTGGAAAGTCAGCGTATTTCAGTATGATAAAAGAAGAATTTCATGTCATGCTCCCATTTCCTGACAATGTTTTGAAAATTTGGTGATTTAAAGCATAGGATCTGATAAAGTTGACGACTTTTACTACAGTTTTTAAGACTTGATTGAGTTTAGGTGGCAAAGTGTTGGATGCTAAAGCATGTCGACGTAATATACAGAACATACAGTGAGCTACGACAGTTTATGGAATTTCTTTATTTACTGAACCAGCAAATCCAGAAGTATTTCCAAGCATTGCCGGTGCACCATCCAAACAACATTTAATTTCCAGTCAAAATGTTGTTTTCTAAAAAAAAATTTAACATATTAAATACGTCAATGCCTTTTGTAGTTTCTTGGATAGGTTCGCAAAATAAAAATTCTTCTTTGATGATATTCATATATTTGGTAACGAAGAACGAAAGCTAGAAGCTGATTACAATGAGAAATATCTGTAGTTTCATCAAGTTGAATACTGAAAGGGTATGCTGTCGCTCTTAATTCCTCCATTATCTGGTTTAAAACATTATCTGACATGTCTTTAATACTGGATGATATAACATCATTTGAAAGAGATAATGTTTCAAGTTTCTTTCTTTCACTTAAATCACATAAGAGTTCAACCATTTCCAAAGCACAGGATTTTACTAAGGTTTTGCCGATTGTGTGTGTGTGTTTTTTTTTTTTTTTTTTTTGTTTACAAATGTGATATGCAACCTTATAAGATGCTTCAAGACATGGTTTCTATGAAGGAGTGAATCCAAATTTTTGTAATGTACCTGATTTTTCAAACCTAATGATTTCTTGATGCGAAATTGCTCTGGACTGTCTGATACATATTCGGGATGTACTGAAGTGAGATGTTCTTTTAATCTGGGAGGTTTCATAGATCCATTCACCAAACTTTTCCTGCACAAGAAACATTGTGGTTTTTGTGTCCCATCACACTCAGTAGTAAAAGTAAAACCAAAGCATACATATGACTCGTTATATTTTCTTTTCTTTGACATTGGAGGGTCGGTTCTGGAAGTAATGAGAAATAAAAATGACAATTTTATCAAAACCAGCTAACAATTAGCTGCTAACCGGAGTGGACATACATAAAACCAAAAAAAGAAAAAGAAATTTATTTAAAAATTACAAGAAATAGTATTTTAAATATTACATATTAATGTCAAAGAAAAATACAAATAAGATAAAAAAAAATTCAAATTAAGAACATTTTATTACTTACTTTTTATTTTCGTCAAAATCGTTAACCCCGTTATGCAGTTCAAAACAAGTTAAACAGCTGCAAATGAATAACTGAAACAGGGGTATGGCAGCCTATTGTTTTTTTCGTGTTGCAAAGCTATTGTACAAGCGGAAGGGAGACAGCGCTGTTGTCTGAATTGACAAAAGTAAATTAGTTACGCTGCTCTAATAAACAGAGTTATTGTTTCTTGGAAAATCAGGCACCGGCCTACGATGGAAAGGATAAGGCGGAAATTAAACCATTAAATTTTAAAGTTCTCAACAATTATTTGTTGTAAAAAAGTAAGTAAGATAATTTAAATATATTTCATATTGTTAAATACATATAGTGATATTTGTAAGGGATGAATTTTTTTTTGTTTATTAAAAGAACTATTGTATTTTTACATGTATAGTACATATCAAGACCTGCATACCCCCTGAAAGACTTTCACGTACCCCTAGGGGGTACACGTACCCCAGGTTAAGAACCACTGATCTAATGCAACAACATTAAAGGGGAACAGTTTAATACTAATGTACATAGTTCAAGTGAACAGTAAACATGCTGTGTCTTTTTGAAATAAAATAACATGTTTAGTTTGCTTTTCAAATTACTGATGGTTACTGGAATGTAAATATACATTCTGGAAACTACCAGGTATTTCTTTAAAATATTTATTTTTCTCCTGCAAGCAACAATTATATTCAGGTTGACTAGAAATCAGAATAAATATTTTAAAGAAATTATATTTTCCCAAAAGTAATTATATTAACTCTTATATTCATTAAATTTAACTACACTGTTAATTCATTTAAATTTTTTCTTATACATTTTATATTATACAGAAAATTAATGTATTTCTAATTCACAATTATATGCATTGATGTTATGTTTTAAATTACTTGATAAACTTTGCTCCAAAGAACTGGCCTTTTTTTTTTACTTCAGAACTGAGTTCCATTGTACACGATATAGGCACTCATGTCAAAAATCAAACTGATTTTATTTTCATGATACCAGGGAAAATGGAGTCCAAATATGTTGGCAGGCTACTGTTGGAATCTCCCTGGTGGTGCCCTGAACTGACTGTACTCAGGAGAAGGGTGCACCAGGCGAAGAGAAATTTTCAGAGAGCCAAAACATCTTGGCCACAATATGTTCTGGCATGGAGAGATTCTTACAGAACTCCCAGGAATTAGTATACAGCCCTCATAAGGGACAAGAAAAAGGAATGCTGGAGGCACTTGGTGGGAACTACTGGAAACTAACCCTTGGGGAGTTGTCTACAGAATAATGATCAACAAGCTGCCAAGGGGAGATGTCTTAGAATATATTGTCAAACCAGATGGAACCCCAAACCTGTGATGGGTGGACTCTATAAATAACATTCTAGACAGTATTATTCAGACTGAAACTGGGGATCATTCACCCACCCAGCTAGACCTTATAAACAAAAACACTGATTACGACAATGCCAATACTGAACCTCTGTTTACTCTACAAGAGATAGAAATAGCACTATCTAAAACCAAAAACAATAAATGCCTAAGTTTGACCTCTTAGAGATTATCAACAAATTAGTGGAAATAGTACCAGACAAATTAATAGCACTATATAATTACTGTATGACAGAAGGTATATTCCCAAAAATATGGAAAAAAGCTGTGTTAAGATTAATTCTCAAAAACCCTGAGAACCCCCCCCCTGTACTGATCCCAAATCATATAGACCAATAACCCTACTCCATGTAGGAATGCTAGGGAAAATATACGAAAGACTAATATATAGCAGATTAGCTCAATACAGAAGCAGGTTTAGATTCCAACAATCAGTATTGTTTAAGCAGAGCAACTCTATGGAGGATGCCATGCACCACCTACTGACAACAGTTAAAAATTCAGAGGAGAAATATATGCTGGCAATCTCTATTAACTTTGCTGGGTCACTCTGGGTCACCAGAGTGATTCACTCTGGTGGCCTAGTGTAATTAGCAGACTCCACCAGGCAAATGCTACACCTTATGTGTAGCATTTGTGTATAGGTGTACTATGTGTATTTGTGTACTTACGTATAAGGTAATAAACAGCTACCTTACAGATAGAAGTATCTCAATGCACAGAAGATTCCAGGAATTGACACACCCTTTGAATAAAGGCTGCCCACGGGGTTCAATCCTTGGCCCTTTCTTCTAGACGAACTTCTGGCCTTGGATCTGGGCCTGTGGAAAGACTGGCGTTTGCAGATGACATGATTTTTCTTGTAAAAGGTAACACGTGAGTGGTTGTAGAGCAAAGATCAAATGCCACCCTCTTGCAGCTGCAGGAGTGGGCACAAATGCACACGTTCAAAATATCGCCTGAAAAAACCAAACAAATACTTCTAAAAGGCAATTTGGACATAAGAAGATGCCCACAAATTAAAATTAACACAACTACTATAAAAATGGTAACAGAACTAAAATATCCTGGAGTGGCCTTTGATTCAAAATTAACTTTTTATCCCCATTTGAAGAAAAAATTGAGAAATTATGCAAGTGTGATTGTCAGGATCAGTCAATCAGACTGGGGACTCAAAAGAAAGACCATGGCAATCATGTACTGTGCAATGTTCCTATCTGTTATCACCTATGGAGTCAGTGCGCAGTTCACCCACTCGGCCATAGTAAGAAACAGGAATAAATTAGAATCGATACAAAGGACAATACTCACCATTACCAGTGCATGTCGCACGGTGGGCACACTATGCTCACTGTGCTGAGCTCTTCCACTTTATCTGGAAGTAGCCAAAAGAGGCTTGTACTATAGATTTAAAAAGGGCATACGCACAGAATTTCTGGGGATAGCCCTTGATATAGCCAATACCTTTAATGCTGAAAGAAAAAGAATAGCCACAAAGCTCCATGAGCTATGGCAAAAAAAGTGGCAGCAGGAAACCATAGGTCTAGTTACCAAAAAGGTTTCTGCCATGGGGTGGCAATGGTCAGCCCAAAGCCACCTAAGTGGTATGCCCTTGGACTTTTTACAACATTCATATTGACATGTCACGGCTTCCTAAAGGCAAAACTAACCTCCTTAGGGCTGACTGATGACTCAAATTGCACCTATGGCGAGAGTGAAGACTGGGCGTACATTCTATACGAATGTATAGTTTATGACATCCCCAGAACATAGCTAATAAGCACAGATTGGCTCCCTTCCCAGGGGAGAACATCCGTTCATTACAGAAGAGGAAAATTAAAGCCTTTACAACCTTCACGCAGAAAGTATTCAAAATGCACAGAACTGTCCAAAGAATGGCAATTCAGCCTCCCAGCAATTAAACAATAATTGCTGGGGGGACTGAGTCTCCCATCACACCCAGATGATGGTTCAAAACTGCCAGAATAGCAGTATTTTGTGCCCTGACAGAAATCTGACATGACAAAACCAGATTGACTTGGGTACCCCCCCAGGACTACCCTGCCATGTGTAGGAACCTGGGGCCCACACTAAATAAATAACCACGTAGGGGAGGGAGATGTACAGGCAGCCAGGGAAGCAGATTAGCTAAAAAATATCAGTAAGCTGGTAGCAAGGGGATGCAATGTAGAATGAAAAAAGAAAGAATGAACGAATAAATGAGAATGCAAGACAATGAACAGGCTGGTCACTGAGTGAAAAAGTGAATTAGGAATTAAAAGGGAATAAATGTCAGTTTTGGTGAAAGAAAGAGTGATCCAGCATGAGGGAACGAGAGCGAATGAGTGTTATGGTAAATGGGAATGAGTGGAAGAGCAAACGTAATTGGTTGAAAGAATACAAAGTTAATAATAACTTACATTACTTTCTATATACTAACAAACGTTAGTATATACTTTGTATATACTAACAAACATTTGCTAAGCAAACACTATCGCTGCATTCTCCCCTGGCCTGCAAAAAACTTGCAGCTAGATCTGCACCACAACTGAAGAATAACAGTAAGTTGAGGTGTCCAGAGAGTGCAGTGTAGAAAGCAAGAGTCGAACAAATGAAATGAAAGCCAGAAGAATGAATGAGAGTATAAGTGTGTGAGAAAAATAACACAAACCATAAACGTTAGAGTTAAATACACACTAACCCTAGTTTTAATCTTTTATATTCTTTCTTATTTAGCTGAATTATTAAGCATTAGCATTTAAATTTACACTGAATCCCCCCCCCCCAGGTATGTAAGACTGCAACATATTTCTTCATCTCCTAACTGATGACTGCATGATCAATAACTGCCAATGGTTCCTGTATTTTACACCCTGTGATGTCATCTAATTTGTGATGAGGTAAAGGATATTCTCACCGCTAGTATTTTCTCTAACATGCTGGTACAAATAATAATCTAGTTTATTTAAAAAAAGTTTCCCCAAGGTGAGTTTCCCTCCCACTTAATTCAATCAATCTGGGGCAGATTGAAGTCACTCATAATAAGACATTCATGCTTGCTTGCTCATTCCATCTACATTTAGAGACTCTTGTCATATTCTTCACAATCTTCTGGCCTGTAGATTACTCCCACTCTCATTATACTTTTGCTTCAACTAACTCAGATCACACAGATTCTATGCTGGCAGACTTAACTTCAGACTCAGCAAAAGCTTTTTGAGGGCTCAGGCTATTTTTGATAAGAAGCATGATATACCCATCCCTTCTATCTTCTCCATCTTTCCTAAATATATTATACATACCATATTGGAACTAGTCACCCCTAATTTCTGGGTGGCACCACGTTTATATTAGTCCTATTATGTCAACATTAATTGTTCTAACTAAGAGCTCGAATTCAGCGATTTTACTGACAACGTGCCTGACATTACTGTAGATGCAGTTAAGACCAAGTATTAGCATTAGCATTTTTAGCATTAGTAGAGGCATTTGATGCAAGAAAGCAAGCTTATGCAGCATCAGCCAAAAAAATTAAAGTAAAATAAATAAATAAAAAATAACCACTTCCACTTCACCCCTCTGTTCGTTCGAAATACCTGTCCAGCCGAGCCTTAAACTTATTTAGGCTATCAACTTCCACGACAAGGGATGGAAGTTTGTTCCACCTGCCAACCACCCGCTGGCTGGTGGTTGGTAGGTGGAACCTACATCTATCCTACACCTATCCTACATCTGTCTTTCCTCAATTTGAATTTATGCCCTCTCAGGTGATTATTCTGAGCAAGAGGAAGAATCCCATCAGCATTGAGCATGCTCAAACCATTCAAGGCTATGTACACCTCTATCAGATCACCTCGCTGCTGCCTAGTCTCCAGACACTGTAATTCGCAAAACTTAAGCCTTTCTTCGTAAGAGCACCCCTTTGTTCCATTCACTAATCTTGTTGCCCTTCTCTGTACTCGTTCCAGCAGCTCTACATCCTTCTTGAAATGAGGTCTCCAGGCCTGTATACAGTACTCTAGGTGTGGCCTGACCATTGCCTTATACAAGGGAATAACACCTCCTTATCCCTGCTAGAAAAATTCCTATATATCATTGACAATACACCATGAGCTACTCTTGCGGCCTGTCTGCACTGCTCAGAGAACTTCATATCTGCCTGCACAACCACCCCCAGGTCCCTTTCATTCTCTACCACTGTCAGTGTAGTACCACAGAGTTGATACGTTGCTCTGGGGTTGCTGTTTCCCATATGTAGTACTTTACATTTGTCAATGTTAAACTTCATTTGCCACCTCTCAGACCATCTGCTCAACCTTTCCAGATCCTGTTGCAGCAGCATAGTGTCCTTGACAACCCTGCCAACCTTCATATCGTCTGCAAACTTGGACATTAAGCTTGATATACCATCATCAATATCATTTATAAATAGAGAAAACAATAAAGGCCCCAATACTGAACCCTGAGGGACTCCACTAATAATATTAGTCCACGATGAGCAGTGTCCATTGATTACCACTCTCTGTCTTCTCCCCCTCAACCATCCTTTTATCCATAGCAGCAATTTGCCTCCAATGCCACACTGCTCCAATTTGTGCAGCAGTCTTCCATGTGCAACAGTATCAAAAGCCTTTCTAAGAGCCAAGTATATAATATCAAAGTTATTCCCTGCATCCAGTTCTTTTGTGACTGCATCATAGTATCCAATCAAATTGGTCAGGCAAGACTTCCCCTTAACAAAACTATGCTGTGTCTGAGCTATAACTGAAGTCTTGTCTAGATGATCCTGCAGTGCTTCGTTAACCAGTGCCTCCGTTAATTTTCCGGGAACAAAAGTTAAATCTCTTGAAGAAAGTTATTTAGGCTTGTTTCCCCTATCTTTATCATCCTGCTCATTCTAAATATTGCTACCCTCAGAACATTTTGCTAACATCAGCTGTTGTGGCTTTGTTATTTTTGTTATTTGGTTTTTAGGAGCATTAGCAACTAAGGCCATATTGCTCCGGGATATGCAGTGGTCATTCCTTGACCTTTCCGCATACTCCATATTTGGTGGTGACGGGCTCGAACCCCGGTCTAATCAAGAAGCATGTGCTACGCACTGCTGCTCCTTCCCACCTGGCTACGGAGGCGCCCCAGATGTTGTGGCAATAAAAAAGAATTCTTGCAGTGAGTGCAAACATTACTTTGACCCATATCATCAGATAAGTACAGATCTATATTGTTGTGGCTATCAGGATGACATTATGACAATATGTGAGGACCAAAACCACATTTGCCATATTGCAGTGTTGTATAAACTATTGGGTATCCTAGGAAGTTAGGTGCCACGAGCTCTAGTAGAAAGTCATTCTGAAACATATGCAGGTATTACTGTGAGTT
Source organism: Mastigoproctus giganteus (assembly GCF_048544385.1). Taxonomy (NCBI): domain Eukaryota; kingdom Metazoa; phylum Arthropoda; class Arachnida; order Uropygi; family Thelyphonidae; genus Mastigoproctus; species Mastigoproctus giganteus. The sequence goes on along the minus strand of NC_143583.1, from coordinate 162,274,758 downwards.
AAGTTTCACTGATGAAGGGTTCAAGTAAACCACAACTTTCAAACTGATGCAGCAGATTGTTTGTTTGTTTGTTTGTTTGTTTGTTTGTTATTTAGGAGCATTAGCAACTAAGGCCATATTGCTCCGGGATATGCGGTGGTCATTCTCTGACCTTTCCGCATCCTCCGTATTTGGTGGTGACGGGTTCGAACCCCCAGTCTAACCTAGAAGCGTGTGCTACGCACTGCTGCTCCTTCCCACCTGGTTACAGAGGCACCTGATGCAGCAGATAACTGATTGAAAGCTGCACTAAACACAAAATCAAGCTATGAAAAAATATACTGCTATATACAAATTACATCGTTGTGGCATTAAGAGCAATTTAATGCTACAGATGACTGAGTGGATAAAGAATGAATGAGTGGGAGAAGAGAGATTAGTCATCAATGGACACTTTTCTTCATGGACTAAAGTTATTAATGGAGTTCCACAAGGTTCAGTGCTGGGTCCATTGTTTTCAAAGTTTATTAATGATATTGATGAAGGCATATCAGTTTTTTTATGTCTAAGTTTTCAGATGATAAGTAGGTTAGCAGGGTGGTTAATGACAGCATTCAATGTATGCTACTGCATCAAGATCTACAGAAATTAGGAAGATGGACTGAGAAGTGGCAAATAAAATTTAATATTGAAAATACAAGGTGCTTCATATAGAGAATAGTAATCTCAAATTAACATATCAACTGTGTGGTATCACACTGAGGGTAGTTGAAAATTAAAACGAGATAGGGATAATTGTGCAGCCAGATTTGAGTTCTCTGAGCAGTGCAGACAGGTTGCCAGGACAGCTCATGAAATGTTGTCAATGATATATATAAGAATTTTGCTAACAATAAGTAATTTTTCCAATCAATAAGGAGGTGATTATCCCATTGTATAAGGCAATGGTCAGGTCATATCTCAAGTATTGCATACAGGTGTGGAAGTTATATTTTAGGACAGATGTACTTCTGTTGGAACAAGTGCAGAAACGAGTGAGGAACAAAAAGGAACTCTTACCGGGAAAGGCTTCAGTTCCGTACATTGCAACATCTGGAAGCTACGTACTTGTGAGGAAATCTGAGCAAGGTTTTTAAGACTTGAATAGATTGAGTAGGCTTAATGCTGATAGAATCTTAACTCTAGCTCAAACTACACACAAGGGGTCATAAATTCAAACTGAGGATGGTTGCAGGACAGATGTGTGTAAGTTTGCCTTCAGCCAGCAGATTGTTGAAACAAACTTCCATCTGGTGTTGTAATAGTAATAGTGGCATGTGATGCAAGAAAGCAAGTGTATGAACTTATGTAGTGTCAGTCCAAAAAAAAAAAAAAAATCCACACAACCATTCCCTCTAAAAGGTCCAGTTCCTCCTTGAATTTATTTAAGTATCAACTTCCACAATGACAGATGGAAGCTTGTTCCAGCAATTAACCACCCACTGGCTAAAGGCAAATTTCCACACATCTATTCTACAACTGTCTTTCCTCAATTTGAATTTATGCTCCTTAGATTCATAATCTGAGCAAGTGGAAGAATCCCATCAGAATTCAGCGTTCTCAACTCATTCAAGGCCTTATACACTTCAATCAGATCACCGTGCAGGTGCCTAGTCTCCAGCCACTGAAATTTGCAGAACTTAATCCTCTCTTGGTAAGAGGATACCTTCATTCCCCTCACCAATCTTGTTGCCCTTCTCTTGAACTACCCACTTCTACAAGTGGGTAGTTCAAATAAATTCAAGGAAGAACTAGACAAGCTGTTAGAAGGGGCAGACAGGTGATATTGGAAGTGTTCTTTTTTTTTTCTTTTTTTTGCTGACAGTGTATAAGCTTGCCTTCTTCCATCGTTTGCCACTACTAATACTAATGATGAGAAGAGAGTTCTATATTCTGACAGAAACCTTTAACATCATACTGAAACATGAGTATTATATAAAGTATTAATTTAATTCCAAAACTTAAAATTTGCAACATTTTAAAACCAAAAATAGTTCTGTTTATTGTATGTATAGCTAGAAGGCCTAATGAAAATATTTTAGGAATGGAATATTTTTCAAATACAAAATGAAACATATAGAGTCTCGGGTGTATAGCATTAATTGCTACCACTGCCACCCTATTGTTACATTATTTCTGACCTTCTATACTGTTTCAGACAGAAAAAGAGTTAAAAGTAAAATAATAAAATAAACATACATTTTTTATGCGTTGAGAGGTTTTACAAACAGTAAGGACACACTTCATATGTATAGCTTCATATGTGCAGTGAAATTTAATTAATACATTATTATATGGTAGGGTAAAGTGCCGATTGTGTCCAAATTATCATAAGCTACATTTCTAGATTCCTCAGGAAATTCTGTCAAGCAAAAAGTTGTATATGTGAGTAATAAAAGCATTTATTCCATTTCCAAAACAGTGTTTAGCTATAATTTGATGTTATCAAATTTTTTACTAAACACTGAGTATTCATCTTGCACTACACTTAACTCGCATGGCGTGCTGTGTTACGTATTCTAAAATAGTTATTGACTTTTGATTATTGATGTATTGGCCCACGGTCCAACTATAGAGGTGAGAGGAAAGAATTGCAAACGACAGGAGACCATACTATCAAGAATATTCTCCCTAGTAGGTAAAACTTAAAATGCAGGTTTTGTAAGTAAAAAGAAAAAAATAATAATAATAATTAAAACAATAAAGCATGGGATCTGTATTGGCCTCTTAAAACGATTTAAAGGCGCATGCCTTTTTTTTTTGCATCCGAATCTAAAAATAATTTCGGGTATATAATTTTAATTTTCACGCTTTTATAGTAGACTGACTAATAATTTCAGTACTATTTTTTTACGACATTCTCTTCAAATTACTTACAATAAAATACCGATAAAATGTTCTTTTCCAGAATTTGTAAAAACTACGCAGTGCACATTTTAACAGCAAACTTTTCAGCAACGTAACCCCTTCTAATAACTTCGTGACAAACTCAAAATAATGTGACCTTTATTCGCTGAAACCTGACGGTGTTATCGTTTTTTAGCAGAAACTTCACAGCTGTAGATATTTGATGGTATGGCAGATTACCATAGGGAATATCCATAATAAAACAGGGAAGGGTTTCTGTAGGATATGACACATCCATTTCCAAAAACCATAGCATAAATAGATTCACACCGCTAATTAATCAAATACAATAAAACGAATTCATCTTCAATGAATAAGATACATCCCTCTGAATTAAATATATCAATAAGTAATAACAAAAACTAAACAAATACTATTAAATAAATAAAGTAATTATGATAAACAAACAACATGCATGCACAATAATTAAATAAAAGTAATAATAAGTAAATCACATAGGATAATTCAACAAGCAAACAATCAACAAAAATAAATAACGGTAATAAGGATATGCTAATAATACAACGAAATTTAATAAAATTAGGCGGCGGTGCTGCTAAATACACTGGGTGGATAGAAATTACCATTAGCAAGGGCACATGATGCAAGAAAGCAAGCTTATATAGCATCAGCAAAAAAAAAAAAAAAAAAAACAACCTTACTTCACCCATTCCCTCACTCCAAATGTTTGTAAAGTTCTGCCTTGAATCTATTTAAGCTATCAACTTCTACAACGACAGATGGAAGTTTGTTCCAGCAATCAACCACCCGCTGACTATCATGGGATACCTACCTAGTAACGGGTAGGGTAACCTTAATGGCAGTCACACGGCAAGGTACTGAGTCCACTAGTTCACGAAAGTGTTCCACAGGTATTTCCATCAATGCTTGCTGCACTGCTGTCTATAATTCCGTCGCATTACTGGGTGGAGAATCCAAAGTTCGAACGGACCTTTCACAGCATCCCAAAGATGCTCCACAGGTTTCGTGTCCGGTGAATGGGGAGGCCATTCCATGGTGGCGAAATCTGCGGAATGCTACGAACCATATTCTCTGTTGGGACGTGCGTTGTCCTGCTTGAAAAGTCCATTGCCATGTGGGTGCACAATGACTATGAAAGGGCGTATATGGTCTGCAAGGATGGACACATAACCTGGACCGTTCAGAGATGCGTGTAGACGTACCAGAGGTCTAAACGAATGCCAGTTGAACACTCCCCAGACCATCACCGACCATTCACCTGCCTGAACAGTTCCTTGTTAACATGACGGATGCATAGCTTCGTGCGGTTTCCACCAGACACGCACCCTCTCTTCCGCTTGAAATAACTTTAAACGGGACTCATCGGACCAGGAAACCAGTCTCCAATCAACCAAGGTCCAGTGCTGATATTCTTTCGCCCAGTTAAGGCGTAAAGTCCTCTGTCGTGGTGTTAACAATCAGACTCTGGTGGGTCAGCGGCTCCCATAACCATAACCAATTGCAGCTAATGATTGCCTGATGGTCTTAGTGGAGATGTTTCTAGCGCCTCCCTCGTTAATATCGGCGGTGATTTGTGCCACTGTCGCTCTCCGCTTGGCTGAAACAATGCGAGACAGACTTCGAGGGCCACGTTCAATTGGAGCAGAATGGTATTAAGGGAAAGTTGCTACAATGGATAAAAGGATGGTTGAGTGGGAGAAGAAAGAGGGTGGTAATAAATGGGTGCTGCTCTTCGTGGACTAATGTTATTAGTGGAGTCCCACAGGGTTCGGTGTTGGGTCCTCTGTTGTTTTGTATATTTATCAATGATATTAATGAAAGTATATCAGGCTTAGTGTCGAAGTTTCAAGATGATACAAAGGTTGGCACGGATGTTAATGACAATAATGGCAGTGTGCTACTGCAACAGGATCTAGTTAATTTGGGCAGATGGGCTAAAAAGTGGCAACTAAAGTTTAACCTTGACAAATGCAAAGTACTGCATATGGGTAGGAGTAACCCCAGAGAAACGTTCCAGCTGTGTGCACTTAAGGTGGTAGAAAATGAAAAAGACATGGGAGTAATTGTGAAGTCAGATATGAAGTTTTCTGAGCAATGCAGACAGGCTGCCAGGGCAGGTCATGGGGTTTTGTCAATGGTATATAGGAATGTTGCTAGCAGGGAAAAGGAGGTGATTGTCCTTCTGTATAAAGCAATGGTTAGGCCACGCCTTGAGTACTGCGTACAGGTCTGGAGGCCTCATTTTAGGAAGGGCATAGATTTGCTTGAGCGTGTACAGAGAAGGGCAACAAGATTGGTGAGGGGAATGAAGGGATCCTCTTACCAAGAGAGGCTTAAGTTCTGCAAATTGCAGTGGCTGAAGACTAGGCACCTGCACGGTGATCTGATTGAGGTGTATAAGGCCTTGAATGGGTTGAGCACACTGAATTCTGATGTGATCCTTCCACGTGTTCAGATTACGAACCTAAGGGGGCATAAATTCAGATTAAGAAAAGACAGATATAGAATAGATGTGCGGAAATTTGCCTTTAGCCAGCGGGTGGTTAATTGCTGGAACAAACTTCCATCTGTCGTTGTGGAAGTTGATAGGTTAAATAAATTTAAGGAGGAACTGGACAGGCATTTGGAGGGAATGGTGTGATATATTTTTTTTTTGTTTGTTTTTGTTTTTTGGCTGATACTGCATAAGCACATACACTTTCTTTCTTGCATCACATGCCACTACTACTGCCACCGACCTTTCTCTGCCCACAGCGCTGTCCACGATGAGATGTTATTTCGGAAATGGCATATTCCCGATACAGTCTAGATACAGTTGAACGAGGATAGCGCATTTTTTCTGTACCACCTTCGCGATAGATTGACCAATCCGTCAGGCACCCACTATCACCCCCTCTTTCAAAGTAGGTAAATTCACGATGTTTATTCATACTGGCATCGAATTACCGTCTACGTGAATGCAGTGTACATATATACCTGCTAAGCGGTGGGTTCGTTCGCTAACAAGATGGGTGACAGCATCGCATTGCCCAGGAACCAGGTATCTTGTGAATTCTGCCCTTTCAGAGTAATAATCGAAGTTTAATGTTGACAAATACATATTATGTGCATGTGTACTGCATATTATGTGCATGCGGCAACAATTGACGTACCAACTATGTAGTAAAGGCAATAGAGTAGAAAACGACCTGGAAATAATTGTGAATTCAGACATGAAGTTCTATGACAGTGCAGACGGGTTGCTAGAATTCCTCAAGATTTTTTTTAATAGTGATGTATAGGTATTTTTCCAGCGGCGACAAGGAAGAAATCGACCCATTGTATAAGACAGTGGTTAGGCCGTATCTTGAGTATTGCATAAGGACCGGAAGCCTCATTTAGTAAGGTTTTGGTTCGGTTTGAACAGAGACAAGATCAATAAGATTAGTGAGGGGAACAAGATTATTCCTTACCAAGATAGGATTCATTTCTGCAAATTCCACTGTCTGGAAACGAAGCACCTGAATGGAGACCTGACTGAAATATTTAAGGTGGTAAATGGATTGAGTATATTAAATGCAAATGGCATCCCAAGTCTTGTTCCAATAACGAATTTAAAAAAAAAAACATAAAAAACATAATGGGTCACAAATTTAAATTTAAAAGGATGGTAGCAGGGTGTGCCAAAATTTGCTTTTAGCCAGAGGATGATTTATTGTTAAAGTGAACATCCACCCGGATTTGTGGAGAAGATTCAGACAAATTATTTGAGGAGATGGAGAGATGAGGTGGGATTTTTTTCTGATGCTATATAAGCTTGCTTCCTGCATCATTTTTATCATTAGTAATAAAACCAGAATGGTAGAAGGACGGATAGCTAGAAACAATTTAACATTGAAGGGAACTACACTCTAGCTTGTAATGTTTCGGAAATGCAACAAAGGCATAGAGAATAACGAAGAAGGAAATTAGATCACTCGTATGCCAAACTCAAGATACACTTGGAAGCCGAACTCTGAAAAGATGTTTATTTATTATTGCTAACACAGTAATAGGAGTAGTAACAGTAGTAGGCTTTTGAATGCATCAACAATTTAGGCCATATTGCGCCGTATATAAGTAATATGTTCATACATTGCGTGTGCTGTGCCCTCGTGGACAGCACAGTTGATAAGAGCGCCGTCCTCCCAACACCGGGTAAAAAAGACCTCCGTTGAAGTCCCACCGATGACAGAAGGAAATTTTAGGCGCCTTTTCAAAACATGGCTAAGCTAGTCGGTCTCAGCGGAGAGTTTTTTCCTTCCGGAAAGTCAGGTTTTTTCGACCAGCAAACAGAAAATCGAACTCTCAGAATACACGTAATATACAGACAGTATATTACTGTCTGTATAGTATGGAACAATTTTGCCTTAGTTGCTAATACAGTACTCCTAAAACCCACCTAAAACAACAACAACATCGTGTGTTCTGTTGTCGATTTGGTGTGAGAAAAACCAAGCTAACCTCGTGGGAGACCGCCCAAGTCATCCACTTTGTGAAAAACACAAATAAAAATTCCTCGCATCATTAACGAGTTTGGAACTCAGATGTTATCCAGTCGTGTTCGGAGGAAGGTGATTACACCAGCCATAAAAGTGTAAAGTGTTGAATGTTTAGCTCCAGGGGGTTCCCCCCTCTTCGCGTTGTGTACTCTGTTTGTGTATCAAAGAATTCTGTGAAGGCCAGAGGTTTAAAAGTGTAATGTGTATGTGTGTGTGTGTTAGCGTCGTGTAGTGCCGTGATATATTGTTCTTCTGACCATTTAGCCATTGGGCCACTAGTAGAACCCCCTTTGGCCACACTTAGCCCCGAGGAGGCAGGTCAGGCAATAGAGGAATCGCTCAAGTACTCCGACAGGCCCTTCCACCTAATTTCGGAAGGTTTCCGTGGAAAAGGCCTAAGAAAACATAATGAAATAAAGTAAAAATAAATTTTAAAAAATAATAAAATAAAATAAAAATAAATTTAAAAAAAATAATAAAATAAAATAAAAATAAATTAAAAAAATAATAATAAAGTAAAAATTAAAATTTTTTTAAATAATAAAATAAAAATTAAAAAAAAAGTAATGCGACAAGTTAGAGTAGGGGTAGAGTCTGAAACATGGGGATGATAGGGAAGCCAACTCCAAACTGTTCAGTGCGGACAAGTCCCACCGGGAGAAAAGGGGGGGTAGCATTTCCATTTTTCCATTTATTTAATGGAAAAATGGAATTTGTAATCAAGGTACTGTGTGTGTGTGTGTTCTTATTTTGGGGTGGCTACTAGGCGTTAGCCCATCTTCACCTTTGTACTCTGTTATGGTACAGAAACTCTGCATAATGGGCCTGAAAAGCATCAGTGTATGTGTGCAATTTTAATGTGTGTTGTTTTGTTTGTGTCAGTCTATTATGCCCAGAGGTTCCCCCATCTCCGCGTAGTATACATTGTGGTGTGGAACAGAACACTGTCAATGCCAGAGGTTTAAAAGTGCATGGGTTTTGTATATGTGTAGTGTCATGTACCGTTGTTCCTCTGGTCATTTAGCCGCTGGGTCCCTAATGGGTTCCAATGTTGTCCACTCTCTTCCCTGTGGAGGCAGACCAGGTACACCAGTATTATAGTTATTTACTCTGGCAGATCCTGCCACCTAATTTTCTGAGATTTCAGTGGCTAGGACCTTAAAAAAAACGCTACAGATAGGGGTTAGCCAAAAGGATTACAGATTATGCAATGTTGTTATTAAGTTTTTGGGTGTAGGGCTCAGGCAATTTAGAGATGGTTCAGACGCTGGTTATAAGTTAGAGAAGGGGGGAGACTGAAGGCTGGGGGGAAAAGACAGAGATAAGGGGTCCATTGAGAAGATGACCCCCCCAAATCAGTGGAGCAGGCCCATACCCCACCAGAGGGAAAAGAGGGAAAGTAACCAGGGGTAACCTCCCCCCTGCCTGGGTGGTGGAGAAAAAGAACCACGCAAGGGAGCGTGGCAAATAAAGCTTAATGGCAGCAGCTGAGGTGTGCTTTGGAGTGCCATAGCTGGGAAGAAGGTTCCATTCTATCTTGTCTCCTTTTTCTGAGTCTTGCAAGGCTGTCACACTTGGGACTGTAAATAATGTGTCCTGCCCGCTGTATACTTGTCACTACGAGTTCTGAGCCTTCGGGTCTGGTCGTCAAGTGTGTGGTTATCACTAGACTGTGTCGCTAGTACGGGTTTAACCGCGGATTTGTCCCCTTTTATTAAGTCAAAGTTAGAGATTTATTTTCACTGCAGTCTGACTTTGGGGGCGGTTTCTGGGCTTCTGTCCATTTGGTCACTGGGTCAGCAGAGCTGCATAATATCACAATTTGTAAAGAGTCTAAATCAGAAAGGTCCAAAACAGTGTTGTCATTCCTGGAACAGAAGTCCCATTTTAATTTGTAAAGAGTCTAAATCAGGAAGGTCGAAAACAGTGTTGTCATTCATGGAACAGAGGTCCCATCCCAATAACGATGGTGGAGCCAACGAATGGGCAGCTGCGGCCTGGTGCCCATCCCTAGCACCGGGCCTAGGTCAACAGTCATCCTGTACCGGTGTAATTACCACCCAAAATCTCGCATCCGCCAGAGGTTGCGCAATACTGGCGAGTACCTGCAATGCCGCTCCCAGGTTGCCCTTACCCGAGAGCCAGCAAAAAAAAAAAAACAAACTAGTAGTTATATACATTTCTGGTCTGAGTATCTCGATCAAACGCTCCTGTCCTTAGGAGATATGTAATTTTGGTCCCGAGTCACCAGGACCAACCACTTCAAGGCTTGGAGGATGTTCTAGCAAAACAATTGTAACAATTATATTATATTAACATATATACATGATTTCCTAGTCTTATTCTCTTTCACCACAGTTCAATTATTCTCAGTACATTTTCTTATTTTCAAATGAAGTCACAAGTTGAACTGTCCAGTTCGATTTCATTCAAGAAAGAAGTCAGTCCCAGTAGTCTTCTCCGTTCTGTGCCAGCATAAGTCTTAAAACTCTTCTTCAGGTGGTTCTCTTCTAGTTGCTGAAGACTTCTAATTATTCTCTTTTACCCGAGAATCCTAACTTGTGTATGATTTGGAATTCCAATGAGAGTCCATAGGTAAGAAAATGGAGTATTTTCACTTACAAAAGTTCTCGTTGTGAAAAACACGTGTCATCAAGTTCATGTAGTTTTCAAGCGTATGTATGCGGTAGTTCATATCTATATGGTCACAGATCTAGATGTCACTTAAGACCACACAAGGTATAACTGCATAAGTTTCAGAAGAAGTTATGGTTGTAAACTATGTTTCCATCTAGTTTCTTAGTTTTTAATTTCAGGTATCACGCCCCAGAACCAATCAACATTCTTTTGAGAATCCTGTTAACACCTGAGGGTGCCCTGTATATCCTCCCATTAGAGTTCTATCGTAGCATCCGATCTGCGACTTCCAACCAGCTGAGAACCTAAACAAATAATCTTAGTATATGTTTCTTTAATAATTCATATGTAGATCCTACATCTAATTTCCTCGAGGATGAAGGGATCTTATTTCTAGTCTTCTTTTAAAAACAGTCACTGAAAATGTCTGTAAAGCATTAAAATTGCTACAGCTTTCGACCAAGGGATTTATGTTATCTTCTGTCAGATTCGATACACTGCTAAACAACTCTAAACGGGCCTGAAGATACCGTGCGTAGTCAAGTAAAACATGAGACCAAGTTTCCGCACACCCACAAGTGCAGTAAGGGTCTGGCTCAAGTCCACGTTCATGTAACTTGGCTCTGAGAGAGCCATCTGTGTGGCAGGATGGTGGAATGCCAGCGAACATGGAATAGTTACGAGGCAATTTATAACCAAAGTGGACTTTACTGCCGCCAAGGAAATAAATCCTTGGTTTGCTCCTTCGATGTACGTTTTATTCATTGAAGGAGCAAACCAAGGATTTATTTCCTTGGCGGCAGTAAAGTCCACTTTGGTTATAAATTGCCTCGTAACTATTCCATGTTCGCTGGCATTCCACCATTCTGCCACACAGATGTCTCTTGTTTGACCTCGTTCACTGGATCAGATGTTCTTCCCATTAGTGCCGAATCCAAACCTTTCCTAAGCCGACCTGCCTGAGAGGGCACAGAAAACCGTCCCCTCCCCTCTGCCCAAGGGATGGGGATTAAAATTGAACTGGGCTAGAGCACCCCGTTCAGGTCGCCAATGTTAAGAGTCACTGTCGGGTAATGGATCCATTATCCCAGACAAAAAGTACATTCAGGAGGCTGGTATTTAGTGTTATTTTGCCTCCTCCAGGTGTTTCTTGGGTCTTCCTTGTCTTATCAATGGCCAGTGTCTCGATAGGTTAGGTACAGTTTAATTGCTTCTAATAGGACTAAGTCACAGTTAGAAGTTGGTGATCTAAGTTTCTATTTCTCAAGGACAACCATTGTGCATCTCCAGTGGCTGTTCTGGCTCCCGATCGAAGTACAACACATCCGGTCTTGTAAGATCGCTCCTGGTCAACAAAGGTAAGGTCGTCAGCGAAGAGTTTGATTTCACTCTCATTGTTTCAAGTCAGTAACTGGTAGCAGTAAATGTCAATTCTCAGTGGGTTCTGAGGTATATATGTATGTATTTAACTGTCGAAGGGTGGCACCCGGACATACATCCATCTCCACCAATATATCATATAATACCATGTTCCCATAGTGTAAAGTGTAAAGTGTGTTTAGGGTCAAGCGGCACCAGGGGTTTCTCCGCGTAGTTTTCATTGTGGGTGAACCAGTTGACTGGAAAAGCCAGAGATTTAAAAGTGTATGGACTTTGTATATATATTTGATGCCTTGTACCGTTGTTCATCTGGTCATTTAGCCGCCAGACCCCTACTGAGGCCCGACGTTGTCCCACTTTAGCCCCGTGGAGGCAGACCAGGTACTCACTAGTATATAGTTCACTCTGGCAGGTCCTGCCACCTAATTTCCTAAGATTTCAGTGGCTAGGACCTTAAAAAAAAAAAAAAAAAAAAAAAATCGCGTACGCGTCGCGGGGAGCGCTAGAAGTCCAAAATGTTGGGCAAAATTAATTTAGATTGGTGATTTTAGATTGTGTGGGGCGTGTTCACGTTGCTATCAGATAGAGCGGGATGAAGGCTGAAGACTGGAGGGCAAATAGACAGAAATATGGAGCCGAAAGGGAAGGCAACTCCAGTTTACAGTGGGGCATGCCCATGCCCCACCAGAGGGAAGAAATAGGGCGGCAGGGGAGGTGGGGAGGGGACAGTTTACTGTCCCCTCCCCACCTGCCAGGAAGAGCCCTATTAGTGTAAGTGTGTGTATACGTGTGTGTAATGTGTTATAAGTGAAACAGGCTACTCGGCCACCAGGTGATAGTCCGCTGGGCAATTACAACCTGGTGACCATCCCTGGCACGAGGAGTTAAACCTGGGTCTACTAACTTTGGCAGTGCACATTGCACCTAAATCTCGCCCCCCCCCAGTAAGGGTGCAACACTAGTGGGTGCCAGCAGTCCCGCTCTTGGGGTGCTCACACCCAAGAGCCAGAAAAAAAAAAACATGCACCAACTAGAAGAATACTTCTTACTAGTGAGTGCAACAATCCCGCCTTTTGCAGGCATTCCACAAAGCCTGCAAAAAAAAAAAAAAGTTTTCTCCCCGCCTTCAAGACAGAATGCCTATCCATCCAGAGAAGGAGAGGAAAAAAAAGTACAGGTCTTTAGTCAGTATTAGTGACCACATGTATACTGCTCATTCTTTTATTAAATGTCAACCTGCAAAACCGTTGAAATTCTACAAAATTCCTTTCATTAGACAGCCAAATTAATTCAGAACCCCTAATAAAATTAGGTACCAAATTAAATAAATCTAATTTAAATTGATCATACAAATTGCATTCATATAAGTTATGATCCCATGTTTCCAACCTTCCACAAACACAGTAAGGATCTTCCACTAAACCAAACTGATGCAACTTACTTTTTAAGGAACCATGCCCCGTAATCAATGTTGAGCATTCTATACTTGGATAAAACCCGCAATGCAATTTGTTATTAAAATTAAATTCACTAGGTATAAATAAATAAGTTACTCTACCAACACTACTGGAATCCCGACAGTCCTGCAACTGGTGGGTGCCAGCAGTCCCGCTCTTTGGGTGCCCACACCCAAGAGCCAGCAAAAAAAAAAAAAAAAAACCTTACCTTTGTTGACCAGGAGCGGTCTTGTAAGATCGCTCCTGGTCAACCGGGGTAAGATCGTCAGCGAAGAGTTTGATTTCACTCTCATTGTTTCAAGTCATTAATTGGTAGCAGTATATGTAAATTCTCAGTGGGTTCTGAGGTGCTACCGATCAGAGTAATGTCGGATTAGGTTATTCATGTTGATTGTTTGGCGGCTTCCCTCGTGGGTAGCACAACTGGTAGGATCGTCGTCCTCCCACACCGGATGGAAAAAGACTTGAGTTCGGGGCCTCGGCGATAAGGGAGGAATTTTTATGGACATTTTTCACAAATGTCCATAAAAATTTTGGACTGGGTTAGTCGGTCTCAGGCGAGGGTAGCATAGTTTTTCTCTCTGAAACTCCAGTTTTTCGACCAGCAAAACAAAATACCGACCAGCAAAGACAAAATACCTTGAACACATGCCATTTAGAGATATTATACATGGAGAAATATGCCTAAATCACTGATGCTCCTAAAACCCTACTACAACAACAACAGCTGGCTGCCTAACCCAGCACGCAGCAGTCTGCCACTAATTGGTTACCATCCGTGGCACGTGCAGCCAGCACGAATCTCCTATCCAGCACTGTTATGGATCATACCAGTCAAGCTCATTCTCTGTGTAAGAAGTGAGGGAGGTAAAATGGAAAAAATATTAATAACCCATAATTCTTTTCTTTTCCAGGAAGTTCCGATACGAAGGGCACAGCGCACTCCGTACAAAATATGACGAAGGATGATTCCTAGCTAAAAAATTAGCATGGTTTGGCTTGGCACTCTTCTGTAAGCATTACTCGTAAGAAATATCTACCTATTATACAATGAACACAAACGATTTCATTTAGATGACTGGCACTATTTCCATAGCAAAGACATCTGTAACACATTGTGATTAAATAATACCTCTTAAACTTATATATAGCTTCAATCAGAAGAAAATATAAGAAGAAGAAAGAAGAACGCTGTACAAAATCTTCAAATTTAACGGTAACTTTCATCATCCAATTCCTCTTGCCGTTCCTAATAACCAGAAAAAAACATACTTTGCAACCTTTATTAAATTCCTCCCTCTTCAATCCCAGAGTCGACTAAATTCTGGGAATGTTCCGTTAATTTCGTTAATGTTAATATTAAAGATGCACAGAAAAAGAGCAAAGACTTCTTTACTTAAGTAAACACTAGAAGGAACAAGAACAGGAACGGGATGAATCAAATTGGTCCACTCGATAATGATGGTTTCACTGTAAATGATACTGTTCAGTTTGCTAACATACTGAATGAACATTTTGCTTATACACTGAATGATCACTGAATTATGACCATTCCTATGAAAATTGAATGCGACCCGTTTACCACGTGAGTTAAGAGAGTGCGGAGTCAGCCGACCTACGTAGCATAGATAAGGTGTCAGTGGTTCAGTAGGTAATAAAATTCCAAGCGTGATCGGTAAAAATAAGGATTGCTCGGACTTTGATCAAGGACAGAGTGTGGGTGCTCGAAGAGCTGGTGCCTCGATTTCCCAAATGGCCGAACTGTTGGGGTGTTCGAGAGCCGTCATAGTTAAAGTGTACAAGGACTGGTGTCAAAATGGTCAAACAACGACCAGACGGCAAAACTGCAAAGGTAAGCAAAAGGTTGATGTTAGAGGTGAGTGCGACGACTGGGTCCGACAACTCGTACAGGCGAACAGGCACAGCACTTTTGAAGAGTTGACTACCCAATACAACATGGGCCAACCCGGGACAATATCTGGAATGACTATGCGTCGCACGATCGCACGCATGGACTATACCAGCAGATGACCCTTAAGGCATCCTCTCCTAACCAAGTTTCATCGGCGTAAAAGACTCGCCTGGTGCAAAGAGCATGGAAGTTGGACGTTAGAAGACTGGAAGGTGTGCTGGTCGGATGTCAAATTATTTACTCCACACCGTGGATGGTTCTGTACGGATTTGGCGTCAACAACATGAGGCTCTTGATCCATCACGTATGGTATCAAAAGTGATGGTCGGTGGAGGCGGTTGTATGGTGTGGGGCAGGTTTCACTGGCAGGAACTTGGACCCCAGTGCATGTGGAACAACGTATCAGTGGTCTCCGCTATAGTCAACTGCTTGCTGAATGTGTACGCCCCGCTATGTTACACTTTTTCCCGAATGGTGTCTTCCAAGATGACAATGCGTGGAGCCATCGGGCATTTGTTGTGCAAGAATGGTTTGAGGAACACCGTTCTGACTTCTAGCATATCAGGCGTCTGGATAGACCAATCACCTCCATACCTGAATTGCTGACCGCATTACACACAGCTTGGTTGGCCATACCTCCCGAACGCCTCATATCTTGTAGAATCAATGCCACGTCGGATCGCTGCTGTACTGAGGGCAAAAGGAGGACCGAAGAAGCATTAGATAGGTGGTCACAAATTAGTGATCAGTCAGTGTATTTTCGCACATGAGAAATTTTTTGGGAAGGGGACGCGGGAACTTTATCAAACTATTTTGTAATAACCGAGGGTAAAGATAAAAGAAATTGACGAAGTTAAACACAAGAAAGGGTCCTTAGGTAGAAGGAAACTATTGTAGAATAGCGGAATTCTCACCTTATACTTGCCTTAAAAGGCTATTATCTAGCAAAGTCACCCCACACTTTTGTTCTTTGACCACAACGGTACGTGTATTGAGAAAATCGATGCCGTGACTATCAGCCTTCTTCAGCTTACTAGGTGAAGGACAGGAAATGTAACACTATCCGATCTTTGTTAAGTGGGCCACATCACAGTGAGCTAATGTTATTCTCTCAGCTGACCAAATCTTCTTCAGAGAAGAATGAGTAATGTATTTCCAAAACAGACTGCAAGGTGAAATATGAATCTCATAGCTGCTAGTTAATTGCGTTATACAGTTCCTATGCAGGAAACCAGGCTTCCGAGCCCAGCGGACACGTGCTGGGATATTTGGTATTTTTACGTTGCCTAGATATGAGATTCGTTTTTCTCATCGATGAGTTCCGTTTTGCGTGTATTTTTGTCCCCGAATAATAATCACTGGGAATTAGTCCCCCATTAATGAGCACCCTAGCCAATGAGAAAATGGTGTAGGCATAGGGGGTGACCTATATATCCAGGTGGGTGACAAAGAGCAGCATTCATTCGCTTCTTCATTCTTCTTCTTGCTGTTTGGGTTGTTTTTGCAATCGTTGTGGTTAGGTCGTGGACTAGGGAGAGACTAGCCCAGAAAACGGAGGGGAACCTTTTTCTACTGACCGATCGTCGTTTCTTTGTCAACTGCCCATTTTTTGCCTTGTCTTTTGATCAATGAACCGATCATGATAGAAATCTACCCTCCATACCTAAGAAGTCGTTTCCGCTGTATTAAGTATTACAGCGGGACTTAATAATTAATAAGTATTATCATAGATACTCAATAATTAATAAGTATTATCAGAAGTAACATTCCCAGAGACCTTCAATCAGAAGTATCATTCCCGGAGATCTTCAATCTGACGCTCCCTGTAGAACTGAGTAGAACCAGCTAGGTACAGACGTAATAGTAGAACCAGTTCCAGTTGATCCAGACAATTATTTACTGGTAAGTTCTATTTGTTTTTGCTTTCATTTTAGCACATAAGGATCCCTCCTCATTAAAACATTAGCTAATATAATATTACTTGCCAATTAATGAGTCAACTGTTATATCTAGAAACGGTATAGCACTTGTAAATACCTATACACTTTTACTCTTTAATATGTGAATTGGATCATTGAGTACGTGCAGTCCCGAAGACATGAAGAACACAGACACTTTGGATACATGTACCGTTAACTTTTCATACTAGTGATCGGATATACAAAACTTTATTTTTTGGCTGAAGGGTATTGTTTGTATAGTATCAGCATTACCATTAGCATTAGTAGAGGCATATGATGCAAGAAAGCAAGCTTATGCAGCATCAGCCAAAAAAAAACACACTTCCACTTCACCCCTCCGTTCATTCGAAATACATGTCCAGCTGAGCCATAAATTTATTTAGGCTATAAAATTCCACAACAAGGGATCGAAGTCTGTTCCACAAACCAACTACCCGCTGGCTAAAGGCAAATTTCCGCACATCTATCCTACATCTGTCTTTCCTCAATTTGAATTTATGCCATCTCAGGTGATTATTCTGAGCAAGAGGAAGAATCCCATCAGCATTGAGCATGCTCAAACCATTCAAGGCTTTATACACCTCTATAAGATCACTTCGCCGATGCCTAGTCTCCAGACACTGTAATTTGCAAAACTTAAGCCTTTCTTCCTAAGAGCAACCCTTTGTTCCATTCACTAATCCCGTGGCCCTTCTCTGTACTCGTCCCAGCAGCTCTATATCCTTCTTGAAATGAGGCCTCCAGACCTGTATACAAAACTCAAGGTGTGGACTGACCATTGCCTTATACAAGGGAATAATCACCTCCTTATTCCTGCTAGAAAAATTCCTCTATATCATTGACAAGACACCATGAGCTACTCTTGCAGCCCGTCTGCACTGCTCAGAAAACTTCATATCTGCCTGCACAATTACCCGCAGGTCCTTCCATTCTCTACCACTGTCAGTGTAGTGCCACAGATTTGATACGTTGCTCTGGGGTTGCTGTTTCCCATATGTAGTACTTTACATTTGTCAACGTTAAACTTAATTTGCCATCTCTCAGCCCATCTACTCAACCTTTCCAGATCCTGTTGCAGCAGCATATCGTCAGTAGTGTTCTTAACAACCCTGTCAACCTTTGTATCGTCTGCAAACTTGGACATTAAGCTCGATATATCATCTTCAATATTATTTATAAATACAGAATACAATAATGGACCCAACACTGAACACTGAGGGACACCACTAATAACATTAGTCCAAGACGAGCAGTGTCCATTGATTACCACTCTTTGCCTTCTCCCCCTGAACCATCCCTTTATCCATAGCAGCAATTTGCCTCCAATGCCACACTGCTCCAATTTGTGCAGCAGTCTTCCATGTGCAACATTATCCAAAGCCTTTCTAAGATCCAAGTACATAATATCAAAGTTATTCCCTGCATCCAGTTCTTTTGTGACTGCATCATAGTATCCAATCAAATTGGTCAGGCAAAGCTTTCCCTTAACAAAACCATGCTGTGTCCGAGCTATAATTGAAGTCTTGTCTAGATGATTCTGCAGTGTTTCTTTAACCAGGGCCTCCATTCATTTTCCTGGAACAGAAGTTAAACTCACAGGTCTATAATTACTTGTGTCAGCCTTTGATACTCCTTTGTGAATTGGGGTCATATTTGCACATCTCCAGTCTGTGGGTACCTCCCCTGAGTCCAAGGAAGCTCTCATAATTATGGCTAAGGAATTGCTTAGTTCCTTTGCTGCCTCCTTTAATGTAACTGGATAGATCCCATCCACCCCAGGTGTCTTTCTTCTGTTTATCTTCAACAATTTCTCCTCCACTTTACTCTCAGTTATTACAGGATTATCCAGCTTACTGTCAGAGTTGAATACACCTCTGGCATTCCCTTCGCTGAATAACTCCTCATGTGTGAATGTCGATGCAAAATATTCATTTAGTTTGTTAGCTACCTGAGCGGGATCATCAATTGTTGAATCATCGATATCAAGTGGTCCAATCTGATTCATCCCCTTCCTTCTAAAGTTTACATAAGTAAAGAACTCTTTTCTGTTTTTCTTTGCATCCTTTGCCAAAGATTTCTCGTAATGTGACTTCACCTGCCTAACCTCCTTTGTAACTTGGTTACAGAGCAGCTTATATCTATCATAGGCTTCTGTGTCACATGTTAATTTATATGTATCCCATGCATTTTCTTCTCTGCCATATATCTCATTAGTTCATCTGACATCCATTTTGGCCTAAACCTTGAACAATATTACTTAGTTGGTATGTAAAGCCTAGTAACTTCCAAGATAAGTTTTGAATGCTTCCCATTTTGAATTTACTGTTGGTAACATCATCAGTTGGTCCACTGTATAGAATTTAAATACTGCCACAGACCGTCGTAGTCGCCTTTACGAAAGCAAAAACCCTTCCCTTTACACCTGAAGGTAGTTACCTCTTTGAGTAAATCCCACTTCAGCACACTGTGATCACTGCCACCTAGTGGTTCCTTTATCTACAGATTCTTAATGCATGAAGAATCGTATGACTGATAAACAAATCAAGAGTATTGCTCTCTCTAGTTGCCTCCCGAACATGCTGATGTAGAAAACAATCATCCAATAAATCCACAAAAGCCTTGCTAGTGTGTGAGTAACCAGCCCCCAAATTCCAGTCAATATCTGAGAAATTAAAATCCCCCATTATAAGACTCTCTGACTTACTGGCCCACTCAATTTCCTTATACATTCTCGTATTATACTCGTCAGAGTCATTAGGCCTATAGCACACTCCTACTCTCAATTTTGATCTCCCAATGCTTATGTCGCACCAAACTGACTCGACACTGCACTGTCCAGCGATGTCGACTGGCTTCACTATCTTGGATTTTATGTGTTTCTTCACTAATAGCATAATTCCTCCTCCCTTCTTATCCTGTCTGTCCTTTCTGTAGACGTTGTGCTCCCCAAATTCCAGTTCTGCATTCCTTATATCTGTGTGACACCACGTCTCTGATATCCCAACAATATCTGCCTTTGATGTATTGAGCAATACCTCAAATTCCACAAATTTGTTTACCAAACTCCTAGCATTGGTGTACATGCAAATATACATGCACCTGTTTCTATTCTTAGCTACCCTAACACAACCCATGTGTTTACTTGTACTTCAATGACTCCCAGCACTCTCTGAAATATCCTGCGTCTTGTTTTTTAGGCGTCTGCTCATTCCAATAGAAAGAGTGCAAGAATCGCTTTCACCTCTACCAGTGGCTACTGTTAATCTATTAATCTTTGTCTCCCCCTAAGCTAGCAGGTTTCCAAGCCACCTCACACTGCCTCGAAAGCATCAGCAAATATTCTTGTACCCTTTCTATTTAAGTGTATCCCATCCCTGTAGAAGCAGTCTCTGCTGTTAACAAGTGCAGTCCAGGCTGAAAAAAATTCTACCCCTTGAGCCTTGCACAATCTTTCCCGGGCCGAATTGATCGACAAGGCTCTCATTATATACTCCCTCCTATCGTGTCTGGGCAGAATTGCAGATACTTTCAAATTCAACCCTAATTCACGGCTTTTTTTCAACAGTGACCTGTACTTGTTAAGTAATTGTGCCGGTTTCCTACTCTTAATATCATTAGTGCCAACGTGTACAACAACATCACCTTTTGTGCCCTTAAAAGATGATATCCGCTTTACAACGTCATCAACTTTGACCCTGGCGACATACCGTTTCCTGTTCCACCTATCCTTTTTACAAAGCATGTTCCCCGTTTCTGTGACAATAGAGCCACCAACAACAACTACTAGTTCCTGTAGGACCAGCGCATTCTGCTTTGGGGGTTGCCGCTGTGTTTCGTGATGACCAAGTGCAAGCTCTGGCGTTGATGTGGGTAGCTGAGAGTTTGATGGGCCCCTCAATTTAGTTCCTTCGAGGGCATCCATCCTGTCCTTCAAGCTCTCATATAGGCCCATAACAACGGTATGTTGTCGCCTGATTTCTTAACACTCCTTGCATCGCGCATACACAAAGACATCCCCCATGGCAATATCCTGTCCCGTACCCGATTGATCCACAAACATCATGCAAAAAAGTGTATTTTAAAAGGCTGTGATTCAGAGGGCAACTGTCCCACCTCAGTTCTCCCCTGAGCCACAGCACTTCCATTAGGTTGAGCCTTTTGCTTTGCTACTCTGGTTTGAGTCATGATTTCGATTTAATTTCAATTTCAGTACAAAATTATAACCCTAACTTGTATCCCAACACAGTTATAACGCTATATATATTTTTCAGTATCAACCATTATCTACGAATTGCGTTTATATAACTTCCGTGTCAAATTATGTTACGTTTGTAATCTAAGTCGTTATATTTCGGTATTGTCGGTATTGTTAGTTTACCAATAAACATTCTTTTGTTTATGTACTTATGCCCATTGTCATACGTTAATCTTAGTATAAGGTTTATAATAAAGGAACAATTTTTTTGAGATATTTCAAATCCTGACTATAATAGATAGGGTCTTGGAGTGAAAACAAAACGCTGATCCACGTTGCAACTTCTATTTACTACGACGCAGAATAGATCTTAAGGGCATTCGAGATCATTGTCGTATCATAAAAACACTAGAGTCACTAGACAATCACATAAGTTCAGTGGCGTTTTCTGGAACATCATCACTAATTATCAAACATGCCCAGGAATTTTGTTACACATTGCATCTTAGATAATACCGAGAGTTGAAAGTCTTATTCTCCATAGGAAGAATGATGGCCAGAAAAATCCCATTGGAACATTATCCAATTATATTAAAGGAGGCAGCAAAGGAAGTAAGCAAACCCTTAGCCGTAATCCTGAGAGAAACATGGATTCAGGAGAGAATCCTGCGGACTGGCGATGTGCAAATACATCCCCAGTTCACAAAGGGGGAATGATCAAAGGGTGACACGATTAAATATAAACCCGATAGTTTGACTTCTGTTCCAGGGAAAATAATCGAGTCACTGCTAAAAGAAGTAATGCAGAGTCATTTCGACAACGCCGCAATTATAGTTCAGACAGAGCAAGGGTTTGTTAAGCGGAAATCTTGTCTAACCAGTTTTTTTGTATAAAATGATTTTACAAAGGAGCTGGATTCAAAATGCAATTTTGAGAGAGAGAGAGAGAGCCCCTGGGATTAAAATTGTTACATCTCCCATTATTTTCTGTCTTTTCTACGAATGCACCGATGGCTACTTTTCACCAAGTACACTAGTGGTCACTGAGTTGTGAACACGAGCCCAATACTGTGTTGTTTCTCCGTTCTCAATAATAATAGCCGCTCTTCAGTGTGTTCTACCACATGACTGAAGACGTGCATAGCAATTTTCAGCTATGCTGCCTGCAAGGCTTTTCAGAGTATTTCACCTCGCTTCCCTTTTCAAACAATCTAGAGGTATTTCGTTGGGTTGAAGTCAAGCAAATGTAGAGACCAAACCAGATGGTTGATATCTTTATTGTGTTCTTAAGCTACTCGTACACAGATCGAGCCCGATGACATAGCGCATTGCTACAAGGCTGAATGCAGACGAGCTGCCGCTAGATCTCACTAATGAAACGTTGGTTCTTATGCACCAGGGGAGGTCCCAGTCGTTATCAGCAAAATATTTCCATATTCAGCAACCACCGCCTTCTCCCTGTATAGTTGGGAAAATGTACGATTAGTCCATGGAATCATGTTTCTTTCACCACACACGAAGTTCAACAGGTATTCGGACTCATTGGGTGATCATACTCGTTTCCAATCCTCCAGTGTCCACAGTGTCTGTTGTCAACAAAACCCTAGTTTTGTTGACAACAGAGCATTCGCCCTCAATGATGAGAGCAGACATGAGCAGAAGATGTCTCTTGGATCGTCTGCTCTGAAACTCGATACGGCTGAAAGTGTGGAACATTGTCCTTTGTGACAGTGTTCTTGAATTCGCCAGAGGCCTCCTGTTCAAAATCTCACGCAATTGAAACGCTCTCTTCAGAAGTCTTTGGAACTGTATTTTCCCACCGACTCTTTAGAAACAGTTTTAGATCAGCGATTTCGTACTGCTGACTTGTGTTCCAACTCCAAAATTCGCTCGAACATTAGTTAGAGCGAATATTATGGTTAAAAACATGGATTTATTTAATTGGCAACTTATCCATGTTTCGAATTCTTAAAATTAGGCCATTAAGTATTCTTATTCTATTCAACAATGTTTATCTGAAGAATTACTAACTAAAGTCTGGAAAGTCGCCCTCATGAGATTTATCAAGAAACCTTTGGAAACCTCCATCTGAATCGTGAATACAGGCCATTTTCTTTTCCCGCAAATCTTTCAAAATTTCTGGAACAGGTCATGACACTAAAAACAATTCAACTTTTTCTATCAAAAAGTTTTGTTCTCCTCATCAACACGGATTATTTCTTGGTTGCTCCTGCTAGGATGCTCTATTTGTATAACTGACCTTCTAAGTATGTAATTGCAAGTTTCAGCACATCAGCAACTTAGGCCATATTGCTCTCTATTAATGTCTGTAAATGGTGAGTGTTCAATGGTCGATTTGCTATTTACTAGGCAAGAAACCCGAGTTTTCGGAAGAAATAAACCATGGTAACATCTTCTGGTATCAGCTAACCCAACCACGCTGTGAAAAATAACAATAAAGATTCTTCACATCATTGATGGAATTTGAACTGAGGTCATTTTCACGATAACTGTAACAACAGTGCTATCGTCACCGTCCTCCCCACATCGAGCGGAAAAGGCCAGGGTTCGAATCCCGTCTATGACTCGAAGAATTTTAATGGGGTTTTTTTACTCCGTGGCTGGGTTAGTCGGTCTCAGGCGTAAATAGCAAGTTTTTTTCCCCCAGAAACTGGAGTTTTTCGTCCAACAAAACAGGCAAATCGACTAGAGAACACGCAATTTACAGACACAAAACACATCGGTCATCATCATCACCATCAGCCACTTTCAATCCACTGCAGGATGAAAGCCTCTTCATCAACTTTCCAGTTGATGAACAGGCCTTCTGTTTTGTGCAATGGTCATCCATTTAGTATCCACGAACTCGAGAATTTCCTCTGTCCATCTCCGTTGTCTTCGATGTACTCCTTTTGGATACCATTTTGTTATTTTCTTAGTCGAATTGTCATCATGTCTTTGAGCTGTGTCCTGCACAAGACCATATCAGTTCTTTAATTTTGATAAGAATGTCTTTTACTGCAGTTTGCTGCCTATGTAGTAATGGAGTATATGAACTAAATGCTACTCAGTACACATGTTTGAGCCGACCGGGCTAGCCGAGTGGGTAAAGTACCTACCCGGCAACCCAAAGGTCGCGGGTTCGATTCCCGCCTCGGGCTTGGATCAAAGTACTGCAAAAACCTTGGGAGGTGCAATATGGCCACAGAAGCCGATGCGCCAACAACTACCAAATCAAAAAAAAAAAAAAAAAAAAAACACATGTTTGACTTGACTATGGCCTGAGGGGGGGGGGGTCAGGAAATTTTTTTTTATTTTTTTGGCATTGATTTGTTTTCCTCTCGATAGATGGCGATCTCTATAGTGGTATTTTCAGAATGTAATTTTCAATTTATTTTTGGGCAGGGCTCGATGTGTTTCGTGGGCATTGACGTTTCCTCACGGTTGTGTGGGTCACCCGTTACTTTTGGGTTAGATGTAGTCTTTGAATGTATCGGTTGTGACAACAAAGTGAATTTTTGTGAATAATTTTAACGTTAATCATGATGTGTTGTATTGTGGATCTTAATTCGGAAGATGCATTGTAGGAAGTTTATTTTGGCGTGGTTATGCTGTGGGGGAGGGCCGCCCTCCGCCGCTCCGGCGTCTGCGACGTAGATGCAACATCTTGTTTGTTTGCGGGATGAAAAACCTTTTTTTTTCATTTGACGAAGTTTGGTCATACATGAAAGATTAAAATTCCTTGCTGTTTCCTTCTGTTGTTGAGATGTGAAAATAAAATTATCTGCATTCTTAAAGTTTTTTCTTGAAAAGTTCACCTGTCTTTGAAAAGCTGAAATATTAAACCTGCATAGTTGTTTCTTTGAAGTCTTATCTACATTACCTGCTATGATTATGTTATTTTTCTGAAACCTCTGTATATGCTCGATGTGTAAAATCTATTCCAAAGTAAAATTTAAGATTTAAAATTAAGCAGTTGTTAAACACTTAAAAGGTTATTTTATTCTATAATACTAAAGAATCACACAGACACAGATAATATTTGCAAAAAAATTAATTTTATTTGAGTGTAACCAATAGACAAATTCTAAACAAGATCCCAGTAAGCATACGAATCATTTTCTACGCTAGCAAGAGAATGAAATTCATGTCTATAAATATAATTCTCACTCACATACTTTTACACAGAAAACATTTTCTGTCCCTCTTTCAGCTAGTTGAACGGGAATGCACTATATTTGAGAAAATAACCGGCCTCTAGTTCTCTCATCATAGCTATATCTGCCTGGTAGATGGCATAAGAGTTGAATTTGGGGTGTTTAACTTCTCTCATTCATTTAGCTAAAAATATTTGCACCTTAATAAAAGGACTTGCTGTGCTGAGATAGTGTTCGTAAACATGTAAAAAAGGTATTTCGAATGAAGCAGGAAAATAGTAATCAGATCTCAGTCACTCATGTACCTGATCGAGGTCTTCCATAACTGTAAGCTTCATTAGATGGAATAATGGTTTTCTGATTCCCATATCTGTAGGATATCATCAATAAATGGGGTTTTAATGCATGATACCTCCAGCTCAGAAATGTCAAGAATTAATTGAACTTCTGTCCCATTGTCAGTGTGCATGCTTATAGTTGCCTTGGAATTGACTGTTTCAACTGTTAACCGGTTGAGATGTAATGTCTCTTTAGTCCTTCCACGAAGGAGTACAAAAATTTCCCTAATTTTTCTCACTGATTTTTTTATTTTTTTTTTATCTCACTAATCGCTATGTATACATGTATAATATCTTCTGTACAGCAGCTCCAGGAACATGAGTTCATCTCCGCCATATTAATCTGTGATGATACAAACTCTGTAGAACGGCCAGAAACGTGTAGTGTCATGTTTGCGTATATTATGTGTTGTTTAGTTGTTTCTGGCCTCTTTACCCCTGGGCAGGCGATCTCCCGGAAAGCGTGCCCAGTGCCCGTCTACACCACGAGGAGGTGGGCCACAAGTGGAAATGTCCTTAGCCAAGTGGAGATAGACCATTACAATCTTTGTCTTCCCTGAAGAGAGCGAAGTTCCGCAACAACCGGAGGTAGTGCTATATCGGTGGGTGCCAGCAAATCATGCACCCACAGCTACCCAAACTTAAGGTACCAGAATAGAGAAAAAATAAATAAATAAAATCGTAATTTAGAAAAAATAAAATAAATAAGTTAAAAAAAAAGTAAAATAAAATACAGCCAGGCCTCGCATAACGCGAGTTCGATTAACGCGTTTTTCAATTACCGCTATTTGAAAAAAATATACCACTTTTCACTTTACACGATGCAAATTTCCAGTTAACGCGATCTTATTTTTTTTTTTTATGTGATAGTTGAAAAAGATTTGAATTGCACGTTAAGCTCAGACGAGCAATAAACAAACGTTTGCCTGTTGGCCGCCTCAGTGTGGTCCATCAACCATCGGAAGAAGACGTGTTTGTCTCCTGGTAATAAAGTCAATGCAGACTTGCATTTAAAAACTCAAATTTTTAAATGAGCCAGATGAAAATGTTACCGAGAAGGAGATAACGGCAAAAGAACTAGATGAAATCTTTCGTATAGCAGAGAACCTCAAACCTTTTGTTTGAGATTCTCTGCGATATTTACTTCGCCAGGGCCCAGAGAAGATTGTTGTCGGCTATCCGAAATTGATTGATGAAAAGAGAGAGTCAACACTGTTCAAATATTTCCGCAACAGTCATTTCTTCATTGTGTATTTTATGTCAGAGGTTACCAAACTTTCTCGGTTCACGGTGCCCTTAGTGTCTCAGTAATTTTTTCACGGCGCACCCAGACCAAAAGAAATACTTAACAGTTCCGTAGTTAGGTCCAAACAACTTAATAAGAAATGTTGAAACTGTGAACTACTTCGAGCCAGTAGTTCGCGCGGTGTCCGACAGATGTCGAGTATCGCTGTGTTTCCCTCGAAAATTTAAAATGTTCCGCGGCGCGCAGTTTGGGAACCGCTGTTTTATGCAATTCACATTTAATTTCATAATTATTTTCATTATTTTTTACATTGTATACAGTTAAAAAGGTATTTTTAAAATTCTTTATAGACATTCCAGAAGGTCAAGGACCAATTATAATTTTTCCTATTCGATTAACGCGTTTCCGTTTTGTGCGATGCGCTCGCGGGACGAATTAATGGCGTTAATCGAGGCCCTCCTGTACTTCAATGAGTGGTTTTTTACAAATTTCAAAGAACTTGAATAGTTCTTTGAAAATCATCTTAAAAAAAAAATAATGATAATAAAAATTGTAATATGCTGCGAGACTGTTGTGTCTCTCGATAGAGGAATGGTATTTAAATCATTGCTGTACTTTTTTCCATGCATAATTGAAATCATTTTTATTGCAGCAGGGAGAACAAGAGATTCAGCAATAGTATGTGATTTCAAATTTTTTCCTATTAAATATGAAACTTGCAATGATGCTCTTAAATCTTTACAAGGAACTGCAGTATGTTTCTTTATGAAAGATTTCAGACCTTGCATGGCGTCGGCATCTCTTTTGAAAAGGATTCAGTATTTTTCATTATGTAAATTTTTCATTATTTTTCTTATGTAAGTGTCTGTTCCATTTAGTAGGTTTCATGCTTTTGTTAGCCAGTTTTTCGTAATATATTACCATAAAGGACGTTGCTCATCTTCTACAACACTGTAAGTACTGTATAAATTCTTCTTGATATTTTCTATTCTTTTTGATTTGGAATTTGATTGGTCTCTACCAGAAATTGGTGGTTGCACTTGAAATAACGTTAGTGTCTAAAATTTTCACATGATACGTTCTTACCCTTTCAGCTTCTGAAGTATCTGTAGCAACGTTATTGTCATCACTGCTCGACATTGTTTTGTTCTGATTACCCAATTGTCCAGGGTAAAATATATAAAAAAAATATTTTTTTTTCTTTTTAAAAACAATGATAGTATAAAAAGTAGCAGAAGAATGAAAAACGCTTTCAAGTTGACGTGAAAGCACCGAATTATGAGGCAGAATAAAGCGTGCGTGGAACAGACTTGCTATTTACTGCAACCGAATATTAGCACCTCTGGCCTTTTAGGAAATTCCTGTAGGAATCACGAATTAAGAGCTAAAGGGGTTACGGTTCAGCAATTGGGTAGTACTGAGAAGTATTAACACTATACATACTCAGAAGTCATACTGGTCATCTGCTTTCTGTGTGTCTATAGCCAGTGAGCAAATTAAGGGGTATTACTCACAAGGACAATAAGTAAGAAATCCACCTGTATAGCACGTGAAACCACCCTAAAAATAAAGTGTGACTATAGGGTTCATTCATATTTCA
The DNA here is from genome assembly GCF_048544385.1 of Mastigoproctus giganteus. Taxonomy (NCBI): domain Eukaryota; kingdom Metazoa; phylum Arthropoda; class Arachnida; order Uropygi; family Thelyphonidae; genus Mastigoproctus; species Mastigoproctus giganteus. The sequence goes on along the minus strand of NC_143583.1, from coordinate 162,246,448 downwards.
AACTTCGTCCGAGTAGTAAGGTCTCTACACCTACATATTGAAAAAAATATTTTTAACAACAGGTTTTTTAGCCTTTATGTACATAATAACTAATTTTATTTAAAAATTGCTGCGATCCCTCTGGGGGTCGCGCCCCATAGTTTGCGCACCACTGGTCTAAGAAACGCCCTGGTATAACAGTTGGTACCATGAATTATGTGAGCGAAAGGTATACGAAGGAGAGAGAGAGAGAGAGAGAGAGAGAGAGAGAGAGAGAGAGAGAGAGAATAGTAGTAGTAGTAGTGCCATGTGATGCAAGAAAGCAAATGTATGAGCTTATGCAGCATCAGCCAAAAAAAAAAAAAAAAATCACACCATTCCCTCCAAATGCCTGTCCAGTTCCTCCTTAAATTTATTCAACCTATCAACTTCCACAGCGACAGATGGAAGTTTGTTCCAGCAATTAACCACCCCTGGCTAAAGGCAAATTTCCGCACATCTAATCTACATTTGTCTTTTCTTAATTTAAATTTATGCCCCCTTAGGTTCGTAATCTGAACAAGTGGAAGGATCCCATCAGAATTCAGCGTGCTGAACCCATTCAAGGCCTTATACACCTCAATCAGATCACCGCGCAGGTGCCTAGTCTCCAGCCACTGCAATTTGCAGAAATTAAGCCTCTCTTGATAAGAGGATCCCTTCATTCCCCTCACCAATCTTGTTGCCCTTCTCTGTACACTCTCAAGTAAATCTACATCCTTCCTAAAATGAGGCCTCCAGACCTGTACGCAGTACTCAAGGCGTGACCTGACCATTGCCTTATACAGAGGGACAATCACCTCCTTTTCCCTGCTAGCAAAATTCCTATATATCATTGACAAAACCCCATGACCTGCCTTGGCAGCCTGTCTGCATTGCTCAGAAAACTTCATATCTGCCTGCACAATTACTCCCAGGTCTTTTTCATTTTCTACCACCTTAAGTGTAGTACCACACAGTTGGTACGTTTCTCTGAGGTTACTTCTACCCATATGCAGTACTTTGCATTTGTGAAGGTTAAACTTCAGTTGCCACTTCCTAGCCCATCTGCCCAAATTATCTAGATCCTGTTACAGTAGCACACTGCCATTACTGTCATTAACAACCCTGCCAACCTTTGTACCATCTGCAAACTTCGACACTAAGACTGATATACCTTCATCAATATCATTGATAAATATACAAAACAACAGTGGACCCAACACCGAACCCTGTGGGACTCCGCTAATAATATTAGTCCAAGAAGAGCAGCACCCATTGATTACCACCCTCTGCCTTCTCCCACTTAACCATACTTTTATCCATGGTAGCAACATACCCTTAATACCATTCTGCTCCAATTTGTACAATATTCTTTCATGCGCAACAGTGTCAAAAGCTTTTCTGAAATCCAAATATATGATATCAAAATTGTTTTTTGCATCCAGTTCCTTTGTAACCACATCATAATATCCTATCAAATTTGTCAGACAAGACTTTCCCTTAACAAACCCATGCTGTGTCTGAATTATTGCTGCAGTCTTGTCTAGATGATCCTGCAATGCATCTTTAACCAGCGACTCCATTATTTTACCCGGAACAGAAGTTAAACTAACTGGTCTGTAATTACTCGTGTCACTGTTCGATCCCCCTTTGTGAATTGGGGATACATTTGGACATCTCCAGTCCGTGGGAACCTCCTCTGAGTCCAAGGATACTCTCATAATTATGGCTAAGGGTTTGCTTAGTTGCTTTGCCGCCTCCTTTAATATAACTGGATAGATCCCATCCACCCCAGGTGCTTTTCTTACGTTTTACTTCAACAGTTTCTCCTCCACTTTGCTCTCAGTTATTACAAAATCATTAAGTATCCTGCTACAATTTGATAATCTTCTGCCATTTTCAAACCTTAATAATTCCTCACGTGTGAATGTAGATGCAAAATACTCAATCAGTTTGTTTGCTATCTGAGCAGGATCATTAACAGTCGAACCATCGATGTCAAGTGGACCAATCAGATTCATCCCCTTCCTTTTAGAGTTTATATAAGTAAAGAAATCCTTGCTGTTTTTCTTAGCATCTTTTGCCAAAGATTTCTCGTAATCTGCCTTCGCCTGCCTAACCTCCTTTGTAACTTGGTTACAGATCAACTTGTAGCTATCATAGGCTAACGAATGACCTTCCCCTGCTTTTGAATTTTTCTCCAATATAGTGCTAAGAATATTTATATCAATTATTGGCAAAAACAATCAAATGTAGTGAGAATTTGTATTTATTATTTATTTTCTATATATAATATCGGCTTAAATACATCATAGATAACTCTTAAGAAACTACGATGGGAGTTAACAGGATCATTAACAGTCGAACCATCGATGTCAAGTGGACCAATCAGATTCATCCCCTTCCTTTTAGAGTTTATATAAGGAAAGAAATCCTTGCTGTTTTTCTTAGCATCTTTTGCCAAAGATTTCTCGTAATCTGCCTTCGCCTGCCTAACCTCCTTTGTAACTTGGTTACAGATCAACTTATAGCTATCATAGGCTAACGAATGACCTTCCCCTGCTTTTGAATTTTTCTCCAATATAGTGCTAAGAATATTTATATCAATTATTGGCAAGAACAATCAAATGTAGTGAGAATTTGTATTTATTATTTATTTTCTATAATAATATCGGCTTAAATACATCATAGATAACTCTTAAGAAAGTACGATGGGAGTTATTGTTGGAGGCATCATTTGCTCTGTATCTCATATTGTGCTCTTCCTTAAAAAAGGTTGCTATGGTATTGCACTACCTCGAATAAGTTGGTAGATGACTTTCATCAACCGGTGAAATACCACCACTTTGCTTATTGGAGGCTTGAAGTGGTGAAACCCATGTTTAGTCTCTAGAGCAAAGTTTCCGGCGTCCTCCTCCCCCCGTACTTTTCCTTCAACCCATGCACGGTACTATGTACTATAGGTTTTGATACCTTTCGTGTTTGGGGTTTTCATAAAAAAAAAAAAAAAAAAAGTAACGCTTCACTAATAGAGAAGACTATTGTTACGTATTCTCAGTGGGTGGGCAGGTACTCTGCAGGTATTGCAGACATGACAACCCACTTGTGAAGATAATTACACAAAATGAGAAATGCCAAAGGGTTTATATGATAATATTTAAAAATAACTAAATGCATAATACGTAGTAGTAATAGTGGCATGTAATGCAAGAAAGCAAGCGTATGAGCTTTTGCAGCATCAGCCAAAAAAAAAAAAAAAAAAAATTCACACAACCATTCCCTCTAAATCAATCTTGTCCAACTCGCGGCCCAGGGGACTATGAATGCGGCCCAACAAAAAATTGTAAAATTACAAACTTTATGAGATTGCGACTAAAAATACCATTAATAATACTACAAACACAATTTTAACATGCTATTAATTTATAAGCGATGGATTTTTGAATTCAACACGTTCTTTAGCAATGAGAGATTCATAAAATCATTCTCAAATAATTGTATTTATTCAAAATTACCGCCCATGCGAGTAGTTACTTCTCGACATAATAAATGGTGCGTTAGCGCTCTTGCTTCCTACTTTTGCCACGCAATAGATGCCTCTCTATGTGCGACATGGGTACGCTGGTACGGCTTTCACTAAGCAATTGTAAACAGTCGAGTTGACACCGAAGAATGGTGCAGACGTTACGTGTGTTTTTGGCGAGTAAAATGCAGTGACTATTGATAATATTTCTTCCTACCTACCTTTGTAAACGACAGACGTTTTTGGTTATTTAGAAGACATGGAAGTATTTTTATTTGATTATTAAACCTTGCTTTCTAATTTTCAATCTATTTCTTTTTAAATTCCAGCATGGCTTCCACATGGCTTTTCAAAAGAAATCCAAACCAAATAAATAAAATAAAAATTATAGAAGAAGGAAGATTGTTCAACGAAATGTGGACAGATGACTACATTTTTGTCGAGGCAAATACTAAGGCAATCTCCTTAATTTGTAGGGAAATTGTGCCAGTTTTCAAAGACTACAATTTGAAAAGGCATTACACGCAAAAACATGCTGCGAAATTTAGTGCGTATCAAGAAATGTGTCGTAATGACAAAATATCGGAACTGGAAAAAGTCTATCATCTCAACAAAGTTTTTTTTAAAAAAATAACTCAAACGGATTCTATTATAAAAGCTAGTTATGTGGTTGCAAACCTGATAGCAAAAAAAATCAAAACCATATGCCGATGGTGAGTTTATTAAGCAATGTATGGAAAGCGTGGCAGATATAATTTGCCCTGATGAAAAAAGGGGATTTTTCTAAAACCAGTTTGTCTCACCAGACTAAAGCCAGGCGAATTGATGAAATAGGAAAATCTATCGAAAAAGGTTTGCAGAGTAGAACTGCTAATTTTAAATGTTATGCTTTGGCGATAGACGAAAGTATTGATGCTACTAATACAGCTCAATTGGCAATTTTTATTAGAGGTATTGACGACGAATATAATATCACTGAGGAAATGGCTTCTTTAGTGCCATTAAAAGACACAACTAAATCAAGAGATTTATACGAAGCAGTGAAAAATACGTTAAAGCGATTTTCTTTGTCCATTGTAAACATATTTGGTATAGATAAGGATGGTGCCCCGGCGATGATAGGTAAAAGAGATGGACTTATAAAATTAATAGAAGATGATGCAATTGCCTCCAAAAATTTACGTATGATGAAATATCACTGCATAGTATACCAAGAAAATTTATGCGCAAAAGCTTTAAAGATGGATAACGTCATGCAGATTGTCATCAAGGCTGTAAATTTCATAAGGGCCAAGGGATTGAATCATCGCCAATTCCAGGAATTCCTTAAATTTATGGATGCTGTCTATGGGGACATCATTTACTTTTCGGAAGTAAGATGGTTAAGTCGAGGTAAAATGTTGAAAAGATTTTATGATTTGCGAAATGAAATCAAGTCGTTTATGGAATCAAAAACAAAATTTGCGCAAGAATTTGACGATGAAAACAGGCTCACAGATTTGGCATTTTTGGTAGACTTTACCTCTCATTTAAATGAGCTAAACATGCGTCTTCAAGGTGAAAACAAACTGATCAATACAATGTTTCAAACTATAACAGCGTTCGAAATGAAACTGAAACTATGGCAATCTCAAATTAAGGCAAACAATTTTATGAATTTCGACACGTTGGCTATACACGGTCCTGTGAACAACGAAAAATATTTTTTTCTTTGTTCACAGGACATTTTTTTTTGCTTTTCGATTTGATACAGGAATTTGAGAACAGGTTTCAAGATTTCCGGAAAAATCATCAATCTTTTGGTATGTTTGCGACTCGATTTTCAGTCGATATAAACATATTACCTGCCAATTTTCAAATGGAATGCATAGAGCTATAATCTGACATTCAACTTAAAGAAAAATTTGATCATGTCTCTTTACTGGACTTCAATAAGATATATCTCCCCAGAGAAAAATATCCCTCGCTTCACAATCATGCCTTATTCGTGTCATCGCTATTTGGAAGCACCTACATTTGTGAGCCGCTATTTTCAAGGATGAAGCACACGAAGAATAAAACTATAACCAAAATATCTGATGAGCACCTTGAAAACTCACTGAGAATTGCGACTACTTCCATCGAACCAAATATCGAAGCATTAGTGTCTCAAAAACAATGTCAAACATCTCACTAATTTCATATTGCTGTCTTGTCTTTTACTTTTATAATAAAAAATTCATGAATTAATGAAGTTTAAATTACTTAAATATGTTAACTATATATTTTCTACATTTTTTTGCTCATTAGCTATCGTTAGTGTTAGTGTATTTTTTGTGTGGCCCAAAACAACTCATCTTTTTCCAATGTGGCCCAGGGAAGCTAAAAGGTTGCACCCCTGCTCTAAATGTATGTCCAGTCACTCCTTAAATTTATTTAACCTATCAACTTCCATAACGACAGATGGAAGTTTGTTCCAGCAATTAACCACCCGCTGGCTAAAGGCAAATTTTATATCAATTATTGGAAAGAACAATCAAATGAAGTCAGGATTTGTATTTATTATTTATTTTATCTATATAATATCGGTGTACAATCAAATGAAGAGTTAAGAGTAAGAGTTTAATTTCTATATAATATCGGTGTAGATACACCATAGATAACTCTTAAGAAACTACGATGGTAGTTAGTGTAGTGTGGGAGGCATCATTTGCTCTGTATCTCATATTGTGCTCTTCCTTCACAACGATTTTCCATGGTATTGCACTACCTGGAATAAGTAACGCTTCACTGATAGAGAAGACTATTGCTACTTATTCTCATGTCTACAATACCAGGGTATCTGCCCACCCACCGATAATAGGCCAATAGCCTTGAAACGTTCACCAGGGGAGCCTGATGTTCATGGAGTTTCCGAGAATAGGTACCAACAATCTTCTCTACTGGGAAAGCGTTGCCTATACGAGGAATTTATGAGCTTTTGAGAAGTGTGAGTTGAAAGAGTAACTGTCCCTTTCTTCCTTCGACGGCATTTCTTCCTCTTCCTCTCCTCCTATCCCTTCCTACTTCTTTTTTGCTTTCCTATGTCTAATAGGGATAGTATGAGGATAATAGAGATCTTTATTATTATTATTATTATTATTATTATTATTATTATTATTATTATAAGCTGTATGGTGCAAGGAAGCCTAAGGCTTATGCTGCATCAGCCAAAAAAAAAAAAAAATCCCATACCACGTGTCAAACGGTGCCGTCTGGGTGGTGGTTCTCATTGAGAATAAGTAACTGGCAACTGGGAAGGAAGAGCACAATATGAGATACAGAGCAAATGATGCCTCCCACTCTACCATCGCAGTTTCTTAAGAGTTATCTATGATGTATCTCTACCGATATTATATAGATATTAAACTCTTACTCTTAATGTATTATGCCTTGTGCATTTAGTTATTTTTAAATATTTATTTAATTTAATTTTTAGTAATGACGAATAAAATTTTCCTTTCTTATATTACGTTATTTTCTGCTCAGCAGATGGCAGTATTGTCGCATATCGCTTCGTTTGGTGATTTCGCCGTTTCGGCAGGTTATCGGACCATAGAGTAGTACTGACAATTCCGGTTTTTTAACCTGAAGATGCTCGGACAGTGTAAGGTGGTTATTGGTGTTAACGTCTGGGTGTGTGGTGTACTCATTTCAATATGGTGTTTTTACTGTGAATTCTGAAATTTTATTTGTGACACGTTGTAAGGTTTAAATTTGAATAATGCAGTAAAGTTTATCGCCCTTGTTTATGACAAATTCTTTAAAAAATGCAGGGGACATTTGTAAAAGAATGTTCGTTTTGCGGAAGGTAAACAATAATTGTAAGGTTCGGTTTGCTTTAATTAAATATATTTTAATGATGACGATGCACAACAGAAATTGCATTATTTCATATCAGATCTACCGGAAAGATTTTTTTTTTGCTCGAAGTTGTATGTTATTCGTAATTTTACTGTTTAAGACGATTTAGCTTATTTGAGGAAAATTCTCAAAAGCCGAATGCATTGTGAAATGCAATGGAATCTGAAGATTTTTCTGATTTTAGTTTAAGTCACAGTGGACTAAAAGCACGATCCCCGGAAGGCCATGCTGCACGTGCCATGCATATCAAAGGTGACGAATACGTCTGGGTCGAAATTCAAGAAAAGACTTTTACTAACTGGGTGAATGAACAGATCCGTCCACTTAGCATGTACGTAAAAAATCTGCAGACGGACTTTTGTGATGGACTGAAGCTTATTGCTTTAATTGAAAGTCTTCAGAAACGAAGATTGAAGAAAATAAGGAAACCAATTAATCAACATCAGTACTTAGAAAATGTTCAGATAGCTCTCAGTGCAATGGCAGAAGACAATATTAAGCTGGTTAACATAGGTAAGTGCATTTTATATTAAAAATGAGATTCCGCTCTTTTGTTTTTACAAGTGAGGAAGAAAAATTAATTAATCCTTGATATTAGCATTGAAATTTAGTCTAGGTTGGAAAAAAAAATAGCATTGTAGTAGTAGTGGCATGTGATGCAAGAAAGCAAGTGTAAGAGCTTATGCAGCATCAGCCAAAAAAATAAAATAATCACACCATTCCCTCCAAATGCCTGTCCAGTTCCTCCTTAAATTTATTCAACCTATCAACTTCCACAACGACAGATGGAAGTTTGTTCCAGCAATTAACCACCCGCTGGCTAAAGGCAAATTTCCGCACATCTATTCTACATCTGTCCTTTCTTAATTTGAATTTATGCCCCCTTAGGTTAGTAATCTGAACAAGTGGAAGGATCCCATCAGAATTCAGCGTGCTGAACCCATTCAAGGCCTTATACACCTCAATCAGATCACCGTGCAGGTGCCTAGTCTCCAGCCACTGCAATTTGCAGAACTTAAGCCTCTCTTGGTAAGAGGATCCCTTCATTCCCCTCACCAATCTTGTTGCCCTTCTCTGTACACGCTCAAGCAAATCTACATCCTAAAATGAGGCCTCCAGACCTGTACACAGTACTCAAGGTGTGGCCTGACCATTGCCTTATACACAGGGACAATCACCTCCTTTTCCCTGCTAGCAAAATTCCTATATATCATTGACAAAACCCCATGACCTGCCCTGGCAGCCTTGTCTCCATTGCTCAGAAAACTTCATATCTGATTGCACAATTACTTCCAGGTCTTTTTCATTTTCTACCACACAGTTGTAGTATCACACAGTTGGTACGTTTCTCTGGGGTTATAGGCGTGCTTTAATTAGTTTAATTCAGAAAATTTTATTGCAAGAGTTATAAACACTAAAGGAAACTTTTATAAATATTAACATCAAATGTTTTACATAATTGTTTATAATACATATTCAATACACCTGATTTATTTTATTGTAAAGAAAATATTTACCTAGCAATACTTTTCATTTTAGTGAATTTTCCTTAACAGTTTTTCATTTTTTAGTGCATTTACGTAAAATTCTTTGCATGATATATTGTGATTTGATTTCGGCAACAGTTCTCCTCCAACATTCTTATTTCTATCCTTGTTCCATACTTTTTTTTTTTTTTTTTTTTAAGGAGCATTAGCAACTAAGTCTATATTGCTCCGGGGATATGCGGTGGTCATTCCCTGACCTTTCTGCATCCTCCGTATTTGGTGGTCACGGGCTCGAACCCCGGTCTAATCAAGAAGCGTGTGCTACGCACTACTGCTCCTGCCCACCTGGCTACGGAGGCGCCTTTCCATACGTTAAACATTGAGCTAAATACTCCCTCACACATTGCATTTGAGTGAGGCAAAGCAAAAACAAAATTAATATTTTTTTCTCTATAGGTACTTCATATGCATTTAAAATTTTTATCCAAACTTCGTGGTATTTTGAGATCTTTTGTCGCCATATTTTTAAGGAATGATTTCAACAGAACATATTCTTCGTACAGCAAATCAATATTGAAATTTGGAATTTTAAATAAAAAAAGTTTGTTGCCTGAGCCTTAAACCATTACAACGAAATAAAAAAGAATTTAAGTAGAATGTAAAAGGTTACAAAGCATAATATGAATATTCTACAACCCTCTTTGTAAATAGGAGAGAATGTCGTATTTGAGTCTTTAATTAAGGGTGCATTTCAACAACTTTGTTGTCAGTTAATTCCTTCTTCCTAAATAATTATCTCAACAGGGTGTTTTATGATTTCTACTTTTTTCAAATGTTAAAAAAGGGGTATTTTTGAAATTTTATTATACTTCCAAAAGGGGTACGTTTGGCAACCTGTAACGTATATGTGTCATTCTCTTTGAGGAAAGCTGAAGCAAAATGAATTGCCACAGTTCATCCTCCTCTTCAGATTTCGAAGAAGATTTAGAAAATGCACGAGCTTTTCTTATAGCCGAGAAAACAAAAGAGTATGCAATGGATACACAATATCAACTGGAAGAGAACAGAAAAAGGCGAACTCCATCATTTACTGCAGGACTTAGAAGATGAAAATCATTTCACGATGTACTTACAGATGAATAAAGAAGAATTTAATTTCCTATATACGATAATCTAATTAAGGATGACATTCAAGGGCAAAATAGGCAATTTCGAAATTCAATAAGTGCCAAAGAAAAATTAGTTACCGTATTTCCCCATGTATAAGACGCACCTTTTTTTGAAAAATTTGGAGTCTAAAAACTGGGTGCGTCTTATACAGTGGTTGTAGATTTTTTTTTTGCCTGCATTTCCTGCTTTTTTGCGCTTGATGTCTTTGTGCTCATTGTTTTGCGCTTGTTACCAATATATTAGGTTACATTTTGCCACGTTCTGCCCAGAAATAGCTCAGAAAAGATTTTCGTACAGTGCTGAATTCAAGTTAAAAGTGATCCAGTTTGCAAAAGTGAAGCTGCTGAGTTTGGTCCTCCTCCAACTGAGAAAACAATCCGAGACTGGCTACGGGAAGAAGAAACCCTACTGAAAATGCCACGGCAGAAGGGCATGAGAGGCAAGTCAGCAAAATGGCCTGATTTAGAGAGGGAATTTAAGATATGGATTGAGGAGCAAAGGGCAATTGGAATTCCTGTGTCCACAAAGATGGTTCAGCATGAGGCAAGAAGGATTGCTGATGAAAAAGAAGTTACTGATTTCAAAGGAGGACACAATTGGTGCTTCAGGTTCATGAAACGGAATGGACTAAGCATGCGTACATGCACCAGACTTGCCCAAAAGATGCCTGAAAGCTATGAGCAGAAGGTCCTTGAATTTCATCGTTTTGTCATTCAGTGTCGGAAGACACATCAGTTCGAGTTGGGACAGATTGCAAATATGGACAAAGTTCCCTGTCAATTTGATGTCCCAAGTAACAGAACTGGACATGAAAAGAGCCATTATACAGTTGTTCTAGCTTGTGCCAACGGAACCAAGCTGCCTCCTATGCTGATTTTCAAATGCAAATGCAATTTGAGGAGTGATTGTCCACGTTCATGACACAGATTGGATGGATCAGGATGGGATGAAGATCTGGTTTGAGAAAGTTTGGAGCAGGAGACTAGGTGAGCTCTTACACAAACCTGCCCTATTGGTGCTTGATCAGTTCAGGGCACACATAACAAAAAACACAAAGAAGATTGCCGCAGAGCAAAAAACAAAACTTGCTGTCAAACCTGGAGGCTTGACATCCCAGCTCCAACCACTTGATGTTAACATTAACAAACCCTTCAAAGCTGCCATGAGTGATGAATGGAACCAATGGATGAAGTCTTCTGGGGAAAATTTGACACCCGTAGGAAGAGTGAAGAAACCAGCTATAGGAGAAGTTTGTACCTGGATGAAAAGATCCTGGGATAATATCAAGATTGAGATCGTTGTCAAGTCATTTAAGAAGTGTGGCATTTCAAATGCCATAGATGGAACTGAGGACGAGGCAATATATGAAGACAGTGATTCGCCATCAGACACAGAGGAGGACAAGCTAATGGATGGGAGTTTTGACAGTGATGAGTTGTATGAATTTTATGATGAATAAAACTTGAGTTCAATAACTTTATGTAATACATTTTTGTTTCAAATTTCGGGCCCCAAAATGAAGTTGCGTCTTATACATGGGGAAATACGGTATATGTTAAAGGAAAGTTGAAATACTGCAAGCTTCGTTTTGAATAAGGACTTATTCTGTCAAAATACGAAACAAAAATTTTTAATGAAATTTAATAACAACAAAAAACTACTTCTCAACCCTAAAAATTGAACTTGTAAGAAATTGTTATGAGTTTTGCAAATTGAAATGATTGACTTGTTTGTCCTCTCATTTTGTAATTCTGTTGGTCTATTTTCCTCCTTTGGCCATTTTTGAGCGCCCCTCTGACTGGAAATTTGCAGTGAGTATGCCAAGTAGCTGGTCAAAGTGGAGGTTGCTTCGGAAAGGCACAGGAGCAACGTATTTGAAGTTGTTATTTGTTTTCGGATATTCTTATTTGTGCACTCAAAACAGATCATTTACTTCTAATTTAATTTTCTGTTAGCATTTCCTCCATTTTCCTCTTGTCACGTGGTCACGCCTCATGAAATTTCTGTTCGAACAGAAAAATCTGTTCGGCCTTGAAGCCCAACGTGTTATCTTGTGAATACAGCCGATTAGAACAGTGCTCCCCGAGCAATAAAATAATTGGTAAATATAGCTCCCTCACATTTGATGTTAGATATGTATGTGAATGAAGTCTCGTGAAGTGATAATAGTGTGTTTCCGCCCTTATGGACAAGTATAGAAACACAGTTCCTGATACATGGTTAGTTGTAGTCCCCTGATGAAATACCTAACCATGTATCAATATTTATTTCCACTGACATCAGACTTTGTATTTTTCCTTCCCTTTATTTGACCTATAACTAAATTTGCCCACCCATTTCTGATGACAGCTTTACCACCTTTATTTCATTTTACTTAATTTTGTTTAATCATTTGGTATTAATAATTTTACTTTACAGTTCCTTCACCTCTAAATTGGCTTTGCAATTTAGCCCATAATTTTCTTAATTCATCATAACTTTTAGGATAATAACATTCTTTTGCCTTTTTTTTTCTACTTCTTTTATCTACTATCCTTACTCTTCTAGTCCTTGGCACTTTGTGTAATTTTCACTTCCATCTGTGCAAGCTTTATCAGTCTTATCTATTCTTACATATTATGTACTTTTGCATCCTTTACTGCTGCTTTATGCATTTTGGTGCATTTGTCATACCTTGCTTATTAATTTTTTGTTTTTTATTTTTCCATCAACTGTAACTTTGACCTTAAATTACATTTAATATATATATATATATATATATATATATATACAGGGTGTCTCAAAAATATTGGTACAAACGTTTAGGGGAGGTAGGTAACATCTAAAGGAATGTGAATCGCATAGGAACCCATAACCGGAAATGTCATGGGAAAATAGTAGCAGAGGCACAAGAAGCAGAAATGACACATGACAGTAATTAGTGGCAAACATTTATTTAACATAATATTAACAATGGAGTACGAGATGGATGCATTTCATGATGTTACAACAGATGCTCGAAGGTTCCACCATGAGACGCGATGCATGCGTGACAACGACGCAGCATGGATTGGCGGACACGGTTGAACACACCTGGAGTTTCTTTGACAGTAGCAGCAGCGCAGATGAGTCTTGCCACGAGATCCATTTCCGTCTCCACAGGCGATCCATACACGATAGATTTGAAGGCCCCCACCAAAAGAAATCAAGGGTTGATAAATCAGGTGAGCGTGGGGGCCAGGCAATGGGTCCACCACGGCCAATCCATCGATATCCAAAACGCCTGTTCAAATGGGCACGATCACACCTTCCATAATGGGAAGGCACCCCATCATGTTGAAACCAAATGTTCCGTCTCACATTTGCTGGAACATCGTCAAGTAACCGTGGTAGAACTTGTTCAAGAAATCCGAGTTCATGCGGGGATGGTAACAGGTATGGGCCGACTAAGCAGTTACCGACCATACCTGCCCACATTTATTGCGAAGCGATGTTGTGCCACATGCGGGTGCACACCGTGTGGGCCATCTGCTAATCCATACACTAGGTGCATGTCTGCCAGCTCACAGTTCGTATATCGATGCATGCTCTTCGTGCGGCGACTACTGCTTGAATGAGTAAATGAGAAATTTTCCCTCTCACGAACTGATGAACAGCGCCGTGTACCGACTTACGGTGATGTTTCCGGTTATGGGTTCCTATGCGATTCACATTCCTTTAGATGTTACCTACCTTCCCTAAACATTTGTACCAATATTTTTGAGACATCCTCTATATATATATATATATATATATATATACAGTGGATTCCGGTTATTTGGGCCACCGGTTAATCGGGGCAGCCGTTTATTTGGGGCAAATCTTAAAAAAACAGAACCCAATCGAGAAAACAGCCAGAGTTTACTTTGCTTAATTGGGACAAAATGCCGTTTAATAGGGGCAGGAGACCACAGCACTGAAGATTACCCTATGATTGTTTCCGACCATACCACGTAGTTCAGTCGGATTTCTGGAGGTCACAACCATAAAACAATAAAAACAATTAGCAGTCACCTGTTTATTGGGCTTTTGTGTTAGTGAAATCTTTCATAAACTGATAGTAAATTCAATCTTATTGAATTTGCGATAATACCGACAGCTGGAATTCTGTGGGTTATTATGGTAAAATGTGTTTACACTTCTATGGAATCTTCAATCATATAAAAAAAAATAATTTTCATAATCTTCTCTTCATTCCTATTTTTAAAGCTTCATAATTTGTTACTCCGTTCTCACTTGCACGTATCGTGTTACTTGCAATTTGTTCTTGTTCTTTGTTATTGATTGCTTATCTTTTTACTGTTTTAAATTTTAACCCCCACCCACAAATGACAGTGAACAGAAATGTCAACTAGTTTAGTTAGAAGAATTAATACGTATTACAGTACGTATTAATTCTTCCGATTATCACGTATATTTTTCCAAATTTCACGTATCATTTAATTTTTTAATTGGTAAGCTAATAAAGGGTAAATTTGTACTTAATATATCTTTAATTTTATAGCCTGTGAATAATATTCCTCCTATTTTTGCTAATTATAATTGCTGTTTAATTGAATTAAAATTCAATTCACAAACGTGATCACAATGACCAGCGTTTATTACACATCGTATAGTGAACGGTACTTTACAATGGTGACTCCATTGTAACGTGATTTGATTGTACAGTGAACCAATTGTAAATGGGGGGACATTGTATTTTTAACTATTTACGTGAAACTTCGGATAATTGGGGCAGCTGCTTAATCGGGCCAAAATGTACTAGTCCCGATGTGTCCCAAATAACCGGAATCGACTGTATATATATATACACACTGGTGTTCAAAGAAAGTGTATCACCCCTTAAAATTGTAATTGTTGTCCGAATAATGTAAGTATATGGCAATATTTCTTACAGATTGCATTAGATAAGATTGACACGCATAGATGATGACGTAATATTGCATCAGCTGGTACTTTCACTATATAAGCATGCTCTGCAACAGTTGCAGTCATTCCTTCCTTGTGTTAGGATGGTGAGTTACACGCAGTTGATGCCACGAAGAAAGAGTGCTATTGTTATTGTTGTTTTACGTGAGAAAGGATGTTCTTCCTGTCATATTGCTTATAGAGTGTCTTGTAATCAGTTGACAGTGAGTAGATTTATTTCCAAACTCAAGAATACTGGTTCTGCTGATAGAAAAGAAAGGAACCGGACGCAAATGAGAATCTACACCAAAACAGTACCACGTTTTTAAGCACTTATGCCTTAAAAACCATAAAGCTTCTTAGTCTGAGCTGAAAATAGAATGGGAAGAACATACAGGAGTGGTAGCAAGTGCAGTAACAGTCAAAAGATGCCTCTTCAAAAATGGACTTGTAGCCAGTCGTCCTAAGAAGTCCCTCCTCACACAAAAATGAAAAAGGCCCGATTAATTTGGTGTAAGGAGCATGTCAAATGGACCTCCGAGCAGTGGAAGCCAGTTATTTTCTTGGATGAGAAGAAATTCAACCTGCATGGCTCTGATGGGAGATAAACAATTCGCTGTAGATGTGGTAAAGAATACCATCCAGACTGTATGTGGTGTCTACAGTGAAATTCTCTACTAGCCAAATGAAATGGGGGTGCATTTCGTATTGCGGAGTAGGTCGCCTGCAGTTTATAAAAGGTACCATAAATGCCGATGGATACCTGGCTATATTGGAAGGCAAATTGCTGCACCCATTAGAGACCATTTCAACTTGGCAAGTAACTGCATCTTTCAGTATGACTCTGCTGCTTGTCATCGGGCGAAAAGTGTAAGTAGGCACATCTGTAGTTACTTTAGCTTCATTTCTGCATTAGAGGTTCGACAGTAATGTGTTTACATTTGTTACAGGTGTAAAAATTGTTGGAAGAACGGTCCATTACAACTCTTAGCTGGCCAAGGAACAGCCCAGACCTGAATCCTATAGAGAACTGTTGGCATCATGTGGAATCTGCAGTTGCCAGAAAGAAACCAAAAGACCCTTTGTGAACTTCAGGAAGCCGCAGTTCATGTTTTGAACCACAAACTATCAGTTGATTATCTTCAGAAATTGATCTTGTCAATGCCTTGATGGTGTGCTGCTGTCATCAGGGCCAGAGGTAGTATTCAACTAAATATTAGTTTGCACCTGGTGAACTTTTCATTTTGTTTTCCATTTAAGATGATAAACTGAAGCAAATTGAGGGCTTCTGATAACATTTCATCCGTAATTGTCATGTTTGTCAAAATTGTTGTATAAAGGTTGCAAATGCTCATTTTGGAATATTTTGAGTGCACCTGTCAAATATTACTTAGCTTTGCCTTAACTAGTAATAAATATCTTTTGTTTCTATTTCTGTTTGTGATGCTAGTAATTAATCTAACATACCATTGTGAAAAAGGGTTAAAAATGTGAAATTCCTAGGTGATCACTTACTTTGAACACCAGTGTATATATAATTTTTTTTTTTTTTTTTAATTATGAAATATTATGTACAAAATGCTTTACAAAAACTGAATTAGAGTATTACTTGAAAAGGAAAAATGGAAGGATACCAAAAATTTTCCCCTGTGTTTCTTCTTAAGGTCCTGGGAAACTTTTCAGACTAATTACGCTTCCATGTGTTCGGTTCCTCCTCCACCAAATAGAAATCTGTATAAACAGGGGTTCCTGTTTGGTGGTTTGCGATGATGATTTATGAGTTGCGCTAAAAATTCTATTTTTCAATTCAGTCTTCAATTTTTATAAAATAATTTTTATTAAAAAAAAATTAGTTGAAAAAAAAGTATAGTCTGCATGAATCTAGATGACCAATTAGTCAGTGTTATTAAAGACAGTAATGTAATGCATGTCGGTGGTGAATTTTGAATCGAACCTATCTAAAAATTTATGTAAATTTAGATAAAGATGGCACTCTGTGTGTGGAAACTATTTACATAATGCTTACTTTATCGATAATACAGATTTTCCTTGCTTTTTTAAATAACTTGTCTTTAGTAAAATTGGACGTAAGTCAGTGAGCTCAGTAAAATATAAAATAAATAAATAAATATATAAAAGTTGTATAGAAGTAAATTTTATATAATATAAATGTTTTTAAATTATAATAGACAAGGGATCGTTGGTTGAAGACTGGAATCATAAAGACAAATGATGTTGAAAAACATGGTAATGAGAAGCAACAGAATTGTCCCGCAAATTCAACTCGAGGTGACCAAGAAATTAGTAAAATGTATTCAACTGAATAAATTCTCAAATAGGCATAAAAATGTTCAAGATGTCAGGAATATAATGACGATTACATTAAATTTGGTTTCTCATTTCTCGGAGATGAGTATCCGTGCCCACAGTGTCATTTATGGAGAAGTGCTCGCAAACATTAGCTTGAAACCTCTTTTGTCTCGACATTTACAATCTGAGCATCAAAGCTATGTCGCCTATTGATTTTTTTAAATGGAAATCGCAAGAATTAAAAACACCTAACATTAATACATATATTTTCCCTAATAATCAAGAAAGCAATTGAAGCTTCATATTTAGTAAGTTACAAAATTGCAAAGGCTGGGGAAGCTGATGCTATTGCAGAAGAATTGATTTTGCCATGTGCAAAAGCAATTGTCAAGTGTCATTTTGGAGACAGTTCAGTTAAGAAGTTTGAGATGATGCCCTTTTCTAATAACACAGTATCTTGCTGAATACATAATTATGTCTGATGATGATGAACATGCTGCCCATTATGCTTGCAGTTAGATGAGACCACTTTTGTAGTTTTAGTTAATAGCATAAAAATTATTAATGCAAATATATTATGGACACATTGCAGCATACATAGGCAAGCCTTGGCATCGAGACAAATGCCACAACTGAAAAGTGTTTTAGACAATGCTGTCAAAATAGTTAATTTTTTGAAATCAGGACCAACTAATTCAAGACTACTAATTTATGTAAAGAAATGGGCAAGCATGTTACATTTTAAACACAGATACAGATCTTAAGTGGCTTTCCTGTGGCAAAGTAATTATTTGTTTCTTTGAGTTTAGAGATGAGGTTAGTTTTCTTCATCGATCATCCTTTTCACCTTAGTGGGTGTGCAATGGATAACACATGGCTATAAAGATTAGCATTAGTATAGCATATGATGCAAGAAAGCAAGTGTTAGCATCAGCCAAAAAAAACCCACCCGTCCCATTTCACCCATCCATTCACTCCAAACGTTTGTCTAGTTCTGCTTTGAACTTATATATAGCAGATATCTTTTCAAAAATAAACAAACTTAATCTGTCACTACAAGGTTCAAATACAATCATTTTCAACTGAAGGTATGATAAAGAAATTAAAATTTTGGAATTACACAGTTGAGACGAGTACCAAGTGCTTTAGCATATTATATAATTTTTTGACATAATATGAACTAACTTTGACCAAATTGTCAAGAAAGATGTCAGTAATCATCTCATCACCTAAATATTTCCTCAAATTTCTAGTAAATTAAATTGGATATGTAATCCATTTAATGATGAGTATATGTCGTTAACTGATGACTTAACTATGGATGAAAAAGAAAATCTTATCGATATTTTGCATTATTCAAGAATAAAAATCTTACCAATTTTTGGCTTGGATTAAAAAATAAATATCCATTGCAACAAAGTTTGTAAAATCCTCTTGTCATTTTCCATTACATATATTGCGAGAGAGCATTTTCAACTTATACCTCATTAAAATATGAATACCGCAATAAATTTGATGCAGAACCAGATTTAAGACTATCTTCTGTTGAATCAAATATTGCTATTCTTTGTTCAATCACACAAGCCCAGAAACATCATTAAGTTTATTATTTATTTGTTTTTGAAGTGAAACTTCTTTAGGCATGCAACAGGCAGTTTTCAGATGGGAGTAACTTGCATTCGTAGATTGACAAAAAGTGCAATAAAACTGCGACCATTGCCATAAGTAAATGCATTACAGCCTCTTTGAACAGCCAACTATCATACTAGGCTAAATGCCTTGGTTTTCGTGCAATTACCAAAGTTAAGTAGCTTTAGGCCCAGTTAGTAATTGGGAAGGTGACCACCTGGGAATACCCAGTGCAGTTGACTTTTTGCCTTTCTTTCTTTTATTAACTGTGGAAAATATTCTTCCAATTTTCACATATTTAATTTTGTTAATTGGTAAGGAAATAAAGTGTAAATCGGAGCTTCTTTATATGTTTACTTTTATAGCCTGTGGATAATATTCCTCCTATTTTCGCTTATTAGAATCGCATTTAATAGAATTAAAATTCAATTTGTAAACGTGATCACAATGACCGCCGCTCACTACATATGGAATAGTGAGCGGTATTTTGTTATGGAGCGTCCATCGTAAAGTGATTTGATCGTACAGTGAACTAATGTAAAGCGGGGGTCCACTGTGGTGAGCGGTGTAAGGCACATAGTCATGTATACATGCAGTGTGGGTGTAGATACACCTACATATAATATGGGTGTAGATAAACCATAGTTTACCCATAAATTTGGACTATGTGTGTAGTGTAAAAGGCATAGTTTTAATTGTATCTCATATTGTGGGTGCCTTCACAATGAGATAGCTGGTATTTCACTACTTCAAATAAATTACGCTTCTTTAGTAGAGAAGAGTACTGTTATTTATTTTCAGTGGATACCACCACCCAGATGAACGTTTCAAAGCTAGTTGGCTTCATCATCAGTAGGACTTACGATACGGGGATCCTGGTAATTTTTTTCTGCTATTCAAATCCCAGTATTGATACAAAAATACCAGTTTTTCGGTACTAATTTAAAAAAATAATTATCCATGATTTATTCACATAAAGGTTATAAAATCATGAACAATAAATCGTTACTACTGCTGAATTTGCAAATCAGGGATTGTTATACAAATGCAACGGAAACCTGAAAACGTCATGAAACTGTAAGACATAATCTTACAAATATATTTCTCTTAGTAAGTATAGTGTGGGTGGAAGTGGATTTCACTTAAGGAATAATGAAAACATCATTACAGAAATATTTCCATTAATGGCGGTAGGCCTGGTAGTGCAATTAAGGAATATGGTAAACAATGGTATGGTGGGTGTGGAAGGGTTAAAATTAAAAGCTTCTGAACAATAGTTTAATCCCTCTATTACACCGCTACTTGATGCAACACTTAGCATTAGCATTAGTACAGGCATACAATGCAAGAAAGCAAGCTTATGCAGCATCAGCCAAAAAAAAACATCTCCCATTTCACCCCTCCATTCGTTCCAAATGCCTGTCCAGCTGAGCCTTAAATTTATTTAGGCTATCAGCTGCTGCAACAAAAGATGGAAGTCTGTTCCACAAATCAACTACCTGCTGGCTAAAGGCAAAGTTCTGCACATCTATTCTACAACTGCCTTTCCTCAATTTGAATCTGTGCCCCCTCAGGTTCTTAGTCCCTGAGGTTCTGTGCCCCCTCTTCCTTTAAGCAAGAGGAAGAATCCCATCAGCATTCAGCTTGCTCAAGCCATTCAAGGCCTTATACACCTCAATCAGATCACCTCGCAGGTGCCTACTCTCCAGGCACTGCAATTTGTATAACTTAAGCCTTTCTTGGTAAGAGGATCCCCTTTGTTCCCCTCACCAATCTTGTTGCTCTTCTTTTTACTCGTTCTAGCAACTCTGCATCCTTCCTAAGATATTGTGAACAGGTGATCTAGAGGTAAAAGATGCAAGCGTTTCATTGTATGGGAAAAATATTCTATTTTTCCCACCAAAGGAAGAAGAGTGAGTTTAAAGAATAAATCCTCCCCTATCTAATTTAAACCTGACATTGGGTCAGGTTTAAATTAGATAGGGGAGAGATACATAAGTGCATGCAAACCCCAGAGGTCTTTGCACATAAGCTTGCATATAAAAAAGTAGTACAAGGGGCAATTGTAACTTGCTCTCAATTCAATAAATAAATAAATAAATGAGAAGGAAATAAATAAGGAGAGGCGCTGACTCTCTTTAAAAATTACAGGCTCCGTAAAAGCGATGTGTTTGCCTTTTTATTTACCTAATTGTTATTTTATATTGTACTTTATACGTAGTCTTATAGTTATTGTTATGCTGGTTATTTTTAATTTAGATAAAGAGTTTTTTGTAGATTACTACTTAATATACGTAAAACCGTTATTTCGTTCGAATCTTTCAGCCATTGTTTTTGTATAGAGTAGAAGGGAATTAAAATTTTTAATTGTGGTAATTAGGCAGCTCTAACGTACAATTATATAGCGTAATACGCATCACTGAATTAGGATTCTATTAGATAGCGTAGTATTGACAGTTAATTAATTAAATTTATTGATCTTATTAATTTAAAATATCATGCCTCAGACTAGAGCAGCAAAGCAACGGCCACAAAGTGGCAGGAGTGTTGTGACTTGGGGAGAACTGAGGGGGGCAATTCTCCAACGCATCACAGTCTAAAAAAATGTGCAACGTGAAATGTTTGCTGAACGCTCTGGAACAGAACATGATCTAGCCAAAGAGGGCCGACCAGGTGGGTAAAGTGCCTGTCTGGCAACCCAAAGGTCACGGGTTTGAATCCCGACTTGGGCTTGGATCAAAGTACGGCAAAAACCTTGGGAGGTGCATTATGGCCACAGAAGCCGATGTGCCAACAACTACCCAAAAAAAAAGCCATGGCGGATGTGTGTGCCATGGCGGATGGTCTTTGTGTGTGCCAGGTGCAGAGAGTGTCTAGAAATTAGGCATCAACTCAGCGTTCTACTGAGTGTCTATGTGAGCTTGAGGTGTAGGGTAGATGCCCTCGAAGAAATTAATATGAGGGGGCCCGTCAAGCTCTCAGCTGCCCAACTCAACACCAGAGCTCACTACTGGGCATCAGGCAACACAGCGGCAATTTCCAAGAATGTGCTGGCCCAAAGGAACTAGTTATTGTTGGTGACTCTATTGTCAGGGAAACGGGGAATATATAGTAAAAAAAGGATAGTAGTAGTAGTAGTGGCATGTAATGCAAGAAGGCAAATGTATGAGCTTATGCAGCATCAGCCAAAAAAAAAAAAAAATCACACCATTCTCTCCAAATGCCTGTCCCAGTTCCTCCTTAAATTTATTCAACCTATCAAATTCCACAACGACAGATGGAAGTTTGTTCCAGCAATTAGCATTAGCATTAGTAGAGGCATTTGATGCATGAAAGCAAGCTTATGCAGCATCAGCCAAAAAAAAATAAAGTAAAATAAATAAATAAAAAATAACCACTTCCACTTCACCCCTCTGTTCGTTCGAAATACCTGTCCAGCTGAGCCTTAAACTTATTTAGGCTATCGCCTTCCACGACAAGGGATGGAATGCTGTTCCACCTACCAACCACCCGCTGGCTAAAGGCAAATTTCTGTACATCTATCCTACATCTGTCTTTCCTCAATTTGAATTTATGCCCTCTCAGGTGATTATTCTGAGCAAGAGGAAGAATCCCATCAGCATTGAGCATGCTCAAACCATTCAAGGCTTTGTACACCTCTATCAGATCACCTCGCTGGTGCCTAGTCTCCAGACACTGCAATTAACCACCCGCTGGCTAAAGGCAAATTTCCGCACATCTATTCTACATCTGTCCTTTCGTAATTTGAATTTATGCCCCCTTAGGTTCGTAATCTGAACAAGTGGAAGGATCTCATCAGAATTCAGCGTGCTGAACCCATTCAAGGCCTTATACACCTCAATCAGATCACCACGCAGGCGCCCAGGCTCCAGCCACTGCAATTTGCAGAACTTAAGCTTCTCTTGATAAGAGGATCCCTTCATTCCCCTCACCAATCTTGTTGCCCTTCTCTGTACACGCTCAAGTAAATCTACATCCTTCCTAAAATGAGGCCTCCAGACCTGTATGCAATACTCAAACCGTGACCTGACCATTGCCTTATACAGAGGGATAATCACCTCCTTTTCTCTGCTAGCAAAATTCCTATACAGGCATACCTCGAATAACGAATAGGATGCGTTCCACGAAATTACTTCGTTAAGCGAAACTTCGTTTTCAGAGGTAAAAATACTATGGCCAGAATAGGGATACGTTCTTACGTAAAGAAAATGAAAAGCTTTTTTTTCGGACAAAGAAAAGTTTTATTAAATAAACAGTCAACTTATATACAAAGTGAAATCACATTTTAAAATACGAGTCTAAAGTTGATTATTTATGCTCTTTTTCTCTTTCATTTAACAATTGCCTATACAGAGTTATTGCATTTAACACTGATCGCTTAACAATAACACTTCTTCCTAAATCAGGATCATTTTCACTAAAAAAATTTAACGTTTTCAATGTCATTTAAGCACCTTTTTAAATCTTTGGTTGTTAACACTTTTTCGACAGGAACTTCTTTAACTTCGTCTTCATTGCTAACAAGGTTTTCTAAATCTTCCTGAAAAACCATTATCTTCTGCATTCAATAAATTTCTAACATCCTCTTCATTGACATTTTCGAAACCTATTGATTGAGCCATCTGGATAACTTCATTTCCAATTTCTTGGATGTTATTTTCTTCTTCTAGTACAACTTCTGGCCATATTTTGCGCCAAACTCCATTTAAGCATTTCTTAGTGACTTCTTTCCAAGAACTATCAATGTTTTCAATTGCGTTCTTAATGGTGTAGTTTTTCCAAAAAGTTTTAACTGTCATTTCCACTTTATCCTCTAGTTCAGTTAAATTGCTTAAAGTTCGACGCAGATAATAAGCTTTAAATGATGCTATTACTCCCTGATCCAATGGTTGAATCAGGGAAGTTGTGTTTGCTGGAAGAAACACAACTTTGACAGGAATGCATGTGTCCAACGTGTTAAGATCAGTAGGATGTCCCGGAGCAACAACAAAAGAGCTTTTTCTTCAAAGTTGTTTTTTTTACAATACAGTTTTACTCCAGGACAAAAGTGGTTAACAAACCAATCAGTAAATAACTCCTTGGTAACCCACGCTTTTCTATTTGCTTTCCATATTACAGGTGAATTCATTTTTATGTTACCTTTTAACGCCCTCGGATTTTCTGAATGGTAAACTAATAACAATTTTAATTTATAATCGCCAGAGGCATTTGATCCAAAGAGTAACATTAAACGGTCTTTGGCTGCTTTGAACCCAGCAGCTGATTTTTCTTCAATAGATATGAAGCTTTTTGTTGGTAGCCGTTTCCAGAACAAACCGCTTTCGTCAACATTGAACACCAAATTTGGAAAATTTTCACGTTCAATTATTTCCTTTAGTTTTTCTGGAAACTTATTTGCAGCTTCTCCTGTTAATTTTACACTATGAATCCTGGCCCATTTTTTAAATTTCTCGAACCAACCACGAGAAGCCCCAAAGGTTTCCGTAATTTCTTCAGTTTGTTTAGATTTCAGGTGATTAAACTGGAATATATTTTTTTTATGTTAAATGGGGCTTGAAATTGCCACTTCGTTATATCGAAGCTTCGTTATCAGAGGTAACGTTAACCGAGGTATGCCTGTATATCATTGACAAAACCCCATGACTTCCCTGGCACCCTGTCTGCATTGCTCAGAAAACTTCATATCTGACTGCACAATTACTCCCAGGTCTTTTTCATTTTCTACCACCTTAAGTGTAGTACCACACAGTTGGTACGTTTCTCTGGGGTTACTTCTACCCATATGCAGTACTTTGCATTTGTCAAGGTTAAACTTCAGATGCCACTTCTTAGCCCATCTGCCCAAATTATCTAGATCCTGTTGCAGTAGCACACTGCCATTACTGTCATTGACAACCTTGCCAACCTTTGTATCATCTGCAAACTTCGACATTAAGTCTGATATACCTTCATCAATATCATAGATAAATATACAAAACAACAGTGGACCTAACACCGAACCCTGTGGGACTCCACTAATAACATTAGTCCAAGAAGAGCAGCACCCATTGATTACCACCCTCTGTCTTCTCGCACTTAACCATCCTTTTATCCATTGTAGCAACTTACCCTTAATACCATTCTGCTCCAATTTGTACAATAGTCTTCCATGCGCAACAGTGTCAATAGCTTTCCTGAAATCCAAATATATGATATCAAAATTATTTTTTGCATCCAGTTCCTTTTGTAACCACATCATAATATCCTATCAAATTTGTCAGACAAGACTTTCCCTTAACAAACCCATGCTGTGTCTGAATTATTGTTGCAGTCCTGTCTAGATGATCCTGCAATGCATCTTTAACCAGCGACTCCATTATTTTACCCGGAACAGAAGTTAAACTAACTAGTCTGTAATTACTCGTGTCACCCTTCGATCCCCCTTTGTGAATTGGGGATACATTTGCACATCTCCAGTCCGTGGGAACCTCCCCCGAGTCCAAGGATGCTCTCATAATTATGGCTAAGGGTTTGCTTAGTTGCTTTGCGCCTCCTTTAATATAACTGGATAGATCCCATCCACCCCAGGTGCTTTTCTTACGTTTAACTTCAACAATTTCTCTTCCACTTTGCTTTCAGTTATAACAAAATCATTAAGTATCCAGCTACAATTTGATAACCATCTGCCATTTTCAAACCTTAATAATTCCTCAGGTGTGAATGTAGATGCAAAATACTCATTTAGTTTGTTTGCTATCTGAGCAGGATCATCAACAGTCTACCATAGATGTCAAGTGGACCAATCAGATTCATCCCCTTCCTTTTAGAGTTTATATAAGTAAAGAAATCCTTGCTGTTTTTCTTAGCATCTTTTGCCAAGGATTTCTCGTAATCTGCCTTCGCCTGCCGAACCTCCTTTGTGACCTGATTACAGATTAACTTATATCTGCCATAGGCTTCTGAGTCGCTTGATAATTTATATGCATTTTTCTTGTCTGTTACGAGTCTCATTAGTCCATTTGACAACCATTTAGGCCTAAACCTTGAACAATATTTCTTAATAGGTATGAAACTTTTAGTAGCTTCCACGATTAATTCCTTGAATGCTTCCCACTTAGAATTTACTGTTGGTAACATCGTCAGTTGATCCCACTGTACAGAATTTAAAAACTGTCGGAGACCACTGTACTCGCCTTTACGGAAGCAAAAACCCTTTCCTTTACCCCTGATGGTAATTAAATCTTTAAGTAAATCCCACGTCAGTACACTGTGATCACTGCCACCTAGTGGTTCTTTTATTTGCAAATTCCTAATACATGAATGATCACTGCTGATAACCAGATCAAGAGTATTACTTTCTCTGATTGCCTCTCGAACATGCTGCTGCAGAAAACAATCATCCAATAAATCCACAAAAGTCTGACTAGTGTGTAAGTGCCCAACCCAAAAGTTCCAGTCAATATCTGGGAACTTAAAATTCCCCATTATAAGACATTCCGATTCACTAGCCTACTCTATTTCTCTGTACAATTGTTCATTGTACTCATTCAAGTCATTAGGCCTATAACACACTCCTACTCTTATTTTTGCTTTTGCAGTGCTTATGTCACACCAAACTGACTCAACAGTGCACTGTTCATCTATATCAACTGGATGCACTTCTTTTGATTTTATGTTTTTCTTTATTAACAGCATAACACCTCCTCCCTTCCTATCCTGTCTATCCTTTCTGTACACATTGTACTCCCCAAATTCCAGTTCGGCATTCCTTATATCTGTGTGACACCAGGTCTCCGATATCCCAACAATATCCGCCTTTGATGTCTTGACCAACACTTCAAATTCATCAAATTTATTTACTATACTTCTAGCATTGGTATACATGCAAGTATACATGCACCTATTCTTAGTTACTCTAACACATCCCATATACCCACCTGTTTCACGATGACTGCCATCCGTCCCTAAAACCCCCAACACCCCTCGCTCCAGGTCGCTACTTATTCTAAAAGAAGTTGTGCAAGAATCACCTTCACCTCTGCCTATGGCTACTGTTAAACTATTAGTCCTTGAACCCCCCCAAGCTATCAGTTTTCCGACTCACCCAACACTGCCTCAATAGCATCAGCAAATATTCTTGCACTCTTTCTATTTAAGTGTATCCCATCCCTGTAGAAGAAGTCTCTCCTGTTAACAAGTACAGTCCAGGCTGAAAAAAAATTCTATCCCTTGAGCCTTGCACAATCTTCCCAGGGCCGAATTGATCGACAAGGCTCTCATCATATACTCCCTCCTATCGTGTCTGGGCAGAATTGCAGACACTTTCAAATTCAACCCTAATTCACTGCTTTTTTTCATCAGTGACCAGTCAGGGATTCACAGACTAAAAGGTTAAAAGTAGGCAGAGGTGAAGGTGATTCTTGCACAACTTCTATTAGAATAAGTAGCGACCTGGAGCGAGGGGTGCTTGGGGTTTCAGGGACTGATGGCAATCATTGTGAAACAGGTGGGTATATGGGATGTGCTAGGGTAACTAATAATAAGAATAGGAACATGTATACTTGCATGTGTACCAATGCTAGAAGTATAGTAAATAAATTTGATGAATTTGAAGTGTTGGTCAAGACATCAAAGGCGGATTTTGTTTGGATAGCAGAGACGTGGTGTCACACAGATATAAGGAATGCAGAACTGGAATTTGGGGAGTACAATGTGTATAGAAAGGATAGACAAGATAGGAAGGGAGGAGGTGTTATGCTGTTAATTAAGAAAAACATAAAATCAAAAGAAGTGCATCCAGTTGATATAGATGAACAGTGCACTGTTGAGTCAGTTTGGTGTGACATAAGCACTGCGAAAGCAAAAATAAGAGTAGCAGTGTGTTATAGGCCTAATGACTCGAATGAGTACCATGAAATTGTAGAGAAATAGAGTGGGCGAGTAAATCAGAATGTCTTATAATGGGGAATTTTAACTTCCAAGATATTGACTGGAACTTGTGTGTTGGTCATTCACACACTAGTAAAACTTTTGTGGATTTATTGGATGATTGTTTTCTGCAGCAGGCATGTTCGAGAGGCAACCAGGGAGGGTAATACTCTTGATCTGGTTATCAGCAGTGATCATCTGTGTATTAAGCATTTGCAGATAAAGGAACCACTAGGTGGCAGTGATCACAGTGTACTGATGTGGGATTTACTTAAAGATATAATTACCATCAGGGGTAAAGGAAAGGGTTTTTGCTTCCGTAAAGGTGAGTACAGCGGTCTGAGACAGTTTTTAAATTCTGTACAGTGGGATCAACTGACGATGTTACCAAAAGTAAATTCTAAGTGGGAAGGGTTCAAGGAATTAATCGTGGAAACTACTAAAAGTTTCATACCTATTGATAGGTTAAATCAATTTAAGGAGGAACCGGACAGGCATTTGGAGGGAATGGTGTGATTTTTTTTTTTGGCTGATGCTGCATAATCTCATACACTTGCTTTCTTGCATCATATGCCACTACTACCACTACCCATAAGTCGCCGCACCAAAAGAGGGGTTTGTGGTTGTTTTTTTGGAAAGGTTGGAGACTTCCAGTGGTAGTTCTGGGTTCAGTTCGGGTCTAGTTCTGGGAATTTCCAGCTATATAGTGAAGGGTTCTTCCGGACATGTTTCCGTGCTAGAAGTTAATACGTAAGTTGAATAACAAGCCAGTCAGATAGTGCCCTGGCTTCTACTACTGCTGTGGTATTTTCCTTCAGTATTAACAGAGAACTGTTCTCGAAATCCAGAAATAAGACATCATATGCCTCTGCTAATGCTAAAAACATCTGCTGAGGAAGGACCGGTCCAATAGGTGAAGGCGTGTTTGAAGAGGGAATAGCTGTGGATTTGCTTGCAGATGCACCACTGGGATCCTCCATGCACAATTATCCCAGAAGGAGGAAATTTAAATGAGACCAGTCATGAGTTTGATTGTATTGACGATTCTTCTTTCATCAGTGAGCCTTAGGATGTGAAGTATGTCAGCCATGGCGGTGGTTCGGAGCTGGGGAGGTAGGCTTAGCCTGTGGCAAGCCCATTTGAGCGGCCAATACTTGGAAGAGAACATTGTTTTGTTGGCAGAGGGAGATGCCGATGCCAGATCTCTGCAGCATAGAGAAGTGGGGGATAAACAGTTGTTGAAATGTATCTGACAACAGTGGATTTGTCTGTGATATGTTGAAAATGCTTCTTGCATAACCATCTTAATCTAGCAGCTTTTGTGAGAAGCATATCTACATGTGTCTGAACAGAAGCTTTGGGTCTTCACTTAATGAATTTTTTTTTTTTCACTTATGTATAAATCTCCTTCCTGGATTTATTCATGGGATTGTGAATGTGTACTTATGAATAAATCCACTCCCGACGTATTTATATGCAGAATTTCGAAAGAGTCAAAATTCGTCATTTCATACATCTTGCAACCAGACGCCTGCGTGGGCAGGAGCGGCAGTGCGTAGCACACGCTTCTTGATTAGATACCGGGGTTCGAGCCCGTGACCATCAAATTCGGAGGATGCGGAAAGGTCAGGGAATGACCACCACATATCCCGGAGCAATATGGCCTTAGTTGCTAATGCTCCTATTGAGATCCTGCAACTATTGAGATTCCTGTCCTACTGATTAAATCAAAATTCAATTCGTATGATTACCGCTGAAAGGTTTTCTTTTATGAAAATACTCTGTTTACGTAAGTTGCTTTATTTATTTAAAGAGAAATAAATAAATAAAGCGACCATCGTTAAATGGCCAAAATAGAAATTTCTTTTTATATGTAAAGTATTATATTTAAAAGAGTAAGAGATTACCTCTATCTTTTGCGTAGAATGCTTCCAGTTAATGCTCTCCAAATGTAACGAATAAAATGAAATAAACAGATAAAAATAATTTAAAGAATTCTTTCACTCAGAGAGATATGACCAATTCGACGCACAACGGAATCGAAGCCGAGAGCCCCCACCCGAAACACATTAAAGCAACTCAGCAAGATCATGAATGTGAGAAAACTTTGTGTCAGAATAAATAATTAAAATCGGAAACCGCTTACGGTTAAAAAATTAAAATCACGATTAAAAATTTGGATGAATATACAAATTAAACGCTTTCCCTCCTTTATGCAGACAACGCATTTCGACTGATCGCCGTGTTCACAGGACGGAAATATCGCGAAGTGTGTGTTAGGCTTTTAAATAAGTGGAAGAATTTTTATTCGTTACGTTCGTAAAGCATTGACTGGAAGCATTCTACGCAAAAGATTGAGATAATCTTTTAATTGTATTGTAACAACGTAGAAGTTATTGAGTCTTGCAACTCTGTGTTTTTACTAATAATAAATGTTTTTGTATTAATAGTTTCCATATGTTTTTATATTTTTAATTTTAGCGTTGTAAGTCTGAATTTCTCTATGGACGTAGTGTTTTACATTTTTTAAAATCGCATCCTTTTTTCTTTTTTATAAAGAAAATGTAGTAAATTATTATTTATTGCTGCAAGAAGGAGAAAAGAAAAATCATGACGTCTATTTCGTAGTGCATCCAGCAGTCACCTAACAAAACAAGAACGTGTGCGTTCTTTTTGCCCCTTGGCATAAATAGTCGATTTCGGTGATTCCGGTTTTGGACAGTAAGCAAGCAAAGAATGTGGAATTTGAAGGTCGTGAAGCGAATGCACAGAATGCACCTTTGTATAAAAAATTTATAATTTTTCGTTTCTTTTACAAAGACCTTGTCACGCGTTTTGGACAAGGTTATGATGAGATAATCTTTTATGAATATAGCTTAAGTAATTTAACATTTTACCAACATTTTATCATTTTATTTCATTATTATTGTTTAAATTAATTGGGGTTTAAACATTTAAAAGTCAATCAGTTTGCTGTTTTGAAATTGAACACACTTTTCTTTCCTCCACTTTATGGATAGCAATTAACCTTTGGCCTTAGCTGTACAAAGTTTTATATATATATATATATATATGTCATGAATAGCTTTGAACATTAGTAGTAGTAGCAGTGGCATTTGATGCAAGAAAGCAAGTGTATGAGCTTATGCAGCATCAGCCAAAAAAAAAAAAAAAAAAAAAATCACACCATTCCCTCCAAATGCCTGTCCAGTTCCTCCCTAAATTTATTCAACTTATCAACTTCCACAATGACAGATGGAAGTTTGTTCCAGCAATTAACCACCCGCTGGCTAAAGGCAAATTTCCACAGATCTAATCTACATCTGTCTTTTCTTAATTTGAATTTATGCCCCCTTAGGTTCGAGGCCTTACAAAGGGTACTAGGAAAGTTTTGCAATACAGCTTTGTTTATTTAATTTTTTCAAAGTAATTTCCTCTACATTCAATACACCTCTCCATCCTCCGAAACCAATCTTTAAACCAGTTCTGCCAAGTTTCACTAGGGAGTAAAGCACACTCGTTGTCCCAAGCCCGTAGAAGGTCCTCATCACTGGAAAACCGCCTCCCTTTTAGCTTCATTTTCACATGCGGGAACAGTGAAAAGTCGCAGGGAGCAAGGTCTGGTCTGTAGGGAGGGTGCTCGAGAAGTTTCGGTCCTGTCGTGGTCAAATATTCGGTGCAGGCTTTGGCGCGGAGCTGCAGCATTATCGTGATGGAGGTACCAGGTGTCCCTTCTTGACTTTGGCCGCAGGTTCTTCATAGATCCAATGACTTTAGGCAGGCATTGTTCAGTATACCACTTAGCTGTGACTGTCTTCTGCGTGTCCAAAACGACACGTTCCACAATTCCACTCGATTTGAAAAATACAGCTATCATTTTCTTCTTTACAGATTGGGATTTTCTGACAATTACGGGTGTGTCGTCATCATCAAAGACCCAAACTTTGTTTTGAGCTTTGGTCGGCAGATCGTAATAGTACAGCCAAGTCTCGTCACCTGTCACGATGTTGTTCACATAACGAGATTGTCCCTTATCAAACTTTTTTAACATCTCCCGGCACCAAGTCACACGTCGTGTCATCTGCTCTTCAGTCAGTTGATGCGGCACCCAGAGAGAACAAAGTTTCTTCAGATGATCTTGCAGAATCGAACGAATTGCTGGTGCATTTAGGCAGGCCCAAAGTACCCTCTATCTGTTGGTAGGTCACTCGCTTGTTTTCGTCAAGCATTTTCCTCACAGCAGTAACGTTTTTCTCCGTAACTGACGTTCGTGGCCTTCCCGGCCTCTCAGAATCCTCCAGAGTGAAATTTCCCCTTTGGAATTCTCTATACCACCTGAATATCGTTGTACGATGTGGACAATCATCATCTAGTGCAAGAGTCATTTCTTCTAAGCACTGGTCTATGGTTAAACCACGCACGAAATTATACCGCAAAACTGTCCTTATCTCATTTCGTGACCGCGATGCCATTGCAAGCACTTTACACTCTCACTACTAATGAATAACTGAGCCCATCGACTTGGCGCGGCGGCTACTA
Source organism: Mastigoproctus giganteus (assembly GCF_048544385.1). NCBI lineage: Eukaryota > Metazoa > Arthropoda > Arachnida > Uropygi > Thelyphonidae > Mastigoproctus > Mastigoproctus giganteus. The sequence goes on along the minus strand of NC_143583.1, from coordinate 162,214,054 downwards.
TGCACGTATGAACATGTTTCAACATTCAGCAACAAGCAGCTTCCTGTGATTCATTGTTGCGTCATATTGCAAAACTTTCCTAGTACCCTTTGTATATATCTCAACCAGATCACCGCGCAGATGCCTAGTCTCCAGCCACTGCAATTTGCAGAACTTAAGCCTCTCTCGGTAAGAGGATCCCTTCATTCCCCTCACCAATCTTGTTGCCCTCCTTATTTGTACACACTCAAGTAAATCTACATCCTTCCTAAAATGAGGCCTCCAAACCTGTACGCAGTACTCAAGGCGTGGCCTGACCATTGCCTTATACAGAGGGATAATCACCTCCTTTTCCCTGCTAGCAAAATTCCTATATATCATTGACAAAACCCCATGACCTTCCCTGGCAGCCTGTCTGCATTGCTCAGAAAACTTCATATCTGACTGCACAATTACTCCCAGGTCTTTTTCATTTTCTACCACCTTAAGTGTAGTACCACACAGTTGGTACGTTTCTCTGGGGTTACTTCTACCCATATGCAGTACTTTGCATTTGTCAAGGTTAAACTTCAGTTGCCACTTCTTAGCCCATTTGCCCAAATTATCCAGATCCTGTTGCAGTAGCATACTGCCATTACTGTCATTAACAACCCTGCCAACTTTGTATCATCTGCAAACTTCGACATTAAGCCTGATATACCTTCATCAATATCATTGATGAATATACAAAACAACAGTGGACCTAACACCGAACCCTGTTGGACTCCACTAATAACATTAGTCCACGAAGAGCAGCACCCATTGATTACCACCCTCTGTCTTCTCCCACTTAACCATCCTTTTATCCATTGTAGCAACTTACCCTTAATACCATTCTGCTACAATTGTACAATAGTCTTCCACGCGCAACAGTGTCAAAAGCTTTCCTGAAATCCAAATATATGATATCAAAATTATTTTTTGCATCCAGTTCCTTTGTAACCACATCATAATATCCTATCAAATTTGTCAGACAAGACTTTCCCTTAACAAACCCATGCTGTGTCTGAATTATTGCTGCAGTCTTGTCTAGATGATCCTGCAATGCATCTTTAACCAGTGACTCCATTATTTTACCTATTATTTCACTTATAAGTATACTACTTATAAGTGAAGTAGGTACTGTATTTTTATTTTGAAAAATAACTGATCAGCTTAGTTTTTTCTTATTTTTATCCTCATACATCTCTTTATAACATGGAATGTCGTTTTGCAACGCCTGTCTTACTTTCATACCTCGTTCGATGTTTGGATCTAGAAGAACACTCAGTACCATTACATTTCTTCTTTCAGCCCATATTTGCGTATAAAGGTGTACCGTTTTTAAAAACTAATCTTTAATAAAAATACACAACGAAAAATATTTGTACAGCTTACGCACAATCAACGATCTCACCGCTCGGAATCTAGAGTGTTTACTAATAATGTATGAATGCTGGCAGAGTCCGTATATAATGGAAGTTTCGACAACAGGTAGAATGGCCTTGAATCCATAACGCATTGTATTGGTGCGTAACGCAGTTAATTTTTTTCAATTTGAAATCGCGCTATAGCGGTAACCGCGCTATGCGAGGTATTCGTGTATTAGGAAACAGTTCTTTGACTCCCGCTAAACTTGTGTTCTGTGACTAAAAAAGTTTAGGAAACGTTGCAGTAAACACTATTGTAAGGACACAGTGCAGTAGTTTAATGGCATACCTACCAACGCACGTTTTCCAGTTTTCCCAGAAGATTTCTGAAATCACGGCCCTTATCGGTTTACATAAAACGTACACATATCACCCCCTGCCGGATTTCAACGAAGTTTGTTTTTCAAATTGAAACCTGCCGAATTTATCAACATTGCTTAAAATTGCCGTAAAGATGTCTATGACTCTTCTATATATTTATTATTAGAAATCGTCTATTGAAATTTATATTTGAAATTTTCCGAATTATCAAAGTTTTCCCCCGCGTTCCGTATGAATTCTATAGGGCAGGGATGGCCAACTTAATTTGTGATGCGATCTACTTTTTTCCTTCAAAATGTGCCATGATCTATCATCTCAAAAATTTCATTGCACATTGTTAAAAAAAAGTTAATCAACACATTGAAAAATGTAGTTTATAAATTTTAAAATTCAATACTATTCAGAATTCTTATTTTAAATTCATACGTATTTAAAATTTTAATTTATGCGAAGTTTGTGTCTTCATCTGGTGAGTATGGGATCGGCACACCCAGAGTCCTGAGCTGGATATCATCATTCTTCTCTTTCTTGGTGATTCCCTTTTATTTCTGGCTCTCTCTCTCTCAGGGGTAACTCAGAAATTTTTTTTGGCTAGTGCATCAAAAGCCTCAGGCTTCCTTGCACCATATGGCTAATAATAATAATGTCATCTGCCAAGCTTTCAAAATCGGGGATATACTGTGATAAGGCCAACCATAAAGAATCTTCTGTATGCAAGTCCGTAAGAGCACAGCGATTCTTCGTCTTTGTTTCAAATACGAAAAGGCCAATTCACATAGATATGTGGAACCAAAACAGGAATTTAAAAGTTCACTGCATTTTTTTACATTTGGGTACTTTTCTCGGTAAACATATTTCCAAAACTCTTTTTCTGGATTTTGGGAAGATATCGTTTCGCAATATAATAATTTCATTTTCAAGTAATATTTTCTCCATGTGAAAAATTTGTTTCGTATCTAAGTGACATTAAATGGAATAAGAAATATATTGAATAATGTCTTCAACTGTTTTAAAATCGCTGAATATGGTTTCAGAATCGTCCAAAACATTCTTAATTTCAGAAACACATTTCTCACTATTAAATTCAAAAACAGGATATTTTTGCAAATGACCTTGCATATTTGCAAAATGGTCGAATTTTTTTTCTTTGAGATCCTTAGCCATTGCCAAAAATTGATATTTGTATGCAGAAATACCACTAATCGTGTCACCCACATTTTTATTTTTTCCTTGTAATTTCAAATTCAGGATCACTTAATTTACTGGTAAAATCTGTTTAAAAAGCCAGATCAAAAAACCACCCCGTATCTTGTAGCTGCTGATAATCATCTCCCCATTGATCAACAAATTTTTTAATCTCTGTAGAAACTTACTTCGACTCAGCCACTTCACATCTGTGTGTAATATCAGATCTGGTTCTTTTTCATTGAGTTGCATTTTGAAAAGTCTCCTTTGAAGAATCTCTTTGAAGAGATTCTTCAAAATAGTCCTCTGATGAAATTGAAAGTAATGTCCATAACACTTTTAGTATTTAATCTTTTGCTGGCTAACACTTGTTGATGGATGATACAGTGGTTACTCAAAAAATCTGGGAATTCGTCATCCTTTTGGCACAATGCGATGAATCTGTTAAGATTCTCCGTCATTGCTTTAGCTCCATCTTTTTTTACTGATATGAGCTTAAATAGTGGTAATTTAATTTTTTCAATAAAATGTGTTAAAGATATCAAGAGCTCTAGTTATTTCTTTTAACGAAACCATACCCAGCAGTTCTTATCTAGCGGCAGAATCATCGAAAACCATACGAATAAAAACGAGCAACTGAGCTGTATCACTGACATCTGTAGATTCATCCAGTTGTAAAGAAAAGGACACACAATTAGCAATATCAGCACGCAATTGTTCGCCCACATTTTTTCGATGCGTCGCATCCCAGTATTTCGAGATAATTGCAGATCTTGAAGGGCACTTTTAATTTCATATTTGTACTTAAAATTTTCAAAATGAGAATCTGTTATTTCTAAAAATGCATCTTTGATGAATTGACCATCAGAAAATGATTTGCATTTATTTGCAAGAAGATGACTCACTTTAAGTGATGCTACAGTTAAAGCTTTATTTTGTAAATTAGGTGTCATGAAGAAATTTTGTTGCGCGAATAATCTGGATTTAAATTCTAATTTATTTTTTCTAAGGTCACTTAGAAATTAGGTGGAAAATCCGATTGGTATTTACCATGGAGTGCGTTGAAGTGCCCTTCTAAATTTCCTTTTTTGGGTACAGTCATGGAAGCATTGCAAATCAAACAGCAACATTTTTCTTTCACCATTACAAAAAAGTATTCTAGTTCCCACTCTTGATGAAAATGATACGTTTTACTCTTTTTTGTAGTATTCGTTTTAAATCAAAAGGTATTACATTTAAAAACGTGCTCTCCGACAGTTTTTAAATTCTGTACAGTGGGATCAACTGACGATTGTTACCAACAGAAAATTCAAAGTGGGAAGCGTTCAAGGAATTAATCGTGGAAGCTACTAAAAGTTTCATACCTATTAAGAAATATTGTTCAAGGTTTAGGCCTAAATGGTTATCTAATGAACTAATGAGACTCGTAAATAGAGAAGAAAAATGCATGGGATGCATATAAATTATCAAGCGACTCAGAAGCCTATGACAGATATAAGTTAGTCTGTAATCAGGTGACAAAGGAGGTTAGGCAGGAGAAGGCAGATTACGAGAAATCCTTGGCAAAAGATGCTAAGAAAAACAGCAAGGATTTCTTTACTTATATAAACTCTAAAAGGAAGGGGATGAATCTGATTGGTCCACTTCACATCGATGGTTCGAATGTTGATGATCCTGCTCAGATAGCAAACAAACTGAATGAGTATTTTGCATCTACATTCACACATGAGGAATTATTAAGGTTTCAAAATGGCAGAAGGTTATCGAATTGTACCAGAATACTTAATGATTTTGGAATAACTGAAAGCAAAGTGGAGGAGAAACTGTTGAAGTTAAACATAAGAAAAGTACCTGGGGTGGATGGGAACTATCCAGTTATATCAAAAGAGGCGGCAAAGCAACTAAGCAAACCCTTAGCCATAATTATGAGAGCGTCCTTGGACTCAGGGGAGGTTCTCACGGACTGGAGATATGCAAATGTATCCCCAATTCACAAAGGGGGGGGGGGTTCGAAGGGTGACACGAGTAATTACAGACCAGTTTAACTTCTGTTCCGGGTAAAATAATGGAGTCACTGGTTAAAGATGCATTGCAGGATCATCTAGACAAGACTGCAGCAATAATTCAGACACAGCATGGGTTTGTTAAGGGAAAGTCTTGTCTGACAAATTTGATAGGATATTATGATGTGGTTACAAAGGAACTGGATGCAAAAAATAATTTTGATATCATATATTTGGATTTCAGGAAAGCTTTTGACACTGTTGCGCATGGAAGACTATTGTACAAATTGGAGCAGAATGGTATTAAGGGTAAGTTGCTACAATGGATAAAAGGATGGTTAAGTGCGAGAAGACAGAGGGTGGTAATCAATGGGTGCTGCTCTTCGTGGACTAATGTTATTAGTGAAGTCCCACAGGGTTCGGTGTTAGGTCCACTGTTGTTTTGTATATTTATCAATGATATTGATGAAGGTATATCAGGCTTAATGTCGAAGTTTGCAGATGATACAAAGGTTGGCAAGGTTGTCAATGACAGTAATGGCAGTGTGCTACTGCAACAGGATCTAGATAATTTGGGCAGATGGGCTAAGAAGTGGCAACTGAAGTTTAACCTTGACAAATGCAAAGTACTGCATATGGGTAGAAGTAACCCCAGAGAAACGTACCAACTGTGTGGTACTACACTTAAGATGGTAGAAAATGAAAAAGACCTGGGAGTAATTGTGCAGTCAGATATGAAGTTTTCTGAGCAATGCAGACAGGGTGCCAGGGAAGTCATGGGGTTTTGTCAATGATATATAGGAATTTTGCTAGCAGAGAAAAGGAGGTGATTATCCCTCTGTATAAGGCAATGGTCAGGCCACGCCTTGAGTACTGCGTACAGGTCTGGAGGCCTCATTTTAGGAAGGATGTAGATTTACTTGAGCGTGTACTAGAAGGGCAACAAGATTGGTGAGGGGAATGAAGGGATCCTCTTACCAAGAGAGGCTTAAGTTCTGCAAATTGCAGTGGCTGGAGACTAGGCACCTGCGCGGTGATGTGATTGAGGTATATAATGCCTTGAATGGGTTGAGCACGCTGAATTCTGATGGGATCCTTCCACTTGTTCAGATTACGAACCTAAGGGGGCATAAATTCAAATTAAGAAAAGACAGATGTAGAATAAATGTGCGGAAATTTGCCTTTAGCCGGCTGGTGGTTAATTGCTGGAACAAACTTCCACCTGTCGTTGTGGAAGTTGATAAGTTAAATAAATTTAAGGAGGAACTGGACAGGCATTTGGAGCCAGTGGTGTGAATTTTTTTTTTGGCTGATGCTGCATAAGCACATACACTTACTTTCTTGCATCACATGCCACTACTACTACATATAAGTACTGTCCAGTTAACATATAAGTACTGTCCAGTTAACATATAAGTACTGTCTAATCAGCAAAAGCAATGCTTACCGATTAAAACACCAAGTTGCGCGAACTGGAAAAATATTCTGTCTGTACAGCTAACATTGATGAAGAGGATTCCGGAGGAAGGAAGTTGTTTCCAAAATAACCGGACAAACACACCACCGTTTATTGCTGTTTGGTTATATCGTTATAAGAATCAGTTGTGAACGCCTTTGTGATATTTCTCTAAAGCTATTTCTGGAGGTTACGACCACTTTCGGTTTATTGGGCTTTTCTGTTAGTGCAATCTAATTATAAACGGTTAGTCAACTCAATCTTATTGTATTTGTAATAATACCGACAGCTGGAATTCTGTGGGATTTTACATTATTATGGTGAAATGTGTCCTTCAATGAAATCTTCAATCATGCAAAAAAAAAAACAAAACAAAAATTAATTTTCAAAATCTGCTCTTCATTCCTATTTTTGAAGCTTCGTAAATAAAAAAAACGCGCAGGTGGGAAACCAGCTGCGCAATATAAAATTTTGGTAGTATACCTGACCGCGAAAATAGAGGGATGACTGTATATTTAAAATTCGCCGTGATCGAACGAAATTAAAGCCGCGATCGACTCGTTGGCCACCCTTGCTGTAGGGGAATGTTATTTTCGGTTAAGGCCAAATCCATCTGAATGATCGCATTGCCGATAGAATTGCCACAGAGTAGTAACATAGAGTGGATATTCTCCTAGGTGATATTGTTCAGTTTTAACATTGAAGCCATTAATGTTAAAATCTGAGAAACTTTACTTGGAGAGTTTTTATGCATTGCAAAATTGTGATGTAGGTTATATCGATTTCCAGATTGAAACTAATAAAATTCACAAGAAATATTTTTTGCTGTATTGAAAAAATAATCCTATAAAAGACAGAATAATAACTAAATTTTAACTTAACCCCAGGGGCTCACATCTGGTGAGTATGGGCTTGGCACACCCAGGGTCCTGAGCTGGATATCATCATTCTTCTCTTTCTTGGTGATTCCCCCTCCCCCCCCTCTCTCTCTCTCTCTCTCTCTCTCTCTCTCTCTCGGCTGGTGCAGCATAAGCCTCAGGCTTCCTTGCACCATATGGCTAATAATAATAAGCAAGAATTTAGTAACCATTTTTGAAACGATTTTATTGGCCGAGTGATAACGCCATCCCTTACGAGTTTATTTTATTTATTATTATTTTTTGTATATCGTTGGTTCAAAATCCACTTTTGTTCATTTGTATGTGTGTTTTCTTTTTATTAAAATAATAGTGATGTTTTCATAAATTCCTTTTCAAAATTCTTTATACAGTGACATATATTTACCGATTAAATACATTTTTGTATACTTTGGGAAAAAAAAAACTTCAATTGTACAACTATGTTTTCAGTATGGACAGAAAAAAAGTATGCAAAGCATAAAATTACGATTGTACCAATTTCCAAATTACATTCAAAGTAATGTAAACCAGCGTTTCCAAAACTAGAGTCCGCGGACCCCTGGGGGTACGCGTTCCAGGGGGTAGTTCCAGGGGGTACGCGAAATGTTCAGAAGGTATCAAGTAATATGTATTTATTTTCTTAAAAAATATACTGATCGAATCAACGAATTTCGTTATAGAACATTACTTATTTTCTTACCCATAGTTGTTTTTAATAATTTGTAAACCCATAATTTGTAGTTTTATTTTAATTTTACTTATTTTTAATATTACCATTTTATATATATATATATATATTGTTTTAGTTAATTATATTATTTATATATATATATATTTAATTAATTATATTATTTATATATATATATTTAATTAATTATATTATTTATATGTTTTTTTTTTTTTATCGCCGATACTCAGGATTGGGAACCCTGAGTACGGGATTTGCTGGCATCTACTGGTATGGCACACCCGCCTGTGGATGCGGCACTTTGTGCTATAGCACAGACTATTGGAACAGGCCCGGCTCCACATGCCGTCGAACTTGCGCTGGGGATTGGCTGTCCAGGAGACAGCTGCTCCGTGGTGGCAAAATGGCCTGACATGTAAAACACATACTAGAGTATTGTAGTGTGTGTTAATGTGTCAGGCCCATTGTACAGAGCTTGTTTCTTCACAGAGACATTAGGTGGAAATAGGCAATACTGTTTTGCAAAACAGGGATTACTGTATACACACACACATTACTTATTTTCGATACGATTAGTATGTATAATTGTATACATATTTCAAATTATTCATTCTATGTATAGCAAACTGATGATAAATAGAGTTATTATTATATATCTGTATAAAAATAAGAATAAAGTAGAGTTGTTTCACACATAAAATTTTGAATTTTCTTTTCAGAAAACCCGGTGTGTTGCATATACAGGGTGTTTCAAAAATGCATGGCATAACTTCAGGAATGAGTTCCTCATATGTAGAAATAAAAATATTTTATATCAACATAGTTCCGGAAATGCTTGGTTTCCGAGTTTTGAAGGTCTGTCTATGACACTTACTGTTCACATCACGTTATAGTAATTGTTCAAAATGTCCACCTTCTGCCCGAATACAGGCCTCACATCGACGTCTCATGGACTCGCGAAGACGATGCCAAATTCCTGGCATGTTTCGTATTGTCTCACAACCTGCCACAATTGCATGTGGGTTTTCCTCAGCCCATACATGCTTATTGTGAAAGTTTTGGATTCCGTCTCTTGTGAACTGTGCTTCTTCTGTGAATATCATTAAGGCAGGAAAGTGAGGAGTTGTACCACACTGCTGCAAGAACCACTGGCAGAACATTACTCGCGCAGGGTGATCTGCTGGTGACAAGGCCTGTACCCGTTGCAGATGGTAAGGATACAGTTGGTGTTTTCGCAACACTCTCCAAATAGTCGAACGTTGAACAGCCAGTTGCATTGCTATTCTGCGTGTGCTGATTCCAGGAGTGGCATGCACAACATCCAAAATCTCCTCCTCTACTTCAAGAGTCGTGGATCTTGGTCGTCCTCTGTAGGCAGCACGAGGTGTAAAGGTCCCATGTTCACAAAGGCGGCGATGGATACCTTCAAACGTTTTCCTGTCTGGACATCTTCGTTCTGGGAACCTTTCGTGGTATAAACGACGAGCCTCCAGAGCATTGCCGTCCGCCAAACCGTACATAAAGTGCATATCCGCTTGCTCCTGATTTGAGTACATGGTCGGAATGGAAAACCACCTGACATTCTGACAAGGTACTGACATTCTGTCAGTACCTTGTGATGAAGGAAACCTTAACTCTGGAACTATGTTGATATAAAATCTTTTTGTCTACATACGAGGAACTCATTCCTGAAGTTATGTCGTGTATTTTTGAGACACCCTGTGTAAAGAACACACACGGGTCCGTAAACATGTTTTGATTTTTGAAGGGATCTGTAAATCTCAGTAGTTTGGGAACCGCTGATGTAAACCATAAATGATATAAAAAGCAAATAATAAAAGCAGTATTTATTATTATTTTTATATTGTTGGTTCAAAATGCACTTTTATTCATTTGTGTGTGTTTTTCTTTTTATTCTTTATACAGTGATTTATTTATTTACGCTTTAAACTGTACCATGTTTTCATAACAGAATAGTATTCTGCTCTGTAAAGATGCTAGCATCTTCGCTATCGATACTGTCTCGTAATGGCCGTATAAAACTTCACATATGGGTCAGTATGAGACGCGTCAACAATCTCAAACAGTACTGCTTGTTATTATCAAAAAGCAGTCGGCAAACAGGAAGTTGTACGTAGTTACTTATTCTTCGTTTGGCAAGGTCATTACTCTTAGAATGCAGTGTTTCACGACAAGCTCACAGGGCTTTTATTTTTATTAAAAAAAGGATGAGTTCACTCTGGCACAACGCTTTTCAAGAAAAATATTTTTGTGACCGCACTAGTTCAGATTTTTCTAACCTTACTATAAATGGCCTATAATTATTTTTCAAATTTAATTCTTTTGATGATAAACCTATGTAATAGATAATTGATATTAATCTATAAATTATAACAAAAATTATAGCCAAAGCAATGATTTATACTCTATAGTTCATATTCCTCAATTAGTAACATATAATTCCTAACCATTTGCATTTGTGTTGTAATTTAAATTTTATAAAATTTTTCTAAAAGGGATTTCAGAAATTAAATGAATGTTTTGTGATGAGGCTGTAATATTTTTGACATTTATATTTCTTATGTAATAAGTATAAAATAAGTAAAGAGTTTTTAAACATAATTGAAAATATCTAAAAATCACAATGGTTAATCATAAAAGAAATACCACACGAAAAAGCATATGTTCTTGTTCAGACAAACTTCTCCCTCTCTTCAAAAGCAAGATGCATTGCTGACTGAAGGTTTTGATGAGTAATTTTATTTCAGAATTTGATTTTTATGAAATGAATTGTGCTCAATGATCTTTCACATAACTGTTTTGAAAATGCACTTAAAATTAATATAGAAAGAGTAATTTCTTTACATTGCTGAGTGTTGATACAGATTACACAAAAAACTTTCAACCGTGTTATTTTTTATCATGAAAAAAAAGTATATATTTGCTAAATTCCATCAGTGCAAACTTTATAATGTTCCAATTGGTTCCTATCCACTGAAAGGATGAAAGTCTGTTTTGCATTTAGGTTGATTGTTGGAACAAACTTCCATCTGGTGTTGTGGAATTGGATAGTTGGAATAAATTCAAAGAAAGCGGGCAAACTGTTAGTGGCAATTTGAGGGAAGCAGTTATGTAATTTATTAGGAGTGTCTCCCACGTTGAACTGGTTAAAATGAGTCGGTGTTTGTCTACATCCCCATTGGGGGAAACTTTCAACACATTGTAACCATACGTGCTGTACATTTACTATACTACTTCTTTGATCTATATCCTACTTCCAACAGGTGCACAGGCACTTTTGCTCACCCTGTATAGTTAACAGCATATATACTTTATGTGGAAGTGCAAACTGCTGTTGTTACACTTTCACATCTGGTATGGGCTTGGCACACCCATATTATCATTATTCTCTTTCTTGGTGATTCCCTTCTACTTCTCTCTCTCTCTCTCAGGATAATTCAGAAATTTTTTTTTTTTTGGCTGGTGCAGCATAAGCCTCAGGTTTCCTTGCACCATATAACTAATAATAATAATAAAGTGCTCATCCGCTTTTATTGCTCTTTTCTTCTGTTCCGATGGTCAGTCCTATAAAACATCATGGATTGACTATCTTATAATATTGACCATGATAACTTTATTGCTTATATCACTTTTTTAAAGTGCCAAGAAGAATTTAACTAACCTACCTCTTGATTTCTTTTGTTTTGGGAATGGTATAATAGAGACAAAATTCTAAGAATTTTTAATTGCACAATTTAACATGATATCATTCAGAACACATCCCAGATCGTGCAGTTTGTTTATTTCATTGAAATCGTTCCCATTGCAGGTGATGTTAGTTTCATATTTAACTTGAATTCCTGAAGGTAGAAAGGCTGCTCTCTACAACTCAGTGTCTAGGTATTCACCTTGCATTTGCACACTTTTATTTTAACTTCAACACTGTTTGTCTGCTTTCCTTGCTGGTATAGTAATTAGTGTCTTTTGTGTGCGTGAAATGTGGCATCAATAAATTTCATTACTGGCAGGATTAGCCAGTAATAAAATTTATTGATGATTTGAAAAAATACTTGCCAGTCAGGTATTTTTTAAAATTATGAAATATATGAAAGTCTGATGATGAATATGGAGGATGGTCTAAGATTTAAAAAGCCACATTCGTGCAGCACAGCCATGACAATGAGAGACTTGTGAGCAGATGTGTTGTCCTGGTGGAACAAGCCTTCTTTGCTGAGTTTTCCTTGGCATTTGCCTTTGACCTTTTCATGCAGACACCTTACAGGGTCTGCATAATATGTCCCTGTGACCATCTGGTCTTCTCTGAAGGTAATCCAGTAACAGTATTCCATCAGAAAAAAACCAATGCCATCACCTTTTCTTTGGAAGGGGGAGAAGAAAGAGCTGTTTACAATGTTTGGACTGTTCCTTGGCTGAAAGTGATGGATCCATGTCTCATTCATGGTCACAAACCTCACAAGGAAATTTGCCAGATCTGCTTGAAAATGATGCAAATGTTCACCTAACTTAACAACTCTTGTGGATTTTTGATTTGTTGTCAGCAACTTTGAGACCTCTCATATTGACATCTTTTTTTATAGAGAGAACCTCTGTTATGAGGTGGTACAGACATTCAGTTGAAATGCCTAAGATGCTGGCAATGTACCGAACTGTCACTCATTGATCATTCATCACTGGATCACACACACTGTCAACTTCTGGGAGTGATGTTGCAGATCCTCCACAGTATGGGTCATCTTCCAGGCTTTCCCCCCTCATTTAAATTCTGCAGCTCACTTCTTAACCATGGAATAGGAAGGAGCATACTATTCCAATGTTGTAACCATATCCTCATGAATTGTCTTTGGCATTAGTCCTTTTCCCAAATGTTGCATGGTGACTTATTTTGCCGATCTTTCCTCATTTACACAACTTTATTCACTTCAGGACCTGAAATTAAAAATAGAAGTTATTGAAAATGTATGAAATTTGGTGGGTTATTATTTGAAGTGTTATACATTAAGCACAGAAATTTTTAACAGTGTACTACCACCACACTTTCATGCTAAGGCCACAAACTTTTCAAATGTGCCTCGTACACCATTGCTTCATAAACACTGAAAAGGTAAAAAGCTAAAAAATCAATGTTGTCTATCAAAATATTAAGGAAAAATAGCCTCCAAAAAGGTGGGGGGGGGGATTCTGGTTAAAATGTTTTCCTGCTTATAGTGCTCCTTGGTACCACTTCTTATGAAAGTGCTATAACAGAAGTTTATAGTTTAAGTATTATGTTAAATTTATAAAACACATAACATTATTAAACACTTAAATATTTTCTATTATGTAAAAGATAGAAAATATTTAAGAGAAAATATTTAAGAATTATATTCGTCTTTGGTACTGATTCAAATTTGGGGCAAAATTATCCTACTTCTTCAGCCAAGCATAACTTTTTTACTATTCATCTGTTTAAAAAAAAACAAAAAAAAACCATACTTCGTTAGAAGGGCATCAACAATGACTTCAGCACAAATTTGAGACAGCAGATAATAATAAAAAAAAAAAACACTGAACATTATGCAAAAAAATTAAAAAAAAAAACAAAAAACAATTCCACAAAGAATTCTTTGCTTTTGTTAACATAGATATTCAAGATATGTTGAGTTTAATTTGGTCTGCTTGATATACCTTTCTAACCTTAAACATGTGCTTTAATTAATTTAATTATTATATAAATTTATTAGTAAAATAATAAGAGGAGTTTACCTCAATATAGTACGTAGAACACTTCCGTATGATACCCTCCAGAAATTAAAACAGAAAAAACGAAAAAATTGACACCTTACCGGTACATTAGAGTAAAATTTAAATAATCAATTTAACACAATTAAAATCAATTTAAAATAATTAAAAATCAAATTAATGCAATTATAAGAATCTAACGAAAATATTCAAAACGATTTTCCTTCCTAGGAAGGAAAATCGTTTTGAATATTTTCGTTAGATTCTTTTAATTGCATTAATTTGATTTTTAATTGTGTTAAATTGATTATTTAATTATTTATATTTTACTCTAATGTACCGGTAAGTTGGCGATTTTTTTCGTTTTTTCCGTTTTAATTTCTGGAGGGTATCATACGGAAGTGTTCTATGTACTATATTGAGGTAAACTCCCTCTTATTATTTTACTAATATTATTATCAACGTAGAACATTGAGTAGTACAGCTCTGATTCATACTATATAAATTTATATAAATTTGCATAATTGTTGGATTTTTTGTATTTAATTATTAAATATAAAAAAATTTAATTGCAAATTATTCTGATAACAAAATTTTTATTCTTTTTTGAAGAATACATAATTAGTGGTAAGGAACTTTCATGGAGTTCACTGTTCTTGTGAACTCCATGCGCCCTACTCAGTGCTATATCTGTTTTGGTTCCTACCCAAAAAAGGTTGGATAACTCTGAGATACTATGAGTTTTCATAAAGGAACTGGATGCAGGGAATGAACCCGACATTATATAGTTGTATTTTAGTAAAGCTTTTGATACTTTTCTACGAGTAACTGTTGTTTAAATGGAAGCAACTTGGTATTGGGGTTATATTACAACTAAAATAAGAGACAGAGTAGTTACAAACAGCAACTGCTTTTCATGAACTAATTTTATCAGTAAAAGGTACCTTAGGGTTCAGTGCTCGGCCTACTGTTTCTAATATTTATTAATGATATTGTTGTAGGTATTTCAAGTTTGATATCCGAGTTTTTTGGTGATATAAAGGTAAATGGGTGTTTATGACATTGAATTAGGATGTACTATCTCTAGAAGACCTAGCTAAATTAGGCAATTACACTATAACATTGATAAATAGATCCATTTGGGTGGCCATAATCCTAGGATATAAAACTTGGATAGTACCAAACTGAAGGTAGTTGATAATAAAAAAAGAACTAGAATTGTACCGCCTGACACGAAGATTTCTGAGTAGTGCAGATGAACTGCTAGAAAAATTCATGGGGTTCTGTCAATGATGTATAGGAACTTTGCCAACAGAGATGAAAAGGTGATACCTTGTTGTATAAAGAAGTCGTTAGCCAACATCTTGAAAATTGCATGCAGGTTTGGAAGCCTCTCTTGGGGATGAATGTTGATCTGATGGAAACAGTGAAGAAAAGAGCAGCAAGATTGGTTGGGAAACAACAAGTTAATCTTACCAAGAAAGACTGCATTGTGTAAATTGAAACTCCTGGAAAATTGTGCATTTGTTGGAGACCCACTTAGTATTTTAAGGCTCTAAAAAAGTTGAGCAAATCAAGTTGTTATTCGGTTTTTAAGAGCATTAGCAACTAAGGCCATATTGCTCTGGGGATATGCAGTGGTCATTCCCTGACCTTTCCACATCCTCCATATTTTAGTGGTCATGGGCTCAAACCCCGGTCTAATCAAGAAGAACGTGCTACGCACTGCCGCTCCTGCCCACCTGGCTACAGAGTTGCAGCAAATCAAGTGTGAGGTCATTTCAGATACTAGACATTAATTAATTTAAATGTATATAAATTAATTGTGTACATTAATTAATTTAAATTGAAAAAGGAAGTTTGCAGAATAGATGTGCAGAAATTTGCCTTCAGCCAGAGAGTAATTGATTATTGAAATAAAATTTTCAGCCAGTGTTATAGAAGTCGCAATAAATTTAAAAAAGGATTGGACATATTATTAGAAAGGGATGAGAAAAATATATATGGAAGAAGGTTTTTTTTAATACAGTATTTGAATATAAAATTTTTTGAATTTTGCATTCTGAATTGGTAAAGTGAAAAGTGTTATTATCTGACATCGTTGGAGAATATTTTGTGAAGAATATGTAACAGTTTTTGTGCTCAGCATTTATTCACGACTGTAATTAGAATGATCTTTGTAACAATTTACGTTGGAAGTTTCAGTCCTTTATAATGGAAAAGCTGGAAAGGTGAGATCTTGGTATATAAATATGCACTGTTTACAAACAATGCATATTTATATATCAAGTTCCCAGACTGGTGATGTTGCAGTTATGTTGGACGAGTTTGAAAATAAACAGAAAAGGTAAGTTGTAGTTCAAACTTCCTCCAGCAGATGGTGGTACAGAGATTGTCCAGATAGGTTGCAAGTAACAACTAGTTTTATTAGTAGCATTAATGTTCCGTGTCATGATTTTTCAGTAGAGCAATGAACTAATATCAGGCTTTCCATGAAATGGGGAAAATCTGCAAGATTAAAAACTGTTTATGGTGATGAAATGTTAAGTTGTACGTGTTTGAATAGTATAAGTGGATCAAAGTCAGACATGAGGATGTTTGCAATGATACAATATGTGGTCGTCTGTCAACCTCTTGCAATGACGACAAAGTTGCAAAAGTTTGGAAATTGTGGCAAGAGATGATCATTTGACCCCCAGAATGATGGTTAATGAATTGGATGTGAATAAGGAGATGATTCATCAAACTATGCATTGAAATTTAGGGAAAAGGAAGGTCTGTGCAAAATTTGTGCTGCACAGCCTCACAGATGAGCAAAAGCAACGAAGAGTGTCAAGACTTCATCCGGAGTTGTCAAGAAAATCCTAATTTTTTTGATTATATTGTTACTGGAGATGAGTGTTTGGGTGTTGGGTGTTTCAGTATGACCAAGAGCATCAAAGCATGCAGTGGACTACAAAATTGTCACCAAGGCCCAGCAACTTTTGTGTGCAGAAGTCCAGGATCAAGATAATGCTGATCATGTTTTTTGACAAAGAGAGTGTGATTTGCAAGGAATTTTTACACGAAGGGCATCATTACTGCATTCTATGTACAGGTGCTTCAATGACTATTGAAGTGCATTTCCCAGGTGAGGCTTCAATTTCCAGAGAAAGGCAGCTGCATGACAATGCCCCCACCCAGTCTGCACTTGTTGTGAAAACATTTCTAATGAAACATGGAATTGTACAGATCTCAACTGTCCATGCTTCTCTTCTGATCTGTCGTCAACAGACTTCTTTCCCTTTCCTGACATGAAAACTGCTTTCAAAGGAAAGAGATTTCAAGATTTGTTTCACAATAATGCCCCCGCCCATTCAGCACTTGTTTTGAAGACATTCCTGATGAACACGGTATTGCACACAGTTGTCCACTTCTTTTCCAGGCTGTGCACAGCTAGTTGTACACATGCTATTTCCTCTTTCCTAAGCTGAACACTTGGGAAAGAGGAAAAAGAGTTTGGTGATTATTTTGAATTAAAATAAAAATCCTTTTTGAGCTCATTCACTTGGCATTCTTTTGATTGCACCAGTCTGGGAACTTTTTTTTTTTTATTTTTTATGAAAACCCCAAACACGAGAGGTATTAGAACCTATAGTACTTAGTACCGTGCTTGGGTTGGAGGTTGAGAAGACGAAAGAAGATATTTGTTGACATTAGACTTGAACTTCTGTAGACTACAATTTTCAGGGAATACGTATGAGGGAAGGTTGTTCCAGAAAACGGTAGTTGGATGAATAAAAAGGAAGAAGAAAAATTGGGTCTGTGAGTTTGAAGTTGGACAGTAAATGGATGTTGGCTAGTGGCTGCATGTGTTCTGACTGTTTTGAAAGAGAGAGAGAGCAAGCAGGAATTATAGAAACCAATTCAGAAGAACAGTGCCCATGGAAGATATCTGTAGAAAAGGCATGCAGAAAAAACAGTATGTCTATGAGACGAGTGGAGAGACTTTGTTAGAGAGGAGTCATTAATTAACCTAACTGCCCTCTTCTGAATGGAATTTAGAAGCCTGAGAGAGGTTTTGGGGGCACCACCCCAGATGTGGGAACAATATTCCATGGTAGAGTGGATTTGCGATTTGTACAGAGTGAACAGCTGTTTGGAAGAAAAGTAACGCCGAGAGCAAAAGAGAAAACCAAGTTTTTTAGATGCAGAGGAAGCAGTATTTGTAATGTGCTTGTGCCAAGAGAGATTAGAAGTCAGGGTAATTCCCAAAAGAGATATATCATTTTGCCTAGAAATCGGAGTTGTTCCTAAAGAGGAGCATAGGAGCAGAAGAATCCTATTTGTGAGATATAAGACAAGACTGAGATTTAGAAGGATTGAAATCAACTAAGTTTTCTTTGCTCCACTGGAGAATTACCCGGAGATGGGCATTTAAGGAATTGTTAGTGGATATTTGAGAAGTTGAAGCTGATTGGGCAGGGCAAGGTTTCTCAAAATGGAAAGTGGAATGCAATGTGATATCATCGGCAAAACTATGGATAGGATTTCCAGTCATTGGGAGAAGGTCATTAATAAACAAGAGGAAAAGAGTGGGTGAAAGAACTGAACCTTGGGGGACACCAACATTAGTGGAGAAGTTAGAAGACAGAGAGCCATCTACCATCACCCTCAATGAGCGATCAGAGAGGAAACTAGATAACCAATTACAAAAAACAGTTTGCAAACCATAAGATGGAAGCTTGTTTAGAAGACCTTTATGCCAAACACGATCAAAAGCCTTTGAGATGTCAAGAGCAACTGCTTGTGTTTCACCAAACTTTTCCATTGAATTTGCCATAAATGAGTAACAAAAGCCAGAATATCACCAGTGGATCGACACTGACGGAATCCATACTGGCGATCATCGATCAGACTGAAGGTTTCTAGATAGTTTAAGAGTTGGCAGTTAATTGATTTCTCCATTACTTTAGAAAGAGTAGAAGTAATTGCAATGGGACGATAATTGGATGGGAGGGATTTGTCACCCTTTTTAGGAACTGGCTGGATATGAGCAAATTTCCAGCAGAAGGAAAAACACCTTTAGAATAAGAAAGTGAAAAAAGGTGGCAAAGAATAGGAGTAAGTTCAGGAGCACAGGTTTTGAGAATAAGTGGAGAAATACCATCGGGACTTGGATCTTTCTTAGCATCAAGATTCGTCAAAATCCTTCTGACATCCTTTTGATGGAAGACCAGAGGAGGAATTGAATGGAGCGTGTTGGGAATGGTGGGAGGTGTTTTACCAAGATCATTAATACATGAGTTGGAAGAAAAATGGGATGCTAGCAGGTCAGCTTTATCCTTGGCTGAAGTGACAACAGACCATCTGGTTTGAACAGAGGTGGGAGCAGAAATGGGCAAAAGTTGCGGCCAATAGCTTTGTCAAGAGACCAGAATGCTCGGCTACCATTAGTGCAAGAAGCAAGTTTTCTACTCTTACCTGTTCAAACTCTAGTTTGGACTGATTAATCACTGTTTTACAATTGTTGCGAGCTTTGGTGTAGGCTAAAAATGAACCTGGAGAATTAGAAACAAGCCAATTACGATATGCACTATTCTTCTCTTGAACAGTCTTAGCACATTTATTGGAAAACCAAGGTTTAGATAAAGGATGAGATTTTAATGTGGAGTGTGGGATAAAGGATTCCATTCCTGCAAGAATAATTTCACTGACACGATCTGAGCAAACATTGACATCAGAAGTTTTGAAACAGTAATCCGACCAAGGAAAAGAAGAAAAGATGTCTCGCAGGTCATCCCATTTTGCATTCTTGTAATGCCAAACAACACGAGGTTGGGAATAGCCATGAGATAAAGGTTCCATTGGAGAAGAAACAATCACCAAGTTGTGATCTGAAGTGCCTAAAGGAGCTCTCACTTCGACCATGTACTTAGAAGGGTTGTTTGTGAGAAAAAGATCAAGCGTATTGGCTGTATGATTAGGATTGTCCGGTAATATTGTAGGTAAATGAACAATCTGTGCTAGGTCATTAGTAATTGGTAAAGCCTCAGCATCTCGACCAGCTGGGTCGGTGTGACTAGAAAACGGAAGCCAGCTGGAGTTGTGAACATTAAAATCACCAAGGAAAATTGCCTCACTGTTAGGAAAGTTGGACGAGAGGAAGTCAAAGAGCTCCAAGTGATTAGTGGAGCTCTGAGAATGGTAGAGACAACAGATGAATTTGACACAATGAGGTAGAGAGATTTTAAGCCAGAGACGATCAAAGAGAGGAGATTCCAAATTGCCAATATTGCACTGATAGGGAATATCAGAATGGACATATGCCCAAGTACCACCTTTGAGGCGAAAGGAATCATACAGCGAATAATTTGGGCTTCTGAGATGAGCAGTAGTTGAATCAACCGATAACTGAGATTCTGTCAGTAAAAAGTACATGGGGTTTTTCAGCCTGCAAGTGGAAATGGACATCGTTGAGATTAGAATTGAGACCACGTATATTTGTGAAATGAATTAGGAAGTGCTTGGGAGGTTTAGATCTTTTTGCAGATAAGCTTGCTCTATTAGTTTGACAATTCATGGTGTATTCAATAGTAAGAAAAAGTGGGTGGTACATGCTGTATGAAGTAATGAAATTTTTGGATATGGCGTACATATGGGAAGAATATACCCAGATCCTTGACATATCTTGGCCTTGACAATGTCCCCCGCATACACACTACTCGGTCTCCCTCAAGTCATTATCTGGCAGAGTAGAGGTAGCAAAATCATACACTAACTCAGTGGTTGTCAACTGTCAACCTTTCCTTAATAACGGCACCCGAACTCATTTATTTTATTTTGATTATATATATATAATATTATATATATATATGTTATATGATAGTTATTACAATAATATAATTATAAAAATTACATTTCATAATACAAATTATATATATACGTATATAATAATTTTATTCTTTATATAGAGGTACTAAATAAACATCAATTATAGATCACCATAAAATTAAAAAGATATTGCACACCTTTTTATAATGAAATAAACATAAATTAAATTAAAAAATAAAAATAAGTTTAAGTAACTGAAACCCAAATTACGTGGCACCCCTGTTGAAAACCACTGCACTAAATTATCCGGAATCCTCCCAAAGAGTTACCTATTTGTTCGGACCGGTGTACTAACTAGTGGCCAGCCTGCGAACACCATTTTAGAGCTGTACCTCGAAATGTAAGGAAGATTGGATCTCCCCATGATATTCATCATAACCTCAAAAGTCATCAGTCACACCTTGTATAATATGAAATGAAATCAATATGCATTATCTGATGTACGAACCTCAGCTCAAATAAAAGCCTGGATATATATGCATTCTTTCATAAAATTTTATAATATTTCTAGGCAAATATTTATACCTATATGATGTAAAATCAATATTTTTATTTGATGTATCAACCCCAGCACAAATAAAAGCATGAATATATGTATTCTTACATAAAATTTTATATTTCTAGGGAATACCGATATTGTGGAGGGTAATTTGAAGTTGATTTTAGGATTGATATGGTCATTAATCTTAAGATATCAAATTGGACGAAGTAACTTTCCTCCCAAAAAGCTAATGCTAGCATGGCTTCAAGCAGTTCTGCCAGATTTAAATATTACAAATTTTACGTCAGACTGGAAAAGTGGCATTTCTTTAAGGTATATATGTTTTTCCTACTTATTTTATTTTCAATAAATTTCACTTTTGAAAGATATTGAATACAGGTGACCCCCGCTTAACACTGATAATTCGTTCCGGAAAAACAGAGCGCTAAGTGAATCCACGCTAAGCGATCTCCGCATCCCATAAGGTAACATATGTATTTGTAAGTTGCGGTCGGTGCCATAGGATATTTCTTAATCAATAATAAACGGTAGTGAAAAAATGCACAAATGTCGGTCAAAATATTTAATATTCAAATATTTGTACGTATAAAATATTCTGCATTACATACGTATATAATTATGTGGTAACTATTTACGTATCAAAATTAAACTTAAAATTCCAATTAAAATCATGAATTTAATTGATCTAAATTTATTTTGTTTGATTTAATTTAATTGATGAATTTAATCATGAAAAATGTGTCGATTTTGGGTTGGACTTTGGCCCTCTTCTAAATAAACTAAAAGGGTATTAATTTTAAATCCCCCGCAGCGTTACCACCCAACAATAAAGTCAACCGAATCCTTCGCCGCTTTGAAACCTGGCATGTTTTTTGCTTCTTTCATTATGAAACTTCTTTTAGGCATTCTTTTCCACAAAAGTCCTGCTTCATCTATGTTATAAACTTGTTGAGAAGTATAACACATATCCCTCTTCAATAATTTTAACAAGTTCTTTTTTGAAAGTTTCGGCTGTTTGATCTGCACTTGCGGCTTCACCCTAGATTTTAAATCTATCCAACCAGCCCTTACCAGTTTTAAATGGTTCCACATTTTTTTTTTTTAGGTGAGATTTCCTCAGATCATCATATTGGCTAATCTCTCTCTCTCTCTCTCTCTCTCTCTCTCTCTCTCTCTCTCTCTCTCTCTCTTTTTATTATTATTATTTTTTATAATATTTGACAACTGAATTCTGCATTGAACTTTATCTTCAATAAAATTAGCTAAAGTCTTTTCCATTTCAATCCTAATAGCCGGCCTAGCCCTAGTTGCTTACAGTGGAACTGCTATCTTTCCCGCTGCTAAAATTAATTCTTAATTTTTTTATAATTGTTCTTACAGTTTAAACTTGCACGTCCTAAATTATGGTACACATCCGCTTGTCGTTGACGGGAATCGATTCGCTTCAAAACGTCTAATTTAATTTTAAATTCAGTCTTTTTCTTACATTTATAGTCTTCGTATTGCGCTCAGACATCGCTTTTTCATTGTTATCGGCCATTATTAACTCTTCTAAAATGTAACTGCGTTGGTTGCATTAATTATGATACAGTGTTCGAGTAAACTGTCTGTCCGTTACGCACGATGTCTAATATTGTACTGAGTGATGACTAGACTTCGGATAAATGCATATAACGCAAATATTACAAGCAATATACTTGATCATTTTTTAAAATGTTGATCTCAGAACTACGTAACAAGTCACTGTACTGCAATTAAATTAGCGTGGGAAACGTTTTAATGCTGTTTTGCTATTCATTTTCAAGCTATCGACTCCATCAAATGAAACGATTTCGTTAAATATGCCAAAAATGCAATTTTTGTAAAAGAGCGTTATAGTCAGATACGGGTTATAATATAAGAACAGCGAATCAGCGTAAAGCAAACCGCGTATAACGGGGGCCTGCTGTATATGTTTATAGTAATATGGAATTTTTAATGAGTTTTGTTTAAAAAAAAACATATTTTTATAAACAAATATAATTTGCACGGTAATTAGTATTGATGAACATAATTGAGATTATCAATTGTGGTATTTGCATAATGGAGAAAGGATTTTTGAAAATTAAATAGAAAGGTAAAGAGAATTTTTTTTTTCATAATTGAATAATCAAATATGAATTATTTGATTTTAGCAATTATTTGATTATTGAAATGATTGATTATTGAAATAATTGATTATGGAAATTTGATTATGCTTACCAGTAATTAATATAAACAGCTAATGGAATAACTGAAGAAGACAAAAAAATGTATATAAATTTTACTTAAATCATATGAAAGCTTACAACTTTTTTTTTTTTTTTTTTTTTAAATTGATTTTTAGTGCTTTACTTGATTATTGCCAACCTGGACTTTTACAGTGGAAATCTTTGGATGCAAGAAATAGGTAAGTAAACAGAATTAGAAATCTCCTGAAGCAGTGGTTCCCAAACTACTGAGATCTACTGATCCCCTCAAAAATGAAAAAAAGTTCTCGGACCCTCTATATACAGTGGAACTTCCCTATAACGAATTCGGTAAATCCTGCGAAAAAATTCGTTATGGAGAAATTTCGTTATACAGAGAATATCTTTTTTTATTAGAAATCATCTAATTAGAAAATGAAAACGAATCTACATTTATTTTGAATGTATTTTATTTCAAAAACATACTTATTTAAATTACGTTTACACAATTTTCGCCGGTAAGTATCACAAATTTAAAAAAATCTGTAAATTTCGTTTGCACAGTACAATTAAAAAATTGTCTGATTCTCAAAGAAAACCTCACATTTGTTCAGAGCATTAAAAACATTAACAGGAACATTTTCACAAAACTGTAGACCCATATGAACCATTTTAAAAGCGTTAAACATGTCTTTGCAAATTGGCTTTTCTACGGGTTGTTTTCTACATTAATTTCTTCGTGATCATGGTCGCGTCTAACACTGTTCAGCAGTATTTCCTCTTCATTTGGATGTTCTGCTGTGATCTACATAAACATAACTATCCAGTGTTATTTCATTTTCAATGTTTCCGGATGATTCTAATAATGTCCAAATTTTTTTCAGAAAGGGGCAGTTCATCTTGTTCATCCAGTTGTTCGACTTCTGTATTCAATGCAAATCCCACTTTTGAAAAACAATTTTGAATAGTGTATTCAGTGACATCGTTTGTCCAAACTTTTGCCAGTTCAGAAATGCAATCTCTAAGGTTAATTGTAACCTCCAAGTTTATATTTTTTGATAACGCATTGACAGTCTTCATTATTATTCTCTTCCGACAATGAAATTTAAAATATTTAATATCTTGGTCCATTGGCTGGAGTTCTGATGTTATGTTTGGTGGTAAAAACTTTGCACTTTTATTAAGTTTGGCAGAAATACTGGCAGGATGTGCCGGACAGTTGTCAGTTACCAACACGATTTTCCTTTTTTCTTTTGTTATACGCTTGTCTAGTTTTAATATCCATTCTTCAAAAATATCACTTATCATCCATGCTTTTTTATTAAAGGTGTAATCAACTTCCAAAGATTTTGAGCCTCTAAAACATCTTGGGTTTTTTGATATTCCGATGACTAAAAGTCTTATTTTTCACTTCCTGTCATATTTGCTCCAACTAGCATAGCGATTCTTTCTTTCTTTGCTTTGTTTTCTGCCAAAACATTTATCATCCTTAAAAGCAAGTGTTCTATTCGGTAAACATTTAAAGAATAAACCCATTTCGTCAGCATTAAAAACATCCTTACACTCATATTCTTCCACAATCTTCTTTAAGGTATTATTCCTCCAACTGTTGCAATCTTCTTTGCTTACATTAACACTTTCTCCACAAATAACCTTTTCCACAATTCTGTGGCGCTTCTTAAATTTATCTAGCCACCCAGTGCTCGCATTAAATTTGGTATGTCCAAGGAACTGTGCAAATTTCAGAGCTTATTGCTTAATTATTAGGCCCGATATTGGTATATTCTTTTCACGTATCATTTGCACCCATTTTAGAACAGCTTTATCAACATCTTCGTTTATACACAACTTAATTTGCTTCTTGTCTGCTCCTCCTTCAATTGCATTTAAAATTGACTCTCGATTTTTTAAAATAGTAGATAAGCTGCTTGCAGGTATGCCATATTTTTTCGCAACATCTTTTTTCTTAAAACCCTGGTCAATATCATAACAAACTTTGCTTTATCATTAATACTTAAACACTTTCTCTTCGACATTGTTTCTGCAATTGTAAAAATTACTCTACTGCAGCTCTTGCCGATACATACACCACAAACTTCGCTGCGCTGGCCACATAGTGAATTGTTAGTACCATCTACTCAATGATGTTCACTTGCCAATTCAACAGTATCACTTGACTTTTCCTATCAATCACTTTAAAGAAATATACGACTTTGAATTTCTTTTATTCTACTTTCATTCATATATACGCGAAAGAAAATTTATGATTAATGTATGCTGTATGTTATTTTTCGGAAAAAAAATACAAGAGCATATAGCCTATGTGATTGATGACGAACGAAAGTAAAAAAAAAAATTCATGAAAACCATCTACTGGGAGTCCAGTTAGATGAGAATGGACATATCATATAATGATTGACAGGAAGGTCACGTGGTACAGTTCAGGTGAGAAGCGAATGTCACTCAGTAGGCGTTACTAAAACTGACTATGGTAGCATTCTATGTATTGCCGCCACAGCATGCTAAAGGTTACTGCAGCGAATTTTGTTTTCCCCTGAGCCATCATCAATTTACAAATCTACCCTATTTATTGTAAAGTTTATGACCTCTTTTAAGAAAACCCACTTGGTTTAATAACTGTAACAAAAATGAAATAAAGACCTTCCTACCGGCGTCAGTGGCCACAAATATTCACTAAAAGGATGATTAATTCCAGATGCTAATGCGTAATTTTGGGGAAGGAGTAAATGCTTGAAATTTTCAAGCAGTAAATGCTTGAAAATCTTTAAAAATCTTCAAAAAATACTAATTTTTTTTAAAAATTCATTATAGAGAGACTAACACTTCTCTATGTGGGGTTAATTTTATATGTAATTTCGTTTCAAGGTGCAATGTTTCGCAAAAAAATTCATAATATAGAGAAATTTGTTAAATAGAAGTTCGTAATAGAGAAGTTCCACTGTATATATATATATATATATATATATATATATATATATATATATATATATGCTTTTCTGTGTGTACACACACACACACAGAAGCATATTTCAGAAAATTCAAAGATTTTTGTTTAAAACAACTCCACTCTATTCTTATTTTTATATAAATATATAATAATAATAACCTTATTTATCAATTTATATATATTAAATAGAATGAATAATTTGACCAGTTCCAGAGAGTCGTTTTGTAGACCCCCTGTAACTCTTATATGGACTCCCAGGGGTCCACTGACCCCGTTTGGGAACCACTGCCCTCAAGTATGCTGTTTTTATGAATAGAAAAGAGCTAGCATTAGTATGTTTTATTAGGGCTAGCTATAGGCAGGTTTGACAGGTGCACTGCACCTGGCCCCATCCTTATGATAACATCCAATTTTGACCAATTTTGCATTTGAATTTAACAGCATACAAAGAATGACAATTTTTTATTGAATCTATTTTTACAATATTAATCTTTACAATTTAATTTAAAATATTAATAGCAGTTGTTCTTCACCTCCAATTATTTCTTGAACCACCAGTGGGCACGAAGGGAGAAGTTACTCATGGCTCCAAGCAGCCTCAGATAGCCTGTATAACTTACTGGCACAGTTGTTCAGTGTTTGGATTTATGATGGTGTTTGTAAACAAGGAGACAAAGGAGGGCAGGGGTAACTTAATTAGCTTTTGGAATTGTAGTTTTCAGGCAGCTTCTTGTTACATTTCTTGCCTGGTAGTATATAGGATAAATATGCATAATTTTACAAGCATACTGTTTTTTCTTGATAAAGATGTCTGTTATTATAAATATAATTTTGAAAAAAACAAAAAACATAATTAATATCAGTTAATAATAAATAATACAGCTTTGAAACATTTCAGAAATTTCATGTTGCCATTGAGTAGGAGTTTTATTGGCGCATCAGCAACTAAGGCTATAATGCGATTGCCATTGAGTGATTTATCATAATTGTCTGACAAGCTTGTCATTAGCTCTAATAAATTAGGGTTCTTTCATTTTGAAATGTGAATATTGTAATAAAAATGTAAAAACAAGATAGAATAATGGAAATTTTTGGCTCATTATAGGGAACTTGTTTGTCTTTCAATTTTTATTATATGAAACTTGAAAGACAAATGATAAATGGAAACTATTCCTTTTTATTGGAATTAGTTTTCCATAATAACTGAACCTGTTTTAAATCAATATTGTTTGATGCTGTGTTAAGATGAACTCTGCTGGGAAGTGATTGTCAGGGGCAACAAAATTAATAGTATGATTTTTACCTTTTCATTTAGTGGGGAGGGACATCATTCGCTTTCCTTTGGTTAAAAAGCTAGAGAGCTTTGAAACAACTGTCTGGGCAGTGTTTCAGATTTGTATAGAGATTTCAGCTGATGGGATACAATTTAAAAAGATATTAACTTAGGCAGAATTATGGATAATGGTATTTGTTTCCAAGTTGAACGTAAGTGCAAGCCATAAGACTTCATTCTTGGCCCTTGGTCATCACTGGGGGCAGAAAATTTTTCTGTGATTAGAATCAAATGTCATTAAAGTGTAGAAATTTTGATTTGGTTTCAACTACTAGTTAAATCACACTTTTGTGACTCATTTTTAGAACTATAAATACTATAAATATACCATAAATATTTAGTTATTCTTTCACGAATTACATATATTTCTGTAGTCTTAACGGTGGGTAAAGTGCAGGACCCTCGAAGACGCCAGGTCTGCCTAATATAGCTGAGTAGTCAATTGTGAAAATGCAGTAATGTATTTAAGCCTGGGTAATTGCCAAATATGGTTACTGATTATATTCATAATAACTGTAATGATACTACACCAACAGTTGTGTTGTTGTCATTGCAATTATTATGAACATTCCTAACCCCAGAGGCCCATTTGAAGTATTGATTATATTCATTGTCAAAAAAATTAATAGTAAACTGGTCCCACCCCTGGTGGCAGAAGGCTGAGATGTGGTATGTTTATTGTCTCCCCCCCCCCCCTTTTTATATTGAATTAATTTTTTAATTTTTCTGGGACTTTGGTCCCAGAAAAGCTGATATTACATTTTCAGCTGATATGCACCCTCGCCTTCTTTGTTCAACTCCACCAAGTGTATAAATTATTTTGGGGTTACTGTTCCCCAGGTGAACAGTAATACCTTACACTTTGCTGGATTAAAGCATAGCTGACATTTTTCTGATAATGCCTGAAGTCTAGCTATGTCATGCTGAAGAAGCTCTGCTTGGTGGTGATCATTAACTACTCTACTAATATTTACACCATCTGCAAATTTAGACAGTCACACCCTCTATCCCTTCATCTATGTCAGGGGTGGTCAACGAGTTGATCGCGATCTACCAGTCGATCGCGGCACATTTTGAAGGAAAAAAGTAGGTTGTATCACAAATTAAGTAGGCCACTCCTGATCTATGTCATTTATGAAAATCAAAAACAACAGTGGTCCTAATACTGATCCTTGGGGAACGTGACTGCTTACATCAACCCAATCTGAGGAATAACTATTTATTACAACCCTCCGCCTCCTGCCCTGAACCATCCAGCTATCTATCTAAGAATTTTCCCTGTGATTCCAATCTGTTCCAGCTTATAAAGTAACTGCTGATGTGTGACTGAGTTAAATGCTTTGCTGAAATGCAGATGAACAGTGTTGAAATTATTCTATAAATCCAGCTCTTGAGTGACTCTGTAAAAATAACTATCCAGATTTAGTTAAACATGATTTTCCCTTTACAAAACCGCGATGAGTATCCTTTAGAATTCCGCTTCTATCTAAATGATCCTGAATTCCACCCTTGATCATTGTTTCCATGATTTTCCCTACTACTGAAGTTACACTAACCGGCTGGTTATATCCCACTTCACTCTTAGAACTGCCCTTATGTATTGGAGATACATTGGCACTTTTCTAATCCAGTGGAATCACTGGATTGGAACGCTTTAACCACTCGCTTTCTTATTAACCTAATCAATTAGCTATACTTGTGTATTTTCCTGCATTTTATTTGCATGTTTATACAGTGAATAGTAGTCAGCATAAGGAAAAGGAGCTTGATCATTTAAACTTATCTGCTCTGCAGTTGGAGAAATGTTGTGTTGTACATAATTAATATTCGCTTCTAGTACATCATTGTTAGATGGAGCAGTGGCATTGCTATTTGAAGGCACTGCAAAATCCAAGACATGATTTTTTGTTTGTCTTTTAAGCAATCTCAATAGTCTTTTTCTTTCTCGCGCATGCATTGCTACCTTCATCTTTATTTTCTTAGGTCTTGTCGCTTTCTTTCTTGCTCGATAATCTCAAGAATGCGCTGCACTTTGGCATCATCGAGATGCCGAAGCGAAACTTCTATAGAGGCACCTAATAATGGAATGCAACAAAAATGCGAGACAAAAAAATAAATTGTTGAAATATTTGTATTGTTGCAGTCATATGACAATTATTTGTATTGTTGCAACGATACTGTTCAGCAAATGGCTACAGTCAATTGGGTAATTAGGCTATTGGCTTGGATTTTGCTAACCTCTTTCAAGACAAGGGTGTTTCGATGTTTTGGCACAATCATTAGCATTAGCTGAGGCATATAATGCAAGAAAGCAAACTTACACAGCATCAGCCAAAAAAAAACAAAAAACAAACCAAATGTTTGTCTAGTTAGCCTTAAATTTATTTAAGATATCAACTTCCACAACAACAGATGGAAGTCTGTTCCAGCAATCTACTACCCGCTGGCTAAAGGCAAACTGCTGCCCATCTATTCTACAACTGTCTTACCTCAATTTGAATCAGGTTCTTAATCTGAGCAATTGTAAGTATCCCATCAGCATTGAGCCTGCTCAAACCATTCAAGGCCTTGTGCATCTGAATCAGATCACCTTGTAGATGCATAGCTTCCAGATGCTGTAACTTGCTGAATTTAAAGCCTCTATTGGTAAGTGAATCCCTTTGTTCCTCTCACCAATCTTGTTGCCCTTCTCTGTACTTGTTCTAGAAACTTTACATCCTTCCTAAAATGACACCTCCAGATCTGTACGCAGACTCAAGGTGTGACCTGACCATTGCCTTATACAAAGGTATAATCACCTCCTTGTCTCTTCTAGCAAAATTCTTTAACATTTCTTAGAAAACCAGTTGAAACATTTTGAAAGACTTTTCACGCTATTTCTCGCTATCACTAAGGGCACATTCGAACTGTTTGTCTTTGAAAAGTTGCCTTATTTGTGGACCAATGAAAACACCTGTCTTAAACTTCTCTGTACTAAGTCTTGGGAATTACTCTTGCAAGTATGTGACTGCAGAACCATTTACTTCAAAAGCCTTCACACAATTTTTCACGAGTCCCAGTTTGATGTGGAGTGGTGGAAGTAAAACTTTATTTGGATCCATCAGAGGTTCGAATGCTACTTTCTTCATTCCAGGTGTCAGTGATTTTCGTTGAGGCCAACTCCTCTTCTCGTATTGCATATCCTTGGCATGACTACCCCACTTGCAGAGAAAGCAATAATACTTAGTGTAATCCTTTTGCGGTCCTAATAAAATGGCAATTACCTTTAAATCACCACATATTTGCCACTCATACTTCTGATAGTGTACACCTAGGAGGGTGTTCTCCCTGTTTGCATATGTTTCTTTTTTGTGGACGGCATATGCAAGAGGTGTTGAAGGCAGCATATTTCCATTGTCTCTCTTCTTTGGGAACGTGTCTCATGTTCATTGCTGCCATTAGACCATTAACATCCTTACAAACAGTGAGTTCATCTTCTGTTTGATGGAATTTATCATAGTCTTTATTTTGAAATGTTGCCTCTTTCATAGACTGGTCTAGAAGATTTCACTGTTGTAGCCTTGAGGCCAAAAGCTCTGCCTTTTTCTTCGACAGTTCGAGATCCCTGTTGAGGTTATTAATCTCACCTTCTGTGATCTTATGTGGTTCAGAAGGATTAAGGTTTGGACAAAATGTTGGATCCCTTGATGTAGACGGCTGCTGTACTTCTTTGTGTATATCAAGTTGATGTTCATCAGAGTGTACAGAAAAACTGTAGGTAGTACTTCACCGTGAGGGCTGGGATGAATTGCAGATGGTATATTTGTGTATGTCACTGTCCACTTTTTCTTCATTGTCACCCCTTTTCTAATAGGAGGCACCATACAGAAGTTGGTTGGATTTTATTGGTGCATTAGCAACTAAGGCTATAATGCGCCAAAACCAGGTGATATATAAAAATTTAACCATACAGAAGTAACAGTGTGACATGATTTGTGGGTTCCCTCCATGTCACGGGCACTGTGAAATCATATATCCCTTTTGACTTGCCCACTCATTGAGTTTTGATGAATAGGTAGTGCAGCATATGTGTCGAGCCCAGTTCTTATCCTGGTTACTACTTTACATCCAAAGTACAAGAAGTAGGCCTTTTTTATGGCTTGAGTTTGTGGATTTATTGGATGATTGTTTTCTACAGTAGCATGTTCAAGAGGCAACCGGAGGGAGTAATACTTTTGATCTGATTATCGCAGTGATTATTCATGCATTAAGAATTTACAGATAAAGGATCCACTGGGTGGCAGTGATCACATTGTACTGATGTGGGATTTACTTAAAGATTTAACTACCATCAAGTGTAAAGTGAAGGGATTTGGCTTTCGTAAAGGTGATTACAGTGGTCTCAGAGATTTTTTAAATTCCTTAAAGTTGCACCAACTGATAACATTACCAACAGCAAATTCTAAATGGGAAGTATTCAAGGAATTAAATTTGGAAGCTACTAGGTTTTCATAACAACTAAGAAATACTGTTCTAGGTTTGGGCCTAAATGGATGTGAGATAAATTAGTGAGACTTGTGGCAGAGAAGAAAAATGCATGTCATGCATATAAATTATCACATGACACAGAACCCTAAGGTAGACATAAGCTAGTCTGTAATCAAGTCACAAAGGAGGTTAGGCAAGCGAAGGCAGATTATGAGAAATCTTTGGAAAAGGATATAAAGAAAAACAGCAAAGACTTCTTTACTTATATAAACTCTAAAATAAAAAACTTCCATCTGTTCTTTTGGAAGTTGATAGCTTAAATAGATTCAACGAAGTGATGGACAAACTTTTGGAACTAATGAATGGATGAAATGGGATGGTTTTTTTTTTTTTTTTGGCTGATGCTGTATAAGCTTGCTTTCTTGCATTATATGTGTCTACTAATGCTAATGTGGATTTCATATTGTATGGTATCTTTATGTACAATAAGGATTAATTATTTTGCCTCTACATTTGCACGTGAGAAGTTATTCAGGGAGGGAAAGGCAAGAAGTTCATCAAACTCTAATGGAGTTAAATGATTTGTAATAAATGAGAGCAAAGTGGAGGAGAAATTGGTGAAGTTAAACATAAGAAAGGCACCTGGATTGGATGGGATCTATCCAGTTATATTAAAGGAGGCATCAAAGGAAGTAAGTTAACCGTTAGCCATAATTATGGCAGCATCATTGGACTCGGGAGGTCTCTACAGACAGGAGATGTGCAAATGTATCTCCAATTCCCAAAGGGGGGAATCAAAGGATGACACGAGTAATTACAGACTTGTTCGTTTAACTTCTGTTTGGGAGGGGAATAATGTAGTCACTGGTTAAAAAGCATTCTAGGATCATTTAGACAAGACTACAGTAATAATTCAGATATAGCATGGGTTTGTTAAGGGAAAGTCTTGTGTGACATATTTGATTCAATACTATGACGTGGTCACAATGGAACAGAATGCAAAAAATAATTTTGATATCATGTACTTGGATTTCAGGAAAGCTTTTGATATTGTTGCACATTGAAGATTACTGTACAACTTGGACCAGTATGGAATTGAGGGCAGGTTGCTACAAAAGGTTGGTTGAGTGAGAGAGGACAGAGAGTAGTAATTAATGGACACTGCCCTTCATGGACTAATGTTATTAGTGGTGTCCCCTGTCGTTTGGTGTTGGGCCCATTGTTTTTTATATTTATCAGTGATATTGATGAAGATATATCAAACTTAATGTCGAAGTTTGCAGACGATACGGAGGTTGGCAGGGTTGTTAGTGATGAGTAATGATGGTATACTACTAGAACAGGATCTAGAAAAATTGGGCAGATGAGCTGAGAAGTGGCAACTAAACTTTATCACTGACAAATGTAAAGTACTGCATATGGGTAGAAGTAACTCCAGAAAAATGTACCAACTGTTTGGTGTTAGACTCAGGGTAGTGGAGATTGAAAGAGCCTGGGAGGTAATTGTGCAGTCAGATATGAATTTTTCTGAGGAACGCAGTAAGGCTGCCAGATCAGGTCATGGAGTATTGTCAATGATATGCAGGAATTTTGCTAGCAGTGATAAAAGGAGGTGATTATCCCCTTGTACAAGGCAATGGTCAGGCCACACCTTGAGTACTGCCTACAGGCCTGCAACTCTCATTTTAGGAAGGATGTAGAGTTGCTAGAACGAGTTTAGAGAATGGCAACAAGACTGGTGAGGGGAAGAAAGGGTTGCTCTTAGAAAAAAAAGCTTATGTTCTGCAAATTGCAGCATCTGGAGACTAGGCACCTGCGAAGTGATCAGATTGAGGTGTATATGTCCTTGAATGGATTGAGCAGGCTCAGTGTTGATGGGATTCTTCCCATCAACACTGCATAAACTGAAATTGAGGAAAGACAGTTGTTGAATAGAGGTGCCGAAATTTGCCTTTAGCCAGCGGGTAGTTGATTGCTGAAACAAACTTCCATCTGTCGTTTTGGAAGTTGATAGTTTAAATAAATTTAACGTAGAGGTGGACAAAATTTTGGAGTAATGGATGGGTGAAATGGGAGGTTTTATTTTTGGCTGATGCTGTATAAGCTTGCTTTCTTGCATTATATGCGTATACTAATGCTAATGTGGATTTCGTGCTCTCAGTTTCATCCATACCATCATTCACTCCCTTTTACCAGAATTTCTTCTTCCTTTGCTGGGTCAATCTCTTTCACCATATCTTTACATTCTTTATCTCTTTCATCATATCTTTTCATCCTTTCACCAAAATTTCAGTTTCACTCCATTACATTCATTTAGTGCCCAGCAGATTCACTCAGCTGGGCACTAAATGAAATGGATGAATGAGAATTCATCCATTTCATTTATTTTTCTTTCATTCTAAATTGCATCCTCTTGCAACAAGCTTACTAAAATTATTCAGCTTAGTTACTTTCCTGGCTGCTTGTATTTGCCCCTTTCCCCTTCATAGTTACTTAGTAGGTGTATGAATTCCCACCTCCCCACACAGGGCAGGGTACTCCTGTGGGTGCAGTCAATTTGGTTTAGTCAAGTTCAGATATCTGTCAGTGCTGGATACATCTACCCTGTCAGTTTAAAATGTTATCATCTGGGTATGGTGGGAAACATGGGCAGTTTTAGCTATTGATTATTGTTTGGCTGCAGGGGAGACTGAGGTGTCTGTCTCTGGATGGTTCTTCTTAAATATTTTCTGGGTGAAATTTGTAAAAGCTTTGTAATTACTTTCTTCCATTATGAATAGATATTGTTGTCCACTGGGGAGGGCCCCAATCTCTGCTATTAACTGTGTTCTAGGAATATTATAGATTATACATTCATAGAGAATGTGTGCCCAGTCTTCACTCTCGCCACAGGTACAGTTTTGTTCATCAGTCAGCCCTATGGAAGTTAATTTTGCCTTTAGGGAGCTGTGACCTGTCAGTATAAAAGTTGTAAAGAGTCCAGGGGTGTACCACAATTGATGGCTTTGGACTAACAATTGTCAAGTGTTACAGAAACCTTTTGGTAACGGTACCTCTGGTTTCCTGCTCCTAATTTGTTTGCCATTGCTCATGGAGCTTTGTGGCTATTCTTTTTCTTTCAGCCTTTATGTTATTGGCTGTGTCAAGGACTATGCTCAGAAATTCTGTGGGTCTGCCCTTCTCATGTAGTACAAGGCTCATTTGGCTATTTCCAAGTAAATGTAAATATAAAATGGGTAATGTTATTTCGTCTGATGAAAATCCATACAAGGTTAGGAGGACTGTCTTAATCTTTCTAGGCTAAAATGCAGTTAAGAATATGATGGACAACTAAACATGAAACTGTGGTTTTTAGTTTGTGTTGTCGAGGAGGAGAGGTGCTTAGTTTTGATTGGTAGGTTGTTAATTTACTTCACTGTATGTATAATTTTGTGTTTCTTTTTCTTTCTTTCTTTATATGTTTGAATATTTGATTGTGATTGTGAAACTTTAAAGTGGATACAACCATTTAAACTTGATAGATAGTTTGTTGACACCTTAAAGTAGAAAGATAAGTTGATTTTTTTTTTTTTTTTTACATAGTTTTTTTAATTTAGTATTTTTGCTTTGTTTTGATTTATTTTGTAATACGGATGTTGTGAATCAGAGGTTTTTGTGTGGTTTGGAAAGTGTGGGGCAAAAGGCTGTGGTTGAGTGGTGTATGAGTGTTGGTCTGATTGCTTGGGAGTATGATTGTGGGAGTTGGATTAAGTTTGTTGAAAGGAAGGATGTAGGAAAAATGGAGATCTGAGGGCTGCTGCCCCTGAGAAAAAAAAAAAGGTCAAAATGCCTGGCCATCCATTTTCTCTGATGTAGAGTTGCTTCTAGCAGGCACCTCCGCAGCCAGGTGGGCAGGAGCAGCAGTGTGTAGCACACGCTTCTTGATTAGACCAGGGTTTGAGCCCGTGACCACTAAATACGGAGGATGCGGAAAGGTCAGGGAATGACCACCGCATATCCCCGGAGCAATATGGTCTTAGTTGCTAATGCTCCTAAAAACTAAATAACAAACAATAACAATAACAGCTTGCTTCTAGTTGTAGAAGTGGCATATGGGATGTGGCTTGTTTCTACCAGTCACTCTTGGCACTAATCTTTGCTTTTGGCAAAGGTAAGTCACATAGTTTCGTGCTTAGTCGTTTATGATATGCTTAGCTGCATTTTTACTGGATATTTTCCTGGTCAGTTTTATGCTCCCAGTCCACTCCTGCATATGTTCCCATGGTCATCAGGTCTTAAACTGCCAGGTTAATGCAGTGGTTTTATTGCTTACAGTAATTAGATCTGGAAGTCCAACTAATACCAGTATGTGGGCAACAATTGTAGTTATTACAAAATCTTAATGATTTTGTAATAACCGAGAGCAAAGTGATGGAGAAATTGTTGAAGTTAAACATAAGAAAGGCACCTGGGTTGGATGTGATCTATCCAGTTATATTAAAAGAGGCAACAAAGGAACTAAGCAAACCCTTAGCCTTAATTATGAGAGTACCTTGGACTCAGGGAAGTCCCCACAGACTGGAGATGTGCAAATGTATCCCCAATTCACAAAGGGGGATCAAAGGGTGACATTAGTAATTACAGACCAGTTAGTTTAACTTCTGTTCCGGGTAAAATAATGGAGTCACTGGTTAAAGATGCATTGCAGGATCATCTAGAGAAGACTGCAATGATAATTCAGACACAGCATGGGTTTGTTAAGGGAAATTCTTGTCTGACCAATTTGATTGGATACTATGATGTGGTAACAAAGGAACTGGATGCAAAAAATAATTTTGATATCATATACTTGGATTTCAGGAAAGCTTTTGACACTTGCACATGGAAGACTACTGTACAAATTGGAGCAGTATGGTATTAAGGGGAAGTTGCTACAATGGATAAAAGGGTGGTTGAGTGGGAGAAGACAGGAGGGTGGCAATCAATGAATACTGAAGTGTAACATTGACAAATGCGAAGTACTGCATATAGGTAGAGGAATGTACCAACTGTGTGGTAGAAAATGAAAAAGGCCTGGGAGTAATTGTGCAGTCAGATGTGAAGTTTTCTGAGCAATGCAGATAGGCTGTAAGAGCAGGTCATGGAGTTTTGTCAATGATATACAGGAATTTTGCTACCAGGGAAAGGAACTGCATACAGGTCTGGAGGCCTCATTTTAGGAAGGATGTAGATTTGCTTGAGTGTATACAGACAAGGGAAACAAGATTGGTGAGGGGAATGAAGGATCCTCTTACTATGAAAGTTCTGCAAATTGCAGATAGAAGACTGCAATGATAATTCAGACACAGCATGGGTTTGTTAAGGGAAATTCTTGTCTGACCAATTTGATTGGATACTATGATGTGGTAACAAAGGAACTGGATGCAAAAAATAATTTTGATATCATATACTTGGATTTCAGGAAAGCTTTTGACACTTGCACATGGAAGACTACTGTACAAATTGGAGCAGTATGGTATTAAGGGGAAGTTGCTACAATGGATAAAAGGGTGGTTGAGTGGGAGAAGACAGGAGGGTGGCAATCAATGAATACTGAAGTGTAACATTGACAAATGCGAAGTACTGCATATAGGTAGAGGAATGTACCAACTGTGTGGTAGAAAATGAAAAAGGCCTGGGAGTAATTGTGCAGTCAGATGTGAAGTTTTCTGAGCAATGCAGATAGGCTGTAAGAGCAGGTCATGGAGTTTTGTCAATGATATACAGGAATTTTGCTACCAGGGAAAGGAACTGCATACAGGTCTGGAGGCCTCATTTTAGGAAGGATGTAGATTTGCTTGAGTGTATACAGACAAGGGAAACAAGATTGGTGAGGGGAATGAAGGATCCTCTTACTATGAAAGTTCTGCAAATTGCAGTGGCTGGAGACTAGGCACCTGCGAGGTGATCTGATTGAGGTGTATAAGGCCTTGAATGGGTTGAGCACGCTGAATTCTGATAGTATTTTTCTGCTTGTTCAGATTACCAACCTAAGGGGGCATAAATTCTAATTGAGGAAAGACAGTTGTAGAATAGATGGAAATTTGCCTTTAGCCAGTAGGTAGTTAATGCTGGAACAAACTTCTATCTGTCGTGAAAGTTGGTGACTTAAATAAATTCAAGGAGGAACTGGACAAACTTAGAGGGAATGGTTGTGTGAAT
The DNA here is from genome assembly GCF_048544385.1 of Mastigoproctus giganteus. Taxonomy (NCBI): domain Eukaryota; kingdom Metazoa; phylum Arthropoda; class Arachnida; order Uropygi; family Thelyphonidae; genus Mastigoproctus; species Mastigoproctus giganteus. The sequence goes on along the minus strand of NC_143583.1, from coordinate 162,175,806 downwards.
TTTTTTTTTTTGGCTGATGCTACATTGGCTCATACTCTTGCTTTCTTGCATCATATGCCTCTATTACTATTACTATAAGCTGACTCTCATTGAATACATTTAAACCAGGGGTTCCAAATCGTTTTTACCTGTTGACTTCTTTAAAAAATTATTTTTTTCCCATTGTCAACCCCCTCATTCCAAAAAATGCATATTTTAATTTTAGTGGCTAAATTATTTGCAGCCATTAATTGTTGTTAAACAGTAGAGCAATGCATATGTATCACGAGAAATGGCTGTTCTTTGCATTACAGTTCTGCTGCCTAGTGGTAAAATTCGCATACTAAATTGCTAAAACTGAAAATTAACTAGAGTTCACAGTTATATTTTTAAATCATATATTATTATATTCTTTATTGTTATATAATATTCCCATCAACTGCTTGGCATGTATCAGCCCCTCTTTCAAAACTAGGTCCGGGTGTGTGTGTTGGGGGGGGGGTTCAGTATCAGCCCTATTGGGAATCCTCGCATTAAACAGTTGTGAACCAACAGACTTTGCATTCACAGTGACCATAAAGCAGAATATGTATTTTCTGAACTTTCAGTAGGTGTTAATATAAAATCACTGTTCAATATTTGACTATACAGAAGTGGCTTTCACCACTCGTTCATTCACTTACTCATTTAGAGAGGTCCAGAATCAAATCACATCACAGATTGGAGAAAGTTTTTTTTTTCCCCTCCAGTGAGTTGTTTCAGGTTTCTTTGCTCACACAACATACTGATAAATCTGTACACACATCTGTACAGACATAATATACAGTGTGTAAAATGGTAGTAAATTGCGAATGCATCTGAAAACCAAAACAACAATATTTCTCCATGATTTCTCTGATATTAAACTATTTTCAAAGAAGTGATTTATTTACTATTTATTTAATCTCTAGTCAGGCGTGCTGAGTTGATGAGACTCAGACAGTATTTCGGAAATTTGTGCTCCTTTATCTTTACTGAAAATTCCAGAAATCTCTGTTTAATTATCACATAATTGAGAAAAATTCATGAATTAAGTTAAACCTAATTGTATGCATGTATTGATTGACATCTGTCACTTACAGGGTTATTGATATTGATAGAAGCTGGCTCTACTGCTGCATGATTTCCTCCAGTGGTAATGCTCTCTAGCTTCATGATATTGAAGCACCACCTGGAACCAAACTGTTGATACGTGTGCACTTCATTTTTCATGCACTGGGTGCTCCTGTAACTGACAGACTGGTGTTCAATTGCAAGCATTCATCGAAATGCACAGATTTTAAATTTTCATTTGCTCTCGGACAGGTCTAAAGAGTTTTAATTTTAAAAATTAATTAAAAATATATGCTTTTAATATAAAAAATGGAATTTTCACAGTTGTATTTAGAAAATATTGAAAATAAAGGAGGCATCAAAAAAAAAAAACAAACAAGTTTTGAATTATATTTTGCTAAATTTTCAAATGTAGGAGCGTGAAGTGTAAGTGATATCATCTGATTAGAGGAAGAACAATCCTTTTCATGTGTGGTGACATGCTAAAAGATGGGACACTGCTATGACAGCCTCTTTCAATAGTGATTCCTCATCGGGCAATAGGTAGTCTCTCTAAAATAGATGACAAAAAATACAGACAAAAATATTTTTTGTAATGTAATTTATTTGAAAGTAGTGCAGTAACAGGGCAACTCAATGTAGCGGTAAATTTTCTTCTAATACAGTGTATTAACTAGGTAGTTTAAATATGTTGGCACAATGAAAATGAATTATGCTTACAGGAGACAGAACAATGATGACTTATCTGTTCCATAGTTTTTTTAGTCAGAAATGCCAAGATGCTATCAAAACTGTGTTGACATACAGTCAACCCATAATATATGACAAACATGCAGTACAGGTAACCCTCGTATAACACGGTAGTTAGGTTCATATAAAATGTTATGTTCTGCGAAACTGTTATACGGGACTAAGAAAAAGTATAAAAATGGGTGTTACGTTCCAAAAGCTAATAAAAATATACTCTTTTTTTTTAACAAAATGTTAACAAAACTAACAAAAATACACCATTCTAGATTTTGTGTATCTTCTACTCTCTTTAAAAAATCAGTAATCTGGGTTTGTTTGCTTTTGCTTGATAAATCTTTGTGAATTTCATCGTATGGCACTAAGCATTTTTTGAAACTCCCTTTTGAACTCTGGGCTCCTTTCATTCAAGAATCTGCATTAAAAAAATAAGATTCTAATTGCTCGGCTAATTTATATCTTCCCATATGCTTTTTAGTGTAAATTTTGGAAGTTTAGAATTTTCATCTGCACTATCATCCTCTGATGCCATTTCCACCAAATCTACTTCGCCAACCTCTTTTTCTACCAGTAATTCTTGAACGTCTTCAGTAATCATATCTTTTTTTAATATTTTTAGGAGCATAGGCTACTAAAGCCATGTTACCCCGTGTATATTGTCTATAAATTGTGTGTCCTGAGGTTGATTTTCTGTTTTGCTGGATGTCAATTTGCAGGAAAAAAAAAACTATGCACCCTTGTCTGAGCCCGACTAACTCAACCATGTTGTGAAAAAGACCCATAAAAATTCCTCCCATCATGGACAGGATTCAAACTAAGGTCTTTTCCACCCGATCTGGGGGAGGAGGGCGATTCTATCAACTGTGCTACCCATGAGGGCTTCAGTAGTTATATCATCAAAACCTTTCCCTCCTACTGATGTAGCAAGCTCTACTATTGCACAGATTCCCTTTTCTGCCAGTTCAACCTTATTTCCTGAATGAAGTGACTCTGGCCATACATTTTTCCACACACATTTAATGTTGACTTATTACTTTATCAAGTGGAAATCTGCTGTATACTAATGGAAACAGTGAAAGGAGTGAAGGTGGAGTTGGCTTTCTAGTCCATAAAGATATAAAGAACAACATTTTGGAATTCAAAAGTACATCACAACACAGGATTTCTAAGAGATATAAGCTAAAGGTTATAATGATTTATGCACCAACATTGAGCCATGATGATGAAGAGGTTGAAGAAATGTACACTGAAGTTGAAAGTCTTCTAGATGAACAGAAAACTCACTACACTATCATTATGGGGGGGGGACAATGCTAAGGTTGGAAAGAGACAAACAGCACAGAAAGGGGAACTAGATGAAATTTTGGAATTGGTGAAAGAAATGAAAGAGGTGAAAGACTTGTGAAATTTGCACAATCTCAAGGAATGTCAGTAATGAACCCTTTTTTTCAAAAAAAGGGTGAACAGAAAGTGGACATGGAAGAGCCCAAATGGATTTAAAACTAGTGAAATAGACTTCATCCTCACTAACAGAGGATATATCGAGAATGATGTTACTGTCCTGAACAAGGTAAATGTTGGAGGTGATCACAGAATGGTAAGATGCACACTTATATAGATGCAAGAAAAGAAAGGAAAAAAACTGACTCGAGTAAATAATACAAAGGTCTTTGAGCTAACAGAAGAGGAGAAAAAGCTGTATGTACTGGAACTTAAGAATAAGTTTGAGCTTCTGCACAGTGCTCAGGACCAAGATATCGACGAGGAATATTACAACTTTCTGAAAGTGATAAAGCCCAAGAAACCTATAGGTAAAAAGAAATCCAAAGAAGGAAAAATGAGTCAAGAAACACTTGTCATGATGAACCGAAGATGACAAATGAAGATCAAGAAAAACACTGACAAGGAGGAGTATACTGAGTTATGCAAAGCCATTGGAAAGAGACTCAGAGAGGACATAAGAAAATTTAACACAAGAAAAGTAGAACAAGATTAAGGGAAAGCAAAAGATTTAAATCAGCAGTCACGAGCAGTAATACAGAAAGACAAATGATGCTGAAACTGAAGAATAGCGATGGTGTACAGTCAGTCCTCGTACAACATGTGTTTACATTACTTGAATTCGATCATACACGATTTATAAATAGGGGAACGATATCGTATATAACACAAAACGAATTCGCTTATGCACGATTCTCATTTGTGTTTACAAGAAATGGCAGTCGAACGCGGAATCACCTCAACTGAATGGAACATGATAGGAATGAAAAGAAGATTCTGAAAATGTATTTATGTTTTTTATATCAGTGAAGGGGAAAACACATTTCGCCATAATAACGTAAACCCACACAATTCCAGCTATCGGTATTATTGCAAATGCAATTAGATCGAGTTTACTACCAGTTTATAACAGATTCCACTAGCAGGAACGCAACTGGAAATTATTTTTATCGTTTTATGGTAGTAACCCCCAGAAATGTGCTTTAGTAAAATGTGAGCTAGTGATGTGTTCATAGTGTGTCTCTGCATTTATGGTGTTGTTTATTCAGTTGCTCCACGCGTGCAGCTTTGTTTATGTGTATCATGCGTGCCTCCTCATTTTGTAATTGTGCTTTATTCCCTAAAAATGAGTAAAATACTTAAAAAGTGTGAAAAGGAAGTGTCCTGGTGAAGACACTACAGATTCAGAGAGAAAAAGAAAAGTAATATTGATAAACAGAGGTGGACTGGGTCAAAAATTCTTACCCGGGAAATTTGTAGTGGCCTCATACTAGCGTTTATGGCCAAAATCACACTGGCCTCCGGCCCACCGGGGTTTCCCACTGTAAGGCTTATGGCCAGTCCGCCTCTGTTGATAGAGAAAAAATATGAAATTGTGAAACACTTTGAGCGAAATGAAAAACCACGTGCTATTGCATGTGCTACAGGCCTAAATGAGGCAACGCCGAGAATTACAAAGAATGGAGAGAAAATAAACAACTTTCATAGCAGGAACAACTCAAATTATAATTAAAATCCATTAGATTAAGACACAAAGAATTGGAAGAGATGGAATGGCTGTCATCTGTTTGGATAGAAAATCAAACAAAAAACAAGTTTGTTTATGATAGAAGCAAAAGCATTAGCAATATTTTATTACATAATAGTCATAATAAAATACACAAGTATTTTATTACGGCAATTTATTGTGTTTGGTAATGTTTTGGTTAAAAATGTGTGTTCAATCTTGGGTGGTCGGCTCCTAACCCTATTTTTCCCATAGGGCCTGTTGTTTCTATTTCACGATTTTGCATTGCACGAGGGTTTCTAGGAAGACAACTTACGTGCCATACGAGGACTGACTGTACTTATGAAAAGCAGAGAAAGCATAATTCAAATACCTGAAGACTACTATAAAGAGTTATACAAGGAGCGAGGGAATGATGCCAGCAGTGGGGAAGATGGATCACAAGTTAGTAACACATACAACATACCTGATATCCTTCCTGATGAGGTAGAACATGCGTTTAAGAAAATGAAGAACAAGAAGGCCCCAGGGGAAGATGAAGTTACTGTAGTTGTTAAAATTGGGAGGAAGAGACATGACACTAAAACCGGCAAGACTCTTCATGAAATCTATTAGAAAAGATGTGATGCCTAAGGAGTCGAATAATGCAATCATAGTTTTGCTGCATAAGAAAGGAGATAAATTGGAAATTATAGATCAATTAGCTTCTTATCCCACATCTACAATTTGGTCACAAGGGTCATTACTAACGGATTAGAAAGAATACTTGATGAGAATGAACTGAAAGAGCAAGCTGGCTTTAGGACAGGATTCTCAACTGTGGATCACCTTCATGTAATGTTACAGCCAATGGAGAAAGTAAATGAATATAAAACACCATTATGCCTGGCATTTGTGGATTATGAAAAAGCATTTGACTCCATACAGCATAAGGCAATGTTTCGGGCACTGGAAAGACAAGGCATAGATACCCCATATATTATGATTTTGAAGAAAATATATGAGAATGCTACCTCCTTCATTAGACTAGACAAAGACAGTAGCAAATTAAAATTGCGAAAGGAGTTCGACAAGGAGAAACAATATCTTCGAAGTTGTTTACTGCTGACCTTGAGGAAACTTTCAGAAGATTAGACTGGTCGCAGAAAGGAGTCAATGTGAACGGAGAGTACCTAAACCATTTACGATTTGCAGATGACTTTGTGGTCATAAGCCACGATCCCAAAGAATTAGAGGAAAATCTTAATCAGCTAAGCAGAGTTAGTAAGGATTTTGGATTAAAGATGAATATGGCTAAAACAAAAGTAATGATGAAAAAGTATGCCACAGAAAGGGATATAATGATTGAAGGAGCAGTAATTGAAAAGGTGGAGTCATATACTTATCTGGGACAAGTCATTAGTTGTAATAATGATAAATGGCTGGAAGTCAAGAGAAAAATAAATTTTGAATGGATAGCATTCAGGAAATATAGTCGTATACTGAGGAGCAATATCCCAATTTGTTTGAAACGTAAAATAATGAACCAATGTATACTCCCCACCATGACTTATGGAAGTGAAACGTGGGCACTCGGCAAAAGAATGGAAGAGAAGCTGAGAACTACACAGCGAAGAATGGAACAAATTATATTGGGAATCAGACTGTTAGATTAGAAGAGAAACACGTGGATTAGGCAGCAAACTCAAGTAAAGGATATTCTTATTAAAACTAAAGAACTAAAATGGTCTTGGGCAGGACACATAGCTCGAAGACATGATGACAGATGGACTAAGAAAATAACAGAATGGTACCCAAGAGGAGCTAGAAGACAACAGCGGAGATGGACAGATGAAATTCATGAGTTTGTGCGTAGTAAATGGATGGCCATTGTACAAAACAAAAGGAACTGGAAAGTTGCTGGAGAGGCCTTCATCCTGCAGTGGATTGAAAATGGCTGATGATGATGTTTTACTTCTTTCAGTGATACAGCTATGATTCTGATAGTCCACAATTGAGAAATGTTTCCATGCCTCCATTACTTCTAGATTCGGAATAAATTTTTTTCCAAAATCAATTGTAACGATCTTTTAATGGAATGAGTTTTAAAGGTGGATGTAATGCTTTGATCTAATGGCTGAATGATAGAATTGGTATTAACCTAGTACAACTGTGATGGTTGGAACAAAACTTCAACATTTTAATGATTTAAATATTTTGGATGGCCTGGTGTGCTGCTATTCAATAGTAATAAATCTTTGAAATCTATATTTTTCCACAAGTTCAATAGCACAGAACGTAACACGGGGATTTCCCAACAAAATAAAATACAGAGATTTTTCAAAATTTTTTTTTTTTGACTAGCAAGTCAACAGTGGGGATTCAAAAAGAGTGGAAATGTTGCGAAATTACATCCAACATAATAGCAGGGTTTTCCCAACACGAAAGCTCAAATACTTTGTTATGCGAGATTTACCGAAATTCTCTAACCGTGTTAGAGCGAAACTGTGTCATATAAGTACTGTGTTGTGCGAGGGTTGCCACAATTTATCAATCACGTTAGATCGAAACCGTGTTGTAGAAGTACCGTGTTATATGGAGTTGCCTGTATATGAATTTTATATGACAAAAAAAGAAAAAGAAAGAATAGATTGCCACTAAGTGTTTGTTTAGTATGTGTTATGTGCTGTATTTTTGACACATTTGTAGTTTCACACAATTTTCATACAGAACATGTATGCTACATGTGGTGTTTTGAATTCTCATATACCATTACCCCTTAGAAAGGCTTAAGATTTGCATATAGAAAGGGAGCTTATTAGAGAGCTTCAACATAATTGATATTTACTGATATACTCATCACAGCATTGGTGAACATTCAACATTGGCCATTCTGTAGCCCTTTCCACAATGCTCTTCAAAAGTTTTATCTCCCCAAAGGGGAGGGGGAAATCATTCCAGTTAAATAAAGCAAAGAAGTAAATTTATGGCAAAAAACCTCATGCTACTAGAGCTATAAAACATTGTACAATTAGGGCATTAGGCGAAACCCTGCTTTTACAATGAGCATTCTAGGTTGTTACTTTCCGACTACCATGAGAACCCTGTCGCTCATTTTGCCTCTGTGGAAATGGAAGATTTCATTTGTTAAGAGTTCATTGAGTGTTGTGAGCACTCACAATGCAGGGCTGCCATAAATGAATAATGGTGGTGGAAACACCTTTACAGAAGTGGTACTAGCTGATTGCATTTACAAATTGAAATTAACTATTCTGTTCCCATGGCTGCAGAATGATTGACTGATCTCTTCTTATGGTGGTTGGACAGTAAACTTCCAGACAGCTTTCCAAAACATCAAGGTGGCCATTACTGATTATTTGAGTGCGTTTCTGTGTTTCAACATTAATCTGGCTAATCATGGTATCTGAACATAAGAACCAGTGAGAACTGATGTATAACTGTTTACACCTCACATAAACTATTAAAAAAAATCAGTTTAATTATGTATCTGTTGTCAAATATTGGCTGGAATTCGGGTTTGTTAATATTTTCCAATTAAAGTTAGGGAAAATATCCCCTCCCCACCATGAAGTATTTTGGATTGGGGTGAAAGCGTCTGGAGATATAAACCCTCCTTCTATAATGGGGGGATTTATTATTAATAGTGGCAAATGATGTGAGAAAGCAAGCTTATACAGCACCAGCCAAAAAAATAGAACTTCCCATTTCACCTATCTATTCCCTCCAATAGTTTGTCCATTTCTTACTTGAATTTATTTGAGCTATTCACTTCCACAACAACAACAAAACAACAGATGGAAGCTTGTTCTAACAAGCAACCACCTGCTGTCTAAAGGCAAACTTTCGCAACCATCATTCCTCAATTTGAGTTTTTGCCCCCTTATGTGTATAGTCTGATCAAGAGGAAGAATCCCATTAGCATAGAGCCTGCTCAATCCATTCAAATCCTTAAACACATCAGTCAGATCACCTTGCAGGTGCGTAGTTTCCAGACACTATGATTTGCAAAACTGAAAAACAAAGGGGAAACCTTTGTTTTCTCTCATGAGTACTGAACAGTAGTCATGATGTTACCTGACCATTTTGCTTTATGCAATAGGATAATCAACTCCTATCCCTGCTAGCAAAATTCCTGTATATCATTGACAAAATCCCGTGAGCTGTCCTGCCAGCATTGCTCAGAGAACTTCATATCTGACTGCACAAATACTTTGCAGTTCTTCATTTTCCACTACTCTGAGTCTTGTGCCACACAGTCGGTATGTTAGTGTGGGGTTACTTCTACTCATATGAAGTACTTTGCATTTGTCAAGGTTAAACTTCAATAGCCATTTCTTTGCCCATCTGCCTAATTTATTCCAGATCCTGTTGAAGTAGCATACTGTCATTACGATGCTCCATAGCCGAGTGGTCAAGTGCAGTAGCACATGCTTTTTGAGTATACCAGGGCTCAAACCCTTACTGCTAAAATATGGTTGATCTGCCAAACCACAGTGGACCAACTTGGCAAGTTATGGTTCATTTCTCTCAACATGAATCATTGAGGAGGCTTTCATCCTGCAGTGGATTGATATTGGCCGCAGTTTACCTTTTACCTTACCATCATTACTCTCATTAACAACCTTGCCAATCTTTGTATCATCTGCAAACTTGGACATTAAGCCTGATAGTGGCATTAGCATTAGTTGAAGCATATGGTGCAAGAAAGCAAACTTATAGAGCATCAGTGAAAAAAAAAAAAAAAACCCTTTCCATTTCACTTCACCCATCTGGTCACTCCAAATGTTTGTCTAGTTCAGCCTTAAATTTATTTAAGCTATCAACTTCCACAACAACAGATGGAAGTCTGTTCCAGCAATCAACTACCTGCTGGCTAAAGGCAAACTTATGCACATCTATTCTACAACTGTCTTTCCTCAGTTTGAATCTATGACCCCTCAGGGTCTTAATCTGAGCAATTGTAAGTATCCCATCAGCATTGAGCCTGCTCAAACCATTCAAGGACTTGTACACCTCAATCAGATCACCTTGTAGATGCCTAGCTTACAGATGCTGCAACTTTCAGAATTTAAAGCCTCTTTTGGTAAGAGAACCCCTTTGTTCCTCTCACCAATCTTATTGCTCTTCTCTGTACTCGTTCTAGCAACTCTACATCCTTCCTAAAATGACACCTCGAGATCTGTACGCAGACTCAAGGTGTGACCTGACCATTGCCTTAAAGAAAGGTATAATCACCTCCTTGTCTCTTCTAGCAAAATTCCTATATATCATTGACAAAACTTCATGACCTTCTCTAGCAGTACATCTGCACTGCTCAATTAACTTCATATCCGAATGTACGATTACCCCAGGCCTCTTTCATTCTCCACCTCCCTGAGTGTAGTACCACACAGTTGGTACGTTTCTCTTGGGTTACTGCTACCCATATGCAGTACTTTGCATTTGTCACTATTAAACTTCAGTTGCCAATTCTCAGCCCATCTGACTAACTTTTATAGAACCTGTTGCAGTAGCATACTGTCTTTACTATCATTAAAAACTCTGCCAACCTTTGTATCATCTGCAAATTTGGACATTAAGTGAATATACCTTCATTGATAAATACACAAACAACAATGGGCCCAGAACCGAACCAACTGTGGGGGACACCACTAATAACATTGGTCCCCGTAGAGCAGTGTCCATTTATTACCACTCTCTGCTGCCTCCCACTCAACCATTCCTTTATCCTTGCAGCAACTTGATCTTAATGCCAAACCACTCCAATTTGTACAGTCTTCCATTTGGAACAGTATCAAAAGCTTTCCTGAAATCCAAGTATATGATATCAAAATTATTTTTTGCATCCAGTTCCTTTGTGACCACATCATAGTAACCAATCAAATTGGTCAGACAAGACTTCCCCTTAAGAAACCCATGCTGTGTCTGAAATCTTACTACAGTCTTGTCTAGGTAATCCTGCATCACTTCTTTAACCAGCAACTCCATTATTTTCCCTGGAACAGAAGTTAAACTAACAGGTCTATAATTATTTGCATCACCCTTTGAATCCCTTTGTGAATTGGGGATACATTTGCTCATCTCCAGTGCATGGGGACCTCTCCTGAATTTAAGGATGCTCTCATAATTATTGCTAAGGGTTTGCTTACTTCCCTTGCTGCCTCCTTCAATATAACCGGATAGATTCCATCAACCCCAGGGTGCTATTTTTATGTTTAGCTTGAAGTTCTCCTCCACTTTGCTCTCTGTTATTACAAAATCATTTAGCCCCATGTTAGAGTTTAGTAAACTTCTGTCTTCCCGTTCCTTACATAATTGCTTACATGTGAATGTAGATGCAAAATACCCATTCAGTTTGTCAGCTATCTGAGCAGGATCATCAACAGTTTAACCATCGATATAAAGGGACTAAACTGATTCATCCCCTCTCATTCTAGAGTTTACATAAATAAAGAAGTCTTTGTTGTTTTTTGCATCCTTTGCCAAAGATTTCTCGTAATCAGCCTTCACTTGCCTAACTTCCTTTGTGACTTGATTACAGACTAGCTTATATCTGCCATAGACTTCTTTGTCACCTGATAATAGATATGCATCCCATGCATTTTTCTTCTCTGCCATGAGCTTCATTAGGTCATCTAACATCCATTTAGGTCTAAATCTTGAATAGTATTTCTTACTTGGCATGAAAAGCCTAGTAGCTTTTAAGATTAATTCCTTGAATGCTTATCATTTAGAATTCACTGTTTTTTAACATCAGTTGATCCACTGGCTATGGAGGCACCCTATACAGTGGATCAGTTGATCCACTGTATAGGGCGCCTCCGTAGCCAGGTGGCCAGGAGCAGCAGTGTGTAGCACACGCTTCTTGATTAGACCGGGGTTCGAGCCCGTGACTACCAAATACGGAGGATGCGGAAAGGTCAGGGAATGACCACTACATATCCTCGGAGCAATATGGCCTTAGTTGCTAATGCTCCAAAAATCAAATAACAACAACCACCACTGTATATAATTTACAAACTCTCTGGGGGGGCCACTGTAGTCACCTTTACAAAAACAAAAATCTTTTCCCTTTACTCTCGATGGTAGTTACATCTTTAAGTAAATCCCACATTAGTAGAATGTGATCACTGTCATTTAGTGGTTGCTTTATCTGCGAATTCCTAATGCACAAATAATCACTGCTGATAATCAGATCAAGAGTATTACTCCCTCTGGTGTTCCCTCGAACATGTTGCTGTAGAAAACAATCCTCCAATAAATCCACAAAAGTCTTGATAGTGTGTGAGTGACCAACCCACAAGTTCCAGTCAATATCTTGAAAGTTAAAATCACCCGTTACAAGACATTCTGATTTACTGACCCACTCTATTTCTCTGCACAATTGTTCGTTGTACTCCTCAGAGTCATTAGGCCTATAACAACACTTCTACTCCCAGTTTCCTTTTTTCAGTGTTTATGTCACACCAAACTGACTCAACATTGCATTCTCCACCCATGTCAACTGGATGCACTTCCTTAGATTTTGTGTTTCTTAACTAAGAGCATAACCACTCCTCCCTACTCTGTCTATCCTTTCTGTATACATTGTACTCCCCAAATTCCAATTCTGCACTGCTTATATCTGTGTGATACAATGTCTCTAATATTCCAACAATATCTGCCTTTAATGTCTTGATCAGCACTTGAAATTCATCAAATTTATTTACTATATTTCTAGCATTGGTGTACATCTAAGTATACATGCATCTGTTCTTACTCTTAGTTTTCCTAACACAGCCCATTTATTTACTTGTTCCATGATGACTCCCAGCAGCTCGTGAAGTACCAAGCAACTTCTCTCTAGGATGCTGCTCATTACAGTAGAAACAGTGCAAGAATCTTGTTTGCCTCTGCCTGTGGGCTACTGTTAATCTTTTTTTCTGTGGATCCTCCCAAGCTAGCAGTTTTTTGACCCACCTAACACTGCCTCGATAGCATCAGAAAATATTCTTACACCGTTTCTATTTAAGTGTATCCCATCCCTGTAGAAGCAGTCTCTCCTGTTAGCAAGTGCAGACCACTCTGAAAAAATTTCTACCCCATGAGCCTTGTACCGTCTCTCCAGAGCTGAATTGATTGATAAGGCTCTCAACGTATATTCCCTCCTATCATGTCTGGGCAGAATTGCAGACAATTTCAAATTTAATCATAACTCATGACTATTTTTCAGCATTGACCTGTATGTGTTAAGTAAATCTGCAGATCTCTTAGTCTTAAGGTCATTAGACCTTAAGACTAAGTAAAAGATGATTTCTGCTCTACAATGTCATCTTTTGCCCCTGGCAGACATCCTCTGTCCTGTTCCACCTATCCTTTTTGCATAATATATTCTCCATCTCCCTGACAATGTAGGTGTAAATGTAGGCGGAAAATATTTATTCAGTTTGTCAGCTATATGAGCTGGATCAGCAGCAGTTGAACCATGAATATTAATTGGACCAATGTGATACATCTCCTTCTTTCCTTCTAGTGTTTACTTAAGTATTGAATTCTTTGATGTTGGCACACCATACTCTTAGTTGCTTTTTTTGCCAATAAATAGATATCCAACCCACCTAGACTTTGCTGTATTGCTTTGCATTTTTTGCCGAAGATTTCTCATGATTTTCCTTGACTTCTGTATATGCCTTTGTAACCTGACTGCAGACTAGTTTATATCTGCTATAGGCTTCTGTATCACTTGATAATTTATATGCATCCCATGCATATTTCTTAGCATTAGCAAAGGCGCATGATGCAAGAAAGCAAGCTTATGTAGCATCAGCCAAAAAAAAAAACCTTATTTCACCCATCCACCCGCTCCAAATGTTTGTTAAGTTCTACCTTGAATCTATTTAAGCTATCAACTTCTACAACAACAGATGGAAGTTTGTTCCAGCAATCAACCACCCACTGGCTAAAGTCAAGCTTCCGCACATCTATCCTACAACCGTCTTTCCTTAATTTGAATTTATGTCCTCTCAGGTGATTATTCTGAGCAAGAGGAGGAATTCTATCTGCATTGAGCATGCTCAAACCATTCAAGGTTTTATACACCTCAACCAGATCACCTCGCAGGTGCCTAGTCTCTAGACACTAATCTGTAGAACCTAAGCATTTCTTCGTAAGAGCAACCCTTTGTTCCATTCACTATTCTTGTTGCCCTTCTCTGTACTCGTTCCAACAACTCTACATCCTTCTTAAAATGAGGCCTCCAGACCTGTATACAGTGCTCAAGGTGTGGCCTGACCATTGCCTTATACAAGGGGATAATCACCTACTTATCCCTGCTAGAAAAATTCCTATATATCATTGACAAGTCACCATGAGCTACTCTTGCAGACTGCCTGCACTGCTCAGAAAACTTCATATCTTCCTGCACAATTGCCCCCAGGTCCTTTTCATTCTCTACCACTCTCAGTGTGGTACCACAGAGTTGATACGTTACTCTGGGATTACTTTTCCCATATGTAGTACTTTACATTTGTCAATGTTCTCTAATTACTGGCCAACACTATTTCTCTACACAATTGCTCATTATACTCATCAGATTCATTAGGTCTATAACACACACGTAGTCTCATTTTTCCTTTCCCAGTGCTTATATCACACCAAACAGACTCAACATTTCATTGTCTACCCACATCAGATGGATGCACTTCCTTAGATTTTATGTGTTTCTTAACTAACAACATAACCCCTCCTCCCTTCCTGTCCTGTCTATCCTTTCTGTACACATTGTACTCACCAAATTCCAGTTCTGCACTGCTTATGTCTGTGTGACACCAAGTCTCTGATATCCCAACAATATCTGCCTTTGAAGTCTTTACTAGCACTTTAAGCTCATCGAATTTATTAACTATACTCCTAGCATTGGTGTACATGCAAGTATACATGCACCTGTTTCTACTTTTAGTTACCCTTACACAGCCCATGTATTTACTTGTTCCATTCTGACTCCCAGCAGTCCTGGAAATTCCCATTGCCTTGCTTTTCAGGCTGCTGCTCAATTTCATTTCAATAGAAGTAGTGCATGAATCACTTTTACCTTTGCCAGCGGCTACTGTTAATCTATTAGTCCTTTTATCCCTCCAAGCTAGCAGTTTTCCGACCCACCTAACTCTGCCTCGATAGCATCAACAAATATTCTTGCACCCTTTCTATTTAAGTGTATCCCATCCCTGTAGAAGCAGTCTCTCCTGTTAACAAGAACAGACCAGGCTGAAAAAAATTCTACCCCTTGAGCCTTGCAGAATCTCTCCAGGGCAGAATTGCAGACACTTTCAAATTCAACCCGAACTCACGGATTTTCTTTTTCAGTATTGTTTTGTACTTGTTAATTAATTCTGCCAGTCTCCTACTCTTAATATCATTAGTGCCAACATGTACAACAATATCATTGGCGCCTCCGTAGCCAGGTGGGCAGGAGTGGCAGTACGTAGCACACGCTTCTCGATTAGACCGGGGTTCGAGCCCGTGACCACCAAATACGGAGGATGCAGAAAGGTCAGGGAATGACCACCACATATCCTCGGAGCAATATTGCCTTAGTTGCTAATGCTCCTAAAAACCAAAAATAAAAATTACAACAATATCACCCTTTGTGCTCTTAAAGGATGATATCTGCCCTACAACGTCATCAACAATATCACCCTTTGTGCTCTTAAAGGATGATATCTGCCCTACAACGTCATCAACCTTTGCCCCCTAGCAGACATACCCTGGTCCTGTTCCATCTATCCTTTTTGCACAATGTGCCCCGTTTCCCTGATAGTAGAGTCACCTACAACAACTAGTTCCTTTGGGACCATCGCATTCTGCCTTGGGGGTTGCCGCTGTGTTGCGTTATGTTCATTTGTGTCTGCCATTTGTGCCATTAGTTCTGACATCCATTTAGGTCTAAGCCTTTAATGGCATTTCTTAGTTGCTATGAAAAGCACATTAGCTGCTATAATGATTTCCTCGAATGCTTTCCATTTATAATTTATTGTTGGTAACATCATTAATTGGTTCCATTGTATAGAATTTATAAACTATTTGAGACCACTGTAATCTCTGTCTCTTACAAAAGTAAAAACCCTTCCCTTTACCCTTGATGTTAGTTACATCTTTAAGTAAATTCCCCATCAATACACTATGATCACTGCTACCTAGTGGTTCTTTTATCTGCAGAATCTTAATGCATGTTTGTTTGTTATTTGGTTTTTAGGAGCGTTAGCAACTAAGGCCATATTGCTCCGGGAATTTGCGGTGGTCATTCCCTGACCTTTCTGCATCCTCCGTATTTGGTGGTGACCGGCTCGAACCCCGGTCTAATCAAGAACGTGTGCTACGCTCTGCTGCTCCTTCCCACCTGGCTACGGAGGCACCTCTTAATGCATGAAGAATCACTTCTGATAATGTGATCAATAGTATTGCTTCCTCCTGTTGCCTCCCTAATGTAGTGCTTTAGGAAACAGTCATCCAGTAATCCCACAAAAGTCTTGCAGTGTGTGTGTGACCAATCCACAAGTTCAAGTGAGTATCTCGAAAGTTAAAATTTTTTTGAATATATTGTCGGACCTCTCTTTAACAAACTTCCATATAGTGATTTTTTTTCCTATGTAGCGAACTTTTTTGATTTCATTACATTGAAAATAGTTTCTGTATGACGAAATAAATTTCCTTATAACTAACTGATTTCGAGAGACCCGGATGAGCATTGTTTGCACCTGTGGCCTTCAGGCAATACAGATGATGCTGTAGAAAGCACAAAAATAGAACTAAAAGGATTAATAATTAAGAGCTAAAACATTTTAAAATTTAGTGGTTCTCGTAAAACCCTGCAGGAGAAACTGGCCAGCCACGGTTGAGAGATGGAAAAAGATGGAATGTTTTGGGAGAGATGTTTTACCAGCAGTGGGTTAGCAATGGCAAAAAAGAAGTAAAAACCTATTCACTACTGTACCAAGAAGTCGTGCTGGTCAACTGTTATTTATGCATCCACAGCCATTGTCAAAGATTAAGGCATATTCCCAACGCGGACATTGGGTCTGATTAACCTGTTTTCTACTGTAAGCACCCTATTAGAGAATTAGGAGAGATTGATTTTCCTTTATCCCGGAAATTCATCTGGTGTTTCGAAGAAATGAGTTACCCACGCTTTCAATAAATTTCACCGGAGCAATATGGCCTTAGTTGCTAATGCTTCTAAAAACCAAATAACAAACAAACAATAAATTTCACCTGTCTCTGTTTACATGGCAGGTACAAGTTGTCCCTTAATCAGTTTTGTTTTAGCTGCTGTGCAAGTAACCTTTCAATGTCCGAGAGGAAATCCTTGAGTATAGTGTGAAAAAGTGGAAGTGCTTAATAGTGTAGATCAGGGCATTGAAAAAAAAAAAAACAGGAAATTGCTTTAAAATTTGGTATTCCTGCCAGTAGTGTGTTACCCATTCTGAAAGACTGTTTCAATTTTCAAACTGTTTGAGGAAACGGGACACAGTCAGAAGTGTGCGAAATTATGCTTGATGAAGATGTAGATGAAGCCGATTTTAAGTGGGTGAAGTTATTTGGGACCAAAACATGCCAATATCAGGGCCATTAATAAAGGAAAATGCTACGGAGTATGCATCTTTTCTAGGGCATAAAACATTCCAAGCTAGTACTGGTTGATTGGACAAATTTAAAGAGTGCCACAGCTTATCCGAAAAAGTTATTTATAACGAAAGTGGTGTCATAATCGTAGAAGACTATACCCATTGGAAAAAACAGTTTAAAAAAAAGTAATAAAATTAAAGACTGGTTTTTAAATTTTGATAGAAATATAATGAAAGAACACAGAAAAATCACGTTGATTGTCGACAACTGCCCTGCCCTCCTTTACTCTATAATTTTGAAACTTACAGGTGTGAAGCTTGTTTTATTCCCTCTGAATATATGAACTGCAACCAATGGGCCAAAGCCTTATCAAGAATTACAAAATGCACTACTGAAGGCACATACTGAACAAAATTATACTGAGAATAGAAACCAATCAACCTATAGATTTGCAGGTGTGCATATCAGAGTTGGCAAAATTGTGGAGTAAAGATGTGACAGAAACAACGATTAAGAATCGTTTTGCAAAAGTAGGTTTTGTGAAATGCTAGTTAACAGCCATGAGAGCGTTGAACTACTACAAGACATTGAGGAATCTTGGGAATAACTCCAAGAGAGAGAGGTTTGATCAGAGGAGAAATTGTTCTTGACGAATTTTTAGGAGTTGATAATGATGTGATAATGAGGGGCTTAGAGGGGAACAGGTATCCTGTGTGTTATCAGACACTCAGCCTAAAACACTGATGGATCCAATATCTCTCTATTACAGAAGATTTAGGAAAAGTCCGGTTGGCCTGCCTCCCTAAAATCCACTCATGCACACCTTCTCGATGGTAAGCCCTGTTACGTCACTTAGGTGGCAACGAACGTGTAGAGTGGTTCTCTTCAAGACGCCTGGTCAGCGTAAAGAGGAAAAGACCAAACCATCCAGCAATGAGAGCAAAACAATACAAATGGCCCTCAGTCCCCAACAGCTTTCACTCTTCCTCTTACGGCAGCGAGAGGATCAGAGTGGAAGCAGAGGGTGCTAAGAATCTCTGGGTACGACCAGGCTGCCATGCACGGAAATTGAACTTGGCCTGTTATAACGTACGATCACTCATCGGTGAAGACAGGATATTAGAGCCGGAAAAGGAATTAGAAAATGTGAATTGGAATATCATCGGTTTGGCTGAAACAAGAAGAAGAAATGAATCACTTATAAGTTTATCAAGTGGAAATCTGCTGTACACCAATGGAAACAGTGAAAGGAGTGAAGGTGGAGTTGGGTTTCTGGTCCATAAAGATTTTAAAAACAACATTTTGGAATTCAAAAGTACATCACCAAGGGTGTCAAGACTAATATTCAAGATTTCTAAGAGGTACAAGCTAAAGATTATAATGATTTATGCACCAACATCGAGCCATGATGATGAAGAGGTTGAAGAAATGTACCCTGAAATTGAGAGTCTTCTAGATGAGCAGAAAACCCACTACACTATTATTATGGGGGACTTCAATGCTAAGGTTGGAAAAAGGCAAAGCAGCGCAGAAAGAGGAACTATAGGAAATTTTGGAATTGGTGAAAGAAATAAAAGAGGTGAAAGACTTGTGGAATTTGCAGAATCTCAAGGACTGTCAGTAATGAACACTTTTTTCAAGAAAAGGGTGAACAGAAAGTGGACATGGAAGAGTCCAAATGGATTAACAACTAGTTAATCCATTTGGATTAACCCCTTTGGATTAATCCATTTGGATCCAACTAATGAATCGACTTCATCCTCACTAACAGAAGATATATTGTGAATGATGTTACCGTCCTGAATAAGGTAAATGTTGGAAGTGATCACAGAATGGTAAGATGTACACTTGATATAGATGTAGGAAAGGAAAGGAAAAAACTGACTCGAGTAAATAATACAAAGGTCTTTGAAATAACAGAGGAGGAGAAAAAGCAGAATGTACAGGAACTTAAGAACAAGTTTGAGCTTCTGCAGACTGCTGAGGACCAAGGTATCGACGAGGAATATTACAACTTTCTGAAAGTGATAAAGCCCAAGAAACCTATAGGGAAACAGAAATCCAAAGAAGAAAAAATTAGTCAAGAAACACTTGTCATGATGAACCAAAGACGACAAATGAAGAGCAAGAAAAACACTGACAGGGAGAAAATTGAGTATACTGAGTTATGCAAAGCCATTAGAAAGAGACTCAGAGAGGACATAAGAAGATTTAACACAAGAAAAGTAGAACAAGCATTAAGGGAAAACAAAGGATTTAAATCAGCAGCCATGAGCAGTAATACAGAAAGACAAATGATACTGAAACTGAAGAATAGTGATGGTGTAGTTATAAACAGCAGAGAAGGCATAATTCAAATAGCAGAAGACTACTATGGAGAATTATACAAGGAGCGAGGGAATGATACCAGCAGTGGGGAACATGGATTGCAAAGTAGCAACACATACGGCATACCCGATATTCTTCCTGATGAGGTAGAACATGCATTGAAGAAAATGAAGAATCGGAAAGCCCCGGGGGAAGATGAAGTTACTGTAGAGTTGTTAAAATTGGGAGGAAGAGACATAACACAAAAACTGGCAAGGCTCTTCACAAAGTGCATTAGAAAAGGTGTGATGCCTAAGCAGTGGAATAATGCAATCATAGTTTTGCTGCATAAGAAAGGAGATAAATCAGAAATTGGAAATTATAGACCAATTAGCTTGTTATCCCATATCTACAAGTTGTTCACATGGGTCATTACTAACAGATTAGAAAGAATACTTGATGAGAATCAACCGAAAGAGCAAGCTGGCTTTAGGACAGGATTCTCAACTATGGATAACCTTCACGTAATATCACAACTAATGGAGAAAGCAAATGAATATAAAACACCATAATGCCTGGCATTTGTGGATTATGAAAAGGCATTTGACTCCATACAGCATAAGGCAATGTTTCGGGCACTGGAAAGACAAGGCATAGATACTCCATATATTATGATTTTGAAGAAAATAAATGAGAGTGCTACATCCTTTATTAGACTAGACAAAGACAGTAGCAAATTTAAAATCGAGAAAGGAGTTCGACAAGGAGACACAATATCTCCGAAGCTGTTTACTGCTGCCCTCGAGGAAGCTTTCAGAAGATTAGACTGGTCGCAGAAAGGAGTCAATGTGAACGGGGAGTACCTGAACCATTTACGATTTGCAGATGACTTTGTGGTCATAAGCCACGATCCCAAAGAATTAGAGGAAAATCTTAATCAGTTATGCACAGTTAGTAAGGATTTTGGACTAAAGATGAATATGGCTAAAACAAAAGTAATGATGAACAAGTATGCCACGGAAAGGGAAATAATGATTGAAGGAGCAGTAATTGAAAAGGTGGAGTCATATACTTATCTGGGACAAGTTATTAGCTGTAATAATGATAAATGGCTGGAAGTCAAGAGAAGAATAAATTTTGGATGGATAACATTCAGGAAATATAGTCGCATACTGAAGAGCAATATCTCAGTTTGTCTGAAACGTAAAATAATGAACCAATGTATACTCCCCAACATGACTTATGGAAGTGAAACTTGGGCACTCACCAAAAGAATGGAAGAGAAGCTGAGAACTACACAGCGAAGAATGGAACGAATTATATTGGGAATCAGACTGTTAGATAAGAAGAGAAACATATGGATTAGGCAGCAAACTCAAGTAAAGGACATTCTTATCAAAACTAAAGAACTAAAATGGTCTTGGGCAGGACACATAGCTCGAAGACATGATGACAGATGGACTAAAAAAATAACAGAATGGTACCCAAGGGGAGCTAGAAGAAAACCTGGAAGACAAAGGTGGAGATGGATAGATGAAATTCATGAGTCTTTGAGTAGTAAATGGATGGCCAGTGCTCAAAACAGAAGGAACTGGAAAGTTGCTGGAGAGCCCTTCATCCTGCAGTGGATTGAAAATGGCTGATGATGATGATGATGATGAATGATGTGATAGTAGCTGAATATCCGAGTGACCCCCATCATTTGGGAGCGTATTTAAAGAACTAGTGACAATATCGATGATGAATTGGATGAAAATGAGAGTAACAAAGAGAATGAGCAATTTCTCTCAGCAATTTCTCAGCAAATTGCAATTTCCAGCAATTTCTCTCAGTTCCTCTTATTTTAGTAATTTTCTTTTAGCCATTCCTTTATAGATTTTTTTTTTTTTTTTACAACACACTTGTACAAACTTGCGGAAAAACACAACACAATATGATGGATAATACAGCACACTAACGAACTTGTTTACGCAAAATCTCTAACAATACTGACAAACTTATTGTCATGTTTCAGACTTTCAGACTAATTTTACTGCAATTAGTTTTATTACAGTACTCGCCGCGTGTGTAATAAACTAATCAAAAACGACCGTCATATGTATGCCGTAATAGCGTCACACGTATGTGGCTGACACGGCTTCTCAAAAAATAAAGGAACCTACTGGGCCACGTCGACCACATATATGCAACATAAAAAAAATACTTTTTTTTTTTTTTTTTTTTTTTGATATTTTAAGCAAAAAAACGACAACACCGACATTACAATATTTATTTTAGAATTACTAATCAAATTATTTGCCAAATATTTTTTGACCCTGGGGAATTTTTTAGCTAGGCAGTCAATGTGTTAAAGGTAGGATGAGGTGGTTAGCCATTGGGTAAACTATGTGTTAAAGTAACCACCGGTGATCCGTAAAGCTCACTAATCTGGCACCACCCCACAGGTCCCAATGCTGCCAGATTAGTGATGTGTAGTATATTGTGCACATGATGTAAATAGTTATTTCTTAAGGCGCCTCCGTAGCCAGGTGGGAAGGAGCAGCAGTGCGTAGCACACGCTTCTTGATTAGACCGGGGCTCGAGCCCGTCACCACCAAATTTCCGAGGATGCGGAAAGGTCAGGGAATGACCACCGCATATCCCGGAGCAATATGGCCTTAGTTGCTAATGCTCCTAAAAACCAAATAACAAACAACATAACAAACAACAGTTATTTCTTAATATGTGTATATTAATGATTTAATTGTTTTAAGACGTTAAAATATTTATTCATTCCCGCTTATTTCTGATTTATTTTCCATCTTTTACTATATTTCTGAATTTCTCTCAGCAATTTCTCAGCAAATTGCAATATGACCTTTTCAACAATTTCATTGTTGAAAAGGTCATATTTCTTTATAACGAAATTTCTGTTTAACGAATTTTTTCAAGCGAATGATCAATTTCGTTATATAGAGGTCTGACTGTAATTAAGTTTTCCTTCATCATGCTTTTGAAAAAACTTATTTTCTTGGTTTATTTTAAATAATAATTGGAAGTGTGCATCAAAGAAGTGATAACAGTTTATATTTTTATACATTTTGTATGTTACGATCACTTGAATTAGATATTTTTGTTATTCTTTTTTACCACAATATTTTAGTGTGGAAAACTGCCGCAAAGCCATGCATATTGCTAAAGACATGTTTTCAATACCAATGATTATTACACCTGAAGATCTTGCTAGCCATAATATGGATGAGTTGTCTTGCATGACTTATATGTCATATTTTATGAAAGAAGATAGTCCAGGATACAAGGCAACATTGCAGTGGGTATCCAGGCGACTTCAGCACCTTGATATTCACAATTTCACGGTTAGTAACTATAAATGTTTGTAATGTGAATAAAAGTTGTATAAGTGGATTAAGTAGTTAACATTTTTATCACTTTTATCTTAATATATATTCTAAGACTTCTTCCATGTGTACTCCTGGAAAAGGGAAATCTGTCAGAGCCATAGCAATAAAGCCATGTTAAATACAGGGTGTCCACAAACCTCCTTTAGAATTAAATGTTATTGTGTGAATAGGATATATAATATGAATTCAAAACCACTTCCAGATGATGAGTACCAGTTTTAGATAAAATTGCAAAAAGTCCAGATGAAGTTGTAAGTTGAAGTAAGCTTAATTTTGAAAATGGCCTCCGTAGCCGAGTGGGCAGGAGCGGGAGTGCAGTAGCACACGCTCTTTGAGTAGACAAGGGTTCAAGCACCTGACTGCCGAATATGGTCGATCTGCCAACCCGCACACTGGACCAGCGTGGCAGATTATGGTCCATTTCCCTCAGCATGAATTGTTGAGGAGGCTTCCATCCTGCAGTGGGTTGATAATGGCTGCACTTTACTTTACTTTAATTTTGAAAGATATTTTCAGGTTTTTATCACCAACTGGAAAATGTGCTTTCTACAGTAAATGGTAGCATAATTGCAAAACTGTAGATCAAGGTAGAATTTACTAACAAAATTCCAATCTTGACGACAACAACAACAACATTGTTCTTAGTATGGACAGGCGGTGCAAAGCCTACATCGACATTAGGGGTGGCCATATCTCCTACTGAGGACCACCTCTTCCCTTTGTTCCATCTTTGGCAGTGATTCATCTGTATCATGGCAGCCAGTGCTATGTTGCCATTTTTGAATAAAGTCCCTCTGTACCGGTTTGTTTCCATTGTTGTATCAGTGTTGTTTCCTTCATCATTTCTGTACCCCACAAGGTTCCTTTGGTAGTATGCTTTTCCCATATCCAGGCCACTCTTATGAGAAGCTACAGGAGAAAACTTGACTGTTCCATAAATTTTGCCCACCAGTGTAGTAGCAGAGGCATGCGATGCAAGAAAGCATGCTTATGTAGCACCACGCAAAAAAAAAAAAAAATAAAAATTCACACATGCATTTTCATCCCCTCCCAAAAAGTTTGTCCACTTCCTCTTTGGATTCATTTAAACTATCAGCTTCCATGATGACAGATGAAAGTTTATTCCGGCAATCAACTATCTGCTTGATAAAGGCAAATTCATCATCATCATCATCATCATCAGCCATTTTCAATCCACTGCAGGATGAAGGCCTCTCCAGCAACTTTTCAGTTCCTTCTGTTTTGAGCACTGGCCATCCATTTACTACCAAAATCTCATGAATTTCATCTCTCCATCTCCGCCTTTGTCTTCCAGGTTTTCTTCTAGCTCCCCTTGGGTACCATTCTGTTACTTTCTTAGTCCATCTGTCATCATGTCTTCGAGCTATGTGTCCTGCCCAAGACCATTTTAGTTCTTTAGTTTTGATAAGAATGTCCTTTACTTGAGTTTGCTGCCTAATCCATGTGTTTCTCTTCTTATCTAACAGTCTGATTCCCAATATAATGCGTTCCATTCTTCGCTGTGTAGTTCTCAGCGTCTCTTCCATTTCTTTTGGTGAGTGCCCAAGTTTCACTTCCATAAGTCATGGTGGGAAGTATACATTGATTCATTATTTTACGTTTCAGACAAACTGGGATATTGCTCTTCACTATATGACTATATTTCCTGAATGCTATCCATCCAAAATTTATTCTTCTCTTGACTTCCAGCCATTTATCATTATTACAGCTAATAACTTGTCCCAGATAAGTACACCTAATTCTGTTTTTGCACGAACTTTTTTTACACGAATTTGGTTTAACACGAATTCAAAATAAATATTTCATTCTCTTTTTACGCAAGTCATTTTGATTTAACACGATTTCTATGAATTTTTTATTAGTATCATTTCTATATTACACGCACCAATAGATTGGATAACAGCTAGTGTATGCGTTTTGAAACGCGTGCTTTTGCTTACCAATGTGTACGTCTAGGTATCTATGAATCATCAATGTTTTTATTGAATTTGGTGCACATCTACGGTATTCGTGCATTGTATCTTCGGCAGACATGTAGTAGTAAGCTCTATTTCAAAGTGAAAGAATCTTTAGCGAAATTTGTGCACATATAAATTTATTAATTTTGTCGATAGTCAATAAATTGTAAGTTGACAAAATTTTCATACCTTTTTTTATTAATTGTAACTGAGATATTTTTCGGTAGCCCTTATATAATGTCGAATAATTCGCCTATTACCAAAATGAAAAGGAAAGCGATTTCTTTGGAACTTAAAATTCAAATTTTAGATTGTCTTGCAACTGGACAAGGGGCTACGTCTGTAGGAAAGCATTTTGGTGTACATGAAGCTACCGTAAGAACTATTAAGAAAAATGAAGCTGCAATTAGGAAGTCGGTATGTTCTGGAACAAAAGTAAGTGTTAATTCATCATCATATACAAGAGATATTGACAAGGAAAAAATGGAAAAGGCCCTGGTAATATGGATAGAAGATCAGTCACAAAAAAGAGTACCAGTAGATGGAAATGCCATCAAGCAAACAGCACTAAGAATTTACAGACAGATTAAAGAAAAGGAGCCAAGCACTTCATCTCAGTTAAACAGAAAGTATGAATTTTCTGCGAGTACAGGTTGGATGACAGGGTTTCTTAAAAGGAATGCTCTTCATAATATAAAAATTAAAGGTGAAACTGCATCTGCAGATGAATCGGCTGCTAAAGTATTCCCGCAGGAACTTGCAAAAATTATTGAAGATGGAGGATACACTCCTGATCAAGTGTGGAATGCAGATGAAACTGGTTTCTTCTGGAAACGAATGCCGAACAGAACGTATGTAGCCAAATCGCAGAAAACTGCTGGTGGTTTTAAGGTAGCTAAGGATCGTGTGACCTTATTATTTTCCTCCAACGCTTCAGGAGATCGTATGTTGAAACCACTGCTGGTAAATCGAGCCCTAAACCCACGTTCAATGAAAGGTGTAGATATCAATAAACTGCCTGTTCACTGGATTGCAAACAAGAAGGCTGGGTGACCACTACTATTTTTACAGAATGGTTCAACAAATGTTTCGTCCCAGAAGTCAGACATTATATGAATTTGAAAGGTCTCGAATTTAAAGTTCTTCTGATTCTTGACAATGCACCCGGCCATCCTGTCTTGGAACACCCAAACGTACAAATTTTATTTCTGCCACCTAATACTACATCTTTGATACAACCGCTAGACCAAGGTATAATTGAGACAATTAAAACATACTACGTAAAACAAACATTCCAACACGTTTTGGACAAACTGAATGATGAAACACTAACAGTCATTGATGTGCGGAAGAAATTCTCAATTATGGATTGTATCAATCAAGTTGGATTAGCGTTAACTGAATTAAAACCAGCAACTTTAAATGCGTGTTGGAAAGCGGTTTGGCCACAATGTGTAGACAGCAAAGATCCCATCATCCCTAATACGACCGAATTTCCCAACATCATTACAATGGCACACAAAATTGGTGGAGAAGGATTCGATGATCTATCATTTTAAGATATTGATGAATTGTTAACCGACAAAGCCCTAAGCGAAGATGAAATATTATAGGTTGTCCTTGGGACTCCTTATCCCACAGAACGTAGTGATAATGAAGAAAATGATCCTGTTCTAAATGCAGATTTAATAAAAGAAGGTCTGGAACTGGCCAGAAAATTAGGTAATCATTTTGTCAAACATGACCCTAATGAGGAACACGCTGGGAAGTTTCAACGTGAACTGAAGTTGTTGACAGCCTCTTACAGAGAATTATATAACGGCCTAACCAAAACACGAACACAACGATTAATAACTGAATTCGTTCGTAAAACCTGTGAAACATCAGCACCAGAGGAGACTCATGCTGATTTTGCTGAAGAGATCACAGAAAGAATTTCATTAATAGAGGAAGAAGACGATGTCAACATTTCTAGTGATGGCAGTGATATTCCAGTCGTACGCAAAAGTATGCACCGTTTATTATCAGAAAGTGAAAATGAATAAAATCTTGTTATGTGTAAAACAGATTTTTTTTGTTCATGAAGAATTTTTTTTCATTTCATATGCATACAAATTTATTTTAGTACATTTTAATTACATATTATTACATGTGTATTTTGTTGAAATAAAATAATAAGCTTAAAACGAATATTTTATGTGTTTTTTTTAATTATTTTTACTGATTTTTTTATATTCGGAACCAATCTTCTTTTCTTCCATAAATACAATGTCTTTTTTTACACGAATTTTTTTTACACGTATTTTTCAGGAACGTATCTATCGTGTAAAAACAGAATTAGGTGTATATGACTCCACCTTTTCAATTACTGCTCCTTCAATTATTATTTCCCTTTCTGTGGCATACTTGTTCATCATCACTTTTGTTTTAGCCATATTCATCTTTAGTCCAAAATCCTTACTAACTGTGCATAACTGATTAAGATTTTCCTCTAATTCTTTGGGATTGCGGCTTATGACCACAATGTCATCTGCAAATCGTAAATGGTTTAGGTACTCTCCATTCACATTGACTCCTTTCTGCGACCAGTATAATCTTCTGAAAGCTTCCTCAAGGGCAGCAGTAAACAGCTTCGGAGATATTGTGTCTCCTTGTCGAACTCCCTTCTCGATTTTAAATTTCCTACTGTCTTTGTCTAGTCTAATAAAGGAGGTAGCACTCATATTTTCTTCAAAATCATAATATGTGGGGTATCTATGCCTTGTCTTTCCAGTGCCCGAAACATTGCCTTATGCTGTATGGAGTCAAATGCCTTTTCATAATCCACAAATGCCAGGCATTATGGTGTTTTATATTCATTTGCTTTCTCCATTAGCTGTGATATTACGTGAAGGTGATCCATAGTTGAGAATCCTGTCCTAAAGCCAGCTTACTCTTTCGGTTGATTCTCATCAAGTATTCTTTCTAATCTGTTAGTAATGACCCTTGTGAACAACTTATAGATGTGTTATAACAAGCTAATTGGTCTATAATTTCTAATTTCTGATTTATCTCCTTTCTTATGCAGCAAAACTATGATTGCATTATTCCACTGCTTAGGCGTCACACCTTTTCTAATGCACTTTGTGAAGAGCCTTTCCAGTTTTTGTGTTATGTCTCTTCCTCTCAATTTTAACAACTCTACAGTAACTTCATCTTCCCCCGAGGCTTTCTGATTCTTCATTTTCTTCAATGCATGTTCTACCTCATCAGGAAGAATATCGGGTATGTCGTATGTGTTGCTACTTTGCAATCCATGTTCCCCACTGCTGGCATCATTCTCCTGCTCCTTGTATAATTCTGTATAGTAGTCTTCTGCTATTTGAATTATGCCTTCTCTGCTGTTTATAAGTACACCATTACTATTCTTCAGTTTCAGTATCATTTGTCTTTCTGTATTACTGCTCATGGCTGCTGATTTAAATCCTTTGTTTTCCCTTAATGCTTGTTCTACTTTTCTTGTGTTAAATCTTCTTATGTCCTCTCTGAGTCTCTTTCTAATGGCTTTGCATAACTCAGTATACCCAATTTTCTCCCTGTCAGTGTTTTTCCTGCTTTTCATTTGTCGTCTTCGATTCATCATGACAAGTGTTTTTTGACTAATTTTTTCTTCTTTGGATTTCTTTTTCCCTATAGGTTTCTTCGGCTTTATCACTTTGAGAAAGTTGTAATATTTCTCGTCGATATCTTGGTCCTGAGCAGTCTGCAGAAGCTCAAACTTGTTCTTAAGTTCCAGTACATACTGCTTTTTCTCCTCTTCTGTTATCTCAAAGACATTTTTATTATTTACTCGAGTCAGTTTTTTCCTTTCCTTTCCTACATCTATATCAAGTGTACATCTTACCATTCTGTGATCACTTCCAACATTTACCTTATTCAGGACAGTAACATCATTCACAATATATCTTCTGTTCGTGAGAATGAAGTCGATTTCATTAGTAGTTAATCCATTTGGACTCTTCCATGTCCACTTTCTGTTCACCCTTTTCTTGAAAAAAGTGTTCATTACTGGCAGTCCTTGAGATTCTGCAAATGCGACAAGTCTTTCACCTCTTTCATTTCTTTCACCAATTCCAAAATTTCCTATAGTTCCCCTTTATGCACTGTTTTGTCTTTTTCCAACCTTAGCATTGAAGTCCCTCATAATAATAGTGTAGTGGGTTTTCTGCTCATCTAGAAAACTCTCAATTTCGGTGTACATTTCTTCATCCTCTTCATCATCATGGCTCGATGTTGGTGTATAAATCATTATAATCTTTAGCTTGTACCTCTTAGAAATCTTGAGTATTAGTCTTGACACCCTTGGTGATGTACTTTTGAATTCCGAAACGTTGTTTTTAAAATCTTTATGGACCAGAAACCCAACTCCACCTTCACTCCTTTCACTGTTTCCATTGGTGTACAGCAGATTTCCACTTGATGAACTTATAAGTGATTCATTTCTTCTTCTTGTTTCAGCCAAACCAATGATATTTCAATTCACATTTTCTAATTCCTTTTCCAGCTCTAATATCCTGTCTTCACCGATGAATGATCTTACGTTGTAACAGGCCAAGTTCAGTTTCCGTGCATGGCAGCCTGGTCGTACCCAGAGATTTTTAGCACCCTCTGCTTCCACTCTGATCCTCTCGCTGCCGTAAGAGGGAGAGTGAAAGCTGCTGGGGACTGAGGGCCATTTGTTTCGTCGTGCTGTCATATGCTGGAGGGGTTTGGTCTTTTCCTCTTCATGCTGACCAGGCATCTTGAAGAGAACCACTCTACACGTTCGTTGCCACCTAAGTGACGTAACAGGGCTTACCATCGAGAAGGTGTGCATGAGTGGATTTTAGGGAGACAGGCCAACCGGACTTCTCCTAAATCTTTTGTAATAGAGAGATATTAGATCCATCAGTGTTTTAGGCTGAGTGTCTGATAACACACAGGATACCCGTTCCCCTCTAATCTCAAAAGGGAAATTACCGCACATCTGTTCTACAACTGTCTTTCCTCAATTTGAATTTATGCCCAGTCAGTTTTGTAATCTGAGCAAGAGAAAAGTCCCATCAGAATTTAGCCTTTCAACCAATTCAAGGCTTTATACACCTCAATCAGATCACCTCGCAGGTGCCTATTTTCCAGATGCTGCAATTTGCAAAACTTAAGCCTTTCTTGGTAAGAGAACCCGTTCGTTCCCCTCACGAATCTTGTTGCCCTTCTCTGTACACGCTCAAGCAACTCTACATCGTTTTTAAAATGAGGCCTTGAGACTTGTACGCAGTACTGAAGACATGGGCTGACCATTGCCTTATATAAATGGATAATCACCTCCTTTTCCCTACTAGCAAAATTGCTGTATGTCATTGACAATAACTCATGAGCTGCTCTGGAAGCCTATCTGCACTACTGAGAAAACTCCAGATCTGATTGCACAATTACTCCCAGGTCTTCTTCATTTTTTACCCCTAAGTTTAGTACCACACTGTCGGTATGCATCTCTGGGATTACTTCTACCCATATACAGTACTTTGCATTTGTTAATGTTAAACTTGAGTTGACATTTTTCAGCCCATCTGCCCAACTTTTCTAAATCCTGTTGCAGTAGCACACTGCAATTACTGTCATTAACAACCCTGCCAACCTCTGTATCATCTGCAAACTTTGACTTTAAGCCTGATATACCTTCATCAATATCGTTGATAAATATACAAAACAACAGTGGGACCAGCACCAAACCCTAGTGGACTCCACTAATAACATTATTCCACGAAGAGCAGCATCCATCGGTTACCACTCCTATCTTCTCCAACTCAACCACCCTTTTATCCATTGTAGCAACTTCCCCTTAATACCATACTGCTCCAGTTTGTACAGTAGTCTTCCATGCTCAACAAAAGCTTTCCTGAAATCCAAGTATATGATATCAAAATTATTTTTTTGCACCTGCTTCCTTTGTAACTATATCATAATATCCAATCAGACTTTCCCTTAATGAATCCATACTGTGCCTGAATTATTACTGCAGTCTTGTCTAGATTATCCTGAATTGCTTCTTTAACCAGTGACTGCATTATTTTCTCCAGAACAAAAGTTAAACTAACAGGTCTGTATTTACTCATGACACCCTTTGATTCCCCTTTGTGAATTGGGGATACATTTGCATATCTTCAGTCCATGGGGACTTCCCATGTGTCCAAGGATGCTTTCATAATTATGGTTAATGGTTTGCTTACTTCCTTTGCTGCCTCCTTTAATATAACTGGAGAGATCCCATCCACCCCAGGTGCCTTTCTTATGTTTAACTTCAACAATTTCTCCTCCCCTTTGCTTTTAGTTATTACAAAATCATTAAGTTTCCTGCTACAATTTGATAACCTTCTGCCATTTTCAAACCTTAATAATTCCTCATGTGTGAATGTAGATGGAAAATACTCATTCAATTTGTTTGCGCAGGATTATCAATAGTCTAACCGTCGATAACAAGTGGACGAATCTGATTCATCCCATTCCTTCTAGAGTTGATATAACTAAAGAAATCTTTGCTGTTTTTCTTTGCATCCTTTGCCAGTGATTTCTCGTAATCTGCCTTCGCTTGCCTAACCTCCTTTGTGACTTGATTACAGACTAGCTTATATCTACCATAGGCTTCTGTGTCACTTGATAATTTATATGCATCCTATGCATTTTTCTTCTCTGACTCTAGTCTAATTAGTTCATCTGACATCCATTTAGGCTTAAACCTTGTGAACAGCATTTCTTAATCGGTATGAAAAGTTTAGTTGCTTCCACGATTAATTCCTTGAATGCTTCCCATTTAGAATTTGCTGTTGGTAACATCATCAGTTGGTCCCACTGTGTAGAATTTAAGAACTGTCTGAGACCACTGTAGCCACCTTTATGGAAGCAAAACCCTTCCCTTTACCTCTGAAGGCAGTGATATCTTTAAGTAAATCCCACATCAGTACACTGTGATCACTTCCGTCTACTGGGACCTTTATCTGCAAATTGTTAATGGACGAATAATCATTGCTGATAACCAGATCAAGAATATTACTCTCTGGTTGCCTCGCGAACATGCTGCAGCAGAAAACAATCATCCAATAAATTCACAAACGTCTTCGTAGTGTGCAAGTGACCAACCCACAGGTTCCTGCCAGTCTGATTTACTGGCCTACTCTGTTTCTCTGTACAGCTCATGAGAGTCATTTGGCCTATAACATACTCCTACTTTCATATTTGCTTTCCCTGAACAGAAGATGGACAGTGACTGAACCAACACTGTTCATCTATGTCAACTGTATGCACTTCTTTAGATTTTATTTGTTTCTTAACTAATAGCATAACCCTCCTCCCTTCCTATCCTGTCTCTCCTTTCTGTACACATTGTACCCCCCAAATTCCAATTCTGCACTGCTTATGTTTGTGTGATACCACGTCCCTGATATAACAGTGGTATCTGCCTTTGACTAGCACTTCAGATTCATCAAATTTATATACTATACTCGTAGTATGTCAGTGTACTACTTTATTTACTGTACTCCTAGCATATGATATAACAGAAATTTATGCACATCACCTCTCTTGCCTAAGGCATTTAGCATATGCTCATAACTGACTGGAATGTTGTGGTATATGAGAAAGTGAGAGAATGTTCCATATTCACTCTCTCAATTTGAAAATCAGTGTCATTAGCATTAGCATTAGTAGAGGCATATGATGCAAGAAAGCAAGCTTATGCAGCATCAGCCAAAAAAAAAACCCACTTCCACTTCACCCCTCCGTTAGTTCGAAATACCTGTCCAGCTGGGCCTTAAATTTATTTAGGCTATCAACTTCCACGACAAGGGATGGAAGTCTGTTCCACCAACCAACCACCCGCTGGGTAAAGGCAAATTTCTGTACATCTATCCTACACCTGTCTTTCCTCAATTTGAATTTATGCCCTCTCAGGTGATTATTCTGAGCAAGAGGAAGAATCCCATTAGCATTGAGCATTCTCAAACCATTCAAGGCTTTATACACCTCCATCAGATCACCTCGCAGGTGCCTAGTCTCCAGACATTGTAATTTGCAAAATTTAAGCTTTTCTTCATAAGAGTACCCATTTGTTCCATTCACTAATCTTTTTGTCTTTCTCTTTACTCGTTCCAGGAGCTCTACATCCTTCTTGAAATGAGGCCTCCAGACCTGTATACAGTACTCAAGGTGTAGCATGACCATTGCCTTATACAAGGGAATAATCACCTCCTTATCCCTGCTAGAAAAATTCCTGTATATCATTGACAAGACACCATGAGCTATTTTTGAGCCCGTCTGCCCTGCTCAGAGAACTTCATATCTTCCTGCACAGTTACCCCCCAGGTCCTTTTCATTCTCTACCACTGTCAGTGTAGTACCACAATGTATCAACTCTGTGGTACTACACTGTCAGTGTAGTACCACAGAGTTGATACATTGCTCTGGGGTTGCTCTTTCCCATATATAGTACTTTACATTTGTCAATGTTAAACTTCATTTGCCACCTCTCAGCCCATCTCAATCTTTCCGGATCCTGTTGCAGCAACATAGTGTCAATAGTGTCCTTGACAACCCTACCAACCTTTGTATCGTCTGCAAACTTGGACATTAAGCTTGATATACCATCATCAATATCATTTATAAATACAGAAAACAATAATGGACCCAACACTGAACCCTGAGGGACTCCACTAATAACATTAGTCCACGATGAGCAGTGTCCATTGATTACCACTCTGTCTTCTTCCCCCCAACCACCCCTTTATCCATAGCAGCAATTTGCCTCCAATGCCACACTGCTCCAATTTGTGCAGCAGTCTTCCATATGCAATAGTATCAAAAGTCTTTCTAAGATCCAAGTATATAATATCAAAGTTATTCCCTGCATCCAGTTCTTTTGTGACTGCATCATAGTATCCAATCAGATTGGTCAGGCAAGACTTCCCCTTAACAAAACCATGCTGTGTCCGAGCTATAACTGAAGTCTTGTCTAGATGATCCTGCAGTGCTTCTTTAACTAGTGTCTCCATTAATTTTCCTGGAACAGAAGTTAAACTCACAGGTTTATAATTACTTGTGTCAGCCTTTGGTCCTCCTTTGTGAATTGGGGTTGCATTTGCACATCTCCAGTCTGTGGGTACCTCCCCTGAGTCCAAGGAAGCTCTCATAATTATGGCTAAGGGTTTGCTTACTTCCTTTGCTGGCTCCTTTAATATAACAGGATAGATCCCATCCCAGGTGCCTTTCTTGTGTTTATCTTCAACAATTTCTCCTCCACTTTACTCTCAGTTATTACAAGATTCTCTAGCTTACTGCCAGACTTGAATTCACCTCTGGCATTCCCCTTGTTGAATAACTCCTCATGTGTGAATGTCGATGCAAAATATTCATTTAGTTTGTTAGCAGGATCATCGACAGTTGACCCATCGATATCAAGTGGACCAATCTGATTCATCCCCTTCCTTCTAGAGTTTACATAAGTAAAGAACTCTTTGTTATTTTTCTTTGCATCCTTTGCTATGGATTTCTCATAATGTTCCTTTGTCTTCCTAACCTCCTTTGTAACTTGGTTACAGATCACCTTGTATCTATCATAGGCTTCTGTATCACGTGTTAATTTATATGTATTCCATGCATTTTTCTTCTCTGTCATATGTCTCATTAGTTCATCTGACATCTATTTAGGCCTAAACCTTGAACAGTATTTCTTAGTTGGCATGTAAAGCCTAGTAGCTTCAAAGATAAGTTCTTTGAATGCTTCCCATTTTGAATTTGCTGTTGGTAACATCTTCAGTTGGTTCCACTGTATAGAATTTAAATACTGTCTCAGACCATCGTAGTCACCTTTACCAAAGCAATAACCCTTCCCTTTTCCCTTGATGGTAGTTACCTCTTTGAGTAAATCCCACTTCAGCACACTGTGATCACTGCCACCTAGTGGTTCCTTTATCTGCAGATTCTTACTGCATGAAGAATCACTACTGATAATCAAATCAAGAGTATTACTCCCCTCTAGTTGCCTCCCGAACATGCTGATGTAGTTGCCTCCGAACATGCTGATGTAGTTGCCTCCCGAACATGCTGATGTAGAAAACAATCATCCAATAAATCCACAAAAGCCTTGCTAGTGTGTGAGTGACCAACCCACAAATTCCAGTCAATATCTGGGAAATTAAAATCCCCCATTATAAGACTCTCTGATATACTGGCCCACTCTATTTCCCTGTACAGTTTCTTATTATATTCATCAGAGTCATTGGGCCTATAGCACACTCCTACTCTCAATTTTGATCTTCGGATGCTTATGTCCCACCAAACTGACTCGACACTGCACTGTTCAGCGATGTTGACTGGCTTCACTTCCTTGGATTTTATGTGTTTCTTAACTAATAGCATAACCCCTCCTCCCTTCCTGTCCTGTCTATCCTTTCTGTAGATGTTGTACTCCCCAAATTCCAGTTCTGCATTCCTTATATCTGTGTGACACTACTTCTCTGATATCTGAACAATATCCGCCTTTGATACCTTGAGCAATACCTCAAATTCATCAAATTTGTTTACCAAACTCCTAGCATTGGTGTACATGCAAGTATACATGCACCTGTTTCTATTCTTAGCTACCCTAACACAACCCATGTGTTTACTTGTATTGCAATCACTCCCAGCAGTCTCTGAAATATCCTGCATCTTGTTTTTCAGGCTTCTGCTCATTCAAATAGAAGCGGTGCAAGAATCACTTTCACCTCTGCCAGTGGCCACTGTTAATCTATTAGTCTTTGTATCCCCCCCCCCAAGCTTGCAGTTTTCCGACCCACCTAACACTGCCTCGATAGCATCAGCAAATATTCTTGCACCCTTTCTATTTAAGTGTATCTGATCCCTGTAGAAGCAGTCTCTCCTGTTAACAAGTACAGTCTAGACTGAAAAAAATTCTACCCCTTGAGCCTTGCATAATCTTTCCAGGGCCGAATTGATCGACGAGGCTCTCATCATATCACGGCTGATAAAAATTCTGTGAATTTCTACAGGTAACCGATCCATATATCAAGCATCATTATAGCTTTTGTAGAATTTTTTTATGTAGTATCACTTGACTGTATTCACCTTGGAGGAAATATTTCTGCTAATTCAAAGATTGCATAAATACATTATCTATTGAATTTCGGCCTACTTGCATTATATGGGGTATATTGATGTGCTTGACGTCATTCTTTCAAATCTAGGTTTAGCATATCGTATCACTTATACATAGATTGAGAAAACACACTTTTCTCCCTCTTGGCACTAGATTATTCAAGCAAAAGAAATATAGTTTTTTTAATAGATTTTCATTTTGAACTACTTAAAAAAAGTTATCTTAGTTTACTCCATCAATTCGGGACGGATTTGAGCGACAAACTGTCTCCCCATAATCTTGATTACGGAAACTATTTTACGCACGAATCCGTTAGTCTTGGTTGTTTATACTCCACTTACCACTGTTTTAAACAGCGACAAGTAAATATAAAGACTTACTTAAATTTTTTTATTTTTAAAATTTTTTTAAAATTTTTAATTTTTAATTTTCATAATATTACTTTTACTAGCATAATAAGTTTTTTTTTTATTTGATAATTTTATGTTACCAACCATAATACAATGGGTCCCCCCCCCCATATGCCATTATATTAAATCCAAACTGTGATTCACTGCAGAAGTGTTTTTTCAATCTATGTATAAGTGACACGATACACTAAACCTAGATTTGCAAGAATGACATCAGGCGCATTG
This sequence comes from Mastigoproctus giganteus, assembly GCF_048544385.1. NCBI lineage: Eukaryota > Metazoa > Arthropoda > Arachnida > Uropygi > Thelyphonidae > Mastigoproctus > Mastigoproctus giganteus. The sequence continues at coordinate 162,138,892 of NC_143583.1, read as the reverse complement.
ATATACTCCATATAATGCAAGTATGCCCAAATTTCTTGTTAAGGCCACTAGGCTGTCTCTTATGTTAACTCTTATCTATAGGTGTAATACCACCACTTTTTTACTGATCTCTTGAAGTGGTGAAACCCATGTTTAGGCTTCATAGAAAAGCTACAGCAACCTCCATCTTTATCATCATGCAGTATAATTTATGTCTTTTTAAGTTATGATGATATCCAGTCTTCCTTACATTTCATTGGTACAGTCTAAAATGGTGTTCACAAGTCAGCTGCTAGATATTCCACTGGACTGAACTTGTTGGTAATTCTCTACGAGGTATCTGGATCAGCTGATGTCTGATGTTGCTGTCTCTAATCTGCCAGGTAGTGACTAGAGGGAGTAGTATGTATGTGGGGGGAGTATTAAAGGAGCTGGGTATATTCTATATTCTTGTAGTGTGTACACCCTATCCAAATATGTCATTACTTCATGTCCTTCCTCATTTTTTCTTTACTCTTAAATACATCACGAATAATAAATAATATAACAAACTTATCTGTGAAAAGATCTAAACACCCCAAACACTTTCTCGTTCATTTTCCAAATATACGTAGTCTCAGTTCCAATCTCAACAATGTCTATTTTCGTTTACAGTCTGCCAAGCCTCACTTACTTTCTCTGACATTATTCCAATTAATGTTGAAATAATTCAAATATTTCAAAGGTGTTCATTCCAATATCATCTTTTCTCATTGTATCAGCATTGCCATTCTTTGTAGTGATTCCCATATTGCTATTACTAACATTAGAAAAAATTCTATCTTAAACTAATTTGGCAAGATATTTCTCTTGACTTATATGCAGTATCGCTTTCATAAGGCCCCTCAATATTAGTCAATTTTAAAAAATTAGTTATTGATTATATTTATGTAAATCAAATTTCTGTCTTGCTTTCATTACATTTAGATTTTTGTCCAACTATATTTACTTTTATCCTGTTGGGTAATGGCTGTTATATTTCAAGCACGTTGGTTGTTTAGTTAATTTCCTTCCCTCCCATCTCATTTTCTAGGTTTTTACATTCTGTAAATATCATACACTTTATTTGTTGTGATGTCTTAGAGTGTAGAATGCTTGTACCCACCGATTGGCTGCTACGGTGTATATTTATCTGGTTATTTATTATTTTTTTAATATATTACACTGGTCAGCATCAATTTCCTCCCTGAAATAATTTCGACAGATTCTTGTAGGAAATATGTTCAAAACCTTAGATACGTGCTTAAAAAGTTACCATCACCCTCAGTTTTCAAATATTGTGTTTAATGACCAAAAACCAAGACTTGTAGTCGGGTTAATCATCTTTTCCATCTGTTTTATCTATTTATTTAAAAATTTTTTTTTGCATTTTCGTATTTCAAAAAGTGTATGTGTTTTAGAGACCAAGTGGGAATAAAGTTAACTACTTTGTTTTAATCGTGACAACGAATCATGAGTCGTGTTAAAATTTGAAATAAAATATCTACAATTTTTTAATCATGTTCTTATGTGTTCATCCTTCAACCATAAAATTTGAAATAAAATATCTACAATTTTTTAATCATGTTCTTATGTGTTCATCCTTCAACCATACATGAAATATGTCATGTTCTTGATGAAATAAGCCTGGTAGCTTTTGGTACATTTGTGAAGAACTGGTATTAAAATCACAGCAGAAGCCATTGTCACAACTTTCGAGAAAAGCCTATAAACTCTATTTTGGATGTAAGGTTGGAGATCAAGATAAAGTATGGGCTCCAAAGATTTCCTGCAGCTTATGTTCAAGGACATTAACAGAGACTGGCTTAGAGGTAGTCATAAATCAATGCCTTTTGCTATTCCGGTGAAGGTGGAAATATTGAGACCATATAAATGATTATTTGTTTTGCATGACTAATATTTGTGGTTTTTATGGGAAATCCAAGCATAAGATAGAATATCCCAACATAGCTTCTGCTCTAAGGCTGATTCCTAATGATGATACATTGCCACTGCCAAAGCCACCAGAAACTTATGGACTGTACTCTGATTCAGGATCGAAAAAAGAGTCTCTAGAAGATGCAGAACCCAGAACAAGTATAGATCCAATCTTTTCAACTCTTGATACACCAAAGCCGCATCTAATCACTCAGGCACAATTGAATGATTCGGTCAGAGATTTGGACCAAGGATCATATACTAGGATCACGGCTTCAGCAGTGGAATCTTCTCGAAAAGGGGTGTAAAGCTGTCTTTTTTGTAGGAAGGGGCAATCTAACATAACGACCTATTACTCCCTGGATGGTACTTTGGTTTATTGTAACAATGTCCAGGAATTAATGAAAGAGTTACATTTGGACCACGTTCCCGTGCAGTGTAGGCTTTTCATTTATTCACCAAGTTCAGTTTGAAAGCAGTTTTACTTCATAATAGAAATAAGTATCCATCTATATCATTGGCCCATGCAGTTCGCATGGAGGAAACGTACGGGAACCTGCATGTTCTTTTGCAGAAAATATGCTATCAAGAATACAAATGGAATATCTGTGTTGACCTAAAAGTGTTAGCTTTGCTGACTGGATTGCCACTACAAGGTAAAAAAAAAATGGCCAGACCATTCAGAAACTATACCAGGTCAGAAAAATGTAGCACATCCTCCTTTGGTGAATAAGTCAAAAATCTGTTTATCTCCTGCACATCAAGCAAGGTTTGATAAAAAATATTTGTGAAAGCAAGGGACGAAAAAGCAGAAGGATTTTCTTGTTCGAGGCAAAAGTTTCCTCGAATCAGTGAGGCCAAGATAAAAGAGGGAATTTTTGTGTGTCCTCAAATCAAACTGCTATTCCATGATGAGGAATATACTAAAAAATTAAATGCTATGGAAATAAGATCCTGAAAGGCATTCAAAAATGTCTGCTTGAACTTTTTAGGCAAAGAGAAATTACAAAATTACAGTGAAGTTGTGGATGAGCTAATTTTAGCATACAGAGAGTTTTAACATGTCGTTAAAACTTCATTTCCCACATTCTCATTTAGACTTTTATCCTGAAAACTTGGGAGTGGTCTCCAATGAATATTATATAAGGTTTCACCAAGATATTTCTGAAATGGAAAAAAGATACCAGGGAAAATGGAGTCCAAATGTGTTGGCAGACTAATGTTGGAACCTAGTACGGGAGACACCAATGGATGATTATAAAAGGCAAAAAATGACAAAATAAGTGTTTTGTTATTAGATAAACATATTTGTAAAGAGAATAAGGTTAATAGACCCATTGTTCAATATTTAGTACTGTATGTAACATTTTCTTAAAATATATGGGATCTTTTTTACTAGAAACTTACTTTTTGACTTTAATTTCTTCTCTTTTAAAATTGGTGGGTGCTACAGCAATGTAGTTACTGTATTTGAATTCAGCAACATAAGATCTACAAGGATCACCCTGAATTTTAACAGTGAGCAAAGAAATGTTTTTTTTTTGCCGACCAGTGTTATTATTGTTATTTACACATAATTGACTTTCTTCTTCTTCTTTAATGCTGCCGAATGGCATTTGCGACTTCAATTTGATATTGTTCTCTGTCTAGTGCTGCGTGTAGAATTTGTGCTGTTGTCATGTGAAGCCAGGTGTTGATATTATCTAGCCATGCCATTTTCGGTTTGCCTGGGCGTTTCTTGCCTTCGATCTTTCCCTCCAGGATGAGTGGTAGTAGGTGATATTTTTGTTGGTTCCTAGCGATGTGACCTAGGTATTTGCATTTCCTGCTGATGATGGTTTTGAGCAGGTCCCGTTCTGTGTGCATGTCCTGCAGGATCTGTACGTTGGTTATCTTAATTGACTTTAAATTTGTAATTCATACTGTCATCAGAATGATGTTCAAGGTCCTAACTAAAGGAATGGGATTTGCGACACCACTGAACTGCTTGAGCCATCCTGTTTTTCTACATTTCCTCTACTTTTTACTTTCCTATATTCTTTTTATTTCTCATGAGCCATTAGTTTTATGAACACATAGCAAGAAACTGCGTTCTTCCTATACTTCCTTTTTTCTCCTTCTCAGAGTTTTAGCACTCTTTTCTCGCAACTTCATGTGATATTTATTTCCTTTCCTATTCTCTTCTGTTTTTACCACAAATTTAACCACACACTTTCAGTTTTTTCTCTCTCTGTTATCTTAATCTTTTATGCTCCAAATATTTCTGTTATATTGTTTTTTTTATGTTAGTTGCAGTGAGTTCTTTTACTATTTTGCTTTCTTTTGTATGTGCTTTTTCTTTTTGTTGTTCTGTTGAGTGAACTGTGAACCACATGGCTGTTGTTGTATTACCTCATATATATATATTTCTTTTAGCCTTAATCTCATAAATTCTAAATGCATTAAATTCATTCTGAAATCATTAATTTCTTAATTCTTTGTTTTGTAATTATTTCTTGGCACGTGCTTTGTGTCAGAAACAGTCTTTATGTTGTTGTCTTTGCACACAATTTTGGTGGTTGACTTTTGATAATGAAATAATGGTTGTTCGTTATACAACCATAGACAGTAATGTTAACAGGACAGACTGCTACAGGGATGGGATACACTTAAATAGAAACTGTGCAAGAATATTTGCTGATTCTATCGAGACAGGGGTCGGAAAACTGCTAGCTTTGGAGGAATAAGAGAGTAAAAGATTAACAATAGCCACAGTCTGAGGTGAAAGTGATTCTCGCACTGCTTCTTTTGGAATGAGCAGCAGCCTGGAAAGCAAGCTGCTGGGGATTTCAAGGACTGCTGGGAGTCATCATGTAAATACATGGGCTGTGTTAGGGTATCTGAGAGGAAGACCAGCTGCACATATACTTACTTATACACCAATGCCACCAATGCTAGGAGTATAGTAAATAAATTTGATGAATTTGAATTTGCTGGTCAAGACATGAAATGTGGACATTGTTGTATCACAGATATAAGGAATGCAGAATTTGAACATGGGGAATACAATATGTACAGAAAGGATATAGTGTTTTTTGTCAAGTGGCACTGGGTAGTATTCTCTGTGTATCGGCATTAGTAGGGCATATGATGCAAGAAAATAAGTTTATATGACATCAGCCAAAAAAAAAAAAAAAAAAACACCCTTCCCATTTCACCCATCCATTCACTCCAAATGTTTGTTTATTTCTGCCTTGATGCCTTGAACTTATTTAAGTTGCTGACCTCCACTACAACAGATGGAAGTTTGTTCCAACTATCAACCACTCGTAGGCTAAAGGTGAATTTTCACACATCTGCAATTGACTTTCCTTAATTTGAATTTATGCCCCCTCAGGTGAGTAATCTGTGCAAGAGGAAGGATCTCATTAGCATTGAGCTTGCTCAATCCATTCAAGGCCTTAATACACCTCAATTAGATCACCTCGCAGGTGCCTAGTCTCCAGAAGCCCCAATTTGCAGAATTTAAGCCTTTCTTGGTAACACCAACCTTTTGTTCCACTCACCAATCTCGTTGCCCTTCTCTGTACTCTTTCCAGCAGCTCTACATCCTTCCTAAAATGAGGTCTCCAGACCTGTATACAGTACTCAAGGTGTGGCCCGACAAGGGGACAATCACTCCCTTATCCCTGCTAGCAAAATTCCTGTATATCATTGACAAGACACCATGAGCTACTCTTGCAGCCTTTTTTTGCACTGTTCAGAAAATTTCTGACTGCACAATTACCCTCAGGTCCTTTTCATTCTCCACTACCCTGAGTGTAGTACCATCCACTTGATATAGTACTCTGGGGTTACTGCTATCCATATGCAGTACTTTACTTTTGTCAATGTTAAACTTCAGTTGCCACCTCTCAGCCCACTGCTCAACTTTTCTGGATCCTGTTGCAGTAGCATACTATTATTACTGTCATAAACAACCCTGCCAACCTTCGTATCATCTGCAACTGTGCAAACTTAGACATTAACCCTGATATATCTTCATCAATATCATTGATAAATACCGAAAACAACAATGGGCCCAACACCGAACCGTGGGGGACTCCACTAATAACATCAGTCCATGAAGAGCAGTGTCCATTGATAACCACTCTCTGTCTACTCCCACTCACCCATCCTTTTATCCATTGTGGCAACTTGCCCTTCAGAGTTCTTTGATATAAGGTGAATGTTTTCCTGTTTTCATGCTATTGGAAATACACACTTACATAAGCAGTTATTTTAAAGCTGTAATAGATGGTCTGGAAAGCTATTGTTAAATTCCTTTATCACTTAAATTTCCATAAAATCATTGCTTAAGCATTTATTAACTTTAGTTCTAATAATTGCAGCAGATAATTCCCCTGAGGTAAATGATGGTTCTGTGGTTGTAACTGTATATCTATCATTTTCAGCATATATTTCAGTCTGCTCCTCGGTCAGGGGATCAATATCCTTCGGAAACAGAACATGGGTGTTGGTTGTCTGTTTAGAGTGTCGGCGGTGTTTACCATATCTCCCTTTGGCAATTTATTGGTAACTCTGTGGTAGACCACACCCCAGGGATCAATATTTCTGGAAGTATACCAACAAGGGAAACAGAAGCCTTATGAAGCTTGGGTAGCCATCACTCAGTGAGTGGTATGACACCCTCTGGGTATTTACTTCAGCCGGTGGCCAACTGGCTTGAGATCTCTGTAAGTCTTTTCTAGCCTGGTTGACCCTTTTCCAGAGATTTTCCAGTTCAGGGTACCACCAGGGGACAGCATTTGTTCCTAGTTGCTTCTTTTTCATACAGGTTTCTATGGCTTCCCTGATAGTTTCAGTTAGTTGGCTGATCTGTACATCAATATTATGATGATCGTTATTCTGTGGGAAGGTTCCCTGAAGTATGGAGTTTGTTTCCTTGTATTTTTCCAAGTTTGCATTTTTTATGTTGAATCTGATAATATCTTGGGATGAGATCCAGTTGGTGGACCAGGTGAAACGTGATGGTGCAGTAGTTGGACGTAGTCCAGGCCTCCTGTGCTTTCCAATTTGTAAATTTGAAAGCTATGGCTTGAGTGGTCATAGCAATATACATCACACTTTCATACAACATGTTACTGAAAGTTGCAAGATTGTGTTGCTGGTTGATGTCTGTAAATGGTGATGTAGCTGTGAAGTCCTCTATCTTCTGCCCATTGTGTGAACCTGTTCTATCTAATGTATTGTTATTCCCTAATGATGACCTGCAGTTTGCATCCATTGATGCTAATTATTTTAGTGATAGGTAAGAGGCTTAGAGCATTTTGCAAATATTGTATACCGGGACAATTTTTTGTCCAGTTTGCAGTACAGTGATATGGAATGAAAATACCCGAGAGTGATATGTGTACACGCTGCAAGGGGGGGTGCAGAGGTTATTTTTTTTAGTTACTTTTATTTTAGTATTGCTTACTATAGCCGACCGGGCTAGCCAGGTGGGTAAAGTGCTTGCCTGGCAATCCAAAGGTTGCGGGTTTGAATCGCGCCTCGGGCTTGGATATCACGATAGTGCCGCACTATCCAGTTGGATCTCATGGCCATGATACATAAAGGAAGCAGGTAAAAATGGTTCCTTCATGTATTGCTCACATCATATGATAAAAAAAAAAAATCCTTACTATAATAGCTGCCCATTTGTATTCGTGGAAGATTCTATTATCCTATAGTTCCTAGGGTATCCCTGAACTTTATCTCCATGGATGTAGGGTTCCTAGTAGGCAATGTCAATCTGTATTTCTTCCAATATTGGTTTTAGTTGATCAGCAACTGCAAGTGGATCCTCTGGGCATTTAGTTTCAGGGACTTGCAAGCCGGCACCTCTGTAGACAGGTGGGAAGGAGCAGCAGTGCATAGCAGACGCTTCTTGATTAGACCGGGGTTCGAGCCCGTCACCATCAAATACGGAGGATGCGGAAAGGTCAGGGAATGACCACTGCATATCCCAGTTGGGCTTAGTTGCTAATGCTCCTAAAAACCAAACAAACAACAACAACTTGCAAGCTTAATAAATGTCAGGATTATGATTAGTTACCATAATCTATTTTGTTTTAATCGTTTCACTGCCCATAACATATATGGGATGCTTGTTGTTCCTGATATAATGATTATAGGCCAGTCCTGTTGTTTTACAGTTTGAGCATTTACGTTCCTGACTCTTAACATTGGTAGTAGTCATGGCCTTTGATCAAACAGTGGCCACAGGTGCTCTCTTTTTGAATGCTGTAATTTGTGTGCTCGAATTTTAGGCAGCGATAGTGTTTGTGTATAGGGAAATGTTCCCCTTACCTCTGGCTGCCCCATCCAATATACAGTAAGTGCTGGCTATAGTGATCACTGGTAGTAGAATCAGCCACTTTACCAAATCAAATTTCAAAGAACCAATTCAAATTAGTACAATGCACTACACTTCTCATCATTTATTAGAAGCACGTCTTCGGTTATAAGAATCAATTTTGAACGCTCTGTGATATTTTTCTAAAGCAGATTTCCGGAGGTCACATTTATAGAGGTCACAACTATAAAACAATAAAAGCAATTTGCAGTTTCCAGTTTATTGGGCTTTTCTGTTAGTGCAATCTAATTATAAATGGGTAGTAAACTCGATCTTATTGCATTTGCGATAATACTGATAGGTGGAATTCTGTGTTTTCATGTTATTATGGTGAAATGCGTTTCCCCTTCACAGAAATCTGCTCTTCATGTTTATTTCTAAACTTCATCTCACTTGCATGTGTCATATTAGTTCCAATTTGTGTGTGCCATGTGCTTTGTTATTGATTGACACTTACCTTTTTACTATGTTTTAAATTTTACTACCCAAAAAAAATGTTAGTGAACAGAAAGAGAGTGGATTTGAGTGTAAAAGACAAGCTTAAAATTATAAAAATGTACGATAAATTAATCGTACAATAAATTTTTTGCTAATTTAATCCTAAATTAGCAAACAGCAAAAGAATTTACTGTATCTATGCAACAATGAACTGCAGCACGGCTGACCAAATTTAATGAATGTTCGGAACAAGGAATATATAGGGTGATCCATACATAGGGAAAATGGTCACTTCTTTTAACAAGCTGTGACTTTATTTGCAAAACATGTTCTGCATGGTTACCATTCCTTTGAAAACTACCCATGAGAATGATTTTATACACTCTTCTTTAGACAAAGGCATTTTAGAAACATTATTCCCTATGTATGGAGACTTTTGAATTACCCTATATATGGCATATTTATTTTTTTCTAAATTATTTGCTGCATACCCTTATATTTCCTGGACATGTCGGTTGCATTGTAGGGCTATCCTCTGCACTTACTGAAACTTTATTTTACTTTATTTTGTTTAATTATTTGGTATTAATAATTTTACTTTACAGTTCCTTCACCTCCAAATTGGCTTTACAATATTCAGCCCATAATTTTCTTAATTAATCATAACTTTTAGGATATTAACATTCTTTTGCCTTTTTTTTCTTCTTTTTTCTACTATCCTTACTCTTCTAGTCTTTGGCACCTTGTGTAATTTTCACCTACATCCATATGCAAACTTTATCAGTCTTATCTATTCTTACATAATATATATATATATATTTTTTTTATTTATTTTTTTCCCCTTCCTCCCCTACAGGGTGATGAACCATTATTTATACAGGATATATATATAGCTAGCTGTATCCACAAATATTACCTTACCTTTTTTATGTTTGCATTATTGGTAGAGGTAATTTTTAATTGGAAATGGTTTTGATTGGTTTTACATTATTCTTGTCACAGTTATTATGTATTTAATTTATAATTCTTATATAAGTACATGCAATTTAATCCGACTTAACAGTATTTTTTAGAATAAATTTGGTTTATGTATGTGCACATGCACCCTCCCCCCCTACACACACACACACACACCTGTTGATCTTATCTAAAAGTTAAAACATATTCAAAAGATAACATACTAATGAATATCCATTGGTGACTGAACAACTTATCAGTTTTCATTTATTTTTTTTATTTTGCTTTCATTACTTGTCAAAGTTGTAGAGCCAGTTTTTAGCTAGCTTAATAATTCTGACAGTTAACAGTCCTGTAGATTTCCTGTTTCTATGTAAGATGAGGTGAGGAGAGGAGAGGTGAGGGCATATTCATTAGTTCACATAGTTATTTTTATATTACTATATTTGATTATTACATTTACTTATCTTCTATTATTATATATTTTTTAATTTTGACATAACATGTAATAATGCCCCTTAATTTAAAAATTTATTTCAATGTAGAGTGACTGGAATAATGGCCTTGCTTTATGTGCTCTAGTTGATTCTTTTGGAACTAAGGTGCCCACATATTCTGACCTAAAACAAGATTGTATCTACTGGGAAAAGAATTTGCAATATGGTAAATAGGCATTCTGTTAGCTAAATTTTATATCAGCTGTTTGTTCATTTATTCTGTTATTAGAGAAATATAAGTAATTATTTATAAAGAATATTTCTCATTAATTAAGGTAGTTTCATTTTATTACCATTAGCCTGTTTTGTCATAATCTTCTAATTGCTATTAGTAATCTTACTTTATATATGATTATAATATATTAAACAAACTAATAGGTCCAGATTTCAATAACTTAAACCAGTTTGCTATCCTCTGACTAGATACTTAACACTTTCACTTTATTAAAGGATCTGTTTAAAAATATTAGTCGTTAGCGATTATAGTTTGGAATAATTTCAGAACAAGTTAAAAATGATAATTCTATATAGTTGCAGTATAGAAGTGTTTCTAATTAAATTTATGAATTTACATTCTACTTTTTCATCCAGAGATGAAAGACACGTCTTTTGTATCACATCTATTTATCAATGTGTATATTTTTGGGTGTGTCAAATCTTTTATAAATTATCAGTACAAATAATATTTTAATCATATCATAGTTTATTTATGTGTTAAGAGATCATATATATTTATAAGGTGAGGCACTGTAGGCTGCTGGTTTTTATTTTTCAAAATCAGTTGAAAAAATTGACAAGATTAAAAAAAAAACTTTAAAATTCAACAGTATAAATAATGAATTTTAGTTACATAATTTTGTTATCTATGCTGTTAATTTATTTTTCACTTTTTTTTCCTAATTTTTTTAATCTGTATTGTCAGTTTATTTTCTTGCTATGACATAACAAGCTTTCATCAATTTCTGTGATTCCTTGTTGATTCTTCTGTTAAAAGAGAAGATTTAGTGATATTCAACTTGATAACATATATGAATCGATAACAGTTTTCTAGAGTTGAATACAGAAATGTCATCAATTTTAAATAAGCTATTTGAGCATGCTGGGTATAAACACATTACTAACATTTAATTAAACTAATTACTAACATTTAATTAAACTAATTTAATTTAATTATTGGTAATTAAACTGATTTCTTACCTTATATGTAGTCAAATGTTACTTCTTTATAATAAATTCCCATATAATTGTTTTGCACAACAGTTGATGAAATTTTTTTTCTCCAAGTGTCAATACATTTGAGTGAATTTATTTCAATAGACTTTTAGAATTTGTCAGTTTATTTTTAAAGCACTCTGAGATTATAATGAAAATTGTACTATCTACAAGTCTCATCCTCTTGACATTTGAGACGACTCTATAATTAGAAGAAATATTCCTGTTGATCTCTTAATGTTATAGCAGAGACCTTCAGTTGATTATTGCCAAGATCTGTACCTCTTGTAAGCATGAACTTTTTTTCCTTTTTTTTTTTTAAATATCCATTCACAAAGGATTGATGGTTAGCGTAAAATAAGACTTCTGTAAGCAAATTTCATGCTGTTTAAGCTTGAGAAGTATATTTTGTAGTTTGAAAATAATGAATTCAATTTTACTGTTACCTAATGCATTAATATTGTTTTACAAATATGTAATTCATTATTTTCAGCAAGAGAAGGAAAAAATTTGTCATTTCATAAAGAAGGGGAGAAAAACAGGAAGGAGCTTAGCATGCTAATAATTATTGTGTTAATGTAAAATTTGGAAATTGTTTAGTAAAATTTTATAAAATTGCTCTCCTTGAAATTCTTGGCAGCTGTATGATTATCTTCATGTGTTCATCTGTGAGTTGGGTTGCCAACTGGCTGGTTTTGACAAGTGGGTTTTATTTTTGTTAGGCCAGTTGCCAACTAGTACTATAAAAAGAGGTTTTTTAAAAATTATTATTTAAAACTACTGAGGATTTGGAAAAAATAAAAGAAATAAATTTAACATGTTAATGATACATGTTTTGTATCATTTATATGCATATTATGTGTTAATATCCTTTCAAAAGGTGAAAAAAAAAAGAAAAGTATGGTAAGTGGTGCATGTTAAAACAATTGCATCATACCATTATTGCTGAAGTGTAGCATAATTTCATGATAAGTTTCCACTGTGAGTGGCACTATCCCCAGGAAATGTTACCGAATAACCTTATGCATACAGGCAAAGGCCTGTATATATAAGTGCAGTGCAGTTTTTTGCAATCATCCATTTTGCTTTAGTTTCAGTTTTGGATTTTGTATTATACATAGATATAATATGACAGTGTCAGGTTTAGTGTGTAATTTTTTTTTACCGCATAGATGTTTATTTTTTAAAAATAACTCACCTTTTTTTTTTGCATTTGAACAATGAATGGTTCTGTTAAGCTGAACATGTCAGTGTTAGCAAATCTCCTCATAAAAACAATTAAGAAACTATGTTTTTAACAATGACCGAGATAGTATGGATATTGATTGGTTGGCAATAGATGACAAATTCAGATTGCAGAATTAAAATCTGTACATCAAATTTTAGTGAAAAATACAACAGTATTAAAGCATAAACCAGCATGCTGACAGCAAAACATATGAAGTTGCTTATTAAGCAAGAAATGTCAAATACTGTAATAAAATATTTTTTCCATTCAAAAGAAGATAAATTAGTATATATTGAAGTTAATGTGCTTTTAAAACTCTACTAAATAAAAATAAATAAATAAGATATTTGGCTATTCCATTGTAATTATTTTGTGTGTTTTTGTTTTGTTTGGTTAAATTAGAGGAATTATTTAATATAGCAACATCAGTGTTTTAAGTCTAGAAATAACAGCCAAAATACTGCCCTTTCCTGTCAATAAATTAGTGATGGTTACCTTCCTTGTCATTCACAATTACAAATGACCAGTGAGAGCCAAGTGCAGAAAGGTTGTGTGTTAAACATCAAAACAAGTTAACACAGAACAGAAGCTGTATGAGTTTGAATAAATTTGGTAAATTTATTCAAAATTTGGACTTAGTTGTGGACCAATGAGAGCCAAGTGCAGAATGATTGTGGGATGAACATCAAAACGAGTTAACACAGAACAGAAGCTATATGACTTTGAATAAATTTGGTAAATTGTGGACTTAGTTTTACAGCTAGCTTACTTTCTATTGCCAATTTCTAAGACCAAAACATGTTTCTTTACGGCATTCGAAAGTCCACTAAATCTAAACAGAATTCATAAATAACAAGTGCCTAGATGCATCGTCAGAAAAGTTAATTTAAATATTATTTAACTTAAATATAATTGCATTTGGGGAACCGAGTCATCATCCAATAATGCTATTCAGATCAAGTTTTTTGAACCAACTTGAAATTAATTGATTTTTTTGGGGGGAGGATTCCAGTATTTATCAGTATCATTGAAGGTAAAGAAATAGATATTTTACAGGATCAGTATTGTTAATTTTAATGCGAGAACCTACTGGACACTTTTATGAAAGAATAAAAAATTGATGTACAGTGATCCTTGGTTGGTAAACTGATTAGTGCATAAGGAATAATGAAATATAACAAGTTATCCCAAGCCATTCCTGACATTTGAGCAATTCCTCATGGCATTGCTGACTGTTAGAGAATATTCAGTCAGGTTAGAAAAAGAAAAACTGTATTGATGTTCCCTTTTGGGTGAACTTTGAAAATGCTTCTGATAGCCAAGGCTAGACAGCAGGGCCATTGTTGTGAAAACATTTCTGAAGAGGTTTTTTTTTTTTTTTTTATGAGAACCCCAAAAACGAGAGGTATTATAACCAATAGTACTTAGTACCGTGCTTGGGTTGGAGGTTGAGAAGACGAAAGAAGATATTTGTTGATATTGGACTTGAACTTCTGTAGATTGTAATTTTCAGGAAATACGTATGAAGGAAGGTTGTTCCAGAAAATGGCAGTTAAATGAATAAATGAGGAAGATGAAAAGTTGGTTCTGTGGGTTTGAAGTTGGACAGTAAATGGATGTTGGCTGGTGGCGGCACGTGTTCGGACTGTTTTGAAAGAGAGAGCGGGAATTATAGAAGCCAATTCAGAAGAATAGTGCCCATGGAAGTATCTGTAGAAGAGGCATGCAGCAGAAACAGTGCGTCTATAAGAAAGCGAGTGGAGAGACTCTGTTAGAGATGAATCATTAATTAACCTAACTGCCCTCTTCTGAATGGAATCAAGAAGCCTGAGAGAGGTTTTGGGGGCACCACCCCAGATGTGGGAACAATATTCCATGGCAGGGCGGATTTGCGATTTATACAGAGTGAGCAGCTGTTTGGGAGAAACGTAACGCCAAGAGCGAAAGAGAAAACCAAGTTTTTTAGATGCAGAGGAAGCAATATTTGTAATGTGCTTGTGCCAAGAGAGATTAGAAGTCAGGGTAATCCCCAAAAGAGATATATCATTTTGCCTAGAAATCGGAGTGACACTAAAGAGAAGCATAGGAGCAGAAGAATCCTTTTTGCGAGATATAAGACAAGACTGAGTTTTAGAAGGGTTGAAATCAACTAAGTTGTCTTTGCCCCACTGGAGAATTACCTGAAAATCGGCATTTAAGGAATTGGTAGCAGATTTTCGAGAAGTTGAAGCTGATTGAGCAGGACAAGGTTTCTCAAAATGGAAAGTTGAATGCAATGTGCTATCATCGGCAAAACTATGGATAGGATTTCCAGTCAATGGAAGAAGGTCATTGATATACAAGAGGAAAAAAGTGGGGGAAAGAACTGAACCTTGGGGGACACCGGCATTAGTGGAGAAGTTAGAAGACAGAGAGCCATCTACCATCACCCTCAGTGACCGATCAGAGAGAAAACTGGATAACCAATTACTAAAAACAGTTGGCAAACCATAAGATGGAAGCTTGTTTAGAAGACCTTTATGCCAAACACGATCAAAAGCCTTTGAGACGTCAAGAGCAACTACTTGTGTTTCACCGAACCTTTCCATTGAATTAGTCCATAAATGGGTAACATAAGCCAGAATATCACCAGTGGATCGACACTGACGGAATCCATACAGGTGATCGTTGACATCATGGAATCAATAAATACACGGGCTAAGAGTAAGAACAGGTGTGTGTATATTTGCAGGTACATCATTGTTAGAACCATAGTAAATAAATTGGATGAATTTGAAGTGCTAATCAAGAGAGCAAATGCAGACATTTTTGAGATATCAGAGATTTGGTGTCACTCAAATATAAGGAATGCAGAATTTGAATTTGGGGAGTACAATGTATACAGAAACAATAAAGAGGAGTGTTGAATGCAGAGTGTTTGCACTGAGGGGAATGTAAATTTTGGGTTGTGGGACTAGTATATGTGTATATATTTTTTATTATTATTTAATATTTACAACTTATGTATATGTTACAAACAAATCAGTATATTTATGAATGTTATAATAAGAGAATATGACAAAACAAAATAGGAAACAAAACGAAATATTTATTATTTAACATTTAAATACTAATAGTCAGTTCACAAAAACCACATTAATGACAATAATCACACTTAAATAATATGAAAATTACAGATTAAAATTCGAAAAAAAAAGTACAAATAATAATCAAACATGTAAGTGTTATAATAATAATCTTATTCTTCTTTGCTTTTTCTTTGCATATGTATCAATCACTTCATTCATTAATTTTTCCGAAAACTCATTTGGGCCTTTTACACTTATCTTAATGCAATCTTGCAATGTTTCCTGTCCCATTTGGTATCTTAATTTTTTCATCATTCATTGTGCTGAAAGAACATTCAGCACTAGCAGTTGAAAAAGGAATACAGCATAGCTTGATACGTAATGTCTTTATTTCAACATATCCAATATTTGATTCCAAAATTGAATGTATAAGGTTGTCGTTGAATTAGTTTTCTGTTTTTGTCACTTATTTAAATGAGCGAATGTCATTCCACAAAGGATCAAAGTTCAATATAGTTAAGGAAGGACATTACATGGTTGTTTTCCATTAAGGTTATTACTATATTTAATACTATTCATATACCATGTGAAATTAATAATATAGTTTATTAAACAATCACCTAAACCATTATACATTAAGGTGACATTTCAGGGATCTTGCCATACCCATCATCAGGCCATGCTGCTGACAGACTCCCACTTGCCGAAGCTGTCAGAAACCTGATGTGCAGTTTTTCATGCATGTATAGAGCTTTATTATTTCTTTGTCCTTCGAAGGGCATTCATCAAGGTAACCTGGCAACAGATGATCCCACCAAAAACTACATATAGTACAGATTCGTATATAATAAAACAGTTATAAAATGTATTGTTACAGGCTGCGACCAAGTTGTTGTGTTGTTTGTGGTATACAAACAAAGAATTAGCCACAAGTAGACTCTTGCTGTGGGAAAAAAAAAAAGAAGCAAATAAAAGGAACCTGAAACCATTAAGTGAAACTGCCGACAGTTGAGTGGCTGCAGTAGACTCCTCTCTGCCCAGATATTATTTAGCCCTTCCCCTGAAAGCCATGGGGCATTCTCTAATTGCAAGTAGCATCCGTGACGGAGGAACCAATTCTGCGAACCTGTGAAACGGCCTGTGAAACATAATCAAGAGATGGTTTGTGTGAGAATAAAGGGAACCTGAAAACCATAAAACGAAAGTGCCAACACTTGAAATAGTGCTTTTTAGTTACAATTTGTGCAGCCAGAAATATTGCCCATTTAATTAGTCATCCCCCAATTTGCATAGTTTTGCTATTGCGCGGTCAGGTATTCACTACCAAAATTTTAGGTTGCACGGTGATTGGTCACTACCTGCATGATTTTTGTTTACGAAGCTTCAAAAATAGGAATAAAGAGCAGATTTTGAAAATTTATTTATGTTTTTTACCTGATTGAAGATTTCATTGAAGGAGAAATACATTTCACCATAATAACATAAAAGCCCACAGAATTCCAGCTGTTGGTATTATTGCAAATGCAATAAGATTGAGTTTACCACCTGTTTATAATTAGATTGCACTAACAGAAAAGCCCAATAAACCGGAAAGTGCAAATTGTTTTTATTGTTTTATCATCGTGACCTCCAGAGCAAATTGTTTTAAAAAAATATCACAAAAGTGTTTAAAACTGGTTCTTATAAACAAACATAGCAATAAACAGAGGTGTGTTTGTCCGGTTATTTTTGAAACACTTCCTCATTCAGGACCCTTCATCAGTTGTCCTATGTTAGCTGTTCAGACAGAATCTTTTTCTGGTTTTTGCAGTGTAAAGTGTTTTAATTGGTAAGCATTGCTTTTGCTGATTTAATATTTCTTGTCTATATAAAGTGTGTGTTTAATTAGTGCCTAAAATATGAAAGCTACAACAAAAAAATTTAGAGGAAAAATTAAAAATTGTTAAGGAGTTAGAAAATGACGAAAAAGTTGTGACATTGGCTAAGAAATACAGCATAAATGTATCTAGCATCCGATGAATTAGGGAAAACACTGAGAAAATTAAAAGTTCAGTTCTGTTCCACATCATTGGCTGCAAAATGCACTACAAAAGTAAGAAATCTGTTAATAGAGAAAAACTGAAAAATTAATTTCTTTCTGGATAGAAGATCTTAATCAGAAGAGAATGCCTCTTAGTTCAGATATTATTCATGCCAAAGCTCTGCAAATTTTTAATTGCTTACAAGAAGAAGCTGGTCCATTCAATGCAGACATCTTTGAGGCCAGTAAGAGTTGGTTTGAAAATTAAAAAAAAGTCAATCTTCACAATTTAAAATTAACAGAAACCAGTGCAGATACCGAAGCTGCTGCTTTGTATTCGAAAACTTTAAAGGATGTTATTGCGACAGGGCTATCTAGCAAGTCAAATGTTTAATGCTTGGTGAGACCGGCTACATTGGTCTCAGACAGTTTTTAAATTCTATACTGTGGGATCAACTGATGATGTTACCACTGGTGAATTCTAAATGGGAAGCCTTCAGGGACTTAATCTTGGAGGCTACTAGGCTTTTCATACCAACTAAGAAATACTGTTCAAGGTTTAGGCCTAAATGGATGTCAGATTAATTAATGAGGCTTGTGGCAGAGAATAAAAATGCACGGATGCATATAAATTGCAAAAATGCTGTGAGTTAGGGTTGAATTTGAAATTGTCTGCAATTCTGCCTAGACACGATATGAGGGAGTATATGATGAGAGCCTTGTCGATCAATTCGGCCCTGGAGAGATTGTGCAAGGCTCAAGGGGTAGAATTTTTCTCAGCCTGGTCTGTGCTTGTTAACAGGAGAGACTGCTTCTACAGGGATGGGATACATTTAAATAGAAAGGGTGCAAGAATATTTGCTGTTGCTAGTGAGGCAGTGTTAGGTGGGTTGGAAAACTGCTAGCTTGGGGGGGGGATAAACAGACCAATAGTTTAACAGTAGCTGCTGGCAGAGGTGAAAGTGATTCCTGCACTGCTTCTATTGGAATGAGCAGAAGCCTGGAAAACAAGGTGCAGGGGATTCCAGAGACTGCTGGGAGTCATTGCGGAACAAGTAAATACAAGGGCTGTCTTAGGGTAGCCAAGAATAGGAACAGGTGCATGTATACTTGTCTGTACACCAATCCTAGCAGTTTGGTAAATAAATTTGATGAATTTGAGGTGTTGGTCAAAACATCAAAGGCAGATATTGTTTGGATATCAGAGACATGGTATTACACAGATAAGGAATGCAGAATTGGAATTTGGGGAGTATAATGAGTACAGGAAGGATAGGAAGGGAGGAGAGGTTATGGTATTAGTTAAGAAACACTGTACACTGCACTGTCCAGTCGACATGGCTGGACAGTGCAGTGTCAAATCAGTTGGGTGTGACATAAGCACTGGGAAAGCAAAATTGAGAGTAGGAGTGGGTTTTAGGGCTAATGATTCTGATGAGTATAGTAAACAGCTGTGCAGAGAAATAGAGGGCCAGTAAATCAGTGTCTTATAATGGGGGATTTTAATTTCCCAGATAATGACTGGAATTTGTGGGTTGGCCACACACACACACACACACACACACACACACACACACACACACACACACACACACACACACACACACACAAAAGCAAGGTTTTTGTGGATTTATTGGATGATTGTTTCCTACAGCCGTATGTTCGGGAGGCAACTAGGGGCAAAAATACTGATTATCAGTAGTGATTCTTCATCCTTTAAGAATATACAGAAAAAGGAACCACTAGGTGGCAGTGATCACAGCATGCTGAAGTGGGAATTACTCAAAGAGGTAACTATCATCAGGGGTAAAGGGAAGAGTTTTTGCTTTCGTAAAGGTGACTATGGTGGTCTGAGACAGTATTTAAATTTAAACAAAATGTGATGAAAATTTCCCCGTCCGAGCAGGGCTAATCCTGGCTCCTTGGCTGTCATGCATGCAGCAAGTATATGGCATCCCTTTACATCATATTTTTAAAAGGAAAAAACTTTTCCGAAAAACTTGTTTTTACTCGCAATACGAACACAATGACAAAAATTTAAATTAAATTTGAAACTGAAACATGAAACTGATACATAAAACTACATAATAATCCTCTTCTATACATAATTTTTGAAGTGTTCTTCCGCCTGCCTGTCCCCCATTCTATTTTAAAAATCATTTGACTTAGAGAAATATGGTAAACTCTGTTTCTGCTCACTAGGAGGTCCCAGGAAAACCATTCTTATTTTCAACCCCAGAAGTTGTTTCCAAAATAATAAAAGTAAAATTCGATTTTTCAACTTGCCGCATCATTTCCTTTTGCAGAATTAAATTATTATTTATTTTATTAAATTACTATTAAATTATTACAATGGGACATGCATCATTTTAAAGAAATTACTTAAATATTTCTGTTTTTGTTGTCAAATTTTTAGTTTCTGCTCCAATTCCTTCACATTATGCAAAAGAAGTTGAGTTAGTTGAAAAAAATAAGATTTTGGGTTAGCATTGTTTTGCTGACCAATATCATATTGAAGTGTGCTTGAGTTCTTTGTTACTGGCCGTGAAAAAAGTCCGTAAAATTTGGCTTGCAGAATAGTAATAGAATATATTTTTTGAAATTTTGAGATGTTTTTTCAGATTAGAACAACTTTTATGGTTAGAAATCTATTTAATAATATCTTTAAGCAATGCTATTCATATTGACTCTTACAAAAAATGCACTTATAATCAAACTTAAGGAAACATTTTGATTCATTTTGTATATATACGATTGTTATAATTTTTACAGATTTTGTTTCATATTTATGACTGAGAATCATTAGATACCGTATTAAAAAATTATCAGATGAAGGTATTATTATGTAATACATTTTTGTGCTGCCTAATGGGCGTTTTTGTAGCTCCTCCAAAAATTAATTTTGATTAAAACAATATTTGACAAAATTAATAATTTCCATGTGATGAACTTTGTATACACTCTTGAGTTTCTAGGCTTTATTTAACAGATAAACGTTTGGAATTAAATGCCAGTAAAACAATTATGGAGCTTCAGGGTTCTGTCCTCATTTGCATACATTCTTTGATATAATGACAAGAGCTTAATACATTTTACTACTAATTATGTTTTATCATCACTAATTTTCTAATTGTAAGGTATAATATAACGTTCAGAGAATAAAAATTCATATAATGAATGTAGCTGACTATTTGTGGTTCCTAGGGATATGTGTGTCTGCCTTTTAATTTAAAAAAATGTACCTTTTAAAGTAGGAAACAATAAACAATTTTAGCTTAGAATTTTTTTATTTTAATTTCAATAATTTTATACGGGTGCACATATACAGTATTATTAATAATTTAAATATAAGACTAAAATGAACTAAACTACAAAAAATACTTATGCATTCAGCTCAGAGCTCTTAATTTTACATAAACTTTCATACTTTAATTGTAGTAAATCCTTTGATGAAATCATCCATATCAGTGCTCCCCGAAATATCATTTTCTACAGAAATTATTGCAAGGTCGCTTAGTTTTTCTTGAGGTATTGTAGATCTTAAATAATTTTTAATGATCTTTAATTTAGAAAAAGATATTTCACCGGTGGAAACAGAAACTGGAAGAGTCAAAAAAATTCTCAGTGCTATCACAACATTTGGAGCCGACCGGGCTAGCCAGGTGAGTAAAGTGCCTGCCTAGCAAACCAAAGGTCGTAGGTTTGAATCCCGCCTCAGGCTTGGATCAGAGTAAAATGCAAAAACTTTGGGAGGTGCATTATGGCCACAGAAATCGATGTGCCAACAACTAACAAAAAAAGAAAAGAAAAAAAAGCAACATTTGGAACTGCATTTATTATTATATTATTGTTACATATCATTTTAAGGAACTCTTTTGTATTGTCACTACTAATATTTAATGCTTTTAATGATTTCAGCTCTTCAAAAAGTTGTCATTTATATCACTTTTGCATGTAGAAGAAATCTGTCAATTTTATATGTAAATTACTGCAATGCATTTTAAGGTCTTCATTATTTAAATCAGAAAAATTTAGTAAGAAGTTGAAACATGCATCTATATCTGCTAACATGTCAAATCTAGTTTGTATTGAATTTATTGCTGTAATTAAAAGTGTAAAATAAAAGTCCACCTTATGTTTTAATTTTTAGTCTGTGATTGGGTTGTCTGCCGACTCAGTCAAATTGATTTTTTGCACTCTTGTTCTCAAAGTTGCCGCTGCAGGAAATTTAAAATATATTTTTAAATTGTTTGAGGCTTCTGTACATTTTGCAATATTTAGTTTAGGATTTTGCAACATCTTATTAGCAATGTTGACTTTATTTAGAATATCATACCATATGATAATCAATATAACGAATTTAAAAGAATGAATCTTTGTGGCAAGGGTTTGAGCAAGATTTTTTTAGTATTTGTCTCTACTTTGGTCAGATATTAATTGTAACAATGTTTCATAAATTTCACCAAGTGGAAATTTTAATGGCATAACTGCTTATATTCTACTTTCCCAATGCAATTGCTCACAGATTTTAATATGAATTTTGGGATATTTTCTGTTAATTTTTCCCATTTGTATGAGGAGGAAGAAAAGAAAGTGGATAACTCTTCACAATATCGAAAAATTGAACCGTTTCGAAAGTGACTTTTGCTGCATCATTGATTACTAAATTTAAAGTATGAGAATTACATGGTATCTACATTGCATGACTATTTGCAACCTTGATAAGTTTTTGAAGGCTAAAATATTTTCCACTCATATTGGAAACATTGCTGTAACTTTGACCCTTCATGTTATTTAGCTTTAATTTATATTTTGGGAATAAATCATTTAATACTAATATACATAACCCTTTACCTGTTGTGTCATTAAGTTGATGAAATCCCAAAAAAAATGTTCCCTTACAACAAGACGTATGATAAATGTTAATTGTTCAACAAGGCTACTGTCAGGGGTACAATCTAGAATAATTGAGAAATACTTGCTATTTTCGACTTTGCCTAATATTTCTTTCCTTATTTTGTCAGCAATTAAAGAAATAATTTCATTCTGAAATTTACTTCCCAGATAATGTGGCATATGGCTAATATTTTTTTTAATATTGAAAGGTGATCCATTATGTATGGATCAAATTTAGCTAACGTTTCAATTGCTTTTGAAAAATTACAATTATTGGGAATGTACAGTTCACTCGAGGAACTGCAAAATGGAAAAGACTGCCCAGCTAAATATTGAACAACAACAAAAATTTGTTTCAAAATTTCAGTCCACCGATTTTTCTCTAGTTCATACATGCAACATTGTTCTTTGTATACAGTTGTTCGTTTTGTTAAAATGGACTTCATTGTAAAGTATTTATTGTAATTAGAAATATGAGTAGAAGATATTTTGTCATTTCAAATTAATACTAGTATGGTTCTAATTAGAAAAGCCAGTTGAACATAATTGAATATTTGCAGTTCCAAATATTTTACAACAAAAACAATATATACTATTTGTTGAAAGTAAGTATATTAACCAGCTATTTACCTTTTCGTTGTTTGCTAATTGTCCTTGTATAATATACACTTGAAAATCGTCCTTATTCATTCGAAGAAAATGAAACATTATTCATTTGTTTAGGTCCACTTTCTACCAACGTGTCTATCCACTTTATTGATAAAATTTTGGGCCAACAACCAGGATCCTTGATGGCTTCTGTGGGAATGATTTTGATTTTTAACCTCCAATACAAGCATAATTTTCTTGATCCACTATAGGTTAGGTTGTCCTATTACTTTATCATCATCCGAAATTTTCTCCGATTCATCACTTTTTTCTACCTATGCCATAGTTGTAGCACTTTTGTAATACTTGAACATACTTCCTTCTTGTTTTTTTGTACTTTTTTTATATTCTGCTCCACTTAATTTTTTACTTAGAAACATCTTACCTGGGTAATTAATCCAGTAATTTTTTTAATGATTTTAAAAATTAATATTTAGTGTATTTTGCTCTAAGATATTTGAGTAATTTTAACTGAATCTTTTATTTAATGAGTTAAAAACGCGTACCTTTATTATTTGCACTAATCATAAAATTTTACTACTGTTAAATTAATAAAAAGATTAGGGATGGAAACGATTTTCTAAATGATAATATTCTGTCTTCTGATACGTGTCTACAACCCATCTCTTACTTTAGTCCCGATGGAATCCTCTTGCACAAACACAAGACTACATTGTCTGCGACTTGGCGCCACAATCATTTAATACCAATTACGCACAGAGTATACACATAACAATCGACACAATCACACACACAACATGAAAAACAAAGTGGTTAGGGCTCCTATTGATATAAAATTTATTCATAGAGGCTAGTGCTGGTTTTCAATTTTTACAGTATTTGCCACCCTTTTGATTTGCTGCCTGCATGTCAATCATGCATTCCCCGCACTTTTGAGTGGCTCTGTGTCCAAGTTCTTGGAACAAATATTAAAATAAAAATTACTATTTTTTGCCTGGGTGGAATTTTATTCCATCGGGGGTGAAACTCACACCCAAGTGATTGGGTGTGAGTTTCACCTGGATTCGACACTGATAAAGAGGGCGAAGGATTATGCTCTTAATTAAGAAGCACATAAAATCCAAGACAGTGCATTCCTTTGACATGGTGGCCAGTGCAATGTTGAATCAGTTTGATGTGACATTAGCACTAGGAAAGCAAAAATGAGAGTAGGTGTGTGTTATAGGCCTAATGACTCTGATTAGTAAAATGAACAACTGTACGGAGAAATAGTGGGCCAGTAAATTGAATGTCTTATGATGGAGAATTTTAATTTTGTTTATATTGACTGCAACTTGTGGCTGGGTCACCCACACATTAGCAAGACTTTTATGTATTTATTGGATGACTGTTTTTTATACCACCATATAAGAGGGGTAACAAGGAGTAATTCTCTTGATCTGATTATCAGCAGTAATTATTCATGCATTAACAATTGGTAGAGAAAAGAACCACTAGGTGGCAGTGATCAACAAGGTATTGATGTGGTGATTTACTTAAAGTTGTAACTACCATCAACGGTAAAAGGGAGGGATTTTACTTTTGTGAGAGAGATTACAGTGGTCTCAGACAGTTCATAAAGTCTATACAGTGGAACCATTTAATGATATTACCAACAACAAATTCTAAATGGAAAGCATTCAGGGAAATCATTATAGCAGCTACTGTGCTTTTCATACGAACTAAGAAATACTCTTCAACGTATAGGATTAAATGGATGTCAGAACAACTAATGAGACTTGTGGCATAGAAGTAAAATGCATGGAATCGACATAAATTATTAGGCGACAAAGAAGTGTAGAGTAGATATAAACTAGTCTGTAATCAAGTCACAAAGGAGGTTAGGCAAGTTAAGGCAGATTACAAGAAATCTTTGGCAAAGGATGCAAAGAAAAACAGCAAAGACTTTTTTACTTATATAAAAACACTAGAAGGAAGAGGAAAAATTCAAATTGGTCCACTTGATATCGATTTGACTGTTGATGATCCTGTTCAGGTTGCTGACAAATTGAATAAGTATATTGCATCTACATTTCACACATGAGGAATACTTTAGGGAAGTGGATGGCAAAAATTTATCAAACTCTAACAGGGAGTTAAATGATTTTGTAATAATTGAGAGGAAAGTGGAATAGAAATTGTTGAAGTTAAACGTAAGAAAGCCATCAGGAGTGGATGGGATCTATCCCCATTATATTAAGAAAGGCAGCGAAGAAAGTAAGCAAACCCTTAGCCATAATTACGCAAGGTGTCCTTGGAGTCGTGGGAGGTCCACGCAGATTGGAGAGGTGCAAAGTTATCACACCTTCACAGAGGAGGATCAAAGGGTGATAAGTAATTTAAGACCTGTTAGTGTAACTTCTATTTCAGGAAAATAATGGTTAAAAGATGCAATGCAGTGTCATCTAAAAAAGGCAGCAGTTATACTTCAGACAGCCTGGGTTTGTTAAGGGAAAATCTGACCAATTTGATTGAATACTGTGATGTGGTCACAAATAAACTAGATGCAAAAATAATTCTGATTTCACATGAGAAATTCTTTAAGGATTTATGGATTTCAGGAATACTTTTGATACTGTTGCACATAACAGACTGCTGTACAAATTGGAGCAGTGTGGCATTAAGGACAAGTTGCTGCTATGGATAAACGAGTGGAAGAAGACAGAGTGGTAATCTAGGGAGACTGCTTTTCATTAACTTATGTTATTTATGGAGTTCCCAGGGTTCAGAGTTGGCCCATTGTTGTGTTCTATATTTATGAATGATATTGATGGAGGCATATCACGCTTAATGTCCAAGTTTTCAGATGATACAAAGGTTGGCAGGGTGGTTAATGGCAGTAATGATGGTATATTACTGTAACAGGATCTAGAAAAGTTAGGTAGATGGGCTGAGAAATGGCAATTTTAGTTTAACAAATGCAAAGTAATGCATGTGGGTAAGGCGCCTCCTTAGACAGGTGGGCGGGAGCAGCATTGCGTAGCACACACTTCTTGATTAGACCGGGGTTCAAGCCCGTGACCACCAAATACGGAGGATGCGGAAAGGTCAGGGAATGACCACTGCATATACCCGGTAGAAATATGGCCTTATTTGCTAATGCTCCTAAAAACCAAACAACAAGCATGTGGGTAGTGGTAACCTGTATGAGTAACATGCCAACTGTGTGTGTAGTGGAAATGAAGTAGACCTTGGAGAAATTGGGCAGTCAGATAGGAAGCTCTCTGAGCAGTGCAGACAGGCTGCCAGGACAGCGCATAGTATTTTATCAATGATACCCAGAAATTTTTCTAGTAGGAATAAGGAGGTGATTATTCTATTGTATAAGGCAGTGGTCAGGCCATATCTTGAGTACTGCATACAGGTTTGGAGGCCTCATTTTAGGAAGGATATTGAGCTGCTGGAATGAGTACAGAGAAGGGCAAGGAGATTGCTGAGGGGAAACAAAGGGGTGCTCTTCCCAAGAAAGGCTTCAGTTCTGCAAGTTGAAGAATCTAGAGACTAGGCACCTGCTGTGAGGTGATCCAGTTGAGCTGTTTAAGGCTTTGAACAAATTGGGCATGCTTGATGACTATGCAATTCTTTCTTCTTTTTGCTCAGACCACACACATGAAGGGAACAGTTTCAAATTGAGAAAGGATGATTGCAGAATAGATGTGCAGAAGTTTGCCTTTTGCCAGGCGGTGGTTGATTGCTGAACAAAATTCCATCTGTTGTGGAAGTTTATAGCTTAAATAAATTCAGGGAAGAACTAGACAAACTATTGGAGTGAATGAATAGGCGAAATGGGAGGTGGTTTTTTTTTCCTTCAAACTGTATAAACTAGCTGTTTTGCATCATTTTTCACTACTAATTTGGTAAATTCACTGCTGAATGATGAATAAGAATAACTGAAATATCATAAATACTTAAGTGAGAGAGTGCAATCTTCCTTTAATTTCTTAAAGAATTATAGACTGTTGCTTGTTATAGGTTCTTATAGATTGTTGAATAATGAAGATTAATGCATAGTTCATTTTGTGGTGATAATAAAGCAAAATTTGAATACACAGTTTGTCAAATACTAGTAGTTTTATTTATTGGAGAAATTTAGTTTCTAAAAGATCAGAAAATATATTTGCCTTTTATTTTTCTAAATTTACTAAGTCTTCTTTTTTGGGTTTTTTAGATTTAAATACTGTAATATCAATATTATGGTTGGATGTTTTCAAATCTTATAAGCTATGCATTTTGATGATTTCTTTGATCTATGCTTTGGGTTATACTAATTTTAGCTAACTTTACTGTAAGTTATTTATTTGGTGCTATAATTGCAGTTATTAACTCCCGCCTTTTTGTTAACACAGTATTTTAAATGAAATATTTTTTATGTTTAAACTGTGCTTATATATTTTATCTTTTTTATCTTGCAGACACGAAAATTCTCCCTCTTACAATTAATTTATATTCTTTTATTCACCTGTAATTCCTTTGAAGTCTCCTTTCCTGCAATAATAGGTCATTCTTCTCTATCAAACCTCAGCTCAGGTATATATATATAACATTTGGTTCTGTTAATTACTCTTTGGTGTTGGTATCTGCTTAATTTGCTGCTGTTTGGTGTTGGTATCTTTTATTAATACTGCCTTGCAAAATTTGGAAAAAGTTTTGTTTAGAGGCCTGAGAATATAATTCAATACTGAATAGTGTACCTTTTCTGTAATACGTTGTGGTTAGATTTTTCATGCCAAAATTTCAGGTTGAATAAAATAATATAAGAAATAATCTTGTCTGATTAGAGTTAGTGCAGTTGAAAGGTGTAAGTGTATGTCTAAGTGGGTGCATTGCTTAACAACAACTTTATCCAAATTTATAAATATTAACTACATTAGATTTCTCTTCTTTATATCTTTCTCTTTTATAATAACACAAGCTGACTATTGGGTAAAAAATTGTAATGTGGAGACCAGGCAGGGTGTGGGGGCTAGAGTGAAAGTTGCATGTGACTTGAGAGTTTCTCCCATTTGGTTGGCCCCAAAGTATGTATTGATCTGTAAATTGGTGAAATAATGAGCACTTAAATCTGCATGTAGTGTAATCTGCCTTTAATTTCTTAAAGAATTACAGATTGTTCTCAGACATTCTGTGGTTTTTTTTTTTTTTTTTTTTTTTTATGTGAACCCCAAACACGAGAGGTATTAGAACCTATAGTACTTAACCGTACTTGGGTTGGAGATTGAGAAGACGAAAGAAGATATTTGTTGACATTGGACTTGAACTTCTGTAGATTGTAATTTTCAGGAAATACGTATGAAGGAAGGTTGTTCCAGAAAACGGCAGTTGAATGAATAAATGAGGAAGATGAAAAGTTGGTTCTGTGGGTTTGAAGTTGGACAGTAAATGGATGTTGGCTGGTGGCGGCATGTGTTCGGACTGTTTTGAAAGAGAGAGCAGGAATTATAGAAGCTAATTCAGAAGAACAGTGCCCATGGAAGTATCTGTAGAAGAGGCATGCAGCAGAAACAGTGCGTCTATGAGACAGCGAGTGGAGAGACTCTGTTAGAGATGAATCATTAATTAAATCTGAATGGAATCAAGAAGCCTGAGAGAGGTTTTGGGGGCACTACCCCAGGTGTGGGAACAATATTCCATGGCAGGGCGGATTTGCGATTTATACAGAGTGAGCAGCTGTTTGGAAGAAAAGTAACGCCGAGAGCGAAAGAGAAAACCCAAGTTTTTTAGATGCAGAGGAAGCAATATTTGTAATGTGCTTGTGCCAAGAGAGATTAGAAGTCAGGGTAATCCCCAAAAGAGATATATCCTTTTGCCTAGAAATTGGAGTGTCACTAAAGATAATCATAGGAGCAGAAGAATCCTTTTTGTAAGATATAAGACAAGACTGAGTTTTAGAAGGGTTGAAATCAACTAAGTTGTCTTTGCCCCACTGGAGAATTACCTGAAGATCGGCATTTAAGGAATTGGTAGCAGATTTTCGAGAAGTTGAAGCTGATTGAGCAGGACAAGGTTTCTCAAAATGGAAAGTTGAATGCAATGTGCTATCATCGGCAAAACTATGGATAGGATTTCCAGTCAATGGAAGAAGGTCATTGATATGCAAGAGGAAAAGAGTTGGGAAAAGAACTGAACCTTGGGGGACACCGGCATTAGTGGAGAAGTTAGAAGACAGAGAGCCATCTACCATCACCCTCAGTGAGCGATCAGAGAGAAAACTGGATAACCAATTACTAAAAACAGTTGGCAAACCATAAGATGGAAGCTTGTTTAGAAGACCTTTATGCCATACACGATCAAAAGCCTTTGAGATGTCAAGAGCAACTACTTGTGTTTCACCGAACCTTTCCATTGAATTAGTCCATAAATGGGTAACATAAGCCAGAATATCACCAGTGGATCGACACTGACGGAATCCATACAGGTGATCGTTGATCAGACGGAAGGTTTCTAGGTAGTTTGAGTTGGCAGTTAATTGATTTCTCCATTACTTTAGAAAGAGTAGAAGTAATTGCAATGGGACGATAATTGGATGGGAGGGATTTGTCACCCTTTTTAGGAACTGGCTGGATATGAGCAAATTTCCAAGCAGAAGGAAAAACACCTTTAGAATAAGAAAGTGAAAAAAGGCGGCAAAGAATAGGAGTAAGTTCAGGAGCACAGGTTTTGAGAACAAGTGGAGAAATACCATCAGGACCTGGAGCTTTCTTAGCATCGAGATTCATCAAAATCCTTCTGATATCCTTTTGACGGAAGACCACAGGAGGCATTGAATGGAGTGTGTTGGGAATGGTGGGAGGTGTTTTACCAAGATCATTAATACATGAGCTGGAAGAAAAATGGGATGCTAGCAAGTCAGCTTTATCCTTGGCTGAAGTGACAACAGAACCATCTGGTTTTGACAGAGGTGGGAGCAGAGATGGGCAAAAGTTGCGGCCAATAGCTTTGGCAAGAGACCAGAATGCCCGGCTACCATTAGGGCAAGAAGCAAGTTTTCTACTCTTAGCCTGTTCAAACTCTAGTTTGGACTGATTACTAACTGATTTACAATTGTTGCGAGCTTTGGCGTAGGCAGAAAATGAAACTGAAGAATTAGAAACAAGCCAATTACGATATGCAACATTCTTCTCTTGGACAGCCTTAGCACATTTATTGGAAAACCAAGGTTTAGATAAAGGATGAGATTTTAAAGTGGAGTGTGGGATAAAGGATTCCATTCCTGCAAGAATAATTTCACTGACACGATCTGAGCAAACGTTGACATCAGAACTTTTGAAACAGTAATCCGACCAAGGAAAAGAAGAAAAGAAGTCTCGCAGGTCATCCCATTTTGCATTCTTGTAATGCCAAACAACACGAGGTTGGGACTAGCCTTGAGATAAAGGTTCCATTGGAGAAGAGACAATCACCAAGTTGTGATCTGAAGTGCCTAAAGGAGCTCTCAGTTCGACCGTGTACTTAGAAGGGTTGTTTGTGAGAAAAAGATCAAGCGTATTGGCTGTATGATTAGGATTGTCCGGTAATATTGTAGGTAAATGAACAATCTGTGCTAGGTCATTAGTAATTGCAAAAGCCTCAGCATCTCGACCTGCTGGGTCGGTGTGACTAGAAAACGCAAGCCAGCTGGGGTTGTGAACATTAAAATCACCAAGGAAAATTACCTCACTGTTAGGAGAGTTGGACTGGAGAAAGTCAAGTTGCAACAAGAGGAAGTCAAAGAGCTCCAAGTGATGTGGAGTTGGGAGAACGGTAGAGACAACAGATGAATTTGACACAATGAGGTAGAGAGATTTTAAGCCAGAGAAGATCAAAGAGAGAGATTCCAAATTGCCAAGTCTTTGACAGGGAATATCAGAACGGACATATGCACAAGTACTACCTTTGAGGCGAAAGGAATCATACAGCGAATAATTTGGGTATCTGAGATGAGCAGTAGTTGAATCAACCGATAACTGAGATTCTGTCAGAAAAAGTACATGAGGTTTGGCAGACTGCAAGTGGAAATGGATATCGTTGAGATTAGAATTGAGACCACGTATATTTGTGAAATGAATTAGGAAGTCCTTGGGAGGTTTAGATCTTTTCGCAGATAAGCTTGCTCTATTAGTTTGACAATTCATGGTGTATTCAATAGTAAGAAAAAGTGGGTGGGACATGCTGTATGAAGTAATGAAATTTTTGGATATGGCGTACATGTGGTAAGAATATCCCCAGATCCTTGACATAACGTGGCCTCGACAATGCTCCCCGCATGCACACTACTCAGACTCCCTGCAGTCACTATCTGGCAGAGTAGAGGTAGCAAGATTATACACTAGCTGATCCGGAAGTCTCCTAGAGAGTTACCAATAGGTTCGGTCCGGTGTACTAACTAGCGGCCAGCCTGCGGAAACCGTTTTAGAGCTGTACCCTCGAAATGTAAGGAATATTGGATCTTGCCACGACGTTCATCATAACCTCAAAAGTCATCAATCATACTGCATGCTGGAAGAGATAGGGAAGGGTTGACCGGAACTTAGCTCTAGAGACTAAACGTGGGTTCCACCACTTCAAGCCTCCAATAAGGAAAGTGGTGGTATTTCACCGGTTGATGAGAGTCATCTTCCACCTAGTACTTCCTGGTAACGTAGAGGGGCGGCGTTCCTCCATGTAGTGTGGGCGCCACACCTCGACCCCCTGCTTACGTTGGTTCACACATGGGTGGTCACCCACCATGTACTTGTGCATGGGGGTTATACCCAGGATTACTAACAGTCCCACCATCGTGAAGGTGCAAGCAGAGGATTTCGCTGTCACAGACTGTCCGGACTTTGCCGAAATTGGGTCCACTTGACTTGAGTGTCATCCGTATATCAGTTCCATCAGCGTTTTAGACTCCCAGGTAGCAAGTACAGCTTGTCTGGCATATCTGAGAGAATGTCTGTGACAACCTCAAGGACCATGTGGTATTTTCGGTATCACTTCTTCAGTGACTGTAAAGATAGCAGAACTGGTAAATTATGGTGATATGAATTACATGAAGTTGTTAATTTTGATTACATGTTATTCATATCCATTAATTTGATTACACATTAATTAGATTAAAAATTGCGACACATTAATTAGATTAAAAATCGCGACACATAATATGATTACATATTTCTTATTTGTTAGGGTTTAGTTTTGAATTAGTTAAAAATATAGCTGTTAGCAAACATCAGATGAAGAATTGAATTTTAACAGTTTTAAATAATTTTACATTAGTTATTAATTTGGTTAATCTGATTAATAATAAATGAATTAACCTTGAGTAAATGGATCCTATGAATATTTACACTATAGTAATGCTGTTTTTAAGATACTATCAGCCTCACTTACCAAGACAGTGGTTTACAATTCATTATATTTATATGTTCTGTACTACTCTTAAACTAAAAGTTTGGAATTAAAACTCTGGTTAAGGTCTCCTGCAGCTAATATTAGGTTAGTTTGTTGCTGAGGGTGAGAGTATTTAGAATGAGAGTAAAGATTTGAATGTCAGATTAGAGAGCTGGTTGGTGGCTAACCTTTGTGAGGCATCTTAATTATGTGGGTGGGTTCAAGATTACATTAGAAGGGGGGGGGTTGTTTTTTGGGATATACTTATTGTGGTTCCTATTTTTGTTTTTTTTTATCTGCTCTAATACTCTGCTTTTGAAAATATGTATGTGGTGATTGCCTGTCTGCATGCCTTTTGTTTCTGTTAATATTAATGCCAACAATGAAGGATTCTTTGTATAGCCTACATTTTCTGTATCTGTTGTTGGTTAGGACAGATGTTGTTGTTGTTTTTGGTTTTTAGGAGCATTAGCAACTAAGGCCATATTGCTCCGGGAAATGCGGTGGTCATTCCCTGACCTTTCCTCATCCTCCGTATTTGGTGGTGACGGGCTCGAACCCCGGTCTAATCAAGAAGCGTGTGCTACGTACTACTGCTCCTTCCCACCTGGCTACGGAGGCGGCAACGGATGTTGTTGAAATCCCATTGGTGATCCTCGCACCAGGCTTGGAAAGCTGGATCTGATTTTGTTATTTGGCCCTGGGCTATGTCATATTTATGTTCTTAAATTCTTTTTAACAGTCTTCTACTGACGTATGATTTTTGGCAGTCTTTGCATTGTAAATTGTGTACAAGGTGTTTTCCTGGCAAGAGTCTTTGTCAAGGGCAAAGTGGGGGAGGGAATTTTTATCGTATTTTTAATGGTGTTCTTGTAAACCTGATGTACAACCCATATTTTTTGGCTATATTTTTAATGGTTTGCTAATTTGTGGTACATAGCGGATGTTTATATATATATATATATTTTTTTTTCTGGTTCTTTGTTAGATACCTTTGTGTTGAGATATTTCTCTTTTGTTGTTTTAATACTCCTTTTTGAGTTTTTTGTGGGTACCCATTGTTGCTAAATATTTGGAAAATTCTGTTGATTTTTCTATTGAGTGCTTGATCTTTACATAGTCTATAATCCCCAAGGATGAAACTTTTAAGAATGCCTATGTTTGTGTTCACGGGTGATTAACTTTAAAAGATCCTGTGTCTGTTGGTTTTCCGTATATTTCTATTAAGAGAGAGTTATTATGCTTCTTTAACAAGAGATATAGGAATGGTATGTTCTCATCGTTTTCGATTTCTATTTTAAGTTTCATGTGGGGATGTGGGTGGGTAGTTGTGGAAGTTGTTTAATTCCTCTAATCCATATGGCCTAAAGGTAGGATGCCATTGACATATCTGCCCCAGTATATGGGTGTTAGAGGGAAATCGTCTAATGTTTCAAATGCCATCATGGAGATTTCTTCTAGGAGAAGAGAGGGAGAGGGGGGGGGGATTGCCTGTACTTAGTCCAACTTTTGTTTGTATAGGATGTTGTAGAATTTGAAATAGCCTTCCCTAACTAATAGTTCAGTTAAGTTCTGGATATCTTTTGTGTTTAGGGGATTAATGAGTGTGTTGATAATTTGGCTGATTTGTTCCTTTTTTATGGTTTTTGTTTTATCTAGAGGGATATTGATAAACAGGTTGTCTTCATCAAATAAAATTAACAGATCATTCTTATTGAGGTGTATTCTGGAGTTGTTCATATATGTGAGAGGCGCCTCCATAGCCAGGTGGGAAGGGGCAGCAGTGCGTAGCACACGCTTCTTGATTAGACCGGGGTTTGAGCCTGTCACCACCAAATACGAAGGATGCGGAAAGGTCAGGGAATGACCACCGCATATCCCTGGAGCAATACAGTCGGAGCAATTAGTTGCTAATGCTCCTAAAAACCAAATAACAAAACAAAAAAAAACATGTATGTGATATGTGTTTTTTTTATGGAATCTTGGGTTATTCGGGAGAATTTGGATAATTATAATAACTAACCATTGTGTTATGTTGCATCCAGGGTGGATTTTCCATTGAAAGTGGGTCTAATGGGAGTATCCTTTGGGATATTGGGTCCACTGTTGTTTTGTATATTTATCAATGATATTGATGAAGGTATATCAGGCTTAGTGTTGAAGTTTGCAGATGATACAAAGGTTGGCAGTGTTGTTAACGACAGTAATGGCAGTGTGCTACTGCAACAGGATCTAGATAATTTGGGCAGATGGGCTAAGAAGTGGCAACTGAAGTTTAACCTTGACAAATGCAAAGTACTGCATATGGGTAGAAGTAACCCCAGAGAAACGTACCAACTGTGTGGTATTACACTTAAGGTGGTAGAAAATGAAAAAGACCTGGGAGTAATTGTGCAGGAAGATATGAAGTTTTCTGAGCAATGCAGCCAGGGCAGGTCATGTGGTTTTGTCAATGATATATAGGAATTTTGCTAGCAGGGAAAAGGAGGTGATTATTCCTCAGTATAAGGCAATGGTCAGGCCACGCCTTGAGTACTGCGTGCAAGTCTGGAGGCCTCATTTTAGGAAGGATGTAGATTTACTTGAGCGTGTACAGAGAAGGGCAACAAGATTGGTGAGGGGAATGAAGGGATCCTCTTATCAAGAGAGGCTTAAGTTCTGCAAATTGCAGTGGCTGGAGACTAGGCACCTGCGCGGTGATCTGATTGAGGTGTATAAGGCCTTGAATGTGTTCAGCACGCTGAATTCTGATGGTATCCTTCCACTTGTTCAGATTATGAACCTAAGGGGGGCATAAATTCAAATTAAGAAAGGACAGATGTAGAATAGATGTGCGGAAATTTGCCTTTAGCCAGCGGGTGGTTAATTGCTGGAACAAACTTCCATCTGTCGTTGTGGAAGTTGATAGGTTGAATAAATTTAAGGAGGAACTGGACAGGCATTTGGAGGGAATGGTGTGATTTTTTTTTTTTTTGGCTGATGCTGCATAAGCTCATACATTTGCTTTCTTGCATTACATGGGGCGCCTCCGTAGCCAGGTGGGAAGGAGCAGCAGTGCATAGCACACGCTTCTTGATTAGACTGGGGTTCGAGCCCGTCACCACCAAATATGGAGGATGCGGAAAGGTCAGGGAATGACCACCGCATATCCCCGAGCAATATGGCCTTAGTTGCTAATGCTCCTAAAAAAAAAAAAAAAAAAAAAAACCAAAAAACTTGCATTACATGCCACTACTACTACTATATCAGGAAGTAGGTTCTTGAGTGTGTTTTTTCTTTTTTTTCCCCCTATTTTGTGTTCTGATTTTAGGGCTTTAGTTTTGTGCTTGATTTACCAGCGATACTATTGGTAGGATCTTTTTTGATTATAGTGTAGGTATTGTTATTTGCTAGTACGTTGAGTAGTGTATTGTTGTGATTTATGGTATTATTTACTACAATCGTATACCCTTTATCTGTTTTTGTAATATGTGTGTAGTGTGTGATCTTAGTTGGGAGAGGGTTTTTCTATGGGTTGCTGATAGATTATTGTATTTTTTGAATGTTTGACTGTATTTGCTTTTATGTAGGTTATTATTAGGAGTTTTATGGCACATCACTTTTATGTAGGGCATTCATAATTTTTAGCGATGCTGAGATTTTGTTGCTGGCATTTTAATATTCTGAAAACTGTTATTCAGTTGGGAAAGGAAATCTTGACATGGGATTTTGGCATTCTAAATACCCCCCCCCCCCCCCCCCCCCCCCCCGTGACAGTCTAACCTAAGATTGGCCCAGGAGACGTCAATAGAGTTTTAATTCCAGACTTTCATAGCTTAAGTACAGTACAGAACATAAATATAATGAATTGTAAACCACTGTCTTGATATGTGAGGCTGATGGTATCATAAGGACAGAATTCCTGGAGTGTAAGTATTAATAGTAATCCATTTACTTAATGTATTACTTAATCTTATTAACTAAATCAAAAACTAATGTAAAATTATGTAAAACTGTTAAAACCCAATTTTTTACTTAATGTTTGCTAATAGCTATTTGTTAACTAATTCAAGATTTTTAAACAAGTGAAGGAAATTTAAGAAGGAACATAATGGTAAACAAAGAGCTACAGTCTTTTCAGACTGGGGAATTTAGAATTTAATTTTATCTAGGCACCAGAGTTTGGAAAAGTCTGGTTCCTGGCAGTGTGTATATGCTGAAGTTGCCTGATTTGTATTTTACTATTGCTAATGCTTCCACAGTACATAGTTTATAGTCATTGTTTACTTTGACTAAAATTTTGCATTGTGACCTTAGTTGCTTGTATATGTGAAGACAATTCCATTAATCTGATTCCCATATAGTTACTGTACTCATGGAAGTGGGCCCTGGCAGCAGTTGATGAGGTATATTGTATTATTTAAGTCAGAATTGTTGTAGGTCAGTGTACAAGAATTGCAGAGCACAGAACCAATGGTTGAGTGAGTTGAAAAGATTAGCTTTATGTCCAAGGGAAACTTAACTTTTTTTTTTTTTTTTTTGCAATTTTTCAAGGAACTGTTCTTGTGAGGTGCAGACCAGTGGGTTGAAAACACATGACAACCTTCTTATTATGGAGGATGTGTGTGTGTGGGAAGGGGGGGGTGCCTCTAGTATAAAATAATAAATGTTAATATTGGAGCTCTTGTTTTATATTGGCTTCTTAAGGTCAACAGATTTTTGTATTTAAGACCTTGTGTGTGTGTGCGTGCTTGCGCACACTGAATGGATTTTATTACCTGTGTTGTCAACATAGACTTGATGCTGTATTTTGTGATGTCTTTGCTACCAAAGACATCACAAAAATTAGTCTATTCTTACAAAACAGAAATTATTAATGAAATTGGAAATTAGTAATGCAATTAATGTTATCCCTGTGTCATCATGAATGTGCAATGCTTCAAAACTTGACCTCCTCCATTATGGTCTTCAATTTGCATGGAAAAGAATCTTACCCAATAAAAGACACGTTAAGCTCAGTTAAAATTTAACACCATGCAGAGATTGTTTGAACTATTATGGAGAGAACCAACATTAAGATAATGCACAAAATTAATCCCAGAAGAGACATCAAATTAACTTCATTTCTTCTGCTGGCCAACTACTTTAAACACAACAACACTACTTATAAACATATTTTTCGACTCTCAGTTGGATTGGGTGTATTGGTCTCCATCTCGGAATATCTGTTTGGCAGCAGTTTAAAACATCATGTTAACATATATAAACAGCATATTAATTTAGTCTGAGACCATACTTCAGGTCTCAGATTTGCCGCCAATATCCATATAATAAGCCACAGACACACCTCCTTGCAAAATTCAATCACTTCATCTGTGATTGAAATGCACCCTCAAACTTGAGACTAATAATAGAATTAACTTTCTAAATGTAACCATTAAAAAACAGGGCACCGCAATTGATAGTTTTATATATAGAAAGCCCACACACTCTGACTGATTTCTGTATTTCTATTCACACCACCTACTGCATGTAAAAAGAACAGTCATGCATAAGTCTTAAAAAAAAAAAGCATGTTCTTTGGATGACAACTGGAACAGCATGTCCAATATTTACATTCATCATTCCATATGAGAGGCTACACCCACCATAATAAGGGAGGTTTTAATACATGCCCATGGGACAATAATCCCTTTATAATAATTCTAATACTGGTGCTATCTACCTTAAAAGAAAGAACTAATTGTTAGGAT
This sequence comes from Mastigoproctus giganteus, assembly GCF_048544385.1. NCBI lineage: Eukaryota > Metazoa > Arthropoda > Arachnida > Uropygi > Thelyphonidae > Mastigoproctus > Mastigoproctus giganteus. The sequence goes on along the minus strand of NC_143583.1, from coordinate 162,100,537 downwards.
TCCATTGCCCTGTTCGCTCACTATATGTCCCCACAATTGCGCATGCGAGCTCATACAGTCATTGCCATTTGTTACGTTTAATTCGTTTAAAATTATTTGAAACAAAATTAAATTAGATCCTAACCTAATAGTTCATGACAGTTTGATTCCTTTTGTTTTTGGTCATAACCTTACTTATGTAAATGTTGTTTCGTCACGTGCTATTCTTGCTGCAAAAATGACTAGTGTGAAAGAATCAATTTAGAAATTTTACAAATGATGCCTGGTTGATTCATTACAATATAAGGGTGTTAACACAATTATATCTGAAGATACTGAAGAACTTTTGTGATATCCAGCCGAATTCCTGGACAGCCTCAGTTTAAGTGGTTTATCACGCAAAGTTTAGAGTTGAAGGTAGGAGCAGTTGTTATTTTACTGCGGAATATGGGCATTTCAGAAGGATTGATCATTGGTATGAGACTTGTAGTCAAAGTTATGCACCAGAATTTTTTGGATCTAGAAATGATAACGGGAAGCTAAAGGAAAATGGGTACCCTTACCACGTGTAGATTTGAATCCATCTGATTCGACTTTGCCTTTTCATTTAAGAGATGGCAGTTTCCTATTCAGCCTGGCTTTTGCAATGACTATAAATAAAAGTCAAGGGCAAATGTTTGATAGAGTCTGAATTTCGTTTACTAACCCTGTATTTATTCATGGCCAATTGGATGTAGCAATGTCTCGGTCAGATTATTCCAGCATGTTAAGATAAGGTTACCAGAATGGCACAAGAATGCAAAAAGTCATTTTCAAAGACGTATTATAGAGACTGTGCTACATTTTAAGAAGTTGGGCCACAACACAAGTGTCATGGAACATTTTTACACTTCCACATCGACTTTTCCTAAAAAATTGAGGAAGTGTAAGTGAAGAACAGAGTAAGAGGTGTCACCAGGACATTAAAGACATGGAGTTGTGGTACCAGAGGAGGTGATCAGTTTTTAAACTGAAAGGTGAGTTTTTAGTGGACTTTTTACTATTCTGCCCTTTTTAATAGTATTTTTAAGATGTATTTGAAAATTGCAAAATTTTTGACTCTGTGACTGTATAGCAGAATAAATCATCCCACTGCAGTTATGTTATTTTCACACAATAAACATCATCCTTGTGGAGTTATTTGGTTCCAGAACAAGAGTTTTAAGGAATGCTCCTGACAGAGTAGAAACCCTTAAAAACATACCATATCATTTAAAGACTTTGCATCCAATATTACCCTGATAAAAGATTACATTATATAATATATTGTAATAAAAGATATAAGATTGTATTAGATTATATAATATAGGACATTAAAAAAAATATATATGACTATTTTTTCTTATGGAAAAGCAAAGCAACTAATATATAATTAAGAAACAGATAGTATTACTATCCAGAATTTAAAATAAAATAAAAAAAAAAAAAAAAAAAAAAAAAGCAAGCAAGCCTTTTTTTTTTCTCCATATCAAAGTAAAAAATTTAAGTGCCATTGCCAGTACAATTTCAGGTGGCTTTTTCAATTCCAATAACAAAAAAAATTCTAATTGGATGCAAGTAGGATTGACATGGGCATACATTTATGAACATAATTAATTTGTGAGAGGTCTATAATTATGAAAATTGAAATAAAAATCTGATCAATCTTGAAGATTCATGCATGCATGAAATGCATCTTCCTCTCCAGTGCCATCCCATAGAATGACACAGCTCAAATGGCAGTAGTGGCTTGAAAAAAAAAAAAAAAAAAAAAAAGATCCACGTGGAGGAGGAAAAAGAACAGGAACCTTTTAAATATATAATTTGCTTTATTTCCAGCACAGCTGTTCTGCTTGACTTTGACCCTAGAGGTAGCTTCGACTGAACAATGCCATTTATAATTTATTTTATAGTAGGATACCAGAATTGCACCTACAAGTGCAGTGTATGTTATGTACCCGGAAAGCAGGAGTGTGACTGCCATTTATTTTTATCTGAGTGTTTCTGAATTGTTGATGCAATTAATTATGCATATTGAAAATAAAGACATTAATTGAGGGCTACTAAAATTAACATTTCTGTCATTCTGGTATGTAATTTTTCCATTTCAACTTAATGGCATCTGTAGCACTTTTTTGAAGGGTGCAGTCATGCTTGGGTTAAATTAACCCAAGTTTTACAAGTTAATGTAAAACAATCTAAAACATTATTTAATTCATTTTTAGTATTAATAAATTAATTTTTTATAACATAAATATTAACATACATACTGTTTTTAAAATTTACTTTTAAAAAAAAAATTCAGATATTTTTCAATATTTTTAAAGTTGCTGGATGCAGAATTTCATTCTCTTGAAATTTAATCCATCTTCATATTTTCTGTAATTTGAAATTCTTTCAGATTTTATTTTTATTCGATGTAATGCAGCATATATAGACTATTGAAAACGTTCATTATCTTTTTTATGTTAATTATACCCTTTTTTTATATATTTAACGAGTTTTGGGAAACCAGTATAAAAAGGTGATTCTTGTAAAGCTTTATCAATATTAGGATACAAATAATTTTCATTACATATAGTTCAGAGAGGCTCTTTGAATTTTATGATATTCATTTCATCCCTAAGCTTATTATAATAACTGTCTTAATTTCCTTTACATAATTCTGTACAATGACCAAGAAGAAGATTCTTCATATTCAAATTTATTTTTCTATATAAATTTATTATAATATTCATTTCATCCATAAGCTTATTATACTAACTGACAATCTCCTTTACATAATAAGGCGCCTCCGTAGCCAGGTGGGAAGGAGCAGCAGTGCGTAGTACGCGCTTCTTGATTAGACCGAGGTTCGAGCTCGTCACCACCAAATACGGAGGATGCGGAAAGGTCAGGGAATGACCACCGCATATCCCGGAGCAATGTGGCCTTAGTTGCTAATGCTCCTAAAAAAAAAAAAAAAAACCAAACAACAAACCTTTACATAATTCTCTACTATGACTGAGAAGAAGATCCATATTCTAAATACTTTGACTAAATTCTAATCTCAATGATTTCCACTTGCAGTCTGCGAAACACCATGTGCTTTTTCTGACAGAATCTCAGTTATCTGTTGATTCAACTACTACTCATCAGTTGCCCAAATTATTCGCTGTATGATTCCTTTCGCCTCAAAGGTGGTACTTATGCATATGTCCATTAAGATATTCCCTGTCAGAGACTTGGTAATTTGGAATCTCCTTTTTTCAATCTTCTCTGGCTTAAAATCTTTCTACCTCATTGTGTCAAATTCATCTGTTGTCTCTGCTGTTCTCCCAACTCCACTAATCACTTGGAGCTCTTTGACTTCCTCACTTTGCAACTTGACTTTCTCCAGTCCAACTTTCCTAACAGTGAGGTAATTTTCCTTGGTGATTTTAATGTTCAAAACCCCAGCTGCTTATGTTTTCTAGTCACCAGCCCAGCTGATCGAGATGCTGAGACTTTTGCAATTACTAATGGCCTTGCACAGATTGTTCATTTACCTACAAGAATAACGGACAATCCTAACCATACAGCCAACACGCTTGATCTTTTTCTCACAAACAACCCTTCTATGTACACGGTCGAAGTGCGTGTCCATTAGGCACCTCAAATCACAACTTGGTGATTGTCTCTTCTCCAATGGAGCCTTTGTCACAAGGCTATTACCAACCTCGTATTGTTTGGCATTACAAGAATGCAAAATGGGATGACCTATGAGATTTCTTTTATTGTTTTCCTTGATTGGATTACTGTTTCAAAACTTCTGATGTCACTGTTTTCTCAGATAGTGTCAGTGAAATTATTCTTGTGGGAATGGAATCCTTTATTCCACACTCCACTTTAAAATCTCGTCCTTTATCTAAACCTTGGTTTTCCAATAAATGTGCTAAGGCTGTTCAAGAGAAGAACGTTGCATATCGTAATTGATTTGTTTCTAATTCTTCAGTTTCATTTTCTGTCTTCACCAAAGCTCGCAACAATTGTAAAGCAGTTATTAATCAGTTTAAACTAGAGTTTAAACAGGCTAAGAGTAGAAAACTTGCTTCTTGCCCTAATGGTAGCCGAGCATTCTGGTCTCTTACCAAAGCTATTGGCCGCAACTTTTGCCACCTCTGCTCCCACCTCTGTCCAAACCAGATGGTTCTGTTGTCACTTGAGCCAAGGATAAAGCTGACCTGCTAGCATCCCATTTTCCTACCAACTGTTGTATTAATGATCTTGGTAAAACACCTCCCCCTATTCCCAACACTCTCCATTCAATGACTCCTGTGGTCTTCTGTCAAAAGGATGTCATAAGGATTTTGGCAAATCTTGTTGCTAAGAAAGCTCCAGGGCCTGATGGTATTTCTCCACTTGTTCTGAAAACCTGTGTGCCTGAATTTTCTGCTGTTTTTTGCTGCCTTTTTTCACTTTCTTATTCCAAAGGTGTTTTTCCTTCTGCTTGGAAATTTGCTCATATCCAGCCAGTTCCTAAAAAGGGTGACAAGTCCCTCCCATCCAATTATCATCCCATTGCAATCACTTCTACTCTTTCTAAAGTAATGGAGAAATCAATTAACCGCCAACTCTTAAACTACCTGGAAACCTTCCGTCTGATCAATGATTGCCAGTATGGATTCTGTCAGTGTCGATCCACTGGTGATATTCTGGTTTTGTTACACATTTATGGACTAATTCAATGGAAATGTTTGGTGATACACAAGCAGTTGCTCTCGACATCTTAAAGGGTTTCGATCGTATTTGGCATAAAGGTCTTCTAAACAAGCTTCCATCTTTTGGTTTGCCAACTGTTTTTTGTAATTGGTTATCCAGTTTTCTCTCTGATCGTTCACTGAGGGTAATGGAAGATGGCTTTTTGTCTTCTGACTTCTCCACTAATGCCGGTGTTCCCCAAGGTTCAGTTCTTTCCCCCACTCTTTTCCTCTTGTATATTAATGACCTTCTTCCATTGACTAGATATCCCATCATTGTTTTGCCGATGATAGCACATTGCATTCCACTTTACATTTTGAGAAACCTTGTCCTGCTCAATCAGCTTCAACTTCTCGAAAATCTGCTACCAATTCCTTAAATGCCGATCTCCAGGTAAATCTCCAGTAGGGCAAAGACAACTTAGTTGATTTCAATCCTTCTAAAACACAGTCCTGTCTTAAATCTCACAAAAATGATTCTTCTGTTCCTATGCTTGTCTTTGGTGATACTCCAATTTCTAGGAAAAATCTCTTTTGGAGATTATCCTGACTTCTAATCTCTCTTGACAGAAGCACATTACAAATATTGCTTCCTCTGCATCTGTTATTGTTGTTGTTTGTTGTTTTGGTTTTTAGGAGCATTAGCAACTAAGGTCATATTGCTCTGGGATATGTGGTGGTCATTCTCTGACCTTTCCGCATCCTCCGTATTTGGTGGTGACGTGCTCGAACCCCGGTCTAACCAAGAAGTATATGCTATCCACTGCTGCTCCTTCCCACCTAGCTACGGAGGCTCCTCCTCTGCATCTAAAAAACTTGGTTTTCTCTTTCGCTCTCGACATTACTTTTCTTCCAAACAGCTGTTCACTCTTTACAAATCTCAAATCTGTCCAACTATGGAATATTGTTCCCACATCTGGGGTGGTGCCCCCAAAACCCTTCTCAAGGTTCTTGATTCCGTTCAGAAGAGGGCAGTTAGGTTAATTAATGATTCATCTCTAACAGAGTCTCTCCACTCATTGTCTCATAGACGTACTGTTTCTGCCGCATGTCTCTTCTACATATATTTCCATGGGCACTGTTCTTCTGAATTGGCTTCTATAATTCCCGCTCTCTCTTTCAAAACAGTCCGAACAAGTGCTGCCACCAGCCAACATCCATTTACTGTCCAACTTCAAATTCACAGAACCAACTTTACATCTTCCTCGTTTATTCATTGAACTGCCATTTTCTGGAACAAATTTCCTCCTTACGTATATCCTGAAAATTACAGTCTACAGATGTCCAATGTCAAGAAATATCTTCTTTCGTCTTTTCAACCTCCAACTAAGCACAGTACTAAGTACTGTGCATTTAATTGTAAGTTGCTACAATGGATAAAAGGATGGTTAAGTGGGAGAAGACAGAGGGTGGTAATCAATGGGTGCTGCTCTTCGTGGACTAATGTTATTAGTGGAGTCCCACAGGGTTCGGTGTTAGGTCCACTGTTGTTTTGTCTATTTATCAATGATATTGATGAAGGTATATCAGGCTTAATGTCGAAGTTTGCAGATGATACAAAGGTTGGCAAGGTTGTCAATGACAGTAATGGCAGTGTGCTACTGCAACAGGATCTAGATAATTTGGGCAGATGGGCTAAGAAGTGGCAACTGAAGTTTAACCTTGACAAATGCAAAGTACTGCATATGGGTAGAAGTAACCCCAGAGAAACGTACCAACTGTGTGGTACTACACTTAAGATGGTAGAAAATGAAAAAGACCTGGGAGTAATTGTGCAGTCAGATATGAAGTTTTCTGAGCAATGCAGACAGGCTGCCAGGGCAGGTCATGGGGTTTTGTCAATGATATATAGGAATTTTGCTGGCAGGGAAAAGGAGGTGATTATCCCTCTGTATAAGGCAATGGTCAGGCCACGCCTTGAGTACTGCGTACAGGTCTGGAGGCCTCATTTTAGGAAGGATGTAGATTTACTTGAGCATGTACAGAGAAGGGCAACAATATTGGTGAGGGGAATGAAGGGATCCTCTTACCAAGAGAGGCTTAAGTTCTGCAAATTGCAGTGGCTGGAGACTAGCCTGCGTGTTGATCTGATTGAAGTGTATAAGGCCTTGAATGGGTTGAGCACGCTGAATTCTAATGGGATCCTTCCACTTGTTCAGATTACGAACCTAAGGGGGCATGAATTCAAATTAAGAAAAGACAGATGTAGAATAGATGTACGGAAATTTGCTTTTAGCCAGCGGATGGTTAATTGCTGGAACAAACTTCCATCTGTCGTTGTGGAAGTTGATAGGTTGAATAAATTTAAGGAGGAACTGGACAGGCATTTGGAGGGAATGGTGTGATTTTTTTTTTTTTTGGCTGATCCTGCATAAGCTCATACACTTGCTTTCTTGCATCACGTGCCACTACTACTACTACTATAGGTTCTAATACCTCTTCGGTTTGGGGTTTATTGTTCCATTTCTATGTACCGTATTTCCCCATGTATAAGATGCTATCATGTACATAAAAAAAAATATTCAGATTTATTTTCCTGCATAAATTTATTATTTTCAGCTTATTTTATATAAAATTATTACTTTTTAAATATTCATTTTTTATTTTATTTTAAAGAATGCAGGTAGCCCTTTGTTTACAACAGTGCTTAGTTACTTAAGGAACTGTCGCAAAAAAAATCGGTGTAAGACCCCTGAATTTTACTTTTCTGTTTAAGTTTTACTTTGCATTTTACTTTTCTAAGGAATGCAGAATTGGGATTTGGGGAGTACAACGTGTGCAGAAAGGATAAACAGAACAGAAAGGGAGGTGGGGTTATGCTGTTAGATAAGAAACATAACATCTAAGGAAGTGCATCCAGTTGACATAGATGGACAGTGCAATGTTGAGTCAGTTTGGTGTGACATAAGTACGGAAAGCAAAAATGAGGGTAAGAGTTTGTTATAGGGGTAATCACTCTGATGAGTACAATGAACAATTGTACAGAGAAATAGAGTGGGCCAATAAATTAGATTGTCTTATAATGGGGGATTGTAACTTCAAAGATATTGACTGGAACTTCTGGGTTGGTCACTTGCACCCTAGAAAGGGTTTTGTGGATTTATTGGATGATTGTTTTCTACAGCAGCATGTTAGAGAGGCAGACAGAGGGAGTAACCCTCTTGATCTGATTATCAGCAGTGATTATTCATGCATTAAGAAGTTGCAGATAAAGGAACCAATAGGTGGCAGTGATCACAGTGTACTGATGTGGTATTTACTTAAAGATGTAACTACCATCAAAGTAGAGGGAAGGGTTTTTGCTTTCATAAAGGTGATTGCAGTGGTCTCAGAGATTTTTTAAATTCTTTACAGTGGAACCAAATGATGATTATATCAACAGCAAATTCTAAATGGGAAGCATTCAAAGAAGTAATCTTAGAAGCTACTATGTTTTTTGTTCCAACTAAGAAATATCATTCTAGGTTTAGGCCCAAATGGATTTCAGATGAACTATTGAGACTTGTAGCAGAGAAGAAAAATGCATAGGATGCACATAAATTATCAGGTGACACAGAAGCCTATGGCAGATATAAGCTAGTCTATAACCAAGTCACAAAGGAGGTTAGGCAAGTGAAGCAGATTATGAGAAATCTTTGCTGACGGATGCACAGAAAAATATCAAAGACTTCTTTGCTTATATAAACTCTAAAAGGAAGGGGATGAATTAGATTGGTACATGTGATATCAGTGGTTTGACTGTAGATGATCATTCTCAGATAGCTGCCAAACTAAATGAGTATTTTGCATCTACATTCACAAATGAGGAGTTATTCAAAGAGTGGGCCAGATGAGAGGAGAGGGACAAACTCTAACACGGAGTTAAATGATTTTGTAATAACTGAGAACAAAGTGGAGGAGAAATTGTTGAAGTTAAACATAAGAAAGGCACCTGGGGTGGATGGAATCTATCCAGTTATGTTAAAGGAGGTGGCAAAGGAAGTGAGCAAACACTTAGCCATAAATATGAGAGCATCCTTGGATTCAGGGGAAGTCCCCACAGAGTGGAGAAGTGAAAATATGTCTCCAATTCACAAGGGGGGGGGGATCAAAGGACGACGCAAGTAATTACAGACCTGTTAGTTTGACTTCTGTTCCAGGGAAAATAATGGAGTCAGTGGTTAAAGAAGCATTGCAGGATCACCTAGACAAGACTGGAGTAATAATTCATATACAGCATGGGTATGTTAAGGGGAAGGCTTGTCTGACCAATTTGATTGGATACTGTGACGTGTTCACAAAGGTACTGGATACAAAAAATAATTTTGATATTGATATCAAATACTAGGATTTCAGTAAAGTTTTTGATACCTATTGCACATGGAAGAATACTATACAAATTGGAGCAGAATGGTATTAATGGCAAGTTGGTACAATGAATAAAAGAATGGTTGAGTGGGAAAAGACAGAGTGGTAATCAGTGGACATTGTTCTTTGTGGACTAATGTTCTTAGTGGAGTCCCCCAGGGTTCGGTGTTGGGCCCATTGTTGTTTTATATATTTATCAATGATATTAGTGAAGGTATATCAAGCTTAATATCAAAGTTTGCAGATGATACAAAGGTTGTATTAATAACAGTAATGGTAGTATGCTGCTGCAACAGGATCTGGAAAAGTTGGGCAGATGGGCTGAGAAGTTGCATTGATAAATGCAAAGTAATGTATATGGTTAGCAGTAATCCCAGAGAAATGTACCAACTGTATGGTATTATTCTCATGGTAGTGGAGAATGAAAACGTCCTGGGGATAATTGTGCATTCTGATGTGAAGTTTTCTGAGCAGTGCAGACAGGTTGCCGGAGTAGGTCATGGGGTCTTGTCAATGATATACAGTAATTTTGATAGCTGGGGTAACGAGGTGGTTATACCATTGCCTTATACAAGGGATCAAGCCACACCTTGTACAGGTCTTTAAGCCTCATTTTAGGAAGGATGTAGAGTTGCTAGAATGAGTACTGAGAAGGGCAACAAGACTGGTGAGGGGAACAAAGGGGTGCTCTTATGAAGAAAGGCTTATGTTCTGCAAATTGCAGTGGTGTCTGGAGACTAGGCACCTGAAAGGTGATTTGATTGAGGTGTATAAGGCCTTGAATGGATTGAGGAGATTGGATTCTTCCTCTTGCTCGAATTACAAACCTGAGGATGCATAAACTGAAATTGAGGAAAGATGGTTGTTGAATAAATGTGTGGAAATTTGCTTTTAGCCAGCAGGTAGATGATTGCAAGAACAGACTTCCATCTCTCATTGTGGAAATTGATAGCTTAAATAAATTGAAGGAAGAAGTGGTCAAACTTTTGGAGCTAACAGATGGTGAAATGGGAAGTTTTTTTGTTTTTTTTTTGGCTGATGCTGTATAAGCTTGCTTTCTTGCATCATATGCCTCTACTAATGCTAAAGTTCCTGGTTGAGGATCTACCCATTTTTTGAAGAAAGCATGCAGTGTTGACTGTTGAGATTTCCTCTTTCTTTCTTTGAAAATCTCAGAATAAGGGCTTATGGATGCAATTTCTTTCCTTTTCACTTTTTTACATTCGCTCCCAGTTGTGGTCACTCTCACATAGCTCATCAGTGAGGGTCTCCATGGCTGAAAGGGTGTGCTGTAGCTTGCTTGTATTCTTAGATTTTAGAGGAGGCTTGTGATCTTTTTATATCTCCTTCTCCTCCTTATGTTGCCTTAGTTCTTTAGCCAATTCTTCCAAGTCTTCATTGGAAAGCTGCTGTCCATGGCAATCCAACAGCACTCTTACATCTTCAGCTGTAACCTTGTTCAATCCTGCCTCTTGCGCCAGGCTGCTAACATCTTCAACAGTGTTCTCCACTGGCTCTGATCCTGTGAAGTCATGCATAAATTGTGAGAGAAGTTTGCACCACACTCAATTCAAACAGCCGACCGGGCTAGCCGAGTGGGTAAAGTACCTGCCCGGCAACCCAAAGGTCGCGGGTTCGATTCCCGCCTCGGGCTTGGATCAAAGTACTGCAAAAACCTTGGGAGGTGCAATATGGCCACAGAAGCCGATGCGCCAACAACTACCAAATCAAAAAAAAAAAAAAAAAAAAATCAATTCAAACAGTTCACTGACACTTCCACCCAAGCTGTGTTGATGTTATGAATACCCTTCAAAATGTCAAATGAGTGCCAATAATCTTTGATAGTTTTGTCTGACCTGTCCAAAACCCTCATCTTTTCCATGAAGATTTGGCAGAGGTAATAGGCTTTAAAGGTTGCTATTACCCTCTGGTCAATTGGTTTCAAAACTGAAGCGGTGTTTGGTGGCATGTAAATAACATTATTGATGCCCAGAGATGTTCCAACTTCAGCAAGGTTTGCAGAATGGCCAGGGGCATTGCCCAAATGAAGAAGAGCCTTGGCTGGTAACTCATTCTCTTGACAAAAACAGAGCACAGTAGGACAAAAATAGCTTGTGTACTAATCCAAAAAGATTTCTTGTGTCACCCGAGCCCTCCTATTCCATTTACCATTGACTGGCAACATGGCATTGTTTAAGCCCTTGAGAGCACGTGGTGTCTGTGAATGATACGCCAACATTGGTTTTAATTTTAAAGTGACAGAGACATTTGCACCCAGCAGAAGCATTAGACTGCTGCTGGGCCCAAAAGGATTTTCCACCCAGCAGAAGCATTAGATTCTTTTTCAGCCTTGAAACCTGGTTCCGACTGCTCTTCATGGGCAAAAATGAAGGTCGTGATGGCAATTTCTTCCAATAAAGCTCCTTCTCATCAACATTAAAAATGAGATCAGGAGGATGATTACACTCCTCTACAATGGCTTGAAACTCTGCAGGAAATGCTGAAACTGCCTCAGCATCTGCACTTGTTGCCTCACCACTTAATTTCACACAGTGCCACTTACTTCAAGATTTAAATTATATGAACCGTCCCTTGCTACCTAAAAATGTCTCATCACCATCCTCTTTTGTCTTAAGATCTTCAAAAATTGATTTTATTTATCAGTAATAACAGCTTGAGTCAATGGAATGTTTTTTTTTTTTTTTTTTTTGGTTTAAGTCATCCACCTGCAATGACAATAATTTCTCCATTTTTTTCTAAAAGTTTATTTCTGTTATAACTCACTTGCATTGGACTTTGTCGTAGCATGTTGCATTGACTGTTTTATTTCATCTTCATATTTCATTATGGTACTCACAGTTGACGGAGGCAATTTCATACTTCCACACACTGACCATCTTCCATTCTACGAATTACCTCCGTCTTTTTTTCCGTGTTAGATCTACGTGTCTGACCATCTTCCATTCTACAAATTACCTCCATCTTTTTTTTCTACATTAGATCTATGTTACTTTTAACGACAATTTCACATTTGCTTGTCTTTACTACACTTCTCTTTCTAGATATGGTGGCTTTTATTTTATTAATTTAATCAACAATTTTAAATTAAAATTAACAAACTGACACTGTAGAATAGTGGCCCCAACAATAGTACACCAACAAGTGAACTGAGTGTTCCTCTCCTCTTATCTCTGGCCACTTTTTTTTTTTATGTGAACTCCAAACACGAGAGGTATTAGAACCTATAGTACTTAGTACCGTGCTTGGGTTGGAGGTTGAGAAGATGAAAGAAAATATTTGTTAACATTGGACTTGAACTTCTCTAGATTGTAATTTTCAGGAAATACGTGTGAAGGAAGGTTGTTCCAGAAAACGGCAATTGAATGAATAAATGAGGAAGATGAAAAGTTGGTTCTGTGGGTTTGAAGTTGGACAGTAAATGGATGTTGGCTGGTGGTGGCACGTGTTCGGACTGTTTTGAAAGAGAGAGCGGGAATTATAGAAGCCAATTCAGAAGAACAGTGCCCATGGAAGTATCTGTAGAAGAGGCATGCAGCAGAAACAGTACGTCTATGAGAAAGCGAGTGGACAGACTCTGTTAGAGATGAATCATTAATTAACCTAACTGCCCTCTTCTGAATGGAATCAAGAAGCCTGAGAGAGGTTTTGGGGGCATCACCCCCAGATGTGGGAACAATATTCCATGCCAGGGTAGATTTGCGATTTATACAGAGTGAGCAGCTGTTTGGAAGAAAAGTAACGCAGAGAGCGAAAGAGAAAAACCAAGTTTTTTAGATGCAGAGGAAGCAATATTTGTAATGTGCTTGTGCCAAGAGAGATTAGAAGTCAGGGTAATCCCAAAAGAGATATATCATTTTGCCTAGAAATCGGAGTGTCATTAAAGATAAGCATAGGAGCAGAAGAATCCTTTTTGCGAGATATAAAACAAGACTGAGTTTTAGAAGGGTTGAAATCAACTAAGTTGTCTTTGCCCCACTGGAGAATCACCTGAAGATCGGCATTTAAGGAATTGGTAGCAGATTTTCGAGAAGTTGAAGCTGATTGAGCAGGACAAGGTTTCTCAAAATGGAAAGTGGAATGCAATGTGCTATCATCGGCAAAACTATGGATAGGATTTCCAGTCAATGGAAGAAGGTCATTAAAATACAAGAGGAAAAGAGTGGGGGAAAGAACTGAACCTTGGGGGACACAGGCATTAGTGGAGAAGTTAGAAGACAGAGAGCCTTCTACCATCACCCTCAGTGAGCGATCAGAGAGAAAACTGGATAACCAATTACTAAAAACAGTTGGCAAACCATAAGATGGAAGCTTGTTTAGAAGACCTTTATGCCAAACACGATCAAAAGCCTTTGAGATGTCAAGAGCAACTACTTGTGTTTCACCGAACCTTTCCATTGAATTAGTCCATAGATGGGTAACATAAGTCAGTGGATCGACACTGACGGAATCCATGCTGGCGATCGTTGATCAGATGGAAGGTTTCTAGGTAGTTTAAGAGTTGGCGGTTAATTGATTTCTGCATTACTTTATAAAGAGTAGAAGTAATTGCAATGGGACGATAATTGGATGGGAGGGATTTGTCACCCTTTTTAGGAACTGGCTGGATAAGAGAAAATTTCCTAGCAGAAAGAAAAACACCTTTGGAATAAGAAAGTGAAAAAAGGCGGCAAAGAATAGGAGTAAGTTCAGGAGCACAGGTTTTGAGAACAAGTGGAGAAATACCATCAGGACCTGGAGCTTTCTTTGCATCAAGATTCATCAAAATCCTTCTGATATCCTTTTGACGGAAGACCACATTAGGCATTGAATGGAGTGTGTTGAGAATGGTGGGAGGTGTTTTACCAAGGTCATTAATACATGAGCTGGAAGAAAAATGGGATGCTAGCAGGTCAGCTTTATCCTTGGCTGAAGTGACAACGGAACCATCTGGTTTTGACAGAGATGGGAGCAGAGATGGGCAAAAGTTGCGGCCAATAGCTTTGGCAAGAGACCAGAATGCCCGGCTACCATTAGGGCAAGAAGCAAGTTTTCTACTCTTAGCCTGTTCAAACTCTAGTTTGGACTGATTACTAACTGCTTTACAATTGTTGCGAGCTTTGGTGTAGGCAGAAAATGACACTGAAGAATTAGAAACAAGCCAATTACGATATGGAACATTCTTCTCTTGAACAGCCTTAGCACATTTATTGGAAAACCAAGGTTTAGATAAAGGACGAGATTTTAAATTGGAGTGTGGGATAAAGGATTCCATTCCTGCAAGAATAATTTCATTGACATGATCTGAGCAAACGTTGACATCAGAAGTTTTGAAACAGTAATCCGACCAAGGAAAAGAAGAAAAGAAGTCTCGCAGGTCATCCCATTTTGCATTCTTGTAATGCCAAACAACAGGAGGTTGGGAATAGCCATGAGATAAAGGTTCCATTGGAGAAGAGACAATCACCAAGTTGTGATCTGAAGTGCCTAAAGGAGCTCTCACTTCGACCGTGTACTTAGAAGGGTTGTTTGTGAGAAAAAGATCAAGCGTATTGGCTGTATGATTAGGATTGTCCAGTATTCTTGTAGGTAAATGAACAATCTGTGCTAGGTCATTAGTAATTGCAAAAGCCTCAGCATCTCGACCTGCTGGCTCGGTGTGACTAGAAAATGGAAGCCAGCTGGAGTTGTGAACATTAAAATCACCAAGGAAAATTACCTCACTGTTAGGAAAGTTTGACTGGAGAAAGTCAAGTTGCAAAGAGAGGAATCAAAGAGCTCCAAGTGATTAGTGGAGTTGGGAGAACGGTAGAGACAACAGATGAATTTGACACAATGAGGTAGAGAGATTTTAAGCCAGAGAAGATCAAAGAGAGGAGATTCCAAATTGCCAAGTCTCTGACGGGGAATATCTTAATGGACATATGCACAAGTACTACCTTTGAGGCGAAAGGAATCATACAGTGAATAATTTGGGCATCTGAGATGAGCAGTAGTTGAATCAACTGATAACTGAGATTCTGTCAGAAAAAGTACATGGGGTTTGGCAGACTGCAAGTGGAAATGGACATCGTCCAGATCAGAACTGAGACCACGTATATTTGTGAAATGAATTAGGAAGTGCTTGGGAGGTTTAGATCTTTTCGCAGATAAGCTTGCTCTGTTAGTTTGACAATTCATGGTGTATTCAACAGTAAGAAAAAGTGGGTGGGACATGCTGTATGAAGTAATGAAATTTTTGGATATGGCGTACATGTGGTAAGAATATACCCAGATCCTTGACATAACGTGGCCTCCACAATGATTCCTGCATACACACTACTCGGACTCCCTCCAGTCACTATCTGGCAGAGTAGAGGTAGCAAGATTATATACTAGCTGATCCAGAAGCCTCCTAGAGAGTTACCAATAGGTTCGGTCCGGTGTACTAACTAGCGGCCGGCCTGGGAACACCATTTTAGAGCTGTACCCTCGAAATGTAAGGAATATTGGATCTCGCCACGACGTTCATCATAACCTCAAAAGTCATCAGTCATACTGCATGACGGAAGAGATAGGGAAGGGTTGACCGGAAGTTAGCTCTAGAGGCTAAACAAAGGTTCCACCACTTCAAGCCTCCAATAAGCAAAGTGGTGGTATTGCACTGGTTGATGAGTTCTCTACCACCTAGTACTGCCTGGTAACATAGAGGGTCAGTGTTTGTCCATGTGGTGTGGGCACCACACCTCGACCCCTGCTTACGTTTGTTCACACCTGGGTGGTCACCCACCGTGTACTTGTGCATGGAGGTTATATCCAGGATTACTAACAGTCCCACCATCGTGAAGGTGCAAGCAGAGGATTTGGCTGTCACAGCCCGTCTGGACTTCGCCGAAATTGGGTCCACTTGACTTGAGTGTCACCTGAATATCAGTTCCCTCAGCGTTTTAGACTCCCAGGTAGCAAGTACAGCTTGCCTGGCATATCTGAGAAAATGTCTGTGTGGTGGTCCTTGGATGAGGTGGTCTCAAGGACCACCTCATCCCTGATTGCCTGAGATGGGAATAGCTCTCATCTCTGATTAACTGCTATTTCTTTACATCATATCTGGTATTCACGGTTGCTAATTTTTGAAATTTTTTATAGTTTTTTGATATTTTTGGCCTTCTGGTTTCGAAACTGTCATTATTGTGAATATTTGCAAAAAAATGGTCATAAACTGAGGGCTACCTGTATATCACAGAATTAAAGTATTTGTTTTTAATAGGTTTTTAATCTACTTCAATAACTATTTCTATTTTTCAAATTGTGTTTCTGTAGCCAGTTGGGAAGGAGCAGCAGTGCGTAGCACACACTTCTTGATTAGACCAGGGTTCGAGCCCATCACCACCAAATACGGAGGATGCGGAAAGGTCAGGGAATGACCACCGCATATCCCTGAGCAATATGGCCTTAGTTGCTAATGCTCCTAAAAACCAAACCAAATTTTTTGAATTTAATCAAAATTGTTTATAGATTTTGTACACTAAGTAGTATTCCTACCTCTTACTAGTTCCTTCAGAACAGTCTGGATTCATAATAGCATGGACCCAGCAAGATGTTGAAAGTGCCATAGGATTTCTGCTCCGTTTATACATGCCTATTGACATGGTGCATTATCCTGTTGGGAGAACCCATTTGCAGATGTATACACTGTAACCATGAAGGGATTCTACTGGTCAGAAATTATTTTTCGATATCCTGTGGCATCAAAACGTTGACCCACTTGGATCATGGGGCCCAGTGTTCACCACCGTCATCTCAACACCATTAAACCACCACTGGACTCATGTTTTTGCCGTATTCTAGTCCTCCCATCAGTGCGAATCAGCAGGAACTGGGATTATTCAGACCAGGCAACATTTTTCCAATCCTCTGCTATCCAGTGTTGGTTCCTGCACCCACTGTAATTGCATCTACTCATTTTTGCTGGCAGGAGGGGAATGCAGTTTGCTTGTCAGCTGCAATAATATCCTATCTGCAACAAGATAAAAATTGTGTATTCTGAAATAACCCTTTATTTACAACTGTTTGTACTGGGTTATTATTTGACTGACTGTAGCCTTTCTGATACCCTGCACAAGTTTTGTCAGCCTCTGCTGGCATTTTGTATTAGTGAGCTCTTTCCAACCACAGGATTTCTGGTGGCTGGATGTTATTTGGTTATTGGGCCAATCTAAATACAGCCGTGACATAGTTGTAAATGAAAACCCCAGCAGGCTTGCAGTTTCAGAGATTTGGGTATCAGTGCACCTGACATTGACTACCTTGTAATGTTCAAAGTAAGTTAAATCTTCCTTCTTGCTCATTTTTACACTGAATTATATATGTAAAGTATATCTGAACATCTGTCCACCTGCTCTAAAGCACATGGTATGAATATGAAGCTGTTACTGTAGGAGTGCTCCATTTCATGAAAAGGGTAGGTATACCTAATAAATTGGCCGCTGTGTATAAATGACATAATACTATCATAATATCATTCACTATAATGTAGGATAATGCTTTATAGAATGCTAATATAATTCTTATAGGATACTATCATAATCATTCACTATAATGTAGGATAATGCTTTATAGAATGCTAATATAATTCTTATAGGGATAGTAAATGTGATAAAAATTGATTTTTTTCCTCTTTTTTTTCTTCTTGACATTAGGCATCAATGGGGGTATATGTTTAGGAATAGAACCATTACTAAAGGCAAAAGAGATGGCTGATCCCGAGGTAGACCACCTTGGTGTAATGGCATATGTTGCACGTTTTCAAGGGATAAAACCAACTAAAAGACCTGGCGATAAAATTAGCATCACAGGAACTGATTTAAATAATGTCCACATTAATAAGCCTGTAAGTTGGTCATATTATTTTTGGTTTGATAAGTTTTCAGGTCAGTTCTATAAGATAACTACAGTAAAATCTGTATCTAGCTAAGCACCATTGTAATGTATCTTAATGCAGCAAGCCCCAAGATGAGCTAAAATGTAGTGCCTTAAATGTATACATCACGCTTTAGTAACTTTGACTGAGATATTTTATTAAATTAAAAAATAAACAGTTTCATAATCTAAAATAAAAAGTATTTAAAAAAGTTTATTTAAAAATTATTTATTTTTTTTAAAAATTGATTTGCTTATATGTTTTCCTTATCATTTAACAGAAGTTCTACACAATTTTCTTGCTGAAAAAAATATTTTTTCTTAACACCACAAAGAACAGCAATTTTTTTAAATCTTACTTCCTTTACTACTTAGTTTCCTTTATTAATTCATTTACGTTTATAAATAAATAGTTAATTTCCATTTAAGCTCTGTATGGTTGGAACCATAAAATTTACAACTTTAATATTGTAGTTTTTTTACAACTGATGTACTAGTGCAACAGTTAACAATAAATATATCATTCATTTTTTTTTTTTTTTGTGGTAACAATGCAGGCTCAGTCTTGCAATGTGTATTTCTGTTCCTGCATACATTTCTATGCAACCACAGTAAGCTCTATGCTTTCTTTTAATTTTAAATCTTTACATTTTTTACAGTTTCACTGTCAGTATTACTGTGTGGGTTAGTCTTTGGTATAATCATATCATCTGAGCTTTCTGTATGGTTGTAATAATTAGTTAACATAAATGTATTAATTCTTCCATTGTTGCTTTGTTATCTAATAGTGAATGTGTACAAAAGTAAACCATTGTTTAGAATATTTTTTGTTAAAATTTATTGTGTTTACAATAAAAATGAATGCTGCAGTTCATCAGCATCAAAAACTAAAGATGAATGGGAAAAACAAAACTTGGTAATGAAGAACTGGAAAACTTTATTATGAAAATATCAGCAATAATAGATTCTACTGAATTTCACTAATATTTTCACATGGGAAAGCATTCACAGTTACTGCCAAATAACTTTCTTGGCTACTAACAAGGGTGGGGACTGGATGGGGAAGGATACAGAGGAAAATCTTGGAGAACTTGCTGAGGCAAGCAACAATAATAGGTAATAATAACGGTAGCATTAATACTATGTAACAAAGTTTTTATAATGTTTTTTATATATATTCATGTGCTGAATCCAGCAGCATCATTAGTTTTTCTACCGTTAATATTTTTTCCTAGAGACTAGGCACCTGTGAGTGTGAGGTGATTTGATTGAGTTTTCCTTGCAGAGGTTTGCAGGATAAATATTTTCCCTTTAAACCCTGCCATTCCCTCCTTTAAGGCACCTCCATAGCCAGGTGGGCAGGAGCAGCAGTGCGTAGCACACGCTTCTTGATTAGACCCGGGGTTCGAGCCCGTTCCCACCAAATACGGAGGATGTGGAAAGGTTAGGGAATGACCACCGCATATCCCCGGAGCAATATGGCCTTAGTTGCTAATGCTCCTAAAAACCAAAACAACAACAATCCCTCCTTTAAATCGAAGGAGGAGGAGGATGGCAGGTGATGTGGGAGGTGTTTTTTTCCCCCTGGCTGATGCTGTACAAGCTTGCTTTCTTGCATTATATGCTACCTAATACTAATATCAGTTTTGCCAGGAATTGAAGGTTTATGTGTTTTTGACATTTATATGTTTTATATAGTTTGTATCAGTACTGAGATATATATAAGGTATGGCAATAAAGGTACTGGACTGGTACTGTCGCAGTCATGTTCGATGGGTTTGAAAATAAACAAAATTGGCATAGTAGTAGTAGTGGCATGTGATGCAAGAAAGCAAGTGTATGAGCTTATGCATCATCAGCCATAAAAAAAAAAAAAAAAAAAATTCACACCATTCCCTCCAAATGCCTGTCCAGTTCCTCCTTAAATTTATTCAACCTATCAACTTCCACAACAACAGATGGAAGTTTGTTCCAGCAATTAACTACCCACTGGCTAACGGCAAATTTCCGCACATCTATTCTATATTTGTCTTTTCTTAATTTGAATTTATGCCCCCTTAGGTTCATAATCTGAACAAGTGGAAGGATCCCATCAGAATTCAGCGTGCTCAACCCATTCAAGGCCTTATACACCTCAATCAGATCACCGCGCAGATGCCTAGTCTCCAGCCACTGCAATTTGCAGAAATTAAGCCTCTCTTGGTAAGAGGATCCCTTCATTCCCCTCACCAATCTTGTTGCCCTTCTCTGTACATGCTCAAGTAAATCTACATCCTTCTTAAAATGAGTCCTCCAGACCTGTACACAGTACTCAAGGCGTGGCCTGACCATTGCCTTATACAGAGGGACAATCACCTCCTTCTCCCTGCTATCAAAATTCGTATATATCATTGACAAAACCCCATTACCTGCCCTGGCAGCCTGTCTGCATTGCTCAGAAAACTTCATATCTGCCTGCACAATTACTCCCAGGTGTTTTTCATTTTCTACCACCTTAAGTGTAGTACCGTAAAGTTGGTACGTTGTCTCTGGGGTTACTTCTACCTATATGCAGTACTTTGCATTTGTCAAGGTTAAACTTCAGTTGCCACTTCTTAGCCCATCTGCCCAAATTATCTAGATCCTGTTGCAGTAGCACACTGGCATTACTGTCGTTAACAACCCTGCCAATCTTTGTATCATCTGCAAACTTCGACGTTAAGCCTGATATAGCTTCATCAATATCATTGATAAATATACAAAACAACAGTGGCCCTAACACCGAACCCTGTGGGACTCTACTAATAACATTAGTCCACGAAGAGCAGCACCCATTGATTACCACCCTCTGTCTTCTCCCATTTAACCATCCTTTTATCAATTGTAGCAACTTACCCTTAATACCATTCTGCTCCAATTTGTACAATAGTCTTCCATGTGCAACAGTGTCAAAAGCTTTCCTGAAATCCAAATATATGATATCAAAATTATTTTTTGCATCCAGTTCCTTTCTAACCACATCATAATATCCTATCAAATTTGTCAGACAAGACTTTCCCTTAACAAACCCATGCTGTGTCTGAATTATTGCTGCAGTCTTGTCTAGATGATCCTGCAATGCATCTTTAACCAGTGACTCCATTATTTTACCCGGAACAGAAGTTAAACTAACTGGTCTGTAATTACTCGTGTCACCCTTCAATCTCCCCTTTGTGAATTGGGAATACATTTGCACATCTCCAGTCCGTGGGAACCTCCCGAGTCCAAGGATGCTCTCATAATTATGGCTGAGGGTTTGCTTAGTTGCTTTGCCGCCTCCTTTAATATAACTGGATAGATCCCATCCACCCCAGGTGCCTTTCTTATGTTTAACTTCAGTAATTTCTCCTTCACTTTGCTTTCAGTTATTACAAAATCATTAATTATCCTGCTACAATTTGATAACCTTCTGCCATTTTCAAACCTTAATAATTCCTCATGTGTGAATGTAGATGCAAAATACTCATTCAGTTTGTTTGCTCTCTGAGCAGGATCATCAACACTCGAACCATCGATGTCAAGTGGACCAATCAGATTCATCCCCTTCCTTTTAGAGTTTATATAAGTAAAGAAATCCTTGCTGTTGTTCTTAGCATCTTTTGTCAAGGATTTCTCGTAATCTGCCTTTGCCTGCCTAACCTCCTTTGTGACCTGATTACTGACTAGTTTATATCTGCCATAGGCTTCTGAGTCGCTTGAAAATTTATAAGCATCCCATGCATTTTTCTTGTCTGTTACGAGTCTCATTAGTTCATTAGATGACCATTTGGTCCTAAACCTTGAACAATATTTCTTAATAGGTATGAAACATTTAGTAGCATCCACGATTAATTCCTTGAATGCTTCCCACTTAGAATTTACTGTTGGTAACATCGTCAGTTGATCCCACTGTACAGAATTTAAAAACTGTTTGAGAACACTACTCATCTTTACGGAAGCAAAAACCCTTTCCTTTACCCCTGATGGTAATTAAATCTTTAAGTAAATCCCACATCAGTACACTGTGATCACTGCCACCTAGTCGTTCCTTTATCTGCAAATTCTTAATACACGAATGATCACTGCTGATAACCAGATCAAGAGTATTACTCTCTCTGGTTGCCCCTCCAACATGCTGCTGCAGAAAACAATCATCCAATAAATCCACAGAAGTCTTATTAGTGTGTGAGTGACCAACCCACAAGTTCCAGTCAATATCTGGGAAGTTAAAATCCCCCATTATAAGACATTCCGATTTACTAGCCTACTCTATTTCTCTGTACAATTGTTCATTGTACTCGTTTGAGTCATTAGGGCTATAACACACTCCTACTCATATTTTTGCTTTCACAGTGCTTATGTCACACTAAACTGACTCAACAGTGCACTGTTCATCTATATCAACTGGATGCACTTCTTTTGATTTTATGTTTTTCTTAACAGCATAACACCTCCTCGCTTTCTATCCTGTCTATCTTTTCTGTACACATTGTACTCCCCAAATTCCAGTTCAGCATTCCTTATATCTGTGACACTACGTCTCTGCTATCCCAACAATATCCGCCTTTGATGTCTTGACCAACACTTCAAATTCATCAAATTTATTTTCTATACTTCTAGCATTGGTATACATGCAAGCATACATGCTCCTACTTCTATTCCTAGTTACCCTAACACATCCCATATACCCACCTATTTCAGGATGACTGCCATCTGTCCCTGAAACCCCCAACACCCCACCCTCCACGTCGCTACTAATTCTAATAGAAGTTGTGCAAGAATCACCTTCACCTCTGCCTATGGCTACTGTTAAACTATTAGTCCTTGTATCCCCCCAAGCTATCAGTTTTCCGACGCACCTAACACTGTCTCTCCTGTTAACAAGTACAGTCCAGGCTAAAAAAAATCTACCCCTTGAGCCTTGCACATTCTTTCCAGGGCCGAATTGATCGACAAGGCTCTCATCATATACTCCCTTCTATCGTGTCTGGGCAGAATTGAAGACACTTTCAAATTCAACCCTAATTCTCTGCTTTTGTTCAATAGTGACCTGTACTTATTAAGTAATTCTGCCGGTCTCCTACTCCTAATATCATTAGTGCCAACAGTACAACTATATCACCTTTTGTGTGCCCTTAAAAGATGATATCCGCTCTACAACGTCATCAACCTTTGCCCCTGGCAGACATACCCTGGTCCTGTTCCACCTATCCTTTTTACAAAGGATGTTTCCCCGTTTCCCTGACAATAGAGTCACCAACAACTACTAGTTCCTGTGGGACCAGTGCATTCTGCCTTGGGGGTTGCCGCTGTGTTGCGTGATGACCAAGTGCAAGCTCTGGCGTTGATTTGGGCAGCTGAGAGCCTGATGGGCCCCTCAATTTAGATCTTTCGAGGGCATCCACCCTGTCCTTCAAACTCTCATATAGGCCCATAACAACGCTGAGTTGTCGCCTGATTTTCTTACACTCCTTACATCGCGCACACACATGCACGTTGTAGTTCAGACTTCTTTCAACAGTTGGTAGCACAGATGTCCAGTACTCTGACAGGTTGCAAGTAACAACCAATTTTGTTAGTAGTGTTAATGTTCTGTCATGATTTTGCTATGGAGCAATGGGTGAATATTGAATTTTGCTATAAATTGGGAAAATTTGCAACAGAAAAGTATGAAATGTTAAAAACTGTTTATAGTGATGAAATGCCAAGTTCTACCAGTGTGTTTGAGTGATGTCAGTAGCTGAAAGACGGACATGAGGATATTTGTGATGACCCAAGAGGTGGGGTCATCACAAATATCCTCATGTAATATATGTTTTTATGTTTTTCTGTCCAAAATGAGGACAGAAATTCAAAAGTTTAGAAAATTGTGGCAAGAGATTGTCGTTTGAACTTAGAATAATGGCTGATGAGTTGAATATGAATAAAGAGATGATTCATTAAATTTTGCATAAAAATTTAGAGAAAAGGAAAGCCTCATGGATGAGCAGAAACAATGAAGGGTGTCATCATGCAAAGGCATCATCCAGACTTTTTAAGACAGTCCTAATTTTCTTGATTGAATTGTTACTGGAGATGAGTATTGGATGTTTCAATGTGATCCAGAGACTGTGTCAGCACATGCAGTGGACTTCAAAATCATCACCAAGGCCAAAAAGTTTTGTTTATATATACGATCAAGATTATGTTGATCATGTTTTTTAACAAACAGGGTGTGATTCACAGGGAATTTGTATCTGAAGGGGAGAGAGAATCAATTCTGTGTTCTATGTATATGTGCTTCAAAAGCTAGTGAATTTCCCAAGTTAGGTTGCAATTTTGATAGAAATGAAACTTGTTTATGTTAAACAACAATGCCCCAACCCATTGTGCATTTGTTGTGAAGATATTTATGATGATACATGGCATTGTACAGATCAATATTCCACCTTATTCTCTCGATCTAGCACTAGCGGAGTTTTTGACTTCCTTTTTCCCAGAATGAAAACCTCAGAGGAAAGGGATTTCAGGATGTTGAGGACATAAAGAAAACTGTAACAATCGAACTGAACGTCATCTCTTCGGATGCCTTTGCTGACTTTTCAGCAAATTTTAGAATAGTGTAATAAGTACATTCAGTCAGGTGGTGATTACTTTTAATAAAAAAAAAAAAAAAAAAAAAAAAGAAAACATTTTTGAGTTCCTTCGCCTTTTCTTTTTATTGTACCAGTCCCGTAACTTTATTGCCACCTTGTGTATATAAGAGGCTATAGTATTTGTACATTATGCTTTTGCAGTTTGCTATGGCTATGAATCCAGAATTGTTTGCTGTATTTGGGTATTATATAGGACTGAAGTAGGTGAAGCATAACATCATTTGTGGCTAGGTTTTGCAGTGCATATTTGATCAAAGCAAGTTGTGGACATTTCATTTATGCTTTTGTAGTTGCAGTTTAAAATGTTGGATATACTGTAGCTTTTAGACAGTTTAGTCTGACACCTGACTGAAAATCACACACAATGTTAGCTTCTTGGTCAGTAACAGAAATTAATTTCTGTTAAGATATACTGATTAATGCTGTTTTGCAAGCTTGCCTTTTAATTCCTTTTATGTATTTCTGGGTTTTTTGTTCATCAGGAAATTTGCAAGTAAATGATACCTTACACCAAAGCGTCTAATCTTCATCAGTAAAGTGCAAAAATTTGCACTTGTGTAAGAAATATGTTTGTTATTAGTTCATATGTCTGTTGATAAACTGAATTGCCTTAAAGAAATGGATTTTGAAATGACTTTTGTTTTGAAAGTTACAAGGAATTGTTGTAGGATGCAATAAATTATCATTTGCTTTAAATTTCCACATAATGATCCTATTTTTAATAACATTTGGGAATTTCTAAAAAACACATGGCAACAAACAAACAATGTCAAATGGCCTAATATACTTGTAGAAAAAAGATATACTGTATATATGGTTTAGTGACTTCTTACTTTGCTTGTATATATGGCATAAACCAGGGGTGGCCAACGAGTCGATCGCGGATTTAATTTTGGTCGATCACGAGGAATTTTAAATATACAGTCATCCCTCGATTTGTGCACCTTGTGCAAAGAAATTTTTGAGATGGTAGATCGCGGCACATTTTGAAGGAAAAAAGTAGATCACATCAGAAATTAAGTTGGCCACTCCTGGTATATACGTATGCCACATATACAAGTGAAGATATATACAAAAGATATACATACCATATATGTTTTGTGTCGTTTTTGTGCCACAAAAAATCAAACCAAATCATATATGTATGGTATATCTTTTGTATATATGTTTTGGTGACTTCTTCACTTTTGTGTAATGCCCGCAGTGAGTGAGCTTTTAAATGTTTCTCGATTATACTTTGATCAGCTATTAGTTTACATTTATGCCAAATTAAATACAAGCCTCTAGTCTTAGATGTTGAATAACTGAAAAATGGTTTTTGCACTTTATACATTGCACAGCATCAATTTTATTTTTAGTACTTGTTCTCTTTTTATCTCTGGTTACTTTAATTAGTCACCCAATGGTTTAATGCTCAAAACAAAACTTCCCAGAAAACCTTCCACACGCCACTTTTAGCTTCTATTCTTTTGTTGAAAGATGTCTGCCACCTCCTATTTTCTCTTTAAGGTTGATGTTCATTATGAGAGTGCCCTTCCAATTTTAATTTAATGAACAACATAAACAAACACTATATTTATAGAAGTTATTTGGATAGATCTCTGGTTATCCTAATAGATCTTTGGTTATCCTAATTTGTCAACTAATGATTTAATACAAACCCCCGAAAACAAATCTTACAACTGTTCTTTTTTTGGCACAGTTCATTGCACCAATAAACAGTCCAATCAAGCTCCATAATTTCAGGGCACCTCCATAGCCAGGTGGGCAGGAGCAGCAGTGTGTAGCACACGCTTCTTGATTAGACCAGGGTTTGAGCCCGTGACCACCAAATACAGAGGATGCGCAAAGGTCAGGGAATGACCACCACATATCCCTGGAGCAATATGGCCTTAGTTGCTAATTCTCCTAAAAACCAAATAACAAACAAACAAACTATAATTTCAGAAAACAAATGCCATTGAAAGTACTGAACTGTTTTTTACTCTTTATGCACCAACAGTTTTTATTGAATGAACAAAATTGCGCTTTCCACATTTCAGTTTTATTCAGAAAACAGATGCCCTGCAAATTGCCATTAATTTCTTGGAGTAAAATACTATAAAAATAAAGTTTTTATCATGAAAGAAGAAGAATGTCCAAATAAAGAAGTTGTCTTATGGACAAACCCTGCAAGTTTCAGTTATATATTCACATGAATAAACTAAAGAGCATTAGTCAAATGTCTGTGATGGGCTTAGTACAATGGCAAACAGCACCGTTTCTTTGAGGATGAGAGGGAGGTAAACTGGAATTTTAAAGCAAAGGATGCTACAGAATCAATGCCCTTTTGATACGTATTGAAAATTAGTACTGGTAGTGATTAAATGATGCAAGGAAGCAGCTAAGGCAGCATCAGCCAAAAAAAAAACAAAAAAACAAAAAAAACCACCCCACTCCACCCACACCATCTGTCCATCCTGTTCCTAATGATTTGTCCAGTCATTTCTTAAATTTATTCAACTACTTCTACAACACTAGATGGAAATTTGTTCAACCATCAGTTACTCTCTGACTGAAAGCAGTTTTCAAACATATCCCGCAACCATCCTTTTCAATTTAAATTTATGTCCCCTTATGTGTATTGTCCAAAGAGTACAATGCCATCAGCATTTATTTTATTCAATCCACTTAAAGCAATAAACATTTCAATCACTTCTCTGAACTGGTGCCTATTTTCTAGATGCTGCAGTTTTCAGATCTTAAATCTTGTAAGAGTACTCTTGTGTGCCACTGACTAATTTTGTTGCCCATTTCTAATCTATATCCCTCCCAAAATGAAGTTTCCAGTCCTGTTGCAGTACTCAAGGTTTGGCTTAACTACTACCTTATATGATAGGATAACCATTTTCTTGTCCTTGTTGGAAAATTTCTGTGTGTGTGTGTGTGTGTGTGTGTGTGTGTGTGTGTGTGTGTGTGTGTGTGTGTGTGTGTGTACATATATATTGTAATAAATATAAAATAATGCAAAAGCACTGTATTCATAACATCACCATAGATAGGTGCATTATGGCCTTGTGCCGTAAAGCCCATAAACAAACTGTATCCATAAACTTCTCTGATCCCACTGTTTCCATCTTGCAGTTTAATTAAAATTATTTGATTAATATAATTTCAGCCATCTCAAACTCATCCTGAGTCTGAACATTATCGTTTTTGCTTGGCCCAGCTTTTACAGACTTCTGTCCACCACCCTGCATTCTGATGAACTTTTATATCTCTTGCTCTTTCCCCAGTATGTGAATTGAGTGGTGGAAAGAGTGGTGCAAGGAGCCATTAAAAAACTTTTAATGGATCTAAAGCAATGGTTCTTTTCTCTTGTTCAAAACACATTCAGAACTTCACTTGGAAAATAAAGCAAACCCTGTTGTTCTGATGTTCATTTCCTAGGTGAAGTATATGACTAAACTTATGTGCCCTGAATACAACCTCGATGGGAATTGAAACCCAGACCTCTCCAAACAACCAGTAGTTGCAATGTATTACACCAGGTAAGTGTAATACATTGCAACTACTTGCATCACAGAGGACTTGCATCCAGTACTTAGCCTAGAAGGACAAATCATTCCAGTAAAACCAGCAGTCAAATTCCTAGGATTAGGTCCTCTGTGAAGTATAGTGGTTTTGCCACTTGTCACCCCTTTGCAGAAATCTTAATTTGAGTTTTGCTATAGACCAGAAGAATTTTTAATCTGAATGAAGACTAAAAATTCAACTCTAGTCCTGAATGAAGACTAAAAATTCAACTCTAGTCCTCTTCATTCAGGACTAGAGTTGATCTCAGGCAGAGGGAAGAAAGTTCCCCTGTGAGTTATTTGGGTTTTCAGCATGAACAACATACAAATTTGTCTGAACACATTATTATTAATATCTTTATTGCAAAAAGAAACAGAAATAAGGTTTTACCTCAAGGAGTGAAGAAATACCCAAAACAGCAACAGTGCTAGGGGTTTTGTGTAATACAAAAGTTAACACGATTAGTTACAAACAAGTTATTTACAGAGGATATGTAAATAACCTCTGTATCGTCTCCAAGTTTGCAGACGATACGAAGGTTGGCAGAGTTGTTAAGGACACTAATGACAGTATGCTGCTGCTGCAACAGGATCTAGAAAATTTGAGCAGATGGGCTGAGAGGTGGCAAATGAAGTTTAACATTGACAAAGGTAAAGTACTACATATGAGAAGCAGTAACCCCAGAGTAACATATCAACTCTGTGGTACTACACTGACAGTGGTAGAGAACGAAAAGGACCTGGGGATAATTACGCAGGCAGATATGAAGTTTTCTGAGCAGTGCAGATGGTCTCCAAGAGTAGCTCATGGTGTCTTGTCAATGATTTACAGGAATTTTTCTACCAGGGATAAGGAGGTCATTATCCCCTTGTATAAGGCAATGGTCAGGCCACACCTTGAGTACTGTATAAGGTCTGGAGGCCTCATTTTAAGAAGGATGTAGAGCTGTTGGAAAGAGTACAGAGAAGGGCAACAAGATTAGTGAATGGAATAAAGGGTTGCTCTTACAAAGAAAGGCTTAAGTTTTGCAAATTACAGTGTCTGGAGACTAGGCACCTGCGAGATGATCTGATTGAGGTGTATAAAGCCTTGAATGGTTCGAGCATGCTCAGTGCTGATGGGATTCTTCCGCTTGCTCAGAATAATCACCTGAGAGGGCATAAATTCAAATTGAGGAAAGACAGATGTAGTATAGATGTGTGGAAGTTTGCCTTTAGCCAGCGGGTAGTTGCTTTGTGGAAGACTTCCATCCTTTGTTGTGGAAGTTAATAGCCTAAATTAATTTAAGACTGAGCTGGACAGGTATGCATCATATGCCTCTACTAATGCTAATGTATTTACAGGGTTTTTTTTTTTTTTATACAACCCTGTTTGTTGAGCATGAAATTATCATGCTTGCTAGGTTTGACAGAGTATCCTGGTCTATGTGGGAACACAGCTCATAGTATCACATTGACAGTCACTCAGCTGAAGATGAGTACTGTTCCCTGACATGTCTTCTATAGGATTTGTCTTCAATGAACTCAAGGTCTGCATCTATCGCCTGAACATTTTGGAGCTTATCCATGGGCAGGAACCTGTCAACTTTTTCTAAAGCATCGAAGCCAGACTGAAGAGGAGGGAGAGCACTTAGTTTTTTAGGAAGGATTCTCCAATTACACATGTGCCAAAAACTTGTTATTTTTATCGTTGTGAGTAAACTGAGTGCGAAGATCTATTCTGAAACTTTTCTGAAGGTTAGTAGTTTTGTTATTTCTGAAATGTGTATATGAGTGGAAGTTTATGCTTGAAAAAGATCCAATGAAGTAGCCAGTACTCATCAGATGAGATGGTTTTTAATGTGGTTTTCATTGATAATGCCCAGATTTCAGATCCATAGGTGATGATTGGCTAAAGAAACCGGTATATGTATTGAAGCATGCTCTCACACTTGGTGACATGAAGACGTTGTTTCTGAAATGTGTGTGTGTGTGTGTGTGTGTGTGGGGGTGGAAGTTTATGCTTGAAGAGGATCCAACGAAGTAGCCAGTACTCATCAGATGAGATGGTTTTTAGCATGGTTTTCATTGTCAATGTAAAATTTCAGATCCATAGGTGATGACTGGCTGAATAAACCGGTATATGTATTGAAGCATGCTCTAACACTTGGTGACATGGAGGAGGTGTTGTTTGGCAAGCTAGTTAGAGCTACAGATCTGGTTGTGGCCATCTGCAACATCGTGTTTATAGTTGAGTTTATAGTCAAAGATGACCCTGAGATTGCGCTACTTGGTTACTGCAATGATGGGTGTTCCATGGATTTCAGGTTTAGCTGAATTGGATGTGATTTTAGTGAGAACACCATTTGTGCAGATTTATTTGGATTTATCTTTAGAGTGAGAACTGTGCTAGGTATGTAATTAGATTCTTTATTCTGTGTATGATAGTTCTGGTAGCAGTATTAGGTCTGTCTGTGTCGCAGATCTAGGGCATTGTTGAGGCCATTTCTGGCTGGCTGTCAAAGGTGAGAGTGTCTGTCTGTTATGTAGATTAGGTCTGACAGGTTTGTGCTTCTAGTAGGGGGCATAATTCTGAAGAGTCAGATCTACTGCAGCTAAATTGGAGGATAACCTGCAAAGACTATGTTGGCCAGAGCTAATTTTGAAATCTCCACACACATATCAGTAATGATGATTTGGGATGGCATTAATTAATGATCCAATTGGAGACCTCTTGTATAGTGCTCTTAATTGAGGGTGGGGGATGTAGATGCATACATAGTCTGTTGCCTTGTATGTTGAGTGAGACATGCATCTTCAAACAGGTCCATTTTCAGAGTAGCTGAGCTAGTCATTGTAAATTTGTGTGTTGTAGAGAATGCCTATGCCACCTGTTCTCTACTCTCTGAATGCAAAAATACCAGAGAAACAAGAAGGTTGAGACAATGCAAGGGCCTGTTCATTGGAGAACAGCTGGGCGTCTTTAATGCATATCAATTCATACAAATGTGACAGGAGATGGATTTCCGATGTCTGAAGCTTATTTCTCAGGATTCTAGCATTTTGGTATTGTATTGTGCATATCTTAGAAGTTTTGATATATTTCCTAGTTGGAGCTCTAGTGGCCTTCATGTATCATCTATGTTTTGTTCTGGAAATAAGACTCACTTCTATCTTTACATGTCCCTAGGGAGTTCGTGGGAAGTTATGTCGCCAGCTAGTCTGTGAGACTGTTCGAACTTTGTGAAAGGTTCAGTTTGGTTTTACCCAAATGTTTCTCCCTGTTATATAACTTGATGGTGGGTGGTCTGAGTCAGCTTTTCCTTTCCCTAGTTATGGTTTTATACTGTTCTGGATGCTGCCTCCTGGTGGAGGAATGCTTGGAAGAGTAGAAATGTGTGAAACAGAAAACTGTCAGTGCCAGAGATTTAAAGGTGTGTGGATTGTGTATATGTATAGGGTTGTGTACCATTGTTCCTCTGGTCATTTAGCTGCTGGGCCCCTAATGGGACTCAATGTTGCCCACACTCTGTCCTGTGGAGGCAGACCAGGTACACCAGTATTATAGTTATTTACTCTGGCAGGTCCTGCCACCTAATTTCCTGAGATTTCTGTGGCTGGGACTTTAAAACAAAAAAACAAAAAAAAAAAAAAAAAAAAAAAAACCCCTGCTATAGATAGGGGTCAGCCAAAGGAGTACTAGTTATGTGATTTGATGTTATTAAATTTTTGGGTGTAGGCAATTTAGAGATGATTCAGACGCTAAGCAGCTGTAAGTTACAAGAGAGGGGGGAAAGACAGAGATACGGGGGTCTATAGAGAAGATGAGCCCCAAATCAGTGGAGCAGGCCCATGCCCCACCAGAGGGAAAATAGTGTAGTTGTTTTGTGGAGAGTCTAGTAACTTCTGCATCTATACCTAAATCTTTATTCAAATAAGGCCTCACTGTTTTTCTGTGGAGCAAACTGGGAGATGAATATATATTGATCTTTTATGTGATAAGATTTTCAGTGGAATTGCATGGATTTTCTATTAGTTGGTAGTCTCGACTGTGGGCTTCATATTGTAGTTGAGCTGTACTGGTGTGGTTTCTGGACTTTTTATGCATTTTTTCTTACTTTAAATTAATGGTGTTGTTGTGTTAGGATATTTTTGAGGACCTGGCTAGGTTGTTCCTTCTATGAGGTGGTGAGACAGGATTTTAGGATGTTTTGCTGTGGGGAGGATACTTTGGAATCTGTGTTGGTTGATAGGGTGCATCCGGTGCCTTAGAGAGTGGAATGTGCATGCTGGAAATTGGTTTGGCCTCTTCTTCCTTAGGGGGTGCTCAGCTGGATCTGTAGCCTAGGGCGTTCCCTCAAGATGTCCGGATGGTCGAAAGACTAGATTTGAGAACATCTGCATATGTAGCACGTCTGCTGAATTCTGAGTCTTGGACGGATAAACTTATGTTCCTGAGATTGTAAAGTATGTGTGGTACTGTCCCACTGTGATTTATCTGAGGAGAGGAGGTCAGATGCTGTTTTAGATGAGTTTAGATGCTGTTTCCCTAGGGGGGGAGATCTATGATTGCATGATAACTCTTATTCGCTGCATTCAGTTGTTGCTGATGCTCCTTAAAACCAACTACCTAGGATTTATGTTGGATAACAAATTCACATTTTTGGCACATATTAAGCATATATGTGTCAGCTGTATAAATAAACTCAACACCTTATTTGGAATGAATAAGGTCCAGTCTGGTCCATTCAAAATTGGGCTGTGGAGTACTTATGTGTGATTCTTCAGGGAGTCTTGGTCTCAATTGGTTTAGACCCAGTTCATCACGGTATTGTGCAGATAGCTTCAGGGGTTTCTTTGTATCTACAAATCAAATGAATCACCATTATGTAGCTGAGTGGTCCATGCAGGAGTACAATAGTACATGTGTTTGAATTGCCTATTGTTTGAGTATATGTGATTGCTTAAATAGTTTTCTTGGGGTCTCCCTGTTTTTTAAAATTGCTCTGACCCTAATCTAGCTGTCCTGTAGTAAATAGAAAATTTATTAGCCAATGACAGCAGTTATCCATAAATTATGCTTACCAAATGAGATCAATACCCAGTCACCCAGTTTCGACAAATTTATTCATAACACAACATCTATCAATCCCATTCAGATGGTTCTTTGGGTCTAAGACTCCAAGAGATATTAACAATGAATAATGTAGATGTAAACAAAGTAGCTCTGTGGCTAAATCTTTCCTCATGACCATGGAATGTGTTATGTTCTTGTGATCTACCCTTCCAAAAATGGAGGGCGGAAGAAGTGGCATTTTTCATGCACAGTTTTCAACGAATACATGCAGTATAATAAGACAAATATGCAATTTATCCCTGTGCTGATCACCCAAAATCAAAAGCTAATATAAGAGAAGCAATTTTTTAAGATAATACTTTTATACAGCAACTTCCCTTGGTGTAAAATGTGTATACTGTAGAAAAACAACCAAAAAAATTTCCTGTGTACTACCATCTCCGAACTAGGCATCTGCAAAAAATCATAGTTTACAGAATTCATTAAGCATGTTGAATGTGGTACAGGAACAAAACCGTGTCCCATTTTAGTCCTCTGGCAGATCTAGTGTATCTTAAAGGTGCCATTTCTCGATAATGACAGAGATTGATGTTTTCATACAACTTCCTGAAATAGTGGCAGATATTCGGAAAAAACAAGCAATAAATAAGCTATGTGAAATGAAAACAAATAATTGAACAATAGCAGTCAAGCATGAGACATTCCCTCTTTGAGGAACTAGTCCATTTCAGATTGTGGATGAGATATATGAATGTATCACATTACAAAATTGATTACAGAGTTCTAATGAAATATGTGAATTTTGCAATGAAGGTGTTTATTGCTTAATAGTTTTGGTACAAACAGTACAAGCATATCCCTTTTAGAATGTCCAATCTATGAAAGAGAATGAAAAACCTTGTACAGAAAGTATGAATCATTTACCATCAGAGAAATGGTATGAGACAAACAATATAACTAATGAATTATACTTATCGAGGAACAACTGGTATCGTATTGTTTAAAGACCCCCCCCCCCGCACCCCGAAGAATGCATCATGAACTAGTAAAATTAATGACTCTAATCCACAGCAAAAAAGAATAAATACTGGCATGCTTCCAACCACTGGGTATAAGTGCACTATGGCCTCAGTTATTGATGTGTGATTAAATCTCCTAACAAACAACCAATCTTTACTATAGGTAAAGATTGGTTGCAGATATTTTGGTATAAGATTTTTCTTTATATATATATAAAAAAAAAAAGAAAAAAAAAGAGCAACATAAAAAATCAGATTTTTAATTCTTTAGGCTCACTTTAGGATAAATGTTTTAGACAGCAGCGTTGAACTAAAATTGATAAAGGTTGAAGTCAGAGGGCCATCAGGGAAATTGGATTGTCGGCTTAGTTTTCACAAAAATGCAGGAACTGGAACTTTTGTCCCGAAAGAAGCAGGCATGCATGAGGTATGTGTAATAACTTCACTTTATACTTCTGTGTTGTTAAACTTTTTGCCTTAAATACAGTGCAAAATTTTTGCTTTGTTATAATGTTGTTAGTTTGAACCAGATTCTAGTTAGGTTTTTTTTTTTTTTTTTTTTTCAATAATAATAATAAAAAAAAAAAAAAAAGTTCTTAAACAGAGAAAGTGAAATTTTCTTGTAGCACCACAAATCAATATTTCTTTCTATTATTGTTATTGTTGTTTCTATATTGTTCCTATATCATTTATATATTGTTATATTGTATTATGATATAGTTTAGGGCTAAAGCCTCAGGTTATGTAAAGAGTTAACTAATGTACAAGTTAGTGTAATTGCATCATTTCAGTACATAGCCAACTACTAAATTGGCATCATTAAGTATATCTCATATTGTGAATACCTTCACAATGAGTTGCCACGATATTGCACTACCTCAAATAAGTAACACTTTACCATAGGAGAAGACTATTGTTAATTATTCTCAGTGGATACCATCACCCATACGGCACTGTTTCGGAGCTTATTGGCTTCTCATCAGTGGGTGGACAGGTATCCTGGTGTTGCAATGATGACAACCCAGTTGCAAAGTATAAATCCACACTATGAGAGATGCCTGATGGTGTGGAGTAATTTAGATTACGATATAGTTTGTATGCAATTGCACTAACTTGTACATTAGTTAACTCTACATAACCTGAGGCTTTAGCCCTAAACTATATCGTAATCTAAATTACTCCACACCATCAGGCATCTCTCATATTGTGGATTTATATTTTGCAACTGGGTTGTCATCAATGCAACACCAGGATACCTGCCCACCCACTGATGAGGAGCCAGTAAGCTCCAGAATGGTGACTTATGGGTGATGGTATCCGTTGAGAATAAGTAACAATAGTTTTCTGCTGTGGTGAAGTATTACTTATTCAAGGTAGTGCAATATCATGACAACTGTTTGTGAAGGTATTCACAATATGAGATATACTTAATGATGCCAATTTATAACTACTTAAACAGTTGGTTGGCTTTGTGATGAAATGATGCAATTGCACTAACTTGTATATTTGTTATATTGTATATAAAAGGAAGTTTCTAAATATCTAGAACTGTCAGTCCTGTGCTGTCTGCATGCTCTCAAAAACAGAAAGTTTCCCTATGCCCTTGACTAAGGAAAAGGAAAACTGCTGGGAAACTACTCATAGAAGGCAATGTTTTAGAAATAGTTTTTAGATCATTTCCATTATAAAAATACTGCTAACATTTTTGTCAATAGTCTCTTTTTGCTTGGCACAGAGTGACCGATTATGGCTCGATTGAATGTATCAATTTCCTTTTCTTTGAGTTTCATAACAGGTATGAAACTCAAAGATACTTTAATTGTTTATGATACCCTGTTGTAGTATTAAGAGAAAGCACAACAGAAAACACCCCTTTCAGAGAAATCCTTTTATTTTAAAGGGAACTTGCTTTTGGCAAGCTGAAACTGGATTGGTGTTTGAATATAATGTTGACCAGTCAACCATTGGTGATATAAAAAAGAAAAAAAAAAAAGAGTTTATTTTAATGCTTAAACTTGGTGAATATCCTTTAGTGGAATCTGGCTTATATACCTTGTTTCTTCAAGAATGATTGCATAATATTGCATCTGATATTCTGAAAATTTTACAAGAAGCCAGAATATTTTATTTACAAATTTCAAAAAATGATTATTTCAAGGCTAGTAATGGGTACTGTGGAATGAATTTGGTATTTGTCTGTAAGCAGTGAAAAACTTTCTAGTAATATCATTGCTATAGAGCTTTTGTCTGTGTAAGTTTATTCAAAAGATCACAGAATTAGGTTTTTGAATTTTGAACAAATTTAAAATTGTGATGACAGCACTTATTTTAGAATTTTACCAAAGAAAACTTCAGTTCATTTTGTTGCAAATGCAGCAAAAAAAAAAGTGGTTCTGATTACTTGTTCAGATTCTTCTGGAAGCTACAAATTGCATTTATTGGTGATAATAAGATCATAAAAATCACTGGAGATTGAAGCCAAGAACATAGGAATCAATACTATGGGTGGGGGGGGTCAAAAATTTATATTCACCCACAAGTAGTTGTAGTAGAAAGATGGATTTTTCCCCCCCTCTGATACCTTGAAATCTCTAGCAACCACAAATTTTGGTTTCGATCTGACAGTCCTTTTTTTTTTTTTTCCCCTTTTCTTTGTAGCACTAAATGAAGTGAAGTGTTACAGTGGATAAAGTGGAATACGGGGCATTGAAAACACCCAAAACAAGAAGAAATGGTTGCTAAATGCTGTTTATGGAGAATACTGCCTAGGTTACACTGTTGTGCATTGCTATAAACAGTTCAAATGTGCAAGAACCACAGCACATGATGAAGAAATCTGCAGATGCCCAGCAACTGCTATAACAGAAGAAAGTGTTGCAAATAATGAGGCATTAATCCTGAAAGATCGCTGTATTAGTGTCAAAGAACTAGCTCAGAGATCCAAACTAGTTTAGGGTCTGTGGAGAATATCATCCATCAACTGTTGCATATGAGTAAAGTGTCTGTTAGATGGGCTCCCAGACTTTGATCACTTACCAGAAAAAGGAAAGGGCACAATGTGCACATGAAATGTTATCGGTGTGCCAGGAAAAACTGAAATATTGCCGCATCCTGCTTATTCCCTGACCTTACACCCTCAGATTTCTTCTTCTTTTCTACCCTGAAGTCTTTTCTTTGTGGAAAACACCTTGCTGATGATGATTAGGTGATTTCTGTTGCTGAGTTGAGGATTGAAGGACAGTCAGAGGACTTATACAAAACTGGTTTACGGAAATGTATTGAGAGGTGACAAAAATGGTTTTGTTATCTCTCAATTTTGCCACCTCTTAATACGAAAAGAAATTACGTGCTTTTTTTTCTTTCCTTGGGAAATTCATTTTGTACTCTGTTCCATATAATAGTTTGAAGTCTTGTCAGAGGAAACTGTACTGAAAAGAAAAAAAAAAATCATAAAATGAGTAGAAATATGAAGATACTAATGTTGGAAACAGGACGACACATAGAAATATTTGGACTTTTATGGTGTTAAAGTTGCTACAAAAGGATTATTTTTTTCTTACGAAGCAATCCATTTGCATCCTGAATGGCAGACATCGATTATTTTCTCTTAATCTGAAATGCACGTCCTCGACAGCTTCTGTGCAATCAAGCCCACACAACTGCTCAAATTTCTGAGAGTCCTATCATGGGATGAAGATCAGAAGCTCAGTGATAAACATGAACTTTAAAATAATATGGTTTTACACCAGGTATATTGAGCAAGTTTTGCAGCCATTGAAGTAAATGAAATTGCACTATTTTAAGTTCAGTGTTTTCTCTGAAATTTTTTTAATGTAGAGAGCTTAGAATTGATTTGATATTAGTTCACAAAGAAATTATGAAAATGCTCATCTGAATTCCAATTGTAATTTGCCTTTGTGACAACAACTGTTGCATTTTTTTTTATCCCCGTCCTCTCAGAATTCATAAATTGTCATTACTAGACTGCAGTCTTGTTCAATTTTTGGCAGGCTTCTTAACTGAATTTCTGTTTACTTAATTCTGTTTGATTAGAATTTTGGCTGCATTCACTTTTCTTAAATAAAATATAAATGCTCAAGGCATTTATAAAACCACCACCCAGATGGCACAGTTTCAAGGCTTGTTGGCCTATGGTCAGGTACCCTGGTGTTGCAGTCATGCCAACCCATTTGGGAAGTTATTTCCATAATATGAGATGTGCCAAAAGGTGTGCAAAAGATAAATACTTAAATAAAATATAAATGCTCAAGGCATAATATATTATGAGTTTAAAATACACTATAAAATATTGGGGTAAATACACCATAGTGAACTCATAATGAAAAACTACATAACTAGTGTAAAGGCATCGATTTGTTTGATTGTATATCATATCGTGACTACTTCCGCAATGAGTTACCATGTATTGAACTAGTGTAAAGGCATCGATTTGTTTGATTGTATATCATATCGTGACTACTTCCACAATGAGTTACCATGTATTGCACTACCTTATATAAGTAACGCTTCACTAATAGAGAAGACTTGAGCATTTATTTATTTTATTTAAGCATTTATTTATTTTATTTAAGCATTTATTTATTTTATTTAAGCATTTATTTATTTTATTTAAGCATTTATTTATTTTATTTTTCTTCCACACCTCTCAAAACATTGTGCAAATCAGACACATTAACAAACTGAACACATTATCGTGGGTATCAAGACAGGTTTATATGAATTCAAACACATTCTAGTGAGCTTTTGACTAAGTGCATATGAGTTCGTTGACCCCCCCCCACCACATGCGTACAGTGTGCTAACTAACAACAGAAAGCTTCAGTTAGTTCTCGAATACCCCCTTGTCCAATGTGCAACATACCTATATATTAACAGGTTACAAATCTTTCCTAAACTACAAAAATTAAATTAATGGAACGATTAAATGCCACTTCGGAAAACAAATGACAATGATGAAACAAAATTACGACTGCACAACATCACTTCAAAACCAGCCCTATTCTATAGCTGTGAGACTTGGGTCATAAATAAGAAAGATGCACACAAACTAGAAGCAGCACAAATGAGATTTTTAAGACCATTATTAGGCTTTACAAGACTAGACTAGACCACCAAAGAAATTTAGATATCCGTGAGAAATTAAAAGTAGATAACATAGTAAATGACATAAAACGGTATCAGGAAAAATGGATCAGCCACATAGAAAGAATGAACCCAGACCAGATCTCAAAATTAGCCTTTAACTACAAACCTAAAGGCAAGAGAGATGTTGGTCGACTAAGACAACGATGGCGAGATCAAGACCACCTCCAAGAGCTACAACGGAACAGGTCTTAAAAGTCCTAAGCCAGACAAAGTTCATGATGATGATGACAAATCTTTCCTCGTATATGCTATCGCAGGACCAGATTTCAATTTTATCCAAAGGATTAAATTATAATTTATGACCTTGCAAGCTACCTAAAAAACAGTTTGTAATAGATATTGAATTGACACTTCGTAAGTTCCACAAAAAGATTTATTTATTCAACAAGTTAACCAAGTGGTGTATAACATAAAAGACTTGCGACTTTCTAAATTGATTTTTTTTTTATGTGAACCCCAAACACGAGAGGTATTAGAACCTATAGTACTTAGTACCGTGCTTGGGTTAAACATAAAAGTTAAGCATAAAAGTTAAGCATAAAAGTTAAACATAAAAGATTAGACATAAAAGTTCAGCTTTCCCTGAACTTTGGGAAAATAAAGACATTCAGATAAAGGAGATACACTTGTAATACTCGATAAAAACTGATTATTAAATTAGATTCAATTATATCAGATAACTGCACTTATCTTAAAGTAGACCTGGTACTATTTACCAATTTGGTCAATCAGTACAATAAAATGTTAACCATATTTCAAAAAAATGACTACATTATCATGTCTCAGTTAAAGGAATTGAAGGCCAGAACATACAACATTCCTGCACTTTTCGGTCAAGTAAAACTGCATAAAAACAGATTTCCTATTTGGCCCATTGTTTCCTACAGAAACTTTGCATTTTTATCCTTAGCCACACATGTATATACAGGCAACCCCCATATAACACGGTAATTCTACAACATGGTTTCGCTCTAACATGATTGATAAATTGTGGCAATCCTCGCACAACGTGGTACTTATATAACACGGTTAGAGAATTTTGGTAAACCTTGCATAACAGGGTGTGTTTCAGCTGTTGTGCAGGGAAAACCCCGCAATTATGTTGGATTTAATTTTTCAACATTTCCACTCTTTTTGAATCGTTAGTCAAAACAAAAAAAAAAATTT
The DNA here is from genome assembly GCF_048544385.1 of Mastigoproctus giganteus. Classification (NCBI taxonomy): domain Eukaryota; kingdom Metazoa; phylum Arthropoda; class Arachnida; order Uropygi; family Thelyphonidae; genus Mastigoproctus; species Mastigoproctus giganteus. The sequence continues at coordinate 162,059,986 of NC_143583.1, read as the reverse complement.
CTGAAAAATCCCTGTATTTTATTTTCTTGGGAAATTCCCAAGTTACGTTCAGTGTTATTGAATTTGTGCTTGTTGAACTTGTAGAAAAATCTAGATTTCAAAGTTTTATTACTATTGGATATCACACCAGGCCAACCAAAAGATTTAAATCATCCAAACGTTGAAGTTATGTTCCTACTGCTACAGTTCTACTGGGTTAATACAACTTCTTTCGTTCAGCCTTTAGATAAAGGCATTATATCCACCTTTAAAACCCATTACATCAGAAAATCGTTACAATGGATTTTGGAAAAAAAATTGATTCCAAATCTATTGAAGTAATTGAGGCATGGAAACATTTCTCAATTGTGGAGTGTATCAAAATCGTAGCTTTATCACTGAAAGAAGTAAAACCATCAACATTAAATGCGTGTGAAAAAAATGTATGGCCAGAGTCAGTTCATTCAGGAAATATGGTTGAACTGGCAGAAAAGGAAATCAGTGCGATAGTAGAACTTGCTACATTGGTAAGATGGGATGGTTTTGATGATATGACTACTGAAGCCCTCATGGGTAGCACAGTTGATAGAATTGCCCTCCTCCCCACACTGGCTGGAAAAGACCTGAGTTTGAATTTCATCGATGAAGGGAGGAAGGTTTATAAGTCTTTCTCACAATGTGGCTGAGTTAGTCTGGCTTGGCCGAGGGTATCAAGTTTTTTTCTCCCAGAAACTCTGGTTTTTCATCCAGCAAAACCAAAAGTCGACTTCAGGACACATGCAATTTATCAATGATATACATAGAGTAACAAGGCCTTAGTCGCCGATGCTCCTAAAAAAATAAAAAAAGATATGATTACTGAAGCTGTTCAAAAGAATTACTTGTAGAAAAAGAGGCCGGTGTAGTGGATTTGATGAAAATGGCATTGGAGGTAAAACCAAATCATTTCAGATGATGATGATAGCGCAGTTGAAAATTCTTAACTTCCAAATTTACACTAAAAAGCATAGGGGAAGGCATAAAGTTAGCCGAGCAATTAGAATCTTATTTTTTGAATGCAGATCCTTGAATGAAAGGAGCCCAAAGTTCAAAAGGGAGCTTAAAAAATGCTTAGATCCATACGATGAAATTCACAAAGATTTATCAAGCTAAAGCAAACAAACAAACCCAGATTACTGATTTTTTAAAGAGAGTAGAAGATATACAAATCTAGAATGGTGTATTTTTGTTAGTTTTGTTAACAAAACTAACAAAAATACACCTTTTGTACTTTTTCTTAGTCCCGTATAACATGGTTTCGCAAAATACAATATTTTTTAGGAACCTAATAACCGTGTTAAACGAGGGTTACTGGTACTATTGTTGTAACCCTTGTTACCGCAATAGTACCACAACCTCGTTACCACAATCTGGCCTGTAAAATCGTGGCCAGACCAATATGGAAATTACATGCTATACTGAACAATCACAGTCGTTTCCTCTTTTGCAACACAAATCAATGACCTGGTATACAACATTTCTTGCAGTGATTGTGACTTGTCCTATCAGGACTCGACACGGTGTATGCTGGATGTGAGGTTAAAACAGCACGCATCCTTAGTCCATGCTTCTCGTTCAGCAGCGTCAGAATTGGCGCTGCTGAACGAGAAGCATGGACAGCAGCGTCAGAATTGGCCTTTCATGCCGTTAAAGAAAACCATACATTTTTTTATTCAATGAGGCCAAAATACTTAGTATCCAATGTAATTATACTAGACTATTAATTGCAGAAACCATCGAAATTAAATTACATGAGAATTCTATTAACGTTAATCGTCCATATCTAATCTCTTATTTGTGGCCTTTTACACTTTGTGCAAAGATTATTTGTGCAAAGACAAATAATCACGGTCTTTTACGTGCATGCGTGAAGACAAATAAACAGTCTTTTACGTGCATGTGTGGAGACAAATAATCTCTATTTAAGATTCTGACTCAGGCATACTTGGTAATTTACATTCCTGTGATCAAGATGTATAATAGTCGAAAAGCCATGTCAGCTTCAGGAAGGAAAGTATATTTTCAAAATTTGCATTCAACTTGTTTTAATTTTTGAATTGTTTTTTAATTAATTTTAATCCTTAATTAGTTTGCATTAATTTTATTTTCATTTATTTCCTGAAGAGTGTCATTAGGAAGTGTTGTATGTATCATATTGAGGTAAATTTCTCTTATTCTTCTACAAATCACCGCTTTATGTAAAGTCAAGTCTAATAAACAATTTTTGAAAATTATGAAAAGGAATGGCGATGGCTTTCAATATTTAAAACTAAAGTTTTTTTTTTCATTATTTATGCATGGAAACTAAACATGTATTTGTCACTCATTTTGAAATATTTTGTCAAAAGAAAGAATATTCATCACTTGTCTTGAAATATTTTGTCAAACCTTTTGAAATATTTTTAATTGTTAAATCCTTTGGAACTGAAAGATTGAAATTATTTAAGAATGTCTGTGAACACATTTTATGGTAATAGCAGTAGAGAACTATGAAATCTTGATTGAAAATTCATTTATACCTACCAAAATTTTGGTTGCGATATGTTTCTAAAAATACACTTTTTCTATTCAAGTGTATTTCTATTCAAAAATACACTTCTTCTATTCAAGAAGAAAGTTGAGCTAGTGGAAGTCAGACATGTTCAAAGCCGCTAAGTGGATTTTCTTATTTATTTATTTGAAATTATTGTTTTTCAAAAACTTTTGATTTAAATTTAGTAGTATAGCATTATTTTGTGATTTGCTGATTAATCTGGTGTATTTATTCTTTACTCGGCCTTGTAATTGCATAAAAGTATCGGTAAGGGTATCAAATCCACGTGTTACAAGTTGCAGCTCTGCTGAACAAGAAGTTTTTTAGCCATATTTAGCCTCTTTATTGACCAATTGTTACATCAAATTATTTTCTATAAGTAGCTCATATTCCTAGTCAGGATCTTTAGTTTATTCTGAATTGAGACAGTGAGATTAGGAAGTTAAGTAATACTTAGATTTATCGTAGATTTACCGTTCATAACTCGTCGCCATTGTTATACGACACAACGTTATATCCTGAACTAGATAGCTTAAGCTTAGTATAGTACAGTATATAATATAATATTGTCAATTAATCAGTAAAATCTATTAAATTTGTTAAACTTCGTTGTCAATTAAATTGTACTTTTAACTAAATACATATAACGACTTAGATTACAAACGTAACATAATTAATTAATACATAACTCGATATGGAAGTTATATAAATGGAACTCGTAGATAATACTCGATACTGAAAAATATATATAGCATTATAATTGTGTTGGGATACAAGTTTAGGGTTATAATTTTGTACTGAAATTGAAATTTTATTGAAATTAAATAGAAATCATGACTGAGACCAGACCAGACCAGAGCAGCAAAGCAAAGCAAAAGGCTCAAGCTAATGGGAGTGCTGTGGCTCAGGGAAGAACTGAGGGGGGCAGTTGCCCTCTGAATCACAGCCTACTAAAATGCACTACTTGCTTGATGTTTGTGGAGCAGTCAGGTACGTTGTGTGTGCGATGCAAGGAGTGTAATGAAATCAGGCGACAACTCAGTGTTGTTATGGGCCTATATGAGAGCTTGAAGGACAGGGTGGATGCCCTCGAAGGATCTAAGTTGAGGGCCCATCAAGCTCTCAGCTGCCCACATCAATGCCACAGCTTGCACTTGGTCATCACGCAACATAGTGGCAACCCCCAAGGCAGAATGCGCTGGTCCCACAGCAACAAGTAGTTGTTGGTGACTCTATTGTCAGGGAAATGAGGAACATGCTTTGTAAAAAGGAAAGGGGGAACAGGACCAGGGTATGTCTGCCCGGGGCAAAGGTTGATGACGTAGTGCGATTATCATCTTTTAAAGGCACAAAATGTGAATATAGTTGTACACATTGGCACTAATGATATTAAGAGTAGGAGACTGGCAGAATTAGTTAACAAGTACAGGTCACTGCTGAAAAAAAGCCATGAATTAGGGTTGAATTTGAAAGTGTCTGCAATTCTGCCCAGACACGATAGGAGGGAGTATATGATGAGAGCCTTGTCGATCAATTCGGCCCTGGAAAGGTTGTTCTAGGCTCAAGGGGTAGAATTTTTTTCAGCCTGGTCTGTTCTTGTGAACAGGAGAGACTTCTTCTACATGGATGGGATACACTTAAATAGAAAGGGTGCAAGAATATTTGCTGATGCTAACGAGGCAGTGTTAGTAGGGTCAGAAAACTGCTAGCTTGGGGGGGGGGATACAAGGACTAATAGATTAACAGTAGCCACTGGCAGAGGTGAAAGTGATTCTTTCACTGCTTCTATTGGAATGAGCAGAAGCCTAGAAAACAAGATGCAGGATATTTCAGAGACTGCTGGGAGTCATTGCGTTATAAGTAAACACATGGTTTGTGTTAGGGTAGCTAAGAATAGGAACCGGTGCATGTATACTTGCGTGTACACCAATGGTATGAGTTTGGTAAATAAATTTGATCAATTTGAGGTATTGCTCAAAGCATCAAAGGCAGATATTGTTGGGATATCAGAGACGTGGTGTCACACAGATATAAGGGATGCAGAACTGGAATTTGGGGAGTACAATGTGTACAGACAGGATAGGAAGGGAGGAGTGGTTAAGCCATTAGTTAAGAAACACACAAAATTCAAGGAAGTGAAGCCAGTTGACATCGCTGGACAGTTTGGGAAGTGAAGGAAGTGAAGCCAGTTGACATCGCTTAAGTCACACCAAACTGACCAATGCTTAAGTCAGTTTGGTGTGACTTAAGCATTGGGAGATCAAAATTGAGAGTAGTAGTGTGCTATAGGCCTAATGACTCTGATGAGTATAATAAGAAACTGTACAGGGAAATAGAGTGGGCCAGTAAATCAGAGAGTCTTATAATGGGGGATTTTAATTTCCCAGATATTGACCGGAATTTGTGGGTTGGTCACTCACACACTGGCAAGGCCTTTGTGGATTTATTGGGTGATTGTTTTCTACATCAGCATGTTCGGGAGACAACTAGAGGGAAGAATACTCTTGATTTGATTATCAGTAGTGATTCTTCATGCATTAAGAATCTGCAGATAAAGGAACCACTAGGTGGCAGTGATCACATTGTGCTGAAGTGGGATTTACTCAAAGAGGTAATTACCATCAGGGGAAAAGGGAAGGGTTATTGCTTTCGTGAAGGCGACTACGATGGTCTGGGACAGTATTTAAATTCTATACAGTGGGACCAACTGATGATGTTACAAACAGTAAATTCAAAATGGGAAGCATTCAAAGAACTTATCTTGGAAGCTACTAGGCTTTACATACCAACTAAGAAATATTGTTCAAGGTTTAGGCTTAAAGGATGTCAGATGTACTAATGAGACATATGGTAGAGAAGAAAAATGCATGGGATACATATAAATTAACATGTGACACAGAAGCCTATGATAGATATAAGTTGATCTGTAACCGAGTTACAAAGGAGGTTAGGCAGGCAAAGGCAGATTACGAGAAATCTTTGGCAAAGGATGCAAAGAAAAACAGCAAAGAGTTCTTCACTTATGTAAACTCTAGAAGGAAGGGGATGAATCAGATTGGTCCACTTGATATCGATGGTTCAACTGTTGATGATCCTGCTCAGGTAGCTAACAAACTAAATGAATATTTTGCATCGACATTCACACATAAGGAGTTATTCAGCGAGGGGAATGCCAGAGTTGTATTCAACTCTGGAAGTAAGCTAGATAATCTTGTAATAACTGAGAGTAAAGTGGAGGAGAAATTGTTGAAGATAAACACAAGAAAGGACCCGGGATGGATGGGATCTATCCAGTTATATTAAAGGAGGCAGCAAAGGAAGTAAACAAACCCTTACCCATAATTATGAGAGCTTCCTTGGACTCAGGGGAGGTACCCATAGACAGGAGATATGCAAATGTGACCCCAATTCACCAAGTAGGATCAAAGGCTGACACAAGTAATTATAGACCTGTGAGTTTAACTGCTGTTCCAGGAAAATTAATGGAGGCACTGGTTAAAGAAGCACTGCAGGATCATCTAGACAAGACTTCAGTTATAGCTCGGACACAGCTTGGTTTTGCTAAGGGAAAGTTTTGCCTGACCAATTTGATTGGATATTATGATGCAGTCACAAAAGAACTGGATGCAGGGAATAACTTTGATATTATATACTTGGATCTTAGAAAGGCTTTTGATACTGTTGCACATGGAAGACTGCTGCACAAATTGGAGCAGTGTGGCATTGGAGGCAAATTGCTGCTATGGATGAAGGGGTGGTTGAGGGGAAGAAGACAGAGAGTGGTAATCAATGGACACTGCTCATCGTGGACTAATGTTATTAGTGTAGTTCCTCAGGGTTCAGTGTTGGGTCCATTATTGTTTTCTGTATTTATAAATGATATTGATGATGGTATATCAAGCTTAATGTCCAAGTTTGCAGACGATACGAAGGTTGGCAGGGTTGTCAAGGACACTATGCTGCTGCAAAAGGATCTGGAAAGGTTGAGCAGATGGGCTGAGAGGTGGCAAATGAAGTTTAACATTGACAAATGTAAAGTACTGCATATGGGAAAGAGCAACCCCAGAGCAACGTATGAACTCTGTGGTATTGCACTGACAGTGGTAGAGAATGAAAAGGACCTGTGAGTAATTGTGCAGGCAGATATGAAGTTCTCTGAGCAGTGCAGACGGGCTGCAAGAGTAGCTCATGGTGTCTTGTCAATAATATACAGGAATTTTTCTAGCAGGGATAAGGAGGTAATTATTCCCTTGTATAAGGCAATGGTTAGGCCACACCCGCCTCCGTAGCCAGGTGGGAAGGAGCAGCAGCAGTTTGTAGCACACGCTTCTTGATTAGATCCGGGTTCAAACACATCACCACCAAATACGGAGGATGCGGAAAGGTCAGGGAATGACCACCGCATATCCTGGAGCAATATGGCCTTAGTTGCTAATGCTCCTAAAAACCAAATAACAAATAACAAACAACAGGCCACACCGAGCTGCTGGAATGAGTACAGAGAAGGAAAAGAAGATTAGTGAATTGCACAAAGGGTTGCTCTTACGAAGAAAGGCTTTAGTTTTGCAAAATACAGTGTCTGGAGACTAGGCACCAGCGAGGTGATCTGATAGAGGTGTATAAAGCCTTGAATGGTTGGAGCATGCTCAGTGCTGATGGGATTCTTCCTCTGGCTCAGAATAATCACCTGAGAGGGCATAAATTCAAATTGAGGAAAGACAGATGTAGGGTAGATGTGCGGAAATTTGCCTTTAGCCAGCGGGTAGTTGGTTGGTGGAACAGACTTCCATCCCTTGTTGTGGAAGTTGATAGCCTAAATAAATTTAATGCTCAGCTGGACAGGTATTTTGTACAAATGGAGTGATGAAGTGGAAGTATTTTTTTTTTTTTTTTTTGGCTGATGCTGCAAAAGCTTGCTTTCTTGCATCATATGCCTCTGCTAATGCTAATCCTATTTATCTTTTTTCCAGGTAACCTTAGACAAATTAGTGAAGAATATAGTGAATGTTTTCATCCAGATATTACTACCATAGCAAAAATGTTGTGGAGGAAGTGCAATATTCTGGCAGACTATTTCTGGACATTGATCAGGGTGGTGCCTGATCATTACAAAAGAAAAAGCAGCAAAAAATTTAATAAATTGACGATTTTTGTGCCATTTATTTTAATACTCGTTAACATTTCATTAAGAATTCCAATGTGCATAACTTGTATTTCTCTCAAAATTTGTGGGGACTAGGCAATATCTGATTTCAAATTTGGATTCAGCTCATAAAAATCCATGAAATATATTATATTTTGGGACAAAAAATCAAAAGTTTAAATTTGTTGTCCAGTGTAGAAAGATTTAGATGGGTATAGTTAACCTTGTGAAGTAGTAGTGTCGACCTTAATTGGGCTGTATCATAGAGAATGTGCTCACTGACATTTATTTGTATCTTTTGAATGTGGTTACTGCCTTTATATTCGTGCCTACTCAGATGTTTTCTGCCATCATTCTCTACATATACTTGTGCTCTCCTCCTTCCTGCCATCATTTAGTTGGGAGGTGGAGGAGATTTCCATGAAAATGATGATTTCCCCACTATACTGTGAAGATTAGTCAGTTGCACTTATATTCAGCTCCACATTTCCTAATGAGTTTTTTTTTTTTTTTTTTAATTTCTGCTCTAAATTGCATTATGTTGCAGTTTTTATATTGCACTGAGTTGATTAATTAAATCAAGTGTTTTGGAAGTTCTTTTTGGTTGTATGAACAATTGCTGTTAGTGGTAATTTTTGGTGCCAGAACTCAGTGTCGTAGGTAAGTATTTCTTTGCGTAATTATAAATGGCATATTTAATTGAATATGCCATTTATATACTTATTTATTATAGTATAGTAAATTGGAAAGGTTCCAGGAGAAGATGGAATCTTGGTTGAACTTCTGAAACTGGGAGGACATGTAGTTGCACTTCAGTTAGCTAATCTTTATACAAAATATCATAAGTTCAGAAAAATCCACAAAATTTGTAATAAAAGCTATTCTGGTACTTATTTTTAAGAAAGGGAACACAGAAGAAATAGAAAACTACAGAACAATAAGCTTATCATCATCTGTTTATAAAGTTCTAATGAAAAATATCACCTATTAGAAGGCTAAATGACAAAGACACCAAGAACCTAGCGAAGTACGGACTAGTCCTCTGTCTGTCAACGGTGTACAAGATCCTGACCAGCTGCATAACTAAGAAGCTATCAGACCACGTGGAGAGCCAGACAGTCATAAGCAGCAGAAGGGATGTAAACAGATGGCCATCGGATGCAAGGAGCAATTGACCATTGACACTGCATTTATGGAGCAAACCTACAAGAAGCAATGCCGCCTGTACACGGCCTACATTGACTACCACAAGGCATTTGACTCTGCGCCTCATAGCTTGCTGATAGATAAACTGAAGATCTATTAAAGTCAATCCAACATTGACACAATTCCTAGAAGGACCAATGCTGAAATGGGGGACAACCATCAATGTTGTCAACATCATGACCAGATGATGCCCATTAGAAGAATCTTCCAAGGAGATATCCTGAGCCCACTATGTTTCTGTCTAGCACTCAACCACTGTCCACCATGCTCAATAACAGCAAGTACAGATAGATTCTAAAAGAATGGGGGAAGAACCTGTACACTCTCTCACCTGATATATATGGATGATATTAAACTGTATGTCACAACCGAGAATCAACTCCAACACAGCTGTTTGTATCCAGATCACTGAAGAGTTCAGCACTGACATCAGGATGCAATTTGGCTTAGATAAATGCAAGGGCCCATGGTTTGCATCAAGGATATCCAGTTGGCTGAAACTGCCAGCTGAAGATCAGTGAGGAGATTGAAGCCATGACAGAGGGAGAGACCTACAAATATCTTGGGGGGATGCATGCTCACTAGTTAGAACTTAAGGAGATCAAGGCCCACCTGACTGAGAATACCATCAAAGACTGAGAAACCTGCTAAAATCTAAGCTGAATGTGGGGAACATGGTCACAGCTATGAACACTTATGCAGTCCCATTACTAACGTATTCTTTTGGGAACATAGATTGGACCAACACTGAGCTGGAGGAGATTATGAGATCGACCATGGCTCATGAATGAGAAGCTCTTCCCCAAGACTGCGCTTGCCATCCAAGACCAGGTAATAAAAACCAGGAAATACATTACTAAGGACCCCAGAGTGATGACAGATGACACATGTAGATGATGCCAACTGGTCCCAGATACAATCCAGCACATCACTGCAGGATGCAGGGTGATTACTCAGATGGGCTACCCATGTACACTCATAGACACGACCAGATCACCAGGATAATACATCAGAAGCTAGTGCAAAAATTGCGTTTGATCAAAGAAAATATACTGTATTACAATTATGAAGCCTAGGCTATACTAGAGACCCCAACCCACAAGCTGTACTGGGATCGTGCCATAATAACAGACAAGACGATCACAACAGACCAGACATTATCCTCATCAACAAGAAAGAAATGGCTGCTTACCTAATCATAGTGGTGCCCAACAACTGCAGTCTCCAGAAAACTTAAGAGGGAAAAGATCAGGAAGTACACGGACCTAAGACCATCCCAATCATGTCGACCACTGGCATATTGCCAAAGAGCCTCCATAAGAACTAACCAGCAATAGGCCTCCTAGAAAACACTTATGTGGAACTCCAGAAAGCCATGATCCTGAATCTGTAGGATAGTAAGAGAGTTTGACCAACAGTAATAACAATACCAGCAGTATCCCTTGCGAAAATTTCGCAATTGGTACCAAAGTTTTTCTCTAGCTGTCCTAAAGAAATGTAGTCCATGTTTTGTCGTGAGCAGGTAAACCAGCATGCGTCAAATTATTTCTTATTTCTGTAAAATAAAACTATTCTTTTAAGGTAGGCAGCACTAGTAGAGAAAATTGGCCTGTTCTGTAAAATAAAACTATTCGGATTTTTTACTATTTGGAATTTTTATATTTTCCCATGTTTCTTCATGTCTAGGAAGAAATACCTTCAATTTGAGACCAAATCAGTTAGGCCTATTGTATGCAAAGGCTACAGTTAGCTGTATCTGTTGCAAAAACTTCAGAGTTGGTAGCAGAGTTTTTCTCTAGCTGTTCTAAAGAAATGTACTACCCATAGTATCAGTATATATGTGTAAATGTATTCATTATCAGTCAAAACGATCCTGAATACATTTGTAGAAACACAAAAAAATCGTGTTTGTCCTTTGCTGCAAGGTACATTCAACACGACCAGTCAGAGTAGCATTTCGACTGTGACATACTTCTAAATCCTTAATTACTTACCTTAAATAATGTCAAAACAAAAAACACTAAAGTCGAAGTTGATAACGATAATGATAAAACGATGAGTTCTTGAATGTATTAAACCTAATGAATGGCAATGAGTGTATAAGCTTGCGTGCACAATGTGGGGACATATAGTAAGCTGTGATGGAATTCTAACAATTAGTTCTTTCTTTTAAGGAGACAGCGCTAGTAGACAATTTCGCAATTGGTGGCAGAGATTTATTATTATTATTTTTTTTTCTTTCGGAACAAGGGACATGATTCTGCAAATGTGCAAATTGTTAATCAGTTAAATAGTTAAAGTGCAATTTGTTAATCAGAAAAAAATGCCTTATCAACTTCTTTGTTTAACAGTTAACATCTTCATGTGGCTCCATCTATGAAGTGAATTTCGAACCATTCCCTTTTGTACTACAGAACTGGCCCATTCCGTAAAATAAAAGTATTCAGAGTTTTTAAATTTTAACAATTTTGTGCACACCTAGGAAGAAATATCTTCGATTTGAGATGACTTCCAGCCCTATCAGTTAAGCCTGTCATTCACACTGACAGCATAAAAAAATCAGCTTCTGTACTAAATATATAGATTACTTATTGTTACATTATTATTTTAATAATATGCTTTATTGTTCAAGGTCTAGACCTAAATGGATGCCAGATGAACTAATGAGACTCATGGCAGAGAAGAAAAATGCATGGGATGCATATAAACTATTAGGCGACACAGAAGCTGTGGTAGATATAAGCTGGCCTATAATCAAGTCATAAAGGAGATTAAACAGGCGAAGGCAGATTATGAGAAATATTTGGCAAAAGATGCAAAGAAAAACAGCAAAGAATTCTTCATGTAAGCTATAGAAGGAAGGGAATGAATCAGATTGGTCCATTTGATATTGATGGTTTGACTGTTGATGATCCTGCTCAGGTAGCTGACAGACTGAATGAGTATCTTGCATCTACATTCACACATGAGGAGATATTCAGTTAAAATTGGTAGAGTAGTTAATGATCACTGTCAAGATGAGCTTCTTCAGAGAGAGAGACCTAGATAGACTTCAGGAATGGTCAGAAAAATGACATCTATGCTTTAATCCAATAAAGTGTAAGATATTACACCTGGGAAACAGTAATCCCAAAATAACTTATTAACTTGGTGGAGTTCAACTAAACCCAGTACTGGAGGAAAGGGACTTGGGTGTTATGATATGGTCAGACATGAAATTCTCTGAGCAGATTGCAAGGAAGGTCCATGTTGTCCTATCGAACTTTTGCAAGTAGAGATAGGGACATGATAATCCCATTATATAAGGCTTTTGTTAGATCACACTTGGAATACTGTGTTCAGGTATGGAGACCGCACCTAAAGAAAGACATCGAGCTTCTTGAAAGGGTGCAAAGACAGGTAATTCACCTGGTGGGATCGGCAAAAGGGCGTCCTTATGAAGAAAGACTTTGAATATTTGGGTTGCAGAGTTTGGAAACTAGACACCTTAGAGGAGATTTGATTGAGGTGTTTAAGGCTCTGAGAGGCATCAGTAAAATGAATGAGGAAGAAATTTTCAAGATTATAAATGATGCTAGAACTAGGGGACATAAATTCAAGTTACGGGGAGGGGGGAATGTTTAGATTGGACTGCAGGAAGTTTTATTTTAGCCAGCGAGTTATAAATTACTAGAATAAGTTGCCTACATGGGTGGTAGAGGCTGGCAGTTTGGGGAAATTCAAAGGTCATCTGGATAATACCTTCGGGTCAGGGAAGCGCATAGGATGATAGGTTTAATTTCCTTTTCTTTTATTAATTATTATTATTTATTTATTTATTATTATTTTTTTATCATTGTTTTATTTGGGTTTTTTTTTTTTTGGCTGGTGCAGCTTAAGCCATAGGCTTTCTTGCACCATGCGGCCATTACTAATACTAATACGTGCTTGAATGGTTTGAGTAAGCTCAATTCTAATGGGATTCTTCCTCTTGCCCAGATTAATTTTCTGAGGGGAACATAAATCCAAATTGAGGAAAGAGTTGTAAATAGATTTGTGGAAATTTGCCTTTAGCCAGCAGCTGGATGAATGCTGGAACAAACTTTCAGCTGTTGTTGTGGAAGTTGACAGCCTTAAATAAATTCAAGGCAGAAATAGACACATTTGGAGCAAATGGATGAGTGAAGTTGGAATTTTTATTTTTTTTATTTTGTTTTGTTTTGGCTGATGCTGTATAAGCTTGCTTTCTTGCATCATATGTCTCTACTCTCTCCCTCACTCTCCCTCTTACGGCAGCGAGAGGATCAGAGTGGAAGCAGAGGGTGCTAAGAATCTCTGGGTACGACCAGGCTGCCATGCACGGAAATTGAACTTGGCCTGTTATAACGTACGATCACTCATCGGTGAAGACAGGATATTAGAGCTGGAAAAGGAATTAGAAAATGTGAATTGGAATATCATCGGTTTGGCTGAAACAAGAAGAAGAAATGAATCACTTATAAGTTTATCAAGTGGAAATCTGCTGTACACCAATGGAAACAGTGAAAGGAGTGAAGGTGGAGTTGGGTTTCTGGTCCATAAAGATTTTAAAAACAACATTTTGGAATTCAAAAGTACATCACCAAGGGTGTCAAGACTAATACTCAAGATTTCTAAGAGGTACAAGCTAAAGATTATAATGATTTATGCACCAACATCGAGCCATGATGATGAAGTGGTTGAAGAAATGTACACTGAAATTGAGTCTTCTAGATGAGCAGAAAACCCACTACACTATTATTATGGGGGACTTCAATGCTAAGGTTGGAAAAAGGCAAAAGAGCGCAGAAAGAGGAACTATAGGAAATTTTGGAATTGGTGAAAGAAATAAAAGAGGTGAAAGACTTGTGGAATTTGCAGAATCTCAAGGAATGTCAGTAATGAACACTTTTTTCAAGAAAAGGGTGAACAGAAAGTGGACATGGAAGAGTCCAAATGGATTAACAACTAATGAAATCGACTTCATCCTCACTAACAGAAGATATATTGTGACTGATGTTACCGTCCTGAATAAGGTAAATGTTGGAAGTGATCACAGAATGGTAAGATGTACACTTGATATAGATGTAGGAAAGGAAAGGAAAAAACTGACTCGAGTAAATAATACAAAGGTCTTTGAAATAACAGAGGAGGAGAAAAAGCAGTATGTACTGGAACTTAAGAACAAGTATGAGCTTCTGCAGACTGCTGAGGACCAAGATATCGACGAGGAATATTACAACTTTTTGAAAGTGATAAAGCCCAAGAAACCTATAGGGAAACAGAAATCCAAAGAAGAAAAAAATTAGTCAAGAAACACTTGTCATGATGAACCAAAGACGACAAATGAAGAGCAAGAAAAACACTGACAGGGAGAAAATTGAGTATACTGAGTTATGCAAAGCCATTAGAAAGAGACTCAGAGAGGACATAAGAAGATTTAACACAAGAAAAGTAGAACAAGCATTAAGGGAAAACAAAGGATTTAAATCAGCAGCCATGAGAAGTAATACAGAAAGACAAATGATAGTGAAACTGATTTTTTTTTTTTTGATTTGGTAGTTGTTGGCGCATCGGCTTCTGTGGCCATATTGCACCTCCCAAGGTTTTTGCAGTACTTTGATCCAAGCCCGAGGCGGGAATCGAACCCGCGACCTTTGGGTTGCCGGGTAGGTGCTTTACCCACTCGGCTAGCCCGGTCGGCTAGTGAAACTGAAGAATAGTGATGGTGTACTTATAAACAGCAGAGAAGGCATAATTCAAATAGCAGAAGACTACTATAGAGAATTATACAAGGAGCGAGGGAATGATACCAGCAGTGGGGAAGATGGATTGCAAAGTAGCAACACATACGACATACCCGATATTCTTCCTGATGAGGTAGAACATGCATTGAAGAAAATGAAGAATCGGAAAGCCCCGGGGGAAGATGAAGTTACTGTAGAGTTGTTAAAATTGGGAGGAAGAGACATAACACAAAAACTGGCAAGGCTCTTCACAAAGTGCATTAGAAAAGGTGTGATGCCTAAGCAGTGGAATAATGCAATCATAGTTTTGCTGCATAAGAAAGGAGATAAATCAGAAATTGGAAATTATGGACCAATTAGCTTGTTATCCCATATCTACAAGTTGTTCACAAGGGTCATTACTAACAGATTAGAAAGAATACTTGATGAGAATCAACCGAAAGAGCAAGCTGGCTTTAGGACAGGATTCTCAACTATGGATCACCTTCACGTAATATCACAGCTAATGGAGAAAGCAAATGAATATAAAACACCATTATGCCTGGCATTTGTGGATTATGAAAAGGCATTTGACTCCATACAGCATAAGGCAATGTTTCGGGCACTGGAAAGACAAGGCATAGATACTCCATATATTATGATTTTGAAGAAAATATATGAGAGTGCTACATCCTTTATTAGACTAGACAAAGACAGTGGCAAATTTAAAATCGAGACGGGAGTTCGACAAGGAGACACAATATCGCCGAAGCTGTTTACTGCCGCCCTTGAGGAAGCTTTCAGAAGATTAGACTGGTCGCAGAAAGGAGTCAATGTGAACGGGGAGTACCTAAACCATTTACGATTTGCAGATGACATTGTGGTCATAAGCCACGATCCCAAAGAATTAGAGGAAAATCTTAATCAGTTATGCACAGTTAGTAAGGATTTTGGACTAAAGATGAATATGGCTAAAACAAAAGTAATGATGAACAAGTATGCCACGGAAAGGGAAATAATGATTGAAGGAGCAGTAATTGAAAAGGTGGAGTCATATACTTATCTGGGACAAGTTATTAGCTGTAATAATGATAAATGGCTGGAAGTCAAGAGAAGAATAAATTTTGGATGGATAGCATTCAGGAAATATAGTCACATACTGAAGAGCAATATCCCAGTTTGTCTGAAACGTAAAATAATGAATCAATGTATACTCCCCACCATGACTTATGGAAGTGAAACTTGGGCACTCACCAAAAGAATGGAAGAGAAGCTAAGAACTACACAGCGAAGAATGGAACGAATTATATTGGGAATCAGACTGTTAGATAAGAAGAGAAACACGTGGATTAGGCAGCAAACTCAAGTAAAGGACATTCTTATCAAAACTAAAGAACTAAAATGGTCTTGGGCAGGACACATAGCTCGAAGACATGATGACAGATGGACTAAGAAAATAACAGAATGGTACCCAAGAGGAGCTAGAAGAAAACCTGGAAGACAAAGGCGGAGATGGATAGATGAAATTCGTGAGTTTTTGAGTAGTAAATGGATGGCCAGTGCTCAAAACAGAAGGAACTGGAAAGTTGCTGGAGAGGCCTTCATCCTGCAGTGGATTGAAAATGGCTGATGATGATGATGATGTCTCTACTAATGCTAATAATAATAATACTAACTGGACACAGCCAACCACCACATGCACTTGGTACCAGTACCCATCATGGAGTAAAAAAAAAAAATTCCATGAAGGAGAAAAGGTTATTATAATAATAATAATAATTTTTCTAGGTGATTTAGTTGTTAGAGGAAACAAGGAATATATTGTGTAATATATTGTGTAATAAGGTTAATGATATTATAGAACAGTTGTCTTTTAAGGGAGCAAAAGACATACAGGTGACCCCAGGTTAAAGCCGATAATTTGTTCTGGAAAAACAGAGTACTAAATCAGCGCCGTATTCCCATAATGTAACATATGTATTTGTGAATTGCTGTCTTTACCATAGGATATTCCCTAATCAATAATAAACAGTAGTGAAAAGATGCACAAAGGTCAGTTAAAATATTTAATATTCAAAAAGTACGTATAAAATATTCTTCATTCCATATGTATATAATTGTGCGGTAACTACGTTATGTATCAAAATTAAACTTAAAATGCAATTAAAATCATGAATTTATTAAACCGATGGCCCTTAGCTGTCGAGTTTTTGTAGCCTTGATCAATTTTGTGTTGAACTTTGGCCCTCTTCCTGGTAAACTAAAAGGGGTTTTACTTTAAAATCCCCCACAGTGTTACCACCCAACAATAAAGTCAACCAATCCTTCGCTGCTTTGAAGCCTGGGATGTTTTTTTCTTCTTTCATTATGAAACTTCTTTTAGGCATTCATTTCCAAAAAATTCCTGTTTCATTTATGTTAAAAACTAGTTGAGAAGTATAACACTCCTCTTCAATAATTTCAACAAGTTCTTTTTTTGAAAGTTTTGGCTCCTTGATTTCCACTTGTGGCTTCTCCCTGGGGTTTAAATCTGTAGAACTAGCCCTTACTAGCTTTAAATGGTTCCAAATTTTTTTTTTTTTTTTTTGAGGTGAGCTTTCTTCAGATCATCATATAGGCTAATTGCTTTTTCTGTACTCATAATTAACTTACCGAAATTCTATGTTCGATATTACCTTCAATAAAATTATTTAGAAGTGTTTCCATTTCAATTATAATAGCCAGCCTAGCCCTAACCAATTTAGTTGCTTGCAGTGGAACAGCTGTCTTTCCCACTGCTAAAATTAATTCTTTATTTTTTGTAATTTTTCTTACAGTTAAACTTGCCAGTCCTAAATTATTGCACACATCCACTTGTCATTGAACAGAATCGATTTGCTTCAAAACGTCTAATTTAAATTTCAAATTCAGTCTTTATATTACCTTTGTAGTCTTGTACTGTGTCCAGATGTTGTTGCTTGTCAGTGAGATATGAAGCTTACTGGACCATGCTGACAGGCTACCAGAGGTAGCCTGTCAGCATGGTCCAGATCATGGGGTCTCGTCAATGATATACAGGAATATTGTATATCAATAGATCATGGGGTCTCGTCAATGATATACAGGAATATTGCTAGCAGGGATAAGCACGTGATGATTATCCCCTTATAGAAGGGGATAATCATCTCATGCATAGTTTGGAAGCTTCATTTTAGGAAGGATTATAGAGCTGCTGGCACAAGTACAGAGAAGCGCAACAAGATTGGCGATCGGAAGAAAGGGTTGCACTTACCCAAAAATGCTTAAATTCCGCAGATTGTAGCATCTGGAGATTAGGCACCTGCAAAGCGAACTGATTGAGGTGTATAAGGCCTTGAATGGTTTGAGCAAGCTGAAACCAATGATGAAATTCCTCCTCTTGCCCAGGTTATGCACATGTTAGGGGATAAATTCAAATTGAGGAAAGACAGTTATTGAATACACATGTAGAATTGTGGCTCTAGCCAGTGGGTGTTTCATTGCTGGAACAAACTTGCATCGTTTGTTGTGGAAGTTGATAGCTTAAAGAAATTTAAGGAAGAAATGGACAGACTTTTGTAGTGAATGGATGGGTGAAATGGGAAGTTTTTTATTTTTTTGGCTGATGCTGTAATAGATTTCTTTCTTGTATCATATGCTTCTGCTACTGCTAAACCTTCCATAAACTTGCTTGTTCATTTCGCAAATATACGTGATCTCGATTCCTATCACAGTGATGTCAATTTCCACTTAATCTACCAAGCCCACATATTTTTTCAAACAGGATCTAAATTATTGGCTGATTCAACCACTGCAATCCTTCAATCAGTCAGTCAATCCTTCTAAAACTCAGTCTTTCAAAATGGATTCTTCTGTTCCTATTCTTATCTTTGACAACACTCAAATGTCTAGACAAGGTAACATATCCCTTTGTGGTTTCCCTGACTTCCAATCTCCCTTTGCATAAGAAAATCACAAATATTCTTCTTCCACATCTAAAAAAACTGAGTTTTGTCTTTTGCTCTTGGTATTAGTTTTTTTTTTTTTTTTTTTTTTTTTTTTTTTGAAACAGCTGCTTACTCCATTCTAATCTCAAATCCCCCTACCATGGAATATTATTCTCACATCTGATGTGGTACTCCTGAAGCCTCTCTCAGGCTTCTAGATTCCATTCAAAAGAGAACAGTTATGTTTATTAATGACCCATCTCTTACAAAAAAATCTCTCTACTCGATAGCATTCTGCTTTCGATGCACGCCCTTTCAGATGTTCTTCTGAATTAGCTTCTATAATTCCTCCTCTCTGTTCTAAACCAATCTGAAGGCATGCCACTAGTCAGCATCATTTTACTGTCCAACTTCAAACTCACTGAACCAACTTATTTTCTTCCTCATTTATTCTTCAACTTCTGTTTTCTGGAACAACCATGCTTCATATTTATTTCCTGAAAATTACAAAGCAGAGAAATTTAAGTCTAATGTCAGTAGGTATCTTCTTTCATCTTCTCATCTGTCAACCACGTGCACAGTACTAAGTACCATAGGTTCTGATACCTTTTGTGTTTGGAAGACAGGGATTTTCATTCAAAGAAAAAAAAAAGCATTTTAACATTTTGTAGGTGTTTCTCTTTTGCTTTTCCCTAATTTGAAACAAAATTTGCATGTTTTCTGCTCATTAAAATCACTCATTTAAAATCATAATGAAATGCACCAAACAGCTTCTATTCAGTGTATGCTAATTCATACTGACTGTAGATAAATGGAGGATTCATGTTTAGATAAATCATTGGTGTTTTAGTGAGTTTTGACAAGTCCCAACTTCACTATGACATTGAAATTTTAAGATACAAAGTGTGTCCCCGAATATTTGATCACACCTCATATATAGTTACAATGGTATTATATTTATGGTAATTGTATTGTATTATATTTATGGTATGAAATGATGGAAGAGGTGTATGTGGGAAGTGAAATTAATGCATCTGTTGGTTATGATTGAAAGTTTTGTTTTGCACATATATTGGAATTTTGAAGAATGTGACGTGACTCTTTTGAATTGAGTTTGATGACCTTATCATACAAGTAATGATGATGATGCTTCAGTTTTGCATATAAAGAAATTTCAGTTAGGCCAAAAGAGTTAACAAATTCATTGTGACTGTATACATATATTTAGTTAAAGGCAGCTGGAATATTTTCCCCCTCCTGTCACTATTGTTCATGATGAGCCATGCATTTTTGGTGAGAGTGTACAGGCTTGAACACTGAACCATCTTACTTGTTGCATTGCATGCCTAACAGTGGACCACAGCTGGCTCTTCGCATACGTACATTGTTATCATTTAATGCAATACGTTGTTGAGTTATATCTATACATGGTAGTAAAGCAGTCTCAGTCCTCCCCCTGTCCTCACCTGAGACTGTGACTGCCTAACTATAGCCTTTGCTGAAGAGGGCATTAGGATTCTGCCAATTGCTGATAGAAATTGAACTCAGACTTTTTCAAGTAAGTGACAAACCACTCACTGTGAACATGTGGCCACATTTAAATGACTGTATTATGCAGGCCTAACTATTAAAAAAAAAAAACATTACTGTATCTAGTCTTCATTGTTCAAGTAATTGAGTATTTAATAGCTGTTTTCAGTATGGGATAGGAATATATTTTGGGTGATTAAATACTCTTAAAATTGAATTGAAACCAAAGAAAGACGGTTAATTCTGTTTGTCAAGAGATGGCATTAAATTGAATCATTGTTGGTTAACCAGAAATTATTTTATTTGAATTGTAACATTTTTATTAAAAAAAAAAATGTATGTGTATGTGAATATGTTTTCTGTACATCCATTCCTTTTATTTCTGAATATCCACTTTTTGTGTTCAAATATAATAATAAAAAATTCTGTACCAACTACATAATGTGTCCTGCCGCTAGCATATTTAACGTGTTTTACATTTAACAGTCATCGGCAGGTGTTAAAAATGTATTATTTTCATATATTAATAAAATTCATGGATAATAATATAACAATGTTTTTATTTTATTAATAATAATTACATATCAGTTACTGAAAGTATTGGTCATCACAGACCAATAAAGTAGGATCTATAATTTTTATTTTGAAGAGATTTTATTTTAGTTCGTGACTAAATATGCCATCTACAGTGGTGGACAAAAAACTGCATCTCCTTAAAAAAAAGTAATCTTTGTAGTGAAATGTATAAGATATTGTTTGATTACGGTAATTTTGTTTGTCACAAAGCAAAGGTATTGCCTCAGATAACACTTCTATTGCATCAACAATAATTGTAAGATATTGCATCAGCCATTTCTATAAATACAGCATTGGAAGGGTATACACGCTCATTAGTATTCTGTTTTGCAGAGGTGAAGAATGGCTCCATATGTTCAGTTGATACCAAGAAAAAAAAGTGTAGCTGTTGCTCTGTCCCTGGAAGGGCTTTCTACACGTGCTATCACTGATAAAATAGGTTGTCACAATTATATCCCGGGTGCTGAAATTAAAGCATGGAACCAGTGTTGTGAAGAGAAGACCTGGATCAGGCAATAAGAGAAGGACTATGCCTTCCCAAGATTGATATTTGAAACAGCTATGCCTTCATCACCATGCTAGTGTTCCTGATTTAAAACTGGACTTTGAGATGGCCTTTGGTGTTGAAACAAGTGCATGAACTATCCAACGATGGCTTTCGGAATGCGGTCTGCATGCCTATTGGCCCAAGAAGAAGCCTTTGTTGACCCAACAAATGAGGAAGAAGTGACTTGCTTGGGCTAAAATGCATGTTTCATGGACAAAATAGCAATGGCACACTCATCTTTTCTGACGAATCGAAATTCAACCTGCGTGGCTCGGATGGGAAGCGATATGTCAGAAGACGAAAATCGGAGACATACCATCCCGACTGCATAATAACAACCGTAAAGTTCCCCGCCGGTCAGATGGTCTGGGAGTGCATAACAAGCAAAGGGGTGGGGCGAATTAAGTGTATTAACGGAATGGTGAAATTTTGAGAAATGGTGAGATGGTGAAATGGTGAGATTTTTTGAAATTTTCCCTCGTTTTTCCTCCCTTAAGGTGCAGTCATATCTCAGAAATGCTGACATTACAGTGTTGGACTGGCCTGGCAATAGTCTAGATTTGAACCCTATTGAAAATTGCTGGTACATAATGTTGTCTAAAATTGCTCAGAAGAAGCCAACAAATAAGATTCAGCTGCAGGAGAGCATTGTAAGGTGTGATACAATGAAATTGGCAACCGTTTATCCAGAAGTTGATTAACTCTATGCCAGATTGTTGCAAGGCTGTAATTGCAGCTTGAGGAGGAACAACAAAATATTGAGGAATTATTTTGCTGATTTACTGTACAAAATACTATTATGTTAATGTTTCATTTCAGTTTGCACATGTAAATGCAATAAAATGTATGTTTGGTTGTCATATTTCCATTAATTATGCATTTTACCCTTTGGGAAGATATTTATGGCAATTAGGTATATCAGGTGGAGTCTTTTTATTGGATTTCATTCAGAGATACATATCCCATATAAACAAATGCATTTTGAACGTTCCTGCAACCCACAATGCAGCGAAAAACACATTATTTGCAAAATTCACAAGTAATGCAGTTTTTTTGTCCGCCACTGTATAGTTGTTCCATTTCGTTGTATTTATCGAAAGATCTGATGACATGTCCAAGTTGAAGAATGTTTTCACAAATGTGCAGAACTCTTTTCGAGCCTCAGAGTTTAATTGTAAAGAAAAAAATTACATTCAATCTGAAAACACTTGGTGACTTGAAACCAGATGCGTTTTTGAATTAATGCATTTCTCAGTTTCCGAAAAATTTTTTGTGTCTTAAAACCTTAATATTTCTGTTTCTAAATTCCTTAGCTTTCCAGTTATATGCTATACATCCACATTATCCTGTTTATTACGTGAGAAAATTTCCCTGATCACATGTTCATATTTTACACTATCTTGGAAAAACTGCTGCAATTTTCAGAGGTTTGAAAACTTTCCTCTAGTATAGAGCTAAGATCAAGCTCCATCCAAAATTTCATTAAATTTGTGCCAGTAGAAGATAAATTAAACTGGAATAAATTTTCTTAATGCTTTTTGCATGATGGTTTTTCTTTACAAAATTTTTGGAACAACGTCAGTAAAAACGTTTTTAACGTCAATGAATGAATTTTTGTTTACACCCTGCATAGTCATATACCCTGCATAGTCATATGCAGGGTATATAGAATATTACAACAAATTCATAGTAGCTGTCTAAAACAGCATGTTCACCAGCATCATAGTTAAACAGTAGCATGCATTTTGTATGGTATACAGATTTAAATTTGCAAGATGGATATCAGTTGTTGCATATTCTTCTCAGTATCACAGCAAGTCCTTGTGTTGGTTTTTCCTATGCTTTGTTTCATTTTAGTTTTGTGTATTTATCTATTTATTTTGTTTACTCTTGATTTACCACATTTGGCCTTAAAATGTAACTTTTGAGATGTCATGAGCAGTGAATGGAGATTTTTATATGCATTTGCCAGATTGAATATATAGTTCTTTTATCTGTTCAGTTCAAAGCATATTAACTTGTTAACACGTTGCATTCATCACAGTAGTAGTAGGAGGTAAGATATCATATGATCAGTGAATTGCATAATTTTATCAACTTTTATAATGCTAATTTGTGTAATAGTTGTGCCTGTTGTAACGTTTTTGGCTCACTGTATTGTACCAACCTTTATAATGTTCATTTGTATAATAATTCTGCCTGTTATAACATTTTTGGAGCTTTTATTTTCAGCTCATTGTATTTTGTGAAGGAGAGATAGCCACAGGATGCCCATTAAGCATTAGAGTTCATCCCGATATATCAAAAATTCTCTTCTCTGGCATTGATCCTTGTGCTTTAGGATCCATTGTTGAAGTTTTGGTAAGCATGCAGATGTTTCTGATATATTCAACTTTCAAGTACTGTGAATTGCTAATCAACTATTCCATATTTTTCACAGAATAGTTGATTAGCAAATAAGAATCAATGAATATTTTTATGCATTGAATTTTGATTTCTTTATAATTATAATACAATACAATCTTCATTTTAGGTGTTTTTATTTAAGATTTTTCCCACATTTTGCATCTGTTTTTTGTGGTCCTAACTATTATCATCATTATTATTATTATTATTATTAGCCATATTATCCACCTCAGGTGCAAGGAAGTCTGAGGCTTATACCGCACCAGCCAAAAAAAAATTTCTGATTAACCGAGAGAGAGAGAGAGAGAGAGAGAGAGAGAGAGAGAGAGAGAGAGAGAGAGAGAGAGAGAGAGGGGAATCACCAAAAAAGAGAAGAATGATGATATCCAGCTCAGGACCCTGGGTGTGCCAAGCCCATGCTCACCAGATGTGAGCCCCTGGGGATACTAAAGCTTCAAACAAATGTATTAGTGTTTTTCAACCCTTTAATGAAGGATGATGGAAAATCTTGTTCTTATGCAAATTCCATGCATTTGTTTAGTGTTCTCCTAATTGAAACCTGTATATGCATTGTTGTTTTCTCAAGAGACCTCGTGTCCTATGTGAAATTTTTGATGAACATCAAGGTAATCTCTCCCCACCAACTGTGAATTGTACTAGAAGATTATGCTCCCCCAATCTTGAGGTGATACATTTACTGATAGCTAAGTATTGAAAAGCTTGTGTTCAAACGGCAGCTGCTTCGAAGAGAAAGTCTGAGTCGAAACTGAAGTCCTACGAATGCTGCAAATTGATTGTCTTGCATTGCATTGTAGAAGTGGCTTCTTGCCATGTATTGAGTTGCAGCAATCACTAATTGCTTCATTCAAGCAGGATTTATCACTGCTGGCAAAGTGCACATGGAAGATTGAGAGTGAGCTCAGAGAAGAAGATTGAGAGAAAGTTGTTTCTAATACAGACATTCAGTTTAGATACTCTGAAGAGTGATGACAGTGTTTTGACTTGAGCAAGATTGACCCTTGAAGAAAAATATTGATGTTGCAAAAAAAAGGAGAAAGAAGAAGAGAATGAAGAGAGTTAAGAAGAAATGCATGAGGTTACAGTTCTAACTGTCTCTCCAATTCCTATATTTAGATAGGCAGGTTATTTGCTTTGAGGCTGTGTTAAGATCAGTGGTGGGATTCAGCCGGTTCGCCAGAACTGATACCTAATTTTTTGTTGAGTTCGGCAAACCGGTTGTTAAAATGGCACTTGTGATCAGGGTTCTCTCTAAGTTTGGCGCCTGGGCAGCCACTCAATATGGAAATCACAAATTTACATTCCTTACTCTTTTTTAATGTTCATCTACACAACAGCATATTCCAAGTGCCAGTAGTAATGTTCATTCCCTCCATAAGTGAAAAAAATTAGATGGAACTATGCTTGTAATATTTATTTATTCATTTCATAAAACTCATTATACCTTTGATGAAATACTACATTTTTATTCTCTCGCGTTTGTTACTTAAGTAAACAAGCATATAATGTAAAGAGAAAAAGTGCCAAACAACCAGGGGGTGACACACTGTCATTTGTTTCAGCTTTGTGTTACGCCCTAAATTCACATGAGATATTATGAGTGCATTGGTGTTCCCCGATCAATAAAAAACAATAGGAAGCTAGGACACAACGAACCAATAGAAATATAGATTTAAAGGGTTGTCTTATCGCCCATTTCGGAAGCCGTGGAAGAGTGTTCTTCCATGTTGGAATCCTTATGCCTGTGTGCATGTGGTAATTAAGACCTTTTTATCACAACTTTCCCGTGACAAACAGGTTTGACGTACATATTATTCTATCGTATTTAATCTGCATAGCCTATACCATTTATTAATTCAGCAAGAAATTTTCGTTTAGTATCGATAAAATGAAGAAAATGTATGTTCTAACTGATGTTTATCAATGGTATAAGCACAGTGCTTTGTTTATAAAAGTTTGATATGACCACACGTGGACAGAACTAGTTAAAATATTTAAATATATAGGCACATATCCGCTCCTGTTTTATAATATATTAAAATAAAACATTTTTCAAATTTTTTGTAGTAGCCCTTAAAAGGATGAAAAGGCAACAGAGTTTGACAGATTTTTTCAATAAGAAACCAAAATCAGAATTTGTTGTATCAGAATTGGCCTTGGATGGTACAAAACAGTCACAAGCACAACCACTCCAACTTGAAGAAAATAGCACGTCAATTATTGACATAAAAAATGATAACAACTCCAAAATTGAAAATAATCTTTCTGAATGCTGGACAGTGCAACAATATAACAATTTTAAAGAAAAATATGACGGACTGGTAATTTTTAACAAAAAGTTAGGTTGCGAGTATTGTACAAAATATGACTTTATAAAAGAGAAAAGTGTTCATGTGTCAAAAGAATGGAAATGTTTTCAGATTGAGGCATCAGGGAAAAATAAAGAGGTACAACAAACTTCTCTAAGGGAAAAAATGAAAGAACATTTTTCATCAAAAGCTCATAACATTTGTAAAGAGAACTTAAAACAATGTGAGCAGGATTCAATAACAAAAGTAATAGATACGATGAATGAAAAATATTTAAGTGCTACTTGTAGAGTATTTAATACAGTTTACAGCCTTGAAAAAAGATGTAAACTGTTTTCAGACATAGAAGTGCAAATTAAAAATGGATTAGATATGGGAATAGGATTACATTCTCGTAAAACTGCTGTGAAAGTAGTTGATTTCATTGCAAAGGAAATTAAAAAAGAAATATTTAATAAAATTATTGAAAATAATCTGAATATATGTTTGATTATTGATGAAGCTTCAACGATATCCTGCAAACCAGTTATTATACTTTTCTTACAAGTTGAGGATTCAGTTACATCACCAACAATTTTCGTTGAACTAGTTGAATTGGAAAAACAAGATGCAGAGACAATATGTACTTCAGTGATGGAAAGTTTAAATAATGTTGGGCTTACTAAGAACTACCTAGAAAAAAATTTAGTAGGATTTTGCTCCAATGGTGCCAGCATTATGCTTGGGAGAAAATCTGGAGTGAGCACTAGGATTGCAAAAGAGTTTCCAAACATAATAATATGGCACTGTTTAAATCATCGCCTCCATTTTGTTTTAGATGATTCGATAAAGGAAATAAAAACAAGTAAATCATTTTAAAATATTTATTGATAAGATATACTATTTTTCATCAATCCAATAAGAACCAAATTGAACTTTCCAAAATATCCGAACAACATGGAATTGAAATTATAAAGATTGGTAGAGTTTTGGGACCAAGATGGGCTGCCTGTAGTTTAAGGTCAACCCTAGCTGTGTGGCGTGCTTATCCAGTGCTACATCACTATTTTTATTCAAATAAAAATACTTAGGTATGGCTGCCCGTCTTGAAAATATATATTTTATAACTGATTTGGCATTAATGATTGATATTTTAAATGAAATTTCTCTTCTTTCAAATGCACTGCAAGCAAGAAATATAGACATAATAAAAGCTGAAAAACTCGTGATAAGATCTATTAAAGCATTTCAAATGCTTGGAAAGGAAAAGGATCCATACGAAAAAAAAAAAAAAAAAAAAATTGATGAATTAATTACTTCAGAAACCTTCAAAAATATAAAATTTGTAGAAAATCCTCGATTTGTCAGGCTTCCTCGGGAAAGACTTCTAGAAAACATCATAATGAATTTTAAAAAAAGACTAGTGATTGTGAACATTTAAAAGCAAGTTGTAACCAATTTCAAGATAGGAATAAATTACAATTTCTCAATTTTTTGGAGCCAGATTACTGGAATATTTAAGAAGTACTAGTTCCATGGAAAGCAGCCGAAGAACAATTGCTCATATTTAATGACATTTTTAATTACCAAATTGATATTAATGATTATCGAGATTTTGTGGAAAACGTTTTAAAAAGAATTATGCAATTCCTGAAAGTGTTTAAAGAGCTAAAAATATTGTCAGAACAATTGTTGTGATTAAGCAGAAGTGGAAAGGGGTTTTTCAAAGATGAAAATAATATGTTCAGAGAAGAGAAGTTGCCTAACTGTTTCTAATATATCAAACACAATGACTATTTGTCTAATCGGCCTACCTCTAAAGGAATGGGATCCTACTCCTACAGTGAAAAGATAGTTAAAGATAAATCACTCAGCCAATGATGCTCGGATAAAAGTGAAGAAAATTGCAAGTGAGGATGCCAATCAAGAAGCAATGTGGAAATATCTTAAATAACAGTTATTGTTTTTTGTCAGATGTTATTTAATATTTTTTCATTAATATTTTAAAACTCTTTCTTATAACATAATTAGTTTTGTGGACCTCTTTTATTGTTCTTATTTAAGTATTAACTGCATGAAATAATAAACTACCTTTCAGTATATAGTTTTTTTATACTTAGAACGGTCATTAGGGCAGCGAACCAGTTGTTAAATTATTTGAATCCCACCACTGGTTAAGATACATGTGTCATTAACTTTTTGATGATAGCCTGATCCGAATTGATCAACTACACAGGAGATTTTACTTCATTTGATGAACACAAATGAAAAAGCTCTCATCTCTTCTGGATTATTTTAAAATGTTATATAGGGGGTGATGAGTTTTGGTATGGTATGTACTATGTATTTAGGAAGGATAGGGCAGATAGAAGGTAGTGGTGGGGTCATGCTTCTTATCAAAAGCAGCCTGAGCACAACAAAAGCTTTGCTGGATCCAGTTGTTTTGCATGCTAGTGTAGAATCTGTATGGTGTTGAGATAGTTGGAAGCAAAGGTATAATGAGAGTGGGAGTAATCTACAGGCCAGGTAATTGTGAAGATTATGATGAGAGCTTCTACATGAAAATTAAATGGATAAGCAAGCGTGAATGCCTTATTATGGGTGATTTTAATTTGCCTCTAATTGATTGGAACAAATGGGAAAGAAGCTCTACACGAGGGACAAAATGTTTTAAATCAACTAGATGGTTGTCAATATGTCAAGGAAAGCACTAGGGAAAAGAGTATTCTAGATGTGCTCATCACCCATGAACCAGATGACATAATAGGACTTGACAGTACAGGAAGTGATCACGGAGTTCTATGGTGGACGATGAAAAGAGAGAGAGAGAGAGTGGGTGGCAGCAGTAGTTAAAGGCAAAGGAATGGGTTATAATTTCAGGAAAGGAAATTACAACAGCTTAAGGTGCTGGCAAAGGCAGATGATGAGAAATTTCTGGCAAAGAGAGCAAAGTGTGGGGATAAGGAATTTTTTACATATATAAATGCAAAGAAGAGAAGAACAAATCGGATCGGACCTTACATGTTCTACGTGGGATAGTATTAGATACCTGAGCTGTTGTTTCAGATGAACTCAACAGTTACTTTGCATCAATATTTACAGAAGAAAAACCCTTTATGTAAACGGGGAAATTATGAAAGTGAAGTTGAAAAATATGTAATTAATGATAATGAAATTTCACATGATTATTTAAGGAAACAAATTGGATGCCTATAGGCAAGTAAGGCTCCTGGGGTTGATGGCATATACCCTATAATTTTAAGGGAAGTGAGTGCATTGAACCATTAAGGCTAATTATGAGAGCATCATTGGACTCAGGAGAGATTCTGTTGGAGCCAGTGTATCTTGACTGTTCTAAGAGCTTAGTGGGAAATTACCGACTGGTCAGTCTTACTTCAGTAGTAGGGAAAATCATGGAAGCAATGAATTTAAATTTGCAAATGATGTAAAGATTGGTAAAGTAATTAATGATCACTGCCAATCAGAGCTTCTTCAGAATGACCTAGATAGATTTCAGAAAAGTGGCAGCTATGCTTTAATTCAACAAAATGCATGCTCTTACATCTAGGGAACAGCAGCCCCAAAATAACATACACTTAGAGCTAAAGTGAGTAGTGGAAGAAAGGGACTTGGGAGTTATGATACGATCAGACGTGAAATTCTCCGAGCATTGTTGACAAGTTGCAAGGTCCTGTCGATGATTTATCAAAAATTTTCTAGTTGTGATAAGAACATCATAATCCCATTATATAAGGCTATTATTAAACCACTCTTGGAATACTGTGTTTAAGTGTGGAGACCACACCTAAAAAAAGACA
This sequence comes from Mastigoproctus giganteus, assembly GCF_048544385.1. Lineage (NCBI taxonomy): Eukaryota > Metazoa > Arthropoda > Arachnida > Uropygi > Thelyphonidae > Mastigoproctus > Mastigoproctus giganteus. Next base: position 162,030,236 of record NC_143583.1, on the reverse strand, counting down.
TAAAGAGACATAATGAAATGGATATCTTCAAAAAGGTCTCTAAGGTTGGGCGAATGATTCATATCACAAATTTAAACAAGTACATTAATTGTTTAACTATAATAGTTTAATACTGAAAATTATAAAATGTACCAGACGATACAGTACGGTAAAATAATATTTACAAAAACTGACTTACAAAATAAAATGTATGATGAAATTTTAAAATGCAATAAAATATAATAAAGGTTAAAAGCGATAAAACAATGATTGTAGCTTTCGGGGGGCATCCGCCTCCTTTCTCAACAACAATGTTGTTTAGGCAACACATCCTTAAATAACAGGTTCACGGCACACGTGGCTGACCAGGCACATGCTCAATATTTCTTCCATATGAACCAGAACCAGAAGTGGCTCCGGAGCGTGAAAATGCAAAGTGCTTGTCGTTTACAAGGACCACAGCCTTCTGGAGGCTGTGGTCCTTGCCCATCACAAAATTTCTCTGCAGCTTTAGAATTGGCACTGGCGACTTCACGGCATACTCTAATGTTTTGGAAACCAGTGCGAAGCTTGAACCTATAAAATTACCTGTTGCTTGCCCACCAACTTGGCTTGGGGTTTACCGTACTTATCCTTAATATCTTCATAAATACTTGTGGCTTTTGCTTGAATGGCCATTGGACTCAGGGACACTTGCTTCTGAATCTGATTTTCCATCCATATTATTAATAGCTGTTCCATCTATATAGTACCTGAACACTGTTTAGTGATCACTGTTGGTCTTCAGTGTATTGATTCTTTGACACGTTCTTTTATACGGGCACTGTCCTTTAAAACAGTATTCACTGTTGAAGCAGCGAGATCTATTTCCCTTGCAATAGATGACAAACTTTGTCCAGTTTCGTACTTTTTAATCATTTTCATCTGCATTTCTAAATCAGTATTGTCTCATTTCCTGGCATTGTGAGTACTTGCACTTTATGTTGGTCGCTTTCCCTTCACCATTGTATTAAGTAAATAGGAATGAAGAGAAGTTTCTCAAAATTTGTTTCTTATATGATTGAAGATTTCAGTGAAGGGGAACTTGTTTCACCATAATACCGTAACGTAAAAACCCACAGAATTCCAGTTATCAGGATTATTGGAAATGCAATAAGATCGAGTTTACTACCCATTTATAATAGATTGTGCTAACAGAAAGGCCCAATAAACCGGAACGTGCAAATTGTTTTTATTGTTTTTTGGTGTGATCTCCAGAAACGCACTTTAGAAAAATATCACAAAGGCGTTCAAAATTGATTCTTATAACCGGAACGTATGATAACGATGAAAGTGTAGTGCATATTCCGTTATGAATATGCTCTTTTAGAGAGAGATAAATAGCTTAGTAATATAGCGAAATTATCAACTTCCAAGGACTTGGAACGAATTACAAAAAAAAAAAAAAAAAAAAAGAAGAATATACAGTGTATAATGTTATTGGGTTTACATTACGATATTTTCACAATACCTCCATTTATCCCTACTGATGCAAAGCACGTTCCGTATTTTTTTCAGTTTTCACTGGCTGGCAAAATCTTACGTAAGTCGAATTTGCATAAGTCGAGTATTACGTAAGTCGGGGAGTTCCTGTATTGCCCAAAAATTAAAATCTACAGTAGTTGAGTTGAATGTCAACAAGTATCTCCTGTCTTCTCAGTCTTTAACCTGTGCACAATACTAAGTACTGCAGGTCTGATGCCTTTCATGTTTAAGGTTCAAAAAAAAAAAAGGATTAATTACTGAAATAAGTTACTACCATCGTTGGTTGAGGCTGCAGTTTAGTGAAATTTAAGTGTGTGTGTGTGTGTGTGTGTGTGTTTAAATTTTAATGTGTGTTGGTGCAGCAAAACCTTTGGGGGGGCCTTCTTTGCACTGCTATGCATAAATACTAACTTCCATGTACTGGTGTGTTTTCTGTGTGAATTGTAAAAGAAAAATTATCTGTTTACTCTGAATCCTTTTATCTTTTTGCCATTTGGACAGCCTCTGAAGGGATAAGATGTCTGGACTTAAATTCTATTGATCACTGTGCTGGTCCTAGAGTTTGGAGGCATGTGCAAGAATTAGGATTTGACAAGGACAACAAGGGATTCTTATCTTTAGTATATAATGTAAATTTTGTTTATAATGTAAGCTACTAAAGAAGAGTTAGAAAAATAGCTGGAGGCATATGACTATTATAAGCTTAAATCATTCCAGATTAAAAAAAAACAAAAACAAAAACAAATTGCATTAGATATATTTACTCCCTATTCTAGTTATTGACCACTTATGGATGTAGATTAGTTTACCAATCTTTACATTAATCTTCGTCACAGTAGTGTATGTGGTTCATTTTTAAAGTAAATTAGCTCTTCCTTTTTTTCAGATTAATTCCAATGGTGCAGGAGGTGGAAGTGTTCATGTTGAAGCCTTATCTCCTAGTGGAAAATCTAGACCTTGTCCTGTTGTTGAGAAAGAAGGTGTATATACTGCTACTTTCACACCAAATGAGATAGGTGAGTGAGCTTTATAAAAAATATAAAAAAAAGTATAATGTAGGCTAATCTGGGCTGTTTAAGTTATTAATTTCTATTGTTAAGTGCTTAGCAGAAGGAATAATAGGTGGTAACATTTGATATACAGGGTGTTTCAAAAGTGACAGTCAGTAATTTAAATATGCAAAAAAAGACTAGTAAACATGGGTCCTTAAGTGAAACATTTTCGAGATATTGCACATTTCTAGTTGGGATCCACCACTGACAAGGTGAACTGTACAGAGTTGGGATCCACTACTGACTTGTTTGTTTAGGTTAGGTTATGCTCATTCTCTCCCTTCCCCCTCTCTCAATGCTCTGAGACGTAGCAGGCATACCGGTACTTGTCAAAGGATAGTCAACATGGAAAAAGGTTACAGCAATGAAGAGTATGTGGACATTCACTTCATGTATGGTAAAGCCAATGGCAGTGCACTCGAGACTGCACGTTTATACCAAGAAGCATTTTCCCGCCGAAGGCCGCCCAACAGGCACACATTCATCAGGGTACATCAAAGCCTTAAAGAACATGTGCACAAGGAGTATGAGCAGGTAGGCCCAGAAGCATAACACCTGATGTTGAGGAAAGGGTGTTAGAAAGAACATCCTGTAACATGTAACATCTGTAAAATACTGAGGTGCTGAAACCAAAAATTAAAAATGTATTATCTTATGTTTAATAAAACCACCCTTAGCAAAGGATTCAGTTTTTTGCTAAACTAGTACTCCCATAGTCAGTGGTGGATCTTAACAGAAAATGTGCATTATCTCGAAAACGGTTAATTTGCGGCCTGATGTTCACTGGGACATTTTTGCTTATTTTAGTTTGTACTTTTCACCTTTAAATTATTGACCATCATTTTTGAAACACCCTGTATAGTTAAGCTGTCAGTAAGATGTTTATTTTTGTTATATGAATAGATAAAAACAGACACGAAAAAAGAAAAGTATATTGTTTTTTGTTTGTTTTGATTCATTTGGTTGTAAATAAAGCAATTTTTGACTGTTTATTGGTGTCCTTTAGAACTAGATGGGTAGTAGAGTTCCTTGCTCTTGTTCAGTGTGTTTTTCAAGTATTTTGCCTGAGCAGTACAGAAAATCTATAACAAACACTTCATTAGAGACTTAGGTCTGAACTTCGCTGTGCACCGAAAGGGATAAAAATTTATAATTCTATAAAATGTTACACTACCTCCTGCAGGAATTGTGCACAGTAAACCCTCTCGTTGATTGGGCTTCAAAAACGATAACAGCATCTACTAAATCAAGTCTTTTATCTGTACATTAATGTAACTGTCTCAATACGATGGTAATTATCATCAGTAAAAATGTTTTCACAGCAAAGGAGGATTTTCTTCACTATGACACTACACTCCATTAGCCATCCCAGTGTATTAAACATTAGTTTGGAAGAAGGGATTATCTGAGCTTCCTGTGAGGGTACTGAAATGCTCTTTAGACTGTGAATAAGCTTTAATCAGAATTTCGCAGCTGCTGCATGAAGATGCAGCAAAATTTCAAATTCTGCACAGCTGATGGTTTCAGTATAATACCATGGGCACCTGTATGTGACGAGTGGACCTTCCAGTGATGCTGCTCACCTTCCAAATTAGCATCACTGGGATCTAACACCCATACCTTGGTTCCAGTGTTACATCACTGGAATCCGGCGTGTGTAGCCGTGTGCTGCAACCCATGGAAACTCGGAAAGGTGATCCTGATGGTTGAGGGGCCCAGCCTTAATACACCACTTCAGGCCCCTGCTTCGACATGATGGGAGGTCCCGGCCCGACCCTACTGGGATCGATCGGTGGGAAGTTCTTACTGCTAGGGTCAACTGTGTTCCAATGTCTCCCTCCCTTTGGTCCTGGAATGGGATCAAGGCTTATTGGAAATGTGAGTATGGTGCTCCTAAGCGAACTTGGCACCCCATTCGTGTATGCAGTACCTGCTAGTTCATGAGTGGGCACTCCCTTGTAGGGCTTCATGGTGGGTGAGGTACTTAGGGCATTGGAAATTTTTATCTTATTTTCATGAGTAATTTAAATCCTTCTATTCCATCTGGGGCCCCAACAAGGCCCCTACCTAATTAATCAGATGATAATAACATGAATTCTGTTAAAAGAGCCAGAACTGAGGATAAAACACTATCTGTGACACCTCTTTTCTTCATTCTCCATTCCACTGGAGAGCAGTCAGTTGGGGAAAATGTCACCCTTTATCCAGAAATAATTAGAAGGGATGGCAGGATCACCTAAATCCAGAAAATGGCTGCTTTGTGAAGGTGTTTTATCGAAGCATCAAATACAATGCATGCTGAAAAAATTTTGAAATGGCATCTATGTGGGGGATCCCCATCATCGTAAACCCTCAAAAAACTCTGGACTCATCACAAAGTGTGATATCAGAGTGGAATCTTCTTCACGTTTCTGAAGAAGAGATCTCCTCTGAATTAAAAGCACAGGGAGTGACAGCTGCCAAATGAATATCTGTGCGAAAGGGTGGGAATCTCATTCCTACCCAAGTTCTCATCCTTACATTCAACACCTCACGGCCGCCAAGTACCATTAAGACAGGCTATTTAAACTGCCCAGTGAGGATGTACATACCAAACCCACTGAGGTGTTTTAAATGTCAAAAGTATGGCCACTGACAAACAGATTGATGTGGTAACCCTGCCTGTGCTTGATGTGGTGCCAAAGATCATGAGTAAGGAATGTCTAGCTCCTAAGCCAATTTGTACTAACTACCAAGGAGAGCACCCTGCAGTCTCGAGCATGGCAGCGGTGGAAGGACGAAAAAGAGATTGAAAAATTAAAAGTGGAGCTGAACATCTCCTTCCAAGAGGCCAGAAAACGCATCCAACCTGTAAATAGTGCCAAGTCCTCATACGCCTAGAACGTTTCTGGTAAGAATACCATCGGGACCCAAACTGATATGATTGTTCCCCCAAGGGAGTCTTTCACTCCCATTGCTTGCTATTTATTGAGTTCACTAAAGCCAACCAAAAATCACAGTCAGCTGCGACTCATATATCGGTACATCCCAGTGCTCCAGCATTAACACAAGAGAGCACTAAATTAACACCACAGAAAACTACACTGCCCACTTCAGGGCAAGAAATAATGGATGCCGAAACTAAGGAGGTACATGATGAATCAGTCTTGGAACTCTTTGCGGAGGAATAAATGGACAAAGGACAGCGTCAATACCTCCCCAAAAAGATAAATCCAAGACTGAAAAAATTAAGCCTTCAGCACCTTGGAAGCCACCTGATAGACCCACCAAGCCCAAATGATGGCTAAATTCCTACAGTGGAATTGCCATTGATTCTGGCAAAATACTGATGACATCAAGGCACTCCTGCAAAAGCACAAACCAGCTTGCTTTTTTTTTGCATAAGGAAACTTATATTTAAAGGCAAATGATGACCCTGCCATGCATAACATTACCATAATTCGTGAGGATAGAATTGTGGATGGTCCTGCTCTTGGAGGAGTCACAATTCTCGTGGGCAACCAGATCCCATTGCAGCCTTTGCAACTTGATGTTGCAAAGAAGAGTAAGAGTACCAACGAGACCCAAACTGATATGACCGTTCCCCCAAGGGAGTCTTTCACTCCCATTGCTTGCTATTTATTGAGTTCAATAATGGGATCCTTCCACTTGTTCAGATTACGAACCTAAGGGGCCATAAATTCAAATTAAGAAAAGACAGATGTAGAATAGATGTGCGGAAATTTGCCTTTAGCCAGCGGGTGGTTAATTGCTGGAACAAACTTCCATCTGTCGTTGTGGAAGTTGATAAGTTGAATATATTTAAGGAGGAACTGGACAGGCATTTGGAGGGGATGGTGTTATTTTTATTTATTTATTTTTTTTTTGCTGATGCTGCATAAGCTCATACACTTGCTTTCTTGCATCACATGCCACTACTACTACTACTACTACTTATTTTCAACAAGAAGCTGATATTTCTACAACACGTTCATCAGCTTAGGACAAGTTGTGCTAAGGGGCTTAACATTCTTCGTGCCCTTTCGTCAACTTCATGGGGTGCAGATTGCTCTACCCTTCTTCATCTTTACCAAGCCCTTGTCTGTTCCAAACTTGATTATTGGTCTCAGGTTTATGGTTCTGCTAGAGATAGTGTAGTTTGGTGGTTAGATACAGTCCACCATTAGGCCATTTGGACAGCCACTGGAGCTTTTCGCACATCTCCTGTCCAAAGCCCTTATATTAAAGAAATGAACCATCTCTATCTCTTCGACGTAAGCAGCTGTCTTTACAAGTATGCCTTTAAATTGAAATCCATGTGTGAGCATCCATTTTTGAGCCATCTCTACAACACACGTCAGACTTCCAATAAACCTTTTGGTATTCACATTCAAGGACTGTTAAATGAACTAAACATGACGATAGACAACGTTGCTTAGTCACCAAGGCAATTCCTTCCACCCTGGCTTGCCCATCTTCCAAATTGTGACTTCTCCCTTAAGATCTGGGAGAAGGCTACTACGCTGCCATCTCTCTCTCTCTCTCTCTCTCTACCAGCAACTCTTTGCATCATATAGAGAGCAGTATTCTGACTTTCTGCCAGTCCATACAGATGGCTCGAAGTCAGAATGTTATATGGGATCTGCTGTTGTTTTTCCTCACAAAACATTATCCAATAAGATCCCACAAGAAACTAGCATTTCTACTGCATATTTTCATGCAATAGAAACCCCTTCATCACATTAAAAATAGTGAATACTTGGGGACTTGACAACAGTTGTTGTCAAGTCCCCAAGATTAGCCCCAGGGGCTAATCTTGGGGACTTGACTAGGTGATTATCAAAAAGCGTAATAGCGAAGTTTGATTAAATTTCTTTTTATCTTGATTGTTACCTGTTTGAGTTTTCCGTTGCACGAAGTGCTTGATTAGCTGCCCTACGTTCTTGTCGTCTGGGGTGGGCGGTTAGGGGTTCATCCCCCTGACTGGCTAAACGGGTACCGAGTGGTAGGGCAGAGTGAATTTGTTAAATTGCATTTTTGTGCCCTCAAGTTAAGCTTTTGGGACCCCCGCTCGTTAAACTTGAGCGGGGGGTGTTTTTAAATAAGTCTCCGGATAGATTTTCGGATTCTTGTGTTTTTTGAGTTAAAGTTGTTTGGGTCTTATAGACTCAAGTGTTTAAAGTTCTAAGACTTGTGTTTAAAGTTAAAAGTTGTAAATAGTTGATAATTTTAAAAATGTCCGGTAAGAAGTCGAGCGCTGGCTCTCTTTCCAAGAAGAAAGCAAACACTGAGATTGATACAAGTAGTGATTCGGATGAATCAGAGAGTAGAAACTCTGAAGTTTTGGAAGATGATATGAAAAGGAAAATGCAGAAAGATACCACGGGTGGAGCCAAAAGTAAGAAGGCTGGGAGTAGTCAACCAGTCGGACAATCTAAGAGAAAGGCAGTGTGGACACCAGAAAAGAAATTGGAAACGATGAATGCTATGAAGACATTGTTGAATGGTATGGCAAAAAGTCCTGAATCAGGGATTGTTGCTGTAAATGGACTAGAGAAGGTAGTGGAGGCACGAAAGAGACTAAGGGATCTCTTGTTCCAAAGAGAAAATCGTGTTACTAGCAATGTCGCAAACAAGATTCTAGACATATGGGATGATTTAGAAATGGTTGTAATGGAGCTGGAAATAGATTTGAATGTTAGTAAAGCAGAAAAGAAGGATATACAAGAAGTGTGTAGAAAGGACTATGCTGCTGTGGTGAAAGGGACGGGTGTTGAAAAACCCAAAGTGCTGATTATCACTACTAAGAATAATAAACATAAAAGTAGTGAGGACATTAGACAAGACTTAATTGGAAAAGTAAGACCTGAATTGCAAGATGTTAAAGTAAGAAACCTTAGAGCAGTGCAGGATAAGAAGATCATCCTAGAAGTCGAATCTGAAAAGGACATTGATATGATTACGGAGTGTCCGAAATTTAAAGAACTAAAACTCTGTGCGGATAAGATCAAGAAGCGACATCCAAAAGTCTTAATTTATGACGTGGAACAAGATGTAAATAAAGATGAGTTGAAAGAACAGTTGTGGGTAAAAAACTTAAAAGACTATGGAATTAGTCAAGAAGAATTCCAGGAAAATTTTGATGTGATCTCTGTGAATAAAGCAAAGAATAAGAACTTGAACAATTGGATAGTGCAGGTAGCTGGTCCGGTGCACAAGCGGTTAACTAGAACAGGAAGAGTGTTTGTGCATTGGTCTGCCTGTCGGGTTCGTGACATTGTCACGGTGACCCAGTGTTATAGATGTATGGCCTTTGGCCATATTGCAAAAGTTTGTAAAGGAAAGGTATTTTGTGGACACTGCTCAACTGAAGGACACTCTTATAAAGAGTGTATAAACAAAGGAAATGTACCTTGTTGCATAAATTGCAAACGTCATAAAGTAATAGGTGAGCATAGTGCTGTAGACCACAGCTGTCCAGAATATAATAGAGCAATGGCCTTAAATCAAAAAAGAACTGATTACGACTGAATTGATGTAGTGTGGTCAATGGTTGTGATCTGTTTTGGGTTGCTGTGGCTTTGTCATGGGCCTGGCAGGTATGGCTTAATGTAAGTATGTTAAGCTTGGAAAGAGACTCAGTGTGAGACTAGTTTTAAACTAAATTATAAAGTTTAAAATTTTTAACTTCTATTGCGAGTAGAGGTCTTCCTCCTCGAGGAAGGGGCGGTAACTGTTGTCACACGGGATATTCGTTTATCTCTGTGTGACAACAGGCTAAAGACCGATATAACGAACATTAATCAACAGAAATGTTTAGAAATAATTTGGTCTAATAACTATCATAGTGATGATAAATCACCAAAATATAATTGTAATATCAAAAGTTTAAAGACTTTTGCGCAGATAGGCTATTGCCTGGGTGGCGCACTGAAGGTTCTGTTGCTTAATGGAGTCCATACAGATGGCTCGAAGTCAGAATGTTATATGGGATCTGCTGTTGTTTTTCCTCACAAAACATTATCCAATAAGATCCCACAAGAAACTAGCATTTCTACTGCATATTTTCATGCAATAGAAACCCCTTCATCACATTAAAAATAGTGATTACCAAAGGTATATGATATATAGTGACTCATCAAGCATGTTACAGGCTCTATTATCAGTGAGATATAACCCTCACACGGTCTTGTCCCGGATCCAGCAGTTGGTTTTTTCTCTCGTTGAATCAGAATTTGACGCTTGCTTCTGTTTGATCCCAAGCCAATTGGGATCTGGGGGAAATTAATTAACTTATACCACTGCCAAGTCAGCCATTTCCCTTGATATTCATTGCCTCTCAGTCCCCTATACAGACTACAGACAAATAATACGCTCTAAATTATATTTTCAATGGCAAGATTCCTGGCATGGACAGGCCACAAATAAACTATATCACATTAAGCCTGTAATCACGCAGTGGCAGTCTGGTCTGCGCAAGGTCTGAAGAGAGGAAGTTGTTCTTGCTCAGCTTCGCATAGGTCATAGTCATCTAACTCACTTCTTTTTGCTGAGGACGGATGACCAACCTATGTGTGAGATATGTAACACTATTTTAACTATTCATCACTTTTTGATGTGAAAAGATCTATGCATGGCACTAGAGTAAAATTGATTGGTAACGAAATTTTCTTGTCTCGGAAATGACGCAATTGATTGTTAACGAAATATTTTTTATGGAAATGAAACAATTGACGTCATTTCCTATATGGTGGCTGTTAGATTTTAAATGAAGCAAATGATGTTGCGTCCTAAATGTGTTGCTAATGATTCTAACTCATTCTAAATGATTCCAACTCAGTCACTTAAGTTGATTTGGTAGAGTAAGCAGCGAGTAGTAATATTATCAAGGATAAAAGCAGAATATTATGCAAGAAAGCTGGTAGTAATATTGTACAAGAATAAAATGCAGACTTTAATAAAATCTGCTTCTCAAGATTTTGATCACCATCAACCTTCTAAGTAGCGTAAGTAAGTTTTGATCAAACTGGTCAAACATTTAAATGGTTTTACAGGTTGTGCAAGAATAAAAGCAGAATATTATGCAAGGAAGTGGGTAGTAATATTATGCAAGAATAAAATGCAAGAGTTTGATCAACATCAACCTCCTAAGTAGCATAAGTATGTAAGTTTCGATCGAATGGTTCAAAAATTTAAACGGTTTTACTCTAGTGCCTCCATAGATGTTTTCACATAAAATGAAACAATGTTAACAACATTGATTGTTAATGAAAATTTCATTAACAATCAGTTGCATCATTTCCATTAAAGAAACTTTTGTTACCAATCAATTTTAGTTAATGAAGCTAGTGGGAGTGCTGTGGCTCAGCACTCCCATTAGCTTTATTAGCTTCAGCTGAGAACTGAGGATGGGTGGTTGGCCTCTGAATCACAGCCTTTTGAAATGTACTGGTTGTTTGATGGCTGTGGAGCAATTAGGAATGGGACATGATATTGCCAAGGGGAATGTCTTTGTGTGTGTGCGTGATGTAAAGAGTGTGAAGAAATCAGGTGCCAACTCATCGTTGTTATGGACTTATATGAGAGCTTGAAGGACAGGGTACATGCCCTTGAAAGATTGAAATTGAGGGGCCCATTAAGCTTTCAGCTGCCCACATCAACGCCGAGCTCGCACTTGAACATCACTCAACACAGCAGCAACCCCCAAGGTAGAATGCACTGGTCCCACAGGAACTAGTTGTCAGTGACTCTATTGTCAGGGAAATGGGGAATATATTGTGCAAAAAGGATAGGTGGAATAGGACTAGGGATGTCTGCCAGGGGCAAAGTTGTAGAGCAGATATCATCTTTTAAGGGTACAAAAGGTGATATTGTTGTACATGTCGGCGCTAATGATATTAAGAGTAGGAGACCGGCAGAATTACTTAACAAGTACAGGTCAATGTTGAAAAAAAGCCGTGAGTTAGGGTTGAATTCGAAAGTGTCTGAAATTCTGCCCAGACGCGATAGGAGGGAGTATATGATGAGAGCCTTGTTGATCAATTCTGCCCTGGAGAGATTGTGCGAGGCTCGAGGGGTATAATTTTTTTCAGAGTGGTCTGTGCTTGCTAACAGGAGAGACTGCTTCTACAGGGATGGGATACACTTAAATAGAAAGGGTGCAAGAATATTTTCTGATGTTATCGAGGCATTGTTAGGTTGGTCGAACTCGCCTAACAATGCCTCGCTAGCTTGGGGGGGGGGTTTCACAGAATAAAAGATTAACAGTAGCCACAGGCAGAGGCAAGTGATTCTTGCCCACACTGCTTCTATTGTAATGAGCAGCAGCCTCGAGAGAAGTTGCTTAGGACTTCAAGAGCTGCTGGAAGTCATCATGGAACAAGTAAATAAATCGGCTGTGTTAGGATAACTAAGAGTAAGAACAGGTGCATCTATCCTTGCATGTACAGCAATGCTAGAAGTATAGTCAATAAATTTGATGAATTTGAAGTGCTGACCAAGGCATCAAAGGCAGATATTGTTGGGATATCAAGACATGGTGTCACACAGATATAAGCAGTGCAGAATTGGAATTTGGGAGGTACAATGTATACAGAAAGGATATACAGGGTAGAAAGGGAGGAGGGGGTTATCCTGTTAGTTAAGAAACATAAAATCTTTATTTCATAGTACAATACTTTTTCATAACATTCTCTCAACGTAATGCATTTGTATCAAGTTGAATGGACGGTCACATTTAACAGACAGGCATTACACCACTATATAGTTTTTACACAAGTAAAAACAATAAAAGCGTCCACGAAATATTTCTTTATTGAATATCACTAGACGTGTTTTTGTGGTTTTCACTGCCTTTAGAAACAGTCATTTGGGATAGGCTACATACATAGTGAGTTAAGTAACAAAAATAAGAAATAAAATTTCAGAAACCAAGATGTTCTAGCTTAGCTCTCACAAATTTAAACATAAACCTGCACTTAAAAACAAATAGTATAAAAAGGACTGATACCAACATTAACAAAATATTTCAAATACTTCAAAACTAATAGTTCTTCGAATTCAGGAATATGCTGTCAGTCAGGAAGCAATGGATAAATTCTTGTCTTTATCTAGCATAAGTTCGTGTATTTTTTTATTATAGTATGTGGGCCCATACAGATGAATACTATGTTACAAAGTAGGAAAACATACAAATAAAATATGTACATTAAGGCATAAATATTTTAAGAAATATTTCATTTTGTTTGTCGTGTAGTACTTAATTCCCAATGACTCCGTATTTACTAGTGAGAGTAGCTGAACTAGAATACCATTTGTAACATAGCACTATCCTTCCTCCCCTAAATAATTTATGAAAACGTTTAGGCAAAAATGTCTAGACCTATAGGGGGAAAAAAAAAATTGTACCCTTAATGCAGTTTTTCACACTTTTTACCTAATTGTTAGTAACCCTGGGTATAACCTTTTGTACAAGTCCTGAAATATGGTGTATAGTACTGAAGGTGACCACACAGGTGTGAAGCAATGTAAGCAGGAGTTGTGATGTGCCATCCACACCACATGGATGAATGCTGTCCTTTGTGTTACCAGGCAATGCTAAGTGGTAGATGACCTGTCATCAACTAGTTTAATACCACTGCTTTGCTTATTGGTGGCTTGAAGTGGTGGAAACCATGTTTAGTCTCCCTCCCATCTCTTCCATCATGTAGTATGATTGATGTCTTTTGAGTTTGATGGGCATCATGGCAAGATGCCCACCATAACCTGAATCGTCCTTACATTTCAAGAGTACAGCTCTAAAACTGTATTCATAATCCAACCACTAGATAGTCCACTGGACCGAACCAGTTGATAACTCTCTAGAAGGCTTCTGGATCAGCTAGTGTATAATCTTGCTGCCTCTACTGTGCCTGATAATGACTGGAGCGAGTCCAAGTAGAGTGTAATAGGGGGGAGGCATCGTCGAGGCAGTGTTATGTTAAGATGCTGTGTATATTCTTGCCATGTGTATGCCCTATCCAAAAATTTCATTACTTCATACATGTCCTCCTCACCTTTTCTTACTACTGAATACATCATGAATAGCCAAATTAATAGAACTAACTTATCTGTGTAAAGATCTAAACCTTCCAAACCCTTCCTTGTTCATTTCACAAATATACGTGGTTTCAGTTCCAATCTCAGTGATGTCAATTCCCACTTACAGTCTTCCAAGCTCGTTGAATTTTTTCTAACAGAAACCAATTATCGGTTGATTCAACTGATGCTCATCTCAGTTGTCCTAATTATTTTCTGTATGATTCCTTTTGCTTCAGAGATGGTGCTTGTGCATATCCCCACTCTACTAATGCTAATTCTAATATTCATTGAGGGAGACTTTTTAGTTTGGAATACCAGCTGGTCAAGATGCTGAGAAGTTTTTGCAATTACCAATTACCTTGCACAGACTGTTCATTTACCTACCAGAATACAGGAAAATTGTAACCAGCAGCCTACACTCTTGATCTTTTTCTTACTACCAACCCTTCCAAGTACATGGTCGAGTTTAGAAGTCTTCTAGGCACCTCAGATCACATCTTGGTCTCTTCTCCAATGGAGCCTTTTTCTTATGGCCGTTCTTAACCTAGTGTTTGGTATTACAAGAATGCAAAATGGGGATCATCTGAGTGATTTCTATTCTTCTTTTGCTTGGTTTAATTATTGTTTTAAGTCTTCTGATGTGAATAAAACTATTCTTGTATGGATGAAATCCATACAAGAATAGTTTTATTCTACACTCTACCTTAAAATCTTGTCTTTTATGTCAGCCTTGGTTTTCCAATAAATGTGCTAGGGCTGTTCAAGATAAGGATGCTGCATATCACATTTAGCTAACATCCAAATTTCCAAGTTCATTTTCTGCTTATACTAAATCTTGCAACAATTGTAAAGCAGTTATTAATTAGTCTAAAGTAGATTTTGAAAAGGCTAAGAAAAGAAAACCTGCTTCTTGTCCAAATGGTAGTCAAGAATTCGGATCTATCACCAAAGCTATTGGTCACATCTTTTTCCCATTTATGCTTCCACATCTGTTAAAACCTGGTTTTTTTTGCCTCCTCAGCCAAAGATAAAGATGTCTTACTAGCATCCGAAATTTCTTCTATCAATTGCATTGATAATCTTGGTAAACCTCCTCCATCCATTCTCACTACACTCCACTCATTGCTTCCTGGAGTCTTCTGCCAAAAGGATATAGGAAGAATTTTGAACAAGCTTGATTGCAAGAAGTTCCAGGTTCTGTTGGCATTTTCCCACTTTTTCTCAGAATCTGAACTCCTGAGCTTGCTCTTGTTCTGTGTTACCTTTTCAGACTTTTTTAGAATTTCCAAACAGAAAGAAAAACTGCAGTGAATTAACTTTGTTAATTTACTGCCTGCTCTGTTTTAATTTCTGCTTGGAAATTTGCTCATATCCCGCCAGTTCCTTAAAAGGATGACAGCTCCCTCTTATCTACTTTTTTGAAACTAATGGAGAAATAAATTAATCATCAATTCCTAAACTCTTTGAAACCTTCCATTTGATCAATGATTGCCTAGTATGGATTCTGTCAGTATCGATCCACTACTAATATATTGGCTTCTGTTTACCCATTTATGGGTAAATTCAATTCGGTAATTGCAGATTTCTTAAAATACCATTTATAATAGACTCAATATGATAGCATAGCTTAATTTATTATGGTACTCATCTTTTTTTTTATAATCTGCGCAAGGAAGTAGAATTGCAAGTCTTCGTCCTTGGTTGTCAATATTAAAGTTGAAAATAAATGGTTAATACTGGAGGCCAATAGCCATAACAAGTGGCTTTCGTTATCCATGTCTTCAGTTGGCAATGATGGGTTCAGAGTAAACACGTGTGTTTAAGAAGGGCTAAGTTCCCATGATGCTCCTGGTTACATGTAGAAATCTCAGGTGCATGAGATTCCAAGCCGGTGCAATGTTGTAGGGTAGTTTGGTATTTAATACTTGGAGATTGGAATGGTGGTGGAACCATTCTATGACTAGGGCTTCATATTGGAAAATTTTAAAACTGGATTTTAATTTGATAATGGGAATGGCTGAGTCTACTAAGGGGGGCATGATTGTGTGATTGAACATGATGCTAGTTCTGTGTTGGTCTGGCCTGTCCTAAAACTATTGTAGTGGTAGTACGCGCGTGTGTTTGATGTTTTAATAGAACCATATTTTGAAGTTGTGCTACCAATGTAACATGCATTGCAGTTAGGTTGACATTTTATTAGGTAAATAATATTGTTCATATGATATTTTTGTGTGTTTGTATGATATTTTTGTGATATGATATTTTTGTGTGTCTTTGTATGAATTAATTAATGAGCCAAGTTTATTATAAGTTGAGAACGTGAGGTGATGTCAGAATATGCGGCAGAACTGATTGCAAAAATTACTATGATAAGGTAGGATAATATGTAAATTTTTATTAGAGGTGTGTTTGGGTGGATTGTTAATATTATTTTGGACGGTGAAAATGGTTTGTTGAATTAATTGAGTGGGATACCTCACTCAATAAATAAAGAACTTAATAAAGAACGGCTTTTTTTGTGTTAAGGGGGTGGTGCGAATCAAAATGTAGGTACTTTCCAGTATGGGTATTTTTTTCTAAAAATTCTTGTTCCTAGTTTGGTGTCATTCCTGTATATGGTGAGGTTTAGAAAATTAATTTGTCCATTTTCTTCAAGTTCTAGGGTGTATTTTAATCTATTGTGTACGGAGTTAAATTTAATGAAAAGATCGTCTATTGTGGATTTTGGTACTTTTAAAAGGATGTCATCTTGAGGTTGTCACAGACATTCTTTCAGATATGCCAGAGAAGCTGCACTTGCTACCTGGGAGTCTAAAACACTGATGGAACTGATATTCAGGTGACACTCAAGTCAAGTGGACCCAATTTCGCCGAAGTCCGAACGGTCTGTGACAGCCAAATCCTCTGCTTGCACCTTCACAATGGTGGGACTGTTAGTAATCCTGGGTATAACCTCCATGCACAAGTATATGGTAGGTGACCACCCAGGTGTGAACCAACGTAAGCAGGGGTCGAGGTGTGGCACCCACACCACATGGATGAATGCCACCCCTCTATGTTACCAGGCAGTACTAGGTGGTAAAGGACTCATCAACCGGTGCAATACCACCACTTTGCTTATTGGAGACTTGAAGTGGTGGAACCCATGTTTAGTCTCTAGATCTAAGTTCCAGTCAACCCTTCCCTATCTCTTCCATCATGCAGTATGATTGATGACTTTTGAGGTTATAATGAACATCGTGGCGAAATCCAATATTCCTTACATTTTGAGGGTACAGCTCTAAAACGGTATTTGCAGGCTGGCCGCTAGTTAGTACACCGGACCGGACCTATTGGTAACTCTCTAGGGGGCTTCCGGATCACCTAGTGTATAATCTTGCTACTTCTACTCTGCCAGATAGTGACTGGAGGGAGTCTGAGTAGTGTTTATGCAGGGAGCATTGTTGAGGCCATGTTATGTCAAGGATCTGGGTATATTCTTACCATGTGTATGCCATATCCAAAAATTTCATTACTTCATACAGCATGTCCCACCCACTTTTTCTTACTATTGAATACACCATGAATTGTCAAACTAATAGAGCAAGCTCATCTGCAAAAAGATCTAAACCTCCCAAGCACTTCCTAATTCATTTCACAAATATACGTGGTCTCAATTCTAATCTTGGCGATGCAGTCTGCCAAACCCCATGTACTTTTTCTGACAGAATCTCAGTTATCGGTTGATTCAACTACTGCTCATCTCAGATGCCCAAATTATTCGCTGTGAGTCCTTTCGCCTCAAAGGTGGTACTTGTGAATATGTCCGTTCTGATATTCCCTGTCAGAGGCTTGTCAATTTGGAATCTACTCTCTTTGATCTTCTCTGTCTTAAAATCTCTCTACCACATTGTGTAAAATTCATTTGTTGTCTCTACCGTTCTCCCAACTCCACTAATCACTTGGAGCTTTTTGACTTCCTCTCTTTGCAACTTGACTTTTTCCAGTCCAAGTTTCCTAACAGTGAGGTAATTTTCCTTGGTGATTTTAATGTTCACAACTCCAGCTGGCTTCTGTTTTCTAGTTACACCGACCCAGCTGGTTGAGATGCTGAGGCTTTTGCAATTACTAATGACTAATGATCTGTCGTTGTGGAAGTTGACAGGTTAAATAAATTTAAGGAGGAACTGGACAGGCATTTGGAGGGAATGGTGTATTTTTTTTTTTGGCTGATGCTGCATAAGCTCATACACTTGCTTTCTTGCATCACATGCCACTACTACTACTACTCATTTACTGTTCATTTACCTACAAGAATACCGGACAATCCTAACCATACAGCCAATACGCTTGATCTTTTTCTCACAACAAACAAATGTCTTTTTCATAATATTATCCCGAAATTTGTCCGTATATTTTCTAGTAATGCATGTAAAAAATAACCATATATTATCCACCAAACCTGCATTAAAATTGTACAAAAAGAATTACAGAAGAGATATAATAAAAAATATCACTTATTATCCCAAATACACCGATTAAGATTTTGCCTTAAAATAAATATGACACCACAATCTTGGGTAAATTTTACAACATATAATGAAATACGTATAACAGCTGCTATTAAAGACATCGAACTTAGACATAACAGGAAATGGAAAACCCTCACACAGAAACCACACATCTCCCAAAAATCTTCCACAGGAAACATTTCATCATATCCCTTTTCTTCTACTGAACTTGCTAGCCTCGATTACGGTTTTTATTTGCTATCAAAGATGGCCTATATTCATATAAAGAATGTATAATAGAATTACAAACTAAATTAAATAACCACCGGGATAAATGGCGATTAATACACCAAAGCAATTCAATTCTTAATTCTAGACTTAAATTTCAACCCAACATAAATAAACAACAATTAAGTAACTTACAAAAAATATGTAACAACCCAAATATTATAGTTCAAAAAGCCAACAAAGGTGACACCATAGTAATAATTAATAAAAATAAATACATAGAAAAAATGGAATTGATACTCTCCGACTCAGAAACATATAAACTAGACAATACGTATAATATTTCTAAACATAAAAATAAACTAGACATCATTCTAAGAAAATTAAGGTCAAACAGTGAAATCAACTTACACATCTTACAACAAATTGACATCCGGAACAACATTTTACTGTATATGTTTGGAATTACCAAACTTCATAAACCCAACCATCCACTACGACCTATGATATCTTTCAGTAAATCAGCCTTCACTAATTTATCTTCTTTCCTAGTTAAAATCATCTCCCCCCTCACCAGATTTTCAAAATTCAAAATAAACAATACCTCCCAAACATTTGATAAAATAAAACATATTACAATAACCAACAATGACATAATAGCATCGTTCGATGTAGTCTCATTATACACTAATGTACATTTACCTTCAAAATTACAAACTCTATGTAATATCTTAACAGATGACAATACCTTACCCAATCGCACTTCCCCTTCAATTAACAGTATACTAGAACTTACAACCTTTTTATTAGAATCTATATTTTCGATTTCTCAATCAGATATACCAGCAAACATATGGACTACCTATGGGATTAGGGATCTCAGCCCCCCCCCCCCTTTCTGAAATTAATCTAGCTTCACTAGAAAACTATGTACTACAACCATACCCCCCAGATATAAAATTATTTATGAGATATGCAGATGCCATTCTTTTAATAGGACCAAAATCGACAATAGACGATCTTTTCATTAAATTTAACTCAGTACACAATAGATTAAAATACTCTAGAACTTTAAGAAAATGGGCAAATTAATTTTCTGAACCTCACCATGTATAGGAACGATACCAAACTAGGAACAAGAATTTTTATAAAAAAAATACCCATACTGGAAAGTACTTACATTTTGATTCGCACGACCCCCTTAACATAAAAAAAAGCTGTTCTTTATAATCGGATTTACAATGCTATAAAATACAGTTATACACAAAATGATCTTAACTATGAACTTCAATATCTTACAACAAAATTCATATCTAGAAGGTACCCCACTCAATTAATTCAACAAACCATTTTCACCGTCCAAAATAATATTAACAATCCACCCAAACACACCTCTAATAATAATTTATGTATTATCCTACCTTATCATAGTCATTTTTGCAATTAGTTCCGCTGCATATTCAAAGATACTGACATCACCCCCACATTCTCAACTTATAATAAACTTGGCTTATTATTTAATTCATACAAAGACACACAAAAATATCGTATGAACAATATTATTTACCTAATAAAATGTCAACCTAACTGCAATGCATGTTACATTGGTAGCACAACTTCAAAATATGGTTCTATTAAAACATGAAACACATGCGCATACTACAACTACAATAGTTTTAGGACAGGCCAAACCAAAATAGAACTAGCATCACATGTTCAATCACACAATCACTTAGTAGACTCAGCCATTCCCATTATCAAATTAAAATCCAGTTTCAAAATTTTCTAATATGAAGCCCTATTCATAGAATGGTTCTGCCGCCGTTCCAATCTCCAAGTATTAAATACCCAACTACCCTACAACATTGCACTGGCTTGGAATCTCATGCACCTGAGATTTCTACATGTAACCAGGAGCATCATGGGAACTTAGCCCTTCTTAAACACACGCGTTTACTCTCAACCCATCATTGCCACGTCTTCAGTTGGTAATGATGGTTTACTCTCAACCCATCATTGCCAACTGAAGACGTGGATAACGAAAGCCACTTGTTATGGCTATTGGCCTCCAGTATTAACCATTTATTTTCAACTTTAATATTGACAACCAAGGACAAAGACTTGCAATTCTACTTCCTTGCGCATATTTTAACTTCTGTTTTTAAAACCTCAACTTACTTACTCCCAATTTAAATTAAAATTATCATCCACTCTATTCAAACATCAATTGCAGATTATAAAAAAAAGATGAGTACCATAATAAATTAAGCTATGCTATCATATTGAGGGTAAATTCAATGAAAAAGTGTGATGAAACTGAAACAGTTGCTCTTGACATTTCTTAGGCCAGGTATATTCTTGCCATGTGTATGCCATATCCAAAAATTTCATAAAGGTCTTCTGAACTAGCTTTCATCTTATGGATTGCCAACTTTTTTGCAATTGGGTATGCAGTTTTTTTCATTGACTGTTTTCTGCGAATGATGGTAGAGGGTTCACTGTCTTCTTACTTTTCCACTGATCCTGGTGTTTCTCAAAGTTCATTTCTTTCTTCCACTCTTTTCCTCTTGTATATTAATGATCTTCTTCCATTGAGTGGAAATCCCATTCATAGTTTTGCGAGAAACCTTGCTCTGCACAAACAATTTCAACTTCTTGAATATCCACTATCAGTTCTTTAAATACTGATCTCCAGGTTCAATGGGGCAAAGATAAGTTAATTAATTTTAATTCTTTTAAAAGTCAGTCCTGTCTTTTATCTCACAAAAAGGATTCTTCTGCTCTTATGCTTATGTTTGATGACTCTCAGATATCTAGACAAGATCACATATCTATTTGGTATTACCCTGTCTTCTAATCTCATGCTTGGTATAAGCACATTAGAAATATTGCTTCCTCTTCATTTAAAAAAACTGGATTTCCTCTTTCACTCTCGACATTACTTTTTTCCAAACAGCCCTTCACTGTACAAATCTCAAATCCATTCTGTCATTGAATATTGTCCCACATATGGGGCAGTGCCCCCAAAATCTCTCTCAGACTCCATTCAAAAGAGGGCATTTAGTTTGACCTATCTCTAACAGAGTCTCTTTGCTCTCTCTGTCTCACAGACATTCTTTTTTTTGCTGCATGCCTTCTTTATGGATACTGGGATCATGGGATCTGTTGTACTGAGTTAGCTTTTATAATTCCCACTCTCTCTTCCGAACTAATCCAAACACATGCTGGAGCCAGTTATCATCCTTTTATTGTCCAACTTCAAATTCACAGAACCAATTCTTCTTTGTCATTTATTCATTCAACTTCTGTTTTCTGGGACAACCTACCTTCATCTGTATTTCCTGAAAATTACAATCTGCAGAAATTCAAGTGTAATGTCAAAAATATCTCCTTTCATCTCTACCTTCAACCCATGCATGGTACTAATTACTATAGGTTCTAATGCCTCTTGTTTTTTTGGTTTTCATTTAAAAAAATTGCATTAAATAATCAATTGGTTGTATAAAATTATGAATGGTTGTTTAAAAAAAAAGTTGGGAAACTCTTACATGGCATTTATAATTTAATAGGTAGGGAAAAAGAAGTAGCATTTGGCTTGTTCTTCGTTTCTTTTAATATATTTAATTTTAGTTCACAGTACACCTTTGTAGTAACACATATCTTTTCTTTGTATTATGTTTCTTTACTTTAATGTCCTTAAAGCTTTTCCTTTCACAGTTTGTTTAATTTGGCTTTTCATTTGAAAAGACAAACTCATTTGAATTGTTTTACATGACAACCTTGTTGGTTCTTACCAAATGGGAAATAAAACTTGAAAAAAGTCAACCAAGACAAAATGTCTCTCTATGTTGACTTAAAGTTTGACACCAGTTATACTAAATTTTAAGGGATTAAAAATAAAATTGCCCCATTTTTAAAAGTAAATAGAACGACTGGCAGAAAGAGGAAACTCCAGATTGTCAGCAAGATTGTTGGTCTCCCTTCAGGCATGAAGTTATCACAAATGAAGTACATAAAATAACTGAAGATATTTCAGAAGGAGAAAAACTCCAGAATGCCATTGAGAGAATATGTCTTCTTTACTGCTGTAAAGCTATCAAAAAATTAAATGATGAATTTAGAGAATAAAAAATAGTCTGGCTAGTGAAGTGAGGGGGAAAGTGTACATTTTATATAAAGAATAAATGGAAGGTGTCTGGGAAGATATAGAAAAGGAAATTTGTAACACAAGTATATTAATCTAATCTTTCAAGAAGTTTATAAATCTTACTATAAAATATCTGGAGCATGTATATTTATTAGCTCCATTCAGAATTAGATTGAGGATTTTACAATTTCAGTGAGTGTTTTCCTGACTGTTTAGAATTCCTATTCTAGCGAAATAATTTTATCAACTTTCAATGCTTTTAAATCTAAAGAGATTCTTTTTAACATGTGAAAAAGTTCTTAAGGAGTTAGGTATTTCTACAGGAAGTACAAGAGTTACATTTCAGAAGTTATTAGAAATCATTATTGCTTCTCTCACCGAGCAACGTAGCTGCTTCACTGCTAGCACGTTATTGCTGATCCCGCTTGCAACGTTACTGCTATCGCTAGCAACATATTGCTCTCCTCTTCTGCTGATCACTTGGTCACTGGTTGGCACCACTCCTGCCTCCACATGGTGGGGCCGGTAACCTGGGAGAAGGAATTCTCTCTTCCACGGCTAAAAGGAGTATAAGCACATTAGATTAAAAAAAGGAGTATAAGCACATTAGATTATAAAAAGGAGTATAAGCACATTAGATGCATATTCACCGCTAGAGCCCACCTGCTACAGACTTGATATGTTGTTGTTATTTGGTTTTTAGGTGCATTAACAACTAAGGTCATATCGCTCCGGGGATATGCGGTGGTCATTCCCTGACCTTTCCGCATCCTCCATATTTGGTGGTCATGGGCTCGAACCCTGGTCTAATCAAGAAGCGTGTACTATGCACTGCCGCTCCTGCCCACCTAGCTACGGAGGCGCCTACAGACTTGATAACTGTCTCAGACCACAATTTGAATCGTCCAAAGAGACAATGGACTGAAAAACAGAATGCAGATTGCCAGAATTTCTAATAATGCATTCACTATCCACGCAACCTGTTGGGCCGACCGGGCAATTCGGTTGGGTAAAGTGCCTGCCTGGCAACCCAAAGGTTGCGGGTTCAAATTCCGCCTCAGGCTTGGATCAAAGTACTGCAAAAACCTTGGGGGGGGGGGGCAATTATAGCCACAGAAGCCGATGCGCCAACAACTGCAAAAAAAAAAAAAAAAGCCAACCTGTTGGCAAGTTATATTGCCTTTTCTAATACAGAAATGTTTAGAATCGGTTATTGGATCACCTAAAATGGTGAAACACCTGGAGATCTTTTAATTGAAGCTTCTAAGCCAAGTCACTCAGAAAAAATTGTTAAAATTAACAACATTTACCAACCAACTACCAACTAGGTCCATCATTTTGACATTCAGTACCCCGACCCTTCTATCTTCTGTTAAAGCAGTTACTTAAACTGCAAGATTCAGCCTTACATCCCGAATCCCATTTGCTGCTTTAAGTGTCAGAAGTACAGCCATTCTCAGGCGGCATGCTGAGGCAATGCTGTGTGTCCTCTTTGTGGTTCCAAGAAGCATTCTCAAGGGCATTATAGCTACAGAAGCCGATGCGCCAGCAACTGCCAAAAAAAAAAAAAAAAAGCCAACCTGTTGGCAAGTTATATTGCCTTTTCTAATACAGAAATGTTTAGAATCGGTTATTGGATCACCTAAAATGGTGAAACACTTGGAGATCTTTTAATTGAAGCTTCTAAGCCAAGTCACTCAGAAAAAATTGTTAAAATTAACAACATTTACCAACCAACTACCAACTAGGTCCATCATTTTGACATTCAGTACCCCAACCCTTCTATCTTCTGTTAAAGCAGTTACTTAAACTGCAAGATTCGGCCTTACATCCCGAATCCCATTTGCTGCTTTAAGTGTCAGAAGTACGGCCATTCTCAGGCGGCATGCTGAGGCAATGCTGTGTGTCCTCTTTGTGGTTCCAAGAAGCATTCTCAAGAAGACTGTACAGCTTCCACTCCTATCTGCCCAAACTGTGAAGGAAGCCATCCTGCATTTTCTAAAGCATGTGATCTTTGGAAAACAGGAAAAAAAATCCAGAAATATAAAGTGGAGCATAAAGTCATATTCCCTGAAACAAATAAGTAAATACTGCTAACCATGCCTAGCCTATAATATGCATTGGTCACCAGAAGCAGCCACTCAGCTGCAACTCAAACAGATGTCTCCATAGAACCGAGCATTTCCTTTGCCACCTGGGCCGAAACTGTGCTAACACACAATAAGAAAACTACAATCAATGAAACCAGCAGTAGGCCAATCACTATCCCAACTGATGCTATTTCAGTCTTACCAGAAACAAAAAAAATCAACTATTGTTGAAAATCAGAAGAAAGCGAAATCACGCAATAGCAACATGGAAATGGATTTTCAATGAGATAATGACGACACAGTACTAGAGTTACATGCTAATGACACCATGGATACAGGATGCCCAATCATTTCCTAGAAATGAAAAATAAAAACTAAGCAGACAGAAAGATTCTCAGAAAAAACAGTCCAACTGATGAATAAATTCCTACAATGAAACTGTAGAGGATTACGCAGTAATATAGATGACCCGAGTGATTTCCTAATTAAAACTAATACTGTAGGTGTATGCTTACAAGAAACCTTTTTATCATTACAAGTTTCTCTGAAATTAAAAAATTACACTATGTTTTAGGCGAGACAGGGATTTCAGCACTCCTGCTCGTGGAGGGGTGGCAATACTTGTCAAAAATACCATACTGTCAAGACATCTCCAATTACAAACCCCTTTAGAAGTTATAACAGTTCGGATGACAATGGGAATATCATTAACCTTTGCATCTATTTATATTCCACCGAATTATCCTTGCTCTCGGACTGAACTTGACAATCTTATTACACAACTACAATCTCCTCTCTGTTTACTCGGTGATTTCAACAGTCACCACCCATTGTAGGGATCTTCCACCATGGATGCAAGAGGCCAGTTAATTGAAACATTCCTGGATAACCACAACCTGATTCTGTTAAATTCTGGCTCTCCAACTCATATTCAACTACCTACAGGTGCTACATCAGCCATAGACTTATCCATATGTTCAGCATCTCTTTTTCCAAGCATGGAATGGTAGGTGCTGACTGATCCATTCCACTGTGATAATTTTCCTATCATCAGTTCAATTCAAACACAGGTCGTGTCATGTCTTAAAGGCTGTACTTCTTGTAACTTTCATAAAACAGACTGGGAAAACTACTCCACTTGTTTCTTACTTGACACTCAATATGTTCAACAACAACATATTCATGATGTAACTAATCACATTACCAGCCATATATTATCTGCAGCAGAAATTTCCATTCCAAAATCTGACCAGTGCAGGTGTGTACACCACAGTCAGTGGTGGAATGAAGAATGCTCCAAAGCGAAACGAGAAAAAAATTGTGTGTGGAACCAGATCTGTAAATTCCCAACTACTGCCAACCTAATTGTTTACAAAAAATTCTGAGCAGTAGCAAGACAAATTAGGAAGAAAGCAAAACGTGATTCCTCAATTAACACGTTGAATGCTGACTATGAGTTAATTCGGACTGGTATGACTTGCCTGTCAGTCGCAGCTATGAGTATATTTGTAGCAAATATGTACAACTGATGGACAGTTGGCTTCTGGGATAAGAATGAAAAATCAACCACGGTGTCAAAAAACAGAATTTATTCACAAAAAAATATATTTTCTTCTCGCAAAGAGCTAGCTTCTCTTAGTGCACTGGACTGTAATAGCGTGTTCCGCGGCATTTTTTATTTCTCGTACATACTTGACACTGCTTAGTCGGGCATGGTTTTTTTTTAATTGGTGGTATAGCCAACTGAAATTCTAAATAACAAATTTTACGTTCAGACCTAATCTTCTTGGAACATTTAGAATTCTTTTTCCATTCAAAGATTCAATGTATCTTTTCTGTTAAGTTACAGGTTCCACCAAAAAATGTCAGAAATTCGGAGAAACCCGTAACTTGACGGAAAAGGATGTATGCATTATGCATATATATTTCTATAATATATAATGCAGTTTTTTTCGGACATCTAATGGTTTTTCTTAGTTCTAAATAATATGCGAGTATTTGATCCAATCGATCTATGAACCAGAACCATAAGACTCATCAAATAGCTCTTCAAATTCCGAATCACTCATATTAGCACAGAGCTCAAGCTCTTCTTCAGTCAGTGGTCTCTTCTTATCCATGTTTTAGGTTCTTTTTTTTTTTTGAAAAAAAAACACTTAACAAAGTACTAAATACATCGTACACGACAAAGTCTGTGTCACTGCAGAGCAGATTTATGCACAGCACAAATTGATATACAGAGAATTCTGCAAGTTACAACACATCGAGTTAACTCGTAGTTGGCTACCGTGAAGAATTTTCTATTACATATGCCAACTACAAGATAATTCCCACGGCATTTTTTTTACAACAATAAGCTTTTTTTGAGTTTTGGTGATGAATATATATTGTAATTTGGGTTTTAATAATTTAACATGCCTAACTCAAATTGGCATCGGAGACCAGTTTACCCAAATATGCCTTGGCAGTCAACATGTTTTTAAATTTTGTACAGTGGGATCAACTGACGATGTTACCAACAGTAAATTCTAAGTGGGAAGCATTCAAGGAATTAATTGTGGATGCTACTAAAGGTTTCATACCTATTAAAAAATATTGTTCAAGGTTTAGGCCTAAATGGTTATCTAATGAACTAACGAGACTCGAAACAGAGAAGAAAAATGCATGGGATGCATATAAATTATCCAGCGACTCAGAAGCCTATGGTAGATATAAGCTAGTCTGTAATCAAGTCACAAAGGAGGTTAGTCAGGCGAAGACAGATTACGAGAGATCCTTGGCAAAAGATGCTAAGAAAAATAGCAAGGATTTCTTTACTTATATAAACTCTAAAAGGAAGGGGATGAATCTGATTGGTCCACTTGACATCGATGGTTCGACTGTTGATGATCCTGCTCAGATAGCAAACAAACTGAATGAGTATTTTGCATCTACATTCACACATGAGTAATTATTAAGGTTTGAAAATGGCAGAAGGTTATCAAATTGTAGCAGGATACTTAATGATATTGTAATAACTGAGAGCGAAGTGGAGGAGAAATTGTTGAAGTTAAACATAAGAAAAGCACCTGGGGTGGATGGGATCTATCCAGGTATATTAAAGGAGGTGGCAAAGCAACTAAGCAAACCCCCCTAGCCATAATTATGAGAGCATCCTTGGACTCAGGGGAGGTTCCCACGGACTGGAGAAGTGCAAATGTATCCCCAATTCACAAAGGGGATCAAAGTGTGACACTAGTAATTACAGACCAGTTAGTTTAACTTCTGTTCCGGGTAAAATAATGGAGTCACTGGTTAAAGATGCATTGCAGGATCATCTAGACAAGACTGCAGCAATAATTCAGACACAGCAAGGGTTTGTTAAGGCAAAGTCTTGTCTGACAAATTTGATAGGATATTATGATGTGGTTACAAAGGAACTGGATGCAAAAAATAATTTTGATATCATATATTTGGATTTCAGGAAAGCTTTTGACACTGTTGCGTATGAAAGACTATTGTACAAATTGGAGCAGAATGGTATTAAGGGTAAGTTGCTACAATGGATAAAAGGATGGTTAAGTGCGAGAAGACAGAGGGTGGTAATCAATGGGTGCTGCTCTTCTTGGACTAATTTTATTAGTGGAGTCTGACAGGTTTCGGTGTTAGGTCCTCTGTTGTTTTGTATATTTATCAATGATATTGATGAAGGTATATCAGACTTAATGTCGAAGTTTGCAGATGATACAAAGGTTGGCAGGGTTGTTAATGACAGTAATGGCAGTGTGCTACTGCAACAGGATCTAGATAATTTGGGCAGATGGGCTAAGAAGTGGCAACTGAAGTTTAACCTTGACAAATGCAAAGTACTGCATATGGGTAGAAGTAACCCCCAGAGAAACGTACCAACTGTGTGGTACCACACTTAGCAAATGAAAAAGACCTGGGAGTAATTGTGCAGTCAGATATGAAGTTTTCTGTGCAATGCAGACAGGCTGCCAAGGCAGGTCATTGGTTTTGTCAATGATATATAGGAATTTTGCTAGCAGGGAAAAGGAGGTGATTGTCCCTCTGTATAAGGCAATGGTCAGGCCACGCCTTGAGTACTGCGTACACGTCTGGAGGCATCATTTTAGGAATGATGTAGATTTACTTGAGCATGTACAGAGAAGGGCAACAAGATTGGTGAGGGGAATCTTCTTACCAAGAGAGGCTTAATTTCTGCAAATTGCAGTGGCTGGAGACTAGGCACCTGCGCGGTGATCTGATTGAGGTGTATAAGGCCTTGAATGGGTTGAGCACGCTGAATTCTGATTCCAAAGTGATTCAACTTGTTCAGATTACAAACCTAAGGGGGCAAAAATTCAAATTAAGAAAGGACAGATGTAGAATAGATGTGTGGAAATTTGCCTTTAGCCAGCGGGCGGTTAATTGCTGGAACAAACTCCATCTGTCGTTGTGGAAGTTGATAGGTTGAATAAATTTAAGGAGGAACTGGGCAGGATTTGGAGGGAATTGTGTGTGTGTTTTTTTTTTTTTTTTTTTTTTTTGGCTGATGCTGCATAAGCTCATACACTTGCTTTCTTGCATCACATGCCACCACTACTACTACTACCAGTTTACCCACAAATAAGCCTTGGCAGTCAACATGTTAACTTCACCTCAACTATTAACAAAAACACTGACACTCGAATTATATGAAAAAAAAATACAAGCTCTCAATAGGAAATTTCTACTTCTTCAAACTCCGATAATACAATGGAATGGGCAGGACCTCTCCTCCCCAGCTGATATTGCAAATGCTTTAGCAGAATATTTTTATAACATTTCTGCCTCTTCCTCTTTTGTAATCTTTCAATGTATTTAAACTGATGAAGAACGTCATAAATTTAATTTTTCAACTAGACTTACTTGTGTATAACCAGCTCTTTACTCCAGCTGAGCTCAAAGAATCCTTGAGCAAATCTCCGAACAGTGCATCAGGACCAGACTGAATTCACTACAGTATGCTGAAGCATCTATCTGAAGCCGATCTCTACATACTATTACCGTTTTATAACTGGATATTCTCAGAAAATATCCTCTGTAATGCCGTCATTCCTATATTTGTGCTATTCCAAAACCAGACAAAGATCCTTCTCTAGTTCAGAATTACAGACCTGTATCGTTGACAAGCTGTTTGGGCAAAATCTTTGAAAGGATGGTGTATAAGAGACTCACCTGAATTCTAGACTCCCAAAACCTTTCTGATCACCAATATGGCTTCCGTAAAAACAGATCTACTCTAGATTTACTTGTCAAAATTGAATCAAACATACCAAATGAAAACTGACCTGCTCCACTTAGACTAAGAGAATTAGTTCAATCATGGAATATAGAAATCGGCAATATATTTCCGGACATGACACTTCCTGATCCATCTTGGACAAATATTACTGCAATTTATGATAACTGTTTCCAACAGTGGAGAAAGAACACCTTGCCACCCTCTAATATCTCACAGTTACATGAAGCTTACTCTACTTCTAACTCACAGGTTTGTAAAATCAATACAGATGGATCAAAAACCGAGACCCACGTAGGTGCCACAGCAGTCTTCCCTTCATTCACCACTTCTGTTTCATTACCAATAGAATGCAGTATCTTCACTGCTGAGCTTTATGCTATAAACTTGGCTCTGGATCAGATTATTGAACTTTTAATTATGCCTACATTAATATACACTGACTTAGTCAGTGCTGTCTCTGCTCTAAATAGTAATACCAATTCCGCTCGCCCTGTAATAAAAGAAATATATGCTGAACTGCATACTTGCAATAATTTGAACCAAACCGTGACATTCTGCCTGATCTTGGGGCATTCTGGGATTGCAGGAAATGAAAGAGCAGATCTTGCAGCCAAGCAACCAGATACCTCTATTTCACAGACCTTTCAAGTTCCATATACCTATTACAAACATATTATCCATAAAGCATGTTATAAGAGCTGGTCAACAATCAGGAAAGGTTGTCCAAGAAACAAACTTTACTGAATAAAAGCAGACCTGAAGCTATGTCTCTCCAGTTTCCAGAAAAGCAGGCGAGAAGAAGTAATTCTAGCAAGTCTAAGGATTGGGCACACTCACCTATATCTCTCTTAATTAGTAACAGCACTCCACAATGTACATCACGTCATGTACAACTGACTGTTCATTATTTATTAGTGGACTGCCCTTACCTTTTTAATATCCGCTCAAGCACATTTAAATCAATTATCATTGCACAGTCATCTTTAACATTATTACAGATTCTTGGTGATGATCCTAATAAGAAAGAACTGTTTACCCTCCAAAATTATATAGGAATAGATAATAAAATATAACAGTTATTACAATAAAATTAAAACATATTAATCATTTGAAAGACACAGTATAGCACTGGCAGCTTATGTGTCATTAAATTCCACAACAACAACATTAGAAATGTATAGTTCTAGATCAATTCACATAATGCCTTCATTCATAACATTAATAAAGGCTACGGGTATTACATTAATATCTTCCTTGACATTGGTTTCAAGTATCAAAAGAAACGTTAAGAGATAGCAATGGCCCAGGATTTGCATCTCCGAGTTTATCATTGCCTATGTCTAACAATGGTATCATAGATATATATTAACCTAATACAGAGTATTGTTGAACATTGACATCGTTCATCTAATGTCATGATAAGACTTAAGAGTAAAGATTCGTGGGGGGGGGGAACAAAAAAAAAAAACAGTTCACAATAAGAGGAAGAATAGAAAAATAATTAGCAAACACAAAAGTGTTTGCTAATTATTTTGATTGTATTGACAAAATGTGGAATTCTCCATAGCCACAAAAAACAAATTGAGCTAATTTGCTTGTTTTTTCAGAATTATGCTCAGCAGTGCAGGAAATTCTCGATATTGTGGTATTTTGATAGTTTGGTAGGTTTAGTTTGTCATATATTTTCTCAAAAACTATTAGTTTTTATGTGTAAATTTTGGCTATTAGGTTTGGATTTAAATTTATAAAATTAATTCTTTTTTTTTTTTTATTTTTTTTTTGTAGTTATTCAGTTGAGAAAAATGGCTTGGATGAAAGATTTTAAAATCTATTATTATAGACACATATATGTACATATTCATCCTGTATATGGACTTTATAGTATTGAATACAGGAGTGCACTTTTAAAGTTATTACCCATTTATAAAAAGTATTCTTTTAAACTATGGAATGTAAGAGATTTCATTGAACAATATTTATTAAGTAGTTTTATACCATTTACTTTACACATTCAGATGTTATCATGGGTGCCAGCATTATCAACAGCTTTTCTCAAACTGGCTAATTTTGTCTCATTTTATTTTTATTTTTTGGATTTTTTAAGTAATTTCCAAATCAGTTACCAAAGGATATGAATATTATGGAAATGATTCAGGATATTGGGCACCTAGATATTATTATGTTAGAAAAAAACAAACTAATTTCTAGAACTACTGGAAAGAGACAACATTTTAAAATTAACTTGTCTGAGTGTATTTTTAACAGTTGTTTTTAAATTTAATTATTTTTTTATTTTTCAGGAGAATGGAAAATTATGGTAACATACTCGGGAGAACATATTCATGGAAGCCCATTTACTTGCTACGTATATGATCCTATGCAAGTTAAGGTAAGAATTTAATACGATTCTTAGAATTATAACTTGTTGCCATGTGTGATTTCATGTAAATTACACATGGCAACAAGTTTAATTATGTTTCTTCGGTAAAGTATGAGTATAGCTTGATAATATTTTAATTCATTCGATCTTAAAAGATATCTTGTGAGAGGTTGTCCCTATTGGGAATAAATGCAAGACACACACACACACACACCTCTTTAAAATATGGCATTCTCAGGGATTGAGAAACAACAGCTTTAGAGAGCTATACTTAGTGATTGAGCAGTTTTGGAGAAGTGCAGTTTGCTGAAAATTAAACACTAATGAACTTATTAACTTGTTTAGATATGTAAACATTTATAATGACCAAAAGATAGTACTAGTGTTAAGATGTGAATGACAGCTATTTGTGAATAAATGGCAAAAAACATAAGTCAGAGCAAATATTGTAATATACTATAATGTAAAATTTAAATTAATGCAGTATCAGACAGAATATCAATCGATGTGCTTCAGAGAAAAAATACTTTTACATTGGAGGATAAGAAAAAAAAACCTTTTCTTCTTAAAGAGTAATTATAACGAGTTTTGTGCAGTATTTACATGTCAATTTATATGATGTTTTGATGTAGTGTGGAAAATTCAATCATTTTCTTATCTGTAGTAAACAAGGATCACTATGTTTTAGTTTTGCTGCCATTATAATTAGAGCAGAGCGAAGAAAACAGTTGGTTCTACATCACTCACTAGGCTTTCTTCTCTATAGCTCCATAATGAATGGAGTGGGAAGTCGAGTGAGTGACCTTGAGTCACCTGTTTTTCTCATCCTTAGCTGGGCGGAATTCAATCTATTGTTTGTGTGCATCAGTAAGTTAATGTTCATGAAAGAGATTAACAATACATTTAGCCTGGCAGTAGTATCACCCTGTTTTGTAATAAGAGTGATATTACATAGCCTGACAGGTCCCACATTTTAACTTTAAAATGTACTCATTTGAGTTGTGTATGGAGTTTCATAATGCTGACCTTGTACTAGTAGATTGCCATGTTTATTAATTTTATTTCTTCGTTGTTTTTAAAAATAATTAAATTTTTCAAAATCTAATGTTTTTTTGCCACTAAAAATACTTATTAGTTGTAATGTAAAAGTTCATTAATTATAACTTAAATTTTCAGAAAAATGTTTGTAACATAAAATAGAAAGATGAAAGAATTAATTTCTCCAAATTAAAGTTTGTGGAGGCATTAATTGCATGAAACTGTGCTATTACTACAACACAACAAATTAAGTCAATATTTAAAAAAAATGAAATTACAAAATTTCCTAAATTTTGCAAATTTAGTAAATTATGAAATTACAAAATTTGAAATTATTGTAATTGAATTTTTTAACAAAATACAGTTCTATTAATTGTAGCAGTTTATATGAAACAAATATTATAAAGATGAAATAGTAACATGAAGTCAATCCTATCTTTGTTTTCCAAGATTCCTTTGACAGTCACAACATGAAGATTCTCCATGACTGAAATATAAGTTACTGATATGTCACTTTGTGTGCCCATATTTAATTGTAATTATTTTTTATTTTTCTCACGAACAGACTTTTTCGCATATTAGCACCTGTATGTTTATTGTTACTAAGAAATATTCAGCCTTTCCAGATCATGTTGCAGTAGCACACTATCATTACTGTTATTAACAACCCTGCCAACCTTTGTATCATCTGCAAACTTTGACATTAAGCTTGATATACCTTTATCAGTATCATTGATAAATATACAAAACAACAATGGGCTTAACACCAAACCTTGAGGGACACCACTAATAACATTAGTTCACATACAGCAGTACCCATTGATCACCACTCTGTCTTCTTCCTCTTAACCATCCTTTCAACCATTATTATAGCAACTTGACTGCTGACTCCAATTAACCCTGGCGACAACCCCGCCAAGCTCAGCAACAGGATCAATTCCCAACTTAAGGATCTAGAATTGTACCTGGCAAACTTCAATCTAAAAATCAACCCTCTGAAGTCTGCTCAGGTTATATTCTCCCTTAAATCTATGCCGACAGTACTCAACGTTTCACTCGCAGGGGTACGAATACCAAACGTACCCTCGCACACAGACCTTGGCGTTCTGTTCGACCAAAAGATGTCCTTTGCCAACCAGATTGACAAACTCAGTACCAGATTTTCTCGTCTACGGTGGATCTCAAAGCAGCAGCTGCTACACGTCCAACATCCTGCCACTGTTAAAAGGTTCATCACCTCCACCGTCTACCCTGCCATTCTCTATGGTGCAGAAATATGGGCCTCTGCTGCACATACAAACCTTAAGCGGGTGTACACTGCTGAATACTGGCTACTGAAATGGGCAAATAACAAGCTTCGGCTACCTCCCGCTACCACAACTACCATGATGGCACAAGCACTCGACATCCCGAGGTTGAAGTTCCTGATCGTTGAAAAGAGGCTGGTCTTCACAGCCAAACTCATCTCAGGCCAAATATCATCTCCAAATATTTGGAATGCTTGCTCTTGGAGGATTCCACAGCCAAGCCTAAGGTCGGTACCAGCACTTGTGGCTCACCACAACAGGCTTGTACTCACCGAAAGATTTCTGCCCAAGCAGATGCTCGCTGCCCTCAACCGTGTGGACGCCGACATTGACACCATAATAAGTAAAAAGGACAGACACAACTTTATCAAAGCTCTTGAAACCTGAATCACTGCCAAGTTGTATTTGTTTTTCTTTATTTGTGTTCAGCTCTTTGTTTTTATGATGTATTTGTATTTCTTTTTGCATTCAAATGGCTGTTGCATTCAACAGCCATTTGAATTTGTACTTATATTATCTATATGTGAACTCCTGGCGCTCGTCGCCGTGATGGGATATTGTGCTGTAATTCTACTTCACAATAAAGATTTATTTATTTATTTATTTATTTAATACCATACTGCTCCAATTTGTTCAGTCGTCTTCCATGTGCATGTATAGTAGTCTTCCATATGCAATGGTATCAAAAGCTATCCTGAAATCCAAGTATATGATATCAAAATTATTTTTTGCATCCAGTTCCTTTGTGACCACATCATAGTATCCAGTCAGATTGGTCAGACAAGACTTCCCCTTGACAGACTCATGCTGTGTCTGAATTATTACTGCTTTCTTGTCTGGATGATTCTGCTGTGCTTCTTTCTCCAGTGACTCCATTATTTTACCTGGAACAGAAGTTAAACTAACAGGTCTGTAATTACTCAATTCACTATTTGATCCCCTTTGTGAATTGGAGATACATTTGCACATATCCAGTCCATGGGAACTTCCCCCAAGTTTAAGGATGCTCTCATAATTATAGCTAAGGGTTTGCTTACTTCCTTTACTGCCTCCTTTAATATAATAGGATAGATCCCATCCACCCCAGTTGCTTTTCTTATGTTTAACTTCAACAATTTTTCCTCCACTTTGCTCTCAGTTATTGCAAAATAATTTAACCTGCTGTTAGAGTTTGATAAACATCTGGCCCTCTCCTCCTCGAATAACTCCTCATGTGTGAACGTAGATGCAAAATACTCATATACAGTGAAACTTCTCCTAACGGACACCTCTCGTTAACGGACATCTCTTTACAACGGACATTTTCAAATTCCTCAACTCACCTCCATTGGTTTTAACGTGTTTTCAGCTTCTGTCTAGCGGACATTCTCTGTAACAGACGCGGACAGGCAATCTGCACTGTTTCGTTTAGATTAACACTTAATTTGGTCTCCCCATAACGGACTGCTGGAGAGCTCACGGCCCTTTTTCTAGGAACTTTTCTTCCACATATCGCCTCAATCTATTTTCTATTTCCGATTCTCTGAATTTTATCAAGGTTTACGTCGTGGTTGTAAACCCTTTTTCAAGAATTTTTAAGGCAAGTGTAAAACTTCTGATGAATTCGGTGTGTGCAGGGGGCGGGATGAATTTGGTCGGCCTTTCGTCTTTTGAGTTTCAGTTTTCAGTTTTGTTCAGTGTCGTGTGAAGTGCACAATGTCTTCTCGTAAACATTTAACTTTAAAAGATAAAGTCGAACTCATTAATGCGTATGATCGGCAAAAAAATAGTGTTCGCAATCTTGTTGCAAAATTTAAAATCGGGAAGTCGCAGGTAAGCGACATCCTAAAGAAAAAAAATGAACTGCTCAAACAATTTTGGCAACACGGAAATGATCACGTTCAAAAATCATTCCCGAAAACTGTTGGACTTCAAATTGACAATGTTACGTATGAGTGGTTTTGTTGCACACGTGCTAAAAAAATTCCCATTAATGGGCTTATTATTAGGGAAAAGGCTTTGGAGGTTGCAAAATCTATGGGAGTAAATGAGTTCAAAGCTTCTGTGGGATGGCTAGACAAGTTCAAAACTCGGCATAAAATTTCTTGGAAAACCGTAAGTGGTGAAGGCGGATCTGTTGATACTGGGGTTGTAACAGAGTGGACCGTCAAATTGGAAGAGTTGTGTCGTGATTTTGAAGCTAAGGATATTTACAACTGTGACGAAACAGGGTTGTTTTTTAAAGCTCTTCCTGAAAAAACAATGAGTCTAAAAAACGAAAAGTGCCAGGGCGGAAAAATTTCTAAGGAACGCTTGACTGTACTATTGTGTACAAATATGCTGGGAGACTTTGAACAACCTCTTGTTATAGGAAAACCACAAAATCCTCGTTGTTTCAAGGGCATAAAGTTGAATCTTTTGAATGTTGACTGGAAGTCTAGTAAAAAAGCGTGGATGATACGAGATATCAGGAGCGAATGGATAAGTCACTTTAACCAAAACATGATTCGTCAAAACAGAAAAATTATTCTTTTCATGGATAATGCTGCATCTCACCCGCACATTGAATTGTCCAACATTCAAATTGTTTTTCTGCCACCAAACACATCTGCAGAGTGTCAGCCCTTGGATCAAGGGATAATAAAAAATTTTAAACTTCACTACAGAAAACGTGTTTCAAGACATCTCATTGCAAACATGAACGATGTAACATGTGCGAGTGACCTTGCAAAGAAAATCAGCATCCTAGATGCGATTCAATGGATTTCCTCTTCAGTAAACGCAATTAGAAAACAAAACTGTCGTGAACTGTTTTGTTAAGTCTGGCTTCTCAAACACAAAAATTGAAGTTGTGAACAGCAATGTGGAGCACCAAGAAGAACAAGAACTTCAACATCTATTGATAATGTACGATACTTCCGCTACAAGTGACCCTGGCTACAAAGATATAGACTCGAACCTCACTATAGAAGATGGTGCTCTAGATATCAACGACATTATCATCAATATTTTTCAAGAAGTTCCTCATGAGGATGAAGAAATGGAAGGAGGTCATTCTGTCGAAGAACATATTAACGACGAACCACCGATGAAAATAGAAGAAGCGCTCATACAAATCAATCGTTTAAAAATGTTTTTCGCCGCTGAAGAAGATACTGAAGGACTTTCGATGGTTTCTTCACTCCAAACAAATGTTGAAAACAAAATTATCAGCCGGAAGAAGGTGCAGAAGAAAATAAGTGATTACTGTATGTATTTTTCTTAAGATAAAGTCATAATATGCATAGCACAATTGTATGTATATTATTTACAAAAATATTGTTCAAAATCTGTATATAATTTAATTTTACATTAAACGTTTAACGATTTTT
Organism: Mastigoproctus giganteus; assembly: GCF_048544385.1. Classification (NCBI taxonomy): domain Eukaryota; kingdom Metazoa; phylum Arthropoda; class Arachnida; order Uropygi; family Thelyphonidae; genus Mastigoproctus; species Mastigoproctus giganteus. The sequence continues at coordinate 161,992,327 of NC_143583.1, read as the reverse complement.
CTTTCTTTCTTTTTTTTTTTTCTCCCTCAGACTTCTTGTTAGCGGACACTCTCTCTAACGGACAGATTTTCATTCCCCATGGCTGTCCATTAAAGGGAAGTTTCACTGTAGTTCGGCAGGTATCTGAGAATGATCATCTACAATCAAACCATTGATATCAAGTGGACCGATCTGATTCATCCCTTTCCTTTTACAGTTTGTATAAGTAAAGAAGTCTGCTGTTTTTCTTTGCATCCTTTTCCAAGGAATTTTCTTAATCTGCCTTTGCTTCCTCAACCTCTTTTGTGACTTAATCACAGACTTGCTTATATCTACCATAGGCTTCTGTGTCACCTGATACTTTATGTGCATCCCATGCATTTTCTTCTCTGTCACGAGTCTCATTAGTTCATCTGACATCCATTTGGGTCTGAACCTAGAGCAGTATTTCTTAGTCGGAACAAAAAGCGTAGTAGCTTCCTAAATTACTTCCTTGAATGCTTCCCATTTAGAATTTGCTGTTGGTAACATCATCAGATGGTCCCACTGTACAGAACCTAAAAAATCTCTGAGACCGCTATAGTCGCCTTTATGAAAGCAAAAACCTTTCCCTTTACCTGTGATGTTGGTAGTTACATCTTTAAGTAAATCCCACATCAGTACACTGTGATCACTGCCACCTAGTGGTTCCTTTATCTGTAACTTCTTAATTCATGAATAATCACTGCTGATAATCAGATCGAGTGTTACGCCCTCTCTAACATGCTGCTGTAGAAAACAATCATCCAATAAATCCACAAAAGCCTTGCTAGTGTGCAAGTGACCAACCCACAAGTTCCAGTCTATATCTGGGAACTTAAAATCATCCATTATAAGACACTCTGAGATACTGGCCCACTGTATTTCTCTGTGTAATTGTTCATTGTATACATCAGATTCATTAGGCCTATAACAAACTCCTACCCGCATTTTTGCTTTTCCAGTGCTTATGTCACACCAAACTGACTCAACATTGCACTGTCCACTTGTGTCAACTGGATGCACTTCCTTAGATTTTGTGTTTCTTAACTAACAGCATAATCCCTCCTCCCTTCCTTCCCTCTGTGTTCTTTCTGTACGCATTGTACTCCCCAAATTCCAATTCTGCACTGCTTATATCTGTGCGAAACCATGTCTCTGATATCCCAACAATATCTGCCTTTGATGCCTTGATCAAAGGCAGATATTGTTGGGATATCAGAGACAATATCTGCCTTTGATGCCTTGATCAGCACTTCGAATTTATCCAATTTATTTATTATACTCCTAGCATTGGTGTACATGCAAGTATACATGCATCTGTTCTTACTCTTAGTTACTCTAATACAGCCCATGTATTTACTTGTTTCATGAACCCCCCCCCCCCCAGCAGTTCCTGAAATTCCCAGCGACTGGCTTTCCAGGTTACTGCTCATTCCAATCGAAGCAGTGCAAGAATCATTTCTGCATCTGCCTGCAGCTACTGTTAATCTATTAGTGTGTGAATCCCTCCAAGCTAGCAGTTTTCTGACCCACCTAACATTGCCTTAATAGCATCAGGAAATATTCTTGCACCCATTCTATTTACGTGTATCCCATCCCTGGAGAAGCAATCTCTCCTGTTAACAAGGACAGATCACGCTGAGAAAAATTCTACCCCATGAGCCCTGCACAGTCTCTCCAGCACTGAATTGATTGACAGGGCTCTCATCATATACTCTCTCCTATTGTGGGTGGGCAGGATTGCAAGACACTTTCAAATTTAACCCTAATTTGCAACTTTTTTTTCCAACATTGACCTGTACTTGATTAGTAAATCCCCAGATCTCCTACACTTAATGTCATTAGTGCCAATGTGTACACCGGTATCACCTTTTTTGTCCTTAAAAGATGATATCTGCTGCTCTGCAATGTCATCAATGGCATTGACCATTGACCATGTCTACTCTTGGGAAATTACTAATAGTTTCAGGTTTGTGCCTCAGAATGCCTGCATACACTTTTGTCACAAATGGAACCATCACTCTGAACCAGAACTCAAGCTTGGACAAAACATCATTCTAGTAGCACCTAAGAACAAATTCTTGGGCCTTATATTTGATAATAAGTTGCTACCACATATCCATCAACTCTGGATAAAGTGCACAAGGGGATTGAACCTCCTATGAGCCATCTTGTCTAATAATTGGGGAGCAGACTGCTGCACTTTTACTCCACCTCTGTCATGCACTTGTCTGGTCTAAATTAAATTATGGGTCCCAAGTCTATGCATCTGCCAGAAACAGTGTACTTCAATGGCTAGACCTCACTGTTCACCATAAAGCCATCTGCATTGTTACTGGGGTGCCTCTGTAGCCAGGTGGGAAGGAGCAACAGAGCATAGCACACGCTTCTTGATTAAACCGGGGTTCGAGCCCATCACCACCAAATACAGAGGATGTGGAAAGGTCAGGGAATGACCAGCGCATATTCCTGGAGCAATATGGCCTTAGTTGCTAATGCTCCTAAAAACCAAATAGCAAACAAAGCATTGTTACTGGAGCTTTCTGAACATCCCCTGTCCACAGTTTATATGTCAGAGGAAACGAACCACAGCTGTCACTTCAACGAAAGCAGTTATCACTAAACTATACTTTCAAACTGAAATCCTTGCCAGACAACCCTACTGAAATCCTATGTGGACATCCATCTTTGAAGCACTATGGGAAAAACTCTATAGCATCCATCAGACTGCCATTTGTCTCTTTGGTATTTGTGTCTGAGAGCTGCGAAGAGAATCAGTAGACAATGCTGCCGAGTTAACATGGTAACTGGATCCACTCTGGTATGCTCGCATACCACTATGCAACCTCGCCATTAAAATTCATGGTAAGGCCCTCACCCCAACTTTTACTACTTCTGTCTACTAGCAACTGGATGCTGCACACTGAGCAGCATACTCTGATTTCTTGCGTGTCTTCACCAGTGGCTTGAGTCAGAATCATTTGTGGGATCTGCTACCATCTTCTTAAATAACACTATATCTTAGGAAGCTTCAGATATAGTGTTATCTGGGAACTCAGCTCTGGGAACCAAATGTGGCATATACACAGCTGAGTTGTATGCTATAGAATTAGTCTTCGACCACATTAAAATCCACTTACCAAAGATGCATGGTGTATATTAACTCACGAAGTATACTACAGGCTTTATCGAGGATGAAATTTAGTCCTCATCTACACTTGACCCAGCTCCTGCAGATGCGATGGCACCTTTTTAACTGTTCGTAATGTTTTAACTGATTGCCATTGTTATAGACAAGGGCAATCAGTTAAAACAATGTGTTATTTTTTTTTTTCTCTTTTAGTCATTGGCTGAGCTTTATACACTCAATCAGGTTTTATCCGATTATCAGCATGTGTCTGCTGCTTTATCTATTCAAAATCAAACTTTTTTACTTGTATTTAAAATTTACCTTTTTTCTGATTATTTCTTTATTAAATATTTTATAGCTGTATTTTTATATATTTTGACATAGTGACCTAATTCGCTAGGTCACTGAAAGCTTAACTGTTTTCTTTTATGTGACCTGGTTTTGGCACAGTGCACCAATAAAACCCAAACCAACCAACCAACCAACTAACCCACACACCCATCCGGGAACTTTCTTGCCCCACCTTATACTTCATGGGAGCAGTGCATTTTATTTTGAGTAATGCGGTACCAAGGAAACTCATTGTGCAACGGTGTCTCCACAATACGAGATCAGCACACTATGTAGCAAACTTAGTTTGCTCAATGCCATGTAAGAAAAATGGCTTTGGTTATCACTTACAATAATTTTTGAAGAATTAGAGATAAATAAAAATAGGAAAAAAAAAGTAATTTTTAAAATTTTATTTTATCATTTTCTACACAGGCATCACCTAACCTGATTAATTTTGTCTAATGCTTAACTAGCTTTTGCATTCTGATCAACCATGCTTTAACCCAAGCACGGTACTAAGTACTATAGGTTCTAATACCTCTCGTGTTTATGGTTTACATTAAAAAAAAAAAAAAAAAAAAGACTTGGTTTGCTGACCTCTCAGTCAGCAAAAACTTACTGACAGAGGTCAACTATCTCTTCCTGGTTGTTTTAACTTCATCAGAAAACTATCTTTGACTTTTGAGACACTGAAGATTTTGAACCAGATGTGAGTTTGGGGAAGGATGGAAATAACATAACTTAAAATCCCAGTGACGAAATTCTTACTAGTATTGCACTGCTGCAATGAGGTCATGCTTCATTGTTGTTACAAAGCAACATTGCTGCATTACCAGAACTTACTCATTTTGATTCTATTTTTAAGATGTGACTTAAAATGTAGGTATTTTACTTCGTATTGCAATTCTATAAATTACCAATAAATATTATTTCAGGTACTGGGATTAAGCCCATCATCAGTTGGCAGAGAACTAACTTTCACGTGTGATGCGAGTTCTGCAGGATGGGGAGAAGTAAAAATTGAAATGAAATATAATGGATGTAATGTGCCATTACAAATTGATGAGAGAGGGAATGGAATATATCGAGTAACTTGTATTCCTTCAAATTCAGGAAATCATATGGTATATGTGACATTTAATAGTATAGATGTCAAAGGTAGGTAGAATTATTTCTTTTAGTACCTAATAATGTAGTAGTAGTGGTATGTGATGCAAGAAAGCAAGTGTCCCCTGCCTGGGGATGGGGTTTTAAAGGGAACCAGGTTAGAGTACCTTGTTCAGATAGCCAATGGCCTGTTGGTAGCGAAGCCGCAAAATGTCTTCGTTGGTGATGGTTGTCATGTCCAAGTAGTGTTGAATCCAGTAGGAAGGTCAAGCTGCCCATCCCACTCCTGGGGTTGGGATATGTTAGCTGGCAATGGGGAACCCACCAGGTGAAGGGGTAGGAGAGACACACATTTACTTCATTCATAATCTGCATTCTCACTCTACTTGCATTCTATTTTTTATTATTTTTTTTATAATATACTTTTTTCTTATATTTTCTTTATATATATATATATAAAGTTTCTTTTAAGGCACCCCTATGCCTGGCATCATCAGTTGAGGACCCTTGCTTGAAACCAAATTGCTGTTCAGAATTTAGGTTGGCTCCAGTATAATATTAATTAAGTCTATTGAGGAGTAACCATTATATTTCCTAGAACAGGCAATAAAGATGTAGGTCTGTATGATTTTGGTTCAGTAGGATTTTTTATGATTAATCTAATTATAGCTAGTTTCCATGTTTGTGGGAATAAACCCTTAGCTAAGCAGTGATTAAATAAATTAAGTAGAGTATCAGGTGAAATTTCTGCTAACTTTTTAATGGTTTCTATTTCAATTAAGTCAGGTCCAGGGCACTTATTGTTTTTAGTTTTTAAGAGTGCTGCTTGAAGTTCTTCCATGGTGAAGGGTGGTTCTATTGACATATTGCTATAATTTAAATTGCTGGCCATTATGTCACTCTGAGCCTGGGTTAACCCCTGGTTCTCGAACTGTAATAAATGATCTAATATGTTATTTACAGAGTCTGCCCAAGTGTGAGTTAGGGTTCCAACCTCCTTAATTGTGGAGTTCGCCATGTCACCTCTTGGCAATTTGTTGTTGATAATCCTGTAGACCACCTCAAGGTTGGTGTTACCGGATGTCCCCACGAAGGCCTACCAACATAATTTTTTGTCATTAGAGCAGTATATGAGTTTCTGAGAGTCCTATAGGAATTTTTCACAACACCAACCTCATTCTTGGGCCAAGTTGCCCTTGCTCTCTGGAAGTGTTTCCTGTCCTGGTGCACCCTTCGCGGGAGTATATCAAGTTCAGGCACAACCATAGAACAACATTTTTATTCGGTTTTCTTTTGGGTATTGCTAGATTGGATGCTTTTTGAAGCATATTTGTGGTGTTTAAGTGTGTTCACCTGTGCTATAGTTGTTGTTGTTGTTATGGGTCTGAGTCTGCTGCTGTTCTATTTGGTTTTGAATTTCATATGTGGTCTGCCAGTTGGTTTTCTTTAAGTATCAAAACATATGGCTGTATCTGGCTGTCTATTTATCTCTTTAAGGTAAAAGTTATTTCACTATGGTCTGAGGTGGTTGATTGCTTATCATCATCATCAGCCATTTCCAATCCATTGCAGGATGAAGGCCTCTCTAGCAGGCACGTCCCTAGGGTGTTTAGTGCCCCTAAGCAAAATGTATTTGGCACCCTTGAAATACTTTTATTAAATATCATTATAATAAAAATTTCCAATTTTGGTGTCCCCAGATCTTAACGACCCTATGCCCTGCTTACCAGTCTTACCATGTTCTGCCAGCCCTGCTCTCCAGCAACTTCCCAGTTCTTTCTGTTTTGTGTAATGGCCGTCCATTTATTGCTCACAAACTCTTGAATTTCATCTGTCCATCTCCACTGTTGTTTCCAGGGTTTCTCTTAGCTCCTCTTGGGTACCATTCTGTTATTTTCATAGTCCTCATGTCATGACTATGAGTTGTGTCCTGCCCAAGTCCATTTCAGTTCTTTTGTTTTGATACTTGAGTTTGCTGCCTAATCCACGTATTTCTCTTCTTATCCAACAGTCTGATTTTTAATATAATTTGTTCCATTCTTTGCTGTGTAGTTTCAGCTTCTCTTCCATTCTTTTAGTAGGTGCCCAAGTTTCACTTCCATCAGACATGGTGGGGGGGAGGATTATACATTGATTCATTATTTTATGTTTCAAACAAATTGGGGTATTGCTCCTCAGTGTGTGGCTATATTTCCTGAATGCTATCCACCCAAAATCTATTCTTCTCTTGACTTCCAGCCATATATCATTATTACAACTAATGACTTGTCCAAGATATACGAATCCACTCTTTCAGTTTCTGCTCCTTCAATGATTATCCCTTCCTGTGGCATACTTGTTCATCATTACTTTTGTTTTAACCATATTCATCTTTAGTCTGAAATCCTTACTAACTCTGCATAACTGATTAAGATTTTCCTCTAATTCTTTGGGATCATGGCTTATGATCACAGTGTCATCTGTAAATCGTAAATGGTTTAGGTACTCTCCATTCACATTGACTCCTTTCTGCGACCAGTCTAATCTTCTGAAAGCTTCCTCAAGGGCAGCAGTAAACAACTTCGGCGATATTGTGTCTCCTTGTCAAACTCCTTTCTCAATTTTAAATTTGCTACTGCCTTTGTCTAGTCTAATAAAGGAGAATAGCCTTCTCATATTTTATTCAAAATCATAATGTATGGGATGTCTACGCCTTGTCTTTCCAGTCCTGAAATGTTACCTTATTCTGTATGGAGTCAAATGCCTTTTTATAATTCACAAATGCCAGGCATAACGGTGTTTTATATTCATTCGCTTTCTTCATTATTAGCTGTGATATTATGTGAAGGTAATCCATAGTTGAAAATCTTGTCCTAAAGCCAGCTTGTTCTTTCCATTGATTCTTATCAAGTATTCTTTCTAATCTGTTAGTAATGACCCTTGTGAACAACTTGTAGATGTGGGATAACAAGCTAATTGGTCTATAATTTCGAATTTCTGATTTATCTCCTTTCTTATGCAGCAAAATTATGATTGCATTATTCCATTCCTTAGTAGAATAATGCAATCATGACAAGTGTTTCTTGACTAATTTTTTTCTTCTTTGGATTTCTTTTTACCTATAGGTTTCTTGGGTTTTTTCACTATCAGAATTTTATTGCATTTCTTGTTGATATCTTGGTCCTAAAAGGCCTGCAGAAGCTCAAACGTCTAAGTTCTAGTGCATGCTGCTTTTTCTCCTCTTCTGTTATCTCAAAGACCTTTGTATTATTTACTCAAGTCAATATTTTCCTTTCTTTTCTTACATCTATATCAAGTGTGCATCTTACCAATCTGTGATCACTGCCAACACTTACCTTGTTCAGGACGGTAACATTGTTCACACTATATCTTCTGTTAGTGAGTATGAAGTCGATTTCATTAGTTGCTAATCCATTTGGGCTCTTCCCCATGCCCACTTTCTGTTTACCCTTTTTTTTTGAAAAAAAAAAAAGTGTTCATTACTGATATTCCTTGAGATTCTGCAAATTCCACAAGTCTTTCTCCTCTTTTATTTCTTTCGTGAATTCCCAAATTTCCTATTTGTTCCATTTCTCTGCTGGTTTGCCTCTTTCAAACCATTGAAGTTTTCCATAATGATGGTGTAGTGAGTTTTCTGTTCATCTAGAAATCTCTCAATTTCGGTGTACATTTCTTCAGCCTCTTCATCATCATGGCTTGATGTTGGTGCATATAGTATTGTTATACACCTTCAAATTTTACATTTCCATTCACTTCCTCAAGAACTGTGTTTAGAATCACACAAATTCATGTAACTGTAACTTATGCTACACAGAGCACATTTTTTGCTTCAGAGTAGCTTGCACATATATGGCATTTTGTTTACACCACTAAAAAAAAAAACATAAATGAAAAACACACTGATTGTTAACAGTACAAAACGAGGCATGTTTGTAAATCTTTTTAAATTTCTTGCGTATATTGACAAAATTACTGAGTTTCATTTTTGCTGCTGTTAATAGTCATGCAGCTTGATAAATATGAGTTGTGCATTAAAATAAATGCTGTGTTGTTTGTTATATATGATTATACTTACCTTCGAGAGAGAGAGGGGGGAGAGAGTGTGAGTGAGTGAGTGAGTGAGTGAGTGAGTGTATTCATATTTTGTGGTATTATTTGTTGTTTCATATATGTAATCTGTGAAAAACAGTGAAATTTCTCTTTTCTAGTAGCACCACTCATTCATTAAACTTTGTAACATTCTGCTAATTGCAGTTATCTGAGCTAGTCATAGAGCACTTGTGTGAACTGATGACCACTTTGACATTACTTTAGAGCACTGAGAGAGAGAGAGAGAGAGAGAGAGAGAGAGAGAGAGAGAGAGAATGCCCATGTATGGATACTGCTGGAAAAATGTACATTTGATTATAGTATGAAATTTTACTTTGGTTGTTTAGAATTAAGTAAGAAAAAAAAAAAAAAAAAAAAAATTAATTCCATACAAAAGGTACAATTTGGAAAATTTTACATAATTTGTTTTCAGCTGTAAATGTCAGGCTGTCGCTCGTTCACATAGCAATATCAGTTTGTGCTTAGTTAAAAAGTTTACCTAAAGTGATAATGGAAAAAAAGGGAGACAAGTCACATTTTAATTTTTTGCATGGATTACAAAGTGGTAAATGGAAAATAATATTTAAAGACACTGTCTCTCTCTCTCTCTCTCTCTCTCTCTCTCTCTCTCTCTCTCTCTCTCTCTCTAACAAAACTTAAAAGATTATCAATATTAATTACTCTTTGTAATAATTTAAATTTTAAAAAAAATATTAACATTTTTAAACTCTGCAGTGTTTTATACTGCATATTTTAAAAAGAGAAAACAAAACTTCAGAGAAAACAAAAATATTAATTTTGTTAAAAAGTACAAAAAATATATTTGACATAAATTTCTTAAGTCTCTTCCATTTTACAGTTTAAAAGTCATTAGGTGCATAAAATTTCAAACGGTGCATGCAGAATATATTTCTGCGTACTATTCATGTGAATATATTAAAAAAATGTCTATTCGATATTATTAGTTATTTCCATTTTCAGTCTTATTTCAAAATTTATTTCAAATTTACCACCCTTAACAACATGCAAAATTTGAAACTGTTTGTTGCTTCCCACAGAGTTGAGGCCATTTGAGAGAATATTAGCATTAGCATTAGCATTAGCAGAGGCATTTGATGCAAGAAAGCAAGCTTATGCAGCATCAGCCAAAAAAAAAAAAAAAAAAAAAAAGCCACTTCCACTTCACCCCTCTGTTCGTTCAAAATACCTGTCCAGCTGAGCCTTAAACTTATTTAGGCTATCAACTTCCATGACAAGGGTTGGAAGTCTGTTCCACCAACCAACCACCCGCTGGCTAAAGGCAAATTTCCACACGTCTATCCTACATCTGTCTTCCCTCAATTTGAATTTATGCCCTCTCAGGTGATTATTCTGAGCGAGAGGAAGAATCCCATCAGCATTGAGCATGCTCAAACCATTCAAGGCTTTATACACCTCTATCAGATCACCTCGCTGGTGCCTAGTCTCTAGAAACTGTAATTTGCAAAACTTAAGCCTTTCTTTGTAAGAGCACCCCTTTGTTCCATTCACTAATCTTGTTACCCTTCTCTGTACTCGTTCCAGCCGCTCTACATCCTTCTTGAAATGAGGCCTCCAGACCTGTATACAGTACTCTAGGTGTGGCCTGACCATTGCCTTATACAAGGGAATAATCACCTCCTTATCCCTGCTAGAAAAATTCCTATATATCATTGACAACGCACCATGAGCTACTCTTGAAGCCCGTCTGCACTGCTCAGAGAACTTCACAACCACCCCAGGTCCCTTTCATTCTCTACCACTGTCAGTGTAGTACCACAGAGTTGATACGTTGCTCTGGGGTTGCTGTTTCCCATGTGTAGTACTTTACATTTGTCAATGTTAAACTTCATTTGCCACCTCTCAGCCCATCTGCTCAACCTTTCCAGATCCTGTTGCAACAGCATAGTGTCAGTAGTGTCCTTGACAACCCTGCCTACCTTTGTATCGTCTGCAAACTTCGACATTAAGCTTGATATACCCTCATCAATATCATTTATGAATACAGAAAACAATAATGGACCCAACACTGAGCCCTGAGGGACTCCACTAATAACATTAGTCCACAACGAGCAGTGTCCATTGATTACCACTCTCTGTCTTCTCCCCCTCAGCCACCCCTTTATCCACAGCAGCAATTTGCCTCCAGTGCCACACTGCTCCAATTTGTGCAGCAGTCTTCCATGTGCAACAGTATCAAAAGCCTTTCTAAGATCCAAGTATATAATATCAAAGTTATTCCCTGCATCCAGTTCCTTTGTGACTGCATCATAGTATCCAATCAAATTGGTCAGGCAAGACTTTCCCTTAACACAACCATGCTGTGTCCGAGCTATATAGCTGAAGTCTTGTCTAAATGATCCTGCAGTGCTTCTTTAACTAGTGCCTCCATTAATTTTCCTGGAACAGAAGTTAAACTCACAGGTCTCTAATTACTTGTGTCAGCCTTTGATCCTCCTTTGTGAATTGGGGTGACATTTGCACATCTCCAGTCTGTGGGTACCTCCCCTGAGTCCAAGGAAGCTCTCATAATTATGGCTAAGGGTTTGCTTACTTCCTTTGCTGCCTCCTTTAATATAACTGGATAGATCCCATCCATCCCGGGTGCCTTTCTTGTGTTTATCTTCAACAATTTCTCCTCCACTTTACTCTCAGTTATTACAAGATTCTCTAGCTTACTGCTAGAGTTGAATACACCTCTGGCTTTCCCCTCGCTAAATAACTCCTCATGTGTGAATGTCGATGCAGAATATTCATTTAGTTTGTTAGCTACCTGAGCAGGATCATCAACAGTTGACCCATCGATATCAAGTGGACCAATCTGATTCAACCCCTTCCTTCTAGAGTTTACATAAGTGAAGAACTCTTTGCTGTTTTTCTTTGCATCCCTTGCCAAAGATTTCTCTAATCTGCCTTCGCCTGCCTAACGTCCTTTGTAACTTGGTTACAGATCAACTTGTATCTATCATAGGCTTCTGTGTCATGTGTTAATTTGTATGTATCCTATGCATGTTTCTTCTCTGCCATATGCCTCATCAGTTCATCTGACATCCATTTAGGCCTAAACCTTGAACAATATTTCTTAGTTGGTATGTAAAGCCAAGTAGCTTCCAAGATAAGTTCTTTGAATGCTTCCCATTTTGAATTTGCTGTTGGTAACATCATCAGTTGGTCCCACTGTATAGAATTTAAATACTGTCTCAGTCCATCGTAGCACTGTATAGAATTTAAATACTGTCTCAGTCCATCGTAGTCACCTTTACGAAAGCAATAACCCTTCCCTTTACCCCTAATGGTAATTACCTCTTTGAGTAAATCCCACTTCAGCACACTGTGATCACTGCCACCTAGTGGTTCATTTATCTGCAGATTCTTAATGGATGAAGAATCACTGCTGATAATCAAATCAAGAGTATTCCTCCCTCTAGTTGCCTCCTGAACATGCTGATGTAGAAAACAATCATCCAATAAATCCACAAAAGCCTTGCTAGTGTGTGAGTGACCAGCCCCCAAATTCCAGTCAATATCTGGGAAATTAAAATCTCCCATAATAAGACTCTCTGATTTACTGGCCCACTCTATTTCCCTGTACAGTATCTTATTATACTCATCAGAGTCATTAGGCCTATAGCACACTCCTACTCTCAATTTTGATCTCCCAATGCTTATGTCACACCAAACTGACTCGACACTGCACTGTCCAGCGATGTATACTGGCTTCACTTCCTTGGATTTTATGTATTTCTTAACTAATTAAGTATTTCTTAACTATGTATTTCTTAATAACCCCTCCTCCCTTCCTATCCAGTCTATCCTTTCTGTAGATGTTGTACTCCCCAAATTCCAGTTCTGCATTCCTTATATCTGTATGACACCACGTCTCTGATATCCCAACAATATCTGCCTTTGATGTTTTGAGCAATACCTCAAATTCATCAAATTTATTTACTAAACTCCTAGCATTGGTGTACACGCAAGTATACATGCACCTTGTATTTCTATTCTTAGCTACCCTAACACAACCCATGTGTTTACTTGTACCGCAATGACTCTCGGCAGTCTCTGAAACATCCTGCATATTGTTTTTCAGGCTTCTGCTCATTCCAATAGAAGCAGTGCAAGAATCTCTTTCACCTCTGCCAGTGGCTACTGTTAATCTATTCGTCTTTGTCTCCCCCCAAGCTAGCAGTTTCCCGACCCACCTAACACTGCCTCGATGGCATCAGCAAATATTCTTGCACCCTTTCTATTTAAGTGTATCTATCCCATCCCTGTAGAAGCAATCTCTCCTGTTAACAAGTACAGTCCTGGCTGAAAAAAATTCTACCCCTTGAGCCTTGCACAATCTTTCCAGGGCCGAATTGATTGACAAGGCTCTCATCATATACTCCCTCCTATCATGTCTGAGCAGAATTGCAGACACTTTCAATTTCAATCCTATTTCACGGCTTTTTTTCAACAGTGACCTGTACTTGTTAAGCAATTCTGCCGGTCTCCTACTCTTGATATCATTAATGTCAACGTGTACAACTATAATACCTTTTGTGCCCTTAAAAGATATCTGCTCTACAGCATCATCAACCTTTGTCCCTGGCAGACATACCCTGGCATATGGGCTTTTGCGTTACAATCCTTATTGAAAACAATAAAAAATCTTTCACATCAACTAGGGTAAGATGGTACATCTTACCCTAGTTGATGTGAAAGAGGGTTGGATCAGTGAAATGGGAAGAGTCTGTTTTTGGCTGATGTATAAGTTTCCTTTCTTGCAGCCTGTGCCTCTACTAATGCTAATGCTAATCTTTATTGGCTTACTGGAAGAGGAAAGATAAATAACTGGAAAGTTTGCTTCCCACAGAGTTGAGGCATTTGAGAAAATATGGTGTTTTGTGCTAACACCATATTGTTTTCAATAATTTTTTATTGAAAACAATAAAAAATCTTTCATAATTAACTAGGATGGTACTACCATAGAGGATTGTATCAGTGAAATGGGAAGTTTTTTTGGGTTTTTTTAGCTGTTGCTGTATAAGCTTGCTTTCTTGCATCATGTGCCTTTACTAATGCTAATCTTTATTGGCTTACTGGGAAAGGAAAACAAGTAACTGGAAAGTTTAAAGATTGGTGCTTGTCTGGTACCATACCATTCTTCAAGACAAATTCAAATGCAATTCAAGCTAAATATGCAGCTCTTCATATTGCCGTTTCAGATATACTGCGGCTATGATCATGTCCCTCAAAACAAATTAGGAAAGGGGGAAAAAAAAAAAAAAGTAGTGTTCAAAGAACTAGCAATTTCATTTTGGAAACTGGAAAAAGTGAATATGTATATGCTTGCATCTACTGTACATCCTACCACCATATTTCCAAGAGGAAAAATTAGCCAAAAATTGGCTGTATATGCACTTCCATATGTTCAGTATTCAGTTGCAGAGTAATTTTTGAAAACAACAGGACTAGTCGGAGACTAATTGTTGTAGACACCTAGTTTCTCCCCTCAGCTAGAGATGCAATAGACAGCTATCTCTGGAGGGGAATATGGCTTCTGTTTGTCAAGTGTATTACATTAGTTACATAGTACATTTTTGTCAACAATAGTACATGACATCCTTTCTTCAACTAGAAATTACATTGGATAGCAAAGACTGCTAAGGGCCAAAGGACAGAAATATACAAAAATATACTGACAGTGATTTATGGAGAAATCACGTGACTTTACGTTGGCCCTATGATTGGTCAGACAGTTTGGTTTTGATTTACTTTTCTCCAAACATGGTAAATTATATGGGCATCAGAAAAAATATATATACAGGCATGGGTGCTGGCAGAAAAATTTTTGTTTACCAAATTTTCTAATACGTGCAATATCTTAATTAAGTCAAGTGTGACTGATTTACTCGTACAGCCAAACAAATTTTGTGATAGGTGGGAGAAAGTACTGTGCAGACTGTGAGTGCATTTGCATGATGGTATTTTTGTAGAATTTGTATTGTTTTAATGTTTCAATAAATTAATGAAAATATTAAAAATTGTGTATTACTTCAAAATACAAAGGTGGTGCACTTTCACCACCTTGCACCATGCTGTCGGCAACTATGCATACAGGCAAAATTAGTAAATCAGTAGGATTGAAGTAATGGCCACCAAAAGAAAAAATTATGCAGTTGAGCAAAAGTTTAAGATTATCAAAAGAGTTAAGAGTGGCTAAACAAAATGCAGTGTGTTCGTGAGTGTAGAATTCCAGAACGAATAATCTGCAGTTGGATGAAAGATGAAGAAAAATTCCATTCATTTGTAGACTCTGTAGAAGATGAAGTTGGCCTCCAAAGAAACAAAAACTAAACTTTGTGAAAACCGTGATGTGGAACAATGCTTATACAAGTGGTTTCTACAGAAGTGTAGTGAAGGAGTTCTAATAAACAGGATAATTTTGAAAGCACAGGCACTTAAATTCCATAAGCTACTTGGTGGAGATGATGACACATTTAAAACTTCTGCAGGGTTGTTTGCAGTTGGAAGGCTCATAATGGGATATCCCAAGTTAGTCTTCTAGGTGAATCTTCATTTGGTGACAATACAGCAGCGGCAGAGTTGTAACAAAACAGTGCTGTTCTATAAAGTGAAGACATTTTTGCCAAGTATAATTACTTGTTTTCTCTTATCCTTCTTTTGTAGCATGAAACTTTTATTAGCTAGTATCTGTTAATAATTAGTAAACTTATTAGCTGGATCTAATTTTTTGGAAGATGGTTATTTATTTCTGTGTTTATTCATCTTATTTGGGTACATTATAGCCTCAGTTGCTAATGCGTCAATAAAACCCAAAGCAAAGCAAAGCAATTCATTTTATTTGAATGAAATAAATGAGCAACACCTAATTTGCCACATGAAAGATTAAGCTCTTTTTTTTGAAAACGTTGCAGTTAATTGCAACATAATTCAATATATCTTAATATAAAGACTTAAGTGTATTAAGGTGTATTGCAACATTTTCAATAAAACATCTTAATCTCTCACATGGTAGTTTAGCATTGCTTATTTAGTTTTTTTCTCCATAGTAAACTTAACTGAATCATTTTGTAAAAAAAATTTGCTTTTAGATTTTTAATGTGTAGCATGCCAAAAATGTATTCATCAGTATTCTTCATCGACGGTTATTGAACTTTGTTAGGTTATTATATGAAGGAAGATAATTTGATTTTAACTTTTACTATGTTTCTTCAATTTTAAAAACAGTTTCTGAATTTTGTATGTTTGCTGAACATTGTATATATGCATTCCTCTCTAGAAGAAGCAACTTGAATGATAAATAACTATTCTAACTTCTCTGACCACGTGATCAGCCTGGAGTATAAACAGAAAATTTGGCTTTCATATATTAAATAAATAATATTGTTATAAGGTTTTGATAATTAATTTTAGTGGCCATCAAGTTTTTAATATTTTGTTCAGTATAAAAGTTTTGTTATTGCATACTTTAAGACTTCAGCTACTAGTCATTCTTTTAATGTTTTTTTGTTTAATTGTTAATGAGTCAAAATGTAGCAAGTATAATCTAATGTTTAAAAGGATGTCTTTTTTTTATTATTTTGTAGGGTCTCCCTTTACTCTAAAAGTAAGTGATCAGAATGCTGATATACATCTCATAGGAAAAGGTATAGAAGAGACTAAAAAAAACATAGATCTTCATTCTTATCAAGATTTAACACTGAGTAATAATACTTTAACAAACAATGTGTACTCAGAAACAAAAAACACAAGTGGATTTTCAAAGTCTTCTCGTGAAAAAGGATATAGAAATTTGAGTGGAAGTCATAAATCTGAAAACATGCTGGAATTAGGTAGGCGAGGGAATAAAGTAGAATTTGGAGATGAGCACTTTTATGAAGATAAAAGAAATTCTATTCACAGCACAAGTAAAGAATCTAAAATAGGTTGGATGTCAGATACAGCTGATAATGTAATCTCAACAAGCAGGTTTGTCAAACAAACTTCAAATGTGTCTTTTGGTGGTGCTGAGGAGATGAGTTTCCATGAGAAGGCAGAACTTATAAACAATAAACTGATGGCTCAGCTCGATGATATAAAACCTGCAAAATCACCACCCCCGCTTCCCCCTCCTACAGCAAAGAAACCATCTCCAGCTGATGTAACTACTAGAAGTTGGTCATCTCGAGAACAGAAAACAAACAAAATGGATAAAATTCAAGGTGACTCATTACTTATGCATGTAAAAAATGACAGTGATGATCTTTATTGGAAGGACTATTCTGAAAGTTGCAGAAATTTGGGGAAAACCCCTCAGACACCCAGTAGGAAAGAGTATGATGCAAAAAAGTTAGGCCTAGGTGCCAAACCAAAAACACAACCTAGAATACCTCTACATGATGGATTTAGAGATTCTCATCTGTCATCCAGCATTTCATCATCTGAAAAGTTTCCAGTTTTAAACTCAAAGTTTGATTCTCGGTTGCAGCAACAAAAACATTGCCAAGAGTCACATGAATCTGTGAATTCAGCAGCCTTATCGAAAAGTAAAGGAGAGGCTATTGATCTTTTTTCAATAATTGCTGATGGTGAAGGTTTAAAATTAGTACCTGTAAAGCATCCTGTCACATTTAGCTTGACTGGTCCTGGTCTTAGACAAGATGACATGAGGATTATAATTACAGGTAAGCATTTAATGCTTATATCTGATATTAGCATTTTATTAGTGATGTAATATACAATAGATAATTGTTTATTATACAGCCACTCTCCGAATTATGTAAGGGTTGCATTCTGTGGAACTCTACTTAAGTCGAATTTTACGTAAGTCGGAATTTCCCTAAATGCTTATGCACCACTGTAACTGTGCACCCTGGATTTCATTGAGGCAAAAAAGAAATGTTCGATGAACATATAAATAGAATTATTTATTCAATTTTTTAATCTCATGCGCAGGAACAATTACAAAAGTGTACAAAATAACAAAAATTTCAAAATTTTAAAATTACAGAAAGAGGACACAGGCATAACATCAGCAAGTTTTACCTTTTGAGCATCGTTGCCAGAATTAACTCTCCACTGATAAGTATGCTGCTGCGGAAGTTGGGGACTGTGGAGATTGAGAAGGGGTTTTTTCCCAACACTTTGCATAATTTATTTGCAGTTGCCGAATTGGCACTGATGACTTCATCACATACTTTAATGTTTTGGAAACCAGTGCGATGCTTGAACCTATTAAACCACCCATTGCTTGCTGCGAATTTGGCTTGGAGTTTGCTGTACTTATCGTTAATATCTTCCTAAATACTTGTTGCTTTTTCTTGTATGGTCATTAGACTCAGAGGCACTTGCTTCTGAAATTTTCCTTCCATATTATTAATAACTTTTCCATCTTTGATATAGCACCTGAATGCTGTTTTGTGATCATTGTTGATCTTATATGCATTGATCCTTTAACAAGTTCTTTTATACACGCACTGTCCTTTAAAATAGTATTCACTGTTGAAGCAGCGAGACCTAATTCCCGCGCAATAGATGACAATCTTTGTCCTGCGTCATACTTCTTAATCATCTTCATTTCTAAATCAATTTTGTTTCGTTTCCTAGACCTGTCCCCCCTTATACTTTCCATTGGTTGTTTTCCCTCCACCATTGTAATAAGTAAATAGGAATGAAGAGAATATTCTGAAAATTTATTTATGATTTTTACATGATTGAAGATTTCAGTGAAGGGAAACACATTTCACCATAATACCTGAATGTAAAAACCCACAGAATTCCAGTTATTGGTATTATCACAAATGCAATAAGATCAAGTTTACTATCCATTTATAATAGATTGCGCTAACAGAAAAGTCCAATAAACTGAAAGTGCAAATTGTTTTTATTGTTTTATGGTTGTGACCTCCAGAAATGTGTTTTAGAAAAATATCTTGGGTTCACATTACGATATTTTCACAATAGTTCCACTTATTCTTATGGGATGAAAAATATGTTTCCATGATTTTTTTTAAGTTTGCACCGGCCAGCAAAAACTTACGAAAAGTCGAATTTCCGTAAGTCGATTATTACGTAATTCGGGGAGTGCTTGTACACAATTATGTTGTTTGTTTGAGAGCTTTATGGTTCAAGGGAAACATGGCCATAATGCGCCATACACAATTATGATATATAATTATATACAGTTATTTGTTATTGCAATAGATACATTTGAAGTACTTTTAACAACCTAACAATAATAATGATTTGCTCCTGAAAATCATTAATCAGATAAACTTTTTAATGGTTAAATTATAGAAAAACCGTCACTTATTTGATGGGTTTTTCTATAATTAAACCATCAAAATGGCTATTTTTAGTACTACAAGGTAACGGACAAGTCCCTCCAGTTTATTCCTATTTTTTCATTATTAATTTTTTATCATTACTGCAATTTTTCTGGCTCTTTCTTGCTTCTGTCAGATCATCCATGATCTGTATGCTCTACTTATAATTATAATTATTGGCATAACTTAGGCCCTATTCTTGCAGCAAAATTCAAAATCGTCCATAACACACATTCAATAGTATGCAGAACAAGGTGGAAACAGAAGCAAGAGCATTGCCGTTTTTCTCATAATTTCAGTGGATGACCTCTGATGAAGGCATTGAAGTTGTGAGTAACACTGCAATGTGATCTTATTTTACCTTTATTTAGATTATTAAGATTACTTAGATTACATAAGTAATCTATCTGTACATGATATTTCAATGGAACTGAAGATCTCTAGGTTGACGATGGAATCTGACTGGTGCTGAAGCCTTTACAAAATGATCTCTAAAACCTCCGAAGCTGAGAGAATGGAAGAGCCTCTTCCAGATTGTATTGTCTCAACAGTGATGTTTGGCATAGACAATGTGATGGTTTTGGACTGTTTTTCATGGTTTTGCCTGGAACGTTTGGTTGTTTAGGATAAAACTGAATTTCCAGGCACATCTAGAAATCTTGGTCAATAATGCATTATCTATGTTGTGGCAACACACTGCTGAAGACCCATACTTGTATCATCAGGACCATGCTCCATGTCATACTGCTTGTGTTGTGTTGGACTGTTTTTGAAAACATGTGTCAAAATGTTGTACTGGCCATCCCAAAGGCTCAACCTCAATCCTATAGAGAATGCCTGGGGGATGAATAGGGTTGTCTGGTGTGTGAGGGAAGACTCTGAATGAATATTTCTAAATAAGAACAAAATTGGTCATCTTTCAAAATATTAATATTTGTCATATAGTACAGGCTGTTCTGCACCAGAAGAAAAGAGTAAATAAATGCAAAAAAAATAATAAATAATAAAAATAAAATAATAAAATAAAGAGTAAAAATAATTAATATTAATAGCAAGATAATAAAATAATAATAAATCAGAAATAATAACAAAAGAATAATATAATAATAAATAAATAAAAAATAATAAAAATATCCAGGAAGATATAAAAAAATAAAAGAAAATATAATAAAACATAGATAAGAAAATAGAATGTGCTTTCCTCCTCATGTAGCTAACTGTCCAGTTGACCTTTGAATTTCTTCAAACTGTCAGTCTCAACTGCCTGAGGAGGAATTTGTTCCAGTAATCAACAATTCTCTGTCTAAATGAAAACTTCCCTCAATTCATGTTTTACCGCATAACCCCAGGGGGGCACCTCCGTACCTTGGTGGGAAGGAGCAGCAGTGCATAGCACACGCTTCTTGATTAGACCGGGGTTCGAGCCCATCACTACCAAATACGGAGGATGCGGAAAGGTCAAGGAATGACCACCGCATATCCCCGGAGCAATATGGCCTTATTTGCTAATGCTCCTAAAAACCAAATAACAAACAACAACAACAACAACAACATAACCCCAGGGGCTCACATCTGAGTATGGGCTTGGCACGCCCATGGTCCTGAGCTGGATATCATCATTCTTCTCTTTCTTGGTGATTTCCTCTACTCTGACCTCCCCCCCCCCTCTCTCTCTCTCTCTCTCTCTCTCTCTCTCTCTCTCTCTCTCTCTGTCTCTCTCTGTGTCTGTTGGTCTTTCTGGGTAACTCAGAAATTAAAATTTTTTTTTTGGGCTGGTGTAGCAAAGTCTCAAGCCTCCTTGCACTATATGGCTAATAATAACTTGAATTTATAGCTATTAGTACTGGAATTCTTTATAACAGTGAAAATTTTGTCTTCATTCATTTTACTATCTTCTTTCAGAGCCTTATAGACTTCTGTCAGGTTGCTTAAGGTGCCTGGCTGCCAAGCTCTGTAGCATATTTAATCAATCTTTCTGTGTATAGTCGCCCTTTTGCTGATCTCACCGTGTTGGACCCTTTCAAAGTGGCACCTGTATGTGGTAAGGGGATCTTCAAGTGACACTTCTGGCCCTTCAGATTAGCATCTCTGGGACTTGACACCCACACTTTTTTTTTTTTTTTTTATAATGAAATCTCCAAACCTGAAAGGTATCAAAACCTATAGTACTTGGTACCGTGCATGGGTTGAAGGAGGAGTATGGGGGGAGGGGTGCCTGAAACTTTGCTGTAGAGATTGAACAAGGGTTTGCCCATGAACACCCTTACTAATGGTGTGTGACAAAACCATGGACGTGAGGAGCGGAGATGGAGGCAGAATAAAGTGTAATGTCAACAATTATCTTCTTTCATCTTCTCAACCTCCAACGCAATCACAGTACTGAGTACTGTAGGTTCTAATACCTCTTGTGTTTGGGGTTTTCATAAAAAAAAAAAAAAAAGAAAGAATACTTTACAGGAAATATGAAGCAGTCCATTGAAATCCCTAGTAGGGAAACTGGCATGCAGATGCTTCTGCTGAGAACGCTGTCTCTGTTCAGATTATATTTTCTAGATTACCATTGGAATGTTTGCCATGCACTACGACCCATTGACTTGCTGGAAAGTGGTATCCCGAGGGGCTACCACTTTCCAGCAAGTCCTTGAGGGGCACAGCCTTAATACACTACTTCGGCCAAGATGTGGGAGGTCCTGTGCTGGCCTATTCAAGATCAGTTGGCTGGCAAGTCTGCTTCCTATGGTCAACTGTACTCCAATAGATCTCCTTTTCTTTGGTCCTGCGACAGGGTCAAGATCTGTTGGATGTATGGGTATAGTATCTAGGTAACTCTAGCATCCCCCATGTGCATGCAGTACTTATTATTATTTTAATTTGGTGTCTCCTCATTGGGTTCCATCATTGATTGAGAGCCCTGAAGATTCTTATTAAGACATCTTATGAGTTATTTAAACCTTTCTTCTTTTACCAGGTCCCTAAGAATAAGAAATTGAAGTAAACACAACATGTAATAAGAAACACTGGACAGAAGTTGCTCTGCCTCTTGTACATCGTTTTCTCATTATACACTCCACAGGAGAAAAGCAAATTGTTAAAATGTTACCCTTCTTTTTTACATAAGGGTCTTGAAGGGGTGGCTGTTTCTGTGAAATTGGTAAAACAGCTTAGATCAGGGGACATCGTGGAAATGTCCTGAGTATGACATTCTGAATGGTTCCTCCAAGCGGCATTGCTTGGAGATATACCAATCAAAATTTTGCTGCACAGGACACTTAGCACATCACATAGCATAATTATTGAGTTGGATTTCCTTGAAACATCTGAAGCGAAGGTACTGAATTAAGAGCCCAAGTCATGGCTATTAAGAGGATATCTATGCATTAGGAGACGAAACTAATCCTAACTAGAGTTCTCATCTTTACTTTTAATACTCCTAAGCCACCTACTTCCATCAACAAGGCAAGGATGTCTGAACTGCCCCATAAGACTACATTTCAAACCAGTTGCGATGTTTCAGGTGTCAAAAATGTGGTCACTCTCAAATGGCATGTTGTGGTTTTCTTGCTTGTGCCTTCTGTGGAGGAAAGGAACATGGCACCAAGGAATGTTTTGCCCTGAAACTGGCATGGTTCAATTGTGGCAGTTAACATCCTGTATATTCAATAGGTGGAAAGGTAAAAAAATTCAGAAAATCAAGATGGAGCAAAATATCCCATATGCAGCAGTAATAGGTAACGTCAGTAAATAATATAAAACCTATGTACAAGTAGTTCTCAGAAAATGTTCTACCTCAATGCAAACTGATATTTCTGTCTTACCATATGATATTTCTGCAAACTGAAAACTGATATTGATGCAAACTGATATTTCAGTCTCACCACATGCTGCCTATTTGTTAATACAAGCACATCAAGCAAAGGCAGTCACTATTGAGGCTGTGTACTATGCTGGCAAGTATACTTCCGACTCTGCAAAAGCTTTTTGTGCTCAGGCTGCTTTTGATAAGAAGCAAGATTTACCATCCGTCCTGTCTTCCCTATCCCTCCTAAATTTGTTGTACATACCTTGGGGAAATTCTTTATCCACAATTTATGGGTTGCACCACATTTCTGTTAGCCCTTAGTTGTCCTATGTTTTCTCTTGAGACTGAGGCTGTTGTAAAGGCTAAAAGTTTCAGCACATGTTAGCATTAATAGAGGCACATGATGAAAGAAAGCAAGCTAATTAGTTTAGCTAGTTTAATTAATTTTCTTGTAAATAAAGGTTATTTGGAGGTCTGGATATTAATGGTAAGGGGTTTATTTCCTTCTGGGCACTTCATTTTATTTGATTATAACCTAAGTACAAACTTTGCTTTCTTCCTGAAAGTGATATCTTACTACTGCAGTTTCATTACATTTTATGACTTCTACTCATGTTGTAATTAACGTTTGAATATGATTGAAATGCAGTAATTTTCTCCATTAATTATGACTGCATTTGACAGAAATTACAATTTTTTATATGGGAATGATTATTTTCTATTAAAGGTGGCTTATCTCTACAGGCATATTGCTTATTCTGGATTTCATGATTCATGAAGCTTCGTTTTACTTTTAAAAAATAAAAAGCATCTTGATGAACAATGGATTTCCAGTTGAAGATACTAACATCACACTTGGCCAAAAAGAGACAGTTACAAAATAAGAAAAATCTTAATTTGCCTAAAGTGGTAATGGTTCTATGTATTACAGGTGCGAGTGAAAAAAATTAATAACTTGCAAAGAATGTGTTGCCGGTTATTTTAAAACTAGTAAAATAGAATGGGGAACTATTTCAAAGAACAGATTAATATTTTTGATAGAAGATGTTATTTACAAAAATACACATATGTGGTAAACTGTACAGTGGTGAAGCATACTGATCTACATTTCATAGATTGGACCTGAGAATAGCGAAACACCTAAAACATTTTAAAAAAGGTAGGAATAAAACTTCTGAAATTACAGAACATGTATATTTGTAAAAAGTCTTTTGATTAAAATTATTTCTCTTTCATGGGGAATGAAAGGGATTTTACCAAAAGAAAAATAGAGATCATTTACATTAGAAAATTCAGTAATTGTACAATAATTAGAAATAACAGTAGATATACTGAAGACTTTTTTTTGTGTTGGTCTATTTGGATCGCAATTATAATGTTACATGTACAGTTCATAATGGCTAAATATTTGTGTTAATACGTGGAGTGGGAATTTACTTATTAAAATGTATAAAGCAGTTATATATTTTTTGCTCTTTTTCTCATGGGTAGAGTATGAGATCATGTGAACAAGGAATAGAATTGGCAAAGGTTCAGTAACATAATGGTAAAATCAAACCAGTTTTATTCTGTGGATAAGTCACATTCTATTGAGGGCTTAATTAATTAAAAAAAAATTTTTTTTTTTTTTTTTTTTTTGAAAATGGTCTTGAATTGTACTTTATTTTACAAAAATAATTTGTTTTTAAACAGCGGATAAAGACATCATGTTATTTCAGCATTTTTCTTAATTATTTATTATTTACACTAAACAACGTGGGGAAATTTTCTTTAATGTCAGTTTACTTTCTAAGTATTGCGAGGGACCTGTTGTCTCTCTGTGAGTGAGAGAGAGAGCGAGCATCAAACAAACACATTGCACACTAGTGAATTGTTAAATTGTAGTAAACATTACATTAGTGGCAATCCATCTGGTGGGCTGCTGCAATAAGCATTCATTTAGTGTAGAAATTAGTTCTGATAAAGTGCAAAATCATATCAACTCTCATTTTAGTTAAAATGAGAGTTTAAAGACCAGTTAGTTTAACTTCTGTTCCGGGTAAAATAATGGAGTCACTGGTTAAAGATGCATTGCAGGATCATCTAGACAAGACTGCAGCAATAATTCAAACACAGCATGGGTTTGTTAAGGGAAAGTCTTGTCTGACAAATTTGATTGGTTATTATGATGTGGTCACAAAGGAACTGGATGCAAAAAATAATTTTGATATCATATACTTGGATTTCAGGAAAGCTTTTGACACTGTTGCACATGGAAGACTACTGTACAAATTGGAGCAGAATGGTATTAAGGGTAAGTTGCTACAATAGATAAAAGGATGGTTAAGTGGGAGAAGACAGAGGGTGGTAATTAATGGGTGCTGCTCTTCGTGGACTAATGTTATTAGTGGAGTCCCACAGGGTTCGGTGTTGGGTCCAATGTTGTTTTGTGTATTTATCAATGATATTGATGAAGGTATATCAGGCTTAATGTCGAAGTTTGCAGATGACACAAAGGTTGGCAGGGTTGTTAATGACAGTAATGGCAGTGAGCTACTGCAACAGGATCTAGATAATTTGGGCAGATGGGCTAAGAAGTGGCAACTGAAGTTTAACCTTGACAAATGCAAAGTACTGCATATGGGTAGAAGTAACCCCAGAGAAACGTACCAACTGTGTGGTACTACACTTAAGGTGGTAGAAAATGAAAAAGACCTGGGAGTAATTGTGCAGTCAGATATGAAGTTTTCTGAGCAATGCAGACAGGCTGCTAGGGCAGGTCATGGGGTTTTGTCAATGATATATAGGAATTTTGCTAGCAGGGAAAAGGAGGTGATTGTCCCTCTGTATAAGGCAATGGTCAGGCCACGCCTTGAGTACTGCGTACAGGTCTGGAGGCCTCATTTTAGGAAGGATGTAGATTTGCTTGAGCGTGTACAGAGAAGAGCAACACGATTGGTGAGGGGAATGAAGGGATACTCTTACCAAGAGAGGCTTAAGTTCTGCAAATTGCAGTGGCTGGAGACTAGGCACCTGCGCGGTGATCTGATTGAGGTCTATAAGGCCTTGAATGGGTTGAGCACGCTGAATTCTGATGGGATCCTTCCACTTGTTCAGATTACGAACCTACGGGGACATAAGTTCAAATTAAGAAAGGACAGATGTAGAATAGATGTGCGGAAATTTGCCTTTAGCCAGCGGGTGGTTAATTGCTGGAACAAACTTCCATCTGTCGTTGTGGAAGTTGATAGGTTAAATAAATTTAAGGAGGAACTGGACAGGCATTTGGAGGGAATGGTGTGATTTTTTTTTTTTTTTTTTTGGCTGATGCTGCATAAGCTCCTACACTTGCTTTCTTGCATCATGTGCCACTACTACTACTATTTTAAAGTCAGATACATCAAATGGGGGAGTTAAATCTTTCCTGCTATATTGGGGAGTTTGGGTATGAGAGTACACGTTAACAGGCAAAGTTTTTACAGCTCCAGCTAATAGAGAAGTTTTTCTTAAATTTTTGCTTTTTTATTGACTTAAATTGGCATATTAATTTATTTTATAGAAGTGCTTTATATTCCTTGTAACGATACTTAGTTTAATTTGAATTTAGAGATTTTTGTAGGTTATTACTTAGCATCGGTAAAGGTATCTAATCAACAAGTTGGACAAGTTTTGTAGCTTTAAAATATAATTAAAAACGGTAAGTTTTTAATTATATTTAGCCTTTTATTGCCTTAATTGTTATATTAAATTATTTTCTATAGTAGCTTATAGACCTATTCAAGCCCCATGGTTTATATTGAATATAGATAGTGCGATTTTGGAAGTAATTAATATCTAGTGTCCGTAGATTTACCGTTTGTGACTTGCCACCATTGTTGTACAATACAACGTATACCTCGAACTAGATAGCATAAGGTTTTACGTAAAACTAGATAGCAAGTATAGTAGTATCAATTAATCAGTAAAATTTACTAATCTTATTAAATTTCATTGTCAAATTAAATTGTACTTTTTTAACTAAATACATATAATGACCTAGTTTTTACAAACGTAATATTATAAATTATTACATATAACTTGGCAGGAGATAAGAAAGTCATATAACATAACTCGGAGATAATATTCGATACTGAAATACATATATATAGTGTTATAACTTCATTGGGATATAAGTTTAGGGTTATATTTTTTATTGGAATTTTATTTGAAATTAAATAGAAATCATGACTCAGACCAGAGCAGCAAAGCAAAAGGCTTAAACTAATGGGAGTGCTGTGGCTCAGGGAAGAACTGAGGGGGGGTGGTTCTCTGAATCACAGCCGTTTGAAATGCAATGCTTGTTTGATGTTTGTTGAGTAATCAGGAATGGGACATGATATTGTCAAGGGGAATGTAGTAGTGGCATGTGATGCAAGAAAGCAAGTGTATGTGCTTATGCAGCATCAGCCAAAAAAAAAAAAAAAAAAAAAAAGGATCCCATCAGAATTCAGCGTGCTCAACCCATTCAAGGCCTTATACACCTCAATCAGATCACCGTGCAGGTGCCTAGTCTCCAGCCACTGCAATTTGCAGAACTTAAGCCTCTCTTGGTAAGAGGATCCCTTCATTCCCCTCACCAATCTTGTTGCCCTTCTCTGTACACGCTTAAGTAAATCTACATCCTTCCTAAAATGAGGCCTCCAGACCTGTATGCAGTACTCAAGACGTGCCCTGACCATTGCCTTATACAGAGGGGCAATCACCTCCTTTTTCCTGCTAGCAAAATTCCTATATATCATTGACAAAACCCCATGACCTGCCCTGGCAGCCTGTCTGCATTGGTCAGAAAACTTCATATCTGACTGCACAATTACTCCCAGATATTTTTCATTTTCTACCACCTTAAGTGTAGTACCACACAGTTGGTACGTTTCTCTGGGGTTACTTCTACCCATATGCAGTACTTTGCATTTGTCAAGGTTAAACTTCAGTTGCCACTTCTTAGCCCATCTGCCCAAATTATCTAGATCCTGTTGCAATAGCACACTGCCATTACTGTCATTAACAACCCTGCCAATCTTTGTATCATCTGCAAACTTCGACACTGAGCCTGATATACCTTCATCAATATCATTGATAAATATACAAAACAACAGAGGACCCAACACCGAACCCTGTGGGACTGCACTAATAACATTAGTCCACGAAGAGCAGCACCCATTAATTACCACCCTCTGTCTTCTCTCACTCAACCACCCTTTTATCCATTGTAGCAACTTACCCTTAATACCATTCTGCTCCAATTTGTACAGTTGTCTTCCATGCACAGCAATGTCAATGTCTTTGTGTGTGTGTGCACGATGTAAGTTGTATGAGGAAATCAGACGCCAACTTAGCATTATAGGCCTATATGAGAGTTTGAAGGACAGGGTTGATGCCCTCAAAAGATTTAAATTGAGGGGCCCATCAAGCTCTCAGCTGCCCACATCAACGCCAGAGCTTGCACTTGAACATCATGCAGCACAGCGGCAACCCCCAAAAGCAGAATACTCTGGTTTCCAAACGAACTATTTGTTGTCGGTGACTCTATTTTCAGGGAAACGGGAAACATATTATGCAAAAAGGATATGTGGAACAGGACCAGGATATGTCTGCCAGAGGCAAAGGTTAATGACATTGTAGAGCAGATATCATCTTTTAAGGGCACAAAGGGTGATATTGTTGGCACTAACGATATTAAGAGTAGGAGACTTAATAGGCAAAATAACTTAACAAGTATGCGTATGTTCTTTGTATCAAGGACAGTATGGTGTCAAGGCCCGAGGTTTAAAAGTATGTGGGTCATGTGTTGTGTAATATGTTGTGTCCCTTGTTCATCTGACTTGTTAGCCACCAGGACCCTGATGGGACCTGACATTTATGGACTCTGCCACATGGAGGCCAGCCAGTGTTCCCTTAAAGTTTGCTCTGCCTGCCACCTACTTTCCTGAGATTTCAGTGGCTAGGACCTAAAAAAAAAAATTCTTATCTTTTGGGCACAGATAGTATATTATACGCTGTTTAGAGGGCTATAAGGGATACGTGCTGGAAGTGATAAGATTTCCTAATAAGTTGGGCATGAATTTTGGTGTGTTAAATTTGGACATGTGGGGCAGGAGCTGTGTAAGGGGAAAGAGATGGGAGGGGAGGCGGAAGACTGGGGGTTGGAAATTGGAAGTAAGGGGTCGATAGGGAAGATGACCCCTGTTGAAATAGTGAGGCATACTCTACCAGAGGAGAAAGAAGGGTGAAAGGAGGGGGAGGAGACTGCATGCTGTCCCCTTCTCCCCTGCCAGGGAAAGAGGAGTAAAAAGCAGGCTAGGCAGAGTGTCTAGCTGGGGCACCATATGGCTGTATGACAACATAAGATGCAATCTTCACCTTTGTGTTAGTCCAGTGGAGGTCTGAGTCCAAGTTGCAATCTTCATCTTTGCGTTGTCTGGTGGAGGTCCAAGTCCAGAAGTCAAGTCCAATTCATCACGTTCATGTTTTGTCGCTAGTTCAGAGTTTTGCAGTCATTTCAGGTAGTCACGTCTGTGTTTTCATAGGTTAGTGATGATGTAGCAGGGATTTTTGTCTTTCAAAGAGTTCACTGGCAAAGGCCGACCGGGCTAGCCGAGTGGGTAAAGTACCTGCCCGGCAACCCAAAGGTCGCGGGTTCGATTCCCGCCTCGGGCTTGGATCAAAGTACTGCAAAAACCTTGGGAGGTGCAATATGGCCACAGAAGCCGATGCGCCAACAACTACCAAATCAAAAAAAAAAAAAAATCACTGGCAAAGATGGTGAAAGCCTGGTAATTATCTTCTTGCAATATTATTTCTTCTCGGTTCCTTAGCAAGGGACCGAGAAGTGTATAGTGTGTGTGTATAGCTGACATCTGAGGTCCTCATAGTTTTCACAGTCGTGGATAAGGTGTTCCCAGGTTTTCTCCTGCCCACAGTTACAGCTTGGGTTGTTTGAGATTCCCAGCTCGTGGAGTTTCCCTCTGAAGGAGCCGTGTCCTGTAAGAAGGAAAGTGGTGTGCAAGACAGGGGAAAACCAAGGGAAAATAAGAGGTTCCGTTAACCTCTTATTTTCCGAGGATTTGCTTTTCTGTGGATCTGTTGTGTACTCTAGATAAGTTGTGGTTCTTCCTTTTGAATGTTGGTGTAGCAGCCCACAGCGCACAATCTCCAAGTCCAGGGGAAGGAAGCCCGTCAGGACCTGGAGCACATGGGTGCTCACCATGCAGCAGGCTCTAGTTGTTGTCAATAGTATGGATCGGTGGATCGACTCCAGCTGTTTCTTGTTGACTGCTGTGATTGCTTTCTGATACCAGGCGCCTGCACCATAGGCCAGGATAGGGATGAAGAGAGCTTTGTATAGAAGGGAGAGGCCCTCTTCTTTAATCCCAAGTCCCTCCTGGTGATTTTGGTTATCGGGGCCGAGAGCCTCCTTGTTTTGGTTCTGAGGTAGCAGAGATGAGATGTGAAGTTCAAGTTTCGGTCTAGTATTATTCCTAAATATTTTAGTTCCTGTTTGAGTTTGATGGTCGCTCCATTTATTTTGATTAGTGGAGGTCTACCAGGGTCAAGAGCACCCCTGGGGAGTATTGAGTTTATTTTTTTGGTTGAGATCGTTAGAAGATTCCTCTTGGCCCAATCCTATAGCATGTGTGTGGCATGATTGCCAATGGCCTCCAGTTGAGTCCTGCTGTCTGCTTGAAACATCATAATCAGATCATCAGCATATGCCTGTGTAGTGACATTTGAAATATCCAGATTTAAAAACTCATCAAGCACCAGGTTCCACAGGACAGATCCCTGGGGGCAGCCCCTGTAAACGGGTCTGGATACAGAGGTAAAGGGAGTGCTGACCTTGATTCTTCGGTTTTCCAGGTAAGATTTCAGGCAGCGAAATAGGTTTGATAGGATTTGAGCCCGCCGGAACCTGGCCAGCACACGGGGTCACTAGAGGGAGTCAAAGGCTCCAGCGAAGTCAATTGAGATAGGAGGAAATATTTCCTGTTACAGTTTCTGACTGCATTGATAATCCTCTCGAGGGCATCAGTGGTGGAGCATCCCCTCCTGAAACCGAATTGGTTTCTTGACATCAGTTGAGCATTCTGGTATAGGGTTTCAATTCTGTGGTAGATGAGTCGCTCAAAGAGCTTGCTCAGCATCAACAGTAGAGCAATAGGCCTGTATGAGCCTGGCATGTCCTGGGGTTTAGTGGGGTTTTTTAGGATAAGTCTGACTTGGGCAGTCTTCCACGAAGTTGGAAAGAAACCCTCCATGAGGCATTGATTTTCTAGGTTTAATATAGTATCCGGTATCATTTCCACTGCCTTTTTTAGTATTTCTGGCTCTATTTGATCTTCGCCGGGAGTTTTCCTGTTTTGCATTTTGGCTGCAGCTATGTTGAGTACCGTTATCGTGAAAGGAGGCTCCACTGTCTGGGTGGAGTATTTTTCATTAATGGAAGAGTGCCAGGATCTGATGTATGTCCCTTGAGGTGTTAAGGTGGCAGCGGTGACTTCTCCCCTGGGGAATTTACTGGTGGTGACTTTATACACCACTCACCAGGGGTCTGCATTTCCCATTGTGGATACAAGGTCTTCCCAAAAGTGTCTCTTTCTTGTTTTAATTTGAGCCATATATTCTCAAATTTGAGAATATATGGCTGAAATTAAACCATATATTCTGTTTTAATTTGAGCCATATATTTGAACCATATAACCATATACAGCGATACCAGGAGGTTCCTGACCCCCTGGTATCACTGTCTGAGTATGTCAACCTCTGCTTGGGGCTAAGATCTGCGCTCCCTTTGGAACCTTTTTCAGGTATTATTCACTCACTGTCTTATTGCCTGGAGTTCCGGTGACCACCTGTCGATAGCTTTGGGAATGGGCTTCTTCCTGATGGCCATGTTTTCTGCTTCAGTTATAAGCTGCATTACTTTTTGTTGGTGTTGGTCTGGATTGAGATATTTTGGGTCGAAATTCCTGTCTTTTTCCATCAATATGTGTTGGAATAAGTTCCAATCTGCTTTTTGGATGGGGTATCTTGGCGAGAGGAATCTAAGTGGATACTGTGCTACGAGGGAGTGGTGGAGATCAAAGGTTAGGACTTTGTGGTCCGAGATGGTCCAGTGTTGTTGTACCACCCAGGGGGAGAATGCCCAACAATCGACCGAGTGGCGAGAGTTACATCTATATTTGTCTTCCATAGTGTGCTGGAGAAAGTTGACGGTTGATTAGGTCTGTTCAGAACTGCTAGATTACTGTTGGAGATGTAATCGTCCAGGCGCTGACCATTTCTTGCACCCCCTACGGTCTGGTCTTTCACTGTGCCAAGCAGGGGATCTGCAGTTGGCATACATTCCTACTATGAGTTTGGCATTCTGCATTTGTAGTTGGATATTTTGCATATATCTTCTCCTGGATGGGCATATACGTATAGAGGTGACATAAAATTCCCCTAATGGTGAGGCTATATGGGCACATACGGCCCAGTTTGTACATAGGTCCGAGATCTTGGTTACCGTGAGGTCAGGATTCCGGACAGCGATAGCAGCCCATGGGTTGTCTCCATTGACTTGTACGATCTTGTAATGTAGGGGATAGCTTTTACTTCCTTGTTGTAGGTGTAAGGTTCCTTTAGCATTAGTATGTCATAATTTTCTTCCGTGGCTTTTTTTGCCATTTGTGCGGCAACAGCCTTAGATCTCTGAGCATTGTGCTGTGCGAATTTAATCTTTGTTTGATTATAGTGATTCCTGTTATTCCCCATAGTCAATTCTGTTTTGTTGTGCACTCTTAGCCTTTATATAGATTGGACACTTATTATCCCGTAGTGAGTGATCAAATGGTAACTATACTGAGTAGTAGAGAGTGAAAAGAACCTGGGGGTAATTGTGCAGGCAGATATGAAGTTTTCTAAGCAGTGCAGATGGTCTGCAAGAGTAGCTGATGGTGTCTTGTCAATGATATACAGGAATTTTTATAGGGGATAAGGAGGTGATTATCCCCTTGTATAAGACAATGGTCAGAATGGTCAAGCCTCACCTTGAGTACTGTATACAGGTCTGGAGGCCTCATTTTAAGAAGGATGTAGAGCTGTTGGAATGAGTACAGAGAAGGGCAACAAGATTAGTGAATGGAACCAAGGGTTTCTCTTATGAAGGAAGGCTTAAATTTTGCAAATTAGTGTCTGGAGACTAGGCAACTGTGACATGTGATCTGATTGAGGTGTATAAAGCCTTGAATGGTTTGAGCATGCTCAATGCTGATGGAATTCTTCTTCTTGCTCAGAATAACCTGAGAGGGCATAAATTCAAATTGAGGAAATGTAGGATAGATGTACGGAAGTTTGTGGTTAGCCAACTGGTGGTTGATTGCTGTTCATCTGTCGTTGTAGAAGTCGATAGCTTAAATAGATTCAAGGCAGAATTAGACAAACATTTGGAGTGAGTGGATGGGTGAAATGAGAAGGGTGTGTGTGTGTGTGTGTTTTTTTTTTTTTTTTCTTTTGGATGATGCTATATAAGCTTGCTTTCTTGCATCATGTGCCTTTGCTAATGCTAATTATTTACAAAAATGAACAAGAAAATGAACAAAAGTGTATAGTTATATTTTTAAATTATATATTTATTTTTTTCTTTATATTTATTATTTTTATATTATTATATAATCGCCTGCCGACCCACCTTTGGCCCCTCTTTCAAGAGAATTGACCCCCAGGGGGGTCAGTAATGACCCTGTTGAGAATCCCTGCACTATACCTTAACTAACTTTGCTCATCTGATGCGTATACAGATTTATAGCATGAATTATCCCATTTTATTACCCCATGTTAGTGCAGCAAGGGCTATTGTTTTCACTCTGTGCATCATCAGAGGTCATGACTGTGGTTATGAGTAGAGAGACCTTGGGCTTTTGAGCAAATGCATGGCTGCAGTTGCCTTTGTATGTACGATGTTTGAACTATCAGAAAGAATATCTGTCAGATATTCATTCATTTAATATCCATTACCTAAAAAATATGCAGTGTGCATTTGAATAGGTGTGTGTGTGTGTGTGTGTGTGTGTGTGTGTGTGTGTGTGTGTGTGTGTGTGTGTGTGTGTGTGTGTGTGTGTGTGTGTGTGTGTGTGTGTGTAATGCATTTAGTGATCCATGAAAGTTTTTAAATATGTTTACTGATATTTTATTTTTCTTCTTTTAGCTCCATCAGGCAGAGAGATACCGTTTCATATGAAATCCCTTCATCAGTTCAAGTATCAGGTTGAATATATTACTGCAGAAGTTGGAGAACATTTAATTGATGTTCATGTGTCAGAAAGACCCTTACCTAGTAGTCCATTTCATTGCTATGCCTATGATGCAGCACAGATAAAGGTTGGAATGATACCAAATGGAATTGTAGGAAAAGCTGTTGAATTTGAAAGTATGTTGAATACACTTATTCACAAACTAAATAAACTAAGTAATACAGCTTAAAGGGCAAACACTTTATTTATGTGAAAAAGAAGTTTCATTTAATTTAGTTGTACTTAATATAAAGATATAGTTCCCATCTATTATAGTACTGATATTTATGAAGCTACATGCACATGACATTTCTGGATCAGTTATGTGATCCTGTCAGCTGTAATTATACAGGTATGACATGAATACACTTCAGCCAATGAATCCATGGTAATCCAAATCTGCATTAATATGAACTCGTTTTATGAGGCACAACTATATGCAGACATGCTAGTGCTGTCAGTAATACACTGTTAATGATGGTGGAAGGATAATATTTTATATTTGTGTGTTGCTATGAAAGTAACTGAAGAAGTCTGGAATTGATAGGAGAAAGAATATGATGGGAGCCTTTACAATCAGTTTTGTCACTAGGGAGATTGCAAGGCTAATGTGATAGAATTATTCTCTGCATGACCTGCCCTTGTTAACAGAAGGGATTGTTTTTACAGGAATGGGATACGGTTGAATAGAAGGAGGTGCAAGAATATTTGCTTGAAGCTATTGAGGTAGTGTTTGTTGGGTCAAAAACTGCTAATTTTGAGGGAAAAACACATTCATAGTTTAATGACAGTCATAAGCAAACGCAGTACTGATCCTTGCAGTAATTTATTTGGACATGCCTGGAAAGCAAGGTATCAATGCCTACTGTTGGATGGGAACAATCAATTATATATGCTGAGTGAGGGTTCCTAAGAGGCACAAACAGGCACACATATGAGGTGTGGCTCTTAAATAATGAGACTGATGCAATAAAATAAATATAATCAAATGTTTCATTCATTACAAGTTATCCCCTTCAGTATGAAGCACAGAAAGATTTCTTGAAGTCATTTTCTTTAAGTCCTTTTGACACTTTAGTCGTTTTTTTTTCTGATTGTCTTCAGTGTACTAAAATTGGGTTCCCTTAAGTGCACTATTCAATTTAGGAACAGAAAAAAGTCATAAGGGGCTAGGTTAGCTTGAGTAGGATGCATGTTCATACACAGGGATTTGTTTTTTTTGGCCAGAAATTGGCAAAAATAGCGGGTGTTGTGTGCTTGGACATTGTCTTGATGGAGCATTTAGCCATCCTTCCATAATTCCATTGGCTGAAGCGGACGTGTGAAATAAGGGTTTTTTTTTTTTTGGCTGATGCTATATAAGATTGCTTTCTTGCATCATGTGCCTTTGCTAATGCTAATTTAGCCCCAGGGGCTCACTTGTGGTGAGTATGGTTTTGGCACACCCAGGGTCCTGAGCTGGATATCATCATCATTCTCTTCCTCGGTGTTTCCCTTCTATTTTTGACTCTCTCTCTCTCTCTCTCTCTCTCTCTCTCTCTCTCTCTCTCTCTCTCTCTCAGAATTTTTTTTTTTTTTTTTTTGCTGGTGCAGCAAAAGCCTCAGGCTTCCTTGCACCATATGGCTAATGATGATAATAATAATAATTCAGTTCTATTCCTCGAAATATTTTCATGTGGTCTTGTCAGAACTTCAGTGCAGTATGTGCGACTGACAGTCTGATTTCATGGGACATAATATTCAGCCCTAATAATTCCTTTAGTATTGAAGAAAACAGGAAGCATAGTTTTCAGTGATTTTGATATTTTTAGCTTTTTTTTGGTTGGGTGTATGGCAGGGGGATTGTTTCGCCTTCCTCTCATTGACTGTCTTTTAGTTTCTGTGTTTTACAGCAAAAGCTAACTTTCGTTGCAAGTAATTACAGTACTCAGTCTGGATCTTCTTTTTTTTTTTTTTTTTTTTCAAAACATCTTCATTAACTTGAGTTGAGTCATCTCATTCTTTGATTTTCATTCAAAATTTTTGCCACCATCTTGGTAAACACTTTCTCATACCTAAATTTTCAGTTAAAATTTGTCATTTCTTTGTCCATATTTGAGTTCTGAAGTAACCATTCTAATGCTAAAGCAATGATCATATTCTAATCAATATCCGTACCAATTCACATTTTCATTAGTTTTTGTAGATATTGAATGGCTTGGTCATTCATTGTTTTCCACAAGCTCTCTTCCTTCTAAAAATCTTTTATTCCATTCAAACACATCGGCTCTTGACATAGCATCTTCCCCATAAATTTGAAGTCACAATTCCTAACTTTCAGTTGGTGTTTTCTTTAGTTTTGTTGTTAAAAATTTGAGATAGATTCATTGTTCAATTGTTTTGTCTGTCATTTTATGGCCAACTGCAAAAACACAAGGTAATGAACACATCTCATTGCAAAGTGAATGCGCTTGGTGGAGTGTGACTTTGCAGACAACTAAGGAACGGTTCAAGGTCATCTGCTGTGCCTTTGTTTCACATGTGGCACTTGGTGTGTAGTGGTTTCACCCACAAACTCATTGTTTAATTGCCAATCCTCGTAATTTTCCTACTATTTCCAGGAAAGTGTGGCAATAGTGCACAACAGTAAAACTATGGAAGACCTAGAGTTAAGAGAAATACTTCAATGCATATAATTAACAAATGTTTATTAATTAATGTTAATAGTATAATTAACATTAATTAATTAATTAATATTATGAAGACTTTAAAACAGAAACTGTAACTAATTTATTGAAGCAAGTTAGCAGTGGCTAATTTGCTTCAATAAATTAGTTGCAGTTTCTATTAAAGTTGCACTATTAATGTAAAATGTAAATTTTACATTAATAGTGTAAAATGTAAATTTGGGCTAAAGTGTATAAAATAGTAAAATGAAGATTATTGAATTTTTAAAATTTTTTTATTTTTATTTTTTTATTTTACTGAAACATGTTCTTGGCAACTCAAATGAATTAAATTCAGGGAAAATTCACTGGAGAAATGGTATGCAAGAAGCAAAGTTATTTTACCCTGAAGTTCCAAAAAAACTTTATTCCTAGTGCATGCTTGCTTAATAAATTAAAAAATATATATATAAGCACAGAATTTGTTAATTAGCCATAACTGGGGAGATATTTTCTTGTGATGCAATTGAATTAGAATATTTTCTGCAGAATTCTTTGCAACTTTGGGAACTTGCCTTAATTTATAATCTAGATGAATTTGGTTTGTTTTGGAGAGTCTAACCATACAAAACATTGTTTTATTTAAATGCCCAGGAGGAACAACAGCAAAGAGCATAGCATCTTCATGCAATACAGAATTCTGCTTGAGCTCAAAAAGTGGACACACTGGTTGTTGAAAAGTCTCAAAACTGATCAGTATTTGAAATATATTCTTTTCTTGTTATTCATAAATGTCAGAAAAGACAATGATTCTCTGATTGGTTTTGAAATAGTTTTATGCCCTCTGTGATGAGAAAAATGTTAAACTTGAGTATGAATCAAAAAGTTTTTCTCATATCAGACAGTGCTGCAAGTCACTCAAACAACTTAATCAGTGATAATTATAAAATAACAGCTATATTTTTCTCTCTCTCTCCCTCCAAGTGGTACACCACAGAAGTTTTGCTTCATCTAGTGGACTAAAATGCCAGTGCCACTCGTAATTATACTGTTATTGGAGAAGGTAATACTACATACTTTAGGTGTAGGAGTTAGTATAACAACACTAAAAACTAAGGTGTGTTCAATCTATTAGAAACATGGCAATCAGTGAGCTCAAGTCTCACATAAAAGTTTTAGGGATAGTTTTCTGTACATGATATGATTTTATTACTAATAAATAAGTTCATAAATAAGACCAAAGTTTTGAGGAAGGTGATGATTTACTGAACTAAGATTGTAAGCAGACTTTCATTCTGTGCAAATTTGAAATACATAGTAATTGAAGAATGGGCTACTGGACAAGATGAAAATGATATTTATAAAAATTGACTGATAATGAAATTGTTGAAAATGTTTTGCAAGAAAACAAAGCTGACAAGGAGAGAGGAAATAATGGACACTTATAAGGACACTTAGTAAAACACAAGGATGCCATTTCTAATTTTAATATTATCCGTAAAGTGGGAAAAAAATATGGAATATCTTTTGAGAGAATCTTTGAATTGAAAGAATTGTGAGAATCTTTTACTCCAACTGTGTGAACAGGCATATAAAAAAACCGATGAAAGGAACATTACAAAAGAAGATGGATGGCTACTTTACCTGTGATGCATTATAATAAGTTGTTTTATTAAGACAGTAGATTTTTTATTTAGAATCTAGTAATGTGAACATACCTTTCCTTTAATTAGTCTGGATTATTAAGGTTGTATTGCATATGCTGATTTAATTATATAATTATTTAATTATACAGTTAACATGTAAAAAAACATTTTGCCATTGTGGTCATGATGGTTAAGAGATCTAATATTTCAGACTTTGTAAATTCTTAAACTGTAAATTTTTATAATATGTATTTTTTTTTTAATGATGGAGAATGGGTTAAATTCAGTTAAACTAATTTTTTTTTAAATTTTCAAGATGCCCAGCAATGATACTAGCAATTATCAATTATGTGGGGTTAGATGCGGCTTTAAAATTTAGGGAGTCAAATAACATTATTTATTAAATAAAATAATAAAAAATTATGAATAATGATGAAGTATATAATTATGATTATTTTTTTCTCTCAGATCTAAAAATTTCTGTGCAACATGTACAGCCAGTTTATTCAAGTGGCCAACTCAGTCATATAAACCAGACTGGTCAAATTGGTTACTATCCTAGTCAAATGAGGTCCAGCAACAGTGCATTTTCACACGATGCCAGTAAAATTTATGCCTGGTTTTGCTGTCTTAGAAGAAAACAGCTGCTGCTCAGATGAATGAGCGCAAAATATAATATCAAGGTCAATATCAGTGCATTTGGTCCCATATCACGATTATATACCTTTCATCATCAAGTCATCTGTAGATAAAAGTGGACACATGCTTGGATACATCAAATGAATAATAAATTATTACAATAAAGCTGGCATCTCAACTGGGAAATAAAGTTATCCAAAAGAGGGCACCGAATGCCAAACGGTAGAGCCAGGTGTTTTTCTCTGTGCGATTTATAGAGTGCTCTTTGAAAACAATAAAGTTTTATTTCTTTTCTCGTGTGATTTTTCTCCTCTTTTGTTTGTTCATCACCATTCCAGTAAAATGGAAATTTTCAAAGGCTGACTGGATAAAATACAGCAGGCTTGTCTTTGCTTGCAAAGTCAGAAGTAAGAACCCAGAAAGGGAATCCACCTTTCTTTTCTTAGTCTTCATATCAAATACTAACCACTATACTAACTTCAATATCCTCTTGGTTGCTAGTGGCACAGCTCCGGCCTCCACGTGGTGGGGCAGTTAACCTGGGGGGGGGGATCCATCCTTCAGGGCTAAAAGGAGCAGAAATGGAAACTGATGTATTTCCACGTTTAGAGCCTAAGAGCTCTCAACATGACAGTGACACCGACCATGACTTTTCTCTTTCAAAGAGGCTTCTCAGACAGCATGCCGTGAAGACACTGTATGTCCTGCTGCAAAAATCACATGCAAGCAGAATGCAAGGCTCCGACATCACAGTGTTCTAATTGTAGTGGCAAGCATCCAGCTTACTTCAAAGATTGTGAACTATGGAAGACAGGAAAAAAAATACAAAAATATAAAATTGAAAATAGTCTCTTACCAAAAAGAGACTATTTTCCAAAAAGTGAAAAAACAGGTCAACTTAAATATACCAAAACACACTTATGTTTCTACTATACACACACAAATCAGTGGCATGTCAGTCAGAAGTATCCATCTCTCCAAAAATATCAATATCAGACTGGGCTAGATCAGTACCCTCAGTCCAGCATCCCTCTAAACAAAATTCAGTAGACCAAAGCAATAATACGTCACTCACAATTCCATCCCAGAGACCTCCGCATTGTGAGGTAGCAGAAAATTTGCAAAGATCGTATTATGTTGAGGCGAAAGAATCATGCCTAACAAGCATGGATACAGATGATCCTATTGGCCAAGAAGAAACTGCTTGATATCGTCCATATCATCTTCTGCACGCAGAAGATGATATGGACGATAGCAGTGAATCAGGACATCACACTTTTCCCCGAAAAGAAAAATCAAAACCAGACTGTCATAAACAATCAGCTTATAAAAAGCAGTCAGATACATCTGCCACAAACAAAACCAAATAATGGAACACATCATTCAATGGAACTGTAGAGGTTTTCGCAGCAATATTGATATCAATGAACTAATTCACTGCTTCCATCCTGTTGCCATGTGCCTACAAGAAACCAACTTGACGCCCCAAGTTTCCCCTACAGTCAAAAATTACACTCTCTTCAGACAGGATAGATCCAACACTAATAGTGCTCATGGAGGAGTAGCCATCCTGTTGGACTCAAGAGTTCCCTCCAGAAACATTCCATTGGAAACCTCCTTAGAAGCTGTTGCCACATGAATAGTAATTGGAAATTGGAATCACTGTTACATTGGACTCAATTTATCTTCCACCTAATTGTCCATATTCTATTCAGGAAATCGAAGATCTTGTTTGTAACTGCCACCTCCCTTCTGTCTACATATCATACAGTGCTCTTCTAACAACCATGACTAATGCTCACCACCCATTATGGGGTTCCCTTAGCTTAGACAGGTGTGGAAAGCCTATTGAAATGTTGATAGACAGACAGACAGACAGACAGGATTTAACATTGTTGAATACTGGCTCTCCTACCTATGTTCATTTTCCTACCGGATCAACCTCCGCAATAGACCTTTCCATTTGCTCTCCAGTGCTCTACCCAAGTATCCATTGGGTAAAAATCCCAATAATATGCAAAGTTCAAACTTCTTGTTCATCACCATTCCAGTAAAATGGAAATTTTCAAAGGCTGACTGGATAAAATACAGCAGGCTTGTCTCATTCGACAACCATATCATACAGTGCTCTTCTATCAACCATGTTACTGTACACATAACAAACCAAATTCTGACAGCTGCAACTGCTGCCATTCCACAATACCAAGTCAGAAAAAGGTGAAAATTAAATTATTGGTGGAATGAAGAGTGCAACAATGCAAAAAAAAGAAAAACAAAGCATGGAATAAATTCCACAAACATCCAACCACTTCCAATCTTATTAATTATAAGCGACTAAGGGTGCCTCCGTAGCCAGATGGGAAGGAGCAGCAGTGTGTAGCCTATGCTTCTTGATTAGACCGGGGTTCGAGCCTGTAACCACCAAATACGGAGGATTCGGAAAGGTTAGGGAATGACTGCCGCATATTCCCGGAGCAATATGGCCTTAGTTGCTAATGCTCCTAAAAACCAAATAACAACAACAAAGCGACTTAGAGCAAGAGCTCTTATATCTGATGAAAATCAAAAAGAAGAATCTTGGATTAAATTTGCTTCCTCAGTTAATAAAAATACAGACATTAGACTGATCTGGAACAAG
This sequence comes from Mastigoproctus giganteus, assembly GCF_048544385.1. Taxonomy (NCBI): domain Eukaryota; kingdom Metazoa; phylum Arthropoda; class Arachnida; order Uropygi; family Thelyphonidae; genus Mastigoproctus; species Mastigoproctus giganteus. The sequence goes on along the minus strand of NC_143583.1, from coordinate 161,950,682 downwards.
ATAAAACTGTTAAATGACAAATTTCCTCCAACATCTACTCCACTAATTAACTGGAATGGACAGGAACTCTCTACCCCTGCAGAAATCGCAAATACACTAGGATCTGTATTTTCTCAGTTGTCCTCCTCAACTGCTTATGACCAATCATTTTAAAAAATTATAGATGTAACTGAAAAATCCAAACTGAATTTCACTGACAGATGTGCATTAACATATAATCAACCATTCACCATGGCTGAACTGCAGCATGCTCTTACCAACACAAGGAACAGTGCTGCTGGCCCTGATGGGATATTTTACGTAACGCTCAAAAATTTAGGTCCAAAATCACACTCGTCACTGCTCATCTTCTTCAACCAAATCTTCACTGAATGTACATTCCCAAGCTCCTGGAATCATTCCTACATACTGGCTATTCCAAAACCTGGTAAAGACTATTCTGTTCCTCATAACTACAGACCAATTTCACTTAAAAACTGTCTGAACAAAACCTTTGAAAAAATGATTACTCGCTCGCCGTCTGACTTGGTAACTTGAGTCCCAAAATTTGATCAATAACAATCAATTTGGATTGAGAAAAAAATCGATCATCATTGGACCTTATGATTAAAGCTGAAGCAAACATCAGAAACGCATTCATTAAAAAGGAGCATCTCGTTATGGTCTGTCTGGATATTGAGAAAGCCTTTGACACCACATGGTGTTTTGGCCTCTTAAAGGATCTACATTCTCTTGGCCTGAAAGGAAATTTGCCATATTTCATCCAAATTTCTTACAACAAAGATCCTTTCAAGTTCGTTATTGGGGAACTCTCGCTCTCTCTCTCTCTCTCTAAAATCGTTGTCCAGGAAGAAGGACTCCCTTAAGGGTCCATTCTCAGCACCACTCTATTCGCAATTAGAATTAATCACTTAACTGAACTCATTCTGAAAACAGTGGACTCGTATCTTGGTCTCCCAATCTCCTGACATTCTCAAAACATGAACTGTATTGAAAATGAACATACTGAGAGCCGTATCAGAAAGAAACCTGAGGAGCAAACCGTTACACCTTGCTTCACTTATATAGATCCATAATCAGATCTCAACTGGACTATGGTGCGCCTTTCTTCGATTCTGCTAGGGAAAGTGCTTTATATCGCCTCAACCCTATTCAACATTCAGCTCTTAAAATAGCCCTAGGTGCTTTCAGAACATCTCTAGTGCAAAGTCTATATGATCCTCTCAAGATCAGAAGAAAGATGTTGTTACTGATCAGATCAGAGAAAGATCAGAAGAAAGATGTTGTTTGACCGTTCCACTTCCCCGGAGCAATATGGCCTTAGTTGCTAACGCTCCTAGAAACCAAATAACAACAACCACAACTCACGACTTTTATAGAAACAAACCACAAGCAACTAGGCCTGCAGGTATTAGGTTAATGGAACTAGCAGAAAACTGGAATATACAACTCAATAAAGTCCACCAACCACCTATAGATCACGTTCCTCCATGGTGTGACAATTATTTCCACCAATGGGGAAAACACTCTTTAATGGATATTAACATTCAACAGCTGCTTGTTGCACATATACAATGTTATCCTGACAGCTAAAATATATACTGATGGATCGAAGTCCCAGAGTGGAACAGGTGCAGCAGCGTTATTCCACGACACTACCATTTCTGTATCACTTCTGACAGAATGCAGTAGTCACCACTAAATTATATGCCATAAAGCTTGCTTTGGAAAACATTTTCCATCTCTCAATCCAAAAAAGCATAATCTACACAGACTTGCAAAGTGCAGCAGCGGTATTCCATGACACTACCATTTCTGTATCACTTCTGACAGAATGCAGTAGTTACACCACTGAATTATATGGCATAAAGCTTGCTCTGGAAAACATTTTCCATCTCTCAATCCAAAAGAGCATAATCTACACAGACTTGCAAAGTGCCCTATTAGCAATGCAAAGGATTTCTCCATCTATTCATCCATTACTACAGCTCATAAGATCAGAGTTGATTCATCTCAGAGATCATCGGCAAAAGGTTGTCTTATGCTGTATCCCAGGCCATACCAGAATACCAGGAAACGAAATTGCAGATACTGCTGCCAAAACAGCCCCAATGAATTTTCTGGTGCCGTTCGGTGATTACAAAATGCATATATGAAATATATATAAGGAACGATGTACACTTCAGTGGGAAACGTATATACATAACAAACTCCGTGAAATTAATTTCAAGGAGTGTGTTGTGTTTATGTATTATGTACCGCAATTAACGGCCTCCAATTTTTGCATAAACAGACAAGAGGTAGTCCTGGCCAGAGCCTGAATAGCCACACTCATTTGAGCCATCTATTTCTGTTATCAGGTAATGACCCTCCACAGTGTATACATTGACACAGGTCACTCACAATAAAACACATACTCCTGGAATGCACCTTGTATAACAACTCTCATCTAATTTCGTTCACTTCTCTCTCAAACTTACAGGAATTGTCACTTAGCCATATCTAGGCAAAAATTGAAACCTTAAAGAATTTTTCTTCTTTCTGAAACGAATAGGTTTATATAACTGTTTCTAACTGCTTCCATAGATGCCAGTGAAACTATTATTAAATACTATGATAGGTGCATTATGGCCTAAGTAGCCTCTGCACCAGAAAAATCCAAACACAACAACAATATCCAAAGGAGTAGCCACAGAGACATAGTAAACAGGTAGATAGGAATGCACACAATGGCTTGTTTGTGTTATATACTAACTTTGCCACTAGGTAGAAGAATGTCATTATCCCTGTATACAAATTAAAACACGACCCTTTGGATATCCCTGACAAGGATGCAGAGGCTCTTCATTTTATGCAAAAGGCACAATAGTTAATGAAGATGCTGTAACATGTGCCATTCATTTTAATAAACTTGTGGATTGTATTTTAATTTTACTTCAGTCTAAGTGCTTCAGTCCATTTCGACTATTACGTTGTCAACTATTTTAAACGGATCAAATTTCAAACATTGTGGCAGTCTATATACTCACATTCTTTTGTGGCTTAATAATGCTCCTAAAGAAACTGTGGGAAATGGTATGAATTCAATTACAGCTATAAATCAGCTGGTGTCCGTTTCTATTTCAAAAACCTCTGGTAATATCAAACTCCAATCTCATAAACATTCTTTTACTTATGGTGAAAGAGGTCTAATTCACTCCGGATTCATATTGAAATGAAAAAATTATAATTCCTCAGAGCAGTTTAATACTAGAACATACATACAAAGAATGGTTAATATACAAAAGAGCTTTCGGCTGAGTAGACAGCCTTCTTCAGTTAAACAGAAAATATATTAAATGACAGTTAGAATGGAGATGTGCACTGCCAAGTTGGTGCGTGAGGCACGCACCAACTTAGAATGGAGATGTGCAACTTGGCAGTGCACATCTCCATTCTAACTGTCATTTAATATATTTTCTGTTTAACTGAAGAAGGCTGTCTACTCAGCTGAAAGCTCTTTTGTATATTAACCATTCTTTGTATGTATGTTCTAGTATTAAGACTGCTCTGAGGAATTATAATTTTTTCATTTCAATAATTCTTTTACTTGTTATAAAAGGATCCACGCAACCGACAAATAGGTTTGTCATTTTGAAGCTCCATTTATGCAATCATGATCTACAATTATTTTAATTCCCATGCCAAAAGCAGACACTTGAAGAGTCAAATATAAAGATGAATACAAGAAATTGTGGAAGAATTTAGGGACAACGAATATACTAGCATCAATCACTTCTTTAAAGAAAACCACATTCATTCAGAATCATTATTTCAATTTACTTTGAGCTGGTTTTACTCGGCCAAAAGTCTTTCTGAAACGAGAACTTCATGAAAAATGGCATAATCCCTTCAATCCTTTTGTGTTACAACGTAAAATTATTGAAATTATGAATGAGTATCCTGAGTTTGACATCGTTGAAATTGCAAGAAAATTAAGCACTTACATGCTGCAGAACTATGTCGAAATTACTAGTCAAGAGGTTGCTTGATATTTGCTACATTAATTGTCCAAGAATTCAGTTGTTGTAACTTATATATCTACCGTGTTGCGTATTGGTTTGGTAAGTATGAGAAAAGGCCTCCAGGACTAGAAAATGTTACTTTAGTTTACTTCATTGCCAATTATATATACATGCACACTGGGACATCAGTATTGACTTTGTCAATATCCAAGAATACTTTCTAAAACATACTGTCAGGAAGAAGGGGGTCTCGCAAGGATCTGTACTGTGCCACACTTTTTGCAGTCCATTTCAGTACAATAATAGAACAAATGCCAAACAACATCTTCAACTGTTTATGCAGATGATTTCAGCATTTCTTATCAAGCGCAGCATATGAGGACAAAAGAACAACAATTACAAGTAGCCATAAACAGTCATAGAATGGACAGAAAAGAATGGATATAAAATTTCAATAAAAAACACCGTACGTATACATTTCTGTAGAAAAAGGAATCTCCACTTTGATCCTGAATCAGGCTGAAAGAACAGACCATCCCAGTTAAAAATAGTGTTCATTTTTAAGGTCTTATTTTATTTATTTATTAAAAATAAAGGCAGCACCCAAGAATGTAAGTTCAAATCTGCTTAACTACTCTCAACTGAGTACCTTACATCTTTCATAAAATAAATAAATAAAACATTATAAAAACTTAAAATATATAAATTAATTAAAAAAAACAAAATAAAAAACAAAATTTACACTAACAACTCATCCATATCTTAAACAGTTGTGGTTACCAAGAACTCTAATATCATAAAGAGACTTTTAAAACTCAACAAGTATTGTCCAGGTCTAATTGGTAAAACTAATCTTCTTATTGTCCAATTTTATCTTCAGATTTGATCTGCGGCAGAACCGGGTTTGTCCTCAGAATAAGCCTCTTCCTCCAAACAAAAACTTCTTTTGCAAAGGCCTGGAGTACTGCAAGATTACATGGTGTTTGAATTAGTTGTTCCACTGCAGCTGAAAAGAATTCCTGGACGTTATTCCTCAGCTTTTCTCTGGATTTATCATATATTGCACAGTCGAAGAGTATGTGGGACCAGTTCTCTTTCGCTCTACAGAAACAGAGGTCTGACTCTGCAAGCCTAAATTGAAACAATTTCTCATTGAGCATCCCATGTCCTGTGACTAGATAGGAGGTTTCCATCGTAAGAGTAAACCATTTTGTAGCAGATTTTGTTTGCCATGATAATTATAACATCCGGTATGAAGTTTTTTTTGTGACTAGTTCCTTGTTGCTTGTGTTCCATCATGTCTGCCATATATGAACTAGCTCATTATAGCAGCGCAGCCTCTCTCTTTTCATGCCTGTGTTTAAGTTAAGGTGGATGCCAAGGATTGCTGCAGGAATCCTCTTCTGTATTCTGTAGCCTAGTCCCATATAAAGTACTAATAGGTCTAGTGGAACCCCTGCAATGATTGTGTTGCAACTGTGGAGACCGTTTTGTAGATCTAATGGGTGGCCAGGAGAAGTCCCCATTTTTTTGTCAAAAACAAGACCTCTGTCTTTTTTTGACAAAAAATTGACCTTTTTAGAGCATATCAGTCACATAAGAGTCCAGTACATCATCTGATCCAGTACATCACTGCACGCTCCGAATAGCCCTTGGTGCTTTTCGTACTTTATCTTTGCTGAGCCTGTACCCGAGGCTCAAGAACCTCCTTTACAAATCAGAAGACATAATCAATTACTTTCTTATGCAGCTAAAATAAAATCCTTAACAGGTCACCCCCTACAGAAAACCTTTTACATCAGAATACGGACAACATTATCAACAACAACAAAGAATCAATAAACTTGCGAGCATGAGATTAAAAACCTTCTCCTCAGTAGAGAACTTAATCTAGATCTTATTACTCCACTGACAGAGCAATCTACGCCACCATGGATAATCAAAGAGCCACATACATACGACTTTTTTTTCCACTTTTGGAGCAAACAAGCTCTCCCTCATATAAACTATCAACATCTGCATGCTGTTTACATGTAACAATTTTTAGGTCCTATATACAATCATTGCATCCTATATACAAATGGCTCAGAAACTGAATCTCAAGTGGGAGCAGCAGTTTATTCTTCAGGTATCACATTCGCCCAAAGACTCCCAAAAGATTGTGGCATTTATACTGCAGAACTGCAAGCCATTATGTTAGCATTAAATCAAATCGACTTTCAAGCTCTCAGAACAGCATCATTTTCACAGACTTCCTTAGCTCCATGCTAGCTATACAAAACGTCAAAACGTTGTAATAAACACCCACTCCAGCAACAGATCCAATGCAGAGTAACAAAACTCATTGAATGAGGTCATAATATTAGACTTTGCTGGATCCCAAGTCATGTCGGAATATATTGCAATGAACAAGCAGACAAAGCTGCTAAAGAAGCAATATATCTGCACCCAAAATACATTCCTTTCTCAGACCACAAATAAGTTATTCATCACAGCGGGATACATCACTGACAACAGCAATGGGAAGTTCTAACCAATAACAAATTGCGCCAAATTAAAAGTGTACTCCAACCATGGAAATCCAGCATACAACAACAGAGACATGATGAAGTGATACTTGCTAGGTTAAGAATAGGACACACTCATTTCAGCCACTGTCATCTCTTGTGAGGAGAGGATCACTCTTTATGTCCTACCTGCCACACAACAAACAGTGGAACATGTACTGATTACTTGTGCAGCTTTTGCAGCTGAGTGCTGAAACTGCTTTAAAGAGTTAATAATCATTGCATCACTCCCTCACTCTCATTGGAAGACAGGAAAAATATAGCAGATGTTTTTCAGTTCCAACAAAATAAATTTCTATAATCAAATATGAAATGAAATGTTATCTCTGCACCAAAATATAGACACCCCATGACCCTCGGAAATCATTTATGGCAAAATACAAACACAAACAGAACTGGCATATAAAACCTTCCAGGCGCATTTTATCCACAGTAGCTCTTGTGACTAGAACACTCAAATCAAATCAAGCTAAAAATATTTTGATGTCAAAATTATGATATGACTTGATTGAATAGAAACGAGAGATGATTACTCTTCATTTACCTTTTCAAAGTAAAGAAGAGGAAATACTTTCTGAAATAAAATTCCTTGCTTTGTATAATGAACAGGAACAAGTTATTTTAGGATGTCGTAAAAGTTATGAATCTGATTTAGATATTCAGAAAACCATGGAGATCTGTCGCGAAAATGCCATACTGACATCGAAGCTGATGCAGCCATCATCAATGATGTACAAAACTTAGCAATGTTGCTTTATTGGGATGCTGATCCATTTAAAGATTTATACGAACACCCAGACAGTGAAATGAATTTTGATATTCTACTAGCAATTCTAAATCAGCACCAAGCTGATTTAGAATTGGTGCAATAGCAAAGATATGAGAAAATTTAATGCCAAATGATCAGTTTTGGAATTTAATGCGAAAAGCTAATTTAAAACATGAAGGAATTTTATTGCATCTCATTTATACTTTACTTGAACCTAATTGTCAACCTATCCAAATATTCCTTACTGGTCCCTCTGGCTGTGGCAAGACATTCGTGATTCGATTATTGATGAAAGTTTATAATCGTTTTACTAGCACCGATAATTTCTGTAATGCTTATATAACTTCTATTGGAAAAGCTGCTGTAGCTATTAATGGTACTACTGTGCACACCTCATTGAAAATTTCGATATCGAAGAATTTGCCTGTCTTATGAAGTTGCTCAACAATATTGCACTCTCTTAAAATATGTACGTGCTTTAATTATCAAAGAAGTTAGTATGATTGGAGCTGAACTTTTATCTCAGATAGATGTTCGCCTGCGACAAATTACAGGCTGTAGATCAAAATTTCAGTGGATTAGACAGTTTTTTGATTGGTGACAGCTAACCCCCTGCCCATTTATTCTGTAGTGGCACATTAAATTTGTGAATTAAATCACAGTTGCTTGAGGAGGAGAATAGAAATATCTAATACTTCCCATCCCACATAACCTCATTTAATAAAGAAACTGCTGCTCTAATTTGGCCCGTCACAATGTGATGGTGTTCACTGTATTGTAAAATTTTGCCTACCTGTTTTTAAAAACTCTTGAAAGTATTTGCACTCTGGTGACTTAATTGGAAAGCATATAGCACAAAATTAAAATTGGTGCAAAATTTTGCACAAATATATCTTGTGTTCTAGCATTCTCTGGTTATCTAGTATGAATAACATCCAGTTTTACTGATGAATAAACCTGGTTTGCATTCATTACATCTTTTTTTTTAACTTCTTTTTTTAACTAACTTTTGTAAGCAACTTTTTGATAAATGACTAAAATTTATAATTCTTGTCTCTCTCATGGTAAGGAGATTTATTTGGTTATGCCGAGGTGTTTGAGAAATCTGCTGGAGTGTATCTTATTTTAGTTAAATCTCCCCCCCCCCCCCCTGCTTATTTTTCAGTTGATGGTGCAGAGGCAGGATCAGGTAACCTTGAGATTCTGGTTAACGGAGGACACGTTACAAGTAATGTGAAGAGCTTAGGAAATCATCATTTTCTTGCATCTTTTATTCCTCATACTGCTACAATGCATGCTATTGAAATGAAATTTAATGGTCATTCAGTTCCAGGTGAGATGCATTCATGTTACTGTTTTTGTGAAGATATACTGAAATTACTTTGAAACAATACAAATTCAAACCTTGATTAAAATTTATTTTAGGCTCGCCTTGGAAATGTGAAGTTAGTGATCAAGCAGAGAACATTTCTGCCAGAGGGGAAGCACTCCATGCTTTTAGCATAGGTCGTTTAGCATTATTTGAAATATATGCTCCAGGATTCTCAAAAGAGGACATTGCTGTGACAATTAAAGGTGAAGATTGTACATGATTAACCATTTCTTCTTTTAGTATTTAATAGATGACAAATAAACTAGGAAAGTTAATTTTTCAGTATTTTTAAAACATGGTAAAGATAATTTACATAAAAACTGTACAAAAATTTAGCATTAGCATTAGTATAGGCACATGATGCAAGAAAGCAATCTTATACAGCATTAGCAAAAAAAAAAAAAAAACCCCTTCCCATTTCACTGATCCATTCTTTCCAAATGTTTGTCTAGTTCTGCCTTGAATTTATTTAAGCTATCAACTTCCACAACAGCAGATGGAAGTTTGTTCCAGCAATCAACTTCCTGCTGCCTAAAAGCAAACTTCTGCACATCTATTCTACAACTGTCTTTCCTCAATTTGAATCTGTGCTCCCTTCAGGTTTGTAAGCTGCGCAAGAGGAAGAATTCCATCAGCATTGAGCCTGCTCAATCCATTCAAGTCCTCATACACCTCAATCAGATCGCCTTGGAGGTGCCTAGTCTCCAAAATCTGCAATTTGCAGAACTTAAACCTTTCTTCATAAGAGCACCCCTTCACTCTTGTTGCCCTTCTCTGTACTCATATTGTTTGATTACATTTTTTTTGTCACAAAGCAAAGGGGCCTCCATAGCCAGGTGGGCAGGAACAGTAGTGTGTAATGCACGCTTCTGGATTAGAACGGGGTTCGAGCCCGTGAGCCACCAAATACGGAGGATGCGGAAAGGTCAGGGAATGACCACCGCATATCCCTGGAGCAATATGGCCTTAGTTGCTAATGCTCCTAAAAACCAAATAACAACAACAACAAAGCAAAGGTATTGTATCATATAATGTTTCTATTGCATCGGACAGTAATTGCAAGGCATTGCCTCAGCCATTTCTATAAATGCAGGTTGGAATGGTATATGTGCTCATTAAAATGCAGGTTTCATGGACAAAAGGGCAATGAGACACTGTCATCTTTTCTGACGAATCGATCATCCTGCATGGCTCGGATGGGAAGCGATATTGTCAGAAGACGAATTGGAGGCATACCATCCTGACTGAATAACACTGACCATAAAGTTCCCTGCCAGTCAGATGGTCTGGGGATGCATAACAAACAAAGGGGTGGGGCGAATTAAGTTTTTTAACAGAGCAGTGAATGCAGAAACCTACACTGCTACTTTGAAGAAGTGCCTGAAACCCGTTATTAGGGATCACCACACAGATGTCCAAAACTGCATTTTTCAACAGGACTCGGCACCTTGCCACACAGCAAAATTGGTAAGTTTTATGCTATTTAGGGTTAATGAGTTTGTCTTTTTGACATTCAAGGCTTAAAACATACTTACACCAATGTTTTCCCTCGTTTTTTCTCCTTTAAGGTGCCTTCATATCTCAGAAATGCTGGCATTACAGTGTTGGAATGCCCCGGCAACAGTCCAGATTTGAATCCTATTGAAAATTGCTGGTATTTTAATGTTGTCTAAAATTGCTCAGAAGAAGCCAACAAGTAAGATTCACCTGCAGGAGAGCATTGTAAGGGTGTGGTACCACAAAATTAGGCAACCGTTATATCCAGAAGTTGATTATCTCTATGCCAGATCATTGCAAGACTGTAATTGCAACTCAAGGAGGAACAACAAAATATTGAAGACTTATTATGCTGATTTACAGTACATAATACTATTATGTTAACTTGTCATTTCAGTTTGTACACATAAATGCAATAAAATGTATGTTTGGTTGTCATGATTGCCATTTGCATGATTTCTCATATTTCCATTAATTATACGCATTTTTCACTTTGGGAAGATGTTTAAGGCAGTTTGGTATATTGGGTGAAGTCTTTTAATTGGATTTCATTCATAGAGATATTTATCCCATCTGACAAATGCATTTCGAACATTTCTGCAACCCACAATGCAGTGCAAAAGATGTTATTTGCAAAATTTACAAGTGATGCTGTTTTTTTGTCCTCTACTGTACAATGCAAACCTTCAAGTTTGGATTCACTAGTATTATTTGAAAAGAGAAAGACAATGCTTTAGTGCAGGGGTGGCCAACAAGTCGATCGCGATTTACCTGTAGATCACAGCTTGAATTTTGGTCTGTCACGTCATGACGAATTTTAAATACAGTAGAATGTTGGTTATCCGGAATAATTTGAAAGGCTGGTCTTTTTTTTTTTTTTTTTTTATTAACAGTTGTATAGTAAGCTCCGGTTATAGTGATCATGTTTGCAAATTGAATTTTGATTATAATAAGTGAAAGATCGAGTTTATTACCTGTTTATAACATATTGTACAAACAAAAAGCCCAATATACCAAAAATTGCAAATTGTTTATATTGTTTTGTGGTTGTGACCTTCAGAAATGTGCTGTAGAAAAATATGAGACTGCTGGGTTTTCTTGGAAACCATGAGTGAATATCAGATAAGTTTGGTTCCAGATTCGGTAAGAATAATATCGTCCCGAAACTTATTTTTTATTTATTATTTTTCTCATTTTTTATGGTAAAATGTGAATGAAAAGAAAATGCGTAGTTTAAACATTGCAACAAAAAACAAAATTATTAATAGAATTAGAAAAGGTGAAAATTTAGGAAATCTCACCAAAGAGTTTAATGTGAGGACTTCAACAATTTACTCTCAAGAAAAATTCTAATGCTATAACAGAATTTATGTCGATCATGGAAAGTGAAGGAGGATCTAGCAGAAAAAAAGACTGTCATAATCTGAAAATGCCACTTTAGAGAACTCACTCACTTTGTTTTCTTCAGAGCGAAGTTTAGGTTTAGGTAATGAAGATTTTAAGACAAGCACAGATTGGCTAAGACATGGTATACGTGACTCAATAGATATTCAAGGCGAGAAACTTTCTGCTGACGAATCGGCAGTGGTGTCCTTTGAAAAGTAACGGGGCTTCAGTTATAGCAAATTATGAGAAAGAAAACGTTTATAATGTTGATGAGACAGGCTTATTATAGAAAGCATTACAGAGAAAAACCCTAGCCATTAAAAGAGAAATGCTTTTACAATCTATGCATCCAGAAATGCTGGACAATCTATGCATCCACTGGGATGCATAGATTGTCCGTGCTCGTTATCGGTAAGTCGAAAAAACTAAGAGCATTTAAAAATCTTTCTAATTTTTCTGTTTTGTACAAAAATGCCTGGATGGATGTTTCTGTTTTCCATTATTGGTTTATATATTGTTTTATTTAATTTAATTGTAGCTAAGATTTAATTAATTAAATTAATTAATTATTTGTTTAATTAAATTTATTTAATCTTACCAGAAAAATTATTTGGAAAATTTTCCGGCTCGATTATCTGAAAGAGGTTTGACATCAGTTATTCCAGATAAATGACGTTCTACTGTATATATAAAAAATAGATTAGTCAAAATCTAAATGTTATTATTATGCGCCCCAATGCATAAGCTTATTACAAATCCATTGAACCACGTGAGTACTCTTGTTGCTGTGCAGCCGCTAGGCTTGTCTAGTGAAAATTCACGGAGTTATGTTGTGGAGAGCAGTGTATGTATTGATTTTTTATTTAGCTTACTTAATATTAATAACTGGACAATACTTACAAGTTAACTTAATACTCTTTGATTTAAAATGAATACTATGAAAAAGATTAAGACGTATCATTTTTATCAAGAGTGGGAACTAGAATACTTTTTTGTAATGATAAAAGAAAAATGTTCTTGTTTGACTTGCAATGCTTCCTTGGCTTAAACGTGCTCTTCAAGATCTGCAATTATCTCGAAATCCTGTGATGCAACGCATTGAAAAAATGAGTAAAAATGTGAGCAAACAATTGCGTGCTCATATTGCTAATTGCATGTCCTTTTCTTTACAACATGAATCTACAGACTTCAGTGATACAGCTCAATTGCTCGTTTTCATTTGTATGGTTTTCGATGATTCCGCCACGAGACGAACTGCTGGATATTGTTTCATTAAAAGAAAGAACTATAGGTCTTGATATATTTAATGCATTCAAAAATTTTATTCAAAAAAAATTAAATTACCACTATTTAAGCTCTTATCAATGACAACAGATGGAGCTAAAGCAACGATGGGGCATCTTAATGGATTCATCGCATTGTGCCAAAAGGATGGCGAATTCCCAGATTTTATGAATTACCACAGTATCATCCATTAACAAGCGTTAGCCAGCAAAAGATTAAATACTAAAAGTGTTACGGACGTAACTTTCGAAATCATGAATTCCATCAGAGGACAATCTCTTCAAAGGAGACATTTTAAAAATGCAACTTGATGAAAATAAACCAGATCTGATATTACGCACAGATGTGAGGTGGCTGAGTCAGAGTAAGTTTCTACAGAGATTTCGAAATTTGCTGAATGAAATTAAGAAAATTGTTAATCAAAGGGGAGATATTTATCAGCAGCTACAAGATATGGAGTGGTTGTGTGACCGATAAATTAAAGTGATCTGAATTTGGAAAAAATAAAAATGTGGGTAACGCGATTAGTAGTATATCTGCATATAAATATCAATTTTTGACAATGGCTAAGGATCTCAAAAAAAAAAAAAAAAAAAGCTATCATTTTGCAAATATCCAAGATCGTTTGCAAAAATATTATTTATTTATTATTAATAGCTGTATGGTGTAAGGAAGTCTGAGGCTTATGCTGCACCAGCCAAAAAATAATTTCTGAGAGAGAGAGAGAGAGAGAGAGAGAGAGAGAGAGAGAGAGAGAGAGAGAAGTAAAAGGAAATCACCAAGAAATAGAAGAATGATGATGTCCAGCTCAGAACTCTGGGTGTGACAAGCTCATACTCGCCAGATGTGAAAACCTGTTTTTGAATTTAATAGTGAGAAATATTTTTCTGAAATTGAGAAAGTTGTGAATGTTTTCGAAACCAGATTCTGTGATTTTAAAACAATTGAAGACATTGTTCAATATATTTTTATCCATTTAATGTCGACTTAGATACGAAACAAATTGCAGAAAAAATCGCCATTTTTCCACATGGAGAAAAAAAATATTACTTGAAAATAAAATTATTACATTGCAAAACAATATCTTCCTAAAAGCCAGATCATCAGAAAAGACTTTTGGAAATATGTTTGCTGAGAGAAGTACCCAAGTGTAAAAAAATGCAGTGAACTTTTAAATTCCTGTTTTGGTTCTACATATCTGTGTGAATTGGCCTTTTCATATTGGAAACAAACAAAGATGAAGAATCGCTGTACTCTTACGGACTTGCATACATAAGATTCTTACGCTTGTCCTTATCACAGTATATCCCCGATTTTGAAAGTTTGGCAGATGACATGAAGACACAAACTTCACATACATTAAAAATTTAAATATATATTAATTTAGAATAAGAATTCTGAATTGTATTTAATTTTAAAATTTATAAACAACAATTTTCAATATGTGTTGATTAACTTTTTTAACCATGTGCAATGAACTTTTTGAGATGGTAGATTGCGGCATATTTTGAAGAAAAAAGTGGATTGCATCACAGATTAAGTTGGCTACCCCTGCCTTAGTGTGTTGTCAGCTTGTTGGTTCTGTCACTGGAATTGTTGAAACCAAGCAAGCTGAAACAGCATCTGAAGGCACATCATCCTGAACTTTTGAACAAAGACATTGATTACTTCAAACTGAAAGAAAAGAATTTGAAGTGGCAAAGGCTTGGATGCCTATGGTGTTTTCACACAGGGTCATCATTCAGCACTGAAAGTGTGTTATGAGGTTTTCTTACTTATTGAGCAGAAAAAGAAACTGCCCAGCTTTGCTGAATAACTTATAATTCCAACAGCAAAATTAATAGTTCACAACATGTTTGGTAAGGGGGAAGTTGGATTATTTGACCAGATCTTGCTGAGTAATTCAACAGTGAATGACGAATTTTTGATATGGCAGAGGATATTAAGGAGCAACTGATTGAGGATCTACAACCAACCGAAACATGAAGTATTTAAATCGATGAGAACACAGACATTACTATTTCTGCCTGTATAATGGCATTTGTGAGATATATTCACGACAGAAGATTTTAGGAAGAGTGTGTTTTGCTTGTCTCTTGAGAATTGCATCTGTGCAGCTGATATATTTTGTAAACTACAAGCTATTGGTAATCAACATAATTTGCTCTGGAATAAACTCTGTGGAATAAAGATGGATGGCATCGCAGCTGTGATAAGGGTCACGTTAGGGCTTCAAGTTTTAATGTGCAGTATTGCTTCAAACATAATTGGCCTTCGTTGTACTTTACACCGAGAAGCTCTAGCTGTGAAACCATTAAATGATGATTTGAAGTTAGTATTAGTAGAGGCATACGATGCAAGAAAGCAAGCTTATGCAGCATCAGCCAAAAAAAAAGCGTTCCCATTTCACCCCTCTGTTCGGTCCAAATACCTGTCCAGCTCAGCCTTAAATTTATTTAGGCTATCAGCTTCCACGACAAAAGATGGAAGTCTGTTCCACCAGTCAATTACCTATTGGCTAAAGGCAAACTTCCACACATCTATCCTACAACTGTATTTGCTCAATTTCAATTTATGCCCTCTCAGGTGATTATTCTGAGCAAGAGGAAGAATCCCATCAGCATTGAGTATGTTCAAGCCATTCATGGCTTTATACACCTCAATCAGATCACCCTGCAGGTGCCTAGTTCCCAGACACTGTAATCTGCAAAATGTAAGCCTTTATTCATAATCTTGTTGCCCTTCTCTGTACTCGTTCCAACAGCTCTACATCCTTCTTAAAATGAAGCCTCCAAACCTGTATAAGGTGTGGTCTGAGCATTATACAAGGTTATACAAGGGGATAATCATCTCCTTATTCCTGCTAGAAACATTCCTGTATATCCCTGACAAGACACCATGAGCTACTCTTGCAGACCATCTGCACTGCTCAGAAAACTTCATATCTGCCTGCACTATTACCCCCAGGTCCTTTTCATTCTCTACCACTGTCAGTGTAGTCCCACAGAGTTGATATGTTACTCTGGGGGTTACTGCTTCCCATATGTAGTACTTTACATTTGTCAATGTTAAACATCATTTGCCACCTCGCAGCCCATCTGCTTAACTTTTCTAGATCCTGTTGCAGAAGTGTACTGTCGTTAGTGTCCTTAACAACCCTGCCAACCTTCGTATCGCCTGCAATCTTGGACATTAAGCCTGATATACCATCATCAATATCATTTTTAAATACAGAAAACAACAATGGACCCAACACTGAACCCTGAGGGACTCCACTAATAACATTAGTCCACGATGAGCTGTGTCCATTGATTACCACTCTCTCTTTTCTCCCACTCAACCATCCCTTTATCCATAGCAGCAATTTGTGTCCAATTTGTGCAGCAGTCTTCCATGTGCAACAGTATCAAAGGCCTTTCTAAGATCCAAATATATGATATCAAAGTTATTCTTTGCATCCAGTTCCTTTGTGACTACATCATAGTATCCAATGAAATTTTTCAGACAACACTTCCCCTTAACAAACACATGCTGTGTCCAAGCTATAACCGAAGTCTTGTCTAGATGATCCTGCAATGCTTCTTTAACCAGTGCCTCCATTAATTTCCCCGGAACAGAAGTTAAACTAACAGGTCTATAATTATTTGTGTTGCCCTTTGATACTTCTTTGTGAATTGGGGTCAGAATTTGCACATCTCCAGTTCATGGGTACCTCCCCTGAGTCCAAGGAAGCTCTCATAATTATGGCTAAGGGTTTGCTTACTTCCTTTAATATAACTGGATAGATCCCATCCACCCTGGGTGCCCTTTTTATGTTTATCTTCAATAATTTCTCCTCCACTTTGCTCTCAGTTATTACAAAATCAACTAGCTCACTGCGAGAGTTTAATTCACCTCAGGCCTCCGTAGCCAAGTGGGCAGGAGTGGGAGTGCAGTAGCACATGCTCTTTGAGTAGACCGGGATTCAAGCCCCTGACTGCTGAATACGGTCGATCTGCCAACACGCACTGGACCAGCGTGGCAGATTATGGTCCATTTTTCTCTCAGCATGAATTGTTGAGGAGGCTTCCGTCCTGCAGTGGGTTGATAATGGCTGCAATTTACTTTTTTTACTGGCATTCCCCTCCCTGAATAACTCCTCTTGTGTGAATGTAGATGCAAAATACTCATTAAGTTTGTTAGCCACCTGAGCAGGATCATCAACAGTCGAACCATCAATATCCAGTGGACCAATCTGATTTATCCCTTTCCATCTAGTGTTTACATAGGTAAAGAACTCTTTTCTGTTTTTCTTTTGATCCTTTGCCTAAGATTTCTCATAATCTGCCTTTGCCTGCCTAATCTCCTGTGTGACTTAAATGTAAGTATGAATAATTATAAAATTTATTTGCAAATAAAAGTTCCCAAGTTCTTTAATTTCACAGTTTCAATTTTTGAATTTCAGAATCAATTTTTGTTTATTTGTGAAAGCAATTAAACCAAATTTCAATTCTGATTGCAATCATACAGCATGTCAGTTTAGGTGCCAAAACTCCTGAGCTCACTTCTACATACAGGAATTAGAATATTACCTCTGATATTAGGGAAATATCCTCAAATTTATTATTGCCTAAAAAAAAAATTTTTTTTTTTTTTTTGTTCAATAATCAAGTACTTTCTATGAGTCAACCTTGTCTTGGCTTGTCTTCCTTCCTGGATTAGGCAATCTGCCTGTTCCAATATCACAGAGGTCTGCCCATCTTTTCTTCTGTCTTCCTCTGTCTCTTTTTTCTTTTGCTCTTTATGTGTAAGCTAATTTAGGGAATCTATTATCTTCTATTCTTTCTACATGTTCTTTCCATCTTTGTCTATATTCTATAATTTTTTTCATTAATTGAGTAAATCTTTAATTCCTTTCTAATATTTATGTTTGGTATTTTATTTAATTTTGTACATCCTTTAACATATCTTAAAAATTTCATTTCTGCAGCTTGTATTCTATTAATGTCTCTTTGTTTCGGTATCCATGTTTTAGAACCTTAAAGAAGTGTTGGTGTTGCATACTACTTTGTAAAATTTCAAACGTGTTGGTATTTCCATTACTTTGTGAAATTTCAATTATGTTTCTTTCCTTGTTCTCTTAGCCAGAATTCTTTTTATTGTTCCACAAATATTTTGAAATTTTGCAATTTCTGGTTCATATCTTCTTCAACATCATATGTTATATTACATCCTAGATATTTAAAATGTTCTACTTGTTCTAATATTTTATTGTCTATAACTATTTTTGTTCTCATCCTATTTTTCCCCTTAAAAGCCATTGTTGTAGTTTTCATTGTTGATATATTAACTGTATATTCTTCTGTTATTTGGTTTAATTTAAATCCTGATCTTTGTAAATTATCTTCACTATCTTGAATAATTACTTGATCATCTGCAAATAACAGTGTACTAATCCTATTCTTTGTATTTAAATATATCCCTGTATTAATTTCTTCTTGCCATTTATATATCATATCCTTTATATATGTGTTAAATAATGTTGGTGACAAGTTACATCCGTGTCTAACTCCTTGATTTATTATACTTTCTTCTGTTAATTTATTACCTGTACCTGTTACTATTTTTGTTCCTTTATATAAACTCTTTTTTTTGTAAGAAGCTTTAGGTATCCCTTATAACTCAATATGTCCCATAGTGTTCGTCTGTTTACTCAATCAAATGCTTTTTCATAATCTATAAATGCCAAATGCATTCGAAATTAAACTCTTCGTTTTTCTATTATTTGTTTTAATACAAATATATTATCTGTACATGATCTTCCTTTTCTGAATTCTGCTTGTTCTTCTATTAATATTTCATCAGAGATAATTTTAATTATATTATTTATTATTTTGCTATACATTTTGCTCCACTAATCACTTGGAGCTCTTTGACTTCTTCTCTTTGAAACTTGACTTTCTCCAGTCCAACTTTCCTAACAGTGAGGTAATTTTCCTTGGTGATTTTAATGTTCACAACTCCAGCTGGCTTCCGGTTTCTAGTCACACTGACCCAGCTGGTCGAGATGCTGAGGCTTTTGCAATTACTAATGACCTTGCACAGATTGTTCATTTACCTACAAGAATACCGGACAATCCTAATCATACAGCCAATACACTTGATCTTTTTCTCACAAACAACCCTTCTAAGTACACGGTCGAAGTGAGAGTTCCTTTAGACACTTCAGATCACAACTTGGTGATTGTCTCTTCTACAATGGAACCTTTATCTCATGGCTATTCCCAACCTCGTGTTGTTTGGCATTACAAGAATGCAAAATGGGATGACCTGCGAGACATCTTTTCTTCTTTTCCTTGGTCGGATTACTGTTTCAAAACTTCTGATGTCAATGTTTGCTCAGATCGTGTCACTGAAATTATTCTTGCAGGAATGGAATCCTTTATCCCACACTCCACATTAAAATCTCATCCTTTATCTAAACCTTGGTTTTCCAATAAATGTGCTAAGGCTGTTCAAGAGAAGAATGTTGCATATCATAATTGGCTTGTTTCTAATTCTCCAGTTTCATTTTCTGTACACCAAAGCTCGCAACAATTGTAAAGCCGTTATTAATCAGTCCAAACTAGAGTTTGAACAGGCTAAGAGTAGAAAACTTCTTCTTTAGTAGCCGAGCATTCTGGTCTCTTGCTAAAGCTATTGGCCGCAACTTTTGCCCATCTCTGTTCCCACCTCTGTCCAAACCAGATGGTTCTGTTGCCATTTCAGCCAAGGATAATGCTGACCTGCTAGCATCCCATATTTCTTCCAACTCATGTATTAATTATCTTGGTAAAACACCTCCCATCATTCCCAACACGCTCCATTAAATGCCTCCTCTGGTCTTCCGTCCAAAGGATGTCAGGATTTGACAAATCTTGATGATAAGAAATCTCCAGGTCCCGATGGTATTTCTCCACTTGTTCTCAAACCTGTGCTCCTGAACTTACTCATATTCTTTACTGCCTTTTTTCATTTTCTTATTCCAAAGGTGTTTTTTGTTCTGCTTGGAAATTTGCTGATATCCAGCCAGTTACTAAAAAGGGTGATAAATCCCTCCCATCCAATTATCCTCCCATTGCAATTACTTCTACTCTTTCTAAAGTAATGGAGAAATCAATTAACCGCCAACTCTTAAAACTACCTAGAAACCTTCCGTCTGATCAACGATCACCAGTATGGATTCCGTCAGTGTCGATCCACTGGTGATATTCTTGCTTATGTTACCCATTTATGGTCTAATTCAATGGAAAGGTTCGGAGAAACACAATTAGTTGCTCTTGACATCTCAAAGGCTTTCGATCGTGTTTGGCATAAAGGTTTTCTAAACAAGCTTCCATCTTATGGTTTGCCAACTGTTTTTAGTAATTGGTTATCCAGTTTTCTCTCTGATCGCTCACTGAGGGTGATGGTAAATGGCTCTCTGTGTTCTAACTTCTCCACTAATGCTGGTGTCCCCCAAGGTTCAGTTCTTTCCCCCACTCTTTTCCTTTTGTATATTAATGACCTTCCATTTACTGGAAATCCTATGAATAGTTTTGCCGATGATAGCACATTGCATTCCACTTTCCATTTTGAGAAACCTTGTCCTGCTCAGTCAGCTTCAATTTCCCGAAAATCTGCTACCAATTCCTTAAATACCGATCTTCAGGTAATTCTCCAGTGGGGCAAAGACAACTTAGTTGATTTCAACCCTTCTAAAACTCAGTCTTGTCTTATATCTCACAAAATGGATTCTTCTGCTCCAATGCTTATCTTTAGTGACACTCCGATTTCTAGGCAAAATGATATATCTCTTTTGGGGATTACCCTGACTTCTAATCTCTCTTGGCACAAGCACATTACAAATATTGCTTCCTCTGCATCTAAAATACTTGGTTTTCTCTTTCGCTCTCGGCGTTACATTTCTTCCAAACAGCTGCTCACTCTGCATAAATCGCAAATCCGCCCTGCCATGGAATATTGTTCCCACATCTGGGGTGGTGCCCCCAAACCTCTCTCAGGCTTCTTGATTCCATTCAGAAAACGGCAGTTAGGTTAATTAATGATTCATCTCTAACAGAGTCTCTCCACTCGCTCTCTCATAGATGTACTGTTTCTGCTCCATGCCTCTTCTACAGATACTTCCATGGGCATTGTTCTTCTGAATTGGCTTCTATAATTCCTGCTCTCTCTTTCAAAACGGTCCGAACACGTGCCACCACCAGCCAACATCCATTTACTGTCCAACTCCAAACTCACAGAACCAACTTTTCATCTTCCTTGTTTATTCATTCAACTGCTGTTTTCTGGAACAACCTTCCTTCATATGTATTTCCTGAAAATTACAGTTTATAGAAATTCAAGTCCAGTGTCAACAAATATCTTCTTTCGTCTTCTCAACCCCCAACCCAAGCACGGTACTAAGTACTATAGGTTTTAATACCTCTCATGTTTGGGGTTTACATAAAAAAAAAAAAAAAAAAAAACATTTTATATACTGTATTTAATATGCTAATCCCTCTAATTATTTGTATCATTTCTATTTCCTTTTTTAAATATTGAAATAATTTTTGCTATCTTCCCTTCCTCTGGTATTTTATATTGGTTCCAACATTTGTTAAATAAATTTAGTATCCTATCTTTTAAAAAACTTCCTCCATACTTGATCAGTTCTGCATTTACCATCCATTCCTACTGCTTTCCTATTTTTTGTAGCTTTCAATGCCTTTTCCAGTTCTTCTTTTGTTATCGGATCTATATCACTAATTGATCTAACTGTATCCCTTCTATTTGATATGTGGGCCTTTCCACAATTCTTCATAATGTTTTTTTCCATTGTTCTTTCTTTATTATATTTGTTCTTGAAGTGTCTCTCTCTCTCTCTCTCTCTGCCATTCAGTGTTTCATCATTTTATATTCCAAATTTTGTCTTCCACGAACATCATGTTCTATTGTACTTATAAATCTATCCCATGACTCTGCTTTAGCCTTCCTTATTATATCTTTAGTTTTATTACATTCATGTTTATATATTTCTTCATTCTCCCTTGTCCTGTTTTGTATGTATTTAAGATATTTATCTTGTTTGTCCTGTACTGCTTTAGCTATTTCTTCATTCCATATCTTTACCTTCCTCTTCTTATAGTTTTTCCTGGATTTTCCTAGTGTCTCTTTTGCTATCTTTTGAATTATATTTTGTATATTGTTCCATTCTTCTTCTATTTATTCTCTCTCCAATGTTTTACTTATTTCATCTTTAAGCCTTGTTTCATATAAATTTTGTATACTTTCTTCTTGAAGTAGATATACTTTGTAACCTAACTCCTCCTTCCTCTGTTTAATAGCTTTTCTCTTCTTCCATTTAGCCCATAACTCTATTTTTGAAGCCACTAAAAAATGATCTGAATTAATATCATATCTTCTAAACACCTTAGTATCTCAATATTGTTTTGCTAATTTTTGAGTTACTATTACATAGTCCATTCTTGATTGTGTACCTCTTGCCGACCATGTATATTTATGTATATCACGTTTTCTAAAAAATGTATTTGTTATCTTTAAATTATTAAATGTTGCAAAATCTCTTAATTTATATCCATTTCCATATACTTTATTTTCTCCATAACATCCTATAATATTTTTTATTGGCTTATTCCCTACCCGAGCATTATAATCTCCCAAAATAACTACCTGGTCCTTTTTTTCATTCTTATCTAGTTCTTTTTGTAATTCTGAATAAAATTTATCTGTTTCTTCCTCTTTTCCATCTTCTGGAGCATAAATTCCAATTATACATAACTTCTGTCTACTTTAAATTTTACTGTTATTATTCTATTGTTTATAAATGTATAGCTCTGCATTTTGGTTTTCCCTTTCCGATCTATTAATATTGCTACCCCTCCACTAGCTCTTTCCTTTTGATCTACTCCACTGTTATATCATTGTATAAGAATCATAATCTTTCATAGCTTTTAATTTTTTCTTTGTTTCTTTTATGACTGCTATATTTACTTTCTTCTGTTTTCAGTATTTTGACTTCTTTATATCCTAATCCTCCTCTTATGTTCCATGTTACGATATTTAAAATGTCCGTTATTCCTTTTCGTTTCCTTTTCCTAGTCCGAGTCGCATCCCTTTGTCCGTCCAGTTTTCCTCTTTGAGCTTTATGAGTTTTTATTTTTTTTTTTTTACATGGGTAGGGAACCAGCCTCCCGCACAACCCCAAACCAGGAGGACCAGTATGTTACTCTTTGTCTGTTTTTATTATGAGTTAGTTTTTATTGTATATTTATTACCAGGCATTAATTCTGTTCTAATCTTTTTTTTTTTTTTTTTTTATTCAGGTCCTTCTAAAAATCCTATTCAGTATAGGCTTTTAGATAATCATAATGATGTTTACCATGTGGAGTTCACTGCGTTTGAAGTTGGTAAGTAGAATATTTTCATAATAATGGAACCATGAAATTTCATAAGATAACTAAATGGGGGGGACCATGGGGACCATAGTAGTGTTTAAAATTATGCAGATTCAGAATATACAACCTCACTCACACTACTGAA
This sequence comes from Mastigoproctus giganteus, assembly GCF_048544385.1. Classification (NCBI taxonomy): domain Eukaryota; kingdom Metazoa; phylum Arthropoda; class Arachnida; order Uropygi; family Thelyphonidae; genus Mastigoproctus; species Mastigoproctus giganteus. The sequence continues at coordinate 161,927,243 of NC_143583.1, read as the reverse complement.
CCCCTGATTCAAAATTTGATACATGGTCAGGTTTAGTCCCCTGATGAAATACCTGATCTCTCATAGTTATAGCTTGTCTGTTTTATGATGGCAGGCAGTTGGCAGTGCAGGAGAGGGAAAGGTCAGTGTCACAACCACACAGTATTGGCTTTTTGTTTAGACCAGTTAATTATTCGGTACTTGGGCTAGATGACAATATAGATTAATAAGGACAGTAAAGTTTGTCATTAGTCTAAATGTGGTCTTCCTTAAAGGTGCATCCTTTAGGACTCAGCTTGACTGTACTTATTTTTGGATATGAACGACGCATATCTTTTACCACTTTTGACTGAGCCCTATACACTTAGTCAGATACGCTCTGACAATGACCACGTGTCAGCCTGTTTTTAACTATTTAAAACTGATAAACTTATTTACATCTTTTTAACCTATAATCTTTTGTTAACATATATTATTTTTATTACATTTTATATATCGTTTATGCCTTTGTTGACTGTTCTTATACATATTTTTGTACAAATCCTTTTCTGATATAGTAACCAATATTCCCGGGTAACTGTAATATTTTAACCTTCATTTCTGTACTTTTAATATGTCTTCTCATTTATTGTGTTTTGTGTTTTATTCCCTAGGTTGCTGTTGTGCCAGTAAAACCAAACCAAACTGTACTTATTTAAGATTTTTTTATATTCATTTTAAACAAAATTTATATACATGCATACTTGGTTTATAGAAGTTCACCTAGTTTTACTTTAGCACAGTAGGTTTTCTATAAGAGGAACCAAAAATATGTAACTTCATTTACTTATGCATGTTAGCAAATTTAAGTATAAATAAGTATTTTATTATTTATGTATAATTTAAGTATGAGTGTTTAACTATACCTATATTATACTTAAATTTTAAGTATCTTATGCTTATTTATTAAGCATATAAATTTACACAAGCAAATTTGCATGTGTAAATTTTCTTATTTATGCTTATGTGGGGAAGGGGATATCAGCAACCTAACCTTCATATAATTTGAGACCCCACAAAAAAATGAGGTCTTGCTGTCAGGTGTGCAGGGTCCCCTGTGAAAATTTTTAGATGTTCAAAGTAATTTAAAAAAAAATGAAGTAATAAATAAAGGATAAATAAATAAAACTCCCACTGATTACTTCAGAAACTAAATGTTTTTTATTATTATTTATTTTTTACTTCATTCTGTCTTGAGTTACAGCCCTACTCATAATAACAATCCCTGAATACTAAATATCATTTCAGATAGGATTACCTATTTATTTTTTTCTTCAAACACTTTAAACTATTAATACTGGTACCAACTTGATTTAGCATTTCATAAATTTTCAGCCAAGCTGCATTACTTTTAGTGCAGTTTGTTTTGTTTAAAAGTCAGGCAAGTTCAAGAATTAACTGAAATTGGAATTGGCAGTCAATAACCATATTCCAGCCAGACTTGTTTGCAGTACTCAAGGCGTGTCCTGACCATTACCTTATACAAAGAGATAATCACCTCCTTTTCCCTGTTAGAAAAATTCTTGTATGTTATTGACAATACCCCACGACCTGCTCTGGCAGCCTATCTGATTTGCTCAGAAAACTTCATACTGACTGCACAATTGCTCCGAGATATTTTTCATTTTCTATCACCCTAAGTGTAGGGTGATAGAAACATACCACACAGTTGATATGTTTCTCTGGGTTACTTCTACCCATATGCAGTACTTTGCATTTGTCAATGTTAAACTTCAGTTGCCACTTCTCAGCCCATCTACCCAACTTTTCTAGATCCCGTTGGCAGGGCCTCTGAGAGGAATTTTATAAGGGGGTACAAAGTTTCTTTCGGGCCCTCTTCCCTTCTCCATTAGTCATCCTGTTTTTATCCACTATGGTTTTATTCCATGAGCTGTAGCCTGTAAAGCTAAAAAAGGTATGGAAGATGAGAGAGGGGTGGAATGGAGTGCTCTGTTGATTTTCTGCATTTTTGAGGCCTTATGCTCCTATACTCCCTCCATGATAAATATAAAAAATATATAATAAAAGGTCGGAGAGAAGAAAGCACATTTGATTTGATGACCATCTTTGTTTATGATAGAATACAGATAAGGAGAAAGAATTCACATTGAAACATCATTTTATATTGCAATGCAGATCAGATCATCAGAAGACATAATTATTAGTAAAAAAAAAGGGGAAAAAAAATGGCAGATAGGCTACGTATTTACTTTAATTAAAAAAAACTAGCTTTCCTGGCCTTTTTTTGTGAAAAATTTTGAATCACAGTATGAAAATTAATTGTTCTGGCAATGTTTGATTCAATTCTTAGCCTGGCCAAATCCACAAGATGTTCCTGAGACATTGTAGACCTTAAATAATTCTTAATCAGCTTGAATTTGCTAAATGCTCTGCAGAAGCTACTGTTGCTGGAATTGTTAATAGTATTCTTAATAAAGCTAACACAAACATTTGGAAACAGATTACCAAGTCTGTAGTTAGTTAACGAGTTCAACAGATCTAATGGCTTTAACTGTGCATTTACAAAATTTGCCTTACGTACTGAAGGTAAACGTTGCATTTCTTTTCCAAAATCATCACCGTTAAGGTCAGCAGAATATTGCTCTGATAAAGATATAGCTTTTCTCTCCACATCACTTTCAGACATAGTGAAATATCGCCACAAGAAATCAATTTTTCTGCCAACTGCTTAACAGTATTGAAGCAGACAAGTAATCCTGCTATAACATTGTCTACCAAAACGTGAAACACACACTTTCTGAAATAGGCCTCTTCTGGCATATCTGCGTCATATATCATATGCGTCATTCATTTCCTCCAAGTCAGCATCAGGTGTGCTGTAATCATGCAGCTTTGCCCTGTTGGGCTTAACTCCACTACGTCTACGGGAGAGTTTTGTATCTATATTTAGGTTTGCAGCAGCCAATTTGGCTTCATTCCACATGCATTTCCAGTTGTTTCGAAGTTTTTCAGATCTGTGAGGAGAGTTTCTGTGTTTGCTACTTCAGCATCCAGTGTGACATCTCTAGCTTGGATGACCTTGTTGCAAATATCTATTCCAGCTAATATTTTTGTATCACACAGCTGACATTAACACACAGGAAAAAGATGTCACATATAATAAAACTCCATGGACTTCATTTCTTGTTTTAGCTGTCAAATTTAGTTCTAGGAGGTCTTCCAGTGCTGATTTAATGTCGGGCAAGTGAGCTGCAAAAGGATTTACACATTCAACATGATCTGACCATCTTGTTTCAGACATACTAAGAAGAGAACCAATACGGTTTTGTAGTAATTCCCACCGCTTAGAACTTAACAGGTGGTACACAGTTTGAATTGTTCCGAAAAGGTTATTGCTTCAGATATGCATTCAGCAGCTTCATTTCCGCATAATTTGAGTGTGTGACAACCGCAAGGTGAAAAAAATTGCTGTTGAGCATTGTTCTTGTATTTTTGCCTGTGCTCCATTGTATTTTCCAGCCATATTTGCCCCATTATCATAAGCTTGAGCTCTACAATCACAAGATTCGTGCATTCTGCAGTAAATTAATTTTGTGAGTCAGGGGGATAATGAACTTGAAGCTGCTCACTCCTTTTCTGTGACTCCTCCACACTTAGAACATGTTCCTGAAGGATGGGGTCCCACCTGGAGAGCAGTTCAATTATTCCTAAAAAGTGTCCATTGTTTGAATCACCAATTTGATAGGATGAACCAGTAAATGCCAGTCCACGTTCTCCCAATAAGAGTACAACATCGATGATGCACTTTAAAAGATTGTACCATTTCATAGCTTCAGTTTTGATTGATGCTTCTAAGATCGTGTCAACTCCTGTCCCAGACAGAAGGTGCCTTTCTAGTTCTTGTCAAGCTAGGTAACATTCTCTGTGATTATTGCCTTTTTCATGTTTTGTGACCCTGTAGGACAGTTTCCACCACTTCCCATTAGAATCCCAGCCTTCAGCAGATTTAGATGCAGAAGTGCTAGTCTTGAGACTGACTGTCTTGTGCCAAAATAATCGACATGGAAAGCAATATAATGCTTGTTTCTGTTGACTTTAGACAAGCCAGTCTCTTACATGTAGTTGTCCATTGGTGCTTTGAAATTTCAGTATGCTTTCTGGGAAAATAGTATGCTTTTTTTTTTGGAGTTATCTTTTGGGAATGTTTTAGGCTGAGGGATCTGACCATTCGTAACATACTTTTTCTATTTTCTTTTGAGATGGAAACTCGGTTGTGAGTTTTCATCTCAAAAGGAAACTCCAATGTCAAGGCCTACATTATGATTACTCCTTTTGTTTTCCAAATTCACTTCCACATGCTCCTGTGTGTCTGTTTCTTTCTGTTTTCCATTTTCATTTTCTACATCTGCCCCTTCATCAAAATCCTGTGCATGATTACCCAAATCAACTGCTCCTTGTTTGCATATGAGGTTTCCAACAGTTTCTTCTTGGTCCAATTCTTGTAGGTGAGTTAAATGAAAAATTTTTTGAAGCCGCACTTAATCCAAATTGAAAGAGCATTTGTTGACCCAGTTTCTTCTTGGTCCAATTCTTGTAGGTGAGTTAAATGAAAAATTTTTTGAAGCCACACTTAATCCAAATCGAAAGAGCATTTGTTGACCCCTTTTTTCATTTTCCTCTCGTTCTTTCTTGTCTTTCCTTTTCTGGGCTCCTGATTTGTGAGACTACATTTTGGAGAGATGATTTATAATTTATACTTTTATATCTGAAAAAAGGGAAAAAAAAGACAAAAAAATATTATATACTAATAATTTAGTAGTAGAAGTAGTGGTAGCAGTGGTAATAGACTAGTATTAATTAATAGTAGTACTAGTACGGGCTTGGCAAACCTGGGTCCTGAGCTAGATATTATCATTCTTCTCTTTCTTGCCTTGCTGATGATTCTCTTCTACTTCTGACACTCTCTCTCTCTCTCTCTCTCTCTCAGGGTAGTGTGGGAAATTTTTTTTTTTTTTTATTTTTTGGCTGGTGCAGCATAAGCCTCAGGCTTCCTTGCACCATATGGCTAATAATAATAATAAACACTGGCAATCTGCAGAAAACCCATGGGAAAAAAATCAGGAAGTACACAAACCTAAGACATATGGAGCAGGAAAGTAAGACATAACAGCCGAGCCACCTGGATAGAACTAGAACGCAAGAAAACCAAGGACGTACAAGAAATGAGAGGATGGGAGATTCGGGAAGAAGAAGAAGTAAAACAGACGATCAAGAACTCTCACAACTTGCAAATTCCAGGAATAGATAACGTCCACAATTACTGGTACAAGAAACTCACTTGCACACACAAGCACCTGGCAGAGCAATTCACCCGAATGATAAGGCACCCAGAGACAATCCTGAAGTTTCTCACTCAAGGAATCACATATCTGAAGCCTAAAGACGAAGACACAAGAAACCTGGTGAAATATAGACCAATCACCTGCGTTCCCAACAATGTACAAGATCCTGACCAGCTGCATAACCAGGAAGATATCAGACCACTTGGAGAGCCAGAACATGATGGCCAAATAGCAGAAAGGATGCAAGCGGCTGAGCAAAGGATGCAAGGAGCAATTAATCATAGCTGCCACATTTGTGGAGAAGCGTTGCAACATGTACAACCTGCATCGATTACTGCAAGGCCTTTGACTCCGTGCCTCATAGCTGGCTAATAGAGGTGCTGAACGTCTACAAAGTCAATCCGATAGTAACAAACTTCCTAGGAGAAACCATGGCGAAATGGAGTACCACCATTAAGGTTGAAAACATTACAACTAAGCCAGTCCCCATCAGGAGAGGGATCTTTCAGGGAGATGCTCTAAGCCCATTGTTGTTCTGTCTAGCACTTAACGTGCTATCTACCATGCTCAACAGTAGCAAGTATGGATATAATCTCAAAGAAGGAAGGAAGAACCTGTACACCCTCACCCACCTGATGTACATGGATGACATCAAGTTCTACACAGGAACCGAAAAGCACCTTCAGCAACTACTCGAGATCACCGAAGAATTCAGCAATGATATTAGGATGGAATTTGGTCTAGACAAATGCAAGACCCATGCTATCTACCATGCTCAACAGTAGCAAGTATGGATATAACCTCAAAGAAGGAAGGAAGAACCTGTACACCCTCACCCACCTGATGTACATGGATGACATCAAGTTCTACACAGGAACCAAAAAGCACCTTCAGCAACTACTCCAGATCACCGAAGAATTCAGCAATGATATTAGGATGGAATTTGGTCTAGACAAATGCAAGACCCATGGATTGCATCAGGGAAAATTAGCCAACCGAAACTACCACCTGCAGAGTGGTAAAGAGATCAAAGCCATGACAGAGGGAGAGGCCTACAAATACTTGGGGATGATACAGGCTCAGCAGTTACAGCACAAGGAAATTAAGGCCTGTCTGACTGAAAAATACCATCAAAGACTCAGAAGCCTGCTGAAAGCAAAGCTGAATGGAGGGAACACAGTTAAAGCCATAAACACCTATGCAGTACCAGTGCTAACATACTCCTTCGGGGTCATAGATTGGACTAACACCGAGCTGGAGGATATGAGGAAGACGAGGACAATGATGACCAAGAGCCGCTTACACCACCTGATATCTTAGAGAGAGAGACTGACAATTGCCCAGGAAGGAGGAGGAAGGGGCCTAATAGACCTCATTGAGCAACAGAAGACAGCGATAGTTAAACCTGAAGGATTACTTCCAGAAACAGACAGCAGCACTCCACCAGGCCATAAGGAAGATAGACAAGCAGTATACCCCACTCAACCTAAGCGAGGAGTCCACCCCAACCTGGAGGTACAAACGAAGCTAGAAAGATGGGCAGAGAAGACACTCCATGGCAGACACTACAATGATCATCTCCATCAAGATGACATAGATAAAATTCATTCCAATGCATGGCTCATGAGCGTGACAATCTTCCAAGAGACTGAAGGAATCATGTTCGCCATCGAAGACCAGGTAATCAACACCAGGAACTATAGAAAATACATTGCCAAGGAGCCCGGTGTGTTCGATGACGCATGTCAACAATGCCACCTGGCCTCAGAAACAATTTAACACATCATCGTGGGATGCAAGGTGATGTCCCAGACTGAGTACACTCATAGACATGACCAGGTAGCCAGGATAATACATCAGAAGCTAGCAAGGAAATACCAGTTGTTCAAAGAAAGTGTACCATACTACAAGTACGAACCCCAGGCAGTATTAGAGACCCCAATCTACAAGATGTACTGGGACCGCGCAATAATAACGGATAGGGCAATCCTGCACAACAGACAGGACATAACCCTTGTGGATAAGAAGGAAAAGGCTACCTATCTGATTGACATAGCGGTACCCAACACTGGCAACCTGCAGAAAATCCATGGGAAAAAAATCAGGAAGTACACGAACCTAAGACAGGAGAACAAAGAGATGTGGCATATGCAACAAGTAATGACCATCCTGATCATCGTGTTAATCACAGGTATGGTGCCAAAGACCCTACATAAGAGCCTAGCAGCAATAGGTCTCACAGTGAAGACTGTGAAGACCTATAAGTAACTCCAGAAAGTCGCAAACCTGAACACCTCTAGGATAGTCAGAGTTCCTTGGCCAACAGTAACACCAGACATATGAACAATTACCCTGTGTACTTGGTAGCAATACCCATCATGAGGTGGAATCCCCAATCAGGGAGAAATAATAATAATAGTACTACTATAATTAACCTGATGTACATTGTCATTTAGGAGAACATGCTAATGAAAAAAAAAAAAAAAAAAAAATTCTTGCTTATTAATGCTTGTCTAACCTCCTTTGTGACTTGATTATAGACTAGCTTATATCTATCATAGGCTTCTGTGTCGCCTGATAATATATATGCATCCCCTGTATTTTTCTTCTCTGCCACGAGTCTCATTAGTTCATCTGACATCCATTTATGATGTCAGATGAACTAACAGTATTTCTTAATCGGTATGAAAGGCTAGTAGTTTCCTAGTAGTTTCTTGAATGCTTCCCACTTAGAATTTTCTGTTAGTGACATCATCATCAGTTGGTCCCACTGTACAGAATTTAATAACTGTCTCATTCCACTGTCACCTTTATGAAAGCAAAAACCCTTCCCTTTACCCCCATTGTTATTATATCTTTAAGAAATCCCACATCAGTACACTGTGATCACAGCCACCTAATGGTTCCTTTATCTTCAAATTCTTTATACACGAATAATCACTGCTGATAACCAGATCAAGAGTATTACCCTCTCTGGTTGCCTCTCCAACATGGTGTTGCAGAAAACAATCATGGAATAAATCCACAAAAGTCTTGCTAGTGTGCGTGTGACCACTGAAAGTGCCAGTCAATATCTGAGAAGTTACAATTACCCATTATAACATGATCTTATTTACTGGCCCATTCTATTTCTCTGTAAAATTGTTCATTGTACTCATTAGAGTCATTAGGCCTATAACACACACTCCTACTCTCTTTTTACTCTAATTTCTAGGTAGACCCTAGATGGGGAAACTAAAAGAAAGAATAATTAATTTTCGGTAAGTAGGTTTAGACTAACAAGGAAAATGTTTGTTTTTTCCTCATGGAACAAGGATTATATTATTAATCTCACAACAGAGCCATTAAGAAATTATGTCTTCCTGAGGCAATCTGAAACCCTGGTATTGCTTTATGAAAAGCTGAAGATTTTATTAAATTATTTGTGACTTAAAATGATGTCGTTGTCTTTAAATTGTTAGCGAAAACCATTGATGATGTTAATTTTCAGAATGCATTTTAACTGCAATAAGATGACAATGAAACTAGTTTGCATTACCCATAATTGTTCTACTAGTTTTAGCACAAGCTGGACACCTGTGGTGCTTTAGAATAGTTAAGCTCATGTGAATTCCGCACATTATGTTATAAATTGTATGTAGCCTGTTGTTGCTTTGTTTGTGGGATGAAAAAAATTTAGTTTTTTGGGAGAAGAGGCACATGTATCCATCACCTGAGATGAACTTAATTTTATGAAAATAGTTCTTAAGTTTCTCCCATCCAACAGGAAGCATTCTTCTATTTAAGCCAAAGACGGAATCAGACTGAGGCTCTTTCCTCAGGCTGGTATTATAGCAGACCAAATTGCGGAGAGGTATTATGTTTTCCTAGCCTGTATTGTATTTCTAATTTATGTATTGCTCTTTATAAATGTGAATTTTTGTAGTTTTCTTCCCTTTTAACAACCATAAATCTGACATTTCATTAATGGTTTTGCCATAGGGTAATGAAGCCACTCGCAGATAACGTGGAAAAATTATATAACTTACTGATATAATTATTATTAAGATATTACCTTGGGAAAAAAATATTGTCGTTCATTTGAAATAGTGTTGTCATCTAAAAATTCTAAATTCAGTACCTTCTTATGTGAAGATTATTAGAAGCTGACCTTACACACACACACACACACACACACACACACACACACACACACACACACACACACACACACACACACACACACACACACACACTTCAAAAATTTATCTAATAAACCACCCACTACCAGACCAACAGATGTGGTAGTGGGTGGTTTGAACAGATTCTAGACTAGACAACAATCAACCAACCACTGGCTGAAGGCAAAATTTTGCACATATATCTTGCAATGATCCTTCCACCATTTGAATTTATGTCCCTTATTATGTGTAGTTTCAGCAGGAAGAAGAATTCAATCAATGTTTAGCTTACTCAGTCCATTCAGGGCCTTAAACACTTCAATCAGATGTCCCTGCAGCTGCCTAGTTTCCAGATGCTGTAATTTCCAGATTTGAAGCCTTTCTTGGTAAGAGCTCTCTTTTGTTTCCTTTCACAAATTTTGATGCTCTTCCCTGCACTCTTTCCAGCAGGATCACATCCTTCCTAAAGTGAGGCATCCAGACCTGTATAGAGTACTCAAGATGTGACCTGACAATAGCCTGATACGATGGGGTATCAAAAATTTCATACTCTGACCTAGATAAAACATCAGTAGGAAGATGCCGTTTTTAATTTAAGTTGCCTACATATTCAATAACTGATATGTGAAATTTCATTCTCGTAGGTGATTGTATTCCAGAGGTGGAGCCCGGAATGTGAGGAAGGATGCTATGGTTGATAAAGTGGAGTATCTTGCAGTGATCAAGTTCCTGCATTTGCAGGGCAAGAAAGCTCAGGAAATTGACGAAGAAATTAAAACTATGTATGGGCAGAATTGTTCATTCTATGACACTGTAAAAAAGTGGAAATGGGAGTTCCAGCGCAGTCATACAAGTGTCGGCTAAGGTAAAAAAAAAGCCAACACTGGAAGGATGAGAAATGTCAGATAAATTATGTGGAAAATTAGTTTCCTAATACCGGACTCTAGTGCTGCTTGCTCGGTAAACAGATGGTAGGTGTTATTGGTCTGGAGCCGAAATCAAGAAGGGTATATTGATTTACAGGTAGGTGTGGCAAACGATGAAATGATAGGTTGTGGGTGTGACAGATGACAAGCTATTGGTTGGCATTATAATGTGTATTTATGAGTAAAGAACAGTGCATAATAGTTTTGTGGTGAATGGTAAACAGGTAATAGTAGCGATGAATCTTAATAAAAAGGTGGAAGAAATTTGTAAGGAAAATAAAACGGTTGGTTTTTTGATGAAAACTAAATTAATAAAAGTTTCGTTCTGTTTTTGGAGTTTGTGAGTGTTTTTCCTATACTGTTGATTTAGGTTTGGTTACAAAAAAAGGAAATGGTTTCTTTATTTTTCGTTATATTTTGTAGCCTGACCTTAAAAATAAAAGGACACTAATAAAAAATTAATATTTTGTTAATAAATTATTGTTAATAATTTATGGCCTAGTCCACCCATGATTCTAAAGAAAAAAAGGTTAGGTTACCTCCTCCATTTTGGGAGGGGTTCAAGCTCCCATGGGATTCAAATGGAGGTAACCTGACCTTTTTTCACCATTAGGGCATATTATTGAACAAGAAAATAAAAATAACAGTTAGAAAAAAATTTATTTTTTTATGAATGTGTTTCTAAATATGACTGTGATTCTAAAGAAAAAAGGTTAAGTTATCCCCTCCACTTCGGGAGGGGATCTAGCTCCCATGGGATTCAAGTGGAGGTAACCTGACCCTTTTTTCGCCATTATGGAAAGCATTCATTAGGGAAAGTAACCATTAGTGCTTCTGAGTGCTACTAAAGTGATACTAAACCAGTTATCATGTGTTGTGTTCGTGCACCAATGAGCACATCATTTGCTGCACCTACCTGTCAGCCAATATATCATTCTCGACTTTGCTCCAGACCAATAACACCTACTGTCTGTTTACCGAGCGAGCAGTGCTAGAGTGCCGTATCGGGAAACTAATTTTCCGCGTGTTATCTGATTTTTCTTGTCTTCTCGTGTTGGCTTTCTTTGCCTTCGCCCAAGTGTCTTTGATGAGCCAAGAGAAGGAAGGCTGTCAACATTCACAGACAGTGAGATGGTTGCAAAGGTTGAGCAGCTGGTGCTGGGTGACAGACGTGTGATAATTCATTTCATCGCAAACGCAGTGGGAATTAGTTATGGGTCTGCCCACAGCATTTTACACAACTCTCTGCACAATTTCTGACGCCTTCACAGAAGCAATGTGAAAGGTATTGTTCTCACCAACGGATGTTGAGGATGTTTTTGATTGGTTGGCAACAAATGACGAATGCTGGGTGTATCAGTATGATCCAGAGACTAAAGACATGTTGAGACTAAAGAAACCATTGCGTGGATGCTGCTTTGATTCGTCAGGAACGAATCAAAGCAGCATCCATTTTTGCCTGAAACCACGTGAAATCGTGGTTTCAGGCAAAGTGTGGATTTCTATGATTCAGGCATTACACAACTGATCCATAGATGGGAGAAATGTGTTTCTATACATGGAGTTTGTACCATTACATAGGTGAGGGTACAAACTTTTTGATACACCCTCGTACAAAGGGATAATCACCTTCTTATCACTGCTAGTAGGGATAAGAAGCTATCCTCATGAGCTGCCCTTGAAGTCTGTCTGTACTGCTTAGAGAACTTCATATTTGAATGCTTATTTACCTCAAGGTCTTTTTCCACTACCTTGAGTGTAGTACTATGTAGTTGGTTTGTTAATCTGTGATGACTGTCCAAATACAGTACCCTGCATTTTTCAGTGTTAAACTTCAACTGCCATTTCTCAGGCCCATCAACTTAATTTTCCTAGATCTTGTTGCTGATAACTGTCACTAACAACCCTGCCAATCTTTTTATTATCTACAAACTAAAGTATGAAGTCTTATATACCTTAATCAATATTAATAATATTGAAAACAATGCACATTACTACAGTTTGTACAGCAGTCTTATATGTGAAACAGTATTAAAAGCCTTCCTGAAATTCAAGTGTATGATATCAAAATTGGGTCTTGAGGGTGTTACATTACAGACATTCTCTCAGATATGTCAAGCTGGGTTTGCTACCTGGGAGTCTAAAACACGGATGGAACTGATATTCGGGTGACATTTAAGACAGATGGGCCTTAGAGCAAAATCCTCTGCTTGTGCCATTGTGAAGGTGCAAGCAGAGGATGTTTGTAACCCTGGGTGTAACCTGCATGTGCAAGTCCTGAAATACGGAACATAGTATATTGGAGGTAATCACCCAAGTGCACACTAATGTGAGCAGGGTTGAGGTGTGGTGCCCACACCACATGGAGGAATGCTGCTTCTTGTTACCAGGCAATACTAGGTGGTAGATGACTCTCCTCAACCAATGCAATACCACCAATTTGCATATTGGAGGTGTGAAGTAGTGGAACCCATGTTTAGTCTCCAGAGGAAAGTTGCAGCAAACTTCCCCATCTCTTTCATCATGCAGTATGATTGATCTCTTTTGAGTTTATGATAGATATCCTGGCGAGATTTTGTCTTTCTACATTTTGAGGGTACAGCTCTGAAATAATGTTTGCAAATTGGCTGCTAGATAGTCCACTGGTCTGAACCTATTGGTATCACTCTAGGTGGCTTTTGGATCAGCTATTGTATAATCTTGCTGCCTTTCCTCTGCCAGATGGTGACTTGTGGGAGTCTAAGTAGTGTGTATTTATGGGGGTGTATTGTCAAGGCCTTGTTATGTTAAGCAGATGGATACATTCTCAATGTGTATGCCATATCCCAGAATTTTATTACTTCGCACAGCATGTCCTCCCTACCCCAGCCTTTACTTACTATAAAATATATGTGGTCTCAGTTCCAATATCAGTGATGTCTTTTTTCACTTAACCCCATGTACTCTTTCTGACAGAATCTCAGTTATCAGTTGATTCATCTATTGCCCATCTCAGTTGTCCAAATTATTCACTGTATGATTCCTTTTGCATCAAAGGTAGTCTTATGTATATGTCTGCTCTGATATTCTTTGTCAGAGACAGCAATTTGGAATCTCCTCTTTTCAGTCTTCTTTGACTTAAAATCTCTCTACCACATTCTGTCAAATTCCTCTGTTGCCTCTATCATTCACACAAGTCCACTAATCACTTGAAATTCTCCTACTTCCTCTCTATGAAACTTGACTTTATCCAGTCTAACTATCCTAATGAGGTAATTTTCCTTCATGATTTTAATGTTCATGACTTCAGCTGGTTTCCTTTTTCTAGCCACACTGACCCAGCTCATTGAGATGTTGAGGCTTTTGCGTTCACTAATGCCCTCACACCGATTGTTCATTTTCCTGCCATAATTGGCGCACTATGGCCATAGTTGCCGATGTGCCTAATAAATCCCCAAACAAACAACCTACCGTAATACCGGACAATCCTAACCACGCAGCCAATACCCTTCATCTTTTTCTCAGAAACAACCCTTTTAAGCATATGGTCTAGGATATGAGGTATTTAGAGTACCTCAGATCATTACATTTGCATTACAAGAATGCAAAATAGGATGATCTGCTAGATTTTTTCTTCTTTTCCTTTGTTGGATTAATGTTTCAAATCTGGTGTCAATGTTTGCTCAGATTGTATTAGTGAAATTATTCTTGTAAGGTGGAATTGAATTTCCCATTTTATTTCCTGGGATTTCTTTTTTCTTTCATATATATGGTGCAAAATTTCATCAGCATTTTATTAAGTGGTCTTTATTTTTACTCACTCTAAAATTAGCATTGCAGTTTGTTAAACTTTACGATGGTAAACGTGAAAGATTACCATTATTCCACACTCAACCGTAACATCTTGTCCTTTTTCTAAACACTGGTTTTCCAATAAATGTGCTAAGGCTGTTCAATATAAGAACATTGCATATTGCAATTGGCTTGCATTAAAATCTCCATCCTCATTTTCTGCTTACACCAAAGATTGCAGTAATTGTAAAGCAGTTATTAATCAGTCCAAAATAGTTTTTGAACAGGCTAACAGTACAAAAAACTTGCTTCTTGTTCAAATGGCAGGGCTCTTTCCAAAGTCATTACCTGCAGCTTTTTCCCATCTCTACTGCCCTTTCTGTTGAAGCCCAATGGTTCTATTGCCATCTCAGATAAAGATAAAGCCAACCTGCTAGTCTCCTGCTTTCTTCTAACACCAGCATTAATGATCTTGGTAAACCCTCTCAAACTATTCCCAGTACACTCCACTCAGTTCTTCCTGCAGGCTTTCTTCAAAAGAATGTAAGAAGGATTTTGAACAATCTTGAAGGTAAGAAAGCTCCAGGTCTGGAGGGTATTTCTGCACTTGTTCTCAAAATGTGTGCTCCTGAACTTATGCATGTTCTGTGCCACTTTTTTCTGTTACTAATTCCAAAGGCGTTATCCTTTTTGCTTGGAAATTTGTTCATATCCACCCAGTTCCTAAAATGGTTGTCAAATTTCTCCCATCCAATTATTTTCCCCTTGCAATTACTTCTACACTTTCTAAAGTAATGGAGAAATCAGTTAACTGCAAACTCGTAAACTGTCTAGAAACTTTTCATCTGATCGATGATCACCAGTGTGGATTTTACCAGTGTCGATCCACTGATGATATTCTGGCTTATGTTACCCATCTGTGGATAAATTCAATAGAAAAGTTTGTGAAACTCAAGCAGTTGCTTTTGATATTTCAAAGGCTCTTGATTGTGTTTGGCATAAAGGTCTTCTAAATAAGCTTCCATCTTATGGGTTTGCTAACTGTTTTTTGTAATTGGATATCCAGTTTTCTCTCTGACTGCTCACTGCAGGTGATAGTAGATGGCTCTCTGTCTTCTAACCACTAATACTGGTGTTCCCCAAAGTTCAGTTCTTTCTCTCACTCCTTTCCTCTTGTATATTAATGACCTGTCTCTATTGACCAGAAATACTATCCATAGTTTTGCTGATGATAGCAGTACATTCCACTTTCCAGTTTGAGAAACCTTGCTCTGCACAAACCGCATGAACTTCTCAAATATCCACTACCAATTCCTTAAATGTTGATATTCAGGTAATTCTTCAGTGGGGAAAAGCTAATGTACTTGATTTCAATTCTTCGGAAACTGAGTTCTGTCGTATATCTTGCAAAAAGGTTTCTTCTTCTCCTATGCTTATCTTTGATGACACTCTGATTTATAGGCCAGATCATATATAACTATTTGTATTACCCTGACTTCTGATCTTGGCGTATGCACATTGCAAATATTGGTTCCACCGCATCTAAAAACCTGAGTTTTCTCTTTGACTCTCGGCATTACTTTCCTTCCAAACAACTGTTCATTATACAAATCACAAATCTACCTTACCGTGGAATATTGTTTCAACATCTGGGGCAGTGCCCCAAAACTCTCTCTCAGGCTTCAAGATTTCATTTGGAAAAGGATAGTTAGGTTAATTAATGACCCATCTCTAAAAAGTCTCTCCTGTCTGCCTCATAGACGTTCTGTTTATGCAACATGCCTTTTCTATAAATATTTACATGGGCACTGTTCCTCTGAATTGTCTTCTATAATTCAAACCTGCCTGAACATGTGCCACACCTGTCAACGTGCTTTTACTTTCCAAATTCAAACTCACATAGCCAACCTTTCTTCCTTATTTATTCATTCTAAGATGTTCTGTTTTCTGGAACAACCTGCCTTCATATTATTTACTGAAAATTAAAATCTATAGGAATAGAAGTGTAATGTCAACAAGTATCTTCTTTTATCTTCTCAGCCTTTAACACTTGCATGGTACTAAGTACTATAGTTTCTAATACTTCTTGTGTTTGGGGTTCTAATAAAAAAAATAAACAAGGAAAAAATTATTTTTTGTCTTCAGTTCCTTTGTTTCTGCATCATGGTATCGAATCAGATTGGTCAGACAAGATTTCCCTTTATCAAATCCATGTTGTAAGGTGCAGTTTTATGTGACATCAGTTTGGATATTATGATTCCCTTAATATAATTGGATAAGTTCCATCCACCTGAGGTGGATTTTTTGTTTATCTTCAAGAATTTCTCTTTCACTTTCTTTTCAGTTATCACAACATTGTTTTGCTCCCTGTTAAAGCTTGATAAACCTCTGGCATCTCCTTCCCTAAAAAATCCTCATGTCTGAAAGTAGATGCAAAAGCTATTAAATTTGTCTGGAACTTGTGAAGGGTCATCAACGGTTAACCTGTAGACATCAAGTGGCCCAATATGATCCAAACCCTTCCTTCTATTGTTAATATAAGCGTTATATTAACATATATAAGCATTAACCAAGGAGGTTAGGTAAGCTAAGGCTTTTGTGACTTGATTACAGACTAATTTATACTACCATGCTTCTGTATCCCCTCAACGTGGGCACCTGTATGTGGTGAGGGACCTCCCAGTGATGCTGCTGGTCCTTCAGATTAGCATCACTGGGATTCAATGCCTACAACCTAGATTCCAGGCTAATCAATGAAATCCGATGTGTTTGCAATGTGCTGCGACCTGTGGAAATTGTAAAGAGGATCTGTCAAGGGACCCATCTTCAAAGCACCACTTTGGCCCATGCTACGACAAGACGGATGGTCCTGGATGGTCCGGCTAGAATCAATTGGCTAGTGGGTTTGCCTGCAAGGTCAACCATGTCATTGACATGCCTCTACCTTCGTTCTTTGGGGAACAAGATTTAGACTGAGTGGCAGTACAGGTATTGTCAAGGCGGTGTCTGGTTAGCCCTGGCGTTCCACTCCTGAGCACAGTTATTGCCTGTCAGGTGTTTGGGTTCCATGGTTGGTGGGAAATCCGGGCACTGAACCAATAATAAATCCTCACGAATCCTTATAAATATATTTTTTCTATGGCCGCAACCCTATCTGAAAACTTGATCATTGACCCCGATAATGTCACCTCTGCTAAGAGACAGAAAACTGAGGTTATATCAGGTCCAACACCTTGCTACCTGATATATATTCATTCCACCAGTGAGAAGCCTTTAGGAATAAGTGTCACCCTTCTTCATCCAGAAATGTTGGCAGGCTCTCCCAAATCTGTCAAACAGCTACAGTTAGGAGACATATTTGTGCAGATCAGAAGTGACAAACATTCAGAACATTCCTCTGAGCAACATCTATTGGTGATGAATGCCCATCACTGTTACTCCCCACATGATACTGAACTCATCCTGTGGTGTCATCGTAGAATGGGATCTTATGGATGTGACGGAAGAGGAAATCTGTTCTGAATTAAAACCTCAAAGAGTGATAGCTGTGAAACTAACATCCATGAGTAGTGATGGGAAAATCGTTCCAACAAGAAACATCATCCTGATATTTCATTCACCAACGTCTTCTTATGAAATCAAAGCTGGCTATATTACTGTTTATTGCATCCTTATGTACCAAATCCTTTATGGTGCTTTAAGCACCAGAAATACGGACACTTGCAAATGGCCTACGTGGTGCCCTTGCATGCACTTGTGCTGCAAAGGACCACGAAACTATGGCATGTGCAACCACACAACCCACCTGTATTAACTGCTAAGGAGAACACCCTGAATACTCATGAGCATGCCTGAGGTGGAAGGAGGAAAAAGAAATACAAAGACTTAAGTCAGAGCTTATCAGGTGAGAAAAACAGTGTAACCTATGCTCAGAAGGTTGCAGGGAGATGTTCCATCGGAACTCAGACTGAAATGGTCATACCAACAAAGGAGTCATTCATTCCCATCGCTCACTACCTGCTAAATTCAATAAAACCCGCACAGAAAGCTCAGTCAGCTGCCACTCTTATATCCGTACCTCCTGATGCTCCACCCTTAACCGAAGTTGCTGGTGAAGAAAAATAAGAAGCCAGAAACACCCTCAAATACTGAAGGGAAAAAAAAAAAAAAAAAAGGGTATTAAGAGGAAGGAGGTACTGTATGAAACAATCTTGGAACTCTTTCCAGATAAAGAAATGGACACAGGACAGCATCCATACTTCCCTAAAGAAGATAAAACCAAGACTGACAAAAGTAAGCCCTCAGCACCTCAGAAGCTGCCTGATGGACCTACCAAGCCAAAACAGTGGCTAAATTCCTACAGTGGAGTTGCTGCAGATTCTGGCAAAACACTGACAACATCAGTGCTCTCCTACACAGTCATGAGCCAGTATGCTTTTGCTTGCAAGAAACTGCTTCAAGCCAACTGAAAACTGTTTCTTTCATGATACTAGTATCATATGTAAGGATAGAATTGGGAATGGACCTGCCCATAGAGGAGTTGCCATCCTAGTGAGCAACCAGACCTCTTTCCAACCTGTACTGCTTTGCACCAACTTAGAAGCAGTAGCAGTTTGCCTTGCAGTTGGGTTTCTATTAACAGTCTGTTCGGTTTACTTTTCACGTGGGGCCGACATATCCCAGAGAGACCTTGATGATCTTATTGTGCAGCTGCCTATCTCTGTTATAATTCTAGGGGATTTCAACTGACATAACACCTTGTGGGGGGGGGGTTAGTCTGACATTAATGGAAAGGAACTTGTTGTAGGCATATATTCTCAATGACAATAACTTCTCCCTTCTAAATGTGGGAACTAACAACTTATTCTATTCCACATGCCTACCCATACACTCACTGCCATGGATCTTTCTATCTGCTCACCTTCTCTTCTCTTCTCTTCTCTTCTCTCTTCACGTAATTGGGAAGTGGAGGACAATGTATGGAAGTGATTACTTCCCTGTGACAAAATTTCCACACTAATTAGGGGAATACGATGTCTTTGTTTTAGGTCACCGCAGTGGAAGATAGTACAGGCTGATTGGAATGCCTTCCAACATATGGCAGAATTTGACATCACTACAGTCAGCCTGAACATATATTACAAGAACTATTGTTCATTCAGCCGCATCAATCCTACCACAGACATCATCCTGGTTTCCACATTTTCCCAAACCATGGTGGAATGCAGAAAGCACAGCAGCAAAAATGGCTCAAAACAAAGCTTGGGGGGGGGGGGATATTCCAATGATATCTTATGACGGTCAGTCTAACAAGTGAAAACTGCACAAGTGAAAGCACTCTACATTTGCTGGAAGAGGCAAGAGGAATCACGAATCCGCTTAGCATCATCAGTTACCCAGTCCATTAGTACTAAGGTGGTCTGGGATAAAATCCAAAAAAATGAAATAAAAATATACATCGTGCCCTTCATCGATCCTAATATGTTTTTTTTTTTTTTTTTATCATCGAAAACCCCTTGGGTTGGAGGTTGAGAAGACGAAAGAAGATATTTGTTGGAAATACGTATGAAGGAAGGTTGTTCCAGGAAACAGTAGTTGAATGAATAAATGAGGAAGATGAAAAGTAGATTCTGTGAGTTTGAAGCTGGACAGTAAATGGATGTTGGCTGGTGGCAGCACATGGTTGGACCGTTTTGAAAGAGAGAGCGGGAATTATAGAAGCCAATTCAGAAGAACAGTGCCCATGGAAGTATGTGTACAAGAGGCATGGAACAGAAACAGTACGTCTATGAGAGAGCGAGTGGAGAGACTCTGTTAGAGATGAATCATTAATTAACCTAACTGCCCTCTTCTGAATGGAATCAAGAAGCCTGAGAGAGGTTTTGGGGGCACCACCCCAGATGTGGGAACAATATTCCATGGCAGGGCGGATTTGCGATTTGTACAGAGTGAACAGCTGTTTGGAAGAAAAGTAATGCCGAGAGCGAAAGAGAAAACCAAGTTTTTTTTTAGATGCAGACAAAGCAATATTTGTAATATGCTTTTGCCAAGAGAGATTAGAAGTCAGGGTAATCCCCAAAAGAGATACATCATTTTGCCTAGAAATCGGAGTGTCACCAAAGATGAGCATAGGAGCAGAAGAATCCTTTTTGTGAGATATAAGCCGAGACTGAGTTTTAGAAGGATTGAAATCAACTAAGTTGTCTTTGCCACACTGGAGAATTACCTGAAGATCGGCATTTAAGGAAATGGTGATTGTCGGGAAATTGAAACTGATTGAGCAGGACAAGGTTTCTCAAAATGGAAAGTGGAATGCAATGTGCTATCATTGGCAAAACTATGGATAGGATTTCCAGTCAATGGAAGAAGGTCATGAATATATAAGAGGAAAAGAGTGGGAGAAAGAACCGAACCTTGGGGATACTAGCATTAGTCGACAAGTTAGAAGACAGAGAGCCATCTACTATCACCCTCAGTGAGTGTTCAGAGAGAAAACTGGATAACCAATTACAAAAACAGTTGGCAAACCACAAGGTGGAAGCTTGTTTAGAAGACCTTTGTGCCAAACATGATTGAAAGCCTTTGAGATGTCAAGAGCAACTGCTTATGTTTCACCGAACTTTTCCATTTGATTTGTCCATAAAGGAGTAGCATAAACCAGAATATCACCAGTTGATCGACACTGATAGAATCCATACTGGAGAGCGCTGAACAGATGGAAGGTTTGTAGGTAGTTTAAATGTTGGTGGTTAATTAATTTCTCCATTACTTTAGAAAGAGTAAAAGTAGTTGCATTGGGATGATAATTGGATGGGATGGATTTGTCTCCCTTTTTAGCAACTGGCTGGATACGAGCAAATTTTCAAGCAGAAGAAAAAAAAAACTTTGGAATAAGAAAGTGAAAAAAAAAAGCCGGCAAAGAACAGGAGTAAGTTCAGGAGCACAGGTTTTGAGAACAAGTTGAGAAATACCATCAGAAACTGGAGCTTTCTTAACAAGATTCGTCAAAATCCTTCTGACATCCTTTTGACGGAAGCCCACAGGAGGCATTGAATGGAGCTTGTTGGGAATGGTGGGAGATGTTTTACCAAGATAAGTGGATCATTAATACATGAGTTGGAAGAAAAATGGGATGGTAGCAGGTCAGCTTTATCCTTGGTCGAAGTGGCAATGGAACCATCAGGTTTTGACGGAAGTGGGAAAAGAGACAGCAAAAGTTGCTGCTAACAACCTTGGCAAGAGACCAGAATGCTTGGCTACCATTAGGGCAAGAAGCAAGTTTTCTAGTCTTAGCTGTTCAAAATCTAGTTTGGACTGATTAATAAGTGCTTTACAATTGTTGCGAGCTTTGGCAGAAAATGAAACTGAAGAATTGTAAACAAGCCAATTACGATATGCTACATTCTTCTCCTGAGCAGCCCTAGCACATTTATTGCAAAACCAAGGTTTAGATAAAGAATGAGATTTTAAAGTGGAGTGTGGGATAAAGGATTCCATTGCTACAAGAATAATTTCATTGACACAATCTGATCAAACGTTAACATCAGAAGTTTTGAAACAATAATCCGACCAAGGAAAAGAAATCTTGCAGGTCATCCCATTTTGCATTCTTGTAATGCCAAACAACATGAGGTTGGGAATACCATGAGTTAAAGGCTCCATTGGAGAAGAGACAATCAACAAGTTGTGATCTGAGGTGCCTAAAGGACCACTCACTTCGACTGTGTACTTAGAAGGGTTCTTTGTGAGGAAAAGATCAGTCATGTTGGCCGTATGGTTATGATTGTTCAGTATTCTTGTAGGTAAATGAATAATCAGTGCAAGGTTATTATTAATTGCAAAAACCTCAGCATCTCGACCAGCTGGTCAGTGTGACTAGAAAACGGAAGCCAGCTGGAGTTGTGAACATTAAAATCACCAAGAAAAATTACCTCGCTGTTAGGAAAGTAGGACTGGAGAAAGTCAAGTTGCAAAGAGAGGAAATCAAAGAGCTCCAAGTGATTAGTGGAGTTTGGAGAACAGTAGAGAGAACAGATGAATTTGACACAATGAGGTAGAGAGATTTTAAGTCAGAGAAGATCAAAGAGAGGAGATTCCAAATTGCCAAATCTCTGACAGGGAATATCAGAACGGACATATGCCCAAGTACCACCTCTGAGGCGAAAGGAATCATACTGCAAATAATTTGGGCAACAGAGATGGGCAGTAATTGAATCAACTGATAACTGAGATTCTGTCAGAAAAAGTACATAGGGTTTGGCAGACTGCAAGTTGAAATGGACCTCATTTAGATTAGAATTGAGACCACGTATATTTGTGAAATGAATTAGGAAGTGTTTGGGAGATTTAAATCTTTTCGCAGATAAGCTTGCTCTGTTAGTTTGACAATTCATGGTGTATTCAATAGTAGAAAAAGTGGGGGGCAGGGGACATACTGTATGAAGTAATGAAATTTTTGGTTATGGCGTACACATGGTAAGAATATAGCCAGATCCTTGACATAACGTGGCCTCAACAATATCAATGATTGATATTGAGGGAAATGGACCATAATCTCCCACGCTGGTTGATTTCGGGTTGGCAGATCAAGCGTATTTAGGAGTTGGGGCTTGAACCCTGGTCTACACAAAGGGCGTGTGCTACTGCACTCTTTCTCCTGACCATTCGGCTATGGTGGCCTGTGAGAATTATTAAAAGACAACTGCAACAAACCATTGATCCCCTTAATTTCTGGGTACATGGTAATGGATTCAGATTTTTGCCACAGAAGACCATTTGCATTCATTTTTGCCATAAGCATAATCTTCATCCTGAACCTGGAATGAGGCTTGGTCATAATGCCATCCCAGTTGCAACAGATACAAAATTCTTGGGACTTATCTTCGATAAAACATTGACATTTCAAGCACACATCCATCAACTCCGTACCAAGTGCACGAGAAGCTTGAACATACCCCGTACTCTTTCCTTTACATCTTGGGGTGCACCTTACTACGAATCTCCCGTGTACTTGTGCGATCTAAACTTGATTACAGGTCCCAGGTATATGCATCATCCAGAAGTAGTGTACTTCGATGTACAGAGCCTGTATGCGGAAGTAAACGAACTACTGCTATTGCTTCAACTTAAACAGTTGTCTCTAAAGTATGCTTTAAAACTGAAATCCTTGCCAGACCATTCTACGTGGACATATTATTGCCGTGTTTGGAAAAATTTTACAACATCCATAAGACTGCCAATCGTCCTTTTGGTATTTGTGTCTAACAGCTACTCAGTGAGCTTACCATCAAGGTAGACAAGGTTGCCCAATCACTAAAGCACACCCTTTCACCTTGGCATGCTCATATTCCATCATGCGACTTCTTCCCCTTCGAGAATTGGGTAGTCTGGCACTCTATCATCTGTCTACCTGCAGCTCTATTCAGCACAGCAAGCCGATCATTCTGACTTCTTGCCAGTTTTCACCAATGGCTCGAAATCTGCATCATATGCAGGATCTGCTCCTGTCTTTCCAGATACCACTATATCAGAGCAGATTCTCCCTGAATATAGACATTGCAGAGCTGCATGCAATAGAGTTAGCTTTGGACCACATTAGTACTTGCCAATTCCAACGGATTATGATATATTCTGATTCCTCCAGCATATTACAGGGTTTATTCTTTTTGAAATACAATTCTCATCCCGTCCTGTCTCAGGTCCAGCAGAAGATACACTCTCTCTATGAGCATAAATTCAATATCCACTTCTGCTGGATTCCTAGCCAGATTAGGATTAGTGAAATGATTTGGCTGATGCAGCAGCAGCAAAATCAGCAACTTCCACTAATAATCATTGCCTGTCAGTCCTCTATACAGACTACAGGCAAATAATACACAAGATATCACTATCACTATCTCAATAGCATTACCCAATATTCTTGCACCCCTCTAAGTGAATCCCATCTCTGTAGGAGCTGTTCATCCTGTTAAAAAGTACAGAGAGACTAGCAATAAATTATGTTACATAAAGCCTGTAGTAGAACGGTGGCATTCTCGTGTTTGCAGGGATTGTAAAGAGGAAGTTGTTCTTGCTCGGCTCCGCATAGAACACAGTCATTTGACTCATTCATTTTTACTCAGGCTTTGTGACATGCCTATGTGTGAATCCTGTGACATTGTTTTATCTATTAGACATATTTTAACTGACTGTCCAGATTTTAGAAATGTGCGTTTTACTGCTTTTAACTTTCTGCCTGAGCCTTATACACTCAGTCAGATTTTATCTGACAGTGATATATGTTTTTTAAACATATATACAGTGATATATATATGTTTTTTAATAGGTATACCGCTTGTAACCATCATATGACTTATGACGAGGTAACCTTTGAAGGGTTACCAGAATTAATTTATATATTTATTTTTAAATCACTAACTATGTCTTGGTGCATAATATCCTTAGGCGCTAATGCACCAATAAATCAAATCAAATCAAATTGAATTGAATTGAATTGAATTGCTTTTGTATCATATTATAATTTATATGCATCCTGAGCACTTTTCTTCTCTGCCATGTCTTAATATTTCATGTGACATCCATTTAGGTCTAAGCCTTGAACTGTATTTCTTTGTTGGTATGAAAAGCCTAATAGCGTCTATGATTACTTTCCTGAATGCTTCCCATGTAAAATTTGATGTTGGTATCTTGATGATGATGTTGGATGAATTTGATGATGTTGGATGAATTTGAACACTGTCTGAAACCACTGTAGTTACTATTATGAAAGCAAGGCCTTTCCCTTTAATCACGATAGTAGTTATGTCTTTAATTAAATTCTCCATTAGTACACTGTGATCATTGCAGCCCAATGGGTCTTTTACTTGTGGATTATTAATGCATGAAGAATTGCTTCTGATAACCAGATGAAGACTATTGCTTCCCCTTGATACCCCTTTAACATGCTGCTAAAGTAAACAGGTATCCAGTAAATCTACAGGTCTTGCTAGTGTGTAAGTGACCAACTCACAAATTCTAGTCAACATCTGGAATTTTAAAATCCCCTCTTATAAGATATTCTGATTTACTGGTCCACTCTGTATATCTCATTGCTATACTTATTACAGTCATTAGCTCTATAGCATACTCCTACTTTCATTTTTTGTTTTCCCACTGTTTGTGTTGCACCAAACGAACTCATCATTTCACTCGACTGGATGAAGTGTCTTAGATTTAATATGCTTCTTAACTAAGTACATATCCTTCCCACTCCTCTTGTCCTGTATGTCCTTCCTCCATATATTTTATTCCCCATATTTCAATTCGACATCCATTGTAGGATATCTTTGATATCCTACAATGTATGCATTTGATGACCTAATCAATACTTCAGATTCATTAAATGTATTTATAGTGGTCCTACAATAGTGTATATGCAAGTCTACATGCACATGTTCTTAGTCTTAGTTATCCTAATACTTCCCATTTATTTACTTGTTTTATTATGACCCACAGCATGGCCCATAATCCCCAACGCCTTGCTTTCCAGGCTGCTGCACGTTCCAGTAGAAGCAGTTCAAGAATTGCTTTCATCATTGTCGGTGACTAGTTATTCTGTTAGGCTGTATATTTTTCAAGTGATAGGCAGTTTTTCAACCTGCCTATCACTATCTCAATAGCATTACCCAATATTCTTGCACCCCTCTAAGTGAATCCCATCTCTGTAGGAGCTGTTCATCCTGTTAAAAAGTACAGACCATGTTGAAAAAAATTCTACCTCATGAGCTTTTGCAAATTCTCTCAAATAGATTGACAAGGCTCTCAACATGTATTCCTTCCTATTTGAGCGGAATTGCAGAAAATTTCAAATTCAATGTTAACATGACTTTTCTCAACATTACCCTCTTAAGTAAGTTCTCAGATCTCCTACTCATAATATCATTAGTGCCAACATGTTATAACAATATCACATTTTTTCTCTTAAAAGATATCTTCTCTACAATGTGACCTACTTTTGTCCTCCCCCTCCATAGACATATACTGCCCTTATTCTGCCTATCCTTCTTGCACAGGACATCTCCCATTTTTTCTGACAATAGAGTCACTGCCAATAACTACTCCTGTGAGATCAGTCTATTGTGCCTTGGGGATTTCCGCTGTTTTGTGAGATGCACAAGTGTGAGATCTGGTGTTTAGTTGGGCTGCTGAGAGCTTTATAGGCCCACATTTTAATTCCTTTGAGGGCATCTACCCTATTCTTCGAGCTTGGCTCAAGTCCTCACAGAATGCTGAGTTGACACCTGATTTCTTCATAGTTTCTGTAACACACACACACAGACACACACACACACACCACTTGGTTGTGTCATGCAAAAGTTCCACATTCCACTATGTGATTCATAGGATAAATTCCCCTTTGGTTCTCCCCTGAGCCACCACTCTCCTTCTTTTTGCCCATTGCTTTTCTGCTCTGCTCTGTAGCATGATTTCCATTTACATACAATTAAATTGATTAACAATGAAAATTAATAAATTAATCAGTTTAATTTATTTATTGGGTGCAATGATATGTATTGTTATGCTAGCAATTTTATGTTATATCTTATGCTAGCAATTTTACGTTATACCTTATGCTAGCAATTTTATGTTATACATTATGTTATAAAGTTCAAGTTATATGCTATGCTATACTGCTGTTACATTCTCAGAGTTTTAAATTAATTATATCCTTAATAAAAGTAAAATTTCTTAGTTAAAACAAAAGAACAAAAAAAAAAAAAAAAAAAAGCTGACCTATGTGATTAGAACCTTCAAGTTTCTTTTTTATCACAGTTAATACCCAAAATTCCAATGCACTATTAGTTGCATGCTATGGTTATTTGTGCAAAATCACGGATACAAAATCTCTACAAATAATAAGTTATAACTTACCCCTAGTCTAATTTAAAAATAAGACAATAGTGACTAAGAGGTATTAAATATTTGTTAATACAATTTAATATTAATTAATCAAAAAGATGGTAAAAATTTCCAAAAGACTTATCCATTCCCAGCAGCAGAGCCGTGCTAAGCCATTTTAGTACCTGAGGCAAGAATGAAAAAAATACGCCCTCCCCTAAAAAAAAAAACAAAAAAAAAAAAAAAAACACCTTATTTAAAGTACATATCTGGATTTTTTCCGTTGAAAGGTTGATTTCTTTCTGGATTTCATTGATAAGGAAACCCAGGATTTCTTACGAGCTCAGCACTGTTTATGTTTTAATAAAAACTAAGGGATGACAAAAAAAAAAAAAAAAAAAAAACCAACTGTTTAAAGTAATTTTTTTTTTTCATAAGTGGTATTTATTATGAAAATATAACAGTATTATTAAAAACTTCAAACAAATGTTTCATCAAAAATATCACAAATTAGAATAATTTTAATTATAAACAAACAATATTTATTTAATCAAAACATAAAATTGAAAACATTGGCAATTATTTAATCTTTCTTTTAGCGCCCCTTTCAGCTTTTAACCTGAGGCAAGAGCCTCGTTTGCCTTACCCTCAACACTTTTCCCTTCATAATCTCGTACCCATAGTATGAAAAGTACTGGGACAGAATTATTGTGTGTGTAAAATATTGAAAAAGCTAATGTTTTAGAGCTAATATTTATAACCATGTAATACATGGTTATAAATTGAGCTGTGAAATACATTTTATTCAATTTTAAAGTGTAATGCCATGTGGAGTGGAAGTGCGTTATCCACATTTTCTTGTAATTTTTCCTTATCTCTGTTAAATGATCACAGTACTTGAATATCCGAATGACACCGACATTTTGGACAGTTTCAAAAAAAGAAAAAAATTCAAATTTAAGAACTAATGACAATACCGATGACGGGAGACGGAAAACGAGGACTATGAAGGTATTAATCCTTCTAAACATGAATTGTTGGCATTTGGTGAAAGTGAAGTTAGAAAATTGTCAATTAGGATACAGTTAAATGAAAGTTATGCAATTCGTGGATACCTAATTGATAAGAAGGTTTCGGAAGAATTTGATGAACTCTCTAAATATGATACCAATTTCATGGAGTGAATGTGAACGACAATTTTCACAAATGAATCTGATCGCCAGCCCAACCAGCACTTCGTTGATGACAAAAACAGTTTCTTAACTACTGTTTCTTAAAATTGTAGGCCCACCGCTGATCCGCTTCTATCCAGCAAAAGATGTTGATTCGTGGCTGCTTCAGAAACGTCATTCAGCAATCGACACACTGAGGAAGAAAAGAAAAGAAGTCGTCATAGGACAGGAGTTGGCAACCTACGGCTCACGAGCCACATACAGCTCTTTTAACATGTAATTGCGGTTCCTTAACTTTACAGCTCATGTGAAGCACAATTTGAAATGGAGTTAGAGAACTTAAAAATCAAGGACATGTGGAGTGCAAGACTAAAAATGCCTTAAAACTGAAATTGAGGATTTAGAGAGGCAAAAGGCTACCCTTGCAATTCTGCACATATGGATGGCGATAGATGAGTTTAAAATGCAAATTGTGTTTGATGAGTGGAGTAGCTTACCGGACCCATATATAAATTTTAAAATATATGCGTTTGGACTTCTTTCAGTTTTTGTTTCAACGTATTTCTGCGAGCAAATATTTTTGAACAAGAACTGTATAAAAATAAATCAAGAAACTGTCGTCTGAACAATGCTAGAATGTTTAAAGCTCAGCATGTTTAATTACGACATACTCACATGATGTTGAGAGACTCGCTCAAGAAGTTCATCAGCAAAAGTCATATTAATTTGTATCTAATTAGATATTTATGTTTTTTCAGTATTAATAAATAATATTTCAAAAAATATATTTTTTAATAAACACCTTCCCACTCTATTCCAGTTCTTAACCCCCCCCCCCCCAGCTTGAGCTGAGGTGCGGCTCTGCTCTTCATACTCTCTCTCTCTCTCTCTCTCTCTCTTAATTAGATCAAAAATGGATCTTCACTCAAAAAAGGTTGCCGGCCCATGGCATAGGGTGTCAGATGAGAAATTAATATATATTAATGTATATTATTCTACGAAAATAATATAGTAGAATAATATACATTCTACTATATTATTTATTTATTTTTTACTTATTTTATTCACATTTTACCCCCTCGACGTGGGCACCTGTACGTGGTGAGGGGACCTCCCAGTGACGCTGCTGGACTTCCAGACTAGCATCGCTGGGATCCAACGCCCACAGCCCAGGTTCCAGGCTTACATCAATGGAATCCGGCGTGTTTGCCGTGCGCTGGGACCCGTGGAAATTCGGAAAGGGGGATCCTGGTGGTTGAGGGGCCCAGCTTCAATACACCACTTTGGCCCTTGCTTCGACAAGACGGGTGGTCCTGGAAGGCCAAGCTAGGATCAATCGTCTAGTAGGCTTGCCTGCGAGGGTCAACCGTGTCAATGCCACGCTCCTACCCTCATGGTCCGAGGGACAGGATTCAGGCAAGCGGCGGTGCGGGTATAGTGTCTGGGTAGCCCTGGCGTCCCACTCCCGAGCGCATTACCATCAGGGCCTGTCCCAAGGTTCTTAATCATGCATTCTACCAATGAAACACCGATTGGTAAAATGTCGCCCTTTTTTATTCAAAAAGAGTTAGATGGGTTAGCAGGTTCACCCAAATCAGTTAAGAGGCTTCGTTCTGGAGACCTTTTAATTGAAACTAAAAATGACAGGCAATCTGAACATCTACTTCAAACAACATCAATCCACACCCACGGTGAAATTCCTACACTCAATTCATCGAGAGGTGTCATTTTGGAGTGGGACCTTCTCGACGTAACCGAGGAGGAAATATGCTCCGAATTAAAACCACAGGGAGTTATTGCCGTCAAGAGAATTACTGCGCGAAGGGATGGAAAACTTGTTAAAACCAGAAGCGTTATCCTGACTTTTAACTCTCCTAAACCTCCTGATGAGATTAAAGCTGGATACATCAATTGTTCAGTGCGTCCATACGTTCCGAACCCTTTACGGTGTTTTAAATGCCAGAAGTATGGACATTCTCAAATGGCCTGCCGTGGAGTCCTTGCATGTGCTCGATGCGGTGCAAAGGACCACGAAACAACAGCATGTTCAG
The DNA here is from genome assembly GCF_048544385.1 of Mastigoproctus giganteus. Classification (NCBI taxonomy): domain Eukaryota; kingdom Metazoa; phylum Arthropoda; class Arachnida; order Uropygi; family Thelyphonidae; genus Mastigoproctus; species Mastigoproctus giganteus. The sequence continues at coordinate 161,896,966 of NC_143583.1, read as the reverse complement.
CCGCAAAACCCACCTGTATTAACTGTGAAGGCGACACCCAGCCTACTCACGAGCATGCCAGAGGTGGAAAGAAGAAAAAGAAATTCAACGGCTGAAGGCAGAGCTAAATATATCATACCAGGAGGCAAGGAAATCGGTGAAACCCCTGAATACCAACAAACCTACCTACGCCCAGAAGGTAGCAGGGAGTTGTTCCGTCGGAACTCAGACGGACACGACCATTCCTCCAAAGGAGTCTTTCACTCCCATCGCGCGTTATCTCTTAAGTTCTCAAAAACCTGCACAGAAAAACCAATCAGCTGCCACTCCTATATCAGTACCTCCTAATGCTCCACAAGTAACAAAGGTAATTATGAAAGAAAAGAATAAGAAAGGGGAAGTCCACCCTAGTACCCAAGAAAACATGGATGTCGAGCAGAAGGAGGTACCCGAAGATTCAGTCTTGGAACTCTTTGCGGAGGAAGAAATGGACGCGGGACAGCGTCCATTCTTCCCCAAAAAAGATAAACCCAAGACTGACAAAAGTAAGCCCTCGGCACCTCGGAAGCCGCCTGATGGACCCACTAAGCCAAAATAATGGCTAAATTCCTACAATGGAATTGTCGTGGATTCCGGTGAAATAATGATGACATCAAGGCCCTCCTGCAAAAGCACGAGCCAGTTTGCTTTTGCTTGCAGGAGACATATCTAAAGGCAAATGATGATCCCACCATGCACAACATCACATTTTTTCGAAAGGATAGAATTGCGGATGGCTCTGTACATGGGGGAGTGGCTATCCTTGTGGGCAACCAGACCCCAGTGCAGCTCTTGCTAATTACAACTAGCATAGAAGCTGTTGCAATTCGCCTTACGGTGGGATTTTTATTAACGGTCTGCTCTATCTATTTACCACCTGGGACTGACATTTCCCAGGAAGACCTTGATGATCTTCTAACGCAGCTGCCTCCCCCTTACTTACTTCTCGGGGATATGAATGGACATAACACCCTGTGGGATGGTGCTAACATCAATGGAAGGGGACGAGTCATAGAGCATATGCTAAATGACAATGACCTTTCCCTTCTAAATACTGGAACAAACACCTTCTTCCACATGCCTACCCGTACCTTTTCTGCCATTGATCTCTCTATCTGTTCCCCTTCTCTACTCCCTTCACTCACTTGGAAAGTGGAGGAGAATCCATACGGAAGTGATCGCTTCCCTGTGATAACCTCGTTACACAGTGGGAGCCCATATCTTCCCTTCAGGTTACCACGGTGGAAGATTGATCAGGCTGACTGGACTGCCTTCCAATATTAGACAAATTTTGATCTTAGCACAGTCAGTCAAGAGCCTATCAATGATGCAGTTACGTACATCACAGAAATTATTGTCCAAGCAGCTGCGAATGCTGTTTCAAAAACATCTGCCCGGTTTCCACCATTTCCCAAACCTTGGTGGAATTCACAATGCACAGCAAGAAAAAAGGCTCAAAACAAAGCGTGGGGGATATTCCGCTGATATCCTACCATGACCAACCTTATAGCCGCCTTTAAACGTGCACGAGCCAAAGCACGATATATCTGCTGTCAGAGTCAAAAGGAATCGTGGATCCGTTTTACATCATCTATTAACCAGTCTACCAACTCTAAGGTAGTCTGGGATAAAATCCGAAAATGAAGGGAAAATATACATCCCACCCTTCTCGAATCCTAGATTATAATGGATGCGCTATTGCAGATCCAACTGCAATAGCCAATTCTCTTGGGGGAACATTCTCTAACATCTCTGCAACAACTTCGTATTCCCCAGAGTTCCTGGTCCTGAAATATAAAATCGAAAAACAGGCACTTAACTTTAAATCTAATTGCATTTATCCCTACAACGGGGATTTCACTATTCAGGAACTGAAAAGAGCCCTCGCTCTTTCCAAAGCAAGTGCTGTTGGACCAGATGGCATCCATTATGAAATGATTAAACATCTTTCACCAAAATCTATGGATTGTCTGCTCCTTCTGTATAACAGAATCTTTATTGAAGGGCAGTTTCCGGACTCCTGGCGAAAGGCGTTCTTGCCTTTCCTAAGCCAGGAAAGGATCCAAAAGTCACCACCAATTATCGTCCTTTTGCTCTGACTAGCTGTCTGTGCAAAATCCTGGAGAGAATGGTTAATTCTCGTTTAATATGGTACTTAGAATCAAATGACCTTCTCTCCAACATCCAGTGCGGCTTCCGAAGGAACCAGTCCACTTTGGACCATCTTATTAGACTGGAAACATCCATCCGGGATGCTTTCCTAAAACGCGAACACTTGGTGTCAGTGTTCTTTGACATGGAGAAAGCGTATGACACAACTTGGAGATTTGTCATCTTAAAAGATCTGCATAGCCTTGGCCTTAGGGGGCAACTCCCCATTTTTATTAAAAACTTTTTAGCCAATCGATCTTTCCAAGTTCGTGTGGGATCGTCACTCTCTCGTTCCTTCAGCCAAGAGGAGGGAGTACCACAAGGTTCAGTATTAAGTGTCATGCGTTTTGCCATCAAAGTAAATTCCATCACAGAACAACTTCCTCGAACTGTAAACAGTGCCCTCTATGTTGATGACTTTAGCATATTTTGTCAGTCATGCAACATGAGGGTTATTGAAAGACAACTGCAGAAAGCAATTGATCGCTTCAACTCTTGGGCTCTTGCTAATGGCTTCAGGTTCTCGCCGGAGAAGACCGTTTGCGTACACTTTTGTCGTAAGTGTAATCTTCATCCTGAACCTGAATTAAAGCTCAGACAAAATGGAATTCCGGTAGCAGTGGACACAAAAAATTCTTGGGACTCGTATTCGATAAAAAGCTGAACTTTCTGGAACATATCCGTCAACTCTGCACAAAGTGCACAAGAAGGCTGAATATTCTGCGCTCTCTTTCCTCAACATCTTGGGGTGCGGATCGATGCCCCCTACTACGCATCTATCGTGCACTCGTACGATCCAGACTAGATTACGGGTCCCTGGTATACAATTCGGCCAGAGACAGTGTACTTTGATGGCTGGATCCTGTCCATCATTAGGCTCTCCGTATCGCTATTGGAGCATTTCGAACATCTCCTGTCCAGAGCTTATACGTCGAAGCAAACGAACCACCGTTATCACTTCGACGTAAGCAGTTGTCTCTAAAGTACGCCTTAAAACTGAAATCCCTGCCAGACCATCCTACGTGGCAATTTGTTTTTGAGCCACGATGGGAAAATCTGTACAACACCCGTAAGACTGCCAGTCGTCCTTTTGGTATTCATCTCCAAGAGCTACTCAATGAACTTAATATTAAGCTAGACAAGGTTGCCCAAACACCAAAGCAACCCCTTCCACCCTGGCATGCTCATGTCCCGGCATGTGACTTGTCCCTTAGAAATGGGGGAAAGTCGGACACTCCATCATCTGTCTACCTGCAGCTTTATTCAGCACTCCGAGCTGAACATTCTGACTTCGCGCCAGTTTACACAGACGGTGTGAAGTCGGAATCATATGTGGGATCTGCCGCTGTCTTTACAGACAGCACTACATCGGAGCAGATTCCTTCTGAATGTAGCATACTTAATGCAGAGCTGCACGCTATTGAGTTAGCCTTGGATCACATTAGTAAATGCCAATACCAAGGTTCATTTTATGCTCTGATTCTCTGTGTTTTACAGGCCTTAATAACTGTGAGATATAATTCTCATCCAGTTCTGTCTAGCATTCAGCAGAAGATTCACTTCCTCCGTGAACGGGAATATGATATCCGCTTCTGCTGGATTCCTAGCCACGTTGGGATTAGTGGAAATGATTTGGCTGACACCGCAGCCAAATCAGTAGTTCCCAGTAATAATCGCTGCCTGTTAGTCCCCTATACAGACTACAGGCAAATAATACACGAGAAAATACACTCCCAATGGCAGGATTCATGGAATAGACAGACTGCAAATAAATTATATCATATAAAGCCTGTAATTGAACCGTGGCAGTCTATCTGCGCAGGAATCGTAAGGAGGAAGTTGTTCTTGCCTGGACCCGCATAGGACATAGTCATTTGACTCATTCATTTTTGCTGAGGGCTGATGACCCTCCTATGTGTGAGTCCTGTGGCACAGTTTTATCCATGAGACACATTTTAATTGATTGTCCAGATTTTAGCAATATCTGTTTTACCGCTTTTAATCATCTGACTGAGCCGTATACACTCAGTCAGATTTTATCCGACAATGACGTGTCTGCTTTTTTTTAGCTTTTTAAAATCAATAAATATTTTTGCTCGTATATAAAATGTACATTTTTCTTTTATATATTTGTTATGCCTTTGGACATAGTGACCTAACTAATTAGGTCACTGAAAGTTTAAACTTTTTTATAAATGACATGGTCTTGGTGCATTATAGCCTTAGTAGCTAGTGCGCAATAAAATCAAAACCAACCAACCAACCAACTCACATTTTACTAATTTTTTTATATACTTGAATAATAAATTTATGCTTAATAAACAGTGTTAATATACTTAATTTATTGTTCTTATTCTAAAAACATTACTACTAAAGTAACAATATATGAGAAAAAATATTTTTAAAGTACTTTTATCCTTTTATATCCTTTTAATTTTCAATTTTTCCTGATAGCAAAGAATGAGTACCGGCACCTATTTTTTTACAAAAAAATTGGTGGATTGTGGATTACTCTTACTTCTAATCTCTATTGTGGATTACTCTTACTTCTAATCTCTCTTGGCATAAGTACAAACAATGCTTCCTTTGCGTCTAAAAACCTGTTTCTTTTTCCCTTTCAGCATTAATTTTTTTCCAAACAGCCATTCACACTGTACAAATTGCAAATATATCCCGCTTACCCTGGAATATTGTTCCCGCATCCTAGGTTGTGCCCCAAAACATCTCTCAGGCTTCTAGATTCCATTCCAAAGAGGGATATTAGGTTAATTAATCACTAATCTCTAATAGAGTCTCTCCAATCTCTGTCCATAGATGTTCTGTTTCTTGCCTTTTCTATAGATACTTCCATGGGCTCTATTCTTCTGAATTGTCTTGTATAATTCCCAATCTCTCTTCCAAAGTAATTTGAACGCATGATACAACAGTCAACATCCTTTTATTGTCCAATTTCAAACTCACAGAATTAACTTTTCTTCTTCTTCCTCATTTATTCATTTAGCTTCCATTTTCTGGAACAACCTGCCTTCATATTCATCATCAGCTATTTTCAATCCACTGCAGGATGAAGGCCTCTTCAATAACTTCCCAGTTCCTTCTGTTTGGTGCAATGGCCATCCATTTACTACCCACAAACTCACAAATTTCATCTGTCCATCTCTGTTGTTGTCTTCCAGATTTTCTTCTAGCCCCTCTTGGGTACCATACATTTCTTAGTACATCTGTTATCATGTCTTCGAGCTATGTGTCCTTCCCAAGACCATTTTAGTTCTTCAGTTTTGATAAGAATGTTCTTTACTTGAGTTTGCTGCCTAATCCATGTGTTTCTCTTCTTATGTAACAGTCTGATTCCCAATATAATTCGTTCCATTCTTCGCTGTGTAGTTCTAAGCTTCTCTTCCATTCTTTTGGTGAGTGCCCAAGTTTCTCTTTCATAAGTCATGGTGGGGAGTATACATTGGTTCATTATTTTACATTTCAGACAAATTAGTATATTGCTCCTCAGTATGTGACTATATTTCCTGAATGTTATCCATCCAAAATCTATTCTTCTTTTAACTTCCAGCCATTTATCATAATTACAGCTAATGACTTGTCTCAGATAAGTATATGAGTCCACCTTTTCAATTACTGCTCCTTCAATCATTATATCCCTTTCTGTGGAATGCTTGTTCATCATTACTTTTGTTTTAGCCATGTTCATCTTTAGTCCAAAATTCTTACTAACTCTGCATAACTGATTAAAATTTTCCTCTAATTCTTTGGGATTGTGGCTTATGACCACAATGTCATCTGCAAATCGTAAATGGTTTAGGTACCCTTCATTCACATTGACTCCTTTCTGCGACCAGTCTAATCTTCTGAAAGCTTCCTCAAGGGCAGCTGTAAACAACTTCGGAGATATTGTGTCTCCTTGTCAAACTCCTTTCTCAATTTTAAATTTACTACTGTCTTTGTTTAGTCTAATTAAGGAGGTAGCATCCTCATATATATTCTTCAAAATCATAATATATGGGGTATCTGTGCCTTGTCTTTCCAGTGCCCAAAACATTGCCTTATGCTATATGGATCAAATCCCTTTTCATAATCCACAAATGCCAGGCATAATGGTGTTTTATATTCATTTGCTCTCTCCATTAGCTGTGATAGTAATATGATCTGTAGTTGAGAATTTTGTCCTAAATCCAGCTTGCTCTTTTGGTTGATTCTCATCAAATATTCTTTCTAATCTGTTAGTAATGACCCTTGTGAACAACTTGTAGATTTGGGATAACAAGCTATTTGGTCTATAATTTCCAATTTCTGATTTAACTCCTTTCTTATTTCACTCCTTAGGTGGCACACCTTTTCTAATGCATTTTGTGAAAGGTCTTGCTAGTTTTTGTGTCCTGTTTCTTCCTCACAATTTGAATGACTTTACAGTAACTTCATCTTCCCAATGGGGGCTTTCTGATTCTTCATTTTCTTCAACGCATGTTCTACCTCATCAGGAAGGATATCGGGTATATTGTATGTGTTATTAATTTGCGATCCATCTTCCCCACTGTTGGCATTATTCCCTTGCTCCTTGTATAATTCATTATATAGTAGTCTTCTGCTATTCTTCAGTTTCAGTATCCTTTGTCTTTCTATATTACTACTCATGGTTGCTGATTTAAGTCCTTTATTTAAGTTATAATATTTTTTGTCAATATCTTGGTCCTGAGCAGTCTGGATAAGCTCAAACTTGTTCTTAAGTTCCAATACATACAGCTTTTTCTGCTCTTCTGTTATCTGAAAGATCTTATTATTTACTCGAGTCAGTTTTTTCCTTTCTTTTCTTACATCTATATCAGGTGTGCATCTAACCATTCCATGATTACTTCCAACATTTACCTTGTTCAGGACAGTAAAATCATTCACAATATATCTTCTGTTAGTGAGGATGAAGTCGATTTCATTAGTTGTTAATCTATTTGGGCTCTTCCATGTCCAATTTCTGTTCACCCTTTTCTAAAAAAAGTGTTCATTACTGACATTCCTCGAGATTCTGCAAACTCCATAAGTCTTTCATCTCTTTCATTTCTTTCACCAATTTCAAAATTTCCTATTCCTTCCATTTCTGTGCTGGTTTGCCTCTTTCAAACCATTGAAGTTTCCCATAATAATGGTGTGGTGAGTTTTCTGTTCATTAGCATTAGCATTAGTAGAGGCATGTGATGCAAGAAAGCAAGCTTATGCAGCATCAGCCAAAAAAAAAAAAAAAAAACCTAAAAAAAAAAAAACAAAAACAAAAAAACAAACAAATAAATAAAAAATAACCACTTCACCCCTCTGTTCGTTCGAAATACCTGTCCAGCTGAGCCTTAAACTTATTTAGGCTATCAACTTCCACGACAAGGGATGGAAGTCTATTCCACCAACCAACCACCCTCTGGCTAAAGGCAAATTTCCTCACGTCTATCCTACATCTGTCTTTTCTCAATTTGAATTTATGCCCTCTCAGGTGATTATTCTGAACAAGAGGAAGAATCCCATCAGCATTGAGCATGCTCAAACCATTCAAGGCTTTATACACCTCTATCAGATTACCTCGCCGGTGCCTAGTCTCCAGACACTGTAATTTGCAAAATTTAAGCCTTTCTTCTTAAGAGCACCCGTTTGTTCCATTCACTAATCTTTTTGTCTTTCTCTTTACTCGTTCCAGGAGCTATACATCCTTCTTGAAATGAGGCCTCCAGACCTGTATACAGTACTCTAGGTGTGGTCTGACCATTGCCTTATACAAGGGAATAGTCACCTCCTTATCCCTGCTAGAAAAATTCCTATATATCATCGACAATACACCATGAGCTACTCTTGCAGCCCATCTGCACTGCTCAGAAAACTTCATATCTGCCTGCAGAACCACCCCCAGGTCCCTTTCATTCTCTACCACTGTAGTACCACAGAGTTGATATGTTGCTCTGGGGTTGCTGTTTCCCATATGTAGTAGTTTACATTTCTCAATGTTAAACTTCATTTGCCACCTCTCAGCCCATCTAATCAACCTTTCCAGATCCTGTTGCAGTAGCATAGTAGTAGTAGTAGTGGCACATGATGCAAGAAAGCAAGTGTAGAAGCTTATGCAGCATCAGCCAAAAAAAAAAAAAAAAAAAATCACACCATTCCCTCCAATTGCCTGTCCAGTTCCTCCTTAAATTTATTTAACCTATCAACTTCCACAACGACAGATGGAAGTTTGTTCCAGCAATTAACCACCCGCTGGCTAAAGGCAAATTTCCGCACATCTATTCTACACCTGTCCTTTCTTAATTTGAACTTATGTCCCCGTAGGTTGGTAATCTGAACAAGTGGAAGGATCCCATCAGAATTCAGCATGCTCAACCCATTCAAGGCCTTATAGACCTCAATCAGATCACCGCGCAGGTGCCTAGTCTCCAGCCACTGCAATTTGCAGAACTTAAGCCTCTCTTGGTAAGAGAATCCCTTCATTCCCCTCACCAATCGTGTTGCTCTTCTCTGTACACGCTCAAGCAAATCTACATCCTTCCTAAAATGAGGCCTCCAGACCTGTACGCAGTACTCAAGGCGTGGCCTGACCATTGCCTTATACAGAGGGACAATCACCTCCTTTTCCCTGCTAGCAAAATTCCTATATATCATTGACAAAACCCCGTGACCCGCCCTAGCAGCCTATCTGCACTGCTCAGAAAACTTCATATCTGACTGCACAATTACTCCCAGGTCTTTTTCATTTTCTACCACCTTAAGTGTAGTACCACACAGTTGGTACGTTTCTCTGGGGTTACTTCTACCCATATGCAGTACTTTGCATTTGTCAAGGTTGAACTTCAGTTGCCACTTCTTAGCCCATCTGCCCAAATTATCTAGATCCTGTTGCAGTAGCACACTGCCATTATTGTCATTAACAACCCTGCCAACCTTTGTGTCATCTGCAAACTTCGACATTAAGCCTGATATACCTTCATCAATATCATTGATAAATACACAAAACAACAGTGGACCCAACACAGAACCCTGTGGGACTCCACTAATAACATTAGTCCACGAAGAGCAGCACCCATTGATTACCACCCTCTGTCTTCTCCCACTTAACCATCCTTTTATCCATTGTAGCAACTTACCCTTAATACCATTCTGCTCCAATTTGTACAGTAGTCTTCCATGCGCAACAGTGTCAAAAGCTTTCCTGAAATCCAAGTATATGATATCAAAATTATTTTTTGCATCCAGTTCCTTTGTGACCACATCATAATAACCAATCAAATTTGTCAGACAAGACTTTCCCTTAACAAACCCATGCTGTGTTTGAATTATTGCTGCAGTCTTGTCTAGATGATCCTGCAATGCATCTTTAACCAGCGACTCCATTCTATTATTTTACCCGGAACAGAAGTTAAACTAACTGGTCTGTAATTACTCTTGTCACCCTTCGATCCACCTTTGTGAATTGGGGACACATTTGCACATCTACAGTCCGTGGGAACCTCCCCTGAGTCCAAGGATGCTCTCATAATTATGGCTAAGGGTTTGCTTAGTTGCTTTGCCGCCTCCTTTAAAATAACTGGATAGATCCCATCCACCCCAGGTGCTTTCTTGTGTTTAACTTCAACAATTTCTCCTCCACTTTGCTCTCAGTTATTACAAAATCATTAAGCACACTGCTACAATTTGATAACCTTCTTCCATTTTCAAATTGTAATAATTCCTCACGTGTGAATGTAGATGCAAAATACTCATTCAGTTTGTTTGCTATCTGAGCAGGATCATCAACAGTCGAACCATCGATGTCAAGTGGACCAATCATATTCAGCCCCTTCCTTTTAGAGTTTATATAAGTAAAGAAATCCTTGCTGTTTTTCTTAGCATCTTTTGCCAAAGATTTCTCGTAATCCGCCTTCGCCTGCCGAACCTCCTTTGTGACCTGATTACAGACTAGCTTATATCTGCCACAGGCTTCTGCGTCACCTGATAATTTATATGCATCCCATGCATTTTTCTTCTCTGTCACGAGTCTCATTAGTTCATTTGATAACCATTTAGGTCTAAACCTTGAACGATATTTCTTAATCGGTATATAAAGTCTAGTAGCTTCCACGATTAATTCTTTGAATGCTTCCCACTTAGAATTTACTGTTTGTAACATCGTTAGTTGATCCCACTGTACAGAACTTAAAAACTGTCTGAGACCACTGTACTCCCCTTTATGGAAGCAAAAACCCTTTCCTTTACCCCTGACGGTAGTTACCTCTTTGAGTAAATCCCACTTCAGCACACTGTGATCACTGCCACCTAGTGGTTCCTTTATCTGCAAATTCTTAATACACGAATGATCACTGCTGATAACCAGATCAAGAGTGTTACTTTCTCTGGTTGCCTCTCGAACATGCTGCTGCAGAAAACAATCATCCAATAAATCCACAAAAGTCTGACTAGTGTGTGAGTGACCAACCCAAAAGTTCCAGTCAATATCTGGGAAGTTAAAATCCCCCATTATAAGACATTCTGATTTACTGGCCCACTCTATTTCTCTGTACAATTGTTCATTGTACTCATTCAAGTCATTAGGCCTATAACATACTCCTACTCTTATTTTTCCTTTCGCAGTGCTTATCTCACACCAAACTGACTCAACAGAGCACTGTTCATCTATATTAACTGGGTGCACTTTCTTTGATTTTATGTTTTTCTTAATTAACAGCATAACACCCCCTCCCTTTCTGTCCTGTCTATCCTTTCTGTACACATTGTACTCCCCAAATTCCAGTTCTGCATTCCTTATATCTTTGTGACACCACGTCTCTGCTATCCCAACAATATCCGCCTTTGATGTCTTGACCAACACATCAAATTCATCAAATTTATTTACTATACTTCTAGCATTGGTATACATGCAAGCATACATTCTCCTATGCCTATTCCTTGTTACCCTAACACATCCCATATACCCAACTATTCCATGATGACTGCCATCCGTCCCTGAAACCCCCAACACCCCTCGCTCCAAGTCGCTTCTTATTCTAATAGAAGTTGTGCAAGAATCACCTTCACCTCTGCCTGCGGTTACTGTTAAACTATTAGTCTTTGTATCCCCCCAGACTAGCAGTTTTCCGACCCAACTAACACTGCCTCGATAGCATTAGCAAATATTCTTGCACCCTTTCTATTTAAGTGTATGCCATCCCTGTAGAAGCAATCTCTCCTGTTAACAAGTACAGTCCAGGCTGAAAAAAATTCCACCCCTTGAGCCTTGCACAATCCTTCCAGGGCCGAATCGATCGACAAGGCTCTCATCATATACTCCCTCCTATCGTGTCTGGGCAGAATTGCAGACACTTTCAAATTCAACCCTATTTCACGCCTTTTTTTCAACAGTGACCGGTACTTGTTGAGTAATTCCGCCGGTCTCCTACTCTTAATATCATTAGTGCCAACGTGTACAACTATATCACCTTTTGTGCCCTTGAAAGATGATATCCGCTCTACAACGTCATCAACCTTTGCCCCTGGCAGACATACCCTGGTCCTGTTCCACCTATCCTTTTTACATAGCATGTTCCCCGTTTCCCTGACAATCGAGTCACCGACAACTACTAGTTCCTGTGGGACCAGCGCATTCTGCCTTAGGGGTTGCCGCTGTGTTGCGTGATGACCAAGTTCAAGCTCTGGCGTTGATGTGGGCAGCTGAGAGCCTGATGGGCCCCTCAATTTAGATCTTTCGAGGGCATCCACCCTGTCCTTCAAACTCTCATATAGGCCCATAACAACGCTGAGTTGTCGCCTTATTTCCTTACACTCCTTACATCGCGCACACACAAAGACATCCCCCATGGCAATATCATGTTCCGTTCCAGAGAGTTCGGCAAACATTTCACAAGTTGCACATTTTTTTAGGCTGTGATGCGTTGGAGTATTGCCCCCCTCAGTTCTCCCCCGAGTCACAGCACTCCTGCCACTTTGTGCCCATTGCTTTGCTGCTCTAGTCTCGGGCATGGTAGTTTAAATTAATAAAATCAATAAATTAAATGTCAATAGTATTTGAATAGAAACTATTAAATAGAAACAGTGAAGCGTATTACTATATAATTATGCGTTAGAGCTACCTAGCTACCTCAATTAAAAAATTTGAATTCCCTACCACTATATCCAAAAACAATGGCTACAAAAATGGAACGAAATAACGGTTTTACCTATCGTAAGTAAAATCCACAAAAACTCTTTATCTAAATTAAAAATAAAAAATAACCAGCGTAACTATAACTATACGACTACGTATTAAGTACAATATAAAATAACAATCATGTAAATAAAAGGCAAACACTTATCGTTTTTGCGGAGCCTGTAACTGACAGCTGTAACTTTTAAAGAGATTCAGCGCCCTCTCCAAGTCAGTAGTGTCAGTAGTGTCCTTGACAACCCTGCCAACCTTCGTATCGTCTGCAAACTTGGACATTAAGCTTGATATACCATCATCAATATCATTTATAAATACAGAAAACAATAATGGACCCAATACCGAACCCCGAGGGACTCCACTAATAACATTAGTCCACGATGAGCAGTGTCCATTGATTACCACTCTCTGTCTTCTCCCCCTTTATTCATAGCAGCAACACTGCTATGCCACACTGCTCCAATTTGTGCAGCAGTCTTCCATGTGCAACAGTATCAAAAGCCTTTCTAAGATCAAAGTTATTCCCTGCATCCAGTTCTTTTGTGACTGCATCATAGTATCCAATCAAATTGGTCAAGCAAGACTTCTTCTTAACAAAACCATGCTGTGTCTGAGCTATAACTTAAGTCTTACCTAGATGATCCTGCAGTGCTTCTTAAACCATTGCCTCCATTAATTTTCCAGGAATAGAAGTTAAACTAACAGGTCTATAATTACTTGTGTCGCCATTTGATCCTCCTTTGTGAATTGGGGTCACATTTGCACATCTCCAGTCCATGGGTACTTCCTCTGAGTCCAAGGAAGCTCTAATAATTATGGCTAAGTCTTTGCTTACTTCCTTTGCTGCCTCCTTTAATATAACTGGATAGATCCCATCCACCCCTGGTGCCTTTCTTGTATTTATCTTCAACAATTTCTCCTCCACTTTAATCTGAGTTATTACAAGATTCTCTAGCTTACTGCCAGAGTTGAATACACCTCTGGCATTCCCCTCGCTGAATAACTCCTCATGTGTGAATGTCGATGCAAAATATTCACTCAGTTTGTTAGCTACCTGAGCAGGATCATCAACAGTTTACCCATCGATATCAAGTGGACCAATCTGATTCATCCCCTTCCTTCTAGAGTTTACATAAGTAAAGAACGCTTTGCTGTTTTTCTTTGCATCCCTTGCCAAAGATTTCTCGTAATCTGCCTTCGCCTGCCTAACCTCCTTTGTAACTTGGTTACAGATCAACTTATATCTATCATAGGCTTCTGTGTCACATGTTAATTTATATGTATCCCATGTATTTTTCTTCTCTGCCATATGTCTCATTAGTTCATCTGACATCCACTTAGGCCTAAACCTTGAACAATATTTCTTAGTTGGTATGTAAAGCCTAGTAGCTTCCAAGATAAGTTCTTTGAATGCTTCCCATTTTGAATTTGCTTTTGGTAACATCATCAGTTGGTCCCACTGTATAGAATTTAAATACTGTCTCAGTCCATTGTAGTCGCCTTTACGAAAGCAATAACCCTTCCCTTTACCCCTAATGGTAGTTACCTCTTTGAGTAAATACCACTTCAGCACACTGTGATCACTGCCACCTAGTGGTTCATTTACCTGCAGATTCTTAATGCATGAAGAATCACTACTGATAATCAAATCAAGAGTATTACTCCCTCTAGTTGCCTCCCGAACATGCTGAAAACAATCATCCAATAAATCCACAAAAGCCTTGCTAGTGTGTGAGTGACCAGCCCCCAAATTCCAGTCAATATCTGGGAAATTAAAATCCCCCCATTATAAGACTCTCTGATTTATTGGCCCACTCTATTTCCCCGTACAGTTTCTTATTATACTCATCAGAATCATTAGGCCTATAGCACACTCCTACTCTCAATTTTGATCTCCCAATGCTTGTGTCACACCAAACTGACTCGACACTGCACTGTCCAGCAGTGTCCACTGGCTTCACTTCCTTGTATTTTATGTATTTCTTAACTAATAGCATAACCCCTCCTCCCTTCCTACCCTTTCTGTCCTTTCTGTAGACATTGTACTCCCCAAATTCCAGTTCTGCATTCCTTATATCTGTGTGACACCACATCTCTGAAATTCCCACAATATCTGCCTTTGATGTTTTGAGCAGTACCTCAAATTCATCAAATTTATTTACTAAACTCCTAGCATTGGTGTACATGTGAGTATACATGCACCTGTTCTTTTTCTTAGCTACCCTAACACAACCTACGTGTTTATTTGTACCCCAATGATTCCCAGCAGTCTCTGAAATATCCTGCATCTTATTTTCCAGGCTGCAACTCATTCCAATAGAAGCAATGCAAGAATCACTTTCACCTCTGCCAGTGGCTACTGTTAATCTATTAGTCCTTGTATCCCCCCAATCTAGCAGTTTTCCGACCCACCTAAGACTGCCTCAATACCATCAGCAAACATTCTTGCACCCTTTCTGTTTAAGTGTATCCTATCCCTGTAGAAGCAGTCTCTCCTGTTAACAAGTACAGACCAGGCTGAAAAAAATTCTACCCCTCGAGCCTTGCACAATCCTTCCAGGGCCGAATTGATCAGCAGGGCTCTCATCATATACTCCCTCCTATCGTGTCTGAGCAGAATTGCAGACACTTTCAAATTCAACCCTAATTCACGGCTTTTTTTCAACAGTGACCTGTACTTGTTAAGTAATTCCGCTGGTCTCCTACTCTTAATATCATTAGTGCCAATGTGTACAATGTTTTTCACCTTTTGTGCCCTTAAAAGATGTCCGCTCCACAACGTCATCAACCTTTACCCCTGGCAGACATACCCTGGTGCTGTTCCACCTATCTTTTTTACAAAGCATGTTTCTCGTTTCCCCGACAATAGAGTCACCAACAACTACTAGTTCCTTTGGGACCAAAGGAACTAGTAGAAATCATCTAGAAATCTCTCTATTTTGGTGTACATTTCTTCAGCCTCTTCATCATCATGGCTTGAGGTTGGTACATAAATGATTACAACCTTTAGCTTGTTACCTCTTATAAATTCTTAGTCGTAGTCTTGACACCCTTGGTGATTTACTTTTAAGTAAAATTCCAAAATGTCGTTTTTTATATCTTTATGGACCAGAAAGCCAAATCCACCTTCGCTCCTTTTACTGTTTCCATTGGTGTACAGTAGATTTTTACTTGATAAACTTATAAGTGATTCATTTCTTCTTCTTGTTTCCGCCAAACCAATGATATTCCAATTCACATTTTCTAATTCCTTTTCCAGCTCTTATATCGTCTTCACTGATGAGTGATCTTACTTTGTAACAGGTCAAGTTCAGTTTCCATGTATGGCAGCCTTTTCGTACCCAGAGATTCTTATCACCCTCTGCTTCCACTTTGATCCTCTTGCTGCCATAAGAGAGGGAGAGCTGGGGACCGAGGGCCTTTTTTTTTTTTGTTGTCATGTCACGTGCTGGAGGATTTGGTCTTTTCCTCTTCACGCTGACCAGGCATCTTGAAGAGAACCACTCTACACATTCATTGCCACCTAAGTGACGTAACAGCACTTTCCATCGAGCAGGTGTGCATGAGGGGATTTTAGGGAGGCAGGCCAACCGGACTTTTCCTACATCTTCTGAAATAGAATGATATTGGATCTATCAGTGCTTTTGACTGTGTCTGATAACACAGAAAGGTTTTTCCCCTCTCAGCCCCTGTTCCCCTCTAAGCCTTCATATTATTTACTGAAAATTGAAATCTACAGAAATTGAAGTGTAATGCCAACAAGTATCTTCTTACATCTTCTGAGCCTTCAATCCTTGCACGATAATAAATAATTCAGTTTCTAATACTTCTTGTGCTTGGGGTTTTCATAAAAAAAATAAAAAATAAAAAAAAAAATTGCTAAGAAGCCTGAAATGTATTGCACTGTGTGTATTAATTAATTTTTTTTTTTTTTAAGATTACGTGTGTGAGATAATTGATTAAATAAAACATAGTATACTTCCAAGCTTGTTGCAACAAATAATAAAATAAAATGGCTAATGACTAAACATGCATTAATTATTTTGGCAATATGTGTATTTTAGTTGAAACTAGTTTTGTTTAATAAATAATAATAGTAAGAACAGAACGTTTATGAGACAGATACTATGATGTGGTTACAAAGGAACTAGATGCAAAAAAAATAATTTTGATATCGTATGCTTGGATTTCGGAAAGCTTTTGACACTGTTGCGCATGGAAGATCACTATACAAATTGGAGCAGTAAGTTATTAAGGGTAAGTTGCTACAATGGATAAAAGGGTGGTTGAGTGGCAGAGCAGTTATCAATGGACGCTGCTCTTCGTGGACTAATGTCCACGTACCATTAGTGGAGTCCCACAGGTTTCAGTGTTGGGCACACTGTTGTTTTGAATATTTATCAATGATATTGATGAAGATATATACGGCTTAGTGTCGAAGTTTGGAGATGATACAAAGGTTGGCAGGGCTGTTAATGTCAGTAATGGCAGTGTGCTACTGCGACAGGATCTAAAACATTTGGGCAGATTGGCTGAGAGTTGACAACTGAAGTTTAACATTGACAAATGGAAAGTACTGCATATGGGCAGAAGTAACCCCAGAGGAATGTACCAACTGTGTGCTAGTGCACTTAGGGTGGTAGAAAACGAAAAAGACCTGGTAGTGATTGTGCAGTCATATATAAAGTTTTCTGAGCAATGCACACAGGCTGCCAGAGCAGGTCATGGGGTATTGTCAATGATATTTAGGAATTTTGCTAGCAGGGAAAAGGAGATTCTTATCCCTTTGTATAAAGAATGGTCAGGCCACACCTTGAATACTGTGTACAGATCTGGAGTCCTCATTTCAGGAAGGATGTAGATTTACATGAACGTGTATAGAGAAGAGCAACAAGATTGCTGAGGGGAATGAAGGGGTTCACTTACCAAGAAAGTCTTAAGTTCTGCAAATTGCACTACTGGAGACTAGGCACCTGTGAGGTGATCTGATTGAGGTGTATAAGGCCTTGAATGGGTTGAGCACGCTGAATTCTGATGGGATTCTTCTGCTTTCTCAGATTATGAACCTGAGGGGGTCATAAATTCAAATTAAAGAAAGGAAGTTGTAGAATTGATGTGCAGAAATTTGCCTTTAGCCTGCGGGTGGTTGATTGCTGGAACAAACTTCCACCTGTTGTGGAAGCCAATTAAATTAATTCAAGGAGGAACTGGACAAAACGTTTAGTGGGTTATTGAGCAAGCCTACAAGATGCGCCACAACCTGTATAATTCTACCTCGATTACTGCAAGACCTCTGTGCCTGATAGATGGCTAATAGAGATTCTGAAGAACTACGAAGTCAATCCGACAGTGACAAACTTCCTAGAAGCAACAATGGCAAAATGGTGTACCACCATTAAGGTCGAGAACGTTGCAACCAGATCGGTCCCCATCAAGAGAGGAATCTTTCAAGGAGATTCCCTGAGCCCACTGTGATTCTGTTTAGCACTCAACCCGTTGTCCACCATGCTGAACAGCAGCAGGAAGTATGGATATAACCTCAAAGAAGGAAGGAAAAACCTTTAAACCCTCACCCATCTGATGTACATGAATGATGTCAAGTTCTACGCGGAAACCGAGAAGCAACTCCAGCAACTACTCCGGATCACCGAAGAATTTAGCATTGATATTAGGATGGAATTTGGTCTAGATGAATGCAAGACCCACAGATTGCACCATTGAAAATTAGTCAACTGAAACTACCAGCTGCAGACTGTTAAAGAGATTGAAGCCATGGCAGAGGGAGAGGCCTACAGGCTTCACAGTGACAGCACAAGGAAATCAGTGCCCACCTGATCGAAAAATACTATGTGAGACTCAGAAGCCTGGTGAAAGGAAAGCTGAATGGAGGGAACACAGTTAAAACCATAAACACCTATGCAGTCCCTGTGCTAATATACTACTTTGGAATCAGAGATTGGACTAACACTGAACTGGAGGGTATCATGAGATAGATGATAACCAAGGAGGATATCATGAGATAGATGATAACCAGGGAATATATCATGAGATAGATGATAACCAGGGAGGATATCATGAGATAGATGATAACCAAGGAGGATATCATAAGATAGATGATGATGATCAATGACGACCAAGAGCCGCCAGCACCACCCAAATTTGCCATGGAGAGACTGACAATAGCAAGAGGAGGAAGGAGCCTGATAGACCTCATCAAGCAATAAAAACATTGATTGCTAACCTGAAGGATTATTTCCAGAAAATTGGAGCAGCATTCTGCCCGGCCCTAAGGAAGATAGAAAAGTGGATACCCCACTCAACCTAAGAGAGGAGTCCCCTCCTGCCCAGACAGCATAAACAAAGCTAGAAAGATGGGCTAAGAAGATACTTCATGGCAGACACTTCAACGACCTCCACCAAGACCACATAGATAAAATTTCTTCCAATGCAGGTGCCTTCGTAGCCAGGTGGGAAGGAGCAGCAGTGCGTATCACACGCTTGTTGATTAGACCGGGGTTTGAGCCCGTCACCACCAAATATGGAGAATGCGGAAACGTCAGGGAATGACCACCGCATATCCCGGAGCAATATGGCCTTAGTTGCTAATGCTTCTAAAAACTAACTAACTATTGCTTCCAATGCATGGCTCACAAGTGGGATGCTCTTCTCTGAAACTGAAGGATTCATGCTCGACAGCCAAGATCAGGTAATCAACATCAGCAACTAGAGAAAATACATTGCCATGGAGTTTGGATTGTCAGATGATACATGTCGATGATCCCACCTGGCCTGTCCATGTTTTAGACACGAACGTGATTTTTATTTTACCGCTTTTAGTCATCTGGCTGAGCCGTATACGCTTGGTCAGATTTTATCTGACAATGACAATGTGTCTGCTGTTTTTAGCCTTTTAAAATCAGTAAACCTCTTTACTCGTATTTAATATTGAATTGTTATTCCTTTGTTCATGTACTTTTACACCTGTTATATCTCTACATGGTGGCCTAATTACTTAGGTCACTGAATGTTTTCACCTTTTATATATGACCGGTATTTGGCGCATTTAAGCCTCGGTTGCTGATGCGCCAATAAAACTCAAATCAAATCAAATCAAACCAAATCAAATCCCACCTGGCCTCAGAAATGATCCAACAATCACTGTGGGATCAAGGTGAGCACCCAGACTGAGTACACTTGTAGATATCAACAGGTAGCCAGGATCTAGATAATTTGGGCAGATGGGCTAAGAAGTGGCAACTGAAGTTTAACCTTGACAAATGCAAAGTACTGCATATGGGTAGAAGTAACCCCAGAGAAACGTACCAACTGTGTGGTACTACACTTAAGATGGTAGAAAATGAAAAAGACCTGGGAGTAATTGTGCAGTCAGATATGAAGTTGTCTGAGCAATGTAGACAGGCTGCCACGGCAGGTCATGGTGTTTTTTCAATGATATATAGGAATTTTGCTAGCAGGGAAAAGGAGGTGATTATCCCTCTGTATAAGGCAATGGTCAGGCCACGCCTTGAGTACTGCATACAGGTCTGGAGGCCTCATTTTAGGAAGGATGTAGATTTACTTGAGCATGTACAGAGAAGGGCAACAAGATTGGTGAGGGGAATGAAGGGATCCTCTTACCAAGAGAGGCTTAAGTTCTGCAAATTGCAGTGGCTGGAGACTAGGCACCTGCGCGGTGATCTGATTGAGGTATATAAGGCCTTGAATGGGTTGAGCACGCTGAATTCTGATGCGATCCTTCCACTTGTTCAGATTACGAACCTAAGGGGGCATAAATTCAGATTAAGAAAAGACAGATGTAGAATAGATGTGCGGAAATTTGCCTTTAGCTAGCGGGTGGTTAATTGCTGGAACAAACTTCCATCTGTCGTTGTGGAAGTTGATAGGTTGAATAAATTTAAGGAGGAACTGGACAGGTATTTGGAGGGAATGGTGTGTTTTTTTTTTTTTTTTTTTTTTTTTTTTGGCTGATGCTGCATAAGCTCATACACTTGCTTTCTTGCATCACATGCCGCTACTACTACTACTACTATAATACATCAGAAGCTAGCAAAGAAATGTCAGCTGATCAAAAAAAGTGTACCGTATTACAATTGCGAACCCCAGGCAGTAGTAGAAACTTCAACCCAAATGCTGAACTGGGACTCACCATAATAATGGACAAGACAATCCAGACAATCCAAGACAAGAGGCCATATATAACCCTTGTCGACAAGAAGGAAAAGGCTACCTTCATAAAAGCCTAGCAGTAATAGTTCTCCCAGAGTAAACCTATGAGGAATTCCAGAAGATCACAATCCTTAAAACATGTAGGATAGTCAGAGAGTTCCTCAAGCAGCAGTAAAACCAGCCATGACACCCCCTTGTGTAGTTGGTAGCAGTATCTCTCATGGGGTGGACCCCACAGTCAGGGAGAATAAATATAAGAGCAACAGAAATAATAAAAATAAAAATCCTGTTTTCGTTTCCTGTATTTGTAGCATTTAAAAAAAAAAAAAAAAAAAAATCATTATAAATTGACTTGACTGATAAAAAACTGGACCTAGATTATTAAAAAAAGAAAATTCAGGTGTCATCCGCCTAAAGCTGATAATTCGTTCTGGAAAAACAGAGCACTAAGTGAATCTATGCTAAGCGAGCACCACATTCCATAAGGTATCACATATAGCAGTAGTAGTAGTGGCATGTGATGCAAGAAAGCAAGTGTATGAGCTTATGCAGCATCAGCCAAAAAATTTACAAAACAAATCCCTCTAAATGTTTGTCCAGTCCCTTTTTAAATTTATTTAACCTATCAACTTCCACAATGACAGATGGAAGTTTGTTCCAGCAATTAACCACCTGCTGGCTAAAGGCAAATTTCCGCACATCTATTCTAAATCTGTCTTTCTTTAATTAGAATTTATGCCCCCTTAGGTTCGTAATCTGATCAAGTGGAAGAATCCCATCAGACTTCAGCGTTCTCGACCCATTCAAGGCCTTACACACCTCAATCAGATCACCGTGCAGGTGCCTAGTCTCCAGCCACTGCAATTTGCAGAACTCAAGCCTCTCTTAGTAAGAGGATCCCTTCATTCGCCTCACCAATCTTGTTGCCCTTCTCTGTACATGCTTAAGCAAATCTACATCCTTCCTAAAATGTGGCCTCGAGACTTGTACGCAGTATTCAAGGCGTGGCCTGACCATTGCCTTATACAGAGGGACAATCACCTCATCTTCCCTGATAGCAAAATTCCTATATATCATTGACAAAACCTCATGACCTGCCCTGGCAGCCTGTCTGCGTTGTTCAGAAAACTTCATATCTGACTGCACTATTACTCCCAGGTCTTTTTCATTGGGAGTTGCAGTCCTTGCCACAGGATATTTCCTAATCCATAATAAACAGCAGTGAAAAGATGCACAAATGTCGGTCAAAATATTTAATATTCAAATATTTGTATATATAAAATGTTCTGCATTTCATATGTATATAATTATGTGGTGACTACTTACGTATCAAAATTAAACTTAAAATTCCAATTAAAATCATGAATTTAATTGATGAATGTATTCATGAGAAAAATGTGTCGATTTTGGGTTGTACTTTGGCCCTCTTCCTGGTAAACTAAGAGCGGTTTTAATTTTAAAGCACCCGCAGCATTAATACCCAACAATAAAGTCAACTGATCCTTTGCCGCTTTGAAACCTGGCATGTTTTTTACTTCTTTCAATATGAAACTTCTTTTAGGCATTCGTTTCCAAAAAAGTCATGTATGTTAAAAACTCGAGAATACATAATACCCCTCTTCAATAATTTTTACAAGTTCTTTTTTGAAAGTTTTGGCTCCTTGATCTGCACTTGGAGCTTCTCCCTGGATTTTTAATCTGTTCAACCAGCCCCTACTGGTTTTAAATGGTTCGACATTTTTTTTTTTTTTTTAGGTGAGTTTTCTTCAGATCATCATATAGGCTAATCTCTCTTTTTCTTATAATATTTAACTTAACTGAATTCTGCATTGGATATTATCTTCAATAAAATTAGTTAGTCTCTCCATTTCAATCCTGCTAGCCAGCCTAGTCTTAGTTGCTTGCAGTGGAATAGCAGTCTTTCCCACTGCTAAAATTAATTCTTTATTTTTTATAATTGTTCTTACAGTTAAACTTGCCAGGCCTAAATTATGGCACACATGCGCTTGTCGTTGATCGGAATCGATTAGCTTCGAAATATCT
This sequence comes from Mastigoproctus giganteus, assembly GCF_048544385.1. Classification (NCBI taxonomy): domain Eukaryota; kingdom Metazoa; phylum Arthropoda; class Arachnida; order Uropygi; family Thelyphonidae; genus Mastigoproctus; species Mastigoproctus giganteus. The sequence goes on along the minus strand of NC_143583.1, from coordinate 161,874,390 downwards.
AATGTAATTTTTAAATTAAGTCTTTTTCTTACATTTATAATCTTTGTACTGCATCCATACGTTGATTTTTCATTCTTATCCTCCATTATTAACTCTTCGAAAATGTAACTGTGTTTTTTGCATTATTTATGATTCAGTGTTCAAGTAATCTGTCCGTTACAGACGTTGTCTAATGCTGTACTGAGTGATGACTAGACTTGGGATAAATGCATATATCGCAAATATTACAAGCAATATACTTGATCATATTTTAAAATGTTGATCTCGGAACTACGTAACAAGTCACTGTACTGCAATTAAATTAGCGTGGGAAAATTTCTCATGTCAGCATGGGAAACATTTTAATGCTGTTTTGCTATTCATTTTCAAGCTATCGACTCCATCAAATGAAACGATTTCGTTAAATATGCCAAAAATGCAATCTGTATAAGAGCATTATAGTGATTTGTAAAGCGTTATAGTCAGATACAGGTTATAATATAAGAATAGCGTTATGGCAAATTAGCATTAAGTGAACTGTTTTATAACGAGGACCTGCTGTATTCAGTTATGAGGTACCAGATAACTAAGATATTAATACGAGTACAATTAATATGATATCTGAATGATCACATCAGACAGGAAACGTCAATTTTAATTTTGTGTTCAACAATTTTACTATATCAAATTATATTTTTGATTATATCTTTAACTTTGACATAGACAATAATAGTTGATTTTTGCAATTTTTATTTAATTTTAATTTTTAATGACTCTAATTTTTATTTTAATGTTTATTGTATTTAGGAAGCTCTTTACCTTCCATCGTATTCTAGTGTAAAGCTTATACAATTTTCACCTTTTATGTATGGGCATTGGCACAGTGCCAACCTGGGTTCACTTGAGCAAGATCTCCCTTTTTTTTTTTCTGCTGAGATTCTTTTAACAGTCTTTCCCTACCGTTTGGTTTTTGAGTTTATATTCCTGAAATGGCACCATTTGCTGTCCCAAACAAAATTTCTGGATCTTTGGCTAATGCTCTTTTTATAACTGTTGATGTAATGGGCTACTTTTATAGATAAAACCTCCTAAAACATTTTACCCTGTGCTAAAAATTTACTGATTACATCAATCACCTTTGATATGTTAGTACAATTAAACTATTTTTTTTTATATGATGTGTATTTTAATGTTCTTTTAATTCTTTAATTTCTTCGTTTGATTTTTAACAAATTTTTCTGTTGCTCTCCTTTAGGAACATATGCAATAGATATTACTGTCATTGGTAAAAAGGTGCCAGGTAGTCCATTCAGTGCAAAAGCTTACAATGCTGCCGAAATTCACATTTTAGATGTTCCCGAGTTCTGTGTGACAGGCGAGACTTGTCAGTTTACAGGTACTGTGTATTATTATTAAACTTTATGATAAACAATATAGAAAAGCTTTGCATGTTTTTTTTTTTTTTTTTTTTATGTTTTTGGCAAGTGTGAAAGTGAGACATAGGATTTTAATCATTTTAAAATTTATTTTATTATTTTTTTTTTCAGTGAGGATTATGAAAATTTTATTACACATTAGAATATAACTTTATTAAGTAGCTAAAGCTTTATATCAGCTGTGGTACTTCCCTTGTTGATGACTTTGTTATATTTATTGATAAAGGTACCAAAATATAATATAATATATATAAAGCTTTTGAATTATCTAAAGCTAACATAAAACTTTATATTTAACAAATTGCACTACCACATTGAGCATTTGGGTCCAATAATTATGTTAATAATTATTGGACCCAAATGCTCAATGCTGGAGGTCACAAATAATTATGTTAATAATTATTGGAACTAAATTAATTATACAGTGGATGCTGGTTATTTGGGCCACTGGTTAATCGGTGCAGCCGTTTATTTGGGGCAAATCTTAAAAAAACAGAAACCAATCAAGAAAATAGCCAGGGCTTACTTCGCTTAATTGGGACAAAATGCCGTTTAATCGGGGCAGAAGAACGTAGCACTGGAGATTACCTTACGATTGTCTTCGACGGTACCACATGGTTCAGTCGAAATTCTGGAGGTCACAACCATAAAACAAAAACAATTAGCAGTCACCTCTTTAGTGGGCTTTTCTGTTAGTGAAATCTATCATAAACGGACAGTAAACTCGATCTTACTGAATTTGCGATAATACCGACAGCTGGAATTCTGTGGGTTATTATGGTGAAATGTGTTTACACTTCCATGAAATCTTCAATCATATAAAAAAATTAATTTTCAGATCTTCTCTTCATTCCTATTTTTAAAGCTTTGTAACTCGTTACTCCGTTTTCACTTGCGCATATTGTGTTACTTGCAATTTATGTGTGCCGTGTTCTTTGTTATTGATTGCTTATCTTTTTACTGTTTTAAATTTTAAACCCCACCCAAAAATGTCAGTGAACAGAAATGTCAACTAGTTCGTATGTACATATTACAGTACGTATTAATTATTCTGATTATCACGTATATTCTTCTGATTTTCGTGTATAATTTAATTTTTTAATTGGTAAGGTAATAAAGGGTAAATTTGTGCCTAATATATCTTTACTTTTATAGCCTGTGGATAATATTCCTCCTATTTTCTCTAATTAGAATCGCTGTTTAATAGAATTAAAATTCAATTTGTAAAAGCGATCACAATGACCAGCGCTTACTACACACCATATAGTGAACGGTACTTTACTATGGTGAGTTCGTCGTAACGTGATTTGATTATACAGTGAACTAATTGTAAAGGGGGGGGGTACATTGTATTTTTAACTGTCCATGTGACACTTTGGATAATTGGGGCAGCCACTTAATCGGGCCAAAATGCAAGAGTCCAAAATAACTGGAATGGACTGTATTTCAAAGTATTAGAATACTTGACAAATTTGTTTTGCTGTTGTTGTTATTTGGTTTTTAGGAGCATTAGCAACTGAGGCCATATTGCTCCGGGGATAGGTGGTGGTTATTCCCTGACCTTTCCGTATCCTCCGTATTTGGTGGTCATGGGCTCGAATCCCGGTCTAATCAAGAAGCATGTGTTACGCACTTCTACTCCTGCCCACTTGGCTACGGAGGTGGCATTTGTTTTGCACAGTTGAGTATAATTAGGGAAAAAAAATTATTTGAATCTAAGCTTAACTGTGGGAGACAAATATAAAATCTCTGGAGATAATAGATTTGATCTGTTGAAATTCACCTTTTTTGTGGTAATTCACCAAGGTTTGTGGTGACCTCAACTAACCCACTAGTTACCTATAAATTAGCCCTGGAATGGATAGCCAAATGTACCATAGTTACATTTAAATATATAGTACAGGTCAACCATCGCTAATCCGGCCACTGATGATTCGGTTTCACTGCTAATTCGGACATAATTTCTGCGATCGCAATTTCAAATTTCCCGGGAATGCTAGCAAGCTGACTTGCTAGCATTCCCATTTTCTTCCAACTCGTGTATTAATGATCTTGGCACACCGACCTGCTGCTATTCTTTTGGTGGCGTTGGTTGCAGCATCAGCTGTTGGCACAAACCTGTAAACACTGGCAAGCCATTCCCACATGTTTTTCTACATTTATTTATTATTATAACCAGCTTACATTTAACCAGCCATGGTTCCAATGCATAAAAGAATTACCTCTCGTGGTGTAAAGCACAAACACTGTACATTGTCCATAACAGATAAAGTTGAACTTCTGAAAAAACTCGACAGTGGTGTGTCTGAGAAGTTTAACTCTGCATAATTGTAAATTCCAGCAATTTCTCTCAGTTCCTCCTATTTTAGTGATTTTCTTTTAGCCATTCCTTTTTATTTTTTTTTCTTACAACACACTTGTACAAACTTGAGGAAAAACACAACACTCTATGTTGGATAATACAGCGTGCTAACGAACTTGTTTTCACAAAATCTCTAACAATACTGACAAACTTATTGCGATGTTTAAGAGTTTATTTTATTGCAATTAGTTTTATTGCAGTGCTCGCCACGTGTGCAATAAACTAATCACAAACGACCTTCATATGTATGCCGTAATAGCGTCACACGTATGTGGCCGACACGGATTCTCAAGAAATAAAGTAACCTACTGGGACATGTCGGCCCCATATATGTGACATAAAAAAAGATACTTTTTTTTTTTGATATTTTTAGCGAAAAAATGATAACACTGACATTACAATATTTATTTTAGAATTACTAATCAAATTATTTGCTAAATATTTTTTGGCCCGTGGGGAATATTTTTTCTCAAACTAGCTTGGCAGTTAACGTGTTAAAGGCAGGATGAGGTGGTTAGCTGTTGGGTAAACTGTATGTGCTAAAAGAACCACCAGTGGGCGGGAAACTCACTAATCCGGCAACCCACAGGTCCCAACGCTTCCGGATTAGTGATGGTCGACCTGTACTATATAACACATCGAAATTAATGTAAATTAGAGAAATTTAAGGAAATTAAATATTCTCCCTCTTGGCCATATATCTGCTACTTCCTCATGGCTTTGAGCAGACACATAGCGAAACTAGAAGAATGTTTCCTACTTATCTGTTTCTGTAATCGCTATACCAGTTTTTGCTAGGTTAACTTTAGGTCATAACTTGGTGGAAAAATTTTTGGAATAAGGTAAGTAAATTTTATGTACTTAAATTTTTAATTAAACAGGATGGTTTACGTGACAGACAGCAAACTGTGATAGGAGCTTCAAAGCCCTACGGGTATGTATCAGATTAAAATACCATTGTACCTCACTTCTGTATCCTGTTGTGGTGGACAGACTGAAAATGTTCATTTTTGCCACTGTGTTTTGGTTGTCCGGATGTTTTCCGTGGTGTGGTAGTTAACTTGCTGTAGGCAAATACTAATATTTTGCTTTCATGCGAATTGTCTGGGTGTTACTTATAATTTATATTTTGGAAAAGGTATATTTATATTTACTTGTTTTTTTGTAGGGTGGAGATATAATATGATTTTAATACATTTAATAATAAGAAATAAAAGTTATTAACAAAAGTTGAAATTAAAGTTAAAAGTAATCATGCTCTCCATAAGGTGTGGAATGGCAACGCTTTTCTAAGGCATGAAGGCCCAGTATATGCCCTTGCAGAAAACTATATATATATATAGCCTTCTTCATGTGAATCTGTGAAAGTTATGCCTGTGGATACTCATTATATTCTGTGTTTATGATCCTGTAATAATTAATTAATTCTAGTTGTTAACTTTTATGGAAAGTAATATTCTTGCATGGTGATAATGATCGGTTATTTTTTATTTATTTTTTTTTTTTATGTGATCACTAGCAACTAAGGCCATATTGCTCTGGGGGGGGGGGATATGCGGTGGTCATTCCCTGACCTTTCCACATCCTTCGTATTTGGTGGGCACGGGCTCGAAACCCGGTCTAATCAGGGGGGGGGGCATTGTTGAGGCCATGTTATATCAAGGATCTGGGTATATTAGTACCATGTGTACACCATATCCAAAAATTTCATCACTTCATACAGCACATCCCCCCACTTTTTTTTTTACTATTGAATACACCACGAATTGTCAAACTAATGAGTAAGCTTATCTGCGAAAAGATCTAAACCTCCCAAACACATCCTAGTTCATTTCACAAATATACGTGGTCTCAATTCTAATCTCAGTCATGTAAATTTCCACTTGCAGTCTGCCAAAACCCGTGTACTTTTTCTGACAGAATCTCAGTTATCGGTTGATTCAACTACTGCTCAACTCAGATGCCCAAATTATTTGCTGTATGATTCCGTTCGCCTCAAAGGTGGTACTTGTGCATATGTCCATTCTGATGTTCCCTGTCAGAGATTTGGTAATTTGGAATCTCCTCTTTTCAATCTTCTCTGGCTTAAAATCTCTCTACCTCATTCCATTAAATTCATCTGTTGTCTCTACTGTTCTCCAAACTCCAGTAATCACTTGGAGCTCTTTGACTTCCTCTCTTTGCAACTTGACTTTCTCCAGTCCACCTTTCCGAAAAGGGAGGTAATTTTCCTTGGTGATTTCAATGTTCACAACTCCAGCTGGCTTCCGTTTTCAAGTCACACCACCCAGCTGGTCGAGATGCTCGGGCTTTTGCAATTACTAATCACCTTGCACAGATTGTTCATTTACCTACAAGAATACCGGACAGTCCTAACCATACAACCAACATGCTTGATCTTTCTCTCACAAACAACCCTTCTAAGTACACGGTTGAAGTGAGAGCTCCTTTAGGCACTTCAGATCACAACTTGGTGATTGTCTCTTCTCCAATGGAACCTTTATCTCATGGCTATTCCCAACCTTCTGTTGTTTGGCATTACAAGAATGCAAAATGGGATGACCTGCGAGACTTCTTTTCTTCTTTTCCTTGGTTGGACTACTGTTTCAAACTTTCTGATGTCAGTGTTTGCTGAGATCGTGTCAGTGACATTATTCTTGTAGGAATGGAATCCTTTATCCCACACTCCACTTTAAAATATCATTCTTTATCTAAACCTTGGTTTTCCGATAAATGTGCTAAGGCTGTTCAGGAGAAGAATGTCGCATATCATAATTGACTTGTTTTCAATTCTTCAGTTTCATTTTCTGCCTAACCAAAGCTCGCAACAATTGTAAATCAGTCATTAATCAGTCCAAACTAGATTTTAAACAAATGGGCTAAGAGTAGAAAACTTGCTTCTTGTCCTAATGGTAGCTGAGCATTCTGGTCTCTTGCCAAAGCTATTGGCCACAAATTTTTTCCATCTCTGCTCCCACCTCTGTCAAAACTATATGGTTCTGTTATCACTTCAGCCAAAGATAAAGCTGACTTGCTAGCATTCCCATTTTCTTCCAACTCGTGTATTAATGATCTTGGTAAAACACCTCCCACCATTCCCACATGCTCTATTCAATGCCTCCTGTGGTCTTCCGTCAAAAGGATGTTAGAAGGATTTTGACTTGGTGTTAAGAAAGCTCCAGGTCCTGATGGTATTTCTCCACTTGTTCTCAAAACCTGTGCTCCTGAACTTACTCCTCTTCTTTGCCACCTTTTTTTACTGTCTTATTCCAAAGATGTGTTTTTCCTTCTGCTTGGAAGTTTGCTCCTATTCCTCCCACTCAATTATTGTCTTATTGCAATTACTTCTACTCTTTCTAAAGTAATGGAGAAATCAATTAACTGCCGATTCTTAAACTACCTAGAAACCTTCCATCTGATCAACGATCACCAGTATGGATTCCGTCAGTGTTGATCAACTGGTGATATTCTGGCTTATGCTACCCCTTTATGGACAAATTCAATGGAAAAGTTCCGTGAAATAAAATTCGGTGCTCTAGACATCTCAAAGGCTTTCGATCATGTTTGGGATAAAGGTCTTCTAAACAAGCTTCCATCTTGTGGTTTGCCAACTGTTTTTTGTAATTGGTTATCCAGTTTTCTCTCTGATCGCTCACTGAGGGTGGTGGTAGATGGCTCTCTCTCTTCTAACTCCTTCACTAATGCTGGTGTCTCCCGAGGTTCAGTTCTTTTTCCCCACTCTTTTCCTCTTGTATATTAGTGAACTTCATTCATTGACTGGAAATCCTATCCATAGTTTTGCCAATGATAGCACATTGCATTCCACTTTCCATTTTGAGAAACCTTACCCTGTTCAATCAGCTTCAACTTCTCGAATATCTGCTAATAATTCCTTAAATTCTGATTTCCAGGTAATTCTCCAGTCGGGCAAAGACAACTTAATTGGTTTCAATCCTTCTAAAACTCAGTCTTGTCTTTTATCTCACAAAAAAGATTCTTCTGCTCCTATGCTTATCTTTGGTGACACTCTGATTCCTAGGCAAAATGATATATCTCTTTTGGGGATTACTTCATTTATTCATTGAACTGCCGTTTTCTGGAACAACCTTCCTTCATATGTCTTTCTTGAAAATTACAGTCTACAGAAGTCTAATGTTAACAAATGTCTTCTCTCGTCTTCTCAACCTCCGACCCAAGCACAGTACTAGGTACTATGGGTTCTAATACCTCTCATGTTTGGGGTTTTCATAAATATATATATATATTTTTTAATGAAAACCCCAAATGTGAAAGGTATCAAAACCTATAGTACTTAGTACCATGCATGGGATGAAGGGGATGGGGGAGAGGAGGAGGATGCCAGAAATATATGGATTTATGTAGGGTTTATGTAAACATAATACAAAGAGTAAAAAATTATCTCAGGAAAATTTTGTAAGGTAGAAAATGTCTAAAGATCCCTGTCAGTTATCTTACAAAATGTTATTTAGGAAACTAATGGTTGAGAAAATATTCTTCTATACAATGACAAAAGATTCTTCCAGCAGAACCATCTTTTTGTTATTGTATGAAAAGCTTTTTCATGGCATGATTCTGTGAGTGAGTTTTTAGTGTTTTTGTTTCCTGAAAATCAGGAGGGGTTGTATCAGATACAGAAAAGAATGAGATACACGAAAAATCATGTATCTCATGTATCTGAATGAGATACAATCAGATACATGAGAAAAAAATTTGAAATATATAGGTGAAGGTAGAGAACAGAAAGTAATTCAGAATAAATTTGGCGGGTATGCTTTGTCAGTGGCAAAAAAAATGAAAATGACAATATTTTGGATGGAGTTGTTAAAAATTATGGAAAATGAATGAACAGTGGTTATTGGAGTTGTATAACCTCTTGTTTAGAGGAGGATGTCTTCTCCGATGTTTGGAACTGGCAAGAATAAAGATAGTGCTGAAGAATCCTGAAAAGAGTGTAAGTGATCCAGGTTCACATAGACCTCTTGCTCTTTGCCAGTTCGAGGTAAATTTTTGGACAGGTTGTGCAGATAAGAAGAATAGAAGAGATATATCGGTAAAAAGTATGAGTTCCTTCTGTAGATCTGCTTCAGGAGGGACAGATTGACAGAAAGAGCATTACATGAAATGATTAAATAAATTTAAGGAACCCAGGAGACTTATGCCTTGAGTATTTTCATTAAATAAAAATGATTATACGACTCTGATGTATGCCATAATGAGGGACTATTTCCAAAACAGGTATATTGTCATATCTACGAAGTGTACAACAAACTGCATGACAATAATTGGCTGCAACCCGATTCCCAATTTTGATGACTTGGCATATGGCATGCTTAATAAATGCTTAATAAATGTAGAGGACTAGGAAGGCACCCATAAAATGGAAGTCTCTCTTCAACAGTTGTACCTGGTGTTATTAAAAGGAAAGTTAAGTAAAGATAGGCATCCAAAGGTAAATGCATTTATTTAGATATGGCAAAATATATATCTATTTTCCTACTGCTTTTGTGATCTAAGCCTCTGATACATTTTCTGCAGATTTTTAGTGACATCCAAGAGCCTATTTGCTTAATACATAGTTGACAGTGTCTTCAATAATTAGAAAGGAAGTTTTGTTTTATGCAATTTTTTGCCACTAGGAGAATGGTAATCCATTGTTTTTCCCCAGCACTACATTTCTTATCTTTAAATGTAAGTGTTTTATCTGGTAGTAGCTTTCAAAAAAAAAAAAAAAATTGTTATCATTGAAGTTGTCATTTTGGTCATATATAAGAAAACATTTTTAAATGTCTTTCATGCTTCAGTGTCAACAGTTGCTTTTCAATGCACACTTTTTGAAGGCAGTCTATGAAAAATCTTGAATTTCTAGAGCCATCCATCTGAAGGTTTAATCTTCAATATTCAGCCTTAGTTTTTAAAGGATTTTCGTATAGAGCAATGTTTGTTGCATGCACCATCATTAGCCATTCCATTAGTTTTACTTTATGGTCCAGATACTTTGCCTTTGTTCTCTGATCTTACCCAATGCATCAGATTTTTCTAAGTTATTCGAAGAAATAATGCAGTCAAACATACATTGGTTTAATTGTGTTTATTTCCAATTTGGAAATATGTACATAACAGAGTCAATCATTTCATGTTATTTTCTCACCACTTCTTTAGTGACAGCTGTCGTTTCCATATTGCTGTGACAAAAGATCACTTAGGTTACAAGAATGTATAAGAAATAAGTGTAATTAAAAATTGAGTGATTAAATAAAATGTTTTAAAGGATATATATACTTTATTAATTGTATTTGTTTTTAATGTGAAAAACTTTAGAAGCCAGAGCAATGAATTTTGTCACATTGAAGACAGGGCTGTTATAAGACATTCACTGCAAATGTTGAATGTTTGGAAATTGTGCTATGTAGTAACAGACTCAAAGATTAGAGACATTTCAGAACTTCACAGGAAGCCTCTACTTCATTATTCATGATATTGATTTCTCTAGAGTTGTAGCTCAGTAGATTCCATGGCTAAAACTTCCCAGATATAAAAAAATTAGAAAATAAGCTGAAACTGAGCTTATTTGCAGGAATAAGGCCTTGAGAATGAGACTATTACTATCAGGAAGAGGGCTATGCATTTTTGAATAAGATTGTGGCAAGAAATTAACCCTGGTTCCATTCTACTGATTTTATCCAGCTTTGAGGTATATGAACAGATTATTAACTACCATTTGCACATGATCTGATAATGGGTTGTCTCAAGTTTCAAATATGGAAAATGAGAAAATTTTTTTAACTACTGGTGGGAGGTGAGCAGAATGACTGTCATCATGTAAATGCAATAATCATAATCAGAGTAAAGTTCCAACCACTCCTATCACTTCTGTCAGTTGAATCATGTCTTTTGATGTCCAAAAATAAAATAATTATGTTGTGTCACTGAACTTCCCAGATATAAAAAAATTAGAAAATAAGCTGAAACTGAGCTTATTTTATACCTGACTTTCCAGATTCTCATTTTCACTTAATTAAATTAAAGGCATATTTATTTGTGGTATAGAAATGGACTTAATTCTAAATTAAAGGAACACCTGGTAAACCAATTTCTTAAAGAAAAAGTTATTGAAAATGCGGGATTTTCCAGTTATTCCATTACACTTAATTACATGTTTATACTTCTGAAATATTTCTCAAATAACTATTTTTAAATTAGACAGATTGATACTTGTGAAAAGACAAAATTATGAAAGTCAAAAGTTTGAAAATCTTCAATGTTATTCGTGTTTAAGGTTTCTAGAACTGGTAAATTCTTGAGAACAATTCTATTGGTAAGCAGAATGCCCATGATGGGTTTACTTAATTGTTCCATTGTTTTTTTCAGGTAACTGGGCATAACTGTTTTTACAGGAGGTATTGCACCTGAAACTAACAGATGTTTTGTGAAATTTAGGAACGAAATATACAAAAGGAAAATTATAATTATTAATATTAAATTTTAATTTCTTATTTATAACCAGTAATTTTTTGTAAATGATAATAGAGGAGAAATAAGTTTGTCAGGTGTCACTAGATTTTAAGTTTTTTTTTTTTTTATAAATGTATCTACATAAAGAGCTTTACAGATAAAGGCAAAATTATTATCAGTTTTGTCAACAGGGGTAATAACTAAATGTTCCTGCAATTCTTATAATTGGACTTCGATTTTAGCAGAATTATGGTGTTTCACTGATTTACACTATGGAAATTTAGAGTAAGCAATAGACAATGTATCCAGTAGATCTGAGAAGACAATATATATATTTTTAATTCTTCTCCACTAAACTAATTTCAAAATATATATATATATATATATCTGAGTGGTTATTACATTTTGAGTAATTTGCATTCATTAATTTACTCTGCAAGATTTGTTTTTCATAATGGTGCATAATGTAGTAATATATTTCGGTATTACTAATTTATTTCAAATTAAAAAAAAAAAATGTAGAAAAATAGTATGTAATACTATTTGTTTAATCCTAAAAAAATATTTAATATTTTATATGCACTTTGAATTGCAGTTGATGCTTCACAAGCTGGTGAGGGGCAGCTGGAAATTTCAGTAAATGATGGCAGAGTTCCTAATCAGGTTCAAGTATTGGGTAGTGGTAGATGTCTAGTCAGCTTCAAAGCTGAACAGTCTGGTCCCCATACAATCGATATAAAGTTTAATGGAGAGAATGTTTCAGGTGACTTTTTTTTCCCCCAAGTACATCATTTAATGACTTACTTCATGTTACTTAATAATAATTTTCAGAAGCATATAGTAAAAGTGTGTTACAGACATAATGAAAGATATTTAACTTTCTATATAGGGAAATAATAGGCAGTAGTACAGCAATCTCTCACCTACACGAGAGGGGGGTGATGAAGAAGCAATTATAATAGAGACAAGGTTATATTAATAAAACTGCATTGACATTATTGTGTTTATCAGTTCAGTGGTCAACAATTTTGCCATATGTTTTGATGAATAACTGTTAAATGAATGGATTCTAGAATTATTTTTTTGAATTATTCACATTTCTTTCTTGTAAGAAGGCTTTCATTGAATAATAAAAAAATATATATGAATTTAGTAGAATTGATGTCTAATCCACCATAATAGCCATTAGAAAAATTAAAATCTTATTCTTTCTCTTGATAATAGTTATTTTTAAAAATAAGCTTATTGTTAGCATTTAGATTATCTACTGGTGAAAATTTTCATTGTCAATTGAAACCCTAGAAAAGTCCAAGAATATTGTTTATCTATGGTTATTTTAATATAAAAATAGTTACTGACTCCTTTATGAGTCCTTTTATTTTAAGGTGATATTTATGTCCATTGTATTTTCTGTCAGAGACTTTGTAATCTGACTATCCTCCTTTCTTTCTGCTTGTCTTAAAACATCCTGACCTCATTTATCTTATTCATTTTCTTTTTTTCCCTCTTTTACCGTTCTAACTCAAAAAATCACTTGTGTTTTTTAATACCTTTCTTTTAAAGTGGATTTTGTCTAGTATGATTTCCCTAACAATAAAGCTCTCTTTGCTTAATTTAATGGTCATATATATCTTGCTCTAATTTTCTAGTTATAATGGCTCATCTGAATAGACAAGATTAGGTTTTTATTATTGCTAATGAAGATATAGGATTTTAAGAATATATATATTTTGTTTCTAAAAAAATAATATAAAAAAAACATGCATAACTCAATATATTTTTTAAACTTTACTTACAAAGTGGGCAAATGATACACAGCAACATGCTATGGTTACTCTATAGACTTCATTTACTAGAGGGAGAGGTTGCATCTAAATATCAGTGCCAACTTGTGCTAATTCTTTAAAAAAAGAAAATGAAAACAACTAATGTGGTTTCATTTTTTGAAGGAAACTAAAGAAAAACAGATAAAATGCCTTTAGCAGTTTATTTATTGCATTGAATAGTTCGGAAAATCGTTTTTAATGGTTGAATCATGTATAAGGAAAATATTACTCAGCTTTCTTTAAGGCTGTGTAGCTGTTAGGTAACAGTGACTTTACACCAAGCAGTAAGGTAAATATTTTCTCTTAAATATTCCAGTTGAATCAACATATAAGTTCTGCTCTTCTCAAGACTTCGTTTTATATGAGTATTTGCTTTTCTTTCTTCTTCAGCTGTTCTCTCCACGGTTTTTTCAACGCACGCTCATTGACTTCATGTCTCATGGTAATAGTAATAGAGGCACGTGATGCAAGAAAGCAAGCGTATGACCTTATGAAGCATCAGCCAAAAAATAAAAATAAAAAATTCACACAACCATTCTAATCCTCTAAACGTTTGGTCAGTTCCTCCTTGAATTTATTTAAGCTATCAACTTCCACAATGACAGATGGAAGTTTGTTCCAGCAATTAACCATCCGCTAACTAAAGGCAAATTTCTGCATATCTGTACAACTGCCTTTACTCAATTGGAATTTATGCTCCCTTAGGTTTGTAATCTGAGCAAGTGGAAGAGTCCCATCAGAATGCAGCGTGCTCAACCCATTCAAGGCCTTATACACCTCAATCAGATCACCTTGCAGGTTGCCTAGTCTCCAGATGCTGCAATTTGCAGAACTTAAGCCTCTCTTTGTGAGAGGATCCCTTCATTCCCCTCACTACTCTTGTTGCCCTTCTTTGTACATGCTCAAGCAAATCTACATCCTTCCTAAAATGAGGCCTCCAGACCTGAACACAGTACTCAAAGCATGGTCTGGCCATTGCCTTATACAAAGGGATAATCACCTCCTTTTCCCTGCTTGCAAAATTCCTTTATATCATTGACAAAATTACATGACCTGCTCTTGCAGCCTGTCTGCATTGTTCAGAAAACTTCATATCTGACTGCACAATTTCTTCCAGATCTTTTTCATTTTCTACTACCCGAAATGTAGTAGCACACAGTTAGTACATTCCTCTGGGGTTACTTCTACATATATGCATGGTACATAAAGGCAGCAAAAGGAGAATAAAGCGGAGGATAAAGGAGAATAAAGGTAAAATGTTTCGACCTCTGTTGACTTAGGTGAAGCTTACCTCTTCCAAACTTTGTGTTTCCACATTTCTATAGAATTCTAATTGGTAGCTATATACCATTGAAAAAATTCTCTATGCCATCTTTTCATTCATTCTCGGAGAAATCGGTAATGAATTAATCAGTACTGAATCCACCCTTTACAGAAATTATGTTCATATTTTTTGTTTATTACTCAACAATGAAATGTGTTCAGCAAGAGATAATTGTGGGAAATTTGTTTGCTAAAGAAGCAAGTTACCAGGATTTTGTTCCTCTTAACTTGCTTTAATTAATCAATAATTCATTACTGATTTCTATTGCGCAAATTAGTGGAAAGAATAATACATACAATACAAATTATGTTATATAAATTATTTTTGAATTATAATTCAAATAATTCAAATTTTGATTAATTCTCTTACACTTTTATCTCCCATCAGATGGTAGCCATTGCTGATACATACATTTTCTCCTTGTAATTCAATCTAGAAATCGGTCTGATGCAGTCCACTCATTTCCTCTTCTTGCCAGCGTTTTTGGAATAAGAGTTGGTATCAACCTACTACTTCATGATCTGGTTTATATATCAGTCTTTGCTTTCTTCTGCCTTCTTCAGCACTTCCCCAGTTTTTTTCATCGGACTGTGATGAATCCATGTCCTATGGAACCGCGAGACATGAAGTCACCCTCTCATGACTTCATCTTTCACAGTTCCATACGTAAAGGTAGCAAAATAAATTGTATCTTAGTTTAATAAAAACAATGTGAGGCTGCAAGCTTATATAGCAAGCTTTTGTGTTGATCCCTTTTAATAATTTGCCCAGTTCTTTAGTTACTTAAACTTTCTGTCTTAATACCAGGGGCAAGATTTTTCTAATAAATGTTTACTCTCTGGCCGAAGGTGACCATCCTCACATCTTGTACAACTACCCTTGTTTTCATTTTAAATTAAGCCTCTTTGTTGTATTGAGAGAGAGAGAGAGAGAGAGAGAGAGAGAGAGAGAGAGAGAGAGAGAGAGAGAGAGAGAGAGAGAGAGAGAGAGAGAAAGAGAATATTCCATCAGTATTTAGTTTATTTGACCCTTTTAAGCTTTAAGCACCTCAGACAGGACTTCATACAGATCCCTAGTCTCCAGGCTGTTGAAATTTACAAAATGCAAGACTTTATTGGTAAGAATCCCATTGTTCCCTACTACTCTTGTTGCTATTTTCTGTACCTTTTCCCAAATGTCGTCATCCTTTCTAAAATGAGCTTTCTAAACACATATTTAGTGTACAAGATGTAGACTAACCATTGTTTATACAATGGTAGGTCTTCTCTTTTTCCCTACTCTGAAAGTTCTTGATGTGTTAGCATTAGCATTAGTAGAGGCATTTGATGCAAGAAAGCAAGCTTATGCAGCATCAGTCAAAAAAAAAAAAAAATAAATAAATAAATAAAAAAAAAATAAAAAAAATAAAAAAATAAATAAATAAAAAATAACCACTTCCACTTCACCCCTCTGTTCGTTCGAAATACCTGTCCAGCTGAGCCTTAAACTTATTTAGGCTGTCAACTTCCACAACAAGGGATAGAAGTCTATTCCACCAACCAGCAACCTGCTGGCTAAAGGCAAATTTCCTCACGTCTATCCTACATCTGTCCTTTCTCAATTTGAATTTATGCCCTCTCAGGTGATTATTCTGAGCAAGAAGAAGAATCCCATCAGCATTGAGCATGCTCAAACCATTCAAGGCTTTATACACCTCTATCAGATAACCTCGCCGGTGCCTAGTCTCCAGACACTGTAATTTGCAAAACTTAAGCCTTTCTTCGTAAGAGCACCCATTTGTTCCATTCACTAATCTTGTTGCCCTTCTCTGTACGCGTTCCAGTATATCTACATCCTTCTTGAAATGAGGCCTCCAGACCTGTATACAGTACTCTAGGTGTGGTCTGACCATTGCCTTATACAAGGGAATAATCACCTCCTTATCCCTGCTAGAAAAATTCCTGTATATCATCGACAATACACCATGAGCTACTCTTGCAGCCCGTCTGCACTGCTCAGAAAACTTCATATCTGCCTGCAGAACCACCCCCAGGTCCCTTTCATTCTCTGCCACTGTCAGTGTAGTACCACAGAGTTGATACGTTGCTCTGGGGTTGCTGTTTCCCATATGTAGTACTTTACATTTGTCAATGTTAAACTTCATTTGCCACCTCTCAGCCCATCTGATCAACCTTTCCGGATCCTGTAGCAGTAGCGTAGTGTCCTTGACAACCCTGCCAACCTTCGTATCGTCTGCAAACTTGGACATTAAGCTTGATATACCATCATCAATATCATTTATAAATACAGAAAACAATAATGGACCCAATACTGAACTCTGAGGGACTCCACTAATAACATTAGTCCACGATGAGCAGTGTCCATTGATTACCACTCTCTGTCTTCTCCCCCTCAGCCACCCCTTTATCCACAGCAGCAATTTGCCTCCAATGCCACACTGCTCCAGTTTGTGCAGCAGTCTTCCATGCGCAATAGTATCAAAAGCCTTTCTAAGATCCAAGTATATAATATCAAAGTTATTCCCTGCATCCAGTTCCTTTGTGACTGCATCATAGTATCCAATCAAATTGGTCAGGCAAGACTTTCCCTTAACAAAACCATGCTGTGTCCGAGCTATAGCTGAAGTCTTGTTTAACTAGTGCCTCCATTAATTTTCTCTGGAACAGAAGTTAAACTCACAGGTCTATAATTACTTGTGTCAGCCTTTCATCCTCCTTTGTGAATTGGGGTGACATTTGCACATCTCCAGTCTGTGGGTACCTCCCCTGAGTCCAAGGAAGCTCTCATAATTAGGGCTAAGAGTTTGCTTACTTCCTTTGCTGCCTCCTTTAATATAACTGGATAGATCCCATCCACCCCAGGTGCCTTTCTTGTATTTATCATCAACAATTTCTCCTCCACTTTACTCTCAGTTATTACAAGATTCTATAGCTTACTGCCAGAGTTGAATACACCTCTGGCATTCCCCTCGCTGAATAACTCCTCATGTGTGAATGTCAATGCAAAATATTCATTGTTTGTTAGCTACCTGAGCAGGATCATCAACAGTTGACCCATCGATATCAAGTGGACCAATCTGATTCATCCCCTTCCTTCTAGAGTTTACATAAGTAAAGAACTCTTTGCTGTTTTCCTTTGCATCCCTTGCCAAAGATTTCTCGTAATCTGCCTTTGCCTGCCTAACCTCCTTTGTAACTTAGTTATAGATCAACTTGTATCTATTATAGTCTTCTGTGTCACGTGTTAATTTGTATGTATCCCATGCATTTTTCTTCTCTGCCATATGTCTCATTAGTTCATCTGACATCCACTTAGGCCTGAACTTTGGACAATATTTCTTAGTTGGTATGTAAAGCCTAGTAGCTTCCAAGATAAGTTATTTGAATGCTTCCCATTTTGAATTTGCTGTTGGTAACATCAGTTGGTCCCACTGTATAGAATTTAAATACTGTCTCAGTCCATCGTAGTCGCCTTTATGAAAGCAATAACCCTTCCGTTTACCCCTAATGGTAGTTACCTCTTTGAGTAAATACCACTTCAGCACACTGTGATCACTGCCACCTAGTGGTTCATTTACCTGCAGATTCTTAATGCATGAAGAATCACTACTGATAATCAAATCAAGAGTATTACTCCCTCTAGTTGCCTCTTGAACATGCTGATGTAGAAAACAATCATCCAATAAATCCACAAAAGCCTTGCTAGTGTTTGAGTGACCAGCCCCCAAATTCCAGTCAATATCTGGGAAATTAAATTCCCCATTATAAGACTCTCTAATTTACTGGCCCACTCTATTTCCCCGTACAGTTTCTTATTATACTCATCAGAGTAATTAGGCCTATAGCACACTCCTACTCTCAATTTTGATCTCCCAATGCTTATGCCACATCAAACTGACTCGACACTGCACTGTCCAGCAATGTCGACTGGCTTCACTTCCTTGGATTTTATGTATTTCTTAAGTATTAGCATAATCCCTCCTCCCTTCCTACCCTGTCTATTCTTTCTGTAGACATTGTACTCCCCAAATTCCAGTTCTGCATTCCTTATATCTGTGTGACACCACGTCTCTAATATCCCCACAATATCTACCTTTGATGTTTTGAGCAATACCTCAAATTCATCAAATTTATTTACTAAACTCCTAGCATTGGTGTACACGCAAGTATACACGCACCTGTTCTTTTTCTTAGCTACCCTAACACAACCTATGTATTTATTTGTGCCCCAATGATTCCCAGCAGTCTGAAATATCCTGCATCTTATTTTCGAGACTGCTGCTCATTCCAATAGAAGCAGTGCAAGAATCACTTTCACCTCTGCCAGTGGCTACTGTTAATCTATTAGTCCTTGTATCCCCCCAATCTAGCAGTTTTCTGATCCACCTAACACTGCCTCGATGGCATCAGCAAACATTCTTGCACCCTTTCTATTTAAGTGTATCCCATCCCTGTAGAAGCAGTCTCTCCTGTTAACAAGTACAGACCAGGCTGAAAAAAATTCTACCCCTTGAGCCTTGCACAATCTTTCCAGGGACGAATTGATCGACAAGGCTCTCATCATATACTCCCTCCTATCGTGTCTGGGCAGAATTGCAGACACTACTTGTTACCTGTACTTGTTAAGTAATTCCGCCGGTCTCCTACTCTTAATATCATTAGTGCCAACGTGTACAATGTTTTTCACCTTTTGTGCCCTTAAAAGATGATATCTGCTGTACAACGTCAACCTTTGCCCCTGGCAGAGGTTGACGTTGTACATACACTGGTCCTGTTCCACCTATCCTTTTTACAAAGCATGTTTCCCGTTTCCCTGACAATAGAGTCACCAACAACTACTAGTTCCTTTGGGACCAGTGCATTCTGCCCTGGGGGCTGCCGCTGTGTTGTGTGATGACCAAGTGCAAGCTCTGGCATTGGTGTGGGCAGCTAAGAGCTTGATGAGCCCCTCAATTTTAATCCTTCGAGGGCATCCACCAAGCTCTCAAGTCCTTCAATCTCTCATATAGGCCCATAACAATTCTGAGTTGTCGTCTGATTTCCTTACAATCCTTGCATCGCGCACACACAAAGACATCCCCCATGGCAGTATCATGTCCCGTACCTGACTGCTCCACAAACATCAAGCAAGTAGTGCATTTTAGTAGGCTGTGATTCAGAGGGCAACTGTCCCCCTCAGTTCTCCCCTGAGCCACAGCACTCCCATTAGCTTGAGCCTTTTGCTTTGCTGCTCTGGTCAGAGTCATGATTTCGATTTAATTTCAATAAAATTTCAATTTCAGTACAAAATTAAAACCCTAAACTTATATCTCAACACAGTTATAACGCTATATTTATGTTTCAGTATCGAGTGTTAGCTACGAAATCCCTTTATATAACTTCCGTATCAAGTTAAGTATTAATTATTTATTTTTTAATAGTTATTTATATTACGTAACCCAAGTCGTTATATGTATAGTTAAAAGTACAATTTAATTGACAATGAAGTTCAACAAGATTAATTATCTGATTATTTGACAATATTATGTACTATACTATACTATATTAAGCTTATGCTATCTATTTCGAGATATTTTGTGTCGGGTTACAATGGTGGCTATTTACGAACAGTAAACACGTGGATACTAAGTAATGCCTACAAAATCTCTATCTAATCTAAGTATCGTAAATAAGAATATAAAACTAGTCTAGAAAATAAGTTAATATGCCAATTTAAACTAATAAAACAGAAAATAAATCAGAAAAAACTTCTCTGTTCCAGGAGCGGCAAAAATGTACGTCTGCACAGGCTACCCCCGTTCACAGGACTCACGTGTTGTTGACATGACTACATGGGCTGTGTTAGTAGTCTGGCTGCACTGCTCAGATTACTTCGTGTCATGCTCTACAATTCGGGACATGCGCTGGTCCCGAAGGAACTAGTAGTTGTTGGTGACTCTATTGTCAGGGAAACGGGGAACATGCTTTGTAAAAAAGATAGGTGGAACAGGACCGGGGTATGTCTGCCAGGGGCAAAGGTTGATGACGTTGTAGAGCTAATATCATCTTTTAAGGGCACAAAAGGTGATATAGTTGTACACGTTGGCACTAATAATATTAAGAGTAGGAGGCCGGCAGAATTACTTAACAAGTACAGGTCACTGTTGAACAAAAGCCAAGAATTAGGGTTGAATTTGAAAGTGTCTGCAATTCTGCCCAGACACGATAGGAGGGAGTATATGATGAGAGCCTTGTCGATCAATTCGTCCCTGGAAAGATTGTGCAAGGCTCAAGGGGTAGAATTTTTTTCAGCCTGGACTGTACTTGTTAACAGGAGAGATTGCTTCTACAGGGATGGGATACACTTAAATAGAAAGGGTGCAAGAATATTTGCTGATGCTATCGAGGCAGTGTTAGGTGGGTCGTAAAACTGCTAGCTTGGGGGGAGACAAAGGCCAATAGATTGACAGTAGCCACTGGCAGAGGTGAAAGAGATTCTTGCACTGCTTCTATTAGAATGAGCAGAAGCCTGAAAAACAAGATGCATGGTATTTCAGAGACTGCTGGGAGCCATTGCGGTACAAGTAAACACATGGGTTGTGTTAGGGTAGCTAAGAATAGAAACAGGTGCAGGTATACTTGCGTGTACACCAATGCTAGGAGTTTAGTAAATAAATTTGATGAATTTGAGGTATTGCTCAAAACATCAAAGGCAGATATTGTTGGGATATCAGAGACGTGGTGTCACACAGATATAAGGGATGTAGAACTGCAATTTGGGGAGTACAACGTCTACAGAAAGGATAGACAGGATAGGAAGCGGGGAGGGGTTATGCTATTAGTTAAGAAACACATAAAAACCAAGGAAGTGAAGCCAGTCGACATCGCTGGACAGTGCAGTGCAGTGTTGAGTCAGTTTGGTGTGACATAAGCATTGGGAGATCAAAATTTAGAGTAGGAGTGTGCTATAGGCCTAATGACTCTGATGAGTATAACAAGGAACTGTACAGGGAAATAGAGTGGGCCAGTAAATCAGAGAGTCTTATAATGGGAGATTTTAATTTCCCAGATATTGGCTGGAATTTGGGCACTGGTTACTCACACACTAGCAGGGCTTTTGTGGATTTATTGGATGATTGTTTTCTACATCAGCATGTTCGGGAGGCAACTAGAGGGAGTAATACTCTTGATTTGATTATCAGCAGTGATTCTTCATGCATTAAGAATCTGCAGATAAATGAACCACTAGGTGGCAGTGATCACAGTGTGCTGAAGTGGGATTTACTCAAAGAGGTAACTACCATTAGGGGTAAAGGGAAGGGTTATTGCTTCCGTAAAGGTGAATACGATGGACTGAGACAGTATTTAAATTCTATACAGTGGGTCCAACTGATGATGTTACCAACAGCAAATTCAAAATGGGAAGCATTCAAAGAACTTATCTTGGAAGCTACTAGGCTTTACATACCAACTAAGAAATATTGTTCAAGTTTTAGGCCAAAATGGATGTCAGATGAACTAATGAGGCATATGGCAGAGAAGAAAAATGCATGGGATACTTACAAATTAACACATGACACAGAAGCCTATGACAGATACAAGTTGATATGCAACCAAGTTACAAAGGAGGTTAGGCAGCGAAGGCAGATTACGAGAAATCCTTGGCAAGGGATGCAAAGAAAAACAGCAAAGAGTTCTTTACTTATGTAAACTCTAGAAGGAAGGGGATGAATCAGATTGGTCCACTTGATATTGATGGGTCAACTGTTGATGATCCTGCTCAGGTAGCTTACAAACTAAATGAATATTTTGCATCGACATTCACACATGAGGAGTTATTCAGCAAGGGGAATTCCAGAGGTGTATTGGACTCTAGCAGTAAGCTACAGAATCTTGAAATAACTGGGAGTAAAGTGGAGGAGAAACTGTTGAAGATAAACACAAGAAAGGCACCCGGGGTGGATGGGATCTATCCAGTTATATTAAAGGAGGCAGCAAAGGAAGTAAGCAAACCCTTAGCCATAATTATGAGAGCTTCCTTTCACTTTCTAAGGCATTAGCATAGATCAGTTAATATAGAGATTAAAATATTTTGCAGTCCCAGGCCAAAATTATGCTATATAGTTCAGCATGTAGAGACTAACAAAAATATTACCAAACATATACATCCCCTGTTTATATCTTCTTTTTCTTTTATTTTATGAGTGATGTCTATAGAACTTAATCTGCCTCGCTTTCTATTATCAGTACACTTAGGTGCTTTAAATCAATATCATTAATAAATATCAGGAAAAGTAAGAGAAGTAACCATTTATAATAATTTTCTGTTTTCTTTCCCTTAACCAGCACTTTATCCTCTGCTGCTAATTCCACATTATTTCAGTTTGTCCAAAAGTCATTCATATGAAACTGTATTAAAGGCTTTTCTTTTTCAAAATAATCTAAGTAAATTATATGAAACTTTTTCATTGCATCTAGTTTCTTTTTAACAACCTTGTAGTATTAATTAGATTATTAACACATGATCTTTCTATATCAAATTCATGCTGTGGTTGTCTTATAGCTTCTCTCTTATCCAGATAATATTATATTCTTTAAATGTGCACTTCATTATTTTTCCCAGCAAGAAGTCAAACTTATAGGTCTATAATAGAACCACCTTTGTGAATAGGAGACATTTGCACAGCTCCAACCTGTAAGGATCTTCCCTGAATTCAGGGCTGCTCTCACTGTTATTATAGCCAAGAGTTTGATTACCTCTTTTACTTTTAATATATTTAGAGTTCCAATAACCTTGTTTACTATTAGTTGCGTTAGTTTTTCTTCCTAATTCCTCACTGTTATCATATCATAAAATCTTCATGGTGAATGTAGATGCGAAATATGTATTCAGATTATCAGCAACCTCTACAGTCATTGATAATTTTGCTACGTATAAAGTGGATAAATATGTCTAATCTCTTTCTTTCTTTCTAATGTTAATGTAAGCAAAATAATTTTATCTCATAACCTATTTTAGTATTCTTAACCTCCTTAGCAACTTGATTTTTGACTAATATATATTTCTGTAGGATTTTGTGTTTTTGGACAATTTATAATCATCTCATGTATTTTTATTACCTGCCACTAAGTGTGTTAGTTCATTTGACATTTGTTTTGACCTTAGGCAATACCATAACTCTTTGTTGATATAAAAAGCTTAATAGTTTCTAGTATTAAATCCCTGAATATGTTACATTTCACATTTATATTTGTAAAAACAACAGTTGGTCCCACTTAAAAGAATTCAAAAAATCTCTAAATGTATTGTAATTACATTTACAAAAACAAAATCTCTGCTTTTATTTTTGAAACTAGTTATTTCTTTGAATGAATCCTATATAAGTACACTGAGGTCATTGTTGACCAGCAGTTTCCCTTTGCCTGAAAATTTCTAAAACATGATGATTGCTGCTATTAATCACCAATTTGATGATACAGAAACTAATCATCTAGCAAATTCAGAAATGTTCTGCTAATGAGCAGATGACCAAACCACAAGTTCCATTTATTATCTGGAAAACCAAAATCCTCGATGATAAGCCAATTTGAATTTTCTGGTCCAGTATATTTTTCTGTGCAGTTGTTTGTTTTAATCAACACAGTCATTTGACCTATATCATACTCTTACTTTTGTTTTTGTTTTCCAAATGCTGATTGTTTGTGTTTGATTGTTTTTGTATTGTTTCAGAATTATATATTTCTTGATCGAGAGCATAATGCTTTCCCTGTATCATGTGTCCTTTCGGTACACATATCTACTGTATTCACAATTCTGGATACTCAGAATTGATATTAGTATTGCACATGATTAGCTCTACACCCAAACACATTTCACCTGGTCGGAAAATGTCTGGCTGGTGAAACTTCACGCCTCTTCCTTCCTTGAGCCATACCATTCCCATACTATGCCTCAAGGAAGGAAGAGGCATGGCAGAGGACTCCTAATATGTTGCCCCCATTACAGTCTAATTGGGAGAGCATCTTAGAACACACGCACGTGTGCGTTTGGCCCGTCTATACACTCACATGTACATCAATCACACATACAATCACGTGTGTGTGTGTGACCTCCTCAAATAGAAGGGGTGCAAGAGTGTTTGCTAATGCTATTGAGGCAGCATTAGGGGGGTCGGAAAACTGCTAGCTTGGACGAATCCACATACTAAAAGGTTAAAAGTAGTGGCAAGCAGAGGGGAAAGTGATTCTTGCACTGGCTTTATTAAAATGAGCAGCGGTCTGGAGGGCGGGGTGCTGGGGATTTCAGGCACTGGTGGGAGTCATCATGAAACAAATAAATACATGGGATCATCATCATCATCATCAGCCATTTTCAGTCCACTGCAGGATGAAGGCCTCTCCAGAAACTTTCCACTTCTGTTTTGTGCAATGGCCATTCATTTACTACCCACAAACTCACGAATTTCATCTGTCCATTTCCGTTGTTGTCTTCCGGGTTTTCTTCTAACTCTTCTTGGGTACCATTCCGTTATAGTAGTAGTAGTAGTAGTAGTGGCACTTGATGCAAGAAAGCAAGTGTAGGAGCTTATGCAGCATCAGCCAAAAAAAAAAAAAAAAAAAATCACACCATACCCTCCAATTGCCTGTCCAGTTCCTCCTTAAATTTATTTAACCTATCAACTTCCACAACGACAGATGGAAGTTTGTTCCAGCAATTAACCACCCGCTGGCTAAAGGCAAATTTCCGCACATCTATTCTACATCTATCCTTTCTTAATTTGAACTTATGTCCCCGTAGGTTCGTATTCTGAACAAGTGGGAGGATCCCATCAGAATTCAGCGTGCTCAACCCATTCAAGGCCTTATAGACCTCAATCAGATCACCGCGCAGGTGCCTAGTCTCCAGCCACTGCAATTTGCAGAACTTAAGCCTCTCTTGGTAAGAGGATCCCTTCATTCCCCTCACCAATCGTGTTGCTCTTCTCTGTACACGCTCAAGCAAATCTACATCCTTCCTAAAATGAGGCCTCCAGACCTGTACGCAGTACTCAAGGCGTGGCCTGACCATTGCCTTATACAGAGGGACAATCACCTCCTTTTCCCTGCTAGCAAAATTCCTATATATCATTGACAAAACCCCATGACCTGCCCTAGCAGCCTGTCTACATTGCTCAGAAAACTTCATATCCGACTGCACAATTACTCCCAGGTCTTTTTCATTTTCTACCACCTTAAGTGTAGTACCACACAGTTGGTACGTTTCTCTGGGGTTACTTCTACCCATATGCAGTACTTTGCATTTGTCAAGGTTAAATTTCAGTTGCCACTTCTTAGCCCATCTGCCCAAATTATCTAGATCCTGTTGCAGTAGCACACTGCCATTACTGTCATTAACAACCCTGCCAACCTTCGTGTCATCTGCAAACTTCGACATTAAGCCTGATATACCTTCATCAATATCATTGATAAATATACAAAACAACAGTGGACCCAACACCGAACCCTGTGGGACTCCACTAATAACATTAGTCCACGAAGAGCAGCACCCATTGATTACCACCCTCTGTCTTCTCCCACTTAACCATCCTTTTATCCATTGTAGCAACTTACCCTTAATACCATTCTGCTCCAATTTGTACAGTAGTCTTCCATGCGCAACAGTGTCAAAAGCTTTCCTGAAATCCAAGTATATGATATCAAAATTATTTTTTGCATCCAGTTCCTTTGTGACCACATCATAATAACCAATCAAATTTGTCAGACAAGACTTTCCCTTAACAAACCCATGCTGTGTCTGAATTATTGCTGCAGTCTTGTCTAGATGATCCTGCAATGCATCTTTAACCAGTGACTCCATTATTTTACCCGGAACAGAAGTTAAACTAACTGGTCTGTAATTATTCGTGTCACCCTTCGAACCTCCTTTGTGAATTGGGGATACATTTGCACATCTCCAGTCCGTGGGAACCTCCCCTGAATCCAAGGATGCTCTCATAATTATGGCTAAGGGTTTGCTTAGTTGCTTTGCCCCCTCCTTTAATATAACTGGATAGATCCCATCCGCCCCAGGTGCCTTTCTTATGTTTAACTTCAACAATTTCTCCTCCACTTTGCTCTCAGTTATTACAAAATCATTAAGCACACTGCTGCAATTTGATGACCTTCTTCCATTTTCAAACTGTAATGATTCCTCACGTGTGAATGTAGATGCAAAATACTCATTCAGTTTGTTTGCTATCTGAGCAGGATCATCAACAGTCGAACCATCGATGTCAAGTGGACCAATCATATTCAGCCCCTTCCTTTTAGAGTTTATATAAGTAAAGAAATCCTTGCTGTTTTTCTTAGCATCTTTTGCCAAAGATTTCTCGTAATCCGCCTTTGCCTGCCGAACCTCCTTTGTGACCTGATTACAGACTAGCTTATATCTGCTACAGGCTTCTGCATCCCATGCATTTTTCTTCTCTGTCACGAGTCTCATTAGTTCATTTGATAACCATTTAGGCCTAAACCTTGAACAATATTTCTTCATCGGTATGAAAAGTCTAGTAGCTTCCACGATTAATTCCTTGAATGCTTCCCACTTAGAATTTACTGTTTGTAACATCGTCAGTCGATCCCACTGTACAGAATTTAAAAACTGTCTGAGACCACTGTACTCCCCTTTACGGAAGCAAAAACCCTTTCCTTTACCCCTGACGGTAGTTACCTCTTTGAGTAAATCCCACTTCAGCACACTGTGATCACTGCCACCTAGTGGTTCCTTTATCTGCAAATTCTTAATACACGAATGATCACTGCTGATAACCAGATCAAGAGTATTACTTTCTCTGGTTGCCTCTCGAACATGCTGCTGCTGCAGAAAACAATCATCCAATAAATCCACAAAAATCTGACTAGTGTGTGAGTGACCAACCCACAAGTTCCAGTCAATATCTGGGAAGTTAAAATCCCCCATTATAAGACATTCTGATTTACTGGCCCACTCTATTTCTCTGTACAATTGTTCATTGTACTCATTCGAGTCATTAGGCCTATAACACACTCCTACTCTTATTTTTGCTTTTGCAGTGCTTATGTCACACCAAACTGACTCAACAGTGCACTGTCCATCTATATCAACTGGATGCACTTCTTTTGATTTTATGTTTTTCTTAATTAACAGCATAACACCTCCTCCCTTTCTGTCCTGTCTATCCTTTCTGTACACATTGTACTCCCCAAATTCCAGTTCTGCATTCCTTATATCTTTGTGACACCACGTCTCTGCTATCCCAACAATATCCGCCTTTGATGTCCTGACCAACACTTCAAATTCATCAAATTTATTTACTATACTTCTAGCATTGGTATACATGCAAGCATACATGCTCCTATGCCTATTCCTTGTTACCCTAACACATCCCATATACCCAACTATTCCAGGATGACTGCCATCCGTCCCTGAAACCCCCAACACCCCTCGCTCCAGGTCGCTTCTTATTCTAATAGAAGTTGTGCAAGAATCACCTTCACCTCTGCCTGCGGTTACTGTTAAACTGTTATTTTCTTAGTCCATCTGTCCTCATGTCTTCGAGCTATGTTTTCTGCCCAAGACTATTTTAGTTCTTTAGTTTTGGTAAGAATAGTTCCTTGATGAAGTTTGTGATAATAATCTATCCTTTGAATTATTTTTAATTTATGCTCCTTTTTTACAATGAAGTTATCCTTATTTATTTTGGCCTTCTCTTTCGATTTATAACCCCCCAACCCAAATTATATTAATAATATTACTTTTACTTTTTTTTTTAGAAGTAATAGTATAAATATAACTAATAATTTATTTAGCATAAGAAATTTAATTATAATTGTTCTTTTGCTGTTAACTCTTATTGCTTCCTTGCTGCTTTTCTTATTTTTGAACTTTTACTTCTAGGTGTGGCGTTCTAGTAATCGAATGTTACACTTATTTATCGATTATTCTCTCTCTCTCTCTCTCTCTCTCTCTCTCTCTCTCTCTCTCTCTCTCTCTCTCTCTCTCTCTCTCTCTCTCTCTCTCTCTGTGTGTGTGTGTGTGTGTGTGTGTGTGTGTGTGTGTGTGTGTGTGTGTGTGTGTGTGTGTGTGTGTGTGTGTGAACTATTGATATTTATAAATTTGATTTAATTCTGCTTGTATAGGCTGTCCACTTATCCTGGAGTCCGTAGATGCATCACGATTCTCTGTTGATTTGAATAGTTTAGACTTAATACCCATTGATCATCCAGCACACTTTTCAGTTGATCTGAAAGGTGGACGAGAATCGGATTTGAAGGCTATCATTACATGTAAGTCATTTTCTTAAATACTTTATTAGTTTAAAATTAGGAAGGGTGTTTATAATAAATATTTTATCAATTTAAAGGTAGGAAAGGTGGTTAATGACAAGAACCAGACCATTTTGCTTCAGGATGACTTAGATTGGTTGAACAAATGGTCACAAAAGTAGCGACTGAAGTGTATTGCTTCAAAATGAAAGGTTTTGCTCTTAGGGAACAGACAACCAGGAGTTACTTACAAGCTGGGATTTGGGGGAGGGGAGGGAGGAGTGCAGTTAAAAGTGGCCCAGGAAGAAAAAGAATTTGGGGTTACTATTCAATCAGACACAAAATTTTCCATACATTGTAAACAGGATGGCTAAGAAGACATAGTATCCTGTTTGTGATATATATAGGATCTTCTCAAGTAGGGAATGATTCATTGCAATGAATTGCTTGTAATAGTAGTTGAGGTGGATAGTCTGATGAAGCTGAAAGCATAATTGGGCAGGCACTTTTTGGCAACAGGTTGTGTATAAATGGTGTTCCCCCCCCCCATTATAATACTAATTAATGTGTAAGAAATATATCTGAACCAAGATTTTTGCTAATTCTTTAATGATATTGTGTGTTGGATTTGAATAAATACATTGGAAAGCATGGACAAAGGTACTGAAAGTTTTCTGAGTCTATCTTCTCTGCCTTAATGTTTATGAGATTGCAATAAAATAAAAAGTAAAATAGAATGAGAATTATATTAAGAATTTGTCCACTGGTTTCCATCTTGTTAGGAACCAAATTTTCAATACAAAACTCTTGAAGGAAATAGTACAGTCAGTCCTCATATAACACATGTTTACACTACACGAATTCGATCATACACGATTTATAAATATGGGAACGATATCGTATATAACATGAACCGAATTCACTTATGCACGATTCGCCTTTGTGTTTACAAGAAATGGCAGTCGGATGCGGAATCACCCCAACTGAACACAACGCGATAGGAATGAAGAGAAGATGTATTTATGATTTTTATATCAGTGAAGGGAAAACACATTTCACCATAATAACTTAAAATTCCAGCTATCGCTATTATCGCAGATGCAATTAGATCTAGTTTACTACCAGTTTATAACAGATTCCACTAGCAGGAACGCAACTGGAAATTGTTTTATGGTAGTAACCCCCAGAAATGTGCTTTAGTAAAATGTGAGCTAGTGAGGTGTTAATAGTGTCTCTGCCTTTACGGTGTTGTTTATTCAGCTGATACATGCGCACAGCTTTGTTTATGTGAATCAAGCTTGCCTCCTCATTTTGTAATTGTGCTTTATTCCCTAAAAATGAGTGAAATACTTAAAAAGTGTGAAAGGGAAGCATCCTGGTGAAGACACTACAAATTCAGAGAGAAAAAGAAAAGCAATATCGATAAACAGAGGCGGACTGGGTCAAAAATTCTTAAATTTGCAGTAGCCTCACACTAGTGTTTATGGTGTGAGGCCCCCGGCCCACCAGGGTTTCCCTGATAAGGCTTATGGCCAGTCCGCCTCTGTCAATAGAGAAAAAAATATGAAATTGTGAAACACTTTCAGCGAAATGAAAGACCATGTGATATTACAAAGAATGCAGAGAAAATAAAAACTTTCATAGCAGGAACAACTCAAAGTGTAATTAAAATCCATTAGATTAAGACACAAAGAATTGGAAGAGATGGAACAGCTGTCATCTGGATAGAAAAATCAAACAAAAAACAAGTTTGCTTATGAAAGAAGCAAAAGCATTAGCGATATTTTATTACGTAATAGTCTTAATAAAATACGTAAGTTATTTTTTTACGATTATTTATTGTGTTTGGTAATGTTTTGGTTGCAAATGTGTGTTCAATCTTGGGTGGTCGGCACCTAACCCTATTTTTCCCATTGGGCCTGTTGTTTATATTGCATGATTTTGCATTGCATGAGAGTTTCTAGGAACACAACTATCGTGCTATACAAGGACTGACTGTATTTCAGTAACCTCTAACCCTTGTCAAAAGTATGGTTTGTGAGAGTGTGGCCCTGTGCTATGACAGTCAACTTACCAACTCAAGAACTGAAGAAAGAACTAGAGAAGGAAAACTTCACAAATCAGACTTCTCTCTTGAATGGAAACTTCAATAATAAAAGTAAAGGATCTCTCCTGATCAAACTTTTGTGTTAAAAAAAAAAAAAAAATGCACTCTGCAATAAAAGGCTCTGATACCTGGATGTTATATTGTACTAACGTAGTTAGAAAATTAGAATTAAAAATAATAATAATTCTCAGATTGGGGAAAAAATAATTACTAGAAGTAAAATAAAATAAAATAAAAATTGAATAAACTTGTTATAGATGTAGAGTGGTTAATCATAAGCTTTTTAGAATGTATAGAATTCCTTTCTGCCGAAACAGGCCATGTCACGCTAGAGGCTGCTTAATGCACTTCATTAGCATTCTCATATTGCAGGTAAAAATATATAAAGATTTAAATAAATAATGTTGAGGAATATGTATATTTTATTTCACCAGCATTGTGGCTGGAAAATTTGGAACTGGAAATAATCCTTGAATTAAAAATCAAACATTACTAGTGTCAGATTTAGTAAATCTTGGGCTTTTTTTTTTTTTAAAGAGGATATAAAATAAGGTAACAATGGTTCTACTGGACTAATAGTAATCCCGGGTGTTCTCCATAACCTTGGGATCCTGGACCAACTTAACCTTGATAAATCCAGTTTTGGGCAAAGGGAAGTCTTGATTGGGAGTACAGTACTGACTGCCACAAAGCATGTTGCTGTTCAATATGGCATAGGCATGATAAATTTTCAGGATATATTCTAAAAATAAAATAAAATAATTGTATTACTTTCTGAAATAGTATAACAGAGTGATCATTGGCATAAAATGCCGGTGGGATAGTATTTTTTTTTTTTACTCTGGCAGTGAGCAGAAGAGTGCTCAAAATTTTTAGAAGTAGCATGGCACAAAACGCCATTTTATGTCCCCCAGCATTCAGTGTTGGGCCCATTGTTTTGTATATTGTTGTTTTGTATATTCATCAATGATATTGATGAAGGTATATCAGGCTTAATGTCGAAGTTTGGAAATGTTACAGAGGTTGGCAGGGTTGTTAATGGCAGTATGCTGCTACTGCACCAGGATTTAAAAAATTGTGGAAAGATGGGCTGAGAAATGGCAACTGAAGTTTAACATTGACAAATGCAAAGTTCTACATATGCGTAGCAGTAACAACAGAAAAATGTACGAACTGTGTGGTACTATACTCAGGGTAGTGGAGAATGAAAAAGACTTGGGGGTAATTGTGCAGTCAGTTATGAAGTTTTCTGAGAGCAGTGCAAGCAGGGTACGAGAGCAGGTCATGGGGTTGTCAATAATATACAGGAATTTTGCTAGCAGGGATAAGGAAGTGATTATCCCTTTGTATAAGGCGATGATTAGGCAATGCCTTGAGTACTACATACAGGTCTGGAGGCCTCATTTTAGGAAGGGCATAGAGTTGCTACAGTGAGTACAGAAAAGGGCAACGAGATTGGTGAGGGGAACGAAAGGGTAGTCTTCCAATAAAGGCTTAAGTGCTGCTAATTGCAGTTTCTGTAGATTAGGCACCTGCAAGGTGATCTGATTGAGGTGTATAAGGTGTTGAATGGATTTGAGCAGGCTCAATGCTCATAGGATTCTTTCTATTGCTCAGATTACAAACCCGAGGGGCATAAATGCAAATTGAGGAAAGACAGTGTTGAATAGATGTGCAGAAATTTGCCTTTAGCCAAGTAGTTAGTTGATTGCTAGAAAAATTGCAGTGTTTGGAGACTAGGTACCTGCGTGGTGATGTGATTGAGGTGTATAAAGCCTTGAATGGGTTGAGGAAGCTCAATTCTGATGGGATTTTTCCTCCTACTCAGATTACAAACCTGAGGGGCCATAAATTCAAATTGACGAAAGACAGTTGTAGAATAGATGTGCGGAAATTTGCCTTTAGCCAGCAGGTAGTTGATTGCTGGAACAAACTTCCATTTGTCACTGTGGAAGTTGATAGCTTAAATAAATTCAAGGAGGAACTGGACAAACTTTTAGAGGGAATGGATGTGTGAAAGTTTTTTTTTTTTGATGATGCTACATAAGCTTTCTTACTTGCATCACTTCCATCTGTTGTTGTGTAAGTTTATAGCTTAAATAAATAAATAAATAAATAAAAAATTTAAGAAAATAAAGGCAGAGCTAGACAAAGGTTTGGAATCAATGGGTGGGTGAAATGGGAAGTTTTTTTTTTTCTTTCTCTCTCTTTGGCTGTTGCTGTATAAATTTGTGCTTTCTTGCATTATATGCCTATGCTCATGCTGATATCAAGAAAGAATTTACGCATGCACACGCGCGCGTGCACACACACACACACGCACACACACACACACACACACACACACACACACACACACACACACACACACACACACACACACACACACACACACACACACACATAGAGAGAGAGAGAGAGAGAGAGAGAGAGACAGAGGCGCCTCCGTGGGCAGGAGCAGCAGTGCGTAGCACACGCTTCTTGATTAGACCGGGGTTCGAGCCCATGACCACCAAATACGGAGGATGCGGATAGGTCAGGGAATGACCACTGCATATCCCTGGAGCAATATGGCCTTAGTTGCTAATGCTCCTAAAAAAAAAAAAAAAAAAAAAAAAAACCAAATAAACAAACATAACAGTGCACGCACATGCGTAAATTGGCACATTCGCTCTCTCTCTATCTCTCTATATATATATATATATATTTTTTTTTTTAAATCTATTATGAAATAATTTAATAGATGTAAAAGTTATGTCAGATCAGATTAATGCCATCAATTGTAGATTGAACATTGCATTAGCCTGTAATCTAATTGGTACTATATAAGTATTCAAAGTGTATTAAAACATTGGCATAAAAGTACTCAGCAGGCCATACGGCGAAAAGAACCTCTAAAGACTAAGATAGCCCGTGTTGGTTTACATTTCTATACCCTAATAATAAACATATAATTAGCAATAAAATAAAAGAAGAAATATAATGATTATGCAGCTAATTATTGATAGCTGATTCATTGAATGGCATTTTTCGAGGGCTAACATCATTCAATATATCCCACCAATAATTAGTGAGGCAATCTGTTTCTGATTGTTACTGCCTGTTTAACTAGGTCCAAATAATTAAACATGAAGGCAATCTATGCTAAATGTTAAATTTAACAGCAAACAGGGAAGATAACAGCTATTCTGACAGATAGCTTTGAAACAAATATACAGAATATAATACAGAAAAACAGTGCCAACCATAATTTTCACATGAGTTGTGGTGGTTTTTATTTATTTTGTACATGTGCAAAAGAAGGCTTATGCTGACATAAGGAGAAAGGAGGTAAAAATATGTATAGTAATAGTACCTCAGTTTCCCTCGAATTGCTCTAATAGATCTTCTAGAGGTATGAAATTTTAGAGTTAGAAAGTAAAAAGTGAAAAACAAAGAAAATAGCTTTTTATCATGGTACTTGGGATGTACCGGGAGCATGACTGCCCAACCCTTTAGTGAGGGATCCTGTGTAACTACAAAGAGTTAAAGAATTGTATTTAATGGACAAAAACAGGATTACAATAATGAAGAAATATAGAATTACAATTGGAGATAATAGTAAGGAAATAAAAAGAAATAACTGTTACCAAATGTAAGAATATTTAAATAAAATTGACATTTGTAAGAATTTTATAATAATTAAAATAATTCATCCTATCTGATATAGTAATAAATTGCGGTCTTTCATTACAGAACAGTTAAATTAAATTAAAAAATAACCACTTAAAACAAAAAGAATAAATAGGAACATGCAGCCTACCACCCTATTCTGTACTGAGTATAAAGAATGAATTATTTGAGCACGTTACGTATTATAAAACAAATAACGACAACAGTGCCCTCTCAGTTCAGATAACTGCAAGACGAACTAAATAAATTTAGTTTATAAAACCACAGAAAGCAACGTCCTCTGAATCATGTAACTTCAAGACTAACTAATAGACTAAAATTAGAGTTAATTATCTGCATAATCGTTATATTTTTATTTTATTTTATTGCTAATTATATTTGTTTGTTATTCCGATCTCATCTGTGCAATTTGTGTGTGCTGTGATCATCGTTATTGATTGCTTATTATCATTATTATTATTTTTTTTTGTTGTTTTAGATTTTAAAATCCTAAAATAAAAATAAAAAAAAAAAATGATTGGAAACATTACATAAATCCGTAGTTGTTTAAGTCGGGGACTTACTGTATCGAAAAATGTTAAGCAACCTACATAAAAAACATGGCGATGAATAAAAAACTGACCACATTCTACTTGTGTGTCCAATATGATGCTTCCCTTTATTTTTGCGATGTCGATTTTAAATCTAATAGCTTCCTTTTATTTTTTACAATATTGCATATGGTTTGGTCACCAACATTATAATGTTCATTAGAGAACCATTATTAGAGAACTTTTGAATAATTTCAAGTCTTTTCCTGTTTAAATGAAAGTGGAACTCTTTTGCCCATTTACCCATCATATTTGCGATTTCTAAACAAAAAAATATATATATTTACTATTAAAAAAAATTTTGACATCCCTGATATAAATAACAAAACAAAATTTGTCTTTTTGCGGTGCGACGGAACATCGATGCAACACACTAAAATAAACTTAACATTTGGTCTCTTTCTCTCCCCTCCCCCTTTTTTTTTAGCTGTGGAAGAAGACAGCGATAATAGGCAGATTAATCTCCCAGCGATGACTTATAACGCCACTTCTTGTTGCTTATTTATGACTTGCAGAATATCTGTTTATACGTATTCTATTATTACTTTAATTTTATGATTTCTGGTTGATTTTTTAATTTTTTTATTTATTTTGTTTTAAATTTGGAGTCTTGAAGTGTCCCGGTTGATCCGATCCTCGTAAATCGAGAGTCTGCTGTAATTGAATTCAAATGTGGACTAGTTCTTAATGCAGATTTTAGTAATGACCACCAGGCAAAGTCATTGGCTTGGTGAAATATATCCCCTCTTGCTACCCTCTTCTCTTTACTGAAAGCCATTTCACACAATATTATGATGTCTTTGAATGTTTTAATGAATTCTCACCATAGTGATAACTCTTGATTCTTTTAAAATAGATGTTTAAACGTGTAGATATTAAGATGGTATCAAACAATTTTAAAGGAAAATGATTGTTCACAAGTAGTGAACAGCAATAATGTGCATGCTGCTGCTTAGTACTCTGAAGATGTTACATTTCTGAGTAGAAAATTTTATTCTTTTGTGTCATCCCAGCCCAAGTCTGACGGGGGAAAGGGTTAAGACCTATTGTACCCACACCGACAGTTCTTCAAGGGGCCTGGCCAGGACCCGAATATTACCTTTTTTAATTAGTTCAATTCATTTTTAATAATTGGCAAAAAAGCCTCTAAACTTAAAATAATAAAATGTTTTTATTTTATTAATTTTTTATCTTATCGATTTATTATGTTAGAATTGATTTGTTGGTTTTTAACATTCACATCTACATGTGAATGGGCATGCACATGTAAACACATAAACAAGATGGGTGGGTGAGGGGGCATCATGTACTCTGCATCAGGGCTCACATTAGCCGTAGACTTCCCTGCCCTAGACAGGTAACTTCCACCTTGGTTCAGCAAACAAGCTATTTTATAAGAGAAATATCTCCTCAGAAATTTTGGGAGTTAGGGCCAAGGCTTTAGCAAGAAAGGCAGGATGATCTCTCTGTCTTTCTTTTTTCTATTTCTTGTAAGGCTAGATTGTTTACATTAATATTCCCACAGTTGAGGTGTTCGATAAAGAGAAAAAGGCAGTGGTTGACCTGTAGGCTGCTGTGTTAATGTTAATTGGATATGGCATAAATAAAAGACTAAGATTTTAATTTGGTGCCTTGTGATAAATGTTTTTGTGGGTATGCAGAGACAATAGTATGTATGTTATACTATTTTGCTCTATATATATATGTGGACCTGAGATATGCATTAGAAGGTAATGTTGCTTTCTTAGATGAAACAATTGTATTTGCTTGTAGGTGATCAGCAATTTTTAACCACTTTGGTAAATTTATTAATTAAATCTGGAGTAGGAAGTTGAATCCATTACAAGTTATTATCGTGAATGAGATGTATTATAGTGAAGGAACTTGTTTATATTTTACTCATTGTATCAAGCAATTTAAATATAGCTTGCCAATAGTTAGGGTGAGAATATTGTGTATACACAGAATATCTTCCATTCAGACTCATGATTTGAGCCTTTTTTAAATGACATTTATAAAAGTTATTTTTATAATTTTACATTTTAAGTTGTGTAAATAGTATTAATTGCTATTAATACTATTCACACAATTAATTATTAATTAGTTACATAAATAATTAAATTTTAATTATTTAAATCAATTAAATAATTAATTTAAATAATTAAGTACCAATTAAATTTTTTTTATTATATGAACAAGATTTCTATTTTCAAAGATTGTTTGTTGAAAAGTTTGTATAACTAACAACTATCAAACTTTAAAAGTTTGCTAGTTTAAAGTGTAATGTATGTTTGGGCTTCAACTCAGCCGAGATAGTGTCCCTCCACCCTAGTATAAACAAAAATGAAAAATATACATAACAGCAGTAGTTCTTTCTATTTCCTTCTTTGTATCCCTTCTGACCAATTGCAACAATTTGACATAGCCTTCAAATTGTTTCATAAGATAGAGGGTTAGCACAGGAGTCCAGTAGTAGCACATGCATCTGAGTCTCCCATGCTTCTAGCCTGCATAACTGCTAGATACAGTACTGACTGTGTTGTCAGAATGGTTAGTTGTAAACACCTCTGACTTATGTTGTTGTTGTAACAGAGTATAAACAGAACTTTTGTTTCAAGTAGAAAATCTAATTTGTGTTAGACTGTCTGCCTTCTACATGAATTAAAATATAAACAAAATAAAAAAATAAGAAATTAAAATATAATATTGACACACATTGTGGGTTTTTTGACTACAAAAGCATTCCTCATTTTTTAAACAGACATTTAGTAGTTGTGCTGAAAAGTATAAACAGGAAAATATAACTATAAACATATAAAGAAAAGTATGATTTTTTTCTCCCCTGAGATTTCTTAGCCCTCAAAACATGTATTTTTATATGATTCATGCATTAAAAAAAAAAAAAAAAAAAAAAAAACCTTGAAAAACTGGAGTACTTATTTATTTCACAACCTGATGAAACTCTATACAAAAAATCATTACAAGAAGAGTTGTAGAGAATAAACTACGTTGAGCCTTCCACACATTTTTTCAACTAAATTTCCCTTCAAAAGCCTTAAAAAATTCATTCATGGCTGAGGATCATGCTATATTTACAAACTAGGGAAAGTAATTAGTGGGTAACCTTGAACTGTGTGGTGTTACAGTCATGGTAGTGGAGAATGAAAGAGAACTGTCTGTAATTGAGCTTGTCAATGATATACAGGAAATTTGTTAGCAGGGATAAGGAGGTTATTATCCCCTTGTATAAGTCAATGGTCTGGCCACACCTTGATACAGGTCTGGAAGCCTCATTTTAGGAAGGATTTAGACAGAATTTGGCCCCAGTAGCCCTTGGGTCGTTAAGCCAAATACCAACAACAACATTAGGAAGGATGTAGAGTTTCTGCAGCAAGTACAGTGGAGGACAACAAGACTGGGGAATTGAACAAAGGGTTGCCCTTATGAAGAAAGGCTTAAGTTCTGCAAATTGCAGCATCTGGAGACTAGGCACCTGCAAGGTGATCTGATTGAGGTGTATCAGATCACCTCGCAGGTGCCTTGAATGGATTGAGCAGGCTCAATGCTGATGGGATTCTTCCTCTTGTTCAGATTACAAACTTGAGAGTGCATAAACTGAAATCGAGGAAAGATAGTTGCCGAATAGATGTGCAGAAATTTGCCTTTCCAGCGGCAAGTTATTGCTGGAACAAACTTCCATCTGTCGTGGAAGTTGATAGCTTAAATAAATTCAAGGAAGAAATGGACAAACATTTGGAGCTAATGGATGGGTGAAATGGGAATTTTTTTTTTTGGGTGATGCTGAATAAGCTTGCTTTCTTGAATAATATACCTCTGCTAATGCTAATAATAAACTATAATGACAATCATTCAATGCAGAATTGAAATATAACCATGAGACAATTGGCACTTTTGAGGTGCTAAATGCTGCAAAGCACAAAATTACGTGCTTTGGGACCTTCAGATTCTTTCATGCTCTTACTCTGAAAAACAAAAATGTTACTTTAACAACAAATTAAGTAAAACTAGATCTATATTTAGGAAGGTACAGAAAGTTTTATAAAGTAATCTTGAACGAACAATTAACATATAAAATTTTTTTCCATGCAAGACACCTGATAAGTCCTGTGCATCTGGGGTTGGGTTAAGATCATATAAAGTGCCAAGTGAACTGGCACAGCATGACCAAATTAGTTGATATGCCTAGGGTTCTTCCGTTTCTTCCCCAGAAGCAACCTTCATCATTGAACAGGTTAGCGCTCTTTGTGTGCTCTAGTTGTAGATGCACGTGTGTGGTTGCCTTCATATAATTTTATTTTCTTATTATTTTTTTACTTCCACCCTACTGAAGTCCTGGGCAGACACAAATCACAACTCTGACTGGAATTTTCTGAAAATTTGAAATACTAGGGTGTGTAAAGTGGTGGGTTAGCAGAGCATTAAAGACCACACCCAATTGTTATGAATAACAAACTTTTAATAAGTCTCTTAAAAAATTATTTCCATATATAATTATACAGATTCCAAATTGAATTCTTTATATATATAGAAACTGTGATACAAGAAAACTCACCATCTCACACATCATCATCAACAATTATTCCTAATTATTTCCATATATAAATAAAATATTTTCTATAATATTGAAGATTTAAGATGTTAGTTTTAGTGGTAAAGTCTAATGGTGTATTTATAATCAAAATCGGTATACACTATAGCCTGCTAAATTTTGATTATAAATACACCATTAGACTTTACCACTAAAACTAACATCTTAAATAATAAAATAATATACAGACGGATGTAATGTTAAATCATACAAGATGGCATTAATCAGATCTCTGTTGGTTTATTTATTTATTAAATTAAATTTGGTATTTTTATTATATTTAATTTTGTATATTTATTATATTTAGTTTATTGGTTATGCATTTTACATACTTTGGATATATATATATATATATATTAAACTTATCATTGTCCACCCATAATCTAGATGACTTCAACTGGGGCCAACCACCCAGACTGAAGGCAAAAAATGACAAGGAGTTCTCTGTTTCTGTAATGATCAATATATGCTAAGATATATAAAATATAAAAAATCCAGAGATTAAGTAATTTGAATCTAAACCAATTAAAGGTAGTTAAAAATTTTTGAATCAAAAGGAAGATATTATAAATGTAAGCATATATTGAACATCGTTGACCCGACAGAGAACGTAATTTAATAATTAAAATAAAAATAAATCTAAAGTATAAGGCATATCTACCGTATCTAGGACATAATGTAACAACTAGTTGTTATGAAATAATAATCCCTCTAGTGAGTATATATGTGGTGACCCCTATGTGATGGATATGGTAAAAATAAATAAATAAATAATTAATTAATTAAAGTCAAGTTAATGCAAAGAGAAACATGCAGATAGTAAGAAGAATAAAAACTAATAGAGTAGGAATAATAGAACCTGAACTCCATAAAGGCGAAAATATAGTTAGTAAAAATAAGAAATAGTTTCTTCTACATCCTCGGATTACCCTAATAATTTCAGAGAAATAAGAACAAAGAGTGTAGGACAGCTTAAAGACAATACAAGATATAAGTTGTAGCTCGGGTATTCCCGGGATCACAAACCCGTTCCTAT
Source organism: Mastigoproctus giganteus (assembly GCF_048544385.1). Lineage (NCBI taxonomy): Eukaryota > Metazoa > Arthropoda > Arachnida > Uropygi > Thelyphonidae > Mastigoproctus > Mastigoproctus giganteus. The sequence continues at coordinate 161,833,715 of NC_143583.1, read as the reverse complement.
AGTAGGACCCTGTGCTGAATTTGCATGTCACCTTAGCGTGAACTTAAGTATATACAGTGTGATTATGAGATAAGATAAAATAAAATAAAATAAATGATACACTATAATTTGCAGGCCGGTGGGTACAAGTTTTCTAAGCCGTAAGACACCAAGAAAGCAAAGTGTATCCTATGTACATAATATACATGGCTCTAAATCCGTAATTATGGTAATTATATTGAAGCAATGGGTTCAGAAAATAAATTTTTGAAATTAATTATATTTATTGTCCCCTTCCTGAAGTGGTATTTCAGGTAAGCGATAGGGAAATTATTATTCATCAACTTATTGTACAATGCTATTATATTTACTGAACAGGTTGTGTTTTTTTTTGCAAATAGAAGCAATCCTCAGGCATTGGGATAAAATGATATTAGCATGCACATTTCGATATATTAGATTTCCAGTTTGTAAGGCCGACTACATTGAAATTAAATGCGTCTCTTTTATTATATGCGTTTACATCTATATTATTATGGAATATTTCTATACAAAGGTCCAGGTAATTTGCTATAGTATCAGAACTGTTAGTTTTTTTCAATACAAGTTCTTCTGTATATAATTTGCTGTAATCCTGAACAAAATGCAGACAATTAAACACACATAGATCATCTATGTATCTGAACATAAGTAGGTTATCTTGGAATGTTCTTTCTGTAGAATATAGATAGAGGTTTGCAATTATGCAGGATGCTGGACTTCTTAGGGGTGCCATTCACTTGTAAGTATAATGAAGTTCTGTCATATACGTAATTCTTAAAAATACATAAATTTATTAGAGTATCCCAGTAGGTTAAATCAAACTTTATAGCATTTTTATGTTCCAAATGTAGTTTTTGGAGAACATCTTTTAAATTGTTGAGATTGATACTAGTGAATAAACGGTTAAAGTCAAATGTTTGTATTTGCTGAATATTGTTATTTTTTATTGCATTTATAATCAGTAAGTTATTTATTATAATAGTTTTATTTACATTATTTAATATAGTTTTAAGTAACTTTTCTAATGTTTTACCTGGAATTTTAGCATACTATCTCTACATGATGTTATGAATCTAAATGCAATAGGTGATTTATGAAATTTAGGGATACTATATATAAACAGATATTTTAGGTTATTGTACTTTAACTTTAATTTTTTTATGCAATGCTATTAGTTTTTTGATTATTACATTAGGGGAAGATGCTATGTATTTGTATGCTACTGGACTGCAGTTCATTTTTAATAATTTCTATGTAATATGACTTGCATAATTGCAAGCAGCTTTGTCAACCGGAGTAATTACAAAATGTTTGTGTATTTCTTTGAGCTGTTTATGTATTAATTTTGTATAATGTAGATTATCTGGTATGAATTTCAATTGATTATATTTATTAAATATGATATTTAGCATTGTGAACAGCCACATGTGGTATACCTCAACTGGTATGGGTGGTTGGCCTCAGTTGAAGTCATCTAGATTGTGGGTAGACAACGATAAGTTTTATATATATATATATATATATATCCTTTGTGTTTCTTTAAATCCAGCTTGGTATTGTCTGCTTGAATTATCTTCTATATTTCTATGAAACGTCTATGAAAAATCTTCAATATTATACAAAATATTTTATACACATTATGGTCGTAATGCATAATTGCTCTAGCAACTGCATTGGCCCATAAGTATTAGTTACAGCTTGTTACAATTTGTTAACTTTCTTTCCATATTACTCATATTTCCATATTTCTTTCCATATATATAAATATTTCAGCTATTGCTTAGGAAAAGGTGCTTCTCTTCCTTTACAGGTTTACACATATCACTTTACATCAGTTGTCTCTTACTTACTACAAATCATCAATGTCTATCAAATGAATTGCTATTTGCTTCACCTTACATCAGTTACTATAGTGGATACCGGTTAATTCGGACACATCAGGACTAGATCACTTTGGCCCAATTAAGCGGCTGCCCCAATTAGGCAAAATTTTAATGAGCTGAAAAACACATTCCAATGAAGGCAAAAAGGTATGAATTAAATAAAAAGAATCTGGCTTTTAAAGAAATACACCGTATTTAAGTTACATTGGTGTAAACGAGCGTTTCCCAAACTTTTTTAGTCACGGAACACATTTCATCTCACAATGTATTCATGGAACATTTACGAAACGCAAGTGTAATGGGTGCAAAGAACTGTCGCTAATATTTTATTACATATGATGCACTGTGCATCAGGAGCATCCTTATTTCCGACACAGGTAAAGCCGAAATTCTAATAACTGTCATCATACTTTCATTTTGGTCTTTTATTAGTTGGTTTCTGTTTTTTCATTTCAAATTTTTGGTGAACAAAAGGCTGCGATTGTTCATCCTCACTTTGAAGTGTGACAATATTTTCTTCATTCCCATTGACCGACAGTTGCACTACTAGAAGTACTTTGCTTCTTGTTTTAAAGTTCCTTTTTTTCAACCACAAATCCATGGTCACATATTTTAATAATAATATTTCAAAATACTAATAATTATAAAAAAAAAATTATAAAAGGAAGTGAATTTAGTTATGATATCGGTTCGCTTCCACCTCTCCTTCAACCCATGTACTCCAGGCAAACTCACATAGGAATGGCATATTAGATCACTGCATTGCTACTTTTTCGTAGGTGTCATTACCTCTACGCATACTTCTCTATGCAAAGTCCTCCACAATAAAGTGTTCAGTGGTCTACTTGATTATTAGTCTATGTATGCCAGTATATTAATAACTGGAAAAAAAAAAAAAAAAAAAAAAAACAAATTTTACAATGATACAAAAGTGGTTTACACTACAAAATGCAAAATTCATTTATTTTATTTTTTTAAACTTTTAATTATGATTTTTCGTGGAACACCTGTTCACATCTCACAGAACACTAGTGTTCCGTGGAATACAGTTTGAGAAATGCTGGTATAAACATTTATATAAAAATAACTAAAGCTAAAAGTAAACAAAATGTAGGTATGTACATATAATGTACATATTATGTAACATGAAGATACATAATAATGTCTGTGTCAAACAAAGGTTACACATTACTTAAGGCTTCTTACTTTGAAAAAAATTATCAAGTGTACCCTGACGTGTTCTCTTTATGGATTGCAGCCGAACAACGTCAGCACAGGTATCTAATGCTGATAAAGGACTGCCTTCGTTTCCTTCCTGCACAAAATAACATCTCATTTCAGTGATATATTTCCTGGCATCCTGGTTAGTCACTTGCTTAGGTATATAATCATCATCATTTTCTTGGTGTTCTGGTATCTCTGGGTGTTTTACTGCAATTTGTTCAATAATTGCTTCCTCATAATCTTCATTTTCATCATGGCATTGAAGGTTATCGTCATTCTTTAAAAATTCATCACAATTTTGGATGTGTTGCAGTTCCAAATCCGTTTCATTTTCTTTACTGCTCGTTGAATCTGAATCACAATTAGTCGTAAAACCACATTTAGCAAAACGATTCTGAATTGTTTTGTGGCGATAAATTGTACAGCTTTTAACATTGAAACTTTTTCAATACCTTCTATTGATTTTAAAGATGTCAGCAGATATTCCTCAATTGCTTTAAGAATGTAATTATCCAGTTTTTCACAATGATAGGTATTCAAATTTTTTATAATTCCCACATCCATACACTGTACCAGAGATGTGGTGTTAGGGAGTAAAGCCGACCGGGCTAGCCGGGTGGGTAAAGTGCCTGCCTGGCAACCCAAAGGTCGTGGATTTGAATCCCGCCTCAGGCTTGGATCAAAGTACTACAAAAAACCTTGGGAGGTGCATTATGGCCACAGAAGCCGATGCGCCAACAACTACCCAAAAAAAAAAATAGGGGGTAAAAATTCCAGTTCAATATTCTTTAAACCAGCTACATTAGGTGTGCCGTGTTGTTGTCCAATTTGAACAGAATTTTTCTGGACTTCTGTTGCACTTCTGCATCTCAGTTCATTAGCCATTGCTTAAAAATATGTGGTCATCTATGCCTTCTTATTGGCATAATACAAAACTAGCTCACTGCCTATTGTAAGCCGTCCATCTTAAAACAACAAGGTTTAGCACTTCAATAACCAAAAGTTTGAATTTATCATTTCCTAACTTGTTTGAGCAGCACAACACTGTTTCACGATCTATTGCTTTCTTTGAACCAGACAGTGTTATGTTGATAGCTCAGGGAACCATCCAGCATAGCACAATAATACAGTCTTGTTTCATCGGCATTGTAAATGTCATCCCCACTAAATTTTTTAAGCAACTCGGGCAGTTTTTCAGATTTCCATTGCTCAGCACTCATATCATCAGGACTATCTTCACCTTGTGCTTTTTTTGTAACTGATGTCATGTCTACATTTCCATCGAGACAAGCAACCATCTGTTGCTTTGAAATTTACATGACCTAGCTTTTTGGCCAACTCTTCTGATTTGGATTTGGTTTTTAGCATAGGGCCACGCACGCACGCACTTGTTTAGATTCTGTGGAAAACCATTGATTCAAAGCATTCTTGACGTCTGGATATTTTCCTTCCCTCTTTCTCTTATGAGATGTTTTCTTTAAACCCATGCACAATGTCCACTCCTCTGAGTTTTTCTTGTTGCTGTAGCAGTTGTGAGATAGTAGATTTTAGCACCTTAATTACCTCTGTTAGCTGACGATGACTGATGTTAGGAGGTTGACTTTTTATCTTGACAAGAATAGCGATTTTTTTCTGAAAGCAACAAATCTTGCGTTTCATCTTGACAGGGGTCTTAAATGTACTGGAAAAAATAAAAATAAAATTAATAAATAAAACCAAAATCAGTGCACTTATTGGTACATTTTTTTTATGTATGTCAACACAGAAGAAGTATACATATGTACCTAGTATGATTGTAAACATTTGTATACCACAAGCAAAATTTCTATCAGAATCCAATTACCATGACACAGAACAAACACAACACAACCACCCTACAGCACGACTTCAAAATAACTGACTAGGCTGCTGCCCACATGATCTCTGTGGCGTCTCTGTAGCCAGGTGGGAAGGAGCAGCAGTGCGTAGCACACACTTCTTGATTAGACCGGGGTTCGAGCCCATCACCACCAAATACGGAAGATGCGGAAAGGTCAGAGAATGACCACCGCATATCCCGGAGCAATATGGCCTTAGTTGCTAATGCTCCTAAAAACCAAATAACAACAATAACAGCCCACATGATCTCTATGTTACGAGTGTACATGGCATCTACATACAGTTTGTTTTTCAATCACAGCCTTCACTGCCCCAATTAAATGGTGAGTTGGCCCAAATAAGTGGAACAAATTCAGGCTAAATACTTGTTTTGTTTCTGTTCTTCAAATTTTGTCCCAAATAAACAGCTGCCCCAATTAACCAGAATCCACTGTATTTTCACCTTACATCAGTAGTGTTTACTACAACCTCACCCACAAGCATCTTTGTCATCTTTGTTACTTCCCTGTTCTGATACAGGGCAGGGTTCTCCCTTTCTATCAGGGTTTCTCAGTAAGTAAAATTTTACTTCCTTTTACGCATTAACACATCACCTAGAATTTTATCTGTAATATTATCTTCTGTTAACACATTGTCTATAACAATAAAGGTTACCACATTCTCATCCTACTATGCCTATGATTTATTCCATCATTAATTTCCTTATATTTTTTTCCCCTTCTTTACTCCTTTAGTACCCTTACATAATTTCATGGTCATGAACTTTATCTATAATGTAACCCTACTTAATTGTATATTACAAAATAAGATTTCCTTTGAAAGAAACTATCAAACAAACTGGAGCACACTTACATTCCGAAATGGGCCACTACTCTAAATTCTTTTGCACTCTGGTTTTCCTCCGCAGCAGACAGGCTCCTCACATCCATTTCATATCTTCCTGGCAACCCATCTCTTTTTTTGTGGGCTCCCGGACTGGATACTCCTTCCAAGTAGATTTCTCGCTGAACACCTCCCACAGGACTCAACCAATCCCAAGATTATACTTAAATTTTTGCTCTTTTCTGTTTGCTAAGACCTAACCACAACTGTATCCCTCATGCAACAAACCAAACTCCTCCCTTGTAATTTCCTTGCTTTCCTGATTTTTTTCACACTCCAGCATTACAACTCTTTGATTTGTGGCAAGCACCTCCAAAAATACCTATTTTTGTGTTCACAATAAATTTCAACAAAAACGTCATCTTAAAATCTGCCACAGTGCCTCTGTTTCTAGATGCAAAAGCCAGATTGTCCTGACATATGCCCAGATGCAGTTTAGATCAAAGAAGCTTCATAACTCAATCCTTTCTTGCGTGTTTGAAAATTGCTTCTGCTTTCCTAGTATAGGCCATTGTTTTTGTTTACTCTTAGTTCACCCTCTTTCCACAACTACATCTACAGTACTTGTTGCTTCTGGTCTCCATTTAACTGCTATTTTAATTCACACATTTATAACCTCCCTATTTCTATATCCTATATTTTCCAACCTTAATATTTGTCACATTGAAACTTTAATATTTACGATATTCAGATTTAATATTCAAATCTTAATATTTATTCTCATTTTTCTCTGCCTTACATGAATTTATTTCATATAAATAAATATTTCAGCTTTATTTGTAAGTGCGTGCACTTATATTTGCATCCAGAGATTAAAATAAAAAAATAAAAATAGGCTTGAAATATACTATTTGTATCTATAAAATTTGTTTTTAGAGCTATACAAATATAAAGACATACACATTATTTTAAATTTTAAGAATGTTAAAGAATGAAAATTATTTTTCATTATATATTTTTTTCTTTTTTGTTAAACTTCATATTTCAGCTCCAAGTGAAGTCAAGCTACCTGTAAAAATGAAGGGAAACAGCAAAATTGGAACTGTAATGGAATTTATCCCTAAGGAAGTTGGTAAGTTTATGTTTATGGTTAATTTTCTTACAAAAGTATTCATCATATAGGTTTCCTTGTTTGCTGAGTTTTCAAAGACACATCTTGAACTTTCCGTGGATTCTTCAGTGGTTGAGTGAGGTTAGCAGTATACTTTATAGTTATTGCTGTATACCCGGACTAACGTGCATTATTCAGACAGACAGATAGACGTTGATTTTGTTCTTTTTGGCATATTGAAGTGGCAGAAAACATAATGTGCATATAAGTGAAATTAGAGAAGTTCTAGTATTAATAGAAACTCAGCTGTTTATTGAGTAGACATTTGAACTGCTGATAGAGGGATGTTCTAAGACGATTTAAAGTTTGTGGTGGAGATGTGAACTATATGAGAAGGTTATGCTAGATTTGAATATTGTCGTAGAAGGAAATAGAATTTTAAATAGTAGAAGTAAATAAATTTTCCTTCTGCTTTTTAAAAGTAATGCTGATATATTTAAAGAGTAAGGCTAAAAATGTAAAGTTTTTTAATAATGCTAAAAATGCAAAATGCTAATAATTCTAAAAACTTCTCTGGAATGTCAATAACAAAGTCCTCATCCAAAAACCCTCTGAAATTCCGTAGCCTCCTCACCTTTATCCTGAAGCGCAATCCTCAGATGGTTGCATCTTGAGGTTGATGGTCCTTGAGGTTGTCACAGACATTATCTCAGATATGCCAGACAAGCTGTTCTTGCTACCTGGGAGTCTAAAACGCTGTTGGAACTGATATTCGGGTGACACTCAAGTCAAAGTGGACCCAATTTCGGCGAAGTCCGAAATTGGGTCCACTTTGTGAACCAACGTAAGCAGGGGTCGAGGTGTGGCGCCCACACCACATGGAGGAACGCCGCCCCTCTATGTTACCAGGCAGTACTAGGTGGTAGATGACTCTCATCAACCGGTGAAATACCACCACTTTGCTTATTGGAGGCTTGAAGTGGTGGAACCCATGTTTAGTCTCTAGAGCTAAGTTCCGGCCAACCCTTCCCTATCTCTTAGATCATGCAGTATGATTGATGATTTTTAAGGTTATGATGAATGTCGTGGCGAGATCCAATATTCCTTACATTTCGAGGGTACAGCTCTAAAACGGTGTTCGCAGGCCGGCCGCTAGTTAGTACACTGGACTGAACCTATTGGTAACTCTGTAGGAAGCTTCCGGATCAGCTAGTGTATAATCTTGCTACCTCTACTCTGCCAGATAGTGACTGGAGGGAGTCCGAGTAGTGTGTATGCAGGGAGCATTGTCGAGGCCACGTTATGTCAAGGATCTGGGTATATTCTTACCACATGTACGCCATTTCCAAAAATTTCATTACTTCATACAGCATGTCCCACCCACTTTTTCTTACTATTGAATACACCATGAATTGTCAAAATAATAGAGCAAGCTTATCTGCGAAAAGATCTAAACCTCCCAAGGACTTCCTAATTCATTTCACAAATATACGTGGTCTCAATTCTAATCTCAACGATGTCCATTTCCACTTGCAGTCTTCCAAACCCCATGTACTTTTTCTGACTGAATCTCAGTTATCAGTTGATTCAACTACTGCTCATCTCAGATGTCCAAATTATTTGCTGTATGATTCCTTTCGCCTTAAAGGTGGTACTTGTGCATATGTCCGTTCTGATATTCCCTGTCAGAGACTTGGCAATTTGGAATCTCCTCTCTTTGATCTTCTCTGGCTTAAAATCTCTCTACCTCACTGTGTCAAATTCATCTGTTGTCTCTACCGTTCTCCCAACTCGACTAATCACTTGGAGCTCTTTGACTTCCTCTCGTTGCAACTTGACTTTCTCCAGTCCAACTCTCCTAACAGTGAGGTAATTTTCCTTGGTGATTTTAACGTTCACAACTCCAGCTGGCTTCCGTTTTATAGTCACACCGACCCAGCAGGTCGAGATGCTGAGGCTTTTGCAATTACTAATGACCTAGCACAGATTGTTCATTTACCTACAAGAATACCGGACAATCCTAATCATACAGCCAATACGCTTGATCTTTTTCTCACAAACAACCCTTCTAAGTACACGGTCGAAGTGAGAGCTCCTTTAGGCACTTCAGATCACAACTTAGTGATTGTCTCTTCTCCAATGGAACCTTTATCTCATGGCTATTCCCAACCTCGTGTTGTTTGGCATTACAAGAATGCAAAATGGGATGACCTGCGAGACTTCTTTTCTTCTTTTCCTTGGTCGGATTACTGTTTCAAAAGTTCTAATGTCAACGTTTGCTCAGATCGTGTCAGTGAAATTATTCTTGCAGGAATGGAATCCTTTATCCCACACTCCACTTTAAAATCTCGTCCTTTATATAAACCTTGGTTTTCCAATAAATGTGCTAAGGCTGTCCAAGAGAAGAATGTTGCATATTGTAATTGGCTTGTTTCTAATTCTTCAGTTTCATTTTCTGCCTACACCAAAGCTCGCAACAATTGTAAAGCAGTTATTAATCAGTCCAAACTAGAGTTTGAACAGGCTAAGAGTAGAAAACTTGCTTCTTGCCCTAATGGTAGCCGAGCATTCTGGTCTCTTGCCAAAGCTATTGGCCGCAACTTTTGCCCATCTCTGCTCCCACCTCTGTCCAAACCAGATGGTTCTGTTGTCACTTCACCCAAGGATAAAGCTGACCTGCTAGCATCCCATTTTTCTTCGAGCTCATGTATTAATGATCTTGGTAAAACACCTCCCACCATTCCTAACACGCTCCATTAAATGCCTCCTGTGGTCTTCCGTCAAAAGGATGTTAGAAGGATTTTGATGAATCTTGATGCTAAGAAAGCTCCAGGTCCTGATGGTATTTCTCCACTTGTTCTCAAAACCTGTGCTCCTGAACTTGCTCCTATTCTTTGCCGCCTTTTTTCACTTTCTTATTCCAAAGGTGTTTTTCCTTCTGCTTGGAAATTTGCTCATATCCAGCCAGTTCCTAAAAAGGGTGACAAATCCCTCCCATCCAATTATCGTCCCATTGCAATTACTTCTACTCTTTCTAAAGTAATGGAGAAATCAATTAACCGCCAACTCTTAAACTACCTAGAAACCTTCCGTCTGATCAACGATCGCCAGTATGGATTCCGTCAGTGTCGATCCACTGGTGATATTCTGGCTTATGTTACCCATTTATGGACTAATTCAATGGAAACGTTCGGTGAAACACAAGTAGTTGCAGGAATCTCAAAGGCTTTTGATCGTGTTTGGCATAAAGGTCTTCTAAACAAGCTTCCATCTTATGGTTTGCCAACTGTTTTTAGTAATTGGTTATCCAGTTTTCTCTCTGATCGTTCACTGAGGGTGATGGTAGATGGCTCTCTGTCTTCTAACTTCTCCACTAATGCCGGTGTCCCCCAAGGTTCAGTTCTTTCCCCCACTCTTTTCCTCTTGTATTTTAATGACCTTCTTCCATTGACTGGAAATCCTATCCATAGTTTTGCCGATGATAGCACATTGCATTCCACTTTCCATTTTGAGAAACCTTGTCCTGCTCAATCAGCTTCAAGTTCTCGAAAATCTGCTGCCAATTCCTTAAATGCCAATCTTCAGGTAATTCTCCAGTGGTGCAAAGACAACTTAGTTTCTTTCAACCCTTCTAAAACTCAATCTTGTCTTATATCTCGCAAAAAGGATTCTTCTGCTCCTATGCTTATCTTTAGTGACACTCCGATTTCTAGGCAAAATGATATATCTCTTTTGGGGATTACCCTGACTTCTAATCTCTCTTGGCACAAGCACATTACAAATATTGCTTCCTCTGCATCTAAAAAACTTGGTTTTCTCTTTCGCTCTCGGCGTTACTTTTCTCCCAAACAGCTGCTCACTCTGTATAAATCGCAAATCCGCCCTGCCATGGAATATTGTTCCCACATCTGGGGTGGTGCCCCCAAAACCTCTCTCAGACTTCTTGATTCCATTCAGAAGAGGGCAGTTAGGTTAATTAATGATTCATCTCTAACAGAGTCTCTCCACTCGCTTTCTCATAGACGCACTGTTTCTGCTGCATGCCTCTTCTACAGATACTTCCATGAGCACTGTTCTTCTGAATTGGCTTCTATAATTCCCGCTCTCTCTTTCAAAACAGTCCGAACACGTGCTGCCACCAGCCAACATCCATTTACTGTCCAACTTCAAACCCACAGAACCAACTTTTCATCTTCCTCATTTATTCATTCAACTGCCGTTTTCTGGAACAACCTTCCTTCATACATATTTCCTGAAAATTACAATCTACAGAAGTTCAAGTCCAATATCAACAAATATCTTCTTTCGTCTTCTCAACCTCCAACCCAAGCACGGTACTAAGTACTATAGGTTATAATACCTCTCGTGTTTGGGGTTCTCATAAAAAAAAAAAAAAAAAAAAAATCTTGGGATAAAGTATGCCAGAACCCTCATTTTTTTTTATAATTAAAACAAAATCTATATGATTGTCATCAATTTAAGTTTATGAATTTCTTAATTATTGGATTTCCATTTGATCTGTATCATTAATTGTTTTGTTATTGAAGAAGTTTAGCTATAAAAAAAATTAAGGCAAAGAATTTTCTCAGTCTATAATCGGGGAGTGGCTGTACATTAACACTGAAAGATGTTGCATACAATAATGGATTATTGTGGGAGAAAGTAAGCTCAACAATTGAAAACCACTGGAAAAAATATATTGGAAAAAGACGAGATCATTAATAATTGCTTTGAATTAGTTTCATTTCAGAACAGGCGCCTCCGTAGTCAGGTGGGAAGGAGCAGTACTGCATAGCACACGCTTCTTGATTAGACCCGGGTTTGAACCCATCACCACCAAATACGGAGGATGCGGAAAGTTCAGAGAATGACCACCGCATATCCCGGAGCAATATGGCTTTAATTGCTAATGCTCCTAAAAACGAAACAACAAACAAACAACATTTAAGAACCAGAAGCAAAAGGCTGCTTTTATGCACTTGTTGGCAGTTCTTGGAGCAAATGACCTAGCTGCTTGGTTTGAGGTGGATGCAGAAGCTCCACTTGTTCATTACCTGAGTGAGGGAGAAATCACAGCCTTTGAGAACAGTGAGAAGACAATTGATAAGCAGTAGGCAGTGACATAGGGAGCGACTCGGAAGATAATGTGGATGATTCGTGTAAAGTCAAAGCACCAGAAATTAACTAAGTGTTTGAAAACACTAATTAGGTGACATGTGGTGAACTTCTTCGTTTATTGCATCTGACCACTATTAAGAATTATGTACGGAAAAAAAAAAAAAAAATGCCGGGCTAGCCGAGTGGGTAAAAGTACCTGCCCGGCAACCCAAAGGTCGTGGGTTCGATTCCCGCCTCGGGCTTGGATCAAAGTACTGCAAAAACCTTGGGAGGTGCAATATGGGCACAGAAGCCGATGCGCCAACAACTACCAAATCAAAAAATCAAACTGAAAAAAATGCTGTCATCAGTTTCAGCAACTAAATTACATGACTATTTTGGTAGACGTGTAAAATGTATGTCTATAACCGCATTGTGTATTACTAGAATGTAAAGGGAATGATATAATCTTTAATAAGTTTTGTCTTTTAGTCTGTATCTCATTAAACATTAGTAAATAAAGTGAATTAAATAAATATGCTTTATTTACATTGGTAAATGAAGTGTATTTATGTTAAAAAACTGGGGAATTGTTTTGGTTGCAACACAATTTGCTTATAATAGTATTAGTTGTTGTTGTTGTTGTTGTTGTTGGTATGAAAGTTTCACGACACAAGGGCAACTGTGGCCAATATGTGTCTGTCAGTGTCATTATGTTCATTTTAATGATTTAAGATGGATATATCAGAGTGTATTTTTTATTCCTAGATGTTTAATATATATAAAGAGTTCACTTAGGTTTGCTTTGTCACCAAGTACATGAGAGAGGGTTAGAGGAGCTTGCAAGCTTGCTAATGATTGGAAGGATGTGGTTTGAACAGCTGAATAGGATGGACAGTCAATCAATGTGCCTTACTGTAAGTTGTATCTGACAGACAGACAGAGCAGAGCGGGGGATCTTCTCTTAGAAGTAAATGTTTGTGAGTGAGGAAGTATGCCCAATGCGCAGTCTTGTTAATATAACTTTCTCCTGTCTATTTGTACATGAGCTAGAATGCCACGAACATAGATCTTTTTTTATTCTGCGAAGTTTATTGCACGGCTGGTCCCTCCAAAGTTGTTTCCAAATGGAAGTATATTTGGTACAAAATACATCCCTATAATCTGTAAATTGTACTTGTATATTAAGATCTGGATTTTTTGCAGCTTGGTCTGCATGATTATTTCCTGGGATTCCAACATGGCTGGGAATCCAGCAGATAGACACTTATTTTCTTTCTTTATGCAAAACTCTGAGTTGTTTTTTGATATTCTGAATCAAGGAATTTGAGGAATATTTGCTGTTCTGTAAAGCTGCTACTGCACTAAGGATGTCAGTATAGATTAGAGCAGGTAGAAGTTGATGCTTGGTAATATCATCCAGTGCTAGTTTAATAGCATATAATTCTGCTGTGAAAATACTGCAAACATGAGGTAAGGAGACAGATATAATATATTCCGGTAAAACTACTGCGGCACCTACTGAGTTGTTCGATTTTGCACCATCCATGTAAATCTGATGACTGTTTCTATTTTCAAAACTGTGCAGTGCATGGAGCTTCTGTATAACAATTGGAGAGATCTCTTTTTTATTCCTGTTTGTAAGATGTGATATGGACAAAGGCACAGTCGGAATCCAAGGAGGTTCTGAGTTTATATCTACTGCAGAAATGTGCTGGAAATGTATTTCTCAAACTTGAGCTAAGTATCTGAGACACAGTCCTACTGGTTTATTTTCATTTGGCTTGCAATCATAATTACTTGTCCATGGTGGATTGTGAATAATGGACCAATTTGGATGTGATGGTTGACTGTATATTTTTGCCGCATACATGCACAGTAGATAATCTCGTCGAAGATGCAGCAGAGGTTCCGATGCATCTGCATATAGGCTGTAAATTGGTGAAGTTCTAAATGCTCCTAGAGCTATGCGGAGAGCATTATGCTGAATAGTATCTAGGCGACGTAAGATGCTCCTTCTTGCTGAAGCATATATAGGAGATCAATAATCCAAACGAGATCTAATCAGAGTTGTATATAATAGTAGTAATATGTACCTGTTGGCTCCCCAGGCCATTGAGGATACTGTGCGCAAGATGTTAAGTTTTAGTAATAGCCATATGGTGCAAGGAAGCCTAAGGCATAAGCTATCCAGCTGACTTATGAATTTCTTGCACCAGCAGTATTAGCTATCCAGCTGACTTATGAATTTCTCCAAACTGTCAGTCTCTGCCACCCATGTAAATAACTTATTCCAGTAATTTATAACTTGTAGTCTAAAATAAAACTTCCTGCAGTCCAGTCTAAACATTCCCCCCCCCCTCATAACTTGAATTTATGGTTCCTAGTTCGAGAATCATATATAACTGTGCAAATTTTGACCTCATTCATTTTACTTTTGCCTCTCAGAGCCTTAAACACCTCAATCAGGTCTCCTCTAAAGTACCTACTTTCCAATCTGTGAAACCCACGTATTCGAAGCATATGAATGCCTTTTTGCTAATCTCACCAGGTGAGTTACTTGTCTTTGGAACCTTTCCATAAGCTTGATGTCTGTTTTTTAGGTGCAGACTCCATACTTGAATAGAGTATTCGAAGTGTGGTTTAATAATAACCTTATATAATGGGATTGTGATATCCTTATCTCTACTAGCAAATGTTCGATAAATCACCAATAGGGCACAGGGGATATTCAGGGATATTCATGTGTTGTTGTGGCGGATCCCAGGGTTTCCCCCATAAGCCGCTATTGTACTTCTTGTGTTGAAGCTTATGCCAAAACCGGCCAATTGTATGTAGTGTGTTGGACGTGTAAGTGTTATGATGTGTTCTGTTGTTATGTTATCGGCCGGTGCCTGGCTCTTAGCAGGTAAGAAGCAGTAACACCTGGTTACTATGTCTCACCCCCCATCCCCACCACGTGGAGGCGGCCAGGATCAATTATCTCCTGCTGGGCAAGCCCAGGGCATAACAACTGAGAGTGCCCGAAAAAGAGAATGAAGTGGAAAAAGAGGAATACAGAGGGAGAAGTTTGGGATCTGGAGAGGTAAATGGATAGAACAGAGGAGGACTCTCCAATAGTTAGAAGTGAGAAGAAGTAAAGTAAGAATAAAGTAGGAAGACCAATAGGGCACAATGGGCATTCCTTGCAACCTGTTAATACAGGTCTCAGAGAACTTCATGTCTGACTGTATCGTAACTCCCAAGTCCTTTTTTTCCGCTACTGACTTTAGCTCAACTCTACCAAGTGTATAAATTATTTTTGGATTACTGTTCCCCAGGTGTAAGACCTTGCACTTTGCTGGATTAAAGCAAAGCTACCACTTTTCTGATCATCCCTTAAGTATATCCAGGTCACTCTGAAGAAGCTCTGCTTGGCGATGATCATTAACTACTCTACCAATCTTTACATCATCTGCAAATTTAGACACGGCATTCTGTATCCCTTCATTGATGTTATTTAAGAAAATTGAAAACAACAGTGTCCCCAATAGTGATCCTGAGAGAACCCTACTTCTTATGTTAATTCAATCTGAGGAATAGCCATATATCACAACCCTCTACCTCCTGCCCTGAAGCTGTCCTACTATCCATCTAAAGATTTTCCCTGTAATTCCAACCTGTTCCAGCTTATAAAGTAACCACTCATGTGGGACTGAGTCAAATGCTTTGCTTGTGATCATGGGTATATGGATAAGAGTACTGCAACAAAATAAAATTACTGAAGTCAGTTATATTCTGTATGTCACTGTTAGGAGAAATATAGACAACCATTGTAAATATCAGTTGGCCATTGGGTAAAATTGAAGATCCTTGTTCTTAAGTGATGCTCTACAGCTGTTACATACAAGGATCCTATCAACATCGGAAATGCAGTGCATATCAGTGGTGTATCTTTAGCAGCTGGTTTCCTTGTGTCATTTTTGAACCATAGATGATCGCAAATGTAGCGTACAGAACAGAAATAATTTTTCATAAATATCCTTGCAAACTCTCGATGCATCTTCTTATGTAAATAGTAGTCAGTGTAAGGAAAAGGAGCTTGATCATTAAAACCTAACTGCTCCACAATTGAAGAAATGTTCCATTGTACATAATTAATACTCATTTCGGGTACATCATTGTTAGATGGACTGTCTTTGCTCTTTGAAGGCACAGCTAAATAAAATGCTTGATTTTTCTGTGTGTCTTCTATGCAATCTTGATAGTCTTTGTCGTTCTCACACATTCATTGATACCTCGGTCTTTATTTTCTTAAGTTGGCTTGCTCAATACTTTCGACAGTGCTGTACATTTGACTTCTGCATCATTGAACACTCAGTTATAATAGTGTTGTATTCAGTCCCTTTCACTAATCAGAAAATTATTGATGTGAAAACATCTATAGCAGCATCTAACAATGGAATGTAATGAAAATGCGGATTGCAACAATACAAATACTTGTATTGTTGAGATCGTAGTATTCAACCGGTGGCGACAACCAAATGGGTAATTATGCTATTGGCTTGGATTTCACTAACCTCTTCCAAAGGTTGATTCGGTAGAGTAAGTAGCTAGCTAGAGCATGAAACGCTACATTGTTCATAATTTTGGTTCTAGCTGTTCTACTTTAAAATGGTTCTGATTTCTGTTGAAGATGGTTTTCACATAAAACACCTTTCGTGCGTAAAGGGTACTCATGCAATTTTTTTTTTAATGGTACATATACATTCGAGGCTTCTGTGGTTAATGTTTTAAAGGTATACCATAATTCAATTGTATTCTCTCTCTTTGAGATATCTACCCAGTTAGTAGAGGCCATGTCCACCGTAGAACTCCGTGATCACCTCTTGCTACTGGTTCCTGTACTATCAGCCCTATTATGTCATCTGGTTCATGGGTGATGATCGGGTCTAGAATATTATTTTTCCTAGTACTTTTCCTCATGTATTGGTACAAATAAAAATCATCTAGGTGATTTAAAAATTTTGCCCCCCACGTCGAGTTCCCTTTCCATTTGCTCCAGTCAATTAGAGGCAAATTAAAATCACCCATAATAAGCTTACTTGCCCATTCCATTTGCATGTAGAGGCTGTCATCATAATCTTCACAATCACCTGGCCTGTAGATTACTCCAACTCTTATTATACCTTTGATTTCGACTATCTCACACCATACAGATTCCATACTAGCATGCGAAACATCTGAATCAAGGAAAGCTTTCATCGCACTCAGCTGCTTTTGATAAGAAGCATGACCCCACTACCCCTTCTACTTGCGCTATCCTCCTAAATACATTGCACGTACCATTCTTAAACTCATCACATCCCCTATCTCGGTGGCACCACATTTCTGTGAGCCCTATTATGCCAGCATTACTTGTTGTAACCAGCAGTTTGAATTTGCTCATTTTAGTGATGACACTTCTGATGTTTCTGTATAAGCAATTAAAACTCAGTGTTGCAGTTAATACAGATATTAAAGTTGACACCCATGATATATGAAGGTTGCAATGTACAGGCAGCCGTGTATACCATGGTGCTTATACAACATGATTTTGCTCTAATACGATTGATAAATTGTGGCAATCCTCACATAACATGGTACTTGGTAAAACATGGTTAGAGAATTGAGGCAAACCTTGCATAACATGGTATTTTTGATCTTTTGTGCAGGAGAAACCCTGCTATTAAGTTGGATTTAATTTTTCAGCATTTCCATCCTTTTTTTTTTTTTAATCCCACTGTTGACTCATTAATTGTTATGCAAAAAAAAATTCTGCGAAATCCCTGTATTTTATTTTCTTGGGAAATCCCTGTGTTAGATTCTGTTCTATTGAACTTGTGCTTGTTTGAAACCATAGAAAATTGTGACTTCGAATCATGCAGTTCTTAACCTTTTGTAACGTTATTTTCGTTTTTATTTGATTGTTTATAAATTTTTCCGTGTATGTAATACTAAACTTTGTTCTTAAGAACCGCATTGAAATTATTTCTTTATTCTGAATTAAATTCCAGCCTGAAATTATGCCTAAGAAAAGTAAAAAAAGAACTGCTCAAAAGAAACTTTATTTCTCTAGAATGAAAGATACGAATTTTGGATCATCTAAAAAAAGGGAAAGGGTATCATATGTTACAAAAAGTTTAAATTTAAATGAAGCAACAATCCAGACCATAAAGAAAAATGTACAGAAAATTAGAGCTGCTGTTTCCGCAGGATCATTCAATTCCGCAAGTATGACAGCTCGTTCCCGAGTGGCAATAATTGAGAAAATGGAAAAAACACTCAGTATTTGGATTGATGATAGCAGTGAAAATTAATCCCATTAGACGACAATGTAATTAAACAGGCACTAAAAATTTATAACCATTTAAAAGAAAATGGAGAATCTTTGGTTAACCTGGAGTTTGCCAGTAAAGGTTGGTTTGCGTGATTTGAAAACCGTTTCTCATTACATAACATAAGAATTCAAGGGGAAAGTGCATCGGCTGATAATGAAGCTGCCAAGAAGTATGCAGAGGAATTTCAAAATATTATTGAAGGAAATGAATACACACCATATTAAAGTGTGTGGTGGCATGGAAAAATATATCAATTGTGGACTCTATCAGAATCATAGCTTTATTGTTCAAAGTACTAAAACTATCAATGTTAAATGCATGTTGGAAAAATGTATGGCAAGAGTCAGCTCATTCAAGAAATATGGTTGAACTGGCAGAAAACAGAACTTCCTAAATCAGTAGGAGTGGAAGATTTTGATGATATGACTACTGAAGACATTCAAGAATTACTGGTAGAAAGAGGTTGGAAATGGCAACAGAGGTATATCGAGGATGACAGAGCAGATAAATATCCTGAAGTTCTAAATTTTACACTAAAATTCATACGGGAAGGCATAAACTTAGCTGAGCAATTAGAATCTTATTTTTTGAATGCAGATCCTTTGACTGAAATCAACACAAAGTTCAAAAGGGAGCTTCAAAAATACTTAACTCCATACAATGACATTTACAAAGATCTATCAAGGAAAAGCAAAATAAGATTACTGATTTTTTTAAGAGAGCAGAAAATGCATGAAATCGAGATGCTGCAGAAGAAAGTACAGAAGGTGAAGATTTTCTGCAACATAGAAAATGTTATATCTGATATTTATATAAAAAAAGTGTATTTTTGTTAGCTTTTTTTTTGTTTGATTGTTCTTAGCAGTGATGAAGAGGAAGATTATTAAATGAACGTACATTATCTGACATATATGTATCACGCTTTGTAAGACGTTTGTTCACATATTACTATTTTTAATAAAAAAAAAAATTGTATATTTTTGTTAGCTTTTGGAACATAACCGCCCTTTTTGTATTCTTTTTTAGTCTCGTATAACATGGTTCCGCACTACACAAGATTTTGTAGGAACCTAACTACTGTGTTATAAGAGGGTTAGCTGTATTTGATTTAGGCTGATAATTTTTGAGAATTCCCTTCCAAACTCAGCCTATTCGGTGGTTTGATATTAATAAATTTTTATGACTTCCTTTTTTTTTTTTTTTTTTCTGTTGGCATATATTAGGGGTGCTGGTATTTTGTTTGCGGTAAAGAAAACAAAATACAAAAACAAATTATCATCACTACAGATAGAATTCTGTAGTGGTAGTAATTACTGCATTTCTTTTGGAATGAGTATGACCATTTTTCTTTTCTTTATGCCAGTTGTTCTAGGTTTTACTTATGGCAGTTTTGCCCTTGGTTATTCTTATTAAATCATTGTTCACAAATTTTTCTTTGTCCTTATTCAGGCTTCTGTCTCTTAGATCACTTTGTATTGACCTAAGAGAGAGATCATTCAATATTTATAATTAATAAATGTTGAAAATGACAGTGGGCCATCACTGAAACCTGCGGAACTCCACTGATAATAGTGGAGTTCCACAGGTTTAGCTCCCAGCTAGAGGTGAAAGTGATTCTTACAATGCTTCTTTGAGAATGAGCACCAGCCTGGAAAGCAAGGTGCTGGGGATTTCAAGGACTTCTGGGGGTCATTATGGAACAAGTAAATAAATGGGCTGTGTTATGCTAACTAAGAGTAAGAACAGTTGCATGTATATGAGTAAGGACAGGTGCATGTATACTTGCATCTACACCAACGCTAGGAGTACAGAAAATAAATTTGGAGAATTTGAAGTGCTGATAAAGACATAAAAGACAGATATTGTTGGGATATCAGAGATGTGGTGTCACACAAATATAAGTAGTGTAGAATTGGAATTTGGGAGTACAAGAAAGGATAGACTGGATAGAAGGGAACAAGGGATAATGCTGTTAGTTAAGAAACGCATAAAATCTAAGAAAGTATGCCCAGTTGACCTGGGTGGACAGTACAATTTTGATTCAGTTTGGTGTGACATAAGCAGTGAGAAAGCAAAAATTAGAGTAAGAGTGTGTTATAGGACTAATGAATACAACGAACAACGGTACAGAGGAATTAATGGCGCCTCTGTAGCCAGGTGGGAAGGAGCAGCAGTGGGTAGCACACGCTTCTTGATTAGACCGGGGTTCGAGCCCGTCACCACCAAATATGGAGGATGCGGAAAGGTCAGGGAATGACCACCGCATATCACGGAGCAATATGGCCTTAGTTGCTAATGCTCCTAAAAACCAAATAACAACATAACAACAACAGAGGAATTAAGTGGACCAGTAAATCATGTCTTATAATGAGGGATGTTAACTTCATGAATATTGACTGGAACTTGTGGGTTAGTCATTCACATTCTAGCAAGATTTCGTGGATTCATTGGATGATTGTTTACTACAGCAGCATGTTTGAGAAGCAACAAGAGGGAGTAGTACTCTTGATCTGATTATTAGCAGTCATTATTCATACATAAGAATTTACAGATAAAGGAACTACTAGGTGGCAATGATCAATGTACTGATGTGGGATTTACTTTTTTTATTTTATTTAAATTTTTTTTTTATGAAACCCGAGAAGTATTAGAACTTATAGTACTTAGTACCGTGCTTGGTTTGAGGTCGAGAAGACGAAAGAAGATATTTGTTGACATTAGACTTGAACTTCTGTAGACTGTCATTTTCAGGAAATATGTATGACGGAAGGTTGTTCCAGAAAACGGCAGTCGAATGAATAAACGAGGAAGATGAAAAGTTGGTTCTTTGAGTTTGAAGTTGGACAGTAAATGGACGTTGGCTGGTGGCGGCATCTATTCGGACTGTTTTGAAAGAAAGAGTGGGAATTATAGAAGCCAATTCAGAAGAACAATGCCCATGGAAGTATCTGAAGAAAAGGCATGCCGCAGAAACTACTCCACTCGGTGTCTCATAGACATAGAAGCCTGAGAGAGGTTTTGGGGGCACCGCTCCAGATGTGGAAACAATATTCCATGGTAGGGCAGATTTGCGATTTGTACAGAGTGAACAGTTGTTCACTCTGTACAAATCGTATAAGCATAGGAGCAGAAGAATCCTTTTTGCGAGATATAAGACAAAACTGAATTTTAGAAGGATTGAAATCAATTAAGTTGTCTTTGCCCCACTGGAGAATTGGAGAATTATCTGGAGATCTGTTTTTAGGCTGTGTTGCTGTAACAGAAAGAAGGAAGACACCTGTATCAAATTATGGAATTGCTGAATTGGAGCATTATTCAGTTATCAAGTTTTTCAACAAAGAAGGAAATTGGCTAAATGATATTTATGAAAGGATGGTGGCTGTGTATGGCAACAGTATACCTGCAGGATACAAGGTGAAATTTTGGTGAAAACAATTCAAGTGGGGTAGAGAGTCCATCTGAGATGATCTACATCCAGAAGGCCTGTGACAGCAGCCACTCCATAAATGTGCCAAGATGTGGAAATCTTGTGCTGAGAATGACAGACATTTAAAAGTATTCCAAATCTCTAGGGAATATGACATATTTGAGGGAATATATATAACCATCCTCCATGAAAATTTAGTAATGTGACTAAGGTTAGTGCAAGGTGGGTCACCATATTTATGATCCCCGTGCAGAAGCAATTCAGAGTAGTGTTGTGAGGAGAATTTTGAGGTTTATGGAAGGGATCTTGAAACGTTCATCTCCAGAATTGTTATGGGTGATGAAAATGGATTCATCACTGTGATCCTGAGACCAATCAAGAATCAAAGGAATGGAAGCAGAAGGGTTCTACCACACCCAAAAAAACACAACCTTCAGCTGGAAAGGTTATGGCCACCATTTTTTTGAATGCTGAGGGAATTTTGTACATTCACTATTTAGAACACAAGCAGACAGTCACTGTGGGGGTCATATGCATCCCTACTGTACAACCTAAGGGATGTGATAAAGGAAAAATGCTGTGGAAAATTTTCCAGAGGTGTGCTGCTGCTTCCAGAGGTGTGCTTCAATACAATGCACCAGTTCACAGGTCATATACTGTTGGTGCTGCTTTGTGAGATTGTGACTTTGCAGAACTTATCCATACACTTTGAAGTCCAGATCTAGATCCCCAGTAACTATTTCCTGTTTTGACACCCCAAGAAAAAATATGTGGATGTTGCTTTGCTGATGATAATGAACTGAAGTCTGTTGGTTCTGCATTCTTTGATGGATAGGACAAAGAATTTTATT
This sequence comes from Mastigoproctus giganteus, assembly GCF_048544385.1. Taxonomy (NCBI): domain Eukaryota; kingdom Metazoa; phylum Arthropoda; class Arachnida; order Uropygi; family Thelyphonidae; genus Mastigoproctus; species Mastigoproctus giganteus. The sequence goes on along the minus strand of NC_143583.1, from coordinate 161,811,042 downwards.
TGTGTGGTATTTCCTCATTGCCAACAGAATGGAATGAGTGTATTGAAGTTCAGGGGAGTTGCATTGAAAAATAATAAAAAGATTTTTGCCTCCATCTGATTTCCTTCATAGGTAGGTGGATAATGCTGGTCATCAAGGTTTTGCTAATATGGGTGAAAGTAAGAATTTTTTTCTTAATTTTATGTGCTGATTACGAATATGACAATTAAAAGTTTCTATCACATTACATTTTTTAGAAAATGGAAACAGTTTAAAAAAAAAAAAAAAAAAAACATAAAATATCTTCAAAATCAATAAAATCGTTGAACATTGCACCTTTCTATACCTTTCCCCAACAAATTTAGTGTAACAAAAGAGACATCTGCCATTGTTTAATGGTATACTAATACTTTGTTTTAGTTTTGTAGCCCGAGGAGTGGCCGCTCTGAGTTATATTGCTATAACTTTATTTATTATGCGGTAGCACATTTGGACTCTACTATATTTCCGGCGGCCAGCTGCCTCTGTGAAAGACAACTTGTTTACAAGCTGTCTTTATGCCTGAAATATACATTTTTGGGTTAGTTTCGATTTGTAAGAGTTAATGTTAGGTTGCGGTGTTTTCCAGTTCCGTTTCAGGCTTATGAAAACTCATGAAATGGAGTGAAAACGGCTTGTGTGTGTGTGTGTGTGTGTGTGTGTGTGTGTGTGTGTGTGTGTGTGTGTGTGTGTGTGTGTGTGTGTGTGTGTGTGTGTGTTAATTCGCCAAACAGTTTTTGTTATGTTTGTGGATAATTTACAGTGAAGTCACAATGTCGATCAATCAAAGACAAGGTGAAACAAGCTTATTATTTTTATTTTTGTCGTCTTGTAGGTGATCAGGATAAAAGGTCGGCACCACATATGTTCCCCTTCATCCATTAAGTCAGATTTACTTGCTATGTAAATCTGACTGAATGGACGAAGGGGGGAACAGTTCTAAAATGCAAGAAGGGCAAGAGTCACTAAAGTGCATACATTCTCCCTCAACATCTGCCGATCCTAGTTACAATCCTGAAAATGACAAAACTCGACTTAATTAAGCAAAGTGAACTTAATGATTTGGTTAGAGATTTAAATCTTTCAAAGCAACAGGCTGATGCTATTAGGATCTAGGTTGCAACAGTGGAATTTGCTGGCAAAAACCACAAGGATTTCTGTTTAGAAACCAAAATGAAAATTTTGTGGGTTATTATTAAATGGAAGTTTCTCTTTGTGTCTGTGAGGATGTAAACAGATTGATGGATGAACTAGAGTTGGAACACAATTCTGAAGAATAGAGATTATTCATCGATTCTTTTAAACTCAGATTTAAAGCAATTTTGCTACACAATGATTATATAAAACTGTCAGTCCCAGTGGCTCATTCAGTGGCTATGAAAGAAACCTGTGATAGCATGTCATTGCTATTAAATGCCTTAAACTATAAGAAATATTGTGGGAAAACCTGTGTGGATTTAAAAGTCATCGCTTTGTTGCTTGGACTACAGGGTGGTTTTACTAAGTATTGTTGTTTATGGGATAGTCGAGCAGTAGAACATCATTAGATTGTGAAGGAATGGCCTGTCAGAGTAGAATACGTTCCTGTGAAACTCCCCTCGACGTGGGCACCTGTACGTGGTGAGGGGACCTCCCAGTGACGCTGCTGGACTTCCAGACTAGCATCACTGGGATCCAACGTCCACAGCCCAGGTTCCAGGCTTACATCAATGGAATCCGGCGTATTTGCCATGCGCTGCGACCCATGGAAATTCAGAAAGGGGGATCCTGGTGGTTGAGGGGTCCAGCTTCAATACACCACTTTGGTCCCTGCTTCAACAAGACGGATGGACCTGGAAGGCCCGGCTAGGATCAATCGGCTAGTAGGCTCGCCTGCGAGGGTCAACCGTGTCAATGCCACGCCCCTACCCTCATGGTCCGAGGGACAGGATTCAGGCTGGCGGCGGTGCGGGTATAGTGTCTGGGTAGCCCTGGTGTCCCACTCCCGAGCGCATTTATTGCATGTCGGGTAGTGGGCGTCCCTTTGGGCTCCGTGGTGGGTGGGGAGCCCGGGCACTGAACCATTTAAAAACTCCCATGAATCCTGATAAACATATTCCTTCAGGGGCCCCAACCCGGTCCCTATCTGAAAACATAGACGGAGAGGCAGATAATATTATTGCGACAAAGAGGCAGCGAACTGAAACATCATCATCAGGGCCTGTCCCAAGATTTCTTATTATGCATTCCACCACTGAAAAACCGATTGGCAAAATGTCACCCTTTTTTATTCAGAAAGGGTTAGACGGGTTAGCAGGGTCTCCCAAATCAGTTAAGAGGCTCCGTTCTGAAGACCTCTTGATTGAAACAAAAAATGACAGGCAGTCTGAACATCTACTTCGAGTAACATCAATCGGAGGAATACCCATAACAGTGACACCACACAGAACCCTAAATTCATCGAGAGGTGTCATTTCGGAGTGGGACCTTCTCGACGTCACCGAGGAGGAAATCTGCTCCGAACTAAAACCACAGGGAGTTACTGCCGTCAAGAGAATCACTGCGCGAAGGGATGGGAAAATTGTTAAAACCAGGAGTGTTATCCTGACTTTTAACTCTCCCAAACCTCCTGATGAGATTAAAGCTGGATACATCAACTGTCCAGTATGTCCATACATTCCGAACCCTTTATGGTGTTTTAAATGTCAGAAGTATGGACATTCTCAAATGGCCTGCCGTGGAGTCCTTGCATGCGCCCTGTGCGGTGCAAAGGACCACGAAACAACAGCATGTTCAGCCACTAAACCCACCTGCATTAACTGTGAGGGAGAACATCCGGCCTATTCAAGGCATGCCAGAGGTGGAAAGAAGAAAAAGAAATTCAACGGCTGAAGGCAGAGCTAAACATATCGTACCAGGAGGCAAGAAAAGCAGTGAAACCTCTTAACATCAAAAAACCTACCTACGCCCAGAAGGTAGCAGGGAGGTGTTCGATTGGGACTCAGACGGACATGTCCGTCCCCCCAAAAGAATCATTTACTCCCATTGCACGTTATCTTTTAAGCTCCCAAAAACCTGCACAGAAGGACCAATCAGCTGCCACTCCTATATCGGTACCTCCTAATGCTCCACAAGTAACAAAAGCAAAAGAACAGAATAAGAAAGGGGAAGTAACACCTAGTACCCAGGAAAACATGGATGTCGAGCAGAAGGAGGTACACGATAAGTCAGTTTTGGAACTCTTCGCTGAGGAAGAAATGGACACAGGACAGCGTCCATACTTCCCCAGGAAAGATAAATCGAAGACTGACAAAATTAAGCCCTCAGCACCTCGGAAGCCGCCTGATGGACCCACCAAGTCCAAATAATGGCTAAATTCGTACAGTGGAATTGTCGTGGATTCCGGCAAAATACTGACGACATCAAGGCACTCCTGCAAAAGCACAAACCAGTTTGCTTTTGCATACAGGAGACTTATTTAAAGGCAAATGATGACCCCACCATGCATAACATTACCATCATTCATAAGGATAGAATTGTGGATGGTCCTGCCCACAGAGGAGTCGCAATCCTCGTCGGCAATCAGATCCCATTTCAGCCTTTGCAGCTTACAACTAGCATTGAAGCTGTAGCAATTCGCCTTACAGTGGGGTTCTTATTAACTGTCTGCTCTGTTTATTTGCCACCTGGGATTGACATCCCCCAGAAAGACCTTGATGATCTTATCATGCAATTGCCTTCCTCTTGTTTAATTCTTGGGGATTTCAATGGACATAACACTCTGTGGGGTAGTGCTGACATCAATGGAAGGGGACGAGTCATGGAGCATATGCTCACTGACAATGACCTCTCCCTCTTAAATGTGGGAACAAACACCTTCTTCTACATGCCTACCTGTACATTCTCTGCCATTGATCTTTCTATCTGCTCCCCTTCTCTCCTTCCTTCACTTGCTTGGGAGGTAGAGGAGAACCCATATGGAAGCGATCACTTCCCCGTGATAATCACCCTAACTAGTGGTAGACCGTGTCTTCCATTTAGTTTACCGCGGTGGAAGCTTGATCAGGCTGACTGGAATGCCTTTCAACATCTGGCAAATCTTGATATCGCTACAGTCAGTCAGGTGCCAATCAATGATGCAGTCGTGTACGTTACAGAAACAATTGTCCAAGCAGCTGCAATTGCAATCCCAAAATCATCTAGCCGGTTCCCACTATTTCCGAAACCTTGGTGGAATTCCGAATGCACAGCAGCAAAAAAAAGCACAAAACAAAGCCTGGGGGATATTCCGCCGATATCCCACAACTGAAAATTTAATAACATTTAAACGTGCACGTGCGAAAGCGCGTTATGTACGACGTCAGAGCCAAAGGAAATCTTGGATTCGTTTTACATCTTCCATAACTCAGGCTGCTAGCTCAAAAGTAGTCTGGGATAAGATCCGGAAAATGAAGGGAAAATATCCACCATGCCCTTCTGTGATCCTCGAGCATAACGGATGTCCAATTGCAGATCGAACTGCAGTAGCAAATACTCTAGGGGAAACATTTGCAAAAATATCTGCAATAACATCTTTTCCCGCAGAGTTTTTGGCCCTGAAAGAGAAAAATGAGAAAAACCCCCTGAACTTCTATTCAAAAGGGCTTGAATCGTATAACAAGCCCTTTTCACAGGAGGAGTTAAATGCTGCACTCTTTCTCACGCACGCACGCAAGTGCTGTGGGGCCCGATGACATCCACTACGAAATGGTAAAACACCTCAGACCACAATGTAAGGATCACCTTTTAATTCTGTTTAACAGAATTTTTCTTAATAAACAATTTCCGGATTCCTGGCAAAGGGCTATCGTCCTTGCTTTCCCAAAACCAGGAAAAGATCCTAGCAATCCAAGTAACTATCGTCCTATTGCTCTGACAAGCTGTTTGTGCAAAGTCCTGGAAAGAATGGTTAATGCACGCCTCGTATGGTATTTAGAAACAAATGGTCTGCTTTCCAGGACACAGTGCGGCTTCCGAAGAAATAGATCCACTCTGGATCATTTAATCCGATTGGAAACGTCCATTCGTGATGCTTTTATTAAATCCGAGCATTTGGTAGCAGTTTTCTTTGATATTGAAAAAGCGTACGACACAGCCTGGCGATTTGGAATTTTAAAAGACCTCTATAACTTTGGTCTTAGAGGTAACCTTCCTGTTTTTATTAAAAACTTTCTTTCGAATCGCCAATTTCAAGTCCGTTTAGGATCCACCCTCTCTCGAGTTTTCTCTCAGGAAGAGGGAGTCCCACAAGGATCCGTTCTAAGTGTTACGCTTTTCGCAATCAAAATAAACTCTATCACAGAACAACTTCCACCCACTGTAAACAATGCCCTCTATGTAGACGACTTTGCTATATTTTGCAATTCATGCAATATGAGGGTCATTGAAAAGGCAACTGCAGAAAACCATTGATCATCTCACAGCTTGGTCTTTGGCTAATGGGTTCAGATTTTCATCACAGAAGACCGTTTGTGTACACTTCTGTCGCAAACGTAATCTTCATCCTGACCCAGAATTAAGGCTTGGGCAAAATAACATCCCAGTTGTAGCAGAATTCAAATTCCTTGGACTTATTTTCGACAAAAAGCTGACATTTTTACAACACATTCGTCAGCTGAGGACAAGATGTGTCAAAGGGCTTAACATCCTTCGTGCCCTTTTGTCAACCTCGTGGGGCGCAGATCGTTCTACCCTTCTTCACCTTTACTGAGCAGTTGTCCGTTCCAAACTCGACTATGGGTCTCAGGTTTATGGTTCTGCTAGAGATAGTGCACTTCGGTGGTTAGATCCAATCCACCATCAAGCCATCCGGACAGCCACTGGAGCATTTCGCACATCTCCCGTCCAAAGCCTTTACGTTGAAGCAAATGAACCATCTCTGTGTCTTCGTCGTAAGCAGTTGTCGTTACAGTACGCCTTTAAATTAAAATCCCTGCCCGATCATCCCACGTGGCCATCCGTTTTTGAGCCGCGCTGGGAAAACCTCTACAACACCCGTCGGACAGCCAACAAACCTTTTGGTATTCGAATTCATGGGGTGTTGAATGAACTAGACTTGACGGTAGACAACGTTGCCCAGTCACCAAGGCAATTCCTTCCACCCTGGCATGCCTGTTTTCCAACTTGTGACTTCTCCCTTAAGATCTGGGAGAAGGCTACTACACCACCATATTTCTACCAGCAACTCTTTGCATCACATAGACAGCAGTATTCTGACTTTGTGCCTGTCTATACAGATGGCTCAAAGTTAGAATGTTATGTGGGATCTGCTGTTGTGTTCCCTCACAAAACATTGTCTTATAAGATCCCACATGAAAGTAGCATTTATACTGCGGAGTTGCGTGCTATAGAAACAGCCCTAGATCACATTAAAAATCACAACTACCAGAGGTATATGATCTATTGCGATTCATTAAGCGTGTTACAGGCTCTAGTATCGGTGGGGTATAACCCTCATCCAATCCTGTCCAGGATCCGGCACATTCTATTTTCTCTTGTAGAATTGGAATTTGATATTCGCTTTTGCTGGATCCCAAGCCACATTGGGATTCGGGGAAATGAACTAGCTGATACCGCTGCCAAATCAGCCATTTCCCTGGATAGTCATTGCCTGTTAGTCCCCTATACAGACTACAGGCAAATAATACGCTCTAGATTATATTCCCAATGGCAAGATTCTTGGCACGGACAGACCACAAATAAACTACGTCATATTAAGCCTGTAATTATGCAATGGCAGTCCAGTTTACGCAGGGTCCGAAGAGAGGAAGTTGTTCTTGCTCGGCTCCGCATAGGTCATAGTCATCTAACCCATTCCTACTTGCTGAGGGCAGATGACCCACCTATGTGCGAGATGTGTAATGTCATTTTAACCGTCAATCATATTTTAATAGAATGTCCTACTTTTATTGAAGCACGGTGCTTGTGTTTTACCGCTTTTAATAATTTGACTGAGCCATTTACACTCAGTCAGTTAATAGGCGACAGAGACAACATGTCTGACGTTTTTAACTTTTTACATTCTATTAATTTCTATACAAAGATATAAGTTTTATGCTTTTAATTACTACCTCTTTTACCTAAAAACTAATTGCCTGACGTGGTAGCCTTGGCTACCAAAATTTTTAGTAGCATTTTAAATGTGACTTGGCGCATTATGGTCTTAGCTGCCAATGCGTCATAAAAAATCAAATCAAATCAAAATCAAATCAAACCCGTGAAACTCAACATCAAATGCGGTCTTTGCATATTAAGTTGGGGTTCATGAAAAATTTTGTTAAAGCTCTGTACGGCGCCTCCGTAGCCAGGTGGGCAGGAGCGGCAGTGCGTGGCACACGCTTCTTGATTAGACCGGGGTTCGAGTCCATGACCACCAAATACGGAGGATGCAGAAAGGTCACGGAATGACCACCGCATATTCTCGGAGCAATATGGCCTTAGTTACTAATGCTCCTAAAAAAAAAAAAAAAAAATAACAAATAAAGCTCTGTACAAAAATAGTGAAGATTTCAAGCACTTAAAAAGCCAGTTTCCAAAAATTAGTAATGCAAAGTTGAAGGAGGATATATTTGTAGGCCCACAAATTAGATGGTTTTTAAAGGATGAAATCTTTGAAACTAAATGCCACTGAATTAGCTGCATGAAATCCTTCCGAGCTGTTGTTATAGGAGTTTTAAGGAATGAAAAAGTAGAGGACTATAAAGAGTTGATAGAAGAATTGTTGCATAACTATCAAGTTAGGATGCTGAATGTCGCTGAAGATACACTTCCTACATTTGCACCTGGACTTCTTTCTGGACAACTTGGGATCTGTCAGTGATGAGCAGGGGGGTTGGGTGACTATTGCTGGTTTCTGATAAAGGGAGGACCATTCTGATAAAGGGAGGACCATAAGAGGAAAAAAATAATTGTAAGTACAGGCGGGCCTCGATTAACGCGAAGCGCGATTAATTCGTCCTGCGAGCGCGTCATGCAAAACGGAAATGCATTAATCGAATATAATAACCAATAGGAAAAATTATAATTGGTCGTTGACCTTCTGGAATGTCCATAAAGAATTTTAAAAATACCTTTTAAATAACTTTTTAACTGTATATAATGTAAAAGATAATGAAAATAATTATGGAATTAAATGTTTATTGCATAAAATAGCGGTTCTTAAACTGTGCGGCGCGGAATATTTTAAATTTTCGAGGGAAACACAGTGATACTCGACATCCGTCCAATTCCGCCCGAACTACAAACTCGAGGTAGTTCACAGTTTCAGCATTTCTTATTAAGTTGTTTGGACCTACCTACCTACTAAACGAAACTGTTAGGTATTTCTTTTGGTCTGGGTGCACCTTGAAAAAATTACTGAGACATTAAAGGTGCCGTGAACCGAGAAACTTTGGGAACCTCTGACATAAAATGCACAATGAAGAAATTACTGTTGTGGAAATATTTGAACAGTGTTGACTTTCTCTTTTCATCAATCAATTTACGGTTAGCCGACAACAATCTTCTCTGGGCTCTGGCGAAATAAATATCGCAGAGTACATCAAACCTTTTGTTTGAGGTTCTCTGCAATACGAAAGATTTCATCTAATTCTTTTACCGTTATCTCCTTTTCGGTAACATTTTCATCTGGTTCATTTAAAAATTAGAATTTTTAAATGCAAGTCTGCATTGACTTTATTAGCAAGAGACAAACACGTCTTCTTCCAATGGTTGATGGAACACACCGAGGCGGGCAGCAGGCAAATGTTTGTTTATTGACCATATGACTCGCGGTAAGCTTAACGCGTGATTCAAATCTTTTTCAACTATCTCATAAAAATAAAAGATCGCGTTAACTGGAAATTTGCATTGTGTAAAGTGAAAAGTGGTATCATTTTTCAAATATCGTTAACTGAATATCGTGTCAATCGAACTCGTGTTATGCGAGGCCTAGCTGTAGTATGATTTCCTATTTTTGCCTCCACTTTATGAGTTTAATTTCTTACTTAAATCCAAATATGTTTAAAGTTTAAATATGTTATTTTTTATCCATTTGGAATGTTTTCTGGTCGTCATTTCTATTTCAAGCAATTAAATTATGAGAAAAGTAGTCAAGTACATTTAGATAAGTAAAAATTCACAATTTTTGGAAAAAAGGAGCACAACGCCATAACAAAACCACGACATGCTATTAACTTTCTACTGTCATTTTTGTTTTCAGCACATGGGAGTTAGTCTAAATCAGTTGATTTTGTTCATGTTATCGAAAAAAAGTTTAAAATTGTTGGCTAGTCTAATTTATTGAATGCCTCTTGTACTCAGTATTTTAATTTTAACTGCCATTTTTCAGATGAATTAATTAATTTATCCATGTGCTGTTGAAGCAGAATTCCTTGATTTGTATTGTTTAACCCCCTCCCTACCTTTGTATCATCAGCACACCTTGACACTGAATTTTAACAGGCTGTTTAGCTGTATGGCCTAGGCATTAAATGTGATTGTCCATTAAACTTGGAAAAAATAATTATAGTCAGTGCTTTTTTTGTAAAAAAAATAGGTGCCGGTACTCATTCTTTGTTATGGAGAAAAAGTGAAAATTAAAAAAGATATGAAAAGTACTCCGAAAAATTTTTTTTTTCCTGATATTGTTACTTTAGTAGTAATGTTTTTGGATTAAGAACAACAAATTTAGTATATTAACAGTTTATTAAGCATAAATTTATCATTCAAGTATATAAAAAAATAATTAAATGTGAGTAAAATAAGTAAATAAATCTGTCAACTACTGAGTGCCAGACACTCCGGATGAAAGGGTCCATAGTCGCGAATGGTCATTAGTGTAGTATCTCAAATAGAGAGCTTTATGGTAACTGAAAAAAGTTTCCAGTACCCCGGCTTGGCCTAAAACCAAGGAACTAACGAAAACGTTGTCTATTAGAGTGTTTCCAGTTGTTGTGAATGACAAGGGTGGGAGAAGCGATTCCGACTTCTTCCTGGACAAGCGATTAAACTCTTGGGGGAGAAGCAACTGGCAGGTGAGGGCTGTGCAAGGCTTCACGCAGGTGCCTACCCACCAGCGGCACCTCAACACTGGCTCTGAGTACCTCCTTGCCAGGACAACTCCAGCTTTGAAAATTTTTAAAAAATACTTTTCGTCTCAAAATTTATAAATGACCTTTATATAATTATTAACTATCTATTTAGCAACCTTTTTTGTCATCAAAAGGAGAGTTACTTAGTACAAAGAAACTCGCTATCGAAGTGCAATAATTTTTTTTTTTCTAATTTTAACGTAAAAAGTAAATGGGATAGATTTCAATTGGAAGAGTTTAGTTTTCCCTTGATAAGCATCGAATGACGCATAGCTAATGTGATTTTTAAATTTTTAGCTCCATTAGTGATGGAAATAGGGGGCGACACGAAAATTACTCACTTTTTTCTGTCTGGCATTGCCATTTTTAATTTTAAAAATATTTTAAAATTATATTTTAAACCTGCTTGTTGAGCTCTTTCCAACGATGTATAATAAGCTATAGGTTGTCAACAACATTTTTCGTCCTCCCACATTTTACCCCTCCATTTCTCAGACAAATTTTTGTCAACAACAATCAATATGGCATTATGTTGGCCCACAGATGATTATTTTACGGGGTAAAAGAAAATTGCATTCTCCTATTTCTCGAATGGGGCACTTACAATTGATTCACACCAATGTCCAACCTACGGCTCGCCCGGAAAGTCATCTAAATCAACAAAAAGATATCTAACTTTGAATTTTTTTTGAATATGGCCCCAGTACGGGAAAAGTTTAAACGCCACTGCAGTAGACGGTGTACCAGAGCCCATTGGGAATACCCCTTGATCTGCTCATTGTTGACCAGCGCGAATTCTCCGTATGTGGGACAGGTGGTCGGATAGGTTTTACCAGGTACCACTAAGTTGCAGAATGGTAATCACTTTAGCTCTATTAATTTTCACAGCAGCACTAATTGCCTGAAGGCCAGAAATGCAAACAGTGCATACTGGGTTAATTCTCTCCTAATCCGTTTGCTATATGAAAATTTTCTTCACTCAAAGGAAACTATTTTAAATGTTACTTCCAAGGGGAATTCAAAATAATTCACTATAAAAGGAATTCGTTAAACAGAAGTCCGACTGAGTAATTTAGAATTATGAAAATGGTTATATAGTTTCATGTAGAAAATATCTTAACAATAGACAGTGAAAAATGCAAATTTAGTTAAATAATTTTAAGCCTATTTGTATAGTAGGTAAACATGTGAAAAAAAAAATTTATGGAATATTACAAATTTCGAAGTGCATTGCATCCAAATGTCACACGTCACTGTTAATAAAGGTGCCGGTATGCCGTACTGTTGCATACCGTCCCAAAAAAAAGCACTGCTTATAGTCATCAAAGTTGCTAGAATGTTATGAAAAAGCGTTGTTCCATGAAATAGCAAACATTTAATGTTTGCAATTCTATATTTTACTGTCTGCCAGTTGTGTTGAGTAAAAGAACTTGAAATATTGCAATGTTATGTAGTTGCTACCCCGAATAAAGTTTATAGAGTGTGAAGAACTCTCAAGTACCCTCTCAGTGATTCAGGTGACACCGTAATGATTCCTGACTCAGCCTGCTGGCAGAAGGTGATTGCAAGGAAAATCCTAGCTCTGTGGCCATAAAATATATAAATAGATGGTATATACCATCATTGAATGGCTTTGTGTTATTTTTGAAGTGCATTAAATTGAGGTCTGCTAACCACATAACTGCAGTCCCTCAATTTGAGTCGCATAAATGAAGGTTCATGGTCTTGGGACTTGTAACATTTTGATTTCATAAATGAGTAAATTTTTACCAAAAGTAGTTATTTTGTTTGCAATATTTTATTACATGGAATACCATAATATATTTATTTTTCAAGCATAAGGAAAAGAGAAAAAAGTTTTCTTCACCACACAAAAACTTTGACATTTTACATTTTATAAAAACTACTATTTTTTGTTTTTATTTTTTGTTGTATTTTTATATTTGTTGTATCTTTTTATGCTAAAAACTTTGAAAGTTACCATGGAAAAATTAAAATTTGCCATGGACCACATCCGATGGTAGGATGAAATGCTCTCAGCTTTTTCATGTAAAATAGCTATGATTAAAATTACAGATTCCAAACTTGAAAATTTTTTTACATAATTTAATAGTTGACGTAGTGATGCATGCTAAAAATGGTGAAGCCACTGATGATAATGATGTGGAATAAATGAGGAGAAAAAAACATTAGTTGATTAATTCTTTTCTGTGAGTGAAGAAATTTTTTTACAATTAATTTTGGTCCAGAAGAAAAAATTTAATTTTTGCACATCATGTTGTTATGTGGATATATGAAAATAAGATTGATTACACGAAACATATAGCAAGGAACTAATAGGCTTTTGCTGCACCAGCCAAATACTTCAGCTGGTGCAGCAAAAAAAGGTCTAGTTGACCTTTGAATTTTTTTAGGTCAGCTTCAATTATCTGCGAAGGCAAGTTGTTTCAGTAATCAACAATTTGCTTGCTAAAAGAAAACTTCCTGCAATCTAGTCTAAAATCTTCCCCTTGAATTTATGTCCCTGATTTGAATTTATATCCTCTAGTTCTGGAGTTCTTTATAACAGTGAAAATTCTGTCTTCATTTGTTGTACTAACCCATCTCAGAGCCTTATAAACCTCCATCATTTCTCCCTCTAAGATGCGTGGTTGCCACATAATCAAAGATGCCTCTTTAGCCCACATAATCATTATTCCTCATACATTTGCCCTTTTGCCAATTTCACCGTACGAGTTGTCCTTCCTTGGACACTTTCAAGAAGCTCAATGTCTTTTTTCAGATGAGGTCTCCATACTTGAACACAGTATTCCAAATGCGGTCTCAATTGCTTTGTACAGTGGGATTATGACCTCACTATCTCTATAGGATATTATTGGATAAATCATTGATAGAACACCATAGACTTTCCTGGTTGCCTGTTAACACTGCTCAGTAAACTTCATATCTGCCTGTACCATAACTCCCAGATCCCTCTCTTCTTCTATTGTTTTGCACTTTTCTGCATTAAAACATAGTTGCACTTTTCTGACCATGCATACTAAAAGATTCATTCTGAAGAATCAGTGTGTCTTTCGTGTATTCTTCAGAGCCTGTTCAAGTTATCCCGAAGAAGTGCTGCTTGGCACTGATCATTAACGACTCTCCCTAACTTTACATCATCTGCAAATTTCGACATATCCTTTATCCCTTCATTGATGTCATATACAAAAATCAGAAACAACTGGTGCCTCCGTAGCCAGGTGGGAAGGAGCAGCAGTGCATAGCACATGCTTCTTGATTAGACCGGGGTTCGAGTCCGTCACCACCAAATACGGAGGATGCGGAAAGGTCAGGGAATGACCACCGCATATTCCCGGAGCAATATGGCCTTAGTTGCTAATGCTCCTAAAAACCAAATAACAAAAACAAACAACAAACAAACAGAAACAACTGTGGTCGAAGGACCAATCATTTGGAGGAACTCCACTTCTGACGTTATGCCAATCGAAGAATATCTATTAATCACAACCCTCTGCCTTCTGCCTTACAGCTGCATTGTGATCCATCTTAGAATTTATTCAATAATCCCAAAATGTTCCAGTTATACAGTGGCCTCTTGTGAGGGACTGAGTCATATGCCTTCCTAAAATCCAATTAAATGTCTAATTTGTTTACTAGCTTATGAGTAACTGTGCCAAAATAGCTTACCAGTTTAGTAAAACAGGATTTCATTTTAACACAACCATATTATTTGTCCTTTAGAATTACATTTCTGTTTAAATGGGATTGCACTCTTAATCATTGTCTCTAAGATTTTCCCTACCACTGAAGTCAGAGTAACTTGTCTGTAGTTTCTGACTTCACTCTTAGAACTATGTTTATGTATTAGCAATACTTTGGAACTTTTCCATTTCAAAGGAATCTCTCCAGTGTACAAAGATACCCTCTTAATTAACCTGAATGGTTCAACTATCTGGCTGCTTCTTTCAAAATTACTGGCTATATACACCACAAACCCCAGGAGCCTCACTTGCCTTTAGGTTCAGAATTTTTTCTTATGAACAATAATCTGTAATTTCAAAATCGCTAATTTCATATGACTCATCCTCTCCTCAGTATAAAGGGTCTTTCATTAGTAAAGACTGATGCAAAGTACCTATTTAATTCATCAGAAACCTCAGCTGAGTTATCTAAGTTTTCCCACACCCAGTGCATAAAGGTACAGTCCGATTTGTTTTCTTCTTCTTTGCATTCGCATACATGAAAAACTCTTTGTCCCCATTCTGTGTTCCCTCTTACCCAGTGCTTTCTCATACTCAGCCTTCCCTAACTTTATCTGTGGTTAAAGATCGACTTGTAACTGTTGTAGGCTTCAGTATTTTTCATCTCTTACAAATTGTTGTAAGCAATGAAACCACTTGTCTTTCACCTAATTTTTATACCCAAAATTTTCACAATAGCAAAATGTCATGTGCTAAATTGTATCAAACATTGAACTGTCATGCACCAAATTGATGTGTACCATCCTGTGATGCCGCACGTCATATTGTTGAGTACCAGTATCATGTTCACTTTCTCATTTGTTTTCACTTGCTTTTGTGTTACTTTAATTTTCCTCTTTCAAAATTCTTGAAACAAAATCAGAATAATTGTTCATACCAGGAAACTTTCATAGTCCATATTTTTGAACAGTATTACTCTTATTTACATGAAACTAACCAGATCAGTCAAAATGGATAAGTACAAACCAGAATATAAAGTGGAAAATAGTTCTCTTGTGTTTTCATGGGACACATGTTTATATAAACTTTAAGTTGTTTTTTTTTGATCCCGAAAGTAAAAAGTGAATGTTTTGAAAAACCATTTATGCTTGGTTACCTTAGCTGAGCATAATATTTTGTATCTTTGATTTTGCTAAAAGTTTCATTTTTTTCTTTTCATTTTATGAAGATAATTTTGTGTTATCATTGTTCTAGGTCCTCATGACATTGTAGTTGAGTATTTTGGAAGAAAAATCAGTGGTTCTCCATATACTTTTAAAGTATATGATGCTCAAAGAGTAAAGGTCAGTGGGATGCCACATGGAAATTTAGGAAAGACTGTGCAATTTACAGGTGAGAATGATGTTTCTAAAATTTTTTTAATTAAATATTTCACAAAGGAATCAAGATAATTGCCATACCAGAAGTTTAACATATAAAATTTTAAACTAGTGTGAACTAAAAATTTTGGAGATTTGGAGATTTTTAAAGAGAACTGTAGTTTCTGAAAAGAAGCTGTTAAAAGAAGGTGTTACTTGTTAGTTTCTTTTACTGTGTGCTATTGTTTTTATATACATGCATATCTCCTCTTCTGGGATGAATTTGTCATCTTCTCTAGCCAATTACTGAAAAGCAACTGCATATTGTTATTGCTGAACCTGATTTGTTGGCTTTCTAAACAGCTTCTCAAAATTCACCTCAGTGGTGTTCTCAGTAATCCCAACCTAGATGCTCATTTTCTAGTGGATTCTTGTGGGTCTTCTTCAGTGCTTCCCCACACTCGCTTCATATTGTTATCAGTACAGCCTCTTCATGGGAAATCAGCTACAGACACCTGTTTTTGGAATCATGCAACTAGACAATGAATCATGGATCTGATGGTGATGATCTAATTTTATAATGTCTTTGATAAGCTCTCTGCATTTTAATAATTGAGCTTTGATTTGCAAAATAAAAAAAAAAGTATTATAGAAAAGAAGGTTACAAACTTTTAAAACCCCTTTGTGACTTTTGGTCCATCCTGTTTATTTGTTCAATTTTGGATAAATATATTTTTGACAACAGATCATTTAAACTTGCGCCATAAATAATTTGTAAATCTCTTTGTTCAAAGCCTGTATAATTAGCTTCCTTTAAAAGTTTTGTTAATTCAGATATGATATAGCTGGGAAATTAGTTCCTACTTTAAGAGTTTGATCTTTAGTAAGTAAAGCCTGTAAGCTGTTCAGAGATAATGAACAAAAAAAAAAAAAAAAAAAAAAGAGAGAGAGAGAGAAAAAATAAAAATAAATGAAAGTAGTAGAGATACGAGAAGTAAGTAAAGAAAACTTGTAGAGATACGAGAAGTAAATAAAATGTGTGAAAGAAGGTGAAAAAATAAAAATAAATGAAAGTAGTAGAGATACGAGAAGTAAGTAAAGAAAACTTGTAGAGATACGAGAAGTAAATAAAATGTGTGAAAGAAGGTGAGAAAAGAACAGCAGAAAAAAAAAATAATAATACATATATAAAGAAATAAGACAATATTATTATACTAGATATATACATCAGATTATATTGTCGTATATCACACAATCCTGGTCATTTTCAAGTGTCAACCACCAGGCAAAATAGAATTATATCTATAGTAGTGGGGACAGATAAAAAAAAAATTATGTGAAATAATGTAAAATTTAAGCTTTTAGGGAAGATATGAAGACTGCCGGCATATAATTTAAGGTCGACATGACAGAGGACCTGAAAATAGTTATCCTCCTTTATAGCTTAAATTTTACATTATTTCATATAATCCCCCCCCCCACCATACTATATTTAGATGTAATTCTATTTTGCCATATCATTTGCTTTATGTTAGAAACAGAGGATACTATATTATTGTCTTGTCGGGCAGTTCTGCTGGTTGACATTTGAAAATGACACCAGGATTGTGCAATATACAACAATATAATCATGTATATATCTAGTAAATAGATTTTCCTTCCTGAAGCTGACAATGCTTTTCGACCGTATGTCGTGATCACAGGAATGAAAATTACCGAATCCGGTTAAACCTGAAACTTAAATAGTGATTATTTTTCTTCGTGCATGCGCGTAAAGGTCCACGCATCGGAGATCAAATATGGCCGCCGAACATTAACAGAATTCTCGTGTAATTTAATTTCTACGGTTTCTGCAATTAATAGTCATGTATAATTACGTTGAACATTAATTCAACTCGTATGACCAAGTCCATACGAGTTGGGTGACATCCCCCCCACAGACACACAACATACTACCACAGAATATGTCAGCTAGTTCATGAACACCCCCACACCCAGTATCCAACAAACCGACATATCAGCAGGTTACAAATCTTTCCTCGTGTACACTATCGCAGGACCAGATTTCACTTTTATCCAAAGGACTAAATTATAATTTACCACCTCGAAAACTGCCTAAAAAACAATGCGTAATTGATATTGAATTTGGACTTCGTAATTTTCCACAAAAAGATGTATTTATTCAACAAGTTAACCAAGTGGTGAATAACATAAAAGAAACGCGACTTCCTAAATTGAATACACATGACAGTTCAGCTTTACGAGAACTTCGGGGAAATAAGGACATTATTATACAGAGGGCAGATAAAGTAGATACAGTGGTAATACTTGATAAACATGAGTATATTAATAAGTTAGATTCAGTTGTGTCAGATACCTCCACTTATCGTGAAGTAGACCCGGCACTGTTTACCAATTTGGTCAATCAATATAATAAAACATTAACCATGTATCGAAAAAACGACTACATTACTATGGTTCAGTTGAAGGAATTGAAGTCCAGAACATACAATATTCCTTCACTTTTCGGTCAGGTAAAATTACACAAGACTGGATTTCCTATTCGACCTATTGTTTCCTACAGGTACTCGGCATTTTCATCCTTAGCCACACATGTATATAACATTATACCCTTTAGACAGGTAATACAATTTGCGATTAAGAACTACGATACATTATTTAATAATCTTAAAGACTGTAGACTCAGCGACAATGACAATTTATTCTCACTAGATGTTGCCTCATTATATACGAATGTAAACGTTAAATACACATTAGATATTATTTGGGATATGTTAAATAAAAACTCGACATCGATTAATTATACGAAGCTACTAATTAAGGAAATTTTTCACTTAATTAAACTGTTAGTTGAGGCTAACTACATCACCTTTCGAGACAAGGTGTACAAACAAATTTTTGGATTACCAATGGGTTTGAGCCTGAGTGGCTTAATGTCAGAGATCTATCTCTCAACGATTGAGCAGATACATTTGACACCTTTTTGACCCCGTATCACATACTATGGGAGGTATTTAGACGATGTTCTAGTTATTACCGATAGTAGTACTATTCAAGACATTTTACATTCGTTTAATAATATTCATTCTAGACTCAAATTTACATTGGAAAGGGAGGATACGGATACAAAGTCATTAAACTTTCTAAATTTCACGCTTACCCGGGACTCGAATAAAATACAATTTAGCATCTATCGAAAACTGACAAACAACGGTATGCTTCTATATTATAATAGCTATCACCCGTTCACCTACAAAAGATCGATTATCTTTAATCAATTTCTAAATGCCTATAAATATTCAACGACGGATTCTGCTTTGGACTCAGAAATACAAATATTAACTAGCAGATTCTTAAACAGGGGTTATTTTATTACCACAATAAACCGAATTAAGGTACAAGCTAAGGATAGGATACAAAATACTACACCAATGAACAATAGTAATAATATCAAAAAATACTTTATTTCTGTCCCATATGTTGAACAGTGGCACAAACAGCTTAACAGATTCTTTAAAGATACCGAGTTTAAAATTGTAGCTAGGCCAATACGGAAATTACACACTATACTGAACAATCGCTCGGTTCTTTCCGCGTTCACAACACAAATTAATGATCCGGTATACAACATTTCTTGCGGTGATTGCCACTCGTCTTACCAAGGTTCGACGCGATTTTCTCTTAATATTCGTGTAAATCAACATGAAGCCTCAGTTCGTGCTTCTCGTTCAGCAGCGTCAGAATTAGCCTTTCATGCCATTAACGAAAAACATACTTTTTATTTAACGAGGCCAAAATACTTAATGTTCAACGTAATTATACGCGACTATTAATTGCAGAAACCGTAGAAATTAAATTACAAGAATGCTGTTAATGTTTGGCGGCCATATTTGATCTCCGATGTGTGGACCTTTACGCGCATGCACGAAGACATTTATAAATTAAGCATTTATAAATAATTAAATAATTAATTTATTATAATTAATAATAATAAATAATATATTTATAATTAATAAATAAACAAATAAATAAATAATTATTTATTTAGTTATTCACATTATTATAATTTAACTTATGGTAATATTTAATATAATTCAATGATAGTATATATTTCGGCTTCATATGGAGGAATTGCAAGTTGCTGCCTCTAATGAATGCTTAATTGTTTATTTATTTTATTATAACTTAACTTTCATCAACGTTTAATATAATTCAATAGTAATGGGTCGATATGCTAATTTAGCAACGCCTGTGCCGCCATCTATTTTCCTTTTTTCTTCTATATAAGCTGATTCAGCTTACAGTATGTCAGTGGTGTGGCTCTACTCTAGAGTGCTCTCTGTTCTACAGTTTATTTTTCGCTGCATAAGAACCACTGCCGTGCAAATCCTCTGCATTGGTGGATCGATCGGAGGAGGGAAGGTGAATTGGTACTTCGATCTTTTCACCATGGCGACGATTTGTATAGCGATTGAAATGCAGCGATTCCATGAACATTTTTGGCCTCGTGGTCCTCTGTCGATATGGGACATAATGGTCAGTCTATTTTATTTTAATTTATTTTGATTTTGTTATTGTTTGGTAGTTCCTTTAACCCGTTTTTGGTGATATTTCACGTCTTTCGGAACTGGTACCTCTCGGGGGGGGGGGGGGTACCGCTAAATTAATATGTAATTGGCATTATCCTAAAATTTATAGTTTTTTGTTAATTGGATTTAAAACTTGAAATTATATAAGGGTTTCCGGGCTACTATTTATGTCTATTCTTTTTTTACGTTCGTTTATTTATTTGGGTTATTTTTATGTTAATTTTCGCTCTACAGTTTTTGCCATACTACTGACTTATGTTTTATTTTATTTAATTTAAAATATTGGATATATATATATATACAGTAAACCCCCGCTATTCGCGGTATATGTATTTGATGTTTCGCGTATTCACGGTCGCTGATTTAATACAAAATGAAACCTAAAAAAAAATGTGAATTTTAAAGCGCCGTGAATATTTTCCGCCATAAAAAACCATGGGTGTGGCTAAAATTATCTTTTCCGGTCAAAACAGCACTCAGTGGGTTGGGGGGGAGAGGGCTGACAAAATCGCGAGCGTGGATGTTTCTCGCTAATCCTTGTTTAGTATGTGTTATGCGCTTGTCACGGAGGGTTTCGTTGTTTGCTTTTAATTTATATGCTTATAAACTGAATAAATTTATCAATTTATAAATTGATATGCTTACAAAAGTGATAAATCTACCGTTTTTCAGTGTAAAACACAGACTTTTTCGAGTGTGTTAACGGAAGAAAGTGACTTTATTGTGGACAAGTTCTTTCTATCCCATACAAAAATATGGCTACGAATAACGGGAAATGTCAAAAGATCAATGAAGGTGATGACATTAATGAATAAAATTGAGTTATTAGACAAAATTTCTAATGGTGAAAGTGTCTCCTCAGTGGCAAGACATTATAAAATCAGAGTCAACGGTACGATCAATCAAGAAATCGGAAGAAAAAAATCCGCCGTAGTGTCCGTGAAAATGCACTAATTGCTTCAAAAATTTGCTCTGTAACTCGTGAAGTTAAATTAGAAAAAATGGAAAAAGCTTAAGATCTGTGGATAGAAGACCAAATTCAAAATAAAATTCCGTTAAGTTCACTCATCATTCGTGAAAAGGCAAAACTCCTTTAACAACACTTTAGCGAAACTGGTGATAGCACTGGCGGGATAAGTTTTTTAGCTAGCAAAGGCACTGGTTTGAAATTTTTAATAAATATTACATTTAATATTAAATTGTTTCTTATTTTCATTTCAATGCCATATGCTTGCATTTCACTATGTACTGTCTATGTGCATAGTCATATTGTGAAGGTACATATAATACATACATAGACAAAATTTTAGACTAGTTTTTCTTATATATTTCATACTTTGGAACGGAACCCCGTTGTTACTATGGGAGCCATAACTCAGTATTCGCGGCATTTCTCAGGAACGTATCCCCCACAAATAGTGGGGGTTTGCTGTATATATATATATATATATACAGTCGATTCCTGTTATTTGGGACACATCGGGACTAGTCCATTTTGGCCCGATTAAGCGACTACCCCAGTTATCCAAAGTTTCATGTAAAAAAAAGTTAAAAACACAATGGACCCCCGCATTACAATTGGTTCACTGTACAATCAAATCGTGGAGATAGGAGAAATCCCAGGTGCCGTCTGACATGAACATACCTGTACAATCAAATCACGTTACGATGAAGTCATCATAGTAAAGTACCATTCACTATATGATGTGTAGTAAGCGCCGGTCATTGTGATCACGTTTGTGAATTGAATTTTAATTTTATTAAACAGTGATTCTAATTAGTGAAAATAGGAGGAATATTATCCACAGGCTATAAAAGTGAAGATATATTAAGCACAAATTTACCCTTTATTACCTTACCAATTTAAAAATTAAATGATACGTGAAAATCGGAAGAATATACGTGAAAATCGGAAGAATATATGTGATAATCGGAATAATTAATACGTACTATAATATGTACCTACTAACTAGTTGACATTTCTGTTCACTGACATTTGTGGGTGGGGGTTAAAATTTAAAAAAGTAAAAAGATAAGCAAACAATAACAAAGAACACAGCACACACAAATTGCAAGTAACACGATAATTGCAAGTGGGAACGGAGTGACAAGTTATGACGTTTTAAAAATAGTAATGAAGAGAAGATTCTAAAAATTAATTTTTTTTATAAGATTGAAGATTTCATGGAAGTGTAAATGCATTTCACCATAATAACCCATGGAATTCCAGCTGTCGGTATTATCGCAGATTCAATAAGATCGAGTTTACTATCCATTTATGATAGATTCCACTAACAGAAAATCCCAATAAACAGGTGACTGCTAATTGTTTTATGGTTGTGACCTCCAGAAATTCGACCGAACCACGTGGTACAGTTGGAGACAATTGTAGGGTAATTTCCAGTGCTGCTGTCTCCTGCCCCGATTAAATGGCATGTTGTCTCAAATAAGCAAAGTAAACCCTGGCTATTTTCTCGATTGGGTTTTGTTTTTTAAGATTTGCTCCAATTAACCAGTGGCCCAAATAACCGGGATCCACTGTATTTGAATAATTGAATGGCTAAGATTAGAGAATGTATAAAACTGTATAGCTTCATTAAGTGTTCATGGATTCAATAAAATTATAACCTTATTAATTAATTTGTAAGGAGATAACAATGTTTATTTTTCACTTTTGTTAATGATAGAAAAAGAACAAAAAATCAGTTAATTAAAGGGGAAAAAATCCAAATGTGCTTGAAACGGAATGCACTAAATATATTTATTAATAGATATAATGAATGTTAACTGTTTATTTTATCTGTTAATAAGGCTGCGAAAGAACAAGACCAAGATTTTAGCATAAGTTGAGGTGCCTGAGATAATATTGCAAAACTTACAAAAAAGTATTCAATTTTATTTAAAACTATAGGCATATCACTTTTATTGCCATGTGGTACGTAATATTTTTAGGAAGGGAGGTCAGGACTCTCTGTTCATGAGCCTGCAGGTTGATTGCCCTTTTTATAAATAAAATATAAGCTTTCTGAGTGAAATATTTAATAGTCTGTTACTTACATAACCATTTATCAGATTTA
Organism: Mastigoproctus giganteus; assembly: GCF_048544385.1. Taxonomy (NCBI): domain Eukaryota; kingdom Metazoa; phylum Arthropoda; class Arachnida; order Uropygi; family Thelyphonidae; genus Mastigoproctus; species Mastigoproctus giganteus. The sequence goes on along the minus strand of NC_143583.1, from coordinate 161,788,187 downwards.
CTATGAAATTTCTCATCTTTTTGTCATGAAAATACCAACTAAATGGGCTGACAATTTTATTTAAAATAAGAATTTTAAAATTTGCTGCAGTAATGTGTGTGTGGCAGTGATAACTGATATTAAATTAAAGAACTATGTTAAGGTGCGTGCTGAGTTCCAGGGCATAGACAATTGATATTAAATTCTTATGAATAGATGAGTAGATTAGCACACTAAAACATAGATTCAATTCGAAAGATATATTTCCTATAGAGATTTAAAAACTTAGACATAAAACCTGTAGACTCCTCCACAACATCGACTGGGCTTTGTCGAAGCAGACTACCCGACTCCAAATTCAAGCACAAGTTTATGCTATGTAACAAAATTTACAGTTTAATATATGTATATATATATATATATAAAGGGAGGAAGAGCAATCATACAGACATTGAATGTGCTGATAGTACCGGTTCAGTATAGCAGTCTTGTATTGTCAATTTGTATACAATGAAACTTATGCCTCAGTAAGAAAATCTGTTAGGAAAAGATTAAATTATAGTTTACATGAAAATTTCTTATCTAAAAAACAATCTATAACATTGAATTTCCTTTGTACCATATATGGTAGAAGGGAAAATTAAATAATATGAATGCAGCCCCAATGATCTTACAGGCTCACAAATGCCAAGGACTTACCGCTCTTTGTAAAAATAAAGATATTGCTATACAACATGCCAATAAGGGTTATATGGCTGTAATATTAAATAAAACTAAATATTTTAGTAAGCTTTGTGATGTTATATTGGGCACCAGTATAACATCACAAGGCAAACTTTGGTTCTTGCCGTTTTGCAACCTTTTTAAACTATACAATGAAAAATTTGCACTCTTTTGTAAAAAGGATTATATTTCTATGGCTATGCTAAAAGAATTTAAGGCTAGGAGATGCTAGATCCTTACCTCGTTTGGCTATATTAAAGAGGGAATACCTATTAGTCAGATTGTTTCATATAGGAACTCTATCTTGTCTTGTCTTCCCTAGCATCTCATATTGACAACATTATAAACCCTTATCGAGATACAGTCAGTTTTGTCTAATAAAAACATTAAATACAGGGTGATTCACTACCAGTGCGACAAACTTGAAGGAGGTGTAGGGGGCACAAAGACGAATCGGAATCACATAGCATTGCAGGGTCCGAAATGCCTTCGTCATGCGGTAGAGGACGTTGAATAGGAGGTTGCGTGAACAGCGATCCCGCTGGAAGTCAGCATTTGCTAACCGGTTCCCGAGGCAGAAGGATGTCCGAGTATTTAAACGTTGAACTGGCCGACATGCACCTCACATATGGAGGTGCGGACTGTAACGGGCACGCCGCTCGTACCAGGAACGTTTCCCGCACAGGCATGCTCTTCATCATATGATTTTCGCACGTGTGCACAGTAGGTTACGTGAGACTGGTTGTTTCACGAGAGGTACCATGAATCGAGAGCGAATGACAAGGATGCCAGACAATGAGGAGAATGTCCTACGTCTTCCAGAAGGCAATCCGAGTAGGAGTACTCGAGCGATAGGCCAACGATTGTGTATTTCCCAATGAACTGTATGGAGGATACTGTCAACAAACCAAATGAGTTCATACCATCTGCAACATGTCCAATCATTGGAGCCTGCTGATTATCCACTCCGGAGGACTTTTGCTACTTGGTTTCTTCAACAGAAACAGTTCGCAAATGCTGACTTCCGGTGGGATCGCTGTTCACGCGACCTCCCGTTCAACGTCCTCTACTGTATGACGGAGGCATTTCGGACCCTGCAATGCTATGTGATTCCGATTCGTCTTTGTGCCCCCTACACCTCCTGCAAGTTTGTTGCACTGGTAGTGAATCACCCTGTATATATTTAATAACCTTAGAAATAGAAATTTTTCTAACATGGTTAGCTTATTTTCATTAGTTCTTAGCCTTTTGGAAGCCCACAGATAGATCCAACAAATCTAAATAACTGCCAATCAAATTCTTTCAACAGAATTTGAATGGATGTGAATTCCTATAAAATAATGATAAAGGTCCTACTATGTATATTTACAAGAGACATATCTAAAAGGAAATGAGATTCCTGACTTCCGTAATTGTACAATTATTTAGAAAGACGGCTAGGGAGGCATCATCATTATCGTGGTAATTGTACTCCTTTTTACTTCACTCCTTGTCACCACCATAGGGACTATAGCACTTTGCCTTACAGTAGCCTTGCTCCTAATATTTGCGCTACTTATTTCTCACCTGGGAATGACATCTGCCAGGTGGAGATATTAGAAGTGTTTTTTTTTTTTTTTGGTTGATTACAGCATCGGCCAAAAAAAAATAATAATAAAATAAATAAAAATACAAAATAAAATAAAATACTACAAAATTTTGTAAAATAAAATACTACACAAAGCCATTAGTTTGTGTAGTTCCTCCTTGAACTTTGTTCAAACTATCTACTTCCATACCAATGGATGTCAGATTGTTCAGATTGTTAATGCAAATTTGCATCTGCAACCATCCTTCCTCAATTAGAATTTATGCCCCTCCATGTGTGCAGTAGTAGTAGTAATGGAAATTGATGCAAGAAATCAAGCTACTATATCTTCCACTAAAAAAATAAAAAAAATTCTGAACAAGATGAAGAATCCAATCAGCAGTTTGGTGAATCCATTTAAAGCCTTAAACACCTCATTCAGATTACCTGCAAGTTGATCTGAATGAGGTGATCTCTAGATGCTGCAATTTTCAGAACTGAGCCTTTCTTAGTATGTCCCGCCCCCACTGGTCCCCTCACCAATCTCGTTGCTCTCCTCTGTACCCATTCCAGCAGTCCTACTCCTTCCTAAAATGAAGACTCCAGACCTCTATGCAATACTGAAGATGTGGCTTGACCATTGCCATATATAATGGTATCACCTCCTTATCCTTGCTAGAAAAATTTCTGTATATCATTGACAAAACCACCATGAGCTGTTCTGGCAGCTTATCTTTACTGCTCAGAGAACTTCATGTCAGACTGCACATCCCCATTCCCTCCCCAGGTCCTTTCCATTTTCTACCACCCCTGGTGTAGTACCACACAGTTGATACAGTACTCCGGGATTATTGCTACCCATATGCATTATCTTGCAATTGTAAATGTTAAAATACAATTTAAATTTCTCAGCCCATCTGCCTAATTTTTCTAGATCCAGCAGCATATCTTTGTTACTGTCATTAACTATCCTACCAACCTTTGTATCATCTGAAAACTTAAACATTAAGCTTATATACCCTCATCAGTATCATTAATAAATACAGAAAACAACAATGAGCCTAGCACTGAACCTGTGGGACTCTTCTAATAACATTAATCTATGAAGAGCAGTCCATTGATAACCACTGTCTTCTCCTACTCAACCATTCCTTTATCCATAGCAGTTACTTTCCTTTAACTATGCTGCTCCAATTTGTGCAGTAGTTTTTTATGTGTAAAGCTATCAAAAGTTTTCCTGCAATCAAAGTATATGATATCAAAATTATTTTTTTTTGTATCCATTTCCTTTGTCACTGCATCATAATATCCAGTCAGATTGGTCAGAGAAGATCTCCCCTTAACAAACCCATGCTGTGACCGAAGTATAACTGCACTCCTGTCCAGCAGTCGTACATTTCTTTAACCACTGACTCCATTATTTTTCCTGGTAAGGAAAATAATGGAGAAGTTAATCTAACAGGTGTGTAATTGCTCATGTCACCCTTTGATCCCCTTTTTGATTTATGGATACATTCACACATCTCTAGGGTGCTGGGATGTCCCTGAATCCAAAGATGCTCTCATACTTATGGCTAATGGTTTGCTTACCTCCTTAGTTGCCTCCCTTAATATAACTGGATAAATCACATCCAACCCAGGTGCGCTTTCTATGTTTAACTTCAAGAGTTTCTCTTCCACTTTCCTCTCAGTTATTACAAAATATTTTAGATCTCTGTTTGAGTGATAAACTTCTGCCATCCACTTCCCTTAAGAATTCCTCATGTGTGAATATATGTGCAAAATTTCAGCCATTTCAGCAACCTGAGAGTGATCGTGAATAGTTAAACCATTGATATCAAGTGGACCAGTGTGAGTCAACCCCTTCCTTCTGCTGTTTTTATAAGTAAAGAAGTCTTTTCTGCTTTTCTTGGCATTCTTTGTCAGGCATAATCTGCCCAGACTTGCCTAACCTCCTTTATGACTTTATCGCAGACTGGTTTATATCTACCATGGGCTTCTGTATCACCTGATAATTTATGTCCATCCTGCACATTTTTCGTCTCTGCCATATATCGTAGTAGTTCAATTTAGCATTAGTATTAGTAGAGGCATACGATGCAAAAAAGCAAGCTTATGCAGCATCAGGCAAAAAAAAAAAAAAAACAACCCTCCCATTTCACCCCTCCATCTAAATGCCTGTCCAGCTCAGCCTAAAATTTATTTAGGTTATTAGCTTCCACAACAAAAGATGGAAGCCTGTTCCGCCAATCAACTACCTGCATGCTAAAGGCAATAATTACATCTATTTGCTCTAATCCTTGAATAGTATTTCTTAGTTTAGTAACTAAAAGTATAGTAACTTTTATGATTATTTCTCATTTTTAATTTGTTGTTGGTGGTCTCACTGTAAAGAATATAAAACTGTCTGAGACCACAGTAGTTTCCTTTACAAAAGCAAAAACAAACCTTTCCTTTATCCTTGATGGAGTTACATATTTAAATAAATCATTAATCAGTGCACTGTGATCACTGTCATATTGTTCTTTTATCTTCATGTATTAAGAATCTGCATGCAGATTCTTAATACATGAAGAATCCCTGCTGATAATTAGATCAAGTGCATCAGATCAAACAATGATCCAATAAATTTACAGAAGTCTTGTTGTTGATTTATTGGATGACTGTTTATATTATTCACTGTTCACACAGCAATTTATTCTGTGTATGGGTGACCAGCCCACATATTCCAGTCAATATTTGGAAAGTTAAAATCCCCCATTATAAGTAACCAGATTTACTGGCCCACCCTATTTCTCTGTAGAGTTGTTTGTTGTAGTCATAGTCATTTTGCCTATAACAACTTCTAGTCTCATTTTTGTTTTACCAGTGCTTATGTTGCACTAAACTGACTGCCTTAGATTTTATTATTATCACAAATCCCCCACCTTTCCTGTGTACAGATGGCCTAAGTTTGTGTAGAGTGTGCGATGTTCTGTCAGGGTCTCTCAAATTGGACTGCAGTGGGAACAACCTGCCGGGAAATGCCCTGCCATGCTGATGCCATTCCTCTTCCTTCCTTCCTTCCTTCCTTCCTTTCCATGCCATACCTTAAAGGAAGGAAGAGGAATGCCATGCTGATGCCATTCCTCTTCCTTCCTTTAAGGTATGGCATGGGAAATGCTAATAGTGGCTTCAGCTGGTTTGGCCTTTGTGGGATTTCATAGAGAGAAGCACTGTGCGTTCTCCTTCCCTTACACGGTTCTCTGGCCCTATGAATTTGCTTCCCCACAATGTCTGTTTTTTTTTACCCATATCCCTTTCTCTACCCTTTACCTGGTCAACTTCATTCCCACAAACCCTTTTCTGATCTTGATAGTCCTGCCCCTCTATTCCTTTAACTCTCATTTGCAGTTAGTCTTCCCATGTTCCACCTTCGTCTTCTTCCCCCCCACCCACTTTAACTACCCCCACACTCCCTTTACAACAATAATTCCACCCCCCGGGGGGGAAAGTTCAGACACAGTCCAGGGCCTTTATATACTCCCTGCTATACCCGGTCTCTCTATACAGGGCAAAGGACGAGCAACGTGGGGTTCCACTAGGGGCTTCCACAGCTTCACAAGGGGCTGCTTGACAAGCAACATTATACTCTGTCCTTTATATACACATCATACTCCCCCATATTCAAATTTTGTATCCCTTATATCTGTGGGACACCATGTCTCTGATATCCCTGAAACTTCTGCATTTGATGACTCAATCATCACTTCAAATTCATCAAATTAATTATTGTGTTCCTGACACTGGAACTTTTTACTTATTTTTACTTTTTACATGGTAACTTGCAGCAGGCTTTGAAATCCCTGACACCTTGCTTTCTAGGCTGCTGCACATTCCACTAGAAGCAGTTCCATAATCACTTTCACCTTTGCCTTGGCTATTTTCTAATCTATTAGTTTGTGTTTTTCCCCCAATGCTAGCAGTTTTCTGAATCACCTAACACGGCCTTGATAGCATCAGCAAATATTCTTGCACCTTTTCTATTTAAGTGTGTCCTGTCCTTTTAACAAGCACAGATCATGCTGAGAAAAATTCTATCCCATGAGCCTTGTGCACTCTTTTCAGGGAGAATTGATTGACAAGGCTCCTACCATTTACTCCCTCCTATCATGTCTGGGCAGAATTTCAGGCACTTTCAAATTTAACTCTAACTCTTGACTGTTTCTCAGCTGTCCTGTACTTTTTAAGTTCTCTCTCAGATTTCCTCCTCTTAATGTCATTAGTACAATGTGATTAACATTTTCCCCTAGCAGACATACACTGGGCCTGTTCAACCTATCCTTTTTGACACAATATATTTTGTCTCTCCCTGTGGGCATAATGCACTGTGGGTACAGTGCATTGGGCCTTGGGGGTCGCTGTTACATTATCTGATGTGTAAGTGCAAGCTCTGGCATTGAGGTGGGCAGCTGAGATCTTGATTGGATTCCCAGTTTAATTTCTATGAGGTCATCCACCCTGTTTCTCAATCGATCATAAATGTCCCTTAGAACACAGTTGATGCCGAATATCCACATACTCGTTACATCGAGTATGTGTAAATAAAAATACACATCACACTCGTCATTGTTCCTGGAACATAATGTATGTACAAGTTTAGACCTAATTGCAATTGTGAACATTATGGGGAGGTATTTGTTAAAGTGTCTGCTGCAACATCTTATCCCCCAGTGTTTCTGGCCCTCAAACAAAAATCTGAAAAAAACAGCAATTGCAGCTGTCTTTAAATGGCTATGAGGCCTACAACCAACCCTTTATATAATGGGAAATTGGATTAAATGGTTGAATTCTGCTTTCATGAAATTTGAGCACTTGGTGTCAGTTCTATTTGATATGCAAAAAGCATATGACATGGCTTGGAGATTTGGAATTTTAAAATACATTTAGAACTTTGTTCTTAGAGGACACATTGTTCTTTTTATTAAAAACTTCCCCTGAAGCTGGTCATTGCAAGTTCATATACAGGATCCCCCCCCCCCCTCTCTCTCTCTCTCTCTCTCTCTCTCTCTCTCTCTCTCTCTCTCTCTCTCTCTCTCTCTCTCTCTCTCTCATTTATCCAAGAGAAGAAAGTGTTCTGTTTGTTGGCATCAAAGTTAATTTTGTTACTGAAATACTTCCTCCAGCTGTGAATAGTGCTCTCGAATTTAGCATTTGTTCACAGTGCAACATGAATGTCATTGACCATCTCAGATCTCAGGTAATAACTAATGGGTTTAGGTTCTTATCCCAGAAGACTGTTTGCTTCCACTTTTGTTGGAAGCATTATTATTTATCCATTTCTTTCTAGTGTTAACTTAGTATACTATACCAATAATACTATGTTGTATTACAGGTCTACTGGCCTCAGTTAGGAAGGATGTGGAATGTAGATCTGTAGGAACAGGTGCAGAAAAGGGTAAAGGATTGGTGAAGGGAACTTAAGGGTGCTGGTACCTAGAAAGGCTTCAGTTCTGCAAATTGCAGCGTCTCAAGACCAGTCACCTGTGGGGAAATCTGATTGAGGTGTTTAAGGCCTTGAATAGATAGAGTAAGCCAAATGTTAATGGCATTCTTCCACTTGCTGAGACCACACATATGAGGGGATGTAAATTCAAGTTGAGGAAAGATAGTTGCAGGATAGATGTATGTGTGGAAGTTTTCCTTCAGCCAGCAGGGAGTTGATTGGAACAGGCTTACATCCATTGTTGTGGAATTGGATGAATTGAATAAATTCAAGGGAAAACTAGAAAAATTTTTGGAGCGTATGGATGTATTAACTGTTTTTTTTTTTTTTTTTTTTTAATTTGGCTGGTGTTATATAAGCTTGCTTTCTTCTATCATTTGCAATTACTACTACTACATTATATCCCGTAAAAGTTTATAATCATCCCATTTTTATTTTGTGCAACTATAATCTCATTGGTTCATCTAATCACATCAGTCTAAATCTTGAATAGTATTTTTCAGTTGATATAAAATGCTTAGTGGCCTGTATGATTACCTCTCTGTACTTCTCCAATTTGGAATTTACATTTTTAAACATCACTTGGAGCACCTGAAAAGAATTTAAAAAATGTATGAGTCCATTGTAATCATCTTTTATAAAAAGCGAAAATCCTCTTTCCTTTCCTTTACTTTTGATAGTAATTATTCCTTTGAATAAATCCCACATCCATACACTATGAACAATGCCCTACAAAAGTTTCTCTACTTCAAGATTCTTAATGCGAGATGAATCACTCTCTTGATAACAAGTTGAAAAATATTGCTTCTCAGAGGGTATGGATGCATTAACTGTTTTTTTTTTTTTTTGGCTGGTGTTATATAAGCTTGCTTTTTTCCATCATTTGCAATTACTACTACTACATTATATCCCGTAAAAGGATATAATGTAGTAGTAGGCCTTAGTTGCTAATGCTTCTAAAAACCAAATAACAACAATATTGCTTTTGTTTTTCACTTTGTAATGTGTTGATTTTGAAAGTAGTTATCCAGGAAATCAAATTGTTTTGATACTAAGTGAGCTGCCAATGCATGAGTTGCCATCGATATCTGGAAAGTTAAAATACTCCATGGTAAGACAATTTGCTGACACACTATTTGTTGTTGGCCTATAACAGACTGAAACTTTCATTTATGGTTTTCCAATGTTTATTTCACACTACACTGACTCACTATTACATTGAGCTTCCTGATTTAATTCCTTCACAGGTACATACTGACTTAGTGTTGTTTGTATAGTGGCACTGGTGGTTACCCACAACTCCACTTTCAGTTCTCTATGAAAGTACAGAACTCTGTAAAGGCGAGAATGTGTGTAAAGTGTGGTTTGTGTCAGTGTAGTTTAGGGTGGGTTGTTCTTCTGGCTATAATAGACTGAAGGTGAAATGTGATTCCCCTTCACTAATATAAAAAACATAAATACATTTTCAGAATCTTCTGTTCATTCCTATCATGCTGCGTTCAGTTGGGGTGATTCCATGTTCAACTGCCATTTCTTTACAACACAAAGGCGAATCGTGCATAAGCGAATTCGGTTCGTGTTATATACGATATCGTTTCCCTATTTATAAATCGTGTGTGATCGAATTCGTGTAATGTAAACACGTGTTATACGAGGACTGACTGTACATGATTCTTTCAACCAACAGTGCTTATTTTCTAATTTTCATGTCAAGATATTGAAGGTGTGTGAGAGAAAGTGAGTTTGCTTTCAATTATAATTCCAAGATACCCAAGGTTTTCAACTATAACAATAGAGATGGTATCAATCTTAATTATGGTAATGTGGTTTTCTCATATTCACTTCCCCTTTAACAAGATGCCTTTTGTTTTGTTGGGGGATATTGACAGTTTACATTCCTCTATTCATTGGGTGAGACAGCTGATGACAGTTTTTTTTTCCCTTGTTGTTTGAGTGGAATCCACTATTTGCTGGAATGGTGAGGATCAAGTTATTGGCAAAAACAATACAGCCCACCATTCCCAAATCTCTGCAGAGAAATTTATCTAAGGCAGTGGACCAGAGGAAAGGCCCAAGGACTTAACCTCGAGGTCAACCCCTGATGACAGGATGAGTGGCGGCTTGCTTGTGATAAAGCTGTTATGAAGGTAGCTCTTTGGGTAGGAGTACAAGTTACCAGGGAGACTATGAAGGCATGATGAAGCCAGCTTAAGCCATGCCGATCGGGCTAGCCAGGTGGGTAAAGTGCCTGCCTGGGAACCCAAAGGTCGCGGGTTCGAATCCCGCCTCGGACTTGGATCAAAGTACTGCCAAAACCTTGGGAGGTGCATTATGGCCACAAAGCCGATGCGCCAACAACTACCAAAAAAAAAAAAAAAAAAACCAAAAGCTTAAGTCACTGGATGTTGTCAAAAGCACCGCAGAAGTCAATTGTGAATGCCAGGAGACACTTCTCTTTAGTGGTAGAAACACTTTGAATAAGCTGGTAGATGGCGTCTGTGGTACTTTGAAGCCAAATTTATGGGAAGAGCCAAGATCTTGAGCTGCAAATTGTGATGATAGGTGATGCAAGAGTATGACAAGGACAGATAACAGCTATTTATTGGTAGGATCTGGGCAAGCGAGGTGACTTCTCTGGGTTTTTGAGGATTAAACAAACATTTTCAGCCTTCTAGGCATCGGAAAAAATACTTTTAGCCAGGCATTAGTTGTATGGGGTGAGGAGTGTGTGTGTGTGTGTGTGTGTGTGTGTGTGTGTGTTGGTGTGTTGGTGTGTTGGTGCAGATTTTTGCCAGGTTTAGTAACACTTCAGTTACCAACAGGTCCAGGCACTTATTGTCTCTCGTTTTGTTTTGTGACAGAATTAACTCTTCCTTAGTGAAAGATTCTTTGTCAAGCAGATTTTGGTATTTCTGGTGTTGGTTGCAAATCTCTTTTTGGGCTTCCAAAGTAGGCTGTGCGTCAGCAGGGAAAAGGTAGTTTAAGATATTGCTGACCAATTCTTCCCAAGTACAAGTCATGGTGATGTTGGGCTTAATAGTTTTGATTGGACAACTTTCCCTCTGGGGAGCATGTTCACTATTTCCAGCAGTAAAAACTGTAGTATGTCAGGGTTCTTTTTTCTTGGTTTTAATAAAGCTAAAGTAGCTGTTCCTTAATTACTTTACGCTTCTTGGTTGGCATCGATCTTCACATGGGCCAGGGAGTCTCTGGTATGCTAGAACTGTTTTCTGGAGGCATGGACTGCTTTGCAGAGTTGCCCGAACTCGAAACACCACCATCGAACAGCTTTGATGCTGCATAGTCTTCATTATGATGTTTGTGTGTTCAACCGGTGGTATAGATGCAAGGGAGTTTGGGTTGTCATCTGGGAGTTGAGAGGTGATTGAGGAGAAAAGTAGTCCCAGTCAGTGGTCTTCAAGTTGTAGTGGACAATGTTTTGGTAGTTTGGGGGGGGGACTTTGTCCACGGAGCTAGAACGTAATGGCTCTGTTTTCTGAGGTAGTACAGGTGTCATGCACTTGCCAGTGTTGGAAGAAGCAGGAGATCGTTCTAGTTGCAAGAGCTTTCCCAGTACATACTGCTGAACGTGAAGAGATTTCCTGGTTTGTTCAAAACATCCAGATGAGTGGTGAGCATGAAGTCCTCTAGCTGCTGTACACAGTGGGAGCCCACTCTGTTATGAGTGAGACTGTGTCACAAAGCCAAGTGACAATTTGTGTCACTCGGCTTTGTGACACATGGCGATTACGAGTATAACTGAGGAGAGCAAGGAGAGTGCAGATTGGAGATACTGTTATATCTTCATGTTGGGTGGTTGCCTGTTATTCATCTGAATGGCACTGGCCAAGAAGTCTCGTTCAACAAAATACAATGTAAAAAGTCATGTTGATCATTTTTTTTCACTGATGAGGGAGTAGTGCACCACTAATTTATGACTAGTGGAGAAGCATTACTCCTGCTTATTACTTCGAGATTTTGATATGTTTGTGTGAGAATAAGGTGAAAATGACTTCAAAAATGGAAGCATGCTGGATCCTGCATCATGGCAGTCCACCCAGTCGCACCCTGCCAGTTCACCAGATCTTGGCTGCAAAAAAACCACAGTCATACAATAGCCTCCCTGCTCTCCTGACCTTTTACCATCTGATTTCTGGCTATTCCCTAAACTGAAAATAGGCCTTTGGGATCATCATTTTGTGATTGTGGATGACATCAAAGAACACACCGAAGCAGCCCTATGTGTGCTAAAAAAACAAGATGGTTTTAAAGAATGTTTCAAAGCTTGAGAACATTGATGAATCAAGTGTATGTATGTATGTATGTATGTATGTGTGTGCGTGCGTGCGTGCATGCAGAAGGAAGATACTTTGAAGGTGACTAGGTTAGTAAATCCAGCTGTTCACTCAATAAATTTTTATAGTAAAATTCTGGGGACTTTTTGAATGTGCCTCTTATATATATTATTAAAACTTTTTTTTCTGTTTATCCTCCAAGACAGACACATGGTCTCTGTACAGCTTCTCTGAGGAAACAAATACACAGTCAGAGGGGGTCCACAGGATAGAGAGAACACAGGAAATCACCCCATATTTAGTAGTTATGTGCTTGAAGTTTGGATTATATACACAAACCATTTTATCAGAATTCAGGGCAAAAGCCTCAGACTGCTGGAAAATTTACAGACATATGAATGCATCATGTCTATATGCAGTAAATTAACCAAAGTTTAGTGGAAATAAATATTATTACAACCAAAATGTTAAAATAAAACTTTATTAAAAATATGCAGTGAGAATTAACAAGTAATAAAAATTAATAATAAAAAAATAAAAGAAAAAAATATACAAAATCCATTAATATACTATATTAGTTCACTATACAAGAACACCAAGTCTTAATTGTTTATACAGAAGTGTCGTCAATAAAATGAATGAAATTGAACTGCTGGTTAAAACAAGTAACACTGATATAATAAGGCTTATGGAAACATAGTGCTACCCGGAAATAGGGGACAATGAGTTTCATTACAGTATATGTAATGTATTTAGGAAAGATAGCACAGATAGAATGGGTGGTGGGGTCATGTTTCTTATCAAAAGCAGTCTGAGGGTGATTAAAGCTTTCCCCGGATTCAGACATTTTGCATGCTAATATAGAATCTGTATGGTGCGATATAATTGGAAGCAAAGGGAGTGGGAGTAATCTACAGGCCAGGCGATTGTGAAGATTACAATGAGCACCTCTACATGCAAATGAAATGGGCAAGTAAGCGTGAATGTCTTATTATGGGTGATTTTAATTTGCCTCTAATTGATTGGAGCAAATGGGAAACTCCACATGGGGGACAAAATTTTTAAATTGACTAGATGATTTTTATTTGTACCAACATGTCAGGGAGATATGTTGGTACAAATAAAATTGTACAGGGAAAGTACAAGGGAAAATAATATTCCAGACCTGATCATATCCCATGAACCAGATGACAACAAGGCTGACAATATAGGAAGCAGTAGCATGAAGCGATCACAGAGTTCTACAGTGGACGATGAAGAGAGAGGCAGCAATAGTTGAAGGAAAAGGGGTTATAATTTTAGGGAAAAAAATTTCGACATCTTAAGGTGCTACATGACCTCTTAACCGTGTAGATATCACACAGAGAGCGAATACAATTGAATTATGGTATACCTTTAAAACATTAATCACAGAAGCCTTGAGTACACACACACACACACACACACACATACATATATATATATATATATATATATACACACCATTAGAAAAATACTCCACAAGGAGGATTCCAAGTTAGTTGAATAATGAAGTTGCTAGATTACATGAGCAGAAAAAGACGGCATGGAAAAGTTACAGACCAGTAAAAAGTACTGAAGCCTATAACAGCTACAGAGTGATCTCTGATAGTGCCACAGAAAAGGTTAGTCTGGCAAAGAGTGGAGATAAGGAATTCTTCACATATAAAAATGCAAAGATATGTAATGGAAGTGGGATAGTATTAGATATCCCAGTTGATGCGGCAGATGAACTCAAAAGTTACTTTGCATCTATATTTACAGAAGAAAAACCCTTTGTCAAAGAGAAATTGTGGGAGTGAAGTTGAAAAATATGTAATTAATAATAATGAAATTTTGCATGATTATTTAATGAAAAAACTTTCGAGCCTACAGGTGAGTAAGGTTCCTGGAGTTATCATTAGCATTAGTAGAGGCATATGATGCAAGAAAGTCCCATTTCACCCCTCCATTCTTTCCAAATGCCTGTCCAGTGCAGCCTTAAATTTATTTAGGCTATCAACTTCCACAACAAAAGATGGAAGTCTGTTCCAGCAATCAACTACCCGCTGGCTAAAGGCAAATTTCTGCACATCTGTTCTACAACTGTCTTTCCTCAATTTGAATCTATGCCCCCTCAGGTTCTTAATCTGAGCGAAAAGGAAGAATCCCATCAGCATTCAGCTTGCTCAACCCATTCAAGGCCTTATACACCTCAATCAGATCACCTTGCAGGTGCCTACTCTCCAGGTTCTCCAGAACCTGGAGAACCTACTTTGCAGAACTTAACTCTTTGTTGGTAAGAGCTCCCCCTTTGTTTCCCTCACCAATTTTGTTGCCCTACTTTGTACTCATTCTAGGAACTCTACATCCTTCCTAAAATGAGGCCTCCAGACATGTACACAGTACTCTAGGTGTGGCCTGACCATTGCCTTGTAGAATGGGATAATCACCTCCCTGTCCCTGCTAGCAAAATTCCTATATATCATTGACAAGACTCCATGACCTTCCCTAGTAGCCCATCTGCACTGCTCAGCGAACTTCATATTTGACTGCACAATTACCCTCAGGTCTTTTCCACTTCCCTGAGTGTAGTAACACAGAGTTGGTACGTTTCTCTTGGGTTATTGCTACCCATATGTAGTACTTGGCATTTGTCAATGTTAAACTTCAGTTGCCATTTCTCATCCTGTTTTCCCAACTTATCTACATCCGTTTGGAGTAGCATATTATCTTTACTGTCATTAACAACCCTGCCAACCTTTGTATCATCTGCAAACTTGGATATTAATCCTGATAATCCTTCATCAATATCATTGATAAATATACAAAACAACAATGGGCCCAACACTAAACTACGGGAAACTTCACTAATAACATTAGTCTACGAAGAGCAGTGTCCATTGATGGTATAGACCCTGTAATTTTAAGGGTGGTGGCGAGTGAGGGCATTGAACCGTTGAGGCTAATTATGAGAGCATCACTGGACTCAGGAGATATTCAGTTGGATTGGAAAAGTGCCAATGTACTTCCAATACATAAGGGTGGTTCTAAGTGTGAAGTGGGAAATTACTGACTGGTCAGTCTAATGTCAGTAGTAGGAAAATCATGGAGGCAATGATCAAGGGAGGAATTCAGGATTATTTAGATAGAAATAGAATTCTGAAGGATACTCAGCTTGGTTTTGTAAAGATAAAATCACAATAAATCTGGTTAGCGATTTTGACAGGGTCACTCATGAGCTGGATTTAGGGAATAATTCGACACTTTATTTGGATTTCAGCAAAGCATTTGATTCAGTCCCACACGAGCAGTTACTTTATAAGTTGGAACAGGTTGGAATCACAGGGAAAATCCTTAGATAGATAGCAGGATGATTTCAGGGCAGTAGGCAGAGGGTTGTGATAAATGGTTATTCCTCATTTAAAATGTAGCAAGCATAATCTTCAAAAAATTTTACATTTATTTCTTGTGAAAAATACTAAATCAGATAAAACAATTTCAACATAAGTAAAGAACATATGAAACTGTGAATCATGTATACTGCTTTTATAGCACTCTCTAGACAATGTGATTGATGCTAAACAAAATCCTAGCCATCATGTAATAGACTGTAATAAATTGGTTCAGGCAGTATGCTGATGTTCATTTATTGACTGCAGTTGAATGGCTGCATTTTTTCCTCCTCCTCCTACACTCTTTCCAGTTTAGATGGATCCTCATTTGTTCAGCATTGTGTGATTCCAGTGTCTCAAAATAGGCATGAGTTATATTCACATTTTACTTATGTCCATTTTGTCCAAGCTAATCTCATTTGCCAATTCCACAATCTGTATATGCAATTTTGGGAAAATTGGCAAGTTCCTGGACACTCCAACCACATGTTCTAATGTCACACCATTCATTACAGATTGAATAATTTCTTCCCACAGTGCTGTCTGTGGATTTCTTAATTTGGTATCCCTTCCAGTACTCCCAAACGTATGTCTGGTCCTCTTCATTGATCACTTATCAGAAGGTATGCTGAACATAATGGGCTTTGAATATTGCTATAGCCCTAGGTCCATCAGTTGCAACAAAGAGGTCATATTTGTTGTTTTAAATAATCTGCATGTCTCTAATGTCTTCTGGATTAACAGGATGGCCAGGCATATTATCAAACAATCAAGGCTCTGTTTTTGAAATTTTGCTCCTTATGATAGTTCTTGATTAAGAAAGGGAGGGTAAAAGTGAAAATTTTTATGTTTAAAATTTAGAATTAAAAATAATATATTGAATCAACATCATTCAGAATAATATAAATCTCAGACTCACTGTATGTATAGTAGAATCGTGTTAATATACTCAATTTATGCAAAAATCTCATCGAACTATTTTTGTATTTATTCATCTGCTAAAAGATAGGCTTTTCTATAAAACATATAATTTATTACAAAATTTGGCTAATACAAAAATAGTTCTGCCTAATTTTATTTTAACTCAGTGCACAGAATGAGTATGGCTTTGCATGCTTATGTCACACTGATGCATGGCTGGTCACCATGCAGGAGTAGTTAATGATCATTTTTATGTGATTATGATTTTTATATGTGAATTGAAAAATATAAATGATTTAATCACAGATTAACTATTCTAAATAGTTAGATTTGTGTGGTATATAAATATCTGTAAAAAATTTTAATTTGCTAAATAGGTTTTACAAATATAACATTAGTTCATTTGAAACCTGTTGTTGAATTTTTTTTAAAAAAATTTATAAACTACAGTGAATGTTTGGAAAATAGTCGTCGAATTGCATAATAATATTAGCAGTTATGGAAAAGCACTTGAGAGTCTTGAGTTGAGGCTATCCCACTCAAGAACTCAAAGGCTCTAAAAATTTAGAGTTCAAAGATTAGTACTGCCAGTAACCAGTAACATAAAAATTTAATTAGACTTTTCAAAGGGCAAGTATTTTGAGTTTAAAATAAAACTATTGATCTAATAAACACAAAATTATTGGGATTTTTAATTAAAACTAAGGATAGAATATATGTATAAATCTGTCTTTCTGTCTATTTGATAAATATTTTCACAAATTTTATTTTATTTTATTTTATTAATAAAAATCCAATTTTAAGGACAGTTTATGTTTTATACAGGCCCATAAAAATTATATACTTATTTTATTTATTTTTAAAATTATTTTATATTTTATACGGGCAAGTAAAATTATATACAGAAGAGTCACTATACAGGGTGTATATAAATTATACATCTGATTATGAAGTCTAATTAATATTTTATTGTAATAAGTATTGTAAAATGGTTTGCTGCACTTAATAAAGCAACTCAAAGAACTTCTTATCACACAACTGCATAAAGGCACCTCCGTAGCCAGGTGGGAAGGAGCAGCAGTGTGTAGCACACGCTTCTTGATTAGACCGGGGTTCGAGCCCGTCACCACCAAATACGGACGATGCGGAAAGGTCAGGGAATGACCACCGCATATTCCCGGAGCAATATGGCCTTAGTTGCTAATGCTCCTAAAAACCAAACAACAACAACAACAACTGCATAAAAACCTCAGTAAACCTCCACTTGGGCACCTTTGGTAGCAAACATTTCATTCCAAGTGTTTTGAAGCATCTCTTGAGAAATGGAAGTCACTGCCTGTTCAATCTGGTCTTTTAACTCTGTGTTGTTGTTAACTTCCTTTTGCACAAACCTTATCCTATCCACAGCTCCATACAAAGAAATCCATAAGTTTATATCTAGTGAAAGAGGAGACCATGGAATGGGACCATTACGGCTGATCCATTAGCTAGGAAATCTTGCACATGCAAACCACAGTGGTGGTGCCCGATCTTGCTGATACAACATGTGTATGGAATTACGTAAAGTAAAAGACATATGCAAAAGAAGTTAACAATGTCACAGAGTTTAAAGACCAGATTGAGCAGGCAATGAATTCCATTTCTCAAGAGATGCTTCAAAACACTTGGAATGAAATCTGCTACTATCTTGATATTCTACATGCTACCCAAGGTGCCCATATTGAGGTTTACTGAAGTGCAGTTGTGTGATAAGAAATTCTTTGAGTTTCTTTAAGTGCAGTAAACCATTTTACAATACATATTACAATAAAAGTTTTATTGAGCTTTGTGTAATCAGGTGAATAATTTATAGACATGCATTAGCATTAGTAGAGGCATATGATGCAAGAAAGAAAGCTTATGCAGCATCAGCAAAAAAAAAAAAAAAAAAAAAAAAACCTTCCACTTCACCCCTCCGTTCGTTCGAAATACCTGTCCAGCTGAGCCTTAAGTTTATTTAGGCTATCAACTTCCACAACAAGGGATGGAAGTCTGTTCCACCAACCAACCAACTACCCGCTGGCTAAAGGCAAATTTCCACACATCTATCCTACATCTGTCTTTCCTCAATTTGAATTTATGCCCTCCAGGTGATTATTCTGAGCAAGAGGCAGTATACCTCTTGCTCAGCATTGAGCATGCTCAAACCATTCAAGGCTTTGTACACCTCTATCAGATAAACTCGCGGTGCCTAGTCTCCAGACACTGTAATTTGCAAAACTTAAGCCTTTTTTCGTAAGAGCAACCCTTTGTTCCGTTCACCAACCTTGTTGCCCTTCTCTGTACTCGTTCCAGCAGCTCTACATCCTTCTTGAAATGAGGCCTCCAGACCTGTATACAGTATGCAAGGTGGACCTGACCATTGCCTTATACAAGGGAATAATCACCTCCCTATCACTGCTAGAAAAATTCCTTTTTGTTTGTTTGTTTGTTTGGTTTTTAGGAGCATTAGCAACTAAGGCCATATTGCTCCGGGATATGCGGTGGTCATTCCCTGACCTTTCCGCATCCTCCGTATTTGGTGGTGACAGGCTTGAACCCTGGTCTAATCAAGAAACGTGTGCTATGCACTGCTGCTCCTTCCCACCTGGTTACGGAGTCGCCGAATCCTGTATATCATTGATAAGACACCATGAGCTACTCTTGCTGCCCATCTGCACTGCTCAGAGAACTTCATATCTGCTTGCACAATTACCCCCAGGTCCTTTTCATTCTCTACAACTGTCAGTACCAGAGTTGATATGTTGCTCTGGGGTTGCCGTTTCTCCCATATGAAGTACTTTACATTTGTCAATGTTAAACTTTATTTGCCACCTTTCAGCCCATCTGCTCAACCTTTCCAGATCCTGTTGCAGCAGCATAGCATCAGTAGTGTCCTTAAAACCCTGCCAACCTTTGTATCGTCTGCAAACTTGAACATTAAGCTTGATATACCATCATCAGTATCATTTATAAATACAGAAAACAACAACGGACCCAACACTGAACCCTGAGGAACTCCACTAATAACATTAGTCCACGATGAGCAGTGTCCATTGTTTACCACTCTCTGTCTTCTTCCCCTCAACCTCCCCTTTATCCATAGCAGCAATTTGCCTCCAATGCCACACTGCTCCAATTTGTGCAGCAGTCTTCCATGTGCAACAGTATCAAAAGGCTTTCTAAGATCCAAGTATATAATATCAAAGTTATTCCCTGCATCCAGTTCTTTTCTGACTGCATCATAGTATCCAATCAAATTGGTCACGCAAGACTTCCCCTTAAGAAAGCCATTCTGTGTCCGAGCTATAACTGAAGTCTGGTCTAGATGATCCTGCAGTGCTTCTTTAACCAGTGCCTCCATTAATTTTCCTGGAACAGAAGTTAAACTCACAGGTCTATAATTACTTGTGTCAGCCTTTGATCCTCCTTTGTGAATTGGGGTCACATTTGCACATCTCCAGTCTATGGGTACCTCCCCTGAGTCCAAAGAAAGCTTTCGTAATTAAGGCTAAGGGTTTGCTTACTTTCTTTGCTACCTCCTTTAATATAACTGGATAGATCCCATCCACCCCGGGTGCCTTTCTTGTATTTATCTTCAACAATTTCTCCTCCACTTTACCCTCAGTTATTACAAGATTATGTAGCTTACTGTCAGAGTTGAATACACCCCTGGCATTCCCCTCGCTGAATGATTCCTCATGTGTGAATGTCGAGGCAAAATATTCATTTAGTTTGTTAGTTTCCTGAGCAGGATCATCAACACTTGAACCATCGATATCAAGTGGACCAATCTGATTCATCCCTTTCCTTCTAGAGTTTACATAAGTAAAGAACTCTTTGCTGTTTTTCTTTGCATCCCTTGCCAAAGATTTCTCGTAATCTACCTTCGCCTGCCTAACTTCCTCTGTAATTTGGTTACAGATCAACTTATATCTATCATAGGCTTCTGTGTCATGTGTTAATTTATATCTATCCCATGCATATTTCTTCTCTGCATGTGTCTCATTAGTTCATCTGACATCCATTTAGGCCTAAAACCTGAACAATATTTCTTAGTTGGTATGTAAAGCCTAGTAGCTTCCAAGATAAGTTCTTTGAATGCTTCCCATTTTGAATTTGCTGTTGGTAACATCATCAGTTGGTCCCACTGTATAGAATTTAAATACTGTCTCAGACCATCGTAGTTGCCTTTACGAAAGCAATAACCCTTCCCTTTACCCCTGATGGTAGTTACCTCTTTGAGTAAGTGCCTGCATAGCCAGGTGGGAAGCAGCAGCAGTGCGTAGCACACGCTTCTTGATTAGACCAGGGTCCAAGCCCATCACCACCAAATACAGAGGATTCGGAAAGGTCAGGGAATGACCACCGCATATCTGGAGCAATATGGCCTTAGTTGATAATCTCCTAAAAACCAAATAACAAACAAACAACCTCTTTGAGTAAATCCCACTGCAGCACACTATGATCACTGCCACCTAGTGTTTCCTCTATCTGCAGATTCTTAATGCATGAAGAATCACTACTGATAATCAAATCAAGAGTATTACTCCCTCTAATTGCATCCCGAACATGCTAATGTAGAAGACAATCATCCAATAAATCCACAAAAGCCTTGCTAGTGTGTGAGTGACCAACCCACAAATTCCAGTCAATATCTGGGAAATTAAAATCCCCCATTATAAGACTCTGATTTACTGGCCAACTCTATTTTCCTGTACAGTTTCTTATTATAGTCATCAGAGTCATTAGGCCTATATCACACTCCTACTCTCAATTTTGATCTCCCAATGCTTATGTCACACCAAACTGACTCGACACTGCACTGTCCAGCGATGTCGACTGGCTTCACTTCCTTGGATTTTGTGTTTCTTAACTAATAGCATAACTCCTCCTCCTCCTCCCTTCCTATCCTCTCTATCCTTTCTGTAGACGTTGTACTCCCCAAATTCTAGTTCTGCATTCCTTATATCTGTGTGAAACCATGTTTCTGATATCCCAACAATATCCCCCTTTGATGCTTTGAGCAGTACCTCAAATTCATCAAATTTATTTATCAAACTCCTAGCATTGGTGTATACGCAAGTAAATGTGCACTGTTCTTTTTCTTAGCTACCCTTACACAACCCACGTGTTTACTTGTACCGCAGTGACTCCCAGCAGTCTCTGAAATATCCTGCATCTTGTTTTCCAGACTGCTGCTCATTCCAGTATAAGTAGTGCAAGTATGAATTTCATCTCTGCCAGTGACTACTGTTAATCTATCAGTCCTTGTATTCTCCAAGCTGTTTCTTGATTAGACCGGGGTTCGAGCCCATCACCACCAAATACGGAGGATGCAGAAAGGTCAGGAATGACCACCGCATATCCCGGAGCAATATGGCCTTAGTTGCTAATGCTCCTAAAAACCAAATAACAAACAACAAACAATTCTCCAAGCTAGCAGTTTTCCGACTCACCTAACACTGCCTCGATAGCATCAGCAAATATTCTTGCACCCTTTCTATTGAAGTGTATCCCATCCCTGTAGAAGCAGTTCCTTCTGTTAACAAATACAGACCAGGCTGAAAAAAAAATTCTACCCCTTGAGCCTTGCACAATCCTTCTAGGGCCGAAGTGATTGACAAGGCTCTCATCATATACTCTCTCCTATCGTGTCTGGCGAGAATTGCAGATTCTTTCAAATTCAACCCTAATTCACGGCTTTTTTTCAATAGTGACCTGTACTTGTCAAGTAATTCTGCCGGTCTCCTACTCTTTATATCATTAGTGCCAACGTGTACAACTATATTACCTTATGTGCCCTTAAAAGATGATATCTGCTCTACAACGTCATCAACCTTTTCCCCTGGCAGACCTATCCTTTTTACAAAGCATGTTCCCCGTTTCCCTGACAATAGAATCACCAACAACTATTAGGTCCTGTGGGACCAGCGCATTCTGCCTTGGGGGCTGCCACTGTGTTGCTTGATGACGAAGTGCAAGCTCTCACTTTGATGTGGGCAGCTGTGAGCTTGATGGGCCCCTCACTTTAGATCCTTCGAGGACATCCACCCTGTCCTTCAAGCTCTCATATAGGCCCATAACAATGCTGAGTTCTCACCTGATTTCGTTACACTCCTTGCATCTCGTACGCACAAAGACATTCCCCATGGCAATATCATGTCCCGTAACCGATTGCTCCACAAACATCATGCAAGCAGTGCATTTTAAAAGCCTGTGATTCAGAGGGCCACTGACCCCCCTCAGTTCTCCTCTGAGCCACTGCACTCCCATTAGCTTGAGCATTTTGCTTTGCTGCTCTGGTCTGAGTCTTGATTTCGATTTAATTTCAATTTCAGTTGTATCCCAACACAGTTATAATGCTATATATTTTTTTTTTTCAGTATCAAATATTATCTATGAGTTCCATTTTTATATAACTTCCATATGAAGTTATGTATTAATTAATTATGTTACGTTTGTAATCTAAGTCGTTATATGTATTTAGTTAAAAGTACAATTTAATTGACAACGAAGTTTAACAAAATTAATAGATTTTGCTGATTAATCGACAATATTATATACTATACTATACTAACGCTATCTTGTTCGTATAACTTCGTATCTTATAAGAATGGCGCAAGTTACGAACGGTAAATCTACGGACACTTAAGTATTAATTAACTTCCAAATCTCGCTGTCTCAATTCAGAATAAACTAACGATCCTGACTAGGTCTATAAGCTACTTATAGAAAATAATCTGATGTATCAATTGGTCAATAAAGCGGCTAAATATGGCTAAAAAACTTCTCGTTCAGCGGAGCTGCAACTTGTAACACGTGTGGATATGATACCCTTACCAATACTTTTATGCAATTCAAGGCCGAGTAAAGAATAAATACACCAGATTAATCAGAAAATCAGAAAATAATGCTATACTACTAAGTTTAAATCAAAAGTTTTAGAAAAACAATAATTTCAAACCAATAAATAAGAAAATCCACTTAGCGGCTTTGAACTCATCTGGCTCCCACTGGCCTCATCAGCAGACTTTTAAAAGCGTTTAGCAAGTCTAGTCAGGTGAACGGTCAAGCAAAATAGGTGACTTACTCGAGGGTCACTTACCAAGACAATATGCAGGACTGTTCAGTAATAACAGGCTCAAGAAAATCATCACGAGCAAATCACAACTATTAAAATAATGTAAAGATACTGTACACGCTAAATAGCAGTGGGAACTAAAAGAACATATCCATGTGTGGTTTTTAATTAATAAAATTTACAATTAGAATTAAATTATTTTATTTGAAAATGAAAAAAAAAACCAAATAAACGTTATATGTAATAATTAAAAACTATTCTGAAAATTATGTATATGAAAGATTCATTCATTTTTATTTATGGTATTACTTGTGGTAGATGATCCCTGATTTAGTAATATAAGGCAATGTGATCTCTGAAATATAAAGTATTTGATTGTTTATGCTAGGCTCTTGCAAGTTTTTCTGCACGTATGGTTCCTAAAAGATATAAAACATAATTTATATTCCAGATATTAAAACACTAAACCTTCAAAAGTAGGAGTCCCTGACAAGCTGAGTTTTCGGTGCAGCATTTTGAGCTGCATTCCAGAATGAGTGTTTTATACACCAACACATTAGAGAGGCAACAGGAGAAAGCAGTCTGATTGTCAGCACAAAAAATTTAGTGTGCACACTATACTTCCAAAACCAATGCAAAACCATGCAACTTAAGGTTCCCTCTAAGTGTTGCATGGCTGTACAGCCATGCAACTTAGAGGGAACCCTAGTCCATTTTTATTTCATTAGAAATAAATTATTTTGTACTATATCCCCATTATAGCAATGAGGACAATGCATTAGATAGAGGAGAATTATGCCTGTAAATGAAACTGAATAATATACAAGAAGCTAATAGGATGGAATGAAATAAAATGAAAATTGCAAAGGAATGAAATATCCTTTTACCTACTTTGTTTATAATATTGAAAAATCAGAAAAATCCCAAGTGTGAATGACACTGGAACAACAATAAAAATGCAACAGACAAATTTATGGCATGAAATATTGAGGAGCTTGTTGGGTGGTAATCAGAGTGTCTTATAATGGGAAATTAACTTTTCACATTTTGTGGGTTCATCAAATACGATAGTGGAGCCTTTCTCGATTTTCTGGATGACTGTTTTCCACACCAACACAGTGAGAAATCAACGCTCATTGGTAATGCTTTCATAAACACACAGATATAAAATCTTTTAAGATGTGAGTGAGTGGAAGGCAGTGCTCTCCATTTTATAGTGATTAATTATCAGAAGATTATAAAGAAGTATGGGAGTCATCTACTGGAAAAGAAGTTATTTTCTGTATTTTAATTTATTTTTTTTGAACAATATCAGTTGGATTAACATGTTACATAAAGTTTATTTTTCTCAATATATGTGTTTGTAACAGTGTCCTGCATAATGAATACAGACATAATGAATATTTAGCATGTAAATTTTATTTTTCTTTGCTTTAGTAATCACAGATATTGACATCGAACTTTCATTTCTAAAATTCTACATTCTGTTTTCAGTTGATGCTAGTCATGCTGGAGAAGGTAATCTGGAAATCACCGTCAGTGGTAAAGGTCGCAATATTCCAACTCAAGTTCATCCTCTTGGAAGTGCCAAATTTGGAGTTTCTTTTGTACCCTCAGAACCTGTAGAACATATTATCAGTATCTCCTTTAACAAAGAACCTGTACCAGGTAAATGGGGGGGAGTGAAAAAAATTGAGAGTATTAGTAATACTTATAGTTTACTACTCAGTGTAGCATTTATTTTTATGTTCAGTAGATCCAGTAGCAGTTTTATGGATATGGATTTAAATCACGGAGAAGTAGACTCTTTATTGCTTAAAATTGATTGGATTTTGATATTTCTTTTCAAATTTGTAATGATGATTATGTGCATTTATCTGATTGAGTAGCTGAAATATTTTCTTACTTGAATGAGGAATTAATGCTAAAAAGGACAGTCAATCTGAAATAGAATTTTTCTGGTATTGTGTTCATCATATCAATATTAGCATGAAATAAAGGGTTTTTAATATTCTTTTATGTAATTTCATAGTTGTGTAATTAATTAAGTAAGTGGTTTTATAAATTCTGTAAGTTATAATTTTAATAACTTAATATGTAAATTTAGGTAAGTTTATAAATGTAATGTATAATGTAATTTTATAATGTAATACATACTATTATTGTCTTGACTAACGTATGTTAATATAATGTTATTGTTGCACTTAACTATCTCTCAGAATAACAGTAATAGCATAGTGCTGTAGTTTTTTAAATTTAACCAAAATCATGACTCTGACTAGAGGGGCAAAGCGATGAGATTAGTGAGAATGCTTTGGATTTTTGGAGGAGGGATTTCTGGGGGTCAGTTATATAAATCATGGTCTTAACATTTTTACTGTTGTGGAATGTGTGCAAAGTCAGTTTTGCAATCATTCCATAACACAGGTATTTTGGTGGGGGAATTTGATTGCTTGAATTAAAGATGTCCTTTTAGCAATTAAAACAAGTGACTCCCTCAAGCACTTAGCTGCCCTAACCTACCTACACCCAGATGCTTTGAGCAACACAGGAAGTTGCTATTTGTGGTGAGTATGTTGTCGGGCTTGTGAAATATGCAGTATAAAAAGTACGACTGTCTGGGTTAACTGTGTTGTAGAACAATTATCATTTAAGAGCACAAAAGGTGATATTGTTGTTCGTATTGGTACTAACAATATTAAGCATAGATGATTGTTGGATTTACTTCGCCATGTGGAAATGGTTAAAATAAATTTGAAAGTGGTTGGAATTGTGATAAGAGGGAGCATGTGAAAGCCTTGTCAATCATTTTTGACTTGAGATTGTCTAAGGTAGATGGGTTAGAATTTCTCTCTGAGTGGATCTGTTCTTGTTAATAGGAAAGTTTTTACAGGGATGGGACATCCTTAAATAGAAGAGGTGCAAGAATTTATGTTAATGCTTTTGAGGCAATTTTAGGCAGGGGAATAGATTATTTGAAGCCTTAAGTAGAGATGCAACTGATTCTTGCAGTGCTCCTATTAGGACATGCAGCAGCCTGCAATGCAAGATGTGTTGATTACAAGTCTTACTGGGGGTTCTCATGAGACAAGCAAACATAAGGTATTATCAAAATGTTTGTGGACTGAACTGATATTTGGGGTACGATGAAGTTTTTTCTGGCTCTTTATGATGGATCTTCTTTGAAGTAGACTCCTTGACATCTGATACTTCACTGATTCCAGTGGTTCTGCAGCTTCTGAAAATGTTCTTTATAATCACCTTTTGGAATTTTTGATAGTTTCTGTGTTGGCATTTTGAATAATTTCATTAATTACTGAAAAGCTGTGACATTTCAAGGGGTCTTTAAGTTTTGAGGGGAAAATAGGTAGGTGAGTATGGTGGATGGATGGATTTGCAATAAATTCTTGAATGGAAAGCAATAGGTGTGTGTGTGTGGGGGGGGGGTGGTATAATGATGAAATTATCAATTCCCCAAAGCCTACTTTTCGGCTATTTTTCTCTGAACAGCATTGTGCAATTGCTGTAGAATTGTTTTGCTGTATTTTGGTTTTTTGTTTGACCATAAGACAGCTTCATAATGAATGCCCTATGAGTCAAAAAGTAGACTTGAGCATAATCTTCATATTTGATCTAGATTATCTTGCATTTTTGTACCTTGGACAAGACTGTACCTTACATTGAAAGAACTAGGCTTTATTTGCAGGGTATACTTTGTTTCCATCAACACTGGCAATGAATCATTGCCAGTGTTGGTGGAAGAAATATAGTGTGGGTTAGCAGAAGCACATTGACAAAGACCTGGCTTGTAAGAATTCACCACACTCTGAATCATCAGGGAATACAAGGCACAAACTTGGCTGAAATACATTGTATCCACAAATCTTGTATTAAAATTGATTGACATGTCCTACACAACACACCAGTTTCAATAACAACAATAACAATTTTGCGGATAGTTAAATTTTGATCATTCCAGATCAGATCCTGATCAATTGAATTATTGGTTTTTGAAGTTGAAGGGTGACCCAGAGCAAGGATCATTTTCCATGGACAAGTGACTTTCTTTAAATTTTGCAAACAATTGGATAGTTTTACAATGAACACATGACATCTTCTTTGAAGCTGTTTTTAATATTTTCTGGGGTTCTGTTGCACCTTTTCCTAATTTCAAAATTTGATGCAAATTTGTTGTCCGGTAGAACAGCACATTTCAAATGTGACAAAACACTACCTTTTATTCAGTGCATCTAATTCAACCTGAATTCAGATAAATGAATGATTAATGTGTTGCTACACTTAGTTGAGTCAGTCAGTCACTGTATTGTGACAAGTTGCAACAACTGATTATGGTGCTACGATTTCAAAATTAAAAGTGCGTCCCTCAATGTTTCGATCACACCATGTGTGATCGAAACATTGAGGGACATAAGGATCATATTAGGATTACTAAGAGCAAATACACAGGAACACACATGTACTTGCATTATTCACTAATGTTAGTAGTATAGTTAATAAATCTGATGAGTTTGAAGTATTGGTTAAATCATTAAATGCAGGCATTAAAGGAATATCAGAAAGGTAAATGTTTCATGAAAGATCATAAGAAATCACATGAATGAAGCTGACCAGGCTAGCCAGGTAGGTAAAGTGCCTGCCTGGCAACCCAAAGGTCGCGGGTTCGAATCCCGCCTCAGGCTTTGATCAAAGTACTACAAAAACCTTGGGAGGTGCAATTTGGCCACAGAAGCTGATGTGCCAACAACTACAAAAAACAAAAAAAAAAAATGAAATCAAAATCACATGAAGGACTATTGAAGTGAAAGTATATATATATATATATATTTAGGAAGATAGAAAATATTTCACACTTTAATATTCAACCAACAATAATCACAGAATTGATTACTTTGGAGAGGAACCTCATTGGTCTAGCACCACTACTGGATCAGTGAGGCTACCAGTTTAAACGTCTTCTTCGAACCATTGCACTCTCATCCTGTGGAATTTTATTAAGGAGCTAGAAGGGTTAAGTTTAACTTGCCCTTCTAGAAAAGAATGTGGTAGCTGCTACATGCTCATCTGTACATAAATCAGGATCAAAAAGTTTCAGGACAGAATTTATTAAATATAGCAAAAATAAGAAATTTTCTTTTTTAACTGAGGATGTGTTGAATTTTTCAAATTAGGTGCCATCTTTGACGTAACATGTGTGCAATGGTTTTTTTTTTTTTTACCTGTTTTGTTGATAGTAAATTTTTATTATTTTTATTTTTTTTTATGAAAACTTCAAACACGAGAGGTATTAGAACCTATAGTACTTAGTACCGTGCTTGGGTTGGAGGTTGAGAAGATGAAACAAGATATTTGTTGACATTAGACTTGAACTTCTGTAGACTGTAATTTTCAGGAAATACGTACGAAGGAAGTTTGTTCCAGAAAACGGCAGTTGAATGAATAAACGAGGAAGATGAAAAGTTGGTTTTGTGAGTTTGAGGTAGGACAGTGGATGCTGGCTGCTGGTGACACATGTTCTGACTGTTTTGAAAGAGAGAGCGGGAATTATAGAAGCCAATTCAGAAGAACAGTGCCCATGGAAGTATCTGTAGAAAAGGCATTGCACATTAGCAATGTTAGATGCATTATTCAGGTTCTTTGTTGAATAAGAATTGAAGACAACTTTTCATGTTGGAATATCATATTGTAGGATCATGTTCCATTATCATATGATTAATAAAAACCCTTGGTCAAGTGTTTAACAACACATCAAATAGAAATATGTAAATCATTTGAGTAAACTACTTGAAATTTGTGATCAAAATCTATGATTTCTTAAAGTAGTAATGATAAGAGGATGAAATATATGTTATTTTTATGATCGTAATTGATTTAAAAAATATAAGGGAATGTTGCATAATGCTACCAGCTCTTAAAGGAGACTGTTGAAAAAAGTTTAATTTCCAGATTACTTTCATTCACTGGTGGACTAGAAACTTTTTAATACAACTTCTTGTAAATTACATTTGTTTGAATAAAATTCAGTTCCATTTTTTGATCCTACCATGTGTATTGACACTGTCGAGATCCATTGTCTTAGTCTTTTGAAGTTCACCAATTTAGTCTTAAGGCAGTATGCTGACTTTAAAAAGAAAATGGATTCATCATTAATTAAGATCAATTATTAGAAGTACAATTAGTTTGTATGATAATATTTTAACTTTAAAAAGGCTTAATAAAGCATAACTTTCTTTTAAGCTCCTGATGTTATTAACTTTAGTTTTATTTTATATTATATATTATTCTATAAAATATTATATACAGTGGATTCTGGTTATTTGGGCCACCAATTAATCGGGGCAGCCATTTATCTGGGGCAAATTTTAAAAAACAGAACCCAATCGAGAAAATAGCCAGGATTTACTTCGCTTAATTGGGACAACATGCCGTTTAATCGGGGCAGGAGACCGCAGACTGGAGATTACCCTATGATTTTCTCTGAGTGAAACACGTGGTTCGCTTGGATTTCTAGAGGTCACAACCATAAAACAATAAAAATGATTAGCAGTCACCTGTTTATTGGGCTTTTCTGTTGTTGCAATCTATCATAAACGAATAGTAAACTCAGTCTTATTGAATTTGCGATAATACTGACAGCTGGAATTCTGTGGGTTATTATGGTGAAATGTGCTTACACTTCCAAGGAATCTTCAATCATATAAAAAAAATTAATTTTCAGAATCTCCGCTTCATTCCTGTTTTTAAAGCTTCGTAAAATTGTTACTCCGTTCTCACTTGTGCATATCGTGTTACTTGCAATTTGTGTGCCGTGTTCTTTGTCATTGATTCCTTATCATGTTACTGTTTTAAATTTTAACCCCCACCTACAAATGTCAGTGAACAGAAATGTCAACTAGTTAGTATGTACATATTACAGTACGTATTAATTATTCCGATTATAATGTATCATTTAATTTTTTAATTGGTAAGGTAACAAAGGGTAAATTTGTGTTTAATATATCTTTACTCTTATAGCCTGTGGATAATATTCCTCCTGTTTTTACTAATTAGAATCACTGTTTAATAGAATTAAAATTCAATTCACAAACGTGATCACAATGACCGATGCTTACTACACGTCGTACAGTGAACGGTACTTTATCGTAATGTGATTTGTTTGTAGAGTGAACCAATTGTAAAGTGGGGGTCCATTGTATTTTTAACTTTTTTTATGGAACTTTGGATAATTGGGGCAGCCGCTTAATCAGGCCAAAATGCACTAGTCCTGTGTCCCAATTAACCGGAATCGACTGTATTATTCTATAAAATATTATATATTATTCTATAAAACTATTATATAGTTTCAGTTCATTGTTAAAATATGTATGACACACACACACACCCCTCACTCATCTGATCCTGAATCAGATGAGCGAGCGAGTGAGTGATCCTGAATCAGAGTCCATAAGTTTCTGGTTGCTTTGACAATGGCATTGTATCATTGTGAGAAACTGGCCTTAGAGCATAAGCTATGTTGGGATATTCTATGTTATGCTTGGATTTCTGAGAAAAACCATAAATTTTTTAATGCAAGAGTAACTTATGTGGTCTCTAGTTTCTTGCCATATCACTATAACAGCAAAAGGTATTGATTTTTGACTACCTCTAAGCAAGTCAGTTAGTGTCCTTGATCTCTTTACCTTACAGCAAAGCCGACCGGGCTAGCCGAGTGGGTAAAGTACCTGCCCGGCAACCCAAAGGTCGCGGGTTCGATTCCCGCCTCGGGCTTGGATCAAAGTACTGCAAAAACCTTGGGAGGTGCAATATGGCCACAGAAGCCGATGCGCCAACAACTACCAAATCAAAATCAAAAAAACCTTACAGCAAAATAGAGTTCATCGGCTTTTCTAACAAGTTGTGACAGTGGCTTCCACTGCAATTTTAATACCAGTTCTCCACAAATGTAGGAAAAGCTATCAGGCTGATTTTAAAAACACAATTAGGAAATTGTAAATTTTTATTTTTAATTTGAACAGTTTTTCATCATTTATACTTATGGACTCAACATGTGTATACAAACATTAATTCACTAAAGCACTTGTTCAATTTGTTCACCCCTCGCTCTCTGAAACACATACACTTTTTGAAATACGAAAATTCTTGCTTGGTGCAGATCACACTCATATATATACTGGTAGAGAAATTTATAGAAAGCTCACAATGTTTCTGGCGAACACCATCCAAAGTTCAGGAACCTTCCAGAAACATTCTGACCTTTCTTCCACATATAATAATTTCAGAGAGGAAATTGATTTTGACCAGTGTTTTTGTTAGTGACTCTTCGTGCATTAAGAATATGCAGATAAAAGAACTAGAATGTTCTGGAACATTCTTGAATGCTGTAGGAAACTCCCGAATGCTCAAGAAATCTCCCAAATCTTCCAGAGGGGGGGAAAAAAAAAATAATAATAATAAAAAAAAAAAGAAATAGATAAAATGGATGGAAAAGATATTTAAACCAACTACAAGTCATGGTTTTTGCTCATTAAACTACAATATAGTCGGTCCTCGTATAGCACGTGTTTGCATTACACGAATTCGATCATACACGATTTATAAATAGGGGAACGATATCTTATATAACACGAACCGAATTCGCTTATACACGATTCGCCTTTGTGTTTACAAGAAATGGCAGTCGAACGCGGAATCACCCCAACTGAACGCAACACGATAGCAATGAAGAAGAGTGTGAAAATGTATTTATGTGTTTTATATCAGTGAAGGGGAAACACATTTCACCATAATAACGTAAAAACCAACACAATTCCAGCTATCGGTATAATCGCAAATGCAATTAGATGGAGTTTACTACCAGTTTATAACAGATTCCACTAGCAGAAACACAACTGGAAATTGTTTTTATTGTTTTATGGTAGTAACCTCCAGAAATGTGCTTTAGTAAAATGTGAGGTGTTAATTAATAGTGTATCTCGGCCTTTACGGTGTTATTTATTCAGTTGCTACACGCGCGCAGCTTTGTTTATGTGTATCAAGCGTGCCACCTCATTTTGTAATTGTGCTTTATTCCCTAAAAATGAGTAAAATACTTAAAAGGTGTGAAAAGGAAGCGTCCTGGCTAAGACACTGCAGATTCAGAGAGGAAAAAAAAAAAAAACAGAAGCAATATCGATAAACAGAGGCAGACTGAGTCAAAAATTCTTACCCGGGAAAATTTATAGTGGCCTCATAGTACGGTTTATGGCCAAAATCACACCGGCCTCCGGCCCACCGTGGTTTTCCCCGTAAGGCTTATGGCCAGTCCTCTTCTGTCGATAGAGAAAAATACGAAATTGTGAAACGCTTTGAGCGAAATGAAAGACCATGTGATATTGCACGTGCTACAGACCTAAATGACGCAACGCCGAGAATTATAAAGAATGGAGCAAAAATAAAAACAACTTTCATAGCAGGAACAACTCAAAGTGTAATTAAAATCCATTAGATTAAGACACAAGAATTGGAAGAGATGGAACGGCTGTCATCTCTTTGGATAGAAAATCAAACAAAAAGCAAGTTTGCTTTCGATAGAAGCAAAAGCATTAGCAATATTGTATTACGACTTACGTATTATAATTTATACTTACGTATTATAAAATACGTATTTTATTACGACTATTTTATTTAATATAATAAATTTTTTAGTATTAAAAATACTTTATTATAATATAATATTATTTTTATTACGTATTTTAATCGTTATAAAATACGTAAGTATTTTATAACGATTAAAATTACCCGATTATTTATTGTGTTTGGTAATGTTTTGGTTCCAAATGTGTGTTCAGTCTTGGGTGGTCGGCACCTAACCCTATTTTTCCCATAGGGCCTGTTGTTTATTTTGAACGATTTTGCATTGCACGAGGGTTTCTAGGAACGCAACTATCGTGCTATACGAGGACAGACTGTATCTGAAAACTGAGGGCGATGAGAAATTTTTAAGCACATATCCGAGTTTTTAACATAGTTCCATTAAAAGAATCTGTTGAAATAATTTCAGGGAGGAAATTGATTTTGACCAGTGTTTTTGTTAGTGACTCTTCATGCATTAAGAATATGCAGATAAAAGAACTAGTGTCATGATCACGGTGTAGTGATGGGATTTACTATTTATTTAGAGCAAAGGGAATGGTATTTGCCTTGTTTTAATGTGTTTAAGTTTTCTCACACAGAGTTCAATTCTACTCAATAGGACCAAATGTAAAATCTAAATGGATGGAATTCAGAGTAGTTGTAAATGTTGCAGTACTAGGCTTTTATATGAAACGAGTGATATTGTTCTAGACTTATGTCAGGTGTACCGATGAGAATTAACCAACAGATTCTTAAACAGGGGTTATCCCCCTGCTACAATAAACCGAATTAGGGTACAAGCTAAGGATAGGGTACAAAATACTACGGCCGACCGGGCTAGCCGAGTGGGTAAAGTACCTGCCCGGCAACCCAAAGGTCGCGGGTTCGATTCCCGCCTCGGGCTTGGATCAAAGTACTGCAAAAACCTTGGGAGGTGCAATATGGCCACAGATGCCGATGCGCCAACAACTACCAAATCAATCAATCAATCAACAAAATACTACACCAACCAACAATAGTAATATCAAAAAATACTTTATTTCTGACCCATATGTTGAACCGTGGCTCAAACAGCTTAACAGATTCTTTAAAAATACCGAATTTAAAATTGTGGCCCTGCCAATACGGAAATTACACACTATACTGTAAAATCGCTAAGTCCTCGTTCGCAACACAAATTAATGACCCGGTATACAACATTTCTTGTCATGATTGCGACTCGTCTTACCAGGGTTCAACGCGTTTTCCTTTGAATATTCGTGTTAATCAACATGCGGCCTCAGTTCGTGCTTCTAGTTCAGCAGCGTCAGAATTAGGCTTTCTTGCCCTAAACGAAAAACATACTTTTTTTATTTAACGAGGCCAAAACACTTAGTGTCCAACGTAATTATACGCGACTATTATTTGCAGAAACTGTAGAAATTAAATTACACGAAAATTCTGTTAATGTTCGTCGGCCATATCTCATCTCTGATTCGTGGGCTTTTTGTGCACATGCTCAAAGACAAATAATCCCTATTTAAGTTTCATATTCACCCCTATTTGGTAATTTTCATTCCTGTGATCACGACATACGGTCGAAAAGCGTTATCAGCTTCAGGAAGAAAAATCATTTTTCAATTTTTTTTGTTTATTTCTTTTAATTAATTTTCTTATTTTTAATTGCATTAAATTGATTTTTAATTTTGTTAAATTGATTTTTAATTATTTTTAAAATTATTTGTTACTCTAGTGTAAGTGTTTCGATTTTTTTGTTTTAATTTCTGGAGAGTATCATACGGAAGTGTTCTACTTAATATATTGAGATAAACTTTCTTATTATTATAGAAATTTTGAAATCAGCATAGAACATATTGAGCATTACAGTTCTGGTTCATACTATCTAATTATTGGTTCATTAGATAGAATATATCTGTTATATGTAATGTGCAGCAGAGTGGAGGAGGTTGATAATGGTAATACAAAGGCCAAAGTTTTTGTTACTTGTAGTTTCATATTAATAAGGTTTCCTCTATTTCTACTTGCTTTTCTTAAAGTGCTTATTGTTATGCTTGTCTTTAATTTTTTTTTTTAATTTTTATATTAGGTAGCCCTTTCAAAGTTTTTGTTGTGGACTCGGGTAAAATATCAGTATTGGGATCATCCTTGGTTGCAGCTGCTGTAGGGAAAAGTTCCTCTTTCATGATTCAAAATGTCAGTGGCAGAGAACAGGATGTCACTGTGAAATTAGAAGGTTTGTGGTTTTTTTTGGTTTTCCCTAAATGCCATCTACATATTAACCTCTGAGCTATATGATTTATGTTTATATACATATGCATATATATAATTTATGTAATACAGAATTCCCCAAGCAAAGTTGAAAGCCAAAGATTATTATTAAAAATAAGCAAAAGTCAAGAATAAAAAGAAAAGGTCAAGTGGGAAGTGGAAATTGATAATGAAAGTGCTGTAGAGATGAATGTCACACAGATTTATAATAATAATAATTATAACCACCCCATCTATTTGATAGCAATATCCCTCACGAAGTGGAACCCCCAACCTGGAGAAAAAAAAAATAAATAAAAATAAAGTTGCACTATGGCCCAGTGGTTATGACACTACATACACATAACTACATAGTCCACAACTACATAGAAATGACCAGGTAGCCAGAATAATACATCAGTAGCTATCAAGGAAATACCAGTTGATCGAAGAAAGTGTACCTTACTAAAAGTATGAACCCTGGGCATTATTAGAGACCCAAACTGCCCACAAGCTGTACTGGGACTGCGCCATAATAAATAACGGATAAAACAATCCTGCACAACAGACCAGATATAACCTTAGTAGACAAGAAGGAAATGGCTACCAATCTGATTGACATAGCGGTACCCAATGCTGGCAACCTGCAGAAAATCCATGGGGAAAAAATCGGGAAGTACATGAACCTAAGACAGGAGATGAAAGAGATGTGGCATATGCAACAAGTAAAGACCATCCCGATCATCGTGTCAACCACAGTTATGTTGCCAACGACTCTACATAACAGCCTAGCAGCAATAGGTCTCCCAGCGAACACCTACAAGGAACTCCAGAAATTCACAATCCTGAACACCTGTAGGATAGTCAGAGAGTTCCTCGACCAACAGTAACACCAGACATAACAACAACCACACCATGTGTCACGAGGTCGAACCCCCAATCAGGGAGAAATAATATAAAGAGCAATGATAATAATAATAACAAACCTAAGACAAAGAGATATGGCATATGCAACAAGTAAAGACCATTCACGATCATCCCATCAGCTACTATTGGCACCTCCGTAGCCAGGTGGGATGGAGCATCAGTGGGTAGCACACGCTTCTTGATTAGACCGGGATCCGAGCCCATCACCATCAAATATGGAGGATGCGGAAAGGTCAGGGAATGACCACTGCATATCCCGGAGCAATATGGCCTTAGTTGCTAATGCTCCTACAAAAAAAAAAAAAAAAAACAACAACAACAACATCTGTCAGCTACGAATATGGTGCCAAAGACCCTACATAACAGCCTAACAGCAGTATGGCTCCCAACAAACAACTACAAGAAACTCCAGAAAGTCGCAGTCCTGAACACCTGTAGAATAGTCAGAGAGTTCCTCGACCAACAGTAACACCAGACATAACAACAACCACCCCATGTGCTTGGTAGCAATACCCGTCACGAGGTCAAACCCCCAATCAGGGAGAAATATATAAAGAGCAATGATAATAATAATAACAAACCTAAGACAAAGAAATATGGCATATGCAACAAGTAAAGACTATTCACGATCATCCCGTCAGCTACTATTGGTGCCTCTGTAGCCAGGTGGGATGGAGCAACAGTGCGTAGTACACGCTTCTTGATTAGACTGGGATTCAAGCCCATCACCACCAAATATGGAGGATACGGAAAGGTCAGGGAATCACTGCATATCCCGGAGAAATATGGCCTTAGTTGCTAATGCTCCTAAAAAAAAAAACAACATCAGTCAGCCACGAATATGGTGCCAAAGACCCTACATAACAGCCTAACAGCAGTATGGCTCCCAACAAACACCTACAAGAAACCCCAGAAAGTCGCAGCCCTGAACACCTGTAGAGTAGTCTGAGTGTTCCTCAACCAACAATAAAACTAGACATAACAACAACCCTGTTTACTTTGTAGCAACACCCGTCGTGAGATGGAACTCCCAGTCAGGGAGAAATAATATAAGAGCAACAATAATAATAGTAATATCAGTTTGGCTAGTTAAATGACAGTCAAATAAATTTAGTGGAGTGTCACCTTCTATTGGGTGCTGAAACGAAACAAAGAAAAATCTCACAAATTGCACCATTATTCAAACCACAACAACTATTGCTTATGTACTACAAATTGAAATAATAAAAAAACTAACCCAGCCATTGTGCCCCCATCTCCTTGGAAGTATGTGTTAACATTAGCTAATGAAATTACATTTTGTTTAACTGATTAGGTGTTAATGTGTTCAATTTGCATTAGAGGCAGATTTATACTGTGCAAAGTTAAGAACAGACCAGGAATGAACTGGCAAGACAGGGCAGACTGTTTAAAAAGCAAAGTATAAATAACAAAGTATAAATTAAAGAATGCAGAGCTGTTTCAATTCCCCAGTATGAAGAGAGATTAATTTTTTAATTAAAATTTTAAAATTGGTTTTTAAATTAAAATTAAGAAAATTTATTTCATTTATATTTGTGCTGATAATTGGAATAGTTTTGCATCCCCAGTACTTTACTTATTTAGTAGTAGTATACTATTGTTCAGTGAGAGTCTTGATCCTTTCTCTTCTTGATTTTTTAAAAATAATTGCAGTCACACTGATTTAATTTTAAACTATTTTAGTCACACTTATCAAACTAATTTGTTTTTATTGTCAAATTGCTTTTATTCTGTCAGCCTGTTGTACACTTTTGTAATAAGAAACATAAGGCACATACATATGTTAAACTGCAGTTGCATAACTTTCCAATGTCTGGGAAAATTAAAATACAATACTGTATGAATGTAGGGGGGATATTTCACAGTTTAAATAAAATAAATTTTTTTACGTGTTGCTGTAATTGATATTTTATCATGGGAGTTATTGTTATCTCACTGAGGACTGCGGCTGAGTGCTCAGTGTATGACTTGGGCTTATGCTCAACTTAGCAGCAAATACCATTATTCACAGTTCTGCCTAAGTTAGTATTTGGTACTAGTGCTAAATGATGCAATAAAGCAATATAGTGCATAAAAAAAAAAAAAGAAACATCCACCCCTGCCCCATTTATCCTCTCCAGGAATTTGTCTACATATTCCTTGAATTTGGTTAACTCCCCACTTTCGCAACATTACATGAAAATTTGTTCCAACAATCAATCTTCGTTAATTTTAACTTATGCTCCCTAATTTGTTAAGTGTGAGCTAGAGGAATAATGCCATCAATCCATTCAAAGCCTTAAACACCTCACTCAGATCTCATTGATCGAGTTTGTATATGCTACATATTGCAGAAATGAATCCTTTCTTGGTAAGATCACCCTGTTTTTTCCCTTCATCAATCTCATTGCACTTCTCTGCATGTATTCCAGTAGATCTACACCCTTCCTAAAATTAGGTATCCAGGCCTGTATACAGTACTTAAAATGCAGCCTAACCATGACTTTTTACCAAAGGATAATCACCTTCACTAGGAAAGCTCTCATATGTCGTTGATAAAACCCCATGTCCTGGCAGCCTGCTTGCATTTCTCAGAGAACTTCATTTATGACTACACACTCAAAGGTGTTTTTCATTTTACACCATGCTGAATGTAGTACCACATAGTTGGTAGTATGTTAGTCCAGAATTACTGCTACCCATATGGAGTACCATTTGTAAATGTTAAATTTCAACTGCCATTTCTTCAACGATCAGCCTAATTTTTCTATATCTTATTATAGTAGCTTATTTTATTACTGTCATTATCCTCCCTGCTAACCTTAGTATTGTCTTCAGACTTCAACATTAAGCACAATATACCTTCACCAATATCATTAATAAATATTAAAAACAACAATCCAAGAGATCCATACACTTCCTAAAAGCTTCCAGACATGTATGTAGTACTCAAGATGCAGCCTAACCACTGTCTTATACAATAGATTAATCACCTCATTTTAGGAAGGATGTAGATTTGCTTCAGCGTGTACAGAGAAGGGCAACAAGATTGGTGAGGGGAATGAAGGGATCCTCTTGGAGGCTTAAGTTCTGAAAATTGCAGTGGCTGGAGACTAGCCACCTGCGTGGTGATCTGATTGAGGTGTAAAATGCCTTGAATGGGTTGAGCACGCTGAATTCTGATGGGATCCTTCCACTAGTTCATATTACGAACCTAAGGGGGCATAAATTCAAATTAAGAAAAGACAGATGTAGAATAGATGTGCGGAAATTTGACTTTAGCCAGCGGGTGATTAATTGCTGGAACAAACTTCCATCTGTCGTTGTGGAAGTTGATAGGTTAAATAAATTTAAGGAGGAACTGGACAGGCATTTGGAGGAAGTGGTGTGATTTTTTTTTTTTTTTTTTTTTTTTTGGCTGATGCTGCATAAGTTCATACACTTACTTTCTTGCATCACATGCCACTACTACCTTCCTATCTCTGCTGGTAAAGTTCCTGTGTCACTGAGAAATCCACACAAGCTGTCTTAGCAGTCCATCTTTACTGCTTGGAGAACTTCATGTGTGATTGCACAACACTCCCTGCCCAATCCTCCAAGTCTTCTTTCATTCTGCACTACCCCAAGTATGGTATCATAGTTGGTTTGTTATTCTGGAACTACTGCTACCTATATGCAATATCTTATATTTGACGATCAGCCTAATTTTTCTGCTACCTATATGCAATATGAAGTTTATATTTGTCAATTTATACTTCATTTGCTGCTTCTCAGCTCATTCTGCCTAATATTTTTAGATTTTGTTGAGCAACTTACTCTGATTTGTCGTTAAATGCCCCCTGCAATCTTCATATTGTCTGAAAATTTAGAAATTAAGACTGATGAGTCTTCACAATATCATTATGTAGAAAACAACAATCCCTCAGCACTGAATCTGCAGGACTCTGCTACTTACATTACTCCAAGAAAAGCAGCACCCTCTGTCTATTAACCACTCTGTCTTTTCCCATTCTAGCCTCCCTTTATTATGAATAGCACTGATTTTGCCCTTAATGCCACTCTGCTCCAATTTGCATAGCAATATCTTATGTGTGACAGTATCAAAAGCATTCATGAAATTCAAATTATATTATATCAAAATTATTATTTTTTCATCCAGTTCCTTTGTTACTGCATAATAGACCATCCTTTAACAGATCCATGCTGTGGCTGCAGTATACATCCATTTCTGTCTTGATGGTTCATAAGAATATTTGCTGATGCTATCGAGGCAGTGTTACATGGGGCGGAAAACTGCTAGCATGGGTGGATTCACAGACTAAAAGGTTAAAAGTAGCCGCAGACAGAGGTGAAGGTGATTCTTGCACTACTTCTATTAGAATAAGCAGCGGCCTGGAGCGAGGGGGTTTCAGGGATTGATGACAGACATTGTGAAACAGGTGGGTATATGGGATGTTTAGGGTAACTAAGAATAAGAATACATGCATGTAAACTTGCATGTATACCAATGCTAGAAGTATAGCAAATAAATATGATGAATATGAAGTGTTGGTCAAGACATCAAAGGTGGATATTGTTGGGATATCAGAGATGTGGTGTAACACAGATATTAGGATTGCAGAATTGGAATTTGGGGAGTACACGTGTACAAAAAGGATAGAGAGAATAGGAAGGGAGGAGGGGGTTTATGCTCTTAATTAAGAAAAATATAAAATCAAAAGAGTGCATCCTGCTGATATAGATGGATAGTGCACAGTTAGGTCAGTTTGGTGTAACACAGGCTCTGCGAAAGCAAAAATAAGAGTACGAGTGTGTTATAGGCCTAATAACTCGAATGAGTATAATGAAAAATTGTACAGAGAAATAGAGTGGGCTAGTAAATCAGAATGTCTTAACTTCCTAGATATTGACTGGAACTTGTGAGTCACTCGCACACTAGTAAGACTTTTGTGGATTTATTGGATGATTGTTTTCTGCGGCAGCATGTTCGAGAGGCAACCAGAGAGGGTAATACTCTTGATCTGGTTATCAGCAGTGATCATTCGTGTATTAAGAGATTGCAGATAAAGGAACCACTAGATGGCAGTGATCACAGTGTACTGATGTGGGATTTACTTAAAGATATAATTACCATCATGGGTAAAGGAAAGGGTTTTTGCTTCCGTAAAGGTGACTACGGTGATCTCAGACAGTTTTTAAATTCTGTACAGTGGGTTTAACTGTTGATGTTACCAACAGCAAATTCTAAGTGGGAAGCATTCAAGGAATTAATCGTGGAAGCTACTAAAGATTTCATACTATAAAGAAGTATTCAAGTATACATCCTAGGCCTAAATGGTTGTCAAACGAACTAATGAGACTCGTGGCAGAGAAGAAAAATGCATAGGATGCATATAAGTTATCAGGCGACAGAGATGCCTATGGTAGATATAAGCTAGACTGAAATCAAGTCACAAAGGAGGTTAGGCAGGCAAAGGCAGATTACAAGAAATCTTTGGCAAAGGATGCTAAAGAAATCTTTGGCAAAGGAAAGGATGCTTTCGGGAGGGATGTGGAGCTGCTGGGGCGGGTGCGGGGAGGGGCGGCGGGATTGGTGGGTGGAGCGGGGGGGGGTGCTCTTGCGGGGAAGGGCTTGAGTTTTGCAAGTTGCAGTGTCTGGAGACTAGGCACCGGCGAGGTGATCTGATAGAGGTGTAAAAAGCCTTGAATGGTTTGAGCGTGCTCAGTGCTGATGGGATTCTCCCTCTTGCTCTGAATAATCACCTGAGAGGGCATAGATTCGGATTGAGGAAAGACAGATGTAGGATAGACGTGCGGAAATTTGCCTTTGGCCGGTGGGTGGTTGGTTGGTGGAACAGACTTCCATTCCTTGTCATGGAGGTTGATAGCCTAAATAAGTTTAAGGCTCAGCTGGACAGGTATTTCGAACGAACAGAGGGGTGAAGTGGAAGTGGTTATTTTTTATTTATTTATTTTTTTTTTGTTTTTTGGCTGATGCTGCATAAGCTTGCTTTCTTGCATCAAATGCCTCTACTAATGCTAAATGCTAATGCTAAAAAAGAAAAACAGCAAGGATTTCTTTACTTATATAAACTCTAAAAGGAAGGGGATGAATCTGATTGGTCCACTTGATATTGATGGTTCGACTGTTGATGATCCTGCTCAAATAGCAAACAAACTGAATGAGTATTTTGCATCTACATTCAGACATGAGGAGTTATTAAGGATTGAAAATGCCAGAAGGCTATCAAATTGTAGCAGGGTGCTTAATGGTTTTGTAATAACTGAGAGCAAAGTGGAGCAGACATTGTTCAAGTTAAACATAAAAAAAGGCACTTGGGGTGGATGGAATCTAACCACTTATATCAAAAGAGGCAGCGAAGGAAGGAAGCAAACCCTTAGCCCTAATATGAGAACATCCTTGGACTCAGGAGAGGTCCCCACAGACTGAAGATGTGTAAATTTATCCCCAATTCACAAAGGGGGGGGATCGAAGGGTGACACTGGTAATTACAGGCCAGTTAGTTTAACTTCTGTTCCGTGTAAAATAATGGAGCCACTGTTATGCATTTCAGGATCATCTAGACAAGACTGGTGCAATAATTCAGACACAGGATGGGTTTGTTAAGGGTAAGTCTTGTCTGACAAATTTGATTGGATATGATGTGGTTACAAAGGGACTGGATGCAAAAAAAAATTTTGATATCATATACTTAAATTTCAGGAAAGCTTTTTACACTGATGTGCATGGAAGACTACTGTACAAATTGGAGCAGAATGGTATTAAGAGTAAGGTGCTACAATGGATAAAAAGATGGTTGAGTGGAAGAAGACAGAGGGTGGTAATCAATGGGCGCTGCTCTTCGTAGACTAATGTTATTAGTCCACAAAATTTTCCTGCATGTCCCAAATATATAACCGGAAAAGAAAGTTCTTCTGCATGTATATCAAATATATTTCGACTGTAAACTTGAAATTTCTGCAAGCCAATGCTCACCATTCACGCACCGTGGCAGATGAGCTACGTCGTGTATCTGAGGAGGAACTCATTGACATTCTCATTCTTCAAGAACCATATCATAGAAAAGGACGAATTGTCG
The DNA here is from genome assembly GCF_048544385.1 of Mastigoproctus giganteus. NCBI lineage: Eukaryota > Metazoa > Arthropoda > Arachnida > Uropygi > Thelyphonidae > Mastigoproctus > Mastigoproctus giganteus. Next base: position 161,744,819 of record NC_143583.1, on the reverse strand, counting down.
GATATCCTTGCTCTTATCGGATTTTACAACTGACTCATACAGATCCTAAGGTAGCCATCGTAATATTTAATGAAAATGTTGACGTTTTACTCTTGTCCTGTTTAACATCACAGCATACTATTTGCATTCAAGTCTTGAGTCCTAATCACTCGACTTATGTTATCTCAATGTATTGCCCCCCATCATCTGACTTGATTCCTCATTTACACTATATCGATTCCGTATTCAGTTTATTAGGCCCTATTCCTCTGTTAATTTTACTCGACTCAAACTCCAAGTCTGCATTGTGGCATAGTTCCTTCACAGATGCACGGGGATTACTGTTGAATCAACCAAACCAGCCATGTACGTTTTCTAATTCCCTGGGTGAATCAAATATAGACATCTCTCTGGCCACAGCCCGTTTTGCTCCTTATATTACTGACTGGCACGTCGAAACTGACCTAACAACAAGTGACCATCGCTCTATCGTCTTCCTGCTGGGATCAACTCTTCCTCTTCAACAACCTCTTCGTAATCTCATACGTTACTCTCTTAGAAACATAAAATGGGAACGTTTTAGTCGTTCCGTTCTCTCTCACTTGCCTGAAGACAACCTAGAAAATTTTAATTCTCTTACCACCGAACAACTAGCACTGCAGATTCAAAACATTATCATCACTGCAATTCAGAAATCTACGCATAAAAAGAAACTAAAAATTAACTGCACACCTTGGTGGAATAACAAACTTTCCTCTACTCGGAAACTTGTACATAAAGCCAGAAGAAATTTTCAGCGCAAACGGCGTACTTGGCCTCAAGAAGAAGTCAACAGATTAAATGAAGAATACAAAGCTCTCAAAAGAAAATACGTAAAATTGATTTAATTTATGAAAGCAAATTGCAATCCTGGCACAATTTTGTCCATACATCTGGGAATAATAATCCTTGGGGCATCATCTATAAAATTGCTAAAAATAAAATGATCTTGGGTGACATTTTTAACTCAATTACCTCCAACAGTATGGAAACTATTACACTAACAGACTCCATAAATGCCATCTTGGACCAACTGCTGCCTAATGATGATCTCACTATTGACACTTCACACCATCTATCTATTCGAGATTTAAACCAAAAATACCTTCCTTTAGAAGAAACAAGTCCATTCACTGCAGAAGAACTTATTTCAATCTTGAATAAAATTCAGTCAAACAAATGTCCTGCCGATGACCTGATTGACAATATATTTATCAAACACTTTTATGACCTAAGGCCCAAAGTTCTGCTTAAATTATTCAACGACTGCTTAAATACTGGAACGTTTCCCAAACCACGGAAACACGCCATTCTTAAGATTTTACATAAACCTGGTAAGCCACTAGATAATGCCAGATCCTACCGCCCCATAGCCTTGCTCTCTCATCTGGGAAAAGTGTTAGAGAGATTAATCGCCAAAAAAATAACCACACTGCAGGGAGCCACAAGCTCCACATCCTCTCTTCAAAACGGATTTAGGCAAGGGCTTGGATGCGAAGACGCCTTATTAGAACTCCACCACCTCATTGACTGCTCCACTTCCAAGTATGTTATGGCAATCTTTATTGATTTTGAGGGCGCTTTTGATACTTTATGGTGGGAGAGTGCCCTCAGTAGACTCCGTTCCAATCACTGCTCTCTTCAACTTTATAAACTTGTTACAAACTACTTTGCTGATCGCACCGTCACCGTCATCACTAAAAGCACGAAGATTAACAGATCTGTCCCCATGGTTGCCCCCAAGGATCAATTTTGGGTCCCTTGATTTGGAACCTAGTTCTCGATGATTGGCTGCTTAGGACGACTGAATTTCAAAATGTGCAACAACTTGCGTATGCAGATGACATTATCATTTTAGTGAATGGAAACTCAAGATCTGAATTAGAACTCTGTGCCAATAAAGTACTCTTTGAACTATCGTCCTGGTCCTCTAAGAACAAATTAAAATTATCCCCTACAAAATCGAAGATCATGATTTTTAAACACAAATTAGACAATCGCAGACCACCAGTTGTAAAACTTGACAAGAAATCACTTCCACTTGTCCGAAGCACCAAATTTTTAGGAGTCATCATCGACGACCGCTTTTCCTATACCGAGCGTATTCAACATCTGTCCCTCAAAGTTAAGAGTTTTACCACAATGCTGCTCCAAATTACCAGACAAGACTGGGGACTGAACACTAAAACCCTACATCTATTTTACAATGCTGCCATAATCCCAATTACAACCTATGCTGCCAGCCTTTGGTTTAGACGTACTGCACTCAAAACAGTACAAACCAAGTTATCCACTATTCAACGTTGTTTTCTCCTTAGCCTACTTCATGTTTGCCGAACAGTATCAACTCCAGCTTTACAGACTCTTGCAGGCAGCATACCACTTGACTTGCATGTTGTGTTTAGAGGGCTTTGCTTTTACATCCGCAAAGGCATTTCTACGGAATTTCAGGGAATCATTGTTAACCCTCAGGCTGATCCCAAAACTGAGCGAACCAGATGCTGGAATTTGTTAGTGAACACCTGGCAGAATAGATGGAATTCTTCTGAAAAAGGTGCTATGACCAAAAATTTCATTCCCGACGTAACTGCACTACTCTCATCATCCACCAGAAAATGGTTTTCACCCTCACTGTTCACCTCCTACATACTAACTGGTGATGGTTCACTTAACGCAAAACTCTACCAATTCAGACTTTCCAATATAGTCTCCTGTCGATGTGGGCTACTGGAAGACTCTCCTCACGTACTTTTTGAATGCTCCATCTACGAGGATCTAAGATCGGCTCTTAAGGCAACAGTACCAAACTTGTGTCCAGGAGGTAAGAAGATACTCATTTCTGTCTAAAATTTCCAGGCCCTTTAAAACCTTCTGCAATGCTGCTTTTAATCGCAGGAAGTCTCTCAACCTCAATGTTAATTCAAGAAATGAAACTGAAAACACATCATAAATCATAATACAACTGTGCGCTGCCTCGTCGTCCTGATGACATCATATACAAAATTGCTGTGGCTTTCAAGAACACGCAAAGATTTTAACAGATGCTGCACTTCTCTGAGTCATCCTTTATCAAGACTCTATTCAACTAAACCTCTGCTCAGTGATACCGTCATCGACAAGTCTTCTGACACTACTCCAGTTTAACAAAATTCAGAATTATATCAGAACTTGTTCCTGCCGATCATGATTGAATGACATTACTACTTCTGCTTGACAATACACCCTTTCTGTTTGTGGACCACTTTGGACAGCACTGCATAAAGATGTGGGCAAGAAATGGATAAAGATTTTATTTTACTTTTTTTATTTTTTTTATTTTTTATTTTATACATATATTTTTTTATATATTTTTTATTTATTTATTTTTTTTATTTTTTATATATATATATATATATATATATTTTTTTTTTTTTATTATTATTTTTTTTACTTTATGCTATTCTCATCCTTATTTCTTCGTCTTCTGCTGTCCTGTCTCCTGTGTGTGTGTGTGTGTGTGTGTGTGCGTGTGTGTGTGTGTGTGTGCGTGCGTGCGTGCGTGCACGTGCGTGTGTCCGTGCGTGTGTCCGTCCGTGTGTGCTGTTGCCGGCTTGCTGGCATGGGGTCTTTTGAATGGCTCCAAACCTTCTTTGGACATTCAGTGCGTGACTGTTGAGGTTGGCCATGGTTCCTGTGCAGTTGTGGCCTACCTCCACCTGGTGTAGATGGACACTGGGCAGGCTTTCCAGGTGATTGCCTGCCTGGTGCCAAACGGCCAGAAACAACTAAAAAACACAACAACACACACACACACACACACTGCACGAACATAACGTTACACACATTTCTGGCCTGTTACAGTGCTCTGTAACCATCACAGTGTACAAAGACGGAGTTGAACTTTCGTTCAGGTGCCGTCCTACATAAAATACTATACATGTCTACATGTATATATATCAAATATGAAATTTGTTGGAGATGATTTCTGACCCGGTGTTATACATAAATATTTATCTTCAGGAACAATCTCAAAGACCATAATAATGTTTGTTTTTGAATTAACAATAGTTCATCATCATTGTTGACAGGTTCCACAGTTTGATTTGAATGTTCCTGTTCACTATCATCATTTGTCCCCAAGAAATCGTCACTCACTTTTATACCGTAGAATTCATACATAGGTGAATTTATCAAATACTGTAACCATATTTTCACTATTTTCTTTTGCACACCTCCTTGTAGATGTGATGATTTATTATGAGCCTGTGTTATATGTGTACATTAATGGCATAATTGTTATCTAATTCTCTAGGTAATTAATGAACCATCTTATTTACGTTAAGTGGTACATTTATTACTCGTCCAATTATCCCATTCTCCAAGTTCATAATGCAAATGACGAATTTGCATAGAGGTAATTGTGGTGATATCAAATGCTCAGTTAGAACGTCCAGAGGAGGCAAATGAGTTTCAGATATATGAAATCCATTTGAACTGGCCATAGTTGGTGTCCATCCCTCTTTTAATGAAGTATGACATGGATTATATGTCATGAAAGTACTCACTTCTTGTAAATGAAATTCATTTTGAAGTAATTAATATGAAGTTGTTGGAAATGGTTTCAAATCTAATTGAAACCATAAATGATAACAAACATTACAACTAAATCCAAATGGGTTTTTGTACACTAGTTTTTCGAACTCACTGTCAGCTCATGTAGACACTATAGCGATGTAATCAGGAATATCATTATTAGCCATTTCTAATTTTGCTTTTTTTTTTTCATGAACGATATTCCTTCATTCATTATGCTGGAGTTTTAGATTCCTGATAAGTATCAGGCATAGTAGATCTCAGTGGTTGACAAGTATCAGGCATAGTAGAACTCTGTGGTTGACAAGTATCACGCATAGTAGAACTCTGTGGTTGACAAGTATCACACATAGTAGAACTCTGTGGTTGACAAGTATCAAACATAGTAGAACTCTGTGGTTGAATTTCATTATTATTCGGAATAGTTTAAATTTCTAATTTCCTTTTCTTCCGTTCACGATATTCCTTCATTATTTTAGCTTGAGTTTTTTTGGGTGCAGTTTGAGAACTCCCAGGCATAATGAAACAGTCTTTTTGAATTTCACCTGGATTCACATTTTTGTCCAACTTCCCTTTTTTTCTTTCCCAATATTCCTACGAACGCTGGGCTGTAGATTTTGGCACGGTCACTTGCATCTTAATCATTATGCTGATATAATGGTATAACATAGTGCGTCACTGCACTTGTTGTGTACAATTGAGTTTTCTTGAGCTCGTGCATTGTACTTTTTTGGGTTACTGCAGCAATAAGTTCAACACATGTGCAACGGGTTTCGTGATGATTTCTAGGTAACTTAACGCTTTTTTCCAAATAACGCTGGTAAAAATGTTTTTTATATGAAAAAAAGTGTAGCTGTTGCTCTGTCCCAGTAAGGGCTTTCTGTATGTGCTCTCGCTGATAAATTAGGCTGCCACCAGTCAACAGTATCCCGGGTACTGAAATTAAAGCATTAAACGGTGATTTGAAGAGAAGAGAAGACCTCGATCAGACCGCAAGAGCGTTACTACACCTTCCCAAGATCGATATTCGAAATGGCTATGCCTTTGTAATCACCATGCCAGTGCTCCTGATCTAAAACTGGACTTCGAGATGGCCTCTGGTGTTGAAACAAGTGCACAAACTATCCAAAGATGGCTTTTAGATTGTGGTCTGCCTGCCTATTGGCCCAGGAAGAAGCCTTTGTTGACCCAACAAATGAGGAAGAAGCGACTTGCTTGGGCTAAAATGCATGTTTCATGGACAAATGAGCAATGGGACACCGTCATCTCTTCTGACGAATTGAAATTCAACCTGCATGGCTCAGATAGGAAATGATATGTCAGAAGACGAAAATTGGAGGCATACCATCCTGACTGCATAACACCGACTGTAAAGTTCCCTGCCACTCAGATGGTTTGTGGATGCATTTCATATAAGCAAAGGGGTGGGGCGAATTAAGTTTATTAACGGAACTGGGGATGCAGAAACCTATACTGCTATTTTGTAGGAGTGCCTGAATGCTGTTATTAGGAGTCACCCCACAGACGTCCAAAACTACATTTTTCAACAGGACTGAGCACTTTGCCCCACAGCAAAAATTGGTAAATTTTATGCTATTTAAATTTAATGATGGGTTTGTCTTCTTGTCTCACTAGGCTTAAAACATTATTTACATCAATTTTTTTTCCTCGTTTTTCCTCCCTTAAGGTGCAGTCATACCTCAGAAATGCTGGCATTATAGTGTTGGACTGGCTCGGCAACAGTGCAGATTTGAACCCTATTGAAAATTGCTGGTACATAATGTCATTGAAAATTGATCAGAAGAAGCGAACAAATAAGATTCAGATGCAGGAAAGCATTGTAATGGCGTGGTATGACAAAATTGGGCAACCATATATCCAGAAGTCGATTAAATCTATGCCAGATAGTTGCAAGGCTGTAATTGCAGTTCAAGGAAAAACATCAAACTATTGAGGAATTAATTTTACTGTACATATTACTATTACATTAACTTGTCATTTCAGTTTGTACACATAAAGGTAATAAAATGTATGTTTGGTTGTCATGATTGACATTTGCATGATTTCTCATGTTTCCATTAACGATGCATTTTACCCTTTGGGAAGATATTTATGGAAATTAGGTAATATATCAGGTGGAGTCTTTTTATTAGATTTCATTCAGAGAGAAATATATCCCATCGTACAAATGCATTTCAAACATTTCTGCAACCCATAGTGCAGTTCAAAACACATTATTTACATAATTCACAAGTGATAGTAGTAGTAGTAGTAGTGGCATGTGATGCAAGAAAGCAAGTGTATGAGCTTATGCAGCATCAGCCAAAAAAAAAAAAAAAATCACACCATTCCCTCCAAATGCCTGTCCAGTTCCTCCTTAAATTTATTCAACCTATCAACTTCCACGACAGATGGAAGTTTGTTCCAGCAATTAACCACCAGCTGGCTAAAGGCAAATTTCCGCACATCTATTCTACATCTGTCTTTTCTTAATTTGAATTTATGCCCCCTTAGGTTCGTTATCTGAACAAGTGGAAGGATCCCATCAGAATCCAGTGTGCTCAAACCCTTTCAAGGCCTTATACACTTCAATCAGATCACCGCACAGGTGCCTAGTCTCCAGCCACTGCAATTTGCAGAACTTAAGCATCTTTTTGTAAGAGGATTCCTTCATTCCCCTCACCAATCTTGTTGTCCCTCTCTGTACACGCTCAAGTAAATCTACATCCTTCCTAAAATGAGGCCTCCAGACCTGTACGCAGTACTCAAGGCATGGCCTGACCATTGCCTTATACAGAGGGACAATCACCTCCTCCCTGCTAGCAAAATTCCTATATATTATTGACAAAACCCGATGACCTGCCCTGGCAGCCTGTCTGCATTGCTCAGAAAACTTCATATCTGACTGCACAATTACTCCAAGGTCTTTTTCATTTTATACCACCTTAAGTGTAGTACCACACAGTTGGTATGTTTCTGTGGGATTACTTCTACCCATATGCAGTACTTAGCATTTGTCAAGGTTAAACTTCAGTTGCCACTTCTTAGCCCATTTGCCCAAATTATCTAGATCCTGTTGCAGTAGCACACTGCCATTACTGTCATTAACAACCCTGCCAACCTTTGTATCACTGCAAACTTTGACATTAAGCCTGATATAGCTTCATCAATATCATTGATAAATATACAAAAGAACAGTGGACCTAACACCGAACCCTGTGGGACTCCACTAATAACATTAGTCCACGAAGAGCGGCACCCATTGATTACCACCCTCTGTCTTCTCCCACTTAACCACCCTTTTATCCATTGTAGCAACTTACCCTTAATACCATTGTCCTCCAATTTATACAATAGTCTTCCATGCGCAACAGTGTCAAAAGCTTTCCTGAAATCCAAATATATGATATCAAAATTATTTTCTGCATCCAGTTCCTTAGTAACCACATCATAATAACCAATCAAATTTGTCAAACAAGACTTTCCCTTAACAAACCCATGCTGTGTCTGAATTATTGCTGCAGTCTTGTCTAGGTGATCCTGCAATGCATCTTTAACCAGTGACTCCATTATTTTACCCGGAACAGAAGTTAAACTAACTGGTCTGTAATTACTCGTGTCACCCTTCGATCCCCCTTTGTGAATTGGGGATACATTTGCACATATCCAGTCTGTGGGGACCTTCCCTGAGTCCAATGATGCTCTCATAATTTTGGCTAAGGGTTTGCTTAGTTGCTTTGCCGTCTCCTTTCTCCTTTAATATAACTGGATAGATCCAATCCACCCCAGGTGCTTTTCTTATGTTTAACTTCAACAATTTCTCCTCCACTTTGCTCTCAGTTATTACAAAACATTAAGTATCCTATAATTTGATAACCTTCTTCCATTTTCAAACCTTAATAATTCCTCATGTGCGAATGTAGATGCAAAATACTCATTCAGTTTGTTTGCTATGTGAGCAGGATCATCAACAGTCGAACCATCGATGTCAAGTGGACCAATCAGATTCATCCCTTTCCTTTTAGAGTTTATATAAGTAAAGAAATCCTTGCTGTTTTTCTTAGCATCTTTTTCCAAGGATTTCTCATAATCTGCCTTCGCCTGCCTAACCTCTTTTGTGACCTGATTACAGACTAGCTTATATCTGCCATAGGCTTCTGTCGCTTGATAATTTATATGCATCCCATGCATTTTTCTTCTGTGTTACGAGTCTCATTAGTTCATTAGATAACCATTTTGGCCTAAACCTTGAACAATATTTCTTAATAGCTATGAAACTTTTAGTAGTTTCCACGATTAATTCCTTGAATGCTTCCCACTTAGAATTTACTGTTGGTAACATCATCGTCAGTTGATCCCATTGTACAGAATTTAAAAACTGTCGGAGACCACTGTACTCACCCTTACGGAAGCAGAAACCCTTTCCTTTACCCCTGATGGTAATTAAATCTTTAAGTAAATCCCACATCAGTATCACTGCCACCTAGATCACCGCCACCTAGTGGTTCTTTATCTGCAAATTCTTAATACACAAATGATCACTGCTGATAACCAGATCAAGAGTATTACTTTCTCTGGTTGCCTCTCGAACATGCTGCTGCAGAAAACAGTCATCCAATAAATCCACAAAAGTCTGACTAGTGTGTGAGTGACCAACCCACAAGTTTCAGTCAATATCTGAGAAGTTAAAATCCCCCATTATAAGACATTCCGATTTACTAGCCCACTCTATTTCTCTGTACAATTGTTCATTGTACTCATTAGAGTCATTAGGTGTATAACACACTCCTACTCTCAATTTTGATCTCCCCAATGCTTATGCCACACCAAACTCACTCAACAGTTCACTGTTCATCTATATCAATTGGATGCACTTCTTTTGATTTTATGTTTTTCTTAATTAACAGCATAACACCTGCTCCTCCCTTTCTATCCTGACTATCCTTTCTGTACACATTGTACTCCCCAAATTCCAGTTCAGTATTCCTTATATCTGTGTGACACCACGTCTCTGCTATCCCAATTCATCAAATTTATTTACTAAACTCCTAGCATTGGTATACATGCTCCTATTCCTAGTTACCCTAACACATCCCATTTTTGTCCACCACTGTGTACTTGGTATCCCATATATACAGTCTCTCTCTCTGTCTACCAGGATTAGAGAATTTGGGTCACATCACCACCCGAATAAGATGCCAGAAATTGGTTTCTTTGTTTAAATATACTTTTATTTGAAGTCACATGATCCTTGAATGTGTCTTTATATTTTGAGAAAAGAATATAGTTTTTATTCTTTTATAAAAATGAGTATGATGTATGAGTAAAATGAGTATGACATTTATTTATTGTTTACCGAATATGACACATTGTTTTATTAACAGGAACATTAAAACATAAACACAAAAATATTAACATACAGAAATTATTGTACTGTGCTTTAGAGTCAGCCTAGATAACTTAAACCTGACAAGGGGGAGAAATTAAAATACTGATAAAAAAAGTAGTCAAGGAGGAGAGGTACAAGGAGGTGCTCACCAATTTACAGTTTTATCCAACTTCCCTAACATGGTACCATGGTGTTTCCCTAAATACGTACTCTCCTGATTTGGAACCGTGTGAATTTTATTTCTTTCTGTGCTTAGTGGACTGGCTTACCAACTTCAAGAAAGCAGCAATACTTATAAATTCTTTGAGGATTGTACTGCATGGGATTTCATGTGGTGGCTTCTAGAAATGCTTTGAACATAAAATGATGTATGAACACTAGCAGAATTGTGTAGTGCTCGATTTCAGTATTTTGAAGTTAAACCCCATCTAAGAACTTCTTAGTACAGCCAGATTCAAGATCTCACTCCAATCTCATCCCAGAAATTTTTTTGGCAAATCTTTTATGTTAGTAAATAAAATCTCTGAACTTTTTATTCTGTAGAAATAAATTTTTTTATTTCTTTTATAGTAGTTGTCATAAATTAAAAAAAAATATATATATATATATTCCTCGAAACACAGTTTATGGCAGCACTGCATAAATGGATATCTTTGTTAATTATTTATAATTTGAGAATATTTTTTAGTAATACTGCTTGCAAGAAGTTTTTTGCAACTTTATCTCTCTAAATAGTTTGAATGAAAGGATTAAATCACATAATCAGATGTTACACTTACTGTATTTCCACATGCATAAGACGCACCTTTTTTCGAAAAATTTGGGGTCTAAAAACTGGGTGCAGTTATACAGTGGTTGTAGATTTTTTTTTTACTTGCATTTCCCGCCTTTTCGTGCTTGTTGCCTTTGCGCTCATTGTTTCGCACTTGTTAGTATATTAGGTTATGTTTTGCCACGTTCTGCCCAGAAATGGCTCAGAAAAGATTTTTGTACAGTGCTGAATTCAAGTTAAAAGTGATCCAGTTTGCAAAAATGAATGGAAATCGTGCTGCTGAACGTAAGTTTGGTCCTCCTCCAACTGAGAAAACAATCCGAGACTGTCTACGGGAAGAAGAAACCCTACTGAAAACACCACGGCAGAAGAAGGCCATTAGAGGCAAGTCAGCAAAATGGCCTGATTTAGAGAGGGAATTGAAGATGTGGATTGAGGAGCAAAGGGCAATTGGAATTCCTGTGTCCAAAAAGATGGTTCAGCATGAGGCAAGAAGAATTGCTGATGAAAAAGAAGTTACTGATTTCAAAGGAGGACACAATTTGTGCTTCAGGTTCATGAAACGGACTGGACTAAGCATGCGTACATGCACCAGACTTGCCCAAAAGATGCCTGAAAAAGCTATGAGCAGAAGGTCCTTGAATTTCATCATTTTGTCATTCAATGTCAGAAGACACATCAGTTTGAGTTGGGACAGATTGCAAATATGGACAAAGTCCCCCTTCAATTTGATTGAAGAAAAGATTTTTCACCCCCTTTTTATCAACAGAACTGTTGATAAAAAGGGGGTGAAACTGTAACTGTGAAGACAAGTGGACATGAAAAGAGCCATTATAAAGTTGTTCTAGCTTGTTGTGCCTACGGACCCAAGCTGCCTCCTGTGCTGATTTTCAAACACAAAACAATGCCAAAAGAAGACATTCCTCGAGGAGTGATTGTCCACGTTTATGACAAGGGTTGGATGGATCAGGATGGGATGAAGATCTGGTTTGAGAAAGTTTGGAGCAGGAGACCAGGTGGGCTTTTATGCAAACCTGCTCTATTGGTGCTTGATCAGTTCAGGGCACACAACAAAAAATACAAAGAAGATTGCTGCAGAGCAAAAACAAATCTTGTCATCATATCTGGAGGCTTGATATCCCAGCTCCAACCTCTTGATGTTAACATTAACAAACCCTTCAAAGCTGCCATGAGGGACGAATGGAGCCAATGGATGAAGTCTTCGGGACAATTTGACACCATTAGGAAGAGTGAAGAAACCAACTATAGGAGAAGTTTGTACCTGGATGAAAAGATCCTGGAATAATATCAAGATTGAGATCGTTGTCAAGTCATTTAAGAAGTATGGCATTTCAAATGCCATAGATGGAACTGAGGAAGAGGCAATATATGAAGACAGTGATTCGTCTTCAGACACAGATGAGGACAAGCTAATGGATGGGAGTTTTGACAGTGACGAGGAGTTGTATGAATTTTATGATGAATAAAACTTGATTATATTAGAGCTGGAAAAGGAATTAGAAAATGTGAATTGGAATATCATCGGTTTGGCTGAAACAAGAAGAAGAAATGAATCACTTATAAGTTTATCAAGTGGAAATCTGCTGTACACCAATGGAAACAGTGAAAGGAGTGAAGGTGGAGTTGGGTTTCTGGTCCATAAAGATTTTAAAAACAACATTTTGGAATTCAAAAGTACATCACCAAGGGTGTCAAGACTAATACTCAAGATTTCTAAGAGGTACAAGCTAAAGATTATAATGATTTATGCACCAACATCGAGCCATGATGATGAAGAGGTTGAAGAAATGTACACCGAAATTGAGAGTCTTCTAGATGAGCAGAAAACCCACTACACTATTATTATGGGGGACTTCAATGCTAAGGTTGGAAAAAGACAAAACAGTGCAGAAAGAGGAACTATAGGAAATTTTGGAATTGGTGAAAGAAATAAAAGAGGTGAAAGACTTGTGGAATTTGCAGAATCTCAAGGAATGTCAGTAATGAACACTTTTTTCAAGAAAAGGGTGAACAGAAAGTGGACATGGAAGAGTCCAAATGGATTAACAACTAATGAAATCGACTTCATCCTCACTAACAGAAGATATATTGTGAATGATGTTACCGTCCTGAATAAGGTAAATGCTGGAAGTGATCACAGAATGGTAAGATGTACACATGATATAGATGTAGGAAAGGAAAGGAAAAAAACTGACTCGAGTAAATAATACAAAGGTCTTTGAAATAACAGAGGAGGAGAAAAAGCAGTATGTACTGGAACTTAAGAACAAGTTTGAGCTTTTGCAGACTGCTCAGGACCAAGATATCGACAAGGAATATTACAACTTTCTGAAAGTGATAAAGCCCAAGAAACCTATAGGGAAACAGAAATCCAAAGAAGAAAAAATTAGTCAAGAAACACTTGTCATGATGAACCAAAGACGACAAATGAAGAGCAAGAAAAACACTGACAGGGAGAAAATTGAGTATACTGAGTTATGCAAAGCCATTAGAAAGAGACTCAGAGAGGACATAAGAAGATTTAACACAAGAAAAGTAGAACAAGCATTAAGGGAAAACAAAGGATTTAAATCAGGAGCCACGAGCAGTAATACAGAGAGACAAATGATACTGAAACTGAAGAATAGCGATGGTGTACTTATAAACAGCAGAGAAGGCATAATTCAAATAGCAGAAGACTACTATAGAGAATTATACAAGGAGCGAGGGAATGATACCAGCAGTGGGGAAGATGGATTGCAAAGTAGCAACACATACGACATACCCGATATTCTTCCTGATGAGGTAGAACATGCATTGAAGAAAATGAAGAGTCGGAAAGCCCCGGGGGAAGATGAAGTTACTGTAGAGTTGTTAAAATTGGGAGGAAGAGACATAACACAAAAACTGGCAAGGCTCTTCACAAAGTGCATTAGAAAAGGGGTGATGCCTATGCAGTGGAATAATGCAATCATAGTTTTGCTGCATAAGAAAGGAGATAAATCAGAAATTGGAAATTATAGACCAATTAGCTTGTTATCCCAAATCTACAAGTTGTTCACAAGGGTCATTACTAACAGATTAGAAAGAATACTTGATGAGAATCAAACGAAAGAGCAAGCTGGCTCTAGGACAGGATTCTCAACTATGGATCACCTTCACGTAATATCACAGCTAATGGAGAAAGCAAATGAATATAAAACACCATTATGCCTGGCATTTGTGGATTATGAAAAGGCATTTGACTCCATACAGCATAAGGCAATGTTTCGGGCACTGGAAAGACAAGGCATAGATACTCCATATATTATGATTTTGAAGAAAATATATGAGAGTGCTACATCCTTTATTAGACTAGACAAAGACAGTAGCAAATTTAAAATCGAGAAAGGAGTTCGACAAGGAGACACAATATCTCCAAAGCTGTTTACTGCTGCCCTTGAGGAAGCTTTCAGAAGATTAGACTGGTCGCAGAAAGGAGTCAATGTGAACGGAGAGTACCTAAACCATTTACGATTTGCAGATGACATTGTGGTCATAAGCCACGATCCCAAAGAATTAGAGGAAAATCTTAATCAGTTATGCACAGTTAGTAAGGATTTTGGACTAAAGATGAATATGGCTAAAACAAAAGTAATGATGAACAAGTATGCCACGGAAAGGGAAATAATGATTGAAGGAGCAGTAATTGAAAAGGTGGAGTCATATACTTATCTGGGACAAGTTATTAGCTGTAATAATGATAAATGGCTGGAAATCAAGAGAAGAATAAATTTTGGATGGATAGCATTCAGGAAATATAGTCACATACTGAAGAGCAATATCCCAGTTTGTCTGAAATGTAAAATAATGAATCAATGTATACTCCCCACCATGAATTATGGAAGTGAAACTTGGGCACTCACCAAAAGAATGGAAGAGAAGCTGAGAACTACGCAGCGAAGAATGGAACAAATTATATTGGGAATCAGACTGTTAGATAAGAAGAGAAACACATGGATTAGGCAGCAAACTCAAGTAAAGGACATTCTTATCAAAACTAAAGAACTAAAATGGTCTTGGGCAGGACACATAGCTCGAAGACATGATGACAGATGGACTAAGAAAATAACAGAATGGTACCCAAGAGGAGCTAGAAGAAAACCTGAAAGACAAAGGCGGAGATGGATAGATGAAATTCATGAGTTTTTGAGTAGTAAATGGATGGCCAGTGCTCAAAACAGAAGGAACTGGAAAGTTGCTGGAGAGGCCTTCATCCTGCAGTGGATTGAAAATGGCTGATGATGATGATGATGAATACATTTTTTTTTGTAAATTTCGGGCCACAAAATTAAGGTTCGTCTTATACATGGGGAAATATGGTAGATCTTTTGTTTATGTTGCCAAAATATTTTCCAGAAATCAACGTGATAGAAATAATTTTAGCTTATATTTATTTGCAGCTCCAGATGGAAGCAGTTTGCCATTCAATCTCCATGCAGACCATACTAATCAGCATTTAAAAGTTGATTTTACACCTAATAAAACAGGTTAGTTTTATTTTACTTTGAAAATTTATACTAAATTACACTTATGAAATTAAAAATATAAATTAAATTAAATACAGACGTACCTCATCATTCTTTTTTATTCATTCATGAAAAACTATAAATAACAAAATAATTAATATTGCAATTACTTTTCCTATAAACTCAAGCTAATAAATATGACTTATGTTTCTGGTTGTCTGAGGTGTGTAAAATAACAGGTCTTCGTGTTTTGCATACATTTCTTATACAGTACATATCCCTGAGACCATACAATGATGTATACATATATTATCCTCATATTATTATTAGTTAATGTCTGCCAGTATCACTAAACATTCTGAATGTTTATCATGCCTAGTGTTTCCCATCTGCTGGTGAAGGTTTTCTTTCTCTTTTATTACCAGGTGTCTTGAATTCCTGAAAATTTTCATTTTGAAGCTGTTGAGATTTACGATTTTCACTTTCATTCACAGAAAATGAAAATTGAATTGAGTAAAAATAAGGTTTTAGTTGCATGTAAAGGAATTTTCCAATTTATCCCTATTATGCCTTGCCATCTTATCTTTTTACTTACATTGATAGCCACAGAATTGAGAAAAGATATTTAGGGTTCGAAAGTGAAATCTTTCTTGGTGATTCCCCCCCCCCCCCTCTCTCTCTCTCTCTCTCTCTCTCTCTCTCTCTGTCACAGAAATTTTTTTTTGGCTGGTGCAGAAAAAGCCTCAGGCTTCCTTGCACCATATGGCTAATAATAATAATAACTGGGTCATATTATAACTGTTAACAGTGAATAAACTAAATGATGAATACTTGAGTATTAACTGAATATAGGCCTATAAATCAAAATCTGTGTGTTAATATTTTATTTCAATTGATGAAAACAAAAATTTGGTAAACTGTTAGTATTTGTCATAGAGGAGTCTATACAGGAGATGCAGACAGAGGCAATTCATGAATGAGCCGTGATGTGAGAATGCATGTAGGGACACCATGGATTTTTAACTTTTAATGGGGACAATTGTACAAAATAATAGGAGCGAGTATGATTCTGTTAGGGCAGTGGTCGGCCACCTTGGTCTAATAAAAAAAAAAAAAAAAAAAAAAAAAAAAAGGGAAATCCAAAGAGCCACGCTTCAGCTCAAGCTGGGATAAGGAGAGTTGGGAAAGTTTTTTAAGAAATGGAATAGAGTGGGAAGGTGCTTTATTAAAAAAAATATATTTTGAAATATTATTTATTAATACTGAAAAAATGTAACAAACATCCAGTTTGGTACAAATTGATGGACTTTTTCTGCTGAACTTCTTGATTGAGTCTCTCAACTTCAGGTGATTATGCCATAATTTTCATCTTTAAACATGCTGAGAGACTCACGTTGTTCAGGTGGTTTCTTGATTTATTTTTAATATAGTTCATGTTCGAAAATATTTGCCTGCAAAGATTCATTGAACCAAAAACTGAGAGAAATCCAAATGCAAATATTTTCAAATTTATATGTGTGTCCGGTAAGCTACTCCACACTTCGACACAATGTAGTCTTGCTTTTTCAGCTCATCTATTGCCTTCCATTTGTGTCGAATTGCAAGGGCAGCCTTTTGCCTTTCCAAAAATCTAACCCCGGGGGCTCACATCTGGTGAGTATGGGCAGGGTCCTGAGCTGGATATCATCATTCTTCTCTTTCGTGGTGATTCCCTTCTACTCTTGACTCTCTCTCTCTCTCAGGGTAACTCGGGAACTTTTTTTTTTTCCTGGTGCAGCATAAGCCTCAGGCTTCCTTGCACCATATGGCTATTAATAATAAATAAATAATAATAAATAAATAAAACCTCAATTTCAGTTTTAAGGCCTTGTAGCCTAAAAGTTAAAGAGCTGCAGTTCCATGCTCAAAGAGCTGCTTGTGAGCTTAAGGTTGCTGACCCCTGCATTAGATTGTTGTCCACATGAGCTTTACTCTTTTTTGAGTAAAGGTCTGGTTTGACCTTTGTCTTCATTATTAATTGTATTACATTTAGAGAAATAAGGATGTACATCAGTTTTTTTATTCAAATTTGGAGGTCTCCGGTGACACTTAAAATAGTATTGGCTGTGTAGTGCAAGAACTCGCTAGGCTTTTGATTCCCCATCCAAAAAAACGTATATATATGTATATAGATATATTAATTGAAATAATAATAATAAATAAATAATAAAATAAACTGCCTATTTGAATCCCTCCTCCATGTGGTGTGGCGCCCACACCACATGGAGGAACGCTGCCCCTCTATGTTACCAGGCAGTACTAAGTGGTCGATGACTCTCATCAGCCGGTGAAATACCACCACTTTGCTTATTGGAGGCTTGAAGTGGTGGAACCCATGTTTAGTCTCTAGAGCTAAGTTCCGGTCAGCCCTTCCCTATCTCTTCCATCATGCAGTATGATTGATGACTTTTGAGGTTATGATGAACATCGTGGTGAGATCCAATATTCCTTACATTTCGAGGGTACAGCTCTAAAACGGTGTTCACAGGCCGGCCACTAGTTAGTACACAAGACCAAACCTATTGGTAACTCTCTAGGAGGCTTCTGGATCAACTAGTGTATAATCTTGCTACCTCTACTCTGCCAGATAGTGACTGGAGGGAGTCCGAGTAGTGTGTATGCGGGGAGCATTGTCGAGGCCACGTTATGTCAAGGATCTGGATATATTCTTACCACATGTACGCCATATCCAAAAATTTCATTACTTCATACAGCATGTCCCACCCACTTTTTCTTACTATTGAATACACCATGAATTGTCAAAATAATAGAGCAAGATTATCTGCGAAAAGATCTAAACCTCCCAAGGACTTCCTAATTCATTTCACAAATATACGTGGTCTCAATTCTAATCTCAACAATGTCCATTTCCACTTGCAGTCTTCCAAAACCCATGTACTTTTTCTGACTGAATCTCAGTTATCAGTTGATTCAACTACTGCTCATCTCAGATGTCCAAATTATTTGCTGTATGATTCCTTTCGACTCAAAGTTGGTACTTGTGCATATGTCCATTCTGATATTCCCTGTCAGAGACTTGGCAATTTGGAATCTCCTCTCTTTGATCTTCTCTGGCTTAAAATCTCTCTACCTCATCGTGTCAAATTCGTCTGTTGTCTCTACCGTTCTCCCAACTCCACTAATCACTTGGAGCTCTTTGACTTCCTCTATTTGCAACTTGACTTTCTCCAGTCCAAGTTTCCTAACAGTGAGGTAATTTTCCTTGGTGATTTTAATGTTCACAACTGCAGCTGGCTTCCGTTTTCTAGTCACACCGACCCAGCTGGTTGAGATGCTGAGGCTTTTGCAATTACTAATGACCTAGCACAGATTGTTCATTTACCTACAAGAATACCGGACAATCCTAATCATACAGCCAATACGCTTGATCTTTTTCTCACAAACAACCCTTCTAAGTACATGGTTGAAGTGAGAGGTCCTCTAGGCACTTCAGATCACAATGGCCGACCGGGCTAGCTGAGTGGGTAAAGTACCTGCCTGGCAACCCAAAGGTCGCGGGTTCGATTCCCGCCTCGGGCTTGGATCAAAGTACTGCAAAAAAAAAAAAAAAAAAACCTTGGGAGGTGCAATATGGCCACAGAAGCCGATGCGCCAACAACTACCAAATCAAAATCAATCAGATCACAACTTGGTGACTGTCTCTTCTCCAATGGAACCTTTATCTCATGGCTATTCCCAACCTCCTGTTGTTTGGCATTACAAGAATGCAAAATGGGATGACCTGCGAGACTTCTTTTCTTCTTTTCCTTGGTCGGATTACTGTTTCAAAACTTCTGATGTCAACGTTTGCTCAGATCGTGTCAGTGAAATTATTCTTGCAGGAATGGAATGCTTTATCCCACACTCCACTTTAAAATCTCGTCCTTTATCTAAAACTTGGTTTTCCAATAAATGTGCTAAGGCTGTCCAAGAGAAGAATGTTGCATATTGTAATTGGCTTGTTTCTAATTCTTCAGTTTCATTTTCTGCTTACACCAAAGCTCGCAACAATTGTAAAGCAGTTGTTAATCAGTTCAAACTAGAGTTTGAACAGGCTAAGAGTAAAAAACTTGCTTCTTGCCCTAATGGTAGCCGATCATTCTAGTCTCTTGCCAAAGCTATCGGCCACAACTTTTGCCCATCTCTGCTCCCACCTCTGTCCAAACCAGATGGTTCTGTTGTCACTTCAGCCAGGGATAAAGCTGACCTGCTAGCATCCCATTTTTCTTCCAGCTTGTGTATTAATGATCTTGGTAAAACACCTCCCACCATTCCCAAAACGCTCCATTCAATGCCTCCTGTGCTCTTCTGTCAAAAGGATATCAGAAGGATTTTGATGAATCTTGATGCTAAGAAAGCTCCAGGTCCTGATGGTATTTCTCCACTTGTTCTCAAAACCTGTGCTCCTGAACTTGCTCCTATTCTTTGCCGCCTTTTTTTACTTTCTTATTCCAAAGGTGTTTTTCCTTCTGCTTGGAAATTTGCTCATATCCAGCCAGTTCCTAAAAAGGGTGACCAATCCCTCCCATCCAATTATCGTCCCATTGCAATTACTTCTACCCTTTCTAAAGTAAGGGAGAAATTAATTAACCACCAACTCTTAAATTACCGAAAAACCTTCCGTCTGATCAACGATCGCCAGTGTGGATTCCGTCAGTGTCGAGCCACTGGTGAATTTCTTGCTTATGTTACCCATTTATGGATTAATTCAATGGAAAGGTTTGGTGAAACACAAGTTGTTGCTCTTGACATCTCAAAGGCTTTTGATCGTGTTTGGCATAAAGGTCTTCTAAACAAGCTTCCATCTTATGGCTTGCCAACTGTTTTTAGTAATTGGTTATCCAGTTTTCTCTCTGACCGCTCACTGAGGGTGATGGAAGATGGCTCCCTGTCTTCTAACTTCTCCACTAATGCTGGTGTCCCCCAAGGTTCATTTCTTTCCCCCACTCTTTTCCTCTTGTATATCAATGACCTTCTTCCATTGACTGGAAATCCTATCCATAATTTTGCCGATGATAGCACATTGCATTCAACTTTCCATTTTGAGAAACCTTGTCCTGCTCAATCAGCTTCAACTTCTCGAAAATCTGCTACCAATTCCTTAAATGCCGATCTTCAGCTAGTTCTCCAGCGGGGCAAAGACAACTTAGTTGATTTCAACCCTTCTAAAACTCAGTCTTGTCTTATATCTTGCAAAAAGGATTCTTCTGCTCCTATGCTTATCTTTAGTGACACTCCGATTTCTAGGCAAAATGATATCTCTTTTCGGGATTACCCTGACTTCTAATCTCTCTTGGCACAAGCACATTACAAATATTGCTTCTTCTGCATGTAAAAAACTTGGTTTTCCTCTTTCGCTCTCAGCGTTACTTTTCTTCCAAACAGCTGCTCACTCTGTATAAATTGCAAAAAAAATCAGAAGAATTGTAAAAAAATATAATAACATCTTAATCACTCAGGATCTTCAACAAAGACCCAATAAATGTCCCCCTTTTATCCAAGAAGGGTTGTTATAACAAGAAGGATTAGAATCTAGTTC
The DNA here is from genome assembly GCF_048544385.1 of Mastigoproctus giganteus. Lineage (NCBI taxonomy): Eukaryota > Metazoa > Arthropoda > Arachnida > Uropygi > Thelyphonidae > Mastigoproctus > Mastigoproctus giganteus. The sequence continues at coordinate 161,723,982 of NC_143583.1, read as the reverse complement.
TCAAAAAAACTGAAAAGGAATTGTTCCATATTACAAGCAAAAAGACAAAACACTTCTTTCTCCTTGTATAGGTTAAAATCTGTCTTTATTTCTTAAAGCATATAACTGAACACATTGGTACATTCAGGCATTTTATGTTACATTTGTGTATTTCATTACTGACTGCAAAGGTGGCAGATTCTGTTAGTTGCCTTCTTATGCTGATTCCATCAGGATATGTATTAGGAAATTGATAATTATACTTTTAAAACCATTTTTTAAATTAATTAGTAAATCATTACATAAATATTTATTATATTTTTTAGTTGCAATTAATTTTTAGCAAAGACTGCTTGTTCTGGGGTCTATAAAATATTATTATAGAGTTAAGACGTAGCCTTAATTTGTACATAGCATTGAGCATACCAAGTTTGCTTGTTTTACTCAATGTTATGTAAAAAAAAGAATTGATCAAATCATTGAACCTCTGCCTTTCTTTTATTCTGAACCTCTGCCTTTCTTTTATTCTGAACTTCTGCCTTTCTTTTATAATAAGATTTTTAGTTAACAATTTTTTATGTTTCAGTTTCAAAATTACCTGTTTGTTCTCCTGCTTTCATTATTGAATTATTTATATGAATTGATATACAAATTAATTAAAAAAATGTTTTTAAAGTATAATTCAGTACACAACATGCAGGTCAGACATAGCTTGTTAATGTTTTTATTGCAACCTGTTGCAATTATTTTTTTTTATTTTCTAATTTTATTGAATTAATTTTTTCCTTTTAAAATTAAAGATCAGTATGCAAAACTTGAAATAGTAAAACCTTTGAATGCTGAGAGAGCAACTAGGTATTTTATATTGTAAAATAATGCTCACCATGGCTGATACAGTATGTCAATTTTGTATATTGTGTCATTGACATATCTATTGTAGCATGTGATTTGCAGGATGAAAGGTTATAAAAATGTTTGCTCGATTTTGGATGAATATAACTTTGATAAGGGACTGCTGAAACCAAAACCTTATTGGTAATCTAAAAAATTGGTCTGTGTATGCATAATTCAAATAGATTACACCTAGGAATTAGTTTTCACTTTAAGTTATTTTTTTTGGGAAACTCCCAAATATGAACTTTAATACATATTGCTGTGTATGAGTTATAGGTTGAGAAGTCAGAAGATAATTTTTGACATTAGACTTCAATGTCTATAGATTGAAAATTTTGGAAATAGAAATACATATAAAAGAAGGTCATTCCAGGAATCAGAAGTAGAAGGAATCAAAAAGGAAGAGGAAAAGTTGGTGTTGTGATTTTGGAGTTGGAAAGTGAATGGATGTTGACTGAGTGAAGCGAGTTATAACGCTTCAGCCAAAAAAAAAAAAAAAAAAAGTTCGTACTTCAAATTGCACCTATTACTTCCCTCCAATAATTTGTCTAGTTCTTCCTTCTGCATATCTGTTCTGCAACCAATCATAGTATCCAATCAGATTGGTCAACAAACCCATGCTGTGTTTGTACTATAACTGTAATCTTATCTAGATTGTCCTACAGGGCTTCTTTAACCAGTCTCTCCATTAATTTCCATGGAACAGAAGATAAACTAACAGGTCTGTAATTACTCATGTCATTTTTGATCCCCTTTGTCAATTGTGGACACATTTGCACATCTCCAGTTCATGGGTCCAGTCCAAGGAAGCTCTCATAATTATGGCTAAAGGTTTTCTTACTTCCCTTTGCTGCCTTGTTTAATTTAACTGGATAGATCTCATCCACCCGAGTTATGCTTTCCTTAAATTTCACTTCAACAGTTTCTACTCCACTCTCCTCTCAGTTATTACTATATTGTTTAACTCCCTGCCAGAGTTTGAAAAACTTCTGGAATTCTTCTCCTTGAATATCTCCTCGTGTGAATGTGGATGCAAAATATTCATGCAGTTTGTTAGCTACCTGAACAGGATCATAAACAGTTGACCCATCAGTATCCAGTGGACCAATCTGATTCATTCCCATCCTTCTAGAGTTTACATAAGTAAATAACTCTTTGCTGTTTTTCTTTGTGTCTTTTGCCAAGGATTTCTAGTAATCTGCCTTTGCCTGTTTAACTTCCCTTGTGACTTTATTACAGACCTGCTTATATCTACCATAGGCGTCTGTATCACCTGATTGTTTATGTGCATCCCATGCATTTTTCTTCTCTCTCTCACAAGTCTCATTAGTTCATCTGACATCCATTTAGGCCTAAATCTTGAACAATATTTCTTAGTTGGTATGGAAAGCCTAGTAGCTTCCAAAATTAGTTCCGTGAATGCTTCCCACTTAGAATTTGCTGTTGGTGACATCATCAGTTGGTCCCACTGTACCAAATTTAAAAGCTGCCTGAGACCACTGTAGTCACCTCTACAAAAGCAAAAACCCTCCCCTTTACCCTTGATGGTAGTTGCATCTTTGGGTACTGCACTGTGGTCACTGCCTCCTAGCGGTTCCTTTATCTGCAGATTCTTAATTCATGAGGAATCGCTGCTGATAATCAGATCATGAATATTACTCCCTCTTGAACATACTGCTGCAGAAAACAATCATCCAATAAATCAACAAAAGTGTTGTTAGTGCAAGTGACCAACGACAAGTTCCATTCAATATTTGGATAGTTAAAATCCTCCATTATAAGACACTTTGATTTCCTGACCAACTCTCTTTCTCTGTACAGTCAATCCTCGTATAGCACGATAGTTGTGTTCCTAGAAACCCTTGTGCAATATAAACAACAGGCCCTATGTAAAAAATAGGGTTAGGTGCCGACCACCCAAGATTGAACACACATTGGTAACCAAAACATTACCATACACAATAAATAATCGTAATAAAATACTTACTTATTTTATAACGATTTTTTTATTTTACTGATGCCTCTCAGAGCCTTAAACACCTCAATCAAATCTATTCTAAGGTGTCTAGTTTCCAAACCCTGCAACCCACATATTCAAAGTCTTTCTTCATAAGGATGCCCTTTTGCCGATCTCACCAAGCGAGTTACCCGTCTTTGCTCCCTTTCAAGAAGCTCGATGTCTTTCTTTAGGTGCGGTCTCCATACTTGAACACAGTATTCCAAATGTGTTCTAACAAAAGCCTTATATAATGGGATTATCACATCCCATCTCTACTTGCAGAAGTTCAATAGATCATCGATAGGACACCATGGGCCTTCTTTGCACCTGTCTATAATTCTCAGAGAATTTCATGTCTGACCGTATCGTAACACCCAAGTCCCTTTCCTCCAGTACTGGGTTTATTTGAACTCCACCAAGTGAATAAGTTATTTTGGGATTACTGTTTCCCAGGTGTAATACCTTACACTTTGTTGGATTACAGCTATGATTTAATTTTGTGTTTCTTAACTAACAGTCCTTTCCCCCCCCCCTATCCTGTCTATACTTTCTGTACACATTGTAGTCCCCAAATTCCAATTCTGCATTCTTTATATCTGCATCACACCATGCCTGTGATATCCCAGTAATATCTGCCTTTGTTGTTTTGACCAGCACTACAAATTCATCAAATTTATTAACTAAACTCCTTGCATTGGTGCACCTGTTCTTACTCATAGTTACCCCAGTGCAGCCCGTAGATTTACTTATTCCCCAATGATTCCCAGTAGTCCTTGAAAAACCAAGCACCCTGATTTCCAGACTGCTGCTCATTCCAAAAGAAGCAGTGCATGAATTATACTGCTTTGATTAAGCAACGCTAGAGAAGCAGTGGAGAAGACTAATGTTACTTATTCTCGGGGGATACTACCACCCTTATTCAAAGCAGTGGCACCTTGGCTACTCGTGAAGGTATTCTTAATATGAGATATAATTAAATGATGCATTCATACTACCTGCATAGTAGAAATTATGTCCATGCACTAACCATGCATAAACCAACTCTTTCATACTCTTAGACATTTAGACATTTATATTAAACTATGCACACCACAATCATCTCTCGTATGGTGAACTTATACTTCATACCTTTTTGTCACTATTGCAACAACAGAGTACCTGCACATACATCATTACATGGTGTGGATAGTTAGATGGTGGATGGTGGAAGTTTAGCCTTGTAGCGACTTACATTAATACATTCTGCTCCAATTCGTACAATAGTCTTCCATGCGCAACAGTGTCAAAAGCTTTTCTGAAATCCAAATATATGATATCAAAATTATATTTTGCATCCAGTTCCTTTGTAACTGTATGGTTCTACACTTAAGGTGGTAGAAAATGAAAAAGACCTGGGAGTAATTGTGCAGTCAGATATGAAGTTTTCTGAGCAATGCAGACAGGCTGCCAGGGCAGGTCATGGGGTTTTGTCAATGATATATAGGAATTTTGCTAGCAGGGAAAAGGAGGTGATTGACCCTCTGTATACGGCAATGGTCAGGCCACGCCTTGAGTACTGCTTACAGGTCTGGAGGCCTCATTTTAGGAAGGATGTAGATTTGCTTGAGTGTATACAAAAGATGTTAAGAAATCCTTGGCAAAAGATGCGAAGAAAAACAGCAAGGATTTCTTTACTTATATAAACTCTAAAAGGAAGGGGATGAATCTGATTGGTCTAATTGACATCGATGGTTCGACTGTTGATGATCCTGCTCAGATAGCAAACAAATTGAATGAGTATTTTACATCTACATTCACACTTGAGGAATTATTAAGTTTTGAAAATGGCAGAAGGTTATCAAATTGTAGCAGGTTACTTAATGATTTTGTAATAACCTAGAGCAAAGGGGAGGAGAAATTGTTGAAGTTAAACATAAGAAAAGCACCTGGGGTGGATGGGATCTATCCAGTTATATTAAAGGAGGCGGCAAAGCAACTAAGCAAACCCTTAGCCAAAATTATGAGAGCATCATTGGACTCAGGGGAGGTCCCCACAGACTGGAGATGTGCAAATGTATCCACAAATCACCAAGGGGCATCGAATGGTGACACGAGTAATTACAGATCAGTTTGTTTAACTTCTGTTACGGATAAAATAATGGAGTCACTGGTTAAAGATGCATTGCAGGATCATCTAGACAAGACTACAGCAATAATTCAGACACAGCATGGGTTTGTTAAGGGAAAGTCTTGTTTCACAAATTTGATAGGATATTATGATGTGGTTACAAAGGAACTGGATGCAAAAAATAATTTTTATATCATATATTTGGATTTCAGGAAAACTTTTGACACTGTTGCGCATGGAAGACTATTGTACAAATTGGAGCACAATGGTATTAAGAGTAAGTTGCTACAATGAATAAAAGGATGGTTAAGTTTTTTTTTTTTTGCAGAAGACAGAGGGTGGTGGTAATCAATGAGTGCTGCTCTTCGTGGACTAATGTTATTAGTGGAGTCCCACAGGGTTCGGTGTTGGGTCCACTGTTGTTTTGTATATTTATGAATGATATTGATGAAGGTATATTAGGCTTAATGTCGAAGTTTTCAGATGATACAAAGGTTGGCAGGGTTGTTAATGACAGCAATGTCAGTGTGCTCCTGCAACAGGAGCTAGATAATTTGGGCAGATGGGCTAAGAAGTGGCAACTGAAGTTTAACCTTGACAAATGCAAAGTACTGCATATGGGTAGAAGTAACCCCAGAGAAATGTACCAACTTTACGGTACTACACTTAAGGTGGTAGAAAATGAAAAACACCTGGGAGTAATTGTGCAGTCAGATATAAAGTTTTTTGAGTAATGCATACAGACTGGCAGGGCAGGTCATGTGGTTTTGTCAATGATATATAGGAATTTTGCTAGCAGGGAAAAGGAGGTGATAGTCCCTCTGTATAAGGCAATGGTCAGGCCATGCCTTGAGTACTGCGTACAGGTCTGGAGGCCTCATTTTATGAAGGATGAAGATTTGCTTGAGCGTGTACAGAGAAGGGCAACAAGATTGATGAGGGGAATGAAGGGATCCTCTTACCAAGAGAGGCTTAAGTTCTGCAAATTGCAGTGGCTGGAGACTAGGCACCTGCGTGGTGTTCTGATTGAAGTGTATAAGGCCTTGAATGGGTTTAGCATGCTGAATTCTGATGGGATGCTTCCACTTGTTCAGATTACGAACCTAAGGAGGCATAAATTCAAATTAAGAAAGGACAGATGTAGAATAGATGTGCGAAAATTTACCTTTAGCCAGCGGGTGGTTAATTGATGGGCGAAATTTCCATCTGTCGTTGTGGAAGTTGATAGGTTGAATAAATTTAAGGAGGGAATGGTGTGATATTTTTTTTTTTTTTGGCTGATGCTGCATAAGCTCATATACTTGCTTTCTTGCATCGCATGTCACCACTACTACCACCCTGATCAGTAAGCCAACAAGCTTCGAAAAGGTGCCATCTGGGTGGTGGTATCAGCCAAGAATAAGTAACATTAGTCTTCTCCACTGGTGAAGGGTTACTTATTCAAAGGAGTTCAATACCTCAGCCACTTATTGTGAGATATAACTAAATGATGTATCATACTACCTGGGTAGTAGAAATGATGTACATGCTAACCATGCATAAACCAACTCTTTCATACTCTTAGACATTTAGTCAAGAAATATTTTTAGATTTCTCATTTCTCTGGCAGTTTTTTCACTGACAATAACTAGCTTCTGTGGGACCAGCACATTCTGCCCTGAAGATTGGCACTGTGTTGTCTGATGCACATGAGTGAGTTCTGGTGTCGAGTTTGGTAACTGCGAGTTTGATCACCCCCCATTTCAATTCCTTCAAGGGCATATACCTATACCTCAAACTCTCATAGATGCCCATCAGAATGCTGAGTTGGCACCTAATTTATTCACAGTCTGCACCAAGGATATACAAAGGCATCCTCGTGGAGAATCGCCCTTTCAGTTCTCCCCTGACCACAGCACTTCCGTTTGTGGTTGTTGGTTTGCTGCTCTCGTCTGGGGCATGATTTCCATTCAAATACAATTTCATTTTCAATGAAAATTAATAAGATTAATAAATTTAATGATTTAATTAAACTAAGATGACAGATTTCTAATACGGTTCTACGTATTACGCTATTTAGTTTTACATTATACCTTACACCAAGTTCGAGATATACACTGTGCTGCCACTTTATTAGGTACACCTATCTAGTAACGTATTGAGCCTCCTTTAACCTTCAAAACAGCCTGAATTTATCTAGGCATTGATTGAACAAGATGCTGACAACGTTGTGCAGGAATGGAGTACCATGCAGACATGAGTGTGTCATGCATTTCGTTGCGATTTGACGGAGGTGTAGCCCTACAGCGAACAGCCCTTTCCAGCTCATCCCAAAAGGGTTCAATAGGATTGAGATTCGAACATTGAGCGAGCTACTGCAGCAAAGAAAAGTCATTGTCATGTTCCTGGAACCATTCCATAGTGATTCGGGCTTTGTGCACCGGCGCATTATTCTGCTGGAAGTAACCATCTGATTGAGGATAAACTCTCAACATGATGGATGTACTTGGTCAGCAACGATGTTTAGGTACGATATGGCCTTCAGACGTGAATCTATGGGTATCAATGGACCAACGTGTGCCAAGAAAGCATTCCCCACACCATAACACTGCCCCCACCACCTTGCAAAGTAGTCGTCAGACACAATGGGTCTATGAATTCATGTTGTTTTCGCCAAATTCTGAGCCTTCTATCAACATGATGCACCAGGAACTTCGACTGGTCAGACCAAGCAACTGTTTTCCAATCCTCGATAGTCCAGTGGTGGTGTTACTCTGCCCACAGGAGGCATGCTCTCTTGTTCTTCAAATTATAACAAAGGTACGCAATGTGGCCGTCGGCTGTTGTACCCCATTCGCCACAAAGTGCGACAAGTGGTCCATTGCGATATTTTGTTCTGCACACCACGGTTGTATTCTGACGTGACGTTGTGGCCTGTCTGTTTGCTTGCACAATTCTAGCCATCCTCCTCTGACCTCTCTCATCGACAAGCAATTTTCTTTCACAGGAGTGCTGTGGAGAGGATGTTTTCTGTTCATTGCACCATTCTCGATACACTCTTGAAACTGGTGTGTGAAAAGTTCCGGAGAACTGCCGTTTCAGAGATGCTTTGTCCAGCGCGTCTTGCACCTACCTACTACCATGTCACGTTTGAAGTCCATTAGATCACTCCCTTTCGCCATTCTTGCTTCGGTTTGTACGCTTAACTGATACTAGAAAGGTTCTGCTGCATTTATATCCACAACTGTAGTCATGTGACTTGCAACATTGTGGGACAAACCATTTGTGTGTGTGTAGTGGCGGCAAGTTTTGAATGGTACAAGATTCTAGCGATACTAAATGGTAATCTACAAAATCTCTATCTAAATTAAAAATAAACTAAGAGTGTGACTACGACTATACAGTTACTTCTAGAAAATAAATTAATATGACAATTAAGTCAATAAAATAACAAAAAATTATCATTATCAAAAACTTGGTGTTTGCTGGAGCTGCAAACTCTTTTCCAACACGTGGATCTTTCTTTGATATGCTTTATAAATACAAATTAGTTGATACTCATGTAATTAAATATCTAGTTCTGCACTGTTTATTTGAATCTTCAGTGAGAATTCAAATTTGACTTGTCAGTGAGAAACAGTATAGAACTGTAACCTATTCACAAAATTTGCAAGTAAGTTATAAACAGATAAATTATGAAACAGCAAATATTAAAGATCTGATTACATTATTGTTACTATTATTTATTTTACTTAAAATAATTATTGAAATTTAAGGGAGAAAAACACAGTGCCAACTGTTATAACCAGCCATGTAGTATCAAGGAAACTGGCAATGGATAAACTCGAACCTGCTCAAGAGTACATAAACCCCACCCAATCTGCACAATTTATTTTAATTAAAAAATAGCACAGCTGGTCTTTCATATTTAGAATCTAGTCCTTATGTTTGGCTTGCTTACCAAATACAATTAAAGCAGGCTATCTAAATTGTAAATTAAGAACATACACTGTCCTGCAACATGTTTTTTGACACCTCATCCCTAGGAAATAATAAAGTTTTCTGGTAAAAGTGCAATGGTATGGGACTGTTTTATATGGTTTGATCTATTTTGACATTCTGAATAAGTCTGTGTTACCTGCATTGTGAAAATTCCTCGGAGATGGATTCATATCAGCATGACAAACTTCTATCAAAAGCATGCTGGCGATTTGATATGAATAACAGAGTGAACCTTGAATTTCCAGCCCAAATCTGAACCCAATTGTAAACATCTTTGGGACCTATTTAACAACAGTTCATTTAACAAGTTCAGGTCAGAACAAGAGCTCATAATTCAAGCAGAGAACTATTTGTAACATTAATTAGAAGAGTGAACATTGCTTCAGTTTCTGGGTAATTAACAAGAAGAAATAATGAAAATAATAGAAATATTGAAAAACAGAACTGATTATTTCATGCAAAGTGGCAAATTAACAGTCCCCCCCCCCCACTGCTACAAAGTACTGTCTGCTGTTGTGGATGTGGGATGGACAAGTGATTTGGGAGTTTATTTTTTTATTTATTTTATTTAATTTTTGGCTGATGCTTCATAAGCTTGCTTCCTTGCATCATCATCATCATACAAAGTACAAGAACTACAACCCAGAGCAGCTGTAGTGACAATGGACGAGGTCAAGACATTCAGAATAGAAGAGGAGGGGAAGAAGGCCCTGGCAGAATTTGAGGGCATGGACCTGAAAAACACCCACAACATACCGAAGGAGACACCAACAGAATCTTGTGGTAAATTGCAGACAACCTCAATGACCATATTATCTCAACAACAAAGTAACGCTAGACACCTAGTGCACAGCCATTTACTGTGCTGCTGTAGTAGCTATCAGGATGAATGGAAGAAAAACCAGACATCAACAGAAAACAAAAATGAACCACGAGCCCTGGAGAAAGAAGGCTACAGCAGTAGATAAAGTCAACTGATCCAGCACCAATGGGAGAAACAGAAGTGAGAAGCTGATAAGAATAGTGAAAACCATCCTCAAAGAAAGACGTCCACAGCATACACGAGACCAATAATTAGAGGATCAAAGAATACTGTGACACCCTCAAACAGACACTCATGGCAGTCATCAAGAGGCTTCGCAGTTACAGAATGAGTTGTCCAAGGGAAAACAGGCATCAGGATATTTGATGAAAACCAGAGAGCATTCTACAGGAAAATTGGACAAGAGGAGAAGGAAAGCAACAGACCCCCCCTCCCACGCAGAAAGCACTTGAATAATTCTGGAGCAGCGAGTTAGCCTTAACAGCCGTGTGCACTGGATAGATCTGGAATGGAAGAAAACCAAGGCTGTACTAGCGAAGACAGAATGAGAGATTTGGGAGGAAGAAGTGCAGGCTGGTCTCTCAACAATGTCTAAGTTCCTGACCATTTGCATAACTAAGAAATCAATCCATTTGGAGAGCCAGACCATCTGGCTGAGCTGCATAAGGGATGTAAGCAGATGAGCAAAGGATGCAAGAAGCAATTGACCATTTAAGCTGCAGTTTCAAGAACACTGCAACATGTACATGACCTACATTGACTACTTCAAGGCTTTCGACTCTGTGCCACATAGCTGGCTGATGGAGACATTAAAGTTCTATGAAATCAACCTAACAGTGATGCACTTCTTAGAAGCAACCCAGAAGCACACAAACAGAAGATAGCAATTAAGAACTTGTGTAGTTACTTCCAGGAAAACACAAAATCAATTTACCAAGCCATGAGAAAGATAGACAAAATGGTACACAAACTCAACCTTAACAAGGAGACCTCACTCATACTGACAGAAGAAACAAAGACAGAAAGGTGGGAAAAGAAGGCACTCCACAGCAGACACTACAGTGATCACCATCAAGACTACATAGATAAGATGGCATCCAATGCTTGGCTCACGAATGGGAATCTCTTCCCTGAGATGAAAGAATTCTTGCTCGCTGTTGAAAACCAGGTAATCAAACCAGGGCCTACAGGAAATATATTGCCAAGAACCCAGAGTGACAGATGACACATGTGAGCAATGTCACCTGTCCCCAGAAACAATCCAGTACATCACTTTGGGATACAGGGTTATCACAGACACAACTGAGTCACCATGATAATACATCAGAAGCTAGTGCAAAAATATCATTTAATCAAAGAAAGTGTACCATATTACAAGTATGAACCTCAGGCTGTAGTAAGGCCCCTTTCTCAAAAACTATACTGCGATTGTGCCATAATAATGGACAAGATGATCCCGCAGAACAGACCAGACATAACCCTCATTGAAAGAAGGAAAGGTCTATGAATATGCTCTGCTATAGGGAATTAATGTCAAAATAACATATTAATATTTTAAAGCATTTATGTACAAAGTTTTAATTATATATAAAAAAAATTTCATTCCACAAAAAGATTCAATTAACGTAGCCTGCTGCTATTAAAATTCATTGGGGAGACATACAGATATGCAGCAGACTATGTTGAAATGATTAGAGTATGAGAAAAAAGTAGGAGAAATACACTTTTTTTTTAAGAAAGATACAACAGACACATTCTGTATATATGTTCCATATTACTATGTAAACACCAGATTACTATGTAACCCCAGGGGCTCACATATAGTGAGTATGGGCTTGGCACACCTAGGTCTATTCTTTTCTTTCTTGGATATTCCCTTCTCTCTCTCTCTCTCTCTCTCTCTCTCTCTCTCTCTCTCTCTCTCTCTCTCTCACACACACACACACACAGGGTAACTCGGAAATTTTTTTTTTTTGACTTTTGCCAAAAGCCTCAGTCTTCCTTGCACTACATAGCTAATACTAATAATAATGTCATTATTAAGCATTATTCGTTCTGTTAGATTACCATATTAATTAGAAATGGATTATTTATTACATTTCTTGGAAGCTATTAGGCTTTACATACCAACTAAGAAATATTGTTCAAGGTTTAGGCCTAAATGGATGTCAGATAAACTAATGAGACATATGGCAGAGAAGAAAAATGCATGGGATACATATAAATTAATGGGTGACATGGAAGCCTATGATAGATATAAGCTGGTCTGTAACCAAGTCACAAAGGAGATTATGAGAAATCATTGGCAAAGAATGCAAAGCAAAACACAAAACAGTTCTTTACTTATGTAAATTCTAGAAGGAAAGGGATGAATCAGATTGGTCCACTGGATATTGATGTTTCAACAGTTGAGGATCCTGCTCAGGTGGCTAATAAACTAAACGAGTATTTTGCATCTTCATTCACACATGAGGAGTTATTCCGGAAGGGGAATGCCAGAGATGAAGTAAACTCTGGCAGTGAGCTAGATGATTTTGTAATAACTGAGAGGAAAGTGGAGGAGAAATTGTTTAGGATAAACATAAAAAATACACCTGGGGTGGATGGGATCTATCCAGTTATATTAAAGGAGGCAGCAAAGGAAGAAACTAAGCGAACCCTTAGCCCTAATTATGAGAGCTTCTTTGGACTCAGGGGAGTTATCCGTAGACTGGAGATGTTCAGATGTGACCCCAATTCACAAAGGAGGATCAAAGACTGACACAAGTAATTATAGACCTGTGAGTTTAACTTCTGTTCCAGGAAAATTAATGGAGGCACTGGTTAAAGAAGCACTGCAGGATCATCTAGACAAGACTTCAGTTATAGCTCGGACACAGCATGGTTTTTTTAAGGGAAAGTCTTGCCTGACCAATTTGATTGGATACTATGATGTGGTCACAAAGTAACTGGATGCAGGAAATAACTTTGATATCATATATTTGGATCTTAGAAAGGCTTTTGATACTGTTGCACATGGAAGACTGCTGAACAAATTGGAGCAGTGTGGCATTGGAGGCTGTTTGTTTGTCGTTGTTTGTTATTTGGCTTTTTAGGAGCATTAGCAACTAAGGCCATATTGCTCCAAGGATATGCGTTGGTCAATTCCTGACCTTTCCGCATCCTCCGTATTTGGTGGTCACGGGCTTGAACCCCGGTCTAATCAATAAGCGTGTGCTACGCACTGCTGCTCTTGGCTAAGGAGGCACCGGTATTGGAGGCAAATTGCTGCTATGGATAAAGGGATGGTTGAGTGGGAGAAGACAGAGAGTGGTAATCAATGGACACTGCTCATCGTGGACTAATGGTATTAGTGGAGTCCCTCAGGGTTCAGTGTTGGGTCCATTGTTGTTTTTTGTATTTATAAATGATACTGGTGATGGTATATCAAGCTTAATGTCCAAGTTTGCAGACGATACAAAGGTTGGCAGGGTTGTTAAGGACACTACTGATGCTATGCTGTGCTGCTGCAACAGGATCTGGAAAGGTTGAGCAGATGGACTTGAGAGGTGGCAAATGAAGTTTAACATTGACAAATGTAAAGTAGTACATATGGGAAACAGTAACCCCCCAGAGCAATGTATCAACTCTATGGTACTACACTGACAGTGGTGGAGAATGAAAAGGACCTGGGAGTAATTGTGCAGGCAGATATGAAGTTCTCTGAGCAGTGCAGATGGGCTACAAGAGGAGCTCATGGTGTCTTGTCAATGATATACAGGAATTTTTCTAGCAGGGATAAGGAGTTATTTATTCCCTTGTATAAGGCAATGGTCAGGTCACACCTTGAGTACTGTATACAGTTCTGGAGGCCTCATTTCAAGAAGGATGTAGAGCTGTTAGAACGAGTACAGAGAAGGGTAACAAGATTAGTGAATGGAACAAAGGGTGGTCCTATGAAGAAAGGCTTAAGTTTTGCAAATTACAGTGTGTGGAAACTAGGCACCGGCAAGGTGATCTGATAGAGGTGTATAAAGCCTTGAATGGTTTGAGCCTGCTCAGTGCCAATAGGATTCTTCCTCTTGCTCAGAATAATCACCTGAGAAGACATAAATTCAAATTGAGGAAAGACGGATGTAGGATAGATGTGCGGAAATTTGGCTTTAGCCAGCGGGTAGTTGGTTGGTGGAACAGACTTCCATCCCTTGTTGTGGAAATTGATAGCCTAAATAAATTTAAGGCTCAGCTGGACAGGTATTTTGAACGAACGGAGGGGTGAAATTGGAGTGGTTTTTTTTTTTTTTTTTTGCCTGATGCTGCTTAAGCTTGCTTTCTTGCATCATATGCCTCTAGTAATGCTAATTTTTAGATGGTGTTATTTATACTGAGAATCGTGTTCCTTATGCTATTTTATCAAAACCAGAATGTTATGGGAATATTGGAGTATGATCGCTATATGCAAGGCTGATTTCTACTATTTTAATGCTAATCGAGTAAACAAAGCGTATGTAGTGTCAAAAAAAAAGTTTGAGAAACAAAGGTTTCGCAGCAAAGGTTGAGAAATTGCAATTGAAATTGTGTCATAAACTGTGTAAAGTTACTTGGAAATACAATTAAGAGATGGCTGTACTTTTCTGGAAGATTTCATTCTTACAGAAATAGACACATTATTTGAAACATATTTGAAATGACCTTGAAAAATGTATAATACTCTGCGTATATATATATATATATATATATATATATATATATATGTATATGACCATACTCCTTTGGGTCCACACATGAATAATGTATATATACATTCATATGTATGGAAATGGTAAAGATGAAGGGCTGTCCACTATGAGTTTTAAAGATTAAGCTTACCTGTAATGTATACTTAATTTCTAATTTTAATAACACATTAATATAACACTGATTGGTTAAAAATGAATTGTAGAAAAATATAGAGGTCTCTGTTGCCGAGTAGCCAGGAGTCAGTGTACAGTAGCACACACTCTTTGAGTAGACCGAGTTGAAGCCCCTCACTGCTAAATACAGTCGATCTGGCAACAAGCACTGGACCATCTTGGCAGATTAAATTTCAATTCTCTCAGCATGAATTGTTGAGGAAGCTTCCATCCTGCAGTTTATTGATAATTGCTGCAGTTTGTCTTTTAGTTTTTTTTTTTTTTTTTTTTTAATAATGGATTTTTTTTTCATGTTTTTATCACTATAACATTGATAATGAGTTATCCCCCCCCCTTTTTTTTTTTTTTTTCTGTAAGAATAATTATAGCAGATAATTTAATTTTTTTGAATTGTTAGCAAAAGAAATTATCAATAAGGAAATTGCTCTGTGTACTGAACTTACGCTCTAGCTCCAGATAGCTGAAGTAAGCACATTGTTAACTCTTCTATTGCACTTAACTTGTTGCAACAAGATTACATTTTATTGCTATCTGAAATCCTCCACCTTAAAATATTGATTTAAATATGAGGAAAGTTATAGTTTAAACTTTACAATACTATAGGAAAAGTAGTACATGTATATTTTTTGTGTATATTTTATATGATTTTCAACTTTGTTATATAATTTCTGAATGACATGATATAACATGAGAATTGTTAGCAAAATGTGTTTGATACTATGTTATAAATACATAAAATTTAATACATTTGCATTTGAAGCATAAAAATGAACCTATCATTTTTAGCATGCTTGATATTATGAGTTTTGGTTCATATAAAGGGTGAATCACTTGCTCAATCACCGGCATATCAAAGAATCAAGAGATGCTGTCCATTGCTAACTCTGATGCAAACTGTGGATTTAAGGTGATGGACTGTCTGGAAGTCACAATCACTCAGCCTAACGAGGTAACTAAAATTGTGGTCAGCATAAAATTCATCCTTAACAATACAGGCAACTGGTATACTAAAATAGGTAGAAATTTCTTGAGAATCGTCAAACATAATTTTATTTTCACAATAGAAAATGAATAATATTTTGTATCTGTTTATTTATGACCTTATTTGTTTTAAGAATGAAATTTGGTAAAACATAACTCATCTGGCCAGTTTGTACTTGTGTGTGTTTTTGTAGCATTTTAATAGTACTAGCTGATATATTTAGAACAGTGACAAAAAAAAAAAAAAAAACACGCCATCCATCTAGTTGAACTTCTGATGTCCAAAATGACTCGACTTATTGTTCCAGATAAAATAAAATTTTATGTAAGTGTTCTCTTTAATGCCATTAATGATTATTAATACAATAAAATTATTCTAATATTTTTGATTACATAATTTATAAAATATCCATTCAAAAATAATGAAGGAAGGGAAAATTAAAATAGATACATTGTAAAAATTTATTTGTGTGTACTAGAGCTTATTAATAAGAGTATTTATGAGAGTTAATTGGTGTAAGGGAGCAAACTTTCCTGCATATTCTATAAAAACAAAAAAATAAAATAAATAAATAAAATGAAAATCCAGTCCCCATTGCCAAGAGTTTTTTTTTACTGGTTAATCTCCTTTCCTTTTACTGGTTAATCTCCTTCAGGACTTAAAATGACTAATTGCCAAGTTTTATCGTTTGCTCTTTCTAAGTTGTTCTTGACATTGACTATTGCCCCTCGCCAATCTGGCTGCCCTTCTTTGGACTTTAGAAAGTCCTTGTCTTTATTAATATGGCTCCAAACCTGAGTACAATATATTCCAAATGTGGTCTGAACATAACGTCTTATAGAGGAACAGTGTCATCTTTCTCTCTAGTTCCAAAGGTCCTACAAATAATAGACAGGATGCCATTCACTTTCCTAGTTTTTTGTTTACACAATCAATGTGTTTGTTAAATTTAATATCTGATTGTATCATAATCCCTTAGTATTTTTCATTCTGAATTACCTTTACCCCACCCATACATCCCTGCTCCCAACAGCAGTTTATAAACAACTTGATTTCTGAGACCATTGCTGGGCATAGAATTAGACCACTGGTCTGTTGAGCAACCAGTTCAATTTTACTCTGGAGTTTTTCTTTCAGATTGGTCTTGTCTAACAGTACACTAAGTTTCAATTTAAGGTCATCATATGCCTGTATCTAGCACACAAATGCATCTCCATTGGCTACAGAGAGTTCTACATTCATGTGGCAACAAGTACAAATAAAATGGGTGTGCAAATCACCAGCAATGGAAGCAGTAGGGCACACTGCAGGATTTTTAGTTCCTAAATAGTTTTAAATTACATTATGATAATTTTTTCAAAGGTATGTACAGTACTTTTTTTGGCTGTTTTTTTCAAACTTTTATTGGTGGATTACTGTAGATTTTGCACAAGATCTGGGGTAATCAGTGAGTAATTTTAGAGTTATTGTGTTAAACACAGGATTACCAGACCTTATAATTCAGCAGTAGCACTGTTCTTCTGATTTGAAGTTTGGTTAAAAGATCAATTAAATGCTATATATATATATATATTTTTTTTTTTTTTCTTCTTTGTCTTTGTTCTTTGTAATCAATGCCAAAAGTGATTTTTTTTTTTTTATGAACTGTAAGCTGCATTTTACTATATAATTTTTGTTAGATTCAGGAAATAACAATTATTTTTATATATAAAGGTGAGCATAGAATCCATGTACATTACATGGATGGTCAGATTCATGGCAGCCCATTTATTAGTAAAGTTTACGATGTGAAACAGATAAAAGTAAAGGATATGCCCAGAGGTATTATTGGAAAGCCTGTCACATTCTTAGGTGAGAAATTTTGAAATGTCTTTATAGTTAATTAAGTAATTAAATATGAAATATTTTATTAATTAAAAACTAGTTGAAATGCCTTATTTCTGCCTGTTTGATACGCATGTGCCCACACACACACACACACACACACACACACACACACACACACACACACACACACACACACACACACACACACACACACACACACACACACACAACCTTGGTTATAATGAGCATCAAGGGACTGAAAAAAAAAAAAATTTCCTTCTTATATAACCGTCACTCATTATATCAGTGATGAGTTAAATCTATCTCCTATTTTTTGTTAATTCTCAATAACTTGATAGAAAGATATTCAAAAAGCAAAAGAAATATTAGACAGAAAAAAAATAACATTAATATATACCTAGATATTATTTGTATTAATATGCTTCTATTCAGTTTTTAAATCGATCCAGACAACCGTTATTACTTACAAAATCATTGCATCCAAATTGTGTACCAAATTTTTATGCTTGGGCCATCAAGATCGGACCATCTATTGAAAATCCAGTACTTTGTGTAGTGAACCATTCAGGAAGTGTTTCATTGGTATTTGTAACCTCTTCCTCTAAAATTGTTTTTGTTTTTCTGTTCTTTTCCAGTGCCGATATGTAAACATGTTTATTCTTCCACAATGCTTAGCTTAATTTTTCAGCACTCGCCTCATAGTAATCCGCTTAGTTGGTTGAAAGTTTTACCACGTACATAGTGGTTATGAGATTCTAATAACTTACAGGGATTATAAATTTAAAAACTAAGTTATGAGTTTTAAAATTTTTTCTAAGAAAGTAAAGTGCACCTGCCATTCTATGGTTGTCTAATTAAAATAAATTAAATTAAATGAAGTGAGATAAAAGCTAATAGCCACGAACGAGTGACTTTCAAAATCGTCCTCAATTAGCTATAGTGGGGAGTGAAGAGTGCACAAGTGTGTTCTATACAGGTTGAGTTCTGACTTAAATATTAATGAGATTTTAGAACCCACGTCACTGTTACTTGACGCCAAACAATTTAAATTTCAAAATAACATCTACGAAAAAATTTTCGGTCTTACCATGGGCATCGATATCTCGGCCCCTTTATCCGAAATCTACCTCGCTTCTATTGAAGAAAAAATACTCCAACCCTTTCCCCCAGGGATTAAACTATATATGAGATACACGGATGGCGTCCTCTTAATGGGCAACAAAACCACTATCGATACTTTACTGAACATGATTAATACAACACATGAGAGACTCAAATTTACCCTCGAAGTAGAAACTGATAATAAAATTAATTTTCTAAACCTCACTATATACAAAATAGGTACATCTTTAGGCACCAAAATATACAGAAAGAACACACATACAGGTAAATTCTTACATTACCACTCACACCATCCTCTATACATCAAAAAAGCAGTTCTATACAATCTGATATACAACACTATCAAATATAGTCACCCACAAATAGACCTATCCGTAGAATTGCAATACCTCATAAAAAAATTCATCGACAGGAAATACCCATTACAACTAATAAAAGACACCATCACCAAAGTCCATAATAATACTAATAATCCAAGGAAAATTAATAACCACGTGAATAAGAATAAGATACACAAACCCCTTATCACCCTCCCATACCATCAACAATATGCTAGACGACTTCAACAGATTTTTAAGAATACAGATATCAAATTAATATTTACATCTTTTAACAAATTAAGTTCTAAATTCAATTCATACAAGACAACATACGAGTATGGGACACAAGATCATAATAACATTATATATTTGATTAGATGCCAATCAGATTGTCAAGCATGTTACATAGGCAGTACAACAGCAAAAATTTCTAACACGCGTGCATACTACCACTTTAATAACTTCAAATCTAATTTAGCAAGTACAGAACTAACACAACATGTTCTATCTTTTAATCATAACCCACTCATCAATTCAGTGATCACAATAGTTAAACTAAATTCCAGTTATAAAATCCTTCAAAACAAAGCCCTCATCATTGAGTAGTTTAAGCGCCACACATTACTTAACATATTAAACAAAAAGATTCCCACCAACTTCTCCCCTATTTGGAATTTAGCACGTATTAAGTTTCTACATGCACTGAAATGCATTTCGGGAACTCAACCTGTATATAGCGCACTCTTTCCTCCCCACTATAGCTAACTGAAGATGATTTTGAAAGTCACTTGTGCACGGCTATTAGCTTTCATCTCACTTCATTTAATTTATTTTAATTAGACAACCATAAATGGAAGGTGCACTTTCCTTCCTTAGAAAAATTTTTAAAGCCCATAACTTAGTTTTTAAATTTATAATCCCCGTAAGTTTTTAGAATCTCATAACCACTATGTACTAAATCAACCATTTATAGAATGATGTGTTAAGAGTTTGCATTTTTGGTCATGTCTTGTACACTGATTTCCCAAATTTGGTGAATGATAAAGAATTTCACAAACTGTTGTTATCATCAAATTGCCATACATGAAATTGTCACATGCATTGAAATGTTATGTACTGAACTGTCAGACTGAATTATCTTGCACCAAATTGACATGGACCCAACTCTTCAGATTTGGACTAATGTAACAAGTGTGGTTCCTCAAGTATTGCTACTGGGACAACTGTTGTTTTCGATTTTCTTAAATGACATTGAAGGGATACAGGGTGTAATGTCAAATTTTGCAGATAATGTCAAGATTGGCATAGTTTTTAATGATCAGTGCCAACAATGCTTCTTCAAGATGACTTAGACTTCGAGGGTGATCAGAGAAGTGGCAGTTATATTTTAATGTAGTAGAGTGTAAGAATTACACTTTGTGGGATTGAATTAAAAATACTAGAGGAAGAATGAGATTTGGGAGTTATGATATTGGTTTAATACGATATTCTTGAAGCAATTTAATCTGGTGGCAAGGCAGTCCAGCGTTGTCCTGTTGATGATTTATGAAATGTTTACTTAGTGAGTTGTGGAGGTCATACTTCTGTTGTATAAGGCAACTGTGAGACCACATCTAAAAAATATATCAAGCTTCTTTAAAAGTTCCAGAGATGGGCAATTTGCCTGTTGAGATCAGCAAAAGGGCTTTTGTGTGAAGGAAAGACTTTGTATATGTGGAATACAGAGTTTAGAAACTAGGTGCCTTAGAGGAGATTTGATTGAGATGTATAAGGCTCTAATAGGAGAAAGTGAAATGGGTTGAAATTTTGATTTTTAAATGATTCCAGAAATAGGGCCATAAATTCAAATTATGGGAAAAAAGGTTTAGATTGGATTGAGGAAGTTTTGTTTTAGCCAGCAATTTTTTTTTAATTATTGGCATAAGTTACTTACTTCCATTCTAATACCTTTTGTGGTTGGAGTTCTCATAAATAACAACTGTCATGGCATGAGCTTTGCAGGAACATGTTTGATGATGTGATGTCAGGTGAATTTCCTCATTGTTTCATTGTTTAATTCATTGTTTAATTCATTGTTTAATCTTCTGTGTTTTTGTATCTCATTTGGCATTTGAGGATTTCATTTGTTGAAGTTGAGATCTTTGAATATTGCTAATTACCTTTTAACAATGCTCCTTTAAACAGTGTTTAAAGCACTGTTTAAAGGAGCTAATGCTCCTTTAAACAGTGCTGCTACTCAGAAACTGGCATATGGCCCATTGCTGAGTCCAAATGTTCTGTTTTAAGATTACGTTTCACTAATGTACAAGTTAGTGAAATTGCATCATTTCAGTACATAGCCAACTGCTTAAGTAGTTATAAATTGGCATCATTAAATATATCTCATATTGTGATTACCTTCACAATGAATTGCCATGATATTGCACTACCTCGAATAGGTAACACTTCACCATAGGAGAAGACAATTATTACTTATTCTCAACAGATGTCATCACCCATACGGCACCCTTTCGGAGTTCATTGACTTCTCATCAGTGGGTGGGCAGGTACCCTGGTGTTGCAATGATGACAACCCAGTTGCGAAGTATAAATCCACAATATGAGAGAAGCATGATGGTGTGGAGTAATTTAGATTATGATATAGTTTGTATGCAACTGCACTAACTTGTACATTAGTTAACTCTTTACATAACTTGAGGTTTTAGTCCTAAACTATATCGTAATCTAAATTACTCCACACCATCAGACATCTCTCATATTGTGAATTTATACTTCACAACTGGGTTGTCATCATTACAACACCAGGGTACCTGCCCACCCACTGATGAAGACCCAATAAGCTCCAAAATGGTGATGTATGGGTGATGGTATCCACTGAGAATAAGTAACAATAGTCTTCTACTATGGTGAAGTGTTACTTATTCGAGGTAGTGCAATATAATGCAATTCATTGTGAAGGTATTCACAATATGAGATGTACTTAATAATGTCAATTTATAACTACTTAAGCAGTTGGCTTTGTACAGAAATGATGCAATTGCAGTAACTTGTACATTAGTTAAACTCTTTACATAACCTGAGGCTTTAGCCCTAAACCATATCGTAATGTAGGTTACGTTTCACTTATGGCTTTCCAATTTTATTTAAAATTGGAATATACACAGGTTGTTCATTGAACTCTGATATTTTGAAATCTGAAGAGATGTGAAAACGTCTTTATTAGATGACAATAATAGACTGCTCTTAGTGAGTGAACAGCTTACTGTTGGTCCTGCCTAAACATGTTATGCTTTGCCACTGTGTGTGCTCTCGTGTCTTAACTTTGAACATTAAGCATATTCCGGATACACTTTGAATGGACCTCAAATGTCATTAAATTAATAGTTCAAAGATTATGAGGAACAAGCCAACTCTGAATAAAACATTTGTAGTTTTACTTGTACACCCTGAATTGGCTTGCTGGTTACAACAATTTTTTTTCATAAATGGACATTATCTTAGTTAAGAATTTTAATAATAGTGAAGTTAGTATTTTTAAATTTCCTTTGTTTGAAATTCATTTGTATCTATCTAGACCATGTTTTTATTTTATCTTTAAATATTAGTGGAAACTGCTAATGCAGGGCCAGGCAACCTTGAAGTAATGGTTAACAACGGACAAGTACCCACTGTTCCTCAAGCCCAAAGTTCTTCTTTGTATGCAATTTCCTTTACACCAAAAGATTCCAAACCACATATAGTAGAATTAAAGTTCAATGGCGAACATATACCAGGTTTGAACACATTTATTTTTTAAATTTTTTCCAAAGTGTATAGTGTGCAATATTTACACCAGTGAGCCAAAACATTGTGACCACCTACCTAATATGATCTTGGTCCTCCACGTACAGCCAAAACAGCTTGTACCCGGTGAGGGATGGATGCTACAAGATTTTTAAATGTGTCTTGTGGTATCTGGTACCAACATGTAACCAGAAGATCCTTTAACTCCTGTAAGGTCCATGGTTGAGACACCGCAGATTGAAGTTGTTGCAACACAAACCACAGATGCTTGATGCGATTTGGAGGCCAGGGCAATAGCTGGAAGTCTTCCTCATGCTCCGCAAACCCCAGTCTCAAACAATCCGGGCAGTGTGGCATGACACATTATCCTGCTGAAATACGGCACCGCCAGAAGAGAAGACCATTGCCATGAAAGGGTGTACCTGGTCAGCAATGATGTTTAGGTAGGTCGTAGATGTCAGAGTGCCCGGCACATGGATGACTGGACCCAGGGTATCCCATCAGAATATTGCCCAAAGCACGACACCGTTGCCCGTCACCGGCTTGTTTTTGTTCCACGGTGCATACAGGTACAATCACTTCCCCAGGTAAATGACGCACACGTACTTGGCTGTCCACATGGCGCAACACGAAACATGGTTCATTGGACCAGACAACCTTCTTCCAATCACTCAAGGTCCAGTTTCGATGATCACGTACCCATTGTAGGTGCTGTTGCCTGTGAACTGTGGTTAGCATGGGCACTTGGAGCGGCCTGCGGCTACACAGCCCCATTTTCAGCAGGATTCGATGTACTGTGTGTTGTAACACATTACTCCTGTCACCAGCATTCCATTTACTGGCAAGTTGTGCCACAGTTGCCCTTCTGTTGCCACATATCATTTGGTAGAGCCTTCACTCACCTCGAGCATCGATGAGCCGTGGTCGTCCAACACCTCTCCGACTGTTCGTGGGTTTTCCCACCTCGGACCAATTTCGGTAGGTACTAACCAAGGCTGACCGTGATCAACTTAATGTCCAAGTTTGTAGACGATACGAAGGTTGGCAGGGTTGTCAAGGACACTACTGACACTATGCTACTGCTACAGGATCCGGAAAGTTTGAGCAGATGGGCTGAGAGGTGGCAAATGAAGTTTAACATTGACAAATGTAAAGTACTACATATGGGAAACAGCAACCCCAGACAACGTATCAACTATGTGCTACTACACTGACAGTGGTAGAGAATGAAAGGGACCTGGGGGTGGTTGTGCAGGCAGATATGATGTTTTCTGAGCAGTGCAGACGGGCTGCAAGAGTAGCTCATGGTGTATTGTCGATGATATATAGGAATTTTTCTAGCAGGGATAAGGAGGTGATTATTCCCTTGTATAAGGCAATGGTCAGGCCACACCTAGAGTACTGTATACAGGTCTGGAGGCCTCATTTCAAGAAGGATGTAGAGATGCTGGAATGAGTACAGAGAAGGGCAACAAGATTAGTGAATGGAACAAAGGGGTGCTCTTACGAAGAAAGGCTTAAGTTTTGCAAATTACAGTCTGGAGACTAGGCACCAGCGAGGTGATCTGATAGAGGTGTATAAAGCCTTGAATGGTTTGAGCATGCTCAATGCGGATGGGATTCTTCTTCTTGCTCAGAATAATCACCTGAGAGGGCATAAATTCAAATTGAGGAAAGACAGATGTAGGATAGACGTGAGGAAATTTGCCTTTAGTCAGCGGGTGGTTGGTTGGTGGAACAGACTTCCATCCCTTGTTGTGGAGTGGAAGTTGATGGCCTGAATAAGTTTAAGGCTCAGCTGGACAGGTATTTCGAACGAACAGAGGGGCGAAGTAGAAGTGGTTATTTTTTATTTATTTATTTTTTTTTTTGGCTGATGCTGCATAAGCTTGCTTTCTTGCATCAAATGCCTCTACTAATGCTAATGCTAACCCACCAGCTGTGCCCTTTTGGGTATGCTCTGACCCTGTCGTCTGGCTATTACAATTTGGCCTTTGTGAAACTCACTTAAGATTGCTGCCTTTCCCAGCTGAAGAACAAGAGTAACGCTGATTAACGGAGCTCAGTATCAGGTGTTTTTTATACCATGTCCTGACCGGCGCATGACGTAGTTCACCTGCAATTGCTTCAATTTGCATAACAACTCGCCGGTCATAATATTTTGGCTCATCGGTGTATACTATTTAGTCTTCTTTATGTGATGTTTCTGACATTACATGTAAGTTTATGTTCTGTTCTCCTTAATTCCACAGTAACTTAATTGCATTTTTATTAGCTTTTAATTAAAAAAATTAGAATTTAACCTAGTGTTTTTTAATTAAATTTTATATATATGCAATATAATTTGAATATGCAAAAATATTGATAATAAATAAACTGTTATGTATGGCACAAAATAAAACTTTGACTCTATGCTGGTGGTTGTTCAGTAGACAGGTGATCATTAAAAATAATGTTCCGCATTAATCATTAATCAGTGGTTAAAAATCTTAAATTTTTTTTTTTACCTTCATTAATATAGGCAAAATTTACGGAAACTGTTTCTAATGTGGTTTTTTTTTTTTTTTTAAAGTGCATATAATCAGGTTATAATTAGTTTGAATAAAATTAAAACCATATTGAGTTCCTTCACTTTGTATTCTTTTAATTCAGTAGTCTGACAGCTTTATTGCCACATCTCGTACCTGTTAATATAAAAATAAGTATTAGTATTAGGACTGTTTTGTTACTTCTGATTATGTTTGCTTGTTTTTTTTTAAATTCTTTTATTGTTTTATTTAGTTGTAGCTGAAGCAGATGCAGGATTTTGTTTGTGAAGGTAAATTCAGATGTCTTAATTTATTGTGTAGGGGAAATGGGAAATGTATTGTGCAAAGAGGATAGGTGGAATAGGACCAGGGTATTTCTGTAGGGACAAAAGTTGATGATGTAGAGCAAATATCTTTTAAGGCACAAAAGGTGATATTGTTGCAGATGTTGGCACTAATGGCATTAAGAGTAAGAGATTTGCTGACTTACTTAACGAGTACAGGGCAATGTTTAAAAAAAGTTGCAAGTTAGGGTTAATTTCAAAGTGTCTGCAATTCTGCCTAGACATGATAGGAGGGAGTATATGTTGAAAGATTTGGCAATCAATTCAACCCTGAAGCAATTTTGCAAGGCTCATGGGGGTAGAATTTTTCTAAGCATGGTTTGTGCTTGTTAACAGGAGAGACTGCCTCTACAGGGATGGGATACACTTAAATAGAAAGGGTGCAAGAATATTTCCTGATGCTATCCAGGCAGTGTTAGGAGGGTAGGAAAACTGCTAGCTTGGGGGTTGGGGAGTCAGAGGTGAAAGCGATTCTTGCACTGCTTCTACTGGAATGAGCAGCAGTCTGGAAAGCAAGGTGCTTGGGATTTCTAGAATTGCTGTGGGTCATCATGGAACACATAAATACATTGGCTATTTGGGTAGCTAAGAGAAAGAACAGGTGCATATATACTTAAATGTACACCAATGCTAGTAGTATGGTAAATAAATTCAATGAATTTGAAGTACTGGTCAAGGCATCAAAGGCAGACATTGTTGGGATATCAAACATGTGTCACACAGATATAACGAATGCAGAATTATAATTTGGGGAGTACCATATGTATAGGAAGGGAGGAGGGGTTATGCTGTTAGTTTGGAAATACATAGTCTAAGGAAGTGCATCGAGTTGACATGTGCCACTATTGAATGTTGAGTCACTTTGGTGTGACAAAGCACTGAGAAAGCAAAGTTGAGAGGAATGTGTTATAGGCCTAATGACTCTGACGAGTACTGTAGACAGAGAAATAGAGTGGGCCAGTAAATGAGGTTGTCTTGTAATGGGGGATTTAAATTTGCAGATGTTGATTGGAATTTGTGGGTTGATCACTAGCAAGAGTTTTGTGGATTCATTGGATGACTGTTTTCTCAGCAGCATGGTCAAGATGCACCCAAAGGGATTAATAATCTTGATCTGATTATCAGTGCATGATTATTCATGCATGAAGAATTTCCTGAAATTCTTCATGCATGAAAAAGAGAGCATTCAGAACATCCCCTGTACAGTGTCTTTATATAGTGGCACACGAACCTCCACTCCATCTTTAGAAGAAAATGTTGCTACTCAACTATGCAGCAAAAATAAGGAGCCTTCCCTTTCATCTTATCTGGCCATACTTTATTTGAACTCCGGTTGACCCTCTTTTATGACAACAAACCGAATGAAAACAAGCCAATTGGGATAAGGTTGCTACAGTGAACACAATACTGGATTTTGGATATGGGTAACACTTTCAAAAAACAAGTACACACGACCCTCCATGGTCTTATTATACACCGGTCTGTGATTTCTCATTCCAACAATGGGGGGGGGGGAGCAAGTAGCAGATCTCACCCTCAGGAAACTCCATGCTGCATGTAGCCAAAAATTCTCGGTGTTTCCAAATATATATATCGGTGACTCAAAAACAAGTACGATAGTGGGTGCAGCGGCAGTTTCTTCTATCATTTACAGTTCTGTGTCCCTTCATAAGGAATGTGGCGCCTCTGTAGCTAGGTGGGCAGGAGCAGCACTGCGTAGCACACGCTTTTTGATTAGACCGGAGTTCGAGCCCCTGACCACCAAATACGGAGGATTCAGAAAGGTCAGGGAATGACCATCGCATATTCCCAGAGCAAAACACGAAGGTATCAAAACCTATAGTACTTAGTACTGTGCAAGGGGTTGAAGGAGAAGTATGGGGGGAGGGGGGGATGCCGGAAACTCTGCTCTAGAGACTAAACATGGGTTTCACCAATTTAAGCCTCCAATAAGCAAAGTGGTGGTATTTCACTGGTTGATGAAAGTCATCTACCACCTACAATTGCTAAAGTTCCTAAAAACCAAAATAACAACAACAACCGAAGGAATGCAGCGTCTATTTTGCCAAACTGTGGGAGGTTAAAATAACTCTGGATCATGTGATTAATCTGTCCGGTAAGCAAACTATAATCTACTCTGACTCAGTGCAATGACAGCAGTGAAAAATTTATTCAAACCAGTCCAACCCGTATTGAAGCAAATCAGATCATAGATAGTCGTGTTACAAGCTCTTGACCAATCAGTCACTTTCTGTTGGATTCCAGGTGATGTAGGCATCAAAGGAAATGAATATGCAGATCAAGCTGCTGTTAAGGCCTGACGTAGATGAGTGGTTAGGAGCGAGAGTGCTTAGCATGCGTTCCTTGAGTCGACCAGAGACCAAGCCCGTGACTACTAAATACGATAAATATTTGTATTGACGATTTATTGTAATCTCTACTGACTTGGTTGTCTGGCTGGAGTATAAACAGAAAATTTTATTTAATCATCCAATCACTGCATGCTCTCCTGACTACCAAGTGCCATATACAGACTACAAATCAGTCATAAAAAATGTGTGTGAAGAACAATGGTTGCAAATCTGGCAGGCTCAATCTGCTGCAACTTAAATGGGAAAGATAAGCTGTGGGCATCAAGCATGCCATCAAATATGCAAGAGGAGGTGATCCTGGCTAGGATGCTTATTGGGCACACACATCTAACCCATATCTGCTCATGGAGGGGGGGAAGATCTGCCTATTCGTACATATGTGTAGACTGACAATAAGGTGAAGCAGCATCATCATCATCATCAGCCATTTTCAATCCACTGCAGGATGAAGGCCTCTCCAGCAACTTTCCAGTTCCTTCTGTTTTGAGCACTGGCCATCCATTTACTACCCAGAAACTCATGAATTTCATCTATCCATCTCTGCCTTTGTCTTCCAGGATTTCTTCTAGCTCCTCTTGGGGGTACTTCTATTATTTTTTTAGTCCATCTGTCATCATGTCTTCGAGCTATGTGTCCTGCCCAAGACCATTTTAATTCGTTAGTTTTGATAACAATGTCCTTTACTTGGGTCTGCCTAATCCATGTGTTTCTCTTCTTATCTAACAGTCTGATTCCCAATATAATTCGTTCCATTCTTCACTGTGTTGTTCTCAGTTTCTCTTCCATTCTTTTGGTGAGTGCCCAAGTTTCACTCCCATAAATCATGCTGGGTAGTATACACTGGTTCATTATTTTACATTTCAAACAAATTAGGATATGGCTCCTCAGTATGTCACCATATTTCCTGAATGCTATCCATACAAAATTTATTCTTCTCTTGAATTCCAGCCATTTATCATTATTACAGCTGATGGCTTGTTCCAGATAAGT
Source organism: Mastigoproctus giganteus (assembly GCF_048544385.1). Lineage (NCBI taxonomy): Eukaryota > Metazoa > Arthropoda > Arachnida > Uropygi > Thelyphonidae > Mastigoproctus > Mastigoproctus giganteus. The sequence continues at coordinate 161,695,018 of NC_143583.1, read as the reverse complement.
ATATGACTCCACTTTTTCAATTACTGCTCCTTCAATCATTATATCCCTTTCTATGGCATACTTGCTCATCATTACTTTTGTTTTAACCATATTCATCTTTAGTCTAAAATCCTTACTAACTCTGCATAACTGATTAAGATTTCCTCTAATTCTTTGGGATCGTGGCTCATGACCACAGTGTCATCAGCAAAGTTTAAATGGTTTAGGTACTCTCCATTCACATTCACTCTGATCTGTGACCAGTCTAATCTTCTGAAAGCTTTCTCTAGGGCAGCAGTAAACAACTTTGGATATATTGTGTCTCCTTGTCGAACTCCTTTCTCAATTTTAAATTTCTTAATGTCTTTTTCTAGTCTAATAAAGGAGGTAGCATTCTCATATAATTTCTTCAAAATCATATTATATGGGGTATCTATGCCTTGTCTTTCCAGTGCCCAAAAGATTGCTTTATGCTGTATGGAGTCAAATGCCAGGCACAATAGTGATTTATATTCATTTGCTTTCTCCATTAGCTGTGACATTACATGAAGGTGATCCATAGTTGAGAATCCTGTCCTAAAGCCAGCTTGTCTTTCGGTTGATTCTCATCACATCTTCTTTCTAATCTGTTAGTAATGACCCTTGTGAACAACTTGTAGTGTAGGATCACAAACTAATTGGTCCATAATTTCCAATTTCTGATTAATCTACTTTCTTATGCAGCAAAACTGTGATTGCATTATTCCACTGATTAGGCATCACACCTTTTCTAATGCTCTTTGTGAAGAGCATTGCTAGTTTTTGTGTTATGTCTCTTCCTCCAAATTTTAACAACTCTACAGCAACTTCATCTTCCCCCAGGGCTTTCTGATTCTTCATTTTATCTAACGCATGGTCTACCTCATCAGGAAGGATATCAGGTATGTTGTATGTGTTATTAATTTGCGATCCATCTTCTCCACTCCTGGCATCATTCCCTCGCTTCTGGTATAATTCTCTATAGTAGTCTTCTGCTATTTGAATTATGTCTTCTCTGCTATTTATAAGTACACCATCGGTATTGTTCAGTTTCAGTATCATTTGTCTTTCTGTATTATTGCTCATTGCTGCTGATTTAATTCCATTCTTTTCCCCTAATGCTTGTTCTACTTTTCTTGTGTTAAATCTTCTTATGTCCTCTCTGAGTCTCTTCCTAATGGCTTTGCATAACTCAGTATACTCGATTTTCTACTCGTCAGTGTTTATTGTCGTCTTCGGTTGATCGTGACAAGTGTTCCTTGACTAATTTTTCTTCTTTGGATTTCTTTTTACCTATAGGTTGCACAGGCTTTCAGAAAGTTGTAATATTCCTTGTCGATATCTTGGTGCTGAGCAGTCTGCGGAAGCTCAAACTTGTTCTTCAGTTCCAGTACATACTGTTTTTTCTCCTCATCTGTTATCTCAAAGACCTTCGTATTATTTACTCGAGTCAGTTTTTTCCTTTCTTTTCTTGCATCTATATCAAGTGGGCATCTTACCATTCTGTGATCATTTCCAAAAACATTTACCTTGTTCAGGACGGTAACATCATTCATGATATATCTTCTGTTAGTGAGGATGAAGTCGATTTCGTTAGTTGTTATTCCATTTGGGCTCTCCCACGTCCACTTTCTGTTCACCCTTTTCTTGAATAAAAGTGTTCGTTACTGACAATCCTCAAGATAATGCAAATTCCACAAGTCTTTCCCCTCTTTCATTTCTTTCACCAATTACATAATTTCCTATAGTTCGCCTATCTGCACTGTTTTTGTCTCTTTCCAATCTTAGCATTAAAGTCCCCCATAATGACAGTGTACTGGGTTTTCTGTTCATCTAGAAGACTCCATTTCAGTGTACATTTCTTCAACCATTTCGTCATCATGGCTCGATGCTGGAGCATAAATCATTATGAAATCCTGAGTAGTAGTCTTCGCACCCTTGGTGATACACTTTTGAATTCTGAAACATTGTTTTTTTTTAAAATCTTTATGGACCAGAAACCCAACTCCACCTTCGCTGTTTCTATTGGTGTACAGCAGATTTCTACTTGATAAACTTATAAGTGATTCATTTCTTCTTTTTGTTTCAGCCAAACAGATGATATTCCAATTCACATTTTCCAATTCCTTTTCCAGCTCTAATATCCTGTCTTCACCAATGAGCGATCTTACATTGTAAGAGGCCAAGTTCAGTTTCTGTGCATGGCAGCCTGGTACCCAGAGATTCTTAGCACCCTCTGCTTCCACTCTGATCCTCCCGCTGCCGTAAGAGGGAGAGTGAAAGCAGCTGGGGATTGAAGGCCATTTGTTTCGTTGTTCTGTCATGTGCTGGAGGGTTTGGTCTTTTCCTCTTCACGCTGTTCAGGTGTCTTGAACAGTACCACTCTACACGTTCGTTGCCACCTAAGTGATGTAACAGGGCTTACCAACGATAGGGTGTGCATGAGTGGATTTTAGGGAGGCAGTCCAGCCAGACTTCTCCTAAATCTTCTGAGATAGAAAGATATTGGTCCATCAGTGTTTTAGACTGGGTGTCTGATAACACACAGAATGCCTACAAATAGATATATATACAGTGGAACTTCTCTATTACGAACTTCTATTTAACGAATTTCTCTATATTACGAATTTTTTCGCAAAACATTGCACCTTGAAATGAAATTACATGTAAAATTAACCCCATATAACGAAATATTAGTCTCTCTATAACGAATTTTTAAAAAAATTAATAAAAGCATTTTTGAAGATTTTCAAGCATTTACTGCTAAACAGCCGCTCAAATATACTGCCTCCTTTCTTCCAAAATTGCACATTAGCATCTGGAATTAAATAATAATCCTTTTAGTGAACACTTGTGGCCATTGACACCAGTAGGACAGTCTTTGTTTCATTTTTGTTACAGTTATTAAACCAAATGGGTTTTCTTAAAAGTGGTAATGAACTTTACAATAAATAGGGTAGATTTGTAAATTGATGTTGGCTCACGGGAAAACAAAATTCGCTGCGGTAAACCTTTAGCTTTCTGCGGCAGCATTGCAGAGAATGCTACCATAGTCGGTTTTTAGTAACGCCTACTGAGTGACATTAGCTTCTCACCTCAACTGTACCACGTGACCTTCATGTCAATCAAATGATATGTCTGTTCTCGTCTAATTGGACTCCCAGTAGATGGTTTTCGTGAATTTTTTTTTTTTTTTTTTTAATTTCATTCATCATCAACACATAGGCTATATGCTCTTGTATTTTTTTTTTTTTTTTTTTTTCTGAAAAGTAACATACAGCATACGTTAATCATAAATTTTCTTTCGTGTATATATGAATGAAAGCAGAATAAAAGAAATTCACAAATTTGTATATTTCTTCAAAGTGAGTGATACTGTTGAATTGGCAAGGGAACGTCATTGAGTAGATGGTGCCTGTACTAACAATTTACTATATGGCCAGCGCAGCGAAGTTTGCAGTGTATGTATCGGCAAGAGCTGCAGCCAGTAATTTTTACAATTGCGGAAACAATGTCGAAGAGAAAGTGTTTAAGTATTAATGATAAAGCAAAGATTATGATATTGACCAGGGTTTTCAGAAAAAAGATGTTTTGGAGAAATATGGCATATCTGCAACCAGTTTATCTAAGATTTAAAAAAAAATCGAGAATCAATTTTAAATGCAATTGAAGGAGGAGCAGAGAAGAAGCGAATTTTGTGTATATACGAAGATGTTGATAAAGCTGTTCTAAAATGGGTGCAAATGATACGTGAAAAGAACATCCCAATATCAGGCCTAATAATTAAGCAACAAACTCTGAAATTTTCACAGTCCCTTGGACATACAGAATTTAATGCAAGCACTGGGTGGCTAGATAAATTTAAGAAGCACCACAGAATTAGGGAAAAGGATATTTGTGGAGAAAGTGTTAATGTAAGCGAAGAAGACTGCAACAGTTGGAGGAACAATACCAAAGAAGATTTTGGAAGAAAATGAGCATAAGGATGTTTTTAATGCTGACAAAATGGGTTTATTCTTTAAATGTTTACCGAATAGAACACTTGCTTTTAAGGATGATAAATGTTTTGGTGGAAAACAAAGCAATGAAAGAATCACTGTGCTAGCTGGAGCAAATATGACAGGAAGTGAAAAATTAAGACTTTTAGTCATCGGAATATCAAAAAACCCAAGATGTTTTAGAGGCACAAAATCTTTGGAAGTTGACTACATTAATAAAATTAATAAAAAAGCATGGATGACAAGTGATATTTTTGAAGAATGGATATTAAAACTAGGCTAGTGTATAACAAAAGAAAAAAGGAAAATTGTGTTGGTAACTGACAACTGTCCGGCACAGCCTGCCAATATTTCTGCCAAACTTAAAAGTGCGAAGTTGTTTTTACCACCAAACATAATGTCAAAACTCCAGCCAATGGACCACGGCATTGCATTATTAAAAATTTTAAATTTCATTATCGAAAGAGAATAATAATGAAGATTGTCAGTGCATTATCAGAAAATAGAAACTTGGAGGTTACAATTAACCTTAGAGATTGCATCTCTGAACTGGCAAAAGTTTGGACAAACGATGTCCAAACTTTTGCCAGTTCAGAACTTCCTATAAAAAGGTATGAGTTGATTTCTATATTTTACAAATAGCATTGAAATAGGCAGGATTGAGCTTTTTTGCTCTTATATATTTTGAAATTTTAAATTAATATATACAGTAGACTCTCGATTTTCTGGGATAGATGGTAAAAAAATATTCCCGGATAATCGATTTCTTGGTTAATCCAAAAATACATTAAGTCCTCGACATACGCAAGAGATACTTTCCAGGACTTCCTATGTAAGTCGAGTTTTACGTAACTCGGGAATGGCTATAAAATATTGCTGCTATATCCTCAGAAGAATGAAGAAAAATAGTTATATATATTTTAATTAGTTCAATTAAAACCTTTATCTGGGGACAATGGCGAAGTAGTCGGAGTAGCACATAAGAAAACATAAATGGAAAAAAAAAAAACGCATGTTATTGTACTGTAAAAACTGGTATGTATTTCGTAGCCTTGGTTATTATAGTTGACTTCCATTGGTGCCAACCACTTCTCGTATTCTGTCTTTCTCCTTTATGATTGTGTTCACCGTTGCCACTGACAAATCTGAATTCCGCACGATACTTGTTAATGTTTGGCCATTTTTATACATCCTTATTATTTTATTTTTCTGATCCAACTCTATCGCTTTTTTTCTTGGTAGATTTATTAGTAATGCTGTCACTTATTCTCTTAGTCGGCACCATAATAATCGTCAAAATGAAATTTTCTGAAAAGAACTTTTAGCATTAGCAGAGGCATATGATGCAAGAAAGCAAGCTTATGCAACATCAGCCAAAAAAAAAAAAATAAATAAATAAAAAATAACGACTTCCACTTCACCCCTCTGTTTGTTTGAAATACCTGTCCAGCTGAGCCTTAACTTCACAGGGTTAAGGTGAAAACTCACTATTATCACTCCACCCGAGCTCGCACTTTACTAAGCACATTTCTGGAGGTCAATGCCATAAAACAATAAAACAATTTTTTTTTTTTTTCCCTGGGTTATTGGGCTTTTCTTTCTGTTAGTGAAGTTAATTATAAATGGGTAGTAAACTCGATCTTATTGCATTTGTGATAATACCGAAAGCTAGAATTCTATGAGTTTTTGCATTATGATGAAATGTGTACCCCTTTCACTTGAAATCTTCAGTCATAAAAAAAATATACATAATGTAACGTAAGTCGGGGACTTACTGTAACGAAAAATGTTCAGCAACTTACATAAAAAGTATGGTGATAGATAAAAAACGAAAAAAACTTACCATCCACTATTCGTGTGTCCAATACGATCCGTCCATTTATTTTTTACAATGTCAATTTTAAATCTAATAGCTTCCCTTTATTCTTTACGATGTTATATATGGTTTGGTCACCAACATCATGATGGTTCTTTAGAAATTTAACGGATCCATTGTTTTAAAACTTATGAATAATTTCAAATTTTTTTTTTAATTGAAAGCACAACTCTTACGTTTATCCATCATTTTTGAGATTTCTTAACAGAAGAAAAAAAAAAGTTACTATAAAAAAAATCAAAAAAAAAAAAAAAAAAAATCCGACATTCCTGACATGCATAATGAAAGACTACAATAGGCACAATGCACTAAAAAAACTAAACATTTGGTGTGTGTGTGTGTGTGTGTGTGTGTGTGTGTGTGTGTGTGTGTGTGTTTCTTTTATCAGTGGGGGGGGGGGGGTTGCAAGATAATGGAAATACTAATCTCCCAATGACGACTTATAACGCTGTTTCTTGTTGCTTATTTATGACTTGCAAGACATCTGTTTATACCTATTCTATTTATTACTTTTGAATTTTACGATTTATGGGTTTTTTATTATTATTTTTTTAATTTGAAATCTTGAAGTGTCCCGGTTAATCCGATCCCAGTAAATCTTCCTATTTCTAACTCAGAAATACAGGGGAACATATCAGTATACAAATCCCTGAACACTCACAAATAATGATTCTTTTGTGGCATGTTACCATTAATTAATGTAATTAAGCAACAGTGGCATGGTTAAATCAGGAGAAACACAAAACTGTTCACAAGCAAAAAAAAAAAAACTGTCTAATAAAGTGAAATTTGATGAACAATTTATATGATAAAGAATTTATAGAGACAAAGAATGATTTGAATGAAAAATATAAAACACCTTTCCCATCTATAAATGGTAAGTCTCCCACCCTTCTATAGTATGATATGTCTACACACACACACACACACACACACACACACACACACACACACACACACACACACACACACACACACACACACACACACACACACACAGATGAAGCAAATAAGTTAATGGGCAACCTGAAAGTTTTCCAAAAATATGTTTAAAAGCATATAATTAGGAGAAGTAATCATTTACAAGTGAAGAAATCACACAAAACTTGTGTATATTTCTACAGTACAAGACAGAAAAACCAGAAACAACTTATATTGAACATGTTATTAATATTTTCTGCTTAGGCAACAAGCAGAGTGAGATCTCCCTACTCTTGGCTTTTCAAACCACTTCCATAAATAAAATGCATACATTGATACATATAAGTGTTATGTTTGTGTGGGGGGGAAAAATGGAAGAAAGTAAACTTTCGAGAAAGCTGTAAAAACATAAATGCCAATAATCTTCCAGAGAAATTGGAAAATTTCATGAAGTATTCACCAAATCAATTCCAGTGAAGTATTGATATAGCCTCCAATAAATAAACATTTGTAACACTTACCTTGTTAATTTCTTCTTCCTCTTCCTTAAGAATATTTTTTAATCAACTAAGTATCTTTTAGATTTTCATGTAAACCCTGAATCTCAGGTTGTCCAGGTCCTGAAGGCTAAATTCACATAAGACTACCTTTATGTACATTATCCTATATTTAGATATAAGATATAGCACAGTGTCTTAAAGAGATGGAGTTAATACTGCATTTAAATTTCGGCAGGTTACTTCTAATAATAAATTTCACAAAGGTAGCTTAATTTCGTAAGAAATATTTACCAACTTCTGAAGGCTGAAACTGAATATCAAAAGCTGTGCTGGATGTTTTGGTAATGTTAGTTGATATCTTTTTCCCTGAAGGACCTAAAACAACAAAATTTAAATTTAAAAAAATAAAATAGAGATCAGCTGTAAAGAAATTTTAAAATAACAGATTCAGAAAACTGGCAGAATAGCCCAAATACAGTATCTACTATTAATCTTTATATCGAAAGCCGTTTTGGGAAGCTAAATAAAGAAGGTGATCAACAGGTTTATATCTAAAAGACAACACTGCAATGTATATCCTGATCTTAGTGGTGTAAAATACAAAAAAAAAATATATATATATATATAAAAATACAGAAATTGAAACTATTCCGTTAAGCCAGTGGTTTTCAACCAGGGTGCCACATAATTTGGGTTTAAGTTACTTAAACTTATTATTATTTTTCAATTTATATCTTCATTTCATTATAAAAAGGTGTACAGTATCTTTTTAATTTACAGGTGATCTATAATTGATTTTTACTTAGTACCTCTATATAAAGAATAAAATTATATATATATATATGTTTTTTTTTTTTTTATGAAAACCCCAAAAACGAACGGTATCAAAACCTGTAGTACTTAGTACAGTGCATGGGTTGAAGGAGAAGTATGGAGGGGGAGGGGGATGCCGGAAACTTTGCTCTAGAGACTAAACATGGGTTTCACCACTTCAAGCCTTATGTTTCATGGCAGTCTCCAGGGTTCCCCTCATCGAATGCACGGTGGTGTGTTTGTTCTGTTGAGTGTTGTTTGCCAGCCTCTGGCATCTACTCAGGCATGGGAGCATAAATGAATTATTCATCACCCCATACCTCCCATCTCTAGCCACGTTGAGACGCTCCAGGATCCACATTGCACTGACCATATGCCCAGAGGGCGGTTCCACCAGAGAGAAGCTCTTCACCCCCACCCTCCACGAAAGTTAACATAAAAGAAAGATTGTATGTCAGTGGGGGAAGTCAGGTTTCGGGGAAGGATAAATTTTTAGGCAGTATGAGATTGTAGAGAGAGGTATTCCTTGAGAAAAGTAGAGTTAGGACAGTGGAACCATTGGTTCCGATCAGTTTCTTCAACTTGGCATCATGCTTTGGTCTTTATATTATTGGTGAGTGTCCAAATTGGTGGCCACCTGCATCAGTGTTCTGCTTACAGTAGTAAGGATTCTTTGCCTGCATTGCAAGAGCCATCCACAAATTCAGTCGTCGAGATGAGATTTTTGACATTTCCTTGATCATATGCTTCAGTGAGTATTTGTAGTTGAGCCCTTAGGTCCTGATAAATGCGGCATTGGAAGATGAGGTGATTGCTTTCTTGTGTGATCAACAGGGGCAGAGAGGAGAGTATAACTTTGAGTTTATGCTGCCATGTCTGTTCACCAAAAACAGTAGTACCCACTATCCTATATGCAGACATATAGGATAGTGGGGAGGGGGATTCTGCTCTTAGTTAAGAAGCACAAATTTTAAGGCATGCAGTTGAGTTGATATGGGTGGCCACTGCAATGTTGAGTCAGTTTGATGTGACATAAGTGCTTGGAAAGCAAAAACAAGAGAAGTGTGTTCTAGGTCTAATGACTCTGATGAGTATAACAAACAACTCTATAGAGAATTAGAGTAGGCCAGTAAATCAGATTATCTTGTAATGGGCTTTTAACTTTGCAGATATTGAGTGGAACTTGTGGGTTGGTCACTCACACTAGCAAGAATTTTGTGACTTTATTGGTCATCCAAAAAATCCACAAATCCATCTCTAACATGCTTGTGTTTTCTACAGCAGCATAGTAGAGACACAACAAGAAATAGTAATACACTTGATCTGATTATCAGTAGTGATAATTCATGGGGCTTAGAGGGGAACAGGTATCCTGTGTGTTATCAGACACTCAGCCTAAAACACTGATGGATCCAATATCTCTCTATTACAGAAGATTTAGGAGAAGTCCGGTTGGCCTGCCTCCCTAAAATCCACTCATGCACACCTTCTCGATGGTAAGCCCTGTTACGTCAGTTGGCAACGAACGTGTAGAGTGGTTCTCTTCAAGACGCCTGGTCAGCACGAAGAGGAAAAGACCAAACCCTCCAGCAATGAGAGCACAACAATACAAATGGCCCTCAGTCCCCAGCAGCTTTCACTCTCCCTCTTACGGCAGCGAGAGGATCAGAGTGGAAGCAGAGGGTGCTAAGAATCTCTGGGTACGACCAGGCTGCCATGCACGGAAATTGAACTTGGCCTGTTATAACGTACGATCACTCATCGGTGAAGACAGGATATTAGAGCTGGAAAAAGAATTAGAAAATGTGAATTGGAATATCATCGGTTTGGCTGAAACAAGAAGAAGAAATGAATCACTTATAAGTTTATCAAGTGGAAATCTGCTGTACACCAATGGAAACAGTGAAAGGAGTGAAGGTGGAGTTGGGTTTCTGGTCCATAAAGATTTTAAAAACAACATTTTGGAATTCAAAAGTACATCACCAATGGTGTCAAGACTAATATTCAAGATTTCTAAGAGGTACAAGCTAAAGATTATAATGATTTATGCACCAACATCGAGCCATGATGATGAAGAGGATGAAGAAATGTACACTGAAATTGAGAGTCTTCTAGATGAGCAGAAAACCCACTACACTATTATTATGGGGGACTTCAATGCTAAGGTTGGAAAAAGGCAAAACAGCGCAGAAAGGGGAACTATAGGAAATTTTGGAATTGGTGAAAGAAATAAAAGAGGTGAAAGACTTGTGGAATTTGCAGAATCTCAAGGACTGTCAGTAATGAACACTTTTTTCAAGAAAAGGGTGAACAGAAAGTGGACATGGAAGAGTCCAAATGGATTAACAACTAATGAAATCGACTTCATCCTCACTAACAGAAGATATATTGTGACTGATGTTACCGTCCTGAATAAGGTAAATGTTGGAAGTGATCACAGAATGGTAAGATGTACACTTGATATAGATGTAGGAAAGGAAAGGAAAAAACTGACTCGAGTAAATAATACAAAGGTCTTTGAAATAACAGAGGAGGAGAAAAAGCAGTATGTACTGGAACTTAAGAACAAGTTTGAGCTTCTGCAGACTGCTCAGGACCAAGATATCGACGAGGAATATTACAACTTTCTGAAAGTGATAAAGCCCAAGAAACCTATAGGGAAACAGAAATCCAAAGAAGAAAAAATTAGTCAAGAAACACTTGTCATGATGAACCAAAGACGACAAATGAAGAGCAAGAAAAACACTGACAGGGAGAAAATTGAGTATACTGAGTTATGCAAAGCCATTAGAAAGAGACTCAGAGAGGACATAAGAAGATTTAACACAAGAAAAGTAGAACAAGCATTAAGGGAAAACAAAGGATTTAAATCAGCAGCCATGAGCAGTAATACAGAAAGACAAATGATACTGAAACTGAAGAATAGCGATGGTGTACTTATAAACAGCAGAGAAGGCATAATTCAAATAGCAGAAGACTACTATAGAGAATTATACAAGGAGCGAGGGAATAATACCAGCAGTGGGGAAGATGGATTGCAAAGTAGCAACACATACGACATACCCGATATTCTTCCTGATGAGGTAGAACATGCATTGAGGAAAATGAAGAATCAGAAAGCCCCGTTTGAAGATGAAGTTATTGTACAGTTGTTAAAATTGGGAGGAAGAGACATAACACAAAAACTGGCAAGGCTCTTCACAAAGTGCATTAGAAAAGGTGTGGTGCCTAAGCAGTGGAATAATGCAATCATAGTTTTGCTGCATAAGAAAGGAGATAAATCAGAAATTGGAAATTATAGACCAATTAGCTTGTTATCCCACATCTACAAGTTGTTCACAAGGGTCATTACTAACAGATTAGAAAGAATACTTGATGAGAATCAACTGAAAGAGCAACCTGGCTTTAGGACAGGATTCTCAACTATGGATCACCTTCACGTAATATCACAGCTAATGGAGAAAGCAAATGAATATAAAACACCATAATGCCTGGCATTTGTGGATTATGAAAAGGCATTTGACTCCATACAGCATAAGGCAATGTTTCGGGCACTGGAAAGACAAGGCATAGATACTCCATATATTATGATTTTGAAGAAAATATATGAGAGTGCTACATCCTTTATTAGACTAGACAAAGACAGTAGCAAATTTAAAATCGAGAAAGGAGTTCGACAAGGAGACACAATATCTCCGAAGCTGTTTACTGCTACCCTTGAGGAAGCTTTCAGAAGATTAGACTGGTCGCAGAAAGGAGTCAATGTGAATGGAGAGTACCTAAACCATTTACGATTTACAGATGACATTGTGGTCATAAGCCATGATCCCAAAGAATTAGAGGAAAATCTTAATCAGTTATGCACAGTTAGTAAGGATTTTGGACTAAAGATGAATATGGCTAAAACAAAAGTAATGATATGAGCAAGTATGCCACGGAAAGGGAAATAATGATTGAAGGAGCAGTAATTGAAAAGGTGGAGTCATATACTTATCTGGGACAAGTTATTAGCTGTAATAATGATAAATGGCTGGAAGTCAAGAGAAGAATAAACTTTGGATGGATAACATTCAGGAAATATAGTCACATACTGAAGAGCAATATCCCAGTTTGTCTGAAACGTAAAATAATGAATCAATGTATACTCCCCACCATGACTTATGGAAGTGAAACTTGGGCACACACTAAAAGAATGGAAGAGAAGCTAAGAACTACACAGCGAAGAATGGAACGAATTATATTGGGAATCACTGTTAGATAAGAAGAGAAACACATGGATTAAGCAGCAAACTCAAGTAAAGGATATTCTTATCAAAACTAAAATTGAAATGCTGCATAAGCTTGCTTTCTTGCATCAAATGCCTCTACTAATGCTAATGCTAATGCTAATGCTAAAGAACTAAAATGGTCTTGGGCAGGACACATAGCTCGAAGACATGATGACAGATGGACTAAGAAAATAACAGAATGGTACCCAAGAGGAGCTAGAGGAAAACCTGGAAGACAAAGGCGGAGATGGATAGATGAAATTCATGAGTTTTTGAGTAGTAAATGGATGACCAGTGCTCAAAACAGAAGGAACTGGAAAGTTGCTGGAGAGGCCTTCATCCTGCAGTGGATTGAAAATGGCTGATGATGATGATAATTCATGCATAAAAAATCTGCAGATAAAAGAACCACTAGGTGGCGTTGATCGCAGTGTATTGAAGTGGGATTTACTTCAGGATGTAACTACCATAAAGGATAATGGGAAGGGATTTTGCTTTTCTAAAGGTGACTACAGTGGGACCAACTGATGATTTTACCATAAGTAAATTCTAAATGGAAGCATTTGAGGAAATAATCATAGAAGCTGCTACGCTTTCCATACCAAAAAATACTGTTCAAGGTTTAGAACTAAATGGATGCCAGACGATCTAATGAGACTCGTGGCCCAGTAGAAAAATGCATGAGATGCATATAAATTATCATGTGACACAGAAGCCTATGACACATATAAGCTAGTCTGTAATAAAGTCACAAATGAGGTTAATCAAGCAAAGGCAGATTATGAGGATTTGGCAAAGGATGCAAAGAAAAACATCAAAGACTTCTTTACTTATGTAAACACTAAATGGAAGTGGATGCAAAAATTTATCAAACTTTAACAGGGGGCTAAATGATATTAAAATAACTGAACTGGGAAGAAAGTGGAAGAGAAGCCGTTGGAAGTTAAACATCGAAAAGGCACATGTGGTGGATGGGATCTATCCAGTTATATTAAGTGAGGCAACTAAAGAGGTAAGCAAATGATTAGCCATAATTATGAGAGCATTTTTCAATTCAAGAGAAGTCCCTGTGTATTGGAGATGTATGAATGATCCATAATTCACTAAGGGAGATCAGAGGTTGACATGGTCAATCACATTCCTATTAGCTTAACTTCTTTTTGGAGCAAAAATAATGGAGTCATTGGTTAAAGAAAAAAATGCAGGACTATCTAGACAGGAATACAGTTATGCTTTAGACACAACATGGGCTTGTGACGGGGAAATCTTGTGTGACCAATTTGATTGGATACTATGATTCGGTCACAAAGGAACTGGTTGCAAAAAATAATGTTTATATTATATTCTTGGATTTCACTAAAGCTTTTGATATTGTTGCACATGAGAGGCTACTGTACAAATTGGAGCAGTAGTGTATTTATTAATGATATTGATAAAGGCATATCAACCTTAATGGCCAGTTTCAGATGATATAATTGTTGGCGTGGTAGTTAATGACAGTAATGACCTTATGCTATTCCAACACAATCTAGAAAAATTAGGTAGATGGGCTGACAAATGGCAATTAAATTTGAACATTGACAAATGCAAGGTACTGCCCATGAGTAGCAGTAAGGTTCATCACTGCTACTCGTGGGCAGCAGTAAGGTTCATTTCAGTAGGTACTTTACCCTTGTTTAATGTACCTGATGTCTGTGTTGTACTATTCTCAGGTTAGTGGAAAATCAAAAATACTTTGGGGATAATTGTGCAGTCAAATATGAAATTCTCTGAGCAGTGCTGCTGCCAGGATAGCTTATGGGGTTTTGTCAGTGAAATACAGGAATTTTGCTAGCAGGGATAAGCAGGTAATTATTTCAAATTACGTATAGAATACTGTATACAGGTCTGAAGGCCTCATTTCAGACTATATAGAGCTGGAACAGCTACAGAGAAGGGCAGTGAGATTGGCAAGGGAGATCGAAAGGGTGCCTTAACCAAGAAAGGCTTCCTTTCTGCAAATTGCAGCATCTGGAGGCTAGGCACCATGAACGTGATATGATTGAGGTGTTTTAGGCATTGTATGGATTGAGCAAACATAAATTCTGATGGGATCCTTCCTCTTTCTCAGACTGCATATATGAGAGACAAAAGTTCAAATTGAGGAAGGATGGTTGCAGAATATGTGGAAGTTTGTCTTTGGATAGCTTAAATAAATTCAAGGAAGAACTAGAAAAGTGTTGGAGGGAATGGATAGGTGAAATGGGATGGGTTTCTTTCAGTGGGGTGATGTATGAACTTCCTTTCTTGCGTCATTTGCCAATACCAATACTAATCAGGGAATACCATTCATTACGTCTGGCCCAATATTTCTTGTTCTGAGTTGGTCTCCCTAAAACTTCTATTAATCTCCTAGACTCATCCAGAAAATGGCACAGTCACATTAATTAATCATTCCTCTCTTACAAACACTTAGTCCATTTGCTATCACACAGTGTTCATTTTGTGCTACATGGCTTTTCTACACATATTTCAGTTGGTACTGTTGTTATGAATTAAAATTTATTATTTTACCTACCTTTTCTAAACTAGTCTATACATATGCATCTGCTATTCGGCATCTATTCACAATTCAGTTCTCTACTCTGCAAACTAACTTTGCTTAAGCATTTATTCTCTTCTACTTCAGTTTACACAACCGTCATTATTTTGTGTTTCCTGAGAATTACACGACAGAATTTCATGGGAATATCAACTGTATTCTCAAATCACATATCGTACTGCCATAATAGCTTTTTCAAATAACTCTGGTTTCAAATAAACTTTGTATATGCATTATCCTAATAAAAAAAATAATGTAATTCTTAATCCATAATTGTAAAACTGGAATATAGGCCCTTCCCCCCCATATGTATGGAGAGAAGAGTTTAATTTATTCCTTGTAAGGTGGACATACAACAAGGAAAGTTTCCCCAACTTTATCTTTCCAGTGTGCATTTTCCAGCCTGTTCTTTCTGGTGATATGATACGATATGATAATGTTTGTAATTGGTCATATATATCCTTAAAAGAAATTTTTTTTTTTTTTTTTAAGTATGTTATACATAGGTAAAATTTTTTTCTTCTTTTTGCTTAAGGAAGTCCATTTGAATGCCAAATAATAGATTTATCAAAGCTTAAATTAAAAGGAGATGGTTTAGAAAGAGTCCCAGTTGCCCAGCCTGCCACATTCGTCGTTGATACTATGGGAATTGATGTCGGTGAAGTTCATTCAGCTGTTTTTGGTATGTAATATAAATTTTCTTTTGATTTAAGTTTATTTATTTATTATTTTTCTTTGTAAACTGCAAATTGTTAATTTCATTTAATACTAAATACTTGCATTAAAAAAAATGTGTGTGTGTGTGTGTGTGTGTGTGTGTTTTTCAGATATACATATTTGTATTAGTGTAATATATAAATTATTAAAAACTAAAACCCTTAACTATTAGATTGAGAATCTTTATTATCTTTTTTTATGTTGCATTGACATTCACTAATGGAAGTGGAGTAGAATGAACTGCAGTACAGAAATTTTCACTGGTAATGAAAAATATAGGCTAGCCAGAATGTTAAGTAAAGTGAGATTGGAAATCCAATAATTTCTCCTCTATAGTTTTTCACTTACCACAAATTCATTTAATACTGAATAGTTGTTAGCTGAACTGAAGTCTAATTTTATTTCAAAAGTATGGTTTTATTCTTGTGGTAAATTGATGTTAATATTGAGGTAAAGCAACTGATCAGCCCATTGCCATCTTCTTAAGGTGATCTGTACTGGTCCTTGTCTCGCCTGAAATTGGGCAGTGTCCATTCTTTTCTTTTATTATTCATATATGCAAAGACTTTTCTGCTACTTTCTTTGCTTAATTCTTTTTATATTCTGTTTTGCTCCTTGAATTACCCGATTAAAAATTATTTCATAGATATACAAATTTTTATATTGAACTGGGCTCTTGATGATCTGTAGATATCAAACGTAGACATTTTAAGTAGCTTTCTTTTCTGAGACATTTCTTCAATTCTCTGGTCAACAATATTGCTTTCCACCTTTTGCCATATCTTTTTTAAAGTATGATAATTGTGTTTTGCTTGTAGAATTTCCTTCTGAATACATTTAGCTGATGTATTCCATAGGAAGAGATACAAAGCTGAATCTGTTAAAAAAAAAAAAAAAAAAAAAATATATATATATATATATATATATACACACACTAAACCTGTAAGGCTAATTACTTAAGAAAATGAAGAATTTTTCCTTTACTCTTAATAACTGTAATTTTCTTTGATATTTTTTCATAATTCCTTCCTCCTTAGTATGAAGATTTTTTAGTGTCAGATATATCTTTGGTAGTGAGTAAGTAAAGAATTTTGATCTTTCCCATGCGATCCATAATAGGTTTATGGAGAAAGCTGTTGTCTGGGTTACCCAAAGTTTTATTAATACATTTATCTAAAAATGCTTAAATCTTCGAGTACCCAAAAATGTTGATACATCTGTGTTCTGTTTATTGTATATTTTATCTAGTTATTATTTTGTATAATAAAAAATGCATTAGCATTAGTAGAGGCATATGATGCAAGAAAGCAAGCTTATGCAGCATCAGCCAAAAAACAAAAAAAAAAAAAAACACTCCCATTTCACCCCCTCCATTCATTCCAAAGTCCTGTCCAGCCGTAAATTTATTTAGGCTATCAACTTCCACAACAAAAGATGGAAGTCTTTTCCACAATCAACTACCACTGGTTAAAGGCAAATTTCTACACATCTATTCTACAACTGTCTTTACTCAATTTGAATCTGTGCCCCCTCAGATTCTTAATCTGAGCAAGAGGAACAATCCCATTAGCATTTAGCTTGCTCAACCCATTCAAGGCCTTATACGCCGCAATCAGATCACCTCGCATGTGCCTACTCTCCAGGCACTGCAAATTGCGGCGCCTCCATAGCCAGGTGGGCAGGACAGCAGTGCGTAGCACACGCTTCTTGATTAGACCGGGGTTCGAGCCCGTGACCACCAAATATGGAGGATGCGGAAAGGTCAGGGAATGACCACCGCATATATCTGGAGCAATATGGCCTTAGTTGCTAATGCTCTTAAAACCAAATAACAAACAAGAACAACAAACTGCAAATTGTAGAACAAGCCTTTCTTGGTAATAGCACCCCTTTTGTTCCCCTCACCAATCTTGTTGTTCGTCTTTGTACTCATTCTACATTTGCAACTCTACATCCTTCCTAGAATGAGACCTCCAGACCTGTACATAATACTTGAGGTGTGGCCTGACCATTGCCTTGTAAAATGGGATAATCACCTCCCTGTCCCTGCTAGCAAAATTCCTATATATCATTGACAAGCCTCCATGACCTGCTCTGGCAGCCCCTGTGCACCTGCTCAGTGAACTTCATATTTGACAACAATTACCCCCAGGTCTTTTTCACTTATCTTCCACTTCCCTGAGCGTAATACCACACAAGTGGTAGGTTTCTCTTAGGTTATTGCTACCTATATGCAGTATTTTGCATTAGTCAATGTTGAACTTCAGTTGCCACTTCTCAGCCCATTTTCCCTTATCTAGATCCAGTTGGAGTAGCATACTGTCGTTAACAACCCTGCCAACCTTTGTATCATCTGCAAACGTGGACATTAAACCTGATATACATTCATCAATATCATTGATAAAGATACAAAACAACAATGGGCCCAACTCCGAACACTGGGGAACTCAACTAACAACATTTGTCTATGAAGAGCAATGTTCATTGTAGCAACTTACTCTTAATGCCGTACCACTCCAATTTGTAGAGCAGTCATCCCTGTGCAACAGTATCAAAAGCTTTCCTGAAATCCAAGTTTATGAAATCAAAATTATTTTATTGCATCAAGTTCCTTTGTGACCATATCATAGTGTCCAATCAAATTGATCAGACTAGACCTCCCTTTAACAAACCCATGCTGTGTCTTAACTATTACTACAGTCTTGTCTGGATTGTCCTGCAGTGCTTCTTTAACCAGTGACTTCATTATTTTCTCCAGAACTCAAGTTAAACTAACTGGTCTATATATACTTGTGTCACCTTTTGAACCCCCTTTGTTAATCGGTGATACATTTGCACACCTCCAGTCCATGAGGACCGCCCCCCCACATCCAAAGAACTGGATAGATCTTGTTCACCCCAGGTCCCTTCCTTATATTTAACTTCAACAATTTCTCCTCCATTTTGCTCTCAGTTAGTTAGATAAACTTCTGGCATTCCCCTTCTTGAATAGCCTCCAGAATCCCGATTCAGTTTATCAGCTACCTGAACATGATCATCAATAGTCACTCCACATATGTTAATGATCCAATATGATTCATCTTTTTCCTTCTAGAGTTCACATAAGTAAAGAACTCTTTGCTGTTTCTCTTTGCATACTTTGCCAAAGATTTCTCATAATCTGCCTTTCCTTGCCTAACATCATTTGTGACTTGATTACAGACTAGTTTATACCTGCCATAGGCTTCTGTGTCACCTGATACTTTATATGCATCCCATACATTGTTATTCTCTGCCATGAGCCTCATTATTTCATCTGACATCCATTTAGGTCTAAACCTTGAACAGTATTTCTTAGTTGGAAAGAAAAGCCTAGTAGCTTCCAAGATAAAGTCACTGACGGCTTCCTGTTTAGAATTAAACTTTGTTAACATCATCAGTTGATACCACTGTATAGAATTTAAAAACTGTGGAAACTATATAAACTATAGAATTTATAGAATTCTAAAAACTTTACCCTTGATGGTAGTTTAATCTTTAAGTAAATCCCATCTCAGTACTTTGTGATCATTGTCACCCAATGGTTCCTTTATCTGCAAATTCTTAATGCATGAATAATCATTGCTGATTATCAGATCAAGAGTATTACTCCGCCTGGTTGCTTTTCGATCATTTTTCTGTAGAAAACAGTCATGCAATAAATCTGCGTAAGTCTTGGTGTGTGAGTGAGTGACTAACCCACAAGTTCCAGTCAATAAATAAGACATTCTGATTTACTTTGAACATAAATCTGTACAGAAAGAAAATCAACAGGAGAACAACAACCTTCAGTTTTAATGTGTTTTAATGTCAGACAGCAAAAGAACCACCATTAAATTTAGTCATGATAACATTGATTATTACTGGTATTTATAAGAAACACAGATTTATGTGTGTTTCTTATAAAACTGGCACTCTGAGTTGGCAGACCATTGTTCATATGAAACAAGCTCCATAAGATTTACACTAACATGCTATCGTGAATGGAACAGTCTTTGAGTAGTTTGTTTTTTCTGTTGTCAGGTACAAATGGATGAATCTTTGCTTTTTGTTATTTTTAAATGACACAATCAAAATGCGTTATTTTTATTCTGACATTTAATTTTTTTTTTACTTTATTTTAAACATAAGTTTTCAATTAACTACTTTGAGACTGATTATCCCTTTCGACAGTTGTCAGTAAATCACTAATTTTGCTTAAAATAGCAACAGAAAATCTTATGACTTTCTAAGTGACTTCCTCATATCATATTTAATTAATATGTTAGTTACTGAATGAAGACCTATCTTAATTCTAAACAAAAATGCATTGTGCTTTACTATATTCACTTCAACATACAAACATGGCGAGAATGTTTGTTCTCTGATGGGGAATATCCATTTTAAATGTCAATATTTGTGATGGTGGATTGGGAAGCTTTTTATCATAATATTTCTGGTAAATTCATGTTAGATTATTAAATTTTCGAGACTATTGAACTTTTACTGAGTTTTTGGAGTTTAAAGTTTTGGATACATTTACATTGTGTATGATATGTGATTGTGTCTCTAGTGTAAATTTGAGTTTAGGTGATAGTGATTGTAATAGGCAATCCTGTTGTATCAACGGTTGCCTATTCATCGAGTTTGGTTTAGGTAGAAGGGGAATTTGTTAATGAGTTTGAGAAAACGCAAATGTGAAAAAATCTTTATAATGGCAATTTTTTTTAAAAAAGCAGGTATTTCAATATAAATTGTATATAAAAAAACTAGCTTTTTGGTGAGAGTTGTATCTGTTATTGTTATTATAATGATGGTACCATTATAAATTAAGAGTAATTATACTCATTGAACTTTCTAGCTGGATTTTGATATGTGGGGATGTTTTTTATTCAAGAAGGGATGATATATCATCCCTATTTTTTTTATGATTATTTTATATATTGAGAAACGCTTGACTCTTTTGCCTGCTACTGTGTTTTTCATACCAACAAGAGAGCAAACCAATTTACTTTGAGTGTCTTAAGTGTTGCATTACTTTGCATATATATATATATATATATATGCAAAACAGACACACATCAGACCTCTCTTTAACGAACTTGCATATAGCAAAATTTTCTCTGTAGCGAACTTTTTTGATTTCCCTTTGGTAATTACATTGAAAATAGTTTCCCTATTATGAAGAAAATTTCCATATAACAAACTATTTCGAGAGACCTGGGTAGGCACTGTTCGGACCTCTGGCCTTTAGGCAATAAAGCTGATGCTGTAGAAAGCACAAATTAAGAGTTAAAAGCATTAACATTTAATCTCTTTAGCCTTTTAGTAAGCTAAAGGCTTTAATTCCATGAATTAAGAGCTAAAACATTTTGCAATTTAACAAAAACCCTGCAGGAGGAAACTGGCCAACCACGGTGCAGGATAGAAAAAGATAGAAGGTTCTTGGAGAGGCATTTGCCCAGCAGTGGGTCAGCAATGGCTAAAGAGAAGTAAAACCTATACAACTTATACACTACCATGCCAAGAAGTCCTGCTGGTTAGCTGTCCACAGCCATTGGCAAAGACTAAGGCATATTCCTGATACAGGCATTGGCTCTGGTCATTATATTTTTTACTGTAAGCATCCTATTGGAGAATTAGGAGAGAGAGAGTTTCCTTTATATAGAAAATTCATCTGTTATTTCGAAGAAATGAGTCATCCACACTTGCACTAAATTTCACCTGTCTCTATTTACATAGTAGCTACAAGTGTTCCCTAATTTCAACTTTGCTTTAACTGCCATGCAAGTAACCCTATAGTGTCTAAGAGGAAATCCTTCAGTGTAGTGTGAAAAAGTGAAAGTGCTTAATAGTGTAGATTGTGGCGGGGAAAAAAAAATTGCTTTAAAATTTGATGTCCCTGCCAGTAATGTCAACCATTCCAAAAAACCCTGTTTCAAATCTCAGACTGTTTGAGGAAACGGGATCCACTCGGAAGCATGTGAAATTATGCCTTTGGGAAGATGTAGATGAAGCAGTTTTTAAGTGGATGAAGTTGATTCGAGACCAAAACATGCCGAAATCAGTGCCATTAATTAAAGAAATGGCTATGGAGTACGCATATTTTCTGGGGCTCAAAACATTCCAAGCCAGTTCTGGTTAGCTGGACAAATTTAAAGAGTGTCATTGCTTGCTTGAAAAAGTTATTTCTGATTGAAGTGGAGTTGCAATCAAAGAAGACTATACCCATTGGAAAGAAATAGTTTTGAAAAAAAGTTATGGAAAAATAAATATGCCCAAAGACATATTCAGCGTTGATGAAACATGTCTATTTTTTAAATGTTTGCCGAACAAGACACTGACTTTTAAAGGTGATAAATGTTTATGTTGTAAAAATAGTAAGGAGAGAATTACACTCTTGGTTGCAAATATGGCTGGTAATGAAAAACTGGAGCTTCTGATAATAGGCAAAACTAAATAACCCTGATGTTTCAAAGGAGTAAAGTCATTAGAGTTGGATTACAATCACAACAAAAAACCTTGAATGACAAGCGAAATTTTTGAGCAGTGGATTTTAAATTTCAATAGAAAGTTGACAAAAGAAAACAGAAAAAATTGCATTTATTGTTAACAACTGCCCTGCCCACCTTCACTTGGTAATTTCGAAACTTACAAGTGTGAAGTTTGTTTTCTTCCTTCTGAATAATTCGTCTTAACTGCAGCCAGTGGACCAAGGCATTATCAAGAATTTGAAAATGCACTACTGAAAAAAATTATACTGATTATAGAAACCAACCAACCTATAGATACTGTTATCGATTTGTGGATTTGCATATCTGTCACATCTTGACTCCACACTTTTGTGTGGAGTCAAGATGTGACAGAAACAACGATTAAGAATTGTTTCTCATAAGCAGGCTTTGCTACAATTCTAATTAACAGAGATGAGAGGGATGAACTGTTAGAAGACATTGAGCAATCTTGGGAAGAGTTCCAAGAAAGGTTTGATCAGAGGAGAAATTGTTCTTGACGAATTTTTAGGAGTTGATAATGATATCATGGTAGATGAAAATCTGAGTGACTCCCAACATTTTGGAGCATATTTAAAGACTAGTGACAATATTGACGATGAGTTGGATGAAAACGAGGGCAATATTAAACCTTCCAAGCAAATATTGGCAGCATTTGAAACTTTGCATCGAGACCTTCAGTGGGAAGAAATTGTAACAGAAAATATATCCGAGTGTTTAAAGTTTAAACAGATGTGAACATTTTGTATGAACAGTGTACAGTAGACTTCAGTGTATAACAAAAAATAACAAAATATTTTATGATATAATTCTTAAAAGTGAACTAATAAATTGTGGGCATCGTGTAAGTAGTCATTTCTTATTATGTATGTATTAAAATTTTTTTTTTTAAATCTTAGAAAATTTATTCATTCCCACTTCTTTCCCATCTTTTACTATATTTCTGAATTTACAGTATTTTTCATTGTTGAAAAGGTCACATTTCTTTATAACAAAATTTCTGTATGACGAATTTTTTCGAGGGTATTATCAATTTCATTATATAGAGGTTCGACTGTTTGTGTGTGTGTGTGTGTGTGTGTGTGTGTGTGTGTGTGTGTGTGTGTGTGTGTGTGTGTGTGTAGGCAAAATATATGTACAGCCACTCCTCGACTTACGTAATATTCCACTTTATTACGCAAGTTTTTGCTGGCTGCTGCAAACTTAAAATAATTGTGCAAATGCCTTTTTCATCCCGTAGGAATAAATGGAGGTAACATGAAAATATCGTAGTGTGAACCCAATAATACACTTTTTTTTTGGTAATTCATTCCAAGACTTTGGAAGTTGAAATTTTCCCTATATAACTAAGCTATTTATCTCTCTAAAAGTTCATTTTTCATTTTTTTAATGGAAATTGCACTACACTTTCATCGTTATCATATGTTCCATTATAAGAATCAATTTTGAATGCCTTTGTGATATTTTTCTAAAACATTTCTGGAGGTCACTACCATAAAACAAAAATCATTTTGCACTTTCCAGGTTATTAGGCTTTTCTGTTAGTGCAATCTATTATAGTAAACTCGATCTTATTGAATTTGCAATAATACCGATAACTGGAATTCTGTGGGTTTTTGCTTTACAGTATTATGGTGAAATGAGTTCCCCTTCACTGAAACCTTCAGTCATATGAAAAACATAAATATATTTCAAAATCTTCTCGTCATTCCTATTTACTTATTACAATGATGAAGGGAAAGCAACCAATGGAAAGTGCTGGCAGTGCTAGGAAACAAAATTAAACAAATTGATTTAGAAATTAAGATTAAGAAGAAAGAAAATGAAGAAATTAAGAAGTACAAAGCTGGATAAACTTTGTCATCTATTGCATGGAATTAGGTCTCGCTGCTTCAACAGTGAATATTATTTTAAGGGACAGTGTGCTTATAAAAGAACATGTTAAAGATTCAACATATTTCACACCGGGGCCACTCCATCCCAACAGTGATCACAAAACAGCATTCAGGTGCTATATCGAAAATGGAAAAGCTATTAATAATATGGATCGAAAATTAGATTCAGAAGCAGGTGCCACTGAATCTAACGACAATTCAAGAAAGAAGTATTTATGAAGATAATGATAAGTACGGCAAATCCCAGCCAAGTTTGTGGCAAGCAACAGTTGGTTTAATAGGTTCAAGCATCACACTGATTTCCAAAACATTAAAGTATGTGGTGAAGTCACCAGTGCCGATTCTGCAGCTGCAAAGAAATTTTGTGATGTGTTGGAAAAAACCCCTTTTAAATCTCTACAGCCCTCAACTAGCCAAGAGTTAATTCTGGCAACGATGCTTGAAAGGTAAAACTTGCTGACATTATGCCTGTCTCCTCTCTCTTTTTGTAATTTTATAATTTTGAAATTTTTGTAATTTTGTACACTTCTGTAATTTTTCCTATGCATGAGATAAAAAAAATTGAATAATTCTATTTACATGTTCGTTGAACATTTCTTTTTTGCTTCTATCAAATTCAGCACGCATAGTTGCAAATGCGGAAATCCCTAAAACAGAGCCCATGCATTAATTGGGGAGTGGCTGTGCACGCGCACGCACATGTGTGTGTTTTTAAAGTTGTTTCTGAATGCAGTACAACCAACTACATCAGTATGTGTAGAATTTGAATAGAAAGAAAAATTTTCACAAGCAATTTTGTACATGCATAGTTGCCAACTCTCCAGATTTATTATAGAGAATCTGTCTTTTTTACTTAATTTTGTCCCTCTTCACCTCACTATTATAATATAATTGATGACAAAGAATTTCTCCATCTTTTTCTTTTTTGCTAAAAATAATAAAACTACATTAAAATTAGATTTCTTTATTATTTTATTTATTTATTTTTTCAATTCGCAAATTTCTACTTATTGTGCTGCGGTAGTCTGCGTTGCAAAATATAAACATGCACAATGTTATGTGCAGTAATTTCTTAGTATATGTATAGTGTGAGCAAATTAACACTGTCCTTCCAAAAGGGGCCAAAGAAATACAATGTGAAATTTCAGAAGACAGAAATGTAAGATTTTCCATGAATTGTAAAATCCAAAAAAGTAACATTTGAAATATCACATGTATTTACATATGATATTTCAATTTCAAACAGGGGAAATGTGATGTAATCAGACATTTACAAACAAATAATTATAACTACAGTAAGAATTGCTTGGAAAGATATGCAATAATAGACACTGCATTTCAAGGTGAAGTGGTGACAATGATATTATTCATGCTGAGTCTACATCTTTTGTTGTAGAGCTTTTGCTGAGTTCTGCCAATCGTACAGGTGCACTGTTTAAAAGACATAAAATACACAATGAAGAAATGGCTGTTGCGGAAATATTTGAACAGTGTTGACTTTCTCTCTTCATCAATCTATATCCGATAGCCGACAACAATCGTCTCTGGGTCCTGGCAAAATAAATATCGCAGAGAACCTCAAACCCTTTTGTTTGAGGTTCTCTGCAATACAAAATATTTCATCTAGTTCTTTTACCATTATCTCCTTTGCGGTAACGTTTTCATCTAGCTCATTTAAAAATTTGATTTAGACTGCATTGACTTTATTAGGGGGAGACAAACAAGTAATACGTCTTCTTCCAATGGTTGATGGAACACAATGAGGTTGGCAGCAGGCAAAAGTTTGTTTATTGCTCGTCCGACGCATGGTAAGCTTAATGCATGATTCAAATCTTTTTCAACTATCGCATAAAAAATAAAATTGTGCTAACTGGAAATTTGCATCATGTAAAGTGAAAAGTGGTATAATTTTTTCCAATAGTGATAACTGAAAAGTGTGTTAAACGAACTCGTGTTATGCGAGTCCTAGCTGTACTTGGTAGAAATATACTATTTAGAAAAAATTTCTAAGAGGAAAAATATTTTAAACAATTTCAACTGATGCATGCCACTGAAGTAAAAAAAGATTTTGAAAAGTGTGTACATATTAACTGTGTTTGGTTACTTAAATGTGTAACTAGACTGGTTGAACAGTGGCATCCTTTGAGAAGTCTGTTTAAAGAAGATGTTAGAAGTTATGATAAAAGTAACAATATGAGCCCTTTTCATAGTTACCAAACTGAAAAGTATAACAAACAATCTCTAGTGAGTTGCACTGGCTCACCCTCCTAGTTCATGTTCCGGCTCAAGAAAAAGAAACTTCTGAAATGCAAAAGTCTTGTAAAAGTAATCCTAAACAAGCAAAGCAAGCTGATAATTCTAGACATGATATCTTCACTTGTACTTAAAATATGTCCGTGGCAGAAAGGAGAAACACGAACATACACTTTGTGTGTTCGTGTTTCTCCTTTCTGCTATGGGCCCCAGGTGGCAAGCGATTCTGTGATCAAGTGACTTTTCTCTGAATTAGCGCTTTTTCTTGAAGTACAAATCATTTCTTTATTTAAAGTATTTATTAGCACACAATTAAATAATCTATAGTAAAGAAAGAAACTTTACTAGATTAAGAAGGAAAGCAACCTTCTTTTTCCCTTTTATTTTCTTATTATATCTTAATTACTAACCTCCTAGTGCTTGGTCACAGGGTGGCACTTCTCCTACCTCCACGTGGTGGGGCCGGTAACCTGGAAGGGAAAAGCTCTCCCTGCCAGGGCAAAATGGAGTGAACTGACTCCAATACCCAGGAATTCACTGGGTCAATGGATCCGAATAGAACTGACCCAAGATATGAGGAATAGAGTTCTTTCGGAGATACCTCTAAGGCAACCAGAAAAGGCAATAGAAATGACTCTGTCTCCATAAAGAGATTAAAAACTGATGTTAAAAAGCTTTAAATTCTCCAACATATATTATTATACATTCAAATACTGAGAAAGCGGTAGGCCAATTGTCACCTTTCTCATACAAAATACTCTTGAGAGTTATGTTGGCCCACCAAAACAAGTTAAAAGACTAAAATCAGGCGATATTTCGGTAGAAACAACCAATGCTAAACACTCCGAAAGATTATTACAAATGACAACCTTTGCAGGAATATCAGTAACGGTATCCCCACAACATTAAATACATCAAAAGGTGTCATTATGGAATGGGACCTTCTAAATGTACCTGAAGAGGAAATTCAAACGGAGCTTCAGGAACAAGGGGTCATCAGTGTTAAAAGAATTACAATTAAAAAAGAAGGGATAATAACCCCCACCAGGAATCTGATACTCACTTTCAACACACTGAAGCCACCCGGATCAGTAAAAGCAGGATATCTTCACTGCAATATAAGGCTGTATATCCCGAATCCTCTCCATTGTTTCAACTGTCAGAAGTTTGGTCACTCATAGACAGTATGTAGAGGAAAATTAACATGTGCAAACTGTGGTTCTCAAGAACATGCCATTTCTATTTGCACGGCTGGAAACCATAAAAGTATAAATTGTAAAGGAGAACATACTGCATACTCAAGACAGTGTGAAATTTGGAATAAGGAAAAAAGAATACAAAAATACAAAGCAGAAATTGGAGTTTCATATCACGAAGCTAAAAAGGTGATTGCAATAAACATAGCAAACAAACCGTCTTATGCACAGATTACCACAATCAAAAAGACTCCAGAAATGAAATTACCTAATTGAAAATGTTGTGGCACACAAACGGATGTTACAATTCCATCTTAGAATGGGTTCACAAGTTTTACAAACCATCTCCATCCCAAAAACAATAAGAAAAAAATTATCAATACTCCTTTATCTTTCCCACCAGATAATTCAGAAAATGTAAGAAGAAAAGTAAACAAAGTAAGGATATGTGGTACAGGAAAAAAGATGGCAGAACAAATGGACACAGAGATAAGAAACCAAGGAGAGGAAGCAGTTCTCGAAAATTTCGCTGAAGAATAAATGGATATGTGTAGACCATATTTTTCAAAGAAAGACAAAATCAAGTTAGACAAAGTGAAAAGATCTCCAAGGAAGCAATCCGAGGGATCATCCAACCCCAAATGACAGATACGATTATCCAGTGGAACTGTTGAGGTTTTTGCTCAAACGTAAATGATGTCATAGATCTCATCACCCAGTTCCATCCACTAAGTATCTACCTACAAGAAACCTATTTAAAACCACAGGACAATAGTATAATCAAAAATTATAACACATATAGAAAGGATCGCATAGCGAATGGAACAACACTAGGAGGAGTCACAATATTAGTTAATAGACATATACCTTCCCAAACAATGCCATTGAACACACCATTAGAAGCAGTCGCAGCCCATCTAGCAATAGGCTTCAATATTACCATAGCCTCAATATATCTACCCCCTAATCAAGAATTCTGATTTAAAGATTTCGAAGAGTTGATCACTCAACTGCCATCTCCATTCTGCATTTTTGGTGACCTAAATGGACATCACCCACTGTGGGGCGATCCCAAAATAGACCAGAAGGGAAAGCAAATTGAAAAATTAGTTGAGAACAACCTAATGATTTTAAATGATGGCACACACATATTTCAACCTTCCATTAAAAAGTACTTATCCAATAGACTTATCAATCTGTTCTCCAACACTGTTCCCGATGATATGGAGTGTGCACAAGACTCCATTGAGCAACAACCACACCCCATAATTTTGAAATTCATGAAGAAAATGCCATGCCAAGTCAGTAGACACCCAAAATGGAAAATATATGATGCAGATTGGGAAACATTCAGGTCACTAGTCAAGTTAGACTGCAACATCATTAAACAAGAATCAATACAAACATCAATACAAACATGTTCCTGATAATATTCTTCAAGCTGTGGAAAAGACAATACCTAAAACATCTTCTAAGATTAGAGTATATCCAAAACCATGGTGGAACAAAGAGTGCCAGGAAGCTAAAAAAAAAAGAGAAATAGAGCCTGGAACCTATTTCGCAAAAATCCAATGACAGACAATCTGATATAATTCAAGAGAGCCAGAGCTATGGTCAGGAAGTGCAAAACATAAGCAAAAAAGCTGTTTGGTTGAAATTTGCATCCACTATAACCATTTCCACACCAGCAACACTTATCTGGAAAAAGATCAGAAGGATGACAAACAATTCTCAAATAAACTCCTCTCCATTGCTAAAGTGGAAGGGACATTGGTTACAAATACCTTAGATATAGTCAATGTGCTTGGTGAAAATTTTTCAAATACATCTGCTAATTGTGCATACGCAACTGCTTTCAAAACGTACAAGAATGAGGCTGAAAAAATAAAACTAACTTAAACTTTTCTAGCAATCAGTGCGAACAATACAACTTGCCACTCACATTAGCAGAACTAAAACAAACTCTGCTACAGGTGAAATACAGCACAGTCGGTTCTGATGAAATACACTATGCAATGATACAATTAGATGAACAATCCCAATTAGCCCTGTTAGATCTATACAACAAAATATACCTTGAAAATTCTTTCACAAGCAAATGGCACCACGCAATAATACTAGCTTTCCCAAAACAGGGAAAAGATCTATCAGACCTACAGAACTATCATCCCATAGCTTTGACTAGCTGCTTAGGCAAGATCTTAGAGAAAATGGTCAACAGTAGACTAACATGGTATCTAGAAAATAATGATCTTCTCAACCCAGAACAATATGGCTTTAGAAAAAATTGCTGTACCTTAGATGTACCTATACAACTGGAAAATCAAGTAAGAAATGCTTTTATCAGGAAACAACACCAAGTCATGGTTAATTTTGATGTCGAGAAGGCATATGATACCACGTGGCACTATGGTATACTTAGAAGGTTACATCAACTTGGCCTTAGAGGACACCTAGTCCTCTATATATATACAATTTCTTTAAGAATCGAACCATCCAAGTTCGAATGATACTCTTTCCAATATATAGTTTGCAGTCCACTTCAGCACAATAATAGAACAAATCCCAAACAATATCTTTACAATAGTTTATGCTGATGATTTTAGCATTTCTTATCAAGTGCAGCATATGAGGACAATAGAACGGCAATTACAAGTAGCCATAAACAGAGTCATAAAATGGACAAAAAGAAATGGATATAGAATTTCAGTACAAAAGACTCCATGTATACATTTCTGCAGAAAAAGGAATCTCCATCCTGACCTCGAACTCAGGTTGAAAGAACAGATCATCCCAGTTAAAAATAGTACGTTTCTTAGAACTTGTTTTTGACAAAGAATTGACTTTTCTAGAGCATATCAGTCACATAAGAGTCCACAGTTTGAAGAAAATGAATATCTTGACGGTCTTATCTGCCTTATTATTATTATTATTATTAATATCCATATGATGCAAGGAAGCCTGAGGTTTATGCTGCACCAGGAAAAGAAAAAAAAAAAATGTTCCTGAGTAACCCTGAGAGAGAGAGAGAGAGAGAGAGAGTCAAAAGTAGAAGGGAATCACCAAGAAAGAGAAGAATGATGATATCCAGCTCAGGACCCTGGGTGTGCCAAGCCCATACTCACCAGATGTGAGCCCCCGGGGTTAATATCCTGGGGAGCAGACAGGACAATGCTACTACGTTTACATTGCCTTCTCATTTGGTCTAATCTAGACTATCGTGCTCCAATCTATGACTTGGCAAGACTTAGTGCCCTGAGATGGCTTAACCCAGTACATCCTTGCACACTTTGTTTAGCCCTTGGAGCTTTCCACAGCTCACCCATGCAGAGCCTGTACGCTGAAGCCCAAGAACCTTCTCTAAAAATCAGAAGACAAAATCAACAACTTTCTTATGCAGCTAAAATAAAATCCTTACCAGGGCCCCCCCCCCCCTACAGAAACTTCTTTTTGCATCTGAATGGGAACAACATTATCAACAACAATGAAGAATCAATAAACCTGCAAGCGTGAGATTAAAAAAACCTTCTTCTCAGTAGAGAGGTTAACCTGGATAATATAACTCCACTGACAAAGCAGTCTACACCACCATGGATAATCAAACAGCCTTTATGCGACTTCTATTTCCACCTTTGGAGCAAACAAACTCTTTCTCATATAAACCATCAACAGCTGCATGCTGCTTATAAGGCACAATTTTCAGATCATTGCTTTCTATATACAGATGGATCCAAAACTGATTCTCATGTGGGGGCGGTAGTTTATTTTTCTGACATCACATTGGCCCAAAAACTCCCAAAAGACTGCAGCATTTATACTGCAGAACTTCAAGCCATTATGTTAGCAATAAACCAAATCGATCATTAAAATTTCCAAAACAGCATCATTTTCACTGACTCCCGTAGTTCCACGATGGCGATACAAAACATCAATTCTAACAAACATTCACTACAACAGCAAATTCAATACAGAATATCAAATCTCCTTGAACAATGTCGTAACATTAGATTTTGCTGGATCCCAAATCATGTTGCAATACATGGTAACGAGCAAACAGAGCTGCTAAAGAAGCCAAAAACAACATTTCTGCATCAGAATATATCCTTTTTCAGACTACAAACACGTTTTATTCATCACAGTGGAATTCATCATTGGCAACAGCAATGGCAAGTACTAACCACTAACAAATTGCATTATATTAAAATATTACTCCAACCATTGAAATCCAGCATACAGAAAAATAGACACAATGAAGTGATTCTTGCATGGTAGTAGTAGTAGTAGTAGTAGTAGTAGTGGCACATGATGCAAGAAAGCAAGTGTAGGAGCTTATGCAGCATCAGCCAAAAAAAAAAAAAAAAAATCACACCATTCCCTCTAAATGCCTGTCCAGTTCCTCCTTAAATTTATTTAACCTATCAACTTCCACAACGACAGATGGAAGTTTGTTCCAGCAATTAACCACCCGCTGGCTAAAGGCAAATTTCTGCACATCTATTCTACACCTATCCTTTCTTAATTTGAACTTATGTCCCCGTAGGTTCGTAATCTGAACAAGTGGAAGGATCCCATCAGAATTCAGCGTGCTCAACCCATTCAAGGCTTTATAGACCTCAATCAGATCACCGCGCAGGTGCCTAGTCTCCAGCCACTGCAATTTGCAGAACTTAAGCCTCTCTTCGTAAGAGAATCCCTTCATTCCCTTCACCAATCGTGTTGCTCTTCTCTGTACACGCTCAAGCAAATCTACATCCTTCCTAAAATGAGGCCTCCAGACCTGTACGCAGTACTCAAGGCGTGGCCTGACCATTGCCTTATACAGAGGGACAATCACCTCCTTTTCCCTGCTAGCAAAATTCCTATATATCATTGACAAAACCCCATGGCCTGCCCTAGCAGCCTGTCTGCATTGCTCAGAAAACTTCATATCTGACTGCACAATTACTCCCAGGTCTTTTTCATTTTCTACCACCTTAAGTGTAGTACCACACAGTTGGTACGTTTCTCTGGGGTTACTTCTACCCATACGCAGTACTTTGCATTTGTCAAGGTTGAACTTCAGTTGCCACTTCTTAGCCCATCTGCCCAAATTATCTAGATCCTGTTGCAGTAGCACACTGCCATTACTGTCATTAACAACCCGGCCAACCTTTGTGTCATCTGCAAACTTCGACATTAAGCCTGATATACCTTCATCAATATCATTGATAAATACACAAAACAACAGTGGACCCAACACCGAACCCTGTGGGACTCCACTAATAACATTAGTCCACGAAGAGCAGCACCCATTGATTACCACCCTCTGTCTTCTCCCACTTAACCATCCTTTTATCCATTGTAGCAACTTACCCTTAATACCATACTGCTCCAATTTGTACAATAGTCTTCCATGCGCAACAGTGTCAAAAGCTTTCCTGAAATCCAAGTATATGATATCAAAATTATTTTTTGCATCCATTTCCTTTGTGACCACATCATAATAACCAATCAAATTTGTCAGACAAGACTTTCCCTTAACAAACCCATGCTGTGTTTGAATTATTGCTGCAGTCTTGTCTAGATGATCCTGCAATGCATCTTTAACCAGTGACTCCATTATTTTACCCGGAACAGAAGTTAAACTAACTGGTCTGTAATTACTCGTGTCACCCTTCGATCCACCTTTGTGAATTGGGGACACATTTCCACATCTCCAGTCCGTGGGAACCTCCCCTGAGTCCAAGGATGCTCTCATAATTATGGCTAAGGGTTTGCTTAGTTGCTTTGCCGCCTCCTTTAAAATAACTGGATAGATCCCATCCACCCCAGGTGCCTTTCTTATGTTTAACTTCAACAATTTCTCCTCCACTTTGCTCTCAGTTATTACAAAATCATTAAGCACACTGCTACAATTTGATAACCTTCTTCCATTTTCAAACTGTAATAATTCCTCACGTGTGAATGTAGATGCAAAATACTCATTCAGTTTGTTTGCTATCTGAGCAGGATCATCAACAGTCGAACCATTGATGTCAAGTGGACCAATCATATTCATCCCCTTCCTTTTAGAGTTTATATAAGTAAAGAAATCCTTGCTGTTTTTCTTAGCATCTTTTGCCAAAGATTTCTCGTAATCCGCCTTCGCCTGCCGAACCTCCTTTGTGACCTGATTACAGACTAGCTTATATCTGCCACAGGCTTCTGCGTCACCTGATAATTTATATGCATCCCATGCATTTTTCTTCTCTGTCACGAGTCTCATTAGTTCATTTGATAACCATTTAGGCCTAAACCTTGAACGATATTTCTTAATCGGTATATAAAGTCTAGTAGCTTCCACGATTAATTCCTTGAATGCTTCCCACTTAGAATTTACTGTTTGTAACATCGTCAGTTGATCCCACTGTACAGAATTTAAAAACTGTCTGAGACCACTGTACTCCCCTTTACGGAAGCAAAAACCCTTTCCTTTACCCCTGACGGTAGTTACCTCTTTGAGTAAATCCCACTTCAGCACACTGTGATCACTGCCACCTAGTGGTTCCTTTATCTGCAAATTCTTAATACACGAATGATCACTGCTGATAACCAGATCAAGAGTGTTACTTTCTCTGGTTGCCTCTCGAACATGCTGCTGCAGAAAACAATCATCCAATAAATCCACAAAAGTCTGACTAGTGTGTGAGTGCCCAACCCACAAGTTCCAGTCAATATCTGGGAAGTTAAAATCCCCCATTATAAGACATTCTGATTTACTGGCCCACTCTATTTCTCTGTACAATTGTTCATTGTACTCATTCAAGTCATTAGGCCTATAACACACTCCTACTCTTATTTTTCCTTTCGCAGTGCTTATCTCACACCAAACTGACTCAACAGAGCACTGTTCATCTATATTAATTGGGTGCACTTCCTTTGATTTTATGTTTTTCTTAATTAACAGCATAACACCCCCTCCCTTTCTGTCCTGTCTATCCTTTCTGTACACATTGTACTCCCCAAATTCCAGTTCTGCATTCCTTATATCTTTGTGACACCACGTCTCTGCTATCCCAACAATATCCGCCTTTGATGTCTTGACCAACACTTCAAACTCATCAAATTTATTTACTATACTTCTAGCATTGGTATACATGCAAGCATACATGCTCCTATGCCTATTCCTTGTTACCCTAACACATCCCATATACCCAACTATTCCATGATGACTGCCATCCGTCCCTGGAACCCCCAACACCCCTCGCTCCAGGTCGCTTCTTATTCTAATAGAAGTTGTGCAAGAATCACCTTCACCTCTGCCTGCGGTTACTGTTAAACTATTTGTCTTTGTATCCCCCCAAACTAGCAGTTTTCCGACCCACCTAACACTGCCTCGATAGCATCAGCAAATATTCTTGCACCCTTTCTATTTAAGTGTATCCCATCCCTGTAGAAGCAGTCTCTCCTGTTAACAAGTACAGTCCAGGCTGAAAAAAATTCTACCCCTTGAGCCTTGCACAATCTTTCCAGGGACGAATCGATCGACAAGGCTCTCATCATGTACTCCCTCCTATCGTGTCTGGGCAGAATTGCAGACACTTTCAAATTCAACCCTATTTCACGGCTTTTTTTCAACAGTGACCTGTACTTGTTGAGTAATTCCGCCGGTCTCCTACTCTTAATATCATTAGTGCCAACGTGTACAACTATATCACCTTTTGTGCCCTTGAAAGATGATATCCGCTTTACAACGTCATCAATTGGTGGTTAAGAATAGGACACGCATTTCAACCACTTATCTTTTGCGAGGAGAGGATCCTCCCCCCATGTCCTACCTGTCACAAAAAACAAAATTTTTTGTGACAGGTACAAGTAGAACGTGTACTGATTACTTATCCAGCTTTTGCAGATGAATGCCAAAACTGCCTCAAAGAGTTAAACAAACAATTCTCCCTCACTCTCAAAACCATACTGGAAGATAGGAAAAATATTGCAGATGTTTTTTAAGTTCCTCGAGGAAATAAATTACTATAATCAAATATTATCTCTGAAAAATCTGTAGTCACTCTGTGACTCTTGGAATCTATTAGCAGCAAAATAGAATTAGAACAAAACCGTTGTATAAAAGCGTACAGGGGCATTTTAGCCGCAGTAGCTCTCGTGCCAAGTGATGGAAGAGAATTCACAGGTCTGTTATGGAGTAAAGTGTTGCCATAAATGTGCTTTTACTATTGTGAGCTGCAAATGCTAGGATTTACCAGTTTGCTTCAGTTTAACACTTGGAACTGTTAAATCAATATACAATATAATTTTTGATGTTAGTTCCTTACTTAAATATTGACTTTTACAAACTTGAATGCTTTATTGCTAATGTATGCAAAACAATTCCTCCTTGCATAGACAATAATTTATAAGTCAGATGACTTCTGCTAGAAAAGAAACAAATATAAAGCATTCAAATTAGTTTTAAAATGATATTAAAACATTTAGGGCCAGTCATACATGGATGCAAATAACATTAGAGTCATAACAAGTTTATTTCCAGTTTGGTAAGTTACAGCATTGATATTTTTTTACTTACATATAGTATTTTAATTTCCCAACCCAGTCTCTCTACATGATCATTTACATATTTTCATGATTATTCGTAGCACAGAAATTTTCATTTCAGTCAGAGTAAAGAATTTATAATTATCTTGAAAATTGTACAAGAATTGCCCCTGTAGAAAACTTTTTAGGGATTTAATTTTCTTTTTTTTTTAAGGTCCCAACCAACATCCTTTGAAATGCTACATAAGTGGAAATTTTAGTGCTGGATATAAGATGGAATACGTTCCTGTTGATGTTGGTAAGTTGACTTCGGATTAACATATTACAAAGGCTCTCAAAATGTTTCTCAGAAAATTTTGCATTTACTTTTCCAAGGGAATGACCTTTATTTCAAATTGACTGTCAAATTATTCAATGTGGATGATTATGATATTTGTTAAGGTACTTGTCAGTAAAGTATTTCTGTCATTGTATCTCCAGCAAACTATAATTACATATGTAATTTCAGTGTAGTCTATGTGCATGTGTGTGTGTGTGCGTGCATGCATGTATTTGAGCATGTGCACGCATACATATACATGAGCATGTGAACACATAAATACTGCAATCTCGGTCTTTATAAGAGGACCTGATAATTTGTTAACAGTTACATCCTCACACAATCAGTAAATCAATCTAGATTCATCCTCCACTAGTTTTCACTAGGTAATCACAGGAATGCCTTGCTTTTTCTCCTGCAAGGAGCATAACTACTGCTAACTCTGTGTTTGTCTCGCTGAGGGCAGCTTGATATATAATGTCTTATGTTATTCCACTAGTTATTAGAGTAAGCAGCTTAGCATAGCAGCTTATTTATAGCAGCTGATTCAGTCTTTGTAGAAACCAATGCAACTCTGAACTCTAGCACTCCTCTTCCAATCTTCTCCTATAGTAAGGTAGCATCGTGATTTCTGCTCAGTGTGTTATGTTTATATAAATGTATCTGGCTGGTGCAGTTTTTATTTATATATGAACAAAGGGGAAGAAATAGTCACTTATTCCGAGGTATCAGAAAGGGAAAAGCGATTAATAATACTGCTGTTTGTTTCAGTTAAATCCAAAATAAAACTAAAGTATCTAAAGGTTGTAGCTTACCTTTGCTCTTTACTTTCCATTTATTAAGAGTTTACCTTTGCTCTTTACTTCCCAGTCGTCTCATAAATGAATCATGACATTATAACCCACATGGTAGTGAACATCCATTTTTAAAACAGTAACTGACCAGTGTTAAGGGTAGCACAGTATAGATTGTTGAGATTAGCAGTGATGTATTCTGCTGCATAACAGGTGACAACATAACTTAAGTAAGCAGTGCTAGAAAGGTTATAAGTGTAATTTTAGATTTGTGCTAATATTCCATATCACATATTCTCTAGTGAACTAATATCCTGCTGCAATATTTTACAACTATATTACAAGTACTTTAGTCCTTATCAATATTTGTCATATTGTAATCTTTTTAATTTACACAATGCACATGCCATTCCATTGGTAAGTTCAATAAATGATTATATTTAGTTCAGTATAAAAATTTTATAATTATTTTTTGAATTTTCCCTGGAGAAAAAATATAAAAGCATTGCTTTTAAATGCAAAATAAAACACGCTGCTGCTGAAGCTCTAACAAAAGAAGTTTAAAAAATTCCTAAATTGACTTCTTATTTTGCAGATCCAGAATCAGAATTAAAATCAACAACAAGTCAATCTATCAGTCTACAAAGAGTCAACTTTTGACACCGACGGAATGGTAAAAGAGCCATCAATTGAGGTTGAGCAAGAGAATGACATTCAAAAAACATCTGAAGAAGAAGAAGAATCCTCAAGTAGACTATCTCCCTCTTCAGAAGAAAATGAAGATTTTTCAATGTTGAAAGAAATTGAAAATATCAATATTGAAAATCTTAAAAAAGAGAATTATCCCGCTGACATTAGCATTAGTAGAGGCATATGATGCAAGCTTATATAGCATCAGCCAGAAAAAAAAAAAAAAAAAAAACCCTCATTTCACCCATCCACTTGTTCCAAATGTTTGTCTAGTTCTGCCTTGAATCTATTTAAGCTATCAACTTCTACAACAAAAGATGGAAGTTTGTTCCAGCAATTAATCACACACTGGCTAAAGGCACACTTCTGCATATCTATACTACAACTGTCTTTCCTCAATTTGAATTTATGCCTGCTCAGGCAATTATTCTGAGCAAGAGATAGAATCCCATCAGCATTGAGAATGCTCAGTGCTCAAACCATTCAAGGCTTTATACACCTCAATCAGATCACTTAGCAAGTGCCTAGTCTCCAGACACTGTAATCTGCAAAACTTAGAATTGAGTTCTTTGTAAGAGTAACCCTTCGTTCTATTCACTAATCTTGTTGGCCTTCTCTGTACTCATTCCAACTGTTCTACATCCTTCTTAAAATGAGGCCTCCAGACCTGTATACAGTACTCAAGGTGTGGCCTGACCATTGCCTTATACAAGGGGATAATCACCTCCTTATCCCTGCTAGAAAAATTCCTGTATATGATTGACAAGATACCATGAGCTACTCTTGCAGACTGTCTGCCCTGTCAGAAAACTTCATATCTGCCTGCACAATTACCCCCAGGTCCTTTTCATTCTATACCACCGTCATTGTAGTAGCACAGAGTTGATACGTTATTCTGGGGTTACAGAACGGCCTTCGTAGCCTAGTGGTTAGGAGTGGGAGTGCAGTAGCACATGTTCTTTGAGTAGACCGGGGTTCAAGCCCCTGACTGCTGAATACGGTCAATCTGCCAACCTGCACTGCACCAGCGTGGGAGATTATGGTCCATTTCCCTTAGCATGAATTGTTGAGGAGGCTTCCATCCTGCAGTGGGCTGATAATGGCTGTACTTTATTTTTTTTTTTTCTGGTGTTATTGCTTCCCATATATAGTACTTTACATTTGTCAATGTTATACTTCATTTTCCACCTCTCAGCCCATCTGCTCAACTTTTCTAGATCTTGTTGCAGCAGCCGTACTGTCATTAGTGTCCTTATCAACCCTGCCAACCTTCGTATTGTCTGCAAACTTGGATATTAAGCCTGATATATCATCATCAGTATCATTTATAAATACAGAAAACAACAATGGACCCAACACTGAACCCTGAGGGACTCCACTAATAAAATTAGTTCACGATGAGCAGTGTCCATTGATTACCACTCTCTGACTTCTTCCCCTCAACCACCCCTTTAACCATAGCAGCAATTTGCCTCCAATGCTACACTGTTCAAATTTGTGCAGCAGTCTTCCTTGTGC
The DNA here is from genome assembly GCF_048544385.1 of Mastigoproctus giganteus. NCBI lineage: Eukaryota > Metazoa > Arthropoda > Arachnida > Uropygi > Thelyphonidae > Mastigoproctus > Mastigoproctus giganteus. The sequence continues at coordinate 161,655,662 of NC_143583.1, read as the reverse complement.
AACAGTATCAAAAGCCTTTCTAAGATCCAAAAATATGATATCAAAGTTATTCACTGCATCCAGGTCCTTTGTGACCACATCATAGTATCCAATAAAATTCGTCAGACAAGACTTCCCCTTAACAAAACCATTCTGTGTCCAATCTATAACTGAAGTCTTGCTTAAATGATCCTGCAGTGCTTCTTTAAGCAGTGCCTCCATTAATTTCCTTGAAACAGAATTTAAACTAACAGGTCTATAATTACTTCTGTTGCCCTTTGATCCTCCTTTGTGAATTGGGATCACATTTGCATATCTCCTCCAGTACATGGATACCTCCCCTAAGTCCAAGCAAGCTCTCATAATTATGGCTAAGGTTTGCTTACTTCCTAATTCCTTCCCAATTCCTTGCTGCCTAATTTAATATAACTGGCTAAATCTCATCCACCCCAGTTGCCTTTTTTATGTTTGTTTTCAGCAATTTCTCCTCAACTTTCCTCTCTGTTATTACAAAACCATCTAGCTCACTGTCAGAGTTTAATTCACCTCTGGCATTCCCCTCCCTGAGTAACTCCTATTGTGTGAATGGAGATGCAAAATACTCATTTAGTTTGTTAGCTACCTGAGCAAGATTATCAACAGTTAAACTATCAATATCCAGTGGACCAATCTGATTGATCCCTTTCCTTCTAGAGTTTACATAGGTAAAGAACTCTTTGCTGTTTTTCTTTGCATCCTTTGCCAAAGATTTCTCATAATCTGCCTTTGCCTGCCTAATGTCCTTCGTGACTTGGTTACAGACCAGCTTATATCTATCATAGGCTTCCATTAATTTATATGTATCCCATGCATTTTTCTTCTCTGTCACATGTCTAATTAATTCATCTGACATCCATTTAGGCCTAAATCTTGAACAGTATTTCTTTTTTGGTATGAAAAGCCTAGTAGCTTCTAAGATTAATTCTTTGAATGCTTCTTAATTTGAATTTGCTGTTGGTAACATTATCAGTTCGTTCCACTGTATAGAATTTAAATACTGTCTCAGACCACCGTAGTCACCTTTACGAAAGCAAAAACCCTTCCCTTTACCCTTGATGGTAGTCACCTTTTTGAGTAAATCCCACTTCAGCACACTGTGATCACTTTCACCTAGTGGTTCCTTTATCTGCATATTCTTGATGCATGAAGGATCACTACTGATAATCATATCAAGAGTATTACTCCCTCTAGTTGCCTCCCGAACATGCTGATGTAGAAAATAATCATCCTATTAATCCACATAAGCCTTGCTAGCGTGTGTGAGTGACCAACCCACAAATTCCAATCAATATCCAGGAAATTAAAATCCTCCCTTATAAGACCCTCTGATTTACTGGCCCACTCTATTTCCCTGTATAGTTTTTTTTTTATTATATAGCAAGCCCCGATTATAACGCTGTGCACTTTACACTGATTCGCTATAATGCTGTTCTTATATTATAACCCCTATCTGACTATAACGCTGTCACAGATCACTATAACGCTCTTTTACAGATTGCATTTTTTGGCATATTTAATGAAATCATTTCATATGATGGAGTCTATAGCTTAAAAATGAATAGCAAAACGGCATTAAAACGTTTCCCACGCCGACTTAAGAAATTTTCCAACGCTCAGTGAAATTTTCTCTCACGCTAATTTAATTGCAGTACAGTGACTTCTTACATAGTTCCAAGATCAACATTTTAAAAAATGATTGATCAAGTATATTGCTTGTAATGTTTGCGTTATATGCATTTATCTGAAGTCTAGTCACTACTCAGTACCGTATTAGACATCGTGCGAAACAGACAGTTTACTTGAACATTGTATCATAATTAATTCAACAAATGTAGTTACATTTTCGAAGAGTTAATAATGGCAGATAAGAATGAAAAAGCAACAACGTCTGAGCGTAGTACGAAGACTATAAATGTAAGAAAAAGAATGAATTTGAAAATCAAATTAGACGTTTTGAAATGAATCGATTTCCGTCAAAGACAAGCGGATGTGTGCCATAATTTAGGACTTGTAAGAACAATTATAAAAAAAAAATAAAGAATTAATTTTAGCAGCGGGAAGGATAGGTGTTCCACTGCAAGCAACTAGGCCGGCTATTAGGATTGAAATGGAAAGACTAACTAATTTTATTGAAGATAATATCCAATGTAGAATTCAGTTAAGTTAAATATTATTAAAAAAAAAGAGTGAGAGAGGGATTAGCCAATATGATGATCTGAAGAAAACTCACCTAAAAAAAAAAAAATATGGAACCATTTAAAATTAGTAAGGGCTGATTGAATAGATTTAAAATCCAGGGGAAGCCGCAAATACAGATTAAGGAGCGAAACTTTCAAATAAGAACTTGTTAAAATTATTGAAGAGGTATATTATGTGTTATACTTCTCAACAAGTTTTTAACATAGATGAAGCAGGACATTTTGTGGAAATGAATGCCTAAAAGAAGTTTCATATTGAAAGAAGAAAAGAACATGCCAGGTTTCATAGCGGCGAAGGATCGGTTGACTTTATTGTTGGGTGGTAATGCTGCGGGGGATTTAAAATTAATACCCCTTTTATTTTATTTGGAAGAGGGCCAAAGTTCAACATGAAAAATCATGTTGAACATTTTCAATCATGAGAAATCGACACATTTTTCATGATTAAATTCATCAATTAAATTAAATCAATTTAGATCAATTAAATTCATGATTTTAATTGGAATTTTAAGTTTAATTTTGATAAAAAAGTAGTTACCACATAATTATATACGTATGTAATGCAGAATATTTTGTATGTACAAATATTTGAATATTAAATATTTTGATGGACATTTGTGCATTTTTTTCACTACCGTTTATTATTGATTACGAAATATCCTATGGCACTGACCGCAACTCACAAATACGTATGTTACCTTATGGGAATGCGGCGCTCGCTTAGCACAGATTCACTTAGTGCTCTGTTTTTACGGAACTAACCTACTCTCACCTACTCTCAATTTTGATCTTCCAGTGCTTATGTCACACCAAACTGACTCAACACTGCACTGTCAAGCGATGTCAACTGGCTGCTCTTACTTGGATTTTGTGTTTCTTAACTAATAGCATAACCCTCTCCTCCCTTCCTATCCTGTCTATCCTTTCTGTACACATTGTTCTCCCCAAATCCCTGTTCTGCATTCCTTATATCTGTGTGGCAGCATGTCTCTGATATCCCAACAATATCTGCCTGTGATGTTTTGACCAGCACCTCAAATTCATCCAATTTATTTAACCAGCTCCTAGAATTGGTGTATGCGTAAATATACATGCCCCTTTTCATATTCTTGTACAAGTAAACCCATGTGTTTTCTTGTAACGCAGTGACTCTCAGCAGTCTCTGAAATACCCTGCATCTTGTTTTCCAGGCTGCTGCTCATTCCAACAGAAGCAGTACAGGAATCACTTTCACTTCTGCCAGCGGATACTGTTAATCTATTAGTCCGTGTATCCACCCAAGCTAGCAGTTTTCCGACCCACCTAACACTGCCTCGATAGCATCAACAAATATTCTTGCACCCTTTCTATTTAAGTGTGTCCCATCCCTGTAGAAGCAGTCTCTCCTGTTAACAAGCAAGCTATACAGAGAATTCTACAGTAGAATGCGCAGAAATTTATTATAAAATACGGTGCTTGCATGCCAAAAGGAGCATTTCTGAAAAATAACAAAAATATATAATTTTCGATAAAATATTACTCAACGACTAGTAAATCTGGATTAAAAATGAACAAGCAATGGTTGTGCAATTCCAAAAACTGGATTCCATCTATTGCAAGCCGTGCTGGATGTTTTCTGGAACTACATGTAACTAGACGAAAGGCATCAACAACTGGCAAAATCTGTCTACTAAAATTAAAGAACATGAAAATAGCTGTAAGTATGTAGAAGTATGCATCATGAAAGAAACGTGGAAAAGCAATACAGGAGTTAAGAGAATTTTGGAAGAAAATGTGCAAGAACAGTGTTATTTTTTGGAGAAAAGTATTAAAATGGGTGATTAATCTTAGAATTCTCAAGAAATTCATTAACTTTAATTGGTCGTCAAGAAAATTTATATGATACTATGTTGGAAATTTTTTGTCGGATGTAAAGTTGATAGCAGAATATGACCCAATTATGAAACAGGTTGTGGATATACCGACTGGAAGCATTACTTATTTAAGTCTCAAAATCCAGAATGAAGTTATTGAATGTTTGAGCCAACATTTAAGAAAACAAATAACTAAGGATATTAAAGAAGCCCCATATTTTTCCATCATTGCTGATACAATTTAAGATATCTCAAAAATGGATCAACTAAGCTTGGTGTATGTTATTTCCATATTGTAAAAAATCCGTACGACAATAGACCTGAACACATAGATGTCATAGAAATGTTCCTTGGTATTCTCACTGTTACTGATGGATCAACTGCTGGAATATCGTCAATTATTTGCAACTCCTTAAATTCAAATGATCTGGATCTTTCAAAATGTCGTAGGAAAGAGTATGATGGAGCAAACACGATGAGTGGTGCATATTCAGGAGAACAATCTCGCTTAAAAGAATTACAACCGAATGTGTTTTGCAGCACACAATCTCAGTCAAGTTATTAATGATATAGTAAATGGAGTACCAGAAATATCCAACTATTTCAACATTGTTCAAAGTATATATATATATATATATGTGTTTTTTGGCACAATATCAACTGCTGGGACTTGTTATCTCAAATTAAAAAATAATGCGATATTAAAGAAATTAAATCCAACTCATTGGTCTAGTTGGCTTGCATCTATAATTGCTATAAAATTGAGATTTCCCAATTTGTTAATGGCATTAATTAAATTATCATACATTTGTCAAAAAGCAATGAAAATTCCGAAGCTCTCCTGATTAAAAAATATTATTCTGAATTTTGATTTTGTGTTATCCGTTGTACTGATAAAAAAAATCTTATTTAAGTCCCAAAATGATTATGAAATATTAATTCAATACCAAAGATTTTGCAAAGAACGAATATGGATATTGGTCAAGCTGCATTGGGCATAGAAACATTGTATAATCAAGTGAAAAAACTAAGAAATGAATTTGAAAATATTGTCAAGGAAGCATCATTTATTGCACAGAAGTGGGATCTATCTTGTCAATTTGCAAATCAATGGAAGCGATTTGTGAAGAAAAATTTTGATGAACTGGTAGAGGATTACCAATTTGAAAATTCCGAACTGCTCTTTAAACCTAACATTTTCTTTCTTATTTTGTAATTGACTTAGTAACTACCCAACTGCCCAAAAGGTTTCAAGGACTAAATTCATTTTATAACTTGTTTGTATTTCTTACTCCAACTCAGTTAATCGAAAAGGACGAAATTCCATTTGATAAAAACACAGAGAAGATGCAAAAGAAATTTTTAAGTGACTTTTCGGAATCATTTTCGATGCAATTACCACTTTGCCTAAAGTCATTAAAAAGTGAAATGGCAAAAATTCAATCTATTCATGAATTTGCAGAACGTGTCATAGTTCAAAATACTACAATATGAGTGATATTTTGCCAGAAGTGTATTCTTTATTGATATTATTTTTGACAATTCCGGTTATTGTATTCACAATGGAATGCCCTTTCCTGAAATTAAAATTAATTATGAATTATTTGAGAAACACCATGGGATATCAGTGCTAGCACTGCTTATCATAGAAAGTGCAATAAGCTGAAAGAATGGACGTTTCTAAATTAATTAATGATTTTGCCAATGCCAAATCTAGACGGAAACCATTCTAAATTACGTAAGTCAATATATTACTTCATTTAATTTTCAAAATTTATTTTTCATTTTTACATTTACAGAATTTAATACTATTTTTGTTTTTATATTGTATTGATAAAGATTTTAAATCTACTTTTACCGTTGTATTGTTAATTTTTTATTTTTACGTAAAGAAATATTTTCACGGGGCCCATACTAAACTTTGCATTGGGGCCAACTTTTTCTAGTTACAGCATTGATACCACATTAATATATTATTATTATATATTAATAATATACTAATATACTCATTTCATTGATCGTTGCACTTGACTTAAATTCGAAAACTTGTAGAAAGAGTTCACATGCCCTCTACGAATTCAAATAAATCTGATTGTAAGTAATTGAAGAGTGATTTTTTCCTCTTTAAAACTAATTTATCTTCACTAGAACTAAAAAGATATAATATTTACATCAATAAAAATTCTGTTTGGTATAAGTGGTATAAGTGGAAGAGATGGGAAAGGGTTGATCGGAACTTAGCTTTGAGATTAAACATTGATTCCACCACTTCAAGCCTCCAATAAGCAAAGTGGTGGTATTGCGCTGGTTGATGAGAGTCATCAACCAAGTATGTCTGTCCCTGGCAGACATACCCTGGTCCACTTATACCAAATAGGAAAAGTTGGTGACATTGTAGAGCAGATATCATCTTTTAATAGCACAAAAGGTGATATCTTTATGCACATTGGCACTAATGGCACTGCACTAGTTGATGACTCTCATCAACCAGTGTAATACCACCACTTTGCTTATTGGGGGCTTGAAGTGGTGGAACCGATGTTTAGTCTCAAAGCTAAGTTCCAATCAACCCTTTCCCATCTCTTCCAACATGCAATATGATTGATGTCCTTAGAGTTTATGATGATCACCCTGGTGAGATCCAAACTTCCTTACATTTCGAGGATACAGCTCTAAAAACACCGCAGGCTGGCTGTTAGTTAGTACACGGGACCAAACCTATTGATAACTCTAGGAGGCTCCCGGATCAGCTATTGTATAATCTTTCTACCTCTACTCTGCCAGGTAGTGACTGATGGGAGTCTGAGTAGTGTGTATGTGGGGGGAGGGCATTGTTGAGGCCACATTATGTCAAGGATCTGGGTATATTCTTACCATGTGTATGCCTTATCCAAAAATTTTATTACTTCATACAGCATGTCCCACCCACCACTTATTCTTACTGTTGAATAGAGCAAGCTTATCTGCAAAAAAGATCTAAACCCCCCAAACAATTCCTAGTTCATTTTACAAATATACATGTTCTCAGTTCTAACATGTTCTAATCTCAACAATGTCCATTTCCACTGCCAAACCCCATGTACTTTTTCTGACAGAATCTCAGTTATTAGTTGATTCAGCCACTGCTCATCTCAGTTATCTAAATTATTTGCTGTATGATTTTTTAAAACCAATTTGTCTTCACTAGAACTAAAAAATTGTTCACAGGTGCTACTTGTGCATTTGTCCTTTCCGATATTCCCTATCTGAGACTTGGTAATTTGGAATCTTCTCTGGCTTAAAATCTCTCTACCTCATTCTGTCAAATTCATCAAACCCAACTTCACTAATCACTTTCATCTTTTTGACTTCCTCTTTTTGCAACCTGACTTTCTCCAGTCCAACATTCTTAACAGTGAGGTAATTTTCCTTGGTGATACCTTGGAATACATGCCAGTGGTTTTGTAAACAATGCAATCATAATTCACCCGGAAATTGCCATTGATTTTTTTCTGTATGAGTCATGATACCCCTCTAACAAAGTGTTCAAGGTGGTTCTTGTCACAATTGTCATTAAATTTACTAAATACCGCAGATAGTAACTTTTTAAAAAATTATATTTTAAAATAGTATAAAAATTAAATTTCTAAAACTATTACAGGAAAAAATACTTTAATCAAAATAAACTACAATATATTAAATAAATTATTTAAAAGCAATTATGTAACCTGTAATCAATACTATGCTCTTGCTGCACTTTAGACTTAGCAGCACTATGAAAACATGTCCGCTCAGTACTAGGGCTGACGATACCGAGATTCCGGGATCGCAAATACCAGGATCCTGGTAATTTTTTTTTTTTTTTTTTGAGGATTTCAAATACGTATTGATACAAAAATACCAGTTTTTTGGTACTAATTTAAAAAATAATTGTTTATGATTTATTTATATAAAGGTTATAAATTCAACAACAATAAATCATTAATATTACAGGATGCAGAGGAATTGTTATACACAATACAAATGCAACAGAAACCTGAAAACATCATGAAACTAAGACACAAAATCTTGCAAATATATTTCTCTTACTACAGAAATATTTCCATTATTGAGATTAGACCTGGTAGGGCACTTAAGGAAAATGGTAAACAAAGGAATGGCAGGTGCAGAAGGGTTAAAATTAAAAGCTTCTGTACAATAGTTTATTCTTTCTATTACAGCGCTACTTGAGGATGTGACACTTGGCATTTTTGGGAAGGGCTTTGGTATGGAGTAGTTCAAATGTATTGTTGGTAGGTGATCTATAGATAAAAGATGAAAGAATTTTGTTGTGTGCAAAATACAGAATGTTTTTCCCACCAAAGGAAGAAAAGTGAGTTTAAGGAATAACACCGTGATTGGGTCAGGTTTAAATTAGATTGGCAGAGATATGTAAATTAAAAGGAAATAAATAAGGTTCTCATGCCAAAAGAGTGAGTTGTGGTTGTTGTGCGGATGGGTTTCAGACTTGCAGTGGTAGTTCGGGGTCCAGTTCTGTAAGTGTCCTGCTATATAGTGAAGAGTTCTGCCGGGCATGTTTCTGTGCTAGAAGTAAATCTGGAAGCTGAGTAACAAGCCAGTCAGATAGTGCCCTGGCTTCTACTACTGCTGTGGTAATTTCCTTCAGTATTAACAGAGAACTGTTCCCGAAATTAGATAGTACTGGCAGAGCTATACTGCTGAATTCAACTAAGAAGAGACTTCTCCACATTCCATGGAAGGAATCTGCACAAAGAAATCCCACCGTGAAAGAAAAGGAAGATAAGTCCTGTGAACTGTGTTGTATTGAAAAGGGTGCTTAGATAAAACTGTAATTATTTTAAAATAAGGATGAAGTTGAAGAAATTACAAGAAATTTAAAGAAATGTTTAGTATTGAGTTGGTTTATTGGCTGAAGTTGTAAAGAAAATTGATATTGCTAAATTAAGAGAGAGAGAGAGAGAAAAAGATATGGAATTTTTATTATTAAGTCAGCTTATTGATTGCTTGTCAAGAGAATCCATTTTGCTGATTAAGAGAAATATGAGAACGTGATTAAGATTGAATTAGTTAATGTTTGCTGCTGTAGAGAGAGTTGATATTGTTAATTGATAGATATTTTATGGAAATGATAGCATGTATTAACAGATTAAATGAGAAAAATTAAAAGATGAAAATGAATACCAATTATCTATATACTTGTTAAGTAGTTTTATGTGATAAATGACATGTTTTATAATATTTGCGTCATTGCCCATGAGAAACTATGGGAAAATACCTCAGCTCCTGCAAATTCTGATTTTTTTAGTGCAGTCAGGTAGCTTGTGGGCCTTGAGGGGAGCTGCTGTATGAAAATCATACAGTGGCCATTGATGGCAATACTAAGGTACATGGCAATAAAAATCAATAAATAAATAACTCCCACATCTTAGATTTTGTTTCCTCACCAAGCTAAAAATGTGAATTTTTTCGTTTGTTAATACGGATATAGTGCCATAAAAAGTCAAAAAGAAAATATGATTTTTTGAAAATGAGGGAATAAGGGAGGTGGGTAAACTGCAACTCGTCTATAACTATCTCAGTACCACATTTGCCAGTACAAATCTCAGTACAAAGTGTGACAACCAAATTTGCAGTTTTGGTGTGTCTATATGTGTTTTTGTTTTTAGAATAACTGTATGTTTAGTAATCTTTTGTTAGAATATTTATTATTGTAATAAAAGTTTGATTTCAAATATGAATTCTAGTAATTACTTTTTTTTTCTTACTTTATTGTTTATTTATTTATTTATTTATTTTTTTTTTTTTGCAATACAAGTATCCCGATTTCATAAATTAAAAATACTGAAATACCGGTATTAAGATTTCGACCGGTATTGTGAGCCCTACTTACTACAAATCCAAACTAAGAATCACTCGGCATTCCTAATGATAAAATGGTATGCCGAGAATCACTCGGCGTACCATTTTATCATTAAGGTCCTATACTCCTCTGAGAGGAGGTTCACATCTATTATCCCTGGCATATTACATCTTTCTGCAAGATGAGGTGGCGAAAATTTTCTCTGATCCAATAAATTCAGTTGTAATGAGGTTAAGATTTTCACTGGCTCAGTAAATGAAGTTGTGATGATTCAAACATCCTTATTTTGAACAATCCATACAGTTTCCTTCTCAAACATGACATTTTCACTATTTTTGTGATAATACTAAGCACAGAATTGTATTTGTTGATCTGGATAATCTTTATTGGCTCATTTGCAATTCTGTATGGAAAAGTTGAGATGTTTTTTTTTAACATCTTCAACATTTTTGATATTTTTATTTCTCCCAATAGTTGTCTTATTGATATTGTGTATAGTTCCATGTTCTTCAAATTTATCATTCAGATGGGATTATTGTCAGAAGTGTAGGTGCACTTGTTCCATATTGTCTTTCCCATACTACAACATATTCAAATTTCCAGTACTATTTAATGATCTCTCTCTCTCTCTCTCTCTCATCAAAACCTAGTTGCGTATTCTGCTTCATTTCTGTGTTTTTGCCAATCAGATAAAAGAAATAATACAAATAAATCATCTAATTCCTGAATTATGAATTATTAAATTGTGTAAAGATAACTCAACCTGTATACAGGTAGTTCTCGACTTTACAAGTTAATTCGTTCCTAGCACGTGCTCATAAAGCGAGAATTAAATCCCACAGACATAATGTTAAAAATAGGGATTATGTTCTCAACAATGAAATTAGTTTTAAAGAATGTTTATTCTTCTTCTTCATCATCAACTAAATGCACACTCGTTGATTATTCATTATTGGCTCGGCACTCGTTGATTTGTTGCACAAGGAGTCATCTTCCGAAATGCTTCAAGAGGCTCTTGTTTCCAAGATAATCTTCTCCTTTCTTTATAAATTTCAATAGATGCATAAGCAGTTTTTAACAGAACACACAAATTGCAACTAACACGATTTGCACCGAGTAACAAGTTTATGAAGCAAAAAAAAAAAAAAAAAAAAGGAATGAAGAGAAGATTCTGAAAATTTATTTATAAAATTGAAGATTTCAGTAAAGGGCAAACACATTTCACCATAATAACGCAAAAAACTACACAATTCCAGCTATCGGTATTTTTGCAAATGCAATAACATTGAGTTTACTACCTGTTTGTAATTGCTTGTAGTAACAGAAAAGCCGAATAAACTGGAAAGTGCAAATTGTTTTTATTGTTTTATGGTAGTGACCTCCAGAAATGTGCTTTAGAAAAATGTCACAAAGCCTTCAAAATTGGTTCTTATAACATATGATAATGATGAAAGTGTAGTGAATTTTAATGATTTGAATTTTTAACAACTAAAACAATATGCACTATAAAAATGATCTTTTAAAGAGTTATATAGAAAAAATTTCAACTTCTAAGGTTGTGGAATGAATTACTGAAAAATAATGTGTTATTGGGTCACATTATGATATTTTCACGATACGATGGTGTCTCTGAATGGATTAATATCATCGTAAAGCTGGGTACACTGTATCTTATAGCTATGTGCGTGGTTTGAAATGCAGTATTTATGAATGTTTAACATTAATTTTTTGCATTTAATGTTCATATTTTCAATTTTGTCAATACTTGATACTTTTGAAAAAAAAAAAAAAAAAAAAAAATCGTAAATCCAGGAACTCGCAAAGCAAGAACTACCTGTATATATATATATATATATATATTTTTTTTTGTTTGATGAAAATTATTTAATGAAAATTGCTTAAGCTTAAAATTAACTTAATGAATTTAAATTTTTAGGTGATCATACTGTAGAAGTTCGAGTAGATGATCAACTCATTGGAGCCAGCCCATATTTAGTGAAAGCCTATGATTCTGGAAAAGTGAAAGTAAATGATGTCGATAGTGGAGTAGTGGGAAAGCCAGTTTATTTTACAAGTTTGTACCATGTGTTTTTATATATACAAATATATATTATTATTTCCAGTTCATATATAATACTTCCCATAAAACTCAGAAATTTTTAGTATTTTTGTTTACTTTATATGGGAGAATATTTTAATTTTTGTATTAAATTTATATCATGAGCAATTGTGCATTTTGGAAAGAAAAGTATTATTAAATCATATACTGTGAAATACTGTTAAATTATCCTAGCCTACCTGTGGAAGAGTTATTTCTGTAAAGAAAGATTAGATGGCAGTGCAGTTCACAAGTTCGATACCTGGCAGGCACATGGCACTTGTTTCAGTGCAGTCATTTATGTCTAATTGTGAAGCTGTAAGCCTATATTCTTCATTACAAATAAGTAGTACTTCTCCAAAGGAGAAGTATCATCCATTATAAATAAATAATTTTTATTCCCATCATGGCAAGCTGCTATTGGCATATCCTTAGCATTAGCATTAGTAGAGGCATATGATGCAAGAAAGCAAGCTTATTCAGCATCAGCCAAAAAAAAAAAAAAAAAAAACACACACAACCACTACTCCCATTTCACCCCTCCATTCGTTCAAAATACCTGTCCAGCTGAGCCTTAAATTTGTTTAGGCTATCAACTTCAATAACAAGTGATGGAAGTCTATTCCACTAACCAACTGCCCGCTGGCTAAAGGCAAATTTCCACACTTCTATCCAACATCCGTCCTTCCTCAATTTGAATTTATGCCCTCTCAGGTGATTATTCTGAGCAAGAGGAAGAATCCCATCGGCATTGAGCATGCTCAAGGCATTCAAAGCCTTATACACCTCTATCAGATCACCTCGCCGATGCCTAGTCTCCAGACTTTGTAATTTGCAAAACTTAAGCCTTTCTTCGTAAGAGCACCCTTTGTTCCATTCACTAATCTTGTTGCCCTTCTCTGTACTCGTATAGGACCTACTCCCCCCCCCATAGTTGTTTCTATGCGTATTGGCATGTCAAGACCACATGATGAGATGGGAAAGCAGAGTTGAGCTTTTAAATCTTCCTAAGATTGTCAGTGGGTAGGTCTGCCAAGAGAGGTGGACATTGGGGTACTTGGTCCAGCAGTTCTTCAAATAGCCTAGCTGATAACATAACTTTTTTTTTTATAAAAATAATAAAATTCATTTTTAATAATCAATAAGAATATTTTGCATACATAAAATAATAAAAATGATTTTATCGTATTGATTTATTATGTATGATTAAATTGACTTGTTGTATTTTAACTCTTGTATTCGTGGACACCCAAACAAACAATATTTGTAAAATAATAAGAGAAGTTTACCTCAGTATAGTATGTAGAACACTTCCATATGATACTCTCCAGAAATTAAAATGAAAAATCTTACACTAGAGTAACAAATAATTAAAAATCAATTTAACGCAATTAAAAATCAATTTAACACAACTAAAAATTAATTTAACGCAATTAAGAATAAAATTAATTAAAAGAATTTAAAGAAAAAACAATTTTTTTCATTAAGTTCTTTTAATTAATTTGATTTTTAGTTATGTATTAACTAAAATTGTTGTGAAGGTATTCACAATATGAGATATACTTAATGATGCCAATTTATAACTACTTGAGTAGTTGGCTATGTACAGATGTGATGCATTGCACTAACTTGTACATCAATAATATTATTAGCATTAGCATTAGCAGAGGCATATGATGCAAGAAAGCAAGCTTATTCAGCATCAGCCAAAAAAAAAAAAAAAAACCCACTCCCATTTCACCCCTCCGTTCGTTCGAAATACCTGTCCAGTTGAGCTTTAAATTTGTTTAGGCTATCAACTTCAACAACAAGTGATGGAAGTCGGTTCCACCAACCAACCACCCGCTGGCCAAAGGCAAATTTCCGCACATCTATCCGACATCCGTCCTTCCTCAATTTGAATTTATGCCCTCTGAGGTGATTATTCTGAGAAAGATGAAGAATCCCATTGGCATTGAGCATGCTCAAACCATTCAAAGCCTTATACACCTCTATCAGATCACCTCGCCGGTGCCTAGTCTCCAAACTCTGTAATTTGCAAAACTTAAGCCTTTCTTCGTAAGAGCAACCCTTTGTTCCATTTACTAATCTTGTTGCCCTTCTCTGTACCCGTTCCAGCAGCTCTACATCCTTCTTGAAATGAGGCCTCCAGACCTGTATACAGTACTCAAGATGTGGCCTTACCATTGCCTTATACAAGGGAATAATCACCTCCTTATCCCTGCTAGAAAAATTCCTGTATATCATTGACAAGACACCATGAGCTACTCTTGCAGCTCGTCTGCACTGCTCAGAGAACTTCATATCTGCCTGCACAATTACCCCCAGGTCCTTTTCATTCTCCACCACTGTCAGTGTAGTACCGCAGAGTTGATACGTTGCTCTGGGGTTACTGTTTCCCATATGCAGCACTTTACATTTGTCGATGTTAAACCTCATTTGCCACCTCTCAGCCCATCTGTTCAACCTTTCCAGATCCTGTTGCAGCAGCATAGCGTCAGTATTGTCCTTAACGACCCTGCCAACCTTTGTATCATCTGCAAACTTGGACATTAAACTTGATATCCCATCATCAATATCATTCATAAACACCGAAAACAACAACGGACCCAACCCTGAACCTTGAGGAACTCCACTAATAACATTAGTCCACGTTGAGCAGTGTCCATTGATTACCACTCTCTGTCTTCTGCCACTCAACCATCCCCTTATCCATAGCAGCAATTTGCCTCCAATGCCACACTGCTCCAATTTGTGCAGCAGTCTTCCATGTGCAACAGTATCAAAAGCCTTTCTAAGATCCAAATATATAATATCAAAGTTATTCCCTGCATCCAGTTCTTTTGTGACTACATCATAGTATCCAATCAAATTGGTCAGGCAAGACCTGCCCTTAACAAAACCATGCTGCGTCTGAGCTATAACTGAATTCTTGTCTAGATGATCCTGCAGTGCTTCTTTAACCAGTGCCTCCATTAATTTACCTGGAACAGAAGTTAAACTAACAGGTCTATAATTACTTGTGTCAGCCTTTGATCCTCCTTTGTGAATTGGGGTTACATTTGCACATCTCCAGTCTATGGGTACCTCCCCTGAGTCCAAAGAAGCTCTCATAATTATGGCTAGGGGTTTGCATACTTCCTTTGCTGCCTCCTTTAATATAACTGGATAGATCCCATCCACCCCAGGTGCCTTTTTTATGTTTATCCTCAACAATCTCTCCTCCACTTTACTCTCAGTTATTACAAAATCATCCAGCTCACTGCCAATGTTTACTTTACCTACATCATTCTCCTTCCTGAATAACTCCTCATGCGTGAATGTAGATGCAAAATACTCGTTTAGATTGTTAGCCACCTGAGCAGGATCCTCAACTGTTGAACCATCAATATCCAGTGGACCAATCTGATTCATCCCTTTCCTTTTCGAGTTCAAGTATGTAAAGAACTCTTTTCTGTTTTTCTTTGCATCCTTTGCCAAGGATTTTTCATAGTCTGCCTTTGCCTGCCTAATCTCCTTTGTGACTTGGTTACAGACCAACTTATATCTATCATAGGCTTCCATGTCACCCATTAATTTGTATGTATCCCATGCATTTTTCTTCTCTGCCACATGTCTCATTAGTTCATCTGACAACCATTTAGGCCTAAACCTTGAACAATATTTCTTAGTTGGTATGTAAAGCCTGGTAGCCTCCAAGATTAGTTCCTTGAATGCTTCCCATTTTGAGTTTGCTGTTGGTAACATCATCAGTTGGTCCCACTGTATAGAATTTAAATACTATCTCAGACCATCATAGTCACCTTTATGAAAACGAAAACCCTTCCCTTTACCTCTGATGGTAGTTACCTCCTTGAGTAAATCCCACTTCAACACACTGTGATCACTGCCACCTAGTGGTTCATTTATCTGCAGGTTCTTAATGCATGAAGAATCACTACTGATAATCAGATCAAGAGTATTGCTCCCTCTTGTTGCCTCACGAACATGCTGATGTAGAAAACAATCATCCAATAAATCCACAAAAGCCTTGCTAGTGTGCGAGCGACCAATCCACAAATTCCAGTCAATATCTGGGAAATTAAAGTCCCCCATTATAAGACTCTCTGATTTACTGGCCCACTCTATTTCCCTGTACAATATCTTATTATACTCATCAGAGTCATTAGGCCTATAGCACACTCCTACTTTCAATTTTGATTTCCCTATGCTTATGTCACACCAAACTGACTCGACACTGCCCTGTCCATCGATGTTGACTGGCTTCACTTCCTTGGACTTTGTGTTTCTTAATTAATAACATAACCCCTCCTCCCCTCCTGTCCTGTCTATCCTTTCTATACACATTGTATTCCCCAAATTCCAGTTCCGCATTACTTATATCTGTGTGACACCACGTCTCTGATATCCCAACAATATCTGCCTTTGATGTTTTGAGCAATACCTCAAATTCATCAAATTTATTTACCAAACTCCTAGCATTGGTGTACATGCAGGTATACATGCACCTGTTTCTATTCTTAGCTACTCTAACACAACCCATGTGTTTACTTGTACCGCAATGACTACCAGCAGTCTCTGAAATATCCTGCATCTTGTTTTTCAGACTTCTGCTCATTTCAATAGAAGCACTGCAAGAATCACTTCCACCTCTGCCACTGGCTACTGTTAATCTATTAGTCCTTGTATCCCCCCCAACTAGCAGTTTTCCGACCCACCTAACACTGCCTCGACAGCATCAGCAAAAATTCTTGCACCCTTTCTATTTAAGTGTATCCCATCCCTGTAGAAGCAATCTCTCCTGTTAACAAGTACAGTCCAGGCTGAAAAAAATTCTACCCCTTGAGCCTTGCACAATCCCTCCAGGGCCGAATTGATCGACAAGGCTCTCATCATATACTCCCTCCTATCGTGTCTGGGCAGAATTGCAGACACTTTCAAGTTCAACCCTAATTCACGGCTTTTTTTCAACAGTGACCTGTACTTGCTAAGTAATTCCGCCGGTCTCCTACTCTTAATATCATTAGTGCCAACGTGTACAACTATATCACCTTTTGTGCCCTTAAAAGATGATATCCGCTCTACAACGTCATCAACCTTTGCCCCTGGCAGACATACCCTGGTCCTATTCCACCTACCCTTTTTACAAAGTATGTTCCCCGTTTCCCTGACAATAGAGTCACCAACAACTACTAGTTCCTGTGGGACCAGCGCATTCTGCCTAGGGGGCTGCTTCTGTGTTGCCTGATGACCAAGTGCAAGCTCTGGCGTTGATGTGGGCAGCTGAGAGCTTGATGGGCCCCTCAATTTATTACCTTCGAGGGCATCCACCCTGTCCTTCAAGCTCTCATAAAGGCCCATAACAACGCTGAGTTGTCGCCTGATTTCCTTGCACTCCTTACATCGTGCACACACAAAGACATCCCCCTTGGCAGTATCGTGTCCCGTACCCGACTGCTCCCTGGCGCCTCCGTAGCCAGGTGGGAAGGAGCAGCAGTGCGTAGCACACGCTTCTTGATTAGACCGGGGTTCGAGCCCGTCACCACCAAATACGGAGGATGCGGAAAGGTCAGGGAATGACCACCGCACCGGAGCAATATGGCCTTAGTTGCTAATGCTCCTAAAAACCAAACAACAACCCGACTGCTCCGCAAACATCAAGCAAACAGTGCATTTTAATAGACTGTGATTCAGAGGGCAACTGCCCCCCTCAGTTCTCCCCTGAACCACAGCACTCCCATTAGCTTGAGCCTTTTGCTTTGCTGCTCTGGTCAGAGTCATGATTCCGATTTAATTCAATAAAATTCAAAACAAAAATTAAATCCTTAAGTTATATCCCAAAACAGTTATGTTATATATATATTTTTTTCGGTATCTAGTGTTTTCTATGAGTTCCCTTTATACAACTTCCGTATCACGTGCACCACTATAGTTATGTATTAATTATTTGTTACGATTAAGTCGTTTTATATATATATATATATAGAGTTAAAAGTACAATTTAATTGACAATAAAGTTTATCAAGATTAATAGATTTACTGATTAATTGACAATATTATATTATGCACTATACGACACTAAGCTTATGCTATCGTGTAAAAATGGCGGCAATTCACGAACGGTATTTCTACGGACTCGTAAGTATTGATTAGCTTCCAAATCTCGCTATCTCAATTTAGAATAAACTAAGGATCCTGACTAGGTCTATAATCTACTTATAGAAGATAATTTGATATAACAGTTGGTTAATAAATCGACTAAATTTGGTTAAAAAAAAAAAATTTGGTTTGTGACACGTGGATTTGATACCGTTACCGATACTAAGTAATATCTACAAAATCTCTGTCTAAGTTAAACTTTAAACTAAGTATCGTAACTAGGAATATAAAGCTACTCTAGAAAATAAGTTAATATGACAATTTAAACTAATAAAGCAGAAAATAAATCAGGAAAAACTTCTCTGTTTGAAGAGCTTTAAGGTACAATTCCCGCACAGGCTAACCTCGCACCCAGACTCCTGACTTTGACTTTAGGAAGACAGATATACAATCAGTTACAGCCAACTCAATTATTATGGTTTCTCTCCTTATGTCTCCCACCCCATCCCACGATGGGTACTCGTTGGTACCAGGTGCACAGAGTAGTTATAATGTCTGGTTAGTATTATTGGTCAAGGAACTCTGACTATCCTACAGATATTCAAGATTGTGGTTTTCGGAAGTTCCTTGAAGATGCTCTCTGGGGGGGGGGGGGGCTGTCCCTGCTAGGTTCTTATTTAGGCTCTTTGGCACCATGCCAGAGGTTGACTTGATCAGATAGTCATAACTTGTTCCATAAGCCACATCTCTTTGACTTCCTGTCTAAATTGTGTACTGCGTGAACTTTTCCTCATGGGTTTTCTGGAGGTTACTGGTGTTGAGCACCACCACCACCATGTCCTTCAGGTGTGTAGTGTTTTCCTTCATCTCGGTCAGGGTTATATCCACTTTGTTGTGCAGGATCATTTTGGCCTTTCTGATTGCTAGGTTCCAATATAGTTCTTGAATAAATTTGAGTACGGTATGAGTTTGTACTTGTATTTTGGTATACTTTATTTCATTAACTGGTATTTTGCACTAGCAAAATACTGGTTAATCAAAGTTAATCTGGTGTATTATCCTTTTTACCTGCTCACACTTATGAATGTACTCTATTTGGGTAATCATCATGTAGTGGTGTGCTGGATTGTTTGTGGGCAAGATAGCATCATCACCATGTGCTGTCTGTTACTCCGGGATCCTTGGTAATATGTTTTCTGTTGTTCCTGGTGTTGATGACCTGCTGTGAGACATGCATTGGAAGCCCCCTTATCTATCTAGTCTTGATGGAGGTCATTGCAGTGCCTGCCAAGGTTCCATCTTTGCCCAATTTTCTGTTTTTTCTTCTTCATTCCATCTGGGTAGGTGGGGGTACCATAATTTAGGTTGAGTGTGGTGTGCTGTTTATCTGTCTGTCTTCTATAAGATAGGTTGGCACTGTGCTTTTCTGGAAGTAATGCTTCAGTTTTTTAATTGCTTTATTCTGTTGAATTCCTTCTTTCTGAGCTATGGTCAGTTTCTTGACCGCTACCTTCAGTTAGAGTTGAATGCTCTTCATTATCATTTTTCTGGTTTTTCTCATGATCTCCTTCCAGCTTGGTATTAGTACACTCTCTGATCCAAGAGGAGTATGTTTGTTTTGGGGCTACATAAAGATGTTTATGGTTTAGAATGTGTTTCCTCCATTTAGCTTTGCTTTTTAGTAGGCTTCTGACTCTATGATGGTATTTCTCAGTCAGGTAGGCCTTGATCTCCATGTGCTCTGTGTTTAGCTTATATCATCATTGCCCTCAGGTAACTGCAGGTCCCCTCCTGCCTCTGTCATTATTATTATTATTATTATTACTACTCTTATTATTATTATTATATATTTCTCCTTCATTGGAGGATTCCACTCCGTGCTGGGTATTGCTACCAAGTACGCAGAATGGTCACAGAGTGGTTGTTATGTCTGGGATAGCATTAGCAAAGGCACATGATGCAAGAAAGCAAGCTTATATATCATCAGCCAGAAAAGAAAAAAAAAAAAAAAAACCTCATTTCACTCCAAATGTTTGTCTAGTTCTGCCTCGAATCTATTTAAGCTATCATCTTCTACAACAACAACTGATGGAAATTTGTTCCAGCAATCATCAACCTGCTGGCTAAAGGCACACTTCCACACATCTATACTACAACTGTCTTGCCTCAATTTGAATTTATGCCCTCTCAAGCAATTATTCTGAGCAAGAGGAAGTATCCCATCAGCATTGAGCATACTAAAACCATTCAAGGCTTTATATACCTCAATCAGATCACCTCACAGGTGCCTAGTCTTCAGACACTGTAATTTTCAAAACTTAAGCCATTCTTTGTAAGAGCAACCATTTGTTCCATTCACTAATCTTGTTGCCGTTCTCTGTACTCGTTCCAACAGCTCTATATCCTTTTTAAAATGAGGCCTCCAGACCTGTATACAGTACTCAAGGTGTGGCCTGACCATTGCCTTATACAAGGGGATAATCACCTCCTTATCCCTGCTAGAAAAATTCCTGTATAAATTAGGGCTTCTTAAACTTTTTTCATTCACGACCCCATTTATGATTGCGAGTTTCTTGGCGACTCCATATAAATATAAAAGAAAGATAAATTAATATTTTTTGATGATTTATTTATTAGGTAACAATATACATATACATATGAAAATATATAGTTTTAGAATTCGTTTTGAAACATACAAAAATCTAAAATTAAAAATTGCACAAAAAATTGTAAAATTGTATTTATTATAGTTACAAAAATTATATGCCCTATTTTTCATCAAAATTGCATTTTTTGCAATAACATAAATAAAAGGGGATTCTGACCATCTTAGTTCGTTCGAATATATTCGAACGCAGTCGTTGAGTGGTAAGTATTAAATTAAAATTAAAGTAAAAAATTTAATGAGATGGATGTGCCTGTTTTTTATTGCATAACAAATTAAATCTTGGTGGAATGTTTGACACTGCTGGACGTAAGACCTCTTCAACATTTTTTAGCGCTGAACGATACTGGGATTTAATATGTGTTAAAGCTGAGAAAGTAACTTCACATAAATATGTGGTGTTGAATGGCAGAAGTACATTTAATGCCATATCAGCGATTGTGGGAAATTCAGTTCTAGTTCCGATCCAGAATTCAGTCAAGGACTTTTTTTGAAATTGTAGTTTTAAGTTTGAGTCACTCGAAAGCTCAGCAAATTCCTCTTGAGCTTTAAGTGGCAGTTGATCAATCTCACTTAAGCCAATCCAAAACGGCTTTTGAATCCAAACTATTTTTTGGAAATCAATATTTAATATAAAATATGTACGGAACTGTGTTTCTAGCGCTTTTAAGTGATCTACAATAAAAGTTTTACAATGAATTTTCTCGATTATAAAATTGTCGACACTGGAAAACATTTCGAACGAATTTTTTTCTACCCTACTTTTCCAAATGTTGATCTTTTTGATAAAACTTTCAATTTTATCATTCGAAGTAAATATATCGCAATTTTTTCCTTGGAGAGACAAGTTGAGATCGTTTAATTTCGCAAAAATATCTGACAAATAACACAGCTTGGATAGCCATAAGTCATTTTGAAATAAAGCAGCAAGTTCACATTTTCGTTCGGTTAAAAATATTTCGATCTCGTCCTTTAATAGCAATAATCTTCTTAAACTTTGACCTCTTGACAACCATCTTACTTCTGCATGTAATAATAAAGTTGTGTAGTTGGAATCCGTATCCTTACAGAGATTTGAAAATAAGCGGCTGTTAAGGGCATGGCTCTTAACAAAATTTATAATCTTAACAGCATCCTGAAGCACATCGTTCAATTCTGGTGCTAATTTTTTTGCTGCAAGGGCCTCTCGGTGAATAAGGCAGTGAGTAAAAGTTATATGATCATAATGAGCAGCTTGAAAAAATGATTTAAAACCAAAATTTTTGCCGGCCATCGCTCTTGCACCATCTGTGCATATTCCACAGCAATTTTTCCATTCTAAACCTTCAGTTTTTAAAAATTCGTCAACTTTACAATATATGTCTTTCCCTGTAGTATGGTCTTCCATAGGACGACAAAATAACAATTCTTCCCCCACGCTTTCTTTATAAACGTACCTGACATATACTAACAACCGAGCCAATTTAGTAATATCAGTTGTTTCGTCCAACTGAATTGAAAATTTTGGGCTTTCTTTAATTCTTGTAATAAGTTGCACTAATTGGTCCTTGTTAATATCAGAAATTCTATTCAAGACAGTGTCGTTCGAATTTTTCGAATATCATCGCCATATTTACTTCCGTGTAGTATTTCTACCATTTTAATAGAGCAGGTAATACAAGATCTTCTCCAATGGTGAACAGCTTTTTATTTTTAGCAATACAGTATGAAACTTCATATGACGCTAGTAAACATTTTTCACTAATGGTTATAAATTTTTCAAAGGATTTCTTTTCTTTATTTAAAGATTTATACAGTCTTTCAAAATATTCTTTTGGTTTATTGACATACGAAACATGCTTTGATTCAAGATGTCTTTTTAATTTTGATGGTTTCATACTCTCCAGAGCCAATAATTCATTGCAGATCAAACAAAGAGGTTGTTCATTACCCTTACAATTTTGAAATGTAAAGCCAAATTGAAGAAAAGACTCATCATATTTTCTTTTTCACACATAAGATGCCTGTTTTTCAATATTTTGTCCTGCCTGAGAAGAGTTTGTAGCATTATTATCTGCGTCATTGCTATTCTTATTTAAGTTCAGCCATTTATCCATGGCCAAAAATTATTTTGATCCTAAAATACAATAAATATATAAAAATAACATATTGCATATAATAATTGATTTATTAATTACCGAATAAATAAAAAAAACTAAAATCTCGTTACGGCGGAACACTGACAATTGACTACACTAGAAGAGCGTCAATACTACACTAGTTCACATTACAGTCAGTGTTATTGAATCATAGTCTCGCTGCACGTGTGCGTGCGCATTACTCCCTTTGTTTGTGTGCAGGTGTGTGAGTGTGACTCTGCACAAATACACATCTAGATGTTATAAAATCGTGTATTTAAATATTTGACATTAAAATCTCTCGCGACCCCAGAATTTTGCTACGCGACCCCAAATGGAGTCGCGACCCATAGTTTAAGAAGGCCTGCTGTATATGATTGACAAAACACCATGAGCTACTCTTGCAGACCGTCTGGACTGTTCAGAAAACTTCATATCTGCCTGCACAATTACCCCCAGGTCCTTTTCATTCTCTACCACAGTCAGTGTAGTACTACAGAGTTTAGACTGTAGTACTACAGTCTGCTTCCCATATGCAGTACTTTACACTTGTCAATGTTAACCTACAGTTGCCACCTCTCAGACCAACCTCCTCAACTTTTCTAGATCCTGTTGCAACAACGTACTCTCATTAGTGTCATTAACAATGCTTCTGACATTCATATCATCTGCAAAATTTGTACATTAAGTCTTATCTACCATCATCAATATCATTAATAAATACAGAAAACAACATTGGACCCAACACTAACCCCTGGAGTCCTCCACACTAACCCCTGGAGTCCTCCAGGGGTTAGTGTTGTTTGTTCACACATTTGTTCACAAAAAGCAGTCTCCATTGATTAACACTCTCTGTCTTCTCCCACTCAACCATCCCTTTATCCATAGCAGCAATTTGCCTCCAGTGCCACACTGCTCCAATTTGTGCAGCAGTCTTCCATGTGCAATAGTATCAAAAGCCTTTCTAAGATCTAAATATATGATTTCAAAATTATTCTTTGCATCCAGTTCCTTTGTGACCACATCATAGTATCCAATAAAATTTCTCAGACAAGCCTTCCCGTTAAGTTAAACCCATGCTGTGTCCGAGCTATAACTGAAGTCTTGTATAGATGATCCTGCAATGCTTATTTAACAATTGCCTCCATTAATTTCCCTGGCCTATGTCTATGCATGTTCTCAGTCTGGGCAATCACCTTACATCCTGCAGTGATGTGTTATTATTATTATTAGTGGTGATAGAAGCCTGAGGCGTATGCTGCACCGGCCAAAAAAAATTTCCGAGTTACCTTGAGAGAGAGAAAGAGAAGTGGATAGGAATCACCAAGAAAGAGAAGAAGAATGATGATATCTGACTCAGGACCCTGGGTGTGTCCAGCCCATACTCACCAGATGTGAGCCCCTTTTGGATCATTACTTAGGCCAGTTATCTGACACTCCAGGCTCCTCTTCGGCAATATATTTTTATAGTTTCTGGTGTTGATTACTTGGTCTTGGATGGAAAGGATAAATCCTCACTGAAAGACTGTCCTTCTTGTGAGCTATGCATCCGAAGCCATTTATCTATATGATCTTGCTGAAGGTCATTGTAATGTCTGTTGTGGAGTGTCTTTGCCCATCTTTCTAGCTTCGATTGTTCTGTCTTGTCGGGACGGAACCCCTCACTTAATCTGAGTTGGACCCAGTTGTCTTTCTTCCTTAAGTCATGGTAAAGTGCTGCTGTGTCTTTCTGGAAATAATCCTTCAGATTCGCTTTTGCTGTTTACTGTTGCGTTCTTCCCACTTTCCGAGCTGTCGTCAGTCTTTTCACAGCTGACTTTAGGTGGTATCGGCATCTCTTTGTCAACATTTCCATTGTCTTTCTTATCATCATCATCATCAGCCATTTTCAATCCAATGCAGTTCCTTCATTTTCAACTTTCCAGTTCCTTCTGTTTTGTGCAATGGCCATCCATTTACTATCCACAAACTCATGAATTTCATCTGTCGATCTCCACTGTTGTCTTCCAGGTTTTGTCTTAGATCCTCTTGGGTACCACTCTGTTATTTTCTTAGTCCATCTGTCATCATGTCTTCGAGCTATGTGTCCTGCCCAAGACCATTTTAGTTCTTTATTTTTGATAAGAATGTTCTTTACTTGAGTTTGCTGCCTAATCCATGTGTTTCTCTTCTTATCTAACAGTCTGATTCCCAGTGTAATTCGTTCCATTCTTCGAAGTGTAGTTCTCAGCTTCTCTTACATTCTTTTGGTGAATGCCAAAATTTAAAAGTATGTAGCCTTCTTAGTGGCTATTTAAACTGCATGTTGACAACTATCAAGGCCTCCTCATGGCAGAACTGGATAACTCTATCTCCTCTATCGTTTCTAATTCCCAGTCCAAATTTTCCAGCAATGTCCATTACTGCCTATTGTCCTCATCATTATCATCATCAGCCATTTTTAATCCACTGTAGGATGAAGGCCTCTCCAGCAACTTTCCAGTTCCTTCTGTTTTGTGCAATGGCCATCCATTTACTACCCACAAACTCATGAATTTCATCTGTCCATCTCCATGATTGTCTTCCAGGTTTTCTTCTAGCTCCTCTTGGGTACCATTCTGTTATTTTCTTAGTCAATCTGTCATCATGTCTTTGAGCTATGTGTCCTGCCCAAGACCATTTTACTTCTTCAATTTTGATAAGAATGTCCTTTACTTGAGTATGCTGCCTAATCCATCTGTTTCTCTTCTTATCTAACATTTTGATTTCCAATATAATTAGTTCCATTCTTTGCTTTGTAGTTCTCATCTTCTCTTCCATTCTTTTGGTGATTGAGCAAGTTTCACTTCCATAAGTCATGGTGGGAAGTATACATTGTTTCATTATTTAAGTTTCAGATAAATTTGGATATTGCTCCTCAGTATATGACTATATTTTCTGAATGCTATCCATCCAAAATTTATTCTTCTCTTGGCTTCCAGCCATTTATCATTCTTACAGTTGATGACTTGTCCCAGGTAAGTATATGACTCCACCTTTTTCAATTACTGCTCCTTCAATCATTATATCCCTTTCTGTGGCATACTTGTTCATCTTTACTTTTGTTTTAGCCATATTTAGTCTGAAATCCTTACTAAAGCTGCTTAACTGATTAAGATTTTCCTCTAATTCTTTGGGATTGTGGCTTATGACCAGAATGTCATCTGTAAATGGTTTAGGTACTCTACATTCACATTGACTCTGATCTGTGACCAGTCTAATCTTCTGAAAGCTTCCTCAAGGGCAGCAGTAAACAACTTCGGAGATATTGTATCTCCTTGTCCAACTTCTTTCTCAATTTTAAATTTATTACTGTCTTTGTCTAGTCTAATAAAGGAGGTAGCATTCTCATATATTATCTTCAAAATCATAATATATGGGGTATCTATGCCTTGTCTTTCCAGTGCCTGAAACATTGCCTTATGCTATATGGAATTAAATGCCTTTTCATAATCCACAAATGCATGATGGTGTTTTATATTCATTTGCTTTCTCCATTAGCTGTGATATTTCGTGAAGGTGATCCATAGTTGAAAATTCTGTCCTAAAGCCAACTTGCTCTTTTGGTTGATTCCCATTGAGTATTCTTTCTAATCTTTTATTAATGACCCTTGTGAACAACTTGTAAATGTGGGATAACAAGCTAATTGGTCTATAATTTCTAATTTCTGATTTATCTCCTTTCTTATGCAGGAAAACTATATTCTTATGCCGGAATATTACATTATTCCACTCCTTAGGTGCCAAATCTTTTCTAATGTATTTTGTGATGGGTCTTGCCAGTTTTTGTGTCATATATCTTCCTCCCAATTTTAACAACTCTACAGTAACTTCATCTTCCCCCAGAAGATGAAGTTACTGTAGTTACTGTATCTTTCTCATGATATCCTTCATCTTGTGTGTTAGTCTAGTCCAATCTATGATCCCAAAGGAGTACGTTAGCCCTGGGACTGCATAGGTGTTTATGGCTTTAACTGTGTTCTCTCCTCTCAGCTTTGGTTTGAGCAGGATTCTGAGTCTGTGGTGGTATTTTTTGGTCAGGTGGGCCTTGATTTTCTTGTGCTCTAACTGCTTAGTCTGCATCATGTTGCCAGGTATTTGTAGGTCTCTCACTCTGTCCTGGCTTTGATGTCTCTACCAGTCTGGAGCTGGTAGTTTTAGCTGGCTAATTTCTCTAGATGGAGTCCTTGTGTCTTTCATTTGTTTTGACCAAATTCCATGGTCTTGGCGCATTATAGCCTCCGCAGCTAATGCGCCAATAAAAACAAAACAAAAACCAAATTCCATCCTGATATCATTGGTGTATTCTTCTGTGATCCAGAGTAGTTACCGGAGTTGCTTCTCGGTTGCTGCATGGAGCTTGATGTCATCCGTGTACATCAGGTGTTGGAGAGGGTGTACAGGTTTTTCCTTCCTTCCTTCCTTTGAGGTTATATCCATACTTGCTGCTATTGAACATGGTAGATAGTGGGTTGAGTGCTAGACAGAACCACAGTGGGCTCAGGGCATTTCCCTGAAAGATTTCTCTCCTATTGTGAATTAGTCTGGTTGTGATGTTCTCGACCTTAATGGTGGTACTCTATTTTGCCATTGTTGCTTCTAGGAAGTTTGTCACTGTCAAATGGACTTTGATTGACCATCTTTGGGCCTTGTGGTAATCGATGTAGGCCCTGCACAAGTTGCGATGCTTCTTGTAGGCTTGCTCTATCACTGCAGCATCTATGCTTAATTGCTCCTTGCATCCTTTGCTCATCTGCCTGCATCCTTTCTGCTGTTCGACCATTATGTTCTGGCTGTCCAAGTAGTCTGATATCTTCTTGATTATGCAGGTGGTCTGGTACATCATTGTGATTGACCTATATTTTGCTGGGTTGCTTGTATCTTGGTCTTTATCCTTCAGATATGTCGTTCTTTGAATGAGAAACTTGGGATTGTCTCTGCGTGTTCTATCATTCTGATGAACTGGTCTGCTAAGTGCTTGTGTGTGCAAGTGAGCTTCTTTTACCAGTAGCTGTGGACATCATCTGTTCCTGGGTTTCACCAGTTGTGGAAGTTCCTGATCATCTGTTTTATTGTTTCCTCCCAAATCTCCCACTCTTTCATCGCTTATACGTCCTTGGTTTTGTTGCCTTCTAGTTCTATCCAGGGGGCTCGGCTATTACACCTTACTTCACTGCTCCATATGTAGTTGTCCCAGAACTCCTTGATTGCCGTCTGCTTGGGTGGTCCATTACTGTCTTTCCCGTTTTCTCCGAAACTCCTGTAGAAGGCTCTTTGGTCTTCATCGAAGATTTAGTTGTTTATTTTCCTATGGGTGCTCTCTTTGTATTGGCATAGTCACTTGCTGAGTGTAAGGTGGTGCTGCTTCATTATGTCCTAGTATTCTTGTATTGTCTGATTTTTGGTCTCTTATTTGCTCTCTCCCTCCTGAGGATGCTCTTTACTTTTCCAATCAATTTGTTAATCTTATTACCCCTTTGCTACTGGGGCAATTGACCTTTCTTGACTCTTAATTTTTCTATCTTCTTTTTGAAGCTGACGGTTTCTTCTTTTTTTTTTTGATTCTTCTGCTTTGGTCTCTCATTTCTCTTCCATTAATCCTGGTGGCTGCAATGGCAGCACAGTATACAGTTGTGTGGATGACCTCCAGTGTTGCTCCATTGTTGTCTAGGAAATGTGGTATTATTTGCTGAATGATGTGGTCTATGGTTCCACAGGGTTCTATTGCCATATGATACTGAAGCAAAGAATGTGCTTCAGTATCATATGGGTCTTTGTGGGGTTCATTCCTTCGAATTCTGTTAGGGCCGTTCACTTCTCTTCTGTTCTGGATGTTATGACCTCATCTCTTTCTACTTCATGTGATCTGGGTTGTATTTCTTCTTGCTCTTCCTTCTCTGGTTCCACGTTGTCCATATTCTTTGTAGTTGATCGCTCCCATTCTTCCTAATTTTTTCCAAGATTGCAGGAGCTATCAGGTTCTTCATGACGATGATCCTTCTCTGTTTTTTTTTTGCGCGCTTAGTGAACAATGAATGCGCACCTCTGGATAGAGAAGTATGCATTGATTTGCTTTGTATGCATGCAATGCCAAATTTGTAGTGATTCTGTAATAAGTGATTTTATTATTAAATGTAAGTGAATTTATTATTCCAGTTTTCATAAGTTTACATTATGGACCATTCAAAAATTATGAATGGTCCATGATGTCGTCGATTGTGAAACGTATAGTGCAGCTTATGCTGCACCAGCCAAAAAAAATTCCTGATTTATCATGAGAGAGAGAGAGAGAGACTCAGAAGTAGATAGGAATTGCCAAGAAAGAGAAGAATGATGATGTCCAGCTCAGGACCCTTGGTGTGCCAAGCCCATACTCACCAGATGTTGAGCCCCTGTGGTTAATATGTTACTCATTGCTGTAAATTTATTTAATTTATTTATTTTATCTATTCTTTGTCTGTGTGGGTAGCACAGTGGTATCGCTACACCAGGTGGAAAAGACTTGAGTTCGAATCCCGTTGATGACGTGAGGAACTTAATGGGCTTTTTTCACTCTGTGGCTGAGTTACTCGGCCTCAGTTCATAGATAGCAAAGTTTATTCCCCAGAAACTGGGGTTTTTTCATCCAGAAAACAGAGAAATCGACCAGTGAACACACACACAGTTTACAGACAAAATAAATATATGGGATGGATGTAATCATTTACGGGGACGCTTAATATAATATATATATAGTTTGACCGAACGATTTATAATTTTATTACTCTGATATCAGTATTTCCTTTATTGAAAATTGGTGGTGGATCATTTACCGATCGGAGAAAGATTATAATATGAATTTGCACCAATCACTCAGACCTCTTCAACTTCCTTTCTCCAAAACTTTTGTGATCAATGGCTCAGAGGCACTAAATATAATAACTGACACTACAAATTAGGTGGTGATTATCTAAAATGTTTTTTGTAAATATTATACATGCGCGCTGACAGCCAAATTAAGTGATATTGAAAGGCATTGTAATTACAAATTAATCACAAGAAGGACGAAGAGCCTCTTAGTTTTCAGCATCAGAGAGTATTGCCGTTCAAGAAAATTGGTGATATAGAAGGTTCAACCAGAAAGAAGCATAACATTTTTCATAGCTACATTTTGCATTGGGTAGTTGATCATTTGAGTGACATCTATGAATTTCATTTTTCAGACAATAGGGTAAGTAAGTATTTTAAACTGCAAAGAACAACATTTACTTCAATAATATGCAATGCTATACACCATGTTTTGTTTTGTGGATAATTTAAAACTTGATTTAGGAAATAGAAACTTCAGTTTAATTATCGATAAAAGTAATGACATTAGTGTTATAAAAGTATTGTGAATTATAATACGGTACTATTCGAATATCAAGAATCGATTTGTGGTAACTTTTCTTGGCAAAATCGAACTCAATGTATGCATTGCAGAAGAAATATATGAATCTTTGAAATCATCGCTAAGAAACAATGGATTAAAGTTGCACCAACTTATTGAACTTGTACTGATAATCCATTCGCAATGGTTTAAATTAACAATGATGTACAGCAGGCCCCCGTTATAACGCGGTTCGCTTTACGGTGATTCGCTATAACGCTGATTCGCTACAATGCTGTTCTTATATTATAACCCGTATCTGACTATAACTTTGTCACAGATCACTATAACGCCCTTTTACAGATTGCATTTTTGGCATATTTAACGAAATCGTTTCATTTGATGGAGTCGATAGCTTGAAAATGAATAGCAAAACAGCATTAAAACGTTTCCCAGGCCGACTTGAGAAATTTTCCCACGCTCAGTGAAATTTCTCGCATGCTAATTTAATTGCAGTACAGTGACTTGTTACGTAGTTCCGAGATCAACATTTTAAAAAATGATCAAGTATATTGCTTGTAATATTTGTGTTATATGCATTTTAAGTCTAGTCATCACTCAGTACAGTATTAGACATCGTGCATAACGGACAGTTTACTTGAACATTAGCAATCATATTTAATGCAACCAGCGCAGTTACATTTTCAAAGAGTTAATAATGGCCGATAAGCAGTGGTGGATTAAGGATAGTTGGGGGCCCCCCTAGGGAAATTATATTTGGGCCCCCCAAAAAAAATAATAATAATAAATAAAAATTAAATAAAAGTTAGGTGGCAAAGAAATGAAATTTTGTACTTTTGAAAATTTTGCTTAAATTTTCGCTTAAATTAATCAAGATTTTTATGATATTTACTGAAAACATTAATGAAACATTATTCTATTTTAGAACACTATAGGAAAATGTCTTGGCTTGGGGCACCCCCAATGCCTGGGCCCCTAGGCACATGCCTCATTGCCTTAATGGGTAATCCACCACTGCCAATAAGAAAGAAAAAGCAACAATGTCTGAGTGCAGTACGAAGACTATAAATGTAAGAAAAAGACTGAATTTGAAAATTAAATTAGACATTTTGAAATGAATCGATTCCGGTCAAAGACAAGCGGATGTGTGCCATAATTTAGGACTTGAAGTTTAACTGTAAGAACAATTATAAAAAAAAATAAAGAATTAATTTTAGCAGCGGGAAAGATAGCTATTCCACTGCAAGCAACTAGGGCTAGACCGGCTATTAGGATTGAAATGGAAAGTAAAAAAAAGTAAAGTGCAGCCATTATCAACCCACTGCAGGATGGAAGCCTCCTCAACAATTCATGCTGAGGGAAATGGACCATAATCTGCCACGCTGGTCCAGTGCGAGTTGGCATATCGACCATATTCAGCAGTCAGGGGCTTGAACCCCGGACTACTCAGAGCGTGTGCTACTGCATCCCGCTCCTGACCACTCGGCTACAGAGGAAAGACTTTAACCTTTAACTACTTTTATTGAAGATAATATCCAATGCAGAATTCAGTTAAGTTAAATTAAAAAAAGAGAGAGAGAGAGAGAGAGAGAGAGAGAGAGAGAGAGAGAGAGATTAGTCAATATGATGATCTGAAGAAAACTCACCTAAAAAAAACAAACTGTGGAACCATTTAAAACTAGTAAGGGCTGGTTGAATAGATTTAAAATCCAGGAAGAAACCGCAAGTGGAGATTAAGGAGCCGAAACTCTCAAAAAAGAACTTGTTAAAATTATTGAAGAGGGATATTATGTGTTAAACTGTATTTCTCAACAAGTTTTTAACATAGAGGAAGCAGGACTTTTGTGGAAACGAATGCCTGAAAGAAGTTTCATATTGAAAGAAGAAAAAAACATGAAAGGTTTCAAAGTGACGAAGGATCGGTTGACTTTATTGTTGCCTGGTAACGCTGGGGATTTAAAATTAATATCCCTTTTAGTTTATTTGGAAGAGGGCCAAAGTTCAATCCAAAATCACTCATTTTTCATGATTAAATTCATCAATTAAATTAAATCAATTTAGATCAATTAAATGCATGATTTTAATTGGAATGTTAAGTTTAATTTTAATACATAAGTAGTAAATATCACATAATTATATACGTATGTAATGCAGAATATTTTATATGTACAAATATTTGAATATTAAATATTTTGACCGACATTTGTGCATCTTTTCACTACCGTTTATTATTCATTAGGAAATATCCTACGGCTCCGACCGCAACTCACAAATACATATGTTACCTAATGGGAATGCGGCACTCGCTTAGCGCTCTGTTTTTACGGAACGAATTATCAGCGTTAAGCTGGGGTCACCTCTATAAGAAATTAAAGGCTGAGATTCCCTGTCTGCTTCTTATCAAGTGTGTATATCATTCACTCCAACTAGCAGTGTCGATGAGTGTCTACCATGAAACAGATTTTCTTATTGTTCTCACACCCACCTGTTAAACAGGCTAAATATAAGAAGCTTTATAGTTTAATTAATGATGGAGGTCCACATTTGATTGCTGATAAAGCACAATGTGCAGCTATTTTATAAATTTTATTATTCTACAACAAGTAAATTGAAACAAAATATGCAAGAAATTTTTTTCTAATTGTCTATTACCTTATATTTTCTTTTTAGAATGTAAAAAAGAGTAAAAGCACACAAAGCAGCCACGCTAAAAGGAAGATGAAAAGAGAGTCCACAGAAAGCACTAGAAAAGTTTTTTTCTAGTGCAATAAAATCTGCCGAGTATTTTGCTGCTATTCTTGATTGTACAACCGATATTGGCCATCAGGAACAGGGCCAGATTAAGGTATTCCTGTGCCCCGGGCAGAAAAATTATTTCCTCGTCCTTTTCATATCCTATAAATCTGGGTAAAGGCCCCGCCTCCAAGCTATAATTTAGGCCACCTGAATAAATAAATTTGTTTGCCATGCTGGGTCTCTTATGTCTGTTGATTGCGTGTGTTATATGGTCGATTTGTCTGTTTTTCTGGACAAAAAATCCCAAATTCTGGCAAGGGGGAGACCTTTCTATCTACCCAGTGTGGTGTAGATAGTGCTGGTAGCACAGTGACAAAACCACTGTGCTGCCAGCACAGACTATAATCAGCTTCTGGAGCCCCTGTGTCTGTGCGGGTAGCACAGTGGTATTGTCACTGTCCTCCCCACACTGGGTAGAAAAGGTCTAGGCTCAAATCCCACCAATGAATTCAGGAACTTTAATGAGGTTTTTTTCAATCTGTGGCTCAGTTAGTCGGTCTCACGCATAGATTGCAAGGTATTTTCCCCCAGAAACGGGAGGGAAAAACCCAGCAACAACAGACAAATTGATCAAATTTTAATCCAGAGAACATATGCAATTTACAGACACAAAAACACATGGGTAGATGTAATAATCAACTTTGGGAGACCTGAATAAAATAATTTTTTTTCTGGACCCCTGTAAGAATGACGTCCTGGGCGACTACTCTGTTAGCTTGTGCTTTAATCCGGCACTGATCAG
Source organism: Mastigoproctus giganteus (assembly GCF_048544385.1). Taxonomy (NCBI): domain Eukaryota; kingdom Metazoa; phylum Arthropoda; class Arachnida; order Uropygi; family Thelyphonidae; genus Mastigoproctus; species Mastigoproctus giganteus. The sequence continues at coordinate 161,621,829 of NC_143583.1, read as the reverse complement.
GAACAAACGTTCTGGACAAGTAGATACTTCTCCAATGGAACAATTTGGGTCCCATTAGGGGCCTAGCAGCTAAGTGACCAGAGGAACAACGGTAAACGACACCATGCAAAATCCATATACTTTTAAACCTCTGGCATTCACAGTATTCTGTTTTGCACCCACAATGTATACTACTTGGAGATGGGGGAACCCCTGGTCCCGTTTGTCAGTAAACAGACTCTACATTCTACACTCTACTCCCTAATACTCCAGTCAGTGTGTATGAACAGTTCATAAAATTTATCAATATAAAGAGCAGTACTGGAGAAAATTCCTACAATGTGCTGAAACAGGAATTCGAAATATTAGGTTTAGACATAACTAATATCCGAAGACAAGGTTATGACAATGGAGGCATTGGTAGTGGAACCCATGTTTAGTCTCTAGAGCTAAGTTCCGGTCAACCCTTCCCTATCTCTTCCATCATGCAGTATGATTGATGACTTTTGAGGTTATGATGAACGTCGTGGCGAGATCCAATATTCCTTACATTTCGAGGGTACAGCTCTAAAACGGTTTTCGCAGGCCGGCCGCTAGTTAGTACACTGGACCGAACCTATTGGTAACTCTCTAGGAGGCTTCCGGATCAGCTAGTGTATAATCTTGCTACCTCTACTCTGTCAGATAGTGACTGGAAGGAGTCCGAGTAGTGTGTATGCGGGGAGCATTGTCGAGGCCACGTTATGTCAAGGATCTGGGTATATTCTTACCACATGTACGCCATATCCAAAAATTTCATTACTTCATACAGCATGTCCCGCCCACTTTTTCTTACTATTGAATACACCATGAATTGTCAAACTAATAGAACAAGCTTATCTGCGAAAAGATCTAAACCTCCCAAGGACTTCCTAATTCATTTCACAAATATACATGGTCTCAATTCTAATCTCAACGATGTCCATTTCCACTTGCAGTCTGCCAAACAACATGTACTTTTTCTGACAGAATCTCAGTTATCGGTTGATTCAACTACTGCTCATCTCAGAGGCCCAAATTATTTGCTGTATGATTCCTTTCGCCTCAAAGGTGGTACTTGTGCATATGTCCGTTCTGATATTCCCTGTCAGAGACTTGGCAATTTGGAATCTCCTCTCTTTGATCTTCTCTGGCTTAAAATCTCTCTACCTCATTGTGTCAAATTCATCTGTTGTCTCTACCGTTCTCCCAACTCCACTAATCACTTGGAGTTCTTTGACTTCCTCTCGTTGCAACTTGACTTTCTTCAGTCCAACTTTCCTAACAGTGAGGTAATTTTCCTTGGTGATTTTAATGTTCACAACTCCAGCTGGCTTCCGTTTTCTTGTCACACCGACCCAGCAGGTCGAGATGCTGAGGCTTTTGCAATTACTAATGACCTAGCACAGATTGATCATTTACCTACAAGAATACCGGACAATCCTAATCATACAGCCAATACGCTTGATCTTTTTCTCACAAACAACCCTTCTAAGTACACGGTCGAAGTGAGAGGTCCTTTAGGCACTTCAGATCACAACTTGGTGATTGTCTCTTCTCCAATGGAACCTTTATCTCATGGCTATTCCCAACCTCGTGTTGTTTGGCATTACAAGAAAGCAAAATGGGATGACCTGCGAGACTTCTTTTCTTCTTTTCCTTGGTCGGATTACTGTTTCAAAACTCCTGATGTCAACGTTTGCTCAGATCGTGTCAGTGAAATTATTCTTGCAGGAATGGAATCCTTTATCCCACACTCCACTTTAAAATCTCATCCTTTATCTAAACCTTGGTTTTCCAATAAATGTGCTAAGGCTGTCCAAGAGAAGAATGTTGCATATCGTAATTGGCTTGTTTCTAATTCTTCAGTTTCATTTTCTGCCTACACCAAAGCTCGCAACAATTGTAAAGCAGTTATTAATCAGTCCAAACTAGAGTTTGAACAGGCTAAGAGTAGAAAACTTGCTTCTTGCCCTAATGGTAGCCGAGCATTCTGGTCTCTTGCCAAAGCTATTGGCCGCAACTTTTGCCCATCTCTGCTTCCACCTCTGTCCAAACCAGATGGTTCTGTTGTCACTTCAGCCAAGGATAAAGCTGACCTGCTAGCATCCCATTTTTCCTCCAGCTCATGTATTAATGAACTTGGTAAAACACCTCCCACCATTCCCAACACGGTCCATTCAATGCCTCCTGTGGTCTTCCGTCAAAAGGATATCAGAAGGATTTTGATGAATCTTGATGCTAAGAAAGCTCCAGGTCCTGATGGTATTTCTCCACTTGTTCTCAAAATCTGTGCTCCTGAACTTACTCCTATTTTTTGCCGCCTTTTTTCACTTTCTTATTCCAAAGGTGTTTTTCCTTCTGCTTGGAAATTTGCTCATATCCAGCCAGGTCCTAAAAAGGGTGACAAATCCCTCCCATCCAATTATCGTCCCATTGCAATTACTTCTACTCTTTCTAAAGTAATGGAGAAATCAATTAACCGCCAACTCTTAAACTACCTAGAAACCTTCCGTCTGATCAACGATCACCAGTATGGATTCCGTCAGTGTCGATCCACTGGTGATATCCTGGCTAATGTTACCCATTTATGGACTACTTCAATGGAAAGGTTCGGTGAAACACAAGTAGTTGCTCTTGACATCTCAAAGGCTTTTGATCGTGTTTGGCATAAAGGTCTTCTAAACAAGCTTCCATCTTATGGTTTGCCAACTGTTTTTAGTAATTGGTTATTCAGTTTTCTCTCTGATCGCTCACTGAGGGTGATGGTAGATGGCTCTCTGTCTTCTAACTTCTCCACTAATGCCGGTGTCCCCCAAGGTTCAGTTCTTTCCCCCACTCTTTTCCTCTTGTATTTTAATGACCTTCTTCCATTGACTGGAAATCCCATCCATAGTTTTGCCGATGATAGCACATTGCATTCAACTTTCTGTTTTGAGAAATCTTGTCCTGCTCAATCAGCTTCAATTTCTCGAAAATCTGCTACCAATTCCTTAAATGCCGATCTTCAGGTAATTCTCCAGTGTGGCAAAGACAACTTAGTTGATTTCAACCCTTCTAAAACTCAGTCTTGTCTTATATCTCGCAAAAAGGATTCTTCTGCTCCTATGCTTATCTTTAGTGACACTCCAATTTCTAGGCAAAAGGATATATCTCTTTTGGGGATTACCCTGACTTCTAATCTCTCTTGGCACAAGCACATTACAAATATTGCTTCCTCTGCATCTAAAAAACTTGGTTTTCTCTTTCGCTCTCGGCGTTACTTTTCTTCCAAACAGCTGCTCACTCTGTATAAATCGCAAATCCGCCCTGCCATGGAATATTGTTCCCACATTTGGGGTGGTGCCCCCAAAACCTCTCTCAGGCTCTTGATTCCATTCAGAAGAGGGCAGTTAGGTTAATTAATGACTCATCTCTAACAGAGTCTCTCCACTCGCTTTCTCATAGACGCACTGTTTCTGCTGCATGCCTCTTTTACAGATACTTCCATGGGCACTGTTCTTCTGAATTGGCTTCTATAATTCCCGCTCTCTCTTTCAAAACAGTCCGAACATGTGCCGCCACCAGCCAACATCCATTTATTGTCAAACTTCAAACCCACAGAACCAACTTTTCATCTTCCTCATTTATTCATTCAACTGCCATTTTCTGGAACAACCTTCCTTCATACGTATTTCCTGAAAATTACAATCTACAGAAGTTCAAGTCCAATGTCAACAAATATCTTCTCTCGTCTTCTCAACCTCCAACCCAAGCACGGTACTAAGTACTATAGGTTCTAATACCTCTCGTGTTTGGGGTTCACATAAAAAAAAAAAAAAAAAAATAGCATTAGTAGAGGCATATGATGCAAGAAAGCAAGCTTATTCAGCATCAGCCAAAAAAAAAAAAAAAAAACCTTTCACTTCACCCCTCCGTTTGTTCAAAATACCTGTCCAGCTGAGCCTTAAATTGATTTAGGTATCAACTTCCACAACAAAGGATGGAAGTCTGTTCCACCAACCAACCAACTACCCGCTGGCTAAAGGCAAATTTCAGCACATCTATCCTACATCTGTCTTTCCTCAATTTGAATTTATGCCCTCTTAGGTCATTATTCTGAGCAAAAGGCAGTATCCCATCAGCATTGAGCATGCTCAAACCATTCAAGGCTTTGTACGCCTCTATCAGATCACCTCACCGTTGCCTAGTCTCTAGACACTTTAATTTGCAAAACTTAAGCCTTTCTTCATAAGAGCAACCCTTCGTTCTGTTCACTAACCTTGTTGCACTTCTCTGTACTCGTTCCAGCAGCTCTACATCCTTCTTGAAATGAGTCCTCCAGACCTGTATACAGTATTCAAGGTGCGGCCTGACCATTGCCTTATACAAGCGAATAATCACCTCCCTATCCCTGCTAGAAAAATTCCTGTATATCATTGATAAGACAGCATGAGCTACTCTTTCAGCCCGTCTGCACCGCTCAGAGAACTTCATTTCTGCCTGCACAATTATCCCCAGGTCCTTTTCATTCTCTACCACTGTCAATGTAGTACCACACAGTTGATATGTTGCTGTGGGGTTGCTGTTTCCCTTATGTAGTACTTTACATTTGTCACTGTTAAACTTCATTTGCCCCCTCTCAGCCCATCTGCTCAACCTTTCCAGATCCTGTTGCAGCAGAATAGCGTCGGTAGCGTCCATAACAACCCTGCCAACCTTTGTATTGTCTGCAAACTTGGGCATTAAGCTTGATATACCATCATCAATATTATTTATAAATACAGAAAACAACACTGGACCCAACACTGAACCCTGAGGGACTCCACTAATAACATTAGTCCATGATGAGCAGTGTCCATTAATTACCACACTCTGTCTTCTCCCACTCAACCATTCCTTTATCTATAGCAACAATTTGCCACCAATGCCACACTGCTCCAATTTGTGCAGCAGTTTTCCATGTGCAACAGTATCAAAAGCCTTTCTAAGATCCAAATATATAATATCAAAGTTATTCCCTGCATCCAATTCTTTTGTGACTACATCATAGTATCCAAATAAATTGGTCAGGCAAGACCTTCCCTTAACAAAGCTATGCTGTTTCTGAGCTATAACTGAATTCTTGTCAAGATGATCCTGCAGTGCTTCTTTAACCAGTGCTTCCATTAATTTTCCCTGAGCAGAAGTTAAACTCACAGATCTATAATTACTTGTGTCAGCCTTTGATCCTCCTTTGTGAATTGGGGTTACATTTGTACATCTCCAGTCTGTGGGTACCTCCCCTGAGTCCAAGGAAGCTCTCATAAATATTGCTTATTTCCTTTGCTGCCTCCTTTAATATAACTGGATAGATCCCATCCACGCCTTATTACAAGATCATATTGCTCACTGCCAGTGTTTACTCGTCTGTGGCATTCCCCTTCCTGAATAACTCCTCATGTGTGAATGTAGATGCAAAATATTGATCGATATCAAGTGGATCAATCTAATTCATCCCCTTCCTTCTAGAGTTTACATAAGTAAAGAACTCCTTGCTGTTTTTCTTTGCATCCCCCATTATAAGAAATTAAATTAAAATCCCCCATTATAAGACTCTCTGATTTACTGGCCCACTCTATTTCCCTGTACAGTTTCTTATTATACTCATCAGAGTCATTAGGCCTATAGCACACTCCTACTCTCAATTTTGATCTCCCAATTCTTATGTCACACCAAACTGACTCGACACTGCACTGTCCAGCGATGTCGACTGGCTTCACTTCCTTGGATTTTATGTGTTTCTTAACTAATAGCATAACCCCTCCTCCCTTTCAATCCTAGCTGTCCTTTCTGTAGATGTTGTACTCCCCAAATTCCAGTTCTGCATTACTTATATCTGTGTGACACCACTTCTCTGATATCCCAACAATATCCACCTTTGATGCTGCCGGCGCCTCCGTAGACAGGTGGGAAGGAGCAGCAGTACGTAGCACACGCTTCTTGATTAGACCAGGGTTCAAGCCCATCACTACTAAATACGGAGGATGCGGAAAGATTCAGAGAATGACCACCGCATATCCCCAACTATGGCCTTAGTTGCTAATGCTCCTAAAAACCAAACAACAACAACAACAACAACAGCCTTTGATGCTTTGAGCAATACCTCAAATTCATCAAATTTATTTACCAAACTCCTAGCATTGGTGTACAAGCAAGTATACATGCACCTGTTCTTTTTCTTAGCTACCCTAACACAACCCATGTGATTAGTTGTACCCCAATGACTCCCAGCAGTCTCTGAAAAATCATGCATCTCATTCCAATAGAAGCAGTGCAAGAATCACTTTCACCAGTGGCTACTGTTAATCTGTTAGTCCTTGTATCCCCCCCCAAATCTAGCAATTTTCCGACCCACCTAATACTGCCTCGATATCATCAGCAAACATTCTTGCACCCTTTCTATTTAGTGTATCCCATCCCTGTAGAAGCAGTCTCTCCTGTTAACAAGTACAGACCAGGCTGAAAAAAAATTCTACCCCTTGATCCTTGCACAATCTTTCCAGGGCGAATTGATCGACAGGGCTCTCATCATATACTCCCTCCTATCGTGTCTGGGCAGAATTGCAGACACTTTCAAATTCAACCCTAATTCACGGCTTTTTTTCAACAGTGACCTGTACTTGTTAAACTTTTGTATAAACTGTACGAAGATGAAATGTTGGCATATTTTGAAACTTTTGTCGAGTTTTTCACTATGTAGTAAATTTTCTAAAATATAATGGCATGCAGTCAATAATTAGCATTATATTACCAATCTCCAAAAACTAGCACGAATTAAGGATGATTGCTAAAGAACTTGATGTGGAAACAATAAAGATCGGTCGGGTGTTTGGGCCCCCGATGAGTAGCTTGTAGCTTGCGGACTGTAGTTGTGGATTGGAGGAATTATCCCGCTTTGTGCAAAAATTTTGAATCAGAAGTTAAATATTCCGGATTATTAAATCGACTTTTAAATATGGAATTTCTTAACAATTTAGCACTAATGATCGAAATCCTGCAGGAGCTCTGTTACCTTTCAGAAGCTTTACCGAATCACAATGTTTTACCATTGTGATTCTGTGCATATAAATTAATTATTCGAACTATCAATGCTATTGCTAATTTGAAAAATTCTGAAGGAAATTTTGAAGCGAAAATTGAGAGCATGTTGAAATGGAAAGAATTTGAAGGAATCAAAATCGAAAGTAAAAAAATTACCTCCTGACAAGTTATTACATTCATTGTTTTATCCTTAAAGGATAAGTTATTAATGTAACATGGTGATTTTAAATTAAATAAGGAAAATAACGATACCATTGAAAGTAATTTTAAACATATGCTACCCGAAATCCTGGAATGTGAAAGAAATTTCGTCTCGGTGGCAAGACGGTGAAAACTGAATAAGAAATTTAAGTTTTCTGATAAAATATGAAATAAAAATTAATGATTTTAGAGATTTTGTCGAAGACAGTTGATCTTTAAAATCGAGTGAAATTCCCTTTTCAATTAAGAAAGCCAGAAAATATCTTTGAAACCACTGCGATTAGCAGTGCTGAAGCTGATTTCAGCTATCAGCATAATGAATAATATTATGACAATTAAACACGTTGCAGATTATGATGACCATACTTCTAAATATTATTATTAACTATGTGGTGTAAGGAAGCCTGAGGCTTATGCTGCAACAGCCAAAAAAAAAAAAAAAATTGCCCAGTTACCCTAAGAGAGAGAGAGAGGCAAACGTAGAAGAGAATCACCAAAAAAGAGAAGAATGATGATATCCAGCTCAGGACCCTGGGTGTGCCAAGCCCATACTCACCAGATGTAAGTCCCCCTGGGGTTGTATGGAAAACTATTGCTTCAATTTGATCCAGATCGTTACGTCAAATCATTCCCCTGTAATCTTCGCTATTGAGCAAAGCAGAAGATCGACAACAAATATTATTTAAGTAATAAATTTTATATGGCAATTTTTAGAATAAATTTTTTTTGAATATTTGTAAAATAATTTTTTTTCATGTAATCAGTGATTTTTTGTGTACTTTTTCTAGAAAGTTTGTTTTGTAATAGTTTTTATGTTATTTGTGATATTGGAAATATTTTGTGTTATTTTTTATTCGTAATATTAAAATTTTAATATGGAAAAAAAAATTGTTTCCAATATATTTCCCTAGTTGTAGGTGGTTTTTATGAAACATCCTTCGTGTTTCTTTTAGGTATTTTGATTTGTATATATCGATTACGAAATAAGAGATTCTTTATTGTAAATATTTTATTGATCATTCACAGATTTTCATAATTTCTGGAAGATAAAATACAATGGATTTATGATAACTAAAGTAAGAGATGTATACCTGCGAGTGCAATGTATCTAAATATATCTGTAAAACAGTACCGATTGATGTACCGATCTTGTAGTTGAAGTGACATACGCAGCTGTTAGAGGAACCTAACAATGGAATGTAACGAAAATGCGAGACAAAAAAAGAAATTGACAAATATTTGTATTGTTGCAACTGTACTTACTGCAGTAGTAACTTCAGAAAGCATGATTGTGACGTCATACTATTAAAAAATTCTAAAAAGTTAGAACTCCAGACACTGTCGTATCCAGTTATCATCGAAAGGCAATGCATGACGACCAGGTTTTTAATTTTTTTTTTTTTTTTAGATAGACCTAGGAACTATGAAAGGAAAAATTTCGGGTGTTCAGGCAGGTCTTTCTCAGGAAAATTGAAGAATATTTTTTACATTTTACATTAATTTTATATTTATTATGGTGTAAAAATCTAGTTCTAGGTGATATGGCCAAGACTTGTCCAGATGCAATGACCTTTTTTGGGACACTTCCAATGTTTGTATGTGCTCTTTTCAGCATCAACAAAGAAATGGTCATTTTCCCAAAATATGTAAAGGGTCTTCCTGTAAAGCCTCTCTGTGAAACAAGGTGGGAGTGTCGAATGCATTGTAGTTTCAGGTTGGCGATTTCGATGATGCACTTTGGAAATAGCACCAGAAGATCTTGCTACATCCCTTTCTTCTTCATTCAAAAACATTCTGCAATGGATGTAGAGAGTCTGGCTTTAAACAAATCTTCGTTAGTGCGTGAAAAAAAAGTTATTATTATTACCCGTAATTGATTACATAAACCCGTATTTGTGTATGTAAATTGCGTGTCTCTGGTCAATTTGCCTGTTTTGCTGGTTGAAAAAATCCCAGTTACAAGGGTAAAAACCTTGCTATCTACACCCGATACTGACTAACTCAGCCACAGAGTGAAAAAAAGCCCATTAAAGTTCCTCGTATCATCGACAGGATTCGAACCCTGGACCTTTTCCACCTGGTGTGGGGAGGACGGTGATGATATCATTGTGCTACACACACACACACACACAGAGTAGTTGGTGCCATAGAACTTGCGACACAATTGGAAATATCTCCAGAATTTCACACAAGAAAATTACAAAAAAAAGGAGGCACTTCAATTACCAGCCTGCTGATGAACCTATAACAAATCCTAAGGAAGCTTACAAGTTAAACTGCTTTAATAAAATGGTAGACAAGGCTTTTCAGTCTCTAGTCATGTTTCTAGCAGTTAATAAAACATACTAATCTTTTTGGTTTCTTAGGTAAATTTTTAGAATTCCAAAGGACTAGTTAAGAAAACATGCTGCAGATTTAGAAATCACACTTTGAGATGCTAAAATCATTGAGAGTAACGAATTAATCAAGTCTGTGAAGGTGGCAGATATTGATGGCCACATGCCTAGTGGAAAAAATGGAAGCACTGAAATCATTTCTTCCAGAATTGTGCTTCGAAAATGCTTTAAACATTTTACAGTTTCTCGCAACTAATGACAGAGCCACTGGATTTTCGAATTTATCGATATCTCTAAGATTATTTTTAACCATTCTAGTTATTGTAGCATCTAGGGAAAGAAGTTTTTCCTGATTAAAGTTTATTAAAACTTAATGTATTAAATAATAAATATTTAAATTATAAATTATACAAATTATTTAATTAAAACATATCTGAGGTCGACAATGCTTCAAGAGAAGCTCACCAGCCTTGCTATTATATCCATTGAAAGAGAAGAAGCAAGGAATTGAAATTTTGAGAAAGTCTTCAAAGATTTTACCAATAAATGGTCAAGAAAAATATCTTTCTGATTAGTTTTGTTTATATTATCAACCTTTCTGGTCAATTGTTAACAAATTTAATAATATAAAAATAATAAGCAATTATTAATAGTTTGTTTTTCATTTTTTTTATTATTTCAAAATATTGAGGGATTAATATTGAATTTTTGAAGTAGCCCCACCAGTCTGCTCTAATCGGGCCCCGCATTTGCTAAGGCCAGCACTGATCAGTGAGTTTTATGAGTTATTCACATTGATTCTTTCAGTTGATTTTTCCTCTGAATTTTAGTTCAGGAATGTCTGATTGAAATTGTCACATAACATGGCATCCTTCACGTAGCTCCAGTAAAAGAAGTGCATGGTGTTAGGTCAGGAAACCTAAGAGACAAGGACTCTACATATCATCTCCTCTGGTAATTATTAAGATATTCTTGGAAATTTTCATGAAGACATGATGGACCATCTTGATTGAAGATAAGTAAACATTCCAATTGTTCATCTTTCTAGAAAGCAAAAGAAAGGGCATGTATTTTGTAATGCAAAGCAGTACAAAATATTATTATGTTTGGGAGTTACATTCCTACTGACTTATATAGGATTTATAGTGCCCTACATCTGAATGTTAGTTTATTTAATTAAACAGTTCCTTTGTTATTGAAAATAAATATCATCGTATTATGATATCCTTTTCCATTTGCTCTAGTCAGTTTTATCACTTTCATTGTTGGCAGCTGTTATCTTTCAAAAGTATAATTCTGCAGAATGTGTGCGATTGTTGTTTGAGTCATATTGAATCCTCCAGCTATGAGGGGGGTGTCAAACAGTTTGTACCATAACCTAGATAAAACATCAGTAGGAACATGCTGTTTTTAATATAAGTTGTCTACATATTCAGTAAGTAACATGGGAAATTTCATTCCCGTAGGTAATTGTACACGAGAGGTGGAGCCCAGAGTCTGAGGAAGGACACTATGGTTGACAAAGTGGAGTATCGAGCAGTGATCTAGTTCCTGCATTTGCACGGCAAGGAAGCTCAGGAAATTTACGAAGAAATGAGAGCTGTGTGTGGGCGGAATTGCCCCTCCTATGCCCATCCTTTTACATTCTGTAAAAAAGTGAAAACTGGAGCTCCAGTACTGTCATACAGGTGTCTTTGATGAGCCAAGAAAAGGCCATCAACATCCACAGAAAGTGAGATGGTTAAAAAGGTTGCGCAGCTGGTGCTGAGTGACAGATGTGCGACAATTCATTTCATCGCATATGCAGTGGGAATTAGTTATGGGTCTGCCCATAGCATTTTACATGACCATTGCACATGTCTAAGGTCTCCGCACGATGGGTTCCAAGATTGCTGACGCCGTTGCAGAAGATATGTTGAATTCAATGTTCTCACCAACTGTTGGATTTGTGTAATGTGGATGTTGAGAACTTTTTTGATTGGCTGGTGATGAATACTGGGTGTAGAATAAAGAAACCATTGCGTGGACACCGCTTTGATTCATCTCAAGAAGTCATCAATTGAGTGGAATCGTGGTTTGAAGTAAAATGTGCAGACTTCTATAATCGAGGCATTAAACAACTGAACCCTAGATGGGAGAAATGTGTTACTATACATGGAGAGTACATAGAAAAGAATTAGTTTCTGTGAAAATTTGCCTTTCTAGGGCTATTATTTGTAGGAAAGGATACGAACTTTTTGATACCCCCCCCCCCCCCTCCATGTCTTCAATTTAACTTCTGTGAAACACGGAATGACTTCTCTTATATTCTGCATTATTTAATTGGTGGCACAAGGTGATATGGACTTTACTTGCAGATCCATCCTTTTCTTTCAAACTTTTTACACCAGTTGCATATTGTTCTTAGTTGTGCTAGGTCATATCTGTAGCATGAAGAAAAGTCACGCTGGCTACTGAATTTGTCATTGCAAACATGACACAAAATGCTTTCCTTCCTTGAAGGATCCATTTTAACATTATCATATCATGAGTAAAGTTTGACAGAAATTATATTTCCAGCAGGAATTTTTAAAAAAATAATTCCAGAGATTCTTTCATTTATATTTGGCAATTTACTATCATATGCATTGTTATCATTCTGTAAATATCTAAAAGTGTTTGCTAGTTTTGAATTATCATTTATATAGAACCAGCTTGTTGTATTAGCATTCTAGGTAACAGCCTGTGTGCCAGATTTCAAAAGAGATTCTTTCTGTTTACCATTTTTTTCTGTATTTTATATAATGGTACTAGAATGCGTCTCTTAACCATAGCAAAAAGAAGATAGAATGTGTCATTGCTCATGGCATAAAATTCTCAGTTAAGCTGTGCTGTATGACTCTCAAACTGTTGGTAGGTTACTTTGTGTTGTAGCATTTCCAGCTGTGTTATATGTAGTTATTCTTCCTTTATAATATTAACTATAACAAGATGTTAAAAGTTATTAAAACCTCTTTTCGGAATGTAAGTAAAGTTTAAATTTTGAACCCCCATTGAAGAAGACCCACAAGGAGGAGACAGAATGTGTGGAATATTTTAATTTAAACTAAAAAAAAAAAAAAAAAAAAAAAGAAGCTAAATGTTGATTGTTATCCAGTCTAATAACAGGTACATAATGGGTGACATTATGATAGAAAAAGTTTGAAGAATCTGATACCAAGACTTGTACAGATCTTGGTGGAATTTCTCCCCCTTGTTCTTAAAACAGTGCTTCAGAGTAAAGCACCGTTTATTTATTTAATTTTTCTTATTTTTTTGATCCCACATTTCGCAGATAGCTTTTCTACTCTGAAAATTTGTCTTATCCAGGCAAATTCTAAAGTGTCTCAAATTTTCTCCCTTAGATTTATTGCCCTAGTGCACTTATTTCAACACTTTTCAAAATAATAGTGAAATCTGTAAATTGCCAAATATTCTTGTGATAATTTGAAATCTTCCACACAAATATGGATACTCCTTTTTTTTTTTTTTTTTTTTTTTTTAGGGAATTCCCTTGCATAGCTTAGAGTGATTCAGTCAGTTGTTCTTGATGTTTGTATTCTATTCCTAAGACAAAACTGAAAAAAAATAAATATTTTAAGTGATGTCTTCCCCTGACTAGGAGAAGGCATGTTATATTCACAAAGCCATGTGCTGGCATGCAGAAAGGAAGACAGGCAGTTATTTTAAATGAGAATTTTTGATCATCATAAACATGTAGGAAAGAGAAATAGTAATAAATTTGGGTAGTAGAATGTGGTTATGAATACTGCCATATATTGAATTTTAAACATTTTAAAATAATCAAGGAGTGGAAAAAGGAATTTTATATAGCAAAAATCAAAGAAGCTATGTACGTTACTGTAAAAGCCTGTAATGTGGTAAATCCTAGGATTTACGCCGCCCCCTCCCCCGTTTTTGCGGAGAAATTCAGGTTTTTAAGTAAAGTGGTGTAGTAAAAATCTGGAATGTCAACTTCTTTCACTTCATTTTACACTATTACCGCAATTAACGTTTGCATTAGTAAAAATCTGTTTGATATTCGCTTTTGCAAATTTGTTTCCACCATGGTTGAAGCACTATATGTTAACTCCCCCCCCCCCCAAATGTACGTAACTTATTGTGTACAATTGAGTTTTCTTGGGTGCATGTGTTGTACTTGTCTCACTACACGCAACAAGTACAATGCATGCCAAAATCTACAAACCAGTGTTCAAAGCTGTATTGTGAAAGAAAGAAAGGGTAATTGGAGAAAAATGTGAATCTAGTTAATCTCTCTCTCTCTCTCTCTCTCTCTCTCTCTCTCTCTCTCTCTCTCTCGTGTTCCGTCACTTTCGGCATCGTCAAAACTTGATTAAATAAAACACAGCTGCACTGCTTGACAAATGCGAAGTAACTGAACGAAGTAGTTACTTTAACAAGTTGTTCAACTCTTAAAAACTAAAAACCAGATTTGAAATCTAGTTATATATCCTTGTAGAGCTCTCAAAAGGCAACAATTTCATTGCTTACTGTTTTTGTCTAACGTTTATAGTTTTCAAGATACTGCAAAAACGAACCTGAAAATGCTCGAATTTTTCAACTCTCTCAAAGTTGCATCGCTATTACTCGGGAACCATAAGAGCTGCATCAAAAGTATTCATAGATGTAAAAGCTGAGTTTCCTGTGGAACAATTTTTTAGCTTCCTGTTTATGTCTATCTATCATAGTTTTGAAGTTATTGAGAGTTGAAAGGAACCAAGGTGCAATGACCAAAGAAAATGACTAAAATGTGAACTTTTTAGTTTTTTCGAAAAAAAAAATGATATTAAATATGAAAATTTCTAATTTTTTCTTGCATATTCATCGACATCATTATGTACCCGAAAAAATAAGTATAAATTGTTTATACTATTGTCTATTAGTTTCGGAGATATAACAGCGGTTAGACGTTTCACTTTTCTTGACAGCCTGAGCGCTGTAGGGTACCCCCAGCATAGAGATTATTCACGACAAAAAGTTTTTATTACATTTAAAAAACTTTCATTGCTTTATTCCTATGTACTGTCTGATTTGTCTCTTTTCCACATCTTAAACAAGAGTGTAGGGAGAGATGTGCTCATTATATTTGGAATGTAGTGAATATGTTACCAAGATAACCTCGAGTATACCAAGATAATCATGAGGATAGCAGGTATTTGTAGTGGCAATTGTTGCCAGAAAGCAAGCTTGTACAGCAGCAGCTTAAAAAAATAAATAAAACCACTTCACCCATCGATCCTCTCCAAAGTATTTATGTAGTTCTTTGAATTTATTCAAACTTCTCCACATCTGTGCTGCAACCATCCATCCTCAGTTTGAATACATGCTCCCACATGTATTTATTCAGCAAGAGGAAGAATGTCATCAATATTCAGCTTAATCAATTCATTCAAAGCCTTAAACACCTCAATCACTTCTCCTTGCAGGTGCCTCCTCTTCAGATCCTGCAATTTTCAGAACTGAAAATTGCAGAATCCATAATACATATCGTACTGATTTGGTGGAACCTGACAATCCCTCTAAATCCTTCTTCTTTTAATGTACTGTATACTAGGAAGGTATATGCACTGATGCTGTTTCTGTTCTGTCTCTCTTTGGAGAATTGATTTTTATCTCAAGATTATAGTTTTCTGATAGGGCTCTTGCTGGGGTGCCAGAAAAACTGTCAGGATTCATAGTTATTTTTCACATTATAAGGCATCTCTCATATTGTAAAGTTATACTTCATAATTGGGTTGTCACTTACTGCACCTGCACATTGATGAGAGGCTAAAGAGCTTTAAAATGCCTGTCTGGGTGGTTGTGAAGTTATAACTTCACAACCACCCAGATAACCACAAGTACAAGTTATAACTTGTTGTGAAGTTATTAACAATATGAGATATGATAAAAACAATGCCATTTTACCAATTTCAGTAATTCAATATGTACCAACATGATGTTAATGCACTAAACTATTACACCTTCCTTATACCTTGCTGTTGTTTTATAATATGGTTGTTATTATTATTATTATTATTTTTAATATCTTGGAAATAACAAATACAGATGGGGAATAACAAATACAAATACTTTAAATTTATTGGGAATTGGAGGAGCTTCTTGTTTGTAGTTTTCTAATGAAATGAAATTTTAAAAAAAAATTGATTAATTTCGCAATCTGTGATCCTCACAGTAATTTTATTCTGCTCACACACTTTGGGTTTGTCACATTATTTTTATAAGCAGAGCTATTTGGTAGATAACAGATTAACATATATTTGGATAAATTGCATCTGTAGGTCATCATAATGGATAAAATGAAAACGCTCATGTACTTTAACATAGCATTTGATTTTGTTATTTTAAGAAATTGATATTTTGTGTTATGCTACTAAAATTTATTTAATACCAGCAGAATATTGTTGATATTGATGCTTATTCTTAATTTATTGAAAAATATAGTTGATGCAAGTCAAGCTGGTGCTGGAAACCTTGAGATTATAGTATCAGTAAATGGAAGAAATGTTCCCAATTATGTACAGTCTGAAGGTAATGCAAAGTTCAGAGTGAACTTCAAACCTACGGAAGTTCAGACTCATATTCTGAGTGTTAAATTTAATGGAGAAGCTGTACCAGGTAAGTCCCTCTAAATTAAAACAGAAATATATATATTTTATTCACTCAAATTTGTTCTTCACACAAATTGAATCACTCAGACTAATCCTTGCCCTGCTTCTACTGGAACATGCAGCAGCCCTGAAAGCAAGGTACCATGGATTTTAAGTCCCTGCTGTGAGACTTAATGAAACAAGGAAATACTTGGGTTGCATTAAGTTAACTAAGAGTAAGAACAGATGCATAGTAAATAAATTTGATGAATTTGAAGTACGAATCAAGTAATCAAATGCAGTCATTGAGTGGATATTGGAGACATGAGGTCACTTAGACATAACTACCAGCTGAAGACCACTGAAGAAATTGAAGCCATGATAAGAGAGACATACAAATATATGGGGATGGTGCAAGTCTACCATTTAGAACACAAGGACTAACCAGGGCCCGGCTGACTGAAATCAAAGCTGAATAGTCACAGTCATAAATGCTTATGCAGTGCCAGTACTAACATCATAGATTGGACTAACACTGAACTGGAGGAGATTAAGAGATTGAGCAGGATAATGAAGACCAAGAACTGCCAGAACACCCAAAGTCGGCCATTAGAGAACTGACCATAGCCCGTAAAGAAGGAGTGAGAAGATTGACTAACTTCATTGAAGAAGAGAAGGTGTGTAAGAACCCCCAAGATTACTTCCAGGGAAAACAAGCACCAATCTACCAATCCATAAGAAAGATAGACAAATGGCACCCAACACTCAGTTTCAACAGTGAGACCACACTCATGCAGTCAGAAGAAACAAAAATAGAAATATGGGCAAAGAAGACACTCCACGGCAGACATTATAATGACCTCCATCACGACTATTTAGATAAGATGGCTTCCAACACTTGGCTCACGAAAGGAAGGCTCTCCAAGACTGAAGGGTTCATGTTCACCATCCAAAATCAGGTAATCAGCACCAGGAACTACAGGAACCCCAGACATAATCCAACACATCACTGAAGGATGTAGGGTTATCAGCCAGAAGGAGTACACTCATAGACATGACCAGGTCACTGGGATAACACATCAGAAGCTAGCACAAAAATACCAGCTGATCAAAGCAAGTTTACAATATTACAAGTATGAGCCTCAGGCCATATTAGAGACATCTACTCACAGACTCTACCAGGACCGTGCTATAATAATGGCAAAGACAATCCCACCCAACAAACCAGACATAACCTTCATGAACAAGAAGTAAATTGTTACCTCCCTGATTGGCATAGCAGTGCCCAATACCAACAACCTGCAAAAATCATACAAGGAAATGATCAGGAAGTTCTGAGGCCTAGGACAGGAAGTTAAAGAAAAATTGTATATGGAACAAGTTTGTTATTGTTTGTTATTTTGGTTTTTAGGAGCACTAGCAACTAAGGCCATATTTCTCCGGGAATATGCGGTGGTCATTCCCTGACCTTTCTGCATCCTCCGTATTTGGTGGTGATGGGCTCGAACCGTGGTCTAAATGGAACAAGTAATTACCATCCCAAACATAGTGTCAACCACTGACAATGTGCCAAAGAGCCTCCATAAAAACCTAACAGCAATAGGCCTCCCAGAGAACACTTACATGGAACCTGAGAAATCTGCAATCCTGAACACCTGTAGGATAGTAAGAGAGTTCCTCAACCAACAGTAATAATAACAATAATAATAGTAACTGGACACAACCATCCACCCCATGCATTTGGTACCAGAAAAAATTCCATAAAAGGAGAAAAAGGTTTTATAATAATAATAATAATAATAATAATAACCACTCTCCCAATCATTACATTCTGTCCATTTTGACGTTGCGGTGTTCCTTCATCATACTATTTAAGAAAATTAGAAACATCAGTGAGCACTGCACCAATTCCCTGAGCGATCCCACTTCTGATTCATCTAAGGATATTATTTAATCTCAGCATGTTTTAGATTTTAAAGATGCCTTTTATGTTGGACATTCAACAAGATATGCTGAAATCCAAATAAACAATGCTGAAAAGTATTTCTTGCATCCAACGCACAAGTGCCCTGTCAAAATAGCTAAGTAGGTTAGAACAACAAGATTTTTTTTTGCTTTACAAAAATATTCTGTTTCTGTCAGTGTACCTTTTTTTCATCTATATGACCCTGTGTTGATTCTTAATCATCACCTCCTTGATTTTCTCTACCACTGAAATCACACTGACTGGTCTAAAATTATCTACTTAGCTCTTAGAACCACCTGGATGAAGTAGGAATACATTGGCATTCTTAAATACATTGGTACTTCTATTAAATGAATTCAATTCAATTAATAGTTGTCGTAAAAGTGGTTCTAAGAGTTAAGTGCCCAAGTAACCACAGACAAATGAATTTCGCTTTCATTGTACAGAAAGTTACGAATGTAAATTATAATATACCATTAAAATCAAAATATAAATTCTTCCCACTCCATCCATATTTATGTAAATCAAATTTGTGACTGATTTAAAATTGAGATAATGTTAATTCTAATATATTCTATATTTTTGTTTATTTATACAAGGCATTCATTTTAAAAGTAAACCAAAAATTATCAATGGAAAATACAATTTATAATCAGCATAATTAACAAATAATATTTTATGAACATGCTGGAAATGAACTACATTATTAGCAATACATAAATTCAACATTTCGATCATTTTGTGAGCAATGTAATTAATAAATGCTTTACAGCATTTATTAATTACGTCTTTTTGACAATTGTGGGACCGGTGCATTTTGCCCTGAAGATTGCTGTGTTGCTTGATGGACTACAGACACAATTTGGCCTCAGTAGCCCTTGTGTCATTAAGCTCAATACCAACAATAACAACAGCCTGATGGACAAGAGGAAGCTCTGGTGTTGAGTTGGGCATCTGAGAGCTTGATGGGTCCCCCAATTTAATACCTTCAACTGCATCTACCTTACTCTTCAAACTGCATATACATCCATCAGAATGCTGAATTGGCACTTAATTTCTTGCATTTAGCACACTCAAAGATATCCTCCTTGGCTAGATCATGTCGTGTTCCAGAAAGATCTGCAAAGATTTCACAAGCTGCATGTTTTTTGAGGCTGCGATGCGTTGGAGAACTGCTCCTCTCTTTTGTCCCCGATCCACAGCACACCTGCTGCTTTGTGCTTGTTGCTCTAGTCTGGGGCTTGATATCTGATTGAATACAATGAAAATGAATAATATTAAACAATTTAATTAATCGGTTATCAATACTACACTATCTAATAGATTTCTAAATGCAGCAGTACGTATTATGCTAACTAGTTTTACCTTAGCTACCTATTTACCACAATTAAAAATTTGAATTCCCTACCACTCACTCTATACTACATGACTTTTACTCACTTACATTTCCTACATGCGAGAGAGAGAGAGAGAGAGAGAGAGAGAGAGAGAGAGAGAGAGAGAGAGAGAGAGAGAGAGACAGACAGACAGACAGACGGATGATGAACGGGACACGGCTCCTTTCGATAACAATGGTAGCAAAATTCGAATGAAACAATGGTTTTACCTATACTAAGTACTAACCTACAAAATCTCTATTTAAATTAAAAATACAAATAACAAGCGTAACTAGGTCTACAAAGTTACTTTAATACGATGTAATTTGACATTTTATGATATAATATTACAACCAAGTAATTAAAATGGGAAAAAATTTATATTTTTTGGAGCTTGAATTTCACTGCATTCTCTTTCAGTTACACCCTCCAATATTCCTTATTCTCAATTGGTTCTGATTACAGACTTCTTTATTGCCTTGAAAATTACCTAACAACTGCATGGACAGTTATTGTTAGGCAATTTTTCAAAAAAATATTTGTTAACAATCACTCCAAGTAAGATTCCACTGAAAAACATATTGCTCAGTGGTATATGTTGTGGCATCATATTTTAGGAGTAATGAAAGTGTAACTTCAAATGCTGGTTGTGACAAGCTGATCATTTGAAATGCAAAACTGTCACTTTCTTGATAACATCCTACATTAGCAATTGGAGTATTGGAGTTTTCAGGGAAGTTATAATACACTAATAGTCATTACTTGACAGTGATGTATTTAATTCAGGTAATATGGGTTTACTTTTAAAGTGGATACCCTAAAGAAGCATTTCCTTAATGTGATTTTCATTTAGGAACAAATTGAGGAATTATATATTGCTATACAAGTTACTGGAGTTATATTTTTATTTTATCTAGCTGTAAATATTCAAGTTGTGTATTGCTAAATGCACACGACACAAGAAACAAACACAACAGGTGGCTGACACAGAAGCAGATTGCATTGGATTTTTTTTTTTTTTTTTGTAGTTGTTGGCGCATCGGCTTCTGTGGCCATAATGCACTTCCCAAGGTTTTTGCAGTACTTTGATCCAAGCCCAAGGCGGGATTCGAACCCATGACCTTTGGGTTGCCAGGCAGGCACTTTACCCACCCGGCTAGCCTGGTCAGCGATTCAGTTGATGCCAAGTCAAGTGATATTGGAGACTACGGTACCTTTTCATAGTGATTATCTAGTAGGCTTAAATCTAAATTCATTTCACCCAAGTTTTGCAAGTCCCTGAACTCTTGAATATTTGAATGAAATAAGACTACTCAGATATTCAGACCTAAAGAGGAATGTCACCTTTCTTTATCCCTTTTTATTTTTGTTTGAACTAATACTTTGCTGGCCTCACTAGGTGGCATGACTCTTGACTCCATGTGGCGGTGCTGGGAGAAAAAAAAAAAATCTCACATTGTGATAACATGAATAACCCACAAACAGATTTCTCTGGGCTGACAGATATACTCCAGATATCTAAGAAAATTGATATGGCCACCTCAGGAAAGTCCAAATATCAGAAAACCAACTCACAAACATATCCATTTTTGGTAATGCACTACAGTAGTGAAAATCTTATTAGCAAATGCTCCCCATATAGAGCTCAAAAGGAATTGGAAAGCAAAGCTGAATCTCTCAAGTCTATAAAAAGGCTCAGGCCAGGAAACATACTCACTGAGACCTCTAGTTCAAAACATTCAGAATGGCTTTTGAATATTAAAACTTTGCTAGACTATTGCTAACTTTAACACCCCGCAATTCACTGATCATCTGTAAAGGAGAGATCTCAGACTGGTATCTATTAGATGTGTCTGAAGAACTTAAAGAACAAGGAGTAATTCAAGTTAAAAGAATATCTACCAGCTAATAATCCACCAGGTGGTTCTGGGTAAAATAATGGAGTCACTGGTTAAAGAAGTGATGCAGATCACCTAGACAAGACTACAGTAGTAGTTCAGACACAGGATGGGTTTGTTAAGGGGAAATCTTGTCTGTCCAATTTGATTGGATACTATGATGTGGTCACAAAGGAACTGGATGCAAAATATAATTTTTATATCACATACAATCGAACTTAGTTATAACGAGCACAGAAACTGTTGTAACGAGCTTACTACACGGATATACTGAACAAATTTTGGTAACTATGCAAATATTATTAATTGTTTGGGTATTCGAAAAATCCCCTCGACGTGGGCACCTGTACGTGGTGAGGGGACCTCCCAGTGACGCTGCTGGACTTCCAGACTAGCATCACTGGGATCCAACGCCCACAGCCTAGGTTCCAGGCTAACATCAATGGAATCCGGCGTGTTTGTCGTGCGCTGCGACCCGTGAAAATTCGGAAAGGGGATCCTGGTGGTTGAGGGGCCCAGCCTTCAATACACCACTTTGGCCCCTGCTTCGACAAGACGGGAGGTCCTGTAAGGTCCGGCTAGGATCAATCGGCTAGTAGGCTCGCCTGCGAGGGTCAACCGTGTCAGTGCCACGCCCCTACCCTCACGGTCCGAGGAACATGATTCAGGCTGGCGGCGGTGCAGGTATGGTGTCTGGGTAGCCCTGGCGTTCCACTCCCGAGTGCATTTATTGCATGCCGGGTAGTGGGCGTCCCTTTGGGCTCCGTGGTGGGTGAGGAGCCCGGGCACTGAACCAAATAAAATTTCTATGAATCCTGATAAACCTATTTCTTCAGGGGCCCCAACCCGGTCCCTATCTGAAACCAAAGACAAAGAATCAGATAGCATTATTGCTAAAAAGAGGCAGCGAACTGAATTACCATCAGGGCCTGTCCCAAGGTTTTTAATTATGCATTCTACCAATGAAACGCCGATTGGTAAAATGTCGCCCTTTTTTATTCAAAAAGGGTTAGATGGGTTAGCAGGTTCACCCAAATCAGTTAAGAGGCTTCGTTCTGGAGACCTTTTAATTGAAACTAAAAATGACAGGCAATCTGAACATCTACTCCGAACAACATCATTCGGAGGAATACCTATAACAGTGACACCACACAGAACACTCAATTCATCGAGAGGTGTCATTTCGAAATGGGATCTTCTCGACGTAACCGAGGAGGAAATCTGCTCCGAATTAAAACCACAGGGAGTTATTGCCGTCGAGAGAATTACTGCGCGAAGGGATGGAAAACTTGTTAAAACCAGGAGCGTTATCCTGACTTTTAACTCTCCTAAACCTCCTGATGAGATTAAAGCTGGATATATCAATTGTTCAGTTTGTCCATACGTTCCGAACCCTTTACGGTGTGTTAAATGCCAGAAGTATGGACATTCTCAAATGGCCTGCCGTGGAGTCCTTGCATGCGCTCGATACGGTGCAAAGGACCACGAAACAACAGCATGTTCAGCCGCAAAATCCACCTGTATTATCTGTGAGGGAGAACACCCGGCCTACTCACGAGCATGCCAGAGGTGGAAAGAAGAAAAAGAAATTCAACGGCTGAAGGTAGAGCTAAATATATCATACCAGGAGGCAAGGAAATCGGTCAAACCCCTGAATATCAACAAACCTACCTACGCCCAGAAGGTAGCAGGGAGATGTTCCGTCGGAACTCAGACAGACATGACCATTCCTCCAAAGGAGTCTCACTCCCATCGCGTGTTATCTCTTAAGTTCTCAAAAACCTGCACAGAAAAACCAATCAGCTGCCACTCCTATATCAGTACCTCCTAATGCTCCACAAGTAACAAAGTTAATTATGAAAAAAAAAGAATAAGAAAGGGGAAGTCTCCCCTACTACCCAAGAAAACATGGATGTCGAGCAGAAGGAGGTACCTGAAGATTCAGTCTTGGAACCCTTTACGGAGGAAAAAATGGACACGGGACAGCGTCCATTCTTTCCCAAAAAAGATAAACCCAAGACTGATAAAAGTAAGCCCTCAGCACCTCTGAAGCCGCCTGATGGACCCACCAAGCCAAAATAATGGCTAAATTCCTACAATGGAATTGTCGTGGATTCCGGCGAAATAATGATGACATCAAGGCCCTCCTGCAAAAGCACGAGCCAGTTTGCTTTTGCTTGCAGGAGACATATCTAAAGGCAAATGATGATCCCACCATGCACAACATCACATTTTTTCGAAAGGATAGAATTGCGGATGGCTCTGTACATGGGGGAGTGGCTATCCTTGTGGGTAACCAGACCCCAGTGCAGCCCTTGCTAATTACAACTAGCATAGAAGCTGTTGCAATTCACCTTACGGTGGGATTTTTATTAACCGTCTGCTCTATCTATTTGCCACCTGGGACTGGCATCTCCCAGGAAGACCTTGATGATCTTCTAACGCAGTTGCCTCCCCCTTTCTTACTTCTCGGGGATTTTAATGGACATAACACCCTGTGGGGTAGTGCTAACATCAATGGAAGGGGACGAGTCATAGAGCATATGCTAAATGACAATGACCTTTCCCTTCTAAATACTGGAACAAACACCTTCTTCCACATGCCTACCCGTACTTTTTCTGCCATTGATCTCTCTATCTGCTCCCCTTCTCTACTCCCTTCACTCACTTGGGAAGTGGAGGAGAATCCATACAGAAGTGATCACTTCCCTGTGATAACCTCTTTACACAGTGGGAGACCATGTCTTCCCTTCAGGTTACCACGGTGGTAGATTGATCAGTCTGACTGGACTGCCTTCCAACATCAGGCAAATTTTGATCTTAGCACAGTCAGTCAAGAGCCTATCAATGATGCAGTGAAGTACATCACAGAAAATATTGTCCAAACAGCTGCGAATGCTGTTCCAAAAACATCTGCCCGGTTTCCACCATTTCCCAAACCTTGGTGGAATTCACAATGCACAGCAGCAAAAAAGGCTCAAAACAAAGCGTGGGGGATATTCCGCCGATATCCTACCAAGACCAACCTTATAGCCTTTAAACGTGCACGAGCCAAAGCATGATATATCCGCCGTCAGAGTCAAAAGGAATCGTGGATCCGTTTTACATCATCTATTAACCAGTCTACCAACTCTAAGGTAGTCTGGGATAAAATCCGGAAAATGAAGGGAAAATATACATCCCACCCTTCTTCAATCCTAGATTAGATTATAATGGATGCACTATTGCAGATCCAACTGCAATAGCCAATTCTCTTGGGGAAACATTCTCTAACATCTCTGCAACATCTTCGTATTCCCCAGAGTTCCTGGTCCTGAAATATAAAATCGAAAAACAGGCACTTAACTTTAAATCTAAGAGCATTTATCCCTACAATGGGGATTTCACTATTCAGGAACTGAAAAGAGCCCTCGCTGTTTCCAAAGCAAGCGCCGTTGGACCAGATGGCATCCATTATGAAATGATTAAACATCTTTCACCAAAATCTATGGATTGTCTGCTCCTTCTGTATAACAGAATCTTTACTGAAGGGCAGTTTCCGGACTCCTGGCGAAAGGCAATCATTCTTGCCTTTCCTAAGCCAGGAAAGGATCCAAAAGTCACCACCAATTATCGTCCTATTGCTCTGACTAGCTGTCTGTACAAAATCCTGGAGAGAATGGTTAATTCTCGTTTAATATGGTACTTAGAATCAAATGACCTTCTCTCCAACATCCAGTGCGGCTTCCGAAGGAACTGGTCCACTTTGGACCATCTAATTAGATTGGAAGCATCCATCCGGGATGCTTTCCTAAAACGCGAACACTTGGCATCTGTGTTCTTTGACATGGAGAAAGCGTATGACACAACTTGGAGATTTGGCATTTTAAAAGATTTACATAGCCTAGGCCTTAGAGGGCATCTCCCCTTTTTTATTCAAAACTTTTTAGCCAATTGATCATTCCAAGTTTGTGTGGGATCCTCACTCTCTCGCTCCTTTAGCCAAGAGGAGGGAGTACCACAAGGATCAGTATTAAGTGTCATGCTTTTTGCCATCAAAATAAATTCCATCACAGAACAACTTCCTCCAACTGTAAACAGTGCCCTCTATGTTGATGACTTTAGCATTTTTGTCAGTTTGTGCAACATGAGGGTTATTGAAAGACAACTGCAGAAAGCCATTGATAGTCTGAATTCCTGGGCATTTGCTAATGGATTCAGGTTCTCGCCGGAGAAGACTGTTTGCCGCAAGCGTAATCTTCATCCTGAACCTGAATTAAGGGTCGGACAAAATGCCATTCCAGTAGCAGCGAACATAAAATTCTTGTGACTCATATTTGATAAAAAACTGACCTTTTTGGATCATATTCGTCAACTCCGCACAAAGTGCACACGTGGGCTTAATATTCTCCGCTTGCTCTCCTCTACATCTTGGGGAGCAGACCGATGGACCCTTCTTTGGTTTTACCGTGCACTTGTGCGATCCAAACTAGATTATAGGTCCGAGGTATATTCCTCAGCCAGAGACATTGTCCTTCGATGGCTGGACCCTGTCCATCATCAGGCCCTACATATTGCTACTGGAGCATATCGCACATCTCCTGTCCAGAGCTTATACGTCGAAGCAAATGAACCACCATTATCGCTTCGACGTAAGCAGTTGTCTTTAAAGTATGCTTTAAAACTGAAATCCCTGCCAGACCATCCTACGTGGCCCTTCGTTTTTGAACCACGATGGGAAAATTTATATAATACCCGTAAGTCTGCCAATCATCCTTTTGGTATTCGTCTCCAAAAGCTACTCAAAGAACTTAATATCAAGGTAGACAAGGTTGCCCAAACACCAAAGCAACCATTTCCACCCTGGCATGCTCATGTCCCGGCATGTGACTTGTCTCTTAGAAATTGGGGAAAGTCGGACACTCCATCATGTCTACCTGCAGCTTCATTCAGCACACCGAACTGAATATTCCGATTTCGTGCCAGTCTACACAGACGGTTCGAAGTCGGAATCATATGTGGGATCTGCTGCTGTCTTTACAGACAGCACTACATCTGAGCAGATTCCCTCTGAATGCAGTATATTTACTGCAGAGGTGCATGCTATAGAGTTAGCCTTGGATCACATTAGTGAATGCCAATACCAACGGTTCATTTTATATTATGATTCTCTCAGCGTGTTACAGGCTTTAATATCTGAGATATAATCCTCATCCAGTTCTGTCTAGTATTCAGCAGAAGATTCACTTCCTCCTTGGACGTGAATATGATATCCGCTTCTGCTGGATTCCCAGCCACATTGGGATTAGGGGAAATGATTTGGCTGACGCTGCAACCAAATCAGTAATTCCCAATAATAACCGCTGCCTGTCAGTCCCCTACACAGACTACAGGCAAATAATACACCAAAAGATATATTCCCAATGGCAGGATTCGTGGAATAGACAGACTGCGAATAAATTATATCCTATAAAGCCTGTAATTGAACCGTGGCAGTCTAGTCTGCGCAGGAATCGTAAGGAGGAAGTTGTTCTTGCCCGGACCCGCATAGGACACAGTCATTTAACTCATTCGTTTTTGCTGAGGGCTGATGACCCTCCTATGTGTGTCCTGTGGCACAATTTTAACTATCAGACACATTTTAATTGATTGTCCAGATTTTAGTAATATCCGTTTTACTGCTTTTAAACATCTGACTGAGCCATATACACTCAGTCAGATTTTATCCGACGGTGACAATGTGTCTGCTATTTTTAGATTTTTAAAATCAATAAATATTTTTGCTCGTTTATAAAACTTACCTCTTTCTTATACCTCTTGACATAGGTGTAAGGTGTATTTAGTGTCAGATGGCACCAGGGGTTTCCCCCATCTCTGTGTTGCTTTCATTGTGGGTGTACCAGAGATTTAAAAGTGTGTGGGCTTTGTATCTGTGTGATGTCGTGTACCGTTGTTCATCTGGTCGTTTAGCCGCTGGACCCCTGCTGAGGCCCAACGTTGCCCCACCTTCGCCCCATGGAGGCAGACCAGGAACCCAGTAGTTTTAGTTTCACTCTTGCAGGTCCTGCCACCTAATTTCCTGAGATTTCAGAGGCTAGGACTTAAAAAAAAAAAAAAAAAACGCGTGCGCTCTTTTATATGCACGTACGTACAGACAGAGACATATATCCATCATCGTCGGTTTGATGATCGTTAGGTGAGGGGGCTTGCATAATAAAAGCCAAAAGAATGGGCGAACAGGAATTTTGACATAATTAAGTTTTTGTGTGTGGGAAATTCGCTAGCATAAAGATAGAGTGGGTGGGAGACTGAAGGCTGGGGGGGCGGTTAAGGTAGAATTATGGGGATGATAGAGTAGGCAACCCCAGAAGTCAGTGAGGCATGCCCATGCCTTGGTGAGGCATGGGGGTGCCGGGGGGACTGTCCCACCACCGGCACAGGGGAGGGGGTGGAAAGGCACCAGGCAAGGGAGCCCGGTGAGCTGAAGAACAGATGTTCTTTGGTTATAATGGTAGTGGGTTGTGGGCTGCGGCCATTTGGTTTCTCCTCGTCCTCCTCCTCGTGAACAGTGCCTGTGCATAATCCGAGAAGGCTCGATACTCCTCCTTTGTGTCTAGGAGGTGATGTTCTTGTCCCTGTGGTAAGTAGTGGATTCTGGTGAGTAAAACACCACGTAGGTCTTCATAGAGCCTGCAGTCATCAATTAGGTGCTGCCAGCTCTCCAGCCCCCTGCAAGTGCAAGTTGCATCAACCTGAATCCCAAGTAGAGACAGTTTGGCATTAATAGCTCCGTGTCCAGTTAAGAGGTACGTTGCTTGTAGACCTGGGGAGAACCAGTTGGGTGAGGTTGGGTAGTTTTGTTCAATATTGGGTAGAAATTTCTTTGTGATCTCTCCCTTTTGAGAGTTGCTCCACCTTTCCTGCAATGCCTGCTGCAGGTGAGTTTGTATCCTCTTCTTTTCCAGGTCCAGCGGGAGAGTGCCTGCGAGCACTTGCAGGGCGTGGGTGCTCACCGTGCGGCAAGTGCGAGTGATGGTTAGGAGGATGGATCTGTGAATTTGGTCCGTGATATGTCTGTTTACTGCTGTTGTAGTTTTTTGAAACCATGCACCGGATGCGTAGGTGACGATCGGAGTGAAGATAGCTCTGTAGAACAGTTTTAGGACTCGCTTTTTTAAGCCCCATTCTTTACGCGTGACCCTGGCAACCATGGCTGCGTAGCGTCTTATTTTTTTACGGAGATATTTCAGATGGTCCTGAAATGACAGTTTTTGGTCCAATATCACGACTAGGTATTTCAGTTGGTTGGAGAATTTGATTGTTTCCTGCCCAATTTTTATTTGCGGAGGCCGCCTAAGATCAAGGCGTCCCTTTAGTAGGATGGAGTTTGTTTTTGTGGAGGATATTTTGAGTTGATTTCGGTTTGCCCATTCTTGGAGAGTGGTCAGGGCCCGATTTGCGAGGACCTCTAACGCAGCTCTTGAGTTTGCCTGTATCGTCAGAATGAGGTCGTCCGCAAATGCCTGAGATTGTACTTCATTGAGATCGATGTTAAGAAAGGTGTCCAAGACAATATTCCACAGTAGTGGGCCGAGGACCGAACCTTGAAGGCAGCCCCGATGGACATGCCTGGAGAGTGTGCCATAGGGGGCGGTGACTTTGATGGTTCTGTTGCTTAGGTAACTTTTGATTGTGTTATAGAGGTTTTCCGGCATGTTGGCTTCGCGCAACCTCGCCAGGACGCTCGGCCACCAAAGTGAGTCGAACGCCCCAGCGAAGTCCACGGCTATCACTAGGAAGTACTTTGTATTACATCTGTTTACCTTGGTCAGGAGGTGAGTTTAGGCATCCACGGCGGAGGTTCCCCGTCTGAAGCCGAATTGGTTTGCTGAGGCCAGGCCTGCCTCATCATAGTAATGTTGGATCCGTGTGTAAAGTAGTCGTTCAAATAGCTTACTGATAACTGTCAAAAGTGCAATGGGCCAATAGGAGTCCGGAAGGTGTGGTGGCTTTGTTGGATTCTTTAGGATGAGTTTAACGTTTGCCATCTTCCAAGAATTCGAGAAGATACTTTCTCTGAGACAGAGGTTATATAGGTTTAGTAGTAAGTTCGGAGCGTACTCTACCGTTTTTTTGATAATTTCGGGTTCCAGAAGGTCCAGTCCAGGGAATCTATTTCCCTTTATTAGGTCTGCTGCATTGCTGATCTCTTCCATGGTGAAAGGGTGCTCTTTTGTTGCCGTTTGATGAGTCTTGTTGGCCTGGCAAACTCGGCTCTGTTCTGTTGTCATTGTTTGTATCTCTGGATGAAAGGCAGCGTCAAGGATATTGTTGATGGTGTGTTCCCAAGTGATAGTCAAGTTTCCTTCAGGTGTTTTAGTGGCTTCAACTACTTCCCTTCTGGGAAGTTTGTTGGTGACGATCTTGTATACAAATCCCCAAGGGTCCTTGTTTCCAGTGGTGGAGACCAGGCACTCCCAGGATTGGTTTTTCCTTTCTCTAATTTGTGCTGTATAGGCGTTTCTCGCCTCTTTGTAGCTCTGTCGTAGGGTTTCAATTTCCGCAATCGGCCAGGAGCGTCTGGCTCGCTGGAAGGCCTTTCTTCTTTCCTGTGCCTCTTTCCTGAGTCGCTGGAGGTTTTGATTCCACCAGGGTACTTTCCCTGGTGTTGGATTTTTCTTCCTGATGGCTGTGTCACTGGCTTGTTTTATGATTTCAGTCGTTTTAATTTGGAGGATTCTTGGGTCCTCGATACGTTGGAGTTCTCTCTGTCGTTGTTGTATGCTATTCCGTAGGGTGGTCTGGAAGAGTTCCCAGTCTGCCTTTGCTATGGCATATCTATGGGCAGTTTGTCTGTTCACAGGTACTGTGGCCAGTGATTTGTTTAGACTGAACGTAATGGCGCAATGATCAGACGTTGTCCAGGCCTCATGGACGGTCCATTTGGAAATGTTGTTGGCAGCATTCCTAGTTGCCATGGTAATGTCTATAGTGGCCTCCCATAATGTGTTGCAGAATGTAGGCAGATTGTTGGGTAAGTTTAGTACAGTTAATGTTGATGTTGCCAGGAACTCTTCCAACTTGGTCCCGTTTCTGGTACCCTGTCTATCTGGGGTATGGCTGTGCCACATTGGCGACCGGCAGTTAACGTCTGCTCCCACAATGATTTTTGCATTTGGGAGCATATCACTAGCCAGACTTGGGTACCTTACTGCGAAGTCAATGTCCTCACCCGGACGGCAGTAAAGGGCTATGACATAAAACGCGCCCAAGGCCTTGGTCAGTTGGGCACATGCGGCCCAAGATGTGCATAGCTGAGTGATTTTGGTCACCGTTATATCTGGGTTTCTTACCAAAATCGCTGCCCATGGGGTGTCATCCCCCGTTTGGACTACTTTGTATGTTATGGGATAGCCCCTGACAGCCTTCATATGTACATATGGTTCTTGTAATATTACTACATCAATGTTTTCTTCTTCCGCCTTCTTGCGTATTTGGTCGGCGACCGCCTTGGCTCTATGTGCATTTATCTGCATGAATTTAACCTCTGTGATGTTATATTTTTTAGGATGTGTTCCCATAGTTGAGTCTTGATTGGAATAAACTCTTTGCTTTCAGGTATGTAGGATATTGACCATCTCTGATTGAATGTGCGCTATCTAACTTTAAACTCTTGCAGTTTGCACAGGTTGGGTCGGTGTTTTTGTTTGGGCAGTCACGGAAGGCGTGACCTTTTGCCGAACAATGCCCGCATGTGGAAATTGTCTGGGTTCATGTGTGGGTTGTATGCCCAAGTTTGCAGCACCTGTAGCATTTGGGCACAGTCACATGCTCCCGAAAGCGGTGACTGCCCCAGTTAACATAGATTCTGTTCTGGGTGCTTAAAGCCCTCCATGCCATGGGCGCGAGCTCGACAACCCAGTTTTGACGGCTTCCGTCCCTTGACTTGGTTATGTACTTGGGCGTCACTAGGTCTTCCTTATTCCTGTCCGGAAATATGACCTGTAGATTTCTTTGGAATAGCTCCTCTGATAGGTGATCTGGGGTAAGGTCTTTGGCCAGGTCATATATTACGATTGAAGGGCCTTGGTTTTTGGGCGCAGCAGCGGTTAGTCTTAGTTCAGGTATTTTCGGATTTTCTATTATTCTTTGTGCTTCCTCTGTGGTTTCCGTTTCTATCAGTAGTCCGACATTCCTTGTTTTCCTTACGGCCTTTATTCTTGTTGTCTTAAATTCTTCGTTTAGGTTAGTCATTATTTGGGATTTGAGTTGTTTACTGGACTGGTTGTCGTGGGGTTTCGTTGGTCGTAGGACCACTAAGTGTGGTTGTTTAGGTAGGATCTTTCTTTCGGGTTCGGGTGCTTTGCCGGCCACTATCGAGTCACTTGCTGGTGTCCTCAGCGCTTGTGCATACGACGGAGCGCGCTGTAGCATTTGTTTGTCTCCATCCATGTTTCGTGCTTCCAATATTGCTTCTGCCTTCTGTAGTTGGCCGAATGTGTTCATTAAGATGGCTTCAAGTTTATTCCATTGGTGTACGATTTCTGCTCATAATACGGATGTTATTTTGCTGCAGTTTTCCTTCATCAGATTTTCTAAGGCCGTTCGCAGCAGTAATGTTTGCTCTGGAACGGTTCCCTTTGGTAGTGTTGGATCGAGTTTAGCATTTTCTGAAGGCTTGGGTTGGTCATCTGTCCCTCCTGGGTGTTCATGCTGATCCTTTATTTGGCTGGTGCTCCGGGTTTTCCGGTCAGATTTTGGTACTGTTCTATTTTTGTTTTTTCTTTTGGCAATTGGTCTATGATCCTCGGCCTCTTCCTGTTTCTCTTCAGTTTGGCTGAGGGTACCAATCTCAATGACTTCCATGTCGTTTTCATGCATTTTATTTGTTTTCCGGAAAATCGGAATTGTCTGGTTTATCGAGGTGCTGCTGTTTTCCTACACAGGTCTCTTCGGGAGTTGCTGAAAGATGCCTCACACGAGTCCGTATGTTAATTTGGAGAGGTACACTACTATGTGTGTATTTTTCCTTCCCCCAACGAAACACATGGGGGGAAACAGCCGAGGGTAGAAATTCCCCTAGGATGATGGGAAATTTTTCCTTAGCGGTTTCTGAGGACGCTAAAGATGATGGTCAGATGAAAAGATCAAAAAAGTTGGGAAATGCACGAGAGAGAGAAGTTCCACTTCACCATGCAAGTTTATGGCAGAGAGGGGGGGGGAGCAGTCACTGAACGCATAGTTTGTAATTAAAGGTTAACTCAGTCACAAGAAAGTTGAGGCTCTCGTTCAGCCCAGGGTACGCGCTATTTGGGGATCCTTCCCCAGTCAAGGGCCAGATCCTAGCACGGCAGCCGCGTTATACCAGAGCACTTCTCTATTTTCCCTTCGCGAGCCGCATGGTGACCATACAGTCTCACAAACAAAGGAAAACAGAGAATAACGCTAGTATCTGGCTTAAATTCCAAAAGAAAAGCAAAGGTTTCTCACCAAGGCACTCCAATAAGGTTAGTCTTCTTGTGGAAATACATTGTAGCACTTACACTGTTGATTAAATACTTTTTTTTTTCCTAATTTCCAATGTTCAGTTTCTTAGAACGAATGTCACGAAATCTCCTCAGCACTGTTAATTGGTTGATACGTATTTTCCTCCCTCTTGACATAGTGACCTAACTAATTAGGTCACTGAAACTTTAAATTTTTTATAAATGACATGGTCTTGGTGCATTATAGCCTTAGTAGCTAATGCGCCAATAAAATCAAAACAAAACAATAAAACAAAAACATTCGAAAAATCCAATTCTTGGAATAGACAAATGAAAAGGGCAACTTAGCTTTATGACCACCTGCATCAGATTAGCAGCTGGTTTATGACCTTGTCCTTCCATGAAAAGGGACTATACAATAATGTATTGGCTTTCAGCTTGTCGCATTACCATATTTACAAATTGTGTTGTATTCACTGAACTATAAATTTTTTTCGGGACTTATAAGAATTTTGGAAATGGGAATTCTAAGATCATTGTTTGCATTTCAGGACTTCTAAAAACGTATGCATTTCGGGCTTCTAAGAACTTTGTATGTGGATTACTTTATCATTTTAAAGTAAAATCAGTTAGAAACAAAAGCTTCCTTCGGAAACATGCCTACTACTAAAAGAAAATTTGTGTGTTAAAACGTGATGCAAAAAATGCTGAATGTGTAAAAAGTTTTCTTTGTGCTCTTCAAGTGTATCAACATTGTGGAACAATAAAGATGTTTATAGCTCTGCACTGAGAAAGAACATAACTGAAAAAAATAAAATAATAATATTTAGAAAATGCGAGGTTACAAACGTTGATGAAGCATTGTTTCAATGGGGCACTACACAAGAAGTGCTGGATTTTCAATAGACGGTCCGATCTTGATGTCCCAAGTGGAAAAATTTGCAAAAAACTGACATAACATCGTTTATGCAAAAATGAATGGAGAATCTCGATCTGCAGATCCAATAATGGCAAATGAATGGATTGATCATGTTTGAGCAGAAATCAGGAAAGATTTCAATGACGAAGACATCTACAGTGCCAACAAAACAGGACTTTTTATAATTTGACACCTGACAATATATTTTAATTCAAAGGAGAAGAATGTGTTGGTGGGGAAAAAAAAAAAAAAACCAAAGTCTCGCTTGACAGTGGTTGTATGTGCAAATGTGACACGAACTGACAAAAAAAAAACTTTGTTATTGGAAAATCGTTAAAACCTGGGTGTTTCAAAAATGTAAGGAAACTTCCTCTGGATTACACTGGAAACAAGAAAGCCTGGATGACTTTGGATATTTTTCGGCAATACATAAATGATTAGAATAAGGAGCTATTCAAAAAGAAAAAAAATATTTTATTGTTAGCTGATAACTTTCCTACACATCTCCAGATTCAAACTTTGTCGAACACTAAGCTGCTGTTTTTGCCTGTCAATGCGACTTCAATTGTACAACCAATGGACGTAGGTGTAATCAAGAGGTTTAAAAGGATTTTATAAAAGATTTCTAGTTCATCTGATCGGTCAAAGAGAACAGAAATTTACCTAGTCTATATCGATATTGGATGCTATAAATTTATTTAATGATTCGTGGAACAATATTACTCCGACAACCATATCGAATTGCTTCAAGAAATCAAAAATTAAATTCAAATGAAAGTTCAGTTGTAGATGAAGATGATGGAAATGAAGAAAACAACTTACCATTATCCAAATAGTTGCTACGTAACAAAGTTGTAGGTTTTAATATAGATAACATCATTGAATTTGTACGAGTCGATGACAACTTGTTAACTAATGGCCTTCCTACAGAGAGTGACATTGTAGATGATGTCTTGAGGAAAGAATATAATGACGATGATGATATGATGACAAGTGAAAGTGATTCAAAATCAGTGCAGACAATCTCACAAGCTCAAAGTGCAATAGACACATTAGTCATTTTTTTGAAGGAACTGAGGCGATTAAGTGGGGTTTTAACATGTTGAGTGTTTTAAGGGGAAACTTAAGAAATATCAAAGTGAAATCTTTAAAACAAACATCACTTTTAAGATTCCTAAATCTTAATTAATTGAAATCATGTTTATTATTAAATAGTATTGTTTTTAATTACATAGAAATAAATTGTTTTTAGTGTTAAGTGCATTGTAGTTTAGACAAGCGTATTATTACAAATAATATGTAGGTATATACAGTAGGGCCTCGACTTATGATGATATCGACATGTGATATTCTCAGGAACCAAAATACCATCCATGCTATCTTTTATTTTAGGGACCAGTGATATCTGCAGGTACCAATGGCTTTCTGACATAGCTGGAATGATACAAGAGTGGAAATTTTCACACGCATGGAACATCACTCGTATGATTGTTCTCAAAGCAATTAGCATCTTTGTTATTGTTCAACAACGTTATGGTTCAACGTGTGGCCCTTGTAACATCACTTGTACGACTCTTTCAGATCTATGACGATCTGAAACTTCAAGCTCCATCAACCAGTGGCAGTTCTATGCTCTTTGAAGACTTGAAAGTCAGCAGAGGCTGGTTCAAGCACTTAAAAAAATAAAAAAAAAGAAGGGTGAATATCAATAGTGTTGAAAGGCATGAGGAGGCATCCAGTGCTGATAATAAAGCAGCTGTGACCTTTAAAATTGAATTCCAAGGATTAGTTGATCAGGAGGGTTATCTTCCCCAGCATGTTTTTAAAATTTACAAAATTGGACTCTTCTGGACACGAATGCCCAGGAACACATACATCACTAAGGATGAGGCTAGTTTAATGGGAATAAGTCTATGAAAGATAGGCTCACTCTTCTGTTGGTTGTTAATGCCTCTTGAGATTTTAAGCTGAAGCCTTTCCTTATGTATCACTCTAATACCCCCATAGTATTTAAACAACAAAAGGTCAATAAATTCATGCTGAGAGTGTTTTGGTGAAGTAACAAGAAGGCCTGGGTTACAAGATATGTCTTCAGTGAATGGGAGTTTTAAGTTTTCTGTCCTGTGAAGAGTTATCTTCAGAAAAATAAGCTTCCTGTGAAGGCACTGCTCCTGCTGGATAATGTGCCAGGACATGATCCCAATCTTGTTCGATCGCTTCAGATACAATTTGACTTTGTTCAAGTCAAATTTTTGCCACCCAACACCATTCCTCTTCTTCAACCAAACAATCAAGTGATTGCAAACTTCAAGAAAATCTACAACACAAAAATGTTCACAAGTTGCTTTGCAGCAGCCTCTGGTGAAAATGCTCTCACCCTCAAAGATTTTTGGAGGTTGAAGTTCAACATGCTGGATTGTGTGAGGTTGATTGTAAGTTCTTGGAATGATGTTTCCACTAGGTGCTTAAATTCAACCTGGAAAAAGATCTGGCCTTTAAATATTCATAACGTTGATGGATTTGAGGATGATGGTGCTTTGACAAATGATATTGTCACTCTTGGTAAATCAATGGGTCTGGGGGTTGGCAAGAGGATGGAGGACCTTATTGACACTCATGGGTGTGAGCTATCAAAGAGGAGATACAAGAGTTGGATAAAATTATGGAGAGTGACACTGTACTTCAGGAAGCTACAAAAAGTCATCAAAATCAGTCCATTTGGACAGTTTCTTTGCCAGTAGCAACAAAAGACTGAAAAGATGCGGGACGCGTCATATAGTCCCACCACCACTACGCCACCATTGATTTCATCAGCTCTGCACTTCAAGTCTCTTTTTTGTTTGTTTGTTTTTTTTTTTAAGTTGTTTTATGGCTATTTATTAAGTAATCTTTATAAAAAAAATAATAATAATTTTTAATGTAAAAATGAAGTAAAACATGCAAGAAATACCTGTTTTATGTATTGTTGGGGAACGAATTACAGAAATCAATGTATTATTGGTTTCAACATACAATGAGTTTTGTGGAATGAATTACAATGAGATGTTGAGGTCTCACTGTACTTATATTATTTTTTTCTCTTTAATATTTCTTTTGTTTTTTCGAATCTATCTTTTTTATCAAGTTATTGAGAATTTAAAAAAAAAATTGTTATAACCAAGTTCGACTGTTCTTGGATTTCAGGAAAGCTTTTGACACTGTTGCACATGGAAGAATGCTTTACAAATTGGTATAGTATGGCATTACGGGCAACTTGCTGCAGTGGATAAAGGAATAGTTGAGTGGGAGAGGGCAGAGAGTGGTAATAAATGGACACTGCTCTATGTGAACTAATGTTATTAGTGGAGTCCCCTTGGGTTTGGTGCTGGACCCATTGTTGTTTTGTGTGTTTATCGATGAAGGTATATCATTCTTAATATCCTAGTTTTCAGATGATACAAAGGTTGGCAGGATTGTTAATGACAATAAAGGCAGTGTGCTACTGCAACAGGATCTAGAAAAGTTAGGCAGATGGGCTGAGAAGCAGCAAATGAAGTTTAACATTGACAAATGCAGTGTACTGCATATGCGGGGCCTCCATAGCCAGGTGGGCAGGAGCAGCAGCGTGTAGCACATGCTTCTTGATTAGACCGGGGTTTGAGCCTGTGACCACCAAATACGGAGGATGCAGAAAGGTCAGGGAATGAACACCGCATATCCCAAGAACAATATGGCCTTAGTTGCTAATGCTCCTAAATACCAAATAACAGCATTGCATATGGGAAGCAATAACCCAAGAGAAATGTACTAATTATGTCATACTGAATGAAGATGAGAATGAATGAGACTTGGGGTAATTGTGCAGTCAAATATGAAGTTCTCTGAGCAGTGCAGACAGGCTGCCATACCAGCCCATGGAGTTTTGTCAATGATATCTATATAGCAATTTTGCTAGCAGAGACAAGGTGATTATTCCTTTGTATAAATCAAGGGTCAGGCCACACCTTGAGCACTGCATACAGGTCTGGAGCCCTCATTTTAGATGTAGAGTTGCTAGAATGAGTACAGAGAAGGGCAACAAGATTGGTGAGAGAAACAAAGGGCTACTATTATCAAGAGAGGCTTCAGTTCTGCAAGTTGCAGCATCTGGAGACTAGGCACCTGTGAGGTGATCCGAATGAGGTGTATAAGGTTTTGAATGGTTTGAGCAGACTCAATGCTGATGGGATACTTCCGCTTGCTCAGATTAATTACGTGAGGGAGCATAAATTCAAATTGATGAAAAACAATTATAGAATAGATGGACACTGCTCTATGTAGAATAGATGGACACTTGAGAGTTTAAATAAATTTAAGGCTGAACTAGACAAACAAGTGTGGAATGGGATAGTTTTTTTTTTTTTTTTTTTTGCTGATGCTGTATAAGCTTGCTTCCTTGCATCATATGCCTCAACTAATGCTAATATAGCATTCTGTCTCCGACATGAAATCTTATTTTGACTTTCAGTATACCGTAGTGTATGACTTTCAGTATACCGTAGTGGTATGACTTTCAGTATACTGTAGTGTACGACTTTCATTAAAGCTGTGTGTCTAGTATGCAATGTCAGACCATGCATTCCAAATACACTATTGCATTACCGATCTTACAAATAATCATATTCCCAGCCAGCTTGTCAAGGAAACCCTTACTTGTGTTAGATGCGGCTCATTGTAGCACAACTGCAAAGTCTTACTTTTCCACAACTAGTAGGACCAAATTGCAAAAAAAGACCACCTTGCTTATGTTAGAATGTGTGATCATCAGAAAAGTGAGAGCATATCTGAAATTTAAAACAAATTATAATGTTTTCTACCTGGAAGAAAAATGAATTATCCCCCCACCAAACATTTTTTCAGATTATATAAAAACCCTGTTCCGTAATATACAAACTCAAAATGTCCAATCACCAACAGGAAATGGGTACTGAATGGAAAAGCTATAGATCATCCTGTTGTGCAAATTTTTGTTGAGGAAAAGCTTGGAAACAGGAAAGCCATTCTTTTTGGATAAAACAAAAGTGAAAAATACAAACCTCAGCACCTCAGAAATGCTCAAAATTTTGACAAGAAATAAATAATGATCATAAAACTTCAATGGAATTACCATGGTTTCTGAGCCAATATTGATGACCTATATATATGACCTTACTTCTAAATGCTTGCAATATGTATCTGCCTCCAAGACACATATATGAAACTACAGGATATCCCTAACTCTGTCAATATAACATCTGTAGGAAGAATAGAACATATCAACAGAACACACATGATGGTGCAGTTATTGTAACAAATATGCATGATTTTAGTGAACATATATTGTTGAATTGTTCCTTGAGGCTGTCAGCAGCAGTCGAAATTGCTACTAACATCCATATTAGTGTACTACTTATATATCCCACCAAACTATATCATCTAACAAAATGAGCTAGATAAAGCTAGATAACATGAGCAGTAATACAGAAAGACAAATGATACTGAATCTAAAGAATAATGGTGTACTTCTAAATAGTAGAGAAGTCATAATATCCAAGTTCTATTCAGAAATTTGGACATCACGGTAGACAATATTGCCCATTCACTGAGGCAATCTCTTCCAACCTGGCATACTCACATTCCTGCCTACAATCTCTCCTTTAGAAACCGAGAGGATAGTACTCTATCTGCTGTCTACCTGCAATTCTTCTCAACCCACCGATCTGAGCATTCTGACTTCTTGCTAGTCTTTACGGATGGTTCAAAGTCAGAGGTGTCTGTCGGATCTGCATCTGTCTTCCCATTTGCTGAATGCAGCATTTTCTTTCGGATCTGCATCTGTCTTCCCATTTGCTGAATGCAGCATTTTCTGTCGGATCTGCATCTGTCTTCCCTTCCGAATGCAGCATTTTCACTGCCGAGCTGCACACAATTGAATCAGCCTTGGATCACATATAAACACACCACCAAAAATGCATTATAAATACTGATTTTCTCAATTCATTGCATGCTTTGTCATCGATGAGGTGTAATCCTGTCCCAGGAACAGCAGAGGATATATTCTCCTTTCTGAATCGGAATTTGATATTTGCTTCTGCTGGATCCCCAGTCACGTTGGAATCTTAGGCAATGATTTGTCGGACACCGTAGCCAAATCAGTGATTTGTTCTAATTCTTGTCTGTTAGTCCCCTATATAGACTACAGGCAAGTAGTACAAAAGAAACTTGTTTTTCAATGGCAACACTCTTGTCATGGGTAGGCTGAAAATAAGTTATACAAGATTAAGGCTGTAATCGAACATTGGCCACCTAGTCTGTGTAGGAACTGTAAAGAGGAAGTTGTAAGTTGTTTTCTAGCTCGGCTCTGCATAGGACTCATCTATCTGACGCATGCTTTTCTGCTGAGGGCTGATGACTCCCCTATGTGCGAGCTTTGAGACACCATTTTAACACCGAAATATATCGGTATTGACAGTCCTAGATTTTTCAATCCATGCCATTTATGTTTCAGCACTTTTATCTATCTGACTGAACCCTATACACTCAATTAGATTTTTTTTAAATGACAAAGATGACATGTCTGCAATTTTTAACTTTTTAAAAATTACAAACCTTTATACACATATATAAATGTTTTTATACTCATCATGTATACTTCCTTTTTTTACCTGAATTTATTTTTATATAAATTCACTTGTCTTTTAGACATTTGTACATATTGATATAGCATCTTTTATTAACTTTTGTCTTATTTAAACATTGAACTTGGTGCATCGTATCCTTAGTCACCCATGTGCCATAGAAACCAAAATCAATCAATTGAGCCAGTAGATCCACATTCTTCCTAAAAAACATGCTTCTAGATCTGTAGGCAGAGCATAGGGTGTGGCCTAACCTTTGCCCTTATACATCATAATAATCACTTGCTTATCCCTGCTGCAAAAATCCCTGTATATTGTTTCCATGAGGTGTCCTAGCACCCCATTAGTGAACCTAATATCTAACTACACATTTCTCAGATCTGTTTCATTCACCACTATCCAAATGTGGCACCACACATTTGGTTTCTTATTCTGTGATTATTGCTCCCTATATGAAGTACTTTGCATTTGTCAATGTTAAACTTCAATTTCTGCTTCTTAGAGACCATCTGGGCCGAATATCAGTCTAAGAAAAGCAGTGCCTACTGGTAACTCTCTATCTTCCCTCACTCAGATACTTCTTTATCCCTTGCAGTAACTTTCCATTAATCCCATGCTTCTCCAATTTTCCTTGGAACAGAAGTCAAGATAAAAGGCATGTAATTAGTCATCTCACCCTTTATTATTATTATTGGCCATATGGTGCAAGGAAGTCTGCGGCTTATGCTGCACCAGGCAAAAAACATTTCTGAATTACCCAGAGAGAGAGAGAGAGAGAGAGAGAGAGAGAGAGAGAGAGAAGTAGAAGGGAGTCACCAAGAAAGAGAAGAATGATGATATTCAGTACAGGACCCTGAGTGTGCCAAGTCCATACCAAATGTGAGCCCCTGGGGTTGCTTTGATTCCCCTTTGTGAATTGGGAATACATTCTCCCATCTCTAGTCCATAGAGAACTCCTCTGAATCCAAGGGTACTCCCATAATTATAGCTAAAGGTTTTCTGACCTCTTCTGCTGTCTCTTTTAATTTAATTGAATACATCCCATCCATCCTAGATGCCTTTTTTTTACATTAAAATTCTGAAATTTCTCTTCCAATTTCTTCTCAGTTATCAGAAAATCATTCAGCTCCTGTTAGAATTTGTTACACTTCTAGCATCCCCTTCCCTAAAATATTCTGTGTGAGTGTAGATGCAAAATATCTATTGAATTTGTCAGTAAACTTTATTATTATTAGCCATATGGTGCAAGGAAGCCTGAGCCTTATGCTCCACCAGCCAAAAAAAAATTTCTGAGTTACCCTGTGTGTGTGTGTGTGTGTGTGTGTGTGTGTGTGTGTGTGTGTGTGTGTGAGTGAGTGAGTGAGTGAGTGAGAGAGAGAGAGAGAGAGAGAGAGAGAGAGAAGTAGAAGGAAATCACCAAGAAAGAGAAGAATGATGATATCCAGCTGAGGACCCTGGGTATGCCAAGTCCATGCTCACCAGATGTGAGCCCCTGGGGTTAAACTGGGGTTTACATAAATGAAGAAGCCTTTGCTATTTATCTCTGTGTTCTTCACCAAAGGCTTCTTGTAAAATTGCCATATCACGCCTAACCTCCTTTGTGACTTAATTGCATACTAGTTTTTATCTGCTGCAGGCTCCCGTATCACTAATTATTTTATGATCAGGCCACATTTTTCTTTTTTGTCAGTAGTCACATCAATTCTTCTAACAACCATTTATGTATAAGCCTTGAACAGTATCTCTTATTTGCTATAAAAGCCTAGTAACTTGTGTGATTACTTACCTGAATTCTTCCATTTAGAATTTGTTGTTGATAACATCATTAGTTGGTCCCAATGAATAAAATTTATAAACTATCTGAGATCGTTTTTGTCACCCTTTATGAACGTAAACGTCCTTCTCTTTGCCCTTGACAGTTACACCTTTAAGTTAAATCCCCCATCAATATGCCGTGATTGCTGCCACCTGGTGGTTCTTTTATCTACAAATTTTTAATGCATGAGGAGTTGTTGTTGATAGTCAGATCAAGGGTATTGCATTTCCTTGTTGACTCTCTAACTTATGTAGAAAGCAGTCATCCAATAAATACACAGTGCTCTTTCTACTGCTTGAGTGACCAGTCCCAATTTTATCAGTATCCGGCAAGTTAAAATCCCCCATTATTTGATTTACTGGCCCACTCTCTTTTTGTTTCTGTAGTTGTTCGTTATACTTATCACATTTGTTAGGCCTGTAACACACCCCCTACTCTTATTTTTCTTTTCTCACTATTTATGACACAGCAAACTGATGCAACGTTGCAGTGGCTACTTATTTTTGTTGGGTGCATTTCGATTTAATATGTTTCCCAGCTAAGAGCATAATTCCTTTCCCTCATGGTATATTTGTAACGCTTAAACAGTGTGGACTACTTCTACAACACAAGAACTGAAACCAGTGGATGGTTTCAGTTCTTGTGTTGTAGAAGTAGTCCATATCCATCTTGCACTGGGCTATGAGGTCAATCACTAATTACAAAAACACAACCCAATACTGCACAACACAAAAAAAAAAAAAAAAAACTGTCCTTTCAGTACGCATTGTATTTCCCATATTGATATTCTGCATCCCTTATCGCTACAGTATCTGTGTTTGATTTCTTAACCAGTACTTTAAATTCATCAAATTTGTATGCTTATATGTCTAGCATTTGTGTACCTGCAATAGGGATTGTTTCCCGGGATCCCAGTTGATTTTAGCTGCGGGATTTATCCCTGGAAATTTTCTTTATCCCGGGATTTCCCGGTCTGAAATACTAACTTTAATAATCAATACTTAGTCTTACACACACATTATATATAGATATATATGCGATCATCATGCGCTGGCAAGATTAATAGTTTCTTCATAATTTGAGATATCGTCAGCAATAAAGATGTGTATTATTTGAATTTAGAAAAATATTTATTTTCATACATTACATTTGCAATATATATATAAAGCATAAAGCGAAAGGCCAGCACTTTTTTACATATCTCTGTAATTTCATCGTCGTCATTTCTCAACTCTCGACTGAGTCAACTGAGTTGACTTGAGCTCTCGTACATGTTCACGATTATACATGTCATTTGTCCTAGAAAGATCCTCTTGCAGTTAAGCAGCTTTATATATATTTTATTGTTTTAATATTTTGTGAAGATGGAGAGATCAAAAACATTCGTCTGGTAGTACTTCATTAAATGTAATAATAATGAAGAAGCAAAGTGTAGTCATTGTGGTGCAATACTGAAATGTAGAGGGTTTTCTACAAGTGGCTTGCTTCGGCATTTAAAAACTAAACATTCTATTGAGAAGCCTACGTCAGCAAACATATAGAGGTACTACTTCAAACATTCTGCAGGGGATGAATCTATAGAAAGCCCTTCGAAATGTTTAAAAAGTGTTCATTCTCAGCTAACATTGTTTAGTTTTTTAAAGAAAGACACAAAAGAAGAAATCATTGCAAAGCTTGTAGCTGTAGATGGAGATTTCCTATCAGTGCCATATGTAAAAGTGAATTTATTCAGCAAGCATTCAGTGAAAAAGGTTTGCTTCTTCCTAAAAATCCCAATCATGTTATGC
This sequence comes from Mastigoproctus giganteus, assembly GCF_048544385.1. Lineage (NCBI taxonomy): Eukaryota > Metazoa > Arthropoda > Arachnida > Uropygi > Thelyphonidae > Mastigoproctus > Mastigoproctus giganteus. Next base: position 161,577,742 of record NC_143583.1, on the reverse strand, counting down.
AATTAGTGTATAAACAGTATAATATTATAAAAGAAAATATAATAAAAGAAATTGAACAATCATTAAAAAATGTTAAGAGATTCGGCCTTTCTCTAGACGAATATTCGTCGCTTAAAAACAAACGTTATTTAAATATCAATGTTCATCAAGATAAAGACAAATTTTGCAATCTAGGAATGATTGCTATTAATGGTAGAATAAACACCGAAGAAATGGTTGAAGAAGTAAAACAGAAGTTATTGGAGTTTAAATTATCAATAGAGCATCATATAGTTGCATGCGTAACGGATGGCGCGAGTGTTATGGTGAAATTCGGACAGTTGATAGATTGTGAACATCAGCTTTGCTATGCCCATGGTATACATCTTGCAATATGCGATGTTCTATACAAAAGACAGAATGATTCAAAAGGTGTAATTGAGGTAGAAACAACTGAAGACAGCGAGGAAGATTTAGAAGAGGATGAAACGGAAAATTACGATTCAGTTCTAAGCTATGAAAACAATCCTGATACGGAACAGAAATGTGATTTCAGAGATGACCTATTCTCCGGTGCATTAAACATAGCTAATATCATTAATAAAGTTAGAACGATTGTGCGAATGGTTTGAAAGTCTCCCTTGAGAAATGATACTCTTCAGAATTATGTTAAATCTTCATTCAAGCAAGAAAATTTAAGCCTAGTACTCGATTCTAAAACTAGATGGAACAGTTTGGTAGCCATGTTAGAATGATTCTTACAGTTAAAATCACAAATTGAAAAAACAATGATTGACTATAACATGAAAACTCCAATATGTGAAGCAGAGTATACAGCTCTTAATTAATGACCTTGTGCGTGCGTTGAAACCCGTCAAAATCGGATTGCAAAACCTTTGCAGTCGTGATGCGACACTTCTTACTGCAGAGGGAGTTTTTTCTTTCATCATACAAGAACTTTCTGAGCAAAATTCTATCTTTTCGCGAAAAGTTCAGGAAGCACTAATTTTAAGGATAAACGAGAGAAAGCAAAAAGCTTTGGTTGGATTATTGAAGTATATAAAAACCGGAAAAACGTATTATAAAAGAAATAGAAAAATAGTAGAAACCGAGTTGCAACAATTTCCAAGTAAGTCAGCTTTGTTGGTTACAGCAAGATGAATATTGTAGTTATTTGGTTTTTAGGAGCATTAGCAACTAAGGCCATATTACAGCAAAACAAATAATAACTCGTCTTGGGTTTTCCGCTTCTGAATCATTGCAATCTGATTAATCAAATTCCGACTCCGAGAAAGAGTGTGACAGTGAGAGCGAAAGACAGCAGACGCTTTGTGAGAAATTGGCGCGTCGAATCAAAAAAAATGAATGTGTTTCTAAAGACCCTCAACACGAAGCTGAAGGTTAATAATAACACTTGCAAAGAATATATCCAAGGAGTTCGAAATCTTTGAGGCAACTGGTGAAAAAACAACAAATGTATTAAAATTAATGGACGCTCTCGAATCCATACCACTAACAAGTGTAGAAGCTGAAAGGTCCATTTCGGCTGCAGGACTATTTATAACCAAACTTAGAACTAGACTCAGCGATAAGAGTGTAAATTGCCTGTGTTTCTTACATTCATATTACATGTCAATTGCCAAATCAGTTTCAAAATAAACTAAAGTGAAATAAATTTTTGTTTAACAGTGTAGTCACTAGTCTGTCAAGGTTTAAAAAGAACACGTTAAGTTTCTGAAAAGTAAGTTTTGAATTCGTTTCAATTTGTAGTTTATATATTCACACACATATATATATATATATATATATATGTGTGTGAATAAATAAAATGCTGAAAAATTTTCAGTTTTAATTCCACCTACAATAATCCCGGGATTACCGAAATCCGGGAAAAAGACAATCCCTAACATGCAAGTATACCCACACTTGGTTTTACTCTTAGTAACCCTAATACAGCTCATTTATTTGTTTGTTCCATGAGTATCCCTTCCTCTCTTCCCTTCTTAACTGTTCTTGTGATCCCAGACCTTTTTTCCAAGCTGCTGCAAGTCCCAATAGAAGCACCTACAAGCGTTATGGCAACAGAGCTGGGAAACCATGCAGAAAGGAGACATCATGAGGTGATTCCTCCCAACTATAAACCAAACTCACCTAGAACCCCCCTCCCTGGTTCTCACCTGGTCTTCACATGACGTTTATCATCACTGGACATGGCGCCTTCTGTCAGAAACTTATGGGATTTAAAGAACCGCAATGCCATTGTGGAGAAAAATAATCCTGGGGACATCTCATGTATGAGTGCTCACTGCTGCTTGATGAAAACACATACAAGGGATTAACCATGTATGCGCAAGAAATTTTCGCACCGAGGCAAGCCAAGATTGCTTAAATGAGAACGTTGGATTATGCTGCCCAAGACCCGAATCAGACATGCATGCATTAGCTCCTTCTTTGCGAGAGGATACAGTTAGGGATTAAGACAGAAGTAAGAGGATAAAGGATTTGCAAGTTGCCCCGACAACTTGCAAATCCTTTAAGAGTAGGAACACCGCTGTCACTCATAGAGTGCGGGATACTGCTGCAGACCCTTTGTTGGCTAGGATCAGCTGGCACTGTGTAGAACTACTGAGTTCAGGATTTAGACTCCAACCCACAAGGGTTGGATATTGTCGACTCTCTAATTGCAGAATACAGAGTCCAATGGCCTCTGGTGATTATGCAGGAGCACCTGTCTCCTGCAATTTTAACTCCCACTCCCAGACCCCTATTTTTGCTTCACTAAGAGCAGACTCCTCCTCAGCTTTCAGTCTGCTCTCCTTTCCCCTCTTTCTGTCTCTTTTAATCTGTAACTCCGTTGTATGTTTTTTGTTTTTTTTTAAACAGCCTCTGTCAGGAAGCTCAGGCCACCCTGGCAAAGGCCAGCCACAGTATAATGGGCAGCCTGGCTCACCTCCTTGTGTTGATGGCAGGCAACGTGGGGTCCCAATAGGGCTCTGTGGTCAAGTAGCCAGAGACACAACAACAAAACATAACACTACTCTGACAGAAACCAAACATTAAAACATTACACTTTTTCTGTATTTTACAGAGATTTTATACTTCTTCACAACGTACCATGGCGCAGATGTGGGAACCACCGGTGGCACCTTTCATAAAACACTATGCCACTATGTTCAACCAGGAAGAGGTCGAAAATGAGCGGACTTCTCTTGTGTTGAAGTTGTGGCTATGGCTATCATGGATTTATCAAGTCAGTCTCCATGTGGTAGCACAAGTGTGCCAGCTGTTTCTCATGAAGTGGACATGCAGTATTCCACTGTAAGGCTAGTAATGCTATTGTATCTCTTGAAAGAACTTTATGAAAAAAAAAAAAAAAAATGTTGGGAATTTGTGTAGTAGTCTAGTACACTTTAGTGATACACATATTGTGTGCATAGGAAATGGTGTTTATATTAATCCAAGAACACTTAGTTTTATGTGAAATGGAGAAGGTTAAGATAAATTCTTTGTTGTTGTTGTTGTTAGGAAGCCCATTCTATGTAGTTGTTACTGATAGTAGCAGCCAGTCAGTTGTGTCAGGTACTTCACTACGAATGACATCAATATCTCGAGGGGCTCAACTTTCAGTGGATACAAGGGGAACAGAAGATGCAAGCTGTAAAGTTTTAGTCACAAGTAAGTACCATTATAATATTCTGTAATAAGTACTATGATATTCTTGTTTCATTGATTTGTTCAGTGCACAATGCCCAATGAATTGACAGGTTCCTTTTTTAAATAAGAATTCTGGTTTTGTTTTATTCTTTGATTTGAATTAGCTTTTAAGATTTATTATTACCTCATTAGTGTTTTGCTCTCAGTCTTTATCAAAAAATCTCTTGATAGTGTGACTTATTGGCTGTTGACAGTTTATTTTAAATTCCTAGTGAATGTTTATTATACTTATTCTTTTTTTATATGCAAAATGTCCTTATCTCTGTTACTACTTATTTATTAAAGTTTGTTTCACTCTGCTTGTGTAGTATCTCCTCTTACCCGTGTAATTTTAATATCACTCACCTTCTCTGATATTAGCAGAGAATGCAGTCTTAACAGTTTTAGTAATAGTAAGAGCCATATAGTACAAGGAAGCCACAGGCCTTTGCTGCACTAGCTGGGGGGGGGGGTGAAGATCACTAGGTAAGAAGATACAAATTATATGCCTCCCTTCTCACAAAGGTAACTATTCAGTTGATTGGTCCACTTGATATCGATGGTTCAACTGTTGATGATCCTACTCAGGTAGCTAACAAACTAAATGAATATTTTGCATCTACATTCAAACAAGAGGAGTTGTTCAGCTCTGGCAATAAGCTAGATAATCTTATAATAACTGAGAGTAAAGTGGAGGAGAAATTGTTGAAGATGAACATAAGAAAGGCACCTAGGATGGATGGAATCTATCCAGTTATATTAAAGGAGGCAGCAAAGGAAGTAAGCAAACCTTTAGACATAATTATGACAGCTTCCTTGGATATAGAGTAGGTACCCATGAACTGGAAATATGCAAATGTGACCCCAATCTTCAAAGGAGGATCAAATGGTAATAGACCTGTTACCATTTGATCTATTACCACAGGTAATACAGGAAATGTCTCCACAGGTCTATTACCTGTGGAGACACAGGTAATAAACCTGTTAGTTTAACTTCTGTTCCAGGGAAATTAATGGAGGCACTGATTAAAGAAGCATTTCAGTTATAGCTCAGACACAGCATGGGTTTGTTAAGGGGAAAGTCTTGGCTGACCAATTTGATTGGATACTATGATGTAGTTGCATAGGAACTGGATGCAAAGAATAATTTTGATATCATATATTTGGATCTTAGAAAGGCTTTTGATACTGTTGCACATGGAAGACTGCTGCACAGATTGGAGCAGTGTGGCATTGGAGGCAAATTGTTGCTATGGATAAAGGGATGGTTGAGTGAGAGAAGGCAGAGCGTTAATCAATGGAGACTGCTCTTTGTGGACTAATTTTATTAGTGGAGTTCCCCAGGGTTCAGTGTTGGGTCCATTGTTGTTTTCTGTATTCATTAATGATATTGATGATGTTATATCAGACTTAATGTCCAAGTTTGCAGACAATATGAAAGTCGGTAGGGTTATTAATGACACTATTGACAGTATGATGCTGCAACAGGATCTAGAAAAGTTGAGTAGATGTGCTGAGAGGTGGAAACTGAAGTTTAGCATTGACAGATGTAAAGTACTGCGTATAGGAAGCAGTAACCCCCAGAGTAACGTATCAACTGTGTGGTACTACACTGACAGAGGTAGAGAATGAAAAGGACCTGGTGGTAATTGTGCAGACACATATGAAGATTTTTGAGTAGTGCAGACAGTCTGCAAGAGTAGCTTACAGTGTCTTGTCAATGATATACAGGAATTTTTCTAGCATAAGGTGGCGGTTATCCCCTTGTATAAGACAAGGCCACACCTTGAGTACTGTATACAGGTCTGGATGCCTCATTTTAAAAAGGATAGAGCTGTTGGAATGAGTAAAGAGAAGGGCAACAAGATTAGTGAATGGAACAAAGATTTGCTCTTACAAAGAAAGGCTTAAGTTTTGCAAATTACAGTGTCTGGAGACTAGGCACCTGTGAGGTAATCTGATTGAGGTGTATAAAGCTTTGAAAGGTTTGAGCATGCTCAATGCCGATGGGATTCTTTTTTTTTGCTCAGAATAATCACCTGAGAGGGCATAAATTCAAATTGAGGAAAGACAGTTGTAGGATAGATGTGCGGAAGTTTGCCTTTAGCCAGCAGGTGGTTTGTTCCAGCATGATTGCTGGAACAAACTTCCCTCTGTCGTCGTAGAAGTTGATAGCTTAAGCAGATTCAAGGCAGAACTAAAGAAACATTTGGAGCGGGTGGATGAATGAAATGAGAAGGGTGTGTGTGTGTGTGTGTGTTTTGGCTGATGCTATATAAGCTGCTTTCTTGGATCATGTGTCCTTGCTAGTGGTAATTTCATGTATTGAATTTATCTAAAATTAATTATTTTCCTGCCGTGTTGAATACGTGAAGGGTACCGTGTTTTAGTAAACGTTACCAATCAGGTGACCAGCGCAACTTCTGGGTATGTGGAATAGGGGGATGGATAGGTTTTACGAGTATCTATCACTGAGTTACAGAATGGTAATCCCTTTAACTGTTAATTCTTTCTTAGTAGTAGCGCTAATTGTCTCAATTGCCTGAAGGCCAGAGGTGCAAACAGTTAATCGTTCCCAATTAAGCCTTTCATAATCCGTTCGCTATATGGCAATTTTCTTTTCTACGGAAACTATTTTAAATGTAATTACCAAGAGGAATTTAAAAAATATCTTTAAATAGAAAATTTCATTTTAAAGAAGTTCGTTAAACAGAAGTCCGACTTGTATATGTCAAAATAAAAATGTTGGCGCCCTCCTGATCTGCCGCCCGTAAGCGATCCTTACCTCACCTACCCACTTGCTGTGGCCCTGATCATACTACACAAACTGTGCAACAGCTCATGATCAGTTGCCCCCAGTTTGTAAAAGAATGGTATACATTCAGTATGCTCTCATATAGCCATCTTACAGTGAAAAATATCTTAACTGATCGAAACAATATCATGGAAGTCTTTTATTACCTCCAAATGATTAGTTATTATCACCAAATGATTAATTATTACCACCAAATGTAATAATAATGCATGATATGAAAGCACTATATGATACTCACTTTTATATAAAATAATTTCATCTTGATAAACAAAAACACGCTATATATATCAACTTCTGATTATTCTGACCAGTCAAGCACAGTGTAGACATAAAGCTATTGTGTAGGTAACTCCAATGCAGAACAAAAGACCTCAATATAATTTATCCTTTACAGTGGAGTAAGAATGAAAGTTCTGCTTGATTTTTCATTAAATAAACAAGCAGACAGTGCAGTCGAACAGGCTAATTCATTGTCTCTTTCTCCCTTTTTCTAGTTCCTTACATGGATTATGAGACTACAATTTGAAAGATATGCATGTTTGAATGGGCATAGATGTGGGGTGAACCGAAAACAGGAAATTCCATCAAACTAAACATGATCTTCAAATCTTAGTATTATTCAATTTCAGATTCTTTATCGACTTGTTTATCATCATCATCATCCTCTTCACTAGTATCCCTGTCACTCTCATCATACAATAAATGATCTTCAGTGCATTACTTATACCACATTTTTTAAACGACTTGATCACAATTTCAGTCTTATCATGCCATGACTTCAGCACCCATTCACACACCTGTGCTATTGATTGATGTTTCATCCTTTCTGTAGGTATTGTATTATAGTTCCCCTCTGTTTAGCCACCTGGAATTACTACCGATTACACCAAGGCATAATTGCCTTGGTGTTATCGGATGGTGTTTTTTTTTCTTCTTTTCGCTGTAGATTTCTTTGTAGCAAGCAAGCATATCATTCATCCCTCTGTTAACTTTTAAGAATCATTCCCTGTCAGGACCTATCTTCTCAAACCTCGCCATTGCCAATGCAATTTCATGAAATGCCATTGCCATCTCTCTGGTGGTAATGAGTCTTGGCTTCTCATGTGGTTCATCTTGAGCTTTGTCAGCATTTTCTTCTTTCACTATCACTGCCTGCAAGTCAATAAGTTCTTCGTTAGATAATTTCTTCTCTTCTTGCTCTATTAACTCCTCCACATCTTTGGCATCAACCTCTAACTGCAGTAGCTCTGCAACCTTTACAATCTTATTTGTAACCTCTTTGTGTGATTCAACTTTTTCAAATGCTTCGATGCCTTTTACGTGCCTTGGGCTTATTCTCTTCCATACACTATTTAAAAAACTTTTAGTAATTTCTGCCCAGGCCTTATTAATGTTTAAGATGGTGTGGTAAATGTAAGATTTCCAAAAGTCCCTTGATGTAAAATTTTTGTCACCGCCTACTGGAGACAATGCCTGAGCAAATGTTGTACGTAAATAGTATGCTTTTAAATTCAAAATAACACCCTGATCCATAGGTTGGATGAGTGAAGTGATGTTTGGTGGTAGAAATATGACTCTCGCATTTGAATTGAAATCATCTAGATGCATCGGATGTCCAAGAGCATTATCTGATTGAAGCAAAATCTTGAAAGTAACTTCGTTGTCTTTACAATGTTTTTCAACCTCAGGAATGAAGCAGCATTTAAACCGATCTTCAAAGAAAGATATTGTTATCCATGCTCTCTAGTTCGATCGGAAATGCACAGGTAATCTCCTGCTGCATTAGCCCCAAGCAAGAGTGTGGCCCTATCTTTTGATACCTTGAAACCTGGCATTGTATTTTCTTCTTTGGCAATGCACATTCGATCTGGCATTTTTTTTCAAATACAGAGCAATCTCTTCAATGGTTAAAATTTGCTGCATTGAATGGCCACCTTCATTAATAATTTTTTCCAATACATCACAAAATTTCCCTGCAGCTGCAGAATCGTCACTAGCGACTTCACCGCATATTTTAACATTGTTGAAACTAGCGCAATGCTTGAACCTATTAACCTACCCATTTGTTGCCACGAACTTGGGTTGGGTTTTGCCATACTTATCTTATCCTTAATATCTTCATAAATACTTCTTGCTTTTGCTCGAATGGCCATTGCACTCAGGGCACTTGCTTTTGAATCTGATTTTCCATCCATATTAATAGCTGTTCCATCTTCACTATAGCTCCTGAACACTGTTTTGTGATCACTTTTGAACATAAATGCGTTGATCCTTTGACATGTTCTTTTATATGCACCCTGTCCTTTAAAATAGTATTCTGTGTTGAAGCAGCGAGACCTAATTCCCTAACAATAGATGACAAACTTTGTTCTGCTTCATACTTCTTAATTAATCATCTTCATTTGGTGAGTATGGGCTTGGCACACCCAGGGTCCTGAGCTGGATAACATCATTCTTCTGTTTCTTGGTGATTCCTTTCTACTTCTGACTCTCTCTCTCTCTCTCTCTCTCTCTCTCTCTCTCTCTCTCTCTCTCTCTCTCTCTCTCTCTCAGGGTAACTCAAGAATTTTTTTTTTGGTTGTTGTAGCATAAGCTTCAGGCTTTCTTGCACCATATGATAAATAATAATAATAATAATTTCTAAATCAATTTTGTTTCTTTCCTAACACTACTACCACTTGCACTTTTCATTAGTCACTTTCCTTTCATCATTGTAATACATAAATAGGAAAGTCAAATTTCCATAAGTTGAGTATTACATAAGTCGAGGAGTTCCTATATATACATATTCTATATAGTTACTGTTTAAACTATATAGAATATGTATATAACTTCAGTGCATTGCAGTTCAGATGTGTCAGCAAATAGTAATAATTCATTATTTCTACCAAAAAAAAAAAAAAAAACGCACACAATGAGTTTTATGTTAAAACTAAGAACATTAAATTTCTGTCCATCTGCCCCATTCATTCCTCAAAATCACATGGCAACAAACATAATATCAATTGCTTCAGCCACAGTATATGGAATATGGATACCTTATTCATAAAGGGGGAAAAAAAAAAAAAAAAAAAAGAAAGAAATTGGTCCTGTATTAATGGTATTTTGTTTAGGGCACAAATCTTTCTAAAACAACCAAATATAAAATTTTGTAAAAATCCATCCACTGGGAGTAAAGTTATTACAAACAGACAGAAAGAAAGATATTGTAAAGACAATAGACATTTTACACACACATGCTATCACACACAAAAAAAAAACAAATAGCATTAAATATTGACCTAAAAATGAAGTTTTAAAATTTTGTTGAAAGTGTTTTCTGACCTGGATCTGGACATTGAAAATGTAAGAAAATAAATAGCACTAAATATTGAAATAAAATGAAGTTTTAAAGTTAAAATGGTTTCTAATATGGACCTGGTCATCAAAACATTAAAAAAATCTTGATGAGCTAAAAATGCCAAAAATTGTTTGAGCTGATGAGTTGTTGCAGATTTATTTTAGAAGTAGGAGGGGGTGGAATCAATCTGGGAAACTACCCTTATTCTTAAAAAAAAAAAAAAAAAAACTGACTCAATTCAAGAAGAATCCCTCTTCCTGCTATTGAAAAATTAGTCATCTACATTTGTAAAATGAAACGATATTGCTTTTGTATGTTTTATATCAAAATATTTTTATTTAATAACTTTTGAGTTTTAATATGTCATTTACCAATTATAAAGTGATATGTATTGACAATTTATAGCTTTTATGGAGCCTATATGAAATTTCTTAATTCCTGAGCAGATATTTTTTTCCTTTTCTTATGCTTAAATTTCCCACTGATCACTATATAATACGTTCACTACCTTGCAATTTTATACACTACCTTGCCATTTTATATTCTGGGATTGCTCCTTAGGTTACACTAAATCTGAACTTTTAATTGATTTCAAACTTTTTTGAAAAATAACTTCATGCTGTATATAAATTTGATAGTGTGATTCCCAATGAATGCACAAGGCCTGCAACTGCAACTGTTGCACATACCTAAGGTGGGCTCTGCTTAGAAACTTAATCTACAGTACTAGATTGAGTTGGTCTAAATGGAGAAGGAAGCACTGTTAAGCAAGCATATATATAATCTAAGAAACATAATGTGTGCAGAACATAAATACATTTTCATCATCAGTATGGATCGTTTTCTATATGAAATACTGAACATGCTTCAGTACCAACATATTAGACATATCCTCTGGAGCAAATAGTGACAATTCAAGCATAAATTCATACTAGTATTAGCCATATAGTGCAAGACGCCCAGGCTTTTGCTACACCTGCCAAAAAAAATAAAATAAAAAAAAATATATAAAAATAATTTGTACAAGTTGGTGCAAAAGCAAAATATTAGTATGCAGCAATTCTAAAAAAAGCTAAAAACTACATTGTTTAGTTATATCTCATATTGTGAATACTTTCACAATGAGTTTCCATGATATTGCACTACTTCGAATAAGTAATTCTTCACCAAAGGAGAAGACTATTGTTACTTATTCTCAGCAGATACCACCACCCAGACAGCACCATTTCAGGGCTATTTGGCCCTTTTTCGGTGGGTGACTAGGTACCTTGGTAATGCAACGATGACAAAACAGTTAAGAAGTATATTTCCACAATATGAGAGAATGCCTGAGGGTGTATAAAGTAAATTAGACTAAAGCACTTTAAGGATTTAAGCCTCAAACATGCGAAAGAATTATGCATGTCTAATTCTACCATCATTCATTTTACTTTTGCCTCTCAAAGCCTTATACACCTCAATCCAGTCTCCTCTAAGTCACCTAGTTTACTTCAATAGTGCACATATTTAACCCCAGGGGCTCACATCTGGCGAGTATGTGCTTGGCACACCCAGGGTCCTCAGCTGGATATCATCATTCTTCTCTTTCTTGGTGATTCTTTTCTAATTATGACTCCCCCCCCCCAGGGTAACTTGGGAATTTTTTTGGCTGGTGCAGCATAAGCCTCAGGCTTCCTTGCACTATATGGCTAATACTACTACTAATAATAATAATAATAATAATAATATTCAGTCTTTCTTCATATGGATGCCATTTTGCCAATCTCATCCTTGGACCATTGTTGTCCCTCTTTGGACCTCTTTCAAGAAGGATACAAAGATGAGAAATATCTATTTTTCAGATGCAGTACTCCAAACTTGAATACAGTATTCCGAGTGTGGTGTTTCAGTTGACTTATATATACATTAATTATATAAATGCCCTGCAAGCAATAACTAGTCTTGATTTAAGTAACATATGTAAAATCAACAATCAACTAGAGAAAGTCGCATTAAAAATTTTTAAAAATAAAAATGACAAATTCACCATAAATATCAAATGTGTCTCGATAGCTTGTGTTTTGTGGTCAAATATCAAGTAACCTGTATTGTCAACATGTTGCACTTCCAGAAATGGATCATACATTGTCTGAACCACTAAAATGAGTAATGGCTTAATGCATTGGTTTTCAACCTTTTTTAATGATGCCACCCCTAAGTAATTTTTTTTATTTTGCGGCATCCCTTCTCAATTTTCTGCCTTTTAGGTCCGATTCTCTCTCGGTATATATATATATAATGTGAATCGCATAGGAACCCATAACCAGAAACGTCACCGTAAGTCAGTACACGGCGCTGTTCATCAGTCGCGAGAGGGAAAATTTCTGGTTTACTCATTCAAGCAGTAGTTGCCACACGAAGAGCATGCATCGATATATGAACTGTGAGCTGGCAGACATGCACCTAGTGAATGGATTAGCAGAGGGCCCACACTGTGTGCACCCCCATGCGGCACAACATCGCTTCGCAATAAATGTGTGGGCAGGTATGGTCGGTGACTGCTTAGTTGGCCCATACCTGTTACCATCCCACATGAACTCCGCTAAATATCGGATCTTTCTTGAACAGGTTCTACCAGGGTTACTTGACGATGTTCCAACAAATGTGAGACGCAACATTTGGTTTCAACATGAAGGGGCGCCTGCCCATTATGGAAGGTGTGTTCGTGACAATTTGAACAGGCGTTTTGGGCATCGATGGATTGGCCGTGGTGGATCCATTGCCTGGCCCCCCACGTTCACCTGATTTATCAAGCCTTGATTTCTTTCTATGGGGCCCCCCTCAAATCTATTGTGTATGAATGCCTGTGGAGACAGAAATGGATCTCGTGGCGAGATTCGTCTGCACTGTTGCTACCGTCAAAGAAATTCCAGGTGTGTTCAGCCGTGTCCGCCAGTCCGTGCTTTGTTGGTGTCACGCATGCATCGCGTCTCATGGTGGAAACTTCAAGCATCTGTTGTAACATCATGAAATGCATCCATTTCGTTATTGTTAATATTATTCAAATATATAAATTCAAATATACTCTATTGTTAATATTATTCAAATAAATGTTTGCCACTAATTACTGTCTTGTGTCATTTCTGCTTCTTGTGCCTTTGCTACTACTTTCCCCGTGACGTTTCTGGTTATGGGTTCCTATGCGATTCACATTCCTTTAGATGTTACCTACCTCCCCTAAATGTTTGTACCAATATTTTTGAGACACCCTGTATATATAATATTAAAAAATATATATGATATTTATTACAATAATATAATTATAAAAATTACATTTCTAATACAAATTATATGTATACAGTATATTGTATGTGGTAGATGACTTTCATCAACCGGTGAAATACCACCACTTTGCTTATTGGAGGCTTGAAGTGGTGAAACCCATGTTTAGTCTCTAGAGCAAAGTTTCCGGCATTCCCCTCCCCCCCCATACTTCTCCTTCAACCCATGCACTGTACTAAGTACTACAGGTTTTGATACCGTTCGTTTTTGGGGTTTTCATAAAAAAAAAAACATATATATATATATATATATATATATATATATATATATAATTTTATTCTTTATATAGAGGTACTAAGTAAAAATCAATTATAGATCACCTGTAAATTAAAAAGATACTGTACACCTTTTTATAATGAAATGAAGATATAAATTGAAAAATAATAATAAGTTTAAGTAACTTAAACCCAAATTATGTGGCACCCTGGTTGAAAACCACTGGCTTAACGGAATAGTTTCAATTTCTGTATTTTTATATATATATATATATTTTTTTTTTGTATTTTACACCACTAAGATCAGGATATACATTGCAGTGTTGTCTTTTAGATATAAACCTGTTGATCACCTTCTTTATTTAGCTTCCCAAAACGGCTTTCGATATAAAGATTAATAGTAGATACTGTATTTGGGCTATTCTGCCAGTTTTCTGAATCTGTTATTTTAAAATTTCTTTACAGCTGATCTCTATTTTATTTTTTTAAATTTAAATTTTGTTGTTTTAGGTCCTTCAGGGAAAAAGATATCAACTAACATTACCAAAACATCCAGCACAGCTTTTGATATTCAGTTTCAGCCTTCAGAAGTTGGTAAATATTTCTTACGAAATTAAGCTACCTTTGTGAAATTTATTATTAGAAGTAACCTGCCGAAATTTAAATGCAGTATTAACTCCATCTCTTTAAGACACTGTGCTATATCTTATATCTAAATATAGGATAATGTACATAAAGGTAGTCTTATGTGAATTTAGCCTTCAGGACCTGGACAACCTGAGATTCAGGGTTTACATGAAAATCTAAAAGATACTTAGTTGATTAAAAAATATTCTTAAGGAAGAGGAAGAAGAAATTAACAAGGTAAGTGTTACAAATGTTTATTTATTGGAGGCTATATCAATACTTCACTGGAATTGATTTGGTGAAGACTTCATGAAATTTTCCAATTTCTCTGGAAGATTATTGGCATTTATGTTTTTACAGCTTTCTCGAAAGTTTACTTTCTTTCATTTTTCCCCCCCACACAAACATAACACTTAAATGTATCAATGTATGCATTTTATTTATGGAAGTGGTTTGAAAAGCCAAGAGTAGGGAGATCTCACTCTGCTTGTTGCCTAAGCAGAAAATATTAATAACATGTTCAATATAAGTTGTTTCTGGTTTTTCTGTCTTGTACTGTAGAAATATACACAAGTTTTGTGTGATTTCTTCACTTGTAAATGATTACTTCTCCTAATTATATGCTTTTAAACATATTTTTGGAAAACTTTCAGGTTGCCCATTAACTTATTTGCTTCATCTCTCTCTCTCTCTCTCTCTCTCTCTCTCTGTGTGTGTGTGTGTGTGTGTGTGTGTGTGTGTGTGTGTGTGTGTGTGTGTGTGTGTGTGTGTGTGTGTGTGTGTGTGTGTGTGTGTAGAGACATATCATACTATAGAAGGGTGGGAGACTTACCATTTATAGATGGGAAAGGTGTTTTATATTTTTCATTCAAATCATTCTTTGTCTCTATAAATTCTTTATCATATAAATTGTTCATCAAATTTCACTTTATTAGACAGTTTTTTTTTTTTTTTTTTGCTTGTGAACAGTTTTGTGTTTCTCCTGATTTAACCATGCCACTGTTGCTTAATTACATTAATTAATGGTAACATGCCACAAAAGAATCATTATTTGTGAGTGTTCAGGGATTTGTATACTGATATGTTCCCCTGTATTTCTGAGTTAGAAATAGGAAGATTTACTGGGATCGGATTAACCGGGACACTTCAAGATTTCAAATTAAAAAAATAATAATAAAAAACCCATAAATCGTAAAATTCAAAAGTAATAAATAGAATAGGTATAAACAGATGTCTTGCAAGTCATAAATAAGCAACAAGAAACAGCGTTATAAGTCGTCATTGGGAGATTAGTATATCCATTATCTTGCAACCCCCCCCACTGATAAAAGAAACACACACACACCAAATGTTTAGTTTTTTTAGTGCATTGTGCCTATTGTAGTCTTTCATTATGCATGTCAGGAATGTCGGATTTTTTTTTTTTTTTTTTTTTTGATTTTTTTTTATAGTAACTTTTTTTTTTCTTCTGTTAAGAAATCTCAAAAATGATGGATAAACGTAAGAGTTGTGCTTTCAATTAAAAAAAAAATTTGAAATTATTCATAAGTTTTAAAACAATGGATCCGTTAAATTTCTAAAGAACCATCATGATGTTGGTGACCAAACCATATATAACATCGTAAAGAATAAAGGGAAGCTATTAGATTTAAAATTGACATTGTAAAAAATAAATGGACGGATCGTATTGGACACACGAATAGTGGATGGTAAGTTTTTTTCGTTTTTTATCTATCACCATACTTTTTATGTAAGTTGCTGAACATTTTTCGTTACAGTAAGTCCCCGACTTACGTTACATTATGTATATTTTTTTTATGACTGAAGATTTCAAGTGAAAGGGGTACACATTTCATCATAATGCAAAAACTCATAGAATTCTAGCTTTCGGTATTATCACAAATGCAATAAGATCGAGTTTACTACCCATTTATAATTAACTTCACTAACAGAAAGAAAAGCCCAATAACCCAGGGAAAAAAAAAAAAAATTGTTTTATTGTTTTATGGCATTGACCTCCAGAAATGTGCTTAGTAAAGTGCGAGCTCGGGTGGAGTGATAATAGTGAGTTTTCACCTTAACCCTGTGAAGTTAAGGCTCAGCTGGACAGGTATTTCAAACAAACAGAGGGGTGAAGTGGAAGTGGTTATTTTTTATTTATTTATTTTTTTTTTTTTGGCTGATGTTGCATAAGCTTGCTTTCTTGCATCATATGCCTCTGCTAATGCTAAAAGTTCTTTTCAGAAAATTTCATTTTGACGATTATTATGGTGCCGACTAAGAGAATAAGTGACAGCATTACTAATAAATCTACCAAGAAAAAAAGCGATAGAGTTGGATCAGAAAAATAAAATAATAAGGATGTATAAAAATGGCCAAACATTAACAAGTATCGTGCGGAATTCAGATTTGTCAGTGGCAACGGTGAACACAATCATAAAGGAGAAAGACAGAATACGAGAAGTGGTTGGCACCAATGGAAGTCAACTATAATAACCAAGGCTACGAAATACATACCAGTTTTTACAGTACAATAACATGCGTTTTTTTTTTTTCCATTTATGTTTTCTTATGTGCTACTCCGACTACTTCGCCATTGTCCCCAGATAAAGGTTTTAATTGAACTAATTAAAATATATATAACTATTTTTCTTCATTCTTCTGAGGATATAGCAGCAATATTTTATAGCCATTCCCGAGTTACGTAAAACTCGACTTACATAGGAAGTCCTGGAAAGTATCTCTTGCGTATGTCGAGGACTTAATGTATTTTTGGATTAACCAAGAAATCGATTATCCGGGAATATTTTTTTACCATCTATCCCAGAAAATCGAGAGTCTACTGTATATATTAATTTAAAATTTCAAAATATATAAGAGCAAAAAAGCTCAATCCTGCCTATTTCAATGCTATTTGTAAAATATAGAAATCAACTCATACCTTTTTATAGGAAGTTCTGAACTGGCAAAAGTTTGGACATCGTTTGTCCAAACTTTTGCCAGTTCAGAGATGCAATCTCTAAGGTTAATTGTAACCTCCAAGTTTCTATTTTCTGATAATGCACTGACAATCTTCATTATTATTCTCTTTCGATAATGAAATTTAAAATTTTTAATAATGCAATGCCGTGGTCCATTGGCTGGAGTTTTGACATTATGTTTGGTGGTAAAAACAACTTCGCACTTTTAAGTTTGGCAGAAATATTGGCAGGCTGTGCCGGACAGTTGTCAGTTACCAACACAATTTTCCTTTTTTCTTTTGTTATACACTAGCCTAGTTTTAATATCCATTCTTCAAAAATATCACTTGTCATCCATGCTTTTTTATTAATTTTATTAATGTAGTCAACTTCCAAAGATTTTGTGCCTCTAAAACATCTTGGGTTTTTTGATATTCCGATGACTAAAAGTCTTAATTTTTCACTTCCTGTCATATTTGCTCCAGCTAGCACAGTGATTCTTTCATTGCTTTGTTTTCCACCAAAACATTTATCATCCTTAAAAGCAAGTGTTCTATTCGGTAAACATTTAAAGAATAAACCCATTTTGTCAGCATTAAAAACATCCTTATGCTCATTTTCTTCCAAAATCTTCTTTAAGGTATTGTTCCTCCAACTGTTGCAGTCTTCTTCGCTTACATTAACACTTTCTCCACAAATATCCTTTTCCCTAATTCTGTGGTGCTTCTTAAATTTATCTAGCCACCCAGTGCTTGCATTAAATTCTGTATGTCCAAGGGACTGTGAAAATTTCAGAGTTTGTTGCTTAATTATTAGGCCTGATATTGGGATGTTCTTTTCACGTATCATTTGCACCCATTTTAGAACAGCTTTATCAACATCTTCGTATATACACAAAATTCGCTTCTTCTCTGCTCCTCCTTCAATTGCATTTAAAATTGATTCTCGATTTTTTTTAAATCTTTGATAAACTGGTTGCAGATATGCCATATTTCTCCAAAACATCTTTTTTCTGAAAACCCTGGTCAATATCATAATCTTTGCTTTATCATTAATACTTAAACACTTTCTCTTCGACATTGTTTCCGCAATTGTAAAAATTACTGGCTGCAGCTCTTGCCGATACATACACTGCAAACTTCGCTGCGCTGGCCATATAGTAAATTGTTAGTACAGGCACCATCTACTCAATGACGTTCCCTTGCCAATTCAACAGTATCACTCACTTTGAAGAAATATACAAATTTGTGAATTTCTTTTATTCTGCTTTCATTCATATATACACGAAAGAAAATTTATGATTAACGTATGCTGTATGTTACTTTTCAGAAAAAAAATAAAATAAAATACAAGAGCATATAGCCTATGTGATTGATGAGGAATGAAATTAAAAAAAAAAAAAAAAAATTCACGAAAACCATCTACTGGGAGTCCAGTTAGACGAGAACAGACATATCATTTGATTGACATGAAGGTCACGTGGTACAGTTGAGGTGAGAAGCTAATGTCACTCAGTAGGCGTTACTAAAAACCGACTATGGTAGCATTCTCTGCAATGCCGCCGCAGAAAGCTAAAGGTTTACCGCAGCGAATTTTGTTTTCCCGTGAGCCAACATCAATTTACAAATCTACCCTATTTATTGTAAAGTTCATTACCACTTTTAAGAAAACCCATTTGGTTTAATAACTGTAACAAAAATGAAACAAAGACTGTCCTACTGGCGTCAATGGCCACAAGTGTTCACTAAAAGGATTATTATTTAATTCCAGATGCTAATGCGCAATTTTGGAAGAAAGGAGGCAGTATATTTGAGCGGCTGTTTAGCAGTAAATGCTTGAAAATCTTCAAAAATGCTTTTATTAATTTTTTTAAAAATTCGTTATAGGGAGACTAATATTTCGTTATATGGGGTTAATTTTACATGTAATTTCATTTCAAGGTGCAATGTTTTGCGAAAAAATTCGTAATATAGAGAAATTCATTAAATAGAAGTTCGTAATAGAGAAGTTCCACTGTATATATATCTATTTGTAGGCATTCTGTGTGTTATCAGACACCCAGTCTAAAACACTGATGGACCAATATCTTTCTATCTCAGAAGATTTAGGAGAAGTCTGGCCGGACTGCCTCCCTAAAATCCACTCATGCACACCCTATCGTTGGTAAGCCCTGTTACATCACTTAGGTGGCAACGAACGTGTAGAGTGGTACTGTTCAAGACACCTGAACAGCGTGAAGAGGAAAAGACCAAACCCTCCAGCACATGACAGAACAACGAAACAAATGGCCTTCAATCCCCAGCTGCTTTCACTCTCCCTCTTAAGGCAGCAAGAGGATCAGAGTGGAAGCAGAGGGTGCTAAGAATCTCTGGGTACCAGGCTGCCATGCACAGAAACTGAACTTGGCCTCTTACAATGTAAGATCGCTCATCGGTGAAGACAGGATATTAGAGCTGGAAAAGGAATTGGAAAATGTGAATTCGAATATCATCTGTTTGGCTGAAACAAAATGAAGAAATGAATCACTTATAAGTTTATCAAGTAGAAATCTGCTGTACACCAATAGAAACAGCGAAGGTGGAGTTGGGTTTCTGGTCCATAAAGATTTTAAAAACAATGTTTCAGAATTCAAAAGTGTATCACCAAGGGTGCGAAGACTACTACTCAGGATTTCATAATGATTTATGCTCCAGCATCGAGCCATAATGACGAAATGGTTGAAGAAATGTACACTGAAATGGAGTCTTCTAGATGAACAGAAAACCCAGTACACTGTCATTATGGGGGACTTCAATGCTAAGATTGGAAAGAGACAAAAACAGTGCAGAAATGCGAACTATAGGAAATTTTGTAGTTGGTGAAAGAAATGAAAGAGGGGAAAGACTTGTGGAATTTACATTATCTTGAGGATTGTCAGTAACGAACACTTTTATTCAAGAAAAGGGTGAACAGAAAGTGGACGTGGGAGAGCCCAAATGGATTAACAACTAACGAAATCGACTTCATCCTCACTAACAGAAGATATATCATGAATGATGTTACCGTCCTGAACAAGGTAAATGTTTTTGGAAATGATCACAGAATGGCAAGATGCCCACTTGATATAGATGCAAGAAAAGAAAGGAAAAAACTGACTCGAGTAAATAATACGAAGGTCTTTGAGATAACAGATGAGGAGAAAAAACAGTATGTACTGGAACTGAAGAACAAGTTTGAGCTTCCGCAGACTGCTCAGCACCAAGATATCGACAAGGAATATTACAACTTTCTGAAAGCCTGTGCAACCTATAGGTAAAAAGAAATCCAAAGAAGAAAAATTAGTCAAGGAACACTTGTCACGATCAACCGAAGACGACAATAAACACTGACGAGTAGAAAATCGAGTATACTGAGTTATGCAAAGCCATTAGGAAGAGACTCAGAGAGGACATAAGAAGATTTAACACAAGAAAAGTAGAACAAGCATTAGGGGAAAAGAATGGAATTAAATCAGCAGCAATGAGCAATAATACAGAAAGACAAATGATACTGAAACTGAAAAATACCGATGGTGTACTTATAAATAGCAGAGAAGACATAATTCAAATAGCAGAAGACTACTATAGAGAATTATACCAGAAGCGAGGGAATGATGCCAGGAGTGGAGAAGATGGATCGCAAATTAATAACACATACAACATACCTGATATCCTTCCTGATGAGGTAGACCATGCGTTAGATAAAATGAAGAATCAGAAAGCCCTGGGGGAAGATGAAGTTGCTGTAGAGTTGTTAAAATTTGGAGGAAGAGACATAACACAAAAACTAGCAATGCTCTTCACAAAGAGCATTAGAAAAGGTGTGATGCCTAATCAGTGGAATAATGCAATCACAGTTTTGCTGCATAAGAAAGTAGATTAATCAGAAATTGGAAATTATGGACCAATTAGTTTGTGATCCTACACTACAAGTTGTTCACAAGGGTCATTACTAACAGATTAGAAAGAAGATGTGATGAGAATCAACCGAAAGACAAGCTGGCTTTAGGACAGGATTCTCAACTATGGATCACCTTCATGTAATGTCACAGCTAATGGAGAAAGCAAATGAATATAAATCACTATTGTGCCTGGCATTTGACTCCATACAGCATAAAGCAATCTTTTGGGCACTGGAAAGACAAGGCATAGATACCCCATATAATATGATTTTGAAGAAATTATATGAGAATGCTACCTCCTTTATTAGACTAGAAAAAGACATTAAGAAATTTAAAATTGAGAAAGGAGTTCGACGAGGAGACACAATATATCCAAAGTTGTTTACTGCTGCCCTGGAGAAAGCTTTCAGAAGATTAGACTGGTCCCAGATCAGAGTGAATGTGAATGGAGAGTACCTAAACCATTTAAACTTTGCTGATGACACTGTGGTCATGAGCCACGATCCCAAAGAATTAGAGGAAATCTTAATCAGTTATGCAGAGTTAGTAAGGATTTTAGACTAAAGATGAATATGGTTAAAACAAAAGTAATGATGAGCAAGTATGCCATAGAAAGGGATATAATGATTGAAGGAGCAGTAATTGAAAAAGTGGAGTCATATACTTATCTTGAACAAGTCATCAGCTGTAATAATGATAAATGGCTGAAATTCAAGAGAAGAATAAATTTTGTATGGATAGCATTCAGGAAATATAGTTACATACTGAGGAGCCATATCCTAATTTGTTTGAAATGTAAAATAATGAACCAGTGTATACTACCCAGCATGATTTATGCGAGTGAAACTTGGGCACTCACCAAAAGAATGGAAGAGAAACTGAGAACAACACAGTGAAGAATGGAACGAATTATATTGGGAATCAGACTGTTAGATAAGAAGAGAAACACATGGATTAGGCAGACCCAAGTAAAGGACATTGTTATCAAAACTAACGAATTAAAATGGTCTTGGGCAGGACACATAGCTCGAAGACATGATGACGGTTGGCCTAAAAGAATAACAGAATGGTACCCAAGAAGAGCTAGAAGAAAACCTGGATGACAATGATGGAGATGGACAGATGTAATTCATGAGTCTGTGGGTAGTAAATGGATGGCCATTGCACAAAACAGAGGGAACTGGAAAGTTGCTGGAGTGGCCTTCATCCTACAGTGGATTGAAAATGGCTGATGATGATCTATTTGTATGTATAATGTACGAAGCCATTAGTACTGCTCCGCTAGCTGTTGATGTTCAGGGCATGTATAAGCCTTAATCTGAATAAATAAATATATAAAAAAATAAATAATTAGAAACATCTATCCAGGGTACTTTCCTGAAACAACAGGACATATTGTCTGTTTTCTTTGATATGGAAAAACTGTATGGCACAATTTGGTATTGAAAAACTTTGTGTTTTAAAATACCAATAGGTTTGTCTAAGGCCCCCCCCCCCTGTTTTTATTAAGCTTTCAATTCATCAGTTATTACAAGGTTATGTAGATTCCACTCCATTTTCATCATTTTTCCAGGATTCAGTTTTTTAAATGCTATGCTTTTTACAATCAACATAAATTTCATCATAGAGCAACTTCCTCGAACTGTAAACAGCATTCTCTGTATTGGTGACCTCACTTTCGTCTCTTTTATATTCACGCATCATAAGTTATTTTCCAAACAGATTCTCACCACAAAAAATCATTTGTGCACATTTTTTGTCACAATTCTACTCATCATTCTGAACCCAAATTTAGGGTCTTGTACAAAATGCTTTTACTGTATTACTGAAACCAGATTTTTGCAGCTTGTGTTTGATGAAAAGTTGACTTCCATACTTTTGCCAACTACATAAGTAAACAAAAGGTCTGAACATTCTCTATACGTTCTTCTCTATTTTTTGGAGTGCAGACTAATAAATTTTACCATGCCCGTATAGTGCATTTGTGTGATCCAGGCTAGATTTTGGAACCCAGTACTTCATTCGATCCATTCCACCATCATACTGAAGAATTTCGTACATATCTTTTCTTGAGAATCTATGTGGAAGCAAATGAAACATTATTATAATTTGACTAGAAGCATCGGTAGAGGTATATGATGCAAGAAAGCAAACTTATACAACATCAGCCAAAAAAAAACACCTTCCTATTCACCCATCCATTCGTTCCTGAAGTTTGTCCAGTCCTTCCTTGGATTTATTTAAGCTCTAAACTTCCAAAGCAACAGATGGAAGTTTGTTCCAGCATTCAACGACATACTGGGCTAGCTAAAAGCAAATTTCTGCACATCTGTTCTAAAACTGTCTTTCCTCAATTTGAAGTTATACTCCCTGGGGTAGGTAATCTGAGCAAGAGGAAAGATCCCATCAGCATTGAGCTTGTTCAAACCATTCAAGGCCTTGAACACCTCAATCAGATTATCTCGGAGGTGCCTAGTCTCAGATGCTGCAGTTTGCGGAACTTAAGCCTTTCCTGGTAAGAGCAACACTTTGTTCCCCCTCACCAAACTCATTGTCTTTCTCTCTACTTATTATAGCCTATATCCTTTCTAAAATGAGGCCTTCGAACCTGACCATTGCCTTATACAAAGGAATGATCACCTCCTTATTCCTGCTAGCAAAATTTCCTGTATATCATTGACAAGATCCCATGAGCTGCTCTGGCAGCCTGCACTACTAAGAAAACTTCATATCTGACTGCATAACTATCCTCAGATCTTTGACATTCTCCACTATCCTGATTGTTGTATTGCACAGTTGGTACATTACTCTGGGGGGTTACTGCTACCCATATACAATATGTTGCATTTGTTAATGTTAAACTTCATTTGCCACATATCAGCCCATCTGCCCAACTTTACTAGTTCCTGTTGCAGTAGCATACTGTCATTAACAACTCCTCCAACCTCCATATCATCTGCAAACTTGGACATTAAGCCTAATTTACCTTCATCTATATCATTGATAAGTATATAAAACAACAATGGGTGCATCACCGAACCCTGGGGACTCCACTAATAACATTCATCCCCAAAGAGCAGCATCCATTGATTACCACTCTCTGTCTTCTCCCACTCAATCTTTCCTTTATCCCTAGCAGCAACTTTCCCTTAATGCTATACTGCTCTATTTGTACAGCAGTCTTCCATATGTAACAGTATCAAAAGCTTTCATGAAATCCAAATACAGTCGATTCCAGTTATTTGGGACACATCGGGACTAGTGCATTTTGTCCCGATTAAGCAGCTGCCCCAATTATCCAAAGTTTCACGTGAATAGTTAAAAATACAATGGACCCCCACTTTACAATTGGTTCACTGTACAAACAAATCACGCTACGATGGACTCACCATAGTAAAGTACCATTCACTATACGTTGTGTAGTTAGCACCAGTCATTGTGAGCATGTTCGTGAATTGAATTTTAATTCTATTAAACAGTGATTCTAATTAGCAAAAATAGGAGGAATATTATCCACAGGCTATAAAAGAACAGAAATATTAAGCACAAATTTACCCTTTATTACCTTACCTTACCAATTGAAAAACTAAACTAAAATCGGAAGAACATACATGATAATCGGAATAATTAATATGATATGTACTGTAATATGTACATACCAACTAGTTGACATTTCTGTTCACTGACATTTGTGGGTGGGGGTTAAATTTTAGAATAGTAAAAAATAAGCAATCAATAACAAACAACACGGCACACACAAATTGCAAGTAACACGATATGCTCAAGTGAGAACGGAGTAACAAGTTATGAAGCTTTAAAAATAGGAATGAAAAGAAGATTCTGAAAATTAATTTTTTTTATATGATTGTAGATTTCGTGGAAGTGTAAACAGATTTCACCCTAATAACCCACAGAATTCCAGCTGTCGGTATTGTGGCAAATTCAATAAGATTACATTTAATATCCATTTATGATAGATTGCACTAACAGAATTACGTTATAAAAGGAAGAATTAGCAGTCACTTTTTTTAGGAAAAGTTCAATAAACAAGTGACTGCTAATTGTTTATATTGCTTTATGGTTGTGACTTCCAGAAATCCGACTGAACCACGTGGAGACAATCATAGGGTAATCTCCACTGCTGTGGTCTCCTGCCCTGATTGACATTCATTTAGTCTAATCCTTGAGCAATATTTCTTAGTTGGTATTAAAAGTCTAGTAGCTTCCAAGATAGATTAATTCTTTGAATGCTTTCCATTTTGAATTTGCTGTTGGTAACATCATCAGTTGGTCCCACTGTATAGAATTTGAATACTGTCTCAGACCACCGTAGTCACCTTTATGAAAGCAAAAACCCTTCCCTTTACTCCTGATGGTGGTTACCTCTCAGTAAATCCCACTTCAGCACACTGTGATCACTGCCACTTAGTGGTTCCTTTATCTGCCGATTCTTAATGCATGAATAATCACTGCTAATAATAAGATCAAGAGTATTACTCCCCCTGGATGCCTCTCGAACATGTTGCTGTAGAAAACAATCATCCAGTAAAACCGCAAAATTCTTGCTAGTGTTCGAGTGACCAACCCACAAGTTCCAGTCGAAAAATGGGAAGTTAAAATCTCCCATTATAAGATATTCCGATTTATTGGTGCACTTTATTTCTGCCCGTCACCACCAAATACGGAGGATGCGGAAAGGTCAGGGAATGACCACCGCATATCCCAGAGCAATATGGCCTTAGTTGCTAATGCTCCTAAAAACCAAATAACAAACAAACCAACAAACTTTATTTCTTTGTATATTTGTTCATTGTACTCATCAGAGTCATTTCTCCTATAACACAATCCTACCCTTATTTTTGTTTTGCCAGTGTTTATTTTACACCAAACTAACTCAACATTGCACTGTCCTGGTAATCTGGATGCACTGCCTTAAATTTTGTTTCTTAATTAACAGCATAACCCCTCCTCCCTTACTATCCTATCTATTCTTTCTGCACACATTTTACTCCCCAAATTCCAATTCTGAATTCCTTATATGTGTGAAAGTACATCTCTGATATCCCAGCAATATCCACTTTTGATCTTTTGATCAGTACATCACATTCATCAAATTTATTCACTATACTCCTAGTATTGGTGTAAAAGCAAGTATACATTGACTTGTTCTTACTCTTAGTTACTTTTACACGGCCCATGTATTTATTTCTTTCGTGATAATGACTAGCAGTTCCTGAAATCCCCAACAACTTGCTTTCCAGGCTGCTACTCATTCCAATATAAGCAATGCAAGAATCACTTCCACCTCTGCTTATTTCTATTGTTCATCTGTTAGTTTGTAATACCCCTAAAGCTAGCAATTTTCCGACTTACCTAACACTGCCTCAATAGCATCAGCAAATATTCTTGAATCTTGCAAATATTCTTTAATGGAATATTTGTTCTTTCTACCCGACGAGCATTGCACAATCTCTGCACAGCCAAAATGACTGTCACTGCTCTCATCGTAAACTCCCTTCTATCGTATGTGAGTAGAATTGCGCGCACTTTCAAATTTAACCCTAACTTGTGACTTTTTTTTTGCAACATTGACCTGTTCTCCTTAAGTAAATTCCCAGATCTGTTACACTTAATGCCACTAGTGCCAATGTATAGAATAATATCGTGTTTTGAGCCCTTAAATACTTGTGCATATGTCCGTTCTGATATTCCCTGTCAGAGACTTGGCAATTTGGAATCTCTTCTCTTTGATCTTCTCTGGCTTAAAATCTCTCTACCTCATTGTGTCAAATTCATCTGTTGTCTCTACCATTCTCCCAACTCCACTAATCACTTGGTGCTCTTTGACTTCCCCTCTTTGCAACTTGACTTTCTCCAGTCCAACTTTCCTAACAGTGAGATAATTTTCCTTGGTGATTTTAATGTTTACAACTCCAGCTGGCTTCCGTTTTCTAGTCATACCGACCCAGCTGGTCGAGATGCTGAGGCTTTAAATTATTAATGACCTGCACAGATTGTTCATTTACCTACAAGAATACCAGACAATCCTAATCATACAGCCAATACGCTTGATCTTTTTCTCACAAACAACCTTTTGAAGTACACAGTCGATGTGAGAGGTCCTTTAGGCACGTCAGATCACAACTTGGTGATTGTCTCTTCTCCAATGGAACCTCTATCTCATGGCTATTCCCAACCTCGTGTTGTTTGGCATTACAAGAATGCAAAATTGGATGACCTGCGAGATTTCGTTTCTTCTTTTCTTGGTTGGATTACTGTTTCAAAAGTTCTGATTTCAACGTTTGCTCAATTCGTGTCAGTGAAATTATTGTTGCAGGAATGGAATCCTTTATCCCACACTCCACTTTAAAATCTCGTCCTTTAAGTAAACCTTTGTTTTCCAATAAATGTGCTAAGGCTGTTCAAGAGAAGAATGTTGCATATCGTAATTGGCTTGTTTCTAATTCTCCAGTTTCATTTTCTGCCTACACCAAATCTCGCAACAATTGTAAAGCAGTTATTAATCAATCCAAACTAGAGTTTGAACGGGCTAAGAGTAGAAAACTTGCTTCTTGCCCTAATGTTAGCCGAGCATTCTGGTCTCTTGCCGAAATTGGCCGAAACGTTTGCCAAAAACTTTTGAAAGCTATTTGCCGAAACTTTTGCCCATATCTGCTCCTACATCTGTCCAAACCAGATGGTTCTGTTGTCACTTCAGCCAAGGATAAAGGTGACCTGCTAGCATCCCATTTTTCTTCCAACTCATGTATTAATGATCTTGGTAAAACACCTCCCGCTATTCCCAACACGCTCCATTCAATGCCTCCTGTGGTATTCCGTCAAAAGGATGTCAGAAGGATTTTGATTAATCTTGATGCCAAGAAAGTTCCACGTCCCGATGGTATTTCTCCACTTGTTCTCAAAATCTGTGCTCCTGAACTTACTCCTATTCTTTGCTGCCTTTTTTCACTTTCTTATTCCAAAGGTGTTTTTCCTTCTGCTTGTAAATTTGCTCATATCCAGCCAGTTCCTAAAAAGGGTGACAAATCCCTCCCATCCAATTATTGTCCTATTGCAATTACCTCTACTCTTTCTAAAGTAATGGAGAAAGCAATTAACCGCCAACTCGTAAACTACCTAGAAAACCTTCAGTCTGATCAACGATCGCCAGTATGGATTCCGTCAGTGTCGATCCACTGGTGATATTCTGGCTTATGTTACCCATTTATGGACTAATTTAATGGAAAGGTTTGGTGAAACACAAGTAGTTGCTCTTGATATCTGAAAGGCTTTTGATCGTGTTTGGCTTAAAGGTCTTCTAAACAAGGTTCGATGTTATGGTTTCCCAACTGTTTTTAGTAATTGGTTATCCAGTTTTCTCTCTTATCGCTCACAGAGGGTGATGGTAGATGGCTCTCTGTTTTCTAACTTCTCCACTAATGCCGGTGTCCGGCATTAATGGAGAAGTTAGACTCTTGTATATTAATGAACTTCTTCCATTGACTGGAAATCCTATCCATAGTTTTGCCGATGATAGCACATTGCATTCCACTTTCCATTTTAAGAAACCTTGTCCTTCTCAATCAGCTTCAAATTCTCGAAAATCTGCTACCAATTCCTTAAATGCCAATCTTCAGGTAATTCTCCAGTGGGGCAAAGACAACTTAGTTGATTTCAACCCTTCTAAAACAGTCTTGTCTTATATCTCTCAAAAAGGATTCTTCTGCTCCTATGCTTATCTTTAGTGACACTCCAATTTCTAGGCAAAATGATATATCTCTTTTGGGGATTACCCTGACTTCTAATCTCTCTTGGCTCAAGCACATTACAAATACTGCTTCCTCTGCATCTAAAAAACTTGGTTTTCTCTTTCGCACTTGGCGTTACTTTTCTTCCAAACAGCCGCTCACTCTGTATAAATCGCAAATCCGTCCAGCCATGGAATATTGTTCCCACATCTGGGGTGGTGCCCCCAAAACCTCTCTCAGGCTTCTTGATTCCATTCAGAAGAGGGCAGTTAGGTTAATTAATGATTCATCTCTAACAGAGTCTCTCCACTCACTGTCTCATAGACGTACTGTTTCTGCTGCATGCCTCTTCGACATATACTTCCATGGGCACTGTTCTTCTGATTTGTCTTCTATAATTCCCGCTCTCTCTTTTAAAACAGTCTGAACACGTGCCGCCAACATCCATTGACTGTTGAACTTCAAACTCACAGAACCTCGTTTATTCATTCAACTGCCATTTTTTGGAACAACCTTCTTTCATACGTATTTCCTGAAAATTATAGTCTACAGAAGTTCAAGTCCAGTGTCAACAAATATCTTCTTTCATCTTCTCAATCTCCAACCCAAGTACGGTACTAAGCACTATAGGTTCTAATACCTCTTGTGTTTGGGGTTTACATTAAAAAAAAAAAAGATATCTTCTCTACAATGTCATCAACTGTTGACTCTGCAGATATGCTCTGGTCCTATTGCACCTATCCTTTTTGCACAATATATTTTCCTTTCCCGACAATTGAGTCACTGAAAGTAACTGTTTCCTGCGCATTCTGCCCTGATTATTGCTGCCGTGTGTCCTGATGCAAAAGGATGAGCTCTGGTGTTGAGTTGGATAGCTGAGAGCTTGATGGGGCCCCCATTTTAATTTCTCTGAGGGCATCTACCCTACACCTCAAACTCTCATAGACACTTATCAGAACTCTGAGTTGGCGCCTAATTTCTTGATACTGTCTTGGCTAGATTATATCCTGTTCCAGAAAGGCCTGGAAACATTTCAACATTTTGCTCATTTTTTTAGGCTGTGATTCGTTGGAGAATCTCTCCCTTCGGTTTTCGCCTGAACCACTGTACTCTGGAAATTTTGTGCACGTTGCTTTTCTGCTCTAGTCTGAGACATGATTTCTGTTTAAATGCAATTTAATAACAATGAAAATTAATAAGATTGATAAATTTAATTGATTAATGTACATTATTATACTAGGGTAACAGTTTCATAACACAGTGCTACGTATTATTTTATCTAGTTTTATGTTGTATCTTATGCTATCAAGTTCGAGATATATGTTACACTATTCCGTATCGATCTAATATACTACAATAATCATATTGTTGCAGTATATTAGATGAACAATACAATAGTATTGTTTGAGTGTGGTTTGCTAAACAAGAAAGTGACTTCCTTGCTACTTTGGCCACCACATTTACTAGATATGAATTTCCTAAAACATCTCTGAAATTATGTCAATCTACAGGTATGGTGTTTGAATTCTCCACCACTGACTGTCACAGTTCTGAAATCCTTATAAAGTTGATGCCTTGCCACTGGCATCAACTTTATAAGGGTTTCAAACAAGGAAGTCACTTTCTTGTTTAGCAAACCACACTCAAACAATACTATTGTATTGTTCATCTAATATACAAGTAGTGGTTGCAAGATAGAGGAGGATATACCTATTAGTTATCTTCACAGTATATATTACCTAATGCCTCAGGAACTAACTTACAATGCTGTACTCTCTGTATTAACTGCTTTCAATTAGATACTTTCTGAGAACTTTTATCCAACCTCTTGTCAGTATTGACCAATGATAGCATTTCCAACACCTGATAATGATCAATCTAATCCACAAAATTATTGAACAATCTCTTTTGCTACTGGCAACTATTACTATCTGCAGCTAAATGTTCAATTATATTGTCGAATCCCCAGTCCCAATAGCACCTTAACTATTGGTGGAATGAAGACTGCACAAAAGCTAAGAAGTTAAAAATTAAAGCATGGAATTTATTTCATAGATCCCAAACCACAGCTAATCTTATGAACTACAAGAAACTAAGGGCGAAAGCTTGTCTCATTCAAAGGCAAGCCAAGAAGAATTCTTGGATTCGGTTTGCACATACCATAAACAGAAACACTAACTCCAGGTTAATATGGAAGAAAATTAGTCAGATTTCTGGGAAATTTCCAAGCACTCCTTCACCAATTCTTTCATGAAATGGGCAAGAACTCTCTGCTCCTGAGGACATAGCAAATGCCTTGGGCAAAACTTTTGCCCAAGTTTCACCGGCATCATCTTTTCTCTGGATTTTTAGAAAATAAAGATCAAGACTGAACAACGAGCCATCAATATTTGAACCTCAGTTTTCCTTCCGTATAACCAGCCTGTTCTATATCATGAACTCTACATGGCATTAAAACAACACGCAACAATGCCGCTGGGCCAAATGGAATATCTTATATCATGTTACAAAACCTTGGCGACAAAAATTTACAAATAATGCTGGTCTGCTTTAACCGAATATTTATGGAAAACATTTATCCCAGCTCTTGGAATCATGCCACAGTTCTTGCCTTTTTGAAACCTGGAAAAGGCTCTACTAGTCCTTACAATTACTGACCAATTTTCCTCTCCAGTTGCCCCAGGAAATTACTTGAAAACATTATCCATAATCAACTTGTTTGGTTCATTGAAACACAACAGCTAATGAGTAATAATCAGCATGGCTTTCGTAAGAACAGAACCTCCTTAGATCTCATGATCAAGGCTGAGTCTGCAATTCACAATGCCTTCGTAAAAAATGAACATCTTGTTATGGTTTCCATAGACATATAGAACACATTTGACAATACCTGTTGTCATGGCATTCTTAGTGACCTCCGTGCTCTTGGACTATGAGACAACCTTCCTTTATTCATCAGGAACTCCAGAATTATTCATTCCAAGTTTGATACCACAACTTGCTTTCTGTGGCGTGCCAAAAGGTTCTGTACTGACTGCAACCCTTTTTGCCCTTAAAATTGATTCCATCACAAAAGAACTTCCAGATACAGTTGAGACCTATCTTTATGCGGACGATCTCTCCATTTCTTGCCACTCTCAGAATATGAGATCCATTGAATGGCAATTGCAGATATCCTTTATTTAAGGATATCTGCAATTGCAGATATCCTTAAATAAAGTCCAAAGAAGGGCGCAACTCAATGGCTATTGACTATCACAGCAGAAAACTGTTGCAATCCACTTTTGTAATCAACGAAAAATTCATACAGATTGTAAACTTCATATGTCAAACTTTACCATTCCGGTGACTGACAGTAGCAGATTCTTGAGATTAATCCTTGACAGAAAATTAAATTTCTTTGAGCAAATTAAATCTGTGCGTACTTCCTGCCTCAAAAACTGAACATACTAAGTCTTTTATCTGCTCTGTCTTGTGGAGCAGACCGTACAGCTTTGCTGCTTTTATATAGAGTATTGATCAGATCCCAATTGGATTATGATGCTCCACTGTGTAATTCTGCTCGAACGAGTACACTACACTGGCTTGATCCTATCTAGCATAGTGCATTACAGATTGCACTTGTCCTGCAGATTGCAATCTGCAGGACATCTTCTACCCATAGTGTATATATTGAAGCTCATGAGCCCCCTCTTTACCTCCACAGAAAAACGTTACTACTTAAGTACGCAGCTAAAATACAAAGTTGCTGTTCGCATCCTATTGAGCCATACCTGTTTAATCCTCCACTGCAAAATCTCTATAGAATCATACCCAGTAAAATAAGACCAGCAGGCTTATTGAATTAATATAGAATTGGAATGTTCCTAATGTCAACAGGCTACAAGTAATGAAATGCTTTCATCCACCTTGGACACCTCCTCCTCAATTAACTTGTGATACTTATCTTCACAAGTGGGGAAAGAATCACCTACTGTCACTCAATGTGAAACTACTGCATGCAAGCCATATTCAGAAATATATTAATTTATTGCCAATATACAGGGTGTCTCAAAAATATTGGTACAAACATTTAGGGGAGGTAGGTAACATCTAAAGAAATGTGAATTGCATGGGAACCCATAACCGGAAACATCACGGGAAAGTAGTAGCAGAGGCACAAGAAGCAGAAATGACACAAGACTGTAATTAGTGGCAAACATTTATTTGACATAATATTAACAATGGAGTACGAAATGGATGCATTTCATGATGTTACAACAGATGCTTGAAGTTTCCACCATGAGACGCGATGCATGCATGACACTGACGCAGCATGGATTGGCGGACACTGTCGAACACACCTGGAGTTTCTTTGACAGTAGCAGCAGTGCAGACGAGTCTCACCACGAGATCCATTTCTGTCTCCACAGGCATTCATACATGATAGATTTGAGGCCCCCCACAGAAAGAAATCAAGGCTTGATAAATCAGGTGAGCTTGGGGGCCAGGCAACGGATCCACCATGGCTAATCCATCGATGCCCAAAATGCCTGTTCAAATGGTCACGAACACACCTTTCATAATGGGCAGGCACCCTATCATGTTGAAACCAAATGTTGCATCTCACATTTGCTGGAACATCGTCAAGTAACCCTGGTAGAACTTGTTCAAGAAAGATCCGATATTTAGCGGCGGAGTTCATGCGAGATGGTAACGGCAACGGCACGTGTGCTGGTAGTAGGATTATTCTGGATAGCATTCAACACACTTTCTTCCATGGCGGGAGTTCACGTCGGACGTGGTCTGCCCGCTCTACTCCTGTTACCTCTAAATGACCCATAATCACACAAATTTTGATGCACATGCACAAGCAAACGATGGTCCGGTACATGTCTGTCTGGGAAGTGTTCTCCATAAATTTGTTGAGCGGCTCATCCATTGCCCTCTCCTAATCCATACACTAGGTGCATGTCTGCCTGCTCAAAGTTTGTATATCGGTGCGTGCTCTTCGTGCGGCGACTACTGCTTGAATGAGTAAACCAGAAATTTTCCCTCTCGCGAACTGCTGAACAGTGCCATCTACCGACTTACGGTGACTTTTCCGGTTATGGGTTCCTATGCGAGTCAGATTCCTTTAGATGTTACCTACCTCCCCTAAACGTTTGTACCAATATTTTTGAGACACCCTGTATTATACCGATGGCTCCAAATCATGTGCAGCCGTTGGAGCAGCAGCAATATTTCCCACTACAGTCATTTCTGCTTCCCTTCCACCTGAGTACAGCAGCTTCTCTGCAGAACTCCATGCTATAAAATTAGCTTTTGAAAATGTGAATCTCTACCCATCTTTATAATACATAGTATACACTGACTCTCTGAGAGGCGCGCCTCCGTAGCCAGGTGGGAAGGAGCAGCAGTGCGCAGCACATGCTTCTTGATTAGACCGGGGTTCGAGCCCGTCACCACCAAATACGGAGGATGCGGAGAGGTCAAGGAATGACCACCGCATATCCCGGAGCAATATGGCCTTAGTTGCTAATGCTCCTAAAAAAAACCAACCAACTGACTCTCTGAGCTCAATTACAGCAATACAAAACTTTTCTTACAAGGTTCGTCCTATGTTAAACCTAATCAGAGATAATCTTCTTATTCTTATTATAATCAGAGATAGGAATAATCTTCTTATTCCTATCTCTGATTATAATCACATCATACAAACAAACCTGTCTTGCACAGTGGAAAGAGTTATGGCACATCCAAACCAATAATAAACTTTATCAGTTGAAACAAGATCCACAGCTTTGGCACTCTAGCACCAAAACAGTTGCGAAGGGAAGAAGTAGTGCTTGCACGAGCACGGATAGGACATACATACCTGACTCACCTTCATCTACTTACTAGAGAGGATCCTCCTCAATGTCCACACACTGTTCTGCACATTTAACAGCCAAACACATCCTCACTGACTGCCATCACTATCACCAGGACAGAACATCCATCCTCCTTTCCCTAACAAATCTTTGAGAACTGAAGACATTAAAACCTATTATTGGTGGCAATGCAAACATCAATGAATTTTTCTCTTTTTTTGAAAAAAATTGTGGAGTCTATCCTAAATTCTAAATGATCTCTCTAATAAATAATGAAGTGATTACTGATACTTCACTTGAAAAATGATCAGACCATGTGGAAATTGTGAAATGAGAAATTTCTATAAAAGGTATTTGGCTTCACAAGGTGGTCCAATGGCTAAGATCTGCAGACCTCACAGTAGAAATAACATACTACCAGCAATCATAAAAATTACCTAAAATCATATCTTCAGTCTTTTGTGCCAGTCTTTTGAGAACTTAGCTCTCAAAAGGTGTTATTGCTGAATTGCTACTGTGTTAGAAGGGGAAATCCAACAGCAAACCAGTATTTATTAAAGCTGGATAACTCAACACTGCTGTGTCCAAATTGCAGTGCAAGAAAGCAAACTTGTGCAGCATCAGGCAAAATTAAGTAAAATGAATTAAAAAAAAGACTATTGCCCACCTCATCTTAACATCCCATTAATTTATCTAATCCTTCTTTAAAATTTATTCAAAATTCCCCGACGTCTGATGGAAGTTTGTTTCAACAATCACTTACTCTTCTAGCTCGAAGCAAATTTTCATGCATCTGTCCTGTCACCATCCTTTTTGAATTCAAATTTGTGTCCCCTTATATGTGTCATCTGACTCTTTCACAGATGGCACATTTAGTTTACTAAATTCGTTTAAAGCCTTAAACATTTCAGTCAGTTCATGTTGTAGGTCGTGCCTAGTTTCTAGCTGCTTAAAAATTTAAGTCTTTGTTGCTAAGAATGCCCTTTGACAAATCTTGTTGCTCTTTTTCTGTACAGTTTAGGTAGATTTATATCCTTCCTAAAACGAGTCTTCCAGACTTTTGTGCAATACTGAAGATGCAGTCTAACTATTGCCTTATGCAGTAGTTTAACTCTCTTCTCTCCCTCTCTGTCCTGCCTGGCAAAACTCCTGTATATCATTGCCAGAAACCTTTGAGATGTCCTAGCAGCCTATCTGCACTGCTCAGAGAACTTCATGTCAGAATTTATAATTGCCTCTAGGTCTTTTTCATTTTACACTGCCTCAATTTTTGTATCACCCAAGTGGTATGTTGGCGCCTCCATAGCCAGGTGGGAAGGAGCAGCAGTGCGTAGCACACACTTCTTGATTAGACCGGGGTTCGAGCCCATCACCACCAAATACGGAGGATGCGGAAAGGTCAGGGAATGACCACCGCATATTCCGCAAAAAAACCAAAATAACAACAAAATAACAAATAACAAGTGGTATGTTATTCTAGGATTACTGCTCTGCACATTTGAGTGCCTTGCATTGTCCAGTGTTAAATTTCAGTTGTGAGTTTTCAGCCCATGTCTTGTTGAACACTGGTAAAAAGTAACTTCACATGGAAACTGATATTTTACACCTACAGTTATAATTTACTTGAAATATGTACCTTGAAAAGAGAAGAAGCAAATCTCACATGCTGAATTCTCACAAAAGATAAAATAAATAAATAATAATAATAATAAATTCATGTTCTCCTGTTACCTGTTTCAGTTTCTATGCCACAAAGCAGTTTTATGTGAAACTGCTTGGCTGAAAATCTGATTTCACATAATCACTTAAAACTACTTTGTGGCAGATAGTTTTCACATGCATTCTTAGTGTTTTTTTGTTCCTTTGACTGTTGCAGACTATATTGTTTGCGTATTCCTTAATGTTCCTTATAATTGTTCACTTCTAAAAAATTCTCCACCTAAAGTGAATCCTCATGTCCTCACAGATCCATGTTAACTCAGAATGCATTTCATATTTCCAAATGTGTTTCTGATACAGTTAATTTCCGTGTGAAGCAGCATTAAAGTAAGCAAGAGTATGTATTAGTTTGTATTAATATATTGAATAAAGTATGTATAAATGGATGTGAAAGTTTCATAAAGTGCCACTAACTAGAAGGGCAAGGAAAGTAGAAAAAGAAGTATAATGGCTTTGTGAAAGGTGAAAGAATGTTAATATCCTAAAGGTCATGATGAATTAAGAAAATTATGGGCTGAATTACCAACCCAATAGAAAGTGTGAGAACTGTTAAGTAAAATTGGTACATAAAAATACTAATAAAATATAAATAAAATGCAATTAAAATGATAATGTTATTAAAATGAATATTAAAATGATAGTGTTATAGCTGTCATCAGATATGGGGGAAACATATTTAGAAAATGGTTGAATATAGGTAAGGCAAATTTGCTTGCTCTGATGTCAGCTGAAATAAATAAATGTTGATACATGATCAGGTATTTCATCAGGGAGACTACACCTGACCATGTATCAGGACCTGCATTTCTATACTTGTCCATAGTAGTAGAAGAAAAGTGAAAGGCCAAAAAGCAACGAAAATGAAATCAGCACATTCTAATACGTGGACAAGTATGGACAAGGTAGTCCCAATGCAGTGCAATTTATTTAGCAGTTTCTAATTGCCTAATAAGAAAATAAGGATCAAGTTAGATAAATATGGTTAATATAAATATGTAGTGTAGGATTTAATTATGTATATTTAAGATTTCAATGATTCAATTAATAAATTTGGAATAAGCACATGGTATAGGATGGGGTATTAAATTGAGGATGGGGAAGGGAAAATGGAATATTTTAAATAAATACAGAAGAAAAACAGCTATAGAAGTAGGATAGTAGGAATGTTTGTATCACCTTCGTATACACTGATAGTTTTACAAACGGGAAATACAGTAGAAATAGACAGCAGAAAAATAAAAAGTTATTAAATAATACTAAGCTTGCTGGGGTTGTGAAGCCCAACCTTATAGTTAAGGATGTGGCATTCGTAAGCATTAGTATAAAAGGGAGCTAATACCAATGCTTGTATTGAAATTAAAAATGTGTGTCGAAACATGCCGAGAAACAAATCTAAAATGAAACCGAAAGTATAATAAGAAAGTGAATCATACCTGGAGTATAACAAGAAATGCGTAGCAGAAATAAGCCTGCGAGAAAATATATATATGTAGTAGAAGGAAAAGGCGGGAAGATGAAGCATACATATTCAGTAGAGTAGATGAATGCATGCAAATTTCAATCACATTAGCAATGTATCTATATGATAAAGCAATTTATAGCAGTGTTGCGGACATAATAGTAAGCTGCAAAGAAATGCAAAACAGTGGGAAAATAGTGACCTCTATTGTCATATTTAGAATACAAGTGTATGGAGATAATTTAAAATTAGTGTTGAAAAAAAAAATGCGTTGGGAATAGTACGACTTTATCGTGATAAAGTCATACAAAATTATAAAAATAAGCACATTATCATTAATAGATAAATAGAGTGTTGTACAATTACGTTCGCCAAAATACATATGCACGTTAGACCAAATGATGAGAATATGTTATATTAAATTGATTAGTCTCTGTAATCACCACACGCAGCTAATTTCACTGATTCTGGTCCAAGCACACAGTAAGTTCGCTTTAACCTGACTTTATTCCATAACCTACAGTTACTTTGTTTAAATTGTATATTGTACTTTGTGTTTTTGAATTCAAACTTTCATTCATTTTTCCTTTTACAAGATTTATTTGGCATTATTTTAGCTTTTTAACTCTGTTTTATATTTATATACTTATTTTTATTTATGTTTGAATTTTATTCCTTCCTTTTGGTCGCTGTCGGGTTGACAATGATGTACAGGCATACCTCGGTTAACGTTACCTCTGATAACGAAGCCTCGATATAACGAAGTCGGCAATTTCAAGCCCCATTTAACATAAAAAAATATTCCAATTTAAGACCAACGCCCGACAATCATTCGATTGGTGACTGACGGCGACTCGTTACGTATTCCCGAGCTGCAGGCGTGTCTGTTAAAACAGTTTTGCGCATCAATCGCATAATTTAGTTGTTGTTTACATGATTTGACGTTGTTTCAGTGTGGCGCATTGCAATAATCGACGTAGGTTCTTTGTAGCATTACATAACGTAGATTTTGTAAATTTTAATAGAAATATTTTTGTTTTAGTTAATTAAAATGTCAGAATCAAAGAAAAGAAAAGCAATTTCTTTGGAAACTAAACTAAATATCGTACGACGTGTTGAAAGCGGCGAAAGAAAATCCGATGTGGCACATTCTTTAGGATTAGCGCAATCAACTTTAACAACCATACTAAGTCAATCAGAAAAAATAAAACAGTCTGCTCAGAATTGTACAGATGTTACAGCGGCAAAACTAACTCGCTTAAGGAATCCAATTTTAGAAAAAATGGAGAAAATGTTAAGTTTGTGGATAGATGATATGTCACAACGTCATATGCCTTTAAGTCAAATGGTGATTCAAGAAAAAGCATTATTTTTGTTTAATCACCTGAAATCTAAACAAACTGAAGAAATTACGGAAACCTTTAGGGCTTCTCGTGGTTGGTTCGAGAAATTTAAAAAAACGGGCCAGGATTCATAGTGTAAAATTAACAGGAGAAGCTGCAAATAAGTTTCCAGAAAAACTAAAGGAAATAATTGAAAGTGAAAATTTTCCACCAAATTTGGTGTTCAATGTTGACGAAAGCGGTTTGTTCTGGAAACGGCTACCAACAAAAAGCTTCATTTCTATTGAAGAAAAATCAGCTGCTGGGTTCAAAGCAGCCAAAGACCATTTAACGTTACTCTTTGGATCAAATGCCTCTGGCGATTATAAATTAAAATTGTTATTAGTTTACCATTCAGAAAATCCGAGGGCGTTAAAAGGTAACATAAAAATGAATTTACCTGTAATATGGAAAGCAAATAGAAAAGCGTGGGTTACCAAGGAGTTATTTACTGATTGGTTTGTTAACCACTTTTGTCCTGGAGTAAAACGGTATTGTCAAAAAAAAAACAACTTTGAAGAAAAAGCTCTTTTGTTGTTAGACAATGCTCCGGGACATCCTACTGATCTTAACACGTTGGACACATCCATTCCTGTCAAAGTTGTGTTTCTTCCAGCAAACACAACTTTCCTGATTCAACCATTGGATCAGGGAGTAATAGCATCATTTAAAGCTTATTATCTGCGTCGAATTTTAAGCAGTTTACCTGAACTAGAGGATAAAGAGGAAATGACAGTTAAAACTTTTTGGAAAAACTACACCATTAAAAACGCAATTGAAAACATTGATAGTTCTTGGAAAGAAGTCACTAAGAAATGTTTAAATGGAGTTTGGCGCAAAATATGGCCAGAAGTTGTACTAGAAGAAGAAAATAACATCCAAGAAATTAGAAATGAAGTTATCCAGATGGCTCAATCAATAGGTTTCGAAAATGTCGATGAAGAGGATGTTAGAAATTTATTGAATGCAGAAGATGATGGTTTTTCAGTGGAAGATTTAGAAAACCTTGTTAGCAACGAAGACAAAGATAATGAAGGCGAAGTTAAAGAAGTTCCTGCCGAAAAAGTGTTAACAACCAAAGATTTAAAAAGGTGCTTAAATGACATCGAAAACGTTTTAAATTTTTTTAGTGAAAATGATCCTGATTTAGGAAGAAGTGTTATAGTTAAGCGATCAGTGTTAAATGCAATAACTCCGTATAGGCAATTGTTAAATGAAAGAGAAAAAAAGCATAAACAATCAACTTTAACCTCATATTTTAAAATGTGATTTCACTTTGTATGTAAGTTGACTTTATTTAATAAAACTTTTCTTTGTTCGAAAAAAAGCTTTTCATTTTCTTTAAGTAGGAACGTATCCCTATTCTGGCCATAGTATTTTTACCTCTGAAAACGAAGTTTCGCTTAACGAAGTAATTTCGTGGAACGCATCCTATTCGTTAATCGAGGTATGCCTGTATATGTTTCGCACATATACGTCATAGCAGATACAGAGATCCTGCTTATTGCTGTGGCTCCTACGGTTTTGGCTTTCAACCCTGTGAAGAAGTAGCTAAAGCTCTAGGACCCACTACTTTAGGTTCCATCATTGTTATCATTATTATTTTTATGTTAATCTAATTTAATTTCAGGTTATCTCTTTTACCTTGCTGCTGGCATCCTCAGTTTTTTCCATGGTAATTACAATTAACAGGTCAACACCCCTACCCAGTACACTGAAAATAAACATTTTTCTATACATACACATACACGACATGTGGAAATAAAGTTCCCAGTTTGGTCTAATGAAAAGAACACAAAGTGAACGGACTCAAAAATAGCTTTATTTATATTCAAAGAAATTACCACCTCATTGAATGCACTTATTACACCATTCTAAAAGTTTCTGAAAAGAATTGGAAAAGGTGTCCAAAGAGATGATGTTCAGTTTAACAATTATATTTTTCTTTATGTCCTCAGCATCCTGAAATCTCTTTCTTTTTAAGGCAGTTTTCACCTTGGGAAAGAGGAAGTCTGTTGGTGTTAGATTGGTTGAGCAGGAAGGATATTTGATCTGTATAATGTCATATTTAAGCAGATTTCTGATGATATGTAAAGACATTTTAAGCCCCCCCCCCATTGAAGAGACCTTTAGAAATTGTTCCATTCAGGCCTTATACTCCTGTTATTGATTTATCTGTGGTATTAGCTATGACATTGCAGCATATTTTAATGCAGTGGTTTACAAGCCTAGGATTGCGATCCCTGGGGGAGGGGGCAAGACATTTGTAGGGGTCGTGAGCTGTCTTTGCTACTTAAATTTTTTCCTCAATCTCTTCAATCCATGACTACATTGTAGTGGATAGTCAATCCAACAATTATTCATGAACTTTTTGAAAAGATATCTGGAACAGTTTTCTAACTTAAGTATTTATCTGTGTGCAACTATTTCTGCCACGACTCTCCATACAGCTGTGCAAAATGTGTGAAAATATATTGGCCTCATTTTCTATGGTTGTGTGACCTCATTTTGTATGGCTATATTTTAGTAAACTGAGATTTTGGTAAACAACATAATTTTCTCCGGGATAAACTCTATGGAATAATGACAGATGGTGCAGCAACTATGATAGGGGTTTCATTAGGTCTTCAAGTTTTAATGCACAGTATTGCTTGCAACAGTAGAGAGAGCATCTTTATTCCAACTAAATGAATACAACGTAGATAAATAATTAATGTTGCAATGTCACAGCCAAAGGCCAGGGGCTCATATTAGAATTTAATAATTAATTATATTCACAACAATATAAAATGTAAAGATTAGAAAAAAAAATGTGACTTATCATGAGAACTCACATGATGCAGTATTAACTGTATTTACATGCCACATCAGAATGTTGTATTTACAATAATATTCATGAATGGCACTCATACCTTCTCTGTGGAGACTCGTTGATGCACTCTTGTTTGAAGTTTGGGGCGGGGGAATACATGAACTAATAGATTAACAGTAGCCCGCTGGCAGAGGTAAAAGTGATTCTTGCACTGCTTCTATTGAAATTCAATTGAGCAGCAAGGCAATGGGGATTTCCAGGACTGCTGGGAGTCATAGTGGAACAAGTAAATATATGGGCTGTGTTAGGGTAACTAAGAGTAGAAACAGCTGCATGTATACTTGCATGTACACCAATGCTAGGAGTATAGTTAATAAATTCAATGAGCTTGAAGTGCTAGTCAAGACATCAAAGGCAGATATTGTTGGGATATCAGAGACTTGGTGTCACACAGACATAATCAGTGCGAAAATGGAATTTGGTGAGTACAATGTGTACAGAAAGGATAGACAGGACAGAAAGAGAGGAGGGTTAAAAAACACATGAAACCTAAAGAAGTGCATCCAGTTGATGTTGGTGGACAATGTAATGTTGAGTCTCTTTGGTGTGACATAAGCACTGGGAAAGGAAAAATGAGAGTAGGTGTGTGTTATAGGTCAAATGAATCTGATGAGTATAATGAGCAAATGTGAAGAGAAATAGTGTGGGCCAGTAAACCAGATTGTTTTATAATGGGGGATTTTAATTTCCCAAAGATTGACTGGATTGGTCTGGACTGAATGTGGGTTGGTCACTCACACACTAGCAAGGCTTTTGTGGATTTATAATTGTTTTCTATAACACCATGTTCGGAAGGCAACTAGAGGGAGTAATACTCTTGATCTGATTATCAGTAGTGATTCTTCATGCATCAGGAATATGCAGATAAAGGAACCACTAAGTGGCAGTGATCACAGTGTGCTGAAGTGGGATTTACTCAAAGAGGTAACTAACATTAAGGGTAAATGGAAGGGTTTTTGCTTTTTTAATAGTGACTACGGTGGTCGAGACAGTATTAAAATTCAATACAGTGGAATCAATTGTTGATGTTACCAACAGCAAATTCAAAATGGGAAGCATTCAAAGAATTTATCTTGGAAACTACTAGGCTTTTCAAACCAACAAAGAAATATTGTTCAAGATTTAGGCCAAATGGATGTAGTAGTAGTAGTAGTGGCATGTGATGCAAGAAAGCAAGTGCATGAGCTTATGCAGCATCAGCAAAAAAAAAAAAAAAAATCACACCATTCCCTCGAAATGCCTGTCCAGTTCCTCCTTAAATTTATTCAACCTATCAACTTCCACAACGACAGATGGAAGTTTGTTCCAGCAATTAACCACCCGCTGGCTAAAGGCAAATTTCCGCACATCTATTCTACATCCGTCTTTTCTTAATTTGAATTTATGCCCCCTTAGGTTTGTAATCTGAACAAGTGGAAGGATCCCATCAGAATTCAGCGTGCTCAACCTATTCAAGGCCTTATACACCTCAATCAGATCACCGTGCAGGTGCCTAGTCTCCAGCCACTGAAATTTGCAGAACTTAAACCTCTCTTGGTAAGAGGATCCCTTAATTCCCCTCACCAATCTTGTTACCCTTCTCTGTACACGCTCAAGTAAATCTACATCCTTCCTAAAATGAGGCCTCCAGACCTGTACGCAGTACTCAAGGCGTGGCCTGACCATTGCCTTATACAGAGGGACAATCACCTCCTTTTCCCTGCTAGCAAAATTCCTATATATCATTGACATGTCCTGCCCTGGCAGCCTGTCTGCATTGCTCAGAAAACTTCATATCCTACTGCACAATTACTCCCAGGTCTTTTTCATTTTCTACCACCTTAAGTGTAGTACCAAACAGTTGGTACGTTTCTCTGGGGTTACTTCTACCCATATGCAGTACTTTGCATTTGTCAAGGCTAAACTTCAGTTGCCACTTCTTAGCCCATATGCCAAAATTAACTAGATCCTGTTGCAGTAGCACACTGCCATTACTGTCATTAACAACCCTGCCAACCTTTGTATCATCTGCAAACTTCGACATTAAGCCTGATATACCTTCATCAATATCATTGATAAATATACAAAACAACAGTGGACCTAACACCGAACCCTGTGGGACTCCACTAAAAACATTAGTCCACGAAGAGCAGCACCCATTGATTACCACCGTCTGTCTCCTCCCACTTAACCATCCTTTTATCCATTGTAGCAACTTATCCTTAATACCATTCTGCTCCAATTTGTACAATAGTCTTCCATGCGCAACAGTGTCAAAAGCTTTCCTGAAATCCAAATATATGATATCAAAATTATTTTTTGCATCCAGTTCCTTTGTAACCACATCATAATAACCAATCAAATTTGCCAGACAAGACTGCCAGTCTTGTCTAGATGATCCTGCAATGCATCTTTAACCAGTGACTCCATTATTTTACCCGGAACAGAAGTTAAACCAACTTGTCTGTAATTACACGTGTCACCCTTCGATCCCCCTTTGTGAATTGGGGATACATTTGCACATCTCCAGTTCCATGGGAACCTCCTCCGAGTTCAAGGACGCTCTCATAATTATGGCTAAGGGTTTGCTTAGTTGCTTTGCTGCCTCCTTTAATATAACTGGATAGATCCCATCCACCCCAGGTGCTTTTCTTATGTTTAACTTCAACAATTTCTCCTCCACTTTGC
This sequence comes from Mastigoproctus giganteus, assembly GCF_048544385.1. Lineage (NCBI taxonomy): Eukaryota > Metazoa > Arthropoda > Arachnida > Uropygi > Thelyphonidae > Mastigoproctus > Mastigoproctus giganteus. The sequence goes on along the minus strand of NC_143583.1, from coordinate 161,533,174 downwards.
TTTCAGTTATTCCAAAATCATTAAGTATTCTGCTACAATTTGATAACCTTCTGCCATTTTCAAACCTTAATAATTCCTCATGTGTGAATGTAGATGCAAAATTCAGATGTAGATGCAAATTCAGTTTGTTTGATCATCAACAGTCCAACCATCAATGTCAAGTGGACCAATCAGATTCATCCCCTTCCTTTTAGAGTTTATATAAGTAAAGAAACCCTTGCTGTTTTCCTTAGCATCTTTTGCCAAGGATTTCTCATAATCTGTCTTCGCCTGCCTAACCTCCTTTGTCACCTGATTACAGAATAGCTTAAATCTGCCATAGGCTTCTGAGTCGCTTGATAATTTATATGCATCCCATGCATTTTTCTTCTCTATTACGAGTCTCATTAGTTCATTAGATAACCATTTAGGCCTAAACCTTGAACAATATTTCTTAATAGCTTCCACGATTAATTCCTTGAATGCTTCCCACTTTGAATTTACTGTTGGTAACATCGTCAGTTTATCCCACTGTACAGAATTTAAAAACTGTCGGAGACCACTGTACTCACCTTTATGGAAGCAAAAACCCTTTCCTTTACCCCTGATGGTAATTAAATCTTTAAGTAAATCCCACATCAATACAGTGATCACTGCCACCTACTGGTTCCTTAACTGCAAATTCTTAAAACACGAATGATCACTGCTGATAACCAGATCAAGAGTATTACTTTCTCTGGTTGCCTCTCGAACATGCTGCTGCAGAAAACAATCATCCAATAAATCCACAAAAGTCTGACTAGTGTGTGAATGACCAACCCACAAGTTCCAGTCAATATCTGGGAAGTTAAAATCCCCCATTATAAGACATTCTGATTTACTAGCCAACTCTATTTAAAAATTACAGCTGTCAGTTGCAGGCTCCTAAAAAAACAATAAGTGTTTGCCTTTTTATTTACATAATTGTTATTTTATATTGTACTTAATACGTAGTCTTTTAGTTATAGTTACGCTGCTGGTTATTTTTATTTTAATTTAGATAAACAGTTTTTGTAGATATACATAATACTTAATATACGTGAAACCATTATTTCGTTCGAATCTTGCAGCCATTGTTTTTGTATATAGTAGTCGGTAATTCAAATTTTTAATTGAGGTAGTTAGGTAGCTCTAACATATAATTTATAGAGTAATACGCTTCACTGTTTCTATTAGATAGCGTAGTATTGACATTTAATTAATTTAATTTATTGATTTTATTAATTTAAATTAACATGCCTCAAACTAGAGCAGCAAAGCAACGGGCACAAAGTGGCAAGAGTGCTGTGACTCAGGGGAGAACTGAGGGGGGTGATTCTCCAACGCATCAGAGCCTAAAAAAATGTGCGACTTGTGAAATGTTTGCCGAACTTTCTGGAACGGAACATGATATTGCCATGGGAGATGTCTTTGTGTGTGCGCGATGTAAGGAAATCAGGCGACAACTCAGTGTTGTTCTGGGCCTATATGAGAGTTTGAAGGACAGGGTGGATGCCCTCGAAAGATCTAAATTGAGGGGCCCATCAGGCTCTCAGCTGCCCACATCAACGCCAGAGCTTGCACTTGGTCATCCCACAACACAGCGGCAACCCCCAAGGCAGAATGCGCTGGTCCCACAGGAACTAGTAGTTGTTGGTGACTCTATTGTCAGGGAAACGGGAAACATGCTTTGTAAAAAAGATAGGTGGAACAGCACTATGGTATGTCTGCCAGGGGCAAAGGGTGATGACGTTGAAGAGCGGATATCACCTTTTAAGGGCACCAAAGGTGATATAATTGTACACATTGGCACTAATGATATTAGGAGAGGAGACCGACAGAATTACTTAACAAGTACAGGTAACTGTTGAACAAAAGCCGAGAATTAGGGTTGAATTTGAAAGTGTCTGCTATTCTGCCCAGACACGATAGAAGGGAGTATATGATGAGAGCCTTGTCGATCAATTCGGCCCTGGAAAGAATGTGCAAGGCTGAAGGGGTAGAATTTTTTTCAGCCTGCACTGTACCTGATAACAGGAGAGACTGCTTCTATAGGGATGGGATACACTTAAATAGAAAGGATGCAAGAATATTTGCTGATGCTATCGAGGCAGTGTTAGCTGGGTCGGAAAACTGATAGCTTGGGGAGATACAAGGACTAATAGTTTAACAGTAGCCATAGCCATAGGCAGAGGTGAAGGTGATTCTTGCACAACTTCTATTAGAATAAGTAGCGACCTGGAGCGTGGGGTGTTGGGGGGTTTCAGGGACGGATGGCAGTCATCCTGAAATAGGTGGGTATATGGTATGTGTTAGGGTAACTAGGAATAGGAGCATGTATGCTTGCATGTATACCAACGCTAGAAGTATAGTAAATAAATTTGATGAATTTGATGTGAATAGATATGTCAGATGAACTAATTAGATATGTGACAGAGAAGAAAAATGCATGGCATACATATAAATTAACATGTGCCACAGAAGCCTATGATAGATATAAGCTGGTCTGTAACCAAGTTTCAAAGGAGGTTAGGCCGGCGAAGGAAGATTACGAGAAATCTTTGGCAAAGGATGCAAACAAAAATAGCAAGGAATTCTTTACTTATGTAAACTCTAGAAGGAAGGGGATGAATCAGATTGGTCCACTTGATATCGATGGTTCAACTGTTGATGATCCTGCTCATGTAGCTAACAAACAAAATGAATATTTTGCATCTAAATTCACACATTGAATAACTCAAGGAAGGGAATGCCAGATGTGTATTCAACTCTGGCAGTAAGCTAGATAATCTTGTAATAACTGAGAGTAAAGTGGAGGCGAAATTGTTGAAGATAAACATAAGAAAGAAACCTAGGTGGATGGAATCTCTCCAGTTATATTAATGGAGGCGGCAAAGGAAGTAAGAAAACCCTTAGCCATAATTATGAGAACTACCCTGGACTCGGGGGAGACCCTGGACTCATGGACTGGAGATGTGCAAATGTGACCCCAATTCACAAAGGAGGATCAATGTGAGACACAGGTAATTACAGACCTGTTAGTTTAACTTCTGTTCCAGGGAAATTATTGGAGGCACTGGTTAAAGAAGCATTGCATGATCATATAGACAAGACTTCAGTTATAGCATGGGTTTGTTAAGGGTAAGTCTTGGCTGACCAATTTGATTGGATACTATGATGTAGTCACAAAGTAACTGGATGCAAAGAATAACTTTGATATCATATATTTGGATCTTAGAAAGGCCTTTGATACTGTTGCATATGGAAAACTGCTGCACAAATTGGAGCAGTGTGGCATTGGAGGCAAATTGCTGCTATGGATAAAGGGATGGTTGAGTGGGAGAAGACAGAGAGTGGTAATCAATGGACACTGCTCTTCGTAGACTAATGTTATTAGTGCAGTCTCTCAGGGTTCAGTGTTGGGTCCATTGTTGTTTTCTGTATTTATAAATGATATTGATGCTGTAAATGATGATAAGGCTTAATGTCCAAGTTTGCTTGCAGATGATACAAAGCTTGGCAGGGTTTTTAATGACACTAATGAGAGCACACACTGCTGCAACAGGATCTAGAAAAGTTTAGCAGATGGGCTGAGAGGTGGCAAATGAAGTTTAACCTTGACAAATGTAAAGTACTACATATGGGAAACCCCCAGAGTAACGTATCAACTCTGTGGTACCACACTGACAGTGGTAGAGAATGAAAAGGATCCGGGGGTAATTGTGCAAGCAGATATGAAGTTTTCTGGCAGACTGTCTGCAAGAGTAGCTCTTGGTGTTTTGTCAATGATATACAGGTATTTTTCTAGCAGGGATAAGGAGGTGATTATTCCCTTGTATAAGGCAATGGTCAGGCACATCTTGATTACTGTATACAGGTCTGGAGGCCTCATTTTAGGAAGGATGTAGAGCTGCTGGAGGAAGTGCAGAGAAGGGCAACAAGATTAGTTAATGAAACAAAGGTCTGCTCTTACAAATAAAGGCTTAAGTTTTGCAAATTACAGTGTCTGGTGACTAGGCACCTGCAAGATGATCTGATTTAGGTGTATAAAAGTCTGAATGGTTTGAGCATGCTCAATGCTGATGGGATTCTCCCTCTTGCTCAGAATAATCGCCTGAGAGGGCATAAATTTCAATTGAGGAAAGACGGTTGTAGGATAGATGTGCAGAAGTTTGTCTTTAGCCAGCAGGTGGTTGATTGCTGGAATAAACTTCCATCTGTCGTTGTAGAAGTTGATAGCTTAAATAGATTCGAGGCAGAACTTGACAAACATTTGGAGTGAGGGGATGGGTGAAATAATGGGGGTTTTTTTGTTTTTTTTTTCTGTGCTATATAAATTGCTTTCTTGCATCATGTGCCCTTGCTAATTCTAATGCTAAATTTTGCCCCCACACGTAGCAAATAATTTTGCCGTTGCACAGGAGAGCTTGGCAGATGGTGTGGAGAGGAGCACGAGCTTGTTCTTATTGGCTTCTGTAATTCTAGTGGGCTTATAAGACCTCTTTTCTATAAGTTTAAATAGTGAAGAATTTATTCAAGTTTGCATTGATGTGCTGTACTTTCATTAACATTTTATTTGGTAGGAATCGACCTGAAATGTGAAGTTGCGATGCTTCGAGCAGAGCATCAGGGTTGTCCGAATTCATGTTACTGGCTTGGGTTTTCGCCAGTAACATGAATCCCAAATGGATGGTGTTGATATCTGGTGTGTGACCATCTTAACTGTGGCTACCAGTCTACTTTACTTTAATGATATCAAGTCCATCTCCAGTGAAGTAACTAAAGTTGTAATTGTGTCCTGTGGTGGGAGACAAGCTTTCCAGTTAGCCCATTTAAGGAGCCAGAATTCTGCAGCGAAAATTGACTTCTTCATTGTAGTAGCTGCGGATGCCCACACTTCAGTGGCATAGAGAAGTGTAGTATAAATTATTGTTATAATGAATTTCCTAATTATTTGAGGATCCTTGTTATAGTTTAAGTGCTGTTTAGCTGCCCATCAAAGAGAGGCTGCTCCGGATGTGAGCTTGTCTAAATGAGCATAAAGCTGAAGTTTTGTGTCAAATACTATTCTCAAATCTGAGTTGGGAGGAGTGACAAATATTACAATTCCATCAAGTCTTGGGGCTATTACTGTAGGGGCTGGTTTGAGGGAAAACACCATTAGTCTTGTTTTTTGTGGATTGATTGAGAGTCCATATTGTTTGAGGTGGTGATGATGATGGTACTATTTTTAATACATTCTGTAGCCTCAAGTGATTATTGGAAGCAATAGGCTTTAGAAGTTTTATGCCATCTGCATATGTGATGAATTTCTCATTGTTATGGACAAGAGACATGATGATGGCTGTAAATAACAAGCCAGAAAGGACTCCTCGTGGAACACTAGCAGATATCACCTTCTTGTGAGATTGTCCATGGGGCATCAATCTGTAATACCCTTTTGTGGAGGAGCAATGCTATGAACCAGAGGATATTATGGGGATATTATTTTACAGCGAGAAGCTATAGCTAATGAAAACATTACCTGATGATTTTAAGTCAGTTTTAGAAATAGTTGTGACAAGTGTTAATTATATCAAAGGAAATTCTTTAAAATTGTGTCAGTCTGTTTCTTCTTTTGTTCCAGGATACGGCTGTTGAATTTGAAATTCTTTTTTTTCTAACAGAAGTATGTTGGTTTTCAAGAGACAGGTTTCTTTAACAAATGTTCAAACTCCAATCTGAGGTAGCCATATTTCTGAGAGAACAGGAGGAGTTCTTACTGTATACTTTGGGAATTCAACGTGCCTCTGTAAATTGGCATATTTAGTTGATATAAAGATGTAACTACCATCAAGGCTAAAGGGAAGGGCTGTTGCTTTCATAAAGGTGACTACAGTGGTCTCAGACAGTTTTTAAATTCTGTACAGTGGGATCAACTGACGATGTTACCAATGTTGAATTCTAAATGGGAAGCCTTCAGGGACTTAATTTTGGTATTACATTAGGCTTTACTAGGCTTTTCATTCCAAGTAAGAAATACTGTTCAAGGTTTAGGCCTAAATGGATGTTAGATGAATTAATGAGGCTCGTGGCAGAGAAGAAGAATGTATAGGATGCATATAAAATATCAGGTGATATAGAAGCCTATGGTAGGTATAAACTAGTCTGTAATCAAGTCACAAAGAAGGTTAGGCAGGCGAAGGCAGATTACGAGAAATCCTTCGCAAAGGATGCAAAGAAAAACAGCAAAGAGTTCTTTACTTATGTAAACTCTAGAAGGAAAGGGATGAATCAGATTGGACCACTTAACATGGATGGGTTGACTATTGATGATCATGGTCAGGTAGCTGACAAACTGAATGAGTATTTTGCGTCTACATTCATACATGAGGAATCATTCAATGAGGGGAGTGCCAGAAGTTTATCAAACACTAACAGGGGACTAAGTGATTTTGTAATAACTGAGAGAAAAGTGAAGGGGAAATTGTTGAAGTTAAACATAAGGAAGGCACCTGGGGTGGATGGGATCTATCCAGTTATATTAAAGGAGGCAGCAAAGGAAATAAGCAAACACTCAGCCATAATTATGAGAGCTTTCTTGGACTGGGGGGGGGGGGGGGGGTGGCTGCTGCATGGACTGGAGGTGTGTAAACGTATCACCTATTCAAAAAGGGAGTTCAAAAGGTGACACAAGTAACTACAGACCTGTTAGTTTAATGTGTTCCAGGGAAAATAATGGAATTGCTAGTTAAAGAAGCATTGCAGGATCATCTAGACAAGACTGCAGTAATAGTTAAGACACACACCGCATGGGTTTGTTAAAGGGAGGTCTTGTCTGATTGAATACTATGATGTGGTCACAAAGGAACTGAATGCCAAAAATAATTTTGATATCATATACTTGGATTTCAGGAAAGTTTTTGATACTGTTGCACATGGAAGACTGCTGTACAAATTGGAGAGGTATGGCATTAAGGGTAAGTTACTACAATGGATAAAGGGATGGTTGAGTGGGAAATGACAGAGAGTGGGAATCAGTGGACACTGCTCTTCATGATCAAATGTTGTTAGTGGAGTTCCCAAGGGTTTGGCATTGGGCCCATTGTTGTTTTGTATATTTATCAATGATATTGATGAATGTATATCAGGCTTAATGTCCAAGTTTGCAGATGATACAAATGTTAGCAGGGTAGTTAACAACAGTAAAGACAGTATGCTACTCCAACTGGATCTAGATAAGTTGGGAAAATGGGCTGAGAAGTGGCAACTAATATTCAACCTTGACAAATGCAAAGTACTGCATGTGGGTAGTGATAACCGAAGAGAAAAGTACAAACTCTGTGGTACTACACTCAGGGAAGTGGAAAGTGAAAAAGACCTGGGGATAATTGTTCAGTCATATGAAGTTCGCTGAGCTGTGCAGACAAGCTGCCGGGGCAGGTTATGGAGCCTTGTCAGTGATATTTAAGAATTTTGCTAGCTGGGACAGGGAGGTGATTATCCGTTTATACAAGGCAATGGTCAGACCACACCTAGAGTGCTGTGTACAGGTCTGGATGCCTCATTTTAGGAAGGATGTAGAGTTGCTAGAACGAGTACAAAGAAGGGCAACAAAATTTGAAGAGAACAAAGTGGTGCTTGCTCTTACCAAGAAAGGCTTAAGTTCTGCAAATTGCAGTGCCTGGAGAGTAGGCACCTACAAGGTGATCCGATTGAGGTGTATAAGGCCTTGAATGCATTGATCAAGCTGAATGCTGATCGGATTGTTCCTCTTCTCAGACCAAGAACCTGGGGGGGGGGCACAGTTTCAAATTGAGGAAAGATAGTTGTAGAATAGATGTGCGGAAATTTGCCTTTAGCCAACGGTTAGTTGATTGGTGGAACAGGCTTCCATATTTTGTTGTGGAAGCAAATAGTGTAAATAAATTTAAGGCTGTGTTGGAGAGGATTTGGAACGAATGGAGGGAGCTTTTTTTTTTTTTTTTTTTTTTTTTTTATAAGCTTGCTTTCTTGCTCATATGCCTCTACTAATGCTGATGTTTTTTGGCAGACTTAAATATGCTGAGTAAAACATTACAGGGATAAGAGAAAAGAATCATCGAAGCAACAAAGAAAATTCAAGCATTCCAAGACAAGCTTTGCCTTTGGATCTTAATAGCTGAGAAGTCACATTTTGTTGTTTTCCTCACACTGGCACAATTTACAGAAGACACTGAGATAGATCTTTAGATCTATCTCAGTGTCTTCTTTCCTATTATTAAAATTTTAGTGTATGGTTAAAATTTTTATTTGTAAACATTTGTGAATGCCTTTGGATCTTAATAGCTGAGAAGTCACATTTTGTTGTTTTCCTCACACTGGCACAATTTATAGAAGACACCGAGATAGATCTTTAGATCTATCTCAGTGTCTTCTTTCCTATTATTAAAATTTTAGTGTATAGTTAAAATTTTTATTTGTAAACATTTGTGAACACTAAAAATGGAACTAGATTGATATTTTCTAGTTATTCCAACTTTTCAATAACTCTTTCCCCTCATTCAAAATCCTTTTTTTTATGCCAAGTAGATGTTGTATAAGAGGACAATACTCAAGAAGGACTATTGAATTTATGCCGTGGTGGAAAAGCCAAAATATTGCTGGATTCTGGTTTGACCTTAATTAGAGTTTCAGTTAAAAATGAAGGGAAAATATAAAAATATTTTCAGTTTAGTAGAATGCCTTAGTGGTGTTTCCCATTATTTATCTTTGTGAAATTGGGTTTTCTGGTTTAATGTCATTTAAATGTAAAGAAAAAAATAAATTGATAGATGTTGATAGGAAATTATATTGTTTTAAGTAAGTTGTGTTCCACAATTACAAGTTGTGTTTAAATGAAAATAAAATTCTTTAACCTCTATAATTGTAATTTGAAAAATATATATTTTATACCAATATAATAAATAGCAAGTAGATATATCTCAGCAATGATAAACATCTCAAAATATGTGTATTTGCATTAAAAATATTATTAAAGTAATTTCAGCGGTAAAAGTTTAGCATATCATAAATTCCCATTTTCACAGAGATTCTTTTTTTTTTTTACATTACACAGTCATTGAGAGAGGGGGGTGTCATGGCAACCAAATGTTTGCCCAGAGGGTGTGTCTGATAGATCTGTCTGAGAACCACTGTTTTAATGGAAGATTCATCATGTGGTGGATTTCTATGATATTTTTTCCTTGAAATCTTAGCTATGAGGAGAAAGAAACCAGTTCTCTGTTTGTCACTACCTGGTTTAGAAAGGAGAAAAGTTTCCCTTCCAAGATCATAACAATTGATGAAAGGTGGTTTTTCGTTATGAAAAACCACTTTTCATCAATTGAATGCATGTAAGATCAGTTCCAGCATGAAGAGTATGTTGGTTATGTTTTCTGAACAAGAGATTATGTTAAGGAAGATGTTAAGAGAAAATATTCAGAAAAGTGATCTAATCAAGATTGGTTGCTTCACTATGATAATGCACCTGTCTGTATGGCTTTGTCTGTGTAGCAGTTTTTGACCAAAAATAACTTTCATTGATTTCCCACCCACTGTACTCCTCTGATCCCCTTCAAACTTTTTGTTATTATTCAGTGATAAAATTGCAGCTCGAAGGATCAAGGAGATATGATGTTTATGAGATTCATAACAGAATCACAGGTGCTTTCAGCATAATATGAAAACAGGAATTCCACTTATGCTATTAGCAGTAGCAGAAATTCTGGTATTAGTGTCAGAAGGACTATGATTGTAAAACACTGATATATGACTAAGGTAAGCTTGCCCTTTGTTATTAAATGACTCCAGCAACTTTTGGTACATTAATTATAAGTAAGATCAGAGATTCTTAGCAGGCAAATATAAGGTTAAGTGTAAGTCTGCTGTGAGAAAATTCATTTAATAATAAGTGTTTTTATATTATAAGTTGTGCTAAAGAGTCATCTTTGTACTTAACTTAGAAAAAAGGTATTTTCTTTCTTTTTTAAGGTTCATGAAAAAATCCCTACTTTACATAATAACTCCTGTAGTCTGAAGTTTATTTGCTCTGTCATACTGAATTTAAGTTTTATTAACATGACAAGTCATGTTAATAAAACTTAAATTTCTAGAAAATCATACTTTCATCAAGGTGGAAGTATGATTTTCTAGGAATTTTACTTTTTGGTATTTAAAAAAAAAAAGAAAGAAAGAAAGAAAAAAAAAAAAAGAGCAACATAATATCGAACAGTACTGTGTAATCTTGACATTATTTCTCATGAACCAGCTTATATTTCATGTTGTGTTTTTCATTGTTATCACATTTTATTTCATAAACAAACATTATAATGATGATCACATTTTATAGGTCCTCATCAAATAGTAGTTACTCTGGATGACACACCTGTTGTTGGAAGTCCTTTTACTTGTAATGTTTATGATGTTTCTAAAGTCAGAGTTTCTAAGCTTAGTCCAGGCATCATTGGGAAACCTTGCACATTTCAAGGTATTTATATTTTTATGTAAACTTTCAACTAACTCTTCTTTAGTATGTCTTAAATATTTTAGAAAATTTTCGTTATATGAGTACAGGCAGTTCCCAGTTTACGAGTTCCCGGGTTAACAGGTTCTTTTTTTCAAATATTAAAAAAATCAAAAATGTGAACATTAATTGCAATAAATAAATGCTATACATTCATATATATGGCATTTCAAACCACATGCATAGCTCTATAATTCAGTACTACTGCATGTGCATTTGTTAGTTCAGGAAGAGATAAGAGCGGGTACAACTCTTAAAGAATTTTGAAAAGAATTTCATATTTTAGATGCAAACAAAACGGGCGTGGGACAAAATTACAGAGAAGAACATGAAGTGTTGTTTCGAATAAACTCTGTCATCATTTTATTAATAACTTTGAATTATTTCAAGAACCAGCAGAGATCGTAAAAATGAAACAAATGTGGTCATAAATGTTGCTAACCAATTGCAGCTTGAGGTTTCTACAACTGACATCACTGATCTTCAAGTACACAACGGAGGGTTCACAAATGAAGACCTCATTGAAATGGCAAAATTTGAAGCTGAGGAAGAAGAAGAAGGTTTAACAGCTGAAACTCTTGTTTTTTCTTTTACTCTCAAGGATCTTGATGAAGCTTTTTAACACACAGAAAGAGCAATTGAGATTTTGAATCACAAGATTCAAAGTTTAAGCACACTAGAAAAGTAGCTACAGATTTAAAAAATGCTCATACATGCTATCGTGAAGTTTATAAAGAAAAAGAAAAGACTGCCTTGGAAACAAACAACTCTTGGAGCATTTTTGAAGACATCTCCTTGTTCTTCTAGCAACCAACAATGAGTAATGAACCATCAACGATGAAGATTCTTCATCGTTTATTTTTCATCATTGATGATGATGAAGAATAAACATTCTTTAACATTGTATGGCTGAAATCATTTGTTTATTATTATAATTTGCTTGATTTTAAAGGCTGTTTTCATTTCTTTGGATAAATAAATCATTGTTTAAGCATAAACTATTGTTTTGTTGACCTTTATTTAACATTACTATGGTCAGATATTATTGTTCAAAATGTAACCCCCATTTTTAACATTACATCTATGGGAAGTAAATTCCTGCTTAATGAGTTTTCCCTTTATGAGCACCCAATACGAACAAATTAACTCGTAAAGTCAGGAACTTCCTGTATATAAAAATCAGTCACTATCACATCTACAACACAACACAAAATGTACTTTAGCTGTCTTTTATCACTTGTTTTTTATTTTGTTACAACTTTTTGACACAACTTGTCTATGTTTTTCTTGATAATCTTTTTTTAAGTGCATTTTTGCTTTACAGTTATTACTGTTTTTCAGAAAACTGATTATTTATACCAGGAATTGCTTGTTAACTTCAGTAGTGCATGTGCACGCGCGCGTGCACACACACACACACACACACACACACACACACTACAGTTACCTTGTAATGGAACACAGACAAAGAGTTGACAGAATGATGAGCATTACATAACATCAAAGAACAACGTGGAAACAAAGAATTATGATAGAGGTTATCAATAAGGAAGAAAGATATAAAAGGGAAATTGTTTTGCAGATGTATATCTGCCCCTTATTTGAAATAAATTTCAACAAGAGCAAGAATAATCTTGGCATCTCCTTTCAAAACCAAGAGATACCCATTCTTGTGGGAATAACTTGTATCACATGAAGATATTAGTGGTAAATATCATATAGCAACCTGATATTTACCACTGAACATGAAATGTTCATGCAATGGTGTAAATTGAATGTTATATGTAGACTAAATTGAGTGGTGCAGGTTAAAAATCTAAGTGGATTGATTTGTGTGGTGCATGTTTTGTCAGATTCTTTTAACTTTCCATTATCACCATTTTCTATTCCTCAAAAACTTTATAAATTTATTGAGAAATTTTCATTGCATAACTGATTTCACCAGTAGTCAAATAAGTTATATACTTCACATTAAATTTTTAAAGCTGTCTTAACATCCATTTTAAATCTAAAGTTATGTTTGGATATTAATGTTAGAATTGAAATATTTGATTTTTAAAAAAATTGTGAAAAAGTTATTGGGGGCATGCAGCATACCGAGTACAGTATAGTCTTTAAATTACAAAATATAGCCATTCTTTAGCCAAAATTTAGTAATTTAGCCCAAAGTTATTTTTGCACATAATAATCCTGCAATTTCTTCTTGTGTGTAATAAGAGTAATGGTGCTATTAACATTTCATTTACTCAACTAACATAAAGGCCAACACTTCAGTTAGGTCTCCTCAGATGCCTAGTTTGAAGATGCTATAATTTACAGATCACAGATATTTCTTGGTAAGTGTACCTTTTTGTGGTTCTGACTTATTCTGCTCTGCAGTCATTCATGTGATCTACATCCTTCCTAGAATGAGGGCTTCCAAACCTGCATGTAATACTTAAGATGTGGGCTAACCCCTTTACAATGATGTAATCACTTCATTGTCCCTATTCCAAAATTCAAATATGTGATTGACAGATTGAGCTCTCCTAGCAGTATGCTTGCACTGCTCAGTGGCCTTCATGTTGGGCTGCTCAACTATCTGACGTTTCATTCTCCACCATCCCAAGTGCAATACAACTGAACTGGCATGTTATTCTGGGATTATTCTACCCAAATGCAGTGCCATGTATTTACCAAGTAGGTAAATGCATGGTACCAAATTATTAAACCTCAGTTGTTGCTTTTCAGCCCATCTGCCTAATTTATCTAGATGTCGTTGGAATTGATTAGTCTAACTGACATTAAGCACACTGCCCACTATTGTCTCATCAAATTTAATTTGAATATTTAATATTGATAATAAATACTGAAAACAGTAAGGGGCCTATATACTAGTAACACTAGTCCATGAAGAGCAATTGCCAATAATAACCACATTGTCTGCTGCTTAGCCATTCCTTAATTGAAAGCTCCCATTGCCACACTGCTCCAATTTGTACCACAATCAATCATATGAAATAGTATCAAAACCCTTACTGAAACTTAAATATATGATGTAATGTTATATTTTTTCCATCCACTTCTTTAGTGCCTGCTTTATGTCAATACTGATGTTATTGCTATTTTCTAGATATGTCGTTTATATTAAATTTATACCTAATTGTATTTTTTAACCTTCTTCCTGCTTTTAAACCTTTTCTCTCATTTTGCTACTTTTCTTCATTTCTTCACTTACTGTAAATCAGCATCTTGCTCAGTGAACATCTCAACTTTCCAAACAGATATACTTAAGTCTCATGTATGATATACAGTTGAATCTCTAAAGTTCAAGGGACCTAAATTTTCATGTTTTGTAGTAATGAGGCTTATAGTAATGAGGTCAGCCAAATAAAATTGTAAAAATAAAAAAAATAAAAAAATAATAAATAAATAACAAAAGCCTTGTCTAAAAATAATGAGAATAATACATATTTTTTTTTTGGTTTTCCTTTATAAAACTATCAAAGAGAAAAGAAACAACATATTTGAAATAAATATATAATACATATGTAATTATTAACACAAAGTACAATCTTAATATTAAAGGTAACATACAAACAATTTTTTTTGTATGTGCATTACTGCATCTGTGCTATCAACACCTCAACCTACCAGCAAACCCGTTGTAGTTGATGAAATAAGCAATACCCCTATCACAGTTCCGCCTAAAATAAAATCGTGTGATAAAATGTCAAATAAATCACGAAGGCAACAAGCCAGTGAATCACAAAAGGCAAACTCAAATAGAATGGACTCTGAAAATATAACTACACACGATGAAACAGTACTTGATCTTCATGCAGAAGATGATATGGAGACTGGATTTACATCAGGTCAAACTGATGACGTAGAAGAGGGTACAGATTCCGGACGTCCCAATTTTCCTAGAAAAGATAAAATGAAATACGACCGTCAAAAGCAACCCACTCACAAGAAACAGACAGACTCGCCTTCCCTCCTCAAACCCCGATAATGCAGAACATTGTTCAATGGAATTGTAGAGGTTTACGCAGCAATACCGATGACATCTATGATTTAATATCCCGATATGGTCCTATAGCCGTTTGCATACAAGAGACTAATCTAACTCCACAAGTCATTCCATCAATCAGAAATTTTACATTTTACAGAAAAGATAGAAACTCCTCATTATCCGCACGCGGAGGCGTCGCGATTCTAGTTGACTGTAAAATACCATCTAGAAAAATTCCGCTTCAAACCCACTTAGAAGCCATTGCCGTACGTGTATCAGTTGGGCAAATTCTAACTCTAGTATCTCTGTACCTTCCACCTAACAAGATGTGCACGTTTAAAGAACTAGAAGACCTTATAAGACAGATACCACCACCTTTTTGTATCTTTGGTGATTTCAACGCGCATCATCCATTGTGGGGATCAGACCACATGGACAGTAGAGGACACTTGATCGAGACTATACTAGACCAACTGAATATAACATTACTAAACACTGGTGAAAATACTTATACTCACCTTCCCTCTGGATCTATGTCAGCAATTGATTTAACTCTCTGTTCCCCCATATTATACCCCAGTATAGAATGGACAGTATTAAACGACCCACACAACAGTGATCACTTTCCAATCATATGCAGAATCCAAACGCTTCAAACATCACATCCTGATAATCGCTCAAAATGGAAATTCTCCAGAGCAGATTGGAAAAAGTTTTCAACCCGTCTTTCTTTTGATAGCCAATTGATCAAACTACAATCCATTGATGATGCCACAGAGCATATTACCAAACAAATACTGACCACTGCCTCCGAAGCAATACCTCAAGCCTCCACATTTAAACACAAAAACCTTAAACACTGGTGGAATGAAACTTGTACCAATGCCAAAAGGGAAAAAAATAAAGCTTGGAACCTGTTCCGAAAGTTCCCAACTACCAACAACCTAATTCAGTATAAAAGACTAAAGTCAAAAGCTAGGCAAGTTAGAAGAAAAGCCAAAAAGGAATCGTGGATACAGTTTGCCTCCACTATTACAAAAGATACTAGCAGTCGTCTCATCTGGAAAAAAATTCGGCAATTAAATGGGAAATATCCACCTCTTCCTTCTCCCATTTTAATCAAAAATGGACAGGAAATTTCTTCCTGTCAAGAAATAGCTAACGTCCTTGCAGAGAATTTTTACCAAACATCTGCCACGTCAGCATATAGCAACTCCTTTCTTAAAATCAAAGCTTCAGCAGAAAGGTACAAAATAAATTTCCATACTTCCCAATATATTGGCTATAATCAACCGTTTAACCTATTTGAACTGCAAACAGCATTAAAGAGATCACCTAACAGTGCAGCTGGACCTGATGGTATATATTATGTAATGCTGGAACATATAAACAGTACAGCCTTGAATTTACTATTAATGTTCTATAATCGGATTTTTCTAGAGGGTACGTATCCATCTTCCTGGCATCATTCCATCATTTTGGCCTTTCCTAAACCAGGAAAAGATCACACATTTCCAGAAAATTACCGACCTATTTCTCTAACTAGCTGTCTAAGTAAAATCCTAGAAAGAATGATACACAGACGGCTTACCTGGGCTCTTGAAACTAAACAACTGATGAACAACAATCAGTTTGGTTTCCGACAAAACAGATCCACTTTAGATCTAATGGTGAAAGCCGAGACTAACATCCGCAATGCTTACGTCAAAAATGAACATCTTGTAATGGTAAGTCTCGATATAGAAAAGGCTTTCGACACTACCTGGAGATACGGCATATTGAGAGAGCTTCATTCCATAGGATTGCGAGGGCACTTACCAGAATTCGTTAAAAATTTTCTTCAACACAGAACCTTTCAGGTCCGCTATCAATCTGTACTTTCTCGGTCCTACACTCAAGAAGAAGGTATCCCGCAAGGATCAGTACTGAGCTCTACCCTTTTTTCACTTAGACTGAACACCATAACACACAACATCCCAAATACTGTAGAACTATATATGTATGCTGATGATCTAACTATATCTTGCCGTTCCAAAAATATACATACCATTGAAAGACAGCTGCAACTCTCTATAAATAAGTTGGAGGCATGGGCAATGCAGAATGGATATCGTTTATCAGACCAAAAAACAATTGCAGTTCACTTTTGCAAAAAACGTAAGCTACACCCAGAACCAGAACTCAGATTAAAAAACCATTTGATCCCTCTCACCAGTAATTTCCGTTTTTTAGGCCTAATATTGGACACCAAACTGAACTTTACTTCACATATCACACACCTCCGAACTGTCTGTCTAAAGAAACTTAATATACTTAGGTCCATTTCTGCTATGACATGGGGAGCTGATAGGTACACTCTATTACATTTGTATCGTGCTATTATCAGATCTCGTTTAGACTACGGTGCTATTGTATATGATTCAGCTAGGAAAAGCGCATTAATCAGTCTTAATACCATCCAACACAGTGCCCTTCGAACTGCTCTGGGCGCATTTAGAACATCCCCTGTTCAGAGTCTGTATGTAGAGGCACACGAACCTCCACTTCACCTTCGAAGGAAAATGTTGCTTCTAAATTATGGAGCTAAAATTCAGAGCCTTCCAGACCATCCCGTTCGACCGTTGCTTTCCAACCCTGAGTGGACAACGTTCTATAACAGTAAACCGAATGAAAATAGACCAACTGGCATGAGACTAAAAGATTTGCTTCACACCTGGAATATTGATTTTGATAACATACTTAAAGAAAGCGATATTCCTGATCCACCCTGGTCTGTAAATCTCCCTCACTGTGATACGCACTTTCAGCAATGGGGAAAGAACTCCCTGGCAGATGAAAATATCAAACAACTACATAAAGAACATACCCTCAACAATATACAAAGCTACCAAATATATACAGATGGCTCAAAAACAGATTCTACAGTTGGTGCCGCAGCTGTCTTTCCATCTTTTACAGTCTCCATATCACTACCAGTTGAATGTAGCTGTTACACTGCTGAGTTATATGCAATTAAACTAGCCTTACAGAATATTAACACTATCCACAATACTAGCAGTATAATATACACTGATTCTTTGAGTGCAGTGTCTGCTTTGGGTAATCAGTTTTCAATATCACAACCAATCGAAAAACAAATCATTTGCTACTTAAACCACCTACGAAGTAGGAATCATAAAGTGAAATTCTGCTGGATCCCAGGGCATTCTGGTATCTTAGGCAATGAGAGAGCAGATCAGGCAGCCAAAAATCCAAACAGTACAACACCAGCAAATTATAAAGTACCATATAGAGATTATTTGAAGCATATAAAAAAAGTCTATATGTTTCAGTGGTCAGAAATATGGAAGGCACAAAGTAATAACAAGTTGCTCCAAATCAAAAAAGAACCTGCGTTATGGATTTCCAGCTTTAGACAAAATAGACAGGAAGAAGTTGTTCTAGCAAGACTAAGGATTGGACATACTCATCTAACCCATATGTTTCTACTCATGGGGGATGACCCACCTCGATGCAGGCATTGTTCACTACCGCTTACAGTCAAGCATATACTTTTAGATTGTCCTCACTATTCTCCTTTCAGAAGAATTTTCCATTCTCAATCACAACTACAAGAACCGTTATCGCTTAACCACATGATTGGCAATAGTGCTAACCTAGCTACACTCTATACATTTCTGAAGGAAATACATATATATGAATTCCTATGATGCCAAAATAGAACATATTATATTACCTTAGAATAATAATGTAGGACCTGGCACATTTTGGCCTTGGTTGCCCTTGTGCCTTTAAACACCAATACCAATACCAATACCAATACCATTACTGCATATTTTCCCAAATTACATCACGTTAATCTTGGCTTGTAAGATGTCGCCCCTTAAGCCCACGGGGGGGAGGGAGGCAATTATGAAATTTTGCTCTGAAAAGTAACTCAATAATTTTTTGGTTCAATCAGCAATGTGCGACAATCCTTGCTATGGCTCATTTTTCTTTATTTTTTGTTTTATTATTTTTTTTTGTTTATTAATAACCATTAATTAACCTTTTTTTTTTTTATTAATATCTATTATCAGTTGGTAAACCATTACCTAACAGTATAAATTTTCAGTAAAAACTTATGCTTTTTTTTCTCCAGTTAAATGATCTTATGTAAAATTAAAGGCAACATAATGTAGATGCTACAGTTACCTGTACATATAAAATAACCCCATAAAAGTTCATGTCATTTAAAATTAAACTAAATTAAATTTATTGGTTACGCTACAAGGGTATATGGATTATTTCAGCATTTTGCTGAAATGGTGAAATGGTGTGCCCTCCAGAAGAAATACCATTTCACATATATCAACCAGCTACCTACAATTTTAAGATTATAATAGTAGAAGTTTAAGAATAAGGTAATATTTTTAAGCAGAAGATTAATTATAAGATTATTACATATTTGTAAACATACCACTACTTATGGATACACATATCTTCCAGGGCCATTGCTAGCCCGGACAAGAAATCGCACTCACAGATAACCAGAGCACTGACTATATTCTTCAGTTTTATGCTGTTCACTTTCCTACAACTAAAATTTTCTGCACTCTGGCTATTAGTGTAATACGAGGGCAACAGTGTCTATATCTATCCTAATTACTTACCTAATTTCTCCTCCTATTAGCTATACAATTTGCTGTAACCACAAAACACAATGTTGCCATAAAAATATAAATATATATAGGTTGTATAAATATATAAACATGCGCAGTGCCCCACCATTAATATCTGGACACCTTCATATCTACAAATAACCTTTATTTACAGGAAAACTAATGTCTGCATAAAATCATTAGCCTTTATGACAGCTTCCATCCTGTATGGAAAACTTCTGCGAGTTTTTTTTTGTGAATATATTCTGATATTTTCTACCATTTGGTCTTCAAAAGCACAGCCAATTCAGCTGTTTTTTTTTGGGGAGTCTCTCCTCACATGCACCTGATAAGGCAGTTCATCCCTGAAGCTTTCTGTAGGATTGAGGTCAGGGTTTTGGGCTGACCAGTCCAACTTTTAATGCTCATATCCTCAAACCAGTCCATTACAATGCTAGCAGTATGACATGGGGTGTTGTTCTGCTGATGTAGGTTTAGGCCTTCCTTGACACACTGCCACAATAGAAGTAATTCATTATTGCGTAGTATTGTGTAGGATGTCTAAATAAACCTCAGAATTAGTTTTGTCCAAAGCAACCAATGATCCCAGGCCAAGTTGTTATAAATAGCCCTAAAACCATCACACTGTCCAGACAATGAAGCTCCACTAAGCTTCATTGTCTGGACAATTAGGCAACAGCAGGTAGTTTCATCCAGTTATTCTACACATCCAAGCATGACTGTTAGGCCATATACTATCAACTCATCACTCTAAAGAACAGCTTTCCATTGGTCTATGGCCCAAGAATAGCAGGCCTTACATAAAGTTAAAAGGTGTATGTCATTAGTTGGGGGAGGGGGATTGGTGGCTTGTTGATGGCTGCATGACCAGAGTAACCCACATCATCCGGCATCCTGTGAATTGTAATGATGCGGATATTTGTCCCAATTATTTCATTGTGGGCCTGCACGTTCTTCAACAACTTTGACCTGTGTTTGAAGTGAACAATTCTTTGCAGGGCTCTGCTGTCGTGTTCTCTCAGGTTTAGAGGTTTTTTGTGTCACTTCATAATGCTTTCTGCACAGTCCACTTCCATTTGCAGATAACATCAACATCCATTGACTTAGGAATCTTCAATGTCCTTGAAATGTCACATAAGGACTGAGTTTCTTAGGTGGCATCTTGCATTCACAACCATACTACTGTCTTCTCTCAGATCTACAAGCATATTTATAGTTGTCTGACATGTATTGCTTAGGTAGGACACTGTATACTGTTCAAGGTGTTATCTATAGGTTTTACTATTGTAGCCACAAACTGCTTGAGGCAATTTATTTTTTAATTTTTTTCGTTTTTTTTTTTTTTTTTTTTTAATTTTCTTCGTTTTTTAATTCTCATGAGCCATTAGTTTTGCAAACTCATAATGAGAAACTTTTTCTCCTTTACAAAGTTTAGCATCTTTCACACTTTTCTGCTTTGTTCTTTCTCTAATTTTCTCTTCTATGCTGGGCTGTATTTATCATTAAGGTAATAAACATTAACGTATACATATGTGCGCGCACACACACACACACACACACACACACACACACACACACACACACACACACACACACACACACACACACACACACACACACACACACACTTCTGTTATCTTGTAGAATTTACTGATTCCTACTATTTGCTCTTTCTAAGGTTATTATAGTCTTCTTATTAGTTTAGGTGCTAATAATTTCCCATGTTTCTAGATATATATCTGTTATTTAGTTATTCTGTTTGGTCAATCTTGAGCTTCATGCTTGTTATCAGTAGTATTTTATTTTGTATTTGTTTTTGGCCTTAACTTTCTTTATTTGCTAAATTCCACATTGAAATTCTTAAAAAAAAAAGAAAAAAGATTCTTAATTCTCCAATAAATCAACATATGATGTGGATTTATTGGAGAATTAAGGAATTTAAAAATAAATTATGGGGAGAAAGGGGGTTAGCCTGGTGTGTCAGGAGTTGTCGTGCTCCCTTGTTGTGAGTCTGTAAAAATGTAAAGGAAAAATCCTACACGGTGTATAATTTTGCTGTAATACAGTAAACATGGTAGAAATTTAATACATATAGGCTAAAGGTACAATACTTTGAGCACAATATTAAATCAGTATCATTTATAATTTTCCCTTTTTGCATGTTTATGGCCTCAAAAGAATGGAGCAAGGGGGTGTCTGAATTGACAGGCTAACTTCTGGCCCCCCAATCTATCCTCCTCAATATACTTCCTTTTTAAATTATTCATTAATTCTCCAATAACATTCTATTTATGATATAACATTATAATTCTACACCATCTTGTATTCCTTTTTATGCCAATTATATACTTGCATAACAAGGATATAAATGGCATATACAATATATATTGAGCTTGTAAATTACAATAGCAATCTTTTGATTATTCTAGTTGACGCATCTCAGGCTGGGGAAGGAACTCTTGAACTTGTGGTTACAACTCGTAAATCATCTGTTAGAGCTGAAGTGTCAATGAAAAGTAGAGGGCTATATGATGTTACATTTATACCACAGGATAAAGTTCCCCATTATATCAACATCACATTTAATGAAGAAGATGTCCTTGGTAAGTAATTTTTACTTCTGTACCTCAATGTGTGGAGCCTGACAGAAGAAAGTTAACAGGAAATAAAAAAAACTTTATGTATAATATAAATAAAAAGTGCTTTTCAAACCAGGGTTAATTTCCCTCTATTTCTTGTTTTTCCTTTTCTTTTTTTCTTTTTTTCCAGCTTTTACTTGCTTTTGGCTGCAGTGGTGCTACGAAGGTGGTTCAATAAAGAATCGCTCTCACCTACTTTTACATATCGCAGAGTCGTGATATTATGTGTGTAGCATCAAACATATCTCTGTACTAAAGGTGTAAAATTTCAGCCCTGTGTCTTAATTTTTTTTTCTCTTACAGAGCTGAACGTGTGACGAAGTAGCATCATGGACAAAGTTGAAGCCAGAGCTGTAATCCAGTATCTGTTCTTGTAGGAGAAATCTCCTAAAGAAATCCACGAGGAGATGACTGCTGTATATAAGGATGAAGCCCCAACCTATGGCATTGTGAAGCACTGGCATTGACAGTTTAGGTGTGGTCGGAAATCAATTCATGATTTCCGGTTGCATTTCGACTGACTGGATCATCCCCATTCAGCCGATTTCAACAGCGTAATGGGAACAACCAATCCAGGTTGTCTCCATTTAGTCGTTGATGAGCATGATCAGAAAAGTGGAGTCGTTAATCATGGAAGATCGCCGGATATCTGTGTGTGTGAATTGTCCCATAAGGTGAAAATTGGTGTGAGCTCTGTTGAAACAGTCGTTCATGACCAACTCCATTTGCAAAAATTGAGGGCAAGATGGATTCCCAGATTATTGACTGGTTTCCAGAAGGCTGATTGACAGTGGAAATCACAAGGGTTGTTATCCATGTGCCAAAAAAATGAGGAAGACTTTTTCTCTTGTCTAATCACTCAGGATGAAAGTTGAATACACCATTTTAACACTGAAAGTAAAAAGCAGCCCATGGAATGGGAACATCATGACTCCCCCCCAAGAAGGCAAAGGTTTAAGCATCAGCAAGAAAGGTCTTGCTGACAGTATTTTGGGATGAGAAAGGCATAATAATGACTGATTACCTGCCGAAAGGTAGAACAATCACAGGTACTTATTATGCCAACTTACTCTCAAAATTATGGGAGAAAATCAAAATATGTAGACCTAGCATGCTGTCCAAAGGTGTGAGAATGCTTTAAGACAATGCCCAGTTCACACTTCTGAAATTGCAACAACACAAGCGGCTGCTTGTGGATATGAAATACTGCCCCATCCAGCCAACTCACCTGATCTTGCACCACGGCCTTCTTGTTTCTTTCCCTCAAATCATTTCTTCTGGGGACCCACTTCCCTGACAACGAGACACCCATTTCTGCAACAGAGTCATGGTTCAAAGACCAACCTCACCACTTCTACAAAAACGGTATCCATAGCCTCATCCATCAATGGGAAAAATGTGTAAATCTGCATGGTGGTTATGTATGCCAAGAATCAACAGGCTAGCACCTCTGCAGCTAGATCAGATTGATTTTTTATTGAACCACCCTCATATATTCAGGATAGTGGAAAATGAAAAAAACCTGGAGATAATTGTTTAGTCAGATACGAAGTTCCCTGAGTAGTGCAGACAGGCTACCTTGACAACTCTTGGGATTTTGTCAATGATGTTGAGGAATTTTGCTAGTGGGGATAAGGAGGTGATTATCTCTTTGTATAAGACAATGGTTAGGCCTCATCTTGAGTACTGCCTGTGGAGTACTCAAAATGGGGCATGTGGAGATATTGGAATGGTTATAGAGAAGAGCAATGAGATTGGTGAGGAAACAAAAGGGTACTCTTACCAAGAAGGCTTCAGTTCTGCAAATTCCAGTATCTAGAGGCTAGGCACCTGCAAAGAGATCCGATTGAGGTGTTTAAAGTTTTGAATGGATTAAGTAAGCTCAATGCTGATGCATTCTTCCTCTTGCTCAAACTACACACATAATGAGGCATAAATTCAAATTGAGAATGGATGTTGCAAGATAGATGTGCATAATTTTGACTTCAGCGAGCTGGTAGTTGATTGTTGAAAAAAACTTCCTTCAATTGTTGTGGAATTGAGTAGTGTGAATAAATTTAAGGTAGAATACACAAGCTATTGGAATGAATGAACAGTGATATGAGAAGCTTTTTTTTGCTGATTCTTTTTATGCTTGCTTATTTGAATCATTTGCTTCTACTAATACTAATATTCTGATAAGTATGTGTGTACGCACATTTCAAAATTGTTTCTAATGATGTCTCTATTGATATATGAATTTCGACAATTATTTTGCTCTCTTTTGACAATGAAAGCAAAATAAAATCAAATTAATATTTAAAAAGATTTATGCAGAAGGTATTC
The DNA here is from genome assembly GCF_048544385.1 of Mastigoproctus giganteus. Taxonomy (NCBI): domain Eukaryota; kingdom Metazoa; phylum Arthropoda; class Arachnida; order Uropygi; family Thelyphonidae; genus Mastigoproctus; species Mastigoproctus giganteus. Next base: position 161,509,036 of record NC_143583.1, on the reverse strand, counting down.
ATTTTTTCTTAAACTCTTCCTTATAATCAAAACGGAAAAAAAATCCAACTCCCCTTCTCATGCAATACCTGACAATGTCTTTTGGAGTTAATGCTGATAATAATTGGTATATAAAAATTGCATTTAATAACTATTCCTTGCTATTCTTTTTTTCATTTTGTATTATTTGAGTACAGGTAGTATAATTAAAGACCTTAAATTAACCATTTCTGGTATGGACTACTAATTGAATTTGGCAGTATTTGAATATGGTTAAATATCAATATAAAAGACAATGAAATAATTTGTTGTGGAGAATGGGGGAGAGGGAAGGTGAAAGAGTCATTCCTCTATTTCATAATTTTTTGATAGTGTTGCCATATTGTCTGTGCTCTTCCATATGTATTTTACCCCACCAATCTTAAAGTTATACGCTATTGAAATACGAGTTTCGGTTGAAAAAATACAAGGATTGGTTTTTGAACACTGCTCTATAATGTGGTAAGTTTTTGCATCCTGTCATTTGCTCCTCTTTATTTTTAATAGTAATTTCAGCTTATTATATGAACTCGGCATTGAAACAACAATAGCAAAATTAGAATTTAATTAAATTTTTTTTTTTTTTTTTTTTAATTTATATTAATACAGTATTGCCTCTTATTTCTAAGTCAATATTTCAACCTTATTTTTGCTTATAATATATTCATTCTATAGTAACGTAATATCATTTGTTATTCAGGTTTATTCTAAAAGTGATTGTAAAATATTAACTATAAGTGGGCTTTGTTACAAATAAATTGGGATACTTCATAATATGAATAGAATGAGGAAATATGTCACATTGTTGTACATACAATTCTATTCTTAATGACTTTTTTTCGAACATTTGCATTAACTCAGGGTGTTAATACAAATATTTGAAAAACTAGTAATATATCTAATTCTTCCTTAAATTTATTCAGACTACCTACTTCCACAACATCAGATGATAGTTTGTTCCAACAATGAATTACTCTTAGACTTAGAAAATTTTCAAACATACATCTGCAGCCATCCTTTTTCAATTTATGTCCTCTTGTGTGCACTGTCTGAGAAAAAGAGAACCATTATCATTAAGTTGATAATGGTGGTATATCATCATCATCATCATCATCATTGAGGTAGATTAAAATCATCATCGAGTCTACCATTTAAAGCCATAAACACATCATGAGGTCTCCTTACAGGTGCCTGGTTTCTAAGCACTCCATTTGCAGAACTGAAATAGTAGTAGTAGTAGTAGTAGTAGTGGCATGTGATGCAAGAAAGCAAATGTATTAGCTTATGCAGCATCAGCCAACAAAAAAAAAAAAAAAAAAAAAAAAATCACACCATTCCCTCCAAATGCCTGTCCAGTTCCTCCTTAAATTTATTCAACCTATCAACTTCCACAACGACAGATGGAAGTTTGTTCCAGCAATTAACCACCTGCTGGCTAAAGGCAAATTTCCGCACATCTATTCTACATCTGTCTTTTCTTAATTTGAATTTATGCCCCCGTAGGTTCGTAATCTGAACAAGAGGAAGGATCCCATCAGAATTCAGTGTGCTCAACCCATTCAAGGCCTTATATACCTCAATCAGATCACCGTGCAGGTGCCTAGTCTCCAGCCACTGCAATTTGCAGAACTTAAGCCTCTCTTGGTAAGAGGATCCCTTCATTCCCCTCACCAGTCTTGTTGCCCTTCTCTGTACACGCTCAAGTAAATCTACATCCTTCCTAAAATGAGGCCTCCAGACCTGTACGCAGTACTCAAGGCGTGGCCTGACCATTGCCTTATACAGAGGGATAATCACCTCCTTTTCCCTGCTAGCAAAATTTCTATATATCATTGACAAAACCCCATGACCTGCCCTGGCATGCCCTGGCAGCCTGTCTGCATTGCTCAGAAAACTTCATATCCGACTGCACAATTACTCCCAGGTCTTTTTCATTTTCTACCACCTTAAGTGTAGTACCACTCGGTACGTTTCTCTGGGGTTATTACTTCTACCCATATGCAGTACTCTGCATTTGTCAAGGTTAAACTTCAGTTGCCACTTCTTAGCCCATCTGCCCAAATTATCTAGATCCTGTTGCAGTAGCACACTGTCATTACTGTCATTAACAACCCTGCCAACCTTTGTATCATCTGCAAACTTCGACATTAAGCCTGATATACCTTCATCAATATCATTGATAAATACACAAAACAACAGTGGACCCAACACCGAACCCTGTGGGACTCCACTAATAACATTAGTCCACGAAGAGCAGCACCCATTGATTACCACCCTCTGTCTTCTCGCACTTAACCATCCTTTTATCCGTTGTAGCAACTTACCCTTAATACCATTCTGCTCCAATTGGTACAATAGTCCTCCATGCGCAACAGTGTCAAAAGCTTTCCTGAAATCCAAATATATGATATCAAAATTATTTTTTGCATCCAGTTCCTTTGTAACCACATCATAATATCCTATCAAATTTGTCAGACAAGACTTTCCCTTTCCCTTAAGTCAAGAACACAAGTCTTGTGTTCTTGACTAATCTGTTTTATTTACTATACTCCTAGCATTAGCATACAAGCATGTATATATGTGGGTGTGTGAGTTTTCCTGCACCCATTCTAAGATCTCTACATCATTTGTAAAATGAAGTTTCCAGACTTGTATACAATACTCAAGATGAGGCCTAACGATTATGGAATGTGATAATCAACTTCTTGTCCCTGCAGCCAAAGTTCTTTTATATGTCATTGGCAGAATCGCATAAGCTGTTCTGGCAAGCAGTCTACACTATTCAAAAGAACTTCATTTTGGACTGTACAATTCACATCTCATCCCTCCCCCCAGGTCTCTTTTGTTCCCCACCACCTCAAGTGTGATAACACCTAATTGGTACTTTAATCAGTGATTTCTGCTGCCTATATTCAGTACAGTCAGTCCTCGTATAGCACGATAGTGGCGTTCCTAGAAACCCTCGTGCAATGCAAAATCGTGTAATATAAACAACAGGCACTATGAGAAAAATAGGGTTAGGTGCCAACCACCCAAGATTGAACACACATTTGTAACCAAAACATTACCAAACACCAAACACAATAAATAATCATAATAAAATACGTAAGTATTTTTTTACGATTATTTATTATTATATGTAATAAAATACGTAATACGTAAGCATTTTAATTACTTAAGTATTTTAAGTAATACGTAAGTATTTTATTACGACTATCACTTAATAAAATATTGCTAATGCTTTTGCTTCTGTCGTAAGCAAACTTGTTTTTTGTTTGATTTTCTATCCAAACAGATGACAGCCGTTCCATCTCATCCAATTTTTTGTGTCTTAATCTAATGGATTTTAATTATACTTTGACTTGTTCCTGCTATGAAAGTTGTTTTTATGTTCTCTGCATTCTTTGTAATTCTCGGCGTTGCCTCATTTAGGTGTGTAGCACGTGCAATATCACATGGTCTTTCATTTCGCTCAAAGCGTTTCATAATTTCATATTTTTTCTCTATCGACAGAGGCGGACTGGCCATTAGCCTTACCAGGGGAAACCCCGGTGGGCCAGAGGCTGGTGTGATTTTGGCCATAAACCGTAGTATGAGGCCACTATAAATTTTCCCGGGTAATAATTTTTGATCCAGTCCGCCTCTGTTTATCGATATTGCTTTTGTTTTTTTCTGTGAATCTGCAGTGTCTTCACCAGGACCCTTATTTTTCACACCTTTTAAGTATTTTTCTCATTTTTAGGGAATAAAGCCCAATTACAAAACAAGGAGGCACACTTGATACACATAAACAAAGCTGGGCGCGTGTAGCAACTGAATAAAGAACACCGTAAAGGCAGAGATACACTATTAACACCTCACATTTTACTAAAGCACATTTCTAGGGGTTACTACCATAAAACAATGAAAACAATTTCCAGTTGCCTTTCTGCTAATGTAATATGTTATAAACTGGTAGTAAACTCGATCTAATTGCATTTGCGATTATACCGATAGCTGGAATTGTGTGGGTTTTTACGTTATTATGGTGAAATGTGTTTCCCCTTCACTGATATAAAAAACATAAATACATTTTCAGAATCTCCTCTTCATTCCTATCATGTTGCGTTCAGTTGGGGTGATTCCGCATTCGACTGCCATTTCTTGTAAACACAAAGGCGAATTGTGCATAAGCGAATTCGGTTCGTGTTATATAAAATATCGTTCCCCTATTTATAAATCGTGTATGATCGAATTCATGTAGTGTAAACACGTGTTATATGAGGACTGACTGTACCTTGCAATATTAAACCTCACTTGTCACATTTGAGCCTATCTGCATCTTGTAATAATATTACATAACAATAGATTCTATGTGCTTCTTAACCAAGAGTATGACTTTTTCCTCTCCTCATCTCCGTGTACACGTGTCATCAGTATATTCAAATTTCGCACCACTCCATTTCTGAGTTAATCTTTCTATACGTATTGTTCTTACTATATTTAAATTCCACATCCACTTTGTGCGAATTTCCCATGTTTCCAATATCCTTACAATACCTGCATTAACTACTACTTCAAATTCATCAGTTTTATTTACTATACTCCTAGCATTAGCATACAAGCATGTATATATGTGTGTGTGTGATTTTGCTCATAGTAACTGTAACTTAACCCATATATTTCCTTTCCCACGAGTGCCTCTAGCATGCCCAGTAGTCCCCGTTTCTTGTGTTCCTAGCTGGTACATGTTCCAGTAAAAGCAGTCCATGAATCAATTTAACCTCTACTGGAGTTGTCATTAAACTATTCATTTTTTGTATCCTCCCAAAGTGAAAGTTTTCTGACCTACCTAACTCTGCATTGATATCCTCAAATCTCGTATTGTAAAGTATCCTCTGCTCCTTCTATTTAAGTATATCCTATCCCCATAAAAACAACCTCTCTTGTTAATATGTTCAGATTATGCTATGAATAATTCTACCTCATTAGCATTGCTCAGGCTCTCCAGTGGTAAATTGGTTGACAAGGCTTTCTCCCTCCTCCCTGTTGTCTCACAAAACTGAAGGTTAGGTTAATTTAATCCTTACTTGTAAATTTTCTCAACATTGTCCTCTACCTATTAAGTAAATCCTCATATCTATTTTTAATATCATTAGTGCTAACATTTGGTACAGTATCACTTTTATTCCTTTAAAGAACAATAACTCCTCTACATCATTAATTTTTGCTCCACTTAGAGATACCCTGATTCTATTTCACCTATCCTTTTTGCACGATGGATTACTCTTTTCCCTCAGAGTAGCTCCCTCCTCTGCTACCAGCAATTTCTGCTACTGTGTTTTGCGATCTGAGCTTGGCAGCTCAGAGTGCTTGTTGGGTCCAAAGTTTTAATTTCTTTGAGGCCATCAACACCATTCTTCAAGCTGTCATATTTGCAAACAAGATAATGAATTTGTGCTTAATCTCATATTATTTGCAACAAAAATGCACAAAGGCACTCCTTTTGGCCGTATCATTTCCAGATACAGAAAAAACTTTGGAAATAAGCAACAAATAGTGTACTGTAGAAAGCAGTGATTCTAAGGAGAACTGCTTTCAGTGTTTTTGTTAAATCTGTAAACTGTAAATTTATATAAACATGATTTTGTAATGAAGCTATATAATAATATGCAACAGTAGAACATAGTATGGGTGCTTCTGTAGCCAGGTGAGCAGGAGCAGCAGTGCGTGGCACACATTTCTTGGTTAGACTGGGGTTTCAGCCCATGACCACCAAATACGGAAGATGCAGAAAGGTCAGGGAATGACCACTCCATATCCCCAGAGCAATATGGCCTTAGTTTCTAATGCTCCTAAAAACCAAAGAACAACAACATATTACGAAAAGAAATTATGAGTATGTTATATATCGATCCGTAGCCGAGTGGGCAAGAGCGGGAGTGCAGTAGAACACGCTCTTTGAGTAGACCGGGGTTCAAGCCCCTGACTGCTGAATACGGTCGATCTGCCAACCCGCACTGGACTAGCGTGGTAGATTATGGTCCATTTCCCTCAGCATGAATTGTTGAGGAGGCTTCCATCCTGCAGTGGGTTGATAATGGCTGCACTTTACTTTTTTTTTTATATATATCGTTACACAGTCTCATTATAAAATCGTGTTCGTATTGATATAGATTTATACTTTACTAACTTTATGAAAACACTTCCAATATTAATTATACTCTTACAGAATCACTTAAAAGAATATTAAAAATCATCATGATTTTTACGTTATCTTTATATCAGTGCATTAAACACTGATTGGGAGGACAAAAGAAAATGCTATGGGTTGTGTTTTTACATTCATTTGCAAAGTAATTTTACTACAAAGACAAATGTATTACGTTTTTCCAAGATATGGAAAAAAATATATAATTTGGGTTTCTTTGATTTTTTTTGGTTTCTTTTTAGATTATAAAGCTTCTTTAATCAAGTTTTGATTTTTCTGACCTGATCAAGAATCACCAACAGAAGAATATTGTCTTTGGTCTAATAAATTTTACAGAAATACAGTGGCCCACTGTATTTCTGTAAAATTTATATTTACAAATTCACAATTAACATGACAGAATTATTAAAACGCTAGTTTTCATTTGTGCTACTAAAACCTTTTTGACTAAAGTTATTAATAGAGTAATATTATTGAAGAAATTCAAGAAGAACTAATTGCTAGTAAGCTAGCTACTACTACTGTAAAATAAATTTTGACAAATTTTTAGTGTCCAAGGAGCAGTTTTCCTCTCCCTACCCACTCATTCTTTTTAACTATTATGTGCCTCTATCTGCTGCTTTGTTCTGAGATAAATATACTCAGCTGTAATATCATGATGATGTATTTTTTATTATTAATTAAAGTATTACTATTTTTATTAGTTTTTTTATTCTTATTTATATATATTACAATGTGTCTTTGCTTTTTATTAGAATTCATTTGCATTTCATGTACAGTTTTCTTGTTGTTAATCATCTTAATTATAATGTTAGTTTAACTTTTAAATAGACTTTTCCCATGAGAATAAGTATATTACCGACTTTCTATTGAAAATAATTAAAATTAAAAATTGAATGCATCATTTTGTTTTTGTTTTTTTATAATTTTATCTGTTTTTTTTTTTTTTTTTTTTTTTTGTGTATGTGTGCTGCAGGAAGTCCTTTCAAGATTGAGATTCAAGATGCTGTAACAGATTCAAAAATTACAAAAAGTAAATTAAGCATATTAGCAAATGGAGAAGGGTTGAAGCAAGGACTTGTGGGTTCAATTAATGTCTTTGACATTGATATGAATGGTTTGGATGGTGATGTTGATGTTAAAGTCACAGGTAAATTAAACTTAATTATTTCATAATTTTAGATTTTATATATCAGGGGTGGCCAACGAGTCTATCGCGGCTTTAATTTTAGTTGATCACAAAAAAGAATTTTAAATATACAGTCATCCCTCGATTTGCGCAGTCAGGTATACTACCAAAATTTTATATTGCGCAGAGGGTTTCACTACCTGTGCGTTGTTTTATTTTTTTAAATTTTATTTACTTTTTTTTTTTTTTTTTGCGAAGCTTCAAAAATAGGAATGAAGAGCAGATTTTTAAAATTTATTTTATTTTTTTTTTGTATTATTGAAGATTTCATTGAAAGAGAAACACATTTCACCATTATATCGTAAAATACCAAAGAATTTCAGCTGTGGATATTATTGCAAATGCAATAAGATTGAGTTTACTACCCATTTATAATTAGATTGCACTATCAGAAAAGTGCAAATTGTTTTATGGTCATGACCTCCAGAAATAGCTTTAGAGAAATATCACAAAGGCATTCAAAACTGATTCTTATAAGGATATAACCAAACAGAGCAATAAACGGTGGTGTGTTTGTCCGGTTATTTTGGAAACTGCTTTCTCATTCGGGAATCCTCTTCATCAATTATCCTACGTTAGCTGTTCAGACAGAATATTTTTCCGGTTCGCGCAACTTAAATTGTTTTAATCGGTAAGCATTGCTTTTGCTGATTTAATAACTGGATAGTACTTATATGTTAATGTAATACCTTTTTGATTTAAAACAAATACTACGAAAAAGAGTAAAACGTATCATTTTCATCAAGAATGGGAACTAGAATACTTTTTTGTAATGGTGAAAGAAAAATGTTGTTGTTTGATTTGCAATGCTTTCGTGGCTATATCCAAAAAAGGAAATTTAGAAAGGCACTTCAACGCACTCCGTGGTAAATACCAATCAGATTTTCCGCCAAATAGTGACCTTAGAAAAAATAAATTAGAGGAACTTAAATCTAGATTATTAGCGCAACAAAATTTCTTCATGACACCTAATTTACAATCTAAAGCGGTAACTGTAGCACATTTAAAGTGAGTCATCTTCTAGGAAAAAAATGCAAACCATTTTCTGATGGTCAATTCATCAAAGACGCATTTTTAGAAATAACAGATTCTCTTTTTGAAAATTTCAAGAAAAAAAAAAAAGAAATTAAAAGTGCTCTTCAAGATCTGCAATTATCTCGAAATACTGTGATGCGACGCATCGAAAAAATGAGTAAACATGTGAACAATTGTGTGCTCATATTGCTAATCGTGTGTCCTTTTCTTTACAACTGAATAAATCTACAGACGTCAGTGATACGGCTCAATTGCTCGATTTTGTTGGTATGTTTTTCAATGATTCTGCCACTAGACAAGAGCTGCTGGGTATGGTTTCGTTAAAAGAAAGAACTAGAGGTGTTGATATCTTTAACTCATTTAAACATTCTATTGAAAAAATTAAATTAAATTACCACTGTTTAAGCTCCTATCAGTAACAACAGATGGAGCATCTTAAGGACGGGGCAACTTAAGGGATTCATCGCATTGTGCCAAAAGGATGATAAATTCCCAGATTTTTTGAGTTATCACTGTATCATTATCAGCCAGCAAAAGATTGAATACTAAAAGTGTTATGGACATCGCTTTCGAAATCTTGAGTTCTATCAGAGGACAATCTCTTTAAAGGAGACTTTTCAAAATGCAACTCGATGAAAATGAACCAGATATGATATTACACACAGATGTGAGGTGGCTGAGTTGGAGTAAGTTTCTACAGAAATTTCGAAATTTGCTGAATGAAATTAAAAAATTTGTTGATCAAATGGGAGATGATTATCAGCAGCTACAAGATATGGAGTGGTTGTGTGATCTGGCATTTTTAGCAGATTTTACCAGTAAATTAAGTGATTTGAATTTGGAATTACAAATAAAAAGTAAAAATGTGGGTGACATGATTAGTAGTATTTCTGCATATAAATATCAATTTTTGGCAATGGCTAAGGATCTCAAAGAAAAAAAATTCGATCATTTGCAAAAATATCCTGTTTTTGAATTTAATAGTAAGAAATATGTTTTTGAAATTCAGAATGTTGTGGAAGATGTTGAAACCAGAATCAGTGATTTTAAAACAATTGAAGACATCGTTCAATATATTTCTTATCCATGTAATGTCCACTTAGATACGAAACAAATTGCAGAAAAAATCGCTGCGATTTTGCAAATGGAGAAAATATTACTTGAAAATGAAATTATTACATTGCAAAACGATATCTTCCTAAAAGCCAGATCATCAAAAAAGACTTTTGGAAATCTGTTTGCCGAGAAAAGTACCCAAATGTAAAAAAATGCAGTGAACTTTTAAATTCCTGTTTTGATTCCACATATCTGTGTGAATCGGCCTTTTTGTATTTGAAACAAACAAAGACGAAGAATTGCCGTGCTCTTATGGACTTGCATACAGAAGATTCTTTACGATTGGACTTATCATGGTATATCCCGGATTTTGAAAGCTTGGCAGATGACACGAAGACACAAACTTCGCATAAATTAAAATTTTATGCGAATGAATCAATTTAAAATAAGAATTCTGAATTGAATTGAATTTTAAAATTTATAAACAATATTTTTCAATATGTGTTGATTAACTTTTTTAACCTTGTGCGATGAAATTTTTGAGATGGTAGATCGTGGCACATTTCGAAGGAAAAAAGTAGATTGCATCACAACTTAAGTTGGCCACCCCTGTTATATATGTTATACTTGCATATCCGCCAACCTCAATGCAGTAGAGAGTCTCAGTTCATTCTAAAGTCTTTTTTTTTTTTTTTTTCCAATTTAACCTCTTCTCCATCTTGCTGTTGTAATATAAGTTGGTGACAAAGGGGTTTTTTCCCTCTTTTTGATGAAACTCAGTTTTTGGGCAATTTTTTTTTCTTTTGCAAAAAAAAAATTAGTGAAGCTACATTAAAGTTTGAATTTTTTCAAAAATATTTGCAAATTTCTGCTTATTTTCATTATTGAATTGACCATCAAGGTTGTTAGTTCACATGGAAAAATAGAAATGCAAAAAATAAGTGTGCAGTCATTTTGTTGTACTAGTGTTACACAAAGCTACATAACATTGTCTTTCAAAAGACATGGCGCACTGCTGCTCCTGCCCTCCATAGCCAGGTGGGCAGGAGCAGCAGTGCGTATCGCACGCTTCTTGATCAGACCGGGGTTCAAGCCCGTCACCACCAAATACGGAGGATGCGGAAAGGTCAGGAAATGACCACCGCATATCCCCGGAGCAATATGGCCTTAGTTGCTAATGCTCCTAAAAACCAAATAACAACAACAATATTCAAAAGACATACACCATATTTTCACATAGTGTGAAAGCCAAAAAAAAAAAAGTAACAAGTTTTTTTTTTTTTTGTGTACTGAAGGTAGATGTGAATTTTCAATTCTATGCAGAAAACCTGATGTAATATTACATTTGCAAACAGATAAATATAGGGACAGCATGAGGTAACATAATAAGAAATTCAAAAATAAAAGTAGTATTTCTTAGTGACAATGATGTCATATATTCTGAAAGTCTATTTGCATCTTTTGCTACAATCCTCTTCTAAGTTATTAAACAACTCTCTGAGGTCAGGTATGCAGTTGATATATGTATTAGTATTGATAAATGATGCATGAAAACAAGCTCATGCAGCATCAGCCAAAAAATATAAATAAATAAATAAAATATCACTTCCCATATCACTATTCAGCTGCTCTAACAATCTATCTACTTCTTCCTCAAATTTATTAAAACTACTCACTTCTACAAAACCAAATGGAAGTATTTTTTCAACAATTCACTACCCTTTGGCTGAAGACAAAGTTCCATTCACTATTCCTGCGATCATGCTTCCTGAGTTTAATTTATGCCCTTCCATGTGTGCCTAAGTAGGAGAAAGGTTTCCATCAGCATTGAGTGAGCTCAATACCAATGGAATTTCATCGGCATTCAGATTACTCAATTAAACACCTTAGTCAGATCTTGGAGATTTTAGTCTCCAGGCAATGAAATTTGCAGAACTCCAACAGATCCACATCCTTCTGCAAATACTTCCAGATGATATGCAGTACTCAATGTGTAGACTAACTATTGCCTTATACAATAAGATTATCACCTCCTTACTCCTACTGAAAAAATTTCTGTATATCATTCATAAAACCCCATAAGCTGTCATGGCAGAGTGTCTGCGCTACTCAGAGAACTTAATATCTGACAGTCGTTTTCATTCTCCACTACCCTGAGTGTCTTACCCCCACAGTTTATATGTTTTTCTAGGATTTCTGGTACAATATGCAGCACCTTGCATTTGTAAATGTTAAGCTTAATTTGTCAATTCTCAGCCCAAGTATCTAATTTTAAGAGATCTGTACTAATAGCTTACATTGATTACTGTTTTTAACCATTTTGTTAACATTCGTATCATCTGCAAACAGATTATTCCTGAAATGCCTTCATAAATATACAATATAGAAAACAAAAATGAGCTCAGCACTGAACCTCAGAAAATCCCCTATTACAAGGAGACCAAGAAGAGCAGTGCCCATTGATGAGCATTTTGTCTTCTCCTACTGAGCCACCCCTTTATCCACAGTAACTTGCCCTTGATGCCTCATTGCTCCAATTTATACTGCAGTCTTTTATGTGGAACAGTGTAAAAAGCTTTTCTGAAATCTATGTATATGATGTCAAAATAACATTGTTTCCTTGTTATTCTATCATAGTATATTATCAAAATGGACATACAAAATTGTCCCTTAAAAAATCCATGTTGTGACTACAATATGACAGTATTCATGTCTAGATGATCCTGCACTATTTATTTAACCAGTGACTTCATCCCTGGAACAGAGGTCAAGCTAAGAGGTCTGCAGTGATTCATTTCACTCTTTGATTCCACTCACTGATTTTCTCACTCTTTGATTTGAGGATACATTCGTACTTCTCCAGTCCACAGGGACTTCCCCTGAATACAAGGATGCTGTCATCATTATGGCTGAAGGTTTGTTCACCTCCTTTGCCTCCCTCCCTTAATATAATTGGATTGATCCAATCTGCTACTGCTTCTGGTTTTGCATTTAGTTTCGCCCGTTAGATTTTGTTAAACTTCTGGTATTCCCATCCCTGAAAATTTCCTCACGTGAATATAGATGCAAAATATTTATTTAGTTTGTCAGCAACTTGAGGAAGAATATGAACGATTAAACCACTCATATCTACTGGACCAGTGTAATTCATCACGTTTCTTCTGTTTATATAACTAAAGAATCATTGTTGTTTTCCTTTGAATTTTCACATAATCTGCTTAGCTTGCTTAACCTCCTTTGTGACTTGATTGTGCAGACTAATTTGTTTACTGTTTTATTGTTTAGGCCTTCACATTACTTGATACTTTTTATGTAACCATTTATTTTTCTTCTCTGCCACGAGTCTCATCGGTTCATCTGACATCTCTTTAGGTCTCTTTTTGTACAAAAAGCTACAATTATCTCCCTGAATCCTTCCCATTTAGAATTTGCTGTTGATAACCTCATCAGGTGGTCTGACTTAAAATTTTAAACTGACCTGAGACCATTATAGTCACTGTTAGAAAGTAGAAGTCTTTCTGTTTGTTGTTAACAAAGAGCAGTTTATTTTTAATTAACTTTCACATAATATACACTATGATCACTGCCACTTAGTGAGTGTTTCTTTTATTTTCAGATTCTTAATTCATTAAGGGTCACTGCTGATAATCAGATGAATAGTATTACTTTCTTTTCTTTTTCTCTTATATTGTAGTGTAGAAAATAATTATCCAGTAAATCCACACCAATTTTTCTACTTTGTCAGTATCTGGAAAGTTAAAATTTCTCCTTTATAAGTCATACTGATTTACTGGCCCACTCTATTTCTTTGTGTAATTTTTCATTATTCTCTTCGCATTTGGCCTATAGCACAATCCTACTCTAATTTTTGGTTTTCCATGTTATGTCACACCAAATTGTCATAACATTGCACTGAAAACTCATGTCAACTGGATACCTTGCTTAGATTTTATGAGCTCTTGACTAAAATCATTAAACTATCCTTCTCTCTCTCTCTCTCTCTCTCTCTCTCTCTCTCTCTCTCTCTCTCTCTCTCTCTCTCTCTCTCTCTCTCTCTCTCTCCCCCTCTTCCCCTCCCTCCCCTCATTCTGTTTTCCGTCTCCTTCTCCTACAGATATAGGGGCAACAATCACTTGCCCCTATGTCTGCAGATGCTGTTAATCTATTATTCTGTGGCACCTCCATTGCCTGGTGGGCAAGAGCAGCAGTGCATAGCACACGCTTTTTGATTAGACCGGGGTTCGAGCCTGTGACCACCAAATACAGAGGATGCGGAAAGGTCAGGAAATGACCACCGCATATCTCTGGAGCAATATGGCCTTAGATGCTAATGCTTCTAAAAACCAAATAACAAACAAACTATTATTCTGTGTATCCCACCCGGGCCAGCAGTTTTCTGACCTACCTAGTACTGCCTTGATATTTTGTCCTCTGTAGACTGTACTTCCTATAGGCACCCCCATTACTTCTTTGTAGGTGGGAAGTTCATCAAAAATGTAATTGTTAAGAACACAAAGGTTAATTAAGAGACACCAGGAATTGCACTACTTTGAATAAGTAACACTTCTCTAGTAGAGAAGACCTAATGTAATTTATTATGAGTGGATACCACCAGCCAAACGGCACCGTTTCAAGGCTGTTGGCCTATCATTGGTGGGTGGGTGAGCAGGTACCCTGGTAATGCAACATGTGATCACAGTTGCGAAGTGATTCCACGATATGAGAGAAGCCAAATGGTGTACAGATAATGTATTTAAAGATGAAATGCACAAGGCGTAATTAACTATATGATAATTGGTATGTATCCCACCCGAGCCAGCAGTTTTCTGACCTACCTAGTACTGCCTTGATATTTTGTCCACTGTAGACTGTACTTCCTGTAGGCACCCACATTACTTCTTTGTAGGTGGGAAGCTCATTAAAAATGTAATTGTTAAGAACACAAAGGTTAATTAAAAGGTACCAGGAATTGCACTACTTTAAATAAGTAACACTCCTCTAGTAGAGAAGACTACTGTAATTTATTCTGAGTGGATACTACCACCCAAACGGCACCGTTTCAAGGCTGTTGGCCTATCATCAGTGAGTGGGAAGGTACCCTGGTTGTGAAGTGATTCCACAATATGAGAGATGCCAAATGGTGTACAGATAATGGTGTACAGTTACCATGATACTGCACTACCTCGAATAATGTATTTAAAGGTGAAATGCACAAGGCATAATTATATATGGATTTTAAGTAATTAACTATATAATAATTAGTGTAGTAACACCATAGTTTACCCATAAATTTAATCTACGTATGCTGTGTAAAAGGCATCGTTTTTAATTGTATCTCATATTGTGGTTGCCTTCACAGCGAAATCTATCTCATTGAAGGCAACCAGAATATGAGATACAATTAAAATGTTAATTACAGAATAGTTTACGGCTAAAGCTTCAGGTTACGTGGGGAGTTAATAGTGTTGAAGTTAGGGCAATTGCATCATTTGTGTACGAAGACAACTACTTAAATAGTTATGAATTGGCATCATTAAGTATATCTCATATTGTGAATATACCTTGACGAGATACCATGATATTGCACTACCTCGAATAAGTAACGCTTTGCCATAGGAGAAGACTATTGTTACTTATGGGTTGAGCACGCTGAATTCTGATGGGATCCTTCCACTTGTTCAGATTACGAACCTAAGGGGGCATAAATTCAAATTAAGAAAGGATAGATGTGCGGAAATTTGGTTTAAACAGTGGGTGGTTAATTGCTGGAACAAACTTCCATCTGTCGTGGAAGTTGATAGGTTGAATAAATATAAGGAGGAACAAGACAGGCATTTGAAGGGAATGGTGTGATTTTTTTTTTTTTTTTTTTTGGGCTAATGTTGCATAAGCTCATACACTTGCTTTCTTGCATCACATGCCACTACTACTACTATTCTCAGCAGATAACATCACCCATATGGCACCATTTTGGAGCTTATTGGCTCCTCATCAGTGGTTGGTTAGGTACTCTGGTGATGCAGTGATGAAAACCCAGTTGCGAAGTATAACTCCACAAATGAGAGATGCCTGATGGTGTGGAGTAATTTAGATTACAGATTGGTTTAGGGCTAAAGCCTCACATTACGTAGGGAGTTAACTAACATACAAGTTGAACCATATCTGTGCGTAGCCAACTACTTAAGTAGTTATGAATTGGCATCATTAACGAGAGTCTTCTCTATGGTAGGTATAGTGTTACTTATTACGAGGTAGTGCAACATCTTGGTAGTAGTAGTAGTGGCATGTGATGCAAGAAAGCAAGTGTATGAGCTTATGCAGTATCAGCCAAAAAAAAATCACACCATTCCCTCCAAATGCCTGTCCAGTTCCTCCTTAAATTGATTTTATCTATCAACTTCCACGACAGATGGAAGTTTGTTCCAGCAATTAACCACCCGCTGGATAAAGACCAATTTCCGCACATCTATTCTACATCTGTCCTTCCTCAATTTCAATTTATGCCCACTTAGGTTCGTAATCTGAACAAGGGGAAGAATCCCATCAGAATTCAGCGTGCTCAACCCATTCAAGGCCTTATACACCTCAATCAGATCATCTCGCAGGTGTCTAGTCTCCACCGCTCCAATTTCCAGAACTTAAGCCTCTCCTGGTAAGAGGATCCCGTCATTCCCTTCACCAATCTTGTTGCCCTTCTCTGTACATGCTCAAGTAAATCTACATCCTTCCTAAAATGAGGACTCCAGACCTGTATTCAAGGCGTGGCCTGACCATTGCCTTATACAGAGGGACAATCGCCTCCTCCGCGAGCCAGTTCCTGATAGGGGTGTATAAAGCTCTGAAGAGAATCATTAAAATGAATGAGGGAGGTATGTTTTCACTGGAAAAAAGAGAGTAGAACCTGGGGAGGGGTGGCAAAAATATAAAATTTTAGGGTGTAATAGGATACTGGATCTCATGTTTTCTTTGAAGCATGTGTTGTAGGTCATTAAAATGAATTTCTTGCAACATTGGTTGAGGTTGATAGTTTGGTGAAGTTCAAAGCAGAATTAGATTGGCATTTTTTTGGCAATGGGGGACAATACGAATGACAGAATTTTTTTTTTTTTTTTTTTTTTTTTCTTTTGCAGTTGCAGAAAAAATTTGTCTTCCTTTCATTATTTAGCCATTATAATACTAATACCAATATTATTACTGGACATCTATATATCACGTCTAAAGGAGAAATGACTAAAATTGTAATAAACTGGCATATTCTTCTTCCTCTGTTAAGCAAATAATGTAGTACAGTGGAACTGAAGAGGTTTTCTTAGCATTTAGAGGACATATACAATGTGGTTTAACTGATATAACCAACAGTTTTACAAGAAACTAGCATATCTTTGCAAGAATTCCTTTCAGTTTGAAACTACAGTATTTGCTGATGGGCAGAAATATCAACTGTTTCCATGACAGTGTGACCATTTTTTTAGAATTCAGAACTACATCCAACTGTATTCCTTTACAGACATCTGGAAGCATTGTAGCTATGCACATGGTGATTGGAATCAGCGTAACTCCTCTGCCTTTATATTACTGAATCATCTTTACATTACCAATGACATTAAGTGTCTGATTATACAGCTGGATACTCTTCCCATTCTCTATGTTGGGAGACTTTAATGCTCATCTCTCTTTATGGGGGATTGCCTTAAAGATGGATATGATTGATTAATTGAATCTGTTCTATAGGCTGATTCACAATTTGAGCAACCCAAATATCAGTAATTAATCTTAATAGCATTGACTTTTGTGATAACATGCAAGATACAAACAACAAGATTCATGTAAACTGACAGGCAGTGGACATTTTCCAAATCATGTGGGACAAAATATAAATTATCAATCAAATGAGATGGATGATTTTTATTGGGAATAGTATAAATCAGGAGTGGCCAACTTAATTTGTGATGCAATCTACTTTTTTCCTTCAAAATATGCCGCGATCTACCATCTCAAAAATTTAATTGCACAAGGTGCACAAATCGAGGGATGACTGTATATTTAAAATTCGTCATGATCAACTGAAATTAAATCCGCAATCGACTGGTAGCTCGTGATCGACTCATTAGCCACCCCTTGTATAAATCATTCATTTCATTAAATTAAAAAAATATTCAAACAGAATCCTTCAAGGATGCTGCTAAGCACATTACTTATCAATTACTAACTGAAGCATTCTGCTATTCTACAAAAATCTACTCATAAATGTTGGCATACTAACATCTAGTGAATTGAAATGTGTTATTCCATCAGAGAGAGAGAGAGAGAGAGAGAGAGAGAAAAAAATGTATGGAATCTGTTTTGAAAGTTTTTTTTCTCTGTCCATAAATCTAATTAATTACAAGAATCTCAGAGTAAATGTACATCAGAAAGTATCATAAAAGAACTGATGACTTAGTCAATAAATACAAGGTCATGCTGGAAAAATGTCAAAATAAGGGACAAAATGTTCTTTTGGCTGCAATTCTTTCCAGACATGATAGGAGGAAATATATGATGAAAGCCTTGTGGATTAACTCTATATATGAAGGACTGTTCTTATTGGAATTTTTTTTTCAGCTTAGCTGAAAGTTAATAGAAGAAAGCTAATTAAAAGAAGAAGAAAAAAACTAGTTAATAGAAGAAAATTTTTTTGTAAAGGATGATTTTTGTAAAATTGTAAAATTTTTGTAAAATTTTTTTTGCTAATGTCACTTAGGACTCCTTAAGGGATCAGAGAAACTGCAAATTTTGCAGGGATTAGGGGAATCATTTGAAATGACACAGGTTAGTGACTTGGGCCCAAATTACACCTGCACCCTCCCTGTGAGGTACCCATGTCCAACCTGTAATTGCCTTATACATAGAAAGAAACATTGAAGTAGGTTCAAGAACCATCACTCAGCTTAAAAACATTTTTAAGCAATTATAAGGGATGTTTAAGCAACAACTAAACTTGTCTATATAGTAAAGCCAGGATTATTATAAATAAATTAAATGAATTTAAGCTTTTGGTTATGTCACTAATGTTGATATATTAATAGGACTAATAGAGACATTCTTTCATCCAGAGATAACAGATGAAAACTTTCATTATGGTGAGTACAGTGTGTTCAGAAAGGATAGAGAGGGTTGAAGGGGGGGTGATGAAAGTCATGCTTCTTATCAACAGTTCTCTGAAGGTGATCAGACTGTTCCAAGAGTCAGATTGATTAAGCCTGTGTGGTACAAAATGATTTGTGGTAAAGGCAAGATGATAATTGGGGTACAGACTAAACAAAACATTTCTGAGAAGTATGACAGAAATCCCTATGGGCAGCCAAGTGTGATTCCTTTGTTATAGGCAACTTCAGACTGCCTCTTTTAGATTGGAATTTATGGACTGGCAGTGCTCTGTGAATCAACAGATTTTCGAGCCATCTGGATGATCTATTTATTCAAACATGTCAGAGGAAATACAAGTGAAAATGCTCTAATATCCTTGAGGGAGTTGGCTGAGGGGCTTGAGGTATTTATATTACTTGGGGAAAGAACTATGTGCTGTTGGATATGAGTTTGTTGTGGGAAGTATTTAGAGCATATGTCCTGGAAAGTACAGATGCATTTGTTTCGGTAGGGGTGCTTCCAAAAGAAAATTGTTTAAGTGAATGACAAGTGATGCTGAGGGTTTAACAATGGGGGTGGGAACATGGATTACTTACAGACCATTCCAGGATAGTAATTTATATAACCATTATAACTGGATATGTAACGAAATTACTGATGGGATAAGAAATATGAATGATGAATGGATAAATGGAATATGAATGGATAAAGGGGTGGTTGAGGGGGAGAAGACAGAGAGTGGTAATCAATGGACACTGCTCATCGTGGACTAATGTTATTAGTGGAGTCCCTCAGGGTTCAGTATTGGGGCCTTTATTGTTTTCTGTATTTATAAATGATATTGATGATGGTATATCAGGCTTAATGTCCAAGTTTGCAGACGATACAAAGGTTGGCAGGGTTGTCAAGGACACTACTGACACTATGCTGCTGCAACAGGATTTGGAAAGGTTGAGCAGATGGGCTTCGAGGTGGCAAATGAAGTTTAACATTGACAAATGTAAAGTACTACATATGGCAAACAGCAACCCCAGAGCAACGTATCAACTCTGTGGTACTACACTGACAGTGGTAGAGAATGAAAGGGACCTGGGGGTGGTGGTGCAGGCAGATATGAAGTTCTCTGAGCAGTGCAGACGAGCTGCAAGAGTAGCTCATGGTGTATTGTCAATGATATATAGAAATTTTTCTAGCAGGGATAAGGAGGTGATTATTCCCTTGTATAAGGCAATGGTCAGGCCACACCTAGAGTACTGTATACAGGCCTGGAGGCCTCATTTCAGGAAGGATGTAGAGCTGCTGGAACGAGTACAGAGAAGGGCAACTAGATTGGTGAATGGGACAAAGGGGTTCTCTTACGAAGAAAGGCTTAAGTTTTGCAAATTACAGTGTCTGGAAACTAGGCACCAGCGGGGTGATCTGATAGAGGTGTACAAAGCCTTGAATGGTTTGAGCATGCTCAATGCTGATGGGATTCTTCCTCTAGCTCAGAAAAATCACCTGAGAGGGCATAAATTCAAATTGAGGAAAGACAGATGTAGGATAGATGTGCGGAAATTTGCCTTTAGCCAGCGGGTGGTTGGTGGGTGGAACAGACTTCCATCCCTTGTCGTGGAAGTTGATAGCCTAAATAAGTTTAAGGCTCAGCTGGACAGGTATTTCGAACGAACAGAGGGGTGAAGTGGAAGTGGTTATTTTTATTTATTTATGTTACTTTTTTTTTTTTTTTTTTTTTTTTTTTTTGGCTGATGCTGCATAAGCTTGCTTTCTTGCATCAAATGCCTCTACTAATGCTAATGCTAATGATGAGGAAGATAAATCATGATCAGAGCCAAAAATGGAGTTTTTTTTTTTTTTAATATATGAAACAAAAATAAATAAATAAATAAATAAATAAAAGAAGAGAGTGAATCAAATAAGCCCTTGATCAAAGGGGAAAAGGCATAGAAAGCCCAGAATAAATGGCTGACAAGTTGAATAAGTACTTTGTGGTAAAGGCAAGATGATAATTGGGATACAGACAAAACAAAACATTTCTGAGAAGTATGACAGAAATCTCCAAATTTACAGTTTGGAATACTGTTGAACCACGAGGGAATAATGTTAAGGATTCAGATTGTTATAAACCAAGTGAAATATTGATTTCAGATAAGTGTTTTTGGGGAAACTCTGAAATCTGATTGAAGATAAGGCTCCAGGAGTAGATAGGGCTGAGTGCATCACCTGTTGGGGTTGTTATTGAACATTAATATCTTCCCATTCCGCCTTTGTGGAATGGGAAGATGTGATGGGAAACTATAAATGTGTTTAACTTCAGTGGTGGGAAAGATCCTGAATCTATGGTCTGGATACAATACAGAACCATCTGGATAATAATGGTAGCCTTAATAGATATTAAGGCTAACATTAATATCCATTAATATTATTGGCTGATAAGAGGGAAGTCTTCTCTGACCAATCTAGTTAATTATTATGACGAAGTTATTAAACAGTTCACTGCAAAAAACAACTTGACATTATTTTTTTTTGTGAAAAACCCAAACTCAGAGTATTATCACCTATAATACTGTAGTGTGTTTTCAATTTGGAAAGTGGAATGTAATATGCTCTCATTAGCAAAACTATGAATAGGCTTCTCATAAGTGGAAGAAGTTCATTCATTTACAAGATGAATGAACTTCTTCATCTACCATCATTCACAGTGAGCAGTCAGAGGAAAACTGGTTACCAAATTGCAAAATTGCAAGCAGTTGTCAATCCATAAGATAGGAGCTTGTTTAGAAGACCTTTATGCCAAATAAAATCAAGACTTAGAATTGTCAAGTGGAACTGCTTGAGTTCCACCAAATTTTTCAATTAGATTTGTTCAAAGATGAGTAACATAAGCCAGTATATCACCACTTAATCAACACTGTTAGAATCCATATTGTCAACCATTGATCAAATGGAAGGTGTGAGATATTTTTAAAAATTGGTGTTTCTGGATTTCTCCCTTACTTTGGAAGGCATACAGGTAATTGCAATAGAAAAATAATTGGAAGCAAAGGATTTGTCATCATTTCTTGGGGACTGGCTGGATAGGAGAAAGCCTAGAAGCACAGGATTTAAGAACAAGGAGTAATGCTATCAGAATCACAAGCACTCTTGGCATCAATATTGTTCAGATTCTAACCTCCTTCTGTCGGATAATCATGGAAGGAATCGAGCGGAATGTACTGGGTATGGAAGGAGTGGATTTACCCAACTCATTAATGAAAAAAAGTTAGCAATAAGCAGTTGCTAGTAAGTCTACTTTACCTTTAGCAGAGCAAGCAAGCAACAGAATCACCAGGTTATCACAGAGGTAGGAGTTTAGACGGACTGAAGTTGTGGCTAATACGCAAATGCCATTTGGATCAGAAGCCAGTTTTCTACTCTTGGCCTGTTGACTGTGTGTTCAAAATATGCAGGCTAAGATAGAAAATAAACAGTTGTTAATCAATCCAAACTTGATTTGATTAATAACTGTTTTACAATTGTTACATGCTTTGCTGTAAGCAGAAAATGAAGCTGGAGATCTGGATGCAAGCTAATTGTGAAATGGGTATTCTTATCTTGTACAGCCTTGGCACATTTATTGGAAAACCAACATTTAGAAAAAGAATGAGGTTTCAAAGTGGAATGTGACAATCCCGGTAAGAATAATTTCACTGACATGATCTGAGAAAACACTAGGATCAGAAGATTTAAAACAGTAATCCCACCAAGGGGGAAAAAAAAAAAAAAATAGAAATCTCACAGATCATCCCATCTTGCATTCTTTTTAATGCCATGATGCTCAGAATGACAGTGAGAGACAGAGAGAGATCATCACCAAGTTGTGATCTGAGGTGCATAGAAAACCAAAAACATTGACTTGTGCTTTGAAGGGTTGTTTGTGAGAAAAAGATCAGGAATGTTGGCTGTGTGATTAGAATTGTCTAGTAGCTAGATGAACGATCTGTGCAAGATCATTAGTAATTGCAAAAGACTTGGCATTTCAACTTCTGGATCTGTGCAACTACAAAACTGAAGGCAACTGAAGTCATGAATATTAAAATCACCAAAGAAAATTACTCCACCTTCCAAGTGCAGTAGAAAGTGGTGTAGCTTTCCATCATGTGGAATAATTACTGCCGTCTACTGTCTGTCAAAAGATTTATTACTATTTTCACATAAAGACTGACATAATACCTAGTATTCTATCAAATGACTGGTACTCTGTGGGAAGCAGTATACCTGGTTTCAAATTTCTCAGACTGTGAAACCAAATTTGAAATAAGCCTGAGAATAAAAGTAAATGATAGTATCGAATATACATAATGTGTTTGTTTTTAAAATTTTTAATAATATTCATATACATAATAAAGAGGTGTGTATATATATATATATATATGCATGCACAGTTTGAAATTTTATTGGCCAGTCTTTTAAATTGGAAAATGGAAGAGCATAGGAGGCTCATGTTTCTGTTTTATGTCTAATATTTTTTTATATTTTTTGTTTGTTGAAAATAAAAGTGTAGAACATACTGCATGTTTTTAAAAATTTTAATATATTTTTTAATACTTATAAAGTTACATACAGTATGGAATTGCAATCTGTTAAGAAAAGTTAAAATACTGGTATTGTTCAAGCAGGATTCAAAAAATTTCTAAATCAGTTTAAAAAAAATCGCAAAGAAAATCGGTATGCCACCACTGCCAAGTTAACCACATATGGATACTAATATTTGGCATTCAAGCCTATCAATGTAATTAATTGTAACATCTATTAGAAATAAATGTGACGCATACTGTGCCTAAAGTTCATTTATTCCTTGAGTGTTTCAGTTCAACGCATATACGTATTTCTCATTTTTTGCTGAATCAGCAGTGTCTCTTGAATATTGCTAGTGTTTACCATAGTGTTTTTTATTGTTAAGGCTATTTGGAGAATTGAACTTTGGAAATTAAATATGTGTGATCAGAACTTTGAATTGAAAATTTAATAATTTGGCAAATTCTTATGCCAAAATTTAAAGATGATAATAATGTTATTATTGAGACAATAACACAATATATGCTGACTTCAAAGAAACGGTTTATAAAAAATATAAAAAATTGTGTTCTTATAAAAAATTTTAAACCATCTTTTCAGACTGATTGGTTTTTAAATTGTAAGATTGTTGAAGATTGGTTTTTAAATTGTAATTCTATTTAGGTCCTTCTGGTGCACCTGTACAGACAGCTGTTATTCACACTGAAAGAGGAACACATCGTGTAGAGTACCAGTCAAGAGAAATTGGCACTTACAAAGTTGAGGTATTTCACTGTGGCTCTTCTATATCTGGAAAACCATTTTTGGTAGAAGTTTGTGATCCTAGCAGAGTAAAAGTTATTGATGTTGAAGATGGTGTTGTTGGCAGGGAACAAACATTTAAAGGTAAACAGTAATGTTATCCTTAATATTACCCTTATAACTATAATATCACCTTTAATTTGTCTTTAAATATTTTATTCACCAAAATTTTTTTCTTACTTTTATTAGTTTAGTAATGTAAATATTTCCTGTTATTTTAAACATTAATACAATTTAATATGAAATGCTGGTGTGACAAAAAGTGGTGGGAATCAATTTTATTGAACGTTATCACTCTATTGACTTAATCAGCAGTATTTTCATTTCATTGTTGTTGTTCGTGCACTTGTACAATGAAAGTGCAGAATTCATGTGATACCTGTTTCCTGGGCAACATGACGCTGTCACCTCCTCTTGCTAGTGGACAAATGCACCACTTGGCAGGTATATAGGTACACTGCATCACTACATTCACATAGACTGTAATTCGACTTCAGTATGGATAAATGTTGTGAGTTAACAGACTTTAAAAGAGGGATGATAGTGAGTGCCCAATGTATGGGTCACTCTATCATGGAGGTGGTACAGAAATAGTACTATCCTTATTCAACAGTATGAAAAGTATCAGGAATACGACATTTCCAGAATAATATCTCATCATGAACAGCACTGTGGGTGGAAAAAGATGGGGGATGAATGTGGCCGTTGAAATTTCATATTGTTTCAGTCAACTGGAGAGTGACACTGGCACAAATCACCACAGACTTCAATGAGGGAGGTGCCAGAAATGTCTCCACCAAGACCATGAGGCGATCATTAGCCGCAATAGGTTATGGGAGCCGCTGACCCACCGGAGTCCCATTTCTAACACCATGATATGGGACTCTATGCCTCAACTGGGTGAAAGAACATCAGCACTGGACTTTGGATGATTGGAGATGGGTTTCCGTCTGATGATTCCTGTTTCCAGTTATTTCGAGCAGACAGAGGGGTGTGTATCTGGCGGAAACTGCACAAAACTATTCACCTCGTGTCAACAAATAACTGTTCAGGCTGGTGGACGGTCGGTAATGGTCAGGGGCGTGTTCAACGGGCACATGGGACCTCTTGTATGTCTAGATGCATCTCTGAATGGTCCAGGTTACATGTCCATCTTTGCAGATCATCTGCATCCCTTCATGATCATCGTGCACCCACAGGGCAATGGACTCTTCCAGGAGGACAATGTGCCTCCCCACAGAGCCGTGGTGACTAGAACATGGTTCAAAGAGCATTCTGCAGATTTTGCCATCATGAATGGCCTCCCCTGTTCACCTGACATGACCCCAGTGGAAAGGTGAGCTTTGGATCCATCATGACAATGGTGCAGCAAGCATGGATGGAAATACCTGTGGAATAATTTCAAGAACTAGTGGACTCAATGCCTCGCTGTGTGACTGCCTTACCGTGTGAAAGGTTTGGTCTACCTGTTACTATGTAGGTATCCAATGATTTCTGCCCATGCATTGTAATCTGATTTCATTAAAGCTATATTGTTAACAAACAAAATTGCATAACATATTAAAATTTACCTTGATATTTTTGTATTGTAATCCAGGAATTTTCCAGTTTGTTTCTTCTGGGATCTATGTGATTATTTCTCTATAGTGTTATGGTTGTTAAAATTTCCTAAAGCAATGGTAATACAGAGGGGTGTGGATTGTTTTGAAGCCTCTAGATAATTGTGTGGTTTAATTTGTAGTATTTAAAAAGAATGGGTTAGTATTAGTATGAACAGTGGTCACCTGGTGCAAGGAAGCCTTTCCTCCACTACTGGCTTTATTTCAGCTCCACCAAATGTGTAAGTTATTTTGGGGTTACTGTTCCCCATCTACACTCTGCTTGATTAAAGCATAGCTGCCATTTTTCTGACCATCCCTGAATTCTGTCTAGGTCATTCTGAAGAAGCTCTGCTTGGCAGTCATCATTAATGACTCTCCCAATCTTTACATCATCTGAAAATTTAGACTTCACGTCCTCTATCCCTTCATCAATGTCATTTATGAAAATCAAAAACAACAGTGGTCCTAATACTGATCCCCACTTCTTACATCAACCCAATCTGAGGAATAATCATTTATCACAACCCTGCCCTGAGGCCATCCAGCTATCCATCTAAGGACTTTCCCTATGATTCCAACCTGTTCCAGCTTATAAAGTAACCACTTGTGTTGGACTGAATCAAATACTTTGCTGAAATCCAAATAAACATCGAAATTATTAAAATAGCTAACCAGATTAGTTAAACATGATTTTACCTTTACAAAATGGGTTTTTCCTCTTGCTCTGAATAATCGACTGAGAGGGCATAAATTCAAATTGAGGAAAGACAGTTTTCGTTTAGTCAGCAGGTGGTTAATTGAACAAACATTCAAGGTAGAACTAGACAAACATTTGGAATGAGTGGATGGGTGAAATAAGAAGGGTTTTTTTTTTTTTTTTTTTTTGGCCGATTCTATATAAGCTTGCTTTTGCATTCTTGCATCATGTGCCTTTACTAATGCTAATCATATATTCCCCACTTCCTGGCAACATTCTTATGCCTTAGCTATACATAAACCTGGAAAAGATTATTCAATTCCTCACAATCATAGACCAATTTCTCTAACCTATTTCTTGAGTAAGACTTAGAAAAAAAAATGGTACACCATTGACTCACTACGTACCTTGAATCCCAAAACATAATCAGTTTTGCTTTTGAAGGAATAGGTCTTTTCTAGATTTCATGATAAAAGCTGAATTAACCATAAGGAATGCATTCATTAGAACTAACGTCTTGTTATGGTATGCCTTGATATAGAGAAAACATTTGATATCACCGGGTGCTCCAGCATCCAGAGATCTCCATTCCATTCATATGCATGGCTATTTATCATATTTTGTTCAAAGCTTTCTTCGAGACAGATCTTTCAAAGATAGGTATCTGCAGGTTTTATCTCAATCATATATAGAAGAACAGGGAGTCCCACAAGGCCCTGTTCTCGGCATCACTCTTTTTGCAATATGTATAAACAATATCACAAACGGCATTCCAAACACTGTTGACTTGTATCTTTACACAGACTATGTTGCCATATCCTGCCACTCCCAGAATATGAACGATATTGAGAGGCATCTACAAATTTAGTCCTTGAGGTTGTCACAGACATCCTCTCAAATATGCCAGACAATCTGTACTTGCTACCTGGGAGTCTAAAACTGATATTCGAGTGACACTCAAGTCAAGTGGACACAATTTCAGCGAAGTCTGGACAGTCTGTGACAGCCAGATCCTCATCCTCTGCTTGCACTTTCATGATGGTGGGACTGTTAGTAGTCCTGGGTATGACCCCCATGCACAAGCACACTGTGGGTGACCACCCAGGTGTGAACAACATAGTAGTAGTGGCATGTGATGAAAGAAAACAAATGTATGAGCTTATGCAGCATCAGCCAAAAAAAAAAAAAAAAAAAAATCACACCATTCCCTCCAAATGCCTGTCCAGTTCCTCCTTAAATTTATTCAACCTATCAACTTCCACGACAGATGGAAGTTTGTTCCAGCAATTAACCACCCGCTGGCTAAAGGCAAATTTCCGCATATCTATTCTACATCTGTCCTTTCGTAATTTGAATTTATGCCCCCTTAGGTTCGTAATCTGAACAAGTGGAAGGATCCCATCAGAATTCAGCTTGTTCAACCCATTCAAGGCCTTATACACCTCAATCAGATCACCGCGCAGGTGCCTAGTCTCCAGCCACTGCAATTTGCGGAACTTAAGCCTCTCTTGATAAGAGGATCCCTTTATTTCCCTCACCAATCTGTTGCCCTTCTCTGTACACGCTCAAGCAAATCTACATCCTTCCTAAAATGAGGCCTCCAGACCTGTACGCAGTACTCAAGGCGTGGCCTGACCATTGCCTTATACAGAGGGACAATCACCTCCTTTTCCCTGCTAGCAGAGGTCGAGGTGTGGCACCCACATTACATGGAGGAATGCTGCACCTCTGTGTTAGCAGGCAAAACTAGGTGGTAGATGACTCTCATCAACCAATGCAATACCACCAATTTGCTTATTGGAGGCTTGAAGTGGTGCAACCCATGTTTAGTCTCGCAGGCCGGCCGCTAGTTAGTACGGTGGACTGAATGTATTGGTAACCCTTAGGGGGGCTTCCGGATCAGCTAGTGTATAATCTTGCCACCTCTACTCTGCCAGATAGTGACTGGAGGGAGTTCGAGTAATGTGTATGCGAGGGGATTGTCGACGCCACGTTATGTCAAGGATCTGGGTATATTCTTACCATGTATACGCCATATCCAAAAATTTCATTACTTCATACAGCACGTTCCCCCCCTTCCCCACAGCAAGAAAGCAAGTTTGTACAGCATAAAAAAAAAATTTTTTTTCTTTTTCCCATATCACCATCTATCTTTTCTAATAGTTTGTCTAATTATTTCTTAATTTTATTTAACTATCCACCTACACACACTAGATGGAAGTTTTCCCAACAATCAACTACCTGCTTGCTGAAGGCAAACTTACACACATCAATTACATCAACAACCAGTTGCTATATGGCTGAAAATAATTTTTGACTCATCTATACTACAAACATCTATTTTCAATTTATATTAGAATGATCTTTCTGTCCATGATTAGTGTTGTTGCTCTTCTCCACATGTGTTCCATGTTACACATCCTTCTCAGATTTTTAATAAAGAAAGCTTATACAGCCTCAGCCAAGAAAAAAAACCAACCCATATCACTGTCCATTTCCTCTAATAGTTTGTCTAGCTCTTCCTTGGATTTATTCAAACTACCTTTCTACAATACCAAATGGAAGTTTTTCCAAAAATAATGATACTCATTGGCAGAAGGAAAACTTCTCTACATCTGTCCTTCAACTACCTTTCTTCAATTTATATATCCCCTCCCTCGTTTGTACTCTGAGCTAAAGGAAGGTTTCCATCAGCACTGAGCTGAGCTAACTTAATCAATTCAAAGGCTTAAATACTTCAGTCAATTAAATACTCCAAGTTTCAAGTCCATACAGTTGACTGTAATTTACCAAACTGAAGTTCTTTCCTGTTAAGAGCACCTCTTTTGTTCCTGACATAATTTTGTTGCCCTTCTCTGACCCATTCCAGCAGATCTACATCCTTCCTAAAATGAGGTTTCCAGACTTGTAAGCATATTCAAGACATAGCCTAAGCATTCCCTCATACAATGGGACAATCACCTTATTTTCCCTCTGTCAAAAGTCTCGTATATCCTTGTCAAAAGCCCATGGGCTGGCCTGATTGCTTGTCAGGACTGCTCAGGGAACTTCATATCTGAGTGCACAATTACCCCAGGTATTTTTCATTCTCCACTACTCCACAAAGTGTACAGTGTGTTAGCTGTCTAAATGCACCAGGGATTTCTCCCATCTCCATGTTGTGTACTTTGTGCAACACAGAACTGGGTAGGCTAGAGATTTAAAAGAGTGTGTGGAGTGGTATGTCGTGTCGTGTTCTGTTCTTTCTCTGTCCATTTAGCTGTTGGGCCTCTACTGGGTCCCACCATTGTCCATACTTTCATCCGATTATTTTTGTACTCTAGCAGACCCTGCCACCTAATTTCCGGAGATTTCGGTGGCAACGGCGTATTGTGAAAAAAAAAAAAAAAAAAGAAATGTGGTGTGAGCTTTAGGAGTTAATTAGGGCAAATGGGTTTGAATTAAGTTGACAGGATAAAATTTTGCCTATGGTTATGATTCAAGTTGATTAGAGTTGAAAAATATCGATTGCCATTTCAAAATCTTGTTACTTAATTTCTTCTGTTTCCAAAGAAAAGTTTAACTTAGAACACATTTTTCTCACTGAAGTCATAGTTTTTTCCTAGGTATTGCAATAGATTTGAATAAAAATCACTACATTCATCAACAATCTTTTTCTGTTTGCATTGGGGTAACTTTTTCAAAAATTGCTCTGTGGAATTTCCAAAGTATTGATCCTGGATTCTCTGATTTATTTTATTTCTGATCATTGTCATTGATTTGTATGAGTCCATAATACTCAAGCCAATTTTTTCAAGAATTTTAGTAGTAACATCTAGCAATTCTCCAACATTGACAAAAAAGTTAAAAACCACTTGCAATTTTATTTCAGAATCTGTATCCTCACTTTGAAATAATTTGGAGAAAAATTTGGGGCAATCATCAATACTTTGGAAATAGCTCTTAATAGCAGGCCAGTTTTGAAGTAATCTTTTGAAAGCTAGTGTTAAGTACAACCATCTCATCGGTACACGGTGTACCAATTCAGACCAGTTCAGCTCCACAAAGTAAAAAAATGATTCTAATTTTTCCTTTTTTTCTGTATTAGCTAAAAAAAAAAAAAAAAAAAAAAAAAAAAAAATTGTGTTTTCTGTACAATGTTTTCTATATCTACTTCAAAACTGTCACAAGCATATTTCACAGCATTATGCAATTTATGGTTAGCACAATTAGCTTTAACAATATCAGCATTACTTTCTCTGAACAACTGAAAAACCGAGTGATATTTTCCAAAATTTACATTTGCACTATCAGCACTGTATGCAGAAATATATTTTGGGTACAGGTGAAAAGCCTCAAGCTTTTCTAACAGAATTTCAGATATAGAAATAGCTGTTTCTTCAGCCCTTTCAACAACACCTAACAATTTATTTTCTATACCTTTAGTATGATCAAAATATCTAATGCATATGGGAAAAAGCTTTCTGTTGCCCTTGTTTGAAGCATCTGTAGCACGACAAAAGAACTGACTGCATTTAGTTGGATTATTAAGAATGTCCACAAAGTCTTCTACACTTTTAGGAGCTAGAACATTTTTAACTAACAGTTCTGATTTTGTTCTTCCACAACACAATTTTGTTACAATATCAGAATCATGGAATAAGAATGATGCCAGTTTGTTACCACAGTCCAAACTATTATAAGTGTGATTAAGTTTCACATTGTGGTATATTAACCCTAGTTCACATGCTGTCACACTGTCATATTTTGGTTTTTTATAACTAACAAAATAGCTTGATAACTTGTTTACCCCCACATTTCCCTTTTCTTTTTGCTGATGCCCTTTGTATTGTGCATGTTGCTTAATATCGAATTATTGACCACCATGACTAATAGAAAAAATCTTGTTGCACAATTTTCAGTAGGCATGATCCTCTGAAGAAGCTGGAACCACCCATGCAAAAGTTTCTTAGCACTTCTTTAAGTTGACTTCTTTATACTGCAATTTCTTCTTTTTCTTGGGAGGAGCATTGGGAGGACCAATGGACTGTGACTCTACTCATTCTATCAAAAATTATTCAGTGGCAATCTGAAAATAATAATAAAAATAAAAAAAATTTAATAGTAAAAGTTGCACAAATATCGTCTGTCAGCTTAACAATGTCTTTCAAATGTGGAGAGAATTAAGTTACCAGTATATAATAATTTGTTAATCTTACCTTATCAGCAAATAATCCAAAGCCCATGTCTTTGAATTATAAAGCTTATGAGAAAAACATAGGACCTGGCAACCCTACAGTCAACCTTCCTCCTCAACAACTCCTGAGCAAATTGCAAAAGCCCAGGAATTCTTAGGCGAAGACAAGTGACTTACATTTCATAAATTAGCTGTTAGAATGTCCATTTCATACAGTAGTTCTCACAGTATTGCAAATGATCACCTGAAAATGTTGCATAAAAAAAATCAAGTTTCATCACGTCACTATTCGATTTAAGAAGTTTTCACCTATGTTTCAAAACAACCATGCATTTCTTTGCACAAGTCTACTCTTTGCTGTGGAATCCAGCAAGCGTCTACTCTTGCTGGATTCCACACAGTTTTATTTTAGTAAAAACAGCAAAGAGTAGACTTGTGCAAAGAAATGCTTGATTGTTTTGAATGAAACACAGGGTGAAAACTTTTTAAATCAAATAGTGACGTGATGAAACTTGATTTTTTTTATGTGATCCAGAGACAAAACAACAATTGAGTGAGTGGATCATTCTGATTCACCAAGACCCAAGAAATTTCGAGTTTCTCATTAGGCTGACAAACAAATAGTTAATGTGTTTTTTGACATAAAAGCATTCTTGTTACACATTTTGTGCTTCATGGAACAACTATGAATCAGAAAGTATACTCTGAGTCAAACTACGCCATGCCATTCATGAGAAATGCCAAGAACTTTCCAGTGTGAAGTGGTTTCACTGTCATAGGTGCTAAGATTCTGCCACATCCTGCCTTATTCAGTGGACTGAGCCCTGTTTCCACATCTGAAGAAAGCTCTGAAAGGCAAGCATTTTGCGTCCGACAACGATGCGCGCAGAGCCACAACAGACGTACTCCACAATCTTTCGAAAAATGGCTTGCAAGAAGCATTTAATGTGTGGATACGATGGTGGTGAAAGTGTGCAAAGTTCAAGGGAGAGTGTTTCAAGGAGAAATCCACAAGATTCAGAGGATGACAATTAAGATAAGATCTTGCACCAGTCTGTGAATTAAATGATCATCTCTCCTAGTATAGTTTGTATATAGATCTAATTGCATATTATGGATTGCTCCCATACTGATTTATATATACTCTTTGTGCATAATAACATATGTCTTTTTGTTTATATTTGTTTACATAACATTCTACCTCATTTCCCTGCTAGCAATTACTCTTCATTGGGCAAGTACCAGCTTTCTGTAGTTGATATAACTATACCTGGTACTTGCACCTGAACAGCTGAATAAATGGATAAATTACCATCATTAAAATATTAATGCCAAAAGTGAAAGAAAACAACAGTAGCATTAAGGCAGATTAGTGTGTGACGTATGTAGAGATGTGCTTAGGACTGCGTGTCAATAATGGATCTATCTTTACATTATCCATGGTTTTCATGTTTTTGGAGGCCTGAAAAATAATCTCAAAAAACATTGATTCCAACTGAACAATGGAAAGGAACTATCCAAGCATTGGATAGTTCCTTTTTTTGACATTAGGGTCTCCTGATTGCTTATGGTCTTATGATTGCTGTTGGTTGATTTTTGAGCAGAATATGTAAAATCTGGTATGCAGTTTTTATAAATAACACCTGTGGTCAACTTTTTTTGCAAAGTAAAGTACAGTAGATTCCGGTTATTTGGGCCACCGGTTTATCGGGGCAGCCGTTTATTTGGGACAAATCTTAAAAACCGGAACCCAATCGAGAAAATAACCAGGGTGTACTTAGCTTAATTGGGACAAAATGCCGTTTAATCGGGACAGGAGACCGCAGCAATAAAGATTACCCTACGATTGTCTCCGACTGTACCACATAGTTCGGTCGGATTTCTGGAGGTCACAACCATAAAACAATTAGCAGTCACCTGTTTATTGGGCTTTTGTGTTAGTGAAATCTGTAATAAACTGATAAACTCGATCTTACTGAATTTGCAATAATACAGACAGCTGGAATTCTGTGGGTTATTATGGTAAAATGTGTTTACACTTCTATGGAATCTTCAATCATATAAAAAAACATAATTTTTCAGAATCTTCTCTTCATTCCTATTTTTAAAGCATCGTAATTTGTTACTCCGTTCTCATTTGCGCGTATCGTGTTACTTGCAATTTGTGTGTGCTGTGTTCTTTGTTATTGATTACTTATCTTTTTACTGTTTTAAATATTAACCCCCACCCACAAATGACATTGAACAGAAATGTCAACTAGTTTAGTTAGTATGTACATATTACAGTAAGTATTAATTATTCCGATTATCACGTATATTCTTCCGAATTTCACGTATCATTTAATTTTTTAATTGGTAAGATAATAAAGGGTAAATTTGTACTTAATATATCTTTACTTTTATAGCCTGTGGATAATATTCCTCCTATTTTCACTAATTAGAATCGCTGTTTAATAGAATTAAAATTCAATTCACAAACGTTATCACAGTGACCGGTGCTTATTACACATCGTATAGTGAACGGTACTTTACAATGGTGACTCCATCGTAACGTGATTTGTTTGTACAGTGAACCAATTGTAAAGGGGGGGGGGGGAGTATATTCTATTTTTAACTATTTATGTGAAACTTCAGATAATTGGGGCAGAAGCTTAATTGGGCCAAAATGCACTAGTCCCGATGTGTCCCAAATAACCGGAATCGACTGTATTAGATATTTAAAAAAAAAAAATTCTAATGAGAGAGAGAGTCAAAAGTAGAAGGGAATCACCAAGAAAAAAGAAGAATGATGATATCCAGCTCAGGTCCCTGGTGTGCCAAGCCCATCCTCACCAGATGTGAGCCCCTACCCTCATAAATGTTTGAGTTTTTGGACTTTTAGATCATATTATTCTGTATAAGAAACATCAGTAATTTTAAACTTCTTCTTCTTCTTTAATGCTGCCGAATGGCGTTTGCGACTTCGTTTTGATATTGTTCTCTGTCTAGCGCTGCATGTAGAATTTGTGCTGTTGTCATGTGAAGCCAGGTGTTGATGTTATCTAGCCATGCCATTTTCGGTTTGCCTGGGCATTTCTTGCCTTCGATCTTTCCCTCCAGGATGAGTGGTAGTAGGTGATATTTTTGTTGGTTCCTAGCGATGTGACCTAGGTATTTGCATTTCCTGCTGATGATGGTTTTGAGCAGGTCCCGTTCCATGTGCATGTCCTGCAGGACTTACATTGGTTATCTTGGCTGTCCACGGAATTTTCAGCATTCTTCGGTAGAGCCACATTTCAAAGGCCTGGAGCTTTTTGTAGTGGCTGATGTTAGAGTCCAGGTGTCTACACCATAGAGCAGTATTGGCCATATGTAGCATTAAACTTAAAATTCAAATTGGTTATGTCAAGCTATTATTTAGTGTTAAAATCTTTATTATTGCCAAAATGCAACTGTAAAATAATTTTAATTCATGTATTCTCCCTGTTTAGTTGATGCATCTCGTGCTGGCAGAGGCAACTTGACTCTTAACATCACAGCAGCCGGAAGGGAAGTTAGACATTTCATTCGAGAGATGAATTCAGGAGTATATCAGATAACTTATACTCCACATTCTGACCATCCCCATAAAATTGATGTTTATTACAATGGTCACCAAGCACCAGGTATTTCTATATACTGCTTTTCTTTGGTGTAAATATGTAATCTCTATATTTTTCTCTTAAATTAATTAATAAATAAATACAGAAGGTTGTCAAAATTGTGATACTCTGTTACTAAGAATAATGGATCCTAATAAAAAGATAATAAAAACTTGTTGATATTGGATTGCCATTTCTGTAGGTTGTAATCTGTAGAAAAATACTGGGTTGTTATAAAATAAGTTTCCCTATTCAGGAGACGCTAATGTCAAAACAGCTAGAGATAGCACTGTTAAAATTGGTGGGTATGTCATTTTGGGTATGGGGAAACGATTTGTAGTAAAAAAAAATTGTAGAAGAAAAAAAAAATAGTTCCAATTTCCACCACCAGGGAAGAAATTGGCACTGTAAACATGAGACTGATTACTTAACTTAGGATTAGAATTTAATATCAGAACTTCAAAATCTACAGATATTGTTCTATGTGCTTTCCTTCACTTCAGATGAAAATTCTGAAAACAGAGGACTGCATGTGACAGTTTCATGTAGCATCTCATTGGGGATGTCAGCTACATGCTGTTTAATGCTTGCTTTCAAATCGACAAGCATCTGTATGCCACCACAGTAAACTCTGTCTTTCAGTTATCCCTATAGCCAGAAATTACAGGGATTGAGATCTGCTGATCGGGCTGGCCAGAACTGCAGAAAGTCTCTAGAGATGATGCGATAATTTCCTAATGTTGAACAGAGCAGTTTCTTCACTTGTTCACACAGAATTCGGTGGGGGGGGCATGAACATCTTGCATGAACACTATGGTCTCCAAGCATTGCCTTTCTTGTAGAACAGAAATAATATTATCTCTTAGAAGTGTGTAGCTGTGCACTAGTTACCATACACCTTATGGGGCCATGAGGTGTACTCTTCAAAGAAAAATTGTCACTCTGCTGTGACACTTTGTAGAGGTCTTTCATGCACAGCAGATGGACGAGAAGTTCCCCATATTTGGCAGTTTTGTGCATTTTGTCCATGAAGAGTGAAATGTGCCTCATCAGACCACAATATCATTCAAGCCTACGTATTGTCAAGTTCCATACGAGCCAGAAGAGCAAAGTGTATTCATTGTTGCTGATCACAAGACTTTAGTTCTTGCACTACATGAATCTTGTACGGGAACGAGCGTAAAATTATTCAAAGCACTTTATGTACAGTAAACCAAAGAAGGTTTGAGTCTCTTGACACACCTCTGGCACTACTGACTGGTAGTGTTTTGCATTCTGACCTGGAGGCCATTGCAACTGCCACTCCATCCACTACCTCCGATCCAATATGCAGTCGTATCCTGCCTGGAATTACACGCAACTCCCTGGTCACTTCAAATTTCTTTATTAGTTTTTGAAGCCCCACTGAAGTCCAAGGTCCTTTATGCAAACCTATGTAAGTTTCCGATATTCACACAGTGCTGCATTAGCGTTACTATTATTCTAGTAGAACAGTTTTACTAAAGGAGCACATTCCTTTTTCGTAAGAGCTATAATGGATATTGACAGTGGAATTGGCCCTTCTGCTTTTATCTAACAGATGTCATTTGCGCAGGCAGCATGTCTTGAAGTGAGTGACTAATTTTACCTATGAGCTGCACCATTTTTACCCTGGTATCAGAAATTTGAACTATCTGTTTACTTCTACAAATTGCTTCACTAAATGACTTATCCATCAATTTTCACAGCTCTTTTTGACATTAAGGTCTCCTGAATAGGGAATCTTATTTTTTAACCACCTGGTATACACCAAGGAGCCAAAACATTATGACCAGTGAGTCGTTATGCAAATCGAAGCAACTGCATGTGAACTACAGTGCATGTGCAGGTCGAGACATGGTATAAAAAAAACACCTGATACTGAGCTCTGTTAATTAGTGTTGCACTTTTTCTTCGGATGGAAAAGTCAATGGACTTAAACGAGTTTGACAAAGACCAAATTGTAACGGCCAGACGACTAGGTCAGAGCATATCTGCGAATGGCACGGCTGGTGGGGTGCTGACAGTTACCCATGGTTAGTACCTACCGAAAGTGGTCAGAGGAGGGAGAACCCACGAATCACCAGCAAGATGTTCAATGACCATGGCTCCTTGATGCTCGAGGTGAGCAAAGGCTCTCCCAGATGGTAAAAGGCAGTAGAAGGGCAACTGTGGTGCAACTAGCCGGTAATTGGACTGCTGGTGACACAGGAGTAATGTGTCACAACAGACACACACACAGTACGTCGATCCCTGCTGAAAATGGGGCTGCATAGCCGCAGGCCGCTCTGAGTGCCCATGCTAACCACTGTTCACCGGACACAGCACCTACAATGGGCAAGTAAAAGTTAAGTGTGTTAGTTCTCTGCCACTACCAGGGGTTTTTCCCATCTCCACGTTGTATTCTTTGTAAGTCACACAGAACTTTGTGGAGGCCAGAGATTTGAAAAGTATCTAGGGAGTGGTTTGTTGTGTGGTGTTATGTTCTGTTGTTTCTCTAACCATTTAGCTGTTGGCCCCTATTGGGACCCAATGTTGCCCACACTTTGCCACGAGGAGGCAGTTCAGGCACCCAGTAGATTATTTAAGTTCTCTGGCAGGTCCCGCCACCTATTTTCTGAGGATTTCAATGGCAAAGCTTTAATCCCAGGGGCTGACATCTGGTGTGTATGGGCTTGGCACACCCAGGGTCCTGAGCTGGATATCATCATTCTTCTCTTTCTTGGTGATTTTTTTCTTCCACTGCTCTCTCTCTCTCTCTCTCTCTCTCTCTCTCTCTCTCTCTCTCTCTCTCTCTCTCTCTCTCTCTCTCTCTCTCTCTCTCTCTCTGGGTAATTCAGAAAATTTTTTTGTCTTGTACAGCATAAGCCTCAGTCTTCCGTGCACCATATGGCTAATAATAATAATAAATAAAAAAGGAGGGAGGGGGAGTGAACACTAGAATTTGGAAAGAGGTTTACGAGAAAGCAGTTGAATTTGGCAGCATTGTTAAGGGAAGTACTTGGTCGATTGAGTTAGAGTGGGGGGGGAGACTGGAGGGGAAACAGGTAGAAGGATGGGGGAAGGATGGGAAGCATCGCCAAAGAAGTCGTGGAGACAAACCCCACCAGGCTAAGTATGGGGGAGGCAGGGAGGGGAGGAAAGGAGACAGGTTTTTTAGAGTACCCAGTTTAGTTCACCAAATGGCGTGTTGGCAGCAAAGCTGCAGTATGTCTTCATCGGTGTTGGTTGTCAGGTCCATGTCTTGTCAAATCTGGTTGGAAGGTCAAACTGCCCACCCCGCTCTGGCTATGGGATATGTTAGCTGGCAGTGCAGAAACCACCAGCCAGAGGGGGGGGGGGAGACATTTATTTCATTCATAATTTGCATTCTCATTCTACTTGCATTCTATTTTTATACTTTTTTTTTATAGTTCATAATATATTTTTTTTTTTCCTGTTAGGTTATATATATATATCTTTTAGTTTATTTTTTTTTTTTTTCCATTCACTCATTCATCTCTTTCTCACACACCAGGGGGGAAGATGCAGTGGTGTGTAATGTAATATACTGATGCTTAATAATTAAGCTAAATAAGAAAGATTATTAAAGATTAAAACTAGGGTTAGTGTGAACTTAACTTTAACATCTATGGTTTGTGTTCTTTTGCTCACACACTTACGCTCTCATTCATTCTTCTGGCTTTCATTTCATTTGTTCCTTCCACTCTTGCTTTCTGCACTGCACTCTCTGGGCACCTCAACTTACTATTATTCTTCAGTTGTGGTTCAGGCCTGGCTGCAAGTTTTTTTGTAGGCCAGGGGAGAATGCAGTCATAGTGTTGTTAGTATATGTTTCTTAGTATATATAAAGTAGTGTAAGTTATTATTAACTTTGTATTCTTTCAGCCAATTATAATTGCTCTTCCACTTATTCCCATTCACCATAACACTCATTCACTCTCTTTCCCTTGTGCTGGGTCCATCTTTCTTTAATCAAAACTTACCTTTATTCCCTGTTACCTTAATTCCTAATTTGCTCTTTCCACTCAATGACCAGCATATTCATTCTATCTTGCATCCCCTTGCTACTTTACTGATATTTTTCAGCTAATCTGCTTCTCTGGCTGCCTCTACAGCTCCCCCCCCCCCACACACATGGTTACTTATTTGGTGTGGGGGTCCCAGGTTCCTACTCATGGCATGGTAATCCTAGGGGTATCCAGGTCAATCCGGTTTTTTCATGTCGGTGCAGAATACTGCTGTCCTGACAGTTATTAGTTCATCGTCTGGGCATGGTGGGAGACGTGGGCAATTTTGACTATCGATTATTATTTAATTTCCAGGAGGCTGAATTGCCATTCTTTGGATAACTGAACATTTCAAATACTTTGTGTGAAGGTTGTAAAGGCTTTATAATTTTCCTCATTCTATAATGAATAGATGTTCTTCTACCCTTGGAAGGGGGCCAATCTGTGTTATTAGCTGTGTTCTGGGGATGTCATAGATTATACATTCATACAGAATGTGTGCCCAGTCTTCACTCTTGCCACAGGTGCAATTTGGGTCATCAGTCAGCCCTAGGGAGGTTAGTTTTGCCTTTAGGGAGACGTGACCTGTCAATATGAATGTTGTAAAAAAGTCCAGGGGCATATCACTTAGGCAGCTTTGGGTTGACCATTGCCACCCATGGCAGAAACCTTTTGGTAACTAGACCTCTGGTTTCCTGCTCCCATTTTATTTGCCATAGCTCGTGGAACTTTGTTGCTATTCTTTTTCTTTCAGCATTAAAGGTGTTGGCTGTATCAAGGGCTATCCTCAGAGATTCTGTGGGTATGCCCTATTTAAATCTATAATACAGGCCTCTTTTGGCTACTTCCAGGTAAAGTGGGAGAGCTCCGGCCAGCAACTGTAGCGCAGGTGTGCTCACTGTGCATGCTCTCACCATTACCAGAGCATATCACTGTGTGACGTAGTAATGGTGAGAAGTATTGTCCTTTGTATCGATTCTAATTTATACCTGTTTCTTACTATGGCCAAGCGGGTGAACCATGCACCGGCTCCATAGGTGATAACAGGTAGGAACATTGCACAGTGTATGATTCCCATGGTCTTTCTTTTGAGCCCCTAGTCTGATTGACTGATTCTGACAATCATACCTGCATAATTTCTCTTTCTTTGCCAAGTAGGTCAAATGGGGATAAAAAGTTAATTTAGAATCAAAGACCACTCCAAGATATTTTAGTTCTGTAACTATTTTTATCGTAGTTGTGTTAATTTTAATTTGTGGACATCTTATGTCCAAATTGCCTTTTAGAAGTATTTGTTTGGTGTTTTTAGGCGATATTTTGAGCATGTGCATTTGTGCTCACTCCTGCAGCTGCAGGAGGGTGGCATTCAATCTTTGCTGTACAACCACTTGTGTGTTACCTATTACGAGGAAAATCATGTCTTCTGCAAAGGCCAGGCTTTCCATGCGGCCCAGATCCAAGGCTAAAAATTCGTCCAGAACAATGTTCCAGAAGAAAGAGCTAAGGATTGAACCCTGCGGGCAGCCTTTATTCACAGAGCGTGTCAATTCCTGGAACCTTGTGCGCACTGAGACACTTCTGTCTGTAAGGTAGCTGTTTATTACCTTATATAAATTTTGTGGGGAATTTGCCTGGCAGAGTCTCCTAAGGACACAAGGCCACCAGAGTGAGTCAAATGCCCCAGCAAAAGTTAATAGAGATTGCCAGAATATATTCCCCCTTCTGAGTTTTTAACTGTTATATCTGCAATAAGGCCTCTAAGGTTGGGATTATTCATACCACAAATTTAAACATATACACCAACCGTTTATAACTGATTTAATAATAAAATAAAATGATACAAAAGACTGTCAAATAATATTTGCAAAAATTATGATTATTTACAAAAATCTAATTTACAACAAAAATAAAATAAAATAAGTTAAAATGCATTAAAAGATAAATTTAAAATCGATAAAAACACTATTAAAGCTTTCGGAGGTGTCTACCTCCTTCCTCAGCAATAATGAATATTTAAGCGACACATCCTTAAGTGCCAGGACGGCACACATGGATGACCAGGCACATACTCTGTAATCCTTTCACTTGTACCAGAACCGGAAGTGGTCTGGGGACGTGGAAAACTGAAACGTTTATCTCTGGCAAAAACCACCACCTCAAAAAGGGGGTGAAGCCTAACTCCCCAGTCTCTGTTCATGCTATTGTTGCCAGAGGATCCAATCCACAGACTTTCCAGCCACTTGCGGTCCCAGAATCTATGTGCCCGGTCAACTGTTGTCAGTAGGTGGTGCATGGCATCCTCCTTAGAGTTGCCCTGCTTAAAACCATTTGATTGTTGGAATGTAAACCTGCTTCTGTGTAGTATTGACCTAATCTGCTATATATTAGTCTCTTGTATATTTTCCTAGTACAGGGAGTAGGGATATTGGTCTCTATAGACTTGGGATCAGTAGAGGGTTTCTCAGGCTTTTTTAGAATTAATTTTAAAACAGCTTTTTGCCATATTTTTGAGAATATACCTTCTGTCATACAGTTATTATATAGTGCTATTAATTGGTCTGGTGCTATATCCGCTAATTTTTTTTTGATAATCTCTACCTCTAAGAGGACAAAACCTGGGCATTTATTGTTTTTGATTTTAAATAGTACTATTTCTATGTGTTGATAGTAAATAGAGTTTCAATATTGGCATTGTCATATTCAATGTTTTCTTTTATAATGTCCAGCTGGATGGGGAAAAATGATCCTCAGTTTTGGTCTGAATAATACTGTCTAGGATGTTATTTACAGAGTCCACTCAACACAGGGTTGGGGTTCCATCTAGTTATATGGTAGTTTCTAAGACATCTCCTGGTAGCTTGTTGGTCACTATTCTTTAGACAACTCCCCTTGGGGAGTTGTCTTAAGAATAGTGACCAACAAGCTACCAGTGGTTCCCACCAAGTGCCTCCAGCATTCCTTTTTCTTGTCTCTTATGAGGGCTATATACTGATTCCTGAGAGTTCTATAAGAATCTCTCAGTGCATCCACCTCATTTTGTGGCCAAGATGTTCTGGCTCTTTGAAAATTTATCCTCACCTGGTGCACCCTTCTCCTGAGTACATTCAGTTCAGGGCGCCACCAAAAGACTGCCTGCTTCCCCGGTTTTTTCCTTGGGATAGACAAGTCTGCTGTTTTTGTTAAAATGTTTGTCATAGTCATTGCTTGTGTGTCTGGACTACAGTTGCTTGACCTAGACCACTCATTTTCCGTTTTTGCAGCTGAGCTGCAGTATGTTCTGCAAAAATCTTCCAGTTTGCCTTTTTGAGGTTATACCTTTTGATATACAACAAGGAGTTTTGGGGTGTTGTAATTGCCTGTTTAGTTTGAAGGTGATGGCTCTATGATCCGATGTGGTCCAAACCGGCTGGACACACCAGTCTGTAATTTTATAAGCTATTGAATTGGTGGAAAGAGTAACATCATTGTCACTCTCCCACATGGTACTGCTAAAAGTTTGGAGATTATTCGGTTGGTTTAGCCTTTGAAAGGGTGAAGTGGGCTATATAGTCTGAAAGTATCTGGCCATTGTGTGTGCCTGCTCTGTCTTCCGTACGGCTATGCCATAAGGCTGATCGGCAGTTGACATCAGCCCACACTATGATATTTGCATTAGGTAGTAAGTTTATGACTGTTTGTAGGTATTCAATAGCTGGATTTATATCTTCACCTGGTCTATAATATAGTGAAATAATGTAAAACTGTCCTAGAGCACTGGCGATATGGGCACACGCTGCCACTGGAGAGCAGAGGTGACCCACTTTTGTGACTGTAAAGTCAGTATTTTTAACTACTATTCCTGTAAAAGGGAGACCTGAGGTGTATTCTGTTATTTTATAGCCCCTTGGCTATAAAATAATAGAATACACCTACCCATATGTGTAGGGCTCTTGGAGTACTAAGATATCTATATTATTTTCTTCCAATTTGAGTTTGATCTGATCTACAACAGTTCTTGCTCTTTGAGCATTCAATTGGACAAGATTTGTCCAATTGAATGCTCAAAGTTGCATTTATGTTTTCAATCTGGACCGTAGTTCGTCCTAAATTGTATAAGTTTTACAATTTTTTTATAACGGGTATTTATCATTCCTGATACTAAGTAAAGTGCAAAGTGTGTTAGTTGTCTGTCGGCACCAGGGATTTCTCCCATCTCCATGATGTATTCTTTGTGAGTGACACAGAACTCTATGCAGGCCAGAGATTTAAAAAGTGTGTGGGGAGTGGTCTGTTGTGTAGCATTATGTTCTTTATTTTCTCTGATCATTTAGCCATTAGACCCCTATTGGGAACTACCGTTGCCCATGCTTTTCCATGAGGAGGCAGGTCAGGCGCCTAGTAGATTATTTAAGTACTCTGGCAGGCTCAACCACCTAATTTCCAAGGATTTCAGTGGCAATCCTAAAAAAAAGGGGGAAGAGGAGGTGTAGTCTAGAAATTGGCTGAAAGAGATTTACAAGAAAGCGGTTGATTAGAATTTGGCGGATGTACTCGGTCAGTTTAGTGAGGGGGCAGAATGAAGACTGGGGGGGGGACAGATAGAAGAATAGGGACGATAGAGTAGGCATCCCCAAAGAGGTCAGTGGAAACGAGTCCACCAGGCTAAGTATGGGGGGAGGCAGGCTAGGGAGGAGACAGAGACCCGTCTCCTTCCACCCCTGCCTGG
The DNA here is from genome assembly GCF_048544385.1 of Mastigoproctus giganteus. NCBI lineage: Eukaryota > Metazoa > Arthropoda > Arachnida > Uropygi > Thelyphonidae > Mastigoproctus > Mastigoproctus giganteus. Next base: position 161,465,237 of record NC_143583.1, on the reverse strand, counting down.
GGATGGGGTTTTAAAGGGAACCGGGTTAGAGAACCCAGTTCAGATTGCCAAATGGCGTATTGGCAGGAAAGCCGCAGTATGTCTTCGTTGGTGATGGTTGTCAGGTTCATGTAGTGTCAAATCCACTAGGAAGGTCAAGCTGCCCATCTTGCTCTGGAGGCGGGACATGTTAGCCAGCATTAGGGAACCCACCAGGCAAAGGGGTAGGAGAACCACACATTCACTCCATTCACAATATGCATTCTCATTCATTTTTTTTTATACTTTTTTTCTTTTTTTTATATAATTCCCCCCCCCCCCAAGTTTTACATATATATATATATATACACATATATATATATATATATATATATAATTTTTTTTTTTTCCCACTCACAGTCATTCATCTCCTTCTCACACACCTGGGGGGGGATGCAATGATTTGTAGTGTAATTTTAATGCTAATTAAAACTAGGGTTAGTGTGTACTTGACTGTAGCATTTATTGTTTGCATTCTTTTTTTCACACGCTTACACATTCATTCTTCTGGTTTTCATTTCATTTGCTGATGCTATTGAGGCAGTCTTAGTTGGTTCGGAAAACTGCTAGCTTTGGGGGGGGATAACGAGACTAATAGATTAACAGTAGCTGCTGGTAGAGGTGAAAGTGATTCTTGCACTGCTTCTATTCGAATGAGCAGCAGCCTGGAAAACAAGGTGCAGGGTATTTCAGAGACTGCTGGGAGTCATTATGGTACAAGTAAACATATGGGTTGTGTTAGGGTAGCTAAGAATAGGAACAGGTGCATGTATACTTGCATATACACTAATGCAAGGAGTTTGGTAAATAAATTTGAGGTGTTGGTCAAAACATCAAAGGCAGATATTGTTGGCATATCAGAGACGTGTCACACAGATATAAGGAATGTAGAACTGGAATTTGGGGAGTACAGTGTGTACAGGAAGGATAGACAGGATAGGAAGTGAGGAGGGGTTATGCTATTCGAGTCAGTTTGGTGTAACATAAGTAGTAGAAAATCAAAATTGAGAGTAGGAGTGTGTTATAGGCCTAATGACTCTGATGAGTATAATAAAAAACTGTACAGGGAAATAGAGTGGGCCAGTAAATCATATAATGGGGGATTTTAAATTCCCGGATGTTGACTGGAATTTGTGGGTTGGTCACTCACACACTAGCAAGGCTTTTCTGGATTTATTGGATGATTATTTTCTACATCAGCATGTTCGGGAGGCACCTAGAGGGATTAATACTCTTGATCTGATTATCAGTAGCAATTCTTCATGCATTAAGAATCTGCAGTTAAAGGAACCACTAAGTGGCACTGATCACAGTGTGCTGAAGTGGGATTTACTCAAAGAGGTTACAACCATCAGGAGTAAAGGGAAAGGTTTTTGCTTTCGTAAAGGTGACTACGGTGGTCTGAGACAGTATTTAAATTCTGTACAGTGGGACCATCTAATGATGTTACCAACAGAATATTCAAAATGGGAAGCATTCAAAGAATTAATCTTGGAAGATACTAGGCTTTTCATACCAAGGTTTAGGTCTAGATGGATGTCAGATGAACTAATCAGACATGTGGCAGAGAAGAAAAATGGATGGGATAATAGAAATCAGCTGGTCTCTAACCAAGTTACAATCAATGTCATCACTGTAACACAATGCTCTCAGTGAAACACATTCTGGTCGAATGCACAAAATATACAAGAGAACGCCAGAAACTTTGCACTTCAGCCACAACAAAAGATCCTACACTTACCTCACTTTTAAACAATGAAACAAATGCCTCAAGCATTTATAACTTTCTCAAGATGATTAAAGTGTACCACCTCCTTTAGGAAAAAATAAAACAAAAAAATAAATAAATAATAATAATAATTACTTGTTCCTTTTTTCCATTTTCTCTATTTGAGAAGAAATGGCATGCATAATTACCTTATGTATGGCACACTATGGCCATAGTTGCCGATGCGCCCAATAAATCCCGAAACAAACAAACAAACAAACAAAACCAAGTTACAAAGGAGATTAGGCAGGCAAAGGCAGATTACGGGAAATCTTTGGCAAGGGATGCAAAGAAAAACAGCAAAGAGTTCTTTACTTACGTAAACTCTAGAAGGAAGGGGATGAATCAGATTGGTCCACTTGATATCGATGGTTCAACTGTTGATGATCCTACTCAGGTAGCTAACAAACTAAATGAATATTTTGCATCAACATTCACAAATGAGGAGTTATTCAGGGAGGGGAATGCCAGAGGTGAGGTAAACTCTAGCAGTAAGCTAGATGGTTTTGTAATAACTGAAAGGAGAGGGGAGGAGAAATTGTTGAAGATAAACATAAAAAAGGCACCCGGGGTGGATGGGATCTATCCAATTATATTAAAGTTATGTTGTTATTGGTTTTTCATTTGGTTTTAGGAACTAAGGCCATATTGCTCTGGGAATATGCGGTGGTCATTCGCTGACCTTTCCGCATCCTCCATATTTGGGGTGATGGGCTCGAACCCCGGTCTAATCAAGAAGCGTGTGTTACGCACTGCTGCTCCTTCCCACCTGGCTATGGAGGTGCAGTTATATTAAAGGAGGCAGCAAAGGAAGTAAGCTAACCCATAGCCCATAATTATGAGTGCTTCTTTGGGCTTCTTTGGAGATTAGTGAACAGAACAAAGGGTTGCTCTTACGAAAAAAGTTTTGCAAATTACAGTGTCTGGAGACTAGGCACCTGCAAGGTGATGTGATTGAGGTGTATAAAGCTTTGAATGGTTTGAGCATACCCAATACTGATGGGATTCTTCCTCTTGCTCAGAAGAAGAATCACCTGAGAGGGCATAAATTCAAATTGAGGAAAGACAAATGTAAGATAGATGTGTGGAAGTTTGCCTTTAGCCAGCAGGTAGTTGGTTGGTGGAACAGACTTCCATCCTTTGTTATGGAAGTCGATAGCCTAAATAAATTTAAGGCTGAGCTGGACAGGTATATGGAATGAACGGAGGGGTGAAATGGGAGCTTTTTTTTTTTTTTTTTGGCTTATGCTGTATAACTTGCTTTCTTGCATCATATGTCTCTGCTAAAGCTAATTATTGTGTTTCTTTCTTTTGCCTTTGGTATTTCCTTAATCTTATTGTTGGTTTGTTTAGTTTGTGATGAATCTTCTTTGGTTGTCCTTCATTATTCTTCTCTTCAGCCACTGTTTCTACTTTTACTTTCAATACTTTGTTTTCTGTATTAAGTTCAACCACTCTATGTTCCAAAACAGACCAGCAGTTCACTATCTGTAATCTTGTTGCAGATGTAATTCTGTTTGTCTGTTTATAAAGAAACTCGTCTAGGAACAGTTTCATTTCTTTAATTTGTCTTATGGCGTCCTCTATTTCCGGGGTGGCCAACGAGTCGATTGCAGATTTTATTTTGGTCGATCTCAACAAATTTTAAATATACAGTCATCGCTCGATTTGTGCACCTTGTGCAATGAAATTTTTGAGATGGTAGATCGCGGCACATTTTGAAGGAAAAAAGTAGATCGCATCACAAATTAAGTTGGCCACTCCTGCTCTATTTGATTTATAAGCTTAAAATTCCCCCCACCTCTGTTTTTGTTACCTGTGGCTCTAAATTATCATTCTTCTTTTAATCTGTATTTTCTACCTGTTTTTTGCCTTTCTAATAAATTACGGGTTAAATGTGGGTTAATAAATTCTTCATTAACCCACAATCAGGCAGGTCCTTCAAGTCAGGATCGTGATCGATGTTTTTTGATTTTTCAGTTTTTTTTGCATTGACTTTTGGTCTTTGCCAGTCATTTTGCTGTTATTATAATGTTCTTTATATCCAGGGGAGTAATTTAAACTATATTTTATATTTGTGGGCCTATTTAAACCAAAGATGCAACGTTTCCCTGTTTTTCGGGAAAACAGTCACACACAAAGAAAGTTACTCTTAAACGCAAGAACATGTTTAATCTAAGCGAAATTCACATTTCTCTTCACAAATAACATGTATCCAGGTATTTTGATCGAGAAATTTATTCGATTTTTGGAATTTTGAGGCAATTTTTGGAATTTTTGCAATATCAAAATTGGAAGTAGTAGAATCTCTATCGCTAATGCTGTAACAATCGTTCTGCCCGTAAACGCATTCGAAAAACAACTATAACTAGTTGTTTATAGCTTGGCTGAATAATAGTAGTTGTTTTCATCTGTATACAACATGAAGAATCCAAGTTCCATAGTTTTTAAATCCGAAAATCCAAGAGATTCTCCCTGCCACCGTCAACCACAATCCGCCGTTTACATCAAGCGGAGCTTATTGCTGATGTATCCCTTAACACCTACAATGGGCACGCGAGCATCGAAACTGGACCTTGAATGTTTGGAAGAAGTCATCTGGTCCGATGAGTCACGTTTACTGTTGCACCATGTGGACCACCGGGTACATGAGTGTTGTTTACTTTGTGAAGTGATGCGCCTGGATGCACCATGGGACGGAAAGAAGCCAGTGGCAGCATTGTCATGCTTTGGGTGATGGTCTGCTGGGATACTCTGGGTCCAGTCATCCATGTGCCGGGCACTCTGTCTACCACCTACCTAAACATCATTGCTGACCAGGTGCACCCTTTCACGGCAATGGTCTTTCCCTCTGGCAGTGCCATCTTTCAGCAGGGTAATGCGCCATGCCACACCGCCCGAATTGTTTGAGACTGGTTCGTGGAACATAAGAAAGAATTCCAGGTATTGCCCTGGCCTCCAAATTCCCCAGACATCAATCCCCATCAAGCATCTGTGGTTTGTGTTGGAACAGTAACTGCAATCTGTGGCATGTCAACTATGGACCTTACAGGAGTTAAAGGATCTGTTGGTTATGTGTTTGTACTGGATACCACAAGACACATTTAGAAATCGTGCAGCATCCATGCTTCGCCGGGTATGAGCTGTTTTGGCTGCATGTGGAGGACCAACATCATATTAGATAGGTGGTCATAATGTTTTGGCTCATCTATGTATATCTGATCAGCTTCTCTTGGAGTGCAGTTTATATACTACAGAGCCGGAGTATATAAACTTCATTCTGTTGAACTTACATCGACATAAATTCAAACAAATTTGTGAGTCTATTATATATACTCACAAATTGCTCTGTAGGCACTAACAGGAATAGGACTTTATTCGCATTCGATCTTGTATCGTAGTCAAGTGTTAGAGTGCACAGCATGTGTTCAACAGTACTGTGGTTCTAGCTTGCATAATACTAATTACGATTAATGATTGTATTCTTTGTCAAAATTATTAATTATAAACTCCTCTGACTTTAGTGGTCATGTTGAAGTATAAACAGAATATTGGTTACAGACTTTTCCCAACTATATTATAAAGTTATGGTCTCTTTCAGAAACTACTGTTGAAATCTGTTTCTGTCAGATTCCAAATCACACTGGGATCATGAGAAATGACATGGCTTAAGAGATTGCCAAATGCAAAACCCTTAAAGTACTTTTTCTCAACAGCACCATATATTGACTACAGACAATTAATCTGATCCAAATGATAATCAAGAACACAAGGAGATGGGGGATACCCTTACTACAAAAAAAAATTCGGTTCTGTGGATAAACTTGAAAAATACAAATTTTGTTCACCTTGTATAGTTAGGAAATATATTTTGATATAGTGGCTTAGTATTTAGGGTTAGGCACCACCTGTGGTTTCCCACATCTGCCCCCGTATGTACTCTGTGATGGAATGCAGAACTACTGCATAAGCCAGAAAAAAATGTAGTTTCTGGTTTATGCAGCATTGTGTTATGTTCTGTTGTTGTGTCTCTGGCTACTTGGCCACAGGGCCCCTAATGGAACCCTACATTGTCCGACACCACCACTGGGAGGTGAGCCAGGTTGCCTTCATACTCTGGCTGATCTCCGCCAGGTGCAACTTTCTTCCAGAAAGCTTCCAGGTGAAGCTTTCTGGACAGAGACCAAACAAAAAAAAAAAAAAAAAAAAACAGGGAAGATAGTAGAAGTGGTGGAGTCAAAGTAGGCAAAAGGAGGAGGAGGAGGAGGAGGATGAGGAAAGAAGGCATCCTCCATCAGAAAGAAGAGGTGGGAAGGGAGAAGTAGGAATCACCCCTGGTCTGGGAGCTCACTGAAGGCCAGGGAAAGGAAGACAGCTTGCAGAACAAGGAAGGTCTGCAAAGTTGGGAAGGTGCAATGGGAAGTGTCTGAGTTTGATTTATATCAGTTCAGTGCCGTCATTCCAACGGGGACGATGTCTAATTAGGTGTTCATTCAATTCTGATAGTGGCTGGTGATGAGGGAAGAGCAGGTACGAGGAGAGATCATAGCGGTTTCAGGAACATCTGGTGTGGATGTCTATGTTGTGGGATCAGACGTGAGAGATGATAAAACGCCTTTTGAAGACTGCTGAGGCATACCTGCTAAAAGCTAAAAATGCTTCTTTTGATTTTAACAGGTTGCTTTTTGGGCTGAGTGTGAGTAAATTTATATCCAGTAACAGTTGATTACGTAGGTCCAGGTAGATGTTACACGAGTGCATTACGTGGTGCCAGTCCTCCAGTTCTCCACAAATACAATGGACATCATTTACAAACCCAAAGTCCTGAAGTTGCTTTTTGAATGACCCATGTCCTTTCAGAAGAAAGGTAGCTTGTGAATTAGGGAAGAACCAGCCAAGTCTTTGTTTGTTGAGGTAGGAGACACTAGGTAGAAATAGCTTGGTAGTACTGCCTTTGGTGGAATCAACCCAAAGGATTTGCCAGAGGGAAACAAGCTCCTGCCAAGTATGCCGGAGTTCTTGTTTCAGATCTGCATCGACAATAGTTTTTGTCCCCAGGAATTCAGTTTATTTTTTTCTTTCTGATACCACGTGAAAGCACTGTGAAGACCACTTGGAGGTCAAGGCTGATACAACCTGTTAATACTTGTAGTGCTGCTGTTGAGGTTGTTCTACAAGCCTGAGTTCTTTTTAATAACATCAACCGTTGTATCTGCAGAATAACATTCCTAGTGCTGATGATGGATAAACGATGGATAAACAATGGAACCATACGGCAGCGCCGTATGTTACAAATGGTACAAAAACAGCTGAATAAAGAAGGTGGAGTGCAGGTTCCTTAAGGCCCCAGTCTTTGCGAGTGAAGCGAGCAAACATATTGATATAATTTTTGGTCTTCTCTTTCATGGACTTTAGATGTGGCATGAAAGTTTTGCAATCACTAGGGTGACACCTAAATATTTGAATGAATGGTAAGTCTTGAGTGCATATCCTTTTTAATGAATGGTTGGTGTTCTGTTGATGTCAAGACGGCCTTTGAGAAGCAGGGTTCTGCTTTTATCTGTAGAGATTTCCAACTTAGGCCGCCATAGCCTAGTGGTCAGGTGCGTGGGTGCATAAGTACATGTGCCTTGAGTGATCGGGGTTCAAGCCCGTGGCTACTGAATACGGTGCTGTTTCTATCTATCTTGTGAACTCCTCTGACCGTTTGGTTATCCCGGAGTATGAACAGAAAAATTTATTATTATTATTATTATTATTCTCTTCAGCCCAAACCGACAGGGCATTCAAGACTGTGTTGGCTCTGGTCTCAAGGTTTGTTGATGGCTTTGGTTGAGGTTGAGCAGATGGGCTGAGAGGTGGCAAATGAAGTTTAACATTGACAAATGTAAAGTACTACACATGGGAAACAGCAACCCCAGAGCAACGTATCAACTCTGTGGTACTACACTGACAGTGGTAGAGAATGAAAGGGACTTGGGGGTGATTGTGCAGGCAGATATGAAGTTCTCTGAGCAGTGCAGACGGGCTGCAAGAGTAGCTCATGGAGTATTGTCAATGATATACAGGAATTTTTCCAGCAGGGATAAGGAGGTGATTATTCCATTGTACAAGGCAATGGTCAGGCCACACCTAGAGTACTGTATACAGGTCTGGAGGCCTCATTTCAAGAAGGATGTAGAGCTGCTGGAACGAGTACAGAGAAGGGCAACAAGATTAGTGAATGGAACAAAGGGGTGCTCTTACGAAGAAAGGCTTAAGTTTTGCAAATTATAGTGTCTGGAGACTAGGCACCAGCGAGGTGATCTGATAGAGGTGTATAAAGCCTTGAATGGTTTAAGCATGCTCAATGTTGATGGGATTCTTCCTCTAGCTCAGAAAAATCACCTGAGAGGGCATAAATTCAAATTGAGGAAAGACAGATGTAGGATAGACGTGCGGAAATTTGCCTTTAGCCAGCGGGTGGTTGGTTGGTGGAACAGACTGCCATCCCTTGTGGTGGAGGTTGATAGCCTAAATAAGTTTAAGGCTCAGCTGGACAGGTATTTTGAACGAACAGAGGGGTGAAGTGGGTTTTTTTTTTTTTTTTTTTTTTTGGCTGATGCTGCATAAGCTTGCTTTCTTGCATCAAATGCCTCTACTAATGCTAATGCTTTACGATTTACGCATTTCGGTGGAGAAGTTTTATTGGGGCATTCTTTGTAAAGGTGGCCGGCTTCTGCACAGTTGCTGCATACCGGTTTTTACTTCAGACATTTGGCTGATATGTGTTCGTATCCTAAACAGTTATAATATTTCAGGACTGGTACAAAATCCCTTATCCTATGTGAGTACCAGCCTAGAAAGACTCTCTTGAATAATTAATTGTTTTCTGATTCTGGGAGATACTTCTATGATCCAATTTCGGCAATCACATACCCTGGTTTTAGTGGAGTATTTGATCTTAATTTCACTATAAGCATCCTCTTCCTTCTCAATAGTCTCATAAAGATTCCTGTTGTAGATTTCTTTAATTAAGTCATCCTTCTGGATGGAGCTTTCTACATCAAATACTATCAAGCTGGGGCCCCCGAAGCTTGGGGGTCTCGAAGACAGGATTTTATCTTATCTAAGTCAGATTTAGTGGCTGTTTCAAGAATGATTCTTTTGTCTTTGATCTTGCGGATGCTTTTGGTCTTGACATTACATAACTTTGGTATGATAGTCTGAAAGATTTTGTTTTTCACTCCATCACTGTCAGCAATGTCGCAGCTCTCTCCAGCTTTAACGATGAGCATGTGTTTATATTCAGAGGTAGTTACTTTGGGCATTTTTGCCACAGCTGCATATGATAATTGTTGGGTCCTTACAGGTGGGTCCACAGATATGGCTGTGGAGGTCTGGACATCCGTAGGTATGAAAGCAGGACTGTTGACAGCCGCAGTTAGTGTAGAGTTAATCAACTGGAGTTGTTCGTTTGGGGCTTTAATTTGTTTTGATTTTCTATTATCAATTCATACAACATCTTCTCAAGGGAGCCCCAGCAATGTGTTATACAGAGCGAGGTAGTTTTAGAGATCATACTGTTGTTACTGTTTAAGCAGCACTCCACTTTACGTCTCAAAAGTGGGATTATCTTGAGATTGGGTATGTTATTAATCAGAAAAGTGGGAAGTTCCTCAGCAACTTCAGCATCCTCCCAAAGATTGGTGGGAGGGCATTTCAAGTTACCTATACATTTTTATTGATTAGTACCACCATCAGCGATGTTTTGCATACCACACTGGCATACAAATGACTGTCACTGAATTGCCGCCTTCTCCTTCCATTATTAAAAAATTCCGGTTTGGAGGTAACTGAATTATTGAGGGCTACTCCATAGTTGTTGTTAAGGTTGCAGTTATCATTTGCAGCGGATTGTATCTGGATATTGTGCTTTTCGTCATGAATTACTTCTGAAGAGGAAAATGTATTATGTGCTTTTGTGATTTCAGAGCTGTGCAAAGCAGCAGGACTGTCAGTATAATTGTTTTCTTCTGCATTTGATAGAGAGTTGGATCCGTCAATTTTACTAGAATTATCAGGCTCACTTGCTTTTCCTTTGGTTTTCATCACTTTGTTTTGTGGAATTTTCTTATGTGCATGCTTGGCATAGGAAGTTTCCTCTTTGCGAGTGGCAACTTTGATAGTTTATTGACACGGCAAGCCCCTAAGATAATCGAGCAGCTGACACATTGAACAGACAGTGAAGCAAGCTTCCGACACTGACCGAATGTGGTCTTTTCAGCGTTAGTGCTTTTCTTCTATATCGGACTTGGCATGTTTAGGCAATAAAAAATTTGGAACGAGAGCTTTAAAACAATTCTTTACAACAATGACTAGCAGATATATACGGCTTGTAGGTCATTAGCAGCAGGTCACTAGGGAGTAAATAAGGAATTTAAACGACCCTCTTAAGTGCTAACCTTGACCTTGAAAGGTTTCCGAGTGGATAGCTATTGCGTTGCCGAGGTAGTATAAGGCAAATTTTGTTCTGACGAAACATTACTGATTAGTTGAATTAGAACTTACAGAAAAATGAAAATAAGTTTACCTGTCACATGGAATAACATACTCAATCTGCCAGTGGGTTCCTCATACTAACAGGAATGGCCTGTTATACGATCCATTGCGATAAACTGTTTTAAACTATATATTTTTTGCACTAAACACGGAGCAACAAACTGCGTTGTCACACTTCCCGTCAACCTCAGCGCGAAGCCTCTGTATATATTTTGATATATGCTCTGAACCTCTACAGACCACATTTAAATCCAGAAAGATCCTTTATATTCCTTTCACCTCAGTCTCTGTGTTTAGTTATCAGCTAATGGCTAGTGAGGGTCTTGGCTTGATTTATTTAAAAAATTTTTTTATAATTTTTTATAATTTATAATTAAAAATTATAATTTTTTTTTAAATTATATACCTTATATTAAGTCACTGCCTCTGTTATCAAATCTGCCGATCACTTTTTCGATCACTTCTAATAGAGATAGAAGGCTGAAACTTTGTACATATTCTTAATTCATGTGACAATTCATTCTATCAAAATTTAGGCTAAATCTATTTAGCGGTGTTGCCATTGCACAGTGCACCGCTTGATTGCGTTTTTTAAAATTGATACTATTTTTTAAAATGAGGCAGTTTATGTTGCAGGGGTAAAGGCCAGACCTTTATTTTATCGGAATTTATTTACTAATTGTCTATCATTTAATATTTCCACCCAATACTGATTGTGTCCGAAAAGAAAAAATTTTATTTCTTGATGCTGTCTGTTTGCAGTTTGCTTCGAAATTTATGCTTGTGGCTGCTGAGAGCTTGAAGGAGAACTGCCTGGCTGCTGTTGACCCATGATATCTTGCTGATCGGTAGTAGTAGTGGCATGTGATGCAAGAAAGCAAGTGTATGAGCTTATGCAGCATCAGCCAAAAAAAAAAAAAAAAAATCACACCATTCCCTCCAAATGCCTGTCCAGTTCCTCCTTAAATTTATTCAACCTATCAACTTCCACAACGACAGATGAAAGTTTGTTCCAGCAATTAACCACCCGCTGGCTAAAGGCAAATTTCCGCACATCTATTCTACATCTGTCTTTTCTTAATTTGAATTTACGCCCCCTTAGGTTCGTGATCTGAACAAGTGGAAGGATCCCATCAGAATTCAGCGTGCTCAACCCATTCAAGGCCTTATACACCTCAATCAGATCACCGTGCAGGTGCCTAGTCTCCAGCCACTGAAATTTGCAGAACTTAAGCCTCTCTTGTTAAGAGGATCCCTTCATTCCCCTCACCAATCTTGTTACCCTTCTCTGTACACGCTCAAGTAAATCTACATCCTTCCTAAAATGAGGCCTCCAGACCTGTACGCAGTACTCAAGGCAGGGCCTGACCATTGCCTTATACAGAGGGACAATCACCTCCTTTTCCCTGCTAGCAAAATTCCTATATATCATTGACATGTCCTGCCCTGGCAGCCTGTCTGCATTGCTCAGAAAACTTCATATCTGACTGCAAAATTACTCCCAGGCCTTTTTCATTTTCTACCACCTTAAGTGTAGTACCACTCAGTTGGTAAGTTTCTCTGGGGTTATTACTTCTACACATATGCAGTACTTTGCATTTGTCAAGGTTAAACTTCAGTTGCCACTTCTTAGCCCATCTGCCCAAATTATCTAGATCCTGTTGCAGTAGCACACACTGCCATTACTGTCATTAACAACCCTGCTAATCTTTGTATCATCTGCAAACTTCGACATTAAGCCTGATATACCTTCATCAATATCATTGATAAATATACAAAACAACAGTGGACCTAACACCGAGCCCTGTGGGACTCCACTAATAACATTCGTCCAAGAAGAGCAGCACCCATTGATTACCACCCTCTGTCTTCTCGCACTTAACCATCCTTTTATCCATTGCAGCAACTTACCCTTAATACCATTCTGCTCCAATTTGTACAATAATCTTCCATGCACAACAGTGTCAAAAGCTTTCCTGAAATCCAAATATATGATATCAGAATTATTTTTTGCATCCAGTTCCTTTGTAACCACATCATAATATCCTATCAAATTTGTCAGACAAGACTTTCCCTTAACAAACCCATGCCGTGTCTGAATTATTGCTGCAGTCTAGTCTAGATGATCCTGCAATGCATCTTTAACCAGTGACTCCATTATTTTACCCAGAACAGAAGTTAAACTAACTGGTCTGTAATTACTCGTGTCACCCTTCGATCCCCCTTTGTGAATTGGGGATACATTTGCACATCTCCAGTCCGTGGGAACCTCCCTTGAATCCAAGGACGCTCTCACAATTATGGCTAAGGGTTTGCTTAGTTGCTTAGCCGCCTCCTTTAATATAACTGGATAGATCCCATCCACCCCAGGTGCTTTTCTTATGTTTATGTCGATCCCCCCCCTTTCTGAATTTGGGATACATTTGAGGATATATCTTGCTGATTGGTATCAATGGAAGTTGTAACTCTTTCAACTAGAGCCTGACTGTGAGACACATTTCCTGTATGTCTCCTGACATTGTACCTAGAACCTCGACATGCCATTCTTGACATGTTTAACTGTATCAGCAGCTCCCCTCCATCTTCTTTCTATTGAATGAAAATAGTTGTTTACTTATTAATAGCATGATGATAACAGATGCATTCTGTACAATGTTGGATTACGTTCACCTTGTATGGTTAGGAAATATATTTTGATATATTCTCTGAACCTCTACAGGCTACATTTAAATTCAGAAATATCCTTTATATTCCTTTCACCACAGTCTTTGTGTTTAGTTATCAGCTAATGGCTAGTGTGAGTCTTGATTTATTGAAAAAAATCTTTTTTTAATATATATATTGGAACTCCTTAAGTCATTCAGGAGTTCACAATATTCTTGATGTTAATACTTTTAACCCCAACATTTCTGTTTCTATCAACAAATTTTAGTGCAGAGGAGAAGTTGCACTGTAATAGCATTTTTTTTCTTATTAAAAAATGTACTACAGAAGCTGCTATGTAGCCAGTTAAAAAAAAATTGCAAGAAAAGTTTGTGGCAAATAAGAACTCTCTTTTGAGAAGTAGAATCGTGAAATAATTAAATTTATGGCCAAATCTAATGGATCTGAAGAGCAAGCTAGCTTACTTCTTAACAGTAAGCTAAATGCTAATGGCATTCTTCTTCTTCTTGCACAGACAACACACATGCAAAGGCATGAATTTAAATTGATGAAAGATAGTTTCTGGATAGATAGGTGTGCAGAAATTTGCATACAGCCAGAGGTTAATTGATTATTGGAACAAATTTCCATTTGATATTTGGGAAGTGTGTAGGTTGAATCAGCTGCCAGCCCCCGTAGTTTTTACAGGGGCTGGCAGCTGATCTGAGAAGTGTGGGTTTTTCCCCCCCTGATTGATTCTGTATAAGCTTGCTTTCTTGCATCATTTTCCCCTATAAATACTAACTACCCTGCTTAGAAACGAGACACTTTACTAGAGACCTCATTGAATGTTTAAGGCTTTAAATGGATGAGTAAACTTGAAATAACTCATGGTAGATGAAGATAAATAATGGTATTCTAACTCTTTCTCAAAGTACAGAAGAGGACATAAACTTAAATTAAAAACAGTTAATTTTCCTTTCTTTGCATCATGCATCATTTGCCAGTGCTGCTACTACTACTAATAATAAAAATACTACTAATAATAATATGGCAAATGATATGTAATGTGCAGCAGAGTAACAAGTTATATCAGGTCAAGAATAATATATGTGTGAATAATAAATTACCCTTAACAAACCCATGTGTCTACATGGGTTTGTTAAGGGTAATCAGTGGACACTAATCTTTGTTGACTAATGTTATTTGTGGAGTCCCCTAGTTATTGGTGTTGGGACCATTGTTGGTTTCTATATTTATCACTGATACTGATGAAGGCATATCAGTCTTATTGTCCAAATTTGCAGATGGTAGAAAGGTTGGCTGGGTTGTTAATGACACACTGCTCCAACACGATCTAGAAAATTTGGGCAGATGAGGCGAGAGGTGTCAAATGAAGTTTAACATTGACAAATTCAAAATTCTGTATATGGGTAGCAGTAACTGCAGAGTAGTGTAGCAAGATTGAAATCTGCTTTTGTTTGGTACTGCACTCAAGATTGTGGAGAATGAAAAAGGCTTGGCAGTAATTTTGCAGTCAAATATGAAGCTTTCAGAGCAGTGCAGACAGGCTGCCAGCGAAGCTCATGTGATCTTGTCAGTGATATACAGGAATTTTGCTAGCAGGATAAGGAGGTGATTATCCCTTTGTATAAGGCAATGGTCAGGCCACACCTTGAGTACTGCAAGTCTGGAAGCCTCATTTTAAGAAAGATGTAGAGCTGCTGGAATGAGCATAGACAAGGGCAATGAGATTGGTTAGAGGAAAAAAAGTTTGCTGTTACCAAGAAAGGCTTAAGGTCTCCAAATTGCAGCGTCTGGAGAACAATCACCTCGTAGGTGTATAAGGCTTTGAATGGTTTGAGCAAGCTCAGTGCTGATGGGATTCATCCTCTTGCTCAGATTATGCATCTGAGGACGCATAAATTTAAATTGTGGAAAGTGTTTTAGAACAGATGTGCTGAAATTTGACTTTAGCCAGCAAGTGGTTGATTGCTGGAACAAAATTCCATCTGTCACCTGTGGAAGTTGATATCTTAAATAGATTCAAGGAAGAACTGGACAATGGAGTGAATGAATAGATGAAATGGGAAAGTTTTTTTTTTTTTTTTTTCCCTTTTTTTGTCTTATTTTATATGAGCATGCTTTCTTGCATCATATGCCACTTCTAATGCTAATGCCAAAAAGTAATTTTAAATCACTGACTAATATTATACTTCACTTTATTTAATTTCACCACAGACTTGAAAGCCTTAGCTGCCTGGAGACATTTTGCTTACTACTTACTTTCTTATGTTGTGCCATAAGAAAGTTAAGACAACCAATCAACATTTTCATTAGAATTAAGTTTATCTCACTACAAAATCTTCTCTGACAATACAGCAATTGATATTTGTTTTGCTTTATACTTCTTATATAAGTTCATATCTCTGTCAGTATTTTTGCTCATAAAATTTAGATCCTAATTTGTTTCTTTTTGCTAATTATTTAAAATTTTTCCCTTGTTTTCCGCTTCAGCTTGGCAAAGAGTAGCATATATGTTTGTTAGTTTTTTTAAGTTTCCTCCCAGTATTTCTAGATTGGGAACAAATTTTGGTACTTTTTTTTGGAAAACTTTTATTGTATTTTCTGTTTTTATATTCGTTCATGTTATAAAGCAGTTTTTGTTTAAACTCATTTCTAAATCTGAAGCATGCATGTCTTGTTGATAATATTTTAATTATTACAAATTATTTAAAATATTAATAATGTAATTTTCATGCAGTACAGGTTGACCATCACTAATCCGGCAATGTTGGGACCTGTGAGTTGCCGGATTAGTGAGTTTGCTGGATCACCGGTGGTTATTTTAGCACATACATTTTACCCAACAGCTAACCACCTCCTTCTACCTTTAACATGTTGACTGCCAAGCTAGTTTAAGAAAAAATTCCCCAGGGGCCAAAAAATATTTAGGAAATAATTTGATTAGTAATTCTAAAATAAATATTATAATGTCAGTGTTCTCGTTTTTTCGCTTAAAATATATATATATATATTTATATAAAAAAAAGTCTTTTTTTTTTTTTTATGTCGCATATATATGGCCAACATGGCCACATATGTCGGTTACTTTATTTCTTGAGAAGCCGTGTCGGCCACATATGTGTGGCGCTATTACAGCATACATATGAAGGTCGTTTGTGATTAATTTATTCCACGCGCGGCGAGCGCTGCAATAAAATTAATTACGATAAAATAAACTCTCAAACATCACAATAAGTTTGTCAGCATTGTTAGAGATTTTGTGAAAACAAGTTCATTAACGTGCTGTGTTATCCATCATATTGTGTTGTGTTTTTTTGCAAGTGTGTACAGTAGACTCTCGATTTTCTGGGATAGATGGTAAAACAAAATTCCCAATAAATCGAGAGTCTTCTGTATAAGTGTGTGGTAAAAAAAAAAAAAAATATCTAAAAAGGAATGGCTAAAAGAAAATTACTAAGATAAGAGGAACTGAGAGAAATTACTGGAATTTACAATTAAGCAGATTTAATCTTCTCACAGACACACCGCTGTCGAATTTTTTCAGAAGTTCAACTTTATCTATTATGGACAACGTTATGGTGTTCACGCTTTACACCACGAGAAGCGCTTCCTTTATGCATTGGAACCATGGCTGGGGCTAAATATGAGCAGGTTATAATTATAAATGCAGAAAAACAAGTGGGAATGGCTTGCCAGTGTTTACGAGTTTGCACCCACAGCTGATGCTGCAACCAACCACCAGAACAGTAGCGGTAGGTTGGTGGGCCGACCCGGGAAATTTGAAATTACGTTCGCGGAAATTATGTCCGAATTAGCGGTGGAGCCGGATTAGTGATGGTCGACCTGTATTTTATTTAGTCAGTTCAGGAAATAAATGTGTCAGGCTTTCAGAGATATGTTAGATTATTTAAGATGAAGCATTTAAAGAATTTTACAATAAGATTACAGTTCAGTTTTATTTTATTTTTAGGTTGCCCTCAGATAGTTGATATTAGAGATCCAAGCCATTCTATTATTGCCCATGGTTCAGGACTGAAATCTGCTGCTGTTGGAAAGGTTGCTGGCTTTCTCTTAGAAACAGGCGGATTTGGAGAAGCCAAGGATTTTGATATTATTGTCATAGGTAAAGATATATACCATTTTACAGTTAGATATACTGTTTATTTAATCACAGGGCTCCAGGTGCCTATTGATTTCTGCATTCAACATTTCTCAAGTAATGTTATTGTGCTTCTTGCCCATCAATCTGTCACTGGTTATTCTACACCCACAGTATTTCCCCTTCCCACAAAAAGTAGACAAAGTAAATAAAGATATGAAATTAAAAATGATAAATTGTGTGGGGGAATAGAGAGATAGAATCTTTATTGCAACAAGACTTTGGCATATTTATTGGGAGACTGTTTTCTACAGCAGAGTGTTTGAGAGACAACAAGAGGGAGAGAATACTCTTGATCTGGCTATCAGTTGAGATTCTTTATGTGTTTAAAATTTTAATCAAAGAAGCACTAGGTGACAGTGATCACAGTCTGTTGATGTGGGATTTACTTAAAGATGTAATTACCATCAAGGGTAAAGGGAGAGGTTGTTGCTTTCGTAAAATGTGACTACAGTGATCTCAGACAGTTTTTAAATTTTATGCAGTAGGACCAAATGATGATCTTACCATCAGTAAATTCTAAATGGGAAGCATTCAAGGAATTAATCATAGAAGCTTGAAGGGTATTTCTTAGTTAGCTTTTCAAGCGAACTAAGAAATACCCTTCAAGTTATAGGCCTAAGTGGATGTCAGATGATCGATGAAACTCGTGGCAGAAAATAAAAAGGCATGAGGATGCACGTAAATTATTGAGCAACACAGAAGCCTATGATGGATATAAACTGGTCTGTAATCAAGTCACAAAGGTCAGAAAAGTGAAGGCAGATTACGAGAAATGTTTGGCAAAGGATACAAAAAAAAAGAACTTCTATACTTATGTAAACACAAGAAGGAGGGGGAGTAAACAAATTGGTACACTCAATATCGATGGCTTGACTGTTGCTGATGCTCAGGTAGGTTACAAACTGAATGGGTATTTTCCCTCTACATTCACACTTCAGAAATTCTTTAGGGAAGGGGATGCCAGAAGTTTATCAAACTCTAAGAAGGAGCTAAATGATTTTGTAATAACTGAGAGAAAAGTGGAACACAAATTGTTGAAGTTAAACATACAAAGGCACCTGGGCACCAAAAGCTTGCAACAATTGTAAAACAGTTATTAATCAGCCCAAGTGCTAGTCGTTGAGGCTGGAACTTCTCTGTTCCCACCTCTGTCAAAACTAGAGTATTCTTTTGCTGCCTCAGCTAAACACAAATGTGACCTGCTAGAATCCTCCTTTTCTTTTTTCTTCTAACTTCTGTGTTGATAATCTTGATAAACTGCCTCTTACCATTCCCAGTACACTCCATTCAGTGGCTCCTGTGATCTTCCATTTAACAATCAAGAGATTGTTAAAAGAATTTTGAACAGTCTTGATGCCAAGAGAGTGCCAGGTTTCAATGGTATTTCTGCACTTGTTCTCAAATCCTGTGCTCCTTCACTTACTTTTTTTCTCTGTTGCCTTTTTACTCTTTCTGATTCCACTGGTGTTTTTTGTTCTGCTTGGAAATTTGCTCATATCCAACCAATTTCTAAAAACGGTGAAAATCCCTCCCAATAAAATATCATCCCATTGCACTTACTTTCTACTCTTTCTAAAGCAATGGAAGTAATTGAAGTAACTGCAATCCTAAAGTATATAGAAACCTTCCATCTGATCAATGATCACTGGTACGGATTCTGTCAATGTCTATCCACTGCTCATATTCTGGTTTTTGTTACCCATCTGTGGACAATGGAAAAGCGTGGTGAAACTCGAGCAGTTGCTCTTGACATTTCAAAGGCTTTTGGTTTGCCAACCCAGGGTCCTGAGCTGGATATAATATTAATAATAAAGTTCTTTATTCATAGAAATGTAGGACACGATTCCCCGCTACAGGCAACCAGAGGAATCTTACAATTAAGTGGACACATTATGTTCAGTACATACAAAACTATGTGGGTACACAGCAAATACATAGACAGTGCAATATACACAGCTAATATTGTAATAAATGTATTTTATAGTTATTATAATAGATTGATTATACAGAGCTTATATGCCATCGTTGTTGTCGTCTTTTTCCAACATATATGTTGGAAAAGGACAAAACAGCGCAGAAAGGATACTATAGGAAATATTGGAATTGATGAAAGAAATGAAAGAGGTGACAGACTTGTGGAATTTGCAGAATCTCAAGGACTGTCAGTAATGAACACGTTTTTCAAGAAAAGGGTGAAGTGGACATGGAAGAGTCCACTTCACCCTTTGAGTGCACTTTTCAAGAAAGTGGACATGGAAGAGTCCAAATGGATTAACTACTAATGAAATCGACTATATCCTCACTAACAGAAGATATATTGTGAATGACGTTACCATGCTGAAAAAGGTATGTACAATCTTACCATTCTGATCACAGAATGGTAAGATTGTACACTTGATATAGATGTAGGAAAGGAAAGGAAAAAACTGACTCGAGTAAATAATACAAAGGTCTTTGAGATAACCAAAGAGGAGAAAAAGCAGTATGTACTGGAACTTAAGAACAAGTTTGAGCTTCTGCAGACTGCTCAGGACCAAGATATCGACGAGGAATATTACAACTTTCTGAAAGTGATAAAGCCCAATAAGCCTATAGGGAAAAAGAAATCCAAAGAAGAAAAAATTAGTCAAGAAACACTTGTCATGATGAACCAAAGAAGACAAATGAAGAGCAAGAAAAACACTGACAGGGAGAAAATTGAATATACTGAGTTATGCAAAGCAATTAGAAAGAGACTCAGAGAGGACATAAGAAGATTTAACACAAGAAAAGTTGAACAAGCATTAAGGGAAAACAAAGGATTTAAATCAGCAGCCATGAGCAGTAATACAGAAAGAGAAATGATACTGAAACTGAAGAATAGCGATGGTCTACTTATAAACAGCAGAGAAGGCATAATTCAAATAGCAGAAGACTACTATAGAGAATTATACAAGGAGCAGGGGAATGATGCCAGCAGTGGGGAAGATGGATTGCAAAGTAGCAACACATACGACATACCCGATATTCTTCCTGATGAGGTAGAACATGCATTGAGGAAAATGAAGAATCAGAAAGCCCCATTTGAAGATGAAGTTACTGTACAGTTGTTAAAATTGGGAGGAAGAGACATAACACAAAAACTGGCAAGGCTCTTCACAAAGTGCATTAGAAAAGGTGTGACGCCTAAGCAGTGGAATAATGCAATCATAGTTTTGCTGCATAAGAAAGGAGATAAATGAGAAATTGGAAATTATAGACCAATTAGCTTGTTATCCCACATCTACAAGTTGTTCACAAGGGTCATTACTAACAGATTAGAAAGAATACTTTATGAGAATCAACTGAAAGAGCAACCTGGCTTTAGGACAGGATTCTCAACTATGGATCACCTTCACGTAATATCACAGCTAATGGAGAAAGCAAATGAATATAAAACACCATTATGCTTGGCATTTGTGGATTATGAAAAGGCATTTGACTCCATACAGCATAAGGCAATGTTTCGGGCACTAGAAAGACAAGGCATAGATACCCCATATATTATGATTTTGAAGAAAATATATGAGAATGCTACCTCCTTTATTAGACTAGACAAAGACAGTAGGAAATTTAAAATTGAGAAAGGAGTTCGACAAGGAGACACAATATCTCCGAAGCTGTTTACTGCTGCCCTTGAGGAAGCTTTCAGAAGATTAGACTGGTCGCAGAAAGGAGTCAATGTGAACAGAGAGTACCTAAACCATTTATGATTTGCAGATGACATTGTGGTCATAAGCCACGATCCCAAAGAATTAGAGGAAAATCTTAATCAGTTATGCACAGTTTATAAGGATTTTGGACTAAAGATGAATATGGCTAAAACAAAAGTAACGATGAACAAGTATGCCACAGAAAGGGAAATAATGATTGAAGGAGCAGTAATTGAAAAGGTGGAGTCATATACTTATCTGGGAAAAGTCACCAGCAGTAATAATGATAAATGGCTGGAAGTCAAGAGAAGAATAAATTTTGGATGGATAGCATTCAGGAAATATAGTCACATACTGAAGAGCAATATCCCAGTTTGTCTGAAACGTAAAATTATGAACCAATGTATACTCCCCCACCATGACTTATGGAAGTGAAACTTGGGCACTCACCAAAAGAATGGAAGAGAAGCTGAGAACTACACAGCAAAGAATGGAATGAATCATATTGGGAATCAGACTGTTAGATAAGAAGAGAAACACATAGATTAGGCAGCAAACTCAAGTAAAGGACATTCTTATCAAAACTAAAGAACTAAAATGGTCTTGGGCAGGACACATAGCTCGAAGATATGATGACAGATGGACTAAGAAAATAAGTATAACAAAATGGTATCTAAGAGGAGCTAGAAGAAAACCTGGAAGACAAAGGCGGAGATGGATAGATGAAATTCATGAGTTTGTGGGTAGTAAATGGATGGCCAGTGCTCAAAACAGAAGGAACTGGAAAGTTGCTGGAGAGGCCTTCATCCTGCAGTGGATTGAAAATGCACTGATTGATTGCACTGATGATGATGATGATGATATATGCCATTATAGTACATAGATTTTATAGTTATTATATACAAGCTGCAACACATTGAGACAGTCTTGACACTTTCACTGGGAGTTGACTAGTTCTGCTGACAACTGCAGGAATGCTGAATGCACTTGACTATGGATTTGCACTTTTCTTCTCTGTAGACAATATCTCTGGACCACACATCCAAATCAATGTTTGCGGAGTTCAGCGTGCCGCTGATGCTGTTCGGGAAGTGCTGCTTGAAGGTCGAGAGCTTCTACAGGTTAGAACAGAGCACTGGACGGTTTCTGAGGGCTCTACCAGGGATTTTCCAGCCTATAATTTCCTAGATATTAATGAAGTCAAGAGCAGCGGAGCACAGATTAAGCACCATTGTGGGCTTCCTCGCATATGCCAGATGCTGGGCCGGGGTGTATCTCAGATGTATGCAGAGCTGTGATTTTGATGTTGTATAGGGTAGGTGAGACCAATTGTTAGCCCACTTTAGGACCCAGAATTCCAGACCCCAGAGCATCTTCAGACTGGACATATGAGCAGCCAACCAAACTTCAATACCATAACTGATGATAGAACTAAAACAGTAGAGGAGAAATTTTCTGACTGTTTACTTGTTGTGCGCTCTACAGAGATCAAGTTTCATACCCCAGAAAGCCCGTAATGCTCTTGAACGCAGTTGCTGGATCTCTTCCTTATTCGTTAGGTTTTCGTCCATTACCACTACTAGGAATTTTACTGAATGAGTTGCGACGAGAACATGCCTCACAATGGAAGGCTGCAGAGAGGCTGCTGTATTGAGGTCTGCTTGTGCTCTAGGTGAGATGATGACATATTTGGATTTTTCAGGGTTTATTTGAAGCCCAAAATAGGTAGTGTGCTCATAGAAAGAGGAGAGATATTTGTTCAGGATGACAGAATTCGATAATTTCTATGCCTGCACTTTAGGGGTAACATATGCCTGCACTTTAGGGGTAACATATGCCTGCACTTTAGGGGTAACATATGCCTGCACTTTAGGGGTAACATACAATGTTGTCGGCGTAGGCCATAAACAGCAGATATTTCATTCATCAGTGGAATAAATATTGCTGAAAAAAGCAGTGCCTACAATGATTCACCTTGGGATATGCCTACTTCCACCTGTTTTGTCATGCAGTTATTCCCTTGCTGGAAAGTAAAGCACCTTTTGGCCGGCAAATTTTTGAGGAGCTTCGAGACATTACTCGAAACCATAGTAGTTCTCCAGGTGGCACATAAGTGGCTTAACTTGCACTGAGTCAAAGGCCACTTTCAGATCAAGAAAAACAATGCATAACAGTCTTGCTCCCAGGCTTGAAGGGTTTTCAAATTCAGAGCCTGTATGCATGTTATCGGTGATCTTTGTGAGAACGTGTTATGTGTATGCTGAAGTCTCTGGGAAAGGATCTGATTGGCAACCACTTTAAACAAGCACTTCTCCAGGCATTTGAGAAAAGGAGAGGAGATTGAAATAGGCCTATAGTCAGCAGTAGAGGCCGGATTCTGCACCTTTGGAATTGGTGCTATAATTTAGGGATGACTATAATTTAGTCGTCCAAGAATTTTGGACGACTCCCTGTTGTAAAATTCTGTTAAACAACTTTGTCAGCTCATCACTGATAAAGTAGGGGGCAACTTTAAGGCAAAAGGTGGGAATAGAGTCACTTCCCATTGATTTCTTATTGGACAGGGCATCAATGGCTTTGATTAGCTCCTCTTCGCCAATTGTCACGTTAGTGAGATTAGTTATGTCGTAGTGTGCACTGTTCCATGGGGAGTCTGCAGCTGCACTGTCTGTTTTGACGAACCGAGTTACATGATCTCACCATTCGGCCAGGTGTAACGATTCTGCTGACCAGATGTGATTGGCCGACCAGGATCGCTGGCCACACGCTATACTCTTTTCCATGAATGAGTTTATAGCCTGCTTCTTGGAATTCTGGAAACTGTATCTGGTTATTGAGTACGCTGAATATGAACTTTCTGTGGGTGATCTCTTGAATTGGGCATATAGCCGTTGTTTTTCTTTAAACTGGTGCATAAAGATGCTGGACCACCACGGTTTCAAGTGTGGGCAGATGACACAAACTCTTGACATGGCCACTCTAGCAATGATCATTCTTCTGTTTCTTGATGAATCCCCTCTACTTGCTTTCTCTCTCTCTCTCTCTCTCTCGCTCTCTCTCTCTCTCTCTCTCTCGGTAATTCAGAAATTTTTTTTGGCTGGTGCAGCATAAGCCTCAGGCTTCCTTGCACCATATGGCTAATGTTAGTAATAATAATAATAAACTGTTTTTTGTAGTAGTTGTGTATTCAGTTTCTCTCTGATCACTTACTGTGAGTGATGGTAATCAGCTCTCTCTCATCTAACTTCTTTCCTAATACTGGTGTTCCTCAAGGTGTAATTCTTTTTCCCACTCTTTTCCTCTTTTGTATTAAATACCTTCTTTGATTGACCAGAAATCCTATCAATTGTTTTCATGTTGATAATACATTGCATTCCACTTTCCAGTTTGAGAAACATCCAGTTCCAATTCCCTAAATGCTGATTTTCAGGTAATTTGCCAGTTGGGCCAAGGTGACTTTTGATTTCAATCCTTCTAAAACTCAGTCCTGTCTTATATCTCTCAAAAAAGGAGTCTTCTGCTCCTAAGCTTATCTTCAGTGACAATCAGCTTTCTAGACAAGATCACATAACTCTATTAGGGAATACACTGACTTCTCTTTTGGCAGAAGCACATCACAAATATTGCTTCCTATGCATCTGAAAAACTGGATTATTTCACTCTCTCGCTCTCAGCGTTGCTTTTCTTCCAAACAATTATTCTCTGTACAAATGTCATATCTGCCCCTACCATGGAATATTTCCCACAACTGGAGCAGTGTCCCCAAAACCTCTCTCAGACTTCTAGGCTCCATTCAAAATAGGGCATTTTGGTAAATTAATGACCTGTCTAACGAAGTCCCTCCAGTGTCTGTATTATAGATGTTTTATTTTTTGCTGCATGCCTCTCTATGTATACTTCCACACAAGCACTGTTGGATTGACTTCTATAATCTCTCTCTCTCTCTCTCTCTCTCTCTCTCTCTCTCTCTCTCTCTTCCAAATCAGTCCACACATGTGCTATTACTGGTCAGCATTCTTTTCACAAAATCAACTTTTCTTCCCCCTCATTTATTCCTTCTTCTGTTTTCTGAAACATAACCTCCCTTCCAACATATCCTGAAAATTGGTATATCCAAAAATTCAAATCTAACATCAACAAGTATCTTTTTTCATCTACTGAACCTTCAAACCCTGCATGGTACTAAGTACTGTAGGTTCTAATACCTTTTGTGCTTGGGGTTTTTGTATAAAAAAAAAAAAAAATCACCCATGGTAATTGAAAATTAAAAAGACCTGGAGTAATTGTGTATTCAGATATGAAATCCTCTCCTCTGAGCAATGCAGTTAAGCTATCAGAAGAGCTCAAGTGGTTTTGTCAATGATAATAGGAAATTTGGTAGAAGAAATAAGCAGATGATTATCGCATCGTATAAAGCTAAGTTCAGGCCACATCTTAAGTACTGCATATAGGTCTTTCTCATTTTAGGAACTGTGCAGAGAAGGGCAATGGGATTGAGGAGAAGAAAGGGGGGGGTGCTGTTGCTAAGAAGTTCTCCAAATTGCAGAGCTTGGACAGACTCTGCAATCTGATTGAGATGTTTAAGGCTTTGAATGGATTGAGCAAGCTCAGTTCTGATGGATTCTTCCTCTTTCTCAGACTATGCACATGAATGGGCATAAATTCAAGTTGATGAACAATTTTTGTGGAATAAATGTGCGACCATTTGCCCTTTGCTTGCTGGTTGAACAACCCCATCTGTTGTTGTGAAAGTGGATAGTGTTAAAGTTCAAGGAAAAAGTAGACAAACTATTGGAGGGGATGTACAGGTGTTGTGAGAATTTTTATTTTTATTTTTTTGAATTCCTACTATTAGTTCACACTCTCCCTATATATATTTATATATCTTGTTCAAATTTTCAATCATTAATAAAATACTTTTTATTCATCCACTCAAGTTCAAATAAATTTTTTTAAACTTGTAGCGGATGACACTTGATGTTAATACAGTTTTTTCAATTATTAATTCATTAATTAAATTTAATTAATTAATTTTAGTTTTATATCGGAGAAAACAATTTCTCTTATATAAGATATAAACAGGCAGTAGCTCAATCGGTAAAATGATAGGATTTCAGTATTTTTCAAGTAAAGGTGAAGAATGCGAGTTCAATTCTTGCGAAAATCAATAATTTTTTGATAAATTTTTGTTATTCATCCACTCAAGTTCAATTACATTTTTTTAAACTTGTAGTGGATGACACTTGATATTAATACAGTCTTTTTCAAATATTAATTCATTAATTAAATTTAATTAATTAATTTTAGTTTTATATGGGAGAAAAAAATTTCTCTTATATAAGATATTTAGCAGGATATAAATTTAGGAATAAATACCGTCAGTGGCGAAGTGTGTAGATCGCTGGAAAAAAATTTCATTTTCAGATTCTTTTTTCATTCTGGGTTCTAGTCTGAGTCAAGGAGGGAACAAAATGGAAAATGAAACATGTGAATAAAAATAATAGTCCAACACCATACATAGAAAGGAAAATGGAAAATTGCAAGGAAATTCACTTTCTATTTTGCCACTTAATATTGTAATTATTTAATAAAAAGTAACTAAAATAAAATTTTTCTTTGTTGACCTAAGTAGGAATTGACTTTAAAAAATTTTTTTTATATTACTTGTTTCATATATGCTTGCTTTCTTGCATCATTTCTCTCTCTCTCTCTCTCTCTCTCTCTCTCTCTCTCTCTCTCTCTCTCTCTCTCTCTCTCTCTCTCTCTCTCTCTACTTATAGTAAATGGTATGCCTTTTGCAATCAAATAAACTGTATTACTAAGCAATTTCTCTCAACAGTAAATACACTGCCCTCTGTGTTGCTGACTAGTATATTTTTCCAATCTTCAAGGCCTTTTAAGGATGACTGCAACAGCTATTCATCACATTAACTCTCATTTAGCACTAAGGTTAAAGTGTGAGCAGAACACAGAAAATAAAATGTGCTGCATTTGTTTCTAGGACGTTGTTGGAGTCTGTTACATTATCATTTTTTTTTTACTGCCTCATTGTCATATCCTTTACCAAAGAGATTCAAAATATCAAGATTTGATGTTTTTAAATTATTCAATATAAAGTCACATATCCCTGAACAGTAGTATCATTGACAGCAAAATCCTAAAAAGTATTCCCAAATTTCTGTTTTAATTTTTTTTTGTTATAATTTTGTTTTGAATTTTTTCCCAAGCAATTCATACATTTTTTGCTTTTCCACATTGAATATGAAATGATCAAGAATAGATAATTTTCATTTGAGTTTAATTGTTTAGCCATATTCAAATCGAATTTTTCAGTAGTTTCTGTTACTTTAAAAAATTTTCATTATATTTGGTAACAGTCATTTTGACAAACCAGTAAAAGCTCTGCAGTGTCATGATAAATAGGAATTCGTAAATTAACTGTTCAACAACTAAATACCAGGTTTTTTTTTTTTTTTTTTTTGTTTTTTTTTTTGCCTATTATGGACCCTTTGTTTTCTGGTATAAATTGTTAATTTTATTGCTTAAGCTAGTTCTGTACATTTTGTACTGTATATAATAGGTATTGCGCTTTTTTTTTTGATTATTTAAAATAAAGATAAATGTTCCTTGACAAACTTTTTCGGTCTCCAAAATGAGAAGCAAAATACTCAATCTCATGATAATGAATATTCACCCATGCTCTTTTGATTTTTTTTTTTTTTTTTCTCTAATAGGATTCAAGAATAATAAAAATTGGAAAATTTCCTGCCTGTGTCATATTTAGGAAAACTCTAATTTCTTATTTGGGGAGGACAATTTTCAATTAAACATTTGTTGTATTTATATGTACTCAAGCCATTTACCTGGAAGCATCTGAACTTCTGTTTTTAATAATATACATTTATCAAATTTTAAATCAAGGTTTGAATTTGGTTCTCTCTCTCTCTCTCTCTCTCTCTCTCTCTCTCTCTCTCTCTCAATTTTGTATCTGGTTTCATCTTTTTATAAATTTGTTGAAGATAGCATCTGAATCTGCTAGAAGAGTAGCTGCAACTATTCTTCTTTGATCATCAACTGTTTCAGTACTGCTATAATATTTTCTTTCTTCAATACCAGAAATTTTGCCTCTGGTCTTCTTGTGATCTTGTCAATCCAATTCTTTGTCTCTTCTCTGCTGCTTGCTTATATTTTCTGCAAGAATTTATTTAGTGATCCAGATGATTGTTGTTCTGTTATTGCCCTACTTTTTTATTTACATTACTGAATTTTATCTAGGATAAAATTCAGTTATGTAAATATTTTTTACAAAAAACTGTTTGTTATCCAAAGTATTGTCATATTTATTTTTGTAGTTTTAATTGAAAAATTTTGAGAAGATAGAAGTATTATCAGAAAATATGACATAATAAAAATAGTTTTTATTATGCCTTGAAAACAGTTTGATTTTAATGATTATAAAGTATTTCCCCACACTTTTCTTCATCACAATGATATTATAAATCAAAATATCAGTTGTTCTTAAATTCCCTCTGGCACATTAAACACAAAAATGAATAATTACTACTGCATTATCCAAAAAGTTGCAGTTTTATTATATTAATTATATTCAATTTCTGTGTGTTTGATGCAAAAATAAAAGACATTTCTATAAAGGTAGTCAGCACCTATTGTAAACATCATGAAATAGTTGTTCTACAGTTTTGCCTGTCCATTCCCTCAAATTATCCAGCCATGATACTCTTCCTCTCACCATTAATTCTTCCAGTCAGAATGATTTGTGGCACTGCATATTCTTCTTGATGTGACCTCATAATTTCATATCAAATCTCATAATGTCATGTCGAGTTTCATAATGTGACCACAAAAGAAGGTTTTTTTGTTTCTTGATTAGAGACAGCAATTTCCTTTCTCTGCTGACTGATCTCAGCACTTCCACATTTGTAACTTTAGCTGCCCATGGAATACATAATATTCTTCTATACATGTACATCTCAGATGCTTCCAATTTCTTAATTGTTGACTTCTTTAATGTTCAAGTCTCGCAACCATAGAGTAGAGTGGACCAGATGTAGCACTCCGTTACTCTTAGTTGAAGGTTTAGATCCAATTGCAGATTACAGAAAACCTTTCATTTTGCAAAAGGCCAATCTTACTATTCTTACTCTTCTTTTAATTTTACTTCAATCATCCCCTTTGTCATTAATTTCTCATCCTAAATAGACGTAACTTTTAACTTTTTCAATCACTTTCCCATCAACCTTAAGTGTGAGATTTGTATAATAATTCTTGGGGCCAGCTGCCATTCATTTAGTCTTGCTGGAATTTTTGCAAAGACTCATCTTGTTACTTTCTGCATTAGCTATATCCATGAGTGTTTGAAGGTCGGAATCACTTGCTGCAGTGATAACTGTATCATTGGAATTATGAATATTATTGATGACTACTCCATTTACAACAATTCCTTCTGCTCTATCTTCTACTGCCTCCTTCATAATGTTTTCAGAATAGAGATTGAACAGTAATGGAGATAGAATGCACCCCTGAAAAACACTTCTCTTTATCATAATTTTTTTTGTCAGCTCATCTTCCACTCATCACCATGGCACTCTATAGTACAGATTCTTGATTATTTGGATGTTTTTGCTGTCTAGGTTTATCTGGTACAGGATAGCAAACAATTTTCTTTGTTGAACTTTGTCAAAGCCTTTTTCATAGTCTGTGAAACAAGCATAGACATCTTGTTGCATTTCCAGATATCTTTCTATTAATACCGAAAGACTGAAAATAGCTTCTCTTGTACCTGCACCCTACCTAAATACAAACTATGTCTTCCCTGTTTCCTTTTCACATTTACCCTTGATGCAAAGGTAAATTATTCTTAAAAATATCTTTAATGTATGACTCATAACACTGATTGTTCTATATACTGCACAGTTCTTTTCGTTTGGCTTTTTTGGTAATGGTATGAAAGTTGATTTCAACCAATTCTGAGGAATCTCCCCTGAGTCATAAACTTGGTTGAGCAGACATCTTGGAGCCTCAATGCCATTTTCAAAGCCTTCACCACCTCACTTTGAAGTATCTGTGGGCCTTCAAGATCTATTTCCTTCATGATTCCTTTTGTCTCTTCATTCTCTTTGAACAACTGTCATATATACTTTCCCAGATCTGCTTTTTTTCTTTCAAATCCATCACTGCTTCCCTGTTTCATCAACTATATGCATCTGGGTATTTTTCTTGTACCATCGAGCCATCTCCTTTACATTTCTATGCAGATTAGAAATTTCTACAGTTCCTCAATTTCTTGGCATCTTTCTTCCAGCCATAGGCTCTTAGCTTCCTTGAACTTCTGTTCAATTTTACAACTTATCGTCTTATATTTTTGTTCATGTCTCTTTTGTAACTTCTCCTCTTTTTCATAATCTTTAATATCTTTTCTGTCGCCCACTGATGTTTTCTTGTCTCTCCTTTTGCAAAAGGAGAGACAGAAAACATGCCTTCATCAGTCACTTCTTTCTTCCACCTGAATATTCTTCTACAAACTGAACTGCTTCCCTCACTTTGGTAATTAAGCTTATTTTATGGTTTTTCTCTACTAATTAATGGCAGCCTTCATATTATCCCACATTATTTCAGTACTTTCTTCATTTATTTTTTTGGTTCTATTCTGAGTTCAAACTTGGTCCTTGAGGTTGTCCCAGACATTCTCTCAGATATGCCAGACAAGCTGTTCTTGCTACCTGGGAGTCTAAAACGCTGATGGAACTGATATTTGGGTGACACTCAAGTCAAAGTGGACCCAATTTCGGCAAAGTCCGGACGGTCTATGACAGCCAAATCCTCTGCTTGCACCTTCACGATGGTGGGACTGTTAGTAATCCTGGGTATAACCTTCATGCACAAGTACATGGTGGGTGACCACCCAGGTGTGAACCAACGTAAGCAGGGGTCGAGGTGTGGCGCCCACACCACATGGAGGAACGCCGCCCCTCTATGTTACCAGGCAGTACTAGGTGGTAGATGACTCTCATCAACCGGTGAAATACCACCACTTTGCTTATTGGAGGCTTGAAGTGGTGGAACCCATGTTTAGTCTCTAGAGCTAAGTTCCGGCCAACCCATCCCTATCTCTTCCATTATGCAGTATGATTGATGATTTTTGAGGTTATGATGAATGTCGTGGCGAGATCCAATATTCCTTACATTTCGAGGGTACAGCTCTAAAACGGTGTTCGCAGGCCGGCCGCTAGTTAGTACACCGGACTGAACCTATTGGTAACTCTCTAGGAAGCTTCCAGATCAGCTAGTGTATAATCTTGCTACCTCTACTCTGCCAGATAGTGACTGGAGGGAGTCTGAGTAGTGTGTGTGCGGGGAGCATTGTCGAGGCCACGTTATGTCAAGGATCTGGGTATATATTCTTACCACATGTACGCCATATCCAAAAATTTCATTACTTCATACAGCATGTCCCACCCACTTTTTCTTACTATTGAATACACCATGAATTGTCAAAATAATAGAGCAAGATTATCTGCGAAAAGATCTAAACCTCCCAAGGACTTCCTAATTCATTTCACAAATATACGTGGTCTCAATTCTAATCTCAACAATGTCCATTTCCACTTGCAGTCTTCCAAAACCCATGTACTTTTTCTGACTGAATCTCAGTTATCAGTTGATTCAACTACTGCTCATCTCAGATGTCCAAATTATTTGCTGTATGATTCCTTTCGACTCAAAGTTGGTACTTGTGCATATGTCCGTTCTGATATTCCCTGTCAGAGACTTGGCAATTTGGAATCTCCTCTCTTTGATCTTCTCTGGCTTAAAATCTCTCTACCTCATTGTGTAAAATTCATCTGTTGTCTCTACCGTTCTCACAACTCCACTAATCACTTGGAACTCTTTGACTTTCTCCCTTTGCAACTTGACTTTCTCCAGTCCAACTTTCCTAACAGTGAGGTAATTTTCCTTGGTGATTTTAACGTTCACAACTCCAGCTGGCTTTCGTTTTCTAGTCACACCGACCCAGCAGGTCGAGATGCTGAGGCTTTTGCAATTACTAATGACCTAGCACAGATTGTTCATTTACCTACAAGAATACCGGACAATCCTAATCATACAGCCAATACGCTTGATCTTTTTCTCACAAACAACCCTTCTAAGTACACGGTCGAAGTGAGAGCTCCTTTAGGCACTTCAGATCACAACTTGGTGATTGTCTCTTCTCCAATGGAACCTTTATCTCATGGCTATTCCCAACCTCGTATTGTTTGGCATTACAAGAATGCAAAATGGGATGACCTGCGAGACTTCTTTTCTTCTTTTCCTTGGTCTGATTACTGTTTCAAAACTTCTGATGTCAACGTTTGCTCAGATCATGTCAGTGAAATTATTCTTGCAGGAATGGAATCCTTTATCCCACACTCCACTTTAAAATCTCGTCCTTTATCTAAACCTTGGTTTTCCAATAAATGTGCTAAGGCTGTCCAAGAAAAGAACGTTGCATATCGTAATTGGCTTGTTTCTAATTCTTCTGTTTAATTTTCTGCCTACACCAAAGCTCGCAACAATTGTAAAGCAGTTATTAATCAGTCCAAACTAGATTTTGAACAGGCTAAGAGTAGAAAACTTGTTTCTTGCCCTAATGGTAGCCGAGCATTCTGGTCTCTTGCCAAAGCTATTGGCCGCAACTTTTGCCCATCTCTGCTCCCACCTCTGTCCAAACCACATGGTTCTGTTATCACTTCAGCCAAGGATAAAGCTGACCTGCCAGCATCCCATTTTTCTTCGAGCTCATGTATTAATGATCTTGGTAAAACACCTCCCACCATTTCTAACACGCTCCATTCAATACCTCCTGTGGTCTTCCGTCAAAAGGATATCAGAAGGATTTTGCTGAATCTTGATGCTAAGAAAGCTCCAGGTCCTGATGGTATTTCTCCACTTGTTCTCAAAACCTGTGCTCCTGAACTTACTCCTATTCTATGCCGCCTTTTTTCACTTTCTTACTCCAAAGGTGTTTTTCCTTCTGCTTGGAAATTTGCTCATATCCAGCCAGTTCCTAAAAAGGGTGACAAATCCCTCCCATCCAAATATCGTCCCATTGCAATTACTTCTACTCTTTCTAAAGTAATGGAGAAATCAATTAACCGCCAACTCTTAAACTACCTAGAAACCTTCTGTCTGATCAACGATCGCCAGTATGGATTCCGTCAGTGTCGATCCACTGGTGATATTCTGGCTTATGTTACCCATTTATGGACTAATTCAATGGAAAGGTTCGGTGAAACACAAATAGTTGCTCTTGACATCTCAAAGGCTTTTGATCGTGTTTGGCATAAAGGTCTTCTAAACAAGCTTCCATCTTATGGTTTGCCAACTGTTTTTAGTAATTGGTTATCCAGTTTTCTCTCTGATCGCTCACTGAGGGTGATGGTTGATGGCTCTCTGTCTTCTAACTTCTCCACTAATGCCGGTGTCCCCCAAGGTTCAGTTCTTTTCCCCACTCTTTTCCTCTTGTATATCAATGACCTTCTTCCATTGACTGGAAATCCTATCCCTAGTTTTGCCGATGATAGCACATTGCATTCAACTTTCCATTTTGAGAAAACTTGTCCAGCTCAATCAGCTTCAAGTTCTCGAAAATCTACTGCCAATTCCTTAAATGCCGATCTTCAGGTAATTCTCCAGTGGGGCAAAGACAACTTAGTTGATTTCAACCCTTCTAAAACTCAATCTTGTCTTATATCTCGCAAAAAGGATTCTTCTGCTCCTATGCTTATCTTTAGTGACACTCCGATTTCTAGGCAAAATGATATATCTCTTTTGGGGATTACCCTGACTTCTAATCTCTCTTGGCACAAGCACATTACAAATATTGCTTCCTCTGCATCTAAAAAACTTGGTTTTCTCTTTCGCTCTCGGCGTTACTTTTCTCCCAAACAGCTGCTCACTCTGTATAAATCGCAAATCCGCCCTACCATGGAATATTGTTCCCACATCTGGGATGGTGCCCCCAAAACCTCTCTCAGGCTTCTTGATTCCATTCAGAAGAGGGCAGTTAGGTTAATTAATGATTCATCTCTAACAGAGTCTCTCCACTCGCTTTCTCATAGACGCACTGTTTCTGCTGCATGCCTCTTCTACAGATACTTCCATGGGCACTGTTCTTCTGAATTGGCTTCTATAATTCCCACTCTCTCTTTCAAAACAGTCCGAACACGTGCTGCCACCAGCCAACATCCATTTACTGTCCAACTTCAAACCCACAGAACCAACTTTTCATCTTCCTAATTTATTCATTCAACTGCCGTTTTCTGGAACAACCTTCCTTCATATGTATTTCCTGAAAATTACAATCTACAGAAGTTCAAGTCCAATATCAACAAATATCTTCTTTCGTCTTCTCAACCTCCAACCCAAGCATGGTACTAAGTACTATAGGTTATAATACCTCTCGTGTTTGGGGTTCTCATAAAAAAAAAAAATAATAATAAATTCTTCATGTGTTTCTATGACTTTTGTAAATGTCTATGCTACTTTGTCATTGTTGAGCTTCTGTCTATCTGAAAGCTTTTTTTTTTTTTTCTGTATTTTTAAGAGCTTTTAGCCTTGTTCTCAGCACTGTTACCACTGGATTATAGTCAGATGTAATATCTGCTCCTGAATGTCTTTGCCATTAACGCACAATTGCAGAATCTTTTGTTGATCATTATTTAATCATTTTGATTTCGTATAATTTTGTTCTCTCTGTCTTCTAGTGATTTAAAAGTATATAGCCTTCTTAGTGGCTGTCGTGGAGTGCCTTTGCCCATCTTTGTAGCTTCGATTGTTCTTTCTTGTCGGGATGGAACCCGTCGCTTAATCTGAGTTGGACCCAGTTGTCTGTCTTCCTTAAGTCATGGTAGAGTGCTGCTGTGTCTTTCTGGAAATAATCCTTCAGGTTCGCTTTTGCTGTTTACTGTTGCATTCTTCCCACTTTCCGAGCTGTTGTCAGTCTTTTCACAGCTGACGTTAGGTGGTATCGGCATCTCTTTGTCAACATTTCCTTTGTCTTTCTTATCATCATCATCATCAGCCATTTTCAATCCAGTGCAGGGTGAGGCCTCTCCAGCAACTTTTCAGTTCCTTCTGTTTTGTGCAATGGCCATCCATTTACTACCCACAAACTCCTGAATTTCATCTGTCCATCTCCACTGTTGTCTTCCAGGTTTTGTCTTAGATCCTCTTGAGTACCATTCTGTTATTTTCTTAGTCCATCTGTCATCATGTCTTCGAGCTATGTGTCCTGCCCAAGACCATTTTAGTTCTTTATTTTTGATAAGAATGTCCTTTACTTGAGTTTGCTGCCTAATCCATGTGTTTCTCTTCTTATCTAACGGTCTGATTCCCAGTGTAATTCTTTCCATTCTTCGATGTGTAGTTCTCAGCTTCTCTTACATTCTTTTGGTGAATGCCAAAATTTAAAAGTATATAGCCTTCTTAGTGGCTATTTAAACCGCATGTTGACATCTATCAAGGCGTCCCCATGGCAGAACTGGATAACTCTATCTCCTCTATCGTCTCTAATTCCCAGTCCAAATTTTCCAACTATGTCCATTACTGCCTATTGTCCTCATCATTATCATCATCAGCCATTTTTAATCCATTGTAGGATGAAAGCCTCTCCAGCAACTTTCCAGTTCCTTCTGTTTTGTGCAATGGCCATCCATTTACTACCCACAAACTCATGAATTTCATCTGTCCATCTCCATCATTGTCTTCCAGGTTTTCTTCTAGCTCCTCTTGGGTACCATTCTGTTATTTTCTTAGTCAATCTGTCATCATGTTTTTGAGCTATGTGTCCTGCCCAAGACCATTTTAGGTCTTCAGATTTGATAAGAATGTCCTTTACTTGAGTATGCGGCCTAATCCATCTGTTTCTCTTCTTATCTAACATTTTGATTTCCAATATAATTAGTTCCATTCTTTGCTGTGTAGTTCTCAGCTTCTCTTCCATTCTTTTGATGAGTGACCAAGTTTCACTTCCATAAGTCAAGGTGGTGAGTATACATTGGTTCATTATTTTACGTTTCAGACAAACTGGGATATTGCTCTTCAGTATGTGACTATATTTTCTGAATGCTATCCATCCAAAATTTATTCTTCTCTTGACTTCCAGCCATTTATCATTATTACAGCTAATAACTTGTCCCAGATAAATATATGACTCCACCTTTTTCAATTACTGCTCCTTCAATCATTATATTCCTTTCTGTGGCATACTTGTTCATCATTACTTTTATTTTAGCCATATTCATCTTTAGTCTAAAATCCTTACTAACTCTGCATAACTGATTAAGATTTTCCTCAAATTCTTTGGGATCGTGGTTTATGACCACAATGTCATCAGCAAAGTTTAAATGGTTTAGGTACTCTCCATTCACATTGACTCTGATCTGCGACCAGTCTAATCTTCTGAAAGCTTTCTCCAGGGCAGCAGTAAACAAATTTGGATATATTGTGTCTCCTTGTTGAACTCCTTTCTCAATTTTAAATTTGTTACTGTCTTTGTCTAGTCTAATAAAGGAGGTAGCATTCTCATATATTTTCTTCAAAATCATAATATGTCGGGTATATATACCTTGTATTGCTAGTGCCCGAAACATTTCCTTATGCTGTATGGAGTCAAATGCCTTTTCATAATCCACAAATGCCAAGCATAATGGTGTTTTATATTCATTTGCTTTCTCCATTAGCTGTGATATTACGTGAAGGTGATTTATAATTGAGAATCCTGACCTAAAGCCAGCTTGCTCTTTTAGTTGATTCTCATCAAGTATTCTTTCTAATCTCTTAGTAATGACCCTTGTGAACAACTAGTACATGTGGGACAACAAACTAATTGGTCTATAATTTCCAATTTCTCATTTATCTCCTTTCTTATGCAGCAAAATTATGATTGCATTAGCACTCCTTCGACGTCACACCCTTTCTAATGCATTTTGTGAAGAGTCTTGCTAATTTTTGTCTCATGTCTCTTCCTCCCAATTTTAACAACTGTAGAGTAACTTCATTTTCTCCCAGGGCTTTCTGATTCTTCATTTTCTTCAACGCATGTTCTGCCTCATCTGGAAAGATATCGGGTATGTCCTATGTGTTACTAATTTGCGATCCATCTTCCCACTGCTGGCATCATCCCCTCGCTCCTTGTATAATTCTCTATAGTAGTCTTTTGCTATTTGAATTATGCCTTCTCTTCTGTTTATAAATACACCATCAGTATTCTTTACTTTCAGTATCATTTGTCTTTCGGTATTACTGCTCATGGCTGCTGATTTAAATCCTTTGTTTTCCCTAAATGCTTGTTCTACTTTTCTTGTGTTAAATCTTCTTATGTCCTCTCTGAGTCTCTTTCTAATGGCTTTGCATAACGCAGTATACTCAATTTTCTCCTTGTCAGTTTTTATCTTGCTCTTCATTTGTCGTCTTCGGTTCATCATGACAAGTGTTTCTTGACTAATTTTTTCTTTTTTGGATTTATTTTTACCTATAGATTTCTTGGGCTTTTTCACTTTCAGAAAGTTGTAATATTCATTGTCAATATCTTGGTCCTGAGCAGTCTGCAGAAGGTCAAACTTGTTCTTAAGTTCCAGTACATACTGCTTTTTCTCCTCTTCTGTTATCTGAAAGATCGTATTATTTACTTGAGTCAGTTTTTTCCTTTCTGTTCTTACCTCTATATCAAGTGTGCATCTTACCATTCTCTGATCACTTCCAACATTTACCTTGTTCAGGACAGTAACATCATTCACAATATATCTTCTGTTAGTGAGGATGAAGCCGATTTCATTAGTTGTTAATCCAATTAGGCTCTTCCATGTCCACTTTGTGTTCACCCTTTTCTTGAAAAAAGTGTTCATTACTGACATTCCTCGAGATTCACTCTCAGACAGTTTTTAAATTCTGTACTGTGTGACCAACTGACGATGGTACTAACAGCAAATTCTAAGTGGGAAGCATTCAAGGAATTAATAGTGGAAGCTACTAAACGTTTCATACCTATTAAGAAGGCGCCTCCGTAGCCAGGTGGGAAGGAGGAGCAGTGCGTACTACACGCTTCTTGATTAGACCGGGGTTCGAGCCCGTCACCACCAAATACGGAGGATGCGGAAAGGTCAAGGGAATGACCACTGCATATTCCCGGAGCAATATGGCCTTAGTTGCTGATGCTCCTAAAAACCAAATAACAAACAAACAAACAAACCTATTAAGAAATATTGTTCACGGTTTAGGCCTAAATAGTTGTCAAATGAACTAATGAGACTTGTGGCAGAGTAGAAAAATGCATGGGATGCATATAAATTATCAGGACATAGAAGCCTATGATATATATGAGCTAGTCTGTAATTAAGTCACAAAGGAGGTTAGGCAGGTGAAGGCAGATTACGAGAAATCTTGGGCAAAGGATGCAAAGAAAAACAGCAAGGATTTCTTTACTTATATAAACTCTAAAAGGAAGGGGATGAATCTGATTGGTCCACTTAACGTTGATGGTTCGGCTGTTGATGATCCTGCTCTGACAGCAAACAAACTGAATGAGTATTTTGCATCTACATTCACACATGAGGAGTTATTACGGTTTGAAAATGCCACAAGGTTATCTAATTGTAATGATTTTGTAATAACTGAGAACAAAGTGGAGGAGAAATTGTTGAAGTTAAACATAAGAAAGGCACCTGGGGTGGATGGGATCTATCCAGTTATATTAAAGGAGGGGGCGAAGGAAGTAAGCAAACCCTTAGCCATAATTATGAGAGCATCCTTGGACTCAGGGCAGGTTCCCATGGACAGAAGATGTGCAAATATGTCCCCAATTCACAAAGGAGGATCAAAGAGTGACATGAGTAATTACAGACCAATTAGTTTAACTTCTGTTCCGGGTAAAATAATGGAGTCACTGGTTAAAGATGCATTGCAGGATCATCTAGATCATCTAGACAAGACTGCAGCAATAATTCAGACACAGCATGGGTTTGTTAAGGGATAGTCTTGTCTGACAAATTTGATTGGTTATTATGATGTGGTTACAAAGGAACTGGATGCAAAAAATAATTTTGATAACATATATTTGGATTTCAGGAAAGCTTTTGACACTATTGTACAAATTGGAGCAGAATGGTATTAAGGGTAAGTTGCTACAATGGATAAAAGGATGTTTAAGTGGGAGGAGACAGAGGGTGGTAATCATTGGGTGCTGCTCTTCTTAGAATAATGTCATTAGTGGAGTCCCAGAGGGTTCGGTGTTAGATCCAGTGTTGTTGTGTATATTTATGAATGATATTGATGAAGGTATATCAGGCTTAGTATCAAAGTTTACAGATGATACAAAGGTTGGCAGGGTTGTTAATGACAGTAATGGCAGTGTGTTACTGCAACAGGATCTAGAAAATTTTGGCAGATGGGCTGAGAAGTGGCAACTGAAGTTTAACAATGACAAATGCAAAGTACTGCATATGGGTAGAAGTAACCCCAGAGAAACATACCAACTGTGTGTTACTACACTTTAGGATGTAGAAAATGAAAAAGACCTGGGAGTAATTGTGCAGTCAGATATGAAGTTTTCTTAGCAATGCAGACAGGCTGCCAGGGCAGGTCATGGGTTGTTGTCAATGATATACAGGAATTTTGTTTGCAAGGAAAAGGTGGTGATTGTCCCTCTGTATAAGGCAGTGGTCAGGCTACGCCTGACCATTGCCTTATGCAGAGGGACAATCACCTCATTTTCCCTGTCTGGAGGCCTCATTTTAGGAAGGATGTAGATTTGCTTGACCTTGTACAGAGAAGGGCAACAAGATTGGTGAGGGGAATGAAGGGATCCTCTTACCAGGATAGGCTTAAGTTCTGCAAATTGCAGTGGCTGGAGACTAGACACCTTCGAGGTGATCTGATTGAGGTGTATAAGGCCCTGAATGGGTTGAGCACGCTGAATTCTGATGGGATTGTTTCACTTGTTTCAGATTACGAACCTAAGGGGGCATAAATTGAAATTAAGGAAGGACAGATGTAGAATAGATGTGCGGAAATTGGTCTTTATCGAGCGGGTGGTTAATTGCTGGAACAAACTTCTAGTGTTGTGGAAGTTGATAGGTTAAATAAATTTTTAGACAAATATTTAGAGGGGATTGTTTTGTAATTTTTTTTTTTTTTTTGGCTGATGCCACATAAGCTCATATGCTTGCTTTCTTGCATCACATGCCACTACTTCTACTACTATTATGCAAATTTCACAATTCTTTCACCTCTTTCATTTTTTTTCACCAATTCCAAAATTTCCTATAATTCCCCTTTCAGGCACCTCCATAACCAGGTGGGCAGGAGCGGCAGTGAATAGCACACGCATCTTCATTAGACCGGGGTTCGATCCCGTGACCACCAAATATGGAGGATGCGGAAAGGTTAGGGAATGACCACCGCATATCCCCAGAACAATATGGCTTTAGTTGCTAATGCTCCTAAAAATCAAATAGCAACAGTAAAAAAAAAAAAAAAAAAAAAAAAAGTTCCCCTTTCTGCACTGTTTTGTTTTTTTCCAACCTTAGCATTTAAGTCCCCCATAATGATAGTGTAGTCTGTTTTCTGCTCATCTAGAAGACTCAGTTTCGGTGTACAGTCAGTCCTCGTATAACACTACACGGATTCGATCATACACGATTTATAAATAGGGGAACGATATCTTATATAACACGAACCGAATTCGCTTATGCATGATTCGCCTTTGCGTTTCCAAAAAATGGCAGTCGAACGCGGAATCACCCCAACTGAATGCAACACGATAGGAACGAAGAGGAGATTCTGAAAATGTATTTGTTTTTTATATCAGTGAAGGGGAAACACATTTCACCATAATAACGTAAAAACCAACACAGTTCCAGCTATCGGTATAATCGCAAATGCAATTAGATCGAATTTACTACCAGATTATAACAGATTCCACTAGCAGAAACGTAAATGGAAATTGTTTTTATTGTTTTCTGGTACTAACCACTAGAATTATGCTTGAGTAAAATGTGAGGTGTTAATAATGTTATCTCTGCCTTTACGGTATTGTTTATTCAGTTGCTACACGCACTCAGCTTCGTTTATGTGTATCAAGCGTGCCTGCTCCTCCTTTTGTAATTGTGCTTTATTCTCTAAAAATGAGTAAAATACTTAAAAGGTGTGAAAAGGAAGCGTCCTGGTGAAGACACTGTAGATTCGGAGAGAAAAAGAAAAGCAATATCGATAAACAGAGGCGGACTGGCTCAAAAATTCTTACCCGGGAAAATTTTTAGTGGCCTCATACTATTGTTTATGGCCAAAATCACACCGGCCTCCGGGGGTTTCCCTGGTAAGGCTTATAGCCAGTCCACCTCTGTCGATAGAGAAAAAATATGAAATTGTGAAACGCTTTGAGCGAAATGAAAGACTATGTGATATTGCACGTGCTACAGACCTAAATGAGGCAACACCGAGAATTACAAAGAATGCAGAGAAAATAAAAACAACTTTCATAGCGGAAACAACTCAAAGTGTGATTAAAATCCATTAGATTAAGACACAAAGAATTGGAAGAGATGGAACAGCTGTCATCTGTTTGGATAGAAAATCAAAAAAAACAAGTTTGCTTACGATAGAAGCAAAAGCATTAGCAATATTTTATTACGTAATAGTTGTAATAAAATACTTACGTATATTATTATTTATTGTGTTTGGTAATGTTTTGGTTACAAATGTGTGTTCAGTCTTGGGTGGCCGGCACCTAATCCTGTTTTTCCCATAGGGCCTGTTGTTTTTATTGCACGATTTTGCATTGCACGAGGGTGTCTAGGAGCACAACTATCATGCTATACAAGGACTGACTGTACGTTTCTTCAACCTCTTCTTCATCATTGCTTGTACCTCTTATAAATCCTGAGTAGTAGTCTTAACACCCTTGGTGTTAAGACTTCCACTTGATAAACTTATGTTTATCAAGTGGAAATCTGCTTTATGGACCAGAAAGCCAACTCCACCTTCGCTTCTTTCACTGTTTCCTTTGGTGTACAGCAGATTTCCACTTGATAAACTTATATGTGATTCATTTCTTCTTGTTTCAGCCAAACCGATGATATTCCAAATCACATTTTCTAATTCCTTTTCCAGCTCTAATATCCTGTCTTCACCCATGAGCGGTCCTATATTGTAACAGGCCAAGTTTTGTTTCCATGCATGACATCTTGGTCGTACCCAGAGATTCTTAGAACCCTGTGCTTCCACTCTGATCCTGCCGTTGGGGACTGCAAGCCATTTGTTTCATCTTGCTGTCATGTTCTGGAGGGTTTGGTCTTTTCATCTTTGCACTGACCAGGCACCTTGAAGTGATCCACTCTATATGTTTGTTGCAACCTAAGTGACATAACAGGACTTACCATCAAGAAGGGTGCATAAGTGGATTTTAGGGAGGGAGGCCAACCAGACGTCTCCTAAATCTTCTGAAATAGAAAGATATTGGATCCATCAGTGTTTTAGACTGAAATTCTGATAACACACAGAATGCCTGTTCCCCTCTAAGATCTTGTCCTACCTTCGCATTACATTCATCCATTACTATATTTTTTTTTTTTTTTCTTAGTCAGCTTCATAAAATGGTTTCTGTTTATCCAGTTTGTCCAGTTCTTCATCTGTCTTATCAACTGTAGGGCCATAGACTCGAATCAGATTGATATTTATTGGATTGCCCCTCAGTTGGAGTAGCTATATCAGATTTTGGGATGAAATTGTTAACATTTTATCATGTCCCTTGCTACAATGATCCCAACACCCCATTACCCCACTGACGCTTCCCAAATAGTATAATCTGTCTCTTATAAGTGTTGCGCCGACCAGGCTAGCCAAGTGGGTAAAGTGCCTGCCTGGCAACCCAAAGGTCGTGGGTTCGAAACCCGCCTCGGGCTTGGATCAAAGTACTGCAAAAACCTTGGGAGGTGCATTATGGCCACACAAGCCTATGCACCAACAACTACAAAAAAAAAATAAAATAAAATAAGTGTTCCATATTCTATTTTTCTTCCACCTCACTTAGGCCTAAAATTTTAAGGTTTAGCATTTATATCTCTTTAACTTGCTCTATAACTTCCTTGCTTTCAATAAACTCCTCACGTTCCAGGTACCTAGTCTCAGTTTAGTTTTTGTATTTCAAAACCCGGAGATTCTTAGCACCCTCTGACCATTCAAGGTCTGCCGGGGACTGAGTGCCAAATTTGTTTTTTTATATTTTCATGATGCTGATGTTTTTGGGGAAAAAAATAATATAATGGTTTTCCATTGCCTTTTACATCATAGAATCATAGCCAGATTTGAGGAACTCTATCTATGCCTGTGATTACCTGAAGTTTAGCTGTTTTAGCACTTTTTTCTTCCACCTGAATATCTACAAACTGAATTGCTTCTCTCAGTTTGGGGATTAAGCTTAATTTATTTCGACTTTACTTGCCATGTTCCAATTCCATCCTTGGACTCTTATAGCATTTCTTGAGGTTGCCCTTCCCACAGGCTTCCCACTGTATCCTGTTAGCATTGCCGCTCCTTGTCCATGACTGCTTATTCTCCGGGATTTACCTGCTTATTTCGCAGCTAGCCTCTATATCTAGAGGACATTCCACCATTTGTAATCTGGAAGATGCGCCAGGTAGATATAAGCTGAGCTCCAAGCACTTAAATTTAGGTTTCCTTAAATTTCAAAATGTCAAATTTTATATAAATTTTTTAACATATCTCTCAAAACCAAAGAAGTGTTATTCCAATTTAAATAGCCTAATAATAGTTTACACTTTGTAGCACATTTTTTAAAGAGCTATGTCTCTTGTTGCAAACAGCACACTTTTGTATCAGCACTTGGTATCGTGTATATATATATATATATATATATATATATATTTGATATTAAATATGAATCAAAATTAATTTATATATAATAATAATATAATATAATAATTAAAATTTATATTTATATTTATTTTTTTTAAATTTTCGTATTATATTTTGTACCATTTTTTTTTTATTTTTTAACTACTTCGTTATGTTAATATATATGTGTGTGTGTGTGTATGTGTGTATATATATATATATATATATATTATGTGAGGTAAAAGTTAGGTAAAAGTAATAAAAATAAATAAATATGGCTATGTAGCTATCATTAGAGGCAGCAAATGCACATCCTCCACATGATGCCTAATTATATCTGATAATTAAAATAAATATGATATTTAAATAAAATCATCAGCCAGTAGTACGGCAATAATGCAGAGCGAAATGAAACGCAAAATAATATAAATAAACAAACAGGGAAGGGAAAGTAGAGATAATAGGACAAAAAGGTAGTCGATAATCCCCTATATAATTTAGTCAGTTAAGTCATTAAACCCAATTAATAAAAAAACGATATAAATTTAAATAATTTAAATATAAATTTAAATAATAATAACCTTTTTGTCCTATTATCTCTACTTTCCCTTCCCTGTTTGTTTATTTATATTATTTTGCGTTTCATTTCGCTCTGCATTATTGCCGTACTACTGGCTGATGATTTTATTTAAATATCATATTTATTTTAATTATCAGATATATATATATATATATATATATATGTGCAAATTCTTCCATTTCAAATAAAGATAAAAAAAATTTTGAGAAACGGTATTCTTTTTTCAATTTTGAGTAACATTTAACATTTTTTAGAGGGAAAAAAAATTCATTATTGTCTTTACCTTCATGATTACATTTACAAATAGCATGAATGCACAAAGATGTGTTCACCATTCATCTCAACTCAATTAAAATGTACTGCAAAAATATTTTTTCCCTCCATACGACTATTAACTATTCACTATTGTATGACTGATATTTTCACAATAATATAAA
Organism: Mastigoproctus giganteus; assembly: GCF_048544385.1. Classification (NCBI taxonomy): domain Eukaryota; kingdom Metazoa; phylum Arthropoda; class Arachnida; order Uropygi; family Thelyphonidae; genus Mastigoproctus; species Mastigoproctus giganteus. Next base: position 161,420,479 of record NC_143583.1, on the reverse strand, counting down.
CAAATTGTAGTTGATAATGTAATGGGCTGGTAATGTTTTTAGTAAAGTACAAACAAAAATCAGAATAATCACTCATTTTTAATTTTAAACTTTGTAAACTGTTAAACTCTGCATAGTGCCCTCCTTGATTAAGCTCCTTTTCGTGATGCACACCCTGTATACACACACACACACACACACACACATGGAGTGGCTCTGTATACAACATACCAAAATAAATTAGATTGAGGCATAAAAGAGCCACTAGATAGCCAGATGGATATGAAATGTGGTTTTTTTCAGTCATGGCACAAAGTGACAATCTCCTGACCAGTAGCGACACTGGCCGTTATGTTAAGCGTGCAGAGGTTCGTGCATTAATGGTTTATTTATGCAGTGAATCTTCGTGAGTGACATTTTCATATTTCTTTTTAAAGAAATCATAAACATACTTTTCAAAAAACAAAATAAAAATTGGAAGTTTTATAATCAAGGCCTAACAATGAGCTAAAGTCACCCTACTTTGTACTTAGCAAAAAATCTGTTTTACTATGTTTATTATTAATATAGCGAATCAAGAAGTAAGTATATAACAGATTTTTTCAATTCATTGGTTTTCTTCAGCATTTATTGAATTTTTAACCCATAATTTGGTAAAGCACTTTTTTTGGATTTTCTTAGTTTCTTATAACTTCTTTCTGCTGTACTTTAATCTTCATAAAATGAAATTGATGCATACATTTTAACCTCTGTGGTTGATTACTCCAGGGACTCACATCTGGTGGGTATGGGCTTGGCAAACCCAGGGTCCTGAGCTGGATATCATCATTCTTCTCTTTCTTGATGATTCCTTTCTACTTCCCTCTCTCTATCTCTCAGGGTAATGCGGGAATTTTTTTTTTTTTTTTTTTGGCTGGTACCGCATAAGCCTCAGGCTTCCTTGCACCATATGGCTAATAATAATAATAATATTTTTCTTTATTTATTGAATTTTACTTACTTTACAATATATATAATACTTTATCAGGTGGTAGGTGATAAGAGGCACTACCACCTAGTAAAGTATTATATATTGTAAAGGGATCATTCATTCCCATTTTTATTTCCCAGAGCAAAGACCCAGCAAACCCCATGTCTTTATCACACATTATGAATGATGCTTTATAAGATTATAGTGGATCCTGTGTATTCCTTATATTTTTAGCGAGCACAGCCTTGAATTGGTCTTCACAGGCTGCCCTCTGGATAGTTCACCAGACCAAACATATTGGTAACTCTCAAGGAAGCATCTGGATCAGCTAATTTATTTGTCCTTGCTGACTACTCAGCTAGCTATGAGTGTGTTGTGCATGGAGAGGGCATTGTTGAGGCTATTTTATGTTAAGGAGTTGAATATATTCTTGCTATGTTTGCAGAGTATCAAAAATTTAATTAATTAATATATCATGTTTTCCCTTCAGCTTTAACTATTGGATTCATCACGAATAATCAAACTAATAAAAAAACTTATCTGCAAAAAGATCTGAACTTCTCAAAAACATCCATATTCATTTCACAAATCACTTATCTGCAAAAAGATCTGAACTTCTCAAAAACATCCATATTCATTTCACAAATATACTTAATCTTAGTTCCAAACTCAACAATGTCCATTTCTTACTGCAATCTGCAAAGCTCCACTTTTTCTGACAGAATAAGAATTGTCAGTTTGCTTCAACCACTGATAATCTCAGTTGTCCTAATTTTTTGCTCTATAAGTCTCCTTTTGATTCAAAAGTGCATATGCCTACTCTGATATTCCTTGTCAGAGACTTCCTAATTTGTTGTGCGTGTATGTTTTAAGTCAGATTGTGTCAGTAAAAATATCCTTGTAACAATGAAATCCTGTTTTCTGCATTCCACCTTAAAATTCTTTCTACTGTTTTCCAATATGGCGCCTCTGTAGCCAGATGGGCAGGAGCAGCAGTGCGTAGCACACACTTCTTGATTAGACCGGGGTTCGAGCCCATGACCACCAAATACGGAGGATGCGGAAAGGTCAGGGAATGACCACCGCATATCCCCGGAGCAATATGGCCTTAGTTGCTAATGCTCCTAAAAACCAAATAACAACAACTGTTTTCCAATAAATATGCTAAGGCTGTTTGAGATAAGGATGTAGCATATTTCAATTGACTTACATCCAAATCTCTAGCTTCATTTACTGCCTAGTTAAACTAATAGAATTGAAGAACTAAGCTTTCAACAATTGTGAAACAGTTATTAATCAATCCAAACTTGATTGCTAAAAGTAGAAAACTTACTCTTGTCATAATTATTGGCTGTAACTTCTGTCTCTATCCCCTAATACAATCTAATGGTTCTGTTGCATCTTCTGCTAAAGATAGTCTGCTTACTAGCATCCTACTTTTTTGTTAACTCTGTATTTATAATCTTGGTAAACAACCTCCTACCATACCCAGTACACTCCACTCAATGCCTTCCATGGTCTTCTGACAAAAGAATGTTAGAAGAATTTTGAACGGTCTTGATACCGTGAAAGCTGCAAGTCAGCATGAAATTTCTCCACTTTCTTTGAAAACCTGTATTTGCTCGTGTTCTGTGTGTTCCCTTTTTAAACTTTCATATTCCACTGTTGTTTTTTCTTCTGCTTATAAATTTACTCATATCCAGCCAGATTCTAAAAAGGGTTTTAGAATCTAGTTATCTTCTCATTGCATTCACCTCTGCTCTTTAAAAAGTAATGGAGAAATTCATCAACTGCTAACTCTTAAACTATTTCAGTCTTCCATTTAATCAGTGACTGCCAGCATGGATTCTTTCATTGTTGATCCATTGGTGACATTTTGACCTATGGTGTCTTGTCAATGATATACAGGAATTTTTCTAGCAGAGATAAGGAGGTGATTATTCCCTTGTATAAGGCAATGGTCGGGCCACACCTTGAGTACTGTATACAGGTCTGGAGGCCTCATTTTAAGAAGGATATAGAGCTATTGGAACAAGTACAGAGAACGGCAACAAGATTAGTGAATGGAACAAAGGGTTGCTCTTATGAAGAAAGGCTTCAGTTTTGCAAATTACAGTGTCTGGAGACTAGGCACCTGCGAGGTGATCTGATTGAGGTGTATAAAGACTTGAATGGTTTGAGCATGTTCAATGCTGGTGGGATTCTTGCCTCTTGCTCAGAATAATCTCCTGAGAGGGGCGCCTCCGTAGCCAGGTGGGAAGGAGCAGCAGTGCGTAGCACACGCTTCTTGATTAGACCGGGGTTCGGGCCCATCACCACCAAATATGGAGGATGCGGAAAGGTTAAGGAATGACCACCGCATATCCTGGAGCAATATGACCTTAGTTGCTAATGCTCCTAAAAAAACCAAAACAACATTTCCTGAGAGGGCATGAATTCACATTGAGGAAAGACAGTTGTAGGATAGATGTGCGGAAGTTTGCCTTTAGCCAGCGGGTGGTTGATTGCTGGAAAAAACTTCCATTTGTTATTATAGAAGTTGATAGCTTAACTAGATTCAAGGCAGAACTAGACAAACATTTGGAGCGAGTGGATGGGTGAAATGAGAAGTGTGTGTGTGTGTGTGTGTGTGTGTGTGTGTGTGTGTGTGTGTGTGTGTGTGTGTTGGCTGATGCTATATAAGCTTGCTTTTTGCTTTCTTGCATCATGTGCCTTTGCTAATTTTTTAGCAAAATGGAGAAGTTTGATGAAACTCCAGCAGTTATTCTTGACATTTCTGAGACGTTTCATTGTGTTTGAAATAAAATTCTTCTAGCCAAGCTCCCAAATTGTCGATCTCTCTCTCTCTCTCATGCTACACCCAGCATTCCAACTTAAGAAATCTTGTCCTGCAAGTGGTATAAACTTTTCAAATGTCCACCATGAATTTCTTAAATAGTGACACCAGGTAATTCTCCAAAGAGGGAAAGAAAACTTCAGCCTTATCTTATTTCTCGTAAAAATAGTGTACAACTTCTATACCATGTTCAATGAAACTCAGATTTCTAGACACGATCACATACCTCTATTAAGGATTACCCTGATTTCTAATCTCCTTTGGCATAAACATATCACAAATATTGCTTTCTTGTCATCCAAAAAACTAGGTTTTCTTTCTTTTTTTTTTTTTTCCTCATTGTTTATTTCCTTTCAAACAACTACAGTGAAACTTCTCCTAACGGACACCTCTCGTTAACGGTCATCTCTCTACAACGGACATTTTCAAATTCCCCAACTCACCTCCATTGGTTTTAACATGTTTTCAGCTTCTGTCTAGCGGACATTCTCTGTAACGGATGCGGACAGGCAATCTGCACTGTTTCGTTTAGATTAGCACTTAATTTGATCTCCCCATAACGGACTGCAGGAGAGCTCACGGCCCTTTTTCTAGGAACTTTTCTTCCACATATCGCCTCAATCTATTTTCTATTTCTGATTCTCTGAATTTTATCAAGGTTTACGTCGCGGTTGTAAACCCTTTTTCAAGAATTTTTAAGGCATGTGTAAAACTTCTGATGAATTCGGTGTGTGCAGGGGGCGGGATGAATTTGGTCGGCCTTTCGTCTTTTGAGTTTGTTTTCAGTTTTGTTCAGTGTCATGTGAAGTGCACAATGTCTTCTCGTAAACATTTAACTTTAAAAGATAAAGTTGAACTCATTAATGCGTATGATCGGCAAAAAAATAATGTTCGCAATCTCGCTGCAAAATTCAAAATCGGGAAGACGCAGGTAAGCGACATCCTAAAGAAAAAAAATGAACTGCTCAAACAATTTTGGCAACACGGAAATGATCACGTTCAAAAATCATTCCCGAAAACTGTTGGACTTCAAATTGACAATGTTACGTATGAGTGGTTTTGTCGCGCACGTGCTAAAAAAAATTCCCATTAACGGGCCTATTATTAGGGAAAAGGCTTTGGAGGTTGCGAAATCTATGGGAGTAAATAAGTTCAAAGCTTCTGTGGGATGGCTAGACAAGTTCAAAACTCGGCATAAAATTTCTTGGAAAACCGTAAGTGGTGAAGGTGGATCTGTTGATACTGGGGTTGTAACAGAGTGGACCGTCAAATTGGAAGAGTTATGTCGTGATTTTGAAGCTAAGGATATTTACAACTGTGACGAAACAGGGTTGTTTTTTTAAGCTCTTCCTGAAAAAACAATGAGTCTAAAAAACGAAAAGTGCCAGGGCGGAAAAATTTCTAAGGAACGCTTGACTGTACTATTGTGTACAAATATGCTGGGAGACTTTGAACAACCTCTTGTTATAGGAAAACCACAAAATCCTCGTTGTTTCAAGGGCATAAAGTTGAATCTTTTGAATGTTGACTGGAAGTCTAATAAAAAAGCGTGGATGACACGAGATATCATGAGTGAATGGATAAGTCACTTTAACCAAAACATGATTCGTCAAAACAGAAAAATTATTCTTTTCGTGGATAATGCTGCATCTCACCCACACATTGAATTGTCCAACATTCAAATCGTTTTTCTGCCACCAAACACATCTGCAGAGTGTCAGCCCTTGGATCAAGGGATAATAAAAAATTTTAAACTTCACTACAGAAAACGTGTTTTAAGACATCTCACTGCAAACATGAACGATGTAACATGTGCGAGTGACCATGCAAAGAAAATCAGCATCCTAGATGCGATTCAATGGATTTCCTCTTCAGTAAACGCAATTAGAAAACACTGTCGTGAACTGTTTTATAAAGTCCGGCTTCTCAAACGCAAAAATTGAAGTTGTGAACAGCAATGTGGAACAAGAACTTCAACATCTATTGATAATGTACGATACTTCAGCTACAAGTGACCCTGGCTACAAAGATATAGACTTCAACCTCACTACAGAAGATGGTGCTCTAGATATCAACGACATTATCATCGATATTTTTCAAGAAGTTCCTCATGAGGATGAAGAAATGGAAGGAGGTCATTCTGTTGAAGAACATATTAACGACGAACCACCGATGAAAATAGAAGCGCTCATACAAATCAATCGTTTAAAAATGTTTTTCCCCGCTGAAGAAGATACTGAAGGACTTTCGATAGTTTCTTAACTCCAAACAAATGTTGAAAACAAAATTATCAGCCGGAAGAAGGTGCAGAAGAAAATAAGTGATTACTGTATGTATTTTTCTTAAGATAAAATCATAATATGCATAGCACAATTGTATGTATATTATTTACAAAAATATTGTTCAAAATCTGTATATATTTTAATTTAATTTTACATTAAACGTTTAACGATTTTTCTTTCTTTCCTTACACTCTCTGTCTCAGAGATTTAGCTTCTGTTACATGTCTTTTCTATAGATACTTCCATGGGCACTATTCTTCTGAATTGGCATCTGTAATTCCCCCACTATCTTCCAAACATGTGCCACAACCAATCAGCATCAATTCACTATCCAACTTTTCCTCATGTATCTGTTGTACATCTGCTTTTTAGAACAATCTTCTTTCACATATATTTCCCTGAAGTTACAATCTGCAGAAATTCAGTTCTAATGAGTATCTTTTTTCTGCTTGGCCATCAACCTATGCACATTACTAACTACAATAGGTTCTAACCATTTTTGTGTTTGATGTTTCATAAAAAAAAAAAAATATATATATATATATATATATAATAACCACTCAAGATTTGTTTTTGATATAAATTAAATTTTTAAAATATTTCTTTTATATACTTCTAAATACTTTATTTTATATATACTTCTAAATACTTTATTTTATATATACTTTTACGGTGTCTTAGGAGTCTTTTAGCATTTTAATTTACTTAGATTGCTGTATAATATCATTACAAATATTGTATTTCAGGTCCAGATGACTCTCCCCTTCCTGTGAAATGTTATCAACAGAAAGATGGTAGCTTATTAGTTGAGTGGACTACTCACCAAGCAGGTACTAGGGTATATTTCTGTGGCTTAATTTTCATTATAAGCTCCATAGATTATGCATGCATAGTACTTACATTATGCATGCATAGTACTTACATTATGCATGCATAGTACTTACATTATGCATGCATAGTACTTACATTATGCATGCATAGTACTTACATTATGCATGTCTAGTACTTACATTATGCATGCATAGTACTACGTCGCCAGCACTGGAGTTGTGATTTTACAATCATGCCCCATCATCTTCGGTAATATTACCCAGTGTATATATTGACTCAGTACCGTATACTAACTAGCTGGTGAAGGGGCATCTCACCCCAAAAGTTATATTTTGTACTCTTTATTGTATTTTAATACTTTTATCTTATATTATATTATATCTGTTTTAGTTCTCTATTTTTATATATATTTTATATTTTGTTTTATTTTAATAAAGTCTAATTTAACCAGTGTCAGTTGTTACAAGAAATTATAGTGACTTATAAGGCCCATCTTAGTGACGTGCTCATCTTTATCCAATGGGAATAGGTGCAATTTGGCCATAGTAACCTTTGCAAAAAAAAAAAAAAAAAAAAAACACGTGCATTCCGACAACCACTTTTTATCTTTGCTTTTTATATATTTTTTAAACCATACTCTTCTCGATTAGTGTCACACTCTTCTCATTTCTGTTTACTCTAATTATTTCCCTCTCCCCCTCTCTTTCTTTGAATTATGACCATCCCATCCATAATGGACTATGATGAATAACTCGCAGTATTACAAGCCAAACAGCTTCATATGCTAGAGCAATGATAATTTGCATCTAGTTGTGCAAATCAAAGTGATTTATGGGATGTAAAGACATCACAGATATGTGATGTCTTTAGATCCCATGCGGTAGTTTGTGTCAGATACTTCGATATTGTAAATGGTATGTCGTCAGTTGTTACAAGAAATTATAGTGACTTATAAGACCCATCTTAGTGACGTGCTCATCTTTATCCAATGGGAATAGGTGCAATTTGGCCATAGTAACCTTTGCAAAAAAAAAAAAAAAAAAACGTGCATTCCGACAACCACTTTTTATCTTTGCTTTTTATATATTTTTTAAACCATACTCTTCTCGATTAGTGTCACACTCTTCTCATTTCTGTTTACTCTAATTATTTCCCTCTCCCTCTCTCTTTCTTTTAATTATGACCATCCCATCCATAATGGACTATGATGAATAACTCGCAGTATTACAAGCCAAACAGCTTCATATGCTAGAGCAATGATAATTTGCATCTAGTTGTGCAAATCAAAGTGATTTATGGGATGTAAAGACATCACAGATATGTGATGTCTTTACATCCCATATCTGTGATGTAAAGTACGACGTAAAAGACTTTACGTCGTCAGTTGCCCACAATCCAATCTAGTTAAGGTGTACAAAGAATGGCTGATAGAACTGTGTAGGGTTATGCAAGGTGCATTCAAGGTGGCTGTTTGTGGTTAGCAAAGGGAGCAGTGCATTGCACAGGCTGAACAGAGATTACTGTGTGACATTTAACATTGCAAGACATTATGGTGAATGAAAAATCAGTATCCCAAATGACTGTGCTGCAAACTCAGACATATGGGGTTCCAAGAGACACCCTCTCCTCACTGTCAGATTAGGCCAACACGAATCCATGGACCTGTGGTGCTCACTATCCAGGCAGGTGACAGTGGTTGCTTAATATGACTATGTTTTTCTGGTAAGAACTAGGACGCCTGGTGCATATGGACCAACATTTAACTGGTGAGGTCTGTCAGTAGCTCTCAGGAGGCCATGTGCACCTAGCCATCTTGCATTTTTTCCCAAACAGAAATGGATCTTCTAAGACGATAATGCACCATGTCATCAGGCCTGCACTGTGTATAAGTGATTCAAGGAACACAGCGAAGATATCACTGGTCTTGATTGGCCTCAAAATTCGCCTGAACTCAATCCAATTGAACACTCGAAATGATTTGAAAGGGAAGTGAGTCATATGGACTCGAAGTTGTCATCTATTCTGACACTGTGGAAAACCTTGCAGACAGTATGGCTGCCTGCAGAGCCTTATGGACATCTTCAGAAATCTAGTGGAGTCAGTACTTGTTAAATGTAGTGGCTGTTATCCATACATTTGGTGAACCAACATAGTATTAGGTAGGTGTCATAATTTGCTATGTGCATGCATAATATTTGATACACCTGGATTGTCTTGTACAAAATTACTCTGTTAAATATTACATTAAGAGCTCATTTATTACATTGTGGCAAAATTGGGACTTAGCCTTTGAAAGGTTTTTGAAAATTCTGTATTTTCTAAATCTAATGTTGTGGAGTTAAGTTGGGAGTAAAGTGCAAAATTGTCAAAAGATAATAGTAATAGCCATACAGTGCAAGGAAACCAGATGTTTTTTCTGCACTGGGCAGGTGGAGGGAGGACTAGTAGATAAGAAGGTACAAATTATTTGTTTCCCTCCCCCTCGCATATGTAACTATCCAGCTGACCTTTGAATTTATTCCAACTGTCAGCCTGAACTACCCATAAAGGCAACCTGTTCCAGTGCTCAATGACTTGATGAATAAAAGAAAACTTCCTACGATCTAGTCTAAACCTCTTTCTCTCAAATTTGAATTTATGTCCACTAGTTCCTGAGTTTCTTTAACAGTGAAAATTCCACCACAAAATTCCACCAAATTCAGATCACTTCTGAGGTGCTAGTTGCCAATCTCTGTAGCCCACGTATTTGGAATCTTTCCTCATATGGTCACCCATTTTCCGATTTGACCATGTGAGTTGCCCATCTTTGGACTTTTTCAAGAAGCTCACTGTCTTTTGTCAGATGAGGTCTCCATACTTTAACATAGTATTCCAATATACAATGTTCTGAATGTTCTGACAGAGCAATGAAGCAATGATACCTCTATGACAATTATGAGATATTGCTCACCCAGTAAAGTTTCCAGAGCAACAAACAAAATTACTAAAGTTATCATTAGGAAATTGAACTCTACTTAACAATAGTGGCCCCGAGTGCCAAGCGATAGTCACAAGTAATTTTCTCTGAGATATATATAGAGGGCTCTTTCTAAGTGACAAAGTTTAATTTCCTTTCTAGTGCCTTTTTCTCTTTTGTTTACCTCCAGTGGTTCTGTGCTTCAAATGTAGAGCATGAACACGGAAAGGAAAACTACATTTCTTTATTCAGTGTATATATATTAATTGCTGACAAACTCTACTAACTTCTACAACCACTTGGTCACTTGTGGCACCACTCCTGCCTCCACGTGGCGGGGCCGGTGACCTTTGAGAAGAAAGCCCCTCTCCCAGGGCTAAATGGAGCAAACATGCAATTTGATAATTTCCCTCCAATCGGGCCTTGACACACATCACAGTCAAAAAGACTGCAAACTGACAAAGAGCAACAAGAATTCCCATCTTTCCTAATTTTCCACTCCTTGTCAAACAAATGCACAAGTACACTCTTCCCATTTCTGATACAGAAATGCTTGGAAAGCTCATCAGGTTCACCTAAAATGATGAAAAGAATTAGATCCAGAGATTTACTAATATAAAGTGTGAGTCATAAGCAATCAGAGACTCTGCTGAACCTCTCAACCTTTGGTGGTATTACTAAATACCTCCAAAGGGATAATTGCTGAGTGGGATTTGATCAATGTCACAGAAGAAGAACTGGTCCAAGAGTTAAAAGAACAGAAACTCACACAAGCTAAGCAGATTATGATCAAAAAAGATGGTCAACTTGTTCCCATCCTGACGTTTGGCACACCAAATTTACCATTGAATGTTAAAGTTGGCTATCTCAATTGCCATGTAAGACCCTACATTCCTAATCCCATCAGGTGTTAAGTGCCGAAAGTTTAGGCACTCTCAGACTGTCTGTCAAGGGGATGCAGTGTGCCCAAACTATGGGTCAAAACCCCACACAAATGGAATGTGATGCTGAAACACCCTATTGTCCGAACTCTCAAGGCCAACACCCTGCTTATTCAAGGACCTGTAAATTATGGAAAACAGGGAAAAAAGATCCAAAAATACAGTGTAGAGCAGAAAGTGGCTTACCAGGAGGCAAAGAAGCAAATTATGCTTACAACGCCAAAATATACCTATGCAACAGCAGCAAAGAAATTCCAGTCAGCAGCCACTCGAGCGGATGTGTCAGTTCCCCCAACCATGTCTGTTGCAGATTGGGCCCGTGAAATACTCTCAACCTCGCAGCAATCTACTAAGGAACAGTATGCGATAGATCGTGCCAACAACACACCAATTACAGTACCACCAACTGCATCACAGTCTTCCTCAGAAACCATAAAAACTAAAACAGCAGTCCCAATGCAAAAAAACTCAGCCAAATTTAACAAATATGGATACAGATGAAAACAACAACCAGGATGAGGCAATCTTAGATCTGTACAAAGAAGACGACATGGGCACTGGACCACCTATCTTCTTGAAAAAAGAATGAATAAAATTGGAGAGACAGAAACAGACTGAACCTAAAAGGCAGACTGAACCAAACCCAACTGCTAAAAACAAATAATGGATCACATCATACAGTAAAACTGTAGCGGCCTACATAGCAACATTGATGATTTATATATCACCTAATCCAACAGTATAGTTTGGTAAACATATGTTTATGAGAAACTAATTTACACCACAAGTAATTCCAAAAATCAAGAACTATACTGTATATCGGCATAATAGAAATAACAATAACACTGTGCGTGGAGGTGTGGCCATTCTTCTAAACTCAAGAATCCCTACTAGGCATATTCCACTGCAGACCCCCATAGAAACAATAGCGATACGTATCTCCTTAGGAATCTAAGATACTTACATTCATTTCGCTAATAGAATAACTACAGCTATAGACTTAATAATCTGCTTTCCAAAATTGTATCCACTCATTCGCTGATCAACTCTGGACAATCCCCTAAACAGCGACCATTATCCACTAATTTGTGAAATCCAAACAACTAGAATCCCTCAGGCAAATAATACCTGCTTGAATGGAAATTTTCCAAGGCGGATTGGAAGTTGTTTGCTTCTAATATCTCATTTGACAATGAAATTTTCAGACCTCAATCCATTGACTATGCCACACAACACATCACAACTCAGATTCTAAATGCCGCAACCAAGGCCATACCCAAAATCCATACTGCTTCCTCTAAACATGCCAATTTGTGGTGGAGTGATGCATGCCAGTTTGCCAAAAAAGAGAAAAACTGGGTATGGAACCTGTTTTGAAAACACCCAACACGGAAAAGCTTATAAATTTCAAAAAACTTAAAGCAAAAGCACGATTTGTAAGGAAAAAGGCTAAAAAATGATTCTTGGATCCTCTTTGCATCTGCTATAATGAAAGATACCAATAGCAGAATAATCTGGAATAAAATTAAAAAACTAAATGGTATATTCCTACCAGAACCCTATACAATACTAAGATGGAATGGACAAGACTTATCATCTCCAGTTGAAATAGCATCTAATGCTCTGGCAGAAAATTTTGCCAAAATCTCATTTATATAGCTGCATATGAACCATTCTTTCAGCAACATAAAACAAGGGCTGAGAAATGCTAATTAAATTTCAGCACAAGACTAACACTCCCATATAATCAGTCCTTTACAATTTTGGAGTTACAGGATACTCTAAAAAAATTAACAAATGGGGCATCAGATCCTGATGGGATTTATTACCTCATGTTGCAACAACACCTAGACAAAAAGGCATTAAATTCTCTATTGCTGTTTCTGAATCGGATCTTCTCCGAAAACCACTATCCTCGCTCATGGTGTCATTCAACAGTGCTAGCCTTTCCTAAACCTGGAAAAGATAAGACGAATCCATATGACTATAACCAATATCCCTTATCAGCTGCTTGGGCAAGACATTGGAAAAGATGATACACAATAGACTTGTATGGTACATAAAATCCCACTCAGTTATCGATTGTAATCAATACGGCTACCGCAAAAACTGATCCACATTAGATCTAATGGTGAAAGCCGAGTGTAACATATGGAATGCCTTTATCCGAAAAGAACATCTTGTCATAGTCTGCCTAGATATTGAAAAAGCATTTGACACCACCTGGTGCTATGGTATTCTATAAGACCTCTATGCCATAGGACTCAGAGGTTGACTCTCAATGATCTTAGAGAGTTGCCTTAAAAATAGAACTTTTCAAGTGAGCTACTGTAATGCTGTTTCATATTGTCTTGTCCAAAGAGAAGGTATACCACAGGGATCATGAGTATTCAGTGCTACACTCTTTGCTCTTAGGATAAACAGTTTAGCACAACATTTTGGGTAACGTAGACATCTATCTTTATGCTGATGACCGTGCAATATCTTGCTATTCACAGAATATGTATTCCATTGAATGACAATTGCAATGTGCAATAAACAAAATAATGGCATGGAATTCACATACTGGTTATCATCTATCAGCAACCAAAACTACAGCCATTCACTTTTGGAAAGAACAGCAGCTACATCCAGAACCCGAATTATCATTGGGAAATAAACCGATACCAATCACTAGCAATATTCAAGTGGGCATGACTTTTGACACCAAACTGATATTCCAGAAGCATATACTACAAACACGAACTCTCTGTATGAAAACACTTAATATACTTAGTCATCTCATCCACAACATAGGGAGCTGATCACTATTCTCTGCTCCATCTGTACCAAGCTTTGCTTTAATAAGACCTTGATTAGATTATGGTGTTCCAGTTTATGATTTGCTCGAAAGACTCTGTTAGCATGTCTTAACACAGTACAATGTAGTGTGCTCAGGATTGCTCTTGGGGCATTCAGGACTTCACCAGTCCAAAGCCTATATATAGAAGCCAATGAACCTCCATTTCACATTCAGAAAAAGATTCTGCTTCTCAACTATGCAGTTAAAATAAATAGCCTTCCATCTCATCCTATCTGGTCACACCTCTATGATCCCCAATGGGTAAACCTTTTTAGAAATAAACCTCATGAAAACAAACCTATAGGAATCTGCTCACAGGAACTAATTCAGCAGTGGAATATGCATTTGACCAATTTTCATCAAGACAGAGAAATCATGCAACCTCTGTGGAAAGCATGCATACCTTTATGTGATGATTACTTCCAACATTGTGGGGGAAACAATCCCCGAACAACGAAACTTTTCAGAAACTACATGCAGCCCACTCCTTAGCAAATGCAATAAACTCTGCAACTCTATGCCATTAAGATGGGTTTGACCTTGATTGTTAGTAACTCCACTCTGAAGACTATAATCTATACAGACTCTGAGTGCAGCGATAGCCCTCCATGACAATTCTTGCTCTCCACATCCATTGATAAATCAAATAACTCAAATATTGGATCTTCATAAAAATAGGCAGAGTGTCACTTTTTGTTGGATTCTAGGGCACACTGGAATACCAGGAAATGAGCATGCAGATAAAGCAGCAAGAAATCCCACTGACAATGACAATATCTAGATTCCTTACACAGACTATAAATTAATCATACACCGAATATGCAATGAAAACTGGAGACAAATTTGGCATAATCAGTTAAATAACAAGCCAAAAAATATAAAACAGATTCCACGGGTATGGAAATCTAGTTTCCACTCAAACAGACACGAAGAGGTTGTACTTGCTAGAGCAACCTGCAATAAATAGAGATGCATAACCACCTTACGCATCTCTATTTATTGTAAGGAAATAATCCCCCACTATGCTTGCATTGTGATTCACCACTAACTGTAAAACATATTTTTATAGGTGCGATCATTATCAGTCTGCCAGATCCACATCATTCTGATCCCTCAGTAACTTGAATGAGTCTCTTCAACTAAGATATATTATTAGAGACAACTCCTATTTATCTGAATTTTTTCACTTTCTAAAACAGATTAATGTATATGTGCTCTTATAAACTCGTTTTATTAATCTGTACAGTGTCTCTCCACAGGAATAGGTGCAATTTGGCCGTAGTAGCCCTTGCTCCAAAAAAAAAAAACCAATAACAACTTAACAATAGTGGCCTGGAATCCCAGACCTGTACAGCTGGTACAGAGTGCTTTGCTAGTGTATTGATATCAGTTATGAAGCTTTATTATGTATTTACTAATATAAGGTTCTATAATACTAGTATGCTGTACTCGTTGCACAGTTTAAATACCACACTTTTTTTTAGATAACTAAAAGCAGGTGAATTGTTTTCCGGTCAAGTATTGATGGAATTCTTGTTAGCCTGCAGAAGATTAAATGATTAGTTGCAAAGTTTTCTGTCCTAGTGGTCGTGCTCGAGTCTAAACAGAACATTTTTATAACCCGATGTTGCTGAATGGTCAAGTGTAAGTGCAGTAGTGTGTATTTGAGTTGACCATTGTCCATGCTCATGTGACTACTAAATAACATTACGCGCATTATAGATTTAGTCGCTAATGCGCCAATAAAACCAAAGCAAACCAAATAACATTACCAATTGTATTCTTGTCAAAATGATTAGTTTTTAATCACCTCTGACTTATATAGCCATGCAGGAATATAATTCAGGATCATCTAGACACGACTGCAGTTATAGTTCTGTGACCGAAGCTATACTTCAGTCATAGTTAATTCAGTATGAGTTTCTTAATAGGAAGTCTTGTCTGACCAATTTGATTGGATACTATGATGTGGTCACAGAGGAACTGAATGCAAAAAATAATTTTTATATCATATACTTGGATTTTAGGAAAGCTTTTGATACTATTGCACATGGAAGATTACTGTACAATTTCGAGCTTGATATAAAGGCAAGTTGCTACAATGGATAAAAGGACAGTTGAGTGGGAGAAGACAGAGTGGTAATTAATGGACACTGCTCTTTGTGGACTAATGTTATTAGTGGAGTTACCCAGGGACTGTGTTTGAACCCTTTGTTCCTTTCTGTATTTGTCAGGCTTAATGTTCAAGTTTGCAGATGATAAAAATGTTGGTAGGATTGTTAATGACCGTAAGGATGGTACCCTACTACTACTACTAAATAAGATCTAGAAAAGTTGAACAGATGAGCTGAGAGGCGGCAACTGAAGTTTAACATTGACAAATGCAAATACTGCATATGGGTAGTAGTAACCCCAGAGTAACATACCAACTGTGTGGTGCTACACTCAGAGTAGTGGAGAATGAAAAAGACCTGGGGGTAATTGTGCAGTCATATATGAAGTTTGCAAAAGTAGTTCATGGGGTCTTGTCATTGATATATAGGAATTTTACTAGCAGGGATAAGGAGTGATTATTCCCTTGTATAAGGCAATGGTCAGGCCATACTTTCAGTACTGCATATCGGTGTGGAGGCCTCATTTTAGGGCGCCTCCATAGCCAGGTGGGAAGGAGCAGTAGTGCGTAGCACATGCTTCTTGATTAGACCGGGGTTCGAGCCCGTCACCACCAAATACGGAGGATGCGAAAAGGTCAAGGAATGACCACCGCATATTCCCGGAGCAATATGGCCTTAGTTGCTAATGATCCTAAAAAAAAAAAAAACCAAATAACCAAAAAAAATAACCTCATTTTAGGAAAGATGCTGAGCTACTAGAACGGGTACAGAGAAGAGCAACAAGATTAGTAAGTGGAACAAAGGGTTGCTGTTATCATGATAGTAGTAGTAGTGGCATGTGATGCAAGAAAGCAAGTGTATGAACTTATGCAGCATCAGCCAAAAAAAAAAAAAAAAAAAATCACACCATTCCCTCCAAATGCCTGTCCAGTTCCTCCTTAAATTTATTCAACCTATCAACTTCCACAGTGACAGATGGAAGTTTGTTCCAGCAATTAACCACCCGCTGGCTAAAGGCAAATTTCCGCACATCTATTCTACATCTGTCCTTTCTTAATTTGAATTTATGCCCCCTTAGGTTCATAATCTGAACAAGTGAAAGGATCCTATCAGAATTCAGCGTGCTCAACCCATTCAAGGCCTTATACACCTCAATCAGATCACCATGCAGGTGCCTAGCCTCCAGCCACTGCAATTTGCAGATTTTAAGCCTCTCTTGGTAAGAGGATCCCTTTATTCCCCTCACCAATCTTGTTGCCCTTCTCTGTACACGCTAAAGCAAATCTACATCCTTCCTAAAAGGAGATCTCCATACCTGTACTCAAGGCATGGCCTGACCATTGCCTTATACAGAGGGACAATCACCTCCTTTTCCCTGCTAGCAAAATTTCTATATATCATTGACAAAACCCCATGACCCGCCCTAGCAGCCTGTCTGCATTGCTCAGAAAATTTTATATCTGATTGCACAATTACTCCCAGGTCTTTTTCATTTTCTACCACCTTAAGTTTAGTACCACACAGTTGGTACATTTCTCTGGGGTTACTTCTACCAATGTGCAGTACTTTGCATTTGTCAAGGTTGCCTTCTTAGCCCATCTGCCCAAATTATCTAGGTCCTGTTGCAGTAGCACACGGTCATTACTGTCTTTAACAACCCTGCCAACCTTTGTATCATATGCAAACTTCGACATTAAGCCTGATATACCTTCATCAATATCATTGATAAATATACAAAACAACAGTGGACCCAACACCGAACCCTGTGGGACTCCACTAATAACATTATTCCCCGAAGAGCAGCACCCATTGATTACCACCCTCTGTCTTCTCCCACTTAACCATCCTTTTATCTATTGTAGCTACTTACCCTTAATACCATTTTGCTCCAATTTGTACAATAGTCTTCCATGCGCAACAGTGTCAAAAGCTTTCCTGAAATCCAAATATATGATATCAAAATTATTTTTGCATCCAGTTCCTTTGTAACCACACCATAATATCCTATCTAATTTGTCAGATGATCCTGCAATGCATCTTTAACCAGTGACTCCATTATTTTATCCGGAACACAAGTTAAACTAACTGGTCTGTATTTACTCGTGTCACCCTTCGATCCCCCTTTGTGAATTGGGGATACATTTGCACATCTCCAGTCTGTGGGAACCTCCCCTAAGTCCAAGGATGCCTTCATAATTATGGCTAAGTGTTTGCTTAGTTGCTTTGCCGCCTCCTTTAATATAACTGGATAGATCCCATCCACCCCAGGTGCTTTTCTTTAATAGTCAAAATCATTGAGTATCCTGCTACAGTTTGATAACCTTCTGCCATTTTCAAACCTTAATAATTCTTCATGTGTGAATGTAGATACAAAATACTCATTCAGTTTTGTTTTTTTTTTTTTTTTTTTATACGAACCCCAAACACGAGAGGTATTAGAACCTATAGTATTTAGTACTGTGCTTGGGTTATTTTGTTTGTTTTTTGAGCAGGATCATCAACAGTCGAACCATCGATGTCAAGTGGACCAATCAGATTCATCCCCTTCCTTTTAGAGTTTATATAAGTAAAAAAATCCTTCTGTTTTTCTTAGCATCTTTTGCTAAGGATTTTTCGTAATCTGCCTTTGCCTGCTTAACTTCCTTTGTGACCTGATTATAGACTAGCTTATATCTGCCATAGGCTTCTGAGTCGCTTGATAATTTATATGCATCCCATGCATTTTTATTCTCTGTTACAAGTCTCATTAGTAGCATCCACGATTAATTCCATATATGCTACCCACTTAGAATTTACTGTTGGTAACATCGTCAGTTGATCCCACTGTACAGAATTTAAAAACTTTCTGAAACCACTGTACTCACCTTTACGGAAGCAAAAACCCTTTCCTGTACCCCTGATGGTAATTAAATCTTTAAGTAAATCCCACATCAGTACACTGTGATCACTGCCACCTAGTGGTTCATTTGTATGCAAATTCTTAATACACGAATGATCACTGCTGATAACCAGATCAGGAGTATTACTCTCTCTGGTTGCCTCTAGAACATGCTGCTGCAGAAAACAGTCATCCAATAAATCCACAAAAGTCTGACTAGTGTGTGAGTGACCAACCCACAAGTTCCAGTCAATATCTGGGAAGTTAAAATCCTCCATTATAAGACATTCTGATTTACTAGCCCACTCTATTTCTCTCTACAATTCATTGTACTCATTCGAGTCATTAGGCCTATAACACACTCCTACTCTTATTTTTGCTTTCGCAGTGCTTATGTCCCACCAAACTGACTCAACAGTGCACTGTTCATCTATATCAACTGGGTGCACTTCTTTTGATTTTATGTTTTTCTTAATTAACAGCATAACACCTCCCTTTCTATCCTGTCTATCATTTCTGTACACATTGTAGTCCCCAAATTCCAGTTCTGCATTCCTTATATCTGTGTGACACCACGTCTCTGCTATCCCAACAATATCCGCCTTTGATATCTTGACCAACACTTCAAATTCATCAAATTTATTTACTATACTTCTAGCATTGGTATACATGCAAGCATACATGCTCCTATTCCTAGTTACCCTAACACATCCCATATACCCACCTATTTCACGATGACTGCTATCCGTCCCTGAAACTCCCAACACCCCTCTACGTATTAAGTACAATATAAAATAACAATTATGTAAATAAAAAGGCAAACACTTATCACTTTTTTTGGAGCCTATAACTCACAGCTGTAATTTTTAAAGAGAGTCAGTGCCCTCTCAATAGGCTTAAGTTCTGCAAATTGCAGCATCTGGAGACTAGGCACCTGCGAGGTGATCTGATTGAAGTGTATAAGGCCTTTTTGGCCTTAAACACCTCAATCAATTTGGCCTTATACACCTCAAAATTGCCTGAGAGAGCATAAATTCAAATTGAAGAACAGTTGTAGAATAGATGTGTGGAAATTTGCCTTTAGCCAGCTCATTGTTGATTTTTGGAACAAACTTCCATATGTCATTGTGGAAGTTGACAGCTTAAATAAATTCAAGGCTGAACTAGACAAACTTTTGGAATGAATGGATGGGTGAAATGGGAAGGTTTTTTTTTTTTTTTTTGCTGATGCTGTATAAGCTTTCTTTCTTGCATCATATGCCTTTACTGATGCTAATGAGCATTTATTTTGCTGGTATCAGTAAACTCTCATTGCATGATTAATCAGTTCATTGAAAATCAAATCCATGATTCATAGCTCTAAATGAGTGTTTCTAATCATGCCTGACAGATATTACATCCAATCTGCACATTATATAAATTTTAAAGAAAGCACTGTAAGCTGAAAATGTGATTCTTGAGAAACTCCCAATTCTACTGCTTTGGTGGGATGAGAAATGTTTTCTGAAGTGAGTAATATTCTGTAATTATGAAGGTCACAATCAAGAAATATATGTACAATAATAGTGTGTAATGCTGATTTTCCAGCATTACACCTTAGAAGTGTTTGATTATCATCGAATCATTCAGTGAGTTTGATTGACATCAGACAGCTGTGTTCAAGTTCCTCTGTTCGTATATAATTTACACAGCAAACCTCAATGAATCTAATTTATAAAGATTTACTGTACTTATATACCAACCATTCTGATGCAGTTTTTTAAAATTTCTTACCTTTTTATTTTTAGGTATACATAAAATAGAAGTATTGTACTCGGGAAAACATATTGCTGGGTCGCCATTTTCCTGCCAAGTATTTGATGCAACTCGTGTTAGCCTTCAGAAGATTAAGACAACTATGTTTTCTGTGAATGAAAGAATCTCTTTTACTTGTGAGTAATACAGGTAGTGTTAGTGAAACTGAAAATCCATTTGAATTTAGTATATATTTTTTATAAGTTTATGACATGGTACCAAAACCAGCACTCAAGATTACTCCAAATGGCACTTCAAAAAAGTTTTAATTAGCCAGCTAGACATTGCTTGCCATGAAGTTCACTTCAAAAACAAACAAGCGTGATATCTTAATATGTACATACCCATTTTTTTTTTTTTTTTTTTTTTTTATCAAAATACCAGCAGATAATTTCTTTATATATAGTCCCACTGATTTGAAATATTCACTACTGGCACAGTAGAACTCATGTCAAAGTGAATCTGGCTACTCCCTAAAAGGTGCCGGTCCCTCACTATACACTTAGAAAATAAAAGATAAATCATATTTCTTGTTTAAAGATTAAATACCACATATTACCATACAAGGCATAGATACTCCATATATTATGATTTTGAAGAAAATATATGAGAGTGCTACATCCTTTATTAGACTAGACAAAGACAGTAGGAAATTTAAAATCGAGAAAGGAGTCCGACAAGGAGACACAATATCTCCGAAGCTGTTTACTGCTGCCCTTGAGGAAGCTTTCAGAAGATTAGACTGGTCGCAGAAAGGAGTCAATGTGAACGGAGAGTACCTAAACCATTTACGATTTGCAGATGACATTGTGGTCATAAGCCACGATCCCAAAGAATTAGAGGAAAATCTTAATCAGTTATGCACAGTTAGTAAGGATTTTGGACTAAAGATGAATATGGCTAAAACAAAAGTAATGATGAACAAGTATGCCACGGAAAGGGAAATAATGATTGAAGGAGCAGTAATTGAAAAGGTGGAGTCATATACTTATCTGGGACAAGTTATTAGCTGTAATAATGATAAATGGCTGGAAGTCAAGAGAAGAATAAATTTTGGATGGATAGCATTCAGGAAATATAGTCACATACTGAAGAGCAATATCCCAGTTTGTCTGAAACGTAAAATAATGAACCAATGTATACTCCCCACCATGACTTATGGAAGTGAAACTTGGGCACTCACCAAAAGAATGGAAGAGAAGCTAAGAGCTACACAGCGAAGAATGGAACGAATTATATTGGGAATCAGACTGTTAGATAAGAAGAGAAACACATGGATTAGGCAGCAAACTCAAGTAAAGGACATTCTTATCAAAACTAAAGAACTAAAATGGTCTTGGGCAGGACACATAGCTAGAAGACATGATGACTGATGGACTAAGAAAATAACAGAATGGTACCCAAGAGGAGCTAGAAGAAAACCTGGAAGGCAAAGGCGGAGATGGATAGATGAAATTCATGAGTTTTTGAGTAGTAAATGGATGGCCAGTGCTCAAAACAGAAGGAACTGGAAAGTTGCTGGAGAGGCCTTCATCCTGCAGTGGATTGAAAATGGCTGATGATGATGATGATGTTGCACCGTCAGCACCCATGCTCTGCAGGTGTTGGCTGGTGCACTTCGAGGTTATCAGACATGGGCTGCTGTACAGTCTTTCCAAGGGGAGATCCACCACGTGTCTTGGATTCACAACTGATCCTGCAAACAATATCAAGGCAGAGAAAAGGTGGCTGACATGACACTTAATGCAAACTTGGCAATCAAGATGGACTAATTCTACTTAAAAGGAAATATCACTAAAAAATTCATCCCTGAAATTTCTAGAACCTACCCAAAGTTACCTTCATGGTTCTCCCCTGGCCTGTATGTCTCATTCCTACTTACTGGCCACAGATCAATCAAAGGAAAATTGAAGGTGCTGGGTATCAGTGATGACCCCTTGTGCCATTGCGGCTCCCCTGAAAACTGGGACCATCTTATGTACGATTGTGAAATCTACAAGGATATAAAATGTACTCTACTCACAAGGATCTATCTTCCAAAAAACCTTGAGCACCAAGTATTGGAAAACAAAGAAGGCTATATTGCCTTCACCTGCTTCGCCCAGGACCTGATTGAGAAGCGGAAAACCCTGTATAGGCCATAACCTTTTAACAATTGAATGAACGCTGGATATAAAAATCTAAACAACACTTTGACTTGACTCTATCTGCCAAACAGCGACCTATGCAGTGCTCCCTTGCACTGTTCCCCTTATCCTCTTTAGCCTCAAATATATCCATCAATGAAGGTATTCTCACCTGAGAATACTTTCACTGTCGTCCTCAAGGCTCATCCTATCTCTCTTTTTTTTTTTCTCCCTATCAACGATATCCTCATTTTCCTACTCTCTCTCTCTCTCTCTCTCTCTCTCCCCCCTTTTTTTTTTTTTTTTTGTGGTCTCTGTCAAGGAAGTTCAGGTGACCCTGGCAGAGACCAGCCAGAGATTTTGGGCTCTGCACACCAAGCTGAGCACTCAGACTTCCTGCCCGTTTACACAGACGGCTCGAAGTCTGAATCGTGCGTAGGATCTGCTGCTGTCTTTCTGGACACTATAATATCTCAGCAGATTCCTCCCGAATCCAGCATATACACTGCAGAGCTGTATGCTATAGAGTTAGCCTTGGATCACATTCGAACTTGTCAATTCCAAAGGTCAATAATATATTCCGATTCTTTGAGTGTATTACAGGCTTTATTATCTACGAGATATAATTCTCATCCAGTTCTTTGTCGGGTTCAGCAGAAGAGACATTCTCTTCATGAATGCAAGTTTGATATCTGCTTCTGCTGGATTCCTAGCCACATTGGGATAAAGGGAAATGATTTGGCTGACGCTGCAGCCAAATCAGCAACACCCACTCATAATCGCTGCCTGTCAGTCCCCTATACAGACTACAGGCAAATAATACGCAAAAAGATATATTCCCAATGGCAAGAACTATGGCACAGACAGAGAACAAATAAATTATATCAAATAAAGCCTGTAATAGAAACATGGCAGTCTAGTCTGCGCAGGAATCGGAGCGAGGAAGTTGTTCTTGCTCGACTCCGCATAGGACACAGTCATCTGACACATTCTTTTCTGCTGAGGGCTGATGACCCTCCTATGTGCGAGTCTTGCGACACCATTTTATCAATAAAGAATATTTTAATAGATTGCGTTAATTTTACCCATGTTCGCAATATATATTTTACCGCTTTTACTCATCCGACTGAGCCTTATACACTCAGTCAGATTTTATCAGACAACGACCACGTGTCAGCAGTTTTTAAGTTTTTACAAGCTATTAATATATACCCACATATATAAATTGGATCATTTATTTTTAAACTTATACTGCTTTTATACATTTATATATATATATATATATAAATAATTTGACGAGGTAACCTTTTTAAAGGTTACCAGAATTCATTTTTAGTGTTATTTTAATCATTTCCTGGCGCAGTATAGCCTTAGTTGTTTTTGTGCCAATAAACACCAAATCAAATCAAATCAAATCAAAGCCAGAGATTTTGGGACTGCCTGGCTACCTCCAGAGTTAGTGATGGGCAATGTGGAGTCCCATCAGGGCCCCCATGGCAGAAAGCCAGATGACAATGCAACCCAACACTACACTTCATAAAACAACACACTACTCGCACTTCTGTCTTTCACAGAGTACTAATTTACTGCACAAAGTATACTGTGCGGCTGTGGGAAACCACCAGAAGTGCCTCTGACCCAAATAGTACTCTATGAAAGCCAGAAGTGCGGGTAGTATGTTGTTTTATGAAGTGTAGTTTTGGGTTGTGTTGTCATCTGGCTTTTTGCCATGGGGCGAAAAATACATTTTTGAAATGAATTCTTGTGGATTGCGATTTTTGGGAAATACATGTGAAGGAAGATTGTTTCACAAAACAGGAGTAGAAGGGATAAACAAAGAAGGGGAAAAGTTTCAGTGAATTTGGAATTGAACAGTGAATGGATGCTGACTGATTGTGGCACATATTTGGATTGGTTTGAGCAAGGATGAAGCAGATGCCATTCAGAAGAACTGAGCCTTGGAAGTATGTATAGAAAGCATTCAGAAAGTGAACATCTGTGAAACAGAGTGGAGAGACTTTTTAAGAGATGGGTCATTAATTATATTCTGGGGTACACCACACACATTTGGGAATAATATTCTATGGTAGGCCATATTTCAAATTTCTACAGAGTGAGTAGTTGTTTAGAAGAAAAGTAATGATAAGATCAAAAAGAAAACTCCGGTTTTTTGGATGCAGAGGAAGCAATGTTGGTGATCTGCTTATGTCAAGAGAAATTAAAACTTAAGATAATTCATAGTGGTGATGTGACCTTGTACAGAAATCTTAGTGTCATCAAAGACAAGCAAAGGAGCTCTTTACTTGTCTTTGATGACACTTTTTTGTGAGAAATAAGGCAGGACTGAGTTTTAGTAGGATTACCATTAGCTAAGTTTTCTTTGCCTCACTGAAGAATTACCTGGAGATTGCCTTTTTGGGAATTGGTGGAGGATATTTGAGAAGTTCTAGCTGTTTTTGCAAAACAAGGTTTTGCAAATTGGAAGGTGAAATATAGCACGTTATCATCAGCAAAACTACGAATAGGTTTTCCAGTTAGTGGAAGAAGGTCATTAATATTCAAGAGGAAAAGAGTAGAAGAAACAACTGTACGTCAAGGAACACCAGCATTAGTGGAGAAGAGAGGGAACCATCTATCATCAACCACAGGGAGTGGTCAGGGAGAAAGCTAGATACCCAATTGCAAATAATAATCTGCAATCCCTAAGATGGGAGCTTGTTCAAAATACCTTTATGAAAAATACAATCGAAAGCCTTGGAAATTTCAAGAGCAATTGTTTGAGTTTCATCAAACTATTCCATCAAATTTTTCCAAAGATGATTGAAAGATCAACAGGTGGAATCCATATTAGCACCACTGGCCAGATGTGACCAACTTTTTGAGCAGAAGGACCAATGGAATAAGAAAGTGTAAAAATGGAGACAGAACAGGAACAAGCTCAAGAGCACAGTTTTGAGAACAAGTGGAACAATGTGGATTCCAAGAATTGTACAGTTCTTTTAACAAGAATTCTTTCAACAACCTTCTATTAGAAGATCACAGGAGACATCGAGTGGAAGATCACAGGAGACATTAAGATACTGAGTATTAAGGAATTGGTTTACCCAGATCATTAATACAAGAGTTAGAAGTAACGTAAAATGGCAGTACCTTGCTTTTATCTTTAGCTGAGGATCAATAGAACCATCAGATTTTAACATGATGGGAGTATATACGGACAGAAGTTTCAGCCAATAGCTTTGGCAAGAGACCAGAATGTTCAACTACTGTTTGGACTAGAAGCATGTGTTCTACCCTTAGTCTGGTCATTATGAAGTTTGGATTAATTTACAATTGTTACAATCTTTGGTTAAAAAGAAAATGAAGCTGGAGATTTGTGTGCAAGCCACTTGCAAAATGCCACACACACATTCTTATCTTGAACAGCCATAGCATATTTATTGGAAAACCAAGATTTAGTTGAAGGACAATGTTTTAAGGTGTTTTAATCTGTGCAAACACTGGGATAAGGAGATTTGAAACAGTAATCTAACCAAGGAAAAGAAGTAGTCGTCCAGATAATTCCATTTTTCATTCTTGTAATGCCAAACAAGACAAAGCTGAAGCTGGCCATGGGAAAGAGGCTCCATTGGAGAAGAGACCATCACCAAGTTGTGATTTGAGGTGCCTAGAGAACCACTAACATTGACCAAGAACTGAAGTTTTTGATGAACAAGCTAAGTGAGGTCAGTATTAATTACAAAAGCATTAGCATCTCCAACAACTACCATCTTATTAAGCATCTCAAACAGCTAGGTCCATGCAACTAGAAAATGAAAGCCCACTGGAGTTGTGAACATTAAAATCCCCAAGGAAAATTACCTCACGATTAGGAAAGTTAGATTGAAGAAATTTGAGTTTCAAAGAAACCAGATTGATTAGTAGCATTGGAAGTACAATGCAGGTAACAGATGAATTCAGATATAATGGGGGTAGAGATATTTTAAGCTGGAAGAAATCAAAAAGAGCAAATTCCAAATTAGGAAGTCTAACAAAGAATGTCACAGTGGACACATCTGATTCTTTTCAATTGAAAGATGGTACATCTTTCAATTGAAAAGAATTAATTGAAAAAGAAGAAATTGAAAAAGAAAGTACCATCTTTCAATTGAAAAGAATCATAATGCAAATAATTACAGAAAAAACTAGATGAGTAGTGGTTGAAGCAACTGCTAATTTTGATTCTGTCTGAAAAAAGTAAGTGTGGCTTGGCGGCAGACTGCAACTGGGAAATGGACATCATTGAGACAGGAACTAGAGCACATATTTGAGTGATTAGTGCAGTTGGAGGTACAATGCAGGCAACAGATGAATTCTGATATAATGGGGCAGAGATATTTTAAGCCGGAAGAGATCAAAAAGAGCAGATTCCAAATTAGGAAGTCTAACAAAGAATGTCACAGTGGACACCTGTTTAAGTCCCACCTTTCAATTGAAAAGAATCATAATGCAATTTAATTAGGGAAAAAAAACTAGATGAGTAGTGGCTAAACAACTGCTAATTTTGATTCTGTCAGAAAAAGGTAAGTGTGGCTTGGCAGACTGCAACCGGAAATGGACATCATTGAGACAAGAACTTAGAGCACATATTTGAGAAATTAATATTTTGGACATATTTTTGCGTGTTTAGATGTTTTTGTGGATAGTATTTAGATGGGTATTTCTTGAGATCTATGAACTTTTTAAAAATTTTAAATAACAACCTATTAGTTGCAATATGTCTGGTAGCTGTGGAGCAGAATTCAACAATTAAACTTTTAGATGTTAGAAATCACTCACTGTCAAGTGTCTTATCCGCTAACCTAACAACCTAGCTTGCTGCTGGTCCTTTTTCAAAATTTAGTCTCTGACACAAACTGAGTTCATCTTGAAAAGGCTCATCATTTTCAGTCTATCAACTGCATCCTATTTTGCCACTAATTTATATGAACTGAAATTCTCAACCTGCAGTAATTACAGCCTGATACATTATACCAAACAAACTCCATCTGCTTTCATTCCTAGTTTTGAAACCTCTAGAGCAGAGGTTCCCAAAACAATGGATGTGAGTCACTGTGGGAAGGTACTTGGTTTTTGCCAGGGGCACAGTGTTTTTATGAAGCATATTTTATTTCACTATTTGAGATTAAGTGTATTGGATTTATATTAATTTATAAAAGTGTGTATATTGTTAGCTAAGTTTTGTCAAATCTGTGGGGTTACTAGGTATAAAAGTTTAGTAACCTCAGCTCTAGAGAATGTCAAATAAATTTAATCTGTTGTGCCTCAATGATGACAATTACTGTATCAACACAGATTGTTACAAGGTTCAAAGTTGCTTTCCAAAGATACCAGATACTGATTTCCAGATTATCAGAGGGCGAAAAGTGGATATCCTTTTTCAAAGTGCATTTAAAACTGTTTTATAGCTTCCAGCTTGCTTTCCTTCCCTTCAGTATGGCCATTTGGAACACTGATCTGACCATTTTCAAATCATGTCTACAATTTCCTGCTGTACCTTTAGGTTCTACTCTTTAGCAAATCAACAAACTCCAGACATTGCAGTTGATGTATTGTTCTGCATTGTTTTTGGAGAGGAATATTGTAAACTCATGTGATCAATGAGAATGAAAGACCTCAGAAACTGTTTTAAGAAGTATGCTTACTAAAGTCTAATTAGGCGCCTCCGTAGCCAGGTGGGAAGGAGCAGCAGTGCATAGCACACGCTTCTTGATTAGACCGGGGTTCGAGCCCGTCACCACCAAATATGGAGGATGCGGAAAGGTCAGGGAATGACCACCGCATATCCCGGAGCAATATGGCCTTAGTTGCTAATGCTCCTAAAAACCAAACAGCAAACAGCAAAGTCTAATTATTTACATAATTATTCATTATTATACAAAAAAAACTAAAACTCCAACTTTTGCAACAAAAAGTATTTTTGTATTTTGCTGCATTTGAAGTTTAGTTATGAACTTGAACAAAACTCTGGTTTTTCTTCATACAGCAAACATGCCATTATCTTATTCAGCAAAACATGGATACTTCCTAGCATTTTAGATAATGAATTTTCATGATTTCTCCAAATTAAAAAAAAAAAAAAAAAAACAGAGTTTTTATCTTTAGCCTTTTTATGTCTGCACTTCTAGATCTGGAATCCTTTTATATCTGTTTCTTGTAAAAGCTCTTTTAGAAGTATATGTGAATTTTGTTTGTTTGTTATTTGGTTTTTAGGAGCATTAGTTACTAAGGCCATATTGCTCCAGGGATATGCGGTGGTCATTTCCTGACCTTTCCGCATCCTCCATATTTGGTGGTCATGGACTCGAACCCCAGTCTAATCAAGAAGCATGTGCTACGCACTGCTGCTTTTGCCCACCTGGGTGAATTTTGTATTCAGATTAACATATTTCTTATAAAGTATTTAGAATGCCAACATATTCTTGTGTTATTTATTATTCATCAGTACTCATCATATCGGTTTAATGAAAGTGATTATTGTTGGAAATACAGGAATGCCTCACGTAGCGTGGTTTCAAATAGCACGGGTTTCACTATAGTGCGGTTTACAAATTGAAAAAAAAATTAACTGTTACACACCAATACATTTGATATGTATGTATGTATTGTAATGCCAGTACATAGGCCAATGCGTTATGGATTCAAGGCCACATTGAGTTGCTGTTGTTTGTTATTTGGTTTTTAGGAGCATTAGCAACTAAGGCCATATTGCTCCTGGATATGTGGTGGTCATTACCTAACCTTTCTGCATCCTCCGTATTTGGTGGTGACGGGCTCGAACCCCAGTCTAATCAAGAAGCATGTGCTACGCACTGCTGCTCCTTCCCACCTGGCTACAGAGGCGCCTCATTGAATTGTCACAACTCCCATTATATAGAGACTCTGCTAGCATTCATACATTAGTAATCACTCTAGATTCTGAGCAGTGAGGTCATTGACTGTGCGTAACCTGTACAAATATTTTTGACTTATGTTTATTAAAGATTATTTTTTAAAAATGTTACACCTTTATATTCAAATATGAGTGGAAAGAAGAAATGTAATGACGCTGAGTGTTCATCTAAATGTAAATGGTTTACACTAGATGATAAACTAGAAATTATAAAACAATATGAAAATGGTGCATCCTATGCTAAGATAGCACAGGACAAGAATATGAACGAATCATCAGTATGAACGCTTCTAAAGAATAAAGATAAAAGAATATGGAATGGCAACAGCATCTTATATGTCAAAAATGATTGTTCAAAATTGTAGCTCTGAAATGGATAATATGGAACATCTGTTAATGTTTTGGATTGAAGACTGTAACCAGAAAAGAATTCCGTTAAGTCAGATGATGATTCAAGCTAAAGCAAGCAGTCTCTCTTCACTACTAACAAAAGAAAATGGCAAGGAAGAGGAAAGTTTTTGTGCAAGCCATGGTTGGTTTTACAGGTTTAAAAAACGTATAGTGTTCCACAATGGTCGACTTAGTGGTGAGAGTGCCAGTGCTGACAGTGAAGCGACTGCAAGATTTCATGATCTAAAAAAACTTATTGAAGATAATGGTTACAAGGATGAACAGACTTTCGATGTGAACGAAGCGGGATTATTTTGGAAGAAGATGCCGTCACGCACTAATTTGAAAAAGACACAACCCAGCCAGGATATACTAGGTGGAAACGTATCTGGTGACTTTAAATTAAAGTCTATGCTCCAAGGGCTCTAAAAACCTTTTCAAAAAATACTCTTCCTGTTATATGGCAGTCAAATAGGAAAGCCTGGGTAACAAATCAGCTTTTTGAAGATTGGTTTTTAAATTATTTTTGTCCTGCAGTTAAATGCTATTGCAAAGGCAGTAACATGGACTTTAAAATTCTGTTACTATTAGTCAATGCGCCAGGTCATCCTACTTATCTTACAGACCTGAACAGAAATGTCAATGTTATTTTTCTTCTACCAAATAAAACTTCTTTGTTACAACCAATGGATCAGGGCATCATTGCCACATTTAAGGTTTTTTATTTAAGACATACCTTTGGACAAGCCATTAATGTAACAATGGGAGAAAATGCCATATCTTTATGTGAATTTTGGAAACGTTACAATATCTGAAATGCCATTGAGAACATATGTGAATCATGGCTTGAAGTAACTGCAAAAAACATGACAACTGTTTAAAAAAATCTTTTACTGAATTGCGGCAATGTTAATTGTACTAGTTTTGAATCTCGAATCAAATCAGTTTCTGAAAACATTGTGCAGCTTGGGAAAGATCATCTTGGATTGCGACAGTGTGCGTCAATGCATCGGCTCTCATTCCAATGACCTTGCTGATGAAACACTTGTGGAAATGGAGCAGCAGCACTTATATGAAGAAGAAGAAAATGTTACATCCACGAAAGAATTCACAATTGATGAATTGTCAATGTTGATTGCTAAAGTAGATGAAGTTTGTGAATTGATAATGACAGCAGATCCAAACATCGAACGAGGTATGAAAGTATGGCAGGTGTTGCAAAATTACATTCGATGTTATAAAGAGATGTATGCAGATAAAAAGAAGAAAAAAACTGTGCAAACTAAGCTGATCAGTTATTTTTCAAAATAAAAATACAGTACATACTTATCTTCTCTTGGTATGTACATACTGGAATAAAAATCACTTGTACTGTACTTACTGGTATTTTTCATTTTTATCATTTTAGTTTCTTTTTTTGAAATAACTTTGTGAGCATCAATTTATAGTAAACAAACACCTATATATTTTTGCAACTCGACCCATATAATCAAATCGTCATAACGCATTAAATGAAAATACATACTAATAATACCTTGATCAGTGCAGTTTCACATAGTGAGGTATTTTTTTGGCACGAATTAGCCTTATTATGCAAAGTATTCCTGTATAATCATTATATTTTCAATCATATCATTAATCATTCCCAGTTTTGCCAGTGCCAGTCTCTCTGACTTGATGTACGTACTCATCATCCATCAACAAATCTTATGACTAATAGCACTTCAGCAGTTGAATGTATGAATCTCTCTGCTTCAGTAATGATGATACACTAATTGCAAGGAAAGTCTACCTGTTCTGAAGAAAATCTACTGTCTCATCCCCAATATTTTTAAACGATTAACTGAGTTTCATATTGTAAAATTACTATGTGCCATAAAATCTGGGGAAACAAGAAGCACTGTGATAAAACAACTTGAATGTTTCAAAACCAGCTGATAAAAGTCTTTTTTCTCAGACTCACCATGAGAACTTTATGGAGCCATGTGATTAATCCAGAGAGTTACCAATTCCTAGGAGGATAACTTGCTTTGTTAAAACTTATCCTGACACATCTCTGCCTCATTAAGCACACAATTGCATCAGCATAGTGAAAAATTTATTGTATATTATACAGCCAAAATAGAACCTCTTCTCTAATAAATCTTCTCACTACTATTAAATCCATGGGTATTGAAATGCTGCTGCAAAATGTTCTTTGCATCCACAATAAAATGGAAATATTAGAAACTTGAAATCTTTCTAAACCTTCAATTTGCCCATTGTAACTGAAACATAGACCTCCAAGGATATTAAAATCCATCATCTGACTTCAAAACTCTTTATTCAAAACTGAAATTACAACATATTCTTATGGATATTGTTTGGTGTCAACCCTCCCCCACCAAATCTGACTGAATAATATATGCCCAGAAATTTTAACTAGGAGTTTATCTAAGATATCCAAACAAAATTTGATTACTATTTTTATTTCTGGGGATTTTAACATGCCCAGTTATACTTTGAATAATTTAAATAATTTTTGTTAACCAGTTTAACTCAATGGCATTAAGACCCATTATCTTTTTACATACAAGACTTACCAATGTCCTTGACCAAATTTATACTATTGCTATAGATGTTGCTGCAAACCCACCCCCCCAACTTGGTGCATTATAGCCACAGATGCTAATGCACCATAAAACGTTTAGCAAACAAACAAACAAACAAACAAAGCTGCACCACCCCCAAAATAGTGAAAACTTACTAATATGCTGCAAAAATAAAACCTCTTTACTCATATAAATCTCACTTCACTGTGAAATCCATGGACATTACAATATACACTTCAAGTTAAACCATGAATCTATCTCTAAGTCTCTTTTTTGACACTTTTACTGTTTAAAGATTCTTCCAAAAGTTTAAAAAAAGAGAAGGAGAAGATTTAATTTTAAATTTTTAAACCAAGAATTGTTTGCTATCTTATATCTCTGGAACATCCTCCTACCTCAGATGTTGCATTTCTGTTCTTTACAGCTTGCTTGGTTACAGTCTATAGTAAAACTTTCTACCTAAAAATTTTCCTCCTCATCAAACTACTCAAAGGCTTGGTAGACCCAACAGTTACCTCTGGCTTTTCACTTAAAACAAAAATGTATCAGGGCATACATAATCCTTTCACTCAATTGTTCCTCTTCAGAACAGGACTATCATTTTTTTTTCACTGTCAGAAATAATTTAATAAACTTAATAGAGATGTCATTTAAAGTTATGTAAATTCAATAATGTATTCCAGAAGCAGTTTTCTCTTCCATACATGGTTTAAGTCTAGAAAAATGGATTAAGCACATTGCATACTTTAACCAAAAGGTTGCTGTTACTTATTAATGAAGAAAAAATGATCCCTTGGATCCCTCAAGGATGATCCCTTGCCAATCAGTAATCTGAACTCTCTATATCCAAAGCCTTGGTGAAAATTGAAATTAATTCTATAATGAAATTAATCTGTTATATAAAGGCACTTCTAAATTAGATAACATTCTTCTTTTGTTCATTATAAAAGTATCTAGCATTTATATACTTAATCTTCACTTTTTCAGCAGCCTTGTTGTCTGACTTCTTTCTTCTTCTACCTGAATATAAATGCTAGATATTTTAATAATGTAAAAATTTAATTATGTAAAAACCAAAAATTTTTAGATTTTGTGATCTCATATTTTGATCTTCATCCATTCTTAAACTACTTAAATAATGTATTCTTCTGATATTATCTAAATCGCTTGTTACCAAGTATTATATTCCTGTCAGCCCACAATCTTATTACTTACTACAAACTCTCTTGTTCTAAATACACTAAATTGTAGAAAACAAGTTGATATTATATACACTCACATCAACTGTACTTGCAATGCCACTTGCACAGCATTGCTCCTAACCTTGTTGAAGGACTATTATAACATGTCTGGAGATCCTTTTAACCTTACTTGTCTTCTCTATTCTAGGACTCTTGTTACTTCTGTCCAGAATGTTATGAGATCCTCCATTATTTCAGTTGGCATTCCTGAAGGTGGTACATCATCATATACTACCCCTTTCTTAGCCTTACTGCAACCTTTTCTTTGATCATTTTTTGTTTCACTCTTTTTCAACATATGAATGTCATTTTCATATGCAGCGGATGTCAAGATTAACCGAACTTCTAATTCTACTCTTGTTGTTGAACAATCTCAAATTTTTCTTTGAGATGCATTTGAACAGTTCTCCTAGCTTCAATCTTTTAATCGCTCAATTAACCCTTCTAAATCTTCTTTCATTTCTACATCCTATAAACATGCTCCATTTTCAACTTTAGTCTCTGTGATTTCTCAAATGATTCTCCTGACTCTTTATCATAAAGGTTCAGGGGTGTTTTATGACTCAATTTACTTTAGAGTTTTAAAAACTCCATTGCATTTGTTTGGCCAATAAATTCACAAAGGCAATTCATTCTCTAAAACAAGAGTTGCAATATGGTCATTCCTCTAATTTAATTTCTAAATACTTCATAAAACCTAGCATTTTATGTGCCTCCCCCTCGTCTGGTCTAGTGTTATTTTGTCAAACTTCAAAAAGATTTCTCTTGAGTATTGGTTTCTGTGTGTTGGATGTTCTTTAAATCTAACTTTGAACCAATGAAATCCAATATATTCATGGTTGAATACCTTGATTATATATGATTTCAAGTTTCCATAATGGAAACTTAGGGGAAAAATTTAGTACTTCTTGCCAAAGTTTATAATTCAGATATGTATTACCCAGACTTGGACTCATAGAATAGAAAATTTCCCACAGATCAATTGTATTAAACCCCCTCCATAATCCCCATCAGTAACTGACTTTAGACAGCAGAACACCACTTTTTTTTTTTTAATTAATTATCAACAATATAAATATTCTTGCCATTCATTTAACCAGTCCAATTTCTAATAAGAAACTCTGCATTAAGAGTACTGAGAAAATATTTTTATAAAGATGTAAACAGTTTTCAAATAGACTAGTAAACGTACATCCACTCTTTCTTCATATTATCATGTTATATGTTCCTAATTAACTTCTATTTATTTAGTAGTTAGTGCCAAATTTAGTTTAATGCTTCTTGTGTTTTTCCTACAGGGTCTGTGTTTAGCCCCTGTAGCAGGGGCTAAACAGTCTTTTAGAGTTCTTTCTTGTAAGATTTCTCCCAGTCAACCTGTATTTTTTATCATGTTCCGTTGACTTTTCCAACCAAATATTTACTATATTGTAGTTCCTGCTTTCAGAATGATTTTCTAAGCCCATGAAATACTCCCAAAAATGAAACATGAAAAATACCCAACTCATGAAAAATACCCAAATTCTTTTTGTTCTCCATAACAGAACAATTCCTGTATTCATTTGTGATGTCTTCAACCCAGCTCATGCACCCTATATTACCTTGGAAGGCACTTCTATAACATTTGCCTTTAAATAATCTTGTTTATAATGTCTTCCTAAACGTAAGTTTATTTAAGTGGTAACCATTGACCTTCTCCCTTCTATGTCTCTTCTGAGCATCAATCATATCCTTCAACTCTAGTCATGTAGCCATCATACTATACTACTCTTTTTCTATTGTATGGAACCAGAATCAGGCACAGTTTCCTTAAATATAGAAAAACTGATTGGAAATCTTGTCAGTATTTATTGTCTTTTTCTTCAAACGCTGTTTTCACTAAAAACCTTGTTCATCAATCAAGATATTGCAAATTTTCTTTATTTTCATGATTATATTCAATTTACAAGGGTAAAAAGTTTCTAGCCTTTAATAGAAAGAATATTGGAAAATTCTGAAAACTCATTTATTTTTCAATATAGTCTCCCCCTCCCCAATTAACACAGCACACTTTATAGCATTAGCATTAGTAGAGGCATTTGATGCAAGAAAGCAAGCTTATGCAGCATCAGCCAAAAAAAAAAAAAAAAAAAAAAAAAACCTTCCACTTCACCTCCTCCGTTCCTTCGAAATACCTGTCCAGCTGAGCCTTAAATTTATTTAGGCTATCAACTTCCACAACAAGGGATGGAAGTCTGTTCCACCAACCAACTACCTGCTGGCTAAAGGCAAATTTCCGCACATCTATCCTACAACTGTCTTTCCTCAAATTGAGCATTCTCAAACCATTCAAGGCTTTATACACCTCTATCAGATCACCTCGCCGGTGCCTAGTCTCCAGATACTGTAATTTGCAAAACTTAAGCCTTTCTTCGTAAGCGCAACCCTTTGATCCATTCAATAATCTTGTTGCCCTTCTCTGTACTCATTCCAGCAGATCTACATCCTTCTTGAAATTAGGCCTCCAGACCTGTATGCAGTACTCAAGGTGTGGCCTGACCATTGCCTTATACAGGGGAATAATCACCTCCTTATCCCTGCTAGAAAAATTCCTATATATCATTGACAAGACACCATGAGCTACTCTTGCAGCCCATCTGCACTGCTCAGAGAATTTCATATCTGCCTGCACAATTACCCCCAGGTCCTTTTCATTCTCTACCACTGTCAGTGTAGTACCACTGAGTTGATACGTTGCTCTGGGGTTGCTGTTTCCCATATGTAGTACTTTACATTTGTCAATGTTAAACTTCATTTGCCACCTCTCAACCCATCTGCTCAACCTTTCCAGATCCTGTTGCAGCAGCATAGCATCAGTAGTGTCCTTAACAACTCTGCCAACCTTTGTATCATCTGCAAACTTGGACATTAAGCTTGATATACCATCATCAATATTATTTATAAATACAGAAAACAATAATGGACCCAACACTGAAGCCTGAGGGACTCCACTAAGAACATTAGTCCACGATGAGCAGTGTCCATTGATTACCACTCTGTCTTCTTCCCCCTCAACTACCCCTTTATCCATAGCAGCAATTTGTCTCCAATGCTACACTACTCCAATTTGTGCAGCAGTCTTCAATGTGCAAAAGTATCAAAAGCCTTTCTAAGATCCAAGTATATAATATCAAAGTTATTTCCTGCATCCAGTTCTTTTGTGACTGCATCATAGTATACAATCAAATTAGTCAGGTAAGACTTCCCTTAACAAAACCATGCTGTGTCCAAGCTATAACTGAAGTTTTGTCTAGATGATCCTGCAGTGCTTCTTTAACCAGTGCCTCCATTAATTTTCCTGGAACAGAAATTAAACTAATAGGTCTATAATTACTTGTCAGCCTTTGATCCTCCTTTGTGAATTGGGGTCACCTTTGAATATCTCCAGTCTATGGGTACCTCCTCTGAGTCCAAGGAAGCTCTCATAATTATGGCTAAGGGTTTGCTTACTTCCTTTGCTGCCTCCTTTAATATAACTGGATAGATCCCATCCACTCCAGGTGCTTTCTTGTGTTTATCTTCAACAACTTCACCTCCACTTTACTCTCAGTTATTGCAAGATTATCTAACTTACTGATAGAGTTGAATATACCTCTGGCATTCCCGTCGCAGAATAACTCCTCATGTGTGAATGTCAATGCAAAATATTCATTTAGTTTGTTAGCTAACTGAGCAGGATCATCAACAGTTGAACCATCGATATCAAGTGGACCAATCTGATTCATCCCCTTCCTTCTAGAGTTTACATAAGTAAAAAACTCCTTGTTGTTTTTCTTTGCATCCCTTGCCAAAGATTTCTCGTAATCTGCCTTCGCCTGCCTAACCTCCTATGTAACTTGGTTACAGATCAACTTATATCTATCTTAGGCTTCTGTGTCACGTGTTAATTTATATGTATCTCATGCGTTTCTCTTCTCTGCCATATGTCTCATTAGTTCATCTGACATCCATTTAGGCCTAAACCTTGAACAATATTTCTTAGTTGGTTTGTAAAACCTAGTAGCTTCCAAGATAAGTTCTTTGAATGCTTCCCATTTTGAATTTGCTTTTAGTAACATCATCAGTTGGTCCCACTGTATAGAATTTAATTACTGTCTCAGACCATTGTAGTTGCCTTTACGAAAGCAGTAACTCTTCCCTTTACCCCTGATGGTAGTTACCTCTTTGAGTAAATCCCACTTCAGCAGACTGTGATCATTGCCACCTAGTGGTTCCTTTATCTTCAGATTCTTAATGCAAGAAGAATCACTACTGATAATCAAATGAAGAGTATTACTCCCTCTATTTGTCTCCCGAACATGCTGATGTAGAAAACAATCATTCAATAAATCCACAAAAGCCTTGCTAGTGTGTGAGTGACCAGCCCCCAAATTCCAGACAATATCTGGGAAATTAAAATCCCCCATTATTAGACTCTCTGATTTACTGGCCCACTCTATTTCCCTGTGCAGTTTCTTATTATGCTCATCAGAGTCATTAGGCCGATAGCACACTCCTACTCTCCATTTTGATCTATCAATGCTTATGTCACACCAAACTGACTCGACACTGCACTGTCCAGCGATGTCAACTGGCTTCACTTCCTTGGATTTTATGTGTTTCTTAACTAATAGCATAACCTCTGCTCCCTTCCTATCCTGTCTATCCTTTCTGTAGACGTTGTACTCCCCAAATTCCAGTTCTGCATACTTTATATCTGTGTGACACCACGTCTCTTGATATCCCAACAATATCCGCCTTTGATGCTTGGAGCAATACCTCAAATTCATCAAATTTATTTACCAAACTGCTTGCACTGGTGTACATGCAAATATACATGTACCTGTTCCTATTCTTAGCTACCCTAACACAACCCATGTGTTTACTTGTACTGCAGTGACTTCCAGCAGTCTCTGAAATATCGTGCATCTTGTTTTCCAGGCTTCTGCTCATTCCAATAGAAGCAGTGCAAGAATCACTTTCACTTCTGCCAGTGGCTACTGTTAATCTATTAGTCCTTGTATCCCTCCAAGCTAGCAGTTTTCCGACCCACTTAGCACTGCCTCGATACCATCAGCAAATATTCTTGCACCCCTTCTATTTAAGTGTATCCCATTACTGTAGAAGCAGTCTCTCCTGTTAACAATGCAGTCAAGTCTATGGAAATGGACTGCAACGAAAATGCTTGTGAGAACTTCAAGACATACAATTAGATAAAGCTGTTTCAGTGGTTTCGTTCAAGAAAAATCTGAAGGTACACCTCTATCTGGAGCCGATCTGTAAACCAAATCTAAAAAATTGCACAATGATCTTCATAGAAATGAGTTCACTGCAAGTAATAGATAGCTAACACATTTTAAAAAGCAGCATGGAATAACCAAAATGGCTATGTCAGCTTCAGAAAATAATAATTAAAGATGGTGGCTATATCTCAGAACAGGTATGAAATTGTAATGAGACCAGACTTTGTTATAATATAAAATGTTACCCAATTCCACTCTGGCTTGTAAGAATGATGCTCAAAGACCACAAGGCTTAAAACAGATGAAAGCCCATACTTTTCTGTGTAAATGAAACAGGAAATCACAAACTGAAGCCACTTTGCATAGGAAAGTTAAATCACCACGGTGCTTCCATCATGTGAACATGGCTTCTGTGCCATTTGCCTATGACAGTTAGCAAAAATGCCTGAATGACTTCCAGCATTTTTGGAAACTAGTTTCATAAACAGTTTGTAC
Organism: Mastigoproctus giganteus; assembly: GCF_048544385.1. Classification (NCBI taxonomy): domain Eukaryota; kingdom Metazoa; phylum Arthropoda; class Arachnida; order Uropygi; family Thelyphonidae; genus Mastigoproctus; species Mastigoproctus giganteus. The sequence goes on along the minus strand of NC_143583.1, from coordinate 161,381,024 downwards.
CTGATGTACATAAACACTTACTGCAACAAGGGATGGATACCAAAGCTTTCCTTGCTGCTGCATAACTGCCCTACCCATCCTCTTGCCAATAACCAGATAGGCAGATATCTTAAAATCTGACTGAGCTACTTACCAAAAGACACCACATCAAAGATACAGCCTCTGAATCAAGGGATTATATCGATGTTTAAAATGAGCTTCTACAAGACTCTGATACAGTGAATAATCATTAGTGAGGATTCTGTTACCTCATTTTTAAAGCAGCTGAACTGAAAGAAATATTTTTACATTGGTGGTCAAGCCTTGGAAACTGCGATGAAAATGTGTATTTCAAAATCTTGGAGAAACATACTGGGTGCAAGTTTAATCCTGGATAATTTCCAAGTAGCCAGTGACAGTGATGAAGAGAATGACTTAAGAGGACTTTATAGAGGAAGGTGCTAACCAGTCCTTGGAAAGGTACACTAATGGAGGCCTGACATAAAATAGCATCACCATTAGTAAAGGCACATGATCCAAGAAAGCAAGCTTATATAGCATCAGCCAAAAAAAAAAAAAAAAAATCCTCCTTGTTTCATCCATTCACTCGCTCCAAATGTTTGTCTCATTCTGCCTTGAATCTATTTACACTATTCACTACTACAATGAAAGATGGAAGTTTATTCCAGCAAACAACCACCCGCTGGCTAAAGGCAAACTTCAATTTTACAGCTAAAAGATGATGCAAAAAAGCAAGCTTATAAAGCATCAGCCAAAAAAAAAAAAAAAAACCCTTCTTGTTTCATCCATCCACTCACTCCATATGTTTGTCTAGTTCTGCCTCGAATCTATTTATGCTATCAACTACTATAACGACAGATGGAAGTTTGTTCCAGCAATCAACCACTCACTGGCTAAAGGCAAACTTCCGCATATCTATCCTACAACTGCGATTATTCTGAGCAAGAGGAAGAATCCCACCAACATTGAGCATACTCAAACCATTCAAGGCTTTATACACCTCAATAATGTGGCCAATGCTGAGTAAGTACTGGCACAGTTTGTTGATAAAGAAAGAGGGGCCCACAATAGAATGTTGGGTAGACAGAGACAATAACTTTTTTTTTTTTTTAATGAAAACCCCAAACATGAAAGGTATCAAAACCTATGGTACTTAGTACCGTGCATGGGTTGAAGGAGAAGTATGGGGGAGGGGGATGCTGGAAACTTTGCTCTAGAGACTAAACATGGGTTTCACCACTTCAAGCCTCCAATAAGCAAAGTGGTGCTATTTCACCGGTTGATGAAAGTCATCTACCACCTGTCCTACCTATGAGCACACGACTGACATGTAAATAATCGAAGACATTACTGGCAAAAATAATGATCCAGATGCCACCAAAGATGATGAAAACAAGGAGACAGAGCCACTCCCAGGGGCTCACATCTGGTGAGTATGGACTTGGTACACCCAGGGTCCTGAGCTGGATATTATCATTCTTCTCTTTCTTGGTGATTCCCTTCTTTTCTCTCGGTGGTTCAGAAATTTTTTTTTGGCTGGTGCAGCATAAACCTCAATGTTCCTTGCACCATATGGCTAAAAATAATAATAATAATAATAATCTAACATCATGAAAGCGATTTACAAACTGGACTTAAATTTCTTGAAACAGAAAAGGTAGATTCCCCTTCAATTTTACAGCTCAAACACCTTATTGAAATTGTTAAAAAGAAACAGAAATGCAATGAAACAGGCAACCCTTGATATTTTTTTTAAAAAATGAAAATAGTTGAAAGAACACGGAGTGCATTATGGTTTCCTTTTTCTCCTGAATTTTCAACTGTATGTTAATTTCAAAACACAAACGTAACATTCAGTACAACCATGTGCAAAAGCAGTTTTTTGAGTAATAATTTGTTATTGTGACAAAAGGTATATGTTTATCTTGTTTATATTTACTTAATAACATGAATATTAGTTTTTTAAATACTTTATTGTACAGTGCATCAATAAAAGATTGAAAGAACACAGTTTCATATTATTTCTATTTTTATTGTTTGCATGATTTTTCTTAAACGTAGTATTGCAATTATTGCTAAAAAAAAAAAAGAGAGATGGGCAAAATTGATAGTTCATGTGAAGTTTGAATGCGGAAAAATGGCCAGAATTTTCTAATGTGATCCCACTTATATCACAATGTGATTCTTTGGACCACAAGAATCGCTTTATAATGGATTTCACCAGTATTTATTATTATTATTATTATTAGCTATATGGTGCAAGGATGCCTGAGGCTTATGCTGCACTAGCCAAAAAAAAAATTCCTGAGAGAGAGAGAGAGAGAGAGAGAGAGAGAGAGAGAGAGAAGTAGAAGGGAATCACCAAGAAAGAGAAGAATGATGATATCCAGTTCAGGACCCTGGGTGTGCCAAGCTCATACTCACCAGGTGTGAGCCTCTGGGTTATACCAAGATTTTTCTGTGAATCGGCATTTATTGTCTTCAACTTGTCTTCAAAAATCCCCCAGATTCTACATTTAAATAAGGAGGGTTGGGGGGGGGAGAGACCTGCTTGCTGGAATCCTCCTCCTCCTCCTCCTCCATTGGTGCATGCAGGGAATTCTTTCTATGATAGATGGTCTTGGATGGGGATGGCCTGCTTCTCCCCATTTTACTGGTGAATTAATAAATTTTCCTTGTCGGGAAAAATGTACATGCTTCTGTCCAAAGCCGTTCTGTAATAGCTAGCTAAGGTGGTTTTGTAGGTAAGTTGTAATCACTTACTGCTCAAGTAAATTTAAGGCAATGGCCTCGAATGTAAGAGAGTTATAAAAGATTATCTATATGATAGCCTAATTAACATACTACTTTTGTAATGAATAAATATAAATACTTAATGTGCTTTATTTTAAAAATATTTCAAACAGAGATTTTTAAACATTTTTTTTTTTTTTTTTTTTTTTCATTAATTGTTGAAATACTTAAGTAAATCGTCGCGATGCAGGATATGCAGAACTTGATGTAACAGTTACAAGTCCTTTGGGAAGACATCTACCAATTGAAGTAAAGGGAACCCCTGATGGAGAAGGGGAATTGATAGAATTTACTCCTACAGTTGCAGGAAAATACAAAATTGCAATAACTTATGGTGGAGTGGAAGTACCAGGTATACTTAGGAATTTGTCATTCTTTTAATTTAAATAGAAATAGATGTTATGAAATGTTATTATAGCTATTATTGATTTATCTTAAATTGAATTAAGGGATAAATATAATATATATCCTAGTCTCTTGCAAATGTCTGTTTAAAACAGCCATGCTTCCTCATAGACCAAAGGCTAATGAAGAGTATGTAAAGAGGTGTTTTCAACATCCCTTTATACTTCTTCCCACCTCTGCTGCCTCAATGTGGGCTCCCCACATATGGTGTAGAATCTCCCAGTAATACTGCTGGACCTCCTGATTAGCATCACTTGGGATCTTAATGCCAACAGCATCAATTCCAAGCCAGAGGAATCTGTATGTTTGCCAAACATGGTGGGATCTGTGTTTGAGACTCAGCGCTAACACTCAGTGATTCATGATTTCAGCATATCAGTTTGGACCTTGCTTGATAGGATGAGAGGTGTTAAATGATTTTCCAGGATTTGGGTTAATAGAAGTTTGGGTATAGTGTTCTTGTTAGTCCTGACATGCACTTTCAAGTGCATTTCAAGAGCATTTTTTTCTTTCCAGATAGTGGGGGTGACTCCTTTTGCCTCTGTAGTGTAACAACAAGCAGAATGAGTGTTTTGGCTGATTTAACTCACTTCAGTCAGTGACTTGATTAATTGAGTTACTTCAATATAACCATCATTCAGCATAGTAGCAGTGCCTGATGACTGCAAAATTTAATTGAATCACTGATTGGAGCCATTGAATGCCCAAGAGATTCAGTTAAAAACTGCCCAAGGGAAATTGCAAGTAACTTTGTGTATAAACAATTCTTTTAGTGAACTGGTGCCAATGAAATCATTGCAGGAGGGACATTTGATGATTGTTTAGGATAACAACAGTGATCATCTAGTAATCCATTTTATTTAGTGACTCCCATTGCGCCCATCACAAACCTCTACATACTTCTCTTCTTGGAGTCTTGTCCTCTGAGCAGGCTGTATATCTTGTACTTGGAATGTAGTTAGTTATTCCTAATGACAGATCCCTTTCATTTGGGGTTTAAGCCTGTGACTGCTAAATACAATAAACAATTGCATTCATGATTTATTATGAACTCCTCTGAGCCGGTGGTCTTGTCACAGCACAAACAAGTACTTTTTCTCCTGATCACAATATCTTGAATGCTGTTCAAAGAATAAAAATTATTTCTCCCTAACTTATTAGATATCAACAAGTGCCTCTTCACTGCATCTATCTTTCCTTGGGAAGTAGTATTTATCTTCATCACATCCTTCATCAATCCCTCACCTCTGAACACATGTCCAATGCAGTTTCTCTTCCACCTTCTGATTATTTCAATCAAACATCTCTTCTCACCCACCCTTCTTAAACCTCCTCATTTCTCACTTTATCTGCCTACCTTATCTCTTCCTCCTCCAAACCCACATCTCAACTTTCCAATCTTCTGACACCTTCCATTCTCAATGTCCATGTCTTAGTTCCATAAAGTACTACACTCCATACCAGACACCACATCAGTCTTTTCCTTAAACCAATTCCTAATCTCCCACATTCTTCACTTCTCAAAAGCTTTTGTACCATTTTATTCTTATTTCTCTACTGATCTTTGCTTTTTCCACCATTAGGCTTTTCAAATACTTATACTTGCTCACCTGTACTATTTCAATATTTAACTTATTCCTTTTTCTTCCCATGCTCTCATAAACTTTGCCTTCTCTGTTTATTTCATTGCAAACCCCTGATGAATTTGCAATGACAATTCTCTCTGAGCTAAATTTCCTTTATCAAATACCTCATACCATTTTATTTACATAAGTATTAAATAAAGTCAGAGATAAACAATACCCCTGTCTCACACCTCTTCCTATTATTGCACTTTCAGTATCACTTTTTCCTACCCTAACTTGACTTTTTGTCTCCAATAGAATCTGAATTGGTCCTTGGGGGCTGTCACAGACATTCCCCCAGTTGGTCTTGCTACCTGAGAGTGTAAAATGACGATGGAACTGATATTCAAGTAACACTTGCATCAAGTAGACCGCATTTCGGCCAAGTCTGGTCATTCTGCAACAACCAGATCCTCTGCTTGTACCTTCACGATAATGGGACTGTTAGTAACCTTGGAAATAACTCATGTGTGCAAGTCGGCAAATGCAGCACCTAGTATAGTGGAAGTGACCAACTCGGGTGTGAACCAACCTAAACAGGGCTGAAGAAGTAGCATCCATACTATATGTAGGAATATATAGTATGGATGCTACTTCTAGACTATACCATAAGAGGGTATACCACCTCTCTGTGTTACCAAGAAATATTAGGTGGTAGATGACTCTCATCAACTAGTGCATTGCAATACCACCACTTTGCTTATTGGATGTTGAAATTGTGGAACCCATGTTTAGTCTCCAGAGCAAAAATCCCGCTATCCCCCCATCTTTCCTATCATGCACTATGATTGATATCTTCAGGATATGATGGGCATCATGGCAAGATTCAATCTTCCTTACATTAAGTAAGGAAGATTGAATAAGGAAGTATATCCTCTTATGTATACCATAAGAGGATATGCCATCTCTAAAATGGTATTTGCAATCTGGCTGCTAGATAGTCCCCCAGACCAAACCTGTTGGTAACTCTCTAGGCTGCTTCCAGATCAGCTAGTGTATAATCTTGCTGCCTCTACTCTGCTAGATGGTGATTGGAGGAAGTTCACATAGTGTTTATGCATGGAGCATTGTTGAGGCCACATTACATCAATGAGCTGGATGTATTCTTGCATTGCATATGTCATATTTCATTTCATTTCATTACTTCATAATTATTTCATTACTTCACACAACATGTCCTCCTAACCTTTTCTTACTACTGAATACATCACGAATAGTCAAACTAAGGAACAAACTTAGGTGCAAATATATCTAAACTGGGCAAACACTTCCTCGTTCATTTCACAAATATATGTGATCTCAGTTCCAATCTCAGTGATTTCCACTTTAACTTACAGTCTGCCACGCTCCACATAACTTTTCTTAACAGAATTGCAATTATTGGTGAATCAAGCACTGCTCACCTCAGTTGCCCTAATTATTTTCTTTACAGTTCCTTTTGCTTCAAAGGTCGTGGTACTTTGTGCTTATATTCACTCTGATATTCCCTGTCAGAGACTTGGTAATTTCAGTCTCCTCTTTTTGATCTTCTCTAGCTTAAAATCTCTCTGCCCCATTCTGTCAAATTCGTCTCTTGCCTCTATTGTTATCCCATCTCTACTAATCGCTTGGAACTCTTTGACTTTCTTCTTTGAAGCTTGACTTTCTCCATTCCAACTTTCCTAACAGCAAAGTAATTTTCCTTGGTGATTTTAATATTCACAACTCCAGCTGGCTTCTGTTTTCTAGTCCATGGACCCAGCTGGTCAAGATGCTGAGGCTTTTGCAATTATTAATGACCTTGCACAGATTGTTCATTTAACTACCAGAATACCAGACATTTCTAACCACCCAGCCAATACTCTTAATCTTTTTTTCACAAAGAACCCTTTCAAGTACACAGTCGATGTAAGTGAGTGATTCTCTAGGCATCTTAGATCACAACTTGGTTGTGGTCTCTTCTTCAATGGAACCATTCTCTGGGAACCTTTCCCAACCTTGTGTTGTTTTGCATTACAAGAATTCAAAATGGGATGATATGCAAAATTTCCATAGTTGGATTACTGTTTTAGATCTTTTGATGTCAAAATTTCCTAGAAATGTGCTAAGTCTGTTCAAGATAAGAATGTTGTATATCAGAATTGGCTTGCTTCCAAATCTCCAGGTTCAATTTCTGCGTACACCAAAGCTCACAACAATTGTAAAGCAGTTATTAATCACTCCAAACTAGATTTTGAACAGGCTAAGAGTAGAAAACGCTTCTTGTCCAAATGGCATTCAAGCATTCTGGTCTCTTGCCAAAGCTATTGGCTGCAACTTTTGCCCATCTCTCTTCCTACCTCTGTCAATACTGGACACTTCTTCCATTTCCACTTCAGCTAAAGATAAAACTGACCTGCTGGCATCCTACTTTTCTTATAACTTGTGTAATGATGATCTTAGTAAACCACCTCCTACCATTCCCAGTACACTCTATTCAATTCCTCCTGTTTTCTTCCATCAAAAGGACGTCAGAAGAAATTTGAACAGTCTTGATGCCAAGTCCTAATGGCATTTTTCCACTTATTCTCAAATTTTGTGACTTTTTTACACTTTCTTCTTCTTCCACTTTTTTTCCCTTCTGCTTAGAAATTTGATCATATCCAGCCAGTTCATAATAAGTTTTTCAAATTTCAGAATGAGAAGGAACAATGAAGCAGACTCGTCACCAAGATACACGACAATCTCTGCAATGAGTGAACGTCCATATATACCGAATCCCATCAGGTGTTACAAATGCCAGAAATATGGACACTCCCATGCCGTGGCACTATGATTTGCCCAAACTGTGGTTCAACAGAACACACTCAAACCGATTGTACCGTAACCTCCTTCACCTGTCCCAACTGCAAAGGTAACCATCCGGCATATTCAAAAAATTGTGAAATGTGGAGAGTGGGGAAAGAAATACAAAAATACAAAACAGAAAACAAAGTAACGTATCAGGAAGCCAAAAAGCACATCATGCAGTTTATGCCAAAATGCACGTATGCACAAGCAACCCAACACAATCATTCTATTGCTACTCAAACTGACATTGCAGTCCCTCTAAACATTTCTTTTGCATATTGGGCCAGGTCCGTGCTTAATGCTAAGCCACAACCTGCCAAACACAAGCAACTGGAACAAGGAATTAATACTCCAATTTCAGTTCCGCCTAACATGCCTGAAACTACGAAAAAAGCAGAAGAAACAGTACCAACAGATCATGCTCAGACCAAGAAACAATTTCCTATACATATGGATGTTGACAACAAAACTGACCAAGAAGAAACTATATTAGAACTTCATGCAGAAGAACACATGAATACAGAGAGACCGGTTCCCCCCCAAAAAAGACAGAAATAAATTAGATCATTACAAACAAACTGCTTCAAAAAAACAGACAGATCAAAACATAACTCCTAAAAGCAAGTAATGCAGCACATACATCAATGGAATTGCAGAGGCATACGAGCCAATACTGATGATATATATATGACCTGATCAATAAGTGCAATCCAGTGAGTGTTTGTCTGCAAGAAACAAATTTAACACCACAGGTAACTCTCTCAATTAGAAACTTCGCAATGTACAGAAAAGACAGGAATACTGCAAAATGGAGGAGTAGCAATACTAGTTAACTCCAAAATCCCAGTTCGTCATATCTCTCTACAGACTGACTTAGAAGCTGTTGCTGTGCGTATTATGCTTGGAATAACAGTAACTCTAGTAGTAGTAGTAGTGGCATGTCATGCAAGAAAGCAAATGTATGAGCTTATGCAGCATCAGCCAAAAAAAAAAAAAAAAAAAAAAATCACACCATTCCCTCCAAATGCCTGTCCAGTTCCTCCTTAGTTTTATTCAACCTATCAACTTCCTCAGCGACAGATGGAAGTTTGTTCCAGCAATTAACCGCCTGTTGGCTAAAGGCAAATTTCCACACATATATTCTACCTCTGTCCTTTCTTAATTTGAATTTATGCCCCCTTAGGTTCGTAATCTGAACAAGTGGAAGGATCCCATCAGAATTCAGCGTGCTGAACCCATTCAAGGCCTTATACACCTCAATCAGATCTCCGCGCAGGTGCCTAGTCTCCAGCCACTGCAATTTGCAGAACTTAAGCCTCTCTTGATAAGAGGATCCCTTCATTCCCCTCACCAATCTTGTTGCCCTTCTCTGTACACGCTCAAGTAAATCTACATCCTTCCTAAAATGAGGCCTCCAGAACTGTACGCAGTACTCAAGGACCATTGCCTTATACAGAGGGATAATCACCTCCTTTTTCCTGCTAGCAAAAATTCCTATATATCACTGACAAAACCCCATGACCTGCCCTGGCAGCCTGTCTGCATTGCTCAGAATATCTGAGCATATCTGACTGCACAATTACTCCCAGGTCTTTTTCCTTTTCTACCACTTTAAGTGTAGTACCACACAGTTCGTACGTTTCTCTGGGGTATGCAGTACCCATATGCAGTACTTTGCATTTGTCAAGGTTAAACTTCAGTTGCCACTTCTTAGCCCATCTGCCCAAATTATCTAGATCCTGTTGCAGTAGCACACTGCCATTACTGTTATTAACAACCCTGCCAACCTTTGTATCATCTGCAAACTTCGACACTAAGCCTGATATACCTTCATCAATATCATTGATAAATATACAAAACAACAGTGGACCCAACACCGAACCCTTTGGGACTCCACTAATAACATTAGTCCAAGAAGAGCAGCACCCATTGATTACCACCCTCTGTCTTCTCGCACTTAACCATCCTTTTATCCATTGTAGCAACTTACCCTTAATACCATTCTGCTCCAATTTGTACAATAGTCTTCCATGCGCAGCAGTGTCAAAAGCTTTAATGAAATCCAAATATATGTTATCAAAATTATTTTTTGCATCCAGTTCCTTTGTAACCACATCATAATATCCTATCAAATTTGTCAGACAAGACTTTCCCTTAACAAACCCATGCTGTGTCTGAATTATTGCTGCAGTCTTGTCTAGATGATCCTGCAATGCATCTTTAACCAGCGACTCCATTATTTTACCCGGAACAGAAGTTAAACTAACTGGTCTGTAATTACTCGTGTCACCCTTCGATCCCCCTTTGTGAATTGGGGATACATTTGCACATCACCAGGCTGTGAGAACCTCCCCTGAGTCGAAGGATGTTCTCATAATTATGGCTAAGGGTTTGCTTAGTTGCTTTGCCGCCTCCTTTAATATAACTGGATAGATCCCATCTACCCCAGGTGCTTTTCTTACGTTTAACTTCAACAATTTCTCTTCCACTTTGCTCTCAGTTATTACAAAATCATTAAGTATCTTGCTACAATTTGATAACCTTCTGCCATTTTCAAACCTTAATACTTCCTCATGTGTGAATGTAGATGCAAAATACTCATTCAGTTTGTTTGCTATCTGAGCAGGATCATCAACAGTCAAACCATCGATGTCAAGTGGACCAATCAGATTCATCCCCTTCCTTTTAGAGTTTATATAAGTAGAGAAATCCTTGCTGTTTTTCTTAGCATCTTTTGCCAAGGATTTCTCGTAATCTGCCTTCGCCTACCTAACCTCCTTTGTGACCTGATTACAGACTAGCTTATATCTGTCATAGGCTTCTGAGTTGCTTGATAATCTATATGCATCCCATGCATTTTTCTTCTCTGTCACGAGTCTCAATAAGTACATTTGATAACCATTTAGGCCTAAACCTTGAACAATATTTCTTAATAGGTATGAAACTTTTAGTAGCATCCACGATTAATTCCTTGAATTTATTGTTGGTAACATCGTCAGTTGATCCCACTGTACAGAATTTAAAAACTGTCGGAGACCACTGTACTCGCCTTTACGGAAGCGAAAACCCTTTCCTTTACCCCTGATGGTAATTAAATATTTAAGTAAATCCCATGTCAGTACACTGTGATCACTACCACCTAGTGGTTCTTTTATCTGCAAATTCCTAATACATGAATGATCACTGCTGATAACCAGATCAAGAGTATTACTTTCTCTGGTTGCCTCTCGAACATGCTGCTGCAGAAAACAATCATCCAATAAATCCACAAAAGTCTGACTAGTGTGTGGGTGCCCAACTCACAAGTTCCAGTCAATATCTGGGAAGTTGAAATCCCCCATTATAAGACATTCCGATATACTAGCCCACTCTATTTCTCTATACAATTGTTCATTGTACTCATTCGAGTCATTAGGCCTATAACACACTCCTACTCTTATTTTTGCTTTCGCAGTGCTTATGTCACATCAAACTGACTCAACAGTGCACTGTTCATCTATATCAACTGGATGCACTTCTTTTGATTTTATGTTTTTCTTAATTAACAGCATAACACCTCCTCCCTTCTTATCCTGTCTATCCTTTCTGTACACATTGTACTCCCCAAATTCGAGTTCGGCATTCCTTATATCAGTGTGACCCCATGTCTCTGATATCCCAACAATATCCGCCTTTGATATCTTGACCAACACTTCAAATTCATCAAATTTATTTACTATACTTCTAGCATTGGTATACATGCAAGTATACATGCATCTATTCTTATTCTTAGTTACTCTAACGCATCCCATATACCCACCTGTTTCACGATGACTGCCACCCGTCCCTGAAACCCCCAACACCCCTCGCTCCAGGTCGCTACTTATTCTAATAGAAGTTGTGGAAAAATCACCTTCCCTCTGCCTATGGCTACTGTTAAACTATTAGTCCTTATATCCCCCCAAGCTATCAGTTTTCCGACCCACCCAACACTGCCTCGATAGCATCAGCAAATATTCTTGCACCCTTTCTATTTAAGTGTATCGCATCCCTGTAGAAGCAGTCTCTCGTGTTAACAAGTACAGTCCAGGCTGAAAAAAATTCTACCCCTTGAGCCTTGAACAATCGTTCCAGGGCCGAATTTATCAACAAGGCTCTCATCATATACTCCCTCGTATCGTGTCTGGGCAGAATTGCAGACACTGTCAAATTCAACCCTAATTCACGGCTTTTTTTCATCAGTGACCTGTACTTGTTAAGTAATTCTGCCGGTCTCCTACTCTTGATATCATTAGTGCTAACGTGTACAACTATATCACCTTTTGTGCCCCGGCCGACCGGGCTAGCCGAGTGGGTAAAGTACCTGCCCGGCAACCCAAAGGTCGCGGGTTCGATTCCCGCCTCGGGCTTGGATCAAAGTACTGCAAAAACCTTGGGAGGTGCAATATGGCCACAGAAGCTGATGCGCCAACAACTACCAAATCAAAAAAAATCAAATCTTTGTGCCCCTAAAAGATGATATCTTCTCTACAACGTCATCAACCTTTGCCCCTGGCAGACATACCCTGGTCCTGTTCCACCTATCCTTTTTACAAAGGATATTTCCCATTTCCCTGACAATAGAGTCACCAACAACTACTAGTTCCTGTGGGACCAGCGCATTCTGCCTTGGGGGTTGCCGCTGTGTTGCGCGATGACCAAGTGCAAGCTCTGGCGTTGATGTGGGCAGCTGAGAGCCTGATGGGCCCCTCAATTTAGATCTTTCGAGGGCATCCACCCTGTCCTTCAAACTCTCATATAGGCCCATAACAACGCTGAGTTGTTGCCTGATTTCCTTACACTCCTTACATTGCGCAAACAAAAAGACATTGTTTCAATATACCTCCCACCACTTTCATGCTTAAAGAACTAGAAGATCATATAGCACAATTGCCAGAACCTTTCTGCCTTTTTTGGAGATTTCAATGGGCATCACCCATTGTGGGGATCTTCAAGCATGGCTAAAAGAGGACATATGATAGAGACATTACTGAATCAACAGCAGTTAACCTTGCTAAATACTGGCCATCACACTTATGTCCATCTACCCACAGGCTCCACTTCAGCAATTGATCTGTCAATCTGTTCTCCCATACTGTTCCCCAGTATGGAATGGTCAACCTTATATGATCCACACAACAGCGATCATTTTCCAATTATATGTAAAATACAATCCCCTTCTCCAGATTACAGAGCAAAATGGAAATTCACAAAAGTGAACTAGACAAAATATTCAGTCTGTGTTTATGTTGATGATCAATTTATTAAAACACAACCAATAGATAAAGTCACAGAGCACATCACCGCACAAATTTTGGCAGCAGCTTCTGAAGCAATTCCTCAATCCTCTGCAAACCAAAAAAGACATGCTAAACACTGGTGGAATGAGGCCTATAAAACGAGAAAAAAATAAAGCTTGGAACCTATTTCATAGATTTCCTTCAACAGCCAACCTCATTTTGTATATAAAAACAAAAGGCAAGGGCATGACAAATCAGAAAACTAGCCAGAAAAGAATTGTTGATAACATTTGCCAGTACCATCACAAATGACACTAGCAGTCGGCTAATATGGAAGAAAATCCAACAATTAAATAATAAGTACATTCCCTTTTCTGCTCCAGTCTTGATTAAGAATGGACGAGAACTGTCCTCCCCAAAGGAAATAGGCGATTTCCTTGGAGAGACCTTCAGTCAAATATCATCAGCTTCTGCGTGTGTATTGGCTGTCCCGATTATAAACAAGCGAGAACTTCATCCTTGATCTCACTGGTTAAACTTCATAAACCAATAACTCTTGAAAATCTCATTGGTGATAAGGCAAATATTTTTGAATTTTTTGACTTTCTCAGGCAAACTGGGCTTTTCAATTATTTCTGATTTCAGATTTTCTTTTTTCTTTTCTTTTGATTTAGGGAAAACTCATGTCTTAATATAATAAGTGAATAGGCACATTATAGCCTTAGCAGCTTATGTGCCATTAAACCTCCAGAGCAACAACAACAATTCTGCGTACGACAGTTCTTTCCTGAAAATCAAAACCTCCGCAGAAAAATATAAATTAAATTTCATCACCACCCAATCCCTTACTTTTAATCAACCATTCATCCTATCTGAACTCCAAGAAGCTCTGAGCAGATCAGCAAACAGCTCAGCAGGACCGGATGGAATCTACTATATAATGCTTAAACATCTAAATAATACAGCTTTAAGATTATTACTAGTATTCTACAACCAGATATTTCTTGAATGTGTTTATCCTTTTTCATGGCATCATTCTGTAATTTTTGCCATTCCAAAACCAGGAAAGGATCAATCGCTTCCACAAAACTTCCGACCAATTTCCCTAACCAGCTGTTTGAGTAAAACACTAGAAAAAATGATACATAGGAGATTAAAATGGATACTAGAAAGCAAAATGCTGCTAAATATCAACCAATATGGTTTCCGACAAAACAGATCCTGCTTGGACTTTATGGTAAGAGCCGAAACTAACATTCGGAATGCATATGTTAAAAATGAACATCTGGTAATGGTGAGTCTAGATATTGAAAAGGCATTCGATACCACATGGAGGTATGGCATTTTTCAAGAGCTGTATACCCTAGGGTTGAAAGGACACATACCTCAGTTTATCCAGAACTTTCTCAAGTGCAGAACTTTTCAAGTTTGTCACCATAATGTACTTTCACAATATTTTATTCAAGAAGAAGGGGTGCCTCAAGGGTCCATACTTAGTCCTACCCTCTTCGCAATTAGACTAAATATCATGATGCAGAATATTCCCAAAACCGTAGAAATATATATGTATGCCGACGATCTTGCTATATCATGCCATTCACCAACCATTAACAGCATAGAGAGACAGTTACAATTTTCCATAAATAAGTTAGAGACATGGACTGTACAAAATGGTTATCGTCTGTCAAAGCAAAAGACAATTGCAGTTCATTTCTGTAAAAAGCACAGATTACATCCATATCCTGAACTTAAATTAAAGAACCAACCAATCCCTCTTGCCAGCAATATCCGCTTTTTAGGTTTAATATTAGATACTAAACTTAATTTTGCCATGCACATAACTTATCTCAGAACTCTCTGCTTGAAAAAACTCAATATATTCAGAGCCATCTCTGCCATGGCATGGGATGCAAATAGATGCACTCTCCTGGATTTGTATCATTCACTCATCAGGTCCCGTCTAGATTATGGTTCAATAGTATACGACTCAGCTAGGAAAACTGCACTTACAAGACTCAATACAATACAGCACAGTGCTTTTCGCACTGTTCTTGGAGCTTTTCGAACATCCCCGATCCAAAGTCTCTATATAGAGGCAAACGAACCACGACTCCACCTCAGAAGGAAAATGTTACTCCTGACCTATGCAGCCAGGATTAAAAGCCTTCCAGATCATCCGAATCAACCGCTGATTTTCAATCCTGAAAGGGTAACATTCTATAACAATAAACCCACTGAAAATAGACCAACTGGTATTAGACTACAAGATTTGATGCATTGCTGGAATTTTGAAAACACGCTCAAAGAAACCAAAATATCTGATCTGTCTCTGGTCCTCAAAAAAAAAAATCCACCTTACTGTGACACCTTTTTCCAACATTGGGGGAAAAAGTCCATGGAAAACATATCAAGCAACTGCACGAAGGACGTGCTGCTAACAATGCACAGAGCTGCTTAATATATACTGAGGCTCAAAATCAGATGATGCCTTAGGTGCTGCAGCAGTCTTTCCCACATTTACAGTATCTGTATCTCTCCCGGCTGAATGTAGCAGTTATACTGCAGAACTTTATGCAATCCACCTAGCTGTATATACAATATCAATATCTGACTCCATGAGTGTGCTTTCTGCAATAAGTAACAATTTCTCAACCCCACATCCTGTAGTAAAAGAAATCTGGTCTCGTCTAAATCATTTGAGGAATCTGAATCATATCGTAAGTTTCTGTTGGATTCCAGGGCATGCTGGAATCACAGGTAACGAAACAGCAGACCAGGCAGCCAAGCACCCAAAGAGCAACGCACCTACATCTTACCAAGTACCCTATATAGATTTCCTAAAACATATCCGACGTATCTGCAGGGACCAATGGTTAAACATTTGGAAGACACAGACCAACAATAAATTATTTGAAATTAAACAAGAACCACAAATATGGAGCTTGAGGGAAAACAGGCATGAAGAAGTAATACTGGCAAGATTGCGCATAGGACACACACACACACACACACCTGACCCACTTGTTCCTGCTCGTGGGCGATGACCCTCCTGTATGCATGCATCGTTCATCACAACTTACAGTTCGACATATTCTGTTAGATTGTTCGTATTATTCCCATATCAGAAATACTACCTTCCTTTCTCTGACACAAATGCAAGAACCTTTATCACTAACCCACCTATTGGGAAACAATGCCAATCTGGATGAGCTTTTTGCTTATCTCAAACAAATTAGATTTTATGAATATATCTAATAACAAATAAGGTAAACTCTGGTACATTCCATATATTTGAATAGGCACATTTTGGCCTCAGTTATCCTTGTGCCGAAAAATCTCTACACAAACAACAACAACAAAGAGTAAGTAGTGGGCATGAGCATAAAACATTACATCATTCATAACTTCAGTTCCAGTTCAATTTTAAAATGGTTCTGATTTTCATCAAAGATGTTTTCACATAAAACATCTTTTGTCCATACCACGTACACATGCAGGTTTTTTTTTATACTTCTGTCTCCATCCAGAAAGCTCATCCAAGCCTGTCAGAAACTAGATAGAGAAAAGGAATATGTAACCTGGTTCACCTCCCAGGAGTGGTGGCAGTCAAAATAGGGTCCTACTAGGGGCCCTTACAGCCAAGCAGCCAGAGTCACAACAACAACAGAACAAAACACTATACGAACACAAAGCAGACACTATACTTTTTTGGGGTTTTGCGGTAGTACTGCATTCCATCACAGAGTACACATGGTGCTGAATTGGGAAACGACCAGTGGCACCTAATTCCGAATACTATATCACTACTGCACAAACTACAGGAAACAGAATTCACAGTTGTGTTTTTTCTTCACAAGAGTTTTTGGCGCATTATAGCCTTAGTTGCTAATGCGCCAATAAAACCTAACAAACCAAACCAATCTTCACAAGAGTACTGATGGTAGTGCAGTTGTGGGAAACCACTAGTGGCACCTTAACCCCACAACACTGCACTTCTCTTTCTAAAGTAATGGAGAAATCCATTAACTGCCAACTCCTAAAATATCTAGAAACCTTCCACGTTCAATGATCATCAATATGGATTCTGTCAGTGTCCGTGCACTGGCTTACGTTATGATGCACTGGTGATATACGGTTGATGCACTGGCTTATGTTGCCCATCTATGATCAAATTCAATGAAAACGTTTGGTGAAACTCATGTAGTTACTCTTGACATTTCAAAGGCTTTTAGCTGTATTTGGCATAAAGATCTTCTAAATAGCTTCCATCATATGGATTTTCAACTTTTTTTTGTAAACTCCTATCCAGTTTTCTCTCTGACTACTAATGCTAGTGCTCCATATGGTTCAACTCTCTCTCTCCTAAAATATCTAGAAACCTTCCACGTTCAATGATCATCAATATGGTCATCTCTTGTATATTAATTACTTTCTTCCATTGACTGTAAATCCTATCCATAGTTTTGCTAATGATAGCATATTGTATTCAAATTTGAGAAACCTTTCCCTGCACAAAAACAGCTTCAACTTCTTGAATATCGAGTACCAATTCCTTAAATGCTTATATCCAGGTAATTCTCCAGTGGAGCACAGATAAGTTAGTTGATTTCAATCCTTCTAAAACTGAGTCCTGTCTTATATATCATAAAAAAGGATTCTTCTGCTCCTATGCGTATCTTCATTGACACCAGATTTCTAGACAAGATCACATCTTTATTAGGAATTCCCTGACTTTTAATCTTTCGCTCTCAGCATTACTTTTCCCCCAGACTGCTGCTCACTTTCTACAGATCAGCCCTACCATTGAATACTGTTCCCACATCTGAGATGATCCACCGAAAACCTCTCTAGGGTTTCTTGATTCCATTCAAAAGACGGTAGTTAGGATAATTAATTACCCATCTCTAACGGAGTTTCCCTGCCTCGTAGACATTCTGTTTCTGCCGCATGCCTTTTCTATAGCTACTTCCATGGGCACTGTACTTCTGAGTTAGTATAATTTCCATTCTCTCTTCTAAACCATTCCGAATGTGTGCTGCATCCAGTCAGCAACTTTTCTTCTTCTTCTTCATTTATTCCTTCAACTTCTGTTTTCTGGAATAATCCCCCATCATAAGTATTTCCTCAAAATTACAATCTACAGAAATAATAATGTCAACAAGTATGTTCTTTCATCTTCTCAACCTTTAACCCATGCACAGTATTAAATACTATATATTCCAATACCTCTTGTGCTTGTGATTTTCAAATATATATAAAAAATATTCTATTCAATCTTCTGTCTTTTTCAATATACAGGCATACCTCGGTTAACGTTACCTCTGATAACGAAGCTTCGATATAACGAAGTCCGCAATTTCAAGCCCCATTTAACATAAAAAAAATTCCAGTTTAATCACCTGAAATCTAAACAAACTGACGAAATTACGGAAACCTTTTGGGCTTCTCGTGGTTGGTTCGAGAAATTTAAAAAACGGGCCAGGGTTCATAGTGTAAAATTAACAGGAGAAGCCGCAAATAAGTTTTCAGAAAAACTAAAGGAAATAATTGAACGTGAAAATTTTCCACCAAATTTGGTGTTCAATGTTGACGAAAGCAGTTTGTTCTGGAAACGGCTACCAACAAAAAGTTTCATTTCTATTGAAGAAAAACCAGCTGCTGGGTTCAAAGCAGCTAAAGACCGTTTAATGTTACTCTTTCGATCAAATGCCTCTGGCGATTATAAATTAAAATTGTTATTAGTTTACCATTCAGAAAATCCGAGGGCGTTAAAAGGTAACATAAAAATGAATTTACCTGTAATATGGAAAGCAAATAGAAAAGCGTGGGTTACCAAGGAGTTATTTACTGATTGGTTTGTTAACCACTTTTGTCCTGAAGTAAAACGGTATTGTCAAAAAAACAACTTTGAAGAAAAAGCTCTTTTGTTGTTAGCCAATGCTCCGGGACATCCTACTGATCTTAACACGTTGGACACATGCATTCCTGTCAAAGTTGTGTTTCTTCCAGCAAACACAACTTCTCTGATTCAACCATTGGATCAGGGAGTAATAGCATCATTTAAAGCTTATTATCTGCGTCGAACATTAAGCAATTTAACTGAACTAGAGGATAAAGAGGAAATGACAGTTAAAACTTTTTGGAAAAACTACACCATTAAAAAGGCAATTGAAAACATTGATAGTTCTTGGAAAGAAGTCACTAAGAAATGCTTAAATGGAGTTTGGCGCAAAATATGGCCAGAAGTTGTACTAGAAGAAGAAAATAGCATCCAAGAAATTAGAAATGAAGTTATCCAGATGGCTCAATCAATAGGTTTCGAAAATGTCGATGAAGAGGATGTTAGAAATTTATTGAATGCAGAAGATGGTTTTTCAGTGGAAGATTTAGAAAACCTTGTTAGCAACGAAGACAAAGATAATGAAGACGAAGTTAAAGAAGTTCCTGCCGAAAAAGTGTTAACAAACAAAGATTTAAAAAGCTGTTTAAATGACATTGAAAACGTTTAAATTTTTTTAGTGAAAATGATCCTGATTTAGGAAGAAGTTTTATTGTTAAGCGATCAGTGTTAAATGCAATAACTCCGTATAGGCAATTGTTAAATGAAAGAGAAAAAAAGCATAAGCAATCAACTTTAGACTCATATTTTAAAATGTGATTTCACTTTGTATGTAAGTTGAATGTTTATTTAATAAAACTTTTCTTTGTTCGAAAAAAAAGCTTTATTTTCTTTACGTAGGAACGTATCCCTATTCTGGCCATGGTATTTTTACCTCTGAAAACGAAGTTTCGCTTAACGAAGTAATTTCGTGGAACGCATCCTATTCGTTATTCGAGGTATGCCTGTATTCAATAATTTACTGTAGTCTGTTCAGTCTCAAAAGACTATGCTTTATAGATGCCTCAAAGTTCGAATTGTGCATCCTTTGTCCCCCTCTTCTGAAACCAAATTATCCTTATCCCGTGTTTTCCTGTATCCTTCTTATCATCCTTCTATATAGTATTCTTAGCATTATCTTTGCTGCATATAGTATGAAAGTTATACTTTTTTCCCCCTTTTTTTAATTTTTCTTTTTTTTGTTTTAAGTTGTATTTTCCTAAACTTTCTAATACTTCTAATTCTATAAAAAATCTATCCCACCATTCCTCTCTGGAATTGTGTTACTCATCTAAGCATATTGTTTAATCTCTCTCTCTCTCTCTCTGGGGGTAGAATTTTTCTCAGTGTCGTCTTTAATAGGAGAGAATGTTTTTAAATGAATGAGATACACTTAAATAGAAAGAGTACAAGTATATTTTCTGATGCTATTGAGGCAGTAATAGGTGGTTTGAAAACTGCTATCTTGGGGTTATACACAGATTAATAGATTAACTAGAGTCGCAGTCAGAGGTATAGGCAATTTTTTCACTGCTTCTATTGGAAAAGACAGTAGCCTGGAAAGCAAGGTGGCAGGGATTTCAGGCCTTGTTGTGGGTCATAATGGAACTAGTGAATACACAGGCTGTGTAAAGATAACTAAAAGTAAAAATGTGCACATACATTTGCATGTAGACTAATGCTAGAAGCATTGTAAATAAATTTGATGTATGTCAAATGCAGATGTAGGGAAAGTGGAGACATGCTGTCAATCAGAGGAAAAGTGATGCTGAATTTGAATATGGGGAGTGCGATATATACAAGGAAAGACAAGACAAGACAGGAGGGGTTATGCTCTTAGTTAAGAAACATATGAAATCTAAGGCAGTGCATCCAGTCAACGTGGGTGACCAGTGCAATGTTGAGTCAGCCTGGTCTGATATAAGCACTGAGAAAAAAAATTGAGTGTAAGAGTGTGTTATAGGCCTAATGACTGTGATGGGTATACTGAACAGATATACAGAAAATTAGAGTGGGCCAGTAAATCAGAATTTCTTATAAAGGTGGTTTTCTACAACAGCATGTTAGAGAGGCAACAAGAGGAAGCAACACTCTTGATTTGGTTATCAACAGTGATTCTTTGTGCATTAAGAATCAGCAGGTAAAAGACCCACTGGGTGGCAAAGATCACAGTGTACTAATGTGGAATTTAATTAAAGACATAGCTGCTGTCAAGGGTAAAGGGAACGGCTATTGCTTTTGTAAAGGTGACCACAGTGGTCTCAGACATTTTTTAAATTCTGTGCAGTGGGACCAACTGATAATGTTACCGACAACTAATTCTAAATGCAAAGTGTTCAGGGAAGTAATCAAAGAAGCTACTAGGCTTTTCATTCCAATGAAGAAATACTGTTCAAGGCTTAGATGTAAATGGTTGTCAGATGAACTATTGAGACACATGGCACAGAAGAAAAGTTCATGGGATGCGCACAAATTATCAGATAATACAAAAGCCTATGGTAGATATCAATTAGTCTGTAATCATGTCACAAAGGATGTTAGGCAAGCTAAGGCAGATTATGAGAAGTCTCTGGCAAAGAATGCAAAGAAATACAGTAAAGACTTCTATATTTATATTAACAGTATAAAAAAGGGTTGAATCACATTGGGCCCACTTGATGTCAGTGGGTTAACTGATGATGACCCTGTTCATGTTGCTGACAAATTGAATATATATTTTGCATTTACATTCCTACATGAGAAATTCTTTTTGTGAGGGAATATCAGAAGTTTATCAAACTCCAATGGGGAGTTAAATAATTTTGTGATAATTGAAAGGAAAGTGCAAGAGAAATTGTTGAAACTGTAGATAAAAAAGGCCCCTTGGGGTTGATGGGATCTGCCCAGTCATATTAAGGGAGGCAGCAAAGGAGGTGAGCAAACCCTTAGCCATAATTATAAGAGCATCCTTGCTTCAGGGGAGGGATCTATCGACTGGAGATGTGCAAATGTTTCCCCGGTTTATAGAGCGAGATCAAAAGGTGACATGAATAATTGCCGACCTATCAGCTTTTATTAATGATATTGATGAAGGAATATCAAGCTTAATGTTAAAGTTTGCAGATGATATTAAGGTTGTCACAGTGGTTTGATTTAGAGAAATTGGGTCAATGCATTGAGAAATGGCAATTGAAGTTTAACATTGACAAATGAAAGATAATGCATATTGGTGGTAGCAGTAATCTCAGAATAACTTATCAGTAGTGTGGAACTACATTCAGGGTAGTTCCACACAGTCTGCATTAGTGAAAGTGAAAAAGACCAGGGAGTAACTGTGCATTCAGATATTAAATTCTCTGAGCAGTTCAGATGTGCTGCAGGACAACTCTTGGAAGTTTTGTCAATGACATACAGAAACTTTGCTAGTAAGGATAAGGAGATGATTATCCCTTTGTACAAGAGATAATCTTTGTATAAGATTATCCCTTTGTTAGGCTGCATTTAGAGTATTGTATCCACTTCTGAAATCCTCATTTTAGGTAAGTCACTGTAGATCTGCTGGAATGAGTGCAGAGAAGGACAACCAGATTGGTTAAAAGGCAAAAATGATGCTCTTACCTAGAATGGCTTTAGTTCTGCAAAAAACAGTGTATGGGAACTAGGCACCTGTGATGTGGTCTGATTGAGGTGTTTAAGGCTTTGAATGGATTAAGCTGAGTGAGACTTTCATGCTTCCTCTTGCTGAGACTATACACATCAAGGAGCATAGATTTAAGTAGAGGAAAGATGGTTGTAGGATAGTAGTGCAGAAGTTTGCCTTCAGACAGGAAGCAGTTGATTGTTAGAATAGGCTTCCATCTGTTGTAGTGGAAGTGGATGGTTTGAATAAATTGAAGATCTAGACAAATTCGTGGACAGTGAGGTGTGTGTGTGTGTGTGTGTGTGTGTGTGTGTGTGTGTGTGTGTGTGTGTGTGTGTGTGTGTGTGTGTGTGTGTGTGTGTGTGTGTGTGTGTTTCGATGCTATATATGCTTGCATTATTTGCTACTACTACTCTCTCTCTTTCTCCTCTTGCCATCTTCGCTATTGGTAATTTACCATTTCCTTGTTTCCTCCATTTCTCTTATTATATCATCTGTCACTGATGGTTTCCAGTCTAAACCCCTGCCTATATTTTATTCCTTCTTCAGTGATTTTCTTTTTATTGTCTCTTACACTTATCCATTTATACTTTGACTATCCATTGTATCATCTCTTTTCAATAATAATGGGCACAAAGTAACAGAAGTGCTGTGACTCAGGGGAGAACCGAGAAGGCCGATTCTTCAACGCATCATGGACAAAAAAAAAATGTGCAACTTGTGAAATCTTTTCAGACCTCCGTGGAACAGGACAGATCAAACCAAGGAGGATGTCTTTGTGTGTGCTAGGTTGCAGAGTGTCAAAAAATTAGAAACCAACTCAGCATTCTGATGGGTGCTTATGACAGTTTGAAGAATCGGGTAGATGCCCTTGAAGGAATTAAAATGGGGGACCCATCAAGCTCTCAGCTGCCCAGCTCAATGGCAGAGCTCACTGTTGTGCATCAGGCAACACAGCGGCAATCTCCAGGAAAGAATGTACTGGTCCCAAAGGAGTTAGTTATTGTCAATGACTCTAATGTCAGGAAGATGGTAATGTATTGTGTAAAATGGATAGGTGAAATATGACCAGGGTATGTCTTCTAGGGAAAAAAGTTAATGTTGTAACACAGATATCATCTTTTAGCATTAGTAGAGGCATATGCAAGAAAGCAAGCTTATACAGCATCAGCCAAAAAAAAACTCTTCCCATTTCACTGATCCATTTTTAAAAATATTTATCTGGTTCTGCCTTGAATTTATTTAAGCTATCAACTTCCACAACGACAAATAGAAGTTTTTTCCAGCAATCAACTATAAAGTGGTTGTTGTAACATGAGTAATTACAAGCTGTAATTACTCATGTCACTCTTTGATTCCCCTTTGTGAATTAGAGATACATTTGCATATCTCCAATCCATGGGGACTTGAGCTGAGTCCAAGGATGCTGTTATAATTATGGCTAAGGGTTTGCTTACTTCCTTTTGCTACCTTCTTTAATATAACTGGATAGATCCCATCCCCGCAAGGTGCCTTAATTAAATTTAACGTCAACAGTTCTCCTCCACTTTGCCCTCAGTTATTACAAAATCATTTAACTCCATATTAGAGTTTAATAAACATCTAGCGCCCTCCTCCTTGAATAACTCCTCATGTGTGAACGAAGATGCAGAATGCTCATTAGTTTGGCAGATATCTGAGAATGAACATCTACAGTCAAGCCACTAATATCAACTGGGCCAATCTGATTCATCCCCTTCCTTTTACAGTTTATATAAGTAAAGATGTCTTTGCTGTTTTTCTTTGCATCGTTTGCTAAAATTTTCTCATAATCTGCCTTTGCTTCCCTAACCCCCTTTGTGACTTGATTACAGACTAGCTTGTATATAAAATAGGTTTCTGTGTCACCTAACAATTTGTGTGCATCCCATGCATTTTTCTTCTCTGCTATGAGTCTCATTAGTTCATCTGACATCCATTTGGGCCTAAATCTAGAACAGTATTTCTTAGTTGGAACAAAAAGCTTTCTAGCTTCCAAAATCACTTCATTGAATGCTTCCCATTTAGAATTTGCTGTTGGTAACATCATCAGTTGATCCCACTGTATGGAACTTAAAAATCTCTGAGACCACTCTAGTCACCTTTACGAAAGCAAAAACTCTTCCATTTACTGATGGTAGTTACACCTTTCAGTAAATCCCACTTCAGTACGTTGCCTCCGTAGCCAGATGCGCAGGAGCAGCAGCAGTGCGTAGAACACGCTTCTTGATTAGACCACCACCAAATATGGAGGATGCAGAATGGTCAGAGAATGACCACCGCATATCCCCTGAGCAATATGGCCTTAGTTGCTAATGCTCCTAAAAACCAAATAACAAACAAACTTCAGTACACTGTGATCACTGCCACCTAGTGGTTCCTATATCTGTAAATTCTTATTGCATGAATAATCACTGCTGATAATCAGATCAACAGTGTTGCTTCTCTAACATGCTGCTCTCGAAGCCAGTGCCCACCGAATACGGAGGATGCGGAAAGGTCAGGAATGACCACCGCATATCCCCAGAGCAATATAGCCTTAGTTGCTAATGCTCCTAACAAAATAAACAAACAAAGCTACCCTCAAAAACAATCATCCAGTAAATCCAAAGAAGTCTTGCTAGTGTGTGATTGACCAACCCACAAGTTCCAGTCTATATCTGGGAAGTTAAAATCCCCCATTATAATACGCACTGATTTACTGGCCCACTCTATTTCTCTGTATAATTGTTCATTGTACTCATCAGAGCCTAAAGGCTCTGATGAGTACAATGAGTACCTATTACCAACTCATACCCTTATTTTTGCTTTCCCAGTGCTTAGGCCATACCGTACTGACTCAACATTGCACTGTCCATCTATGCCAACTGTATGCACTTCCTTAGATTTTATGTAAGGAAATGCATACAGTTGGCATATCTCATAAACCCTCCTCCCTTTCTATCATGTCTATCCTTTCCATATATATTGTACTCCGCAAATTCCAATTCTGCATCTCTTATATCTGAGTGACACCATGTTTCTGATATCCGAACGATATATGCCGTTAATGTCTTAACCAGCACTTCAAATTCATCAAATTTATTTACTATACTCCTGACATTGGGGTACATGGAAGTATACATGCACCTGTTTTTACTCTTAGTTACTCAAACACAGCCCATGTATTTACTTGTTTCACGACTCCCAGCATTTCCTGAAATCTCCAGAAACTTGCTTTCCAGGGTCCTGCTCATTCCAATAGAAGCAGTGCAAGAATTACTTCCACCTCTGCCTACGGCTACTGTTAATCTATTAGTCTGTGAATCCCCCCAAGCTAGCGGTTTTCCGACCCACGTACCATTGCCTCAATAGCATCAGCAAATATTCTTGCACCATTTAAAGTTAGGTGTAGCCCATCCCTGTAGAAGTAATCTCTCCTGTTAACAAGCACAGACCATGTTGAGAAAAATTCTACTCCATGAGCCATGCACAATTTCTCCAGAACCGAATTGATTGACAAGGCTCTCATCATAAACTCCCTCCTATCACCTCTGGCCAAGATTGCAGACACTTTCAAATTGAACCATAGCTCGCGACTTTTTTTTTTTTTTTCAACATTGACCTGTACTGTTTTAAGGGCACGGAGGGTAATATTGTTGTACACGTTGGCACTAATGACATTAAAAATTTTCACCCTAACTCACAACTTTTTTCAATGCTGAAAAAAGTTGAGTTAGTGTGAAATTTGAAAGTTTCTGCAATTCTGTCCAGACAGAATAGGAGGAAATGTATGATGAGAGCCTTATCAATCAGTTTTTTTGGCTCTGTAGTGATTGTGAAAGGCTCATGGGGTAGAATTTTCCCCAGCGTGGTCTGTGCTTGTGCTGTTCTAAGACTGCGTCTACAGGGATTAGTAGAGGCATTTGATGCAAGAAAGCAAGATTATGCAGCATCAGCCAAAAAAAAAAATAAATAAATAAAAAATAACCACTTCCACTTCACCCCTCTGTTCGTTCGAAATACCTGTCCAGCTGAGCCTTAAACTTATTTAGGCTATCAACTTCCACGACAAGGGATGGAAGTCTGTTCCACCAACCAAGCACCCTCTGCCTAAAGGCAAAATTCCTCACGTCTATCCTACAACCGTCTTTCCTCAATTTGAATTTATGCCCTCTCAGGTGATTATTCTGAGCAAGAGGAAGAAACCCATCAGCATTAAGCATGCTCAAATTCAAGGCTTTATACACCTCTATCAGATCACCTTGCTGGTGCCTAGTCTCGAGACACTGTAATTTGCAAAACTTAAGCCTTTCTTCGTAAGAGCACCCCTTTGTTCCATTCACCAATCTTGTTGCCCTTCTCTGTACTCATTCCAGCATCTCTACATCCTTCTTGAAATGAGGCCTCCAGATCAGTATACAGTACTCTAGGTGTGGTCTGACCATTGCCTTATACAAGGGAATAATCACCTCCTTATCCCTGCTAGAAAAATTCCTATATATCATCGACAATACACCATGAGCTACTCTTGCAGCCCGTCTGCACCGTCAGAAAACTTCATATCTGCCTGCACAACCACCCCCAGGTCCCTTTCATTCTCTACCGCTGTCAGTGTAGTACCACAGAGTTGATACATTGCTCTGTGGTTGCTGTTTCCCATATGTAGTACTTTACATTTGTCAATGTTAAACTTCATTTGCCACCTCTCAGCCCATCTGCTCAACCTTTCCAGATCCTGTTGCAGTAGCGTAGTGTCAGTAGTGTCCTTGACAACCCTTCCAACCTTCGTATCGTCTGCAAACTTGAACATTAAGCTTGATATACCATCATCAATATCATTTATAAATACAGAAAATAATAATGGACCCAATACTGAACCCTGAGGGACTCCACTAATAACATTAGTCCACGAAGAGCAGTGTCCATTGATTACCACTCTCCGTCTTCTCCCCCTCAACCACCCCTTTATCCATAGCAGCAATTTGCCTCCAATGCCACACTGCTCCAATTTGTGCAGCAGTCTTCCATGTGCAACAGTATCAAAAGCCTTTCTAAGATCCAAGTATATAATATCAAAGTTATTCCCTGCATCCAGTTCTTTTGTGACTGCATCATAGTATCCAGTCAAATTGGTCAGGCAAGACTTCCCCTTAAAAAAACCATGCTGTGTCTGAGCTATAACTGAAGTCTTGTCTAGATGATCCTGCAGTGCTTCTTTAACCAGTGCGTCGATTAATTTTCCGGGAACAGAAGTTAAACTAACAGGTCTATGATTACTTGTGTCACCCTTTGATCCTCCTTTGTGAATTAGGGTCACATTTGCACAACTCCAGTCCTTGGGTACCTCCCCTGAGTCCAAGGAAGCTCTCATAATTATGGCTAAGGGTTTGCTTACTTCCTTTGCTGCCTCCTTTAATATAACTGGATAGATCCCATCCACCCCAGGTGCCTTTCTTGTGTTTATCTTCAACAATTTCTCCTCCACTTTACTCTTGGTTATTACAAGATTCTCTAGCTTACTGCCAGAGTTGAATACACCTCTGGCATTCCCCTCGCTGAATAACTCCTCATGTGTGAATGTCGATGCAAAATATTCATTTAGTTTGTTAGCTACCTGAGCAGGATCATCAACAGTTGACCCATCGATATCAAGTGGACCAATCTGATTGATCCCCTTCCTTCTAGAGTTTACATAAGTAAAGAACTCTTTGCTGTTTTTCTTTGCATCCCTTGCCAAAGATTTCCCGTAATCTGCCTTCGCCTGTCTAACCTCCTTTGTAACTTGGTTACAGATCAACTTGTATCTATCATAGGCTTCTGTGTCACGTGTTAATTTGTATGTATCCCATGCATTTTTCTTCTCTGCCATGTCTCATTAGTTCATCTGACATCCATTTAGGCCTAAACCTTGAACAATATTTCTTAGTTGGTATGTAAAGCTAGTAGCTTCCAAGATAAGTTCTTTGAATGCTTCCCATTTTGAATTTGCTGTTGGTAACATCATCAGTTGGTCCCACTGTATAGAATTTAAATACTGTCTCAGACCATCATAGTCGCCTTTACGAAAACAAAAACCCTTCCCTTTACCTCTGATGGTAGTTACCTCCTTGAGTAAATCCCACTTCAACACACTGTGATCACTGCCACCTAGTGGTTCATTTATCTTCAGATTCTTAATGCATGAAGAATCACTACTGATAATCAAATCAAGAGTATTACTCCCTCTATTTGTCTCCCGAACATGCTGATGTAGAAAACTATCATCCAATAAATCCACAAAAGCCTTGCTAGTGTGTGAGTGACCAGCCCCCAAATTCCAGTCAATATCTGGGAAATTAAAATCCCCCATTATTAGACTCTCTGATTTACTGGCCCACTCTATTTCCCTGTGCAGTTTCTTATTATACTCATCAGAGTCATTAGGCCGATAGCACACTCCTACTCTCAATTTTGATCTATCAATGCTTATGTCACACCAAACTGACTCGACACTGCACTGTCCAGCGATGTCGACTGGCTTCACTTCCTTGGATTTTATGTGTTTCTTAACTAATAGCATAACCCCTCCTCCCTTCCTATCTTGTAGACGTACTCCCCAAATTCCAGTTCTGCATACCTTATATCTGTGTGACACCACGTCTCTGATATCCCAACAATATCCACCTTTGATGCTTTGAGCAATACCTCAAATTCATCAAATTTATTTACCAAAGTCCTAGCATTGGTGTACACGTAAGTATACATGCACCTGTTCTTTTTCTTAGCTACCCTAACACAACCCATATGTTTACTTTTACCCCAATGAATCCCAGCAGTCTCTGAAATATCCTGCATCTTATTTTCCAAGCTGATGCTCATTCCAATAGAAGCAGTGCAAGAATCACTTTCACCTCTGCCAATGGCTACTGTTAATCTATTAGTCCTTGTATCCCCCCAAGCCAGCAGTTTTCCGACCCACTTAACACTGCCTCGATAGCATCAGCAAACATTCTTGCACCCTTTCTATTTAATTGTATCCCGTCCCTGTAGAAGCAGTCTCTCCTGTTAACAAGTACAGACCAGGCTGAAAAAAATTCTACCCCTTGAGCCTTGCATAATCTTTCCAGGACCGAATTGATCGACAGGGCTCTCATCATATACTCCCTCCTATCATGTCTGGGCAGAATTGCAGACACTTTCAAATTCAACCCTAATTCACGGCTTTTTTTCAACAGTGACTTGTACTTATTAAGTAATTCTGCCGGTCTCCTACTCTTAATATGATTAGTGCCAACGTGTACAACTATATCACCTTTTGTGCCCTTAAAAGATGATATCCACTCTACAACATCATACATACCCTAGCAGACATACCCTGATCCTAGTTATAGTAGAAATACACTGAAAATAAATATTTGTCTATATATATATATATATATATATATATATATATATACACACACACACACACACACACACACACAGTGGATTACGGTTAATTGGGACAAATATTAAAACAGAACGCAATCGAGAAAATAGCCAGGATTTACTCGCTGAATTTGAACAACATGCCGTTTAATCGGGACAGGAGACTGCAGCACTGGAGATTACCCTACAATTGTCTCCAACTGTACCGTGTGGTTCGGTCGGATTTCTGGAGGTCACAACCATAAAACAATAAAAACAATTAGAAGTCACCTGTTTATTGGGCTTTTCTTTTAGTGCAATCTATCATAAACAGATAAACTCAATCTTATTGAATTTGCGATAATACCAACAACTGAAATTCTGTGGGTTATTATAAATGAAATGTGTTTACACTTCCATGGAATCTTCAATCATATAAAAATATTTTCAGAATCTTCTCTTTCTTCCTATTTTTAAAGCTTCATAACTTTTTACTCCGTTCCCACTTGCGCCTATCGTGTTACTTGCAATTTGTGTGTGTGTGTGTGTGTGTGTGTGTGTGTGGCGCGCGCGCGTGCCAAGTTCTTTGTTATTGATTGCTTATCTTTTTACTGTTTTAAATTTTAATCCCCCCCCCACATATGTCAGTGAACAGAAATGTCGACTAGTTAGTATGTACATATTACAGTACATATTAATTATTCTGATTATCACGTATATTCTTCCAATTTTCACATATTTAATTTTTTTATTGGTAAAGTTTTTTTTTGGTATCTTTTTTACAAAGCATGTTTCCCGTTTCCCTGACAATAGAGTTGCACATGGAAGACTGCTACACAAATTGGAGCAGTGTGACATTGGAGGCAAATTGCTGCTATGGATAAAGGGGTGGCTGAGGAGGAGAAGACAGAGAGTGGTAATCAATGGACACTGCTCATCGTGGACTGATGTTATTAGTGGAGTCCCTCAGGGCTCAGTGTTGGGTCCATTATTGTTTTCTGTATTTATAAATGATATTGATGATGGTATATCGGGCTTAATGTCCAAGTTTGCAGACGATACAAAGATTGGCAGGGTTGTCAAGGACACTACTGACACTATGCTGCTGCAACAGGATCTGGAAAGGTTGAGCAGATGGGCTGAGAGGTGGCAAATGAAGTTTAACATTGACAAATGTAAAGTACTACACATGGGAAACAGCAACCCCAGAGCAACGTATCAACTCTGTGGTACTACACTGACAGTGGTAGAGAATGAAAGGGACTTGGGGGTGGTTGTGCAGGCAGATATGAAGTTCTCTGAGCAGTGCAGACGGGCTGCAAGAGTAGCTCATGGAGTATTGTCAATGATATACAGGAATTTTTCCAGCAGGGATAAGGAGGTGATTATTCCATTGTATAAGGCGATGGTCAGGCCACACCTAGAGTACTGTATACAGGTCTGGAGACCTCATTTCAAGAAGGATGTAGAGCTGCTGGAACGAGTACAGAGAAGGGCAACAAGATTAGTGAATGGAACAAAGGGGTGCTCTTACGAAGAAAGGCTTAAGTTTTGCAAATTACAGTGTCTGGAGACTAGGCACCAGCGAGGTGATCTGATAGAGGTGTATAAAGCCTTGAATGGTTTAAGCATGCTCAATGCTGATGGGATTCTTCCTCTAGCTCAGAAAAATCACCTGAGAGGGCATAAATTGAAATTGAGGAAAGACAGATGTAGGATAGACGTGCGGAAATTTGCCTTTAGCCAGCGTGGTTGGTTGGTGGAACAGACTTCCATCCCTTGTGGTGGAGGTTGATAGCCTAAATAAGTTTAAGGCTCAGCTGGACAGGTATTTTGAACGAACAGAGGGGTGAAGTGGAAGTGGGTTTTTTTTTTTTTTTTTTTTGGCTGATGCTGCATAAGCTTGCTTTCTTGCATCAAATTCCTCTACTAATGCTAAAAATGCTAAAAAAGTAATAAAGGGTAAATTTGTGCTTAATATATCTTTACTTTTATAGCCTGTGGATAATATGCCTCCTATTTTCACTAATTAGAATCACTGTTTAATAGAATTAAAATTCAATTCACAAATGTGATCAGAATGACCGGTGCTTAGTACATTGTATAGTGAACGGTACTTTGCTATGGTGACTCCATCGTAACGTGATTTGATTGTACAGTGAACCAATTGTAAAGTGGGGCTCCATTGTATTTTTAACTTTTTTTACGTGAAACTTTAGATAATTGGGGCAGCTGCTTAATTGGGACAAAATGCACTAGTCCCATTTGTCACAAATAATCGGAATCGACTGTATATATATATATATATATATATATATATATATATATAGAGAAAAATGTTTATATTCAATGTATAGGGAAAGGATGCTGACCTATGAATTGTAATTACCATGGAAAAATTGAGAATGCCTGTAAGGTGAAGGAGATAACCTGAAATAAATTAACATAAAAATAATAATGATGTTACCTAAAGTAGTGGGTCCTTGGGCTTTAACTACTTCTTCAAAGAGTTGGCAGCCAAAACTGTAGGCCCCGTGTGCCAAGCGAGTGATCAAAGCGAATCTAAAAGTGAATTTCAAAGCGCCTTCTATAGAGTTAATAGATTTCAGAGAAATTTCAAGTGTTCATTTGCTAAGTTATTTATTTTCAGCTCTTCTAAATAAAGAAGTAAGCTTTTCAAAAAGAAAGGAAAGGTACCTTTCTTCTTCTTGTATATAGAAATAACATACATAACACACTAACCACTAATCTCTAATCGCTTGGTCACTGGTGGCACCGCTCCTGCCTCCACGTGGCGGGGCCGGTAACCTGGAGGAAAAGTTATCCTCTGGGGCTAAAAGGAGCAACCATGGATTATGACAACTTTCCAGTACTTGAGCCTAGACGCTCATGTCATGACTCAAATGAACCTAAACGTGACGAATCACAATCTAAGAGACTACACAAAAATGAGAATCAGCAGGAATATCCAGCGTTCCTCATATTACATTCTCTTTCTGCTAAACCTGTGAGTTCACTTTCACCATTTCTAATCCAGAAATGTTTGGAAAGTGTGGCTGGTTCACCGAAAATGGTGAAAAGACTCCGATCTGGAGATCTTCTAGTCGAAACAACTAAGCACCAGCATTCTCAGTCTCTACTGAAATTATCAACTTTCGGCGGAATACCAGTACAGGTCACCCCTCATGCCACTTTAAATAGTTCCAAAAGAGTAATAGCAGAGTGGGACCTGATGAATGTCACTGAAGTTGAGATAGTGGAAGAACTAAAAGATCAAAAGGTAGTTCAAGCAAAGCGGATAATAATTAAAAAAGATGGTAAACTTGTTCCCACTAGGAATATTATCCTCACATTTAGTACACCAACCTTGCCATCATGTGTCAAAGCCGGATACCTTAATTGCCGAATACGTCCCTACATTCCGAACCCAATCAGATGTTTCAAGTGTCAAAAATTTGGACACTCGCAAACAGTATGTTGAGGAGACGCCATCTGCCCAAACTGTGGTTCTAAAGCTCATGCACAAACGGACTGCAATGCAGAAACGCCACAATGCCCAAATTGTAAAGGCCAGCATCCAGCATACTCAAAATCATGTGAACTCTGGAGGGTAGGAAAAGAGATTCAGAAATACAAAGTTGAGCAAAAGGTCACCTACCAGGAAGCTAGGAAAAAAGTTATGCTCAGTATGCCAAAAATTACCCAAAAAATACCAGTCAGCTGCAACACAAACGGCAGTCACAGTACCTCCATCCATCTCAATTGCTGATTGGGCCCGATCAGTGCTGTCGTTCCCACAGCAGCCACCTACAGAACAATGTAAAGTGACTTGTGCTAACAATACTCCACTAACAGTCCCACCAACTGCAACTGATACTCTACCAGAAACTGTGAAATTGAAAGCATCATCCCCAAATATTGCACAACAACCATGCTCAGGAAATATGGACACAGATGCTGGTACCCTGCATGATGAGACAATATTAGATTTACATGCAGAAGATGATATGGACCTTGGGCGTCCTAGCTTCCCAAAAAAAGAAAAGATGAAACCAGAACGACACAAGCAGGTTGGATATAAAAAACAGACAGAACCATACCCAATCCCAAAAACTAAATAATGCAGAATATTATACAGTGGAACTGTAGAGGTCTACGAAGCAATATATTTGATATTTATGACCTAATCAAACAGCACAGTCCAATCAGCCTCTGCTTGCAAGAAACCAATCTAACCCCACAGGTGACTCCAGTAATTAAAAATTATAGTATCTATCAACAAGACAGAAGCAATACTCAACCAGAGGAGGCGTAGTCATACTAGTTGACAACAAAGTTCCTACAAAACAGATCTCCCTACAGACCACATTAGAAGCTGTAGCCATACGTATTGTTTTAAATGTTACTTTAACCATTGTCTCTGTATACCTTTCCCCAAACAAAGAATTCACTGCGAAAGAACTGGAGGACCTTATAAAGCAACTTCCATCTCCTTTCATTCTACTAGGAGATTTCAATGGGCACCACACTATGTGGGGATCTCCCCAGATAGACAAACGAGGAAAACTTATTGAAACAGTTCTTGACAGCCAGAATCTCACATTATTAAACACTGGTGCTGACACTTATATTCATTTTCCCACCGGAGTATCTACTGCCATAGACTTATCAATATGTTTCCCAAAACTATTCCCAATCATTCAGTGGATAGTTTCAAGTAACCCACTAAACAGTGACCATTACCCAATTATTTGCAAATTGCAAACAAACAGAACCACACATATAGCCAGCCGCATAAAATGGAAATTTTCAAAAGCAGATTGGAACAAGTTCACAGATTCAATTTCCTTTGATAATGAAGTCATCAAAAGCCAGTCCATAGATAAAGTTACCGACCACATTACTGCACAGATAATAACAGCTGCAACCTGTGCTATACCAAAAACCACAGCCGGTCCTCGCAGACATGCCAATATCTGGTGGAATGATGCATGCCGTGATGCTAAAAAAGAAAAGAATAAAGCATGGAATCGATTTCGCAAGTATCCAACAACTGAAAACCTGATTAATTTTAAGAAACTTAAAGCAAAGGCTCGTTATGTGCAGAAAAAAGCGAAAAAAAACTCTTGGATCCGGTTCGCTTCTACTATTACTAAAAATACAGAGATTAGAAAAATCTGGAATAAAATCAAAAAGCTGAATGGTAAACTCTTCCACGAATCACTGCCCATTATAAGCTGGAAAGGTAAAGACTTCTCCTCTCTAACAGAAATTGCAAATGCCCTGGCAGATTGCTTTTTCCAAATCTCTGCAGCATCAGCATATGAGTCTACTTTTAAACAGCTAAAAGCTAAAGCAGAAAAGCATAACCTGAACTTCAATACAAGGGCATCTCCTCCATATAATCGACCTTTTACATCATTTGAACTAGAGAGCTGTCTAAATAGGTCGGGTGATAGTGCACCAGGGCCTGATGGGATATACTATATAATGCTTAAGCATTTAAACAAACAAGCTTTGAATTCATTACTAATATACTTCAACCGGATATTCTCAGATGGCTACTTTCCTCTTTCTTGGCGTCACTCAATAGTTCTAGCCTTTGCTAAACTTGGAAAGGATCAATCAGATCCACGAAACTATCGGCCAATATCTCTCAGCAGTTGCCTTGGTAATACACTAGAAAAAATGATCCACGCCCGTTTAATATGGTATCTAGAATCTCATTCGGTGATGAATAAGAACCAGTACGGATTTCGGAAAAATCGGTCAACTCTAGACCTTATGATCAAGGCAGAATCCAACATACGCAATGCTTTTATCCGTAAAGAACATCTAGTCATGATTTGCTTGGATATCGAAAAAGCCTTTGATACCACCTGGCGCTACGGCATACTTCAAAATCTGTATGCCACAGGGCTCCGGGGTCAGCTACCCCTTATCATACAGAGTTTTCTAGAAAACAGGACCTTTCAAGTGCGTTATTGCAATTCACTCTCCCGTACATATGTCCAAAAGAAGGGGTCCCACAAGGATCAGTTCTAAGTACAACGCTCTTTGCAGTTAGGCTAAATAATGCAACAGAAAATATTCCGGCTAATGTTGACACCTATTTATATGCAGATGACCTTACTATATCCTATCATTCACAAAGCATGCGCTCCATTGAGCGGCAATTGCAGATCTCGATAAACAAAATAGAGTCATGGGCATCCCGCAATGGCTATTGTCTCTCTGCAACAAAAACAACTGCTATCCATTTTTGCAAAAAGCATCAGCTCCCTCCAGATCCGGAGCTAATATTAGGAACCCAAAAAATACCACTTAGCAAAAGTATCCGGTTCTTGGGCCTTATAGTTGACACCAAACTTACCTTTCAGGCACATATACGACAAATACGAACTCAGTGCATGAAAAAGATTAATATCCTCAAAGTTATCTCTTCCATGACATGGGGAGCCGATCGCTTCTCTTCTACATCTATATCGAACCTTAATAAGATCTCGTCTAGATTATGGAGCCCCAGTTTATGATTCTGCACGAAAGACAGCATTGGCTTGACTCAATCCGGTCCAGCATAGTGCTCTCAGGATTGCCTTAGGGGCCTTTAAGACATCCCCAGTGCAAAGTATGTATATAGATGCCAATGAACCTCCACTACATCTTAGGAGAAAAGTATTGCTTCTTAGTTATGCAGTCAAATTACGTAGTCACCCGTCTCATCCCATCTGGACATATCTTTTTGAACCTCAGTAGGAAAACTTATATAGAAATAAACCCAACGAAAACAAACCTGCTGGTATTCGGCTATAAGAGGTAACTCAAAATTGGAACATCTACCTTGGAAATATCTTTCAAGCTACGGACGCAGTACAAGCACCATGGGCAATGTATATACCTCATTGCGACGACTATTTTCTTCAGTGGGGAAAACACTCCTTATCGAACCACAGTTTTAGACAACTACATGCGAATCACGCATTGACCAATGCTCACAGATATACACGGATGGCTACAAAACTGATATATCCGTGGGAGCTGCAGTAATGAGTCCTACATGCACTGTCTCTGTCCAATTACCACTTGAATGCAGTGTTTTTACGGCCGAACTATACGCAATCAAAATGGCTTTAAAACTCCTTAAAGATGTTCCAAACACCCAAGTAATAATATATACAGACTCTTTAAGTGCGGTGAATGCCCTACAGAATAAATCACAACATTTGCATCCATTCCTCTCACAAATCAGGTCACAGTTATGCCAACTCAACAAAAATAAGCAGACTGTCACTTTTTGTTGGATACCGAGCCACGTTGGAATTCCAGGAAATGAGCGTGCAGACGAAGCAGCAAAACACCCCACTTGCTTCGATTCCATCCCTGTTCCTTTTTCTGATTATAAACCAGTCATGCGGCGGATATGTACTGAGATGTGGTCTGAAATGTGGCATAATCAAACAGGTAACAAACTTCTTGAAATAAAACACACTCCACAGCTGTGGAGATCCAGTTCCCGATCAAACAGGCAGGAAGAGGTCGTGCTGGCAAGAGCACGAATTGGCCATACACATCTTACACACCTATTTCTATTGCTAGGAGAAGATCCTCCACTTTGCCCGCATTGTAGTTCCATACTTACTGTAAAACATATTATCATTGAGTGTACACATTATCATCCAGCTAGAATCGCAAGTTTCAGATCTTTAATTAGCTCACAAAAACCTCTGCAACTAAGCCACATACTTGGAAATGATGCCACTTTATCAGAACTGTTCACTTTTCTAAAAATGATCAACGCATACAATCACTTCTAGAATAGTCTCCTTTCCTATATTGACAAACACTCCCAAAGCAACAGGCGCAATATGGTCATAGCAGCCCTTGCGCCAATAAATCCCACTCCAACAACAACAACAACCAAAACTGTAGGAGTCACCAAAATAAACAGGGTCTCTGTTTCTGTTATGATGTATATGCGCGAAATGTATAAACCATAGCCGACCCCACAGAGACCAAAAAGAAAGGAATAAAATTTTAACTTTCAAACAAACAAACAAAAAAAAAAAAAAAAAAAAAAGCTAAAATAATGCCAATAAAACTTTATTAAAGCAGAAAGAAGAATAAAAAATTTTAAAATTAAAAAAGTTAAAATCGTAACTGTAGATTACAGGATAAAGTCAGATGAATGCCAACTTACTGTGTTTTTGGACAGGTATTGGTGAAATAGCTGCGTGTGGTGTTTACAGAGAAGTATTGGAGACCCAAGGAAGAAAGCCAGTAGGTCTCTCTCCAGAATGTTTATATCAGTTGAAGTAACCACGTGTGAGGGAGGGGGGAAGAAGTGGAGTCGCCGAAGTGAGTGCACTGTCCCGTGTTACAGGAAGTAGGTAAATAAACAAATGAGGCAAAGTGCCAGCAAAGGGAGACTGACTGACAAAGTAGTGTAGAAAAGACACTAAACATTGTATCAGAAGAAAAAAGAAATAATAGCAGAGGAATAGCATCTCGATATTGCATTCGGCCAGCCTAATTGCACGCGAGAAATAAAATGTTATAATTAGGGATAGTAGAAAGCAATTTGAAGAAGAGTAATATAGTTGTGCTCGGGTAGTCCGGGGTTTCTAAACCCATACCATAGCTGCTCCCTGGACAGATGTCTGGACAAATGCCTCATATGTTTAAGTCAGTATTGGTATTGTTATTGAGTAAATGTAAAAAGAAAAAAAAAGAGACATTACAGGACACAATACCCCCATGCATTGCCAATCCGTGGGCACAAGCTTTCTAGACCGTGAGACACGACAGAGGCTAGGAGGTATATAAGTATACATTATGTACAAGTCTGAAAGTAATATGTAATCAAATAGTAAATATGTTGTTTATATCAAAGTTGTAGTTGATAAGTTTTTTGAATTTTATATTTACTGCTTTTTTGAAATGATGGTAGAGGAATGCTGTAGAGAAATTATTGCATAGCAATTATTCATGGAGTTGTTTAATGTTGTCAGCAAAGAGACTGTCACTTTTGCATATTGTAGCAATTCTGATGCATTGGGATAGTACAGTCCATTCCAGTTATTTGGCACACATTGGGACTAGTGCATTTTGGCCCAGTTAAGCGGCTGCCCCAATTATCCGAAGTTTCACATAAAATAGTTAAAAATAGAGTGTACCCCTCCCCTTTACAATTGGTTCACTGTACAATCAAATCACGTTGCAACAAACTCAACATAGTAAAGTACCGTTCACTATACGATGTGCAGTAAGCACCAGTCATTGTGATCACCTTTGTGAATTGAATTGTAATTCTATTAAACAGCGACTCTAATTAGCGAAAATAGGAGGAATATTATCCATAGGCTACAAAAGCAAAGATATATTAATCACAAACTTACCCTTTATTACCTTACCAATTAAAAAATTAAATGATACATGAAAATCGGAAGAATATACGTGATAATCGGAATAATTAATATGTACATACGAACTAGTTGACATTTCTGTTCGCTGGCATTTGTGGTGGGTGGGTTAAAATTTAAAACAGTAAAAAGATAAGCAATCAATAACAAAGAACACGGGACACAAATTGCAAGTAACACAATACGTGCAAGTGAGAACTGAGTAACAAGGTACAAAGCTTTAAAAATAGGAATGAAGAGAAGATCTGAAAATTAATTTTTTTATATGATTGAAGATTTCATGGAAGTGTAAACACATTTCATCATAATAACCCACAGAATTCCAGCTGTTGGTATTATCGCAAATTCCGTAAGATCGAGTTTACTGTCTGTTTGTGATAGATTTCACTAACAGAAAAGCCCAATAAACAAGTGACTGCTAATTGTTTTTATTGTTTTATGGTTGTGACTTCCAGAATTTCGACTGAACCACGTGGTACCGTCGGAGACAATTGTAGGGTAATCTCCAGTGCTGCGGTCTCCTGCCCTGATTAAACGGCATGCTGTCCCAATTAAGCAAAGTAAACCCTGGCTATTTTCTCGATTTGTTGCTGTTTTTTAAGATTTGCCCCAAATAACCGGAATCGACTGTATTATATTAGCATGTACTTTTTTTTGGAAATGTTAGAGTGCCATTGGGTAAAACTGAGTACATTAAAGTTAAAAGCATGTCTTTTATTATTTATGTTGATCGTGGTTTGAGGACTGCTAATATTGATATACAAGTCTAAATAATTGGCTGAATTTGTCTAAATAATTGACAGAAACAGAGACCCTGCTTATTGTGGTGGCTCCTACAGTTTTGGCTGCCGACCCTTTGAAGAAGTAATTAAAGCCCTAGTACCCACTACTTTAGGTAACATTGTTATTATCATTATTATTTTTATGTTAATTAATTTCAGGTTATCTCCTTCACCTTACAGGCCTCCTCAATTTTTTCATTGTAATTACAGTTGATAGGTCAACATCCCTATTTCATTATGGTTGCCAGGGTTTCTCTACTGTAACCAGTAGTACCCAGGATCCATGACACAGTTTAATAATTTTGTTTTAATACTTTGCTTGCCTACTTTATCATTCAGTAACCTGATTATTTTTATCAATATTATATATATATATATATATATATATAACATTTAAAAAATATTATATGATAGTTACTATAATAATATAATTATAAACAAAATTACAATTCCTAATACAAATTATTATATATACACTTATATAATAATTTTATTCTTTATATAGAGGTACTAAATAAATATCAGTTATAGATCACCACAGTTAAAAAGTTACCGCACAGTGGATACTGTACGCCTTTTTATAATGAAATAAACACATAAATTTTTAAAAAATATAAGTTTAAGTAACTTAAACCCAAATTACTTGGCACACTTAGAATGTTGTTGCGGCATCCTGGTTGAAAACCATTGCATTATACTATAAAACACTAACGCGTTTTAAGTGAGCCATGATGTTATAAGAAGCAAGTTTTAGAAAAGGATTTCGTGAAATGAGACCAAGTATTTAGTGGTTCCATTGATACAATAAAAGTTAAATGACTAAACAAAAATAAAGGACAAAAGTGAGTTTTTGAAAAATAAATAAATCTAATGGATAGCTCTTCCTGAAATAAAGGAATGTCTTTATAATAAAGGATGTATGGTCACCATATACAGAATACAGGAAAACAATACAAACCGTATTATATTCCCAATGGCATGATTGTTGGTATGAACAGACCACAAATAAACTACATCAATTTAAGCCTGTAATTAGGGTATTGCAGTCCACTCTGAGCAGGATCCAAAGAGAGGAGTGAGTTTGTGCTCTGCTTGGCATAGGTCACAGTCCACTGATATACTAATTTTTGCTGAGGGTGGATAACCCACTTATGTGTGTGTGAAGTGCAAAGTTATTTTATACAATATATTTATCAAATGTCCTGTATTTAGAGATGCTTGTCTTTTATGTTTTACCACTTTTAATAATCTGGCTGAAGCATTTGCAGCCAGCCTGATTTTAGATGACAAGGACAGTATATCTGATGTTTTTAACTTTCAACATTCAATTAATTTATACACTTAGATTTAAATTTACATTTTTATACTTCATTATTTATATTTTTATTTCCCTTATAACTTTATGTTTAACTTACTTCCTCATTTTTAGTTTCTTGACATGGTAGCCTGTTTCCAAATACGTTACTAAACATACTGCAGTACTGATTTTATTTTTTAGTACTGTTTTCATTTTTGACTTGGCATGTTATGGCTTCAGCTGCCAATGTGCCATTAAAAATTAAACCAAACAACCAATCTTCCTTACATTTTGAGGATACAGTCCCAAAACATTAAGTGTTTTGGAACTGGCCAGGTGCCAGATATTCCACCCAGCCAAACCTATTGGTAACTCTCTAGGAAGCATCCAAATCAGCTGGTGTATATATAATCTTGCTGCCTCTACTCTTCCAGATAGTGATTGGAGGGAGTCTGAGTAGTGTGTGTGTGTATATGCAAGAGGCATTATCATGGCCACATTATATAAAGTTGCTAGATATATGTGTACATCATATGTACATATACCCGGAGCCTGTGTACATCATATCCAAATATCTCTCCCCCCCCCACACTTTTACTGAATACATTATGCATAGTTAGACTAACAGAACAAAGTTAACTGTGAAAATATCTAAACCGCTTAGTAACTTCCTCATCATTTACCAAAAATATGTGGTCTCAGTTCCAGTCTCAGTAAAGTCCATGTTCACCTGCAGTCTTCCAAACCCCACTTAATTTTTCTGACAGAATCCCAATTATCAGTTACTCAACCACTGCTCATAGTTGTTCTAATTATTCATGTGCATATGTCTCATCTGATATTCAACATCAGAGATGCAGTCATCTAAAATCCCCTTTTTGATCTTCTCTGTTTTAAAATCTCTCTACTCCATTATCTCTCATTCTCCCAACTCCACTAATCACATGAAACTCTTTGTCTTGCTTTCTTTGAAACTCTGCTTTTTCTAGTCCAACTCCCCTAACAGTGATATAATTTTCCTTGGTGATTTTAATATTCACAACTCCAGCTGGCTTCCATTTTCTAGTCACATGGATCCGGTTGGTTGAGATGCTGGAGCTTTTGCAATTACTAATGACCTCACACATATTGTTTATTTACCTTCCAGAATACCCAACACTCTTTTCACAAACAACCCTTCAAGATTGAGGTGAGTGGTCCTCTGGGCACATCACAACTTTGTGGTGGCCTCTTCTCAAACAAGCCTTTCTCTGTTACCCTCCGCGTTCTTGCTTTTGTGCTTGATGCTTGCTTATTGAAGTTTCTCCGTACTTTTTTTTGCCTACACCAGCTCTAGGGTTTGGCTGTAACAGAAGTAGCCAGACTAGGCATAACTCATACTTTATTTGCTTAGTGTAGTTAGGTCATTTTTACCTTTTTCATTTGGTTGGTTATCTTATTATACTTAACATATTCGCCTTAACCTATTTGCCTGTCTGGTATCTAGTTCTGCTTCCGTTTAGTGGATTTCAATAGGAAAAGCCTCAGAATAAAGAGGGAGAAGGTTACTTCCCCCTCTCCATCCCGCAGTTTGGGCTTTTGCATTGTGATTATCGTCGGATAATTATGTAATTAATTACTCGACGCCGCAGTTACCTTCTAATCATCTTAAGCTCTACTGAGGTTTTGGCAGAGAACAAGAAACTTCTTTAATGCAAAACATAACAAAGTTTAATACAAGAGAAAAATCTTACATGCTTTAGCCTTTCCATTAATATAAACACATTAAGACATTTTCAACAATAATAAGATTATGATTTTAAGAATTTTATATTCTTAAACAAAGTTGCAAGTTACAAAATTATAAGAAGTTACAAAGTATCCATCTTTTTATCATCATGCTTACCAACGTTTCATAGTATACCTTCTCAACTTACCAGTCTAAGGTACTGCTTGAGCTTGAATATCTGGTGATCCTCGATTCTCCATTATTTCGTGGGGACTCTGCGCAATTGTCTCAGCAGGGAGCGACAGCTTCTTCTTTGGCTCTTGATTGCTGGTTCTCCTTCTATCAATTTCGATGAGTCGAGGTTTCTCTATATCGGTTCTCCACTGGTAGCGTCGACTTCAGCTCCCTCTCCCCCTCCGGTTTACGAGGACCCACTTTTATATCCTAAATTCTCCATTTTGTTTATTCAATTCTTTTTCTCTTATTGGAGGACTCCAAGTCCTCGGATGTTCGGACTCTACGTCATGGAACACTTAGTCAAAGGGGTAGTAGTAGTAGTGGCATGTGATGCAAGAAAGCAAATGTATGAGCTT
This sequence comes from Mastigoproctus giganteus, assembly GCF_048544385.1. Classification (NCBI taxonomy): domain Eukaryota; kingdom Metazoa; phylum Arthropoda; class Arachnida; order Uropygi; family Thelyphonidae; genus Mastigoproctus; species Mastigoproctus giganteus. The sequence continues at coordinate 161,337,453 of NC_143583.1, read as the reverse complement.
ATGCAGCATCAGCCAAAAAAAAAAAAAAAATCACACCATTCCCTCCAAATGCCTGTCCAGTTCCTCCTTAAATTTATTCAAGCTATCAACTTCCACAACGACAGATGGAAGTTTGTTCCAGCAATTAACCACCCGCTGGCTAAAGGCAAATTTCCGCACATCTATTCTACATCTGTATTTTCTTAATTTGAATTTATGCCCCCTTAGGTTCGTAATCTGAACAAGTGGAAGGATCCCATCAGAATTCAGCGTGCTCAATCCATTCAAGGCCTTATATACCTCAATCAGATCACCGCGCAGGTGCCTAGTCTCCAGCCACTGCAATTTGCAGAACTTAAACCTCTCTTGGTAAGAGGATCCCTTCATTCCCCTCACCAATCTTGTTGCCCTTCTCTGAACCCGCTCAAGTAAATCTACATCCTTCCTAAAATGAGGTCTCCAGACCTGTACGCAGTACTCAAGGCGCAGCCTGACCATTGCCTTATACAGAGGGATAATCACCTCCTTTTCCCTACTAGCAAAATTCCTATATATCATTGACAAAACCCCATGACCTGCCCTGGCAGCCTGTCTGCATTGCTCAGAGAACTTCATATCTGACTGCACAATTACTCCCAGGTCTTTTTCATTTTCTACCACCTTAAGTGTAGTACCACACAGTTGGTACGTTTCTCTGGGGTTATTTCTACCCATATGCAGTACTTTGCATTTGTCAAGGTTAAGCTTCAGTTGCCACTTCTTAGCCCACCTGCCCAAATTATCTAGATCCTGTTGCAGTAGCAGACTGCCATTACTGTCATTAACAACCCTGCCAACCTTTGTATCATCTGCAAACTTCGACATTAAGCCTGATATACCTTCATCAATATCATTGATAAATATACAAAACAACAGTGGACCTAACACCGAACCCTGTGGGACTCCACTAATAACATTAGTCCAAGAAGAGCAGCACCCATTGATTACCACCCTCTGTCTTCTCGCACTTAACCATCCTTTTATCCATTGTAGCAACTTACCCTTAATACCATTCTGCTCCAATTTGTACAATAGTCTTCCATGCGCAACAATGTCAAAAGCTTTCCTGAAATCCAAATATATGATATCAAAATTGTTTTTTGCATCCAGTTCCTTTGTAATCACATCATTATTATGATCAAATTTGTCATCAAATTTGTCAGACAAGACTTTCCCTTAACAAACCCATGCTGTGTCTGAATTATTGTGGCAGTCTTGTCTAGATGATCCTGCAATGCATCTTTAACCAGTGACTCCATTATTTTACCCAGAACAGAAGTTAAACTAACTGGTCTGTAATTACTCGTGTCACCCTTCGATCCCCCTTTGTGAATTGGGGATACATTTGCACATCTCCAGTCCGTGGGAACCTCCCCTGAGTCCAAGGATGCTCTCATAATTATGGCTAAGGGTTTGCTTAGTTGCCTTGCCGCCTACTTTAATATAACTGGATAGATCCCATCCACCCCAGGTGCTTTTCTTACGTTTAACTTCAACAATTTCTCTTCCACTTTGCTCTCAGTTATTACAAGATCATTAAGCACCCTGCTACAATTTGATAACCTTCTGCCATTTTCAAACCTTAATAATTCCTCATGTGTGAATGTAGATGCAAAATACTCATTCAGTTTGTTTGCTATCTGAGCAGGATCACCCCCTGGGTAACCATCATCCCCTCATTACGTCATGTACCGAACATTCTGGCAACACGTGTAGCCACTCTTTACTATCTCCTTATTAGGTAACGATGAAGTTGTTGCTCACATCCACGCCGAGTTTATGGGGCTGAGAAGAATCTTCAATGTCTGCTCACACGAGTATCCCTTTCTCATGCCCCCCCCTTTCGTCGCCCTAGCAACTTGTTTCTAGGGCGACGAAAGGGGGGGGCATGAGAATGCATCTTTCCGATGTTTATAGTATTCAAACTTGTAAGTGGCTACCTGATATAGCTGTTGCTGGCTAATGACTGTAGGCTTCTGCATGCTTTTACATAGGCTTTCTTTTTCTTTTTACCACACAGTTGCTGTAGCCAATTTCGCCATTTTCCTCAGAGAAGAAAAACATTCTCTAGGTTAAGGATATTTAATCTGCTTTAATACTCAGTCTTTGTAACTCTAAAATTATTGTTACACCGCAGTTTTAGATGATTACTAGGTAGGGAGAGTATGAGAGATTAAAATTATTATTCTTACAGTAAGTTTAGAGGAAAGGGCGAAATTATCGCTGCAGCATCTCTCGTGATCAATCTTAGCCTTGTATTAATTGGCATCACTAGAGTTTGAAATGACTGCAAGATTTCTGTTTTTCTTTTCCATTGTTAGATTACTGTTTTTAATCTTTGATGTCAATGTTTACTCAGATCATGTCAGTGAAATTATTCTTGTAGGGATAAAATCCTTAAAATCTTTATCTACATCTCAGTTTTCCTATAAATCAGCTAAAGCTGTTCAAGATAAAAATATTGTATATTGCAATTGGCTTGCATCTCTCCAGGTTCATTTTCTGCCTACACCAAAGTTCAACAATTGTAAATCAGTTATTAATCATTCCAAACTCAATTTTGAACAAGCTAAGAATAGGAAACTTGCTTTGTGTCCATATAATAATCAACCATTCTGGTCTCTTGTCAACCTTTTGCTACAAATTTGTCCATCTGTACTCCATCTCTGTTAAAATCTGATGGTTCTATTGCCTCCTCAGTTAAAGATAAAACCTAATTCTTGTATTGATGATCTTTCTGAACAATCTTTTACAATTCCCAGTACACTTCAATCAGTGCCTCCTGTGGTCTTCTGGGAAAATGATATTAGAAGAATTTTGATCAATCGATGCCAAGAAAGTTCCAGGTCCTGATGTTATTTCTCCATCTTTTCTCAAAACATGTGCTCCGCAGCTGTCTCCTGTCCTCTTTCCCCTTTTTGAACTCTCTTATTTTAGCGGTGTTTTTCCTTCTACTTGGAAATTTACTTATATCCAGCCAGTCCCTAAAAAAGCAGACATCTCTGCCATCCAATTAATGCCCTATTTCACTTGCCTCTATTCATTCCAAAGTAATTGAGAAATCCATTATCTACTAACTCGTGCACTGTGTTTAAATCTTCTATCTGAACAATGATTGACAATATGGATTCTGTCAATATCAATCTTCTGTTGATATACTGGCTTATACTCATTTTGTACAAATTCAATGAAATAGTTTTATGAAATTCAAGCTGTTACTCTTGACATTTCTAAGGTGTTTGATCATGTCTTTGATCATTACAATCTTATTAACAAGCTTCCATTTTACGGATTGCTGACTTTTTTTTTTTTTTTTTCAATTGGGTACCCATTTTTCTCTCCTGAGTTCTCGCTGTAGTTGACTGTTAGCTGTATTTGTCTTTTGACTTTTTCACTAATGCTGGTGTTCTCCAAGGTGTAATTCTTTCTTCCACTCTTTTCCTCTTGTATATTAATGACCTGCTCCCACTGACTGAAAATTCTATTAACAGTTTTGCTGATGATAGAACATTGCATCCCACCTTCCTGTTTGTGAGAAACCTTTCCCTGCACAAACAGCTACAAGTCCTCAAATATCCACACCAACTCTTCAAATACTGATCTCTGGATAATTCTTCAGTGGATCAAAGATAACTTAATTAATTTCGGTCCTATCTTATATCTTGCAAAAAAAAAGGAGCCATCAGCTCCTATACTTATTTTTGATTACATTCAGATTTCTATGCAAGATCATGTCTCTATTAGGGAAATTCCTTGGCTTCTAATCTCTCTCTTGGCATGAACATATAATAAATATTGCTTTTATCTGCATCTAAAAAAAACTGAGATTTCTCTTATGCTCTCAGCATTACTTTTCTTCTAAACAACTAGTCACTCTGTACAAATCTCAAACCTGCCCTAACGTTGAATATTATTCCCACATATGGGGGGTAACCTAAAAACCTTTCTCAGGCTTCTAGATTCCATTTATTAAGAGAGGGCTGTCAGGTTAATGACCTCTCTTTTACAGAGTCTGTGCCATAGACATTCAGTTTCTGCTGCATGTCTTTTCTGTATATAGTACTGTGACACTGTTCTTCTGAATTGGCTTATATAATTCCCACTCTTCTCTCTTCGAAACAAAGTCTGAACACGTGCTGCAACTCAACATCCATTTACTATCCAACTTCATACTTTTTGTATTTTGGGTTTAAAAAAAAAAAAACCAAAATTGTGTGTTCAGTATTAAATTAAGATTTTTTTTATAAATATATATTCAGTTGTATACTTTTATATTTTTTCATAGGAAGCCCAATTACTTTCATAGCTGAGGAAGGTGAAAGTCCTAGAGTAGAAGGTTCTGGTTTGAGTATTGCGGAGTTGGCCTCTTCTGCAACTTTTAAAATATTAGCAAAAGGACTTTGGGGAAAACCAGAAGTACACGTGGATGGTAGTTAATATATTATTTAATGATACATACAAAATTAATAACAGTATAATTTTTATTTCATATTAGATATAGTGTTGTTATTATATTATGTTGTGTTTGTATGTATGTTAGTTCAAATGCTTCTTTGCAGTCTTTTGGTTAAAATATTATGTACTAACTTGACAAGTCAACTCTAAGATAACTTAACCCCATGAGACAAAATTGAAATACAGAGACAAAATTGTAGTTATTGGTTCTTGAGTATAGCACAGTTATTAAGAAATGACTTCCAAATAGCCAGATAATCTTTTCCTAACTAGATACAGTGATTTTGGAATGCCTTAAGGGTTTGCTATCAAGTCTAAAGAAAGTAGAAAGACAAGAAAGGAGGGATAATATAAGTTTTTAAGACCCAAATTATTCCTGTATCTGAATTCCTAGATAGCTAAATTTCCTTACTTGTTCTATTATTTTCCCTTCTTGATTCTGTGTCAAAGCTAACTGGTGATCGGATAACTTTGAGAATTGCTAAGCAGAATTATCTTTATTACTTAAAGAATTATTGGTTTTTATTGCTAATTTGTTTAAAATTGGTAATGCAAATTAGTTTTTGTTTGTGTTTACCTGATAAAGTTAGCGAATTTGTTCTCTAATTGGCCTTCAAATTTGCTTAAAAATTCTAAGTCTACTTCTGCTGTCTTTTTTTTTTTTTTTTTGTATTGATATAAGAATGATATAAATGCTGCTTGGTATTTTTCTGTTTAATTCTATATGATTATAATTAACATTAGAAGTGCTTTTTATTAAATTCATTAACTAGAAATTTATAGCAATACAAACATGATTTTCTAATGTAACTGTATCACACAGTACGTAACTTAAAATAGCATATTTCATATTGCAATGAAATATGCTTGGATTAGTTAGTGTTATTTTAATATCTCTTAGTCCTGTGTATTATTTTTAAATTAAATCTCAGCTACCATCATGCATTAGCAGCAAAGCAAAGAGCTCAAATAGCAGCAATGCTTTGATTTAGAGGAGGCAGTTCTTGTACAGATTAGGATTGTGACCATGCACTACTTGTTTCCTCTTTCAAAGCTACCTTTAACCAGACGTGATACAAAGGGCTTTGTGTGTTCATTATAAAGATTGTGAGGAGATAAAATGCCAGTTCAGTGTTCTGAACTGGAGCAGCTTATATGAGGGCTTGAAGTACGGAGTTGACTCATCTGCCCATCTCAGTGCTAGAACCCACACTCCAGTTCAAATACAAGGATATCCTTCAAAGTCGAGATATCTAATCCTCTAAGAAGTAGCTATTTCAGTGACTTTCTGCTCTCAGAGAAATGGAAAATATATTATGCAAAAATGACAGACAACGACCTCTACCTGTTACCTGAAGTCAACCGGCCTGAGGAGGCATATCCCGGTTGACTTCAGGTAAGAGGTCGAGGAGATAAAGTTGATGTTTTAAGCAGTTATTAATGGCAAAAAGGTGATGTTTTTGTATACTTTGACACTAACGATATTATGAATAAGAGATCTGTGAATTTACTTTAAGGTAGAGGGCAGTGGTGAGAAAAAGACATGAATTAGGATTAAATTTGGAAGTTTCTGCAATTCTGCCCAAACACAATGGGAGCAACTTCATTATGAAAAGCATGCCTGTGGTGAGATTGTGCAGGGTTTGGGTTAGAATTTTTTACAACATGGTTTGTGCTTACCAGAAGTGACTGTTAAGGAAAGGAATGTAAAAGAATGCAAGAATATTTATAGATGCTATCAAGCCAGTGCTAGGCGGGTCAGAAAACTGAGAGCTGAGGGGGCTACACTAATTGATAGATTAACATCATTCATAAGAGAGGTGAAAGATATTATTGCACTGGTTCTATTAGAATGTACAGTAGCCTGGAAAGTGGAGAGACAGGAGGCTGGGGCGGGGAGGGCGATTGCTCAGGAGATAAGCAAATACATTGACTATCTTATGGTTACTAAGAATAACTGTAAGATAGTAAATAAATAAAAAGTTTCATATATACTTGCTTATACTGTAATGCTATGAGTATAATAAAAACAACCTTGATCAATTTGAAGTACTGCTTTAGCATTAGCATTAGTAGAGACATATGATGCAAGAAAGCAAGCTTATGCAGCATGAGCCAAAAAAAAAAAAAAAAGAAAACCACTCCCATTTCACCCCTCCATTCATTCGAAATACCTGTCCAGCTGAGCCTTAAATTTATTTAGGCTATCAACTTCCACAACAAGGGATGGAAGTTTGTTCCACCAACCAACTACCCAACTACCAACTATCCTACATCTGTCTTTCCTCAATTTGAATTTGTCCTCTCAGGTGATTATTCTAAGCAACAGGAAGAATCCCATCGGCATTGAGCATTCTCAAACCATTCAAAGCTTTATACACCTCTATCAGATCGCCTTGCCAGTGCCTAGTCTCCAGACACCGTAATTTGCAAAACTTAAGCCTTTCTTCGTAAGAGCAACCCTTTGTTCCATTCACTAATCTTGTTCCCCCTTCTCTGTACTCGTTCCAGCAGCTCTACATCCTTCTTGAAACGAGGTGTGGCCTGACCATTGCCTTATACAAGGAAATAATAACCTCCTTATCCCTGCTAGAAAAATTCCTGTATATCATTGACAAGATACCGTGAGCTACTCTTGCAGCGCATCTGCACTGCTCAGAGAATTTCATATCTGCCTGCACATTTACCCCCAGGTCCTTTTCATTCTCTACCACTGTCAGTGTAGTACCACAGAGTTGATACGTTGCTCTGGGGTTACTGTTTCCCATATGTAGTACTTTACATTTGTAAAAGTTAAATTTCATTTGCAACCTCTCAGCCCATCTGCTCAACCTTTCCAGATCCAGTTGCAGCAGCATAACGTCAGTAGTGTCCTTAACAACCCTGCCAACCTTTGTATCGTCTGCAAACTTGGACATTAAGCGTGATATACCATCATCAGTATCATTTATAAATACAGAAACCAACAATGGACCCAACACTGAACCCTGAGGGATTCCATTAATAACATTAGAACATGATTATTCTAAGGAACAGGAAGAATCCCATCAGCATTGAGCATTCTCAAACCATTCAAAGCTTTATACACCTCTATCAGATCGCCTTGCCAGTGCCTAGTCTCCAGACACTGTAATTTGCAAAACTTAAGCCTTTCTTCGTAAGAGCAACCCTTTGTTCCATTCACTAATCTTGTTCCCCCCTTCTCTGTACTCGTTCCAGCAGCTTGACATCTTTCTTGAAACGAGGTGTGGCCTGACCATTGATTACTACCTGTCCATTGATTACTACTCTCTGTCTTCTCCCCCTCAACCATCCCTTTATCCATAGCAGTAATTTGCCTCCAATGCCAGACTGCTCCAATTTGTGCAGCAGTCTTCCATGTACAAAAGTATCAAAAGCCTTTCTAAGATCCAAATATATAATATCCATCATAAATGCGGTTGCAATCATAAATGCCGGCATTATAGGATATGGTGTCTCACTGATATAAGAGATGTGGAATTTGAATATAGGCAGTACAGTGTGTGCAGAAAGGATAGACAGGAGGGGGGGGGGGGAGTTATGATATTAGTTAAAAAGCAGAATCTGAGACAGTGCACAGAAAAATAAAGTGGACTAGTAAATCAGAATTATGTATTATGGGATTTTAACCTGGGACATTGATTGGAAATTGTAGTTTGGCCTCTCACACAGTAGCAAGACTTTTCTTGATTTATTGAATGACTGTCTTTAACATAAGTCAGCATGTTAGAAAGGCATTGGGAGAAAGCAATACTCTTGATCTATTATCATCAGCAAGTCTTCATGCATTAAGAATCTACAGATAAAGGAACCTAGGTGGCAGTGATCACAGTGTATTGATGCGGGATTTATTAAAGATGCAGTAATTGTCAAGGGCAAAAGGAATGCTTTTGCTTTTGCTTTCGTAAACAGTAGTCTCAGGCAGTTTTTAAAATCTATTCAATGAGACCAGCTGATGGTGTTACCGACAGCAAATCCTGCATGGGAAGCATTCAGAGAAGTAATCATAGACATTGGGATTTTTATACCAACTAAGATATACTGTTTGAGGTTTTTAACTAAATAGAAGTTACATAAACTGATGAGACTGTGACATACAAGAAAAATGGATGACATGCTCATAAATTATCAGGATATACAGAAACTTACAGTAGTTATAAACTAGTCTACAATCAAGCCACAAATGGGTTAGGTAAACTAAAGGCAGATTATGAGAAGTCTCCAGCAAAGAATGCGAAGAAAAGTAGCAGCGACTTTACTTTTGACATGCTAAAAGGAAAGGGAAGAATCATGTTCACAATCATGATCAGTAACAGTTATACTATTCCCTACATGTGAATAGTATGACTGTTAATGATCCTGCTCAATTGCTGACTCAGAGCAGGATCATCGACAGTTATGTTGATGGCCTTGCTGTAAGTTTGACTTCTGTTCCCTGGAATATAATGATAATGAAGTCACTTAATAAAAAGTAATCACTTCTACATTTAGACATACCATATTTATGCAGGTATTTGGCAGTCACAGGGTCTTTGTTAAGGTGTGTTTTTTTCTGACCAATCTGATAGGATACTGTGATGCAGTTACAAAGGAACTGAATGCAAAAAATAATTTTGATATCATATATTAGAGTTGCTTCTGCAGTAAGATCAACAAAAATTAGGCAGATGGGCTGAATTGAAGCTTAATATTGACAAACACAAGATATATGGGTAACAGTAATCCCACAATAACATACTGTGTGATTCTATTGTGATAGTAGTGGAGAATGCAAAAGTTATAGGGAGTAATTGTGTCATCAGAGATGAAGTTCTCTCAACAGTGCAGACAGGCTGCTAAGACAGATCACATCATTTTATCAATGACATGCAGGAATTTTGTCAGCAGGAATAAGAAAGTCATTACACCAATGTATAAAGCAGTTGTTGGACTACATCTTGAGTACTGCATGCAGGTCTAGAAGCCTCATTTTTGGAAAGTTGTGGGTTTGGAATGGGTGCAGAAAAAGGCAACGAGGAACAAAACGGTACTCTTACCAAAAATTAGTTCTATTGTGTATCAAGTTTTGCACATTGCAGCATCTGGAAACTAAGTACCTGTGAAGAGATCTGATTAAGGTGTTTTTTAAGACTTTGAATTAAATAAGCTAAATGCTGATGGCATCCAGAACTGTGGTGACCCTATGTGCTGCCAGTAGGCAAAATAAAACTTGCCACCATAAATATTTGGATTAAAAAATAAAATAAGGCATAAATAATTATTATTATTATCAATTTATTGAAATAGACAACAATTATGTCTCACATATAATATGATGAAACCACAAACAAAAATAACAAAATCATTCTGAAATTCTGGAAATAAATTCTTTAAATTCTAAATAACAGTAATTATACTCTATTCTATAACAATAATAAAATGAAAGCAAATTATAATGTCAAAAAATTATATAAAGTTATGTTTTCTTGCTTTAAGAGATGGGAATTTATTATTTAATTTTTATTTATTTGTTCAAAACAATCATTTTCTTTTGGAATTATTGCTAAATTAGAGAGTAGTTGTTGAGACATTGTTGATCATAAATAACTTTTGATTAATTTTAATTTTCAAAAACTCCATTCACCTGAAGCAACTGAAACTGTAATATAACTGCTACATTTGGAAAAGTATCTGTAAAATTGTTTTTAAAAATATATTGTAACACTTCAAAGGTAGATTGTCTTTAATATAAATTTGAAGTACTCTAATTTCTTCAGAAATGTTAAACCATCAGTATCAGACTCATGATCAGTGTCACTTAATTTAATATGTAAATCTTTGCAGTGATTTAATAAATCATCACCTAGCCAATTTTTTTTTTAATTCAGAAATATTATAAAACATATTAAATATTTCTACATGTTCTTTCTTATTTGTAAACATTTCAATTAAAGAGAAAATTGTTGTGTCCATAACTTGAAAGGACGCGCCTCCGTAGCCAGGTGGGAAGGAGCAGCAGTGCATAGCACACGCGCTTCTTGATTAGACCGGGGTTAGACTGGGAATGACCACCGCATATTCCCGGAGCAATATGGCCTTAGTTGCTAATGCTCCTAAAAACCAAAAAAAAAAAAATAATAAATAATAAAAAAATAAATAAAATAACTTGAAAGAAAAAAATTAATTTTGAAAATTTTTGACAGACCCTGAACTGCTTCATCTCTGCTTTCATAAACGAAATGACAGTTTTACAATCTGTTCCTTAGAGTGCTTACTTCTGGAAATTAAGCTTCAATGCCATTATAGTAGGAAAATCGAGAATTTTTTGGAATGCTTCCTCTGTTCTATTTTCTTTAAAATATTACACGATATTTTGTAGACATTCAAGAGTTTTATTTATATCAAAATTCGTTTTTTGGAATAATTTACTTACCAGATTTATTTTGTTTAAAATGTGCCAAAATACAATTGAATAAAGACACTTATAAGATATTATTTTTAATGCTATTGATTTATCATGATTCCTTTGTCTATATCTATATTTTCGTCTTCACTGATTTCAAGAAAAGCATCGTAAATTTCTTCTATTTGGTTTCTCATCACTTTAATAGCCTCTATTCTTTTTTTTTTATGTGATCCCCAAACATGAGGTGTATAGAACCTATAGTACTTAGTACCATGCTTGGGTTGGAGGTTGAGAAGACGAAAGAAGATATTTGTTGACATTGGACTTGAACTTCTCTAGATTGTAATTTTCAGGAAATACGTATGAAGGAAGGTTGTTCCAGAAAACGGCAGTTGAATGAATAAATGAGGAAGATGAAAAGTTGGTTCTGTGGGTTTGAAGTTGGACAGTAAATCAATGTTGGCTGGTGGCGACACGTGTTTGGACTGTTTTGAAGGAGAGAGCGGGAATTATAGAAGCCAATTCAGAAGAACAGTGCCCATGGAAGTATCTGTAGAAGAGGCATGCAGCAGGAGGGGTGAAAGGGTTGAAATCAACTAAGTTGTCTTTACCCCACTGGAGAATTACCTGAAGATCGGCATTTAAGGAATTGGTAGCGGATTTTCGAGAAGTTGGAGCTGATTGAGCAGGACAAGGTTTCTCAAAATGGAAAGCGGAATGCAATGTGCTATCATCGGCAAAACTATGGATAGGGTTTCCAATCAATGGAAGAAGGTCATTAATATACAAGAGGAAAAGAGTGGGGGAAAGAACTGAACCTTGGGGGACACCGGCATTAGTGGAGAAGTTAGAAGACAGAGAGCCATCTACCATCACCCTCAGTGAGTAATCAGAGAGAAAACCGGATAACCAATTACTAAAAACAGTTGGCAAACCATAAGATGGAAGCTTGTTAAGAAGACCTTTATGCCAAACACGATCGAAAGCCTTTGAGATGTCAAGAGCAACTACTTGTGTTTCACCGAACCTTTTCATTGAATTAGTCCATAAATGGATAACATAAGCCAGAATATCACCAGTGGATCGACACTGATGGAATCCATATTGGCGATCATTGATCAGACGGAAGGTTTCTAGGTAGTTTAAGAGTTGGCAGTTAATTGATTTCTCCATTACTTTAGAAAGAGTAGAAGTAATTGCAATGGGACGATAATTGGATGGGAGGGATTTGTCACCCTTTTTAGGAACTGGCTGGATATGAGCAAATTTCCAAGCAGAAGGAAAAACGCCTTTGGAATAAGAAAGTGAAAAAAGGCGGCAAAGAATAGGAGCACAGGTTTTGAGAACAAGTGGAGAAATACCATCAGGACTTGGAGCTTTCTTAGCATCAAGATTCATCAAAATCCTTCTGATATCCTTTTGACGGAAGACCACAGGAGGCATTGAATGGAGCGTGGCATTGGGAATGGTGGGAGGTGTTTTACCAAGATCATTAATACATGAGCTGGAAGAAAAATGGGATGCTAGCAGGTCAGCTTTATCCTTGGCTGAAGTGACAACAGAACCATCTGGTTTGGACAGAGGTGGGAGCAGAGATGGGCAAAAGTTGCGGCCAATAGCTTTGGCAAGAGACCAGAATGCTCGGCTACCATTAGGGCAAGAAGCAAGTTTTCTACTCTTAGCCTGTTCAAACTCTAGTTTGGACTGTTTAATAACTGCTTTACAATTGTTACGAGCTTCGGTGTAAGCAGAAAATGAAACTGAAGAATTAGAAACAAGCCAATTACGATATGCAACATTCTTCTCTTGAACAGCCTTAGCACATTTATTGGAAAACCAAGGTTTAGATAAAGGACGAGATTTTAAAGTGGAGTGTGGGATAAAGGATTCCATTCCTGCAAGAATAATTTCACTGACACGATCTGAGCAAACACAGAAGTTTTGAAACAGTAATCCGACCAAGGAAAAGAAGAAAAGAAGTCTCGCAGGTCATCCCATTTTGCATTCTTGTAATGCCAAACAACACGAGGTTGGTAATAGCCATGAGATAAAGGTTCCATTGGAGAAGAGACAATCACCAAGTTGTGATCTGAAGTGCCTAAAGGAGTTCTCACTTCGACCGTGTACTTAGAAGGGTTGTTTGTGAGAAAAAAGATCAAGCGTATTGGCTGTATGATTAGGATTGTCTGGTATTCTTGTAAGTAAATGAACAATCTGTGCTAGGTCATTAGTAATTGCAAAAGCCTCAGCATCTTGACCTGCTGGATCGGTGTGACTAGAAAACAGAAGCCAGCTGGAGTTGTGAACATTAAAATCACCAAGGAAAAATTCTACTTTCCTATAAGGTGTCAGATTAAATGTCAAATTAGTTATATATTTTTGAAGTACATTCCAATGATGAGTTCATGATGAGAAAAAATATAATTCTTGAACAATTCCAAAAAAATCAACTATTTCAAAGGAAATCTTAGTGGCATCATTTACAATAAGATTGAGAGTATGAGTAGCACGTGGAATAAAAAATGCCCTAGGATTATCTTTATGTATTCTTTTTTTAAACCTTTGTACTTTTCATATATATTTGAGCTGTTATCACTGCCTTGGCCACATAACCTGAATATTTAGATTTAGCTGAATAAGCCAATTTGATATATATATTCCAACAATCCCTGTCCAATGGAATCACTTGCAGGACAATATCCAAGAAAGTGTTCTTGTATTTCAATGTTCTTATGTGCTTCTGTCTCTAAATACAAACCTAAGTATCACAGTCATCTTCTGAACATGACTAACATTTGACATTGCATCCAATATCATAGCAAAATATTTAATTTTTCTTGTCATTTCTAGTATTTTATCTATAATATTTTGTGAAATTATTTCAGTAATTTCATTTTATATTTTTCACCCAAAAAATGCATGATTTTTGATTCAGATTTCTGAATACAGCAAATATGTTCTGCCATAACTGAACCAAATTTAGCAATTGTTTCATTCGGCTTTAAAAAATTATCATTATCATATAAATTTTTTTTTTTCAAGATCTTTTGAATACTATACATTGTCTTGCTAAAAATTGTATAATATAATCGATGATCTTTAGCATCAATTTTAGTGGTTGTCTTTAATGATTGCACAAGATCTAACCATTTTTTTATGATTTTTAATATGTACTAAGCTTTTTTCATACTTAAAACAGAGAATAAATTTTTCCTCTTACTGTATCCAAATCGATTACTTAGTTGAATTTTACAATCGCCAAATATTTTGAAACAAAGCAAAGTACAGAATTTCTGTGATAAAGAATAAAGTAACTATTTCCTTTGAGCATTTTCCCTCCATTTTTCAGAATTCTTATATAATAAAAATCTTAAAATTTTTGTTGACTTTCATTTGAAATGATATTCTCTATTTTTAATTTGAGTAGGATAATTTTGAATCAAATAATCGCGTAATTTTATCGCCAATTTTACCTGGATTATTTTATAGTATCAGTACAATTAGCTGAATTTTCTGCTGTTACTTTTAAATATTTATTAGGCGAACCATCAAGTTTCCTTTGTTCCTTTTCTTGCAAAGATTTTCTTTTTCTATAGTAAGATCCCAGTAATTTTTTTTATTTCTGACATCAATAAAGAAATATAAGTTTTAAGTTATATTTTTCATTATGAAAAATACTTACCTTGAGAAAAAAATTTAAATATATACACTATATATTTTAATTTTTTATCAACTTATTTTTTAAAATTAGGTAATTATTAATTTTAAATTGAAAAAGGGGTTCAACAAGGAGACACAATATCTCTGAAATTGTTTACTGCTGCCCTTGGAAAAGCTTTCGGAAATTGGACTGGTCACAGAAAGGAGTCAATGTGAATGGAGAGTACCTAAACCATTTATGATTTGCAGATGACATTATGATCATAAACCATGATCCCAAAAAATTAGAGGAAAATCTTAATTGGTTATTCAGAATTAGTAAGAATTTCAGACTAAAGATGAATATGGTTCAAACAAAAGTAATAGTGAACAAGTATGCCACAGAAAATGGTATAATCATTGAAGGAGCAGAAATTGCGAAGCTCGATTCATAGACTTTTCTTGGACAAATCATTAGCTGTAATAATGATAAATGGTTGGAAGTCAAGAGAAAATAATTTCTGATGGATAGCATTCAAGAAATATAGTCACATACTGATGAGCAATATCCTGATTTGTGGGAAATGTAAAATAATGAACCAATGTATACTCCCCACCATGACTTGTGGACGTGAAACTTGGCCACTCACCAAAAGAATGGAAGAGAAGCGAAAACTACACAGCAAAGAATGGAATGAATTTTATTCATTCCATCATGGCATCAAACCTATGCCATGTTGAATACTGATAAATGTTAACCAATCAGATTCGCAGATTTGCATATCATGTCACATGTTCATGTGTGACTAGCATTTTGGAAGGGGTGTTTTCCTTTAACTTTATTTTCATTAGATTATTATTTCCTCTGTACCTCCATTTCAACAGTAATCAATAAACGAATTCGGTACTAAACAATTCTTTATATCTTTCTTAAGCTGCAATACAATTCTCTTTACTACTTCAGTT
The DNA here is from genome assembly GCF_048544385.1 of Mastigoproctus giganteus. Lineage (NCBI taxonomy): Eukaryota > Metazoa > Arthropoda > Arachnida > Uropygi > Thelyphonidae > Mastigoproctus > Mastigoproctus giganteus. Next base: position 161,321,969 of record NC_143583.1, on the reverse strand, counting down.
GATAACTAACTCAATACTAAACAATTCTTTATTTCTTTCTTAATCACTTTAACAGTTAATTTCACCTTACTTAAAAATTTATCTACACTTTATCTTAGCTTCCCCTCTCATTACAACACATTAACTACATTTCTAAGCACTTCCACTTGACATGGCCACCCGTATGTGGTGAGGGGACCGCCTAGTGATGCTACTTGCCTTCCAAATTAGTGGGATCTAACGCACCTTGGTTCCATCATTGGAAATTGCCGTGCGCTGTGACCAGTGGAAACTCTTCAAAGCTAAAAATATTCTTTTTTCTCCAGACCTGTACTGCATACAGGTCTGGGGGCCTCATTTTAGGAAGTTGTGGCCTGACCACTGCTTTATACAAGGGGATAATCACCTCCTTGTCTCTGCTAGCCAAATTCTTATATATTGTTGACAAAACTCCATGACCTGCTCTGGCTGCCTATCTGCACTGCTTAGAGAACTTCACATCTCATTGCACGATTTCCCCCAGGTCTTTCTCATTCTCCACACCCCTGAGTGTAGTACCACACAGTTGGTATGTTTCTCTTGGGTTACTGCTACCCATATGCAGTACTTTGGATTTGTCAATGTTAAAACTTCAGTTGCCACTTCTCAGCCCATCTGCCTACCTTTTCTAGATCCTGTTGCAGTAGCATACTTTTACCAAGTTCGAGTAGAATCCACCCTTTCCCAGCCCTTTTTGCCAATAGGAAGGGGTGCCAAAGTGTTACGCTTTTTGCCATTATAGTTAACTCTGTTCCTGAACAACTTCCTCCAACCATAAAGAGTGCACTCTATGTTGATGATTTCAGCATTTTTTCCAGTCATGCAACATGAGAGTTATAGAGAGACAACTACAACAAGCCATTGAACTCCTGGGTAATGGCCAATGGTTTTGGGTTCTCATCAGAGAAGACGATTTGCGTCCATTTTTCCGCAATCATAATCTTCACCCCGAACCTCAATTAAGATTTGGACAAAGCACCATTCCACTAGTAGCGGAAACGAAATTCTTGGGACTCATATTTGACAAAAAGCTGAAATTTCTCTATGTCTGTCAGCTGCACACCAAATGCACAGTAGGGCCGAACCTTCTTTTACTTGTTGGGGTGCACGTTACTCTGTTTGTATCAACCACTTGTGCAGTCAAAATTAGATTATGGCTGTCAAGTGTATGAGTTCACCAGAGTTTGCATCCTATGGTGGCTTGATCCCATCCACCAGGCTTGAAGCGACAATGAACCATCATTGTCGCTTCAACGAAAACAGTTCTCTCTACATTATGCTTTTAAGCTGAACACCCTGCCAAACCACCTCACGTAGACATCTGTTTTTGAGCCATGATGGGAAAATCTTTATAATACGTGTCAGACTGCCAACCATCCATTTCGGTATACATGTTCAAGAGCTACTCAGAGAGCTGAACCTCACAGTAGACAAGGTTGCACTGGCACCCAAGCAGCCCTTTCCACCTCGGCATGCTCTAAATCCATCATGTGACTACTCTTTTAAAAACTGGATGAAGTCAGATAATCTGCCTGCTGTCTATCTTCAGCAGCTGTACTTATAACACTGAGCCAAACATTCTGACTTTGCACTAGTTTACACAGACTGCTCGAAGTCAGAATCATGTGTGGGGTCTGCAGCTGTCTTTTCTCACTGTAGTACATCCAAGCAGATTCCCCTTGAATGCAGCATATACACTGCAGAGCTGCACGCTATAGTTAGCCTTGAACTCTCTAAAACTTGCCAACACTGACAGTTTATTATATATGCCAATTCGTTGAGTGTGCTACAGGCTCTCATCTATGATGAGACACATTACTCATCCAATCCTGTCCCTGGTTCTGCAGGTGTTACACACCCTCTATGAAGGTGGTTTCAATATCCGCTTCTCTGCTGGATCCTCAGCCACATCGGGATTAAAGGAAACGATTTGGCTGACTTAGCCACCCTGTCAAATAATCTTAGCATGTCAGTTCCCTATATAGACTACTCTCTGCAAATATATCTTGCAGTGGCAAGACTTGTGGCATGGGCAGGTAACCAACTTTAATCAGATTAAGCCTGTAATCAAACCATGGCAGTCTGGTCTAAGCAGGGTTCGTAAAGTGGAAGTTGTTCCTGTTCAGCTCCACATAGGACACAGTCATCTGACACATTCCTTTCTGCTGAGGGCTGATGACCCTCATATGTGTCAGCAATGTGACACCATACTATCAATCAAGCATATTTTAACTGAATGTACCAATTTTAGCAATGCATGTTTTAACCATCTGACTGAGCCTTTTACGCTCGGTCAGATTTTATCTAACAATGACCACGTGGCAGCAGTTTTTAATTTTCTAAAAGCCATGAACATGTATACATTTATTTAATGTGAATAGCTTGCTTTTATTGCTGTATGAATTTTGGTAACCCTTAAAACCGTTACCAAAATTTTGACCTTTTTAAATTTTACTTGTGACATGGCAAATTTTGACCAGAGTTGTTTTTGCGCCATAAAAATCCAAATAAACAAATATCTGGGGACTTGCATTTGTTGATGTTAGAGTTTTGTCTGATGGATTTCTTCCACAGAATGCAGTGCAGCCTCTCTTCTTATCTGGGATCTCTACAGTTTCTCTTCCAGTACCATCTTATTTTGGCAACAGTTCTCTAGTAACATTGGGAAAATACTTTGGCAATAGTAGAGGTCAGTGGCACTATGTGACAGCCTACTCCTCAGCTTCTGTATTAACTCTTATAATGGAAACATGCCCAAGACAAGAAAGTTCAAGACTCATTGAACTTTCCCTAGGCTTTCCATATTAACTTTACATAAAGGGCAACTGGGCAAAATTGGTACCATATTACTGTACTCATCTCCATGAACTCTATCTACCCATTCTCAGACTCTTCTACTCCTCCTCCATGCAAATATTATTTAAAATTGCCTTAGCAGTGTACAGCAGAATTCTCTTCTTTACATAGCGGATCTCTCTCTCTCTCTCTCTCTCTCTCTCTCTCTCTCTCTCTCTCTCTCTCTCTCTCTCTCTCTCTCTCTCCCTCCCTCCCTCCCTCTCTCTCTCTCCCTCTCTCCTCCCCCCAGAACAGAACTGTTTATTTACACACAAAAAATCTATTTATTTGCCTTCTTTTTGCATATACCCGCCTTACTAATCATAATTAGACTGAATGACTGTGTTATATTCTAAACACACTTCCCATTTGTTAGCAACTTTAATTATCTTAATTCTGGATTTTCCCCTCACAGCAGAACCCATTCATCTCTTTATGGAATGAGCACCAGTTGACCACACCTTTAGAAGCCCTTAGATTTTGAAGCCATATCCAAACACCAAGTGGTGTTGGGTCTTACAGTGGTGATGCATGCTACAGATTAAACTGTTTCACTAATTAACTTCCCCAAGTGCTCCTTTTAAATTTCCTCTCTCCCTACATTTAAGAACTCAAAGGACTCCATTACCAATGTTCTCATTGTTCATTTGAAAGCTATAGTTTTAACTTAATTCTTCTCGGAATTATAGTTTCTGCTTCATTTCTTAAGTGTATCACAGCCAGGCCCACTACTATCAATAGAAAAGTTTCATGAGGTTCTTTTCTATCAATACATTTGTTCCTTTATTAAAGTGCACTAATTCCAACCTTTATTCTTAACATCTTTCAATCATATTTCTTAACAGAAATATGATCAAAAGATCATAATCCCCTGTATTTGTTGCAAAAGGTGTTTTTGTTTGTCTGGTATATTTGAAAAATTTAGTCCCTTTGTTATTAAAAATTTTTTTCCTATTCACATGTTTAAAAATGAATGGTAAGAAAAATATACGTCAAAAAATTTTTTGTCATTCTCCTGAACTGCTACTTGTAGGCAGCATATACTCATTTGTGGCAGCTCTGAATGCATCCTTCCTCTTCATTAGAAGCACATGAGGTGACATGAATTTAAATTGAGTACTTGATTGGGCCAACAATCTTCCATCTGGTCTTGGTTAGAAGCACACAAGGTGACATGAATTTAAATTGAGTTCTTGATTGGGCCAACAATCTTCCATCTGGTCTTGGTTAGAAGCACACAAGGTGACATGAATTTAAATTGAGTACTTGATTGGGCCAACAATCTTCCATCTGGTCTTGGTTAGAAGCACACAAGGTGACATGAATTTAAATTGAGGAATTCTAGTTGCAGGATAAATATGATGATATTTGCTCTCATCCAGTGGGTACTTGATCTTCCATCTGGTGTTGTGGTGGAAGTGGGTAGTTTAAATAAATTTAATAAAGGACTAAGGCAAACTATTTTGTGCATCATTTGTCACTACTAATACTAATTCTAAAATACATCTCAGTGGTTCTTTTGCTGTTGTTATACTCTTTGCTACCCTACAGGATTTTTCCATAACATATTGAAACATCCTCTGGATATTACAGTTTTTTTTAATCTTTTTATTTTTTTCATTAAAATGATGAGCATTCTTTAAAAATAATTGTCGCTTGCTGCCATTAGAATTGAATCCTTTGCATAGCAGTTTTTTTTTATATGTTCTAATCTTTTTATTTCCTCTATGTACTTTTTAATTAATTTCGCCCATTATCAAGCAGGAGAGGGCAGTACTCCGAATTCTCCTTGTCTTAATATTTTAGTTCTATTTCTCTTGTATTTCCTTAATCTGTTTTGATTACACATTTTGTCTGCAAATTACTTCTATTAATTGTTGAGGAACTTTGCACAGCACTAAGATTTCCATTATATACTTTATTTTATCTCTATCTAAAGCTTTTGTTTATTCTGCAAAACATATATTGGTCTGTTATACTCTAATGAGTTTTCAATTACCTATTGGCATTCTCCTGAACCCTTGCTGCTCATTATTTAATTCTATAATTTTATATAATACAGGTGATCCCCGCTTAACGCTGATAATTCGTTCCGAAAAACAGAGCGCTAAGTAGTAGTAGTAGTATGTGATGCAAGAAAGCATGTGTATGAGCTTATGCAGCATGAGCCAAAAAAAAAAAAAATCGCACCATTCCCTCCAAATGCCTGTCCAGTTCATCCTTAAATTTATTCAACCTATCAACTTCCACAATGACAGATGGAAGTTTGTTCCAACAATTAACCACCTGTTGGCTAAAGGCAAATTTCCGCACATCTATTCTACATCTGTCTTTTCTTAATTTGAATTTATGCCCCCTTAGGTTTGTGATCTGAACAAGTGGAAGGATCCCATCAGAATTCAGCATGCTCAACCCATTCAAGGTCTTATACACCACAATCAGATTACCGTGCAGGTACCTAGTCTCCAGCCACTGCAATTTGCAGAACTTAAGCTACTCTTGGTAAGAGGATCCCTTCAACACCAAACTTGTTGCCCTTCTCTGTACACGCCCAAGCAAATCTACATCCTTCCTAAAGTGAGGCTTCCAGACCTGTATGCAGTACTCAAGGCATGGCCTGACCACTGCCTTATACAGAGGGAAAACCACCTCCTTTTCCCTGCTAGCAAAATTCCTATATATCATTGACAAAACCCCATGACCTGCCCTGGCAGCCTGTCTGCATTGCTCAGAAAACTTCATATCTGCCTGCATGATTACTCCCAGGTCTTTTTCATTTTCTACCACCTTAAGTGTAGTACCACACAGTTGGTACGTTTCTCTGGAGTTACTTCTACCCATATGCAGTACTTTGCATTTGTCAAGGTTAAACTTCAGTTGCCACTTCTTAGCCCATCTGCCCAAATTATCTAGATCCTGTCGCAGTAGCACACTGCCATTACTGTCATTAACAACCCTGCCAACCTTTGTCATCTGCAAACTTCGACATTAAGCCTGATATACCTTCATCAATATCATTGATAAATACACAAAACAACAGTGGACCCAACACCGAACCCTGTGGGAGTCCACTAATAACATTAGTCCACGAAGAGCAGCACCCATTGATTACCACCCTCTGTCTTCTCCCACTTAACCATCCTTTTATCCATTGTAGCAACTTACCCTTAATACCATTCTGCTCCAATTTGTACAATAGTCTTTCATGAGCAACAGTGTCAAAAGCTTTCCTGAAATCCAAATATATGATATCAAAATTATTTTTTGCATCCAGTTCCTTTGTAACCACATCATAATATCCTATCAAATTTTTCAGACAAGACTTTCCCTTAACAAACCCATGCTGTGTCTGAATTATTGTGGCAGTCTTGTCTAGATGATCCTGCAATGCATCTTTAACCAGTGACTCCATTATTTTACCCAGAACAGAAGTTAAACTAACTGGTCTGTAATTACTCGTGTCACCCTTCGATCCCCCTTTGTGAATTGGGGATACATTTGCACATCTCCAGTCTGTGGGAACCTCCCCTGAGCCCAAGGATGCTCTCATAATTATGGCTAAAGGTTTGCTTAGTTGCTTTGCCGCCTCCTTTAATATAACTGGATATATCCCATCCATCCCAGGTGCTTTTCTTATGTTTAACTTCAACAACTTCTCTTCCACTTTGCTTTCAGTTATTACAAAATAATTAAGTATCCTGCTACAATTTGATAACCTTCTGCCATTTTCAATCCTTAATAATTCCTCGTGTGAATGTAGATACAAAATACTCATTCAGTTTGTTTGCTATCTGAGCAGGATCATCAACAGTCCAACCATCGATGTCAAGTGGACCAATCAGATTCATCCCCTTCCTTTTAGAGTTTATATAAGTAAAGAAATCCTTGCTGTTTTTCTTAGCATCTTTTGCCAAAGATTTCTCGTAATCTGCCTTCGCCTGCCTAACCTCCTTTGTGACCTGATTACAGACTAGCTTATATCTGCCATATGCTTCTGAGTTGCTTGATAATTTATATGCATCCCATGCATTTTTCTTCTCTGTTACGAGTCTCATTAGTTCATTTGATAACCATTTAGGCCTAAACCTTGAACAGCATTTCTTAATAGGTATGAAACTTTTAGTATCATCCACGATTAATTCCTTGAATGCTTCCCACTTAGAATTTACTGTTGGTAACATGGTCAGTTTATACACTGTACAGAATTTAAAAACTTTCTGAGACCACTGTACTCACCTTTATGGAAGCAAAAACCCTTTACTCCTGATGGTAATTATATCTTTTAAATAAATCTCACATCAGTACACTGTGATCACTCCCACCTAGTGGTTCCTTTATCTGCAAATTCTTAATACACGAATGATCACTGCTGATAACCAGATCAAGAGTATTACTCTCTCTGGTTGCCTCTCGAACATGCTGCTGCAGAAAACCATCATCCAATAAGTCCACAAAAGTCTGACTAGTGTGTGAGTGCCCAACCCACAAGTTCCAGTCAATATCTGGGAAGTTAAAATCCCCCATTATAAAAAATTCTGATTTACTGGTCCACTCTATTTCTCTATAAAAGTGAATCCGCGCTAAGCGAGCGCCGCATTCCCTAAGGTATTTGTGAGTTGCGGTCGGTGCAATAGGATATTTCCCAATCAATAATAAACGGTAGTGAAAAGATGCACAAATGTCGGTCAAAATATTTAATATTCAAATATTTGTACATATAAAATATTCTGCATTACATACGTATATAATTATGTGGTAACTACTTACGTATCAAAATTAAACTTAAAATTCCAATTAAAATCATTAATTTAATTGATCTAAATTGATTTAATTTAATTGATGAATTTAATCAAGAAAAATATGTCAATTTTGGCCCTCTTCCAAATAAACTAAAAGGGGTATTAATTTTAAATTCCCCCGCTGCGGTATCATTCAACAATAAAGTCAACCGATCCTTCGCCGCTTTGAAACCTGGCATGTTTTTTCTTCTTTCAATATGAAACTTCTTTTAGGCATTCGTTTTCACAAAAGTCCTGCTTCATCTATGTTAAAAACTTGAGAAGTATAACATAATATCCCTCTTCAATAATTTTACCAAGTTCTTTTTTGAAAGTTTTGGCTCCTTAATCTGAACTTGCGGCTTCTCCATGGATTTTAAATCTATTCAACCAGCCTTTACTAGTTTTAAATGGTTCCACATATTTTTTTTATAATATTTAACTTAACTGAATTCTACATTGGATATTATCTTCAATAAAATCCTAATTGCCGGCCTAGCCCTTAGTTGCTTGCAATGGAACAGCTATCTTTCCCGCTGCTAAAATTAATTCTTTATGTTTTTTTATAATTGTTCTTACAGTTAAACTTGCAAGTCCTAAATTATGGCACACATCCGCTTGTCGTTGACCGGAATCGATTCGCTTCAAAATGTGTAATTTAATTTTCAAATTCAGTCCTTTTTTTTTTTTGTAGTCTTCGTACTGCATCCAGACGTTACTTTTTCATTCTTATCCACAATTATTAACTCTTTGAAAATGTAACTGCATTGGTTGCATTAATTATGATACAACGTTCGAGTAACCTGTCCGTTATGCACGATGTCTAATACCGTACTGAGTGATGACTAGACTTCGGATAAATGCATATAACGCAAATATTACGAGCAATATACTTGACCATTTTTTAAAATGTTGATCTCGGAACTACGTAACAAGTCACTGTACTGCAATTAAATAAGTGCGCGAGAAAATATCACTGAGCGTGGAAAAATTTCTCAAGTCGGCGTGGGAAACGTTTTAATGCTGTTTTGATATTCATTTTTCAAGATATCAACTCCATTAAATGAAACGATTTCGTTAAATATGCCAAAAATGCAATCGTAAAAGAGCGTTATAGTGATCTGAGACAGCGTTATAGTCAGATACGGGTTATAATATAAGAACAGCGTTATAGTGAATCAGCGTAAAGCGAATCGTGTTATAACGGGGCCTTATGTATTTCTTATATTACCTTTGCATACAATTTCATTGACATGATTAATAACTTAATATATCTATAATTTTTTAGCAATTGCTTATTTCCTTTTTTTTTTTTTTTTTGTATTGGTATTATGTGTTTTCAGCAGTTACTTGGTATGTTTTTCTTTTTAAAAATTTGTTTCAATATGTCTCTTAATTCTGTAGTTAGATTTCTCCCCTTCATATTTTAGTAACTAACTCATTATTTATTTTATTTGTACTTTTCCTCCTGTTTTTTTTTAGTTTCTTTGAATCATAATATTTGCTATTCTTTGCTTTTGAAAATAATTTACCCATGTATTTACCCATGAATCTGTGTTCTAACATATTAATTTAATTGTTTTTGATTCTATATTAATTGACAAATTTTCTTTGTGTTCTGTAAATATTGTTTTTCTTTTGAAAACCTGTTCCAGTACTTTTGTTTTATTTTTTTATATTTCTGTGTTGATTCTGTTTCAAATCTTTATTCTTCATATATCTGGGCATCTTTTTTTTTTTTTTTTTTTTTTTTTTTTATAAATATATCTGAAATGCTTTTTCTTTGAAATCAGCCAAACCATGGTGTGACTTGGCGAAGTTTAAAGAAAAGTAATGTGTTGTGTGTAAAAGTAATGTGTAAGAGGTTACATCTGCATACCATGATGTTCATTTTTTTTTTTTTTTTTTACATTTCATTCTTCTACTGTTTCATATATTACTTTATTTATACAATTTTAATCCACTTCCATTTGCCTTCTGTTGACTGATTTTACATTTCATTTATTTAATTCTGAATAGCATTAGCATTAGTAGAGGCATACGATGCAAGAAAGCAAGCTTATTCAGCATCAGCCAAAAAAAAAAAAAAAAAAAACCACTACTCCCATTTCACCCCTCCGTTCGTTCGAAATACCTGTCCAGCTGAGCCTTAAATTTATTTAGGCTATCAGCTTCAACAACAAGCGATGGGAGTCTATTCCACAAACCAACTGCCCGCTGGCTAAAGGCAAATTTCCGCACATCTATCCGACATCCGTCCTTCCTCAATTTGAATTTATGCCCTCTCAGGTGATTATTCTGAGCAAGAGGAAGAATCCCATCGGCATTGAGCATGCTCAAGCCATTCAAAGCCTTATACACCTCTATCAGATCACCTCGCCGATGCCTAGTCTCCAGGCTCTGTAATTTGCAAAACTTAAGCCTTTCTTCGTAAGAGCAACCCTTTGTTCCATTCACTAATCTTGTTGCCCTTCTCTGTACTCGTTCGAGCAGCTCTACATCCTTCTTGAAATGAGGCCTCCAGACCTGTATACAGTACTCAAGGTGTGGCCTGACCAATGCCTTATACAAGGGAATAATCACATCCTTATCCCTGCTAGAAAAATTCCTGTATATCATTGACAAGACACCATGAGCTACTCTTGCAGCTCGTCTGCACTGCTCAGAGAACTTCATATCTGCCTGCACAATTACCCCCAGGTCCTTTTCATTCTCTACCACTGTCAGCGTAGTACCACCACAGAGTTGATACGTTGATCTGGGGTTACTGTTTCCCATATGTAGTACTTTACATTTGTCAATGTTAAACTTCATTTGCCACCTCTCAGCCCATCTGCTCAACCTTTCCAGATCCTGTTGCAGCAGCATAGTATCAGTAGTGTCCTTAACAACCCTGCCAACCTTGATATCGTCTGCAAACTTGGACATTAAGCCTGATACACCATCATCAATATCATTTATAAATACAGAAAACAACAATGGACCCAACACTGAACCCTGAGGAACTCCACTAATAACATTAGTCCACGTCGAGCAGTGTCCATTGATTACCACTCTCTGTCTTCTGCCACTCAACCATCCCTTTATCCATAGCAGCAATTTGCCTCCAATGCCACACTTCTCCAATTTGTGCAGCAGTCTTCCATGCGCAACAGTATCAAAAGCCTTTCTAAGATCCAAATATATAATATCAAAGTTATTCCCTGCATCCAGTTCTTTTGTGACTACATCATAGTATCCAATCAAATTGGTCAGACAAGACCTGCCCTTAACAAAACCATGCTGTGTCTGAGCTATAACTGAATTCTTCTCCAGATGATCCTGCAGTGCTTCTTTAACCAGTGCCTCCATTAATTTTCCTGGAACCGAAGTTAAACTAACAGGTCTATAATTACTTGTGTCAGCCTTTGATCCTCCTTTGTGAATTGGGGTTACATTTGCACATCTCCAGTCCATGGGTACCTCCCCTGAGTCCAAAGAAGCTCTCATAATTATGGCTAGGGGTTTGCTTACTTCCTTTGCTGCCTCCTTTAATATAACTGGATAGATCCCATCCACCCCGGTGCCTTTTTTATGTTTATCCTCAGCAATTTCTCCTCCACTTTCCTCTCAGTTATTAGAAAATAATCTAGCTCACTGCCAATGTTTACTTCACCAACGACATTCCCCTTCCTGAATAACTTCTCATGTGTGAATGTAGATGCAAAATACTCGTTTAGATTGTTAGCCACCTGAGCAGGATCCTCAACTGTTGAACCATCAACATCCAGTGGACCAATCTGACTCATCCCTTTCCTTCTTGAGTTTAAATAGCTAAAGAACTCTTTTCTGTTTTTCTTTGCGTCCTTTGCCAAGGATTTCTCATAATCTGCCTTTGCCTGCCTAATCTCCTTTGTGACTTGGTTACAGACCAACTTATATCTATCATAGGCTTCTATGTCACCCATTAATTTGTATGTATCCCAAGCATTTTTATTCTCTGCCATATGTCTCATTAGTTCATCTGACAACCAATTAGGCCTGAACCTTGAACCTTGAATATTCTCTTAATATTTTTCTGTATAGATTGAAAGAATATTCAGAATTAAATAAATGGAACATAAAAATCAGTCAACAGAAGAAAAATGAAAGAGGATTAAATTTTTGATTAATTTTTGAATTTTGTTTTTATTTTATTTTTGTTTATTTATTTTTTTCTTTTTCTTCAAGAATTCTTTAAATCAGAATGTTCCTACAATTGCTTCCAATATCTACTTTGTGGTGGTGCTTTTTACATGCTTTGTTTTCTGGTTTTATATTTTTAATTATTATATTGTATTTCTCTAATATAATTTTTATATCGATATATTTAAGCGTGTGCACACATGCATATTAGTATTGGTTATATAATGCAAGAAAGCCACAGGCTTTTGCTGCACCAGCCAAAAAAAAAAAACACTAAATACAAATTATGTGCTTCCCTCCTCACATAGGTAAGCATCCAGTTTATTTTTTGAATTTCTTCAAACTGTAAACCTATGGAGGAAAATTACTATTCCAGTAATGAACAACTTGCTAGCCAAAATAAAACTTTCAGCAATCTAATCTAAACCTCTTCCCTTGTAATTTGAATTTCTAGCTTTATTCATTCCACCTTTATTCATTTTACTAGCCCCTCTCGGCTTGGAGCCTTATAAACCTCAAACAGAACCCCCCCTTTAAGGTACCTGGTTACCAAGCTCTGTAGTCTACATAATTGAAGTCTTTCCTCATTCAATTACTCTACTGCCGATCTCACCATGCAAGTTGCCCAGCCGACCGGGCTAGCTGGGTGGGTAAAGTGCCTGCCTGGCAACCCAAAGGTCGCAGGTTCGAATCCCGCCTTGGGGTTGGATCAGAGTACTGCAAAGAACCTTGGGAGGTGCATTATGGCCACAGCAGCCTATGCGCCAACAACTACCAAAAATAAAAAAATAAAATAAAGCAAGTTGCCCATCTTTTATTATTATTATTATTATTAGCCATATGATGCAAATAAGCCTGAGGCTTATGCTGCACCACCCAAAAAAATTTCTCCAGTTACCCTCAGAGAGAGAGAGAGAGAGAGAGAGAGAGAGAGAGAGAGAGAGAGGAATCACCCAGAAAGAGAGGATGATGATATCCAGTTCAGGACCCTGGATTTGCCAAGCCCGTATTCACCAGATGTTAGCCCCTATCTTTGAACCCTTTCAAGAATCTGTCTTTTTTTTCCCCCCCAGATGGGGTCTCCGTACTTGGACACAATATTCCAAATGCAGACTAATAATTGCCATATATAGTGGGATTATGACCTTCCTATCTCTACAGGATATTGTTCGATGAATCATCAATGGGATACCATGGGCTTTCCTGGCTGGCTGTTTACACTACTCGGAGAATTTCATATATATCATAACTCCTAGATCCCTTTGTTTCTCTACTGTTTTTAATTCAACACCACCAAGTGTATAACTTATTTTGGATGACTATTCTCCACATGTGAGACCTTTCATTTTTCTGAATTAAAACATAGCTACCACTTTTCAGATCATTCTTGAAGACAGTTCATGTCATCCTGAAGGAGCACTACTTGACACTAATCATTAATGACTCACCCAATATTTACATTGTCTGCAAATTTTGACATCATGCCCCTAAATTTAAAAAAAAAATTTTGTCTACAAGAATTTTTTCATCAGTATTTCTTACCACTCTCGGAATATGTGAACTGCAGAAAGTCCAGAACAAAGAGAAATAAACAAAGTAAACAAATGGGTACAAACAAATGGATTCTGAATCTCCACACAAAAAACTATCTATATAAATTTTTATAAAACTAAACTAACACCCTGATTCTGAGCTTTAACTTGACAAATATTGTCAATGTTGAAAAAAAGCCGTGAGTTAGAGTTGAATTTGAAAGTATCTGCAATTCTGCCCAGACATGATAGCAGTGAGTATATGATGAGTCTTGTTGATCGATTCGTCCCTGGAGAGATTGTGCAAGACTCAAGGGGTAGAATTTTTCTCAGTGCTTGTTAACAGGAGAGACTGCTTCTACAGGGATGGGATACACTTAAATAGAAAGGATGTAAGAATATTTGCTCATGCTATCAAGGAAGAGTTAGGTGGGTCAGAAAACTGCTAGCTTGGGAGGGATATATGGAGTAATAGATTAACAGTAGCCGTTGGCAGAGGTGAAAGTGATTCTTGCACTGCTTCAATTGAAATGCAATTGAGCAGCAGCCTGGAAAGCAAGGCACTGGGAATTTCCAGGACTGCTGGGAGTCATAGTGGAACAATTAATACATGGGCTGTGTTAGGATAAATAAGAGTAGAAATAGGTGCACGTATACTTGCATGTACACCAATGCTAAGATTATAGTTAATAAATTTGATGAGCTTGAAATGCTAGTCAAGACATCAAAGGCAGATATTGTTGGGATATCAGAGATGTAGTGTCGCACAGACATAAGCAGTGCAGTGCAGAATTGGAATTTCAGGAGTGCAATGTGTACAAAAGGATATACAAGACAGGAAGGGAGGAGGGCTTATGCTGTTAGTTAAGAAACACATAAAATCTAAGGAAGTGTATCCAATGGATGCTGGTGGACAATGCAATATTGAGTCTATTTGGTGTGACATAAGCACGGGGAAATGAAAAATGAGAGTAGGTGTGTGTTATAGGCCTAATGAATCTGAGGAGTATATTGAGCAGTTGTGCAGAGAAATAGAGTGGGCCAGTAAATCAGTGTGTCTTATAATGGAGGATTTTAATTTCCCAGAGATTAACTGGAATTTGCGGATTGGTCACTTGCACATTAGCAAGGCTTTTGTGGATTTATTGGATGATTGTTTTCTACAGCAGCATGTTTGGGAGGCAACTAGAGGGGAATAATACTCTTGATCTGATTACCAGTGGTGATTCTTCATGCATTAAGAATCTGCAGTTAAGGAACCACTAAGTGGCACTGGTCACAATGAGGTGTAGTGGTATTTACTCAAAGAGGTAGCTACCATCAGGAGTAAAGGGAAAGGTTTTTGTTTTTGTAAAGGTGACTATGGTGGTCTGAGACTGTATTTAAATTCAATACAGTGGGACCATCTGATGATGTTACCAACAGCAAATTCAAAATGGGAAGCATTCAAAGAAATAACCTTGGAAGCTACTATGCTTTTCATACCAACTAAGAAATATTGTTCAAGATTTAGGCCTAGATGGATGTCAGATGAACTAATTAGACATGTGTCAGAGAAGAAAAATTCATGGATTACATATAAATAAACAGGTGACACAGAAGCCTATGATAGATATAAATTGGTCTGTAACCAAGTCACAAAGGCAGTTAGGTAAGCAAAGGCCGATTATGAGAAATCTTTGGCAAAGGATGCAAAGAAAAACGGCAGAGAGTTCTTTATTTATGTAAACTCTAGAAGGAAGGGAATGAATCAGATTTGTCCACTTGATATCGATCGTTCAACTGTTGATGATGATCTTGCTCAGGTAGTTAACAAACTAAATGAATATTTTGCATCTACATTTACACATGAGGAGTTATTCAGGGAGGGGAATGACAAAGGTGTATTGAACTCTGGCACTAAGATGGATAATCTTGTAATAACTGAGAGTAAAGTGGAGGTTGAAGATAAACATAAGAAAGGCACCTGGAGTGGATGGAATCTATCCAGTTATATTAATGGAGGCAGCAAAGGAAGTAAGCAAACCCTTAGCCCTAATTATGAGAGCTTCCTTGAACTCAGGGGAGGTAGGCATGGACCGGAGATGTGAAAATGTGACCCCAATCCACAAAGGAGGATCAAAGAGAGAGAAAAGTAGTTACAGACCCGTTAGTTTAATTTCCGTTCCAGGGAAATTAATGGAGGCACTGGTTAAAGAAGCATTGCAGGATCAACTAGACAAGACTTCAGTTATAGCTTGGACACAGCATAGGTTTTGTTAAGGAGGAAGTCTTGTCTGACCAATTTGATTGGATACTATGATGTAGTCACAAAGGAACTGGATGCAAAGAATAATTTTGATATCATATATTTGGATCTTAGGAAGGCTTTTTATTCTGTTGCACATGGAAGACTGCTGCACAAATTGTGGCATTGGAGCAGTATGTCATCGGAGGCAGATTGCTGTTATGGATAAAGGGATGGTTGAGTGGGAGAAGACAGAGAGTGGTAATCAATGGACACTGCTCTTCGTGGACTAATGTTATTAGTGGAGTCCTCCAGGGTTCAGTGTTGGGTCCATTGTTGTTTTCTGTATTCATCAGTGATATTGATGATGGTATATCAGGCTTAATGTCCAGGTTTGCAGATGATACAAAGATTGGCAGGGTTGTTAGTGACACTAATGACAGTATGCTGATGCAACAAGAACTAGAAAAGTTGAGCAGAAGGACTGAGAGGTGGCAACTGAAGTTTAACATTGACAAATGTAAAGTTCTGCATATGGGAAGCGGTAACCCCAGAGTAACGTATCAACTGTGTGGTACTACACTGACAGTGGTAGGGAGTGAAAAGGACCCTGGGCAGATATTAAGTTTTCTGAGCACTGCAGATGGTCTGCAAGAGTAGCTCATGGTGTGTTGTCAATGATATACGGGAATTTTTCTAGGAGGGATAAGGAGGTGATTGTCCCCTTGTATAAGGCAGTGGTCAGGCCACAACTTGAGTACTGTATACAGGTCTGATGACCTCATTTTAAGACGGATGTAGAGCTGTTGGAACGACTACAGAGAAGGGCAACAAGATTAGTGAATGGAACAAAGGGTTGCTCTTATGAGGAAAGGTTTAAGTTTTGCAAATTACAGTGTCTGGAGACTAGGCACTTACGAGATCTGATTGAGGTGTATAAAGCCTTAAATGGTTTGAGCATGCTAGATGCTGATGGCTTCCTCTTGCTCAGAATAATCACCTGAGAGGACAGAAATTCAAATTGAGGAAAGACAGTTGTAGGATAGATGTGTGGGAATTTGCCTTTAGCCAGCAGGTGGTTGATTGCTGGAACAAACTTCCATCTATCCTAGAAGTTGATAGCTTAAACAGATTCAAGGCAAACTAGACAAACATTTGGAGTGGGTGGATGGGTGAAATGAGAAAGGTGCGTGTGTTTTTTTTTTTGGTTGTTGTGCCCTTGCTAATGCTAAATGATCGCTGTAGTACTTGAGTATAATATTTTTAAATTTCTTAGATAAGAAACTAACATTTCTTGAACATGTTAAACAGCTCTGTCTTGCATCTCTTAAGAAGCTGAATAAACCTAGAGGCCTTTCTGCAACAGCTCGAGGAGCCAATCAATGTATGCTACTTAAACTTTACTGATTGGTAGTTTTGTCCAAACTGAGATATAGAGCACCTGTTTGCAACTCAGTGAAACCAAGCAAGTACATTTTTTACTGGACTAAGAGACAAAAAACTTAACTTTGATAACTTAGCTATTACAATGGCATAGCCCTTCCCACCATAAACACAGTTCAGTCCTAATGTGATCTATTTTTACTCTGGGGGAAAGCATCTCTATCTGGAATACAATACCAGCAATTACATGCAGCATACACAGCTCAATGTGCACATCAGGTTTTTTTTGGAAACAGAAACTTGTGAATAAGCTGTGATACACTTGATAGTATATTCACCGAATGACCACCACAAGACTGAAGCATTTTTACTGCTAAATTAACCCATTAATACCCATGAAAAAACTGCCTATCAAAACTCATTTCGCTCAATATTATGGTGAGATTATAAGTCAAGGAAACAAGCAATACCAAAATTTCAAAGAAAATATATTTATTATTTTAGAAAAACAGGCATCCTCAAATGGGTACATTAGGCAGATAAATGGTATTTTTCAAAGCAGCCCTTTTCAATGCACATTGTTTTCTGACAATTCTTACCTGACCACCTAGCTTTCGTATGACAAACAACATTTTAATTTTATTGTCTATCAAGTTTTTCTGGAAAGTGATGGCCTTCACTAATTTTCATGGAACTTCTGGCTTTTTGCTTCTTATTGCTTCTTGTTGATTCAGCATCTTTCAAATATCTTTGTACGATGTTTTTATGAAAATTTAATTGATTAATTTTTATCTCTGCTGCCATTTGGTGTAACTTCCACACATTGGTGATGGTCATATCTAACATGTATGAAAACAGGACACACCACCATTTCTTGCCTCTTATCGCTATCCTGTAGTAGTAGTAGTAGTAGTAGTGGCACATGATGCAAGAAAGCAAGTGTAGGAGCTTATGCAGCATCAGCCAAAAAAAAAAAAAAAAAATCACACCATTCCCTCCAAATGCCTGTCCAGTTCCTCCTTAAATTTATTTAACCTATCAACTTCCACAACAACAGATGGAAGTTTGTTCCAGCAATTAACCACACGCTGGCTAAAGGCAAATTTCCGCACATTTATTCTACATCTGTCCTTTCTTAATTTGAACTTATGTCCCCGTAGGTTCGTAATCTGAACAAGTGGAAGGATCCCATCAGAATTCAGCGTGCTCAACCCATTCAAGGCCTTATAGACCTCAATCAGATCACCGCGCAGGTGCCTAGTCTCCAGCCACTGCAATTTGCAGAACTTAAGCCTCTCTTGGTAAGAGTATCCCTTCATTCCCCTCACCAATCGTGTTGCTCTTCTCTGTACACGCTCAAGCAAATCTACATCCTTCCTAAAATGAGGCCTCCAGACCTGTACGCAGTACTCAAGGCGTGGCCTGACCATTGCCTTATACAGAGGGACAATCACCTCCTTTTCCCTGCTAGCAAAATTCCTATATATCATTGACAAAACCCCATGACCTGCCCTAGCAGCCTGTCTGCATTGCTCAGAAAACTTCATATCTGACTGCACAATTACTCCCAGGTCTTTTTCATTTTCTACCACCTTAAGTGTAGTACCACACAGTTGGTACGTTTCTCTGGGGTTACTTCTACCCATATGCAGTACTTTGCATTTGTCAAGGTTGAACTTCAGTTGCCACTTCTTAGCCCATCTGCCCAATTTATCTAGATCCTGTTGCAGTAGCACACTGCCATTACTGTCATTTACAACCCTGCCAACCTTTGTGTCATCTGCAAACTTCGACATTAAGCCTGATATACCTTCATCAATATCATTGATAAATACACAAAACAACAGTGGACCTAACACCGAACCCTGTGGGACTCCACTAATAACATTAGTCCACGAAGAGCAGCACCCATTGATTACCACCCTCTGTCTTCTCCCACTTAACCATCCTTTTATCCATTGTAGCAACTTACCCTTAATACCATTCTGCTCCAATTTGTACAGTAGTCTTCCATGCGCAACAGTGTCAAAAGCTTTCCTGAAATCCAAGTATATGATATCAAAATTATTTTTTGCATCCAGTTCCTTTGTGACCACATCATAATATCCTATCAAATTTGTCAGACAAGACTTTCCCTTAACAAACCCATGCTGTGTTTGAATTATTGCTGCAGTCTTGTCTAGATGATCCTGCAATGCATCTTTAACCAGTGACTCCATTATTTTACCCGGAACAGAAGTTAAACTAACTGGTCTGTAATTACTCGTGTCACCCTTCGATCCACCTTTGTGAATTGGGGACACGTTTGCACATCTCCAGTCCGTGGGAATCTCCCCTGAGTCCAAGGATACTCTCATAATTATTGGTAAGGGTTTGCTTAGTTGCTTTGCCGCCTCCTTTAAAATAACTGGATAGATCCCATCCACCCCAGGTGCCTTTCTTATGTTTAACTTCAACAATTTCTCCTCCACTTTGCTCTCAGTTATTACAAAATCATTAAGCACACTGCTACAGTTTGATAACCTTCTTCCATTTTCAAATTGTAATAATTCCTCACGTGTGAATGTAGATGCAAAATACTCATTCAGTTTGTTTGCTATCTGAGCAGGATCATCAACAGTCGAACCATCGATGTCAAGTGGACCAATCAGATTCATCCCCTTCCTTTTAGAGTTTATATAAGTAAAGAAATCCTTGCTGTTTTTCTTAGCATCTTTTGCCAAAGATTTCTCGTAATCCGCCTTCGCCTGCCGAACCTCCTTTGTGACCTGATTACAGACTAGCTTATATCTGCCACAGGCTTCTGCGTCACCTGATAATTTATATGCATCCCATGCATTTTTCTTCTCTGTCACGAGTCTCATTAGTTCATTTGATAACCATTTAGGCCTAAACCTTGAACGATATTTCTTAATCGGTATATAAAGTCTAGTAGCTTCCACGATTAATTCCTTGAATGCTTCCCACTTAGAATTTACTGTTGGTAACATCGTCAGTTGATCCCACTGTACAGAATTTAAAAACTGTCTGAGACCACTATACTCCCCTGACGGTAGTTACCTCTTTGAGTAAATCCCACTTCAGCACACTGTGATCACTGCCACCTAGTGGTTCCTTTATCTGCAAATTCTTAATACACGAATGATCACTGCTGATAACCAGATCAAGAGTGTTACTTTCTCTGGTTGCCTCTCGAACATGCTGCTGCAGAAAACAATCATCCAATAAATCCACAAAAGTCTGACTAGTGTGTGAGTGACCAACCCACAAGTTCCAGTCAATATCTGGGAGGTTAAAATCCCCCAATATAATACATTCTGATTTACTGGCCCACTCTATTTCTCTGTACAATTGTTCATTGTACTCATTCGAGTCATTAGGCCTATAACACACTCCTACCCTTATTTTTGCTTTCGCAGTGCTTATGTCACACCAAACTGACTCAACAGAGTACTGTTCATCTATATTAACTGGGTGCACTTCCTTTGATTTTATGTTTTTCTTAATTACAGCATAACACCCCCTCCCTTTCTGTCCTGTCTATCCTTTCTGTACACATTGTACTCCCCAAATTCCAGTTCTGCATTCCTTATATCTTTGTGACACCACGTCTCTGCTATCCCAACAATATCCGCCTTTGATGTCTTGACCAACACTTCAAATTCATCGAATTTATTTACTATACTTCTAGCATTGGTATACATGCTCCTATGCCTATTCCTTGTTACCCTAACACATCCCATATACCCAACTATTCCATGATGACTGCCATCCGTCCCTGAAACCCCCAACACCCCACGCTCCAGGTCGCTACTTATTCTAATAGAAGTTGTGCAAGAATCACCTTCACCTCTGCCTATGGCTATGGCTACTGTTAAACTATTAGTCCTTGTATCTCCCCAAGCTATCAGTTTTCCGACCCAGCTAACACTGCCTCGATAGCATCAGCAAATATTCTTGCATCCTTTCTATTTAAGTGTATCCCATCCCTGTAGAAACAATCTCTCCTGTTAACAAGTACAGTCCAGGCTGAAAAAAATTCTACCCCTTGAGCCTTGCACAATCTTTCCAGGGCCGAATTGATCGACAAGGCTCTCATCATATACTCCCTCCTATCGTGTCTGGGCAGAATTGCAGACACTTTCAAATTCAACCCTAATTCACGGCTTTTTTTCAACAGTGACCTGTACTTGTTGAGTAATTCCGCCGGTCTCCTACTCTTAATATCATTAGTGCCAACGTGTACAACTATATCATCTTTTGTGCCCTTGAAAGATGATATCCGCTCTACAACGTCATCAACCTTTGCCCCTGGCAGACATACCCTGGTCCTGTTCCACCTATCCTTTTTACAAAGCATGTTCCCCGTTTCCCTGACAATAGAGTCACCAACAACAACTAGTTCCTGTGGGACCAGCGCATTCTGCCTTAGGGGTTGGCGCTGTGTTGCGTGATGACCAAGTGCAAGCTCTGGCGTTGATGTGGGCAGCTGAGAGCCTGATGGGCCCCTCAATTTAGATCTTTCGAGGGCATCCACCCTGTCCTTCAAACTCTCATATAGGCCCATAACAACGCTGAGTTGTCGCCTGATTTCCTTACACTCCTTACATCGCGCACACACAAAGACATCCCCCATGGTAATATCATGTTCCGTTCCAGAGAGTTCGGCAAACATTTCACAAGTTGCACATTTTTTTAGGCTGGGATGCGTTGGAGAACTGCCCCCCTCAGTTCTCCCCCGAGTCACAGCACTCCTGCCACTTTGTGCCCATTGCTTTGCTGCTCTAGTTTGGGGCATGGTAGTTTAAATTAATAAAATCAATAAATTAAATGTCAATAGTATTTGAATAGAAACTATTAAATAGAAACAGTGAAGCGTATTACTATATAATTATGCGTTAGAGCTACCTAGCTACCTCAATTAAAAAATTCCCTACCACTATATCCAAAAACAATGGCTACAAAAATGGAACGAAATAACGGTTTTACCTATCGTAAGTAAAATCCACAAAAACTCTTTATCTAAATTAAAAATAAAAATAACCAGCGTAACTATAACTATATGACTACGTATTAAGTACAATATAAAATAACAATCATGTAAATAAAAGGCAAACACTTATCGTTTTTGCGGAGCCTGTAACTGACAGCTGTAACTTTTAAAGAGATTCCTGTACAAAGATATACATTGGTTATAGGTATCTACGCCACCCACTCCACTATTGTACAATGGAAATGATGCAGGTTTTTCTACATTGATCATAGCTTTTTCAGTTTTTGACCAATGTTTTATGTATTGAAATGGTTCAACAAAATCTTAATTGGTAAGAATAGAACATACGTTTGTTATCTTTCCATTTTATGCATAATATACCATTGATGACCTCAAACCTATAGTCATAAGTACCTCTTTCCATTTTTTTTTTTTTTCATCTCTTTAGGTGCCATAATAGGACAGTGTTGAACTGGATTGTCCTTCACAGTTCCTGTGACTCTCATTTTCTTCTATTTCAAAAATATCATCAATGAGTACATTCATGATATTTTTGTTGAAGAAAACTATGTGGTTTGATGGATCTGGCACATGTTCCAATAAATGAATAACCACTCTTGCACCCCTACAAGTATACTTTTCACAATTTTGGTTTATTTAGTTGGATATCCGCAATAGACATCAAAAGTGTAGCAATACCCAGAACTCCTTACCATCCAAATTTTGTAACCAAACCTCACTGGTTTCCCCTTGATAAATTGTTTGGCTGGATTAAGTCCAAAACACTTCACCATTGACTCTTCTATTGACAGATCCTTGGAGAAAAAACCCCACTGGCAAAATTATTTTGCCAGTGTCAAGCAAACTGATGGTAGCTAGGCTGAAATATATACAGGCAGTTCCCGCTTTACGAGTTCCCAAGTTTACAAGGTTTTTTTTTTTTTTTTTTTTTTTTCCAAGTATCAACCAAATCGAAAATATGAAAATTAATGTTAAACATTCATAAATACAGCGTTTCAAACCATGCGCATAGGTATACAGTACAGTGTACCCCGCTTTATGATATTAATCCGTTCCAGAGACTCCATCATATGGTGAAAATATCATAATGTGAACCCAGTAACACATTGGTTTTTGGTAATTCGTTCCACGACCTCCTAAGTTGAAATTTTTGCTATATAACTCTCTAAAAGGTCATTTTTATAGTTACCAATTCAAATCATTAAAATACACTATACTTTCATTGTTATCATATATTCTGTTATAAGAACCAATTTGGAACAGCTTTGTGATATTTTTCTAAAGCACATTTCTGGAGGTCATGACCAAAAAACAAAAACAATTTGCACTTTCTGGTTTATTGGGCTTTTCTGTTACTGCAAGCAATTATAAATGGGTACTAAACTCCTTGTTATTTCATTTGCAAAAATACCAATAGCTGGAATTGTGTGGTTTTTTACGTTATTATGGTGAAATATGTTTTCCATTGACTGAAATCTTCAGTCGTATAAAAAAACATAAATAAATCTTCAGAATCTTTTCTTCATTCTTTTTTTTTTTTAAGCTTCGTAAACTTGTTACTCTGTGCAAATCATGTTAGTTGCAATTTGTGATTGCCGTTAAAATATGCTATTGAAATTTGTAAAGAAAGGAGAAGATTATCTTGGAAATAAATGCCTCTTAAAGCATTTTGGAAGAAGATGACTCCTTGTGCAACAAATCAATCAGTGTCGAGCCAATAATGAGTGCTCAGTGAGTGTGGATTTAGTCGATGATAATGATGAAGAATAAACATTCTTTAGCATTTGTAAGTCATAAGTGATTTCTTTATTATAATAATTTGCTTGATTTTACAAGCTATGTTTTCATTTCTTTGGATAAATCAATCATTGTTTAAACATAAACTAATTAGCTAACTAATTTCATTGTTGAGAATGTAACCCCTATTTTTAACATTGTCTATGGGAAACTAATTCCCACTTTACGAGTTTTCGCTTTATGAGCGCGTGCTAGGAACGAATCAACTTGCAAAGTCGAGAACTACATGTATATTTTTTGAAATTCATTGATGAAGATAGATTTTTTTATTCTATTTTTGGTTTTATTTGAGTTTGAAAACGCAACTTGATCTGATCTACTGATATTATACAGATGTGACTGGACTGCATGAGTTTGTTTTTAGAATGAATCGTTAATGTGTGCATACTTTTGCATTATCAATACTTATTAATAGTTTATATGTTAGGTGAAATATTTTTGGTTACTGATAGTGAATCATTGTGCTGTAATTAATTTCATTCTTCAGGGCCTGATTGTGAAGCAGAGTGTTCGATTGAAGAAGAAGAAGAAGGTATATTTATTGTCCATTATGTTCCTCAAGAAGTTGGTGTCTTTGACATTAGGATTTTATGGAATGGAAGAGAAATTCCAGGCAAGTAAAGTGGATACTAGAAATAATTTCAAATAATTTAAAGGCTGTTCTCTCTTACCTGCATCCAAATGTAAAGCCAAGTAAGAATTACATTTCATAGGTTCAAGACCACATTGTGCCACCTATACATATCATTGTTTCAATTGGTGGGCAAGCTGTAATCATGACTGGTCAGCTTTTCCATTTGGTCTGCAAAGAGTATTCAGTTATAGGCATAATGTGCCATTGAACTGAATTAATCTGTTAACTTATTTATTTAATTTTGATTTACTTGATTACATATGTATATTATTATTATTCTTATTACTAGCCATGTAGTGCAAGGAAGCCTGAGGCTTATGTTGCACCAGCTCAACAAAAAAAAAAAAATTCCAAGTTACTCTGAGAGAGAGAGAGAGAGAGAGAGAGAGAGAGAGAGAGAGAGAGAGAGAGAGAGAGAGAGAGAGAGAGAGAGAGTTGGAAGCAGAAGGGAATCACTAAGAAAGAGAATAATGATATCCAGCTCGGGACCCCTGGATGTGCCAAGCCCATACTCACCAGATGCAAGCCCCTGAGGTCAAATATCATCAGAATGAAGTTATATCTGAGAAATAAGCACCTTAATTTTCCTGCTGCTAATACACTATTAAAACCAAGCCAAACTGAAACTGTTAAGATGGAACTAACTGTCTATTTTAAAATGTAAAATTTAAATATTTAAAAATGAAATAAAATTTTGCTGTGGTTTGTTCTTTCAAAAAATTCGATTATCAATATTATTATTTCATTTTTTGTGTATTAATGCAGAAAAATTGAGGCCATCATATGGTACACTTGGATTTAATCCTGCCATTTTGCTATTGCTAATTAGCATTAGTAGAGGCATATGATGCAAGAAAGCAAGCTTATGCAGCATTAGCCAAAAAAAATAAAACCACTCCCATTTAACCCCTCCGTTCATTCGAAATACCTGTCCAGCTGAGCCTTAAATTTATTATGCTATCAACTTCCACAATAAGGGATGGAAGTCTGTTCCACCAACCAACTACCCGCTGGCTAAAGGCAAATTTCCGCACATCTATTCTACATCTGTCTTTCCACAATTTGAATTTATGCCCTCTCAGGTGATTATTCTGAGCAAGAGGAAGAATCCCATCGGCATTAGTAGTAGTAGTAGTAGTAGTAGTGGCACATGATGCAAGAAAGCAAGTGTAGGAGCTTATGCAGCATCAGCCAAAAAAAAAAAAAAAAATCACACCATTCCCTCCAAATGCCTGTCCAGTTCCTCCTTAAATTTATTTAACCTATCAACTTCTACAACGACAGATGGAAGTTTGTTCCAGCAATTAACCACCCGCTGGCTAAAGGCAAATTTCCGCACATCTATTCTACATCTGTCCTTTCTTAATTTGAACTTATGTCCCCGTAGGTTGGTAATCTGAACAAGTGGAAGGATCCCATCAGAATTCAGCGTGCTCAACCCATTCAAGGCCTTATAGACCTCAATCAGATCACCGCGCAGGTGCCTAGTCTCCAGCCACTGCAATTTGCAGAACTTAAGCCTCTCTTGGTAAGAGAATCCCTTCATTCCCCTCACCAATCGTGTTGCTCTTCTCTGTACACGCTCAAGCAAATCTACATCCTTCCTAAAATGAGGCCTCCAGACCTGTACGCAGTACTCAAGGCGTGGCCTGACCATTGCCTTATACAGAGGGACAATCACCTCCTTTTCCCTGCTAGCAAAATTCCTATATATCATTGACAAAACCCCATGACCCGCCCTAGCAGCCTGTCTGCACTGCTCAGAAAACATCATATCTGACTGCACAATTACTCCCAGGTCTTTTTCATTTTCTACCACCTTAAGTGTAGTACCACACAGTTGGTACGTTTCTCTGGGGTTATTTCTACCCATATGCAGTACTTTGCATTTGTCAAGGTTGAACTTCAGTTGCCACTTCTTAGCCCATCTGCCCAAATTATCTAGATCCTGTTGCAGTAGCACACTGCCATTACTGTCATTAACAACCCTGCCAACCTTTGTGTCATCTGCAAACTTCGACATTAAGCCTGATATACCTTCATCAATATCATTGATAAATACACAAAACAACAGTGGACCCAACACCGAACCCTGTGGGACTCCACTAATAACATTAGTCCACGAAGAGCAGCACCCATTGATTACCACCCTCTGTCTTCTCCCACTTAACCATCCTTTTATCCATTGTAGCAACTTACCCTTAATACCATTCTGCTCCAATTTGTACAGTAGTCTTCCATGCGCAACAGTGTCAAAAGCTTTCCTGAAATCCAAGTATATGATATCAAAATTATTTTTTGCATCCAGTTCCTTTGTGACCACATCATAATAACCAATCAAATTTGTCAGACAAGACTTTCCCTTAACAAACCCATGCTGTGTTTGAGTTATCGCTGCAGTCTTGTCTAGATGATCCTGCAATGCATCTTTAACCAGCGACTCCATTATTTTACCCGGAACAGAAGTTAAACTAACTGGTCTGTAATTACTCGTGTCACCCTTCGATCCACCTTTGTGAATTGGGGACACATTTGCACATCTCCAGTCCGTGGGAACCTCCCCTGAGTCCAAGGATGCTCTCATAATTATGGCTAAGGGTTTGCTTAGTTGCTTTGCCGCCTCCTTTAAAATAACTGGATAGATCCCATCCACCCCAGGTGCCTTTCTTATGTTTAACTTCAACAATTTCTCCTCCACTTTGCTCTCAGTTATTACAAAATGATTAAGCACACTGCTACAATTTGATAACCTTCTTCCATTTTCAAATTGTAATAATTCCTCACGTGTGAATGTAGATGCAAAATACTCATTCAGTTTGTTTGCTATCTGAGCAGGATCATCAACAGTCGAACCATCGATGTCAAGTGGTCCAATCATATTCATCCCCTTCCTTTTAGAGTTTATATAAGTAAAGAAATCCTTGCTGTTTTTCTTAGCATCTTTTGCCAAAGATTTCTCGTAATCCGCCTTTGCCTGCCGAACCTCCTTTGTGACCTGATTACAGACTAGCTTATATCTGCTACAG
The DNA here is from genome assembly GCF_048544385.1 of Mastigoproctus giganteus. Taxonomy (NCBI): domain Eukaryota; kingdom Metazoa; phylum Arthropoda; class Arachnida; order Uropygi; family Thelyphonidae; genus Mastigoproctus; species Mastigoproctus giganteus. The sequence goes on along the minus strand of NC_143583.1, from coordinate 161,294,561 downwards.
GCTTCTGCGTCGCCTGATAATTTATATGCATCCCATGCATTTTTCTTCTCTGTCACGAGTCTCATTAGTTCATTTGATAACCATTTAGGCCTAAACCTTGAACGATATTTCTTAATCGGTATATAAAGTCTAGTAGCTTCCACGATTAATTCTTTGAATGCTTCCCACTTAGAATTTACTGTTTGTAACATCGTCAGTTGATCCCACTGTACAGAATTTAAAAACTGTCTGAGACCACTGTACTCCCCTTTACAGAAGCAAAAACCCTTTCCTTTACCCCTGACGGTAGTTACCTCTTTGAGTAAATCCCACTTCAGCACACTGTGATCACTGCCACCGAGTGGTTCCTTTATCTGCAAATTCTTAATACACGAATGATCACTGCTGATAACCAGATCAAGAGTGTTACTTTCTCTGGTTGCCTCTCGAACATGCTGCTGCAGAAAACAATCATCCAATAACTCCACAAAAGTCTGACTAGTGTGTGAGTGCCCAACCCACAAGTTCCAGTCAATATCTGGGAAGTTAAAATCCCCCATTATAAGACATTCTGATTTACTGGCCCACTCTATTTCTCTGTACAATTGTTCATTGTACTCATTCAAGTCATTAGGCCTATAACACACTCCTACTCTTATTTTTCCTTTCGCAGTGCTTATCTCACACCAAACTGACTCAACAGAGCACTGTTCATCTATATTAACTGGGTGCACTTCCTTTGATTTTATGTTTTTCTTAATTAACAGCATAACACCCCCTCCCTTTCTGTCCTGTCTATCCTTTGTCCTGTCTATCATTGAGCATGTTCAAACCATTCAAGGTTTTATACACCTCTATCAGATCACCTCCCTGGTGCCTAGTCTCCAGACTGTAATTTACAAAATCAACTGTAATCAACTGTAATTTACAAAACTTAAGCCTTTCTTCGTAAGAGCAACCCTTTGTTCCATTCACTAATCTTGTTGCCCTTCTCTGTACTCGTTCCAGCAGAAGCTCTACATCGTTCTTGAAATGAGGCCTCTAGACTTGTATATAGTACTCAAGGTGTGGCCTGACCATTGCCTTATACAAGGGAATAATCACCTTATCCCTGCTATAAAAATTCCTATATATCATTGACATGACACCATGAGCTACTCTTGCAGCCCGTCTGCACTGCTCAGAGAACTTCATATCTGCCTGCACAATTACCCCCAGGTCCTTTTCATTCTCTACTACTGTCAGTCCTCGTATAGCACGATAGTTGTGTTCCTAGCAACCCTCGTGCAGTGCAAAATCGTGCAATATAAACAACAGGCCCTATGGGAAAAATAGGGTTAGATGCCGACCACCCAAGATTGAACACACATTTGTAACCAAAACATTACCAAGCACAATAAATAATCATAATAAAATACTTACGTATTTTATTACGACTATTACTTAATAAAATATTGCTAATGCTTTTGCTTCTACCGTAAGAAAACTTTTTTTTTGTTTGATTTTCTATCCAAACAGATGAAAGCGTTCCATCTCTTCCAATTCTTTGTGTCTTATGAGGCCACTACAAATTTTCCCGGGTAAGAATTTTTTACCCAATCCGCCTCTGTTTATCGATATTGCTTTTCTTTTTCTCTCTGAATCTGTAGTGTCTTCACCAGGACGCTTCCTTTTCACACCTTTTAACTATTTTTCTCATTTTTAGGGAATAAAGCACAATTACAAAATGAGGAGGCACACTTGATACACATAAATAAAGCTGTGCTCATTTAGCAACTGAATAGTGAACACCTCACTAGCTCACAAAGCACATTTCTGGGGGTTACTACCATAAAACAATGAAAACAATTTCCAGTTGCGTTATTTCTACTGGAATCTGTTATAACTTGTTGTAAACTCGATCTAATTGCATTTGCGATAATACTGATAGTTGGAATTTTACGTTATTATGGGGAAATATGTTTCCCCTTCACTGATAAAAAAAAAAAACATAAATACGTTTTCAGAATCTTCTCTTCATTCGTATCGTGTTGCGTTCAGTTGGGGTTATTCCACGTCCGACTGCCATTTCTTGTAAACACAAAGGCGAATCATGCATAAGCAAATTCGGTTCATGTTATATACGATATTGTTCCCCTATTTATAAATCATGTATGATCGAATTTGTGTTATACGAGGACCTGACTGTACCACAGAGTTGATATGTAGCTCTGGGGTTACTGTTTCCCATATGTAGTACTTGACATTTGTCAAGGTTAAACTTCATTTGCCACCTCTCAGCCCATCTGCTCAATCTTTCCAGAGCATCAGTAGTGTCCTTAACAACCCTGCCAACCTTTGTATCGTCTGCAAACTTGTACATTAAGCTTGATGCACCATCATCAATATCCTTTATAAATACAGAAAACAATAATGGACCCAACACTGAACCCTGAGGGACTACACTAATAACATTAGTCCACAATGAGCAGTGTCCATTGATTACCACTTGCTGTCTTCTCCCCCTTATCCACCCCTTTATCCATAGCAGCAATTTGCCGCCAATGCCACACTGCTCCAATTTGTGCAGCAGTCTTCCATGTGCAACAGTATCAAAAGCCTTTCTAAGATCCAAATATATAATATCAAAGTTATTCCCTGCATCCAGTTCTTTTGTGACTGCATCATAGTATCCAATCAAATTGGTCAGGCAAAATGTTCCCTTAACAAAACCATGCTGTGTCCGAGCTATAACTGAAGTCTTGTCTAGATGATCCTGCAATGCTTCTTTAACCAGTTCCTCCATTAATTTTCCTGGAACAGAAGTTAAACTGACAGGTCTGTAATTACTTGTGTCAGCCTTTGATCCTCTTTTGTGAATTGGGGCCACGTTTTCACATCTCCAGTCTATGGGTACTTCCCTTGAGTCCAAAGAAGCTCTCATAATTATGGCTCAGGGTTTGCTTACTTCCTTTGCTGCCTGCTTTAATATAACTGGATAGATCCCATCCACCCCGGGTGCCTTTTTTATTTTTATCCTCAACAATTTCTCCTCCACTTTCCTCTCAGTTATTACAAAATCATCTAGCTCACTGCCAGAGTTTACTTCACCTCTGGCATTCCCCTTCCTGAATAACTCCTCGTGTGAATGCAGATGCAAAATACTCATTTAGTTTGTTAGCCACCTGAGCAGGATCCTCAACTGTTGAACCATCAATATCCAGTGGACCAATCTGATTCATCCCTTTCCTTCTAAAGTTTACATAAGCAAAGAACTCTTTTCTGTTTTTCTTTGCATCCTTTGCCAAGGATTTCTCATGATCTGCCTTTGCCTGCCTAATCTCCTTTGTGACTTGATTACAGATTAGCTTATATCTATCATAACCTTCCATCTCACCCATTCATTTATATGTATCCCATGCATTTTTCTTCTCTGCCATATGTCTCTCATTACTTCATCTGACATCCAGTTAGGCCTAGTAGCTTCCAAGATAAGTTCTTTTAATGCTTCCCATTTTGAATTTGCTGTTGGTAACATCATCAATTGGTCCCACTGTATAAAATTTAAATACTGTCTCAGACCATCATAGTCGCCTTTACGAAAGCAATAACCCTTCCCTTTACCCCTGATGGTAGTTACTTCTTTGAGTAAATCCCACTTCAGCACACTGTGATCACTGTCACCTAGTGGTTCCTTTATCTGCAGATTCTTAATGCATGGATAATCACTACTGATAATCAGATCAAGAGTATTACTCCCTCTAGTTGCCTCCCGAACATGCTGATGTAGAAAACAATCATCCAATAAATCCACAAAAGCCTTGCTAGTGTGTGAGTGACCAACCCACAAATTCCAGTCTATATCTGGGAAATTAAAATACCCATTATAAGACGCTCTGATTCACTGGCCCACTCTATTTCCTTGTACAGTTTCTTATTATACTCATCAGAATCATTAGCCTATAGCACACTCCTATTCTCAATTTTGACCTCCCAATGCTTATGTCACACTAAACTGACTCGACACTGCACTGTCCAGCGATGTCGACTGGCTTCACTTCCTTGGATTTAATCATTGCTTTGTGACTACTGTTTTGTTACTTTGTGAGCTACATATTATTAGTTTGTTACTTTGTGAAGTACATATCATTAGATTGTTACTTTGAGCTACTGGTTAATAATTTTACTCACAAAAACAAATGAAAGGACATGTATCCTTTCATTTGTTTTTGCCAGCATGATTCAGCCAGCATGATAGTCATTATAAATTTTACAAATATAAATAAATTCAGTGTTAGTGATTAATATTCAATGAAATTGCTCCTCTAAAACTATTCAACCCATGGGTATGCCTTTCTGAAATCTGGAAAATATGGCACATTTAAATCTCTGATAGTTCCAGAAATTTTAAAGCACTTGCCATATATACATATGCTGAGCATTAGGTACATTCCCCTGCCTTTCTACCAGTGGTGTAGATGCCAACTCTAGATTTACATGGAGATTTCGTCTTTTTTAACTCAGTCCCTCCTCCTCCATCTCACTGTTGTAATATTTTTGGCTATAAAGAGTTTCTCTTTTTTGCAAAAAAAACATTCCCCCCCCCCCTTTTTTTTTCTTTTTTAAAAAATAGTAAAACTGCTTTGAAATTGGAAATTTTTTAAAGTTCACCAATTTTTGCTTATTATCATTAACAAATTTACCATCAGGTGTTCTAGTTCACATTGCAAAATAGAAACTTGGAATAATAGCCTTGATCTGTATAATGTGCAATTCTTTCATCTTACTTGTGGTGCCAAGTTAATTAACAGTGTCTTTCAGTAAGATACCAATAAAATAAGAGTATTTTGACATTATAGGCAGACTTTCCATGTATTGTATAAAATCTGGAAAAGGTAACACATTTGCTCTGTGTACTGTACATATTCTAATAGTGTCAGAATATTTATTCAGCCAGCATGAGATATGAGACAAGCCACTTTTCAGAGTACACATATCCTGTACTGTATCGTAAGCCAGTTGTGCTCTTGAACTTCACTAGGCAATCGGGAATGAGATTCTTTGTGTCCATGTTCAGGTACCTTTAATAATTTTTTAATTTAATGATTAATTTTGTAAATAAAACAGCCATACAATATGTAATTAAACAGGCAAGAGTAACAAACATGGCTCTAATAAACAGCTGCAAGAAGCTTTGCCATGATTTTTCGGGTAGCCATCAACCAAATTTTGTTTTGCAGGTTTATTTCCAGGGTAATGAAAATGATGCAGCACATTTAGAGAACAATAAAGATTTAACTAATATAAATTACTTAAATTTATATATAATAAGAAATAATATTAATAATACTTATTTTCAAAGAAAATAAATGTATGGAAAGGCAATTCTTCTAACTTATGTTACTGATACAGTTAGTATGAGCGAAAAAAAACAGCCTCCCTTGTCAACAAAATAATAAATGTTGCCTTCCCTGTCAGCAAAAATTATTAAAGACAAATGAGAGGTGAGTACAGGGACATGTCATGAATGTCAGAGAGGTTGTTATATAATGAACTGGCCATATCACAATGTTTGTGGTAAAAATAAAATTAATGTATGGATTGGCAACTCCTGTAACTCATGTTGCTGATAGAACCTATATGAGCCAAAACACTGCTCTCCGTTATCAATAAATTAGTAAAGGCTATTTTCCTTATCAGCAACAATTATTAACAACCAATGAGAGATGCATCATGAATGCAAGAGAGGTTGATGAATGATAAACTGATCATATCATGATGCTTGCAGGAAATTTTAACCATAAGTGTTTATAAGTACACTAAAATTACATTTTCATATCCAATTCTAAAAAAATGTGGACCACAGCTTTATCTGCCAAAGAACAATAAAGTTAGTCATTAGCAAATAAATCTCACTGATTATGGCTCACTCTGGATCTATCAAGAATCTCCATCTTATCAGCTAAAGAATGAAAAAGCACAGCCCCCCAGCAAAGCCCCAGCCATTTAGAAATCTTACAAAAACCAATAACTAGCTTCTTAATAGGTTTTATTTTTGTTAATAACTAAATTTCTGTTTACATTCTGGTTTGCCTAGGCCAGAAAAGTTGGTCATTAAAGCTGTTTTAAGAGGGTCAATCAGTAAGTATTTAACTTCGCCTAGAAATAGTTGAGTTAGGCATTTGAAGGATGAAACAATTTCATCCTTCTCTATATGGCTGCCTTCTAAATCTAAACATTTTTACCCATTTGTGGATAAACTATTTCAGGACTCTTAACTTCAACTTTGATAGCCTCGCTTAACTTTCCTAGGAAGTGATGCTTTTGCCTTTTGGGAGAATCTGTAAGGACGATAGAGCCTCCAGAAGACTGACATCACCTTTTTTGGAAAATAATTGAACCCAGGCATTTTTGAGAGTTGGTGAAGACAAATACTCCATTGTTTGCTCATCCATTTTACTGGGTCATAGTGATATATATGCAGCATTTATATATCATTACAGTTTGGTCAAAAAATCACCACCATTCTGTCTACAAAGCTCCGACAGAACAGTCTTTTTGGTAGAGCTTTTGATGAGCTGTCAACAGACTTGAACCCTCATCAGGCTGCCAGCTTAGACATATGCAGAAACTCATGCATTATGGTGCAAACAGACCCATGGCTAATGTTCACTTCATTTGCTATAAAATTTATAATCAGCTGCCTTCAAGGACTAGCTGTTCCATTTTAGCCATAATAGCAGGGTGACTGAGATTGGTCTTCCTTCTTTTGGGTTGCCCACACCTGAGCTGAATATAATCTATTTTGCTAATTTATTATTTGATAATACTGTTTGTAGAACAGGTTTTGCATCAAAGTGCTGTTTTGGAAAAAAAAAATTAAAAATGTCCAATTTGGATGATTCTGGTTCTTGGACAGCCAGATTTCAGACATTCTATCTGTATTGTTAAGTAAGAAAACTAAATACTTTACCATGTGAAACATTTAATTAGTTTTTTATTATGAAAGGACAAATGTACATATTAAACTCAAACAATAACTTGTGTTTTCCTTATTATGAGACAGTTGGGTCTATATATTACAGGATTGTAGGGGATATTTCTGTGCAGTAGATGAAAGGGTGACACAAGTAATTGCAGAATTGTTACAGATTTCACACATGAGTAATTCTGTAGGGAAGTGGAGGACAGAAGCTTATTAAACTCTAACTGAGAGCTTTTTTTTTTTTTTGGCTGGTGCAGCATAAGCCATAGGCTTTCTTGCACCATACGGCCGTTACTAATACTAATACTAAATGATTTTGTAAAAACTGAGAGCAAAGTGGAGGAAAAATTGTTGAAGTTAAACATAAGGAAGGCACCTGGGACTTTAGTATACCTAAGATCTATACAGTTATATTAAAGGAGGCAGCAAAGGAAGTGAGCAAAACTTTAGCCGTGATTATGAGGTCATCCTTGGACTTGGGGGGGGACCCCCCATGGACTAGAGATGTGAAAATGCATCACCAGCTCACAAAGGGTGATCGAAAGGACACAAGTAATTACAGACCTATTAGTTTAACTTCTGTTCCGGGGAAAATAATGGAGTTGCTCGTTAAAGAAGCACTATAGGATTATGTAGACAAGACTGCAGTTATAGTTCAGACACAGCATGGGTTTGTTAAGGGGAAGTCTTGTCTGACCAATTTGATTGGATACTATGGTGTGGTCACAAAGGAAATGGATGCAAAAAAATAATTTTGATTTTGTATACTGAATTTCAGGAAAGCTTTTGATACTGTCGCACATGGAAGACTACTATACAAATTGGAGCAGTTAATATTAAGAGAGTTACTACCATGGGTAAAAGGATGGTTGAGTGGGAGAAGACAGAGAGTGGTAATCAGTGGATGCTGCTCTTCATGGACTAATGTTATTAATGGAGTCCCCGGGGGTTCGGTGTTGGGCCCACGGTTGTTTTGTATATTTATCAATGATATTGATGAAGGTATATCAGGCTTAATGTCCAAGGTTGCAGATACAAAGGTTGGCAGGGTTGTTAGTCATAGTAATGAGAGTATGTATGCTACTGCAACAGGATCTAGAAAAGTTGGGCAGATGGGCTGAGAAATGACAACTGAAGTTTAACATTGACAAATGCAAAGAACTGCAATGTGAGTAGCAGTAACCCATGAGAAACATATAAACTGTGCGGTCCTAAACTCAGGGTGGTAGAGAATGAAAAAGACCTGGAGGTAATTGTGTGGTCAGGTATGAAGTTTTCTGATCAGTGCAGACAGGTTGCCAAAGCAGGTCATGGGGTCTTGTCAATGCTATACAGGAATTTTTGATATACTTAGTGTTCCACGGACTGCTAAGTAAGTCAGATTTTACGTGTCAGAATTTCCCCAATGATCGTGCAGCACTCGCAGCTGTGCTCGCTGAATGATGTGTTGATGCAATAGAAGCAAAATCTTGAAAAGAATGGCATTATCTTCCCAGTATTTTTCAACCTCTGGAATGAAGCAGCATTTAAACCAATCATCACAGAGAGATATTGTTATCCATGCTCTCTGGTTCAATTGGAAATGCACGGGTAGGGTGGCTTTATTGATGCCCTTAAATGCACGAGGATTTCCAGAATGGTACACAAGTAGTGATTTTAATCTGTAATCTCCCACTGCATTAGTCCCTTGAAACCAGGCATTGTATTTTTGTCTTTGGCAATGTATGTTCAATCCGACATTTTTTTCCAATACTGAGCAGTCTCGTCGATGTTAAAAATTTTCTGCGTTGAATAGCGCCTTCATCAATTTTTTTCAACACATCACAAAATTTCTCTTCAGCTCCAGAATCGACATGTGAGTTCACCTCATACTTTAATATTGTGGAAACCTGCACAATGCATGAACCTATTAAACCACCCATTGCTTGCCACGAACTTGGACGGTACGGGCTCAAGACGTTATTGGAACGTTCAAGATGGTACGGGAACAAGTGCAGGTTTGCCATACTTCTCCTTAATATCTTTATAAATACTTGTTGCTTTTTTTTTTAAGGGTCTTTTGACTTGGGGCCACTTTCTTCTTAATCTGATTTTCCATCCACATTATTAACAACTGTTCCATCTTCAATATAGCACTTGAATGCTGTTTTGTGATCACTGTTGACCTTAAGTGCATTGATACTTTGACATATTCTTTTATACGTGCACTCTCCTTTAAAATAGTATTCACTGTTGAAGAAGCGAGACCTAATTCCCTTGCAATAATTGACAAACTTTGTCCTGCTTTGTACTTCTTACTCATTTTCATCTTCATTTCTAAATCAATTTTGTTTCGTTTCCTGGCACTACCACCACTTGCACTTTTTTTTTATCGCTTTCCCTTCATCATTGTAATAAGTAAATAGGAATGAAAAAAGTTTCTGAAAATTTGTTTTTTATATGATTGAAGATTTCATTGAAGGGAACACATTTCACCATAATAGCGTAAAAACCAACACAATTCCAGTGACTCATTATTGGTATTATCGCAAATGCAAGAAGTTTGAGTTTACTACCCGTTTATAATAAGTTGCACTAACAGAAAAGCCTAATAAAACAGAAAGTGCAAATTGTTTTTATTGTTTTATGGTTGTGACCTCCAGAAATGTGCTTTAGAAAAATATCACAAAGGCATTCAGAATTGATTCTTATAATGGGAACATATGATAATGATGAAAGGGTGGTGCAATTTCCTTTATAAATATGACCTTTTAGGAGAGATAAATAGAGAGTAATATAGTGAAATTTTCAACTTCCAAGGACTTGGAACGAATTACCAAAAAAAAGAACAATGTTATTGGGTTCACATTACGATATTTTTACGATACCTCCATTTATTCCTATGGGATGCAATATATGTTTCCACGATTTTTTTTAAGTTTGCTCCAGCCAGCAAAAGCTTACGTAAAGTCGAATTGCTGTAAGTCGAGTATTACGTAAGCTGGGGAGTTCCTGTAGTGTTGATAGAACGAGCACAGAGAAGTCAACAAGATTGATGAGGGGAACGAAGGGGTGCTGTTACAGAGAAAGGCTTAAGTTCTGCAAATTGCAGCATCTGGAGAGTAGGCACCAGTGAGGTGATGTGATTGAGGTGTATAAGACGAATGGGTTGAGCAGGCTCAATTCTGATGGGATCCTTCCTCTTGCTCAGATTACAAACCTGAGGTGGGGGGGGGATAAATTCAAATTGAGGAGAATCAGATGTAGAAAAGATGTGTGGAAATTTGCCTTTAGCTAGCAGGTAATTGATTGTTGGAACAAACTTCCATCTGTCATTGTGGAAGTTGATAGCTTAAATAAATTCAAGGAACAACTAGACAGAGTTTTGGAACGAAGTGTGGGTGACATGGGAAAAGGTTGTTTTTTTTGGTTGGTGCTGTATAACTTGCTTTCTTGAATCATATGCCTCTGCTAATGCTAATAAGTGATTTTTTCAATTTCAAATGGCAGAATATGCACTGTGGTGTCAGACATTTTCAAACAAATAAGCATAAGAACAATGTGCAGTACATAGAAGGAAAAGCAAAAATAGAATGTTGCATTTCGTAGTGGCGATGCTATCATAAGTGCCGAATGTTTATTTGCACCGTTTGAAATAGAACATAACCTTTTCTCTGAGTGGTTCTGATTAACTGCTGGTGCATCATTCAAGAATGTTTCCCAATGAATTGCGAAAAATATGATTATGGAAGAAGAAAAAAAAACATCAGGCATTGTTGAACATGGATTCAAGTGAAATTGTATGGATAGGAAAAGAAGTAGTAATGATAGCTCTGAAAAATGGACCATTTTTTGACTACCACATATAGCAACAATAATAGTTATCACAAGCTATATCCCCTTGCGGTAACCTTCATAATAAAAAAATCATCAAATCAAAAGCAACTTGATCTCAGTGCCAGCACTGGAAGATGCTGTACAAGGTATGACAGTGGGCATCTTCTTTTGAACAACCTGAAAGCATGTGGGATTTTTTTTTAATCCTTTAGCAGGCACATTGGTGGTAAATTAAAATATCTGTTAAAGTAACATCGGTGTGCATTTTAGTATTCCTTCATTATTGGTTTGACTTTTGATCTGTATCATTAGTTCTTTTGTTATAGAAGAAGTTTGTTCATAAAAATAATGAAAGGAAAGTTTTCATTAGGCCTTGTAAAGCCATTCCTTGCATATAATTTTCAACAACTCTAAAGCAAATATTTTAAAGTTATCAGCATGCATAGCACTGGTAAAAGGTGAGAGTAGTGTAACCTTTAATCTGAAGCAAGCAAACACATGCTAGTGTTTGAGGGTTGTTTACTTTTCCAGTCACGGAGGCACGTTGTTTATGTTAATTTCTGTTTCTCTAAAGTTTTGTTCATTAATAGGGAATGTAACAATTAAATGTGGATGTTAAAAAACATGTTATGAAAAGGACATGTGTAAAGCTTGTCAGGGGTGGGGGAAGGAATTTTAAAAAATTCATTCAAAATGAACACTCCTGTGTAAAAAAAAAAAAAAAATGGAATTTTGACAGTTGTGGTCACAGGTATATGTGACAGGTATAATGAAAATAAAGATTGCTTCATAAAGTGAACAGTTTTGGATTGTTTCATGTCTTTATTCCAAAATTGGAGTAAATCTGCTATTGTTCCTGATGTTATACTTTTAAAGTGCCTGGTAAAGGGTAATTAAACTGTCTGACACTTAGTACTGATAATGTGCCTGTTCGAAATTCTAAAAACTGGTAGTAAGGGTACTAAAAGAGAACATTATTCGCTGATAGATGCTGAAAAAGGGATTGCATGCCTCCTTTTGAAAGTGAATGAATAGTTGGTGAAAATTTACTACTATCTAGAAATTAGTGCATAAAAGGAAAGAGATTTAAGCAATTTCAACTGATGTTTGCCACTTCAATAAAAAAGATTTTGAAGCATGTGTATGCATATTGAATGTCTTTTGTTAAATGTGTAACTAGACTGGTAGTGTCGACTTTTTGACAAATGTACTTAAAGCAGATGTTTGAAGTTGTGAGGAAAGGCATTTTTCTGAGTTATAAAATTGAAAAGTACAACAGTCATTGACTTGTGTTATTGACTCATCCAAAAAGCTTTGAAAGAAGACAAATTGCTGACCTCAAGAGAAACAACTTTGGAATCACACTTCTACTGAAAGTATTCCTTAATAAGCCAAGCTGATAATTCTATGCGTGTTATCCTCAATCACACAGAAAATGTATTCATACCCCACTTTTGGCTTGAATAAAAGTTTACTTGTTTCTTTTAAATATTAGGTCAGTGTTTGAAAATCCAGCCATATGTCTTCAATCTAACATACCTCACTATGAGTTGTTCATTACTCTAGATATGTTGCAAAAATGTTAAATGCAAATGTATTATACCAATGGTTTTTAAATCTTCTGCTCCATTTTTAAAATTGGTTAACATATTAGACTAAACCTGAAGGATGATTCTGACTTAATCACAGGCATGTCCAAGGTTGTAGAGAGTCTAAAACAACAGTTCTGTTATTCTGTTTATTTGTGCTACCTCGACATTTATATGAATAAATGCCAAGGTAGCACAGATTTTAAACCAGACAGGAGTAAATGTGTAAACATTCTTTTTAATTTGGAAGAAGTTTACGGATTTTTTTGAATTTTGCTTGGAGTATATTAATATTTCTTTGTATTAATGGATTGCAATACTTATTTTATGCATTTTTAGATATTTAATAAAAAATTAAATATTTAAATAATGCTGTGTTTTTTAGAACGTTCATTGTCAAAAAAAACCAAAAATATTAATTCTTGTGAAAGCCTTTAAAAAATCCATTATAGGGATAAAATATAAAGATTAAACTATTAGCCTCTTTCATTTCCAGTTTGAAAAACTGGAAGGGGGGGAGCACAAACTTGTAAGTATGCATATATTTCTGGTTATTGCATGTATAAATAGTTTTTAAAAAAAATTTAAATATACATATATTAGATTCTACTATTTACTTGCATTTTCAAATTATTTCAAAATTTATTTCAAATTTGGCACACTCTGATGAAGATTGCATAATTTGAATATTACTCATCTTGTTAACTCTCTGTCCCGAATGATTATCACATTCTGTTTATTATTCAAAAATAATAACAAATATTTCAAATAAATCTTTCAAAAGGATTAGTTAATGAACATTAGAAATCATTAATAATTGTTAGCTCATGTAGGCAAGTTTTATAAATAACTTGAACTAGAAACAAACAGATAATTGTAAGCAGCAGTCAGTTTCCCATGTATAAATAGTTTTAAAAAAATTTTAAATATGCATATATTAGGTTCTACTATTTACTTCCATTTTCAATGAATTAAAAGTAGAACAAGAATGGTTGGGTCATACCTACTGGATGCACTCAACTCTAAGTCTGGGAAAACAATAATTACAAATTCAAAAACCATATCAGGTAAAAATTTGTTTAAATTTAAGAAGAACAGATAATCACAGACTTTTATCTTCACTGAGCAACTAATGTGGTTCATTGTTTTTGAGTTACACCTCACAGGGCAGCACCAGTATTAGAGACTTAAACAATTAGAAGTTGGGCACAAACAAATTTCAGTTTTATTAAAATGGCTTATAAAATTCCAGGGTGTGTATGTACAGGGAAAGAAACAAAGTCGAAATTGATAAATTGAAGAACTACCTTAAGAACTTATTAAAATTAAATTAAACAAAGTAATGTGTTAAATAGTCTAGAAATAATTAATACCATAAAAGACCATAGGAAATAAAACTTATCAACTGATTAGTAAGCTTTTTTTTTTTTTTTTTTTTATAGATTCTAGATGAAAACTGATTTCTATAACAAGAAAAGGAGAACAGTTGTAACCTCTCTTTTAATTATTAATTTAATTTTATTATACAAGATTGTTGCTTTTCTTTTTCTGCATTATTGCTTTTTTAAAAAGTTATATTAGTAGACAGAAAAATAATAATTCTGTATATTTATAAATGGCAGGAAAACTGAAAATGTATTGGAATACACTGAACTAAATTTTAAAACAAATTCAAAAAATTCTTACAGGAAGTCCTTACCATCCTCGTGTTGTCAGCCCTGTTAAAGTACGAGTGATTGGTGGTCTGGAAAATCTTTTGGATGATGAAAGCCATATTCCTCTCACTATTGGTGAAGAAAAAAGAATTCCATTTGATGTTAGTGAAGCTGGACCAGGTAATTTAACAATCAAATACAGTTCTAGAACTTTATAGTTTTATAAATTTAGTGTTTATAAAATTTTTGTACAGATTTACCTATAATTTAAATGCAGAAACTTTTTTGTTTAAGTTGTTTCACCTGTAATGATTAACAAGACTTTGTAACATAAAATACAACAAAATTTTTATATTAATCCTGTCCTTTGATTCCCAATCTGGACACAACTTGCAAGTTCATCCCAGTTTTGGAAGTGGGGGGGGGGAAGAGTTGATTTTTGTAACGATGTCAGAAATTAAGCATCACTTACTAGATGTAAGCAAAACAGGAGTAATGGGGTGTTTCTTAATTGCAAGTCATTATTATGAGAAATTGTTATAATGGGTATATGCATTTTATAAATCAGTTATCACATGTTCCATTTGAGGCTGCTTGTCTGTTTTTCTTTATATAAATGGCTTTATTTTCTGACATTCAGTGTATGGAGAATTACTACTACTTGTGAAGTTTTAGTGAGTGTTAAGCTTATAATTACTGAAAGAAAGACTGAAGAGAAATTGATGATGCTAAAACTAATTCTGGGCATCTTTTAATATAACTTTCCAATTATATTAAAAGAAGATGTAAAACAGGTAAGTGAACCATTAGCCATAATTATGAGTGCCTCCTTAGATTTAAAGGCTATTTTTAGAGACTGGAGCTGTGCAAATATCTCCCCTATACACAAAGTGAAAGGAAAAAACTCACTTTAGTAAATAATATGAAGGTCTTTCAGATAACAGAAGAGGGAAAAAAAAGCAGTATGTACTGGAACTTAAGTTTGAGCTTCTCCAGACCTTTCAGTACCAAGATATCAACGAAGAATACAACTACTTTCTGAGAGTGATAAAACCCGAAAAACTTTTGGTAAAAAGAAATCCAAAGAAGAAAAAATTAGTCAAGAAACACTTGTCATGATCAACCGAAGATGACAAACTAAGAACAGGATAAACAATGACAAGGAAAAATTGAGTGTACTGAGTTATGCAAAGTCAATAGAAAGAGACTCAAGGAGGATATAAGAAGATTTAACACAAGAAAAGTAGAACAAGCATTAGGGGTAAACAAAGGACATAAATCAGCAGTCATAAGCAGTAATACAGAAAGACATGATACTGAATCTGAAGAATAGTGAAAGTATACTTATAATTAGTAGAGAAGGCATAATTCAAATAGCAGAAGACTACTAAAGTATTATATAAAGTATTATATAAGGAGCAAGGGAATGATGCCAGCAATGGGAAAGATGGATCACAAATTAGCAACACATATGACATACCTGAAATCCTTCCTTATGAGATAGAACATGCAATGAAGAAAATGAAGAATCAAAAAGTCCCAGGTGAAGATGATGTTACTGTACAGTTGATAAAATTGGGAGGAAGAGACATGACTCAGAAACTGGCAAGACTCTTCACAAAATGCATTGGGAAAGGCATGACCCCTAAGGAGTGGAATAATGCAATCGTAATTTTGCTGCATAAGAAAAGAGACAAATCAGAAATTGCAAATTATAGACCAATTAGCTTGTTATCCCACATCTATAAGTTGTTCACAAGGGTCATTACTAACAGATTAGAAAGAATACTTGATGAGAATCAACCGAAAGAGTAAGCTGGCTTTAGGACAGGATTCTCAACTATGGATCACCTTCACGTAATATCACAGCTAATGGAGAAAGCAAATGAATATAAAGCTCCAATATGTTTGGATTTGTGGATTATGAAAAGGTTTGACTCCATACAGCATAAGGCAATGTTTCGGGCACTGGAAAGACAAGGCATAGATACCGCACATATTATGATTTTGAAGAAAATATATGAGAGTGCTACCTCCTTTATTAGACTAGACAAAGACAGTGGGAAATTTAAAATCGAGAAAGGAGTTCGACAAGAAGTCGCAATATCTCCGAAGTTGTTTACTGCTGTTCTTGAAAAAGTTTTCAGAAAATTGGACTCGTCACAAAAAGGAGTCAATGTGAATTGAGAGTACCCAAACCATTTACAATTTGCAGATGACCTTGTGATCATAAGCCATGATCCTGAAGAATTAAAGAACAACCTTAATCAGTTATGCAGAGTCAGTAAGGATTTCAGACTAAAGAGGATTATGGCTAAAACAAAAGTAATGATGAACAAATATGCCACAGAAAGGGATATAAACGTTGAAGGAGTTTAAATTGAAAAGGCATATACTTATCTTGGACAAGTCATTAGCTTTGATAATGATAAATGGCTGGAAATCAAGAGAAGAATAAATTTCAGATGGATAGCATTCAGGAAATTTAGTCACATACTGATGAGCAATATCCCAATTTGTCTCAAACGTAAAATAATGAATCAGTGTATACCCCCACCACGACTTATGAAAGTAAAACTTGGGCATTCACCAAAAGAATGGAAGAGAAGCTGAGAACTACACAGCGAAGAATAGAACACGTTATATTAGAAATCAGACTGTTGGATAAGAAGAGAAACACTTGGATTAGGCAGCAAACACAGCAGAGTAAAGGACATTCTTATTAAAACTAAAGTACTGAAATGTACTTGGACAGGATACATAGCTCAAAGGTATGATGACAGATGGACTAAGAAAACAACAGAATAGTACCCGAGAGGAGGAAAAAGAAAACTTGGAAGAAAAGATGGATAGATGAAATTCAAGAACCTGTGGGTAGTAAATGGATGGCCATTTCACAAAACAGAAGGAACTGGAAAGTTGCTGTAGAGGCCTTCATGATGATATATAAATAGCTGTGATGATGATGACACAAAACATGATCAAAAGGGCAGAGTAAATAATTTCAGACCTGTAAGTTTGATTTCTATGTCAGGGAATGTAATAAAGTCAGTAGTTAAAGTAGATTCTATGCAGTTATATGACAATCACAGCATGGATTTGTTAGTAGGGAAATCATATCTAAACAGTCTGATCAGTTACTTTGAGGAGCTGCAAAAAATGATTGCTTTTCATGGACAAATACAGAATCCAGTCCCAGTATTATGACCCCCTCCCAATGCAGACATCACACACACACACCTAGCGAATCATACAGCGCATGTATCAAGTTCACACACCACAAGCATATTAGGCTTGATGTTCAGCATCTGTGAACACAGTAACAGCCTCTGTCATGGGCAAAGCATGCTACCTATCAGACCTGGAAAAAGGCATGATCATCGGCTATTGGGCCAAGGGTGACAGCATTTCCAAAAATGCAGACTTTGTGAGATGCTCACTTGCTGCAGTTGTGAAAGTGTATCAAGACTGGACTAATGGGACAGTTTTGACAACACAACGTGCCAATTGTGGAGTCCCATGCGCCATTGATCCGAGAGGATGAATGTCAGCCGAAACAGTTGGTCAGAACCGATCAGCACGCTACTGTTGCTCAACTGGCCGTCCAAATGAACCGTGGGGCCACCAGAAAGGTCTCCAACACGACAATGCAGCGAACCCTGTTACACATTGGGCTCTGGAGCAGACGCTTGGTGACAGCACCGATGCTGACGGCCGTTCATCACAAACAACGGCGTTAGTTTGCACAGCAGTACCGACACTGGACCCCGACCGAGTGGCAATGGGTGGCCTTCTCTGATTAGTCACAGTTTCTGCTCCACCGGGTGGATGGACAGTGGCGTATTAGGTATGAAACCTTCAAGAACAGACACCCGGACATGATTGTTGACAGAAGGCATGCTGGTGGGGGGGGAAGGGTTATGGTCTGGGGAATGTTTTCATGGCATGGCCTGGGTCTACTGATACCTCTGGAGAGCACCCTGAACACAAATGATTACCTATCGATCATCGCCGATGAGGTACACCCATACATGTTGACCGTATTCCCTGGGGGCGATGGTATCTGTCAGCAAGACAGTGCACCATGCCATGTCGCCAGAATTGTCCATGAGTGGTTTGAGGAACACGACGAAGAATTCAAGCTACTCCCTTGGCCACTGAATTCCTCAGATTTTCACTCTAAAGGAACTCCAGTGTGCACTGCAGTCTGCATGGTCACGGCTACTCGTAGCAAGCTTCCGTGGATTTATTGAGTCCCTCCCACAACGGTTGGCTGTGGTGCATGCTATGAAAGGTGCATGTTCTGGATACTGGGTAGGTGGTCATAATAATGTGACTGGACTCTGTATATGAGTGGCATCTCTTAGGGTTCTGTGTTAAGCCCCTTATTGTTTTAATGTGTTTTAATAATATTGATTTAGGCATATCAAGTTTGATGCCTAAGTTTGCTGATAATTCAGAGATGAGCCTAATGACAGTGATCAGGATGTGCTATTCCAACAAGACCTGAATAAAGCAGTTAGATGGAGTGATAAATGGCATTTGAGGCTTCCTCTGTCATGAGATTAATTTATGTGCAGAAAAGGAGACTAGACTATGTCCCCCTTCCCCAAAATGTATGAATATTTGGGACATTTACTATGCAGAAGGATAGACATTAAAATAGTTTCAGTGCATACCCCTGAAGTGAATGAGGTTTTGAAACATATATCTTTCTATCTATCTATGTCAGGGTTAGCCAACCTGTGGCCACCAACTTTTCTGGGTTGCCTGCCTCTCAATTTGAGGAAAAGGTAACGTAAAAAATTATACAATCAAATTCTTTTTTTTTTTTTTTTTTCACAAAAAAAAAAAAAAAAAAAAAAAAAGAATTATAAGTAAGCGTACTGCACTTATTTGAATATTTCTAGACTAGAAATATTTGTAGGTGCTGTCATTTGTTATGTTTCCAAATAATTCTTGATAGTTATAATTGATGGTAGTAAGAAAATAATTTTGAAAATCTTTAGAGAAACTTGCACCTGTATGATTTAGCAAAAGATGAAATTGAACAAATTCCTTAGATTTCTTATGTACAATTTGATGAAATTGAATCAGATTATACATAAATAAACATAGGTATTACTTCATCAAAGAAAAAAATATATATATATACACTGGTGTGCAAAATTTAAGGACCAACACTATTTCTAAAGGTTACAACCACGAAATCTTTACTTAAGGTGCTCTTTACTGATGAGAGTAGATTCAGTCTCAGAAGCGATTCTGGACATCACCTAATCTGGCGAGAGGTTGGCACACGGTATCACCCCACAAACATCACTGAAAGGGATCGATATGGCAGTCAAGGTGTTCTCATATGGGGAGGCATTATCTTGGATGGATATACACAACTCCAGATACTGGAAGGCGGTACTGTAACTGGTGCACACTACTGTACTGACGTAATCCTTCCCCGTGTGCATCTGTTCCTAGGTGCCATTGGCCCTGAGTTCGTGTTTATGGATGATAACGCCACACCCCATCAAACTGCAGCTGTTGATATGCTTTCGGAAAATGAGGACATTGTTCATATGGATTGGCCTGCCCATTTCTCCCGATCGAAATCCCATCGAACTTATATGGGATGCTCTGGTGAGATGTCTAGCGGCACATCCACACCCACCAGAAAATGTTCACCAGGTGAAGATGGTGCTAACAGAGGAATGGACGATGTTACCACAAGAACTTATCAACAACATTGTTCTAAATATGGCCAGGCGGTGCAAAGCCTGCATCAACATTAGGGGTGGCCATATCTCCTACTGAGGACCACCTCTTCCGTTTGTTCCATCTTTAGCAGTGATGCATCTGTATCATGGCAGCAAGTGCTATGTTGCCATTTTTGAATAAAGTCCCTCTGTACCGTTTTGTTTCCGTTGTTGTGTCGGTGTTGTTTCCTTCATCATTTCTGTACCTCACGAGGTTCCTTTGCTATGCTTTTTCCATATCCAAGCCACTCCTATGAGAAGCTACAGGTGAAACCTGATTGGTCCTTAAATTTTGCGTCACCAGTGTATAAATAACAATGAGATCTTATTTTTCCATGATTTTTCTTATGTTTTTTTTTTTTTTTTTTTTTTTTAATTCTAATTTGATCTTTCAAAATAATTTCATATTTGGGCGGTGAAGTTGATCCTAAATGTTCAACAAATTATAAACTTGACACAGATTTAATCACATCATTAAAGACAGTTACTGTATAAATGAAATATATGAGAGTGGACAGTTGGAGCATTTTATAAAAATTTTATTTTCTTTTTATTTCTGGTTATGTACTTAGTTATCTTAAAATTCATGTACTTAGCTCACAAAAAATGTTATGCAACACATGGATTAACAATTTTAAAGTGAGTCAGAAGTATGATACCAGTCCCACCCCATCTGTATTATTTGATATTTGTCTTAGCATGTGACATCTCTGGAATAATATCTAGCACATTAGAGAAAAGTCATCTCAGTACTTTTAGTTAATAAATTTGTGAGTAGTACTGATGCATATCCATATTTTTTCATGATGCAAAAGAAGTTTTGAAAGAAACACAGGTTGAAGATGAGAGAGGGTTGAGGTTGCCATTGTTCAAGGTAAAGGAATGGGTTTTAATTTCAGTAAAGGAGACTGCGACATTTTAAGACCCTATGAGGCCTACCTTATCTGGGCAGGTGGCACAGGAAGAAGTATGTTTCACTCTTGTATGAGGAGTGAAATGCTTAAGTAATGTTTTCTTTATTTTTTTATTTTGCTGCATTTAAAATGGCTAATAAAAATAAGTTTAATATAAAAATTTTAAGGAACTCCTTGATGAAAAGAACTTCAGAATCATAAACTTCTTATGCAAGCAAGAGCAATCCAAGACAGTCCAAGCAAGCTGAATCAAATGATACTAGAAAGAAAGCTTATACAGCATCAGCCAAAAAAAAAAAAAAAAAAAACATTCCACTTCACCTATCCGTTCCATCTAAAAGATTGTCTACTCTTCCATGAATTATGTATTAAGAATTAAGCTATCCACTTCCACAACAATAGATGGAAGTTTCTTCCAGTAGTTAACCACCTGTTGGCTGAATGGAAATTTCCACACATCTTCAACCACCCTGCCTCAATTTGAATTTATGCCCTCTCATCATGCATGGTCTGAGAAAGAGTAATAACACCATCAGCATTGCGTTTGCTCAAGCCATTCAAAGCCTTAAACACTAAGTCAGACCACTTTGCAGGTGCCTAGACTCCAGATGCTGTAATTTACTGAACTGAAGCCTTTCTTGGTAAGAGCACTCCTCTGTTCCCCCTCATCAATCTCGTCAGTCTTCTATGTGCCCTTTCCAGCAGCTCGTCATGCTTACTAAAATGAAACCCCCTAGACCTCTATGCAATACTCAGTATGTTGCCTGACCATTGCCTTATACATTGGGATAATAAACTCCTTATACCTGCTAGTAAAATTGCTGTATATCATTGGCAAAACCCATGAGCTGTCCCGGCAGCCTGTCTGCACTGCTCAAATAACTTCATATCTGACTGCACAATTACCCCAGGTCTTCTTCTTCATTTTCCACAATACTGAGTGTAATACCACATGGCGGATATGTTATGCTGGGGTTACAGCTACCTGAATGACGTACCTTTCATTTGTAAAGATTAAACTTCAATTGTTATTTCTCAGCCCACTTGCCTAATTTTTCTAGATCTTGTGGCAGCAGCAGCATACAGTCATTATTGTCAATAAGCACCCTGCCAACCTTTGTATAATCTGAAAACTTAGCCATTAAGCCAGATATACCCACATCAATATCATTAATAAATACAGAAAACAACAATGAACCTAGTACCGAATCCTGTGGGACTCCTCTAATTGCATTAGTCCACAAAGAGCAGTGTCCATTAATAACCAGTCTCTGTCTTCTCTCACTCAACCACCCCTATATCAGTAGCAGTAGCTTTCCCTTAATGCCACACAGCTCAGATTTGTACAGCAGTCTTTTATGTGCAACACTATTAAAAGCTTTCCTGAAATCCAAGTATATGATATCAGAATTATTTTTTGCATCCTGTTCCTTTGTCACTGAATTATAGCATCCAGTCAGATTGGTCAGACAAGGTCTTCACTTGATAAATCCATGCTGTAACTGAAGTATAACTGCATTCCTTTCTAGATGGTCCTGCATTACCTCTTTAAACAGTAACTCCGTTATTTTCCCTGGAACAGAAGTTAAAGCTAACAAGTATGTAATTACTCATGTTACTCTTTCATATCCGTATGTGAATTGGGGATACATTCGCACCTCTCCACGGGTCTTCCCCAGAATCCAAAGATGCTCTCATAACCAAGGGTTTGTTTACCACCTTTGCTGCCTCCCTTAATATAATTGGATAGATTCCATACACTCCAGGCCTTTCTTAGGTTTAACTTCAACAGTTTCTCTTCCACTTTCCTTTCAGTTATTATAAAATCAGTTAGAAATATGATAAATGTCTGGCATCCACTTACCTAAAGACTTCCTCACATGTGAATGTAAATGAAAAATACTTATTCATTTTGTTAGCAACCTGAGCAGGATCATCAGTGATTGAACCATCAATATGAAGTGGACCAATTATTCTACTCCTTCTTTCTAGTGTTTTTATAAGTAAAGAAATTTTGCCGTTTTTTTTTTTTTCATTTTTTTATTTTTTATTTTTGCTGTTATTTCTCATGATCTACCTTTGCTTGCCTGACCTTCTTTCTGACTTTATTATAGATTACTTTATATCTACCGTAGGCTTCTATATCACCTTATAATTTATACGAATTCCATGCATTTGTTTCTCTGCCCCCTCTCTCATTAGTTTGTTTGACGTTGATTTAGTTCTAAGCCGGGAACGGTATTTCTTGGTTGGTATGAAAAGCTTAGTAGTTTCTATGATTACTTCCATGAATGCTTATCATTTAGAATTTACTGTTGGCAACATCATCAGATGGTTTCCCTGTATAGAATTTGACTTTCTGAATGAACTGTATAGAATTTAACATTCCACTGTCTGAGACCACTGGTGTCATGCTTATGAAATCATTGATACCAGTTATGACAGTAGTTATGTGTTTAAGGAAATCCTTCACCAGTGCACTGTGATCACTGGCACTCAGTGGGACTGTTATCTGCAGATAGATTTTTAGTGCATGAAGAATCACTGCAGACAATCAGATCAAGAATTTGCTATCTCTTGTTGCAACATGCTGCTATAGAAACTAGTCGTCCAATAAATCCACAAACATCTTTCTAATGTGTGAATGGCCAAACCACAAGTTCCAGTCATATCTGAAAAGATATGTTCCCTCATTTTGATTTACTGGCCCACTCTATTTCTCTGTGCAGTTCATTGTACTGATCAGAGTATTGAGGCCTATAACATAATCCTGCTCTCATTTTGGTCTATACACCAAACTGATTCAACATTGTACTGACAAGCCATGTCAACTGAATGCACTGCCTTAGATTTTATGTGCTTCTTTGCTAAGAGAATAACCCTGCCACCTTCTGTCCTGTGTGTTGTGTTGTTCCTGATGTTTTGAATATGAGGTATACAATGTAGAGCTCATATTCAAATTCTGCAACTTTTTTTTCAGTGTTATCCTAACAATCAATGTCTTCATTTCATGACTTGACCAGCACTTCAAACTCATCAAATTTATGTATGTTCCTAGCATTAGTATGTTCCTTTCTTATGTTTTAGTTAAACATAAGAAAGGCACCTGGGGTGAATGGGATCTATCCAGTTATATTAAAGGAGCCGGCAAAGCAACTAAGCAAACCCTTAGCCATAATTATGAGAGCATCCTTGGACTCAGAGGAGGTCCCCATGGACTGGAGATGTGTAAATGTATCCCCAATTCACAAAAGGGGGATTGAAGGGTGACACGAGAAATTACAGACCAGTTAGTTTTGTTCCAGGTAAAATCTGGAACTTCTGTTCCAGGTAAAATAATGGAGTCACTGGTTAAAGATGCATTGTAGGATCATCTAGACAAGACTGCCGCAGTAATTCAGACACAGCATGGGTTTGTGAAGGGAAAGTCCTGTCTGACAAACTTGATAGGATATTATGATGTGGTTACAAAGGAACTGGATGCAAAAAATAATTTTGATATCATATACGGTGGAACGTCTCTATTACGAACTTCTATTTAACAAATTTCTCTATATTACGAATTTTTTTGCAAAACATTTCACCTTGAAACGAAATTACATGTAAAATTAACCCCATATAGTGAAGTGTTAGTCTCTCTATAACTAATTTTTAAAAAAAAATTAGTAAAAGTATTTTTGAAGATTTTCAAGCATTTACTGCTAAACAGCCGCTCAAATATACTGCTTCCTTCCCTCCGAAATTTCGCATTAGCATCTGGAATTAAAGAATCATCCTTTCAGTGAACACTTGTGACCATTGATGCCCGTAC
Organism: Mastigoproctus giganteus; assembly: GCF_048544385.1. Classification (NCBI taxonomy): domain Eukaryota; kingdom Metazoa; phylum Arthropoda; class Arachnida; order Uropygi; family Thelyphonidae; genus Mastigoproctus; species Mastigoproctus giganteus. Next base: position 161,270,083 of record NC_143583.1, on the reverse strand, counting down.
GAGGGTCTTTGTTTAATTTTTGTTACAGTTATTAAACCAAATGGGTTTTCTTAAAAGTGGTCTTAAACTTTACAAAAAATAGGGTAGATTTGTAAATTGATATTGGCTCATGGGAAAAAGAAATTCGTTGCGGTAAACCTTTAGCATACTGCGGCGGCAATACATAGAACGCTATGCTACCATAGTCGGTTTTTAGTAGCGTCTACTGAGTGACATTCGCTTCTCACCTCAACTGTACCACGTGACCTTCATGTCAATCAAATGATATGTCCGTTCTCGTCTAACTGGACTCCCAGTAGATGGTTTTCATGATTTTTTTTTTTTTTTTTAAATTTCGCTCGTCATCAATCACATAGGCTATATGCTCTTGTATTTTTTATTTTTTTTTCCGAAAAGTAATGTTAATCATAAATTTTCTTTCGTGTATATGTGAATGAAAGCAGAATAAAAGAAATTGACAGAGTCGTATATTTCTTCAAAGTGAGTGATACTGTTGACTTGGCAACCAAACATCATTGAGTAGCACGTACCTGTACTAACAATTCACTATATGGCCAGCGCAGCGAAGTTTGCGGTGTATGTATCGGCAAGAGCTGCAGTCAAGTAATTTTTACAATTGCGAAAACAATGTCGAAGAGAAAGTGTTTAAGTATTAATGATAAAGCAAAGATTGCTATGATATTGACCAGGGTTTTAAAAAAAAAAGATGTTGCACAGAAATATGGCATATCTGCAAGCAGTTTATGTACGATTTTAAAAAAGTCGAGAATCAATTTTAAATGCAATTGAAAGAGGAGTAGACAAGAAGCGGATTAAGTTGTGTATATGTGAAGATGTTGATAAAGCTCTTCTAAAATGGGTGCAAATGATACGTGAAAAGAATATCCTAATATCGGGCCTAATAATTAAGCAACAAGCTCTGAAATTTGCACAGTCCCTTGAACATACAGAATTTAATGTGAGCACTGGGTGGCTAGATAAATTTAAGAAGCGCCACAGAATTGTGGAAAAGGTTATTTGTGGAGAAAGTGTTAATGTAAGCAACGAAGATTGTTTACCAAATAGAACACTTGCTTTTAAGGATGATAAATGTTTTGGCAGAAAACAAAGCAAAGAAAGCATTACTGTGCTAGTTGGAGCAAATATGACAGGAAGTGAAAAATTAAGACTTTTATTCATCGGAATATCAAAAAACCCAAGATGTTTTAGAAGACAAAATCTTTGGAAGTTAACTACACCTTTTAATAAAAAAAAGCATGGATGACAAGTGATATTTTTGAAGAATGGATATTAAAACTAGACAAGTGTATAACAAAAGAAAAAAGGAAAATCGTGTTGGTAACTGACAACTGTCCAGCACATCCTGCCTTAAAAGTGCGAAGTTGTTTTTACCACCAAACGTAATGTCAAAACTCTAGCCAATGGACCAGGGCATTATTAAAAATTTTAAATTTCATTATTGAAAGAGAATAATAATGAAGATTGTCAGTGCATTATCAGAAAATAGAAACTTGGAGGTTACAATTAACCTTAGAGATTGCATCTCTGAACTGGCAAAAGTTTGGACAAACGATGTCACTGAATACACTATTCAAAATTGTTTTTCGAAAGCGGGATTTGCATTGAATACAGAAGTCGAACAACGACTGGATGAACAAGATGAACTGCCCCTTTCACAACTGAAAAACTTTTGGACATTATTAGAATCGTCCGGAAACATCGAAAATGAAATAACAATGGATAGTTGTGTTTATGTAGATCACAGCAGAACATCCAAATGAAGATGAAATACTGCTGAACAGTGTAAGATGCAATCATGATCACGAAGAAATTAACGATGACGCTGAAGATGCATCAGAACAACCCGTAGAAAATCCAACTCGAGAATAAATGATTAACACTTTTAAAACGGTTCATATGGGTCTACAGTTTTGTTAAAAATGTTCCTGAAAATGTTTTTAATGCTCTGAACAAATGTGAGGTTTTCTTTGAAAATCAGACAATTTTTTAATAGTACTGTGCAAACGAAAATTACAGATTTTTTTTATTTGTGATATTTACCTGCAAAAATTATGTAAACGTAATTTAAATAAGTATGTTTTTGAAATAAAATACATTAAAAATAAATGTAGATTCGTTTTCATTTTCTAATTAGATAACAATTTCTAATAAAAAAGATATTCTCTATATAATGAAATTTCTCTATAATGAATTTTTTCGCCGGATTTATCGAATTCGTTATAGGGAAGTTCGACTGTATTTGGATTTCAGGAAAGCTTTTGACACTGTTGCACAGGGAAGTCTATTGTACAAATTGGAGCAGAATGGTATTAAGGATAAGTTGATACAATGGATGAAAGGATGGTTAAGTGGGAGAAGACAGAGGGTGGTAATCAATGGGTGCTGCTCTTCATGGACTAATGTTATTAGTGGAGTCCCACAGGGTTCGGTGTTGGGTCCTCTGTTGTTTTGTATATTTATCAATGATATTGATGAAGGTATATCGGGCTTAGTGTCGAAGTTTGCAGATGATACAAAGGTTGGCAGGGTTGTTAATGACAGTAATGGCAGTGTTTCTACTGCAACAGGATCTAGAAAATTTGGGCAGATGGGCTAAGAAGTGGCAACTGAAGTTTAACCTTGATAAATGCAAAGTACTGCATATGGGTAGAAGTAACCCCAGAGAAACGTACCAACTGTGTGGTACTACACTTAAGGTGGCAGAAAATGAAAAAGACCTTGGAGTAATTGTGCGGGCAGATATGAAGTTTTCTGAGCAATGCAGACAGGCTGCCAGGGCAGGTCATGGGGTTTTGTCAATGATATATAGGAATTTTGCTAGCAGGGAAAAGGAGGTGATTGTTCCTCTGTATAAGGCAATGGTCAGGCCACGCCTTGAGTACTGTGTACAGGTCTGGAGGCCTCATTTTAGGAAGGATGTAGATTTGCTTGAGCATGTACAGAGAAGAGCAACAAGATTGGTGAGGGGAATGAAGGGATCCTCTTACCAAGAGAGGCTTAAGTTCTGCAAATTGCAGTGGCTGGAGACTAGGCACCTGCACAGTGATCTGATTGAGGTGTATAAGGCCTTGAATGGGTTGAGCACGCTGAATTCTGATGGGATCCTTCCACTTGTTCAGATCACGAACCTAAGGGGGCGTAAATTCAAATTAAAAAAAGACAGATGTAGAATAGATGTGTGGAAATTTGCCTTTAGCAATCGGGTGGTTAATTGCTGGAAGAAACTTCCATCATTCGTTGTGGAAGTTGATAGGTTAAATAAATTTAAGGAGGAACTGGACAGGCATTTAGAGGGAATGGTGTGATTTTTTTTTTTTTTTTTTTCTGTTTTTTTTGGCCGATGCTGCATAAGCTCATACACTTGCTTTCTTGCATCACATGCCACTACTACTACTAAGTCAAGTTAGTTGATATAACTTGTTCTATTTATATTCTGCCATGACTAACAGCCCATTAAGTGGGCTTGAACCACAGTCAACTCAAACACGTGTATTCACAGTTGATAATTATGCTGGCAATCGCTATTCCTAACATATGTTGAAGAGTAAGTATATTATCCAGATGCCTCCTGAACAATTTCTCTCTCAGTTTTAGATTTATTCAGTAAATAAAAAAATTCCCTGTAGCATTAGCATAAGTAGAGGCATATGATGCAAGAAAGCAAGCTTATGCACCATCAGCCAAAAAAAAAAACCACTTCCACTTCACCCCTCCGTTCATTCGAAATACCTCTCCAGCTGAGCCTTAAATTTATTTAGCCTATCAACTTCCACGACAAGGGATGGAAGTCTGTTCCATCAACCAAACTACCCACTGGCTAAAAGCAAATTTCCACACATCTATCCTACATCTGTCTTTCCTCAATCTGAAGCTTTCTTTCTTGCATCATTTGCCAGTACTACTACTACTTTCTGATTTGAGTACATCTCAAAAGTCTAAAAATTTGAATATATTATACTTCAAAACTGCTTGTGATAAGGTTATTTTGTATGGAAAATATAGCACTACTGACAGAATTAACTTATACTTAGTTTATAAGATAGTTTTCTTTGTCTACAGGCGTTTCCCGCCAAAACTGGAAAGTCGCGATTTCTGATTTCTGATGGGCCTACACTGGAAATAAGTACCTCAAACCAGTACTTAAAACGTCAGAAATTGACTTATTTATGCGAAAGGGAATTTAATGCAGAAATTATGGCTGAAAAATCAAATAATGACAAAATTCTGGTCAATGACTTAAAAGACTCCTCTGAAAATGACGCTAGAGTGCTCAGGGAGAAAGCCCCTATTAATGAGGAAAATGGTAATGAACTGGATAGCTGGCCTCCTCAGTATTAAGAAGGGCAGGAAAGGAAAAAATCAAGAAACTATAGAAATTCCAGAGATGCAACAAAAGACAGAAGAAGAACTAAAACTAGACTACCTAACAAATTTGACTGACCCTATCAAACAGGCAAAGGAAACCAGAGTGTATCTAGAAGAATATATGCACAAGCAAACCAGCAGGATTACTTCTGCAATTAGGCTGCAGATAGTGAACTGTTGGTCACTGCTTGAGCAGCGACTGATTGAATTAAACACAGAGAACCAAGTGTTAAAATCAAAATTAGAGGTTACAACTGAGGAGAAGAACAACTATAAAACAATGAACACATTAACCTATGCCCAATGTGCAAAGGTTAATGGCAAACAGGACATAACTAAAGCAAAACAAATAGCTACTAAGCAACCTAATATAAACAAGGAAAGCAACATTATTATTCTAAAAGCAAAAAGTGACTCTACTCATAAAACAAGTGAGGCAGTTAAGGACACTGTGGTAACAAAGCTGAGGCGTCATCTGAGAGAAATAAAGATAAACAACATGCGGAAAATCAGGAATAATGGAGTCCTGATCGAGGTAGCAAGCAAAGAAGATCTAAGAAAAATAGAAAACCACCCCGAGATGGAAAAACTGGGCTTGCTCCCTGAAAAACCAAAAGGGAAAAACCCTAATGTTATAATCTTTGATGTACCTGTGTCAGTAATAGAAAAAGAATTCATGATGGATATCTACTTCAAAAACTTTAACAATGAAATGACAATAGATGAATTTGCTGCTGAATTCCTGCTGAAAAGAGCAACAAAAAACAAAAGGAATAGACAACTCAACATAATTGCAGAAATTACACCAAAAATTTGGAAGGTATTGCAGGGACAACAGAGAATCTATGCTGGCTGGACCAGTCATAGATTGAGAGAACACTTCCCTATCCAAAGTTGCTTTATCTGCCATAAATATGGTCACATTGCCAGAGACTGCAGTCAGAAAGAACCTGTTTGTGGTCACTGTGCAGTAACTGGCCATGATTACAAAAATTGCAAAAGTAAGTCTCAGCAGCCAAAATGTGCTACTTGCGAGGCAGCACGGCTGACTGACTATACACATAGTATCAGGGATGATAAATGCCCCAGTTATAAAAAAAATGCCACAACTTATTCAATCCAGGACCAACTATGGGCCAGATTGAAAACGTGAATGTGACTAGGGCTCTAAATCTTGTCCAATTGAATGCTCAAAGAGCAAGAGCCGTTGTAGATCAGATCAAACTCAAATTGGAAGAAAATAATATAGATATCTTGGTACTCCAGGAACCCTACACCCATATGGTTAGGTTTCAGGGATATCCAAGAGGCTATAAAATAATAGAATACACCTCAGGGGGTATTCTACAGCAATAGTAGTTAAAAATACTGACCTTACAGTCACAAAGGTGGGTCACCTCTGCTCCCCAGTGGAAGTGTGTGCCCATATCACCAGTGAAGATATAAATCTAATGAAGACCAGGTGAAGATATAAATCCAACTATTGAATACCTACAAGTAGTCACAAACTTGCTACCTACTGCAAATATCATAGTGTGTGTGTGTGTGTGTGTGTGCGTGCGCGCGCGCGCGCGCGCTGATGTCAACTGCCGGTCACCCTTATGGCATAGCCGTACGGAAGACAGAGCAGGCACACACAACGGCCAGATACTTTCAGACTACATAGCCACCTCACCTTTCAAGTGCCAAACCAACCAAATAACCTCCCAACTTTTAGCAGTACCATGTGGGAGAGTGACATTGATGTTACTCTTGCCACCAATTCAATAGCTTATAAAATCACAGACTGGTGTGTCCAGCCAGCCTGGACCACATCAGATCACAGAGCCATTTCCTTCAAACTTAACAGGCAATTACAAACAACCCAACACTCTCTGTTGGATATCAATAGGTATAACCTTAAAAGGGCAAACTGGCAGATTTTTGCAGAACATACAGCAGCTGAGCTGCAAAAACAGGAAAATGAGTGGTCTAGATCAGGCAACTGTGGCCCGGATGAGCAAGCACTGACTATGACAAACATTTTAACAAAAACGGCAACCCTGTCTATCCCACGGAAAAAACCGAGGAAGCAGACAGTTCCCTGGTGGTGCCCCGAACTCACTATACTCAGAAGTAGGGTACACCAAGCGAGGAGACATTTTCAAAGAGCTAGAACATCTTGGCCACAAAATGAGGTGGATGCACTGAGAGATTCTTATAGAACTCTCAGGAATCAGTATATAGCCCTCATAAGAGACAAGAAAAAGGAATGCTGGAGGCACTTGGTGGGAACTACTGGAAACAATAACCCCTGGGGAGTTGTCTACAGAATAGTGACCAACAAGCTGCCAAGAGGAGATGTCTTAGAAACTACTGTCAAACCAGATGGAACCCCAACCATGTGTTGGGTGGATTCTGTAAATAACATCCTAGACAGTATCATTCAGACTGAAACTCGAAATCATTCCCCCACCCAGCTAGACATTATAAAAGAAAACACTGAATATGACAATGCTAATATTGAATCTCTGTTCACTATACAAGACTTAGAAATAGCACTATCTAAAACCAAAAACAATAAATGCCCAGGTTTTGACCTCTTAGAGGTTGAGATTATCAAAAAATTAGCAGAAATAGCACCACATAAATTAATAGCACTATATAATAACTGTATGACAGAAGGTATATTCCCAAAAATATGGAAACAAGCTGTGTTAAGATTAATCCTCAAAAACCCTGAAAAACTCCCTACTGATCCCAAATCATATAGACCAATAGCCCTACTCCCTGTACTAGGGAAAATATATGAAAGACTAATATATAGCAGATTAGCTCAATATTACACAGAAGCATGTTTGCATTCCAACAATCAGTACGGCTTTAAGCAGGGCAATTCTACGGAGGATGCCATGCACCACCTACTGACAACAGTTAAAAACACAGAGGAGAAATATATGCTGGCAATCTCCATTGACTTTGCTGGGGCATTTGACTCACTCTGGTGAGTCAAATGGCCTATTGTCCTTAGGAGACTTCGCCAGGCAAATGCCCCACAAAACCTCTATAAGGTAATAAACAGCTACCTTACAGACAGAAGTGTCTCAGTACGCACAAGGTTCCAGGAATTGACACGCCCTGTGAATAAAGGCTGCCCGCAGGGTTCAATCCTTGGCCCTTTCTTTTGGAACATTGTTCTGGACGAATTTCTGACGAATTTCCGCAAAGATCAAATGCCGCCCTCTTGCAGCTGCAGGAGTGGGCACAAATGCACATGCTCAAAATATCGCCTGAAAAAACCAAACAAATACTTCTAAAAGGCAATTTGGACATAAGAAGACGTCCACAAATCAAAATTAAATTTTTACCCCCATTTGATCTACTTGGCGAAGAAAGTGAGAAATTATGCAGGTATGATTGCCAGGATCAGTCGAGCAGACTGGGGACTCAAAAGAAAGACCCTGGCAATCATATACCATGCAATGTTCCTACCTGTTATCACCTATGGAGCCGGTGCGTGGTTCATCCGCTCGGCCATAGTAAGAAATAGGAATAAATTAGAATTGATACAAAGGACAATACTACTCACTATTACCAGAGCATGTCGCACAGTAAGCACACCTGCACTACAGTTGCTGGCCGGAACTCTCCCACTTTACCTGGAAGTAGCCAAAAGAGGCTTATATTATAGATTTAAAAAGGGCATACCCACAGAATTTCTGGGGATAGCCCTTGACACAGCCAACACCTTCAATGATGAAAGAAAAAGAATAGCCACAAAGCTCCACGAGCTATGGTAAACAAAGTGGGAGCAGGAAACCAGAGTTCTGGTTACCAAACGGTTTCTGCCACGAGTGTCAATGGTTATCCCAAAGCCACCTATGTGGTATGCCCCTGGACTTTTTACAACATTTATATTGACAGGTCACGGCTCCCTAAAGGCGAAACTAACCTCCTTAGGCCTGACCGATGACCCAAACTGCACCTGTGGCGAAAGTGAAGACCGGGCACACATTCTATATGAATGTATAATATATGGCATCCCCAGAACAGAGCTAATAGCACAGATTGGTCCCCTTCCTAGGGGAGAAGAACATCTGCTCATCATAGAAGAGCAAAATTATAAAGCTTTTACATCTTTCACACAGAAAGTATTCGAAATGCGCAGAGCAATGCAAAAAATGGCAATTCAACCCCCCCCCAGCAATTAAACAATAATCAATAGTAAAATTGCCGAAGTTTCCCACCACGCCCAGACGATGACTTAAAAACTATCAGGATAGCAGTATTCTGCACAATGACAGAAACCTGACATGACAAACCTCCCCAGGATTACCCTGCCATGTGTAGGAACCTGGGGTCCCATGCTAAATAAGTAACCACGTAGGGGGGGGGAGATGTACAGGGAGCAGATTAGCTGAAAAATATCAGTAGGCTAGTAGCAAAGGGATGCAATGTAGTATGAATGAATGAGAATGAAAGACAATGAATAGGCTGGGAACTGAGTGAACTAGGAATTATGGTAAAAGGGAATAAATGGCAGTTTTGGTGAAAGAAAGAGTGACCTAGCATGAGGGAAAGAGAGAGTAAATGGGAATGAGTGGAAGAGCAAATGTAATTGGCTGAAAGAATACAAAGTCAAAAATAACTTACATCACTTTATATATACTGTACTAACAAACATTTACTAACCGCATAAACACTATCACTGCATTCTCCCCTGGCCTACAAAAAAAAAAAAAACTTGTGGCTAGGCCTGCACCACAACTGAAGAATAACAGTAAGTTGAGGTGCCCAGAGAGTGCAGTGCAGAAAGTAAGAGTCGAATAAATGAGATGAGAGCTAGAAGAATGAATAAAAGTGTAAGCATATGAGAAAAAGAACACAAACCATAAATGCTACAGTTAAGTACACACTAACCTTAGTTTTAATTAGCATTTAAATTTACACTATGCATCATTGCATCCCCTGGTGTGTGAGAAAAAAATGAATGAGTGGAAAAAAATAAAAATAATAATAATAAAAAAAAAAAAAAATATATATATATATATATATATAAAAAAAACTTGGAAAAAAATTATAAAATAAGAAAAAAGTATTTAAAAATAAATAAATAAAATAAAAAAATAATAATAATAAAATAAAATAAACAAAAAAATAATAAAAATAAAATAAAATAAATAAATAAATAAATAAAAAAAAAAAGAATGCAAGTAGAGTGAGAATGCAGATTATGAATGAAGTAAATGTGTGTCACTCCCACCCCCTTGCCTGGTGGGTTCCCCACTGCCACTAACATATCCCACCCCCGGAGCAGGATGGGCAGATTAACCCTCATACCGGATTCGACACTCCTTGGACATGACACCGACAAAGACATTCTGTGGCTTTGCTGCCAACGGCGATCTGAACTGGGTACTAACCTGGTTCCCTTTAAAACCCCATCCCCAGGCAGGGGAGGGAGGAGAAGGATCTCTGTCTCCTCTCCTCCCTGCCTACCCCCCATACTTCACCTGGTGGGGCTCGTCTCACTGACCTCTTTGGGGATGCCTACTCTATCGTCCCTATTCTTCTATCTGTTTTCCCCCCAGTCTTCAGTCCTCCCTCCCTCTCTAACTAAATCAACTGAAGTACACCCTTAACAATGCTGCCAAATTCTAATCAACTTCTAAATTCTACTGGTTTCCTTTAAATCTCTAAGACAACTAACACTATAGCCTCACATGTCTAAATTTAATAACATCAAAATTTTGCCCGACCTATTTGGCCTTTAACACATCTCTTTAGCATTCAACCCCAACCAGTGATTTCCTAACAGCAATCCCATTAAGCATTAAAGTCAAATGCAATTTTTTTTATTTTTTTTAATAGGTCCTAGCCACTGAAATCCCAGGGAACTAGGTGGCAGGACCTGCCAGAGCAATTTGTTGTTATACTGGATACACCTGGCTAGCCTCCACGTGGCAGGGTATGGGCAACGTTGGGCCCCAGTAGGGGCCTGACGGCCAATAAGCCATATAAACAATGGGCACAACATATCACACTGCACAGACACGGCCCACACACTTTCAAGTCTCTGGCTTGACAGTGTACTGTCCTCGATGCAGCGAATCACACGCAGAGATGGGAGAAATCCCAGGTGCCATCCGACACGAACATACCTTATACTACTACTTTCTGTCTTATAAATCTTTCATTAAAAAATAGACAAGGACATTTTCAAAGAAATGGTTGATATGCACATAGCATACGGTGCCACATAAGAGCAGTTCAATGACTGCACAAGAAACCTTTTCCCTCACAAAAACAAATACATTTTGCCACTTTTGAGAAGATGAACTGGTGGTAGTAATAGTAATGGAAGCATGTGATACAAGAAAGCAAACATGAGCTTATGTAGTATGAGGGCCAAAAAAAAAAAAACAGTTTCACACATCCATTTCCTCTAAACGTTTGTACAGTTACTCTGTGAATTTCTTTTACCTGTCAACTCCCAAAGCAACAGATGGAAGTTTGTTCCAGCAATTAACCATCCGCTGGCTAAACGCAAATTTCTACACATCTATTCTACAACTGCCTTTCCTCAATTTGAATTTATGCCCTCCTCAGGTTCATAATCTGAGCAAGCGGAAGAATCACATCAGAATTCAGTGTACTCAACCCATTCAATGGGCTTATACACCTCAATCAGATCACCTTACAAGTGCTTAGTCTTCAGCCACTGCAATATGCAGAACTTAAGCCTTTCCTGGTAAGAGGACCCCCGTCATTCCCCTCACCAATCTTGTTGACCTTATCTGTACACACTCAAGCAACTCTACATCCTTCTGAAAATGAGGCCTCCAGACCCGTATGCAGTACTCAAGACGTGGCCTGACAATTGCCTTATACAAAAGGATAATCACCGCCTTTTCTCTACTAGCAAAATTGTGTATATCATTGACAATACCCCATGACCTGCTCCTGGCAGGCTGTCTGCATTGCTCAGAAAACTTCATATCTGACTGCACAATTACTCCCAGATCTTTTTCATTTTTTACCACTAAGTGTAGTACCACACAGTTGGTACATTCCTCTGGGGTTGCTTCTACCCATATGCAGAATTTTACATTTGTCAATGTTAAATTTCAGTTGCAACTTCTCAGCCCATCTGCCCAAATTTTCTAGATCCTGTTGCAGTAGCACACTGCCATTACTGTCATTAACAACCTTGCCGACCTTTGTATCATATGCAGACTTTAACATTAAACCTGATATACCTTCAGCAATATCATTGATAGATATACAAAAGAACAGTGTACCTAACACCAAACCCTGGTTGTCTCTACTAATAACATTAGTTCAATGTTATTCAATCAATGTTAATCAATGGATGCTGCTCTTTGTAGACTAATGTTATTAGTCTACAAAGAGCAGCATCCATTGATTACCACTCTCTGTCTTCTTCCACTCAACCACCCTTTTATCCATTGTAGCAACTTACCCTTAATACCATACTGCTCCAATTTCTACAGTAGTCTTCCATGTGCAACAGTGTCAAAAGATTTCCTGAAATCAAAATATATGATATTAAAATTATTTTGCATCCAGTTCCTTTCTAACCACATCATAATATCCTATCAAATTTGTCAGACAAGACTTTCCCTTAACAAACCCATTCTGCGTCTGAATTATTACTACAGTCATGTCTAGATGATCCTGCAATGCATCTTTAACCAGTGACTCCATTATTTTTCCCGGAAGTTAAACTAAGTTAAACTAACTGGTCTGTAATTACGGAAGTTAAACTAACTGGTCTGTAATTACTTGTATCACCCTTAGATCCCCCTTTGTGAATTGGGGATACATTTGCACATCTCCACTCTGTGGGGACTTCCGCTGAGTCCAACAAAGCTCTCATAATTATGGCATTATAGCCATCAAATCCTCATAACAACAACAACAATAATTTTGCCAAAAGGTTTGCTTACTTCCTTTGCTGCCTCCTTTAATATAACTGGATAGATACCACCACTCCAGTTGCCTTTCTTAAGTTTAACTTCAACAATTTTTCTCCATTTTGTTTTCAGTTATTAAAAAATCATTAAGCACCCTGTTGCATTTTGATAAACTTCTGGCATTTTCCTCTCTTCTTAACTCATGTGTGAATGTAGATGCAAACAACTCATTCAGATTATCAGCTATCTAAGCAGGATCATCAGCAGTTGAACCATCGATATCAAATGACCAATCTGATTCTTTGCCTTCCTTCTAGAGTTTATATAACTAAAGAAGTCCTTGCTGTTTTTCTTAGCATCCTTTGCCAAAAATTCTCGTAATCTACCTTCGCTTGCCTAAACTCCTTTGTGACTTAATTACAGATTATCTTATATCTACCATAGCCTTCTGTGTCACCAGATAATTTATTTGCATCCCATTCATTTTCTTCTCTGCCAGGAGTCTCATTACTTCATCTGACATCCATTTAGACCTAAACCTTGAACAAAATTTCTTAGTTGGTATGAAAAGCCTAGTAGCTTCCCTGATTAGTTCCTTGAATGCTTCCCACTTAGAATTTCTGTTGTTGACATCATTAGTTGGTCCCACTTTACAGAATTTAAAAACTGTCTGATACCACTGTAGTCACCTTTACGGAAGGGAAAACCTTCCCTTTATCCCTGATGGCAGTAACATCTTGAAGAAATCCCACATCAGTACACTGTGATTACTGCCACCTAGTGGTTCCTTTATCTGCAAATTCTTTATACACAAATAATCACTGCTGATAACCAAATCAATAGTATTACCCTCTCTGGCTGTCTCTTGAACGTGCTGCTGCAGAAACCAATCATCCAATAAATCCACAAAAGTCTTGCGAGTGTGCGAGTGACCAAGTCGCAAGTTCCAGTCATCATCCAGGAGGTTAAAATCTCCAATTATAACTCAACCTGATTTACTGGCTCATTCTTTTTCTCTGTACAATTGTTCATTGTACTCATTAGAGTCATTAGACCTATAACACACTCCTACTCTCATTTTGCTTTCCCAGTGCTTATGTCACACTAAACTGACTGAACAACTCCAGGGGATTACATCTGGTGAGTATGGGCTTGGCACACCCAGGGTCCCGAGCTGCCGGATATCATTATTCTTCTCTTTTTTGGTGATTCCTTTCTATTTCTCTCTCTCTCTCTCTCTCTCTCTCTCTCTCTCTCTCTCTCTCTCTCTCTCTCTCTCTCTCTCTCTCTCTCTCTCTCTCTCTCTCAGGGTAACTTGGAAATTTTTTTCTTTTTGGCTGGCACAGCATAAGCCTCAGGCTTCCTTACACCGTACGGCTAATAATAATAACATTGCACGGTTCCTCTATATCAACTGGATGCACTTCCTTAGATTTTGTTTTTCTTAATTAACAGCATAACCACTCCTCCCTTCCTATCCTTTCTGTACACATTGTATTCCCAAAATTCCAATTCTGCACTGCCTATATCAGTGTGACACCATGTCTCTGATATCCCAACAAGCCTTTGATGTCTTGACCAGCACTTCATATTCATCAAATTTATTTACTATACTTCTACCATTGGTGTACATGCAAGTATACAATAAATGTTCTTATTCTTAGTTATCCTAACACAGCCCTTCTATTTATGGTGGCTCTGAGAAACTGATGAGACTGAAACCAAGCCCTATGTCCCCCCCCAAGCCTGATATGGGAAGTATTAAAGACCAGCTATCAAACCATCATGGCATGCGGATACATGATCAAAACCAAAGAGTCACAGATTGACAGTAACTAATTACTTGTGACAGAGCAAGTTTTGGCACAGATTTTTAGCACTCCACAGTGCATCATGATTTCACTAGCATTGTAATGTTTACAGATGAGGCAATATAAGAGATTGTGTTTTAATAGCCTACATGTGTGGGCTGAGATTATTCCATATTGTACAAGGTAAAGTGCATATCAACAGTGTTTTTAATTAATATGGTGTTTCATACTCTGCAGCAGCCTTCCAGGACTGTAACTGCTTGGTTGGTTGATAGGCCAGTTTTATCAGGATTTCCTGGAGCACACTGCTGTGTCTGTATATTTGGAGAATGTATCTCTCCATATTTGTAGGTGTATGTGGTTTATGCATATTTTTGCTTGATGACACATGAAAACACTTGGATTCTGGCCAGTGGATAGGTCAGGGTAGCCCTGTTTCTTGGCCACCCCAGTCATTAGATCTTAGTTCTTTGTTTCAAACTCATGATGGAAAATAACCTGATTAAAAAAACTGAATGTTTCTCCCCCCCCACCATAAATTCAACTGGAAAATGGTACTGAAAACAAAATGAAAATCAATTTTTGTCCATTGTTATTCCTTTGAAATATCTTCTCATAATAAGTAACTGAGATTAACTGAGGTTGTGTTATGTCATATTTTATTAAAGTTTAAAATAATTTTTGTTTTTAATATTAATGGGTTTTATAAAAGGAGAAATTTCTATTTAACTATTTTTTTTTTTTTTTTTTTTTTTTTTTTCCAAATTTTATTTAGGTAAATTGAAGGTCGAAATACATGGTCCAAATGGCAGTATAAGCACTCGTCTTGAGCAAACTGGCAGTCATCGCTTTCATTTATGTTTTGTTCCTGTTGACGAGGGTATTTTGCAGATTTTTTATTTTTATTTCTTTTTCTTATACAACATATTAATTTTACTTTTTAATTTGGAATAGACATACATTTTTTTTTTTTAAATTATTTCTCACAAAAAATAACAAAAATCGAAATTAGCTAGGCCTAAGGGTTATAGATTGTAATCTTTATTGTTTGAAAAGAATACAACTCAATCAGTATTTCCCCTCATGACAATCGATTATGGATTTACATTTACAAGGAAATTCAAGATAAATGTTGAATGTAAATATATTAAGACAATAAAAATGGTAATAGACAAATAAAATAATAAAATTTTAATTAAATTAAACATAAGTCAATTAATTACAGTCCATTCCGATTATTTGGGCCACATTGGGACTAGTGAATTTTGGCCCGATTAAGCGGCTGCTCCAATTATCCCAAGTTTCACGTAAATAGTTAAAAATACAATGTATCCCCCCCCCCTTTTTACAATTGGTTCATTGTACATTCAAATCATGTTACGATGGAGTCATCATAGTAAAGTACTGCCGACCGGGCTAGCCGAGTGGGTAAAGTACCTGCCCGGCAACCCAAAGGTCGCGGGTTCGATTCCCGCCTCGGGCTTGGATCAAAGTACTGCAAAAACCTTGGGAGGTGCAATATGGCCACAGAAGCCGATGCGCCAATAACTACCAAATCAAAAAAAAAAAAAAAAAGTAAAGTACTGTTAACTATATGATGTGCAATAAGCGCAGGGTCATTTTGATCACGTTTGTGAATTGAATTTTAATTCTCAAATACAGATATATACAGTTATACCCAGTTATTTATTAACAAATAAAGTACAAATAAAATAAAATAAGAGTACAAAACCAGTACTATTCAAATTTTATATTAACTTATCAGTTGATAAAGGGACACGTGTTCCGAAAGCTACTGGTTTTGTACTCTTATTTTATTTTATTTGTACTTTATTTGTTAATAAATAACTGGGTATAACTGTATATATCTGTATTTGAAACTATGGACCCCAGTACTCCAGGCCCATTCGTTACTAATTTTAATTCTATTAAACAGCAATTCTAATTAGCGAAAATAGGCGGAATATTATCCACAGGCTATAAAAGCAAAGATATATTAAGCACAAATTCATCCATTATTACCTTACCAATTAAAAAATTAAATGATACGTGAAAATCTTGGATGAAGATAGGCGAATTGCACTTCTTGAATTAGCTGTTAGAATGTCCATTTCATACATTAGTGCTCACAATATTGTGAAGGATCCCCTGAAAATGTTGTGAATCTGTGCCTGCTCCATCCCACACAATTTGACTCCAGAACAAAAACAGCAAAGAGTAGACTTGGGCAAAGAAATGCTTGATCGTTTTGAAACACAGGGTGAAACCTTCTTAAATCGAATAGTGACTTGTGATGAAACTTCGATTTTCAGTATGATCCAGAAACAAAATTACAGTTGAATGAGTGGAAGCATTCTGATTCACCTAGACCTAAGAAATTTTCGAGGTTCTCATTTGGCTGACAAATAGTTCTTGTGTTTTTTTGCAAAAAAAGTCTTTCTTATTACACATTTTGTGCCTATGAATAAGGAAGCATACTCTGAGATTCTCAGAGTCAAACTTCAGCATGCCATTCTGAGAAATGTCAAGAACTTTCTTCATGTTTCCACATCTGAAGAAAGCTGTGAAAGGCAAACATTTCTTCATGTTTCCACATCTGAAGAAAGCTCTGAAAGGCAAGCATTATGGCTCTGCAAGCACAAAGATGCTTGCAGAGCCACAATGGAAGCACTTTTCAGTCTTTTGAAAAATGACTTGCAAGAAGCATTTAATGTGTAGATACAACAGTGGCAAAAGTGTGTAAAGTTCAAGAGAGAGAGTATTTCGAGAAGGAGAAATCCACAGATGATTCAGATCATAATTCAGATAAGACTTTGCACCAGTCCACGAATTAAATGATAATTGATTATTATTTATCAGAATATTGTGCATTGTGACCTTTAATGCCAGTGCCCCAAAAGACACTAAATTGCAACCAAGTAATCCCTAAAATACAATATATCTTACATTCACTACTATCCACTCTGCAGAAAAAGTAAATACTAATATATATATCCCTTCTCTGATAAAGAATTGAATATTAATTCTTTATCAAAAAATTCTTAACTTGGAACCTCCTCATTTTGTGATCATTCTGTTGGCTTAACATCTCTTTACCTATTCACTGTAATTCATTTTCTGCCTTTATTGTTCTCGAAACTGTACAAACCACTTTTTTGGTTTTTGTAATGATGTGGATCAAAATAATATTTGCATATGGACCACAAATTCCAATCATTGCAATGGTTAATGACTCACTAAAAATTCCAATCATTCTAATGAGTCCAAAGTGATATGAAATGCTCGAAACAAAGAGACTTATTTATGCATAAACAAAGCTTCAGAAGGAAAAGAATGGTATCTTCATTATTTTTTTCCCCCCGAGTCTTATATTTACTGATGCAGTAATACCACTGACACACTAACTTATACAGTTGCTTGGTTACTAGATGGCACTACCCTTGCCCTCACATGGTGGGGCGGGAAACCTGCAAGGAAAAGTGCTTACTCCCAGGGAAAAAAGGAGCCTCGGTGACCATATAAAACTGACAACTAATGGACCCAGAAATATGGCTTGAGTTGGTTATAAAGATGAAAAAATGTTGGAAAAGGAAAAAAAAAAACAGATAGACATCTTCAATCTCCATCATTTTCATTATTCACTCAATTGCTATGTAACCAATAGGAAAACTGTCACCTTTCCTCATTCAATAATGTTTGCAGAGATTTGTCTTGCCATCCAAAAATGTCAAAAGTTTATGATCAGGGGATCTCTTAATAGAGATTGCAAGTGCATGACACTCTGAGCAGCACCTTCATCTGACAACTTTTGGAGGTATCCTTTAATATGACCAAATATATAGCTTAGTAGGACTTCCTCAAAATCATTGAGGAAGAGATTAAGAATAAGGTACAATGTCATGGTGTAAAAAATATCACAAGGACCTTCATTAGAAGAGAAGGGATTCACATCCCAATTCAAAATCTGATCCTTTAGTGAGACCATTAAAGATTAGACCATTACATCCCAAATCCTTTCCGTTGTTTCAAATGCCAAAAATATGGTCATTCACAAGCAGTGTGCTATGTTCTGTTTTATTCAAAGGAATGCAAACACTGGAGGAGGAGAAGAAGAGTAAAAGAAGATACAAACCAAAACATTGGGATTACCTATGAAGAAGTAAAGAGAACATTTTACCAATAAATGTGAATTGATCATTGTATGCACAAACTACCAAAACGAGACATTTGATTGAAATGTGCACAGAAGTAATATTTTAACTTCACAAATCCATAGCTGTCTAATCCTGATAGAGTTACTCATAGTATCCCAATAAAAAACTACAAGAGAAAATCTTAAACACACCAGTTGGTATTCAATCCAATTCTGAGAGGTCAAATAAGTTAAAGAGAAAGAAAACACTTTAGAACAAAAAACAAAACACCGGACGAAATGGAAATGTAAATAGAAATTCCAATTTAATGAATCAGAAACTGAGTTCTTTATAGAATAAGAAAACCATGTTTTCTAAAGAAGAAACACTAAAACAGAAAGATCTAAGGTATCTGGCCCCAAGCGCCAAGCAAAAGTGTTCGAGTGATTTCATTCTGTTTTATTTGTAGTACCTTTCATTATCATCAGTTCATTTTAAGTGGTTCTGTACTTAACAGACTTTGATTAAGAACCCAGAAAGGAAAAGCACCTTTCTTTTCTTAGTGTATTTATAAATCTTTTCATTAACAAACTAACTTCTGCTGCTGCTTGGTCACTAGGTGACATTGCTCCTGCCTCCCTGTGATGGGGCCGGTAATCTAGGGTAAAGTTATCCTTCGGGGCAAAAAGGAGCAACGATGGATATAAAATGAATATCCACCTCTAGAACCTTTAAGCTCAAAGCCAAACACATCCACTGATAATGACCTGAACGAACCCAAAAGGCTTTGAAGGGAAGCACAGTGCCATTACTTGCCAAATTTTCTGGTAATACACTCCCTATCCACCTAGCCTGTGGGAAAGTTATCACCATTTTTAATTCAAAGATACAGCAGACTCTCAATTAACAGGGACAATTCAAATTTAAAAAAAAAAAAAAAAAAAAAAAAATCGACCAGAAATCAAAAAAAATTCAAGTAATAACTAGAATAGGTATAAACAGATATTTTGCAAGTCGCAAATAAGCGACAAGTGGCATTATAAGTTGTCATTGGGAGATTAGTGTACCTATTATTTTGCAATTCCCGCTTTCTTCCCATCCGCCGCTCAAAAAAAAAGACCAAAAGTTTCGTTCGTTTTTGTGCGTCACGTCGATTGTTGTGTTCCGTTGCAGCGCAAAAGGACAAGTTTTGTTATTTATGTCAGAATTTTTTTTATAGTACAGTGGTACCTCGGGTCACGAACGCCTCTAGTCACGAACCAATCAGCCCACGAACACAATTTCTGAACAAATTTTGACTCGACCCGCGAACAATGCCTCTACACACGAACACAGAAACATGGCTTTGGCGCCATGTTTTCGGCTCACGAACAGCATCAGTTGTACTCAGGTTTGCACAAAACTATGAACATGTTTGTCATTGCATTGTTCTTGATACAATTTTTTTTGCTTTTTGCATTAAATTAACCCTCATTATGGCTCCGAAGAAAGTGAAAAGTGTTAGTGACAGTGGTGTAAAGAAGCCTAAGCGTATTACAGTAGAAACGAAGAAGGAAATAATAACTAAACATGAGAATGGTGTTCGTGTTTCTGATCTCGCCAAGCAGTATGACATGACTAAATCTACGATCTGTACTATCCTAAAGAACAAAGATGCACTAAAGACGGCTGATATGGCTAAAGGAGTGACTATGTTAGCGAAGCAAAGGTCTCAAGTGTTAGAAGAAGTAGAAAAATTATTTTTAGTTTGGATTAATGAAAAGCAGCTTGCTGGAGATAGTGTTAAAAGGGGTTATCCACGTGCCACTTTAAATACATCAAAAGGGGTTATCATGGAATAGGACCTCCTAAACGGCTCCAAAGAAGAAATTGTATAAGAGTTACAAAACCAGAATGTCATATATGCCAAAAGAATCCTTATTAAAAAGGATGGAACCTGATACCAACCCGCACTATCATACTCTTTCAGTACTCCTACTCTACCAATATCAGTCTAAGCAGGATTCTTGAATTGCCAGGTTAAGCCAATTCCCAAATAAGCCTTTCCCAAACAGGATGCAGAGGACAAGCTATTTTGTCACTTGTGGCTCAAAAGAATATAATAGTAAAGAAAGCAATACACAGTCTCCTCACTGCCGAAACTGGAAAGGAGACCACCCTGCCTATTCCAGAGACTAATATATGGAAAAGAGAGAAGCAAGTTCAGAAATATAAAACTGAACATAAGGTCACATACCAAGAAGCCAAAAAGCAGATACCACTCCTTCCAGCAGTGAGATCATACATAGCAGCAACTACAGTGCAGAAAACAAAGGTAATTGCAACAGAGACTGACAAATATTGTTCAAGGTTTGGGCCTAAATAGATGTTAGATGAGACATATAGCAGAGAATAAAAATGCATGGGATACATATAAATTAATAGATGACATGGAAGCCTATGATAGATATAAGCTGGTCCGTAACCAAGTCACAAAGGAGATTAGGCAGGCAAAGGCAGATTATGAGAAATCCTTGGCAAAGGATGCAAAGAAAAACAATAGAGTTCTTTATCTGTGTAAATTCTAGAAGGAAAGGGATGAATCAAATTAGTCCACTGGATATTGATGGTTCAACTGTTGATCAGCCTGCTCAGGTGGCTAACAAACTAAATGAGTATTTTGCATTTACATTCACCCATGAGGAGTTATTCAGAGAAGGGAATGCCAGAGGTGACTTAAACTCTGGCAGTGAGCTAGATGATTTTGTAATAACTGAGAGGAAAGTGGAAGAGAAATTGTTGAAGATAAACATAAAAAAGACACCCGGGGTGGATGGGATCTATCCAGTTATATTAAAGCATGCAGCAAAGGAAGTAAGCAAACCCATAGCCATAATTATGAGAGCTTCTTTGACTCAGGGGAGGTACCCATGGACTGGAGATGTGCAAATGTGACCCCAATTCATAAAGGAGGATCAAAGGGTGACACAAGTAATTATAGATCGGTTAGTTTAACTGCTGTTCCAGGAAAATTAATGCAGTCACTGGTTAAAGAAGCACTGCAGAATCATCGAGACAAGACTTCAGTTATAGCTCGGACATAGCATGGTTTTTTTAAGGGAAAGTCTTGCCTGACCAATTTGATTGGATACTATGATGTGGTCACAAAGGAACTGGATGCAGGGAATAACTTTGATATCATATATTTGGATCATAGAAAGGCTTTTGATACTGTTGCACATGGAAGACTGCTGCACAAATTGGAGCAGTGTGGCATTGGGGTAAAATTGCTGCTGGAGGCAGCAATTTTACCCCAATGCCACAAAGTCTGGAGGCCTCATTTTAAGGAGGATGTAGAACTGTTGGAATCAGTACAGAGAAGGGCAACAAGGTTAGTGAATGGAACAAAGGGTTGCTCTTACGAAGAAAGAGTTAAATTTTGCAAATTACAGTGTCTGGAGACTAGGCATCTGCGAGGTGAATAAAGCCTTGAATGGTTTGAGAATGCTCACTGCAGATGGGATTCTTCCTCTTGTTCAGAATAATCACCTGAGAGGGCATAAATTCAAATTGAGGAAAGACAGATGTAGGATAGATGTACGGAAGTTTGCCTTTAGCCAGCGGGTAGTTGGTTGGTGGAACAGACATCCATCCTTTGTTGTGGAAGTTGATAGACTAAATAAATTTAAGGTTGAGCTGGACAGGTATTGGGAACGAATGGAGGGGTGAAATGGGAGCGGTTTTTCCACATAAGCTTGTTTTCTTCCATCATATGCCTCTACTAATGCTAAATGCTATGCTAATCTCAGTCCCGCCCAACTTCTCAATAGCAGACTGGGCACATAATCTCCTTTTACAAACAAAACCAAAAGTTGAACAAGCAATTAAAAGAACCATTATAATCTTACCAGATGCTGAAGATCCAATTCCAACAAGCAGTACAAATCCCACCAATCCTGTAGACAAAAAAACAGAAAAATACTGACACTATGGAAATCAATGAAAAAGAGCAAGACGATTAACCAGTCCTGGAACTCTATGCAACTGATGACATGTACAGTGGTAGCTAACCAAGCTGCCCCAGAAAAGAAAAATCAAAACAGATCGGTTCAAACAGGCAGCTCGTCGTAAGTCGTCTGAATCAGTTACTAAACCCGAATAATGCATACACTTCTTCAATGGAAATGCCATGGCAGTCGAAGTAGCCTAAACATTATCAAAGATCTTATTTCAGTCTATGCTCCTGCAAGTGTATGTTTACACGAAACAAACCTAACTCCTCACATAAGTATTTCAATCAAGCTTTACAATATATATAGGCAAGATTGTAAAACCACAACAGCTCATGGAGGAGTTGCCATTTTGGTCGACTCTAAAGTTCCACCTAAGCATATTCACCTGCAAACACTCCTTGAAGCAGTTACGGTATGCATCTTTACTGGAATTACCTTGACCGTGGTGTCGCTCTACCTTCCACCTAATCATATGTATACACTGCAAGACTTTGAGGACTTACCGTATTTCTCCATGTATAAGATGCACCTTAATTTTGGGGCCTGAAATTGAAAAAAAAAATGTATTACATAAAGTTATTGAACTCAAGTTTTATTCATCATAAAATTCATACAACTCCTCATAACTTGAATTCAGCACTGTATGAAAATCTTTTCTGGGCAGAACGTGGCAAAACCGGTAGCAAGTGCAAAACAATGAGCGCAAAGACAACAAGCGCGAAAAAGCAAGAAATGCAAGTAAAAAAAATCTACAAACACTGTATAAGATGCACCCAGTTTTTAGACCCCAAATTTTTCGAAAAAAGGTGCGTCTTATACATGGGGAAATACGGTAATTAAACAATTACCATCTACATTCTGTTTGATGGGGGACCTTAATGGGCATCATATTATTTGGGGATCACTTCATACAAACAAAAGAGGACAGATGATCAAAAAACTTATAGAAAATAGGAACTTAACACTCTTAAACACAGGTACTCACATCCATGTCCATTTAACTACAAGGACTACCTCTGCAATTGATCTCACAATCTGTTCCTCAGCTCCCTTCCCTCTTCTTTACTGCTCTGTTTCTGATGATCCCAGTGATCATTACCCAGTTGTTTGTCACCTACTAGCAAATGACGTACCGCAATCTATAAGAGGTACAAAATGGAAATTTTGCAAAGCAAACTGGGAAAAATACCAATGTCTGCTGCTTTAGATGAGAAACTATAAGACATTCTGATATCAATAGTGCTGTTACTTATGTCACAAATCAAATAATCTGTGCAGCAAATATTGCAATACCAAAGGCAGCTAACCAGTTCTATAAACATTACAAACAGTGGTGGAATAAAGAATGATTGGAAGCAAAGAAAGAAAAAAATAAGACTTGGAATCAATTCAGAAAGTTCCCCACCACCACCACTAATCTCATAAAATATAAGAAAGCCAGAGCAAAAGCATGTTATATACCCTGGAAATCTCATAAAAGAGTCCTGGATATATCTTCTGCAAGCAAAATTAATAGAAATATGGACACCAGAATTATCTGGAGTAAAATTAGACAAATTTCAGGCAAATATTCAATGGTTCCTAAACTGATCATAAGCTGGAAAGGTCATGACATAACTGAACCAGAAAAAATTGCAAATCTGCTGGGAGAAACATTTGCAGAATTGTCAGCAACAGCATCATACAGACCAATCTTTTAAACATATAAAGCTGAAATCGAAAAATACAAAATTAATTTCCATGCAGCTCATGAGATTTCATACAACCAACCCTTTACCATAAATGAACTAACCTTAGCCAAATCGAAGCAAAGTGCAGCAGGTTCAGATGGAATCCACTAGCAAATGTTTAAACACCTCACCGAAAATTTTTTTATTCATGCTCTTGCTGCCATATAATAGGATATACCTTGAGAACACATATCCAGGCTGTTGGCAACATTCGTTTGTCACTGGCCTTTCCAAAACCTGGGAAGGACCACTCAGACCCGTATAATTATCGCCCTATTGCCCTCACTAGCTGGCTAGGTAAAACTTTAGAAAAACTGGTCAATGATCGGTTAACATGGTTTTTTCACTTCCACAATCTCCTTAGTCCTAGCCAATATGGTTTTCGGAAAAACAGATCAACAATATGCATAATGACAGAAGCTGAATCAAACATACGCAATGCATTTCACCGAAACGAACACCTTGTAATGATGTGCCTTGATATTGAAAAGGCTTTCGATACTACCTGGAGGTATAGAATCCTTCACTAATTGCACAAATTAGGACTTCAAGACATCTACCAACGTTCCTTTAAAATTTCATGTCTAAAAGAACTTTTCAAGTCCACTACCATCATATTCTGTCTCAAATATACAACCAAGAATAGGGTGTCCACCAAGGCTCAGTCCTCAGTGCAACCCTTTTTGCTATCAAAATCAACCCTATTACAGAAGTTATTCCAGCAACAGTAGAAACCTACCTATATGCTGACGACCTCACAATTTCATGTCAATAACAGAATATACGGACAATCGAGAGGCAGCTTCAATGTGCTGTTAACAAAATAAAGTCCTGATCCATCTATAATGGATATCGAATTTCAGTACAAAAGACAGTGGCAATACACTTCTGCAGAAACAAAAGATGCATCCTGATTCAGAACAAAGAATAAGCAATCAACAAATCCCACTCGAACGTAGTATCCAAATTCTAGGACTAATCCTGGATCACAAATTAAATTTCCTAGAACATATAAAATATCTACATACAGTGTGCTTAAAGAAATTAAACATTCTACGAACACAATATCAGCCATGACGTGGGGAGCTGATCGTTATTCGCTTTTGCACATTTATCATGCAATGATAAGATCTAGATTAGATTATTCTCACATTTACTCCTCAGCTAGGAAAAGTGTGTTGAATTGGTTAGATCCAATTCGTCACAGTACATTTTGTTGTTAGCATTACTAGAGGCATGGCATACGATGCAAGAAAGCAAGCTTAGGCAGCATCAGCCAAACAAAACCTTCCCATTTCACCCTTCCATTCATTCCAAATGCCTGTCCAGCTCAGCCTTAAATTTATTTAGGCTATCAACTTCCACAACAAAAGATGGAAGTCTGTTCTGCCAATCTACTACTAGCTAGCTAAAGGCAAACAAAAGATGGAAGTCTGTTCTGCCAATCATCTACTAGCTAGCTAAAGGCAAATTTCCGCACATCTATTCTACAACTGTCTTTCCTCAGTTTGAATCTGTGTCCCCTCGGGTTCTTAATCTGAGCAAGAGGAAGAATCCCAACAGCATTCAGCTTATTCAACCCATTCGAGGCCTTATACACCTCAATCAGATCACTTCACAGGTGCCTACTCTCCAGGCACTGCAGTCTGCAGAACTTAAGGATTTCTTGGTAAGAGCACCCCTTTGTTTCCCTCACCAATCTTGTTGCCCTTCTTTGTACTCATTCTAGCAACTCTACATCCTTCCTAAAATGAGGCCCCCAGACTTGTGTACACAGTACTCTACTCTAGGTGTGGCCTGATCATTTCCTTGTATAACGGGATAATCACTTCCCTCTCCCTCTTAGCAAAATTTCTATATATCATTGATAAGACTCCATGACCTGCCCTGGCAACCCATCTACACTGCTCAGTGAACTTCATATTTGACTCCACAATTACCCCCAGCTCTTTTCCACTTCCCTGAGTGTAGTATCACAGAGTTGGCACATTTCTCTTGGATTATTACTACACATATATACAGTACTTTGCATTTTCAATGTTAAACTTCAGTTGCCACTTCTCACCCCATTTTTCCCTACTTATCTAGATCTCGTTGGAGTAGCATACTCTCTTTAACAACCCTGCCAACCTTTGCATCATCTGCAAACTTGGACATTAAACCTGATATACCCTCATCAATATCATTAATAAATATACAAAACAACAATGGGCCCAACACTGAATCCTGGGGAACTCCACTAATAACATTTGTCCACGAAGAGCAGAGTCCATTGATTACCACCCTCTGTCGTCTCCCACTCAACCATCCTTCTATCCATTGTAGCAACTTACCCTTAATGCCGTACTTCTCCAATTTGTATAGCAGTCTTCCATGTGCAACAGTATCAAAAGCTTTCCTGAAATCCAAGTATGTGATATCAAAATTATTTTTGGCCTTCAGTTCCTTTGTGACCACATTATAGTATCCAATCTAATTGATCAGACAAGAACTTCTTTAACAAACCCATGCTGTGTCTTAACTATTACTGCAATCTTGTCTAGGTGATCTTGCAATGTTTCTTTAACCAGTGACTCCATTATTATCCCCAGAACACAAGTTAACTAACAAGTTTATAATTACTTGTTTCACCTTTTGAACTCCCTTTTGTGAATTGGTGATACATTTGCACACCTTCAGTCCATTGGGACCTCCCCTGAGTCCAAGGAAGCTCTTATAATTATGACTAAGGGTTTGCTTACTTCCTTTGCTATCTCCTTTAATATAACTGGGTAGATCCCGTCCACCTAAGGTGCATTTTTTATATTTAACTTCAACAATTTCTCCTCCACTTTGCTCTTAGTTATTACAAAATCACTTAAACTCCCCATTAGAGTTTGATAAACTTCTGGCACTCCCCTCATTGAATAACTCCTCATGTGTGAATGTAGATGCAAAATACTCATTCAGTTTATCAGCTAACTGAGCATAATCATCACCTAACAACCCATATATGTTAAATGGTCCAATCTGAATCATCCCTTTCCTTCGTGTTCTGCCTTCGCGTTCCTAATCTCTTTCGTGACTTGATTACAGATAGTTTATATCTTATGCCATAGGCTTCTGTGTCGCCTGATACTTTATATGCATCCCATACATTTTTCTTCTCTGCCACGAGCCTCATTAGTTCCTCTGACATCCATTTAGGCCTAAACAGTGAACATTGTTTCTTAGTTGGAATGAAAAGCCTAGTAGCCTCCAAAAGTAAGTCCTTGAAGGCTTCCCATTTAGAATTGAATGTTGGTAACATCATCAGTTGATCCCACTGTACAGAATTTAAAAACCATCTGAGACCCCTGTAGTCACCTTTACGAAAACAAAAACCTTCCCTTTACCCCTGATAGTAGTTACATCTTTAAGTAAATCTCACATCAGTACATTATGATTAATGTCATATAGTGGTTCCTTTATCTGCAAATTCTTAATGCATGAATAATCACTGCTGATAATCAGATCAAGAGTATTACTACCTGTGGTTGCCTCTTGAACATGTTGCTGTAGAAAACAGTCATCCAATAAATCCACAACAAAAGTCGGCGAAGATAAAGAAAGCCCATAAGAGAAGCACTCAAAAGTTTGATAAATTTTCTAGTAAGAGTACTTCGCCGTAACAGCATTTGTATTGATGCTTGCTCAGTAAACATACAGTGAGTGTTATCTGTCAGGAGTAGAAATTGAATCCCATGGGAGATTGAAACCCTCTCGAAGTGGAGGGGAGGTAACCTGACCTTTTTTTCTTTAGAGTCACTGGTGGACTAGTGGATAAATTGTTTATTAATAAAAAAAGGTAAAGGAAGCCCACACGTGAAGTACTACAAACTTCAAAAAAGTTTACCGGTGAAACTACGTTACGAACATTTTTACGACGCCAGTACTTCCAATATCACTCTGTTCGTGATTCAATTAGTGATTCTAAAAAAAAAAAAAAAAAGGTCAGTTACCCTCCTCCACTTCGGGAGGGTTTCAAGCTCCCATGGAATTCAACTGCTACTCCAGACCAATAACACTCACCGTCTGTTTACGGTAAATTTCAGCGAACTTTTGCATGCTTCTCATGTGGGCTTTCTTTTCTTAGCCCAAATGTCTTGCAAGTATACGAGTGACCAATCCACAAGTTCCGGTCAATATCTGAAAAGTTAAAATCCCCCATTATAAGACATTCTGATTTACTGGCCCAATCTATTTCTCTGCACAATTGCTCATTATACTCATCAAATTCTTTAGGCCTATAATGCACACCTACTCTCATTTTTCATTTCCCAGTGCTTATGTCACACCAAACAGACTCAACATTGCATTGTCCACCAACATCAAATGGATACACTTCCTTAGATTTTATTTGTTTCGTAACTAACAGCATAACCCCTCCTCCCTTTGTGTACTCATTGTACTCCCCAAATTCCAATTCTGCACTGCTTATGTCTTTGTGACACCACGTCTCTGATATTCCAACAGTGTCTGCCTTTGATGTCTTGACTAGCACTTCAAGCTCATCAAATTTATTAACTATACTCCTAGCATTTTTGTACATGCAAGTGTATATGCACCTGTTTCTACTCTTAGTTACCCTAATGCAGCCCATATATTTATTCGTTCCTCTATGACTCCCAGCAGTCCTGGAAATCCCCGTGTTTCCGGAGCATTTAGTACCTCACCTATGTATAGTTGAAAGAGGCTAATATATGTCCTTCAGAATATATATTAGCCTCTTACGATGTTGTTTCCCTGTACACTAATGTACATTTAGATTTCACATTACAATTCTTATGAGAAGTAGCAACTAATGATACTTTAATCAAACGCCCGTCCCTTAGTATAAATAGCATTTTAGAACTTACCTCGACTTTGCTTGATGCCAGACACATCTGATTTCGGGACAAAATATTTGGTCTCCCCATGGGACTAGGAATCTCTGCCCCCTTAACCAAAATCTATTTAGCCACCATTGGGAATCAAGTACTTAAATTGTTTCCCACAGATATTAAACTCTACATGCACTACGCCGATGACATATTGTTAATGGGAGACAAACCTTCCATTGACAATCTCTTTGTTAAGTCCAACACTATTCACGACAGGCTTAAATACACTCTTGAAGTAGAAAAGGACAATAAAATTAATTTCCTTAATATCACAATATATAAAACAGGTACTAAATTAGGAACTAAAATCTATAGAAAAGAAACAAACACAGATAAATACCTACATTTCTGATCGCATCTCCCACTTAGTACAGGTTGACCATCAAATCCAGCCACTGGTAATCCAGTTCCACTGCTAATTTGAACATAATTTCCGCAAACGTAATTTCTAATTTCCTGGATTGGCACACTGACCTGCCGCTACTGTTTTGGTGGTGTTAGCTGCAGCGTCAGCTGTTGCCATGAACTCGTAAACACTGGCAAGCAATTCCCACTTGTTTTTCTGCATTTTTTATTATAACCTGCTCACATTTAGCCCCAGCCATGGTTCCAGTGCATAAAGGAAGTGCCTCTCGTGGTGTAAAGTACAAACACTGTACATTGTCCATAACAGATAAAGTTGAACTTCTGAAAAAACTCAACAACGG
Organism: Mastigoproctus giganteus; assembly: GCF_048544385.1. Lineage (NCBI taxonomy): Eukaryota > Metazoa > Arthropoda > Arachnida > Uropygi > Thelyphonidae > Mastigoproctus > Mastigoproctus giganteus. Next base: position 161,240,507 of record NC_143583.1, on the reverse strand, counting down.
TGTGTCTGTGAGAAGTTTAACTCTGCTTAATTGTAAATTCCAGTAATTTCTCTCAGTTCCTCTTATCTTTGTAATTTTCTTTTAGCCATTCCTTTTTAGATTTTTTTTTTTTTTTTTTTTTTTTTTTTTAACAACACACTTATACAAACTTGCAGGAAAACACAAACTTGTTTTCCCAAAATCTCTAACAATACTGACAAACTTATTGCAATGTTTGAGAGTTTATTTTATCATAATTAGTTTTATTGCAGCGCTCGCCGCGAGTGCAATAAACTAATCACAAACAACTTTCATATGTATGCCGTAATAGCATCATACGATGAGGCCGACATGGCTTCTCAAGAAATAAAGTAACCAACATATGCGACATAAAAAAAGACTTTTTTTTTTTTTTTATATATTTTAAGCAAAAAAACAACAACACTGACATTACAATACTTATTTTAGAATTACTAATCAGATTATTTCCTAAATATTTTTTGGCCCCTGGGGAATTTTTTCTTAAACTAACTTGGCAGTCAATGTGTTAAAGGTAGAAGGAGGTGGTTAGCTGTTGGGTAAAATGTATGTGCTCAAATAACCACCGGTGATCCGACAAACTCACTAATCTGGCACCCACAGGTCACAACGCTGCCAGATTAGTGATGGTCGACCTGTATTAAAAAAATCTGTCCTTTATAATCAGAGTCATAATGTCATAAAATACTGTTCTTCACATGACAATCTACTCACAGAACTCCAATATCTCACAAAGAAGTTTATTGCTAGACAATATCTCTTACAACTAATTCTTCGCATAATTTCCGTTGCCAAACGCAGAATTAATAATCCACAACACAAACCGTGATAACAAACAAAATACACATATTGTCATCCCTTTCCACTATAGACTTGCTTGACAACTTCGTCAAATATTTGCCAACACTGATATAACTCTAACATTTTCTTCGTGTAATAAATTAGGATCTATGTTTAACGCCTATAAAGAAACGCACCATTACCCTATAAGCGACATCAATAATATTGTTTATCTAATTAACTGTCAGCCAGTATGCAATGCTGCTATATTGGAAGCACATCTGCAAAATGTGGTACAATAGAGACTTCCAACACATGCACATACTTCCACTATAATAGTTTCAAAAAAGATCACACCAGCACTGAACTCACGCAACACATTCACCTCCATAGCCACAACTCACTGATTGATTCAGCCATTCCTATTAATTTAAAATCCAATTGCAAAATCTTTCAATATGAAGCACTCATAGAATGGTGTTGCCATTATACTAATCTTAATGTTTTGAGCACAAAACTCCCGACAAATGTTTCACTAGCCTGGAAACTGTCATGCGTGAGATTCCCATGTGTTTCACAGTGCATCAAGGGAAATCAGGATAAATACATAATTCTCCTTACATCTATCATTGCCAACCAAAGACGTCTATACGAAAGTCTCTCGTTATGACTATTGGCCGCTTTTAACGTTCACTTTAATATTTCATACGAGACAACCAGGAATAAGTTTGTGCACTTCTTCCCAAGCTACTTTTAATCACAGATCTTTTAATGTTTCCATCTCTATTTATTAATTTTAACCAAACTTCTTAATTAGTTTTAATCCTATTCCACTTTAACATCATGTAACAAAGCAGATCAGTTGGGGTGAGTACCAAAAATTAAGCCTTTATGCTATTTCTCCCATTAGTCTAATTCTGATATGGTACTTTAAGAGATTCTATCAGTCACCTGAATTTCCTTTTGGTAACATCATCCTGTGAATAAAATTTAAAAGCTGTCTGAGACCACTGTAGTCACTTTTGAAAAATCCCTCCCTTTTACCTTTGACATTAGTTATATCTCTAAGCAGATCCCACATTAATACACTGTGATCACTGCCAATTAGTACTTCGTTTATTTAGAGATTCCTAATGCATAAAGAATCACTGCTGATAATCAGATCAAGAGTATTGCTTTTTCTCGTTGCCCCTCTGACATGCCCATGTTATCCAATAAATCCACAATTACATTGCTAGCGTGTAGGTGGCCAACCCACAAGTTACATTTTCTGTCTGGAAGGTTAAAAAAACCCATTTATAAGACATTTTGATTTACTGGCCCAGTCTATTTGTTTGTATAGTTATTTGTTATACTCATCATGCTTGTAGGGTACACTTACTCTTATTTTTGTTTTCAAAGTGCTTATATCCACCATACTGATTCCATGTTGCAGTGGTGACCCGTGTCGTTAATAGATAATGTGCAAAAAGTTTTGCACATCTGTCCTGCAACCATCCTTATCTAACTGGGAAAAAATACATGGTATGTGCATAAATTATCTGCAATTTCTGCACTCTCTGTTTGTACTTGCCATATTCAAATTCTGCATCCCTTATGTCTCAGTAGAACCATTCTTCCATTATTCCTGCATTGTTTGCATTTGATGACTTCACCAATACTTCAACTTCTTCAAATTTGTTTACTATGCTTCTGGCATTGGTGTACATGCAGGTATACAAGCACCTGTTTTTGCTAATTAACCCTAACAGTATCCCTGAGGACATCTCAGCGGGGGTTGTAATCCCCTAGACCCTGCTTTTAAGGCTGCTACATGTCCCCAGTATAAGTAGTGAAGGAATCAGTTTCACCTGTAAAAACATTTGTGTCTATTGTTATCAAGTACAGACTATGCTGTGACCAAAAAGCAGAAAGAAGCAAATTGATGCAAACACAAGAAAATGATTTTTTCACTCACTGTTAATCTTTATGAAATTACCTGACATTTTTTACTTGATCCGGATCAATGGTAGCCTTCAGTTCGTTGCCATCAATGATGGTTGGGCACTCTCCGCAGGATGACCAACAGGTCATCAAGTGATTTCCCACCTGATTTAAATTTTTTGGGCTTTGCATTCACCCATTTCATCTCTGAAGCCATATGTATCTTACTAAGAAAAACCTGTCTCTTGTACTTTTGAAGTGCATTAACAGATAATTGTAATCTACAATAGTTTCTTTAATTTTTCCTTAATTTTCATCAAAATATTAACTTTGAAAATGAACAAATTTTTTTGATCACCCAACAATATTAGTATCAGCAATATGATGCAAGGAAACAAGCTTATATAACATCAGCAAAAAAAAATTAACCCATTTCATTTGTCTATCCCCTCTAATTTATCCAGTCCTTTAAATTTGTTCAAACTGCCCACTTCAACAATGTTGGATGGAAGTTTATTTCAAAATCAATTATTCTCCAGCTGAATGCATATTTTCACACGATTTTCCTGTAATCATTATTTTTCCAATTTGAATTTTTGTCTCATCATGCCTGAGAAAAATAAGGAGATACCAGCAGCCAGAACCATATCAACAGGTTGTGGTGTCTTGTGCCAACTTTTCTTTGGCACTCTTGCCCCCATCCCATTCATACAAGCCAAAAATGTTTTTCAGTTTAAAAAATATATATAAATTTTTGATAAGTTTATTATATATTATATTCAGTTCATTTTATTAAAATCTTAAAAAATATGATTTATTAATTTAACAAGTTCCATTAATTATTACATGCTCATTAAATTTTCTACTTCAGAGATTAACTTTTTGGAGCCTTAACGTCTGCAAATCTTTGGATCATTCCATCCAGGTCTAAATCATTGGCAGGGACTTATTCACTTGATAAGGTTGCCATTCCATCCAACTGATCTTGTAATATCATGGAATGGTAGGCTTTTTATTAACTTCACCTTCGAAAAAACTCCCTTTAGTGCAGGTCACTATTACTAGCAATGTTACAAGAATTTTCACCACCACAAAAAATTTGCCATTGATGCCATCAAATTTGAATAAAAAGATTTTTAGTTAGAATAACTGCCTTTATTTGCCAAATGTTTTAATTCTTCATATAAATCAATGTCAGAGATGACTTTCTGATCACCATCTGTATGCAGAATTCCTAAATCCATATTCGAATTGATCATTATGCATTATAATTCAACCCTATCTTTCAGTGACTGGATTGTGTTGGCTAAAAATATCGAAAAAGTGCATCCTAAAATTTTCCCTCCCTGGCATTTCAACTTCATCTTGGGGGTTCATTTTCAAACATTCTTTTTCAGTGGTGAATTCAGTTCAAAGTTAGCTGGAGTTCAGTTCAATTTACAATTCAATTGGCAACTTTTTGCATCATCTGGAAGAAATTTAATTTTATCATCTAATTTTTGTGTTAAGGTATTTTATTGATTTTGAAAGTAGGGAAGCAGCATGTGATATGTTCAAATTGAGCTCTTAGCAGACTTTTCTTGTGATGTTTATTTGGCTCAAAAGATCATACCAAACATTCAGGCAGAGGATAAATTTATTTTTTTTTTGAATGGTCAAAAATTCACACTCTTATTTTCTATATGGAATTCATTTTTCAAACTGTTCTCTTGTTGATTGAGGGTGACGTATATTTTTTTTCCCCTGCTACTCTTTTCGATTTTTGGATCCCCCCTTGGAATGCTGAGCCAGTGCCAAGTCGGCTTGTACCTTAAGCCAGTCCTGCTATCAGCAGTGAATAGTGACTGCTATCTAATAATTATTAGCACAATGAAGAAGGTGATAAGCCAAGCCCATTTCTAGTTCTATGCATTGCTGTTAAAATTAAGTCTACAAATTGAACAAACAAGTTAGTGCATAGCGTTATTTTAGTTTGTAGTAAATCACTGAAGTGGATGAAATGTCATCATTTTTGTTACATCTCATATTGTGAATGCATTCACAACAAGTTGTCCTGATATTGCACTACCTTGAATAAGCTGTGCTTCACCAGTATAGATGACTAATGTTACTTATTCTCAGCGGATACCACCATCCATGGTTGGTGGGTAGGTACCCTGGTGATACAATAACTGACAACCCAGTTATGAAGTATTGAAGTATGACTGCACAATATGGGAGATTCCAGACAGTTTGCAACAGTAAAGACTAAAAAGGAGTTTAGGGCTAAAAACCTCAAACTATGGGAAATTTACTAAACAAACTAGTTAGTGCATAGCATCATTTTAGTTCGTAGTAAATCACCATGCGTGGTGGTATCTGTCGAGAATAAGTAACATTAGTCTTCTGTACTGGAAAAGCATTACTTATTTAAGGTAGTGCAATATCACGTAAACTCATTGTGAAGGTGTTCACAATATGAGATGTAACAAAAACAATGCCATTTCACCTACTTCGATGATTTACTATGAACTGAAATGATGCTATGCACTGACTTGTTCATTTATTAAATTTCCTGTAGTCTGAGGCTTTTAGCCTTAAACCCCTGTTTAGTCTACAAATTGAGTGTTACACAAATTTTTATTTGCAGTGATTTATGTGATGGTGACTTCATATATTTTCCTCTCCTTTTTTTTTTTTTACAGTGAAATTTTTATGCATCATATTAGAGTGATTGGTAAATGGATGCAACTTATTCTTCTTTGCTTTATTCATTAATGCTTTATATCTTCATTTTGTGAAGAGAGAGTTCCTCAGGTGTGAAGGGCTGTTCTTCCTCAGTGTTGTAGTTGTTCTGTAGACCAGCGGTTCTCAAACTTTCTGAGCCCACACCTCTCTCTCTCTTGAAATTTTCCTGGCACCTCCTTTGAAGTAAAACATCTAGAATTGTGCAGTTTCTTATTTTTAATATGCTAATACAATAATTTAGACTCATACAAGGTCAAATAACATGCGAAAATACCTGAACCAATCACTTGTAGTAATCGGATCCCAAGAATGTAGTCAGGGAACACGATGCGTTCTCTTTATCAAAAATGCCCCAAATATTTTCTATGATTATTTACAGATCAAATAATAATATTTGATCTGTAAATAATTTTGATTTTTGATCTGTAAATAATTTGATTCTGTAAATAAATAAATGATTTAATAATACAGCTCAAATAGTAGTAGATATCTAATAATAATAAAAAAATGCATTTTTTTCAAAATTTAAGAAAATGCATTTCTTAATGCATTTTTAAAATTTGCCATGGAAATCTTATATAAACTGTTACATCTTCTGTGATGCCCCTGGTAAATATGGCACCTCCCCAGGGTGTTGCGACACACAGTTTGAGAACCACTGCTCTAGACATATCTCTTGTTGGGCAGTGGTTTGCAGTTCCACCTCCTCCTCTTCCTTCCCCTTCCTTCCAGAGGAACAGCGCATTCAGAATGTTGTTGAAATATTCCCACGTGAGAGTAGTTGTTCCCTGGGGAGTTTGTTGGTGACTGTTTTGTACACCATTTCCCAGGGTTCATTACTGCCAGTAGTGGAGACAACTGGCAGTAATGCACCCTGGATACCCCTCTTCCTTCATTTATTCATGGATGCATTTTCATTCTTGATTCTACAATAGTTATTGCAGAATTTCTCCACTTTGTTGAGGTGCCAAGATGTACGGGCCCCTTTGGAAGGTTTGCATGCTGTGTGAACCTGTCGGCAGAGAGCAGCCAGCTCAAGGCACCACCATGGGACATCACCTGGGCTTGGATATTCATAGTTTGATTGCATAATTCAGTGAAAAATTCAGTCTTGCTTATCTCATATTAGGGAAAATAAATAATCTTATGGTTTTGGATTCCTGGACGTTTTGGAATACCAGACATTGAACATGCTGATTAAGCTGCCAAAAATGCACCAAATCAATTCTTTCCATGTATAAAGTTCCATACAATGACCTATCTCTGCTTTTAGAAAAGTCTCTAAAAACTTAGGCAATTTTAAAAGCAACAAACTGTAGCAAATTAAGCAACTCCTGAAAATCTTCAAATGAACTCTTATCAAATAGACATGAAATTATCAACAGACTGCATATTGGACACCTTATGTAATGCATTCTAACTTTGTAATGAGCAACAATCCTCTGAAGTGTTTTCAGTGCTGTGCTCTATATGATTAGAATGAATACCTTGTGGTATTTATTCTAATCATATAGAGTGCCAACATTATCAGATAGCCTTAAAACAGTTTTTTAATCACATGGAAGAACAAGTAAAATTAGTAATCTTCAGCTAATTCTGGGAGAAAATGAAATATTAATGAGCTTTTTACCTTCCTTTAGTTAACTGATTTCATTAACCATATCTGATGCAATCCTTATATCAGTGGTAGCATAGGTGGTATAATTTCAAAATTTTTAATATAGCCATCACCATAAAGCTCTAAACAATCAACTTACAGAAACTGCTAAATTTATCTCTCTCTCTCTCTCTCTCTCTCTCTCTCTCTCTCTCTCTCTCTCTCTCTCTCTCTCTCTCTCTCCCTAACTCTCGCTCTCTCTCTCTCTCTCTCTCTCTCTCTCTCTCTCTCTCTTCCTCTCTCTCTCTCTCTCACACACACACACACACACACACACACACACACACACACACACACACACACACACACACACACACACACACACACACACACACAACTTAAAGTGCATACAACTGTATAATCATCATAGTATTGAAAGGGAATTTGCCTTAAATAAATTATGAATAAGTACAGTTTGGCCCAAATTTCTAATACAGCAACAATGACAACAACTTTGGTGTTGCACTACATATAAAAGCATTTTTCTGTAACAGAGGGATAATAGAATTATACTCTTTTTATTTGAGTTATACTCTTTAATAAAGGCTTATCTTTTCAACAGTAAGCTTCCATTCAAAGTAGTCTGTGTGTTATTTATTTTATTTTATTTTTTCAAGTATACTTATTGAGTTGCTCATATCACTTACAGAGAATGACATGTATTACTTATAGACGACCATTCCTGTGAATTGCACATTTCAGTTGCACTTTTCCTTAATCAAAAAAAAAAAAAATTATTCTCATTAGTACTCATAGTTTGAAAAGAATAGCACAAATGGATCCCAAATGGCACATAAATACATACTGAAAGCAAATGTAGAAACTGAGGAATTTATTGTAGCTTAAACACAGAGCGTACAGATAAAGCAGAAATATATGAGCTTTCGGCTATATGGTAGCCTTCATCAGAATTAAAATACATGAATGGCAGTTGGAATGAAGATGTGCACTGCCAGGTGCGTGAGACGCGAGGTTTAATTGTTTGTTGACGTCTGTGGCTGTGACGCATGATGACGTGGCCAGCGCTTGTCCAATGACAGAACTACTGACTCTGTGATCGGGTTGACTTGGCAACCACTGTTCCTGTTTAAGGATTTATCCGAAGATCTTATATTTAACGATTCCAACCAGGTACGCTTTAGGTAATGGTGGGATCTGTCTACCACCACGACATCGCGGTGTGGGTCGATGTCGTGGTGGGTTGTCCAGACATGTTCGGCGATAGCTGAGTGTTCTATATCCGCTAAACGGATCGCTCTTTTGTGCTCCGAGAGACGTTTCTCGAGTCGACGTCCAGTCTCTCCGAAGTAGCAGCTAGTGCAGTCACGGCAAGAGATGCGGTAGACTAAACCGCTCTGCAGAAGGGTGGGGACAGGTGTTTTCACGTTGGAAATGAAAGAACGCAGTTTCCTGCCTGGGAGCTGGATGCACTTTATTCCGTGCGTTCTCAGGATTCTACCGATCTGTTGTGACAGGTTGGGGTAGTATGGGATGAATGCCCTTGTGGATGGCTCGTCACTGTTGGTGTTGTAGCTGGTCGTCACGATGTCACGTGTCTGTAGATCACACCTGTCGAGGACGTCAATGGGTAATACTACCCATTGACGTCCCATACTATCCCATGCCCTTGTGGATGGCTCGTCACTGTTGGTGTTGTAGCTGGTCGTCACGATGTCACGTGTCTGTAGATCACACCTGTCGAGGACGTCAATGGGGTAGCCACACCTCGTAAGGTCTACTTTGACCCTAGTGACCTCTTTGCGTCTTTCATCAGCGGAGCTGGAGTGTGTCCAGGCGCGAGTAAGCAAGGTTCGGGCCGTGGAGAGGAGGTGGCCTCGCGCGTGTGCTGACCGGAAGTTGGTAAACTGGCCAGCACACATGGGCTTACGATAAACTGTAGTCCTCAGGTATGTGCCTTCACGTCGGACAAGTGTGTCTAAGTATGGTAAAGAGTTGTTCGACTCCAGCTCAATCGTGAATTTTATGAAGGGCGATAGTGAGTTGAGGTATGATAGAAGTCGCTGACCTGAGTCTCTAGGGATGACCACGAACACATCGTCAACATAGCGACACCAAAAGGCGATGTGATCAGGTGCGTGTGCAAACGCACGTCCCTCTAACTCCTCCATCACGATGTTTGCTGTGACTGAGCTGACCGGGGAACCCATGGCCGTGCCATGTATCTGCTGGTAGACTGAGTCATTAAATATGATCGCACCCCCTGTTAAGCACAGTCTGAGGGCGGTGGAAATGTCATCGGGTGTGAGACCAGTTCTTTCGTTGAGGGTTCTATCATTGTCCAAGAGTTGTTTTGCACAAGAAATGGCAAGTTCCACAGGGATGGAGGTAAAGAGCGATATGACGTCGAACGATGCCATAACTTGATTCTGCGAGATGGATACAGTGCGAATCCTCTTTATGAATTCAACACTGTTGGAAACGGTGTGGGTGGTCTTGCCAACCAGAGGAGAAAGAAGTCTCGAGACAAATTTAGACAGCTCGTAAGTCGGTGATCCACAGCAGGATACAATTGGTCTCAGTGGTGTGTCTTCTTTGTGCACTTTCGGTAGGCCGTAAAACCGTGGGATCTGACATCCGGAAGCACGGAGGTGATTACGGGTTGACTGTGTGATCTTCCCTTGTTTCAGCCAACTGTTGACGAGGATATTCACCTCTGATTCCCATCGTTCTAAAACCCTGTTGGGGTTGATGGTCAGGGGTTTGTATACAGTAGTATCCCGTAAAAGTAGTAGCGCTTTCGCCATGTAATCAGTGTGATCCATTACAACCGTACGGCGGCCTTTGTCTGCCGGTAGAATGACGATGGACGAATCCTGTTTCAATGCCTTGAGGGCAGAGAACTGTGTACGGTTGAGGTTAGAAGAGACGGGGCGAGCACGGTGTAGAACTGCTGCAGTCTTCAAGCGGATTGTGTTGGCTACATCTTCTGGGAGGCGTGATAAGCTGGCTTCCACACCTAAGGCGATGTCGGTGATCGGCGGGTGCTTAGGAAGAACGGCAAACGTCATGCCAAGAGTCAATAAGTTTACTTGGTCCGCAGATAACTGTTTGCTGCTTAGGTTCAATACGAAGTCCGTGGAATTAGTGAGAGGGGTATTACATTGGCTGCGCAATTGACGGGATTCATTAATCAAATTACAAAACTTACGTTTCTGTCGGGTACAATAAAGATCTGATTCTCTGATGGCCTGGTGACATAAAGTGTTGACCACATCGGTGTAAACGGGATCGGGAATCAGAGTCTTAAGGTCGGCTAGTAGGGTTGCCTTGCTCGCTGAAGCACGTTGTATGTCATGATGGAGGCAGCCGATCCATATACGTAGGGTTTTGAGGCCGAAGTTCCGACAGGCACGTCTCATGCGCTCATTAGAAAACGGTTGTTTGTAGCGAAACCCTTTCGGTATAATCTCGTTAGCTTTGCACCTATGCGCAAACCTCAGGTGTTGTCTACTACGGGCTATGAAGATAAAATCTTTCTGTAGTCTCACGACCATGTCGTATGCTGGTTGGCCAAGAATAGTACGAACATAACGAAACAGGCCTACGCGCTCTGGATTCATTGAGGAATTTATTGTAGCTTAAACACAGAGCGTACAGATAAAGCAGAAATATATGAGCTTTCGGCTATATGGTAGCCTTCATCAGAATTAAAATACATGAATGGCAGTTGGAATGAAGATGTGCACTGCCAGGTGCGTGAGACGCGAGGTTTAATTGTTTGTTGACGTCTGTGGCTGTGACGCATGATGACGTGGCCAGCGCTTGTCCAATGACAGAACTACTGACTCTGTGATCGGGTTGACTTGGCAACCACTGTTCCTGTTTAAGGATTTATCCGAAGATCTTATATTTAACGATTCCAACCAGGTACGCTTTAGGTAATGGTGGGATCTGTCTACCACCACGACATCGCGGTGTGGGTCGATGTCGTGGTGGGTTGTCCAGACATGTTCGGCGATAGCTGAGTGTTCTATATCCGCTAAACGGATCGCTCTTTTGTGCTCCGAGAGACGTTTCTCGAGTCGACGTCCAGTCTCTCCGAAGTAGCAGCTAGTGCAGTCACGGCAAGAGATGCGGTAGACTAAACCGCTCTGCAGAAGGGTGGGGACAGGTGTTTTCACGTTGGAAATGAAAGAACGCAGTTTCCTGCCTGGGAGCTGGATGCACTTTATTCCGTGCGTTCTCAGGATTCTACCGATCTGTTGTGACAGGTTGGGGTAGTATGGGATGAATGCCCTTGTGGATGGCTCGTCACTGTTGGTGTTGTAGCTGGTCGTCACGATGTCACGTGTCTGTAGATCACACCTGTCGAGGACGTCAATGGGTAATACTACCCATTGACGTCCCATACTATCCCATGCCCTTGTGGATGGCTCGTCACTGTTGGTGTTGTAGCTGGTCGTCACGATGTCACGTGTCTGTAGATCACACCTGTCGAGGACGTCAATGGGGTAGCCACACCTCGTAAGGTCTACTTTGACCCTAGTGACCTCTTTGCGTCTTTCATCAGCGGAGCTGGAGTGTGTCCAGGCGCGAGTAAGCAAGGTTCGGGCCGTGGAGAGGAGGTGGCCTCGCGCGTGTGCTGACCGGAAGTTGGTAAACTGGCCAGCACACATGGGCTTACGATAAACTGTAGTCCTCAGGTATGTGCCTTCACGTCGGACAAGTGTGTCTAAGTATGGTAAAGAGTTGTTCGACTCCAGCTCAATCGTGAATTTTATGAAGGGCGATAGTGAGTTGAGGTATGATAGAAGTCGCTGACCTGAGTCTCTAGGGATGACCACGAACACATCGTCAACATAGCGACACCAAAAGGCGATGTGATCAGGTGCGTGTGCAAACGCACGTCCCTCTAACTCCTCCATCACGATGTTTGCTGTGACTGAGCTGACCGGGGAACCCATGGCCGTGCCATGTATCTGCTGGTAGACTGAGTCATTAAATATGATCGCACCCCCTGTTAAGCACAGTCTGAGGGCGGTGGAAATGTCATCGGGTGTGAGACCAGTTCTTTCGTTGAGGGTTCTATCATTGTCCAAGAGTTGTTTTGCACAAGAAATGGCAAGTTCCACAGGGATGGAGGTAAAGAGCGATATGACGTCGAACGATGCCATAACTTGATTCTGCGAGATGGATACAGTGCGAATCCTCTTTATGAATTCAACACTGTTGGAAACGGTGTGGGTGGTCTTGCCAACCAGAGGAGAAAGAAGTCTCGAGACAAATTTAGACAGCTCGTAAGTCGGTGATCCACAGCAGGATACAATTGGTCTCAGTGGTGTGTCTTCTTTGTGCACTTTCGGTAGGCCGTAAAACCGTGGGATCTGACATCCGGAAGCACGGAGGTGATTACGGGTTGACTGTGTGATCTTCCCTTGTTTCAGCCAACTGTTGACGAGGATATTCACCTCTGATTCCCATCGTTCTAAAACCCTGTTGGGGTTGATGGTCAGGGGTTTGTATACAGTAGTATCCCGTAAAAGTAGTAGCGCTTTCGCCATGTAATCAGTGTGATCCATTACAACCGTACGGCGGCCTTTGTCTGCCGGTAGAATGACGATGGACGAATCCTGTTTCAATGCCTTGAGGGCAGAGAACTGTGTACGGTTGAGGTTAGAAGAGACGGGGCGAGCACGGTGTAGAACTGCTGCAGTCTTCAAGCGGATTGTGTTGGCTACATCTTCTGGGAGGCGTGATAAGCTGGCTTCCACACCTAAGGCGATGTCGGTGATCGGCGGGTGCTTAGGAAGAACGGCAAACGTCATGCCAAGAGTCAATAAGTTTACTTGGTCCGCAGATAACTGTTTGCTGCTTAGGTTCAATACGAAGTCCGTGGAATTAGTGAGAGGGGTATTACATTGGCTGCGCAATTGACGGGATTCATTAATCAAATTACAAAACTTACGTTTCTGTCGGGTACAATAAAGATCTGATTCTCTGATGGCCTGGTGACATAAAGTGTTGACCACATCGGTGTAAACGGGATCGGGAATCAGAGTCTTAAGGTCGGCTAGTAGGGTTGCCTTGCTCGCTGAAGCACGTTGTATGTCATGATGGAGGCAGCCGATCCATATACGTAGGGTTTTGAGGCCGAAGTTCCGACAGGCACGTCTCATGCGCTCATTAGAAAACGGTTGTTTGTAGCGAAACCCTTTCGGTATAATCTCGTTAGCTTTGCACCTATGCGCAAACCTCAGGTGTTGTCTACTACGGGCTATGAAGATAAAATCTTTCTGTAGTCTCACGACCATGTCGTATGCTGGTTGGCCAAGAATAGTACGAACATAACGAAACAGGCCTACGCGCTCTGGATTCATTGAGGAATTTATTGTAGCTTAAACACAGAGCGTACAGATAAAGCAGAAATATATGAGCTTTCGGCTATATGGTAGCCTTCATCAGAATTAAAATACATGAATGGCAGTTGGAATGAAGATGTGCACTGCCAGGTGCGTGAGACGCGAGGTTTAATTGTTTGTTGACGTCTGTGGCTGTGACGCATGATGACGTGGCCAGCGCTTGTCCAATGACAGAACTACTGACTCTGTGATCGGGTTGACTTGGCAACCACTGTTCCTGTTTAAGGATTTATCCGAAGATCTTATATTTAACGATTCCAACCAGGTACGCTTTAGGTAATGGTGGGATCTGTCTACCACCACGACATCGCGGTGTGGGTCGATGTCGTGGTGGGTTGTCCAGACATGTTCGGCGATAGCTGAGTGTTCTATATCCGCTAAACGGATCGCTCTTTTGTGCTCCGAGAGACGTTTCTCGAGTCGACGTCCAGTCTCTCCGAAGTAGCAGCTAGTGCAGTCACGGCAAGAGATGCGGTAGACTAAACCGCTCTGCAGAAGGGTGGGGACAGGTGTTTTCACGTTGGAAATGAAAGAACGCAGTTTCCTGCCTGGGAGCTGGATGCACTTTATTCCGTGCGTTCTCAGGATTCTACCGATCTGTTGTGACAGGTTGGGGTAGTATGGGATGAATGCCCTTGTGGATGGCTCGTCACTGTTGGTGTTGTAGCTGGTCGTCACGATGTCACGTGTCTGTAGATCACACCTGTCGAGGACGTCAATGGGTAATACTACCCATTGACGTCCCATACTATCCCATGCCCTTGTGGATGGCTCGTCACTGTTGGTGTTGTAGCTGGTCGTCACGATGTCACGTGTCTGTAGATCACACCTGTCGAGGACGTCAATGGGGTAGCCACACCTCGTAAGGTCTACTTTGACCCTAGTGACCTCTTTGCGTCTTTCATCAGCGGAGCTGGAGTGTGTCCAGGCGCGAGTAAGCAAGGTTCGGGCCGTGGAGAGGAGGTGGCCTCGCGCGTGTGCTGACCGGAAGTTGGTAAACTGGCCAGCACACATGGGCTTACGATAAACTGTAGTCCTCAGGTATGTGCCTTCACGTCGGACAAGTGTGTCTAAGTATGGTAAAGAGTTGTTCGACTCCAGCTCAATTGTGAATTTTATGAAGGGCGATAGTGAGTTGAGGTATGATAGAAGTCGCTGACCTGAGTCTCTAGGGATGACCACGAACACATCGTCAACATAGCGACACCAAAAGGCGATGTGATCAGGTGCGTGTGCAAACGCACGTCCCTCTAACTCCTCCATCACGATGTTTGCTGTGACTGAGCTGACCGGGGAACCCATGGCCGTGCCATGTATCTGCTGGTAGACTGAGTCATTAAATATGATCGCACCCCCTGTTAAGCACAGTCTGAGGGCGGTGGAAATGTCATCGGGTGTGAGACCAGTTCTTTCGTTGAGGGTTCTATCATTGTCCAAGAGTTGTTTTGCACAAGAAATGGCAAGTTCCACAGGGATGGAGGTAAAGAGCGATATGACGTCGAACGATGCCATAACTTGATTCTGCGAGATGGATACAGTGCGAATCCTCTTTATGAATTCAACACTGTTAGAAACGGTGTGGGTGGTCTTGCCAACCAGAGGAGAAAGAAGTCTCGAGACAAATTTAGACAGCTCGTAAGTCGGTGATCCACAGCAGGATACAATTGGTCTCAGTGGTGTGTCTTCTTTGTGCACTTTCGGTAGGCCGTAAAACCGTGGGATCTGACATCCGGAAGCACGGAGGTGATTACGGGTTGACTGTGTGATCTTCCCTTGTTTCAGCCAACTGTTGACGAGGATATTCACCTCTGATTCCCATCGTATGGGATTACCCTAATGGGTAATCCCATACTACCCCAACCTGTCACAACAGATCGGTAGAATCCTGAGAACGCACGGAATAAAGTGCATCCAGCTCCCAGGCAGGAAACTGCGTTCTTTCATTTCCAACGTGAAAACACCTGTCCCCACCCTTCTGCAGAGCGGTTTAGTCTACCGCATCTCTTGCCGTGACTGCACTAGCTGCTACTTCGGAGAGACTGGACGTCGACTCGAGAAACGTCTCTCGGAGCACAAAAGAGCGATCCGTTTAGCGGATATAGAACACTCAGCTATCGCCGAACATGTCTGGACAACCCACCACGACATCGACCCACACCGCGATGTCGTGGTGGTAGACAGATCCCACCATTACCTAAAGCGTACCTGGTTGGAATCGTTAAATATAAGATCTTCGGATAAATCCTTAAACAGGAACAGTGGTTGCCAAGTCAACCCGATCACAGAGTCAGTAGTTCTGTCATTGGACAAGCGCTGGCCACGTCATCATGCGTCACAGCCACAGACGTCAACAAACAATTAAACCTCGCGTCTCACGCACCTGGCAGTGCACATCTTCATTCCAACTGCCATTCATGTATTTTAATTCTGATGAAGGCTACCATATAGCCGAAAGCTCATATATTTCTGCTTTATCTGTACGCTCTGTGTTTAAGCTACAATAAATTCCTCAATGAATCCAGAGCGCGTAGGCCTGTTTCATTAATGTAGAAACTATCAAAAACAGAACAAGAATTAAATTCAAAGTGGCATGGCAGCTCGGAGAAGGAAAGGTTATTGGAAGAAAAAAACTATTTCCTCTTACTTACCTTAATAAATCCAGTCGTTTTCTCACTTATAATGTGACAAAATGATGGAATAACTAACATATTGTCTCTTTTTACTCTTCTAGGAGATTATTATATTTATCTATATTATGCGGATATTCCATTACCATCATCTCCGTACTTGGCTTATGCAGAAGAAGTGGGCACATCATTGGATCATACCAGGGTTGTACTTCGTGGTCATGGCTTGACAGGAGCAAGAGTTGGTGAGGAGGCAGAATTTGTTATAGATGGCTCTGAAGCAGGACCAGGTGAATATATATTTGAATTTTTTTATTTTATATATTTTTATTATTACATTTTTTTCCCTTACATTGTCCCTACCCTAAAGTTTTGTATTTTACCATTAGACTTATCTCTAACACATAATTTAAAATAATTTTTAATTATAATCTACTGTACATACTTTTTAATTTAATTATATCATTTAGCTATAGTTATATGTACAAAAAGAATGTATATTCAGACAGTGATGAAATTTTGAATGCATAACCATTTGGAAATAAATGTCATGAGGGAACAAATAAAATAAAGAAAACAGTTGTAAAAAGTGAAAAGTATGTTGCATATTACCAGTGGAAGTCAAGTTTGACACAATGTAATAATATATAGTCTGTTAAATGCATTTTCACATATATTCCATATATTTTAGAGTTTTAATGTTTTCCTGACAACACACACACACACACACACACACACACACACACACACACACACACACACACACACACACACACACACACTCTTCCCCAACCAGTCCCCCTCATTTAAATATATGATATCTCTACAACCAAAAGTCACATGGATTTTGGTTGGGATGAGCAAGGCAAATAGTATTTGGAGAATTTCGTGATGTGATGTGGCCATGCAATATATAAAACAATTTTGTCACAAAGTTAAGTAATATTAAACTGGTGTCTCAACTTCCATCAAGATGTTTGCACACATACACCCTTATTTTCGAAAGTTGGGAATAGTAATTTTTTTTTTTTTTTTTTTTAATGAAAACCCCAAACACGAAAGGTATCAAAACCTATAGTACTTAGTACCGTGCATGGGTTGAAGGAGAAGTATGGGGGGATGCCGGAAACTTTGCTCTAGAGACTAAACATGGATTTCACCACTTCAAGCCTCCAATAAGCAAAGTGGTGGTATTTCACCGGTTGATGAAAGTCATCCACCACCTAGCATGTGCACTTGTTCTGGAATATGTCACAAAGTAATGGAGCATGTCCATACATTTTTTCTTTCAAATTTTTTATTTAATAATTTATTATCTGTTGTTAAATATGTTGTAAAAAAAGTTAATTTTCTTTCTGTTTCAAGTTTTAAAATCACTTCACTTTGGTGCTGAATAATACTTTTATGAACATCATATTCTTTTTTATGATGTTCATAAAAGAAATGTACATTTAAACAAGATAATATATTAAAAGAGAGAGATAAAAATAAAACTAACAATTCTTGTTTATAAATTAGCATATTTACATGTAATTATGTATGCTTAGTGCTTTATTTCAAAAGTGTGTGCTGTATATACACTCGGTTAACACTGAATCATGGCCACCCCATCTGTAATGTACTGGTGGCAGTGGTTGCTTATTATGGGACATGTTTTTCTGGCAAGAACTAGGATTCCTGGTGCATATGGACCATTGTTTCACTTCTGAAGTCAATCAGCTGGCAGCACTTAAGAGACCACATGCACCCTACCATGTTGCATTTTTTTCCCAGATAGAAATGGGATCTTCCAAGTCGATAATGTGCTATGTCATCAGGTTTACATTGTGTGCAAGTGGTTCAAGGAACACAGTGAAGTATCACCCATCATGATTGGCCCCTCCAAATTCCCCTGACCTCAGTCCAGTTGAATACCTATGGGAAGTGAGGCATATGGACATGCATCCATAATCTATTCCGACACTGTGGATAGCTTTGCAGAGAGCATGGCTACAGATCCTTAATTACATCTTCAGACAACTAATGAAGTCAGTGGCACCAGGTGCCAAGCGTTCCATGACCAAGTGATTTCTGTGCATTCCTCAAAGCATTATCTCCAAAGACTTTAAGTGAATAGATTATATTTTGCTTCAACTACCCTTTTCTTTATTTATAAATTTGTATAGCTCCTTCACACTACAAGAAGTAGTCAAAGGCACAGAAAGGAAAGCTGCCTTTCTGTTTCTATTTCTAATAGTTATAACTCAGCCGCTTGGTCACCTTGTGGCGGATCCAGAAACTTGGGTGGTAAAGCAAGCCCCCAGGGCCAACAGGAGCAAACATGATCTGCGACAATTTTACCATTAAGACTGCAAATCCAAATCCTATGGATCTGCACTTACCTGATAATGACTCATCCAAAAATACCCAAGTTTTATCATTCTGCTTTCACTAACTAACCAGTCCTTAGGCAATCTATCACCATTTTTCATTCAAAAATGTCTTGGGAGTGTAGTTGGCTCCTCGAAAATGGTACGACAACTGAAATCTGGCGACCTGCTTGTCGAGACCACCAACTCCAAATATTCTGAGTCTCTACTCAGACTCGCCTCATTTAGTGAAGTTCCAGTTAAGGTGTCCCCACTTGCCACATTTAATACATCCAAAGGCATAATTTCAGAATGTGACCTAATGAATGTCTCATAGGAAGAAGTTGTTCAGGAACTGCAGGATCAGAAAGTCACATAGGCAAAAAGAATTATGCTGAAAAGAGATGGCAAGCTTTTCCAACTTGCAGCATCATACTGACATTCAGCTCACCAAACCTGCCTTCATCAATGAAAGCAGGTTATTTGCATTGTCGCATTTGCCTTTATATTTCGAACCCAATAAGATGTTACAAGTGTCAGAAATTTGGTGACTTAGTATGTCCTAACTATGGATTGAAAGAGCATTCCCAAGCTGACTGTAATGCTTAGGCTTCACTTTGCTCCAATTGTAAAGGCAACCACCCAGTCTTCTCTAAAAATTGTGAACAATGGAAATAGGAGAGAAAAATACAGAAATATAAAATAGAAAAGAAAGTCTCATTCCCAGAAGCAAGAAAGCAGTTACAACTACAGATGCTTAGATTTCCTTATGCTGAAGCCTCTAAAAAATTTCATTTAGTATCAGTCCATTTAGTATCAATACATTAATTCCACCAACCATCTCTATTTCTGAATGGGCTCAAACTTTGCTGTCTTCTGTACCTTAATCCTCAAAGCAATAGATTACAGCAGAGCAATCAACACACCAGACCTGATACCAGCTACTGCTCATGCAGCTCCCATAAGATCCATCCAAGCAGAAAACTCAGATTCCATTAGAAAACAGCCATTTGAGTCCTCCCTTGTGGATATCATTGAAACTGCCAGTCAAGATGATACAGAAATCATTCTAGAAATCCATCCAGAGGATGAAATAGACACAAGACCTATTTCCCCAAAAATAGATAAGATTAAACTTGAACGTCTCAAACAGATTTCCAAAAAGCAGACAGATTCAGCTCCTTCATTTAATTCAGTGTTTCTCAACATTTTTTCAATTATCCACCCCCCCTCCCCAAAAGGATTTTTTTAGACAATTTTTTTTCCTAATTCTCCCCATGAAAATTTAAGCAAGAAAATACTTTATACTTACTTTATACTCTTTTTATTCAGTGGGATCCCCGAGCCTGATGTTCTTGGCTAAAAGGTCAATGTTTGGTTTGATATTAGTAATAAGGTTAATTCTAATGTCTCCTCTTGAACATATGCCAATTCTGTTTCTTTCCTTTGTTAATGTTTTATTTACTGAGCTAAAACCACCTTCAACCATATAAGACGTTGAAAAACAAAGCAGTACTTTCACCATTTCAGACCACATTGTTGGATAAAGAAGTTTAGTGGTTTTTGATCCACACAGCTCAGCCATTCCACCTTTTTATTTGCATTTTTTTGTTACATTTTAATTCAATGAGTTCTTCTTGAATTTCTTCACTAGCAGACCCAAAATCACATCCAACTGGATCTAACATCTGTGGCTTCACTTCAAAAGAAAATAAATCTGAAAATCTATTTTTCATTTCATCTTTTAAAGAACACAAAAGATCTGAATAATTCTTAAGATCATTCTTGGTGAGAGATTCATTGATTTCAGCTAACTCTTGCATACCATGAAATAGTTTTCTCATTAAATTGTTTTCAAATATTTCCAGTTTTTCAGTGAATACTTTTAATACGCGTTTGCAGTCTATCACCATAATTAATTTCCCCTTGAAGTTAAAGTGATACTTTGTTATGTTTTCGAAAACTCCGAGCCGTATATTATGTGTTGTTTTTGTGTTTCCTGATCTCCTTTGCTAAACCTGTCTTTCTCCTTTGCTTTTTAAAAAACTAATTATTGTATCAAAAAGGTTTATAAATTTTGTTAGACAGTTTCCTTTAGTTTGTTATTTGTTTGTTTGTTATTTGGTTTTTAGGAGCATTAGCAACTAAGGCCATATTGCTCCGGGGATATGTGACGGTCATTTCCTGACCTTTCTGCATCCTCCGTATTTGGTGGGTTGGTGGTCACAGGCTCAAACCCCGGTCTAATCAAGAAGCATGTGCTGTGCACTGCTGCTCCTGCCCACCTGGCTACGGAGGTTTCCTTTAGAAAGTCATCTGACTTCTGTATGTAAAAGAAGCCTCACATACTGTTCTTCATTATCAACACAAAATTTTCTGAAAAGCGATCATATTTACTGTGACTTTATCTTATTAATGATTTTAATAACTATATTGAAAATTTATTGTTATCTATATGATGCAAGGAAGCCTGAGACTTATGCTGCACCAGCCAAAAAAATTTCCCTAGTTACCCTGAGAGAGAGAGAGAGAGAGAGAGAGAGAGAGAGAGAGAGAGAGAGCATGCATGCAAGAGTTAGAAGTAGAAAGGAATCACCAAGAAAGAGAAGGATGATATCCAGCTCAGGACCCTGGGTTTGTCAAGCCCGTACTCACTAGATATGAGCCCCCTAGATTGATACCTCAGAGGAGTATATTATACAATGCTTACCTTCTACAACCATATGTTCATTGAACATTCATTCCCCACTTGCTGGCATCACTTCTATGTACTGGCAAATCCTAAACCATTGAAATTTCACTCTATCCCTCACTACAACTATAGACCTATTTCTCTTACCAGCTGCTTAAGTAAAACTCTAGAGAAAATAATACATCAACAATTAACATGGTATCTTGATTCAAAAAATCTAATCTCTGATAACCAATTTGGTTACCAGAAAAAATTGATCATTCCTAGATCTCATGGTCAAAGTTGAAACAAACATCAGGAATGCATTTATCCAAAACAAACGTCTTGTTATGGTTTGCCTTGACATAGAGAAGGCCTGTGACACCTGGCATTTTGGTATCTTGAAAGATTTTCATTCCCTTGACCTGAGAGGCCACTTACCATATTTTATACAAAACTTCCTTCAGCATAGAACTTTTCAAGTCCACTACTTGCCGACTTTTCAAGTCGGCAAGTTCTGACACAAATCTATATACAAGAGGAAGGAGTTCCACATGGCTCAGTTCTCAGTGCTACCTTATTACCTCAGTGCTCTTATTTGCAATGAGAATAAATCATATTACCAAACCGTATTACCCCACACTGTGAACTCGTACTTCTATGCCAATAATCTCACTGTTTCCTGCAGTTCATAGAATATGAACTTCGTTGAAAGGCAACTACAAATCTAGTTGCCTAGTGTCTATCACGGAAATCGTGTCATTCACTTTTGTAACAAATGAAAGATGCATCCTGACCAAGTGCTACAACTGAAAAATCAGCCTGTCTCAGTTACGAATAACATTTGTCTCCTTGGCTTGATTTTTAATAGTAAGCTGAATTCCTTGAAATATATCAAACATCTGAAGACTACTTGCCAGAAAAAACTGAACATACTCAGAGTTCTTTCCTTCTACAACGTGGGTTGCAGACTGCTACACCTTGCTTCACTTTTATAGAACTCTAATTAGGTCTTGTCTTTAGCATTAGCATTAGTAGAGGCATTTGATGCAAGAAAGCAAGCTTATGCAGCATCAGCCAAAAAAAAAAAAAATAAGTAAAATAAATAAATAAAAAATAACCACTTCCACTTCACCCTTCTGTTCGTTCGAAATACCTGTCCAGCTGAGCCTTAAACTTATTTAGGCTATCAACTTCCACGACAAGGGATGGAAGTCTGTTCCACCTATCAACCACCCGCTGGCTAAAGGCAAATTTCCGCACATCTATCCTACATCTGTCTTTCCTCAATTTGAACTTATGCCCTCTCAGGTGATTATTCTGAGCAAGAGGAAGAATCCCATCAGCATTGAGCATGCTCAAACCATTCAAGGCTTTGTACACCTCTATCAGATCACCCCACTGGTGCCTAGTCTCCAGACACTGTAATTCGCAAAACTTAAGCCTTTCTTCGTAAGAGCACCCCTTTGTTCCATTCACTAATCTTGTTGCTCTTCTCTGTACTCGTTCCAGCAGCTCTACATCCTTCTTGAAATGAGAACTCCAGGCCTGTATACAGTACTCTAGGTGTGGCCTGACCATTGCCTTATACAAGGGAATAATCACCTCCTTATCCCTGCTAGAAAAATTCCTATATATCATTGACAATACACCATGAGCTACTCTTGCAGCCCGTCTGCACTGCTCAGAGAACTTCATATCTGCCTGCACAACCACCCCCAGGTCCCTTTCATTCTCTACCACTGTCAGTGTAGTACCACAGAGTTGATACGTTGCTCTGGGGTTGCTGTTTCCCATATGTAGTACTTTACATTTGTCAATGTTAAACTTCATTTGCCACCTCTCAGCCCATCTGCTCAACCTTTCCAGATCCTGTTGCAGCAGCATAGTGTCAGTAGTGTCCTTGACAACCCTGCCAACCTTTGTATCGCTGCAGACTTGGACATTAAGCTTGATATACCATCATCAATATCATTTATAAATACAGAGAACAATAAAGGACCCAATATCCAAAATATCCTGAGGGACTCCACTAATAACATTAGTCCACGATGAGCAGTGTCCATTGATTACCACTCTCTGTCTTCTCCCCCTCAACCACCCCTTTATCCATAGCAGCAATTTGCCTCCAATGCCACACTGATCCAATTTGTGCAGCAGTCTTCCATGTGCAACAGTATCAAAAGCCTTTATAAGATCCAAGTATATAATATCAAAGTTATTCCCTGCATCCAGTTCTTTTGTGACTGCATCATAGTATCCAATCAAATTGGTCAGACAAGACTTCCCCTTAACAAAACTATGCTGTGTCCGAGCTATAATTGAAGTCTTGTCTAAATGATCCTACAGTGCTTCTTTAACTAGTGCCTCCATTAATTTTCCTGGAACAGAAGTTAAACTCACAGGTCTATAATTGCTTGTGTCAGCCTTTGATCCTCCTTTGTAAATTGGGGGCACATTTGCACATCTCCAGTCTGCGGGTACCTCCCCTGAGTCCAAGGAAGCTCTTATAATTATGGCTAAGGGTTTGCTTACTTCCTCTGCTGCCTCCTTTAATATAACTGGATAGATCCCATCCA
This sequence comes from Mastigoproctus giganteus, assembly GCF_048544385.1. Taxonomy (NCBI): domain Eukaryota; kingdom Metazoa; phylum Arthropoda; class Arachnida; order Uropygi; family Thelyphonidae; genus Mastigoproctus; species Mastigoproctus giganteus. Next base: position 161,216,797 of record NC_143583.1, on the reverse strand, counting down.
CCCCAGGTGCCTTTCTTGTGTTTATCTTCAACAGTTTCTCCTCCACTTTACTCTCAGTTATTACAAGATTCTCTAGCTTACTGCTAGAGTTGAATACACCCCTGGCTTTCCCCTCGCTAAATAACTCTTCATGCTCCTCATGTGTGAATGTCAATGCAAAATATTCATTTAGTTTGTTAGCTATCTGAGCAGGATCATCAACAGTTGACCGATCGATGTCAAGTGGACCAATATGATTCATCCCCTTCCTTCTAGAGTTTACATAAGTAAAGAACTCTTTGCTGTTTTTCTTTGCATCCCTTGCCAAAGATTTCTCGTACTCTGCCTTCGCCTGCCTAACCTCCTTTGTAACTTGGTTACAGATCAACTTGTATCTATCATAGGCTTCTGTGTCATGTGTTAATTTGTATGTATCCCATGCATGTTTCTTCTCTGCCATATACCTCATCAGTTCATCTGACATCCATTTAGGCCTAAACCTTGAACAATATTTCTTAGTTGGTATGTAAAGCCTAGTAGCTTCCAAGATAAGTTCTTTGAATGCTTCCCATTTTGCATTTGCTGTTGGTAACATCATCAGTTGGTCCCACTGTATAGAATTTAAATACTGTCTCAGTCCATCGTAGTTGCCTTTACGAAAGCAATAACCCTTCCCTTTACCCCTAATAGTAGTTACCTCTTTGAGTAAATCCCACTTCAGCACACTGTGATCACTGCCACCTAGTGGTTCATTTATCTGCAGATTCTTAATGCATGAAGAATCACTTCTGATAATCAAATCAAGAGTATTACTCCCTCTAGTTGCCTCCCGAACATGCTGATGTAGAAAACAATCATCCAATAAATCCACAAAAGTCCTGCTAGTGTGTGAGTGAACAGCCCCCCAAACTCCAGTCAATATCTGGGAAGTTAAAATCTCCCATTATAAGACTCTCTGATTTACTGGCCCACTCTATTTCCCTGTACAGTTTCTTATTATACTCATCAGAGTCATTAGGCCTGTAGCATACTCCTACCATTAGGCCTGTAGCATACTCCTACTCTCAATTTTGATCTCCCAATGCTTATGTCACATCAAACTGACTCGACACTGCACTGTCCAGCAATGTCCACTGGCTTCACTTCCTTGGATTTTATGTATTTCTTAACTAATAGCATAACCCCCTCCTCCCTTCCTATCCAGTCTATCCTTTCTGTAGACGTTGTACTCCCCAAATTGCAGTTCTGCATTCCTTATATCTGTGTGACACCACGTCTCTGATATCCCAACAATATCTGCCTTTGATGTTTTGAGCAATACCTCAAATTCATCAAATTTATTTACTAAACTCCTAGCATTGGTGTACACGCAAGTATACATGCACCTATTTCTATTCTTAGCTACCCTAACACAACCCATGTGTTTACTTGTACCGCAATGACTCCCAGCAGTCTCTGAAATATCCTGAATCTTGTTTTTCAGGCTTCTGCTCATTCCAATAGAAGCAGTGCAAGAATCTCTTTCACCTCTGCCAATGGCTACTGTTAATCTATTCGTCTTTGTATCCCCCCCCAAGCTAGCAGTTTTCCGACCCACCTAACACTGCCTCGATAGCATCAGCAAATATTCTTGCACCCTTTCTATTTAAGTGTATCCCATCCCTGTAGAAGCAATCTCTCCTGTTAACAAGTACAGTCCAGACTGAAAAAAATTGTACCCCTTGAGCCTTGCACAATCTTTCCAGGGCCGAATTGATCGACAAGGCTCTCATCGTATACTCCCTCCTATCGTGTCTGGGCAGAATTGCAGACACTTTCAAATTCAACCCTATTTCATGGCTTTTTTTCAACAGTGACCTGTACTTGTTAAGCAATTCTGCCAGTCTCCTACTCTTGATATCATTAGTGCCAACATGTACAACTACAGGGTGGCCACTGAAAGACTGAAGGTTTGAAAAAGTCATAACTTGTTCATTTTTAATCTTTTTTCTTTTCTTTTTTTACAGGTTATAGAGCATCCCTTGAAGATTAAAATGGCTATATATGATGTCCAGCAACGAGTAAAACTCGTTGGGTTTTTCTATTCCAGTGAAAGATCAATTATTGAAACTCAGAAAAAATACCGGCAACATTTTAAAGTCCTCCTAGTGATAACATGATTCGGAACCTAATCACCCGGTTTGAAAGAACTGGATCAGTCGGCGATCTTCCGGGAAGAGGTCCTAAGTGCACTGTGTGCACTGACGCAGCGGTGGAAGCTGTACGGCAGAGTGTCCTTGAGGATCCATCTGCCTCTACCCGTCGTCGCTCTACTCAACTATTCATCGCCAGAACATTGCTTCAGAAGATTCTGAAAGGGTGGTCAGTCTTTCAGTGGCCACATTTTAATCTCCAAGGGATGCTCTATAACCTGTAAAAAAAGAAAATAAAAAAGATTAAAAATGAACAAATTATGACTTTTTCAAATCTTTCAGTGGCCACCCTATATATCACCTTTTGTGCCCTTAAAAGATGAAATCTGCTCTACAACGTCAAACGTCATTTCTCCCATCTTTGCATGTGTACATTGTATTGGGCCAGAGATTTGAAGGTGTGTGGGGGTCATGTGCAGTATATTGTGTTGTACCCTTCATTCTTTTGGTCTATTTTGCCACCAAGTCCCTAGTGGGACTCGACATTACCACACCGTGCCATAGGGAGGCTGACTGGGTGTACCACTGATGTAAAAGTACTCTGACAGGTCCTGCCACCTAGTTTCCTGGGATTTCAGTGGCTAGGACCAGATTTGAGAATGAGATGATCACTGTTTCTTGAGCAACAGTTGTAATTTTAACAGAGTGTACGGTTGTTCGCTGAAAACTTTAAAACCCACGGGAAGAGTGGGGGAATAAAAAAAACCATCTCCCCAGCAAAAAAAAAACCGATGTTGTGTAAGGGGAAGACAGAAGACTGAAGGGTATGAAATAGAAGGACAGAGCCGAAAGGGAAGATGGCCTCTGCAAACAGTGTGGCATGCCAATGCCTTACCAGAGGGAAGAAAAACCACCTCACCAAAAAAAAAAAGAAAAAAAAAAAAAAAGAAGAAGAGATACCCCACAAGTGCAAGGTAGGTACAGCCAGTCAGTAGGAACCAACAGCTTGGTGGAAATCAGAGTGGAGGCTCCGGCGACGTAAGTGCTGCTATGGTGGATAGGTCTTGTTCGGGAAGGTCTAGTTCAAGTGTTGTCATTGAGACTCCATTTGGTGTCTCTGTGTTGCATCCAGACTGAAGGCCGGTCCAGTAGTCCATGATAATAAATAGTGGGGAGGTCAAAACTAAGAGTCCAAGATAGGATGGTCAAGTCCAGGGACCAATGTTAAGTCTCTTTTTGATGTATTTATATTTGATTGTATTTATATGTAGCACATATAAATACAGTATTCAAGACATAAACAATACAATATACCTTATAAAATGCCATTCTGGATGTAATGCATGCTGCATAGGTAGCACCACCACAAAATATGTAACTTCAAGAACAGCCAACATGAGAGCATACTATCAGTATAATATTTTCAAATCAGACCAACCAGGAACTGAACTCAGTCAGCACATATACTCTTTTAATCATGATCCATTAATAGATAATGCAATTACAGGTGACCCCCGCTTAACGCTGATAATTCGTTCCGGAAAAACAGAGTGCTAAGTGAGCGCTGCATTCCCATAAGGTAACATATGTATTTGTGAGTTGCGGTCGGTGCAATAGGATATTTCCTAATCAATAATAAACGGTAGTGAAAAGATGCACAAATGTCGGTCAAAATATTTAATATTCAAATATTTGTACATATAAAATATTCTGCATTGCATACGTATATGATTATGTGGTAACTACTTACGTATAAAAATTAAACTTAAAATTCCAATTAAAATCATTGATTTAATTGAACTAAATTGATTTAATTTAATTGATGAATTTAATCAAGAAAAATGTGCCGATTTTGGGTAGAACTTTGGCCCTCTTCCAAATAAACTAAAAGGGGTATTAATTTTAAATCCCCCACTGCGTTATCACCCAACAATAAAGTCAACCGATCCTTCGCCGCTTTGAAACCTGGCATGTTTTTTTCTTCTTTCAATATGAAACTTCTTTTAGGCATTCGATGAAGCAGCACAAAAGTCCTGCTTCATCTATGTTAAAAACTTGAGAAGTATAACACAATATCCCTCTTCAATAATTTTAAAAAGTTCTTTTTTGAAAGTTTCGACTCCTTAATCTGCACTTGCAGCTTCTCCCTGGATTTTAAATCTATTCAACCAGCCCTTACTAGTTTTAAATGGTTCCACATTTTTTTTTTTTTAGGTGCGTTTTCTTCAGATCATCATATTGGCTAATCTCTCTCTCTCTCTCTCTTTTTTTTTTTATAATATTTAACTTAACTGAATTCTACATTGGATATTATCTTCAATAAAATCCTAATAGCCGGCCTAGCCCTGGTTGCTTGCAATGGAACAGCTATCTTTCCCGCTGCTAAAATTAATTCTTTATTTTTTTTATAATTGTTCTTACAGTTAAACTTGCAAGTCCTAAATTATAGCACACATCCGCTTCTTGTTGACCGGAATCGATTCGCTTCAAAACGTCTAATTTAATTTTCAAATTCAGTCCTTTTCTTACATTTGTAGTCTTCGTACTGCATCCAGACGTTGCTACTTTTGCATTCTTAACCGCCATTATTAACTCTTCGAAAATGTAACTGCATTAGTTTCATTAATTATGATACAATGTTCCAGTAAACTGTCTGTTATGCACGATGTCTGTTCCAGTAAACTGTCCATCGTGTGCGAGAAAATTTCACTGAGCGTGGGAAAATTTCTCAAGTCGGCGTGGAAAATGTTTTAATGCTGTTTTGATATTCATTTTCAAGCTATCGACTCCATTAAATGAAACGATTTCGTTAAATATGCAAAAAATGCAATCTGTAAAAGAGCGTTATAGTGATCTGAGACAGCGTTATAGTCAGATGCAGGTTATAATGTAAGAACAGCATTATAACAAATCAGCATAAAGCGAACAGCGTTATAACGGGGGCCTGCTGTACACTAATTAAACTTAAATCGAATTATAAGATATTCCAGTACGAAGCCCTAGCTATAGAATGGTTCCACCAAAATAGATCATATGAAATTTTAAACACTAAATTACCCATGAATCTGTCACCAACATGGCAGCTTACATGAATCAAATTTCCACATGTTTAACGTGCTGCATCCTGGGTACCACAATACTATAAATCAACACTTACAACTCATGTCATTAACCAAGTGATGACGACGAAATCAAAAGCTTCTCATCCAGCTCTTGGTTTTTCGACATGCGAATCTTCTTCATATAATTTTATAAATGACAACCAGGAAAAAGGTGATGCACTCCCTCTTCCTAGAGACATGTTGTTAAATTAATTAATCAACTAATATAATTGAAAGCTTTTACTTTTACTTTCTTTACTTTCCTTTATGTAAAATTAACCCTAACCAAGCTAAGATTCTTAGCTTTCCTAAGAATCTTAATAAATCATATAATTTTCAAATTAGAAACGTCATTGATAACTGCTCAAACACTATGTCGTCTTGTTAAAAAATAGAATGATAAATTGTGAGCAGAGATGAAAGAAAAGTTTGTTATAACATTTTGGTAGGAGGACACTCTCAGCATTTGTTGCAGTTTTTCTTTTAATTATTTTTATAATACTGATTCAACTGAAAATTATTGTAACTTCTATTATATAATAAAAATAATTTATAATAACAATTGTAATAAAATTGAAAATGTACTATGTGTTGCAGTCACCCTGTACCATTACAAATACATCAAGTTCATCAGCAAGGAAAATGGCAGTAGATGCAGAAAATCAAACTCGTAGTAAATTTTATAAATTAAGCAGAAAAACAGAGGATATCCAGTAAAAAAACAAATCCTACTTAGTGAGAAAGCTAAAGACCTACTCTAGTTCAATTTGTGTCATATGCTGCAAACAGTTTAAAGCTTGATCCTTGACTGTCCACTCTTTGCACAAAAATTGTCAATATAATTTACCCATGACCAAAGTCCAAGATACCCCTGCCTTGAAAAATCCACAGTATCCCATCCTTGAAATGTATCCTCAAACATGTTTTTGGTGATGGATGTATAATATACCAGAAGTTTTTTACTGGTTTAAATTTATAGATTATTATTGTGACCAAATATAACAAAAGACGCATCATTCACCAAAAATAATGAATATTAATGAAAGGTTTCTCCATTTTCTGAATTTTTCTTCAAACTGTCATTCAAACAAACAAAGATTAACTGTGTTCACATAAGACAGATTTGAATGGGAAAATCATGAGAGACACATAGCAGTTGATGCACCAGTAATGTTGCATCAACTGCTGTGGCACCAGTTGATACAGCAGTACCTGGGATAGCCAATTTCATTCCAATCACTTAAAAATGTTGCATTTTTTTCCCAAATGTTGCATTCATAATTTTTGTTTTACACTTCCGTAATGAAATGTAATGTTCAAATCTTTTTATGAGCACCCTGTATTATGTTCACTTTATATTTTCAAGCTTAATAATATTCACTTTCACACTTTCAGGCTCTCCTGAAGTTAGTCTGAGTGGAGTAAAAGCAGATATTTCAGTAAGGATACTACCTTTGGGAAATAATGTGTATAAAGCTTTCTACACTCCTAATATTTCAGGTAATTACTATTTTTTTACTGTATAATAAACCATTGTGCTTCATTTTTATTATGAATAAGGGCTTGAAGAACTTTCTCTGCAATTTGCTTGCAAATTGCAGAGAAATATGTAGGCATTAGCTACCCATATATTGTTAAGCTCTGTTAACAACACCATTGAAAAACCTTGTTGTGTACAAACTCTCATCATCTCAAATATCCACCACCAATTAATTAAATGTCAATCTCCAGGTAAATATCCAGTGTGGTGAAGGAAATTTAGTTAACTTCAATCCCTCTAAAACTCAGGTCCTGTCTTTCTTATTTCTCACAAAAAAGTCTACTACTCTATGCTCATCTTTAGTGATGGAAGTCAGACTTCTAGACAAGATCACATTTCTCTATTGAGATTACCTCAGCTTCCAATCTGTCTTGACTAAATCACATCTCAAGTAATGCATCCCCTATGGAAAAAAATTGGCTTTCCTTTTTCACTGTCACCTTTACTTTTCCTCTAAACAATTACTCACAACATGGAAAACTACTGCAACAGTATCAAAAACTTTCTTGAAATCGAAGTGTATGATATCAAAATTATTTTTTACATCCAGTTCCTTTGTAACCACATACTAGTGTCCGGTCAAATTTGTCAGACAAGACTTTCCCTTAAGAAACCCATGCTGTCTGAATTATTACTGCAGTCATGTCTAGATGATTCTGCAATGCTTCTTTAACCTATTAGCCAAGTGTACTCGTATGGGAACGCTAATTCAAAATGTTATTATTTTGAAACTGTCGCAATCTCATGAAATATTTTTCTATATTGTTTATCTGTAAATATCAAGAATGAATTCATATACCACCGTCAGTGCCAGGTGTTTTCAGTACCAATCTTGTAACCATCACAAGAGGCTGATTTATTTTTCTAGTGAGTCACGAAAGTTATCATCAAATTATTTTAACACAGAGTGTTTTTTAATTGTCTTTATTTTACAGTCAAATTTAGAGACACAATATATGCTGTAAGTATGAACAAAATTTCATTAATTATATTTTTTTCTAGTTATTTATTTATTTTTTTGTTTATATCTTACCGTTCTGAAATAGGGACATTAGGCTTTACTGTATATAAGTTTTATTTTTGTTTATAGTGAATCACAAAGTTGAGAATAATGGAACTGAAGTTTTTTTATGGCAAGAAGAAATACACCAGACTTGAGGAAGTTATTGAAGACATTGCAAATCAAGAAGCTAGTGATAATGAGGTTTTTGAAATTTGCATATTACCTCCAATTTTGAACAAGTTGACAGATTGTGAAGAGTTTGGTGAAGATATTTTACAGGACCTTAATTCATTTCCAAAAGAAATTCCTGGTTCTGTGGAAATTTCATTTGAAAATACCAATGAAGAAGATGTTTTACCCCTGGAAGAAGATGTTCCAGAAGATAAAAGCAGTAGTGATTCAACAGTATACCTTGATTTCGAAAAAGAAAAATGGCTGAAGAGACATCCAGAATATGCACCTTTCAGAACTAATGAATATTGTTTTACAAGTGAGTTAGATGCTGTGAAAAATGACTTAAAAGATTTGTCCCCTCACAAAATATTCAAAAAACGTTTTAGTGATGAAACCTTAGACTATATATGCAAATAAACGATAATATATGCTCGACAAAAAAACATCCTGAATTTACTATTGCCAACAAAGAAATGCAAAGTTTTATTGCAATATTGCTTTTGACAGAATATCACAACCTTCCTCAAGAAGGAATGTATTGGTCGTTGGACGAGGACTTGGGTGTCTTGTGCATTTATAATGCCATGTCAAGAGATTGATATCTAGAAATCAAGAGATTTGTATAATGATGAAATTGGCAAGATCGAATGTTCAAAGTTAGGACAATAATGAATATGCTCATAAAACAATTTTGCCAGTATGATTTTTTTCACAAGGATCTAACAATAGACAATTCAGTGGAGAAGTATTTTGGACACAATCCAGCCAAACAATTTATCAAGCAGAAACCAGTGAGGTTTGGTTACAAAATTTAGATGGTAAGTAGGTAGTCCTACAATTTTGACATCCATTGTGGAAAAGCAACTGAAGAAACCAAAAATGTGAAGAGTATACCTGTAGGTTATTGGTTTATTGCAACATGTGCCAGATCCATAAAACCATGTAGGTTTCTTCCACAATTATTTTAAAACATAATCGTTGATAATATTTTTGAAAAAGAAGAAAATAAGAGCTTCAAGAACTGTGAGGGACAATCAAGTTCAATACTGTCCTATTATGGCACCTGAAGAAATGAAAAAAATGGAAAGAGGTACTTATGAATAGGTTTGATGTCGTCAATGGCATATTATGCATAAAATGGAAAAATAACAATATAAGTCCTATTATTACTAATTATGATTTTGTTGAATCATAATACGTAAAACGTTGGTTAAAAACTGCAAAAGGTAAGGTCAATGTAGAATAACCTCCATCATTTGCATCGTACAATAGGGGAGTTGGTGGCATAGATACCTATGACCAATGTATATCTTTGTACAAGATAGCAATAAGAGGCGAGAAATGGTGGTGGGTCCTGTTTACATACATGTTAGATATGACCATCACTAATGCATGGAAGTTGCACCAAATGACAGTAGAGGTAAAAATGAATCAATTTGATTTTCGTCAAAACACCGTACAAAGTTATTTGAAAGATGCTGCATCAACAAGAAGCAGTAAGAAGTGAAAAGCCGGACATTCCATGAAAATTAGTGAAGACCATCACTTTCCAGAAAAACTTGATAGACAATTAAAATGTTGTGTTTGTCATATGAAAGCCAGGTGGTCGTGTAAGAATTGTCAGAAAACAATGTACATTGAAAAAGGCTGCTTTGAAAAATACCACTTATCTGCCTAACGGCCCCATTTGACGACGCCTGTTTTTCTAAAAAAAAATATATATTTTTTTTTTTTCTTTGAAATTTTGGTATTGTTTGTTTCCTTGACTTATAATCTTACCATAATATTGAGTGAAATGGGTTTTGATAGGTAGTTTTTTTCATAGGTGTTAATGGGGGTTAACCAGTGACTCCATTATTTTCCCCGGAACAGAAGTTTTTTTTTTTTTTTTTTTTTATGTGAACCCAAACACGAGAGGTATTAGAACCTATAGTACTTAGTACCGCGCTTGGGTTGGAGGTTGAGAAGACGAAAGAAGATATTTGTTGACATTGGACTTGAACTTCTGTAGATTGTAATTTTCAGGAAATACATATGAAGGAAGGTTGTTCCAGAAAACGGCAGTTGAATGAATAAATGAGGAAGATGAAAAGTTGGTTCTGTGGGTTTGAAGTTGGACAGTAAATGGATGTTGGCTGGTGGCGACACGTGTTCAGACTGTTTTGAAAGAGAGAGCAGGAATTATAGAAGCCAATTCAGAAGAACAGTGCCCATGGAAGTATCTGTAAAAGAGGCATGCAGCAGAAACAGTGCGTCTATGAGAAAGCGAGTGGAGAGAGAGACTCTGTTAGAGATGAGTCATTAATTAACCTAACTGCCCTCTTCTGAATGGAATCAAGAAGCCTGAGAGAGGTTTTGGGGGCACCACCCCAAATGTGGAAACAATATTCCATGGCAGGGCGGATTTGCGATTTATACAGAGTGAGCAGCTGTTTGGAAGAAAAGTAACGCCGAGAGCGAAAGAGAAAACCAAGCTTTTTAGATGCAGAGGAAGCAATATTTGTAATGTGCTTGTGCCAAGAGAGATTAGAAGTCAGAGTAATCCCCAAAAGAGATATATCCTTTTGCCTAGAAATTGGAGTGTCACTAAAGATAAGCATAGGGGCAGAAGAATCATTTTTGCGAGATATAAGACAAGACTGAGTTTTAGAAGGGTTGAAGTCAACTAAGTTGTCTTTGCCGCACTGGAGAATTACCTGAAGATCGGCATTTAAGGAATTGGTAGCGGATTTTTGTGAAATTGAAGCTGATTAAGCAGGACAAGATTTCTCAAAATGGAAAGTTGAATGCAATGTGCTATCATCGGCAAAACTATGGATAGGATTTCCAGTCAATGGAAGAAGGTCATTGATATACAAGAGGAAAAGAGTGGGGGAAAGAACTGAACCTTGGGGGACACCGGCATTAGTGGAGAAGTTAGAAGACAGAGAGCCATCTACCATCACCCTCAGTGAGCGATCAGAGAGAAAACTGGATAACCAATTACTAAAAACAGTTGGCAAACCATAAGATGGAAGCTTGTTTAGAAGACCTTTATGCCAAACACGATCAAAAGCCTTTGAGATGTCAAGAGCAACTACTTGTGTTTCACCGAACCTTTCCATTGAAGTAGTCCATAAATGGGTAACATAAGCCAGGATATCACCAGTGGATCGACACTGACGGAATCCATACTGGTGATCGTTGATCAGACGGAAGGTTTCTGGGTAGTTTAAGAGTTGGCGGTTAATTGATTTCTCCATTACTTTAGAAAGAGTAGAAGTAATTGCACTGGGACGATAATTGGATGGGAGTGGTTTGTCACCCTTTTTAGGAACTGGCTGGATATGAGCAAATTTCCAAGCAGAAGGAAAAACACCTTTGGAGTAAGAAAGTGAAAAAAGGCGGCATAGAATAGGAGTAAGTTCAGGAGCACAGGTTTTGAGAACAAGTGGAGAAATACCATCAGGACCTGGAGCTTTCTTAGCATTAAGATTCATCAAAATCCTTCTGATATTCTTTTGACGGAAGACCACAGGAGGCATTGAATGGAGCGTGTTGGGAATGGTGGGAGGTGTTTTACCAAGATCATTAATACATGAGCTGGAAGAAAAATGTGACTAGCAGGTCAGCTTTATCCTTCGCTGAAGTGACAACAGAACCATCTGGTTTTGACAGAGGTGCGAGCAGAGATGGGCAAAAGTTGCAGCCAATAGCTTTGGCAAGAGACCAGAATTCTTGGCTACAATTAGGGCAAGAAGCAAGTTTTCTACTCTTAGCCGGTTCAAACTCTAGTTTGGACTGATTAATAACTGCTTTACAATTGTTGCGAGCTTTGGTGTAGGCAGAAAATGAAACTGAAGAATAAGAAACAAGCCAATTACGATATGCAACATTCTTCTCTTGAACAGCCTTAGCACATTTATTGGAAAACCAAGGTTTAGATAAAGGACGAGATTTTAAAGTGGAGTGTGGGATAAAGGATTCCATTCCTGCAAGAATAATTTCACTGACATGATCTGAGCAAACGTTGACATCAGAAGTTTTGAAACAGCAATCCGACCAAGGAAAAGAAGAAAAGAACTCTCACAGGTCATCCCATTTTGCTTTCTTGTAATGCCAAACAACACGAGGTTGGGAATAGCCACGAGATAAAGGTTCCATTGGAGAAGAGACAATCACCAAGTTGTGATCTGAAGTGCCTAAAGGACCTCTCACTTCGACAGTGTACTTAGAAGGGTTGTTTGTGAGAAAAAGATCAAGCGTATTGTCCGGTATTCTTGTAGGTAAATGAACAATCTGTGCTAGGTCATTAGTAATTGCAAAAGCCTCAGCATCTCGACCTGCTGGGTTGGTGTGACTAGAAAACGGAAGCCAGCTGGAGTTGTGAACATTAAAAATCACCAAGGAAATTTACCTCACTGTTAGGAAAGTTAGACTGAAGAAAGTCAAGTTGCAACGAGAGGAAGTCAAAGAGCTCCAAGTGATTAGTGGAGTTGGGAGAATGGTAGAGACAACAGATGAATTTGACACAATGAGGTAGAGAGATTTTAAGCCAGAGAAGATCAAAGAGAGGAGATTCCAAATTGCCAAGTCTCTGACAGGGAATATCAGAACGGACATATGCACAAGTACCACTTTTGAGGCGAAAGGAATCATACAGCAAATAATTTGGGCATCTGAGATGAGCAGTAGTTGAATCAACCGATAACTGAGATTCTGTCAGAAAAAGTACATGTGGTATGGCAGACTGCAAGTGGAAATGGACATTGTTGAGATTAGAATTGAGACCACGTATATTTGTGAAATGAATTAGGAAGTCCTTGGGAGGTTTAGATCTTTTCACAGATAAGCTTGTTCTATTAGTTTGACAATTCATGGTGTATTCAATAGTAAGAAAAAGTGGGTGGGACATGCTGTATGAAGTAATGAAATTTTTGGATATGGCGTACACATGGTAAGAATATGCCCAGATCCTTGACATAACGTGGCCTCGACAATGCTCCCCGCATACACACTACTCGGACTCCCTCCAGTCACTATCTGGCAGAGTAGAGGTAGCAAGATTATACACTAGCTGATCCGGAAGCCTCCTAGAGAGTTACCAATAGGTTCGGTTCGGTGTACTAACTAGCGGCCGGCCTGCGAAAACCGTTTTAGAGCTGTACCCTCGAAATGTAAGGAATATTGGATCTCGCCACGACGTTCATCATAACCTCAAAAGTCATCAATCATACTGCATGATGGAAGAGATAGGGAAGGGTTGAAGTTAAACTAACAGGTCTGTAATTACTCATGTCACGATTTAATCCACCTTTGTCAATTCGGAATACATTTGCACATTTCCAGTCTATGGGAACTTCCCTTGAGTCCAAAGATGCCCTCATAATTATGGCTTCTTACTTCCTTTGCTGCCTCCTTTAATATAACTGGATAGATCCCATCCATCCCCTGGTGTCTTTCTTATGTTTAACTTCAAGAATTTCTCCTCCACTTTGCTCTCAGTTATTATAAAATCATTGAGCTCCCTATTAGAGTTTAATAAGCTTCTGTCCTCCACTTCCCTAAAGAATTCCTCATGTGTGAATATAGATGCAAAATACTCATTCAATTTGTCAGCTTTCTGAGCAAGATCACCAATAGTTGAACCATCAATATCAAGTGATTCATTGCCTTCCTTCTAGAGTTTATATGAGTAAAGAAGTCCTTGCTGTTTTTCTTAGCATCCTTTGCCAAAAATTCTCGTGATCTGCCTTCGCTTGCCTAACCTCCTTTGTGACTTCATTACAGATTACCTTATATCTATCATAGGCTTCTGTGTCAACTGATAATTTATATACCTCCCATGCATTTTTCTTCTCTGCCGCAAATCTCATTAGTTCGTATGACATCCATTTAGACCTAAACCTTGAAAAGTATTTCTTAATCAGTATGAAAAGCCTACTAGCTTCCACAATTAATTCCTTGAATGTCTCCCATTTAGAATTTTCCGTTGGTTACATCATCAGTTGTATAGAATTTAAATACTGTACAAATTGGAGCAGTATAGTATTAAAGGCAAGTTGCTACAATGGATAAAAGGGTGGTTTAGTGGGAGAAGACAGAGTGGTAATCAATGGACCCTACTCTTGGTGAACTAATGTTATTATAGGAGTCCTCCAGAGTTTGGTGTTGGGTCCACTGTTTTGTATATTTATCAGTAATGTTGATAAAGGTATATCAGGCTTAATGTTCAAGTATGCTGCAACAGGATCTAGAAACGTTGTGCAGATGGCCTGAGAAGTGGCAACTGAAGTTTAACATTGACAAATGCAAAGTACTGCGTATGGGTAGAAGTAACCTCAGAGAAATATACCAACTGTGTTGTACTAACCTTAGAATGATAGAAAATGAAAAAGACCTGGGAATAATTGTACAGTCAGATATGAAGTTTTCTTAGCAGTGCAGACAGACTGCCAGAGCAGGTCATGGAATATATTTGTTGGGAAAAGGAGGTAATTATCCCTTTGAATAAGGGAAGTGGTCAGGCCATGCTTTGAGTACTGCATACAGTTCTGGAGGCCTCATTTTAGGAAGGATGTAGCGTTACTTGAGCGAGTACATAGAAGTGCAACAAGATTGGTGAGCGGAACGAAGGGGTCCTCTTACCAAGAAAGGCTTAAGTTTGGCAAATTGCAGCGGCTTAAGACTAGGCACCTGTGAGGCGATCCGATTGAGGTATATAAGGCCTTGATTGGGTTGAGCAGGCTCAATTTTGATGGGATTCGTCTGCCTGCTCAGATCACAAGCCTGAGGGGGCATAATTTCAAATTGAGGAAAGACGGTTGTAGAATAAATATGCGGAAATTTGCCTTTAGCCAGCAGGTAGTTGATTGTTGGAACAAACTTCCATCTGTCGTTGTGAAAGTTGATAGTTTAAATAAATTCAAGGAGGAACTGGACAAACGTTTAGAGGGAATAGTATGAAATTGTGTTTTTTTTTTTTTTTTTTTTGGCTGATGCTGCATAAACTCAAACGCTTGCTTTCTTGCACCACATGGCTCTACAACTACTACTCAGTCTGTACAAATCTCAAATTTGTCCAACCAATGAATATTGTTCGGACACCTCGGCTACAATATTTCCCAAAACGTCTCTCAAGCTTCTTAACTGCACAAGGCTTTGAATGGTTTGAGCAGGCTCAATGCTGATGGGATACTTTCACTTGTTGAGATTAAGAACCTGAGGGGGGCATAGATTCAAGTAGAGGAAAGACAGTTGTAGAATAGATGTGCAGAAGTTTGCCCTTAGCCAGTAGTTAGTTGATTGCTGGAACAGACTTCTATCTGTTGTTGTGGAAGTCGATAGCTTAAATAAATTTAAGGCAAAGCTAGACAAACATTTGCAGTGACCAGATGGGTGAAATGGGAAGGTTTTTTTTTTTGTTTTTTTTGTGTGATTCTCTATAAGCTTGCTTTCATCATATGCCTCAACTAATGCTAATGCTAACTTAATTCAAATGAGAGCAGTCAGATTAATTAATGACACATTTCCTAAAAGTCTCTCCACTTTCTCTCTCTCTCACAAATATCCAGTTTCTCCTGCATTTGTTTTCCGTATTTACTCCCATGGGTGTTGTTCTTCTGAATTTGCATCTGTAATTCCCTCACTCTCTTCGAAACCAGTTCAAACATGCTCTGTAACCAGTCAGAATCCATTCACTGGCCATCTCTAAACTCACAGAACCAACATTTTCTCTTCCTCATTTATTTGTTCTATTTCTTTCCTGGAACAAACCTTCCTTCACGTGTATTTCCAAAAAGTTGCAATCTACAGAAATTCATGTCTTATATCAGCAATTATCTTCTGTCTTCTCAGCCCAGGCATTGTTTAAATATGTATGAATTTTAAAATAAGAATTCTGAATTATATTTAATTTTAAAATTTATAAACACATTTTTCAATATGTGTTTAACTTTTTTAACCATGTGCGATGAAATTCTTGAGGTGGTAGATCGCAGCACATTTTGAAGAAAAAAAAGTAGATCGCGGCACAAATTAAATTGGCCACCCCTGCTATAGAGGAAGCAGCCATGTAGATCAGTGGCCATGACATGTTGCATCATCATCATACTATATGCTTTGACATGCATAGTGGACACCATCATTCAGCTCAATC
Organism: Mastigoproctus giganteus; assembly: GCF_048544385.1. Classification (NCBI taxonomy): domain Eukaryota; kingdom Metazoa; phylum Arthropoda; class Arachnida; order Uropygi; family Thelyphonidae; genus Mastigoproctus; species Mastigoproctus giganteus. The sequence goes on along the minus strand of NC_143583.1, from coordinate 161,200,731 downwards.
GTCAATTGTTCTATTTTACTTGTTTTATATGTCATTTTATACATCAGTTATATAAAGTGAAATTTCATTATAAAGAATACCACAATAACAAACTCTTTATTTCAATGAATTTTATAAAAAGTCTCGCTAATATTAGTGGGTCTCAACTACACAAGTTGTCTGTCCAACATGTCTAGTATCAAGTTTCGAGACAGTAGGATCCCCATAATGATTTTTACACGATGTCAATGTACTATGTGCTTTGACCTGCATGTAGTTGACACCATCCTGGAACTCAATTGTCAGATCTTTTATTTTACTTGTTTTATATGATTTTTATATGCCCTTTTATACATCAGTTATATACAGTGAAATTTCATTATAAAGAATACCACAATAAAAAAAAATATTCATTTTAATGAAATTTATAAAATGTCTACAAAATTCCTACCATAACAATGAAAAATGTTTTTGAAATAACATATATTTTATAATGTATATTTCAGTTTAATGACCTTAAAAAAATGAAATGCCAGCTTTATTTTTTAATATGGGTATATGGCATATGCAGCCGTACTGGAAATGACAGTATATGTCATACACTTTGTTAAAGAGAATTTTTGTTTTTATCCATCAATTTCAAGTGGGGAAGGAAGGGTTTCAATCCCTAGACCTCCCACAATCATGATACATCCTTTGTAATAATAATAACCTTTATGTGTTGATCATTTCCCCAGACTTTTCTACTGATTGTAGAAAATCTAAATTCTGTTTCCATCACTGACAAGGTAGTATTACAAGACATACACAAATGTCCCATTCATGTAATCTTTTGTTGTGGGTTTTTTTATGTTTTTTTTTGTGCTAAATATCTGTAAACAGTGGTGAAAAAAAATTAACAAATGCAAGCAGTTTTCATTCAAAGCAAAATTTCATATCCTTATTCAGTGAACTCCAATAATAGATATGAATGTCCTGATCCTTTAAGCATTTCAATCACTACGTGCCTTAAGTGGAGAGCAAAACAACACCTGGACTCAGATTGTCTCAGATAAGGCCACAACTTTGAGTTATGTGGAGTCTATTGTTACTTTATGCTGCTAAGATTTAAGTATAAGCAGCATTGATGCCATCAAACAGATTATTTTCTGCAGTATTCTCTCTTTCTCTTTCCTCAAGCGAGCAATCCATAAACATAGAATTTCATCCTAGTTCCATACTACAGCTTTGGACCTAGACTTCCTTCACTTATAGATGAGAGGAGACCACTCGCTATGGTAAAGATGTTGGTCAGACTCATCACATCACCCTCATTCTGGGATCTCTGTGGCTGGAGGATTTCTCTTTCTCAACTAAGTGCAATCCCTCTCCCTCCCTCTCTCTCTCCCTCCCAGTCCTGCTTCCACCTATCAGATCAGAACAAGGCACGAGAACTTATCTTTACTGTTGCTCTGCAAAATCAGAACAACAGACTTATATAGCCTTGGTTTGGCTTTTGCTGATGCAGGTACTCTTAGATTGCATCTAGTGTTTTCTTCCTGTATTCTTTGAGTCCTGGATACTTGTACATTCCACAGTTGTTATGGAATAGGTAATTAATGTGGGGGATGATAATTCTTCATATATTTTTCCATTGGATGTCTTTCAGTTTATATGGTAACTTCCAAGCCTCTTGTATTATTGATGGTGAACTGTGCTTAGTACTTTGTTGCTGATGTTTCCTCTGCTGGCACATCTATCCTTATTTAAATTTTGCAGCACTTCTTGCAATGGCAATCCATTTTTATCAGCTTGGCCCACACTCGTAGGTAAAAGGAATATGTTTTTGTTGAGATAGGATACATTTAAACAAAGGTGGTGCAAGGGTACATTTAAACAAAGGTGGTTTTTGCCAGTATTATTGAAGATACCTTAAAGGTTCAAGAAAACTGCTAGTTTTGGGGGACAATGGTAATATAAATACGTGTTTATCTGATAATATTGGTCAAAGAAACGCTTGCACATACCTCGAGGATTCTTGTTTGTTACTACAATGGATCACATTAGCAAGATGTTTTGAGAGCAGAAACATTCCAAATGAGCAGATAATCAATAACAGGGAAGAAAGCTTAAATAAATTCAAGGGGCTGTGTCAGGGTAGTTAACTATACAAGAACACTGAGTCTTAATTGTTTATACAGTAATGTTAGAAGTGTCGTAAATAAAATGAGTGAATTCGAACTGCTGGTTAGGACAAGTAACACTGACATAATGGGGCTTATGGAAACATGGTGCCACCTGGAAATAGGGGATGATGAGTTTCAGTACAGTATGTACCGTGTATTTAGGAAGGATAGGGCAGATAGAAGGGATGGTGGAGTCATGTTTCTTATCAAAAGCAGCCTGAGTGCAATGAAAGCTTTCCCAGATTCAGACGTTTCGCATGATAGAATAGAATCTGTATGGTGTGAGATAGTTGGAACCAAAAGTATAATGAGAGTGGGAGTAATCTACAGGCTAGGTGATTGTCAAGGTTATGATGAGAGCCTCTACATGCAAATGGAATGGGCAAGTAAGCGTGAATGTCTTATTATGAATGATTTTAATATGACTCTAACTGATTGGCGCAAATGGGAAGGAAACTTGGCATGGGGACAAAATTTTTAAATCCACTAGAATCTAGTGGATTTAAAAAACTGTAGACCTCAGTAGTTTTGTTCCCAAACTACTGAGATCTACAGACCCTTTCAAAAACCAAAAATAGTTTATGGATCCCTATATATATATGCATACATTTACGGACCCCCTATATATATGTATATATATATATATATATATAGGGGGTCCGTAAATGTTTCTCTGTGTATATGTATGAACACTGAATTTTCTGAAAATAAAATTCACAATTTTACGTTTCAAACAACTCAACTTTATTCTTATTTTTACATAAATATATAATAATAACTTTATTTACCATCAATTTGCTATACATAGAACGAATAATTTGACTAGTTCCAGAGGGTCCATTCCGCAGACCCCCAGGGGGTCCATGGACTACAGTTTGGGAAACTAGATAATTATTATTTGTAACAACATGTCGGGGAAAGTACTAGGGAAAGGAATATTCTAGATCGCATGAACCAGATGACATAATAGGGCTGACAGTACAGGAACTGGTAGCAGGAAGTGATCACAGAGTTCTACAGTGGATGATGAAGAGAGAGGTAGTGGTAGATAAAGGCAAAGGAATGGGTTATAATTTCAGGAAAGGAAATTACGGCGGCTTAAGGTGCAACATGGATAGATATCTCACAGAGAGTGAATACAATTGAATTATGGTATGCCTTTAAAACATTAATCACAGAATCCTTGAGTGCGTATATACCATTAAATAAATACTCCATGAGGAGGATTCCAAGTTGAATGAATAATGAAGTTGCCAGATTACTTGAACAGAAGATGACGGCATGGAAAAGTTACAAGGACTTTGCAAGACTCATGAGATAGAATTTTATTACCTTTTATTATAGAGCAGTAAAAAGTACTGAAGCATATATAATAATATTAATAATTATATAAGCATTATTATATGGCATTATTATAATTATAATAATGTCACATAAAAGGTTAGGCAAAGGCAGATTATGAAAAATCGCTTGCAATGAGAGCACAAAGAGAGGGGATAAGGAATTCTTCACATATATAAATGCAAAGAATAGAAGGATAAACCAGATAGGACCCTTATCTAATGGATGTGGGATAGTATTAGATACCCCAACTGATGTTGCAGATGAACTTAACTGTTGAGTTCATTTGATTTTGCAGATGAACTCAACAGTTACTTTGCATCAATATTTACAGAAGAAAAACAATTTATGTCAATGAGAAATTATGCGATTGAAGTTGAAAGATATGTAATTAATGATATTGAAATTTCATATGATTATTTAATGAAAAAACGTTCAAGCCTACAGGCAAGTAAGGCTCCTGGGGTTAAGGACAAATACCCTGTAATTTTAAGAGAGGCAGCAAGTGAGTTCATTAAACTGTTAAGGCTAATTATGAGAGTGTCACTGAACTCAGGAGAGATTCCATTGGATCTCTCCTCCTGAAAAAGTGCCACTGTATCTCCAGTACATAAGGGCGGTTCTAAGAGGTTTTTTTCAGTGGGAAATTGCCGAATAGTCAGTCTAACTTCAGTAGGGAAAATTATGGAGAGGCAGTGAACAAGGGTGGATCATTTGGATAGAAATGGATCATTCAGGATCATTTGGATAGAAATGGAATTCTGAATTGCTGCATGGTTTTGTAAAGGGAAAATCATGTTTAACAAATTTGGTTAGCTATTTTAACAGGGTCGCTCATGACCTGAATTTAGGAAATAATTTCAACATTGTTTATTTGGATTTCAGCAAAGCATTTGACTCAGTCCCACATGAGCGGTTACTTTATAAACTTGAACAGGTTGGAATCACATGGAAAATCCTTAGATGGTTAGCAGAATAGCTTCAAGGCAGGAGGTAGAAGGTTGTGATAAAGGGTTATTCCTCAGAATGTAAGAAGTGGGGTTCCCCAAGGATCAGTATTGGGCCCACTGTTGTTTTTGATTTTCTTAAATGACATCGATAGAGGGCATGATATCTAAATTTGTGGATGATGTAAAGATTAGTAGAGTAGTTATTGGTCACTGCCAAGCAGAGCTTCTTCAGGGTGACCTAGATAGACTTAAGAGATGGTCAGAAAAGTGGCAACATGCTTTAATTCAGCAAAATGCAAGGTCTTACACTTGGGGAGCAGCAACCCCAAAATAACTTATACACTTAGTGGAGTTGAACTATAATCAGTAGTGGAAGAAGGGAACTTGGAAGTTACGATACGGTCAGACATGAAGTTCTCTGAGCAATTATGGACAGGTTGCAACTAAAGCCTAGGTGTCCTATCAATGATTTATCAAGCATTTGCTAGTAGAGATAAGGACATCATAATCCCATTATATAAGGCTATTGTTATATTAAGTTTTTTTAAATTACAACCTTCCTCCCTTTCTTTTCAGGGAGGAGGGAAATGCATAGGTTATCTATTTCCTTTTCTCTTATTATTTATTTTATTTAATTTTATTTATTATTTATTTATTTATTTTATTATTTTTATTTATTTATTTTATTTTTATTTTTTTTTGCTGGTGCAGCATCAGCTTTAGCTTCCTTGTGCCATATGGCCATTACTAATCCTAATACAGTCCATTCCGGTTATTTGGGACACATCGGGACTAGTGCATTTTGGCCCGATTAACCGGCTGCCCCAATTGTCCGAAGTTTCACATAAATAGTTAAAAATGCAGTGTATCCCCCGTTCGCTGTACAATCAAATCATGTTGTGACAAACTCAACATAGTAAAGTACCGCTCACAAGTCCAGTGTCAACAAATATCTTCTTTCGTCTTCTCAACCTCCAACCCAAGCACGTTACTAAGTACTATAGTTTCTAATACCTCTTGTGTTTGGGGTTCACATTAAAAAAAAAAAAAAAAAAACTATACGATGTGCAGTAAGCGCCAGTCATTGTGATCACGTTTGTGAATTGAATTTTAATTCTATTAAACAGCGATTCTAATTAGCGAAAATAGGAGGAATATTATCCACAGGCTATAAAAGCAAAGATATATTAAGCACAGATTAACCCTTTATTACCTTACCAATTAAAAAATTAAATGATATGTGAAAATCGAAATAATTAATACGTACTGTAATATGTACATACGAAATAGTTGACATTTGTATTCACTGACATTTGTAGGGGGGGTTAAAATTTAAAACAGTAAAAAGATAAGCAATCAATAACAAGGAACACGGCACACACAAATTGCAAGTAACAGAATATGCGCAAGTGAGAACTGAGTAACGACTTACAAAGCTTTAAAAATAGGAATGAAGAGAAGAGCTGAAAATTAATTTTTTTAATATGATTAAAGATTTCATGGAAGTGTAAACACATTTCACCATAATAACCCACAGAATTCCAGCTGTCAGTATTATCGCAAATTCAGTAAGATCGAGTTTACTGTCTGTTTATGACAGATTTCAATAACAGAAAAGCCCAATAAACAGGTTTCTGCTAATTGTTTTATGGTTGTGACCTCCAGAATTTCGACCGAACCACGTGGTACCATCAGAGACAATCATAGGGTAATCTCCAGTGCTGCGGTCTCCTGCCCTGATTAAACGGCATGCTGTTCCAATTAAGCGAAGTAAACCCTGGCTATTTTCTCGATTGGTTTCTGTTTTTTAAGATTTTCCCCAAATAAACGGCTGCCCCGATTACCCGGTGGCCCAAATAACCGGAATCCACTGTACTAACATAAACAGTTAAAAATACAAAAGTAGATATCACATGGATTTATGTCACTTTCTTTTTTTGTGGCTAATACATCATTTTATCATTAAAAAAACATTTTTTAATATATTTAATGTTAATTGATGCTCTCATTAATATTACAAAAACTATCTAATATTTGTCAAAAACTGAATTCAGATCAGCACTATATTATTCAGATATGATCTGAATAGTGCTGAATTCAGATCAGCACTACTTCAAGTAGATTTCAATGATACTAGAAAACTCAAGAATGAAGAAGTCACTGAGACAATAAATTTAAGTGATCAAAGGGATACTTAATTGGTGACTTGAGGATTGTCAAGGAGCAGTCTTCTCTTACTGGCTGCTTGTTATTGTTTGTTTGTTATTTAGTTTTTAGGAGCATTAGCAACTAAGGCCATATTGCTCCAGGATATGCGGTGGTCATTCCCTGATCTTTCTGCATCCTCTGTATTTCGTCTTACTGGTTGCCTAGGAGGGGAGGGATGTCCTTGTGCATTCATGAGTTGTCGAAGAGGATGATCCATATGAGTGGGTGGGAGGTTGGTTAGTAATTCAACAAAGGTAAAGAAAGAGACTAAGAAACATCCATTATTTCTGGTGGATGTTTCTTAGTCTCTGTCTAGAAATGGCAGCTTCCCATTTCATATGGTGATATGGCTTCTCTCTAGCTGTGTTTGCTAGAGAGAAATTGTCTATGCAGTCCACTCTATAGATCACATCTCACATTTGGGGGGGGGGGGTAGAGTAGCCACGTATTTGTATCATTTGTTACTAGTAAACTTTACATTCACATTATAATAAGGATTGGTACATGTATACTTGCATGTATACCAATGCTAGAAGTATAGTAAATAAATTTGAAGAATTTGAAGTGTTGGTCAAGACATCAAAGGCGGATATTGTTGGGATAGCAGAGACATTGTGTCACACAGATATAAGGAATGCAGAACTGGAATTTGGGGAGTACAGTGTGTACAGAAAGGATAGACAGGATAGGGAGGGAGGAGGTGTTATGTTAATTAAGGAGATGCTAATTAAGAAAAACATAAAATTAAAAGAAGTGCATCCAGTTGATATGGATGAACAGTGCACTGTTGAGTCAGTTTGGTATGACATAAGCACTGCAAAAGCAAAAATAAGAGTAGTAGTAGTGTGTTATAGGCCTAATGACTCGAATGAGTACAATGAACAATTGCACAGAGAAATAGAGTGGGCTAGTAAATCAGAATGTCTTATAATGGGGGATTTTAACTTTCCAGATATTGACTTGAATTTGTGGGTTGATTACTCATACACTAGTAACATTTTTGTGGATTTATTGGATGATTGGTTTCTGCAGCAGCATATTCGAAAGGCAGCCAGAGAGAGTAATACTCTTGATCTTGTTATCAGCAGTGATCATTCATGTATTAGGAATTTGCAGATAAAAGAACCACTAGGTGGTAGTGATCACAGAGTACTGATGTGGGATTTACTTAAAGATATAATTACCATCAAGGGTAAAGGAAAGGGTTTTTGCTTCCGTAAAGGTGAGTAGAGTGGTCTCAGACAGTTTTTAAATTCTGTACAGTGGGATCAACTGACAATGTTACCAACAGTAATATTCTAAGTGGGAAGCATTCAAGGAATTAATCGTGGATGCTACTAAAAGTTTCATACCTATTAAGAAATATTGTTCAAGGTTTAGGCCTAAATGGTTATCAAATGAACTTATTGAGACGCGTGACAGAGAAGAAAAATGCATGGGATGCATATAGATTATCAAGTGACTCAGAAGCCTATGGCAGATATAAGCTAGTCTGTAATCAGGTCACAAAGGAGGTTAGGTAGGCAAAGTCAGATTACGAGAAATCTTTGGCAAAAGATAAGAAAAACAGCAAGGATTTCTTTACTTATATAAACAATAAAAGGAAGGGGATGAATCTGATTGGTCCACTTGATATCGATGGTTCGACTGTTGATGATCCTGCTCAGATAGCAAACAAACTGAATGAGTATTTTGCATCTACATTCACACATGAGGAGTTATTAAGGTTTGAAAATGGCAGAAGGTTATCAAATTGTAGCAGGGTGCTTAATGATTTTGTAATAACTGAGAGTAAAATGGAGGAGAAATTGTTGAAGTTAAACATAAGAAAGGCACCTGGGGTGGCTGGGATCTATCCAGTTATATTAAAGGAGGCGTCAAAGCAACTAAGCAAACCCTTGGCCATAATTATGACAGCATCCTTGGACTCAGGGGAGGTCCCCATGGACTGAAGTTGTGCAAATGTATCCCCCAATTCACAAAGGGGGATCAAAGGGTGAGACGAGTAATTACAGACCAGTTAGTTTAACTTCTGTTCTGGGTAAAATAATGGAGTCACTGGTTAAAGATGCATTGCAGGATCATCTAGACAAGACTGTAGCAATAATTCAGGCACAGCATGGGTTTGTTAAGAGAAACTTGTCTGACAAATTTGATAGGATATTATGATGTGGTTACAAAGGAACTGGATGCAAAAAATAATTTTGATATCATATATTTGGATTTCAGGAAAGCTTTTGACACTGTTGCACATGTAAGACTATTGTACAAATTGGAGAAGAATGGTATTAAGGGAAAGTTGCTACAGTGGATAAAAGGATGGTTGAGTGGGAGGAGACAGATGGTGGTAATTAATGGGCGCTGCTCTTCATGGACTAATGTTATTAGTGGAGTCCCACAGGGTTCGGTGTTGGGTCCACTGTTGTTTTGTATAAGTTTTTTTGAAAGCAGATTGGAAAGTTACTCATTCTCACAGAATAACTTTTTCAGACACAGTTTTGTTTTGTACACTTTTTTTTTTTTTTAGACTAAGTGGGGTCTTTTGTTTTTTTGAGTAGTCTATATATGTTGTATGGACATTTCTTAAGAAGGTGGTTAGCTTTTCAACATAGAACGATTTTTTTTTTTTAAATTACAACCTTCCTCCCTTTTTTTTTTCTGGTTAGCTTGTCAATATAGAATACTTTTGTTAGAAATTACAACTTCCCTCCCCGTTCTTATCTGCTTTGTTGATGTGTGTGTTTGAATCATTTTTGAGTTGGGACAGGCCTTTCAGATTTTGAAAGCCATTTGGGCACTTCCATGGGCACTGTTCTTCTGATTTGGCTTCTGTAATTCCGCCCCCTTCCAAACCAGTCTGAACACATGCCACAAGCAGTCATTATCCATTTACTGTCCAACTTCAAACTCGCATAACCAACTTTTCTTCTTCCTCATTTATCCCTTCAACTGCAGCTTCCTTCACATGTATTTCCTGAAATTTAGAATCTACTGACCCAAGTCACCAAGTATCTTCTTCCGTCTTCCCAACATTCAGTCCACAAACATACACAGTACTTATATTATTAGTACTGTGTTTATACTAATAATATACTAATACCATAATATTAGTACTGTAGATTCTAATACCCTTCATGTTTAGAGTTTTCATATAGAATTGACTTCAGTAACAACCATCTTAAAACCTTTGTTTAGGGAAAACCAAAAATACTTTATCAGTTTTAAACTATCACTCCAGTTATTCTCCAGAAAAGCAAGAGCTTAACTTTATCAAAATCATCCTAAACACACACACACACACACACACACACACACACACACACACACACACACACACACACACACACACACACACACACACACACACACACACTCACTCAATACCCCGACAGGTTAATTAACATATTTGCTGTGTCGAGTTAGTTAGTTATAGTTAGTTATTTGATTTTTAAGAGCATTAGCAACTAAGGCCATATTGCTCGGGGATATGCGGTGGTCATTCCCTGACCTTTCCACATCCTTCGTATTTAGTGGTGACGGGCTCGAACCCCGGTCTAATCAAGAAGCGTGTGCTACGCACTGCTGCTCCTTCCCACCTGGCTACGGAGGCGCCTGCTGTGTCGAGTACAGTAATACCCCGACTTACGCTACCCCGACTTACGCGAACTCGGAGTTACGCGGTTCTTGATTTTTTCGTTTGGCAACGCTGCCGCCCACTATCTTCAAGGTCGTTTTTCATATGTTATCGATATACGGTGCGACGGCGGAGAATGAGAGCGAAAGATGAACAAAATTCAACTTTGCTGCTTTTATGTTTTTTATATCAGTGAAGGGGAAACACATTTCACCATAATAACGTAAAAACCAACACAATTCCAGCTATCGGTATAATCACAAATGCAATTAGATCGATTTCACTACCAGTTTATAACAGATTTCACTAGCAGAAACGCAACTGGATTTTTATTGTTTTATGGTAGTAACCCCTAGAAATGTGAGGTGTTAATAGCGTATCTCTGCCTTTATGGTGTTGTTTATTCAGTTGCTACATGCGCGCAGCTTTGTTTATGCGTATCAAGCGTGCCTCCTCGTTTTGTAATTGTGCTTTATTCCCTAAAAATGAGTAAAATACTTAATTAAAAGGTGTGAAAAGGAAGCGTCCTGGTGAAGACACTGCAGATTCAGAGAGAAAAAGAAAAGCAATTATCGATAAACAGAGGCGGACCGGGTCAAAAATTCTTACCCAGGAAAATTTATAGTGGCCTCATACTATGGTTTATGGCCAAAATCACACTGGCCCACCGGGGTTTCCCCGGTAAGGCTTATGGCCAGTCCGCCTCTGTCGATAGAGAAAAAATATGAAATTGTGAAACGCTTTGAGCGAAATGAAAGCATGTGATATTGCACGTGCTACAGGCCTAAATGAAGCAACGGCGAAAAGCACATGGAACGAAGAACGCGTTATAGCTACAAAGCAAGGAATAAAAAAAAATTATTAGCTTGCTACGAAGAAATTCTGCGTGAAAAAAAGAACGCGCTGTGTTGTCAGACGAATTTGTTAGATTTTATGAAGCCATCGACATCGAAATAACTTTTTAACGTAAGTCATTTGTTTTTTTAATACATATTTTGTATTAATATGTATAAAGAACTGCAATTTTATTAATATTTTTCTTCTAAACTAGTGTTTTTGTTAGTCCTTGGTCCCAATTAAGCAAAATTTATATGTATTTATATGCAAAGTTGTACCCCGACTTACGCGAATTCGACTTACGCGATTTTCGTCGGACCCACCTATCGCGTAACTTCGGGGTATTACTCTACTAGCCCACATATTGAGTACTGCTTACAGGTCTAGAGGCCTCATTTTAGGAAGGATGTGTATCTGTTGGAATGGGTGAGTAGAGCAACAAAGTTATTGAGAAGAACAAAATGGTATTCTTATCAGAAAGGCTTCATTTCTGCAAACCGCAGCGCCTGGAGACTAGACACCTGTGAGGAGATCTGATTGAGATGTTTAAGCTTTGAATGGATTGAGTAAAATTAGTGCCAATGCAATCCTTCCTCTTGCTCAGGCTATACATATGAAGGAGCATAAATTTAAATTGAGGAAGAGTGGTTGCAAGTTGATGTGTGGAAATTTGCTTCGAATTTATTCAAATGACTACTACCGGCAAGTAGTAGTAGTTTGAATAAATTCAAGGAAGAACTAGACAAACTGTTAGAGGGATGGACAGATATTATGGGCAGTATTGACTTTTATCTCTCTCAACTGATGCTGTATAAACTTGCATTTTTGCATTATATGCCACTGCTAACACTTGAACTGTACTGATCGTTCCTGGCCTTTTAATTTAACACTTGTATGTTTCTGTAACTTAGGATATGCGATGGCATCACTGTTTTTGTTTATAATTGACTCTTTCATAATTTAACTATTTGGATTAGTTATGTATACTATGTCATTAAGTGAATGTTAATCAACGTGCTTATTACACACTGAGTTAGCTTTGCATTAGTGACACCCCCCCCCCTTGAAAGAATGGACTGGTTTGTGGCCTGGTGAAGGCTGAAAGTTGGAAACAGCTGATATAAGATTGTAGTTATAGCAATCAGTTTGAATGTCTGTGAGAAAGATTGAATCCACATTAAGATCTTTTTGACTTCTAACATACTATAATTGTGGGGGCAAGATGTGCAGGTGACAGTATCTTGACAACAGCCAACATGGTTAAGTGCTCCTGTGGTGGTGTCATAAGTTAATCATGACTGGCCCAACAGTTGTCGAAGGTTCAACCAAAGGCTACATGTGGGACAGTCATGTGGCTAACACCTATAGTAAGCATAGTGTTTCTCATCTATTAACACATCAGTGATATTGCACACTGTCCCATTTAACCATCCAGTACAGTTGCCATCACAAGTAATTGAGGCTGGCAGTTTGGATAAAGTCAACTGGGTAGTTACCTGTAGGATGGAATCATATAATTTGTATTTTCTTATCTACTTTTTTTTTTTTTTTTTTTTGCCAGTGCAGCAAAAGCCTGTGGCTTCCTTGCACTATATGGCAAATGCTATTACTATTATAATGTAGAAATAGCAAAGCCAATCCACATGGACTTTGCACTGGACATTACCTTGTATCAGCTGTGGCATTCAACAGCTATCACTGGTACCTGTGCTCACTGTGAGCCACGCCAGCTCTAACACTGGACCACTGACATGTGTAGATCTCTTATCTGGTCTGATGAATCCCATTTATAACTCTATCATGCCGATGGACATATCCATTTTGAGAAAGAAACAAGAGGCCATGTCACTGGATGCACAGTTGGTGTTCAGTGGGCTAGAGGCAATGGTATTATTGAGTCCTCTGATCACTGTTAATGAGAACACCTACCTTTCTGTTGTCACCAACCAGGTGTACTCCTCCATGATGACATTGTATCCAGACAACTCTGGCATCTATCAACAAGATAAGGCACCATGCCTTATCTTTTTGGCCCAGCAGGTTGCCAACTGGTTTCAGGAACATGAAATGACTTCTAAGTTCCATGGCTGTTAAGCTCACCCAATGTCAACCCACTTGAGCATGTCTGGGACTTACTGGAAAAGGACATTCGATGCAGCAACCATCCTCCTGAAATTGTGCATTATATAATGCATGGGTAGCAATATCATAGGACATCCTACAATACCTTATAGAGACCATGCCAATACATGTACCTGCTGTATTTTGGGCAAAAGGTGACTTCCATGAGGTATTAGGTAGGTGTTACTAATGCAAAGCCAACTCCCTATATGTTACAAATGTAATGTGAATCCCACTAGTACATTTTGTTGTCCCAGGATAGGCCCATCTCTCAGACTGTATAAAATAAACAAAAATATGCTAATATTTTTGTAGGTGCATATCTCTTAAATGTCATGTGGTCGGAGAGGCAAGTGAAGGGTTGTCCATTGAAAGTTACCATATCTGCCACTTGTGATTCTGGTAAGGTTGTATGTTCAGGAGATGGCCTCCGTGGTGGTACCATGGGGAAGGAGATCAAATCTTTCATTGATACAAGAAGAGCTGGGCCAGGTAAGTTATTAACATTTTATCATTAATTTTAACATTGTCTCTTACTTTTTATTAATATTAAATAAAAAACGTAAGTGAAAATGACTATATAACGAAACAGGCCTACGCGCTCTGGATTCATTGAGGAATTTATTGTAGCTTAAACACAGAGCGTACAGATAAAGCAGAAATATATGAGCTTTCGGCTATATGGTAGCCTTCGTCAGAATTAAAATACATGAATGGCAGTTGGAATGAAGATGTGCACTGCCAGGTGCGTGAGACGCGAGGTTTAATTGTTTGTTGACGTCTGTGGCTGTGACGCATGATGACGTGGCCAGCGCTTGTCCAATGACAGAACTACTGACTCTGTGATCGGGTTGACTTGGTAACCACTGTTCCTGTTTAAGGATTTATCCGAAGACTGTAATTTAATGACTGTAAAATCATTTTCACTTACAATTCACCTTCAATCTCTGATATACTTAAAAATATTTTGAAAAACTTTTAAAGAAATTTTTTAAGTGAGCATCAAAGCCTAGGAGTTCTTTTCCAATGGTCCAATGTTAATTTTTGGCATAGGCTCACCACAGGTTGGACCATTTTTCTTTGAGACAGTTCAGTCAAGTTTGATGATTACCACATCATTTTCCAGCATTTTGCCAGTGCTTAGCTCCCTTGCTCTCTGCACCTCACTTGTGATTTGCCATTTTGGCACTTGGCAGTCACAGAGAGCGGACTTTTCTGTCCTTTATTTGTGGACAGATGGATACAGACTAAAGGATTAGTGGTTTGGATAAAAAATGCAATAGACGAATTTTTGCCTTTGCTTAATTTCTTTAGTATATTGTCAATTTAATTTTTTTTATAATATTATTAATTTCATTTCAGTTAAAGTTACTTACTGTAACATTTTGTAAAATTAACGTTTCTTATATGATCCATATTGAATATTTCATTTGAGGATATTGTGACAGACAGAAAAGACCACAGGTGATTTCCACAATAGATATGAGTTCATCACATGCATAGACATGTATTCAGAGGTCAGTCTTATTGCTAATCATAGCTCAACTGATGATTCTTTTAGGAAGTATAAAATATAAAGAATCATAGCTCAACTAATGATTCTTTTTCTTGTAGGGGGTGTACCAATCTAAAATTAAAACTTGGTACATTACTACAAATATTTGAATCACTGAAGAAACAAGCACTTGCCATAGAAATAAATGTAACTAAGAGCTCTAGGGACTCAAGCTAGCACTCTGCCAGGTGATGCACCTCTGATTTTGCCACGGAATAACTATCTTTTTTTCTTTCTTTTTTTTTTTTTTTTTTTTGTAATTAACATAAGGATGTGCACTAGACCAGAACCGGGTCCGTGTATATACTTGCATGTACACCAATGCTAGGAGATAGTAAATCAATTTGAAGAATTTAAAGTGCTGGTAAAAACATCAACTGCAGAAATTGTTGGGATATCAGAGATGTGGTGTCACACAGATATAAGGAATGCAGAATTTGAATTTGGGGAGTACAATGTGTACAAAAGGGGCAGACAGGATAGGAATGTAGGAGGGTTATACTGATAGTTAAGAAACAGAAAATCTGAGGCAGATCATCCAGTTGACATGGATGGCCAGTGTGACGTTCAGTCACTTTGATGTAACATAAGCACTGGGAAAGAAAAAATGAAAGTTGGAGTGTTAGGAGTAAGAGTGTAAGAGGCCTAATGACTCTGATCAGTACAATGAACAACTGTACAGAGAAATAGTGGGCCAGTAAATCAGAATGTCTTATAATGAGGGATTTTAAATTTCTGCGTATTGACTGGAACTTGTGGGTTGGTCACACACACCCACTAGCAAGGCTTTTCTGAATATATTGGATGACTGTTTTCTACAGCATCATGTTCAAGAGGCAACCAGTGGGAATAATACTCTTGATTTGATTATCAGCAGTGATTATTTATGCATTAAGTATCTGCAGATAAAGGAACCACTTGGTGGCAGTGATCACAGTGTATTGATGTGAGGTTCACTTAAAGATTTAACTAACATCAGGGATAAAATGGAAGGGTTTTTGGTGACTACAACAGTCTCAGACAGTTTTTAATGGGGCCTAAATGAATGTAAGATGAACTGATGAGACTCATGGCAGAGAAGAAAATGCATAAGATGCATATAAATTATCATGCAGTGCAAAAGTCTATGGTAGATATAAGTAGTCTGTAATCAAGTCACTAAGGAGGCTAGACAAGCAAATGCAGAGTACGTGAAATCTTTGGTAAAGAATGCAAAGAAAAACACCAAAGATGTCTTTACTTATGTAAACTAGAAGGATGACGATGAATCAGATTGGTACATTTCATATATCAATGGTCAACTATTGATCCTACTCAAGTAACTAACAAACTGAATGGGTATTTTGCATCTACATTCACACGGGGAATTCTCTAGGGAAGTGGAGGCCAGATGTTTATCAAATTCTAACAGGAAGCTATATGATTTTGTTATAGCTGAGAGGAAAATGGAGGAGAATTTGTTGAAGTTAAACATAATAAAGTCCCCTGAGGTGGATGGGATCTATCCAATTATATTAAGGGAGACAGCGAAGAAAGTAAGCACATCCTTAACCATAAAGTAAGCAAACCCTTAGCCATAGCTCAACTGATGATTCTTTTCTTTGTTCCTAAAGTAGGGAGTGTAGCAATCTAAAATTAAAACTTGGTGCATTGCTACAAATATTTGAAACACAGAAGAAACAAGTGCTTGCCCTAGAAACAAATGTAACTAAGAGCCCAACAATTATGACAGCCTCTTTGGATTTGGAGGAAGTACCCCATAGAGTGGAAATGTGTGAATGTATGTCCAATTCACAAAGGGGAAATCAAAGGGTGACATTTGTAATTACACACCTATTAGTTTAACTTCTGTTCCAGGGAAATAATGGAGTCACTGGTTAAAGAAGTAATGCAGGATCATCTAGACAAGACTGCAATTAAAATTCAGACACAGCATGAGTTTGTTAAGGGGAAATCTTTTCTGAGCATTTTGATTGGATACTATGATGCGATTACAAAGGAACTGGATGCAAAAATAATTTTGATATGATATACTTGGATTTCAGGAAAGCTTTTGATACTGCACATAAAAGACTGCTGTACAAATTGGAGCAGTGTGGCATTAAGGGCAGGTTGCTGCTATTAATAAAATAATGATTGAGTGGTAATCAGTGGACACTGCTCTTCGTGGAGTACCTCATTGTTTTCTATATTTATCAGTGATACTGATGAATTTATAACAGCTTTAATGTCCAAGTTTGCAGATTATATAAAAGTTGGCAGGGTTGTAAATGACAATAAGCTACTGCAACATGATCTAGAAAAATTAGACAGATGGGCTGAGAGGTGCCAACTGAAGTTTTTAACATTAACATATTCCAAGTACTGCATGTGGGTAGCAGTAACTCCAGAGTAACGTACCAACTGTGTGGTATTAAACTGAGGTTAGTGGAGAATGAAAAAAAACCTGGGGTTAATTGAGCAGTCAGATATGAAGTTCTCTGAGTAGTGCTGACAGGCTGCCAGGACAGCTCACGGGGTTTTGTCAATAATATGCAGGAACTTTTCTTGCTGAGAAGAGTTAGTGATTATCCCTTTGTATAAGGTAATGGTCAGGCCATACCTTAAGTACTGCATACAGGTCTGGAGGCCTAATTTTAGAATTAATGGAACAAGTACAGAGAAGGGCATAGAGAGATTGGTGAGGGGAACAAAGGGGAACATTATTTTCATTTTATGTGTATTAATAAAGTCCTCACTTAAAGGTTGGTATTTAGAAAATTGTTTCCAGTCTAATTTTTCTAGTAATTGCTCAATGAAATCTTCTGATAACTGTTGATATTTAGTTATAATTTGCTTATCTAGTTCATCAGCAAATTTGAGAATAAAAGTACTACTAATTGTTTGAAATTGAGTTTCTTTTTTGTGTTTAATTATTCTTTGAATTCCTGAATAAATTCCTCATATATTCTTTGAAACTCTGAAATAAATTCCCAGTTTGACTTATATGCGTGTTCTTTAATAAACTTTTCACAGATAGCTTGATGTTTACATATTATATATTCCAGTCAGTCTTTTCATGAATTGCAACTCTCAGAAAAGTTTTCTATGAGTTTTTGTTCTTTAGAAATAATATTCCAATTGAGATAATCCTTAAATTTTCTAGCTAACAGGATCTCTAGGTACTTCATCCTATTTTACAGTATTAGGTTTAAAATATATAGTCTAAAAAAAAAAATATTTAATATATATATATAAAATATATAGATAGTCTTCAGGAATTTTCATCTGGGTTTTTTTTTTTCAGTTAAATAACAACTGTCTTTTCATCCAGTAATTGCAATTTTCCTTTTCGGGTAAAATTCAACAGAATATTAGATAATTTTCTGTTTTTTTTTTTAGTTTCCTGAAATAAAACATCTAAAGATTTGATGCTTACATAATTGGAGTGTTTAAGTGTCTAAATATTTCAACAGAGCAAAAGTCTTTACAAACATATTACCTGTCCAGGATTCCTTTAGTAGACTTTATATCCAGATTCCAGTCATCCTAAGCTCTCTGTCAATATGTAATTCGTATATTTAACCCAGGGGTTCACATCTGGTGAGTATGGGCTTGGTACACCCAGGGTCCTGAGCTGAATATATCATCAGTTTTCTCTTTCTTGGTGATTCCCTTCTACTTCTGACTCTTGTGCTCTCTCTCTCTCACATAGGGTAACTCTTCTTTTTTTTTTTTTTTTTTTTTTTTGACTGCTGTAGCATAAGCCTCAGGCTTCCTTGCACCATTTGGCTAATAATAATAATATGATCCTTTGATATAAGGTTAACTTTGATATTTGAATATTTCAGCGGAGCATAAAATTCAATAACTCACTGATCATTGCCACCTAGCGGCCCCATATGTGGATCTTTCTGGAATTCCTGTTGAAAACATCCGTAGATTTGATATCCCACAGTTACAACACACACACACATTGCTTTCTCCTGCACTGTCACTCTTTTAATGCTTTACTGTTGCAATGCTTGCTGGGATCAAGGCTGCCAACCACATGAGAAAAAACTCATCAAGTTGCTTTAATTCATCTGTAATGCTACTAAATAACACTGACTCGAATCTGTAAAATGTCTTTATTAGGATAAAATAAAATAAAATAAAATACATGCATACTGATCGTATAACTGTATATTAAAACAAAATAAAATAAACGTATAACAAGAATAAAATATATAAAATTGAAAGCAATAAAAGTTGTTTAAAATCACTAGAACCACTAACACAGGAGCTTTCGGCAGCATCATCCACCTTCATCAGCTATAATGGTTGCAGGATAACCGACAATCTATATGTACCACATACATCTCAGCAGGTCGCGACATGAACTATGGCATCTGCGCACGGTACACTTCTCACACATTGGAACTGGAAAGTGGACAGGCCACTCTAAATCTTTCGTCTCTTCGTAGGATAAGGGCTTCAGAGAGTGGATGAATGCAACAGCCCTTATCCCTATTAAGACTGTACCGCTCGGACAAACCTATTCTTAAACTCTCCAGCCATTTCCTGTCCCAAAAGCCATGTGGCTTATCCCTGATCACATCTTCTTTAGCAGTAATGCCATGCCATGCCCAGTTTCCCAGCTATGTTCCGCTACAGCTGAACCTCCATAATTTGCAGTCTTAAGGGCTGTATTGTATTCCCCCATGTGATCTAGAACTCTGCATTTCATTTCCTCCACAATCAGGACACTCAATTTCATATATGACCCCGCTAGTGTCCGCAATAGTTCATATCGCAATAGGATCTTTAGTTGCGGACACTACTGTGTGCAGCCTCTGACCTGACAGCTGCACACAGCGTATCTTACACGAACATAATATACGGAAAATGGGTTCCAAAATGCCCGGATAGTAGGGGATGTATGCAGTGGAAACAGGTGTAAAAGCATCTCTGGAACTGTTGTTCATACCTCTTAAACACCTCTCAATGTTGCTCTTAGGATGACCGCATGTTACTAGGTCCGCTGTAATACATTTAATCTCATCGCCTCTGTCTCTCTCTTCAGACGAGGAGCAGTGGGAGCACACTACTTTTGTGGGAACTGGCCTGAGCTGTTTTGAAGTGTGTGTATTGGCCCCGACACATAGATTTTCTGTAAACCTTAGTTTTCGGGTGTCAGCCTTCTCTGTATACACACACGTCTAAGAACGGAAGGCCCCCCCCCCTTCTCAACGTCCGAATATAAGGCAAACTGCTATTCAACCAATTGAGTATTTCTATTTTGTATCACTGTGAACGTGCCATCGACGTATCTCTTCCATGCGATGGGGGAGGACTAGAGCTCCCCAACATCCTATCTTCAAATTCTTCCGTGGCTAAGTTGGCTATAATCGCACTAATAGGTGAACCCATGGCTACTCTGCAAACCTGCTGGTACATAACCTTTTAGAATAAAATAGTGGTACTAGATAAACATAAGCTAACACCTTCACAAATATCTTTATCACTTAGGGCTGTCCTGTCTTTCAAAGTACCATCCCTACTCAAAGCATTCCGCACACAATCCAAGCAGTGTTCAACGGTATACATGTGAACAAAGAAACGACATCAAAGGATGCCATAATCTCACCCTCTTCTACCTCTTGAGCACGGACGAACTGTACAAATTCCCTGCTGTTTTTAATAATATGATCCGAGTGTCCTACTATGGGGGAATACAAGTTCAGCCAGAAATCTTAGTGCATGCATCGGACTGCCAATAAACGACACAATGGGTCTGAGAGGTACCCCAGCCTTGTGCAGTTTAGGCAGAGAATAAAATCTATGTAAGTGACAGCCCGATGCATGCAACCTCCAGGAAACCTCCTCAGATATTTTTCCTGCCTTAAGCCAACTCTGGACCAACTTATTAACTCATTGTTCTAGTCCGCTCAGGGGGGGGGAGATTCCTACGAATGATCTTATATATGACCTATCATTCAGTAAACTAAATGCCTTTTCCTGATAGTTGTCTTTGTTCAGCACTACCTTAGATTTACCTTTCTCTGCATGTAGTATTACAATATTATCATCTTGTTTTAATTCTCTTAATGCTTTTCTTTGTGCAACTGTTAAATTAGAAGAGGCTTTGCATGCTGAACCTAATGTGCACAATGTCCTAATCCTGATCTCATTAGCTGTGACCTCATGCAAATTGGCCACAGCTCTCTCTATACCCATTGCAGTATCTGCTATGGGGAGCCTACAAGGAATTAAACTGAAATTGGGGCCCTAGGTTTTATAATTCTATCTGTTCATTTGTTAACTCCTTATCACTCAGGTAATGGATGAACTCACCTCCAGTGATTACATTACTTTCTCCCCTGGCTTCTTCTCTTAATCTATTATATTTGTTCACTTGCCTTTGTCTATATTCATCCGAGATCCGGGTAGCTTTGGCCATCACTGTTCTGCACACGGGTATCCAGAACAGTGAAAGCCAAGCTGTTTTGGATAACGTATCTCTTCCGTTATGTGCATGGAAGAGATACGTTGATGACACATTCACGGTGATACAAAGAGAATACGAAATAGAAATACTCAATTGGTTGAATAGCGGTTCGCCTTATATTCAGTTTACTTCGGAGATTGAGCAGGGGGCCCTTCCTTTCCTAGATGTGTGTGTATATACAGAGAAGGCCGACACTTGAAAACTAAGGTATCCAGAAAACCTATGTGTCAGGGCCAATACACACTCTTCAAAACAGCTCAGGCCAGTCTCCACAAAAGTAGTGTGGTTAAGGCCTTAATGGAAAGGGTGGGCCCACTGCTCCTCGTCTGAAGAGAGAGGCAATGAGATTAAATGTGTTACAGCAGACCTAGTAATGTGTGGTTACCTTCAGAGCACCATTGAGAGGTGTTTAAGAGGTATGAACAACAGTCGCAGGGATGCTTTTACACCTGTTTCCACCGCATACATCCCGTACTGTCCGGGCATTTCGGAACCCATTTCCCGTATCTTACATTGTGTAAGATACGCTGTGTGCAACTGCCAGGTCAGAGGCTGCACACATTAGTGTCCGCAACTAAAGATCCTATTGTGGGTAATGACACTAGTGGGGTCATATATGAAATTGAGTGTCCTGATTGTTGGTGAAATGAAATGCAGACTTCTGGATTATCTGGAGGGAACACAATAGAGCCCTTAAGACTGCAAATTAGCAGAACATGCTTGGGAAACTGGGCATGGCATTACTGCTAAAGAAGCCATGATCGGGGACAAGACACATGGCTTTTGGGACCGGAAATGGCTGGAGAGTTTAAGAATATGTTCATCCGAGGACTACAGTCTTGATAGGGATAAGGGCTGTTGCATTCATCCACTCTTTGAAGCCCTTATCCTACGAAGAGAAGAAAGATTTAGAGTGGCCCGTCCCCTTTCCGGTTCCAATGCATGAGAAGTGAACTGTGCGCAGACGCCATAGTTCATGTTGCAGACCTGCTGAGATGTATGTGGTACATATAGATTGTCGGTCATCCTGCAACCACTATAGCTGATGAAGGCGGACGCTGCTGCCAAAAGCTCCTGTTCTAGTGATTTTAAACAACATTTATTTTATTTTGTTTTAATATTTTAATATACAGTTATATAATCAGTACGCATGTATTTTATTTTATTTTATATTATTTTAATAAAGACATTTTATAGATTCGAGTCAGTGTTACTTAGTAGCATTTTGGATGAATTACAGAGTTCCTGACTCCAGAGGCCTTTTCAATGAAGCTTTGATAACCACAGCAAACAATCTTAAGATATCTATTACAATAAAATTTTAATCAAGCTTCATAATCAGATGAATAATTTATAGACACCCTCTGTATAATTCAACAGCTGTGCAGTCTCTTTTAAATAAACTATGAACAGGCACAATTTGGCATCAGTAGCCCTTTTGTCATTAAATCCCATAACAGCAGCTATATTTAATAAAGTGGCTTATACAAACTACTAAAAGCTCACTTTGCTATACCAACATATATACAGCAGGACCACGTTATAACGCGGTTCGCTTTACGCTGATTCGCTATAACGCTGTTTTTATATTATAACCCCTATCTGACTATAACGCTGTCACATATCACTATAACGCTCTTTTACAGATTTCATTTTTGGCATATTTAACGAAATCGTTTCATTTGATGGAGTCGATAGCTTCAAAATGAATAACAAAGCAGCATTAAAACGTTTCCCACGCCGACTTGAGAAATTTTCCCACTCTCAGTGAAATTTTCTCGTACGCTAATTTAATTGCAGTACAGTCACTTGTTACGTAGTTCCGAGATCAACATTTTAAAAAAATTATCTAGTCATCACTCAGTACAATATTACACATCGTGCGTAACGGACAGTTTACTTGAACATTGTATCATAATTAATGCAACCAACGCAGTTACATTTTCGAAGAGTTAATAATGGCCGATAAGAATAAAAAAGCAACAACGTCTGGGCGCAGTACGAAGACTTTAAATGTAAGAAAAAGACTGAATTTGAAAATCAAATTAGACGTTTTGAAGCGAATCGATTCCGGTCAAAGACAAGCGGATGCCATAATTTAGGACTTGCAACTTTAACTCTAAGAACAATTATAAAAAAAAATAAAGAATTAATTTTAGCAGCGGGAAAGATAGCTGTTCCACTGCAAGCAACTAGGGCTAGGCCGGCTATTAGGATTGAAATGGAAAGACTTTAATTTTATTGAAGATAATGTCCAATGCAGAATTCAGTTAAGTTAAATATTATAAAAAAAAAAAAAAAAAGAGAGAGAGATTAGCCAATATGATGATCTGAAGAAAACTCACCTAAAAAAAAAAAAAAATGTGAACCATTTAAAACTAGTAAGGGCTGGTTGAATAGATTTAAAATCCAGGGAGAAGCCGCAAGTGAAGATTAAGGAGCCAAAACTTTCAAAAAAGAACTTTTTAAAATTATTGAAGAGGGGTATTGTATGTTATACTTCTCAACAAGTTTTTAACATAGATGAAGCAGGACTTTTGTGGAAACGAATGCCTAAAAGAAGTTTCATATTGAAAGAAGAAAAAAGTATGCCAGGTTTCAAAGCGGCGAAGGAGCGACTGACTTGATTGTTGGGTGGTAACGATGCGGGGGATTTAAAATTAATACCACTTTTATTTTATTTGGAAGAGGGCCAAAGTTCAACCCAAACGACACATTTTTCCTGATTAAATTCATCAATTAAATTAAATCAATTAAATTCATGATTTTGATTGGAATTTTAAGTTTAATTTTGATACGTAAGTAGTTACCACATAATTATATACGTATATAATCCACAATATTTTATATGTACAAATATTTGAATATTAAATATTTTGACCTACATTTGTGCATCTTTTCACTACCGTTTATTATTGATTAGGAAATATCCTATGGCACTGACCGCAACACACAAATACAAATTTGTACATATGTTACCTTATGGGAATGCGGTGCTCGCTTAGCGCGGATTCACTTAGCACTCTGTTTTTACGGAACCAATTTTCAGCGTTAAGCGGGAGTCACTTGTATACACAAACGTGTGTGTGTGCGCACGTATATACAGGCAGTTCCCGCTTTACGAGTTCTTTTTTTTTTTTTTTTCCCCAAGTATCAACAAAATCAAAAATATGAACATTAATTGCAATAAATAAATGCTAATCATTCATAAATACGGCATATCAAACCATGAGCATATATGTACAATACAGTACTACCGTGAATGCATTTGTTTGTTAAGGCAGAGATAAGGGGGGGGGGGGTCCAACTCTTAAGGAATTTTGGAAAGAATTTCACATTTTAGATGCAATCAAAATAACAAAATGAGTGAGGGACAAAATTACAGAGAAGAACATGGTGTGTTTGGAATAAATCTATCGTCAGTTTATTGATAATGTTGAAGCATTTCAAGAGCCAGCAGAGACCGTACAAAATGAAACAGAATCAGTCATAAATGTTCTTAACCAATTGCTGCTTGAGATTTGTATAACTGATATCATTGATCTGCTTCAAGTGCACTATGGAGAGCTCACAAATGAAGTCCTCATTGAAATCGCAAAATGTGAAGAAGCTTAGGAAGAAGGTTTAACAGCTGAAAATCCTGTTCGTTCCTTAACTCTCAAGGGGCTTGATGAAGCTTTTAAACGCAGAAAAAAACAAAAAATAATTAGATTTTTCGAGTCACAAGATTCAAATTTCAAGCACACTAGAAAAGCTTCTACAGATTTAAAAAATGCTTATGCATGCCATCGTGAAATTTATAAAGAAAATAGAAGACGGTCTTGGAAACAAACGACTCTTGAAGCATTTCTGAAGAAGAAAATGAATGTGCTTCCAACAAACCAACAACAAGTGCCAAGCCAACAATGAGCCATGAACCATCAATGAGTATGCATTAATCAATGATGATGAAGAATAAACATTCTTTAACATTTGTATGACAAATAATTTTTTATTATTATAATTTTCTTGATTTTAAAGGCAGTATTTTCATTTATTTGGATAAATGAATCATTGTTTAAGCATAAAATATTGTTTTGTTGACCTTTATTTAACAATACTATGATTAAGTTTCAATATTGCAATAACACCTTGATCCATCGGTTGCAGCATTGGGGTTGTTCTGCAGAGTAGGTAAACAACCAATCTATGGGAATCTTAACCTAAAACTAAGGCATCCTTGAGAAAGTTTCATGTAGCCTAATCGCAATATTTCAGATGTCTAGATTTAACTGAAATTTCAGTTATTACTGAAATATTCAATATAAAATGATCAGAGTTTATTTATAATTATCCTGTATTTGATTTGTTGAATCTTTTTTGGAAAATTTCAAAAAATTGAATGCTTTATCAAAGTATCAATTCCTTAAATCCTGAAATTTTACAAAAGTTGTCTGTATATATATATATTCAGAATTTCATTTAAACATATCACTGTCATTTACTTTGTAGGTGAGCTGACAGCACATTGTATGGGTCCACATAAAGTAGCTTATTGTGAACTCTATGATCACAGAGATGGAACTTTTACTCTATATCTGAAACCTCAAGAAGGTGGAAGGCACGTACTAACTATTAAATATGGTGGTGAACATGTGCCAGGTAAAATGCACTTTGTTATATTTTCTAGTCAATAGTTTGCTTTTAATTTATTACTATTTTAATGCTTTATTTTTTAATTTAAAAAAGAAATACAATTATTAAATTAAAGCTGTTCTTTCTTGACTTAATCTGAAATTCTGTTATTAGCATTAGCAGAGGCATATGATGCAAGAAAGCAAGCTTAGGCATATGATGCAAGAAAGCAAGCTTAGGCATATGATGCAAGAAAGCAAGCATCAGCCAAAAAGAAAAAAAACCTCACATTCGTTCCAAAATGCCTGTCCAGCTCGGCCTTAAATTTATTTAGGCTATCAATAAATTTTAACAAAAGATGGAAGTCTGTTCCACCAATCAACTTCCCACTGGCTAAAGGCAAATTTCCACACATCTATTCTACAACTTTCTCCTCAGGTTCTTAATCTGAGCAAGAGGAAGAATCCCATCGGCATTCAGCTTGCTCAACCCATTCAAAGCCTTATACACCTCAATCAGATCACCTCGCAAGTGCCTACTCTCCAGGCACTGCAATTTGCAGAACTTAAGCCTTTCTTGGTAAGAGTATCCCTTTGTTCCCCTCACCAATCTTGTTGCCCTTCTTGGTACTCTACATCCTTCCTAAAATGAGGCCTCCAGACCTGTACACAGTACTCTAGGTGTAGCCTGACCATTGCCTTGTATAGCGGGATAATATCCTCCTTGTCCCCGCTAGCAAAATTCCTATATATCATTGACAAGATGCCATGACCTGCCCTGCCAGCCCATCTGTACTGCTCAGCAAACTTCATATTTGACTGCACAGTTACACCCAGGTATTTTTTCACTTTTCACTTCCCTGAGTGTAGTACCACACAGTTGGTACATTTCTCTTCAGTTATTGCTATCCACATGCTATACTTTGCATTTGTCAATGTTAAACTTCAGTTGCCACTTCTCAGCCCATTTGCCCAACTTATCTAGATCCACTTGGAGTAGCATTCTGTCTTTACTGTCATTAACAACCCTACCACCCTTTGTATCATCTGCAAACTTGGACATTAAACCTGATATACCTTCATCAATATCATTGATAAATATACAAAACAACAATGGGCCCAACATCGAACCTTGGGGAACTCCACTAATAACATTTGTCCACGAAGAGCAGTGTCCATTGATTACCACTCTCTGTTGTCTCCCACTCAAACATCCCTTTATCCATTGTGGCAACTTACCCTTAATGCCATACCTCTCCAATTTGTACAACAGTCTTCCATGTGCAACAGTATCAAAAGGTTTTCTGAAATCCAAGTACAGTAGACTCAATTTTCCAGGATAGATGGTAAAAAAAAAAATTCCCGATTAATCCAAAAATACAGTAAGTACCCGACATACATAAGAGATATATTCCAGGACTTATTACGTAAGTCGAATTTTATGTAACTAGGAAATGACTAATAAAATATTGCAACTGTATTCCTAATATGCCAAAATTACAAAAACCACATAATATCCTCAGAAGAATCAAAGAACGCAGTTATATATTTTTAATTAATTCAATTAAAAACTTTAACTGGCAACAGCAGTGAACTAGCCAGAGTGGCACATAAGAAAACATAAAAGGGGGAAAAAAAAATGCATGTTATTGTACTGTAAAAACTGATATGCATTTCGTAGCCAGTTATTATAGTTGACTCCTTTGGTACCGCTTCTCGTATTCTGTCTTTCTCCTTTATTGTGTTCATCATTGCTACTGTCAAATTTGAATTTCATGCGATACTTGTTAATGTTTTGCCATTTTCATACATCCTTATTATTTTAATTTTCTGATCCAACTCAATCGCCTTCCTTTTCTTGATAGATTTACTAGTACTGCTGTCACTTATTCTCTTAGTCGGCACTGTGATAACAGTCAAAATTAAATTTTTTGGAAAGAACTTCACAGGGTTAAGGCAAGAACTCACTATTATCACCCCATGCAAACTCACATTTTACTAAGGCACATTTTGGAGGTCACTGCCATAAAACAATAAAAACAATTTGCACCTCTCTGGTTATTTGGCTTTTCTGTTAGTGCAATTCATTATAAGCAGGTAGCAAACTCGATAGCTGGAATTCTGTGGGTTTTTACATAATTATCTTGAAATGTGTCTCCTTCATACATGTGTAGTCTTTGGAATTAGACTAAGTTTGTAGGTTCTCCAAATTCTAGGCAGTTATGTTTGACTGATGCACTGCTTGATAATGTGCACCAGGGTTATGCAGATGTTTGAAGCCATTTAGTTTACTTCAGTGGGATCGAGACAAGGGTGTTCTTTTTTTGTTTTTTTTTTTTTTGTTTGAGAAAGCCCAAGGTCTTATTAGTGTTCATTTTGTCCAAGAAAAAAGGCTTGGGGCAATGCTACACAACTGTTGGAAGCCGAACATAGCCATGTGTTCCACTTGAATATTGTATGCAACATACAAAAATTTCAGAGATGCACCATGTAACACAATAAGGTAAACAACTAAAAGAGTGTTTTTTGCCAGTCTCAAAATAGATTTCATTCAAATTGGTGTGTTACCACACTGTATATATTTAAAAATAAAATTACAGAAGAGAATCATCATTGTTAGGTCCATCTGATGTTTAGGAGCATTCTAAGTACATTTTTCGTCTATATAAATTTCAATGAACAAAAAGTATCTTGAAAAATTGTTTACACAATTTTCTTAGTTTGAAATAAGTTATTGTTTTGTTTACTGTCTCTCCTGTAAGCATAACTAAATTTTGTTGTGCTAACAGGATTCAGACCACCTAGTTACTATATCTTTTAGAGCAGAGGAAACTTTGCCTTCTCAAGGAGTTGTCCTGTAATTGCACTACTTTCAAGCAAATGCCATTGCCAAAAGTATTTCTTTTTTTTCTCTCATTTAAAAGAGAAATGTTTGAAAGTAATGCAATACCAGGGCAACTCTCTGTGAAGCTGTTTTTGGTTTACTTTTTAGATGTATCAACAACGTAAACGATATAGAGGAATTTTGCTAGTAGAGTCCTTGAGGTTGTCACAGACATTCTCTCAGATATGCCAGACAAGCTCTACTTGCTACCTGGGAGTCGAAAATGCTGATGGAACTGATATTCGGGTGACACGCAAGTCAAGTGGACCCAGTCGGCGAAGTTCAGACAGTTTGTGACAACATATCCTCTGCTTGCACCTTCACGATGGTGGGACTGTTAGTAATCCTCCATGCACAAATCCTCCATCACACCTGGGTGACCACCCAGGTGTGAACCAACATAAGCAGGGCTCGAGGTGTGGCGGTCACACCACATGGAGGAACGCCGCCCCTCTATGTTACCGGTTCACACCCGTTTCTAGACGTCCTGGTACATCGCGTAGGCCCACATCTAGAGACCTCAGTATACCGCAAACCCATGTGGTGCGGGCAATTCACCAACTACGGGTCCGGCCACGCACCAAGCCATCTCAATAGCACTGCCCGCACCCTATTCTCCAGGGCTTGGAGCCATTCCAGCACCGACACAATTAGGCGTAACGAGATCTCCCGTGTGAAGACGGACCTAACCAAATGCGGTTATCCACCCCATGTACTAAGCAGATGCCTGTTACAGGCAGAAGAACTCACATCCAACCCGAGACCTCCGAAGCAGGTCAGTATATCGTCCGCCTACATTCCGTATTATCCAGGAGTGTCAGGACGCATCTCGAAGGTCCTTAGAAGCTACAACATCAAATGTGTGCAATTACCCTGCAGGAACCTACGGTCACTTGTCTCCAACGTGAAGACCCCTGTCACACCTGTCTTACGCAGCAATGTGGTGTATCGTATCACTTGCAGAGACTGTAACAGTTGCTACATAGGGAAGACATCAAGACGTCTCCAAGATCGCCTCACGGAACACGACAGAGCAATCCGGCTTGCCGAAACTGACCAGTCCGCGGTCGCAGAACATTTTTGGGCCACCAACCACGATCTTGACCCCAAACGCGACTTTGAGATAGTGGACCACTCACGACACTTTCGCCA
This sequence comes from Mastigoproctus giganteus, assembly GCF_048544385.1. Taxonomy (NCBI): domain Eukaryota; kingdom Metazoa; phylum Arthropoda; class Arachnida; order Uropygi; family Thelyphonidae; genus Mastigoproctus; species Mastigoproctus giganteus. The sequence goes on along the minus strand of NC_143583.1, from coordinate 161,170,823 downwards.
CCGCCTATGGCTAGAGTCACTCGACATAATAAACAATCCTAAGGCATTAAATCGCCAGAAAGGCATGCGTCTACATCCCATCCTGGAAACTACAGTTTTATTGCTGGATGATCAGTGGCGTAGAAGCAGCACACGTCTGTGCAACAACAATGACGCATGATTAACGTGCCACTTTGCTCGTTGTATTGTATTCAAAATTTGTATTAACTTGTCAGTTGACAAAGGGACACGCGTCCCGAAAGCTACTGGTTTTATCTCATTATATTTTATTATAATTTGTTTTTGTTAATAAACTGGGTAATTACTATAGGAATTTTGCTAGCAGGGAAAAGGTGATTATCCCTCTGTATAAGGCAATGGTCAGGCCACGCTTTGAATACTGCATCCAGGTCTGGAGGCCTCATTTTAGGAAGGATGTAGATTTACTTGAGCGTGTACAGAGAAAGCCAACAAGATTGGTGAGGGGAATGAAGGGATCCACTTACCAAGAGAGGCTTAAGTTCTGCAAATTGCAGTGGCTGGAGTCTAGGCACCTGCGCAGTGATCTGATTGAGGTATATAAGGCTTGAATGGGTTGAGCACGCTGAATTCTGATGGGATCCTTCCACTTGTTCAGATTACGAACCTAAGGGGGCATAAATTCAAATTAAGAAAAGACAGATGTAGATTAGATGTGCGGAAATTTGCCTTTAGCCAGCGGGTGGTTAATTGCTGGAACAAACTTCCATCTGTCATGGAAGTTGATAGGTTGAATAAATTTAAGGAGGAACTGGACAGGCATTTGGAGGGAATGGTGTGTTTTTTTTTTTTTTTTTTGGCTGATGCTGCATAAGCTCATACACTTGCTTTCTTGCATCAAATGCCACTACTACTACTACGTGTACGCCATATCCAAAAATTTCATTACTTCATACAGCATGTCCCACGCACTTTTTCTTACTACTGAATACACCATGAATTGTCAAATTAATAGAGCAAGCTTATCTGCGAAAAGATCTAAATCTCCCAAGCACATCCTAATTAATTTCACAAATATACGTGGTCTCAATTCTAATCCCAACGATGTTCATTTCCACTTGCAGTCTGCCAAACCCCATGTACTTTTTCTGACAGAATCTCAGTTATCGGTTGATTCAACTACTGCACATCTCAGATGCCCAAATTATTCACTGTATGATTCCTTTCGCCTCAAAGGTGGTATTTGTGCATATGTCCGTTCTGATATTTCCTTTCAGAGACTTGGCAATTTGGAATCTCCTCTCTTTGATCTTCTCTGGCTTAAAATCTGTCTACCTCATTGTGTCAAATTCATCTGTTGTCTCTACCGTTCTTAAAGCTCTTTGACTTCCTTTTTTTGCAACTTGACTTTCTCCATTCCAACTTTCCTAACAGTGAGGTAATTTTCCTTGGTGATTATAATGTTCACAACTCCAGCTGGCTTCCGTTTTCTAGTCACACCGACCCAGATGGTCGAGATGCTGAGGCTTTTGCAATTACTAATGACCTTGTACAGATTATTCATTTACCTACAAGAATAACGGACAATCCTAATCATACAGCCAATACTTGATCTTTTTCTCACAAACAACCCTTCTAAGTACACGGTCGAAGTGAGGTCCTTTAGGCTCTTCAGACCACAACTTGGTGATTGTCTCTTCTCTATTGGAACCTTTATCTTGTGGCTACTCTGAACCTCGTGTTGTTTCGCATTACAAGAATGCAAAATGGGATGACCTGCGAGATTCTTTTCTTCTTTTCCTTGTTCGGATTACTGTTTCAAAACTTCTGATGTCAACGTTTGCTCAGATCGTGTCAGTGAAATTATTCTTGCAGGAATGGAATCCTTTATCCCACACTCCACTTTAAAATCTCGTCCTTTATCTAAACCTTGGTTTTCCAATAAATGTGCTAAGGCTGTTCAAGAGAAGAGTGTTGCATGTCGTAATTGGCTTGTTTCTAATTCTTCAGTTTCATTTTCTGCCTACACCAAAGCTCGCAACAATTGTAAAGCAGTTATTAATCAGTCCAAAGTACAGTTTGAACAGGCTAAGAATAGAAAACTTGCTTCTTGCCCTAATGGTAGCTGAGCATTCTGGTCTCTTGCCAAGGTTGTTGGCAGCAACTTTTGCCTGTCTCTGTTCCCACTTCAATCAAAACCTGATGGTTCTGTTGTCACTTGGACTAAAGATAAAGCTGACCTGCTAGTATCCCATTTTTCTTCCAACTCCTTTATTAATGATCTTGGTAAAACACCTCCCACCATTCCCAACACATTCCATTCAATGCCCCCTGTCGTCTTCGTCAAAAGGATGTCAGAAGGATTTTGATGAATCTTCATGCTAAGAAAGCTCCAGGTCCTAATGGTATTTCTCCACTTGTTCTCAAAACCTGTGCTCCTGAACTTACTCCTATTCTATGCCGCCTTTTTTCACTTTCTTACTCCAAAGGTGTTTTTCCTTCTGCTTGGAAATTTGCTCATATCCAGCCAGTTCCTAAAAAGGGTGACAAATCACTCCCATCCAATTATCGTCCCAGTGCAATTACTTCTACTCTTTCTAAAGTAATGGAGAAATCAATTAACCGCCAACTCTTAAACTACCCAGAAACCTTCCGTCTGATCAACGATCACCAGTATGGATTCCGTCAGTGTCGATCCACTGGTGATATCCTGGCTTATGTTACCCATTTATGGACTACTTCAGTGGAAAGGTTCGGTGAAACACAAGTAGTTGCTCTTGACATCTCAAAGGCTTTTGATCGTGTTTGGCATAAAGGTCTTCTAAACAAGCCTCCATCTTATGGTTTGCCAACTGTTTTTAGTAATTGGTTATCCAGTTTTCTCTCTGATCGCTCACTGAGGGTGATGGTAGATGGCTCTCTGTCTTCTAACTTCTCCACTAATGCCGGTGTCCCCCAAGGTTCAGTTCTTTCCCCCACTCTTTTCCTCTTGTATATCAATGACCTTCTTCCATTGACTGGAAATCCTATCCATAGTTTTGCCGATGATAGCACATTGCATTCAACTTTCCATTTTGAGAAATCTTGTCCTGCTTAATCAGCTTCAATTTCACGAAAATCCGCTACCAATTCCTTAAATGCCGATCTTCAGGTAATTCTCCAGTGCGGCAAAGACAACTTAGTTGACTTCAACCCTTCTAAAACTCAGTCTTGTCTTATATCTCGCAAAAAGGATTCTTCTGCTCCCATGCTTATCTTTAGTGACACTCTGATTTCTAGGCAAAATGATATATCTCTTTTGGGGATTACCCTGACTTCTAATCTCTCTTGGCACAAGCACATTACAAATATTGCTTCCTCTGCATTTAAAAAACTTGGTTTTCTCTTTCGCTCTCGGTGTTACTTTTCTTCCAAACAGCTGCCCACTGTGAATAAATTGCAAATCGCAAAACCTTCCGTCTGATCAACGATCGCCAGTATGGATTCCGCCAGTGTCGATCCACTGGTGATATTCTGCATTATGTTACCGTTATTTGTTCGTTATTTGGTTTTTAGGAGCATTAGCAACTAAGGCCATATTGCTCCGGGATATGCGGTGGTCATTCCTTGACCTTTCCGCATACTCCGTATTTGGTGGTGACGGGCTCGAACCCCGGTCTAATCAAGAAGCATGTGCTACGCACTGCTGCTCCTTCCCACCTGGCTACGGAGGCGCCCATTATGTTACCCATTTATAGACTAATTCAATGGAAAGGTTCGGCGAAACACAAGTTGCCCTTGACATCTCAAAGGCTTTCAATCGTGTTTGGCATAAAGGTCTTCTAAACAAGCTTCCATCTTATGGTTTGCCAACTGTTTTTAGTAATTGTCTTCTAACTTCTCCACTAATGCCGGTGTCCCCCAAGGTTCAGTTCTTTTCCTCTTGTATATTATTGACCTTCTTCCATTGACTGGAAATCCTATCCATAGTTTTGCCGATGATAGCACATTGCATTCCACTTTTCATTTTGAGAAAGCTTGTCCTGCTCAATCAGCTTCAACTTCTCGAAAATCTGCTACCAATTCCTTAAATGCCAATCTTCAGGTAATTCTCCAGTGGGCAAAGATAGCTTAGTTGATTTCAACCCTTCTAAAACTCAGTCTTGTCTTATATCTCGCAGAAAGGATTCTTCTGCTCCCATGCTTATCTTTAGTGACACTCTGATTTCTAGGCAAAATGATATATCTCTTTTGGGGATTACCCTGACTTCTAATCTCTCTTGGCACAAGCACATTACAAATATTGCTTCCTCTGCATTTAAAAAACTTGGTTTTCTCTTTCACTCTCGGTGTTACTTTTCTTCCAAACAGCTGCCCACTGTGAATAAATTGCAAATCCGCCCTGCCATGGAATATTGTTCCCACATCTGGGGTGGTGCCCCCAAAACCTTTCTCAGGCTTCTTGATTCCATTCAGAAAGGGCAGTTAGGTTAATTAATGATTCATCTCTAACAGAGTCTCTCCACTCGCTGTCTCATAGATGTACTGTTTCTGCTGCATGCCTCTTCTAAAGATACTTCCATGGGCACTGTTCTTCTGAATTGGCTTGTATAATTCCTGCTCTCTCTTTCAAAACAGTCCGAAAACGTGCCGCCACCAGCCAACATTCATTTACTGTCCAACTTCAAACTCACAGAACCAACTTTTCATTTTCCTCATTTATTCAGTCAACTGCCGTTTTGTGGAACAACCTTCCTTCATACGTATTTCCTAAAAATTACAGTCTACAGAAGTTCAAGTCCAGTGTCAACAAATATCTTCTTTCATCTTCTCAACTTCCAACCCAAGCACGGTACTAAGTGCTATAGGTTCTAATACTCTCATGTTTGGGATTTAAATAAAAAAAAAAAAAAAAAAAAAAAAAAAAGAGAGAGAGAGACGAGGAGGTGATTATTCCCTTGTACAAGGCAATGGTCAGGCCATACCTTGCATACTGCAGACAGATCTGTAGGCCTTATTTTAGGAAGAATGTAGAGTTGCTAGAAGGGCAACAAGACTGGTGAGAGGAATAAAGGGGTGCCTTTCTTACCAAGAAAGGTTTGTTTTGCAAGTTGCAGCATCTGGAGACTAGGCACCTTCGAGGTGATCTGGTTGATAAGGCCTTGAATGGTTTCAGCAGGCCCAATGCTGATGAGATTCTTCTGCTTGCTCAGATTACAAACCTGATAGAACATAGATTCAAATTGAGGAAAGGCAGTTACACCATAGATGTAGAAGTTTGAATTTAGCCAACAGATAGTTGATTGGTGGAACAGACTTCCATCTGTAATAACTTGTCACAAGGTAATTTTTTAAATGTGTTCTTACTTCTGAATTTGATTCCTTCAAATTCTTTCCACCTCAGCATACTCTCAATTTTAGCAGTATAATTTCCTTTGGAATTTTTCAAATTAGCAATAGCATTTATAATTCAAATAATTAATCTGCTTTTACCGTAGTGATTCTGTAAAGCTTCTGAAAGGTCAGAGGGCTCCTGCACAGGGTAGTAAGAAATCTTACTACTCTGTGCTGCAGGATGTCGATCATTAGTGCTAAATTGTTAAGAAATTCCACCTTAAAAAGTCAGTTTAATAATCTCGAATATTTAACTTCTGATTCAAAATGTTTGCACAAAGCGGAATAATTCCTTCAACCCACAATTGCCGTCCGCAAGCAACAAGCTGCTCATCATGGCCTGAACATCCACCAATAATAATTTTTTCCACATTTTTTCCAAAGTTCTTTAACAATAATCCTTGATTCCTGCAGGTTTTTTGGAGATTGGTGATATAATTCATACAGTTTTTTTTTTTATTATTATTTGACTGTATGCCGTTATATTTTAGAACATTTCCTACGCAGTGGCCTTCACGAAGTTTCAAAATTGCCAACATTTCTTCTTCGCAAAGTTCATATAATATTTTTGTTGCCTCAACCCTCCCCCCCCCTATGTTGCTACTGTCAGTCTGTCATTAGTTCTTTGAATATTGTGCAAAAAAAAAAATGTATGAATCACTTGGATATTCACGTAAACATAGACAGAAGAAATTTACTTGAAGGCATGGATCACTTACTTCTCCGAAAAACATATGCATGTTTGTCAGGGTTAAGGGGAACCACAACATAGGTTGACCAGAGGCTATCATCCATGTCAGGAATCTGCCTAATCCTCTGAGTGGCTATGGAAAGCATATTGACGAGCACAACTTCTCGGTATATGACTGTTGGTTTTAGGGACACCACTAACATTGTGAAATGGTAACCCCTTTCCCCCTTAATTCGCGCTTTCTAATTCCCTAAAGGCCAGAGGTGAGAACAATGCATACAAAGTTGTGTCTCATAATCTGTTAATTACATGGAAATTTTCTTCGTCCAACGGAAACTATTTTAAATGCGATTACCAAGGAAAATTCAAACAAATTCGCTATAAAGAAGTTGGTTAAACAGAGGTCCGACTTTAATTAAATCAAAAATGAAGCAATTTTAAAATACATAACTGATCGAATGCTGGGGATGATGCCCCACTCATCCCACCGTAGTTTCAGCTCTGGATACTCAATAATTGCATTCAGGATTTCATTCATAAAATAAATGATCATCTCAACAATGGACTTGCAAATTTTCAAAAGGAATAACAATGGGCTCTTGCGAGCCCACTACAGCTCACCACTGGTTGAGTGGGAGAAGAGAGAGAGAGGGTGGTAATCAATGGGCATTGCTCTTTGTGGACTAATGTTATTAGTGGAGTTCCACAGGGTTCAGTGTTGGGCCCACTGTTGTTTTGTATATTTATCAATGATATTGATGAAGATATATTAGACTTAGTGTCAAAGTTTTCAGATAATACGAAGGTTGGTAGGGTTCTTAATGACAGTGTGGTACTGCAACAGGAACCAGAAAATTTGGGCACATGGGCCTAGAAGTGGCAACTGAAGTTTAACATTGACAAATGCAAAGTACTGCATATGGGTAAAAGCAACCCCAAAGGAACGTATCAACTGTGTGATACTACACTTAGGGTGGTATAAAATGAAAAAGAGCTGGGAGTAATTGTGCAGTCAGATATGAAGTATTCTGAGCAATGCAGACAGGCTGGAAGAGCAGATCATGGGGTTTTGTCAATGATGTACAGGAATTTTGCTAGCAGGGAAAAGGAGGTTGTTATCCCTTTGTATAAGGCAATGGTCAGGCCATGCCTTGAGTACTGCATACAGGTCTGGAGGCCTTATTTTAGTAAGGATGTGGATTTGCTTGAGCATATACAGAGAAGGGTAACAAAATTGGTGAAGAGAATGAAGGGATCCTCTTATCAAGAGGGGCTTAATTTCTGCAAATTGCAGTGGCTGGAAACTAGGCACCTGCAAGGTGATCTGATTGAGGTGTATAAGGCCTTGAATGGGTTGAGCACACAGAATTCTGATGGGATTCTTCCACTTGCTCAGATTACGAACCCAAGGGGGCATAAATTCAAATTGAGAAAGACAGTTGTAGAATAGATGTTCAGAAATTTGCCTTTAGCGAGCGGGTGGTTAAATTGCTGGAACAAACTTCCATCTGTCATTTTGGAAGTTGATAGCTTAAATAAATTCAAGGAGGAACTGGACAAACATTTAGAGGGAATGGTGTGTTTTTTTTTTTTTTTTTTTTTTTTTTGGCTGATGCTACTTAAGCTCATACACTTTCTTTCTTACATCACATGCCTCTATTACTATTACTGTATGCCTCAACTAATGCTAATGTCTGTACAATTGTGTGTATTAGGCCCATCCACACATTGCATGGCATGAGAAACCAAAAAACCATCTCTGACTGAAACCGGCTAACCATTCCTCTGTTAATGAAGACTTTAGAGTATGTGATTCGAACCCAGACCTCTCGAAATAAGTGACAGGTGGCAACACCACTACTGTACACAATTATGGCAGTCATATTAAACAGTGACTTTATACTAACACGTACTGCAAGTTTGGCAGATGCATATTACTATTTTGTGGTTGTTGCAAAAGTAGCTCTTTGTTTAGTAATCTAATTAATTTAAAAATATTAATTTAATTATACAAGTATTAATTTAAAAATACTGGAATTTGGTGAAATAATGAGCACTTCAACCTGCTCGGAGTATAATCTGCATTTTATTACTTAAAGAATTACTGATGTGCTCAGTTTTATGGTACTTCCCATATCCCTTCAGTGACTGTAAAGACAACAGAACTGGTAACTGGTATGGGGAACATCATTTACAGAGAGTTGTTAATTTGATTACAGATTTCTTACTTGTCAATAGATAGCTATTAGTAAACATCTTGTTAAAATTAATTTTAGCAGTTTAAATAATTTTTTAAATCGCTTAATTTATTTAATAAGATTAAAATTGAATAAAATTAAAGTTAAGTAGATAGCCAGAATACTTTCATTCCTGTAGTGCTGTCCTTATGACAACATCAGCCTCACATACCAAGGGCTTGTTTACAATTACCATGTGGTTTACAATTAATTATATTTATATGTTCTATACTGTACTCTCAAACTAAGAATTTTTTAATCAAAACTCTTTCCTGGGGTCAATCCTAGTTTGTACTTGTGGGGTTGGGGATATTCAAAGAGAGAAAAGGGATTTGGATGTTGTAGGATTGTGCATCTGTTTGGCAGCTAATTTTTGTGAGCAGCTTAATTGTGTAGGTGGGTTCAAGGGGGAAATTTTCGACTATATGAAAAGAAGTGATAAAAAGGAAAGATAGATTTAAATAATTTCAACTGATACATACAGTCTGCCAAGTCTGTTTAAAGAAGAGGTTTGAAATGGTCAGAAAAGCAATATGAGCACTTTAAAGAATTACCAGTTTGAAAAGTACAACAAGCATTCATTAGTTAGTAGCACTGACTCTTACATAAATCCAGTTCAACACCCAAATGTTTTGAAAGAAGACAAATTGGTGAACTGAAGAGAATGAACTTTTCAATTTCAAGCTGATAATTCTATTCATGTGATGCAGAAAGTCTATTTTCCTTTTTTCTGCCATGAATAAAGCAGTTATCATTAGCATTAGTAGAGGCATATGATGCAAGAAAGCAAGCTTATATAGCATCAACCAAAAAAAAAAAAAAAAAAACCACCCATTTCACCCATCCATCCACTCCAAGTGTTTGTCTAGTTCTGCCTTCAGCTTATTCAAGTTGTTGACCTCCTGTACAACAGATGGAAGTTTGTTCCAGCAATCAAATGAGCTGGCTAAAGGCAAATTCCACACATCTATTCTACAATTGTCTTTCCTCAATTTGAATTTCTGTCCCCTGAGGTAAGTAACCTGAGCAAGAGATAGAATCCCATCAGCATTGAGCTTGCTCTAACCATTCAAGGCCTTATACACCTCAATTAGATCACCTTGCAGGTGCCTAGTTTCAAGAAGCTGCAATTTGTAGAACTTAAGCCTTTCTTGATAAGAGGATCCCTTCATTCCACTCACCAATCTCATGGCCCTCGTCTGTACCCGTTCCAGCAGTTCTATATCTTTCCTAAAATGAGGCCTCGAGACCTGTATACAGTAGCCAAGGTGTGGCCTGACCATATCCTTATACAATGGGACAATCACCCTCCCCTTATCCCTGCTAAAAAAATTCCTGTGTATCATTGACAAGACACCATGCACTGCTCAGAAAACTTCATATCTGACTGCACAGTTACTCGCAGGTCCTTTTCATTCTTCACTACCCTGAGTGTAGTACCACCTGGTTGATACGTTACTCTGGGGTTACTGCTACCCATATGTAGTACTTTACATTTGTGAATGGTAAACTTCTGTTGTCACCTCTCGGCCCATTTTCTCAACTTTTCCAGATCCTGTTGCAGTGATGTACTATCATTACTGTCATTAACAGCCTTGCCAATTTTTGTATCATCTGAAAACTTAGACATTAATCCTGATATACCTTCATCAATGTCATTGATAAATACCGAAAACAACAATGGGCCCAACACCGAACACTGAGGGACTCCACTAATAACATTAGTCCGAAGAGTAATGTCCATTGATAACCACCCTCTGTCTTCTCCCACTCAACCATCCTTTTATCCATTGTAGCAACTTGCCCTTAATGCCATACTGCTCCAGTTTATACAGTAGCCTTCCAGGTGCCACAGTATAAAAAGCTTTCCTAAAATCGAAGTACATGATATCAAAATTATTTTTTGCATCCAGTTCCTTTGTGATCACAACATAATATACAATCAAATTTGTCAGACAAGACTTCCTCTTAACAAACCCCTGCCATGTTTGAACTATACCCCTCAACATGGGCACCTGTACATGGTGAGGGGGACCTCCCAGTGATCCTGCTGGTCTTCCAGTTTAGCATCACTGGGATCCAGCACCCCTTGGTTCCAGGGTTACATCGTTGGAATCCGGCATGTGCATCCATGGAAACTCGGAAAGGGAATCCTGGTAGTTGAGGGCCCCGGCCTTGATACACCACTTTGTACCCTGCTTTGACAAGATGGGTGGTCCTAGACTGGCCCGACTGGGATCAGTTGGCGGGTGGTTCTTACTACTAGGGTCAATTGCGTTCCAATAAGTCTCCCTCCCTTTGGTCCTGGCATGGGATCAAGACTTATTGGAAACATGGGTATGGTCCTCCTAAGCGAACTTGGCATCCCATTCGTGTACGCAGTACCTGCTAGTTCACAAGTGGGCGTCCCCTCGTAGGGCTCCATGGTAGGTGAGGTACTTAGGGTATCGAAAATTTTTATCTTACTCATATGAGTAATTTAAATCCTATTTCTTCTGCAGCCCCAACAAGGCCCCTACCTAATTAAGATGATAACACAAAAAACATCTCTGTAAAAAGAGCCAGAACTGAGGATACGCCACCATAGTTGACACCGCTCTTCCTCATTCTCCATTCCACTGAGAGCAGTCAATTGGGAAGATGTCACCCTTCTTTATCCAGAAAGGATTAGAAGGGTTGGCTGGATCACCTAAATCTGTAAAACGGCTGCATTCTGGAGACCGTTTGGTCGAAGCTACAACTATGAAACAGGCAGAAAAAATCCTCAAAGCTACATCAATAGGGGGAATATCTATCACTGTAATCTCCCACAAAACTTTGAACTCTTCACGAGGTGTCATTTCAGAGTGGGACCGTCTTCATGTCTCTGTAGATGAGATCTGCTCTGAATTGAAAGAACAAGGAGTGACTGCTGTCAAAATAATATCAATATGAAATGATGGGAATCTCGTCCCAACCTGAGTTCTCATCCAAACATTTAACACCCCACGGCCTCAAAGTTCCATCAAGGCAGGATACTTAAACTGCCCAATGAGGATTTATATTCCAAACCCACTGACGTGTTTTAAATACCAAAAATACGGCCACTCACAAACAGGTTGTCGTGGTAACCCTGCCTTTGCTCGATGTGGTGCGAAAGACCACGAGAGCAAGGAATGTTCAGCTTCCAAACTGAGCTGTGTAAATTGCCAAGGAGAGAGAGAGAGAGAGAGAACAGGATTCTCTCCTTGGCAGTTTACTCTAGAGCATGTCAGCAGTGGAAGGACGAAAAAGAAATCGAAAAACTGAAAACAGAGCTGAATATCTCCTGCCCAGAGGCTAGAAAACACATACAACTAATAAATAGCAGGAAGCCTTCATATTCTCAGAAGGTTTCTGCGAAGTTCACTATCAGCACACAAACTGAGATGACTATACCACCAAGAGAGTCATTTACTCTGATTGCACACTATTTATTGAGTTCACAAAAGCCCACCAAAAAAACACAGTCAGCTGACACTCCTATATCCATACCTCCTAGTACTCCACCACTACTAAAACAATGTGGTAAAGAAGAGCCACCAGTAATAACAGAAACATTGGATGTAGAGGACAACAGACGAATCAGTCTTGTAACTCTTTGCGGAGGGAGAAATGGACACAGGACAGTGTCCATACTTCCCCAAAAAAGATAAATCCAAGACTGACAAAAGTAAGCCTCAGCACCTCGGAAGCTGCCTGATACCCACCAAGCCAAAATAATGGCTAAATTCCTAAAATGGAATTGTTGTGGATTCCAGTGAAATACTGATGACATCAAGGCCCTTCTGCAAAAGCACAAGCCAGGTTGCTTTTGCTTGCAGGAGACTTATCTAAAGGCAAATTATGATCCCACCATACATAACATCGCAATTTTTTGTAAGGATAGAATTGCAGATGGTCCTGCTCATGGAGAAGTGGCTATCCAGACCCCAGTTCAGCCCTTGCTACAACCAGCATAGAGGCTGTTGCAATTCGCCTTACAGTGTGATTTTTATTAATCGTCTGCTCTATTTATTTGCCAACAGGGACTGACATCTCCCAGGAAGACCTTGATGATCTTGTGATGCAGTTGCCTCCTCCTTTCTTACTTCTTGGAGATTTTAATGGACATAACACTCTGTGGTAATGCTAGCAACAATGGAAGGGAATGAGTCAAAGAGCATATGCTCAATGACAATGACCTTTCCCTTCTAAATGTGGGAACAAACACCTTCCAACATGCCTACCCGTACATTTTCTGCCATTGATCTCTCTATCATGGGAAGTGGAGGAGAACCCATACTTCCGTATGGGTTCTCCTTCACTTCCCTCTGATAACCTCATTACACAGTGGGAGACCATGTCTTCCTTTCAGGTTACCGTGGTGGAAGGCTGATCAGGCTGACTCGACTGCCTTCCAGCATCATGCAAATTTTGACCTCAGTTCCATCAGTCAGGAGCATATCGTCCAATCAGCTGCGAATGCTGTTCCAAAAATGATCTGCCCGGTTTCCACCATTTCCCAAACCATGGTGGAATTCACAATGCATAGCAGCAAAAAAGGCTCAAAACAAAGCCTGGCCGATATTCTGACAACATCCTACCACGACCAACCTTATAGCCTTTTAACGCACGCTACATCCACCATCAGAGTCAAAAGGAATCGTGGATCCGTTTTATTTCATCAGTTACTCAGTCCAGAGGCTAGAAAACACATACAACTAATAAATAGCAGGAAGCCTTCATATTCTCAGAAGGTTTCTGCGAAGTTCACTATCAGCACACAAACTGAGATGACTATACCACCAAGAGAGTCATTTACTCTGATTGCACACTATTTATTGAGTTCACAAAAGCCCACCAAAAAAACACAGTCAGCTGACACTCCTATATCCATACCTCCTAGTACTCCATCACTACTAAAACAATGTGGTAAAGAAGAGCCACCAGTAATAACAGAAACATTGGATGTAGAGGACAACAGACGAATCAGTCTTGTAACTCTTTGCGGAGGGAGAAATGGACACAGGACAGTGTCCATACTTCCCCAAAAAAGATCCATTTTATATTTCGACTCTCTCAGCATGTTACAGGCTTTAATAACTGTGAGATATAATCCTTGTCCAGTTCTGTCTTGCTAGTACTAAGTTGGTCTGGGATAAAATCCAGAAAATGAAGGGAAAATATACATCCCACAAATCTTCAATCCTAGATTATAATGGATGCACTATTGAAGATCCAACTGCTATAGCCAATTCTCTTGGGGAAACATTCTCTAACATCTTCGTATTCCCCAGAGTTCCTAGGGAATAAATCGAAAACAGGCACTTAATTTCAAGTCTAAGAGCCTTTATCCCTACAATGGGCCATTCACTATACATGAACTGAAAAGAGCTCTCATTCTTTCCAAGGCAAGTGCTATTGGACCAGATGGCATCCATTATGAAATGATTAAGCATCTTTCACCCTCATCTATTCCTTCTATATAACTCAATCTTTATTGAAGGACAGTTTCCAGATTCCTGGCGCAAGGCAATCTTTCTTGCCTTTGCTAAGCCAGGAAAGGATCCTAAAGTCACTACTAATTATTGTCCTACTGCTCTGACTAGCTGTCTGTGCAAAATCCTAGAGAGAATGGTTAATTTTCATTTAATATGGTATTTAGAATCAAATGACCTTCTCTCCAACATCCAGTGTGGCTTCCAAAGGAACCGGTCCATTCTGGACCATCTTATTAGATTGGAAACATCCATCTGGGATGCTTTACTAAAACGTGAACTTTTGGTGTCTGTATTCTTTGATATGGAGAAAGTGTATGACACAACTTGGAGATTTGGCATCTTAAAAGATTTGCATAGCCTTGGTCTTAGAGGGCATCTCCCATTTATATTAAAAACTTTTTAGCCAATCGATCTTTCCATCATATCACGAAAAGCGTGACACTTAATACTGATCCTCACTCTCTCATCCCTTCTGCCAAGAGGAGGGAGTACCACAAGGATCAGTATTAAGTATCACGCTTTTCGCCATCAAAGTAAATTCCATCACAGGACAACTTCCTCCAATTGTAAACAGTGCCCTCTATTTTGATGACTTTAGTATTTTGTCAGTCATGCAACTTGAGGGTTATTGAATGACAACTGCAAAAAGCCATTGATCGCCTAAATTCCTGGGCACTGTCTAATGGATTCAGGTTCTCGCCGCAGAAGACTATTTGCATACACTTTTGTCTTAAGTGTAATCTTCATCCTGAACCTGAATTAAGGCTTGGACAAAATGCTATTCCAGTAGTGGCAGACACAAAATTCTTGGGACTCATATTTGATAAAAAGCTGACCTTTCTGGATCACATCCATCAACTCTGTACAAAGTGCACAAGAGGCTTGAATATTCTGCACTCTCTCTCTCTCTCTCTCTCTCTCTCTCTCTCTCTCTCTCTCTCTCTCTCTCTCTACACCTCTACATCTTGGGGGTGCAGACCGATGCACCCTACTACGCATTTACCATGCACTTGTACAATCCAGACTAGATTACGGGTCCCTGGTATATAATTCGGCCAGAGACAGTGTACTTTGATGGCTGGATCCTGTCCATCATCATCAGGCTCTCCATATCGTTATTGGAGCATATCAAACATCTCCTGTCCAGAGCTTATACATCGAAGCAAATGAACCACCATTATCACTTCGATGTAAGCAGTTGTCTCTAAAGTATGCTTTAAAACTGAAATCCCTGCTAGATCACCCTACGTGACCATTAGTTTTTGAGCCACAAAGGAAAAATTTGTACAACATCCGTAAGACTGCCAATCGTCCTTTTGGTATTAGTCTCCAAGAGCTACTCAAAGACCATAAATTCAAGGTAGACAAGGTTGCCCAAACACCAAAGCAACCCCTTCCACCCTGGCATGCTCATGTTCCAGCATGTGACTTGTTCCTTAAAAATTGGGTCAAGTCGGACACTCCATCATCTGTCTACCTGCATCCAGCTTTATTCAGCACACTGAGCTGAACATTCTGACTTCGTGCCAGTTTACACAGATGACTCAAAGTTGGAATCATATGTAGGATCTGCCATTATCTTTACAGACACTACATCAGAGCAGATTCTCTCTGAATGCAGCATATTTACTGCAGAGCTGCACGCTATAGAGTTAGCCTTGGATCACATTAGTAAATGCCAATACCAATGGTCCATTTTATATTTCGACTCTCTCAGCATGTTACAGGCTTTAATAACTGTGAGATATAATCCTTGTCCAGTTCTGTCTTGCATTCAGCAGAAGATTCACTCTCTCCATGAACGTGAATATGATATCCGCTTCTGCTGGATTCCCAGCCAAATTGGGATTAGGGGAAATGATTTGGCTGACACTGCAGCCAAATCAGCAATTTTCAATAATCGCTGGATGTCAGTCCCCTATAAAAACTACAGGCAAATAATACACCAAAAGATATACTCCCAATGGCAGGATTCATGGATTAGACAGACTTCGAACAAATTATATCATATAAAGCCTGTAATTGAACCATGACATTCTAGTCTGCGCAGCAATCGTAAGGAGACAGTTGTTCTTGCCCGGACCCGCATAGGACATAGTCATTTCACACATTTGTATTTGCTGATGGATGATGTTCCTCCTGTGTGTGAGTCCTGTGACACAATTTTATCAATTAGACACATTTTTGACTGTCCAGATTTTAGCAATATACGTTTTGCCGCTTTTAACCATCTGACTGAGCCATACACACTCAGTCAAATTTTATCTGACAATGTCAATGTGTCTGCTGTTTTTAAATTTTTAAACCATATTAATTTCTATAAACGTATATAAAATCCTGAAATATATATATTTTTTAATGCATATACTGCATATACCATTATATGATTTGGGATGCGGTAACCTTTTTTCAAAAGTTACCAGAATTTATTTATCTATCTATTTTTAAACTGATATAATTATCTCCTGGCGCATAATAGCCTTAGATGCTAATGCACCAATAAAATCATAATCTAATCTAATCTAATCTAATCTGAACTATAACTGCAGTCTTGTGTAGATGAAAAATTGTCCATAAAAACTTTTAAATTTGAAAATGATCTGCATTGATGAAATTTGTGCTATCTAAGTATTTATAAGAACATTTTTCAATGGGCAACTTGTTCACCATGTAGACACATGCATCCATCAAATATTTCCTCAGTGAGAAAAAGAACAGAATATCCTCCTCCTGTTTTAAACTCAATTGGCTTGTTTCTTTTAAATATGTTAGTGATTGAAAATCTGTACATGGTTCTTCAATCCAACATATCTCAAATCCATTTACTGAAGTTATTTTTTCTAGTTATGTTGAAGAATGTTAAGTGCAAATTTATTTTACCATCAGTGTTCAAATCTTCTGCTTCCAATTTGGAAATTGATTACCATAGCAGATGGTGCCTCCGTAGCCAGTTGGGCAGGAGCAGCAGTGCGTAGCGCATGCTTCTTGATTAGACTGGGGTTCAAGCCCGTGACCACCAAATACGGAGGATGCAGAGAGGTCAGGGAATGACCACTGCATATCCCCCGGAGCAATATGGCCTTAGTTGCTAGTGCTCCTAAAAACCAAATAACAAACAAGCAACCATAGCAGACTAAACTAGGATGATGGTTCCAAACTTTGTCATAGGCATTTCTACCCAAGGTTGTGGAGTCTAACACAAGAGGAGAAGATTCTGTTCTTTTTCTCAGTGAGGGAGTATTTGATGGATGCATGTGTCTACATGATGCAAAAGTTCCTAATTGAAAATTGTTCTTATAAATGCTGAAGTAGCACAAATTTCATCAATGGCAGATCATTTTCAAATTTAAAATTTTTTATGGACAGTTTTTCAGTTTTTCCTTGGTGTTAAAGATAAAGAAATAAATGAAGCAGTAGGTGTTTTTCAGTATCAGTTCTTTTAATTTTAATTACTATTAGGAAAGAAGAAAGAATTGATGTACAGTGATCTTTGGACTGGGCAACTGACAATGCACAAGGAAACTGGAAATATAGCAAATTGTACAAAGTCGTATTTGACATTTTATCATTTTTCTTACAGCAGTGCTGAGTGTGAGAGAATACTCAGCCAGTTTCTGGTGAATATTTAGAAATGCATCTGATATCAAAGTTTAGACAGTAAAGCCATTGTTACAATACAAAACTTTGACTCAACATTTTTGAAGAGGGTGAAGTTTACAACAGTACATTTCTTGAAGCAGTCAAAATCAGTTGTCTAAAAAAAAATCAAAAGAAATCTGCAAGATAAATGTTAGGTAAGCTAATATTTGAAAGCATACTGTACTTGATAAACAACCCTGTGTGTATTTTACCAGTGAAATTTAATTTCAAGTGTAATGTGAATTTAAAAAACCCTCCTTTTCCAAAACATGTTTCCTCCTGTTTTTGGTGTAGTACTCCTGATTTTTTTCAAAAAGCTTATTTTTTACCCGGTTTGGCCTCAACTTCCTGTTTTCACTCCTGCTTATGAATGTCTGAACACCAGCTTTTTGAGTCAAACATTGGCAGCTACAAAATAGATATATCTGTAATAAGTTATCTTCTCAGCATGACACTTCTTCAAAACAGTGTAGGTACTTTTAATTCAATGTGTGATCAATGAAAATTTAGGGCATTTTTATGTGTTCACCTGTTTTGCATGTTTAAGAGAGCTTTTATGTGAATGGGTTCAGTCCATTTTATTGAGCATGTTTTTTCTGTATGCACCACAGGTTTTGTTTGTTTATTTAACTTATATAATTATTAATGAACTTTGATTTGCTGCTTAATATTCACACACTAGTGCAGTGGTTTTCGACCTTTTTTTAATGTTATTTTATTTATTTTATTTTGTGGCACCCATACTCAATTTTTTGCCTGCTAGATCTGATTCTCTCTCTCTCTCTCTCTCTCTCTCTCTGTGTGTGTGTGTGTTCTGTATAAATATATATATATACACACACCGAGTGATCACTGAATTATGACCACCTTATGAAAACCGAATGCGACCTGTTAACCACGTGAGGTACGAGAGTGCGCAATTAGTCAACCTACGTAGCATAGATAAGGTGTCAGTGGTTCAGTAGGTAGTAAAATTCCGAGCATGATGGGCAAAAGGAGGGATTTATCGGACTTTGATAAAGCGGAGATTGTGGGAGCTCGACAAGCTGGTGCCTCGATTTCCCAAACGGCTGAACTGGTGGGGTGTTCGAGAGCCGGCATTGTTAACATGGACCAGGACTGGCATCAAAATGGTCAAACAACGACCCGACGGCAAAACTGCAAAGGTCAGTGGAAGGTTGACGTTAGAGGTGTGCGCCGGGTCCGACGACTCGTACAGGCGAACAGGTGCAGCACTGTTGAAGAGTTGACTACCCAATACAACATGGGCCAACCAGGAACAATATCTGGCATGACCATGCGTCGCACACTCGCACATATAGGCTATACCAGCAGACGACCCCCTACAGCATCCTCTCCTAGCCAAGGTTCATCGGCATAAAAGACTCGCCTGGTGCAAAGAACATGCAAGTTGAATATTAGAAGACTGGAAAAAGATGTGCTGGTTGGATGAGTCACGTTATTTACTCCATGGATGGTCATGTACGGATTTGGCATTAACAACATGAGGCTCTTCATCATGCATAGTATCAAAAGTGTGGGCCGGTGGAGGAGTTGTATGGTGTGGGGCATGTTTCACTAGCAGGAACTTGGCCCTCTGTTGCATGTGGAACAATGTATCACTGGTCTCCGCTATCATAAACTGCTTGCTAACTGTGTACACCCTGCTATGTTACACTTTTTCCTGAATGACGATCGTGTCTTCCAAGATGACAATGTGCCGAACCATCAGGCACTTGACTTGCAGGAATGGTTTGAGGAACACAGTTCTGACTTCGAACATATCGATTGGCCTCCGAACTGCACCGATATCAATCCCATAGAGCACTTGTGGGACACTATGGAAAGGCATATCAGGCACCTGGATACACCAATCACCTCCATACCTGCATTGCTAGCTTCATTACACACACAGCTTGGTTGGCCATACCTCACGAACGCGTCTGACGTCTTGTTGAATCAATGCCATGTCGAATAGCTGCTGTACTGAGGGGAAAAGAAGCACCTACGAAGTATTAGGTAGGTGGTCATAATTCAGTGATTACTCAGTGTATATATTTATATATGTGTTTGTTGTTGTTATTTGGTTTTTAGGAGCATTAGCAACTAAGGCCATATTGCTCCGGGGATATGCAGTGGTCATTCTCTGACCTTTCCACATCCTCCGGATTTGGTGGTCATGGGCTCAAACCCTGGTCTAATCAAGAAGCGTGTACTACGCTCTCTGCTGCTCCTGCCCACCTGGCTACAGAGGTGCCATATATATATATATATATATATATATATATATATATATATATATATATATATATATATATATATATGTGTGTGTGTTTTGTTTATAGTTATATTATTACAATAATATAACTATAAACAAAATTACAATTCATAATACAAATTATATATAATAATTTTGTTCTACTAAATAAACATCAATTATAGATCACCACAAAATTAAAAAGATAGTGTACACCTTTTTATAATGAAATAAATATATAAATGTTTAAAAAATAAATAAATTTAAGTAACTTAAAACCAAATTACGTGGCAATCCTGGAATGTTGTGGCACCCTGGTTGAAAACCACTGCACTAGTGTTTTCTGTAGCAAGTCATCTCTGATATATTGAAAAGTCATAAAAATAAGATTAATAAGATTAATTAGCAGATATATTTAGCTAATAAGTGTCTAGCTATTAAAGTTTAAAACATATTTAAATTCTTCTCTCCATTTACTTTTAAACTTTGTATCTGTCCTTTCTTTACTTGGCACTTTATGACCTGAAGTACCAGTTCACCACAAAAAATTAGTAAACCAACCATTCACTTTTGAAGTATTGTGATATTTAATTTGTTCCACTGTTATACAAAGAAATGAAAAGGAAATTCCTTCCATATAGGAAGTCCCTTTACACTTCGTATTGCTGGAGCACCTGATGCATCAAAGGTGCGAGTATATGGCCCAGGTATTGAACCAGGAGTTTTGGCTACCTATCAGAGTCGATTCATTTGTGACACAAGAGGAGCAGGAGCTGGTCAATTGACTGTTCGCATCAGAGGTCCTAAAGGTAAATAATAATGTTTTTTATAATTTAATAAATAAATAAATAAATATTCATT
The DNA here is from genome assembly GCF_048544385.1 of Mastigoproctus giganteus. Taxonomy (NCBI): domain Eukaryota; kingdom Metazoa; phylum Arthropoda; class Arachnida; order Uropygi; family Thelyphonidae; genus Mastigoproctus; species Mastigoproctus giganteus. The sequence goes on along the minus strand of NC_143583.1, from coordinate 161,150,306 downwards.
TATTGCAAATACAGCAAGCCCATCACAGCACATGGCTAGGGGCAGATAAGAATACAGAGGAAATGATATAAAGTATATGTACATAGCAAATTTTATATAGATATTAACAATGGCTAGGAATTTTAGTTATGAAATTTAAAAAATTGTAGAACAGGGCATTTAGTTTTCAGCTGCCATTACTGGGTTGGATTATTTTTCTTCATTTCATCGGAGATCTGACTCCTGTAGGCTTCAGAGTTGATTAACCTGTTGCAATCAATGTTGTGATGATTTATGAAGTGAAGAGATGCATTGGGGAACATTCTGTCCATTTGTTTGAGCCTGGAGAGGTTGGATTTGAATCGCTGGTTTCTTGTATTTTCCCTGTTGGGGGCAGCTATTATATTGCCTAAATTTGGTGAATCGCATGCAGAGGTGATTATCTTTGCAAGAAGCATGACTCCAGACTCGTTGATCATCTGTTGCAGAGGCTTTGTTTTTAGGTTTTTATAAAGCTGTTGCCTGGATATTGTATGTGGAAAGCGAAGCTTCCTATTGAGCCATCTAAGAACCCAATATTCTAGGGCAAGGAATTTCTTGACGGTTACTTGAGGAGCACCAGACCAGATTTCGGAAGCATAGGACAGAATGGGAAAGATGCATCTTTGAACATGCTTAATGACTGTTTTTCTGTCTTGAATCGCTGCTGTTTCTTGTTTCATTAACCATTTTGCTTTTTGAATTTTTTGAGCAACATATAAATAGTGGGCATTAAAGGAGAGATTTTTATCAAAAACAACTCCAAGGTCTTTGTGAGCGTAAACATTTGGGATTGGGACATCTGCAATTTTGATTTCTATGTGGTTGGGTTGTTTCTGAAGGGAATAAGTAATTTGAGCAGATTTGCTTGCATTTATATTCAGATTGAGATCTTTCAGGTACTTGATGATTTCACAAATCTGTGAGTTCGCATCATTGATAACTTTGCGAATATCATCACTGGCTTTGGAGGTTATAAATAACTTTAAATCATCAGCATATGCCAGTAGATTTGGATTTTCTTGTAGAAGTGGTTGAAGAGAGGCTGAAAATATCGTACTGGAGAGAACGGCTCCTTAGTTGACCACCTTCTATCATAATGGCTATTTACCACATTATATGAAATCTTTCACACTCCATTTTACTCAAGTTGCTATGTTAATTGGAAGACCATATAACAGGGACAGAATCTTTACATATAAGGAAAAGATAACCAAGTTGAAATTAATAGTTCCAATGATTAATTATTAAGTTTACAGAAAGCATAATTTGATATGGACACCTTTTTTTCTTAAATGAATCTATCTGTATTCTTTGTTGTGTGACTATTGGTTTACATTGAAAACAAGATTACCAGTTAGCTTTATTACAGAGCTTGGTCAGTAGTGCTCAGATTTCAGCGGCCTACACAGGCTTGAACTTAATTAGGTGAATTGCCAGAATTAAAAGTAGCAAATCATGGATTGTGACAACTTTCCACCAGTTTAGTCTGCTTTCTGCATTTGCATCAACCTGTTAGGGACCGTTCAGAAGCAGAGACTGAAGGCAGATGCCCCTGAATGAAGCTTCAATCTTTCCTTATTTTTCATTCATTATCAAGCTAGCCTAAGCAGTTTGCCATTTCACACCAGATACATCTAGAAAATGTAGCTGTTTTTTCAGAAATTGTGCAAATATTTAAATGTTCCAATCTGACAGTCAAAAACACTCTTGAATCTCTTCTGAAATTCTCATTTGGTGGAATTCTGTCAAAGTTTTTTTTCCTTTTTGCTACTCAGAGTATCTCCAGAAGTGTCATTTAAGAGTGGAACCTAATGATTGTTTTGGAGGAGGAGGAAATTATTCAAGAACTACATGAGCGGAAAGTGACAGAGGCAAAAAGAATTTGTTGAAAACAGATGGCAAGCTCAAGTTAGTTAATAAAGAAGCAGGGTAACTGCTTCGATGCAAGTATTGAAATAGTTTCAGAAAATGATGTTATGTTTGTCCATCTTTACAAGACACCATGAGCTACAAGCCGACCGGGCTAGCCGAGTGGATAAAGTACCTGCCCGGCAACCCAAAGGTCGCGGGTTCGATTCCCGCCTCGGGCTTGGATCAAAGTACTGCAAAAACCTTGGGAGGTGCAATATGGCCACAGAAGCCGATGCGCCAACAATTACCAAATCAAAAAAAAAATCAATCAACCATGAGCTACATCTAAGATATGTGTCCAGCTTTGTCGTTGCCCCTCCAATGACAAAGCTTGGACACACACACCTTAGAAACAACTAAGTATATAAAGCTTTATTTTCTACTTCAGTACCTGTGTTGAAATAGCCAGATTTTTTAGTATATTGCTGCATTAGGCCAGTAGCCTAGTAATATGTATGTGTAATGAAAGTTATATTTTTCAACTGTAAGTTTCTTCTACACCCACACAGTTGGCCTCTCTTCCATGCTAACTGAGGCCTATATGTTGACTGATGATGGAGCTGAATAGTTCTGAAACTGGTCATATCAGTGTACTTGAGTTTTAAATGAATAATGGATTCACTTCCTTGGTGATGTTATTTGATTAAAAAATTATATTACTATCTTTGGCTCAACTCATGAATAAATATAGTTGTTTCTAAAGAGAGTAAGCTCAAGCTTTTTCATTGCCATTTGCAACATCATACTCAACTTCAATAAACAAACCTGATAAAATATGGTTTAAAAAAAAACACAGGATATTTAAACTGTTGCACCATTCCATTCATATTAAACCCCACAAAAGACGTTACAAGTGCCAAAAAATGTAGATGTTCCCAAGTGATGAGTGCCAAAAATATAGGTGCTCCTAAATAATCTGGTGAGGAGACTTAATATGCCCAAACTGCAGATCCAAGAAGGCAGGCCAGTTTTCATATTGTCTGAACTCCAAAACCAACTGTACAGCCATCCAGCCTCCTCTAAAGTTTCTGAGAAGTAGAAATTGGAGAAAAACGTTCAGAAGCACAAGATTTAAAAGAAGATTTCTTACCCAATACCAAGAAAAACAGTTAGTACAAAATACTGCCAAAAATGTACATACACTGAAGCCTTCACTGAGTGAACGATTTCACTCAGTATCACTTTCTTCACCCTCAGTGAAATCAGCCCAAAATGGAAAGCACAGATTTTTTTGAAAGAATCCTTCATTATGGATACCACTGACAATTCTGTTTGAACAATTCTATGAAACTATTTTGGAGACCTGTGCAGAAAATGGTACAAATATATCCCATCTGCTCAAAACTGAAAACCATAAGTGAAATACATTAGCCAAGGCACATGATGCAAGAAAGCAGGCTTATATAGCATCAGCCAAAAAAAAAAAAAAAAAAAAAAAAAAACACATTTCACCAATCCACTTGCTCTAATAGTTTGTCTAGTTCTGCCTTGATTGAATCTGTTTAAGCTATCAACTTCTACAACAGCAGATGGAAGTTTGTTCCAGCAATCAACCACCCTCTGGCTAAAGGCAAACTTCTGCACATCTTACGTACAACCGTCTTTCCGCGATTTGAATTTATGCCCTCTGAGGCAATTATTCTTGAGCATGCTCTATGATCTCATCAGCATAGAGCATGCTCAAGCCATTCAAGGCTTTATATACCTCAATCAGATCACCTCGCAGGTGCCTTTCTTTGTAAGAGCAACCCTTTGTTCCATTCACTAATCTTGTTCTTCTCTGTACTTATTCCAGCAGCTCTACATCCTTCTTAAAATGAGGCCTCCAGATCTGTATACAGTATTCAAAGTGGCCTGACCATTGCCTTATACAAGGGGATAATAACCTCCTTTTCCCTGCTAGAAAAATTCCTGTATATCATTGACAAGACACCATGAGCTACATCTAAAAAGAAGAAGAATTCGGCATCTATATTAAACCCAAAATATGAACAGCATTATTCAGTGGAAAATTGAGAACCTTTCACAAAAATACTGATATCTAAGTTAATTCACTGTTATAATCCTGTTGCATTTTAAGAAACAAAATTTAAAACCTTTACTTACTGCATCAGTTAAATATTGTACATCAGTTAAACACTTTAGGCAATGTAGATCTGGTATATAATAGTGCTTATGGAGGAACAGCCATACTCTTGGATGATTCAAGAATCTTCCAAATGTATTCCTTTGCAAACCATTGCGATATTTATAGTAATGTACTTTATTATTATTCTGACGCTTGTCTTGATTTGTCTTTGTAATGGTCAGGAAGTCAAAAAGTCATGTTTTTCAATTAATTTCCTTCCTTTTTTTTATTTGACTAATGCACATTCATTATAGGGATTCTTCCATTGCAGACAGATGAGGATAGTGCTCATAGAAATGCTGATTGACAGACAGAATCTAATGTTATTGAATATTGACCAACTTGTATCCATCCATCCATCCATCCATCCATCCATCCATCCATCCATCCATCCATCTCTCTCTCTCTCTCTCTCCAGGATTAGTCTATGCAATAGACCTTTGCTCTCCATTCTTCTTCCAGATAGCAATTAGCATTAGCAAAGGCACATGATCCAAGAAAGCAAGCTTATATAGCATCAGCCAAAAAAAAAAAAAAAAAAAAAAAACCTTATTTCACCCATCCACTCGCTCCAAATGTTTGTCAAGTTCTGCCTTGAATCTATTTAAGCTATCAACTTCTACAACGACAGATGGAAGTTTATTTCAGCAATCAACCACCCGCTGGCTAAAGGCAAACTTCCGTACAGCTATCCTACAACCATCTTTCCTCAATTTGAATTTATGCCCTCTCAGGCGATTATTCTGTGCAAGAGGAAGAATCCCATCCGCATTGAGCATGCTCAAACTATTCAAGGCTTTATATACCTGAATCAGATCACCTCACAGGTTCCTAGTCTCCAGACACTGTAATTTGCAAAACTTAAGCCTTTCTTCTTAAGAGCAACCCTTTGTTCCATTCACTAATCTTGTTGCCCTTCTCTGTACTCGTTCCAACAGCTGTACATCCTTCTTAAAATGAGGCCTCCAGACCTGTATACAGTACTCAAGATGTGGCCTGACCATTGCCTTATACAAAGGGATAATCACCTCCTTATCCCTGCTAGAAAAATTCCTATATATCATTGACAAGACACCGTGAGCTACTCTTGCAGACCATCTGCACTGCTTGCACAATTACCCCCAGGCCCTTTTCATTCTCTACCACTGTCAGTGTGGTACTGCAGAGTTGAAACGTTACTCTGGGATTACTGCTTCCCATATGTAGTACTTTACATTTGTCAATGTTAAACTTCATTTGCCACCTCTCAGCCCATCTGCTCAACTTTTCTAGATCCAGCAGTGTACTGTCATTAGTGTCATTAACAACCCTGCCAACCTTCGTATCGTCTGCAAACTTGGACATTAAGCCTGATATATCATCATCAATATCATTTATAAATACAGAAAACAACAATGGACCCAACACTGAACCCTGAGGGACTCCACTAATAACATTAGTCCACGAAGAGCAATTTCCATTGATTACCACTCTCTGTCTTTTTCCACTCAACCATCCCTTTATCCATAGCAGCAATTTGCCTCCAGTGCCACACTGCTCCAATTTGTGCAGCAGTCCTCCATGTGCAACAGTATCAAAGGCTTTTCTAAGATCGAAATGCAGTGGAACTTCTCTATTACGAACTTCTATTTAACGAATTTCTCTATATTATGAATTTTTTCGAAAAAACATTGCACCTTGAAACGAAATTACATGTAAAATTAACCCCATATAGCAAAGTGTTAGTATCTCTATAACGAATTTTAAAAAAATTAGTAAAAGTATTTTTGAAGATGTTCAAGCCTTTACTGCTAAACAGCTACTCAAATATATGGCCTCCTTCCCTCCAAAATTGCGCATTAGCATCTGGATTTGATCGTTCTTTTAGTGAATACTTATGGCCATTGAAGCCCATAAGGGAGGGTCTTTGTTTCATTTTTGTTACAGTTATAAAACCAAATGGGTTTTCTTAAAAATGATCAAACTTTACAATAAATAGGATAGATTTGTAAATTGATTTGGCTCAGGGGAAAATGAAATTCACTGCGGTAAGCCTTTAGCGTGCTGCGGCGGCAATACATAGAATGCTACCATAGTCAGCTTTTAGTAACACCTACTGAGTGACATTCGCTTCTCACCTCAACTGTACCATGTGACCTTCCTGTCAATCATTATATGATATGTCTGTTCTCATCTAATTGGACTCCCAGGAGATGGTTTTCATGAATTTTTTTATTTTTTTATTTCGTTCTTTTAGAACAATTTGTCATCAATCACTTAGGCTATATGCTCTTGTATTTTTATTATTATTTTTTTCTGAAAAGTAACATACAGCTTACATTAACCGTAAATTTTCTTTCATCTATATATGAATGAAAGTCATATATTTCTTCAAAGTGATTGATGGGAAAAGTCACATGATACTGTTGAATTTGCAAGTGAACGTCATTGAGTAGGCGGTACTAACAATTCACTGTATGGCCAGCGCAGCGAAGTTTGTGGTGTGTATATCAGCAAGAGCTGCAGTCCGGTAATTTTTACATATGCAGAAACAATGCCGTAGAGAAAGTGTTTAAGTATTAATGATAAAGTAAAGATTCTTCATGATATTGACCAGGGTTTTAAGAAAAAAGATATTGCGGAGAAATATGGCATACCTGTAAGCAACTTATCTACGATTTTAAAAAATCGAGAATCAATTTTAAATGCAATTAAAGGAGGAGCAGTCAAGGAGCGAATTAAGTTGTGTATATACGAAGATGTTGATAAACTGTACTAAAATGGGTGCAAATGATACGTGAAAAGAATATACCAATATCAGGTCCAATAATTAAGCAACAAGCTCTGAAATTTGCACAGACCCTGGGACATACAGAATTTAATGAGAAACTGGGTGACTAGATAAATTTACGAAACGCCACAGAATTGTAGAAAAAGTTATTTGTGGAGAAAGTAAAAGTGTTGATGTAAGCAAAGAAGATTGCAACATTTGGAGGAACAATACCTTAAAAAGATTTTGGAAGAATATGAACCTAAGGATGTTTTTAATGCTGACGAAATGGGTTTATTCTTTAAATGTTTACCAAATAGAACACTTGCTTTTAAGGTTGATAAATGTTTTGGCGGAAAACAAAGCAAAGAAAGAATCACTGTGCTAGTTGGAGCAAATATGACAGGAAGTGAAATTAAGACTTTTAGTCATTGGAAAATCAAAAAACCCAAGATGTTTTAGAGGCACAAAATCTTTGGAAGTTGACTACACCTTTAATAAAAAAGCATGGATGACAAGTGATATCTTTGAAGACTGGATATTAAAACTAGACAAGCATATAACAAAAGAAAAAAAGAAAATCGTGTTGGTGACTGAAAACTGTCTGGCACATCCTGCCAGTATTTCTGCCAAACTTAAAAGTGCAAAGTTATTGTTTCTACCAAAAAACGTAATATCAAATCTGCAGCCAATGGACCAAGGCATTATTAAAAATTTTAAATTTCATTATCGAAAGAGAATAATAATGAAGATTGTCAATGTGTTATCAGAAAATAGAAACTTGGAAGTTACTTAACCTTATAGATTGCATCTCTGAACTGGCAAAAGTTTGGACAAACGATGTTACTGAATACACTATTCAAAATTGTTTTTAGAAACCGGGATTTGCATTGAATACAGAAGTCAAACATCAAATGGAAGAACAAAATGAACTGCCTCTTTCACAACTGAAAAATTTTTGGACATTATTAGAATCGTCCGGAAACATCGAAAATGAAATAACACTGGATAGTTACGTTTATGTAGATCAAGATCTGACTACAACAGAACATCCAAATGAAGATGAAATACTGCTGAACAGTGTTAGACACGACCGTGATCACAAAGAAATTAACAATGACGCTGAAGACACATCAGAACAACCCGTAGAAAAGCCAACTCACAAAGAAATGATGAACGCTTTTAAAACAGTTCATATGGGTCTACAGTTTTGTGAAAATGTTCCTGATAATGTTTTCAATGCTCTGAACAAATGTGAGGTTTTCTTTGAGAATCAGACATTTTTTAACTATACTGTGCCAACGAAAATTAGATTTTTTTTTAATTTGTGATACTTAAATAAGTATCACAAATAGTAAAACGTAATTTAAATAAGTGTTTTTGAAATAAAATACATTAAAAATAAATGTAGATTCATTTTCATTTTCTAATTAAATAACAATCTCTAATAAAAAAGATATTCTCTGTATAACGAAATTTCTCTATAACAAATTTTTTCCCTGGATTTATCGAATTTATTATAGGGAAGTTCGACTGTATATGATATCAAAGTTATTCTTTGCATCCAGTTGCTTTGTGACTACGTCATACTATCCAATCAAATTAGTCGGACAAGACTTCCCTTTAACAAACCCATGCTGTGTCCGAGCTATAATTGAAGTCTTGTCTAGATGATCCTGCAGTGCTTCTTTAACTAGTGCGCCCATTAATCTCCCTGAAACACAAGTTAAACTAACAGGACTGTAATTACATGTGTCTCCCTTTGATCCTCCTTTGTGGATTGGGGTCACATTTGTACATCTCCAGTCCATGGGTACCTCCCCTGAGTCCAAAGAAGCTCTCATAATTATGGCTAAGGATTTGTTTACTTCCTTTGCTGCCTCCTCCTTTAGTATAACTGGATAGATTCCATCCACCCCGGGTGCCTTTCTTGTGTTTATCTTCAACAATTTCTCCTCCACTTTACTCTCAGTTATTACAAGATTATCTAGCCTGCTGCCAGAGTTGAATACACCTCTGGCATTCCCCTCCCTGAATAACTCGTCATGTATGAATGTTGATGAAAAATAATCATTTAGTTTGGTAGCTTCCTGAGCAGGATCATCAACAGTTGAACCATCAATATCAAGTGGACCAATCTAATTCATCCCCATCCTTCTAGAGTTTACATAAGTAAAGAACTCTTTGCTGTTTTTCTTTGTATCCTTTGCCAAAGATTTCTCGTAATCTGCCTTCGCCTGTCTAACCTCCTTTGTAACTTAGTTACAGACCAGCTTATATCTCTCATAGGCTTTTGTGTCATGTGTTAATTTATATGTATCCCATGCATTTTTCTTCTCTGTCACGTGTCTAATTAGTTCATCTGACATCCATTTAGGCCTAAATCTTAAACGATATTTCTTTGTTGGTGTGAAAAGCCTAGTAGCTTCCAAGATTAATTCTTTGAATGCTTCCCATTTTGAATTTGCTATTGGTAACATCATCAGTTGGTTCCACCATATAGAATTTAAATACTTGATGGTAGTTACCTCTTTGAGTAAATCCTACTTCAGCACATTGTGATCACTACCACCTGGTGGTTCATTCATCTGCAGATTCTTGATGCATGAAGAATCACTACTGATAATCACATCAAGAGTATTACTCCCTCTAGTTGCCTCCCGAACATGCTTCTATAGAAAACAATCATCCAATAAATCCACAAAAGCCTTACTAGTGTGTGAGTGACCAATCTACAAATTCCATTTAAAATCCCCCATTATAAGACACTAATTTACTGGTCCACTCTATTTCTCTGCACAATCGCTCATTATACTCATCAGATTCATTAGGCCTATTACACATATCGTCATTTTTCCCTTCCCAGTGTCACACCAAACAGACTCCAGCATTCCATTGTCCACCCACATTAATTGGATGCACTTCCTTAGATTTTATGTGTTTCTTAACTAACAGCATAATCCTTCCTGTCCTGTCTATCCTTTCTCTACACGTTGTACTCACCAAATTCCATTTTTGCACTGCTTATGTCTGTGTGACACCATGTCTCTGATATCCCAGCAATATCTGCCTTTGATGTCTTGACTAGCACTTCAAGCTCATCGAATTTACTATATTCCTAGCATGCAAGTATACATGCATGTACACCCTAACACAGCCCATGTATTTACTTTTTCCACTATGACTCCCAGCTGCCCTGGAAATTCCCATTGCTTTGCTTTCCAGGCTTCTGCTCAATTGCATTTCAATAGAAGTAGTGCAAGAATCACTTTTACCTCTGCCAGCAGCTACTGTTAATCTATTAGTCTGTATATCCCCCACAAGCTAACAGTTTCTGACCCACCTAACTCGGCCTCGATAGCATCAGCAAATATTCTTGCACCCTTTCTATTTAAGTGTATCCCATCCCTGTAGAAGCAGCCTCTCCTGTTAACAAGCACAGACCAGGCTGAGAAAAATTCTACCCCTTGGGCCTTGCGCAATCTCTCCAGGGCCGAATTGGTTGACAAGGCTCTCATCATATACTCCCTCCTATCGTGTCTGGGCAGAATTGCATTCACTTTCAAATTCAACCCTAACTCACGGCTTTTTTTCAGCATTGTCTTGTACTTGTTAAGTAATTCTGCCGGTCTCCTACTCTTAATATCATTAGTGCCAAAAGAGACTGAACGACTGTTAATGATCCACTCAATTGCAGTTGTTACCCAATAATATTTAGAATTCAAACATCTTACTCCTTACCAACAGGAAATCCAGTGAAATAGAAAAATTTTCAAAGGCTGACTGGGCAAAATATACACCCATGTCTCTTTCAATGACCATATATTATAATTATTTATAATAATAATATATAAATATACACATAATTTGCTTATTTGTTTTATGAGATATAAAGAATTATAGTTACAATTATAAAGTAATCATAGGAAATATTGAGGTAATACTTATTTATTAGTTTTTTATCCAAAAATTAATAACTACAGATTCAGCACCCAATTTTTAAGTAAAACCATCAGGTGATTGTTTTACTTTAAAAAATTTTTAGTTAAAATTTAAACCATAAAAAATTTTGATTTAAATCTTAAGACAATTAGTTAAGAATGGAATAACCTCATTTATTACAATACTCTCCCTTTAATGCTGTATTGATGAAATTATTTATAAAAATATATGAAAAAGTGACATGATCAAAATAAAACAAAAACATTTTGCCAAAAGAATGTGCACATCGGAAACTGAAATCATAATTTTTAGAACAACCTTTTTTTATCCCCTTTATTTTTTCTTATAACTGTTTTATTAGTAATAAGAAAAGAGCATATTTTCATTATAACAGTTTATCATCAGATCATGTCCATCAGCACATTACAAAAAATGTTTCTCACCACACCTGCATAAATGAAGTTCATCTCATATTCAGACTTCCTTTAAAGTGTAAGTTAGAAGCTTATGACTCTTATGAAGCTTATATTGGTCATCAGTACATTCCAGTTTCGCAACTTGCTGTTACTTAATTCTCATGTTCCATTGGAAATTTCTAAGGGGTGATGTCTCAACTGTGTTCGTTTTCCTCATTTGAATTTTCAAATTGCGATCATTCAGGTATACATAACCATTTGAACTGATGTATGGCTCCATTATATAAACCATCATGCTTTTATTTTAATTTTAATTCATTAAGTTAACAGTGGTAGGAAAGTAATAGGTTCAGTTTTTTCCAGCATTGTTTAATGCCAGTCATTCATTTAAACAGAACATCCCAAACAGTGTGTATTCTTTATTCTCATTATTCTTTAATTAAAATGCTTTTAGTTTTATTTTGATTATATGAGATGTATCATAATCTCAAAAAGAAAACAGGTTACTTAAGAGGTTTGTTCATATGCCGTTGGATGTACTTTAGTAAAAACATAAAATTAGTAATTAATAATAATTAAATTACTAATTACTTTATACTAAATAACAGTTACTTAAAAAACTATAAACACTACTTTGTGGTTGTCCATATTGTTTCCATCCCATATCCCAAGCATTCTATTGCTAAACGTTCAATGGTTCAAAAATGACATACTTAATTTTTTTAAATTTTTGACAGTTCTCCCCCACCCCAGGAAAATACTCCAAAATACTTCACATTATTTATATATTTTCACTTTATACATTCAATATTTTTAATTTAAATATAATTTTAATTATAAAGTGACAAAATACTGTATTTTATACAACTGCAGCATGTCATTGATCACCTGAATAATGGCTTCAGGTTCTCACTGCAAAACACCATTTGCATACATTTTTTATCACATGCATAACCTTCACACTGAACCTGAAATGAGACTTGGATAAAATGCTATTCCAGTAATCCAGTAATAGATCACTCTCTTCAACCGGTACAATACCACCACTTTGCTTATTAGAGGCTTGAAGTGGTGGAACCCATGTTTAGTCTCCAGAGCTAATTTTAATTCATTAAGTAAAGGTCATGTCCGAGTAGTGTGTTCATGTCAACCCTTCCCCATCTCTTCCATCATGCATTATGACAGATGACTTTTGAGGATATGATGGACATCATGGCAAGATCTAATCTTCCTTACATTTCGAGGTACAGCTCTAAAACTGTGTTCGCAGGCCAGCCGCTAGTTAGTGCACCAGACCGAACCTATTGGTAACTCTTTAGGAGGCTTCCAGATCCGCTAGTATATAATCTTGCTACCTCTACTCTGCCAGATAGAGATTGGAGGGATCTGAGTAGTGTGCATGCAGGGGGTATTGTCGAGGTCACGTTATGTCAAGGATCTGGGTATATTCTTACCATGTGCACACCATGTCCAAAAATTTCATTACTTCATACAGCATGTCCGCCCCACTTTTTCTTACTATTGAATACAGCAGGAATTGTCAAACTAATAGAATAAGCTTATCTGCAAAAAGATCTAAACCTCCCAAACACTTCCTAGTTCATTTCACAAATATACATGGTCTCAATTTTAATCTCAGTGATGTCCATTTAAACTTCAGTCTGCAAAACCCCATGTACTTTTTCTGACAGAATATCAGTTATCACTTGATTACACTGTTACCACTGATCATCTCAGATGCCCAAATTATTTGCCATATGATTCCTTTCGACTCAAAGGTGGTACTTGTGCATATGCCCATTCCTATATTCCCTGTCAGAGGCTTGGTAATTTGGAATCTCCTCTTTTGATCTTCTCTGGCTTAACATCTCTCTCTACCTCATTCTGTCAAATTCATCTGTTGTCTCTACCGTTCTCCCAACTCCACTAATCACTTGGAACTCTTCGACTTCCTCTCTTTGCAACTTGACTTTCTCCAGTCCTTCTTTCTTAACAGTGAGGTAATTTTAATGTTCACAACTCCAGCTGGCTTCCGTTTTCTAGTCACACCGACCCAGCTGGTCTAGATGCCGAGGCTTTTGCAATTATTAATGACCTTGCACAGATTGATCATTTACTTACAAGAATAGTAGTAGTAGTAGTAGTGGCATGTGATGCAAGAAAGCAAGTGTATGAGCTTATGCAGCATCAGCTAAAAAAAAAAAAAAAATCATACCATTCCCTCCAAATGCCTGTCCAGTTCCTCCTTAAATTTATTCAACCTAAAGGCAAATTTCCGAACATCTATTCTACATCTGTCTTTTCTTAATTTGAATTTATGCTCCCTTAGGTTCGTAATCTGAACAAATGGGAGGATCCCATCAGAATTCAGCGTGCTCAATCTATTCAAGGCCTTATACACCTCAATCAGATCACCGCGCAGGTGCCTAGTCTCCAGCCACTGCAATTTGCAGAACTTAAGCCTCTCTTGGTAAGAGGATCCCTTCATTCCCCTCACCAATCTTGTTGCCCTTCTCCGTACACGCTCAAGTAAATCTACATTTTTCCTAAAATGAGGCCTCCAGACCTGTACGCTGTACTCAAGGCATGGCCTGACCATTGCCTTATAAGAGGGACAATCACCTCCTTCTCCCTGCTAGAAAAATTCCTATATATCATTGACAAAACCCCATGACCTGCCCTGGCAGCCTCTCTGCATTGCTCAGAAAACTTCATATCTGACTGCACAATTACTCCCAGGTTTTTTTCATTTTCTACCACCTTAAGCGTAGTACCACACAGTTGGTACGTTTCTCTGGGGTTACTTCTACCGATATGCAGTAATTTGCATTTGTCAAGATTAAACTTCAGTTGCCAATTCTTAGCCCATCTGCCCAAATTATCTAGATCCTGTTGCAGTAACACACTGCCATTACTGTCATTAACAACCCTGCCAACCTTTGTATCATCTGCAAACTTCGACATTAAGCCTGTATACCTTCATCAATATTATTGATAAATATACAAAACAACAGTGGACCTAACACTAAACCCTGTGGGACTCCACCAATAACATTAGTCCACGAAGAGCAGCACCCATTGATTACCACCCTCTGTCTTCTCCCACTTAACCATCCTTTTTTTTATCCATTGTAGCAACTTACCCTTGATACCATTCTGCTCCAATTTGTACAATAGTCTTCCATGCGCAAGTGTCAAAAGCTTTCCTAAAATCCAAATATATGATATCAAAATTATTTTTTGTGTCCAGTTCCTTTGTAACCACATCATAATATCCTATCAAATTTGTCAGACAAGACTTTCCCTTAACAAACCCATGCTGTGTCTGAATTATTGCTGCTGTCTTGTCTAGATTATTGTCTTGTCTAGTCATTAGTCATCTTGTCTTGTCTAGATTATTGTCTTGTCTAGTCACTGGTTAAAGATGCAATGCATCTTTAACCAGTGACTCCATTATTTTACCCGGAACAGAAGTTAAACTAACTGGTCTGTAATTACTCGTGTCACCCTTCGATCACCCTTTGTGAATTGGGGATACATTTGCACATCTCCAGTCCATGGGAACCTCCCCTGAGTCCAAGGATGCTCTCATAATTATGGCTAAGGGTTTGCTTAGTTGCTTTGCTGCCTCCTTTAATATAACTGGATAGATCCCATCCACCCCAGGTGTTTTTCTTATGTTTAAACAATTTCCCCTCCACTTTGCTTTCAGTTATTACAAAATCATTAAGTATCATGTTACAATTAGATAACCTTCTGCAATTTTCAAACCTTAATAATTCCTCATGTGTGAATGTAGATGCAAAATACTCATTCAGTTTGTTTGCTATCTGAGCAGGATCATCAACACTCGAACCATCGATGTCAAGTGGACCAATCAGATTCATCCCCTTCCTTTTAGAGTTTATTTTTGTATAAGTAAAGAAATCCTTGCTGTTTTTCTTAGCATCTTTTGCCAAGGATTTCTTAATCTGCCTTCGCCTGCCTAACCTCCTTTGTGACCTGATTACAGACTAGCTTATATCTGCCATAGGCTTCTGAGCCGCTTGAAAATTTATATGCATCCCATGCATTTTTCTTCTCTGTTAAAGATACCAGACAATCCTTCCTCACCATACAGCCAACATGCTTGATCTTTTTCTCACAAACAACCCTTTTAAGTACATGGTTGAAATGAGTGGTCCTTTAGGCACCTCAGATCACAACTTGGTGATTATTTCTTCTCCAATGGAGCCTTTATTTCATGGCTATTCCCAACCTTGTGTTTGGCATTACAAGAATACAAAATGGGATGACCTGCAAGATCTCTTTTCTTCTTTTTCTTGTTCAGACTACTGTTTCAAAACTTCTAATGTCAATGTTTTCTCAGATTGTGTCAGTGAAATTATTCTTGTAGGAATAAAATCCTTTATACCACACTCCACTTTAAAATCTCGTCTTTTATCTAAACCTTGGTTTTCCAATAAATGTGCTAAGCCCGTTGAGGAGAAGAATGTTGCATATCGTAATTGGCTTGTTTCCAATTCTTCAGATTAATTTTCTGCCTACACCAAAGCTTGCAACAATTGTAAAGCAGTTTTTAATCAGTCCAAACTAGATTTTGAACAGGCTAAGAGTAGAAAACTTGCTTCTTGCCCTAATTGTAGCCAAGCATTCTGGTCTCTTGCCAAAGCTATCGGCGGCGACTTTTGCCCATCTCTGCTCCCACCTCTATCAAAAACCAGATGGTTCTGTTGTCACTTCGGCCAAGGACTGCTGGCATCCCATTTTTTCTTCCAACTCATGTATTAATGATCTTTGAAAAACACCTCCCACCCATTCCCAACACGCCCCATTCAATGCCTCCTGTGGTCTCCCGACAAAAGGATTTCAGGTGGATGTCAGAAGGATTTCGAGAAATCTTAATGCTAAGAAAGCTCCAGGTCCTGATGGTATTTCTCCACTTGTTCTCAAAACCTGAGCTCCTGTTCTTTGCCGCCTTTTTTTCAATTTCTTATTCCAAAGATGTTTTTCCTTCTGCTTGGAAATTTGCTCATATCCAGCCAGTTCCTAAAAAGGGTGGCAATTTCCTCCCATCCAATTATTGTCCCATTGCAATTATTTCTACTCTTTTTAAAGTAATGGATCAACGATCACCAGTATGGATCCCGTCAGTGTCGATCCACTGGTGATATTCTGCCTTATGCTACTCATTTATGACAAATTCAATGGAAAAGTTCGGTGAAACACAAGCAGTTGCTCTTGATATCTCAAAAGTTTTCAATAGTGTTTGGCATAAAGGTCTTCTAAACAAGCTTCCATCTTATGGTTTGCCAACTGTTTTTTTGTAATTGTTATTCAGATTTCTCTCTGATCGCTCACTGAGGGTGATGGTAGGTGACTCTCTGTCTTCTAACTTCTCCACTAATGCTGGTGTCCTCCAAGGTCAGTTCTTTCCCCCCA
Source organism: Mastigoproctus giganteus (assembly GCF_048544385.1). Lineage (NCBI taxonomy): Eukaryota > Metazoa > Arthropoda > Arachnida > Uropygi > Thelyphonidae > Mastigoproctus > Mastigoproctus giganteus. The sequence continues at coordinate 161,133,697 of NC_143583.1, read as the reverse complement.
CTCTTTTCCTTTTGTATATTAATGACCTTCTTCCATTGACTGGAAATCCTATCCATACTTTTGCCGATGATAGCACATTGCATTCCACTTTCCACTTTGAGAAACCTTGCCCTGCTCAATCAGCTTCAACTCCTCGAATATCCACTACCAATTCCTTAAATGCTGATCTCCAGGTAATTCTCCAGTGGGGGAAAGACAATTTAGTTGATTTCAATCCTTCTAAAACTCAGTCTTGTCTTATATCTAGCAAAAAGGATTCTTCTGCTCCTATGCTTATCTTTGGTGATACTCCGATTTCTAGGGAAGTTGATATATCTCTTTTGGGGATTGCCCTGTCTTCTAATTTCTCTTGGCACAAGCACATTACAAATATTGCTTCCTCTGCATCTAAAAAACTTGGTTTTCTCTTTCACACTCGGCATTACTTTTCTTCCAAACAGCTGTTCACTCTGTACAAATTGAAAATCCGCCCTACCATGGAATATTATTCCTACATCTGGGACGGTGCCCCCAAATCTCTCTCAGACTTCTAGATTCCATTGAGAAGAGGGCAGTTAGGTTAATTAATGGCTCATCTCTAACAGAGTCCACTCTCTGTCTCAACGTTCTGTTTCTGCCGCATGTCATTTCTATCTATGGCTACTTTCACTTGCATGGTTCTTCTGAAGTGGCTTCTATAATTCCCACTCCATCTTTTAAAGCAGTCCAAACATGTGATGCAACCAGCCAACATACTTTTACTGTCCTACTGCAACCTCACAGAACCAACGTTTCTTCTTCGTCATTTATTTATTCAACTGCTGTTTTCTGGAACAACCTTCCTTCATATGTCTTGCCTAATTACAGTCTACAGAAATTCAAGTCTAATGTCAACAAATAACTTCTCTTGTCTTCTCAACCTCCAACCCAAGCACGGTACTAAGTACTATAGGTTCTAATAACTCTCGTGTTTGGGGTTTTCATAAAAAAAAAAAAAAAAGCTGAGACAAGATTTTTGGACTTTGTATTTGACAGAAAATGACCTTTCTAAAACATATATCAACTTTGTGTGAAGTGTATGAGAGGCTTGAATATCCTACATGCAGTCTCGTTTAATTTTTGCGATACTGACCATTGAACTGCATTGTGCTTGTATCGTGCACTTATATGATCTAAATTAGATTAGGAGTCCTAGGTATACATATCTGCTGGATCAGCATACTCTGATGGCTGGATCTCATCTGCCATCAAGCTTGGTGAACTCAACCTACCTGCAACTCTACTCAGGACACTGAGTTCAGCTCGGTGTGCTGAACATTTTGTTCAGCACACCGAGCTGAACATTTTGACTTCTTGCTATTCTACACAGATGGTTTGAAGTTAGAAGCGTCCATGGAATTTTCAGCTGCGAGATCTGAGCAGATCCCTCTCCCTCCTCCTCGAATGTAATATATTCACTGCTGAGCTAGCTTTGGATCATATACAAACCCACCACTAAAAATGTATTATATATACTGGTTCTCGCAGTTCATTGAAGGCCTTGTTATCAATGGGGTTTAATCCTCATCCAGCCCTGTCCTGGATACAATGGAGGCTACGCTTTCTTTTTGATCCCAATTTGGTATTCATTTCCGCTGGATCCCCAGCCACATTTCCAGCATCGTGGGAAATGATATGGCAGACAGTGTCACCAAATCAGCAGTGACCCTTTATAATTCTTGCCTGTTAGTCCTCGACACAGAGTTCAGCCAAGTAATATGAAAGAGAAACTGGTTTTCTTGGCATGGACAGGCTGCAAGCAAGTTGCAAGGTTAAGCCTGTAAAAGGCTTAACCTTGAATGATCCTGAATTCTACTCTTCATCATTGCCTCCATGATTTTCCCTACTACAGTTAACCCTCATAAAACGTGGTAGTTTGGTTCTTACAAATTCTCGAGTAAAGCGAAACCGTGTTATACGGGACTAAGAACCAGTACAAAAGGGGGGGGGGGGGTATGTTCCAAAATCTAACAAAAATATACCATTTTTTTTTAATAACTATTGGAAACTTAATTTTTATAATAGTAGTAACTTAAATAGTAATAACTGAACAAGCGTCTTGCCTTACAAACTGTGATACATATATGTTAGATAATGTATGTTCATTTAATTTTCTTCCTCACTGCTAAGCACAATCAAACGGGAACATTTTCTGTTACAGAATATCTTCACCTTCTGAACTTTCTTCTGCAGCATCTATATTTTGTGTACCTTCTGCTCTCTTTAAAAAATCACTAAACTGGGTTTGTTTGCTTTTGCTTGATAGAGCTTTGTAAATATCTTGATATGGAGCTAAACATTTTTGAAGCTCCCTTTTGAACTTCTTTCAGTCGAAGGATCTGCATTCAAAAAATAAGATTCTAATTGCTCAGCTAACTTTATGCCTTCCCGTATGCTTTTTAGTGTAAAATTTGGAACTTCAGAATTTTTATCTGCGCTATCATCCTCTGAATTTATTTGGTTTACCTCCGATGCAATTTCCACCAAATCTGCTTTGTCAGCCTCTTTTCTACTAGTGATTCTTGAACATCTTCAGTAGTCATATCATAAAAATCTTCCCCTCCTACCAACTTAGTAAGTTCCTATTGTCGCACCGATTCCGTTTTCTGCCGGTTCAACCATATTTCCTGAATGAACTGACTCCGGCCATACATTTTTCCAACATGCATTTAATGTTGACTGTTTCACTTCTTTGAGCAATAAAGCTATGATTCTGATACAGTCCACAATTGAGAAATGTTTCCACTTCAATTGATTCGGAATCAATTTTTTCCAAAATCCATTGTAACAATTTTCTGCTAGAATTAGTTTTAAATTCTATCAGAATTTAAAACTAATCTTGATCTAATGGCTGAATTAAAGAAGTTGTATTAGGTGTCTAATTTTCTTGATCTAATGGCTGAATTAAAGAAGTTGTATTAGGTGTTAGGAACATTACTTCAACGTTTGGATGGCCTGGCACATTATCCAATAATAATAAATCTTGGAAATCTATATTTTTTCCACTTTAAAACAGTAAAAATGATAAGCAATTAATAACAAAGAACACGGCACACAGAAGCTGCAACAAACGCAATACACACAAGTGAAATACAGAGTATTGAATTTCTGAAAATTTAGTTGTTTTCTATGATTGGATATTTCATGGAAGGTGACACATTTCACCATAATAATGTGAAAACCCACCGAATTCCAGCTATCGGTACTATAGCAAATGCAAGAAGATCAAGTTTACTACCCATTTTTAATTAGATTGCACAAACAGAAAGTGCAAATTGTTTTTATTGTTTTATTGTAGTGACTTCCAGAAATGTGCTTTAGAAAAATATCACAAAGGCAATAACAACTAGCAGGTCAATAGCAGGGATTCACAAAAAGGAATGGAAATGTTGAAAATTCCATCTAACATAATAGCAGGGTTTCCCAGCACAAAAGCTCAAAAATACCGTGTTATGCGAGATTTTTCTGCAATTCTCTAACCATGTTATATAAGTACCGTGTTGTGCGAGGATTGCTGCAATTTATCAATCGTGTTAGAGCGAAACCATGTTATACGGGGTTGCCTGTACTGAAGTTAGACTGACTGGTCAGTATTTCCCACTACATTTTTAGAACCACCCTTATATATTGGCAATACAGTGCCACTTTTCCAATCCGACATAATCTCTCCTGAGTCCAGTGATGCTATCGTAATTAGCCTTAATGGTTCAGTGCACTCACTTGCCGCTTCTCTTAAAATTATAGGGGATATATGCCATTAACCCCAGGTGCCTTACTCGTCTGGGCTGAAAAGTTTTTTCATTAAATAATCGTGAAATTTCAGTATCATTAATTACATATTTTTCAACTTCACTCCCATAATTTCTCGTTGACATAAATGGTTTTTCTTCTGTAAATATCAATGCAAAGTAACTGTTGAGTTCATTTGCAACATCAGTTGGGGGTATCTAATACTATCCCATGTCCATTACGTAAGGGTCCTATCTGATTTATCCTTCTCTTCTTTGCATATATATATATATATATATATGTGTGTGTGAAGAATTCCTTATCCCCACTCTTTGCTCTATTTGCTAGCCGATTTTTCATAATCTGCCTTTGTCACCCTAAGCTTTTCTGTGGCACTGTTACAATTCAGTACTTTTTATTGCTCTGTAACTTTTCCACACCATCTTTTTCTGCTTAAGTAATCTGCCAACTTCATTATTCGTCCAACTATGAATCCTCCTCATGTAGTATTTTTTAATGGTGTATACGCATTGAGGGCTTCTGTGATTAATGTTTTAAAAGTATACCATAATTCAATTATATTTACTCTCTGTGAGATATCTATCCAGTTAATAGAAACCATGTACCATCTTAAATCGTCATAATTTCCTTTCCTGAAATTATAATCCTTTCCTTTGCCTTTAACTACTGCTACCACTTTCTTCATCGTCCACCATAGAACTCTGTGATCACTTCCTGCTACTGTTTCCTGTACTGTCAGCCCTATTATGTCATCTGGTTCATGAGTGATGATCAGGTCTAGAATATTCTTTTCCCTAGTATTTTTCCTGACATGTTGATACAAATAACATCTAGTTGTTTTAAAAATTTTGTCCCCCACGTCAAGTTTCCTTCCCATTTGCTCCAATCAATTAGAGGCAAATTAAAATTACCCATAATAAGACTCACTTCACGCTTACTTGCCCATTCCATTTACATGTAGAGTCTCTCATAATCTTCACAATCATCTGGCCTGTAGATTATTCTCATTATACCTTTGCTTCCAACTATCTCACGGGCGCCTCCGTAGCCAGGTGGGAAGAAGCAGCAGTGCGTAACGCACGCTTCTTGATTAGACCGGGGTTCGATCCCGTCACCACCAAATACGGGGATGCGGAAAGATCAGGGAATGATCACCGCATATTCCCGGAGCAATATGGCCTTAGTTGCTAATGCTCCTAAAAACCAAATAACAAACAAACAAACAACTATCTCACACCATACAGATTCTATACTAGCATGTGAAATGTCTGAATCCAGGAAGGATTTCATCACACTCAGGCTGCTTTTGATATCACCCCTTCTGAGTGCCCTATCCTTCCTAAATACATTGTAGATATCGTACTAAAACTCATCATCCCCTATTTCCAGGTGGCACCACATTTTCATAAGCCCTATCATGTCAGAATTACTTGTCCTAAGCCGACCGGGCTAGCCAGGAGGGTAAAGTGCTTGCCTGGCAACCCAAAGGTCGCGGGTTCGAATCCTACCTCGGGCTTGGATCAGAGTAAAATGCAAAAACTTTGGAAGGGGCATTATGGCCACAGAAGCCAATGCACCAACAACTAACAAAAAAAAAAAAAAAAAGCTAGTCCTAACCAGCAGTTCGAATTCACTCATTTTATTGATGACACTTCTAACATTACTCTATAAACAATTAAGACTTTGTGTTCTTGTATAGTTAACTACCCTGTCATTGGTTACCTGCTCATTTGAAATATTTGTGTCCTCAGAACATCTTGCTATTAAGATTACTTTGACCAATATGATTAGATAAATGAGTATCCATATTACAGTTTAGACATTTGTGGGATCACAAATGTCTTTATGAACTCTGGTCTTTATGGTTCATGAACTGCAATTTTCTGCATTAGCTATGTGTACTTCTCAAGAATTTAGTGCTAGCCTAGTCACACCAGTTGTATGTACTTAATCTTTACTACATGTGTCAATAATTTTTGCTTACTATGAATTGTATTATATTCTAAATGTATGTCTTTTTATACTTTACTATAAGCCCCTATAGCTATTGCATCAGTTGTCCAGGGGCAAGCTCAGCATTGTCATTATATTTCTGTACAGTATAGTATAGATGGCACATCTAGACACAGCCACTCTGGCTTGTCACTTTGTCCAGAATGCCTCTTGGACAAACTTGCAACCACTGGTCTGACTGAATCTGTTTCCTCTCCATATTGTTGGAATTGTGACTTAAAGAGCTAATAAATGGAATTTGTATACCCTTGCCCTCCCAAACTAGAAATTTCCCTGAACCTTTAAGGTATCCTCAATGATAAACCTTGTTTAAATGTATCCCGTCTCTACAAAACAGATTCCTTCTGCCTGCAAGTGCGAGCCAAGCTGATAAAAATTTCCCCTCAAAAGCCTTGCAGAGTTAATCACAAAGTCTTGCAGAGTCTTGAGTTAATCCACAAGGCTTTCAGCATATACTCCTTCCTGTCATGTCTGGGCAGAATTGCAGACAGACATTTGGACCTAACTCGTGTCATTTCTTCAGCATGGTCTTATATTTGTTTTACAAATCATCAGATCATGTGTGCTTAATATCATTAGTCCCCACATGAATAATAATATTCTTTACCCCCCCCCCCTTAAAATCTGGCAATCTGTTGGTGACATCATTAATTGTTGCTCCTGGCAGACATACCTAGTTGTAGTCCACCTATCCTTATTACAAAAAATATATATATCTCATATCCCTGACAATTGAGTCTCCAATATAACAAGTGCTCTTGGTAGAATCTTTTAAAAAATATCAGATAGTAGCTCCTATGAATCAGCTTTCCAAAAACATAAAGCACATGCAGAAACATATCAACTGAATTTCTCCACTAAGAATACAGAATCCTATAACTAACCATTCACTCTCAGAAAACTTCATAAAGCCATTTCAGATGGCTTTATGAAGCCATCTGAAATGCAGCAAGTCCAGATGACATGATAGTACAATTAGATGAGAAATCATTGATATCATTGCTCCTTTTATATAACAGGATATACCTAGAAAATTCCTTTCTGAATCATTGCTGTCATACAATAGCTTAACCTTTCCAAAAACAGATAAACATCCCATAAATCCGAATCACTATCTCCCCATAGCCTTAACTAGCTGCCTTGGAAAAATACTTGAAAAAATGGTAAATGCCTGACTAATGCAGTTCTCAGAAACCCATAACCTACTAAACTCAGCTCAATGTGGTTTCAGAAAGAACGGGTCTGCTTTACACCTAATGATAAAATTATAAAACAGCATAAGAAATGCGTTCATAAGAAAACAACACTTAGTAATGATATGCTTTGATAGAGAAAAGGCATATGACACTGCATGGCAATATGGAATAGTTAGAGAGACATTTATAACTTTGGGATCAGAGGACATCTCCCAATATATATCTGAAATTTCTTGGAACAATGAACTTTACAAGTTAAGATATTTGCCACACTATCATAGGTCTTTGTGCAGGAAGGAGTACTGAAGGGATCAGTACTTGGTGCTACCCTGTTTGCCATAAAAATCAACTCAATAGCAACCGCAATGGCAACCGCAATCAACAATTGATAAAATTACCTTATGGACTCAAAACAATGGCTTTCAAATCTCCAAGCAAAAGGCAGTAGGAATGCACTTTTGTCGAAAAAGAAACTTATACTCAGATCCAGAACTAAAGCTAGGAGAACAAGTAATCCCAATAACATCCAGCACAATTTTTCTCAGATTAATCCTTAATAAGAAACTGGCCTTTTTAGATCATAAAGCATCTTAGAACAAACTGTCTAAAGAAATTAAAGATTCTGATAATTATATCTGCAACAACATGGGGAGCAGACAGGTACACCTTGTTACATTTGTATAGAACCTTGATAAGATCCAAACATGATTACAGGGCACCATTTTACAGCTCTGCAAGACCAATTGCCTTAAGATGGTTAGACCCTGTACATCATACTGCACTTCTCATAGCCCTAGGAGAGTATCGTACTTCCCCTGTTCAATCTCTATGCTGAAGTTTATAAACCACCACTTCACCTCAAGAAGACAGGTACTACTTTAACTTATACAGCTAAAACAAAATGTATTCCAAATCATCCAGTGTACGAAACATTATATACACAGGGAATGGTGTGGGTTTTTTTTTTTTTTTTTTGACTGATGCTGCATAAGCTGATACACTTTCTTGCATCGCATGCCACTACTACTACTATTACACCAATATGGGAAAATATGTACAAGATATATCCAACAGTTAACAAACCAGCACACATACACATCAAGGAAGTATGTCCAATGTGGTCTCTTGATTTCAGCAAACTAGCTATCAATCATACTAAATGCATCAAGACCTCCCTGGGATACAATATCACCAGTCTGTGATACCTACTTCCATACTTGGGGAAGACAATCCCTGCCAGAAAACATCTTTCAACAACTACAAGCTGTGTATCTAGAGAAATAGCCACAATATACACAGATGGATCGAAAACCGATACAAAGGTAGGTGCAGCAGCAGCAGTTTTTCGTGATACTACCATAACACAAGTTCTCCCAACAAACTCTAGCATCTTTACAGCTGAACTACAAGTAGTGAAGTTAGCAATATACCAAATATGGCACCAAAAGTTACCCCACAGTCTGATCTTCACGCACTCCCTTTGTCTAATGCAAACAATACAGTGCGACACAAAGAATTTCCATCCAGTCTGAGACAAAATTCAAATCACCCTAAACAAATTCCTTAAAAGAAAACAAAAAGTAACCTTTTGTTGGATTCCTGGACATATGGGAATTAAAGGAAATGAACAAGCTGACCAAGCAGCAAAAACGGCAATAGGCACCATATCTTCAACCACCAAAGTACCATATACAAACTAGAGACATAACATCAAAAGTGAACAGTAAGAAACAGTGGCAAAAAAATATGGAGCAAACAAACTTATAATAAACTCTTTCAAATTAAGCCAGATTTAAAGAAGTGGAAATCTAGCAAAAGAGAAGTCCAAAAAGAAGAAATAACCCTTGCCAGATTGAGGATAGGACACATATCTTACTCATTCCTATCTACTTAGAGCTCAAGAACCACTTCTTTGTTGTAATAAGTTAAACATTTACTACTAGATTGTCCAGCCTTTATAAATGAATGGAAAATAGCTTTTAAGTCCGTAACTAAAATTGAAGATGCTCTGCTTTGAAAAGCATTTTAAGTGAAGAAAATAATAATAATTTAATAGGCCTTTATAATCAGATTAAAAAAAAAATCGCAAATCGATGTACATGATCGCACTCCATCTCCTCATTAAGCACATTGTGAACATTTCCACTCTGTAATTTTATCAGGCATCATTTTGAACTACGAAAGATGCATTATGACCACAGAAGCCAATGCGCCAACAACAAGGTCTGCAAACTAATCAGCCATGAATGTGTTATTAGTAAAAATTGGTACAATAATTAATAAATTAATTATTAATAACAATAATATTAATTATAAATATAATGATAAATGCACTTAAAATGATGCAGGTGCATTCAGGGTAGAGATGCAAAGAGAAAGCCAAAAAGATCGAACTATTCTCTGCAAATATGATCCCACAGAACCTGGCGATTATCGCATTGAAGTTAAATGGTCAGGAGAACATGTACCTGGGTCACCTTTCATTGTGATGATTTTTGACACTCAAGAGGAATTGAATCATTATCTTCAAGGACAGTACCATCCACCATCTGGATCATCAGGACCACCTCTTCCTCCTTCAGACTATTTTGGTGGCAGTATGACTTATAGCACAGGGTTTGGCCAAATGTCTTGGCGAGGTTCAACTGCTGAGTTGTAAATGTTTTATATAGAAGTTCCAATAAATTTTAAAATGCTAAAAAACTCTTTATTTGTATAATATTTTTTAACTGTTTCTAATTTACTCTGTCTATATATTGATTTTTTTGTCGCCATATTGTGTAACGTATGTCACTAAATTTATTTATCTCGAAGTTAATAGAAAAGTTTTTGTTACTAGTAAATGGAATGTACTGATATATAAAAAAAAAGGAAAAAAATTAGAACATTTTAGAAGAAAACCTTAAAATATGCACACCTAAACTGCTAAATACTAAACTTCTCCATTTATCCATATATATATATATATATATATACAGGGTGTTTCAGTTAAACGTTTCAGAACTTCTAAGAGGGGTAGGGTACATCCTGACAACTCGAAATCATATAGCAATGTGGGGTCGGAAATGCTTTCCTGAAGCGGTGTTGTACACAGAAGCACCATAAAGAAAAGAGACCGTAAGTGAGAAATCGTTTTAATAATACATGAAAAGAAGCAAAAGGTACATGGATTAAAGTAAGTGTTCGAAGTTTCTTCCACGGGCTACAATGCACGCCTCACATCTCCGACGCATGGACATCCGAACATTCTGGAATACTCCAGGCGAATTTCGAATTTCTTCAGCAGCTACTGCGATTCTTGCAACCAGCTCCTCAGCATTGTCAACAGGGGTGTCATAAACTAGCGATTTCATATGACCCCAGAAATAAAAATCAAGACATGATAGGTCGGGTGACCGAGCAGGCCAACGCACGGGACCACCACGTCCGATCCACTGTTGACCAAATGTGACATCCAGGTAGTTACGAACATCTCCGCTATAATGGGCAGGGGCTCCATCGTGTTGGAACCACATTGTCTGTTGCGTCGATGCAGAAATCTGTTCATCTCTCAAAAGTTGTGGCAATATTTGCTGCAGAAAGATCAAGTAGATAGGTCCAGTTAGACGACACGGTAACAGGTAAGGTCCGATGAGGTGATCTCCCATAATACCGGCCCATTCATTGACCGAAAATCGAATCTGTGCTGCACGACGTCGCACGACGACTTCTGTGTACAATACCGCTTCAGGAAAGCATTTCCGACCCCACATTGCTATATGATTTCGAGTTGTCAGGATGTACCCTACCCCTCTTAGAAGTTCTGAAACGTTTAACTGAAACACCCTGTATATATATATACTCTTATATTCAGACATCATTATGTTTGAAAAAACATGACTTTTCACGAACAAATTAGTACAGTCTAGTCCCACCTTTGGTATCAGTGGTAGTATTGATCCATCATGGAACAATTTTGACCAGTTCCTTCTTCAGCTGTAGAAGAGGATTCCATTGTTCAGTTTCATTCCCAAGGTGTTTGATCAAATTCAGGTCTGGACTCAGAGCTGTCCAGGTGATTTGTTGGACTTCATATTCCTCACACCAGACTTTTACACTGCTCACTATATGGGATAAACTGTTTTCCCTCCTGGAATGTTAAGGACTCATTTCCAAAGAACTTGTCAGAGTATAGATCCCTCATAATTGTCCAATATGTCATGTGCATCTCAGCATTGATGGTTTTTGGCACTACAACCAACAGAGTCCAAACCATAAGAAACAGCTTGATTTTGGTACATTACACTTTATAACAATTTATCAGTCCATTGGACTAGTTTCTAGTATTTGATGGTCCAAGGGCAATGGGCTAAGCACTGCAAATGACACCTAGCATTTATTGCTGTGATATGGGAATGGAAAGTAGTAGCTCTACTACTAAAACCTATGCTGTGCAGCTCCCTATAAAATGCACTCTCTTCTGGACATCTGAAGCTGCAGTGATTGTTTTTCAAGCATATTGTTCAGGTTGTCCTGTTTTGTTATTGATTGACAATTCTATTCCATCAGATTTTTTGACCTCCCTTACCATTTGCAAACTTGCATTGTTCCTTCCATCAGCTAACTATAATTGGCTGCAATTGACTTTGCAGGTTCAAATATGTGGCTGTCTGATATGCAACTTTCTAATATGTCATACTATGATTAAGCCTCTTTGAAACACTAAGTCCTTACCTTGATTAATTCTGTTTGTTTGTGATATCCCTGCCATTGCCACACCTTTAGACCTGTTCCTGCTTAATATACTTCTCATTTACTCCATTCATTATATTGAGTGGGATGTTCAAATACATTTAGTAGGTTAAGATATACAAACTCAGCTAAAGAAATCTGAGAAATAACAAAAACTTGGCTATAACATTTCAATTAAGCCAGTTTAAGCAATCTCCATGCAAATGTTAGTATTACATTTGTAGTAAAACAACTTAGTCTATCACATGGTATATATTAGTATTGCTTAATTAATTAATTTCAATAGAAGAATACACCTTTGCTTATAATATAGTTCATTTATGGTAGAAATTCATTATAAATAAAGTATGCATGGGTTTTTCTATATATTGCTGATTTTGTGAAATTGCTATACCTTGTTAACTGATTTAGATATATGCCAATTTGTTTTGGCAGCTTCCTCTATGGTGTTAACAATTTACATTTGCTTTAATGTTACAAGTTACAAATATTTCGAATTCTCAAAATTTAGCCAGAGCACCCAGTTTTGATGTTATCAAGAAATATTGATATTATTAATACATAATAAAATTAAAAGGAATGATACATTTAATATGCTTTCCTTGTGTAACCAAGAATAATATTAATGTTTTCAAGTACACTAATTATATAATAATTATTAACCAAGGTACAGTTTATAAATTTGTGAGGTGGTAAACATGAACAAAATAATAAATTTTAAAAAATTAGAACTGACTGATTAAAATGTTCATATATTTTTCATTACTATAATGAAATTATTGATAATATTTAGAAATTACTATTATGGCCATAGCCCATTACATGCTCTTGCAGCTGCAAAGTGGCTATGGTCACTTTCTTTCCACACACACTCACATCACATGGCAAAGACCTCACTTCAGGTCCTGTCTAGATGGAACATTTTTTATGAAATTTTGTGACATGGCCAAGTTAGTCACTCTTGGGTGACAGGTTAAATTGGTGAAAAACCATATTTTCCAAAAAAAAATTGTTTTTGATCCTGCAAATGTGACACTGCATAATATGCAGTTTAGAGACACAGTACACTAGTGCCTCATGGCCTTCTTTCCTTGTTGAAAAATCTACTGACAACAATATCATATCTCATTACATCTCTCATATGAACTTAGTAGCTAAATGAACAACTATTACTGACTGTCAGCCATCACAAACAGAGGTGTTTATTTCAGAAGCCTTTTCCATTAAAGCCCACTGAAATTCCATTAGTCGTACTCATATGTCATATCCATTGTTTGGTATCTTAACAGTATTAATAATAAAAATATATGTACACCTCAAACTTCTTCATGCAGCAAATATGTGTACAGAACTCAATTTTAAAGGCTTCCTTTGCTAACAATATAAATCAGCAAGTTCATGTGCAACTTCCTGAATGTTGATAGAAAAGTAATAGTTTAACTTCCAGATAACTTTACGTATGTATTAGTATGCTCAACATATTATGCATGCTTTATATTACTTAGGATGAAATATGCACCTTGAAGTAATGTATAAATGAAAAGCTACCTTGCTAAACATCTTTAATATGTTCATGTTTTTTTTTATAGGTTTTTATTTAATTAACTTTTTCAGTGTTTAGTTTCATGGTTTTATTTAGTTGGTTCTATTCTGTTACCAATTTATATTCTTTCAATTTCTTAATTTATTCTATTGGATTAATTTTTATTTAGTTTTATTGTAACACAATTTGGTGTATGGTTAATAATCATTATATAATAAGTGTGAATTCCTCTAAATGATCTAAGGATTAATAAATAATAAAATGAAAGTTGAGCATACTAATATGTACCTTTCCTTTAGTTTTCATTTTATTATTTATTAATCATATCAGTACATTATATTTAGTTAATGTTTATCTTTAATATGAACCATAAACTAATTAAATAAATATATACTTTAATATACAGACCACTTATTGTAATCACAGATGATGTTATCATTCAGATAATGTTATCACTTTTATAAAGTCCCAATTAGACAAATAGAAAGAAGGAAAAAGCCATTTATTGTAATCAGCATTTCAGTTTATGTTATCACATAAACTGAAGTTTATATTATTTTATTACGGTTTATTCATATGCAACAAATGGAAGTGATTAAGTAACATCCCATGTTCTCGAACTCTGATAGGTTGTGTGGCTAGTTACTGATTTTGTTTCACACAGATCTTATTGGTTGTTAGTAGTAGTAGTAATAATGACAAATGATGCAAGAAAACATTTTATCTGTACTCCTAACAGTCTGACTGTTTTATGATAGATTATTAACCCTTTTCTTGATTTTAATATCATTTTTATATTTGTTTGTAATAGTTTGTATATTTACAGAAACATTATGACAGTTTCATTTTTACTGATGACTTTGTATGGACAATAAAAGTAAAGTACATGTATTTCATATTGCTTGATTTTCATGTTATCTTTCTGTCCACTTTCACCTTTTTATATACCTATTTCTGCTCTGCATCAATAAACAACCCTGAACAACTAAATTCTTGTTCCATCAGTTATTGATATCTTTAGCTGAGTCCTGAAGTGATCACAGTAAATGGCATCCACTGTATATATTTATAGATCCCAAGTATTTCTCACAAATATCAGTAGAAATGCTCATTTTTAATGCTAGTGGTATAGATTAAGAGAGAGACACAAAAAATGTGTAGTGGGAAGTTGCTCAATTGACAAGAAGGTATGGTATTAACTAAGTGATATTTCATTTTATTGAATACCATTATAAGAACAAACCTTGAATGCCAAGGAGAGCTCACCAACCCTATTTCTGTAAATTTTATATGTATTATTCTGCTGCAAACAAATGTTTTATTTCTGGTTACTGATTGTCATTTTAAAATGGTATACAGTCCTTATTTAAGCAATGCAAAACTGAAATAATGAAGTTTTAAATGTGACTGAGATAAAACTGTTTATATATAAACTTACGGTTGGTATTAATTAGTAAAAGGGACACTTCTCTATATTAGTTAAACTGGTTTATTTTGTAAAATTTAACTGCATATTAAAAAGGTAAAAGCATATGTTTCAGTACAGCTCTGCTATAAATATTTATTGCAAAAAGTCATTTTGAATGAAAATGATAATTACTGGTTTTGAATGAATGTTGATTGCTATTGCAAAATGTGGAAGAGTATGGCAAGACATGATGATATGTGGGCGTCCATGAACACCACAGAAACTTTCTCTTGGAAATCTTCCATCCTAACAGAATGCTTTAAAATGTCCTTTGGTATCTATAGGTATATAGTGTTGTTTTTGTACATAATTTCATATTTACATAACTTATTCATTAATCTCATACACTCTACAATTCTATGCAAGCATTGTAAAAATAATTCTTGATATGTTCCATTGCATAGGCAAAAATGCAAATTAGATGCTGCACAGTATTTGTTCAGATAAATGTAATCATTACAGTAATAGTAGTATCAAGCTCTTTCATAAATGTAAATGGTTTCTAGATGAAGTATTTATTTCCTAGCGGTAAGCAGAATTTAAGATAATATCATTCCATATGGACTGTTTTCATAATTTTTTTGATGAGAACTATAAAATGTTTATTATATATTTAAATTAACAAATGATTTGTATTTTTATAGATATTAAAATAAAGATGGTATTCTATTGTATATGGGATTTCATTATTTTTTTATATTTAATTGTTTTTCTTTTGTGTCCGTAATATTTAAATAGTATACAAGAGATGCATTAATTAAATACATACTTTGACTATGTCATTTACTTGAAATAACAAATCTTAATTAAACTCAAGAAGAGTTTGAATTTTAAATAGACCTTACATAACAAATGTTGTTACCCAATATACTGAGAGTTAATTCTACAAAAGGTGGAATTATTGGATATGATGATATTGATATAAATAAATAAAAGTAATGCTTCATTCGGATAAGGGCTCTAAAGACTATACACATTATTATGCTTGGATCAGTTCTAGATTTCTGTAACAAAAGATAATAATTGAGAGAGTAAGATAATCCATGTAATATATGGATGGATTATAGAGTAGCAGTTGAAACACAAAACAGTTTAGTATACATATCCTGTGGGGGGGATGTACTCAACAGACAAAACAGTTAAAAATGTATACGGTTTTCAATATTTCAGTTACTCCATTTTGAACTGTAATGAATTTTTTTCCTAGGGAGCCTAATGGAATTCTTAAAAGCCTCCCAAACTTTGGCTGCTCTTAGCCAATTTCAGGCATCATGCACAATATGCAAATTAACCCAGTGCACACACAGACTTGTACAAATATAATAAAAATGATTAAAAGTATACCTTGCATAATATGAATTCAGTGCACTATGACCAGAGCAACTATTCCAAAGAGCTCCTCAGCAAGCGACCATTGACCAATTTAGATAAACATATGCCCTTCACCATTTTAAAAAGTTGTTTAGAGAATTAGTCAAAATAAAATATAGTGAGACAAAACTTAGGCATAATTTTGTCATATGATAATGACCCAAGCAGATAATGAATGTAAAGTATTAGACCTCTTTCTGTCTTTTGCAATCATAGATTTTATTCAATGGGTAAATACAAGATGTGGCTATTAAATAATAGCACACAGCCACTACACACCAAGTGCTACCTATGAAACAATGGCATGGCAGTTGACCTTGAACCTTTCCCTAGTTGCCTGCCAAGTCACATTCCAACACACTCATCTGCTTTGCAGTGAGACAGGTTTTCATTACCTAGCATTATTGCAGTTTGCTAGAAAAAATGATAAACAAAAGAATCAAACAACAGATCAACCTCCAACTTTTAACAAAACTAGAAGAAAAGTCAAAAAAAAAAAAAAAAAACCAACTGAAAGTTATGAGTTGTTATATCAAATTTATGAGGAAGATACTATGTTAAGAGCTCAGTATGGATATATGTAATAACTTACTGGGTGAAACTAATGTAATACAGTAGAACATTGATTATCCGAACTAATTGGGACCAGGGTTGGTTTGGTTAATCAAATATACATGAGAATACCCAGTTTAGTTGGAACAAAATGTAATTAGGCCTACAATTAAAATATAAAATATTTAAGGGCAAAGGCCTCATGCTGCGAGGTAGAATGACTAACATATAGGTTAGTCCAAAAGCATCATTTTAATGTAGCCATCTACCAAAGTAGTTAAATTAATTAATTAAATTGGCATCATTTTGGTTATATCTCATATTGTATTGTACTATCTTGAATAAGTAACACATCACCAGTGGAGAAGACTGCTGTTACTTATTCTCAGCAGATACCACCACCCAGACGGCACCATTCAAGGCTTGTTTGTATATGTGTGGGATAATAACTCTACTATCCACTTGTCCCTATTAGACTTAGAAAAGCAAAAAGTAGAGAGAAAGTTATAGTAGGAATGGAAGAAGAAAAGAAACTGTGTAAAAGAATGAAAGGGACAGTAGCCCCTTCAACTCACACCACTCAAAAACTCATAAATTCCTCAAATAGGCAACGCTTCCCCAGTAGAGAAGACTGTTGTTACCTATTCTCGGACACTCCATGAATGTCAGGCTCTCCCTGGTGACCGTTTCAAGGCTAGTTGGCCTCTCATCGGTGAGTGGGCAGGTAACCCATTTCAAGGCTTGTTGGCTTCTCGGTGGGTGGGCTGGTACCCAGTTATGAAGTATAACTTCACAATGTGAGAGATGCCTGATGGTGTGTAGTGATATAGACTAAAATATTTAAGGGCAAAGGCCTCATGCTACGAGGTAGAATGACTAACATACAGGTTAGTGCAAAAGCATCGTTTTAATGTAGCCATCTACCAAAGTAGTTAAATTAATTAATTAAATTGGCATCGTTTTGGTTATATCCCATATTGTAATACAATACCATGGCAACTCAGAAGGAATTCACAATATGAGATATAACCAAATACCTTTTGCTACTGCAAAATATTATCCTTTGTGACTTGGTTACAGACCAACTTATATTCACAGGCTTCCATGTCATCCATTAATTTATATGTATCCCATGCATTTTTCTTCTCTGCCATATGTCTCATTAGTTCATCTGACATCCATTTAGGGCTAAACTTTGAACAGTATTTCTTAGTTTCCAAGATAAATTCTTTGAATGCTTCCCATTTTGAATTTTCTGTTGGTAACATCAGTTGGTCCCACTGTATAGAATTTTAAATACTGTCTCAGACCACTTTAGTCGCCTTTGCAAAAGCAAAAACGCTTCACTTTACCCCTGATGGTAGTTACCTCTTTGATTAAATCAAACTTCAGAACACTGTGATCACTGCCACCTAGTGGTTCCTTTATCTGCAGATTCTTAATGCATGAAGAATCACTACTGATAATGAGATCGAGAGTATTACTCCCTCTAGTTACCTCCTGAACATGCTGATGAAGAAAACAATCATCCAATAAATCCACAAAACTCTTGCTAGTGTGTGAGTGACCAACTCCGAAATTCCAGTCAATATCTGGGAAATTAAAATCTCTGATTTACTGGCCCACTCTATTTCCCTGTACAGTTTCTTATTATACTCATCAGAGTCATTAGGCTTATAACACACTCCTACTCTCAATTTTGATCTCCCTTATGTCACACTAAACTGACTCGATGTTGCACTGTTCATCTATGTTATTATTATTATTATTATTATTACTAGCCATATAGTGCAAGGAAGCCTGAGGCTTATGCTGCACCAGCTAAAAAAAAAAATTTCCAAGTTACCCAGAGAGAGAGAGAGAGAGAGAAGTAGAAAGGAATCACCAAGAAGAGAAGAATGTTGATATCCAGCTCAGGACCCCTGGGTGTGCCAAGCCCATACTCACCAGATGTAAGCCCCTGGGGTTACTTGACTGGCTTCACTTCCTTGGATTTTGTATTTCTTAACTAGCATTAGCAATAGTAGAGGCATATGATGCACGAAGCAAGCTTATTCAGCATCAGCCAAAAAAAAAAAAAAACACAACCACTACTCCCCTTTCACCCCTCCGTTCGTTCGAAATACCTGTCCAGCTGAGCCTTAAATTTGTTTAGGCTATCAATTTCAACAACAAGTGATGGAAGTCTATTCCACAAACCAACTGCCTGCTGACTAAAGGCAAATTTCCACTCATCTATCCGACATCCGTCCTTCCTCAATTTGAATTTATGCCCTCTCAGGTGATTATTCTGAGCCAAGAGGAAGAATCCCATCTGCATTGAGCATGCTCAAGCAGCCATTCAAAGCCTTATACACCTCTATCAGATCACCTCGCTGATGCCTAGTCTCCAGACTCTGTACTTTGCAAAACTTAAGCCTTTCTTCGTAAGAGCAACCCTTTGTTCCATTCACTAATCTTGTTGCCCTTCTCTGTACTCGCTCCAGCAGCTCTACATCCTTCTTGAAATGAGCCCTCCAGACCTGTATACAATACTCAAGGTGTGGCCTGACCAATGCCTTATACAAGGGAATAATCACATCCCTATCCCTGCTAGAAAAATTCCTGTATATCATTGACAAGACACCATGAGCTACTCTTGCAGCTCGTCTGCACTGCTCAGAGAACTTCATATCTGCCTGCACAATTACCCCCCGGTCCTTTTCATTCTCTACCACTGTCAGCGTAGTACCACAGAGTTGATACATTGATCTGGAGTTACTGTTTCCCATATGTAGTACTTTGCATTTGTCAATGTTAAACTTCATTTGCCACCTCTCAGCCCATCTGCTCAACCTTTCCAGATCCTGTTGCAGCAGCAGAGTGTCAGTAGTGTCCTTGACAACCCTCCCAAACTTTGTATCGTCTGCAAACTTGGACATTAAGCTTGATATACCATCATCAGTATCATTTATAAATACAGAAAACAACAATAGACCCAACACTGAACCCTGAGGAACTCCACTAATAACATTAGTCCATGTTGAGCAGTGTCCATTGATTACCACTCTCTGTCTTCTGCCACTCAACCATCCCTTTATCTATAGCAGCAATTTGCCTCCAATGCCACACTGCTCCAATTTGTACAATAGTCTTCCATGCGCAACAGTGTCAAAAGCCTTTCTAAGATCCAAATATATATCAAAGTTATTCCCTGCATCCAGTTCTTTTGTGACTAGCATTAGCATTAGTAGAGGCATATGATGCAAGAAAGCAAGCTTATTCAGCATCAGCCAAGAAAAAAAAAAAAAAAACATGCACCACTCCCATTTCACCCCTCCGTTCGTTCGAAATACCTGTCCAGTTGAGCCTTAAATTTGTTTAGGCTATCAACTTCAACAACAAGTGATGGAAGTCGGTTCCACCAACCAACCACCCGCTGGCCAAAGGCAAATTTCCGCACATCTATCCGACATCCGTCCTTCCTCAATTTGAATTTATGCCCTCTGAGGTGATTATTCTGAGCAAGATGAAGAATCCCATTGGCATTGAGCATGCTCAAACCATTCAAAGCCTTATACACCTCTATCAGATCACCTCGCCGGTGCCTAGTCTCCACACTCTGTAATTTGCAAAACTTAAGCCTTTCTTCGTAAGAGCAACCCTTTGTTCCATTCACTAATCTTGTTGCCCTTCTCTGTACCCGTTCCAGCAGCTCTACATCCTTCTTGAAATGAAGCCTCCAGACCTGTATACAGTACTCAAGATGTGGCCTAACCATTGCCTTATACAAGGGAATAATCACCTCCTTATCCCTGCTAGAAAAATTCCTGTATATCATTGACAAGACACCACGAGCTACTCTTGCAGCTCGTCTGCACTGCTCAGAGAACTTCATATCTGCCTGCACAATTACCCCCAGGTCCTTTTCATTCTCCACCACTGTCAGTGTAGTACCGCAGAGTTGATACGTTGCTCTGGGGTTACTGTTTCCCATATGTAGTACTTTAGATTTGTCAATGTTAAACTTCATTTGCCACCTCAGCCCATCTGTTCAACCTTTCCAGATCCTCTTGCAGCAGCATAGCGTCAGTAGTGTCCTTAACAACCCTGCCAACCTTTGTATCATCTACAAACTTGGACATTAAACTTGATATCCCATCATCAATATCATTCATAAACACCGAAAACAACAACGGACCCAACACTGAACCATGAGGAACTCCACTAATAACATTAGTCCACGTTGAGCAGTGTCCATTGATTACCACTCTCTGTCTTCTGCCACTCAACCATCCCCTTATAGTGGCATTGGAGGCAATTTGCCTCCAATGCCACACTGCTCCAATTTGTGCAGCAGTCTTCCATGTGCAACAGTATCAAAAGCCTTTCTAAGATCCAAATATATAATATCAAAGTTATTCCCTGCATCCAGTTCTTTTGTGACTACATCATAGTATCCAATCAAATTGGTCGGGCAAGACCTGCCCTTAACAAAACCATGCTGCTTCTGAGCTATAACAGAATTCTTGTCCAGATGATCCTGCAGTGCTTCTTTAACCAGTGCCTCCATTAATTTTCCTGGAACCGAAGTTAAATTAACAGGTCTATAATTACTTGTGTCAGCCTTTGATCCTCCTTTGTGATCGTCATAGTATCCGATCAAATTGGTCAGACAAGACCTGCCCTTAACAAAACCATGCTGTGTCTGAGCTATAACAGAATTCTTGTCCAGATGATCCTGCAGTGCTTCTTTAACCAGTGCCTCCATTAATTTTCCTGGAACCGAAGTTAAATTAACAGGTCTATAATTACTTGTGTCAGCCTTTGATCCTCCTTTGTGAATTGGGGTTACATTTGCACATCTCCAGTCTATGGGTACCTCCCCTGAGTCATTAGCATTAGCAGAGGCATTTGATGCAAGAAAGCAAGCTTATGCAGCATCAGCCAAAAAAAAAAAAAAAAAACCCACTTCCACTTCACCCCTCTGTTCGTTCAAAATACCTGTCCAGTTGAGCCTTAAACTTATTTAGGCTATCAACCTCCACTACAAGGGATGGAAGTCTGTTCCACCAACCAACCACCCGCTGGCTAAAGGCAAATTTCCGCACGTCTATCCTACATCTGTCTTTCCTCAATTTGAATTTATGCCCTCTCAGGTGATTTTTCTCAGCTAGAGGAAGAATCCCATCAGCATTGAGCATGCTTAAACCATTCAAGGCTTTATACACCTCTATCAGATCACCTCGCTGGTGCCTAGTCTCCAGACACTGTAATTTGCAAAACTTAAGCCTTTCTTCATAAGAGCACCCCTTTGTTCCATTCACTAATCTTGTTGTCCTTCTCTGTACTCGTTCCAGCAGCTCTACATCCTTCTTGAAATGAGGCCTCCAGACCTGTATACAGTACTCCAGGTGTGCCCTGACCATTGCCTTATACAAGGGAATAATCACCTCCTTATCCCTGCTGGAAAAATTCCTGTATATCATTGACAATACTCCATGAGCTACTCTTGCAGCCCGTCTGCACTGCTCAGAGAACTTCATATCTGCCTGCACAACCACCCCCAAGTCCCTTTCATTCTCTACCACTGTCAGTGTAGTACCACAGAGTTGATACGTTGCTCTGGGGTTGCTGTTTCCCATGTGTAGTACTTTACATTTGTCAATGTTAAACTTCATTTGCCACCTGTCAGCCCATCTGCTCAACCTTTCCAGATCCTGTTGCAGCAGCATAGTGTCAGTAGTGTCCTTGACAACCCTGCCAACCTTTGTATTGTCTGCAAACTTGGACATTAAGCTTGATATACCATCATCAATATCATTTATAAATACAGAAAACAATAATGGACCCAACACTGAGCCCTGAGGGACTCCACTAATAACATTAGTCCACGATGAGCAATGTCCATTGATTACCACTCTCTGTCTTCTCGCCCTCAACCACCCCTTTATCCATAGCAGCAATTTGCCTCCAATGTCAGACTGCTCCAATTTGTGTAGCAGTCTTCCATGTGCAACAGTATCAAAATCCTTTCTAAGATCCAAGTATACAATATCAAAGCTATTCCCTGCATCCAGTTCTTTTGTGACTGCATCATAGTATCCAATCAAATTGGTCAGGCAAGTCTTCCCCTTAACAAAACCATGCTGTGTCCGAGCTATAACTGAAGTCTTGTCTAAATGATCCTGCAGTGCTTCTTTAACCAATGCCTCCATTAATTTTCCTGGAACAGAAGTTAAGCTCACAGGTCTATAATTACTTGTGTCAGCCTTTGATCCTCCTTTGTGAATTGGGGTCACATTTGCACATTTCCAGTCTATGGGTACCTCCCCTGAGTCCAACGGAGGTACCCATAGACTGGAAATGTGCTACTATCATCAGAGGAGGTAACTTTACTCAAGGATGTAACTACCATCAGAGGTAAAGGGAAGGGTTTTTGCAAAAGCCTCCCCCTTGAGTAAATCCCACTTCAGCGCACTGTGATCACTGCCATCTAGTGGTTCCTTTATCTGCAGATTCTTAATGCATATAGAATCACTACTGATAATCAGATCAAGAGTATTACTCCCTCTAGTTGCCTCCCGAACATGCTGGTGTAGAAAACAATCATCCAATAAATCCACAAAAGCCTTGCTAGTGTGTGAGTTACCAATCCACAAATTCCAGGCAATATCTGGGAAATTAAAATCCCCCATTATAAGACTCTCTGATTTACTGGCCCATTCTATTTCCCTGTACAGCATCTTATTATACTCATCTGAGTCATTAGGCCTATAGCACACTCCTACTCTCAATTTTGATTTACCTATGCTTATGTTACACCAAACTGACTCGACACTGCCCTGTCCATTGATGTCGACTGGCTTCACTTCCTTGGATTTTATGCGTTTTTTAACTAATAGCATAACCCCTCCTCCCTTCCATCCTGTCTATCCTTTCTATAGATGTTTACTCCCCAAATTCCAGTTCTGCATTCCTTATATCTGTGTGACACCACGTCTCTGATTTCCCAACAATATCTGCCTTTGATGTTTTGAGCAATACCTCAAATTTATTTACTAAACTCCTAGCATTGGTGTACACGCAAGTATACATGCACCTGTTTCTATTCTTAGCTACCCTAACACAACCCATGTGTTTACTTGTACCGCAGTGACTCCCAGCAGTCTGAAATCCCCTGCATCTTGTTTTCCAGACTGCTGCTCATTCCAATAGAAGTGCAAGAATCACTTTCACCTCTGCCAATGGCTACTGTTAATCTATTAGTCCTTTTGTTCCCCCAACCTAGCAGTTTTCCGACCCACCAACACTGCCTCGATAGCATCAGCAAATATTCTTGCACCCTTTCTATTTAAGCGTATTGCATCCCTGTAGAAGCAGTCCCTCCTGTTATATTTTTTTATTTCAGATAACTAAGAAAAGGAACATAAAGAAACATCACTGACTAAGTGGAACAGATAAATGAAAACTGGATGAAGAAAAGAACCAAAAAAACTAGTCAGATAATTAAAAAATCCCAAAGTTAATATATCATTTTTCAAAACACACCTATTTGAACTGGCCCCAGGTGCCAATCATTTGTGACAGCAATTTCTCTCTGCCTTTCAGTGCGATTTCCTAAAAGTGATATATATAGGTCTTTTATGTTCTTGTTAAACAATCTATTTAATAACAGCTCCTGTTACAAAAGTACTTGTACAGAAAAAAAGAAAGCCCCCTTTCTTTTTTCTCATAGTTTTATAATTTTATTACTAATCCTCTACTACTTTTTTCTTGGTCACACCCAGCACTGCTCCTGCCTCCTCGTGGCAGGGCCGGAAACCTTGGCAGAAAAGTTGATCTGCCAAGGGCCAAAAGAAGCAAATATGGAACAAAATGTTCACACCCTTAGAACTGACACGCTATCGGCCACAGACTGAAACTGATTATGAAATTTCACAACCCAAGAGGTTGAAAATAAACTGACCAGCAACAGTTTCCTGCATTTAAAATTATGCACTCACTTTCTGACAGACCTATTGGCAAATTATCTTCTTTCCTCATCCAGAAACACCTGGAGAGTATTGCAGGATCTCCTAAAACTGTGAAGAGACTCCAATCTGGGGGATCTACTTATTGAAACAGCAAATCACCGACATTTAGAGAAACTGCTACAACTTTCGAATTTTTCTGGAGTAGCAGTGAAAGTATCCCCTCATTCAAATCTAAATACATCCAAAGATATATCTAGCTGGGATCTGTTGAACGTGACGGAGGATGAAATAACTATAGAACTTCAGGATCAAAATGTTATTGCGGCAAAAAGAATTATGATTAAAAAAGATAATAACCTTACACCTACCCGGAATATTATCCTTACGTTTAATTCCCCTAAATACTGTCAACAGTAAGAGCAGGATATCTACTTTTCCCTACATTCCCAATCCCTTGAGTTGTTACAAGTACCAAATGTATGGCCACTCTCAGACGACATGTAGAGGAAACCCAGTTTGTCCCAACCAGTGCAGGCGCCTCCGTAGCCAGGTGGGAAGGAGCAGCAGTGCATAGCACACGCTTCTTGATTAGACCGGGGGTCGAGCCCGTCACCACCAAATGCGGAAAGGTCAGGGAATGACCATCGTATATCCCGGAGCAATATGGCCTTAGTTGCTAATGCTCCAAACAAACCACATTCCCAACCAGTGCTTTTTTTGTTAAAAAATAGGTGCCGGTACTCATTCTTTGCTATCCGGAAAAATTGAAAATTAAAAGGATATGAAAAGTACTCTAATCCCCCCCCCCTCATATGGTTACTTTGGTAGTAATTTTTTTTTTTTTTTTTTAGAATAAGAACAAGAAATTAAGTATATTAGCACAGTTTATTAAGCATAAATTTATTATTCAAGTATATAAAAAAATGAGTAAAATAAGTAAGAATAATTTCATAAAGTTTTTGGAGAATATTCGAAATTTTTATTAAGTTCTCATTGGCTGTACCCGATACTGAAACTCGACCAAGGCCATATTGCATCGTCCGTATTTGGTGGTGATGGGCTCGAAGCGTGTGCTTCGCACTACTGCTCCTTCTCACCTAGCTAGGGAGATGCCTCCTGCTCTTTCTATCGGTTGCTGAATGACGTTTCCGAAGCAGCCACGAATCGACATATTTTGCTGGATCGCAGCACGTCAGCCTATATTTCCAATTTTAAGAAACAGTAGTGAAGAAACTGTTTTTGTTATCAACGAAGCGCTGGTTGGCGATCCGATTTACTTTTGAAAATCCTCGTTCACATTCACTCGGTGAAATTGAAGGTGCAGGCGCCTCCGTAGCCAGGTGGGAAGGAGCAGCAGTGCGTAGCACACGCTTCTTGATTAGACCGGGGTTCGAGCCCGTCACCACCAAATGCGGAAAGGTCAGGGAATGACCACCGTACGATACCAAAAAATTGGTACGATACCAAAAAATTGAGTACGATACCAAAAAATTGGTATCGTACTCAGAGCGTTCATCAAATGCTTCAATTCTTCGGAAACTTTATCAATTATGTATCCACAAATTGGCAATTTTCTAACTTCATTTTCACCAAATGCCAACAATTCATGTTTAGAAGGTTTTAATACCTTCGTTGTCCATGTTTTCCTTCTCTCGTCATCGGTATTGTCACTAGTTCTTAAATTAACATTTTTTTTTTTTTTCTTTTCTTTTTTTGAAACTGTCCAAAATATCGGTATCATTCGGATATTCAGGTAAAGTAAAGTGTAAACAGAGATGGGTAAAATTTTCGGAAAAATGTGGATAACACACTTCCGCAAATAACATATGATTATTTATGAGGTAAAAGAAAATCACTTTTATAATTCTCGAACGGGGCGCTTACAGTGGATTCACAGAGGTGTCCAACCTACGACCCGCGAGGAAAGAGAAAAAAAACAGCATTTTAAATTTTATTATCAAAAAATTTTTCTCATTAAATGTTTTGTTCAATAAATGTAATTGTGTATTGTACTTAATTAAATTTTTGAATATTTTCAATTTTACTTTTACATGCAATAAGATATCGAAAATGTAACACACTAAAGAAACTGAATTTTTTTGAATATGGCCCGGTACTGGAAAAGGTTGGACACCACTGCAGTAGAAGGTGGGCCAGAGCCCATTGGGAATACCCCTTGATCTGCTCACTCTTGACCAGCGCGACTTCTCCGTATGTGGGACAGGTGGTCGAAT
This sequence comes from Mastigoproctus giganteus, assembly GCF_048544385.1. NCBI lineage: Eukaryota > Metazoa > Arthropoda > Arachnida > Uropygi > Thelyphonidae > Mastigoproctus > Mastigoproctus giganteus. The sequence goes on along the minus strand of NC_143583.1, from coordinate 161,106,866 downwards.
AGGTTTTACTAGATACCGCTAAGTTATACAATACTAATCACTTTAGCTCTCTTAATTCGCGCAGCAGCACTAATTGCCTGAAGGCCAGAAATGCGAACAGGCCGTACCAAGTTAATTCTCTCCAAATCCGTTCGCTATATGAAACCTTTCTTCCCTCAACCGAAACTATTTTAAATGTAACTTCCAAGGGGAATTCAAAATAATTAAACAGAGGTCCGACTGAGTAATTTAGAATTATAAAAATGTTTATACAGTTTTATATAGAAAATATCTTAACAATAGACAATAAAAAAATGCAAATTTAGTTAAATCATTTTAAGCTTATTTAAATAGTAGGTAAACATGTGAAAAAATTTATGGAATATTATAAATTTCGAAGTGCACTGCATCCAAATGTCACGTTACTGTTAATAAAGGTGCCGGTATGCCGTACCGTTGCGTACCGTCACAAAAAAAGCACTGGTCCCAACTATGCTTCTTCCGATCATAGTCAGTCTGAATGTTTGGCGACAGAAATTACTTGTCCCAACTGCAACCATCCTGCTTATTCTAAAACTTTGACAGATGGAAGACTGAAAAAAAAAATTGTTAAATTTAAGGTGGAGAACAAGGTAAGCTATTAAGAAGCGAGGAAAATAATTGCTCCTACTATGCCCAAACATACCTATGCCAGTATTGCACAAAAACAACAAACTGTGTTCACCCAAACTGACGTTACCGTCCCTGCAAATATATCAATCTCTGACTGGACTCGAGCTGTCCTTTCTCAGCAACAGTCCAGTGTCCCTAAGCACTCAGTCCAGGCAAGTACCACTCCCCTTACAGTACCAGTGACAAATCCTTCCCCACCAGTGATTTCTGATACTTAGCATTAACAAAGACACGTGATGCAAGAAAGCAAGCTTAAAGAGCATCAGCCAAAAAAAAAAAAAAAAAAAAAAAACCCTTATTTCACCCATCCACTCGCTCCAAATGCTTGTCAAGTTCTGCCTTGAATCTATTTAAGCTATCAACTTCTACAACGACAGATGGAAGTTTGTTCCAGCAATCAACAACCCGCTGGCTAAAGGCAAACTTCTGCACATCTATCCTACAACCATCTTTCCTCAATTTGAATTTATGCCCTCTCAGGCGATTATTCTGAGCAAGAGGAAGAATCCCATCCGCATTGAGCATGCTCAAATTATACTTTGCATAATAAAAATTCTAATTCAAGAAAGAATATCCAAAACACCTCCATGGATACTGATTACTCATCCAATCAGGAAGATCCGATTTTAGAAATATGTGGAAGAAGATATGGATACTGGTCTGCCTATATTTCCAAAAAAAGACAGAAGTCTGAACGCCATAACCCCCCCCCCCCACACTGAAAAAGCAGTCAGATACACCTCCTTGTACTCATCTCAAGTAATGCCTTATATTTTAAAGCAGAATTGTAGAGGACTTCGCAGCAATATTGACGATATTCATGACCTAATCCATCGCTACTCTCCAGTTGCTTTCTACTTACAGGAAACCTATTTAACTTCTCAAATTTCCACCTCCTTAATGAACTAATGTATATATCGAAAAGATCGCAATACATCGAATGCTGCTCGTGGTGGTGTTGCCATCTTAATCAATTCACATATCCCAGCCAAGCAAATTGTTTTTCAAACAGAAATTGAAGCTGTTGCGGTACGGTTCTTCAGTTAGATTGCAATAACTCTGGTTTCAGTATCTTCCATCAAATCATACCTTTTCTTACAAAGATCTGGAAGACCTAATATACAGTTATCTTCCCCTGTTTGTCTATTGGGAGATTTCAGTGGTCACTACCCCATATGAGGATATTCTAAATTAGACAGACATGGACAACTAATTTAAAATTTTCTGGTTAAGCAAAGTTTTACCATTCTTAATATTGGTGCACCTACTCACGATCATTTGCCAACTGGACAAACTTCTGCAATTGTTCTTTTAATGTGCTCCCCGATACTGTTTCCAATCGTTGAATCGTCCATTATGGATAATCCCATGGGCAGTAATCATTTTTCAATTGTTTGTAATCTGCTCACTACACAACCGCGATTAGCCCAACCCTGCAGGAAATGTAAATTCTCTCGAGCCAACTGGGTCAACTTTCAGTCAGTATCACCCTGGATGAGGAAATGATATGATTACAGCCCATAGTTGAAGTGACGGAATATATCACATTCCACTTCATAATAGCAGCTAAAAACTCAATTCCATTATTGAATCCTCCTGCCCAACGGCATTTGAATCGTTG